>NC_140595.1:388211816-390670441 GCF_964204655.1 Triturus cristatus | reverse complement strand
GGCAGTGGCCAAGTCCTGATTGGGCAGGGCTCCCTATCTTCAAGATCGTGAGAGCCCGGAGATGTGCTTCACCTCGCCTCCCCCACCTGAGGGGTGGGCTTGGCAGAGGCTGGCACACCCCCTGTCCTTCCTTGGGGTTTCCGGCCAGTCTTCCCACCAGAGTGGGGGTTTAGAACCGGTAGGGGCCAGTTGCTGAGTACAGCAAGTGCCCTGGAGAAGCTCACAAAGGCGGCATGCTTTTGAAGCTTCCCCTGCCCATCCTGGGGGAGGAGACCCAGCACCTCGCCCAGGATGTGCATTGTTGCAGGCCCAGGAGAGCGGATGGCTCTACCCAGGGGTCCAACAACATGTCTGCTGTGTGGCAGCCTAGGCAGCCCCTCAGACCAGATGTGGATTGTAGGTTAGGTTCAGGGGGCATCTCTAAGATGCCCTCTGTTGTGCATTGTACATTAAATCCTGCACTGGCATCAGTGTGGGTTTAATGTGCTGAGATGTTTTATGCCAAACTCCTCAGGCTTCAGTGGAGTCATCATGGTGCTATGGAGTTTGTGTTTGATGATCTCCCAGCACCATATACTCTTAAATGGCAGCACTGCACTTACAGTGCCCAGGAATGGACCTGGGTACTGTAGGGGCACAGGGCTCATGCTCCTGTACCCACACCACTGGCCTAGGGCACCCAGCTAGAGGGGTGGCTGATGTATGCCAGGGCAGTGTATGTTGTGGGCATGGCACACAGGGATGTGTGCCATGTCGACTCTCTGTTTTGTCCTATACCTAGACACTCAGCCTGCAAGGGCAGTGTGTTCGTGTCAGGGTACAGGGCCTCTAAGGGTGGCACAATAAGGGCTACAGCCCTTAGAGGCCTTCCCTGGTCACAGGGCCTTGGGTACCTAGGGTACCATTTACCAGGGGATGACATGTGGCCAGGATTTGCCAATTTGGGTTTTAGGTTTCAGCACATTTCTTAGGGATGGAACATAGGACCTGGGCACCTGATTGGCTTGAGCCCAGGGCACACTCAGTCAAAGTACATTCAGCAATTCAGCAAAAAGTGGCGGCATACCATGCAAGAAAGATGGCACTTTCTCACAGAAAGTCCACCATACCAAATAATAGCACAGAATGACAAAATGGCCACTGTACTTTTAAAATGTAGTACACATTTGATGAGATTCCTAGGTTTTCTAAGTTTTCTAAATTGAAAGGTTACGAGTTTTGGAACCTTCCATAATAACCTTTGAACCATGTGACAATCTCCACCAAATTCAGTAGGCTTGTCGCCTTTGTTTTACACTATCCCCCACATTTGGTGCTCATTGGCCCGTGTAGGGCTTGCTACCGGGGTGGTGACGTAGGGCAGGGTAGGGGCAGGGTGGGGGTTTGTAAAATGCAGCATACGGCCGATTTCAGGTAAGTACTGAAAAAATAACGAATTTCATTGCGCGCTCTGCATCGTGCGATGCAGCGCGCGCAACGAAATTCTTTTTTTTCTTTTTCGGTACTTACCTGAAATCGGCCGTATGCCGCATTTTACAACCCCCCGCCCTACGTCACCGCCCCGGTAGCACGCCCTACACGGGCCGTGCCTGCTCATTGGTCAAGGGGAGAAGAGGTACACGAACAGCAGACAAGCAATTGTTAAACAGTTGTTACGGTTGTTTACTCAGATGAGAAAAAAACTTACAAATATATTAAAAAATATGTTCTGATGAAGGGATGTTATAATTGTGAACTAAAACAGGAAGACACTGAAATGTGCAAGTTATTATGAGCGATTCAACCATAACCCCACCAATGCATTTGTCACCAATTCACACAATACTAAGTTGTTACGTTTTGTATTATCATTTATTTGAATATCATTTATTTTATACTCTTTTTTGTCATTTTCAAATTTTGTTGTTCACTCATAGAGTGTTTTGGCATTGATAGTGGCAAACGCAGTGCTGTGAATGGTTACATGCTAAAAGTTATTTAAATGTATGTATTGAATAGCCAGTTATTGTAATGAAGTGAAACCGTTCTGAGATAAGGTTGCCCACATGGAGTTGGGGCCTGCACACATATTCTGCCTTCATGAAAATGAGGGCTCTCAACATCTGGATAGGCTTTCCAATAGTACAGTGAGAACAATACCTTCTCAAATTCAAATTGCGGATGTAGGGTGAACTTTCACTGATAGAACAATCATTAATTCTCATAGAATTGGAAATAATCTTTGCATCAATTAGCAGCCAATGTCAGTCCTATCACAATGGGGCAGAGAAAGCAGATGTAGAGGCTCTGGAAAGAGATGTACTTTTGTTGCATTCTAAATCTGGGAAATAATCTTTTAGCAAGCCCAAGATTTAATGCACTTCCATAATCCAAATCCAAATGGAAACCGTTGTTATGTTATGCAGAGTTATAGAGTGCCCTTTCACCCGGGTGGGTGTCTTGGCGCTGAGCAAGTCTGAGTCTAGCCACACCTGTGGTGTAGTGGCACTTCTACAGGTCGTAGGAGAAGGCTCAACCACCAGATCTGGTTTTCTGCATGCATGGGATTTGTGCAAGTATGTCTACAAGGTTTGTGAAAACAAATGCAATTGTTGCCATATACTGGGCCAGTGTTATGTAGTGACGTGAAAGCGTGAGTGAGGAGTTTGAATTGTTCTCATTTGTGAATGGGAGCCAGTGTAGCTCCTTCAGGTATGGTGTGATATGAGTGCGGCATGGAGGTTGAGAGTGATTCTGGCCACTGAATTCAGAATAGTCTGCAGCCTTCTGGTGAGTTTTGTGTTGATCAAGGCATAGAGGGTGTTCCCATAGTCCAGCTTGCTTGTGACGAGAGCATGCATGGCGGTTTGCCGGGTGTCGATTGGAAGTCATTTGAAAACCTTTCTCAGCATCTTCAGGGTATGGAAGCCTGAGGCAGTGATGGCATTGACTTTGGTGGTCATGCTGAGTTTGCTGTTGTTGATGAGGTTCTTGGCATGGGTAGTGTGGGTGTGATGCCAGTCTTATAGCTGTTGGCTACTAGGTAGAGTCCCACTGTGATGTGCTCTTCCTTATGATCAAATGTTGGTCTTGTTGGGGTGCAGCTTTAGACTGTTATTGTTCATCCATGGGCAATTTCAGTCATGCAGGACTTGAACTTGATTCAGGTACTAAGGGGCAGATTTATGTTTCCTAGCGCATCCCTGCAAATCAGCAGGGATGCGCGAGGAAAGATGCGTCACACAAGTTTACCCTTGCGCCACCACAGATGCGCCGCATTTACAATGCAGCGCATCATGGCGCAAGGATAAACAGATGCCTGACGCATCTGATGGCATAAGGGCGGCGCATTGCTGGAGTCGTGTCGCAAGCACGACGCAACTCCAGCAATGCTCAGGGGCTGCCCATACCGAAGATGCAGCGTCATGCCTTACGCCTGCTTCAAGCAGGCGCATGGTTTTGACGCAGCAGCATCGGAAAAGTGACTCAGTGAAATCTTGTAGATTTCACTGCATCACTTTTCCGAGGCTTTTTCCGATGGAACGCCCACACTGCATACATTAAACCTGATGCAGGTTTAATGTAGTGCTGGGCTTTACAACGTGACGCATCTCCCTAGATGCGTCACATTGTAAATAAGGCGCAACATGGCGCATGGTTTACGCCGCCGCTGCGTCACAGAAGTGACGCAACGGCGGCGTAAATGTCTCGCACGGGGCTTGTAAATCTGCCCCTAGGTGTTTTGTCTGTGAGGGAGAGAATCAGCTGTGTGTCATCAGCATAGGAGAGGATGTTAATTTTGTTAGAGCAGAAGAAGCTGGCTAGAGGGATAATGTATGCGTTGAAGAGGGTCAGACTCAGAGATGTTCCTTGCTGCATACAGCTGCCCTCATCCTCCTCGACCTCTCAGCAGCTTTCAACACCGTATCCCACCACACATTGATCACCAGACTCCACTAGATTGGAATCCAAGGTGCAGCCCTCAAATGGATAGCATCCCACCTCACAGGAGGAACATAGAAGATCATCCTCACTCCCTACTCCTCGCTCCCTAAGAACAACACCTGTGGTGTACGTCAAGGTTCAACCCTCAGCCTAACCCACTTCAACGTATCCATCACACCACTGGCCAACATCATCAAGAATCACGGACTCAACATCAACTCCTGCGCTGATGACACCCAACTCATCCTCTCCCTGGCAAATGATCCAACGACAATTAAAGACAAATTCCAAAGATGCATGAAAGATGTGGACGTCTGGATGAACAACAACTGTCTCAAACTCAACACCGACAAGACAGAAGTACTCACCTTTGGGAAAGGCAAGGACAACTTCCGGAACAACAAATTGTGGCCCCCAGAGCTGGGCCAAAACCCACTGAATATGCAGGCAACCTCAGCATCACCAGGCTAACTATCACGTTAGATTTTGTCACCGGCAGACTCTACTACGGTATCTGATGTAGGAATCGCTGCCTAACTCATGAGGAAACTCCAGATTATCCAGAATACAGCAGCCAGACTCATCCTCGACCTCCCCCAAAGCACGCACATCACCCCTCACCTCAGAAAAATCCACTGGCTTCTAGTCACAAAGAGATGCCAGTTCAAGCAGCTCACCCACCCCCGCATACAAGACACTACACAATGAAGGACTGGTGTACCTCAACAAACGAGTGGATTTCCACCAATCTACCAGGAAACTCAAATCCAGATCCCTCTCCCTAGCATACACCCGACGCATCCACCATATAAACAGTGAAGCCTGCTCCATTTCCTACCTGGCGACTAAGTCCTGGGACAACCTTCCCCTGCACCACAGAGCCTCACCATAACTCCAGCATCTCAGGAAGGACCTCAAGACCTCTATGTTCAATCAATAGGAGAACAGGCATCATTATCCCATAGTGCCTGGAGATCCTCATGGGTAAAGCAGCCTCACACTTCAAATCTTGTTTGATTGATTGATTGATTGATTGATTGATTGATTGATTGATTGATTGATTGACCCTTGTGGAACTCTGCAGATGAGGTCATGGGTGTCTGAGGTGTCTGGTGCCAAACTGACTGACTGGGTCCTTCCATTCAGGAAGGAGAAGATCCATCAGAGTGCTTGTCCTTGGATTCCGATGTTGAGTAGGTGTTGGAGTAGTTTTTCAACAGCACAGTCCGAGTATTAGTGTACTGAACAAGCAGCTGGAAAAAATGGCTTGGAGACAGCAAGAAATACCAAGGCGATTATCCAACATGGCTGTTGCACTCAACTGTGCAATGTTCAATGTTATTTAATCACATTAAACAAATGTTCATATATCAACAGGAAATACAAATTTGTACCAAACAAGTGCCCCACATAAAGAAGGGGAAAAGGAAGGAAGGAAAAGGTAGTGTGCATCAAGTGAGGGTTGGAGAAGTGAGGAGGGAAGGTAGTGACAATAAATCCTTCACATCACTATTTACAGTAAAACCGGCTTTCTTCAGCCTCGCAGTTAACAGAAAATGAATAGCTAGCCATTGTTTGTAATAGCACAGTAAGAAATCACTGTTGACCAAACTGGCACACAAGGGAAACACTGTTGACGTTTCGACCCCACAATGGAGTAGGCTGCTTGAGTCCTCCTTACGACGTTGTCTTCCTCAGGACTGAATGTGGGGTACCGTAAACCACCCTTAACTGGATGGTGGGAAAGTGTAGGTGGGCCAAATGTTTCCAAAAACATTGTGCGGATGTACAACGTTAGTTTAACGTTGTCATCCTTCCTACAGAATATCTGGATGCAAAAATATTTATGTATTTATTTGTATTTATTATTGATGCACACATCTACCGTCCTTTTGGTACCAGATTATTTAACTGGTTGGTCCCTGGATGCAGAGTGCTTTTGAATGTGGATTTAATTTGTGAAAAAATGTTCTTGGGTTGCAGGAAACAGGAGATTTGTTATTGTGTTTCTATATTGGAGTGGAGGGCTTCCTTTCTTCCTCTGTATCCCTCTATGCTCCTTTTTACAGTGAGAGGCTGATTGGGCCTAGGCCCGGTAGAATGTGTCCTAATCTAAACACGAGGGGAGGGAGCACAGGCTGCACCCATCTGTTTACCTGATTGACCCAGAGACAGCTAATTGGGGGGGGTGGAAGGGGACATGTACCGGGAGGACACTCACTGGAGTCAGGTAATGGCTCAAGAAGTGGAGGCCCCTATGAGCACAAAGCCCTGAAGCTAGGAATTGGGTATTTGTGGCTAATAATTGTAGCGACCTTCTTTGTTTTTTGTGTAATAAAAGTATTACTAGGTGGACATTGATTTCATTTATCTGCTGAGATCGTTTTATTGATTCTTGACCTTGAGCAACCCCCACACTAAGATCCCTGAGAAGCCTATGCCTGCTCACTTACATTACCAGTCAAGTGCAAAAAGGGTTGTGCTTGGCCTAGATTGCAGAACCATAGTAGGGCCTGCAATGGGACAGAAGACGTTACTGGGCCCCCACCCTGATGGTTGTGGTCCAGTAGCCCCTGTCTAGCCCATAGTGTCCTAAAAGCCACATTGATAATCATACATTACAACCTATGAGCACATTTTCAGCCCCTTAGAGATATAGTAGAACAAACCATCACAAGGAATGGTGATATAAAAAAAGAAGATATATATCTAAGATCAAATAAAATCAGCTGATATATCTCTCAAAATAGAAGTCAAACCAAAAGAAAAATAGAATTAATTACTGGGGCAATGAAAAACTATAACTTGAACTGTTCTGAAAGATGTGAGATAAAAGTTCTTAATAGACTATTGTAAAAGTGCATCGTTACAAAGACTCTTTTCAATCTCCTTTGAAAAGGGGCAACGGAAGTCTTGATGTGATTCACTTGCCATAGTATCGCTTGCAGTGTTTCCTTCTAGGAGGCAAACTTACATTTCAAGTTTGTCAGAATTCTATTGTGCACCAACTTCTTGGGATGATATTAAAAGAACAGGGGTATCATTTCCAACATGGATGCCAGTTTTCTGGCTAAGATACCCAATCAAAATCTTCTGCCACTTTTCCACCAAAGGTGCTGCAGCAACTGATGTGATGTAATTGTCACCAGTGCTGCTTGCAGTAGGGCCTGATTGAGTTGACAGCTACTTTCCATCTTCAGCAGGAAACCATGGTCGTTACAATGCCAGTCATTAAGCAAAGTGTCACCATGATAGTGTTTAAAGAGGAACAAGGGGACCCAATTAAGTAGGCAAGGACCTTGGGTAACAATTTTTAAAAGAGGACAATTGTCCTTGTTGCAAAGAAATTAAAGCAAGGCAATGAATATAGAACAGAGTCGGCTCTATATTGTTTCTATCCAGCCAGATAGTACGATTTAATCAATAATAATATTAGGTGTCAAAGCGAGAAACAAACAATGTACAGTGGGAAACAGTCCTGTATCCCATGGAAAAGAAGTAAAGCGAAGTGAGGTGACAAGGTGTCAAAGTACTGAAATGCAGAAGACAATTTCAGGCAAAACAAAGGGAAACTTGTTGTATAATACGAACAATGAAACAAGCGTGATAATTAGCACAGCCTTTACACATGGTATACAAATAGTTTGTGTGCACGGTGTTTGAGCAGTCGACGAAATTTTGATCCCATTTACATAAATACCGGGATCATCATCAGGACAAGAATTACTGTATGCCTGAGCATCATATGAGTATAAACAACTATATACATGATAGAAATGAAAAGATGGGAGAAAAAAGGGGGAAAGAAAGGGATAAAAATAAAGGTACAGGAATTAAGGTGGAAAAACCCTACCATGACAACATAATGAGGGTGATACAGTCAGACCTACGTGGCGTGAGGGGAACGAGTTGTTTGAAGGATTGCGGTGGTGAGGAGTGAAGGTAAAGGGTTGTGATAATAGGGCATAAAAAATGGCGGACCGAATAATTGGAAGGTGCCCTTTAAGAATGACTTGTTGCGCCGCGCTGTAGCAGTTGGCTGAGACCGATAACAAGCAAGGTTCAATTGGGACTTAGAACCGTGATTCTGATGGTGAATGCCGGTATGGGCGAGATCGCAATTAAAACGGTTGTGGTATGCCAGTAGAATTATAAAAGGGCACGGAAGTCTTACCGTTGGTTGCGCGTGAACTTTTTGAGGGTAAATTCCGAGTCCCGGGTGGGAACAAGGCCACGTAGTTCTAGACCTAATGAGGTGGGGGGGGAAGGAAGCTGATATAAGCAGATAACTACGGGGTGGTCGGAAGGAGCTGGGTAGAATGACTTGAGTCAAGCCTTACCTTCATTCAATGAATGTAGGAGGGAGCCAGTGGCGTGGAGTTCGTGGGGGTGATTCCTCGTTTTTGGGTAAGGTCAATTGCGGAATGAGCAATGACCGCAAGGGAGGGACCTGGTTGAGAGTTTGCTTGTGGGCAGAGGACAAGGGCAGGGTTGGAGGTTGGTGCAGCCCTTACCTAATAGTCTGTGAATAAGGCGGTGTCGGGTGGCCAGGGGTCTTGGGATGGTGAATTGGCATCTAGGTTGGAGCTCAATGGCTCGATGATTAACCTGGAGGAGAACGTCAGCTGAGCCCGTTTAAGTATCGCGGGAAGCCTAGGAATGATACAACCGCTGGGATGTACGTCGTGAGTATTGCGGCCATGTTGGGTGAGGGGATCCCGAATGATTAAGGGAAGGAACACTGCGGCGAGGGTTGGGATCATGCGGGCTGGGGGAGCCTCGGTTAATTGCGCGCATTTGGAACAACCGATGTGATAGGTTAATCGGTGTGAGATAAAGTAAAATAAAGTAATAATTCCCATGAGTTAATGCGTGAAGAGGGGAAGTTTGAAATAAGAGGGCAGAATAGGCATGGAAAAAAGCGAGTTACTGTGTGACTAAAGATTCTGAGAGATTTTAAATAACATGTAACTAACACGGTGGAATGAACAAACAATAAACAGAGTTTATCATCAATTGTTGAAAAGGAGAAAACATGTTATGAACATATTATGGTTTTACGAACGTAGGTGCACTTATTACAGAAGGTTGTAAAACATATTTGGCATTGAGGAGGGTCAGAGTATAGAGTTGTCCAGTCTTCATTTCTGTTCAGTCCGTCTCTAATAATCTGAGTGCGCAAAATCCATTGTAATTCCTCCTTATTTAGTAGACTGCCAATGTCTGCTCCTTTTGGAGGGGGTTTTATCTGGCTGATAACTGTCCATTTGATGTCATCTTCGTTGTGCCCTGCAGCAATGAAATGTTCAACGAGGGGTACAATGGGCGTTTTGCAACGAATGCGGCTTCGGTGCTGCCAGATCCTGAGTCTTGCTTTCTGTGTCATTTGTCCTATATAGATTTTTTGGCAAGGACATTGAATCACATAAATCACATTACATGAATTACAATTGGTGAAGCTTCTTGAGGTGATTTTGATATTATTGAATGTGAATTCTGTACCTTCCATACTGAGCGCATAAACGCTGCAGTTATAATTTCACCGGCATACCACAACCGTTTTAATTGCGATCTCGCCCATACCGGCATTCACCATCAGAATCACGGTTCTGAGTCCCAATTGAACCTTGCTCGTTATCGGTCTCAGCCAACTGCTCCAGCGCGGCACAACAAGTCATTCTTAAAGGGCACCTTCCAATTATTCGGTCCCCCATTTTTTATGCACTATTATCACAACCCTTTACCTTCACTCCTCACCACCGCAATCCTTCAAACCATTTGTTCCCCTCACGCCGTGTAGGTCTGACTGTATCACCCTCATTATGTTGTCACAAATTGTGACTGCATTTCTCACATTTGTGTATCAAATTACCAATGAATAAATTACAACGTACATTTTCTTGGCAGGTTTTGACCAGCTTTGACTTGGCCCTCTCCTCAAAAACTGTCTAAAAAAATGATCTTGGGTTATAGAATTGCTACATGCTAGAATATACCCCCATGAGTATATGTAGGAAATTGACTGTGCATTATCATTTGTCACTAAAATATTTATGGAAGAAGTACAGTTTCTATCTCACACGTTCAACTCCCTTTATTTTTTTTATTTTTTTCCACAAAATATTTTTTTCTTCTCTTTCTAGCCCAAAACAATACCTTATAATAAACAGTATGTGCATCAGCTGACTATCTAATGGTTTTTTAATTATGTGGTAGAAGTCACTGTTCAAACTTGTGTTTGGTGAGTGGATGCCTTGTTTGCATTTTCTTTGTTGAGGTTTACTCAAAAAAACTAATGCCACTACTTCCCTGAAATTCCAAATCAATATATATCAAACCAACCATTTTCCTTTTCAATTTACATTGTTGAGGTTTACTCAAAAAAACTAATGTCCCTACTTCCCTGAAATTCCAAATCAATATATATCAAACCAACCATTTTCCTTTTCAATTTACATATAAATATATTGCTTACTGATAATCTGTGCTGGGATATTCTTTTGGGTTCTGGGTTTCATGCACACCTGCATTGATAGTGCTGCACAGTGCATTGTCTCTCACTCAAAGGGCAGATATGTTCTACCTCGGAAGTACAAGGTATGTGTATGGATTGACTACAGCATTTCTGGGTTTGTGGCAGTTATTTGTAAATGTCCTGGAATATGAAATCCACTCACCCAAAAATATTCTGCTCAAACCCTCGCCCACCTTACAATGCAAAAACAACCAAACATTTCCAAACAAAGACATTAGGTCTGCAATTAGCAATCTGTTGAGATGGTTCCTTTTTATTCTTTTTAAATGTAAAAATAGGCTGCAAACATAAAAAGAAGAGAAAAAACATAAACACACCACTGCATGGTAGCCATATGCTTGCAATTCATTTTTACATTAAATCTATAACTTTTGCACATCATTTTAATGGCACGGTATGTGTGTTTCCCAACAAGACGTTGTACTTAGAGTAGGTATAGAAACTCTTTCCAGCTATAATACACGTCACAGGAAATGATGGATTTTATTGGTGCAAAGAAAATGTACTATTGGCTTTGACTTACTGTAACTAGAGGATATTGCTTAAATACACAAGAGTGAATAAAAACATGAAAAAACCTTAAAAAGGGGAAAGAAAAAAAGGACTTACAAAGTACGATAGACCCAGCAGCCCAGCCCCTAAAGTGCACTTTTTTTTTAGACAGATGTACACAAGTGATCAGGCTAAATGCAGTCTTTCACTGCACATTTGTGCCAACGGCTAAACCTGGGCGAATCATTCCATGTCTTATATGTGGTGCTAGGAAAAATCTAAATGTGAATGGGCTTTGCCCAACGACGCTCTGTGTATGTACCTATGGGTGTATTTTTCAGCATAATTGAAGCTGGCAAGACAGCTATCTGGAGGCCAGACATGAAAACAAAGGCCAAAAAAAATCCTAGAAATACCCTGTCAGTCAATCACCCAAACAGCAAGCACGGCACCTCAAAAATATTACCGGTGATAATGATAAAAGCCCTGATTCATGATAACAGGGAGACCAAGTAAAGGAATGTCCTCAGCAATCTATAATGTATCAAGCGCTAGCAAGCCCCAAATGAAAACATACTTTCACTGTCTTTTAACTCATACCTGTGAATGGGAATTTTAGCTCTTTGCCAATCAATATTTTGGGACGATTTTATAATCTCTCTATTCATTGGGGATAACAGAACATGATATGTAATGCAGTTTTGCAAGAGATTTTACGCACTACAATGACGGGTCAGGTAACAATACACTATGATGTGGTGAAATTGAAAGAAAATAGGGGATATTTTGCAATTTTAAAAATAAAGAACAGAAAGTTATACAGATTTCTAAACAGAAAACATGTTTGTATCCCCTTAGTATTAATCTTTACTTCACCTCGAGCATTATTACTTTCTGGCAAATCAACCAGATTAGGCACAGTTATTTTGTGGCATGGAAAAGTCACAAATGGAAAATAAAAAGACACTGACTTTTAAACTTTTCTGATGTTATGCGTTCAACATAATGTATGTGCATAATAGGAATATTGCAGACATGATTAGTGGGATTTACAGGTTCCCTGGCACCAAAAAAAAGAGATGAATGAATAAATACTAATAAACAAACCTCAAGGTAAGTACATGAATAAATATATTCCATCACATGCTTTTGCTTCCTTAATGCTTGAACTCGGGGAAAGCACCTGTACTGCTGCTCTGAAAGAAGAATTGCTCTAATAGATCCTTCTGGTGTGACATTACACATGACAAGGTTATCATTTAATATACTAAAACTCAAGAATTGATTTATGAACTCTTTGATGGCTCGCCTTTCCCATTCACTATAATATCCTTAGATTAAGCCATTCAGAAACCTTCTTTCACATTTGATAGGTTGAATAAAGGGTAAGAAAGAAACCGATTTTCATGTAATAATATAGTTAATATTTAATAGACATTTTCAAGGTTTGATACACAGAGTTGTAAAGGCGCTGGTCTTCTCCTCTTCCATCATGTCCCTTTTTAATTTTCTATTTTAGATCGTATCCAAGTATGTATTTCAATGATACTGTATCCTTTGGGGTTATTAAACAGTTTTACATTTAGTCCATGTCTCCAGTATTTCCCAGAACAGCTTTGAACATTCAATTACGTCTGGAGTACTGCTATTCCAAAATTAGAATTATAAAAATGTAAAGCAGTGTCCCTTCTTACATGCATATACATGCAGCTATAATAGTATATATTATTATCCACATGCCTGTCATATATAATACTACATTGTAAATCAATTCATTCATTTTCATCAAAGATTCCATTAAATGTAAATAGTCTGAAGACGTATGTTTGGAATTCCGTGATAGCGTGCCTCTATTGATCAATGTTATAAACCACCTCATTTTGCAGCGCAGCATTTACATATTACATTTTTATGGATTATCATTGACTTCTAAAGAATATGTTGTAAGTCTTGTTAAAGTATGTTTCATGGCACATCTAACCTTCACTCTGTCCTTCCTTCTGCCATTTTCATGGTCCTTTAGGAGTTGAAGGCTTGTCATAAATATCGTTCCTTGGTTGTATTTTCGTTTCTTGTTTCATGTTTTTAATCCCTCTGGTTGGGTTCTTGGTTCCCTCTGTGAATACCAGCATATGTGGAGGTATGCGATCCATTCACTGTGCTTCTTATATGATGATGTGTTGTTATCTTCCGATTATGGTGTAATTGTTTGTGTTTTGGTCTTTGTGACTATGTACCTGGAATACAACTCTAGTCACTTTTTTCTAGTTCTAGTTTTTGTGTGTATGATTTGTGTTAATTTCATACTTCCATTGATGTATGTGGTGTTAATGATGTTCACTTTCTCAATGGATCTGCTTTCTTGTTCATCTTTGCAGTGGAATTTTGATCCCTATGTTCTTGTGTTTGAAGTAGAAATTGATACTGTAATGAAATGTACTTTGGTGTCTAGTCATGTGCTGGCATCTACTTTTCATGGTTGATGTTTCTGTCACATTTCCTTTTTGATGCCTTGCAAGTTATCAACATCAGTCCCTGGAAACTGTGGGTGTTTGACTACTGATGATCAGACCGATCTGAAACTGCTGTAGAAACTTGACAAATTGAGCAAACCAATTCACTGAAGAAACAAAATACAAATCTTATATTTGGCAAATAAGTTGTAAGAGACATTGGAGAGTGCATGAAGTTTAGTTAATTAAGATGTGTCCTTACAGATATTTGAGAATATTTTTGTAAGTAATTTGAGCTGTAGAAATGGATTAACAGAAAGGAAAATTTGCTGACTACAGTGACAAGCACTCTGTGAGTGTTTCTAGCACAAATATGTGCCTAAACCCAAGATTAATTTCCGTCAATGTAAAGCTACCCGTTGATGCCCTGATTTGGCTCAGATTAGTGAGTTAGTTAGCCAGTTCACTCATTGAAGGTCCGCAATAGTGAAGGCAGTTAGGACTGAGGACAAATACACCCCTACACCTCATTGAACTAGATGTGAATTTGAAATCTAGCTGGGAGGGTGCTCTCATAATGTCCTTATATGCTATTTTTAATTAAGTAGATCCCCCATATTTTCTTTAAGCCACATTTTATGTAAAGAACATCCTACTTCTAAGATGGTTTTGCACTATTTGTATATATAATATGGGCTTACTGACTTTAGGTTGCGCTATACCGGGGTAAATCTAAAGTTCAGGCCAACCGCTACGGAGCACAGGTCAGATACAGTTCCAAACAGGTCCCGCTGAAATTTTACCTTCTCAAGCTGAGCCAAGGGCCCCGTTCGCAGGGAAGAGTGTCGCCAGGAGCAAGTAGAGCTTCCCTAGCAATGATCAGTGGGCGCAAAGAGTCAGCCAGGCATTACAGATGGCAGAAGGGGCCTAGTTATCGCTGGTGGCAATGCGTGCTGTGCTAGGAGATGATACTGCAGCAGCTAAGTGCTGATCATTCGAGCGAGCGATGCAGTCCCAGAACGAACAAGCCATTTTGCAGTCGCGATTTCAGGGGCCCAGGAGCTGTAGGTGATGAAATCAACTACAGAACCCCCTTTTGTGGCCCGAGCCTGGAGGGGCACTTCAGGAAAGGGTAGGACTCACAGAAGGTGGAGTCCAGCAGTACCAGCAGAATTTTATGAAGACTTTTGAATCCCTTAGATTCAGAAAACAGGAGGCAAGCCTGCAAACCTTTGAGATCACTTGGAGGGAAGGCATAGTCCAGCTCTTCTTCCAGAAGAGTTAGGGAGCAGCAGGCAGCAGGACAACAAACAGAAAAGCAATCCTTGCAGAAAAGCAGTCCATTTAAGTCCTTTAAGCAGCTCAGCAGTTCTTCTGACAGAGGTTCAATTTAAGATCTAGAAGTGTCTGATTTCAGGTGGTCAGAGACGTAGTACTCATACCCAAAAGTGCCTTTGATGTAGGGGTTGACTTCAAAAGACCTCTCTGAACTGCACAATGAACCCTTTAAACCCAGTCCTGTCTGACAGACTAACCCTGTGGGGTAAATCAGTGCTTTGTGTGAGAACAGGACACAGCCTATTCAGACGTAATTGTTATTCACCTCCCCCTTCCTGCCCAGGAAGGCTGTCCGAATGCAGATGAGTGCTCAGTCAAACCTAGTCTTTTCTGCATTTGTGGCTATCTACTATAGGGAATGCATAAAGTGTAGGTGTCACCAAGTTCAAATATTGATTGGAGACCGGCTGTTGGCACAAAGAACAGTAAGTACAGAGAAATACCCATTTTCTAAAAAGTGATATTTCTAAAACAGTCATGCTTAATCCAACTTCATCAGTAAGTAGGATTTATCATTAACATTTTAAACATATCAAACATGAAAAAGCTACTCCTGTCTGATCAGGAATTACAGCTTAAAAGTGCATTAGGGAATTCCCAGTACTGACATATAAGAGGGGTAGGCATCACAGTAGTGAAAAATGAAATAGGCTGTTTGTCACTACCAGAACATGCAAAACATCAAGGTACATGTCCTACCTTTTACTTACATAGCATCCTGCCTTTAGGTTTAAGGAGGACCCACCTTAGGGGTGACATATGTGATGAAAGGGGAGTTTAAGGCTTGGCAAGTAGTTTTAAATGCCAAGTTGTAGTGATAGTAAACTGCACACACAGGCACTGCAGAGGCAGGCCTGAGACAGGTTTGAAAGGCTACTTCTGTGGGTGGCATAATGAGTGTTGCAGGCCCACTATTAGTGTTTGACTTACAGGCTCTGTGTACATGGTATACCACTTTACAAGGGACTTACCAGTACAACAGATATGCCAATTAGGTATACACCAATGTCACCATGTTTAGGGGAGACGCACATGTACTTTGGCACTGGTTAGCAGGGGTAAAGTGCTCTGAGTCCTAAGGCCAAGAAAAAGAATCAGCAAAAACGGGAGGCAAAAGGTAGAGAGAAAGACCACCCTAAGGAGGAGAGGTCTAACACCTATCAAATGCATATAGGCTCTCCTTAAAGATAGACTAGGTTACGTCATCTGACCTAGCTCAAAATACCAGATGCCTGGTACAGACTAGTGGAGTCAGGCTCTACCAGCTATGCTGTATTACTTTCAAAATATTTGGACACATTTAAAAACAATTAGTCAATCCATTTTAACCACAATGGATTAAGTAGTTTAATGCTAAGTAGCTGCTGCATTGTAGAAGGAAATTTGGGTTTTATTGTATTATTAATGCAATTAAAAACTTTTCATTATAATGCCTTAATAACTACTCTGCCAGTTTTATTTACTTAATAATGTTTTATGAACTATCTAATGTCTGTTATATGTTTGTATGTTTTTTGTAAACAGATGATACACAATACAAGTTTGTTTCTGCTATTGCATGGTGTCAGACCTGGTATTCTTGGTGTGGGTTTTCCCCTAACTTTTTGCCTTCAAACCTGTTTTGTTGACTTCATTTTTGCTGGTTTTAAAACTCTGCATACTTTACCACTGTTAACCAGTGCTGAAGCGCTTATGCTCTCCCCATGTAACATGGGGAACTGGGTTATACACAACTGACATATTTAATTTACTTGTAAGTTCCTAGTAAAGTGGCACTACCTATGCCTAGGGCCGGAAAATTAAATGCTACAAGTGGGCCTGCAGAACCAATTGTGCAACCCACTTATGTAGCACTTTAAACATGTCTCAGGTCTGCTATTGCAACCTGTGTGTGCAGGTTTAAACTGCCATGTCGATCTGGCAAACTAAACATTTTGCCAGGCCCAAACCTTCCTTTATATTACAGGTAAGTCACCCCAGGGGCAGGCCCTGGACATCCCAGAAAGCATGGTGCAGTGTATTTAAAATGTGGAACATGTACATTTTAGTTTTCATATCCTGGCAGTGAAAAATATTTACATTTGTTTTCCACTACTGCGCAGGTTTTCCCCTCCTATAGACTAACATTAGAGTTACCTTATTACATTTAATAAATGATAAATTAAAAATAGGAGCAGGTATCCAGTTCATGGTTGATGTTGTTGGAATTGTAATGTAAAATCCTCTCTCATGGAGAAGTTGGATTTTAAATTACAGTTTTGGAAAAGCCACTGCAGGAACTTCAAAGAGGAGGGAATCTAACTCAAAGAAAATTTTGGGAGAAAAGGAAAAAGGGAAAGAAGTGGTCGCCATTAAGAAAAGAGGGGGAGTGAGAACCCAAGAAGGCATTTTGTACTGACTTAGTCCAGAAATGTAGGGGATCTTTAGATGTTTATTTGTAGTTAGTTACAGGTCATGTCCAGTACAAAACCCCACCAGGAGAAGCCGGCATGCTGTTCAGCCCTTCTCAACTGACATCTCTGGCTCCCACCATTCTGTAATACATCATTGGATGAACATTCTACTGGCAGAGCAAGACATTGCATGCATAACAACAAAGCCAGGATATGACATATCCCCTTTCCTTCTATATAAACAATAAAGAAAGAGAAGAGAAGAGAGAGAAAACCAAGATAGAGGTATAAGTAAAACAGAAACATCTCAAACCATGAGAGAAAAGAGAAACCAAAAGAAGATGAGAAAATAAAAGTGAAGACAAAAGGTGAGAATGCCATCCTCCTTCTACCACAACAACAGAAAATGAATGAGAAAACACTAACGACTACCTCAAGATATACATGCTGGCCAGGCAAGTATAAAAAGAGACAAGTCAAAGCACAACACCATGACCAACAGACCAAAAGCAGACACTAAGAAGAGTAGGAGAAACAAAAACTCCAATACATAAAAGACACCACGTTAAGAGAAAGAAAGAGAAGAACAAGGAAAAAATAGAAACCGGAAACCACAGATTTCACCAGTAAAAGATATCAAAAGGAAAACTGAGCTGTAAAGGGAACTGATGAGACAATTTAAGATAAATTACACAAAATTCCCATTACATTAAAATCTCATTAAAATGTCAAATACAACCTGTGTAGGGTAAACAAATGAGATGAGAGGTGTCCGTGTATGGGCAACTATTGTGGAGCTTCCACACTGTGCACTAAAGCAACATAAAAGTTAGCTTATCCGGTAGGAACCCGAGTACATGTGTAGGAACCCGTGACATAGTGTGCATTGAAAAGAAAGAAATACCCTGGAGGTAATTTCTTGTGCACAGAGCAGATGGGAATGTCACCCATGAGAGACACCTCATGAAGAGGCAAACATGATGTGCACCGTAAAAATGGGAATGTAACCCATATGAGACACCTCGTGTAGAGGCAAAAAAAAAAATGCTGTGCACTGTAGAAGATGGGAATGTAACCCATTTGAAACAGCTCATGTAGAGGCAAACATGTTGTGCACCATAGAGATGGGACTGAGACCCATGTGAGACACCTCATGAAGAAGCAAACATGATGTGCACCGTAAAAAATGGGAACATAACCCATGCGAGACATCTCCTGAGAGACAAAACAACATGTTGTGCACCATAGAAGATGGGACTGTAACCCACTTTGTTGAAATGCAGACATTGTGCAATGGAGAAAAACAACCCAAATAACGGACCTTGAGTAGAGGTCAGTGTCGTGCAATGTGGTAATAGGACTATAACCTATGCAAAACACCTCATGTGTGGTAAAAGTAAACCTAACGTAAAAAAAAATGTTGTGCACTGTACTGGACACGCAATATGTGACAGAAATAAACATGCACTATAACAATAGAGTATATTGTAAACTGTAATAAAATAGACCTTCAAGATTTGGCATGCTAGTACTGAATGATGAGACATTAACCAAAACACCCAACCTTGTGTTAACAAATTAGCATAGACTCTGGTGTGCCTGTCACCGCAATAGTGAGTAACAAGCGTTTAAAGTTTGTAGGGAAGAAACAGCTCCAACAAACTTCCCATATTAAAGAACTTTGCAGCTGCACCACGAAGACCGGAAAACACCAGGACTTGATGGACAAAGTCAACTTTGCAGGAGGAAAAGTATTTGCCAGTAAAACTCACCGCAAGCATAAGAGGCAAAGTCTGGTGTCCCAATGAAGAACTTACTGCCCAAACGATAAGGTTGAAGAGGCAGACACTAGAGAGGCAAAGCGGCGAAATTCATGTGGAAAAAAAAAACGTGATTGGCAATAATGCCTCGTTGAAGATGCAGGTAAAATGAGGCGGAAACCAATGGAGCCGTCAAGCACAAGATGGCGGCACGCACAGTGACGCTGCGCCGGAGGTCTCCCTGCATTACCGTGCAGTGCAGGTTGACAGGCAGCAGTGTTAACTCGAAGGAAGCTTCACGAATACTCGAAGAAGGAAACGCGCGTGAGGCCAATTTAAATGGTAAGGCTCGCGCTGAATACGAAAAGGGGTTGAAAAAGTGATGTTTTTTTTTATATTGCACAGTAAAATAATTTTCTAACAATAAAATGTACCTCAACAGTGGATCGCCAAAGAAAAGAAAAACAGTGGATTTTGCATTTTAGGAGGTGATTTTGTAACAGTGTGTGGTCAGAAATGTTTTCCACAACAAACAAGTTGGGGGCAGGCATCAAAGATCATAATAGCAAAGGGTGCACCCACAGCAGGTCAGCACTAGCAAGCACTACCCAAAAGACAGGAACTGGCATGTAGCGGGGAGGCAGAGGTGCAAACAGGCAGCAGAATATGTAGACAAGGAACACCCCTCCAAAATCAGCGGAAGAGGCATGTAGCAAGATAGTAGGCAAGAAGAGATCGCTGCTGTGGGAAACTGCACTTCAAGGGCAAACTTCCTCCAAAGGACGGTACACACTTTTAGGGAACTGTACGCTGGGAGGGATCAGCGCCAAAATAGCAGGAGAGGCAGCCTTCCTCCAGGACAGGCAGGCAGCAAGACAGGAAAACACTCTCCTTGTAGAAACACAGGTCGGTGTGCAGGCATCCAAATGAGGGCGTAGTGAAACAGTCATTCAGAACAGTGACTAGTACACAGGTACAGTAGTACACTTCTTCTCCACTCTCACGGCAGAAGCAGTAGGAACTGGTACATACCTGAGAACACACACTTCTTCACCAGACAGTGTGCAGATGTAGGCTTACCCTCACAGAAGGCCCAGCACCATTAGAAGTAGGCTTTGTCTGAAACTTAGAGATGCACTCAGGAGAGTAGACAGCCTTTAGAAGATGATCAGCTCTTTAAGTTGAACAGACTGTGCTGCATAAACTGGAACTGGCACTTTGCGTTGAGGGCGACCAATGGGAGGTCACTGGTGGGGTCAAGGGTGCCAGCTGAAGGTAGAAACAAGGCTTCAGTTACTGTTAAGTCTGTAGTAGAAGTTGATTGGAGATTGAAGAGGTGGAAAATGCAGGTTCTTTAGAAGATCGTTGCCAAAAATTGTAGTGACTTAGTCCAGATGTGTAGAGGATCTTTAGATGTTTATTTGTAGTTAGTTACAGGTCATGTCCAGTACAAAACCCCACCAGGAGCAGCCAGCATGCTGCTCAGCCCTTCTCAACTAACATCTCTGGCTCCCAACATTCTGTAATACATCATTGGATGAACATTCTACTGGTAGAGCAAGAGATTGCATGCATAACAACAAAGCCAGGATATGACACATTAGTATCAATAGACCCTCTATAGAGGATGACATTGAATTTGATGTTCAAGGTAGAGGAGAGTACGACTGTATGGGGGGCTCCCAAGAGCCAGAGCTAAAAGGTAAACAGAACTTGTGGGTTTACCTGGAGGCAGTTGAGCAGGGTAAAGGAGGAAAAAGAGTGAGGAAACTAAATCCATTAAATTGTTCACAATTGCTTTTCTCTCTATCTAAATGTGTTAGCCTACGGGATATTGGTACAGAGGACCTTAAAGAGGTAGGCTTTGTCGTAAATAGTAAGGGGATAAAAGCAACCAAGGTTTTACTGTATTCCGCGTTAGTTAAGACAGCAATAATAAAAGCAGAGCACAAGTTATTTGAGGAAGGAATTAGGATAGTTCAAGATCATAATAATAAGTATGAGAATCCATTCCTTGCAAACCATGCAGGGCTGGACCTTAGACAGGTTAGGATGATCGAGGCCTGCTGGGCTAAAAAAGAGGACCTCAAAATCACAATAAGACGCAGGGAAAGAGAGAGAATTGATGAAGGTCTACTAGCCAGTACTAGATTTAGAGCCCTAGCTTCTCCAGCTTCTGAGGGAGATGGCTCCCTAAGTGAGATAGACTAGGTACTTGGGTTGTCGCACAGCCTGGCCATACTATCCTGGAACGTTAATGGCTATAATAGTGTGGCGCACCATAAGAGCTTTAAAGAGGTCATTGACAGCAATGATATTTTATGTTTGCAGGAGACCTGGCTGTGTGACGAAACCTCAGTAACTGAGGGGGTTTTCCAACAAATGAAAGTGGCAAGTAGAAAATGCTTGGGTAGACCCTCAGGAGGACAATTGACGTTGGTCTCAACCAAGATTGCTAGGAAGTTGACACTGTTGGATGTGACATGTAAGTGGGTAATAGGATGTATAGTGCAGTTATTGAACCCCAACCCTCAATATGAAGGTATAATTATACTAAATGTTTACATCCAGAGGGGGGATGATCATGATTATAAGGCTGAAATGGAAAAACTAAAAGAGGATCTGTCATCTGTCCCCGATATGTATCAGAATGATGTTTTGTTGGTGTTGGGGGATTTTAATCACAAGTTAAATCCTTACAGGACCGACACATGGTGCAAGGAACTGCTGGCCTCATACAAAATAAATTATGCCATATTCCTGAGGGGGGCTGTGTCGGCAAAAGACTTGGCTCTTGGACAATTGCTGGGTGCCATGGGTTTGGTCTGTGTGAATGGAAGATTGGACACAGATAGACCAGCAAACCGCACTTTTAAGCTAGGCCACCAATCATGCCCAATAGATTATGTGTATTTACATACCTGGAATTTTGACCTAGTCAAGCACTTTGAAGTGGTAAGTGCGGAATGAAGTGATCACCTTCCGCTGAAAATAAAAATTGTTGGGTCCGATGTAAAATGTAGAGATATTGTGTTACAGGTTCATGCAAATTACCCTAGGCGCCTCACAACCCGTTTATCGGAGGAAAGCATTGAAAAATTACTAGCAGTCCAGCAGATGCTCCCGGTGGAGAATATCCCGCCAGTTTATGATATCACCTGGTTTGAAAATTATATCAGTAAATTAGTAGATTGTTTAAGGTTAAATATTAAAGGTTGTAAGCCAGGGTGTGAGAAGAAAGGCCACCCTCAAAGAAACGTGAAGAACTGGTTTGACGAAGAGTGTCGAAAAGCTAAAATGAGCATTAGACAATGTGAAAGAAGACTCAGGGTTAAGTTTAATGTTGATCTGTCCCTTAAACTCCAAAAGCAAAAGAGAAGATATAAAATGTTAGTAAGGGACAAAAAAAATCTTATAGAGAGAGCTGCTGGGTTAAACTTCTAACTGCGATAGAATCCAAAGATATCAAACGCTTCTGGAAACTCGTTCAAGAAAGCTCTGGTAAATTCCTAGTCATTATGTCTTGTGTGGTACCAGAAGCAGATTGGGTCTCATACCTGAGTAAAATTTATGGAAACTGGAAAGATATAGAGAGTTCAAACTCAAATCTGTGGCCAGGAGTGAGAGAGGAAATTAAGGTACATATTTTGGGCAGTAATGTGAAAAAAATAATATCGAAACTAACTCTGACGCGAGCTGCGGGCCCAGATAATCGTCCTGCAGTGATTATAAAAAAGAGGCCGGAGTGGTGGGTAGATTTGTTCTCAAAACTGTTCCGGGGGGTACTGAACACAGGCATAACATAATTCCAGTAAACTGAGAGGTGCAGTTGTAAGACCAATCCATAAGAAAGTAGACATAACAATCCCAAAATATTATAGACTAATTAATCTCTTATAGGCGAAAAAGTTTTTGCCAAAATAATTCTGGAGAGACTGAAAGAGTGGACAGAAAGTAAACACGTGGTGCCTCCAGAACAGGGGGGATTTAAAGAGGATCACTCAAAGGTCGACCACTGTCTTGCGCTCTGGTCCATTGCGCGGAAGTCTATTGAGCAGAGAGGAAGTTTGTTTTGCTGCTTTGTGGACTTTCGCACAGCATTTGAGTTGGTGGACCGTGGGACACAGTGGGAAACGTTGACTGGCTTTGATATCCCTAGAGATTTACTTAGTTTGTTACAAGTACTACATACTCGCAATTGGGCGCAGATAATTCTGGACACAGAGGGAAGTCTATCTCAGAAGATTGAAATTGGCAATGGATTGCGACATGGGTGCATATTGGCCCCTCTTCTTTTTTCACTATTTATTGCAGACTTACCCTCGATGCTAAGTAAAGAAAAGGGGGCCAGCCCAAAGGTCGATGGGAGACACATCGCATGCCTTTTATATGCGGATGATTTGGTAATAATAAACCAAACCGAGATTGGTTTACAAAGAAAGTTGAATAGATTTAACAAATACTGTATGCTTAAAAAACTATTAGATAACATGGATAAAACTAAAATACTAAAGATGGGAAGAAGGAAATCAAGGTTTAACTGGTTTTTGGACTCCACAAAATTAGAAATAGTGGATGAATACAGGTATCTGGGCATGTGGTTTCAGAAAAATCTGAACTGGGCCACCCACCTTGAAGTATTAAAAGTACGTACATATGCTTTGGTTAGTGGCCTAAAGAAATTCAACGGAGTTTATGGGGAAAATCGGATAGACCAGTTTTAAAGGCTTATGTAGCCATGGTCCCAGCCCAATTATTATGTGGGGCAGAATTACTATATCTGAGTGGTAGACGTTGCTGGGATGCTGAGGAAGGAAAAGCCCTGAAAAATGTATTTTCGCTGCCGAAGTCTTCAATGGTGCAGGCAGTGAGGCTCGAAACAGGTATTACTTCATGGAGCATAACAGCCTGTATGGCCCTAGTAAGATTTTGGCAGCGTCAGGGTCTCGAAGATGTAAATAAAGTTTCCCAATGGTGCAGAAACGAGATCTTGAGGAGTGATTTATCATGGGCAAAAGGGGTTAGAGACTGTATTATTAAAGCAGGAAGAGTGTTGAGTCTCAAAATTAGTCCCCTGACGGTACAAATTGAGGTTGAGAGGAGGGAAGCTAGGTACCTGGGAAAAGAAATATCTCGTGCCCAGGACCAGGAGTACCTCATGGGGAAAAAATCGGTATGTTTTATGGCCTTGTCGTGCCAAAATGCTGCTCAGTTTCCCTATATTGATAGGTTGCCCTGTCACCGCTTGAGAAGTGAGGTTTTATGGCTGAGAATCGGTGTTAACCCCTGCTATCATAATAACGAGACAAAAAGACTAATACTTGGTAGTAATGGGAAGTGCAACTGTATTCTGGGGACAACATGTGATATTTTGCATATTTTATTTGATTGTTATATGGTTTTAGAGTTACGGAAGGAGATTTTAAAAAGTGTAGTATAACTAATAGGCCACAGGCAGCAGAATTTTTAACTGAGATGAAGAATTTCGATACAGCCTGTGCCCTGGGGAGGTTTATGCAAAGAGCAAAAGAAAACTTGAAAGGTATCTAGTATTATTATGCCCCCCTGTTCGCACAGCTGAGATAAGGGCATATGATTCAAATGAAGGTTTAAGGATGCTAATCTAGAATTGTAAATTGATGTATTAATTGCCGATGCCTGGGGCGAGTTTATATAGAATCAAATGAAACCCGACCAGAGTTAGCAATGGAAGACATGTCTTATGCTATGTAAGTGTACTACTAGGCCTGAAATATGGTATAGTATTTTAAATTATAAATTTTAAGATGTTGAGTTTATGTAAAAAAAAAAATCGATTATAAGTATTGTATTTATCTCGTTTTTATGTGTTTAAGGACTGTGGAGTCCAAATAAACTTGGTCTTGAACTGGAAAAAATGCCACTTTTAGAAAGTAACCATTTTCCTGTCTTAGCTTTTTAGATCCTGCAGACAGTCTCCTAGTCACATGAGTGGGTATAGCTGACAGTTGGTCTTTGTGTATTCCTCCTAGACAGCCACACACAATAGAGAGCTTATGAGTGCCCGGATGGGCAAACGCTGGAAGGATGGGAGGACGGAGCTGGGCACAGCCCTACTTACACTTGAGTAGGCTGTGTCCTGCTACCACACAAAGGGTTACATATCCCATATAGTTAGTCTAGTGCCAGCACAGGTGAGGCAGGATGCCTGAGGACTTCAAACAAAACTCTAGTAGCTTCTTTCACTTCAAAGGTAGGTCCAGGTATAAATATTGGACCCCAGACACCAACTCTTCAATACTGTTCTGTACATGTGAATACTCTGCCAGGAAGGAATTCTGTGCTGCTTAACGAACTGCCACTCAACTGGACTGCTGCACTGAAGGACTGCTGCCATGCTGTGCAGACCTTCACCCTGCCTGCTACCCTCTTGCCGAAGTCAGAAGGATTAGACCTGTATCGGTTGAACCCATGGCCCCAAAGTGACTCCATGGGCTAGTTGGCTGGCCTCATGACTAGAGCCTTAAGGACAGAAGGCTTCAGAGAACCTTGAACCCAGAACCTGGAATCTGCCATCTTTGTGTCCTACCCTTCCAAGTGGGGCCACTACAGTCCTGAACCCTTGCTAATTGTGGTTTGTGTCTTTTATAGGTATAGCTAATTTTTTCAATCAACATCTTTATCATATTGGTATGCTTTCATTATGGAGATTGTGGGTTTTGATATTTTGCCTATTGATATTTTGTTAATGTCATTAATTAGAAATCCAGTTTTGTTGAATTTGATATTTTTGTTGTCTCCATAGACTCAATTCATAGTTGATATAGTTAGGTTTTTTACCATTGATGAATCAATCTTTTATGCCACTTCACACCACTATTTACCCTAGGATGTCATTGGTCTTAATGATAGGAGGAAGCATAGGACAGTACCATAATTTGCCAAAAGTCATTCCCCAGCTGTCCTCTTATTGCACTTCCTCGACCCAGACTGTAATTTCCTCAGAAGATACAAGTATAACTGAGTGTACCATATGGGGTTTCACAAAGGGATCAATGAGGTTGGTTGTCATTTTGTGTACGTTCTTTCCACTGGTGCTGTCCCGAGTACATACAAACAAGTTGATAATACATCTTAGTAACAGGCTAATGTGACGATCATCTGTAAATGTTCTTATGTGTATATGCCCCTAACCCTCTCACACAGGAGAAACTTCAAGAGGACCATGGATAGCAATCAATCCACCTCCATATCATGTCCCATTAAGACATTCAGGAACACTCTGAACGTTGCATTTTCTTGGGCTAGGCATGGTCTGGAAGATTTGGAACGTGGACAAGAGTCCCTGGACATTTTATTGTATACTCCATTTCTTCTTTCTGGCCACTGACTTCATCTGGTCATTGAATCCTGCATTCTTTCCAGGGGCATATATAATCATTTCCCAGTGGAACTCTTCCTCCATTGCACATGGGCTTGCAAATTTGGAATATAGCATATCAGCCCCTGGTGAATGCTGATTTTGTTCCCTGCCTTCTTCAGAATGAGTATGTCTACTTTAAATTAAACATGGGTACTGTTTTTATTCCATGCTCATTATGAGAGTCGTATATAATAGCACTTCAGTGGAAACCAAATGTATATCTTAAAGTCAAAGAACAGGAAAGAGAACTCATTATAGTTAATCTGGAAATAAAATGCTTTGCTCCGGAGCATGAGGTTACCTCTACCAAGGTAACATCACTGAACCATCTGCTTGAGAAAGCTGATATGGAGCTCTAACATTTAGCTCTCAACGTGGTCTGGCTGGTCTGGTTGGGGTCACAGAAATGCATTTATTAAATTGGTGCTAAAGCAGGCAAGCTCCCTCGTTGGTTATCCAAGCATGATGGGGGCTTCAAAACGAATGTTATGATCTTCAATTCCTCCAAAGATCTGGGTTCCAGAGCCCATAAGAGAACCTCAATTTATCAGAATATTACAAACTCCTATGTAGCCCAGCAAACCTCTGTGTCCCAATACCTTCCCAATTCTGCACTGTGATACCCAAACCACCTCTTGACCTTTTCCCTTTTTAATATGATCAATGTGTGTACTCTTCCATAGGACCTCTATGGATGACCACACGACTGCTGTGCCTCATACCGCCCCATCCCAATTATCAACACAGAGACTCAGATTTTTACAAAGGCATTAGCAAATACATTGATTAAGGTAATTAAATCTCTGGTTCATCCTAAACAATATGGCTTCATGGTGAGAGGGAGCACGCTGTGTTGCATACCTTAATGCCTCACCCAAGTAATTTGTCCCACATCCACAAATATGATGGTCTAAAATATACATTGACCTTGGGCTTGTTTCCGTATGAATGGTATCCTATCTAATATTTTTGCAATTGAGAAGGGCACCAGAAGAGGAATGCGCTTTCTAGTCCCTGGTGTTTTGCTTTTGTAGTCAGAACTCTATGAGGCTGGATGAGAAAAGATGGCTTGGTGCATGAATTTCAAGGGGAGAGCTGAAATAAGAACCATTTGTAATGCAATGCAGACAATATTGCAGACACTTTACCCATGATTGAAAAGCCAGAAATAGAAAAATAATCTGGACCTATTGGGGTATCCTCTGAGCAACAAGTTAATTCATACAAGTTGTTCTTTATCCCTGTTTGAGATGGGGAGATGATGACTTGCTAGCAATCTGGGAGTTTTTAGATATCTGGGAATCCATGTCACCGGTGATGCAGAGCTGTGCTGGGCAATGAACATATTTTCCAGGCACTATGTGGGTTGATTACCCTTCCTCAGTCTCTTACAGGAAGTGTTGCATTTTTCAAAATGGTGGGCTTCAAAAAATTCCCTATTCACTCCAAAACTAACTCTATGAGATCCCAGAGCATTTTGTTGACACAGTATGGTCTCTCTCTTGCTCATTCTTGTAGCTTGGTAAGAAACTAAAGGCGGCATTGAATAAATGTGTCTAGTCAGATTATGACAGAACACTAAGCAGGACGGTTATGCACATGTACTATTAGACAGATCAACTAGCCATCATAAACAACTGGTTCTTCAGTCCCGACCCAAATTGTCTTATGCTTTCAGATAGACCTGTTTGAGGTCTCAGCCCTCCAAGAATTCCTGTATGTCTTCTCAGATCTGGCTTCCTACTAAAATTGTACTCAACTGGTGTTGGAGAGTTTTGCGATAAATAAGTTAGAAGGGCAGATTCATGTAGGAGACGCTCCAGCGCAAGGTACATTGTTGGCACATTTTGCACGACTGGAGGGGTTCCGGGATTGGGACTCTCCATGTTGGAAGATATATGAGGCTTCAGCTACATAAAGTCATTTGATTCCATCTTGTATGATTTTGAACTTCATAAATCCAAATCTTTTATGCACCTGCAATTGTGTTACACCTTGAAGCATTACCATGTAGACCAGATAGCTCTCCCAGAGTTCACACCCCTGCAAGATAAAATACTGGTTGACCCATTGAGAAAGTAGGACATCTTGTAGATTTACCGATCCCTGATACTAGATACCCAGTCCTTTTAAGACAAAGGAGTCCTGTTGGAAACATGACCTAAGACTGCTGAAAGAGGAGCAATGGAGATAGGCTAAGACGGCACCCCGGTAACTTATATACTTGCTTATTTACATCTTACCCAATTTAAAATTTTGCACACAATAAATTATACAATTTGAAGCTGTGTAGAAGATAGTTGGAGGTTACTCCATGCCTGTTAGAGATATAGGGCCAGATGTACAACTGCTGAAATTTCCGACTCGCAATTTGTGACAAATTGCGAGTCGCGAATTGTGAGTCGCAAAATGGTACCTACGAGCAGAACACAACACATGATTGCGAGTCGCTGATTGCTGCCCCGCCACAGGAGACTCCTCCTCTTTGGCAGGAACAGGTAATGCGTCAGTAGCAAGCGCAGTACCATCCTGCATGATGCCTAGACCGCATTCCCCAGGCCACGTTGTGTGACACACCTACAGACAGCAGCCGACACACTAACATGTCGCGACACACCATTTGGAAAGCACTGCGCTAATGACTCACAACACAGTTTTGGCTCCCATGTATTTGCGAGTCGCAAAAGGCTTGCAAATAGTGACCTTCGCTAAAAATCACTTTTTGCATACGCAAATTGTGAGCGCAGCAGATACAGACCAAAATTGCACTCACAAATTGCGAGTCTGAAAAAATACATGGAAAGCAATTCCTGGTTTTGATGAAGGACCCCAAAACAGGAAGTCGTGTCTAAGGATACTCATGAGCAAAAATCTAAGCACATGTCCAGGTGCAACAGCACAGTGAAACACTGCTGTGTGAGCATGACTGACAGCATGAGCAGCAAGTTTAGCAAGAAGGTTGCCAAGGAGAGGCTGAGGAAGCATAAGTTTGCAGAAAAGGAGCTGGATATCCTAACTGAGAAATGCTCAACCACTATGAGGAGCTATTTGGGAGTGCCTCACACCGTGTGCCAGAGTCAGAGAAAAGAAAGATCTGGCGTAGTGTGCAGCAACGCATCAATGCCCTTGGAGTGGCACACAGGTCAATTGATGACATTAAGAAGCGCTTGTACGATCTGTGCTCCAGGGCAAAGGAGAGGGTGGCAGCACGTCTGCAAGAGGCACAAGGAACTAGAGATGGCCCATCCACTGCATCGGAACCTTCAGCTACTGAAGCCATGCTGGAAAGTACCCTGGAGAGGGTAGCTGTTGTAGGCGTAGTAAGCCTTGCTACATCAGACCCAGCAACAAATCCTGGTAAGTGAGAAATGTGTTTGTGATGTGTGAATACCCACTAAAGCCTGTTCTGCATATGCATACTAATCATCCACAGCCAAACATCCATTTCCACCAAACTAGCAACACTAATGTTGCATTATGGGTGATGCAGTCTGTGACATATACAATGTAGTAAAGGAATGACTTGAGCTGATAAACATTGCAACACCACTGAGACAGTGACTTACATATTTTTTTTTCTTCTTTCATCTTTTGGCACATAGACACACCACATGGAGGAGATCACAGTGATGATGACACTGCGGGTACCCAGAGCTGGAACAGATAGAGGAAGGGCAGGATATGGGAGAATCAAGTGGGCCCAGTTCTTCAGAAGTCACAGCAACAGATGCACCAAAAACATCTCAGGCCACAGCCATTGTGACACCAGCCTCACAGCACACACCAACATCCCGACGCTCTCTGGCCACCAGGGTGCGGATGTCACGGCCAACCCAGCAGTCCCTACGGCGACTACAAAGGTATGGCCTGATGATCCATGGCCGCAGGACATACACACTGTCACCTGTTGTGAGATATATGATGGTGAGATGACATGCTTACAGACATACAAGTGCAAAAGCATTTATCTGGGGACTGGAATTATCATTACCTAGGAGATATCCATCATCAAAGTCACCTCTTTCTAACCGTTGGTATATGCCACTGTGTCTGAAAATGTATGCATCATGGGTGCTTCCTGGAAATGTTATTACCTGGTCTGTGACTATGTGTTTGGCATCACAGATAACTTGTATGTTGAGTAAATGAGTGCTTTTCCTATTACGGAAGATGTATCCTATGCAGGATGGGGGACATATGGGCAGATGGGTCCCATCTATGCACCCTATGACCTGTGGGAACCTTCCTAATCTGTAAAAATCAAGTTTTGTTTAATCACGTTCCTCATCATCCCAGGGCATGTATATGTGTTGATGGATGTGGCATATCATGGCATCTAGAAAATTATGGGAAAAACGCGAAAGCACACACTCTGAGACACACCACCAGCCACTGCAATGACATTCTGGTAGCTACCAGTGGCAAAGAGGTGGAGGGAGCACAAGACCCGCACATGTGTGGGAATTGCATTGCTGCACAGGGTTCTGTCCTCAAGTTGTGGCTTCAAGGTTTCTATGAGGTCTAGAATGACCGTGCTTCTCAGCCTGTACTGGTCATAAATCTCCTCCTCTGGCTTATCCAACAATTTTAGCCTGACTCTGAAAATCCTCTCCTGTCTCCTCCTCCTCAGCTGTTCAGCCAGTATCCGCCTCCTCCTTGCTATCACGTCCTTGTGGAAAGGTTTCAGATGCATTCTAAGTCTATTTTTATTGGTTGGACCTGGTTACCACCAGTTTCTGGTTAGTGGTAAATTGCATGCGCAAATGGGCATATTTACGCATACTCGCAATTTACGACTGCTCTCTACATTCAATTTAGCGAGTCACAATTTGCGATTTGCTATTTTGGGAATGTAAAATGCCGTTGCTTTTTTTGTGAGTCGGTATTCTTACGCAGCACACATTTGTCATTTGTGAGTGCCTTTCGTACATTGCGTACGGCCATTTTTGCATGCACTAATCATTTTACAACTGATTTTGCGCATGCAAAAGGGTCATACATTTGGCCCGTAGTGATAAGATGGAAAATGTTTTCTTCATTGTCTGGAGATGTTCAGAGATTACCAATTTACTGACAGGGGGTTGGATTCTCACCCTACAGTCTTGAGGCATCCCATTGAACTCTCTACTTAGTTAGGACTTCTCGAATTTAAAGAGGGATGGGGAGACTACTGTGGATCACCATGACAGTTTGGCATATGGTTTCTTTTGACCAAATAGGACATTGCATCTTACTGGTAACCTGATCGACTCCCCACTTTGATGACTGGTTGAGAAGCATGGATTGCTGCTCATGGGAAACAACCTTTACAACGCAGTCATTACCTCACACTAACTTTACAACGCAGTCACTACAACGCATGTGTTAAATAGTAGATCCTTCCATCAAAGATTAGATGAGAGTAGGTAGATTTCCACAGATTCTTTATTCATAAGTATAAAGGTTCAACAGCTCAGCCACCCAACTGCCTCTTACTCCTCTCCTCAAGATTCTCCTCTCACCCAACATAGCTTACACATTCTAGAACCCTCCGATGTCATCACAGCCATGATAGACAGCTGACAATCTGATGCATCTCCATACATACAGTCTGATGTGTACAAGATAATGAGTATAAACTTTACAACACATCTCCCCCCTTTACACACTAACATTTGGATGAAAAGTCAAAAAAACACCATACAATTAACATATAAATATCACTAAATCATTTTACTACATAGTCATTCAAATATGAAGGAATGTGAGAAATTCTGTTAGATTTCCTTAAGATTCGTGAGCCATCTTTGCTATCAATATTTTTTGAAAGATCACTCACATGACGCATCTTACCACATACAGCAACTCTATTTAAATTCCACACTCTATGGTCAGAAGTCCTCACGGCATTGTCAAAGACCTTAATTACCTTTAAAGGTTTCGTGAATTTGGCACCAGAAACACAGAAACCAGGTCTTTTGATCATGACAAAATCACCAACAGAAACTTTAGTAGTTCTAACAGCATGTCTCGCATCATAATTTTCTTTACTTTTCAAACACTTATAATCCTCCCTTTCCTCCCACGAGCTTACATCCGGAACTCCTCCCTTGGCAGAGATACATTTGTTAACCCAAGGTGGTTCCAAAAAGGTATGAGGTTGTCTCCCTCTGAACAAGGAAAAGGGAGACTTTCCAGTCATAGTATGAGGCGCAAAGCGATAGACACCAACTCTCCTAGAAACTTCCTCCTTCCAGTCAAGACAATTCTGTTTAGCCAGAGAAATAGTGTCTTTTAGAACCCTATTGAACCTTTCAACAGTACCATTAGATTCAGGGTGATATAAGGCACATTTTTTGTGAACAATACCACAATTAACAAGGAAGTCTTCCATTTCCTTTGACACCAGCTGGACACCATTGTCAGTCAGCAAAGTCTGTGGTATACCTTCCCTAGAAATTAACACTTTCAGAAAATCGATAACACTTTTTGTATTAGTGTTTCTAGTGAAAGAAATTTCAGGCCATCTAGAGTAAAGATCCATGACAACAATAACAAAAGTATCCGACCCATCACCATGCACTGGTCCCAAAATATCTAGAGCTATGTCCTTCCAAGGACCACTGGGGCGCGACCATTTTTCCATGGGCTGAGTCCTGATCTTTAAACTCTTCTCACTTAGAGAACATTGGACACACTCCCTTACCAAACGCTCAATTTGAATGTCCATTCCAGGCCACCAGTAAGTAGAACGCACTCGTTCTTTGGTTTTAGAAATCCCTAAGTGTGCCTCATGAGCTAGATCCAGAAGGGATTTCCTTAGAGACAAAGGTGGAACTAGTCTGTGACCTCTCCATAACATTCCTTCACAACAGGACAACTGTTCCCTTACAGACCAAAAATCTTTAACAGATTGATGTCCTTCTTCCTTATAATGCCAGCCCTCATGGATAAGTTTCAAAACCTCCTGAATAACTTGATCTTCATGACAAGCGTTTAGCCAGGAATCTTGAGAAATTACCTTGTAATCAATTTCACACACAAAATCATGGGAATGACTAAATTCAGAATCTAAACTGTCACTAGATTGGGTAACAGGGACCAGTCTTGAAAGTGTGTCAGCAACAAAGTTTTCTGAACCTGGAACATACCTAACAGAGAAATTAAAACCCTGCAACCCAACAATCCATCTCGAGATTCTCGGAGAAATTGAGTCAATACCCTTACTCGTTAGTACCTCACACAATGGTTTGTGATCCGTCCTAACTACAAACGAAGTTCCCCAAAGAAATTTTTTACATTTCTTAATAGCCCAGTAGACAGCAAGGGCTTCTCTCTCAATAACAGAGTACTTAGATTCAGCACCCTTCAGACTCCTTGACACAAACATAATGGTGTTATCAGGATTCGTGCCACCTTGATATAAGACAGCACCAAGACCCTTGAGACTAGCATCAGTAGACATAATTGAACATTTAGCTGGATCAAAATTTCGAAGATTAGGAGCATTCTGTAACCTGTGCTTAATTTCTACGAACTCTTTATCACACAAATCATCCCAGACAAATTTTACTCCTTTTTTAAGTAAATTTCACATGCTGAAAGTAGCTTCTGCAAAATTCTTAATAAATTTTATCAAGGCCAAATTTGCACTTCTCACGCTTAATAGTGAGATTGTGAGCAGAAAGTCTATCCAACACTTGTCGGACCCTTTTCCCATGTTCTAATTCATTACATGCGTAGACTAAAATATCGTCCTGGTAGACACAAACACCAGAAACATTGACTAACACCTTTTCAATGACTCTTTGGAAAACAGAAGCGGCAGAGACAAGGCCAAAAGGAAGTCTTACAAATCTAAAGGTACCAAACGGGGTAACGAATGCAGTTAAATCTCTGGAGGACTGATCAAGCAGAATTTGATGGTACGCAGATGTTAAATCTATTGTGCTAAACACTTTAGCACCACTCACCATGCTTAACAGCTCTGATATATTTGGAAGAGGATATTTATCAACAAGAACACATTTGTTGAGTTGTCTGAGGTCCACACACAATCTCAAAGCCCCATCAGCCTTCCTTGCGGCCACAACCGGAGCCAACCATGACGTTCCTTCCACCTCCTCAATAATTCCCTGTGATTTGAGCTTCTCTAACTCCTTCAACATCTCATCCCTAACAGTGAAAGGGACATTACGTACCTTACTGGACACTGGGACGGACCCCGGATACAATTTTATTTTGTGACAATACCCTTTCAAACATCCAAGTTTGTCACCAAACACTTGTGGATATTCCTCCATCAGTTGGGTTTGTAGAAGAGAATGATGATCTACAGATTCAACAGTTTCCCTCTCTTTGAGTAAGATAGGAGGAGAGCTGTTAGGATCCAACATGACACCCAGATCTTTCTGATGCCACCAACTGATTATACTGTCGCCCTTCTTGGAGACATAGACTTTCCCAGACGTAAAGCGACCCTCATATTCAACTAAACCCATAAAGTATCCTCTCAAATCAATAGGGTCCCCACCATAGGCTGTGGGGCGAATGTCAGGTTTAACAGATTGATTTTTGACCTTAAATTATCATCAAAAAATTTGCTTGATACAATGGTAATTTTTGCACCAGAGTCGAACAATACTTTGGTTTTATGACCTTCAATAAGAATATAATCCAAAGGTCCATCACAACCAACCTGGACAATAATCTGACCACACTCAAAATCATGTTGGTCACTCGAATTGTCCACTGCAATTTCATTAACACTTTGTCTAGACGATTTAATTCTGCATGCAATTACAAAATGTCCCCTTTTCTTACAATACGTGCATATGGCATTTAACGCGGGACAGGATTTATCATTGGCCCAATGACCAGCATTGTTACATCTGTAACATTTATTTTCTTTACCGAATTGTAATCGAGATTTATTTTCCTTTTTTTCTTTTACTGGAGTTTTGGATTGAGTCTCTTTAGGCCTCAAATTTGGAGTTGTGTTAGAACTGACCACAGACACATCTTTACTGAGATCTTTCTTGATCTCTTTAACGCACTCAAGAGAGTGTTCAATTCTTTTAGCTATAACCAAGACTTCATCTAGAGACGGCTCATCTTTGAGCCAAAGTTCGTCACGAACCTTTTCTGAAACACAGCCCAACATAAATTGGTCTCTTATTCTTTCTTCAATTAATGTATTGAACTTACACGTTGACGCTAATCGTCTAAGGTCAGTGACATAATTCTCAATACTCTCACCTTCCTTCTGCATACGTCTACCGAAATGGTAACGCTCTAAAATGGTACTGACCTTGGGCAAATAGTGAGCATCGAGTTTGTAAATGCATAATTCAAATTCATTGAGGTTAGCTGCAGCACTGTCGGGGACATCCGGAAGGTGATCAAAAACGTCTTGACCTTCAGAACCCAGGCAATGCATAAGTAGCGCAGTTTTCCTCTCTACGCTAAGAGAGGTTCCACAAACACGGGCATACCGTTCAAAAACTTTTTTCCATTTTGACCATTTTATGGGGGGATCCCCTGATGACTGTAAGAAAAACGGAGCTGCAGTTACATTTTGCATATCAGAAATTGTCTCTTGAACAGCTCAGTTATGAGCTTATGTATATAAAAGAGTGACCAAGGTAAATGAAGATGTTGCAATTAGCAATAATAATATGTTCAGAGGTTTGATGAATGTCAATGAGGAGAAGAAAGAAAGAAGAGAAGAGAAAAGAAAAAAAGAGAAAAAAAAAATAGTAATAATGTTCAACGAAATGTGTTTCACACTTTAAAATAACAACCTTAAACTAAGCTGTGCGTATCAGCGTGATGTTGACACACACGGTGTGGGACTATGACTGAAATGCAAGACTGTAAGCAGGATCATAACACATTTAGCTGGGGTCAACAGTACGAGTAACTTGGAGAAACCCCTATTCCAAGTATCTCTTGCTTGAAGATTGTGTTGAGGGTCTCTGTGCCAAGCAGTGCATAAGACACGCAGTAAATATATAAGCTGTGCGTGTCAGCGCTGCGAATTCCACTGCAAACAATCAGATCCCACAATCAATTACATTCTGTACGCAGAAGAAGTATGGGCTGTGCGCGTCAGAATGTCAACAGTACGTGTTGTCAATTTCCCCGTGAAGGATTAGGTACAGCACGCAGGTGAAACACAAACTGTGAGCGTCAGCGTTGCTAAGGAACCACGGAGAAGACGCCAACCAATCTGCAATCAGAGCGCGAGCGTGCGCATAAGTCGTAGAAGAAGATCTCCTTGGTAGCGTGACGTTGCGTTCCAGTGACGAGTTAGACAATGGGAAGACGTCGTCAGACCACAAGCATCAGAGGGTCACAAGACATTGAATGAAGAGACGTCATCTGAGATTCACAAAGTGTCGACGCGCATTAGAAACTCACGGGGCATCCACGCGCATCAGAGGCTCACGGGACATCCACGCGCATCACAGGGCTCACGAGCATCAACGCGCATCAGAGGCTCGCGGGGCATCCACGCGCGTGAGACAGAAGGTAATTGAACAAAAGCAACTTTAACGGTTGAAAGTTCCGTAGTAACACAAATGAGAGCAATGATTTAGTTATTTGGCAGTCAAGAGCTGACACAACAAAGACTAATGAAAGTTTAGTCTGAAAACGTCACAAAGTGAGTCTTGGAGGGCGCGCTTCAAATAAAGTGAAAGTCTTACTTGATAGCCTTGAAAGAGCTCCTGGAACGGGAGATATTCTATCTGTAGGTTACCTCACAATTCTGTATCTCAGATAAAAGTTCGGTGTCTTGCCAGTCTTCCCTCTTTGTCTTTTTTTTTTTTAAAGATTGTCCTCTCAACCAACATAGCTTACACATTCTAGAACCCTCAGATGTCATCACAGCCATGATAGACAGCTGACAATCTGATGCATCTCCATACATACAGTCTTATGTGTACAAGATAATGAGTATAAACTTTACAACACACTCATGGGAAACAACCTTTACAACGCAGTCATTACCTCACACTAACTTTACAACGCAGTCACTACAACGCATGCCATTACAACACATACCATTACAACGCATAGCTTTTACCCCTACACTGTTCAAAACTAACCTTAAATGCAATGTAATGGTATGCATTGTAATGGTATGCATGGTAATCGTATAATGCGATGTAATGGAATGCGTTGTAAATGTAGTTTCTAAAAATGTGTTGTTATGGCATGCGATGTAAAATCATGCATTGTAATGGATGTTGCGATGTAAAAACTGCGTTGTAAAGGCATACGTTGTATATGTTTGCGTTGTAACGTCACGCATTCGCTGCTCACATATCAAGAAAGTGATATACTGGCTAAGGAGTTGCACTGTTAATCATCAGAATATTTGGGTTACTTAATGGAATCTTTTTGGTAAAGGCACACTTGCTGTGCTGACACTGTTTATTAACTGTATGTATATCAGTTATTTATTTGTATATGTATGTGTCTTCACCAAATTTTCAAAACTAGTTTGCCACTCAAGTCAAGACAAATTAACTTTATTTGGCACACAGCCATAAAAGTTTCGACAGTCAAGCAATACAAATTTAAAATACACAATTTTCTTAATAAAAATATTAATAAGATAAAAGTTCCATTATAAGCTAAAATCATACTTATGCATACATGTAATAATAAAGCGGTACAAAAGGGGGTGATGATGGACGGAGCATCAGACCAATCAAACACTCACACCCAATCAACAGATCTGGGTTTGATCCATCACCGTTCTTTAGCCCACTCTGCTACCCCAGTTCAGACATGGCCATATGCAAAACAGTCTGACCATGTGCCTCATGGGAACAGTCCAGCCCGAACTGCCAAGCCATGCCTTCGCTGGACCGGAAACAAGCTTCCTAGGACCGGTTTCTGGCATTTCACCTGTCTTCAGCCAGGCTTGCTTAAATCCAGTGGCAAAGTGAGCGAGGTACTCACGTCTGAGCATACCCTGCCAACTTATGGCGAACAAAGCGGTACAAAAGGGAGTGGTGATGGACGGAGCATCAGAACCAATCAAACACTCACACCCAGTCAACAGATCTGGGTTTGATCCATCACCGTACTTTAGCCCAATCTGCCACCCCAGTTCCGACATGGCCATATGCAAATCAGTCTGACCCTGTGCCTCATGGGAACAGTCCAGCCCGAACTGCCAAGCCATGTCTTCGCTGGATCGGAAACAAGCTTCCTAGGACCGGTTTCAGGCATTTCAGCCGTCTTCAGCCAGGCTTGCTTGAATCCAGTGGCAAAGTGAGCAAGGGACTCACGTCTGAGCATACCCTGCCAACTTATGGCGAACAAAGCGGTACAAAAGGGGGTGGTGATGGACGGAGCATCAGAACCAATCAAACACTCACACCCAGTCAACAGATCTGGGTTTGATCCATCACCGTTCTTTAGCCCACTCTGCCACCCCAGTTCAGACATGGCTATATGCAAATCAGTCTGACCCTGTGCCTCATGGGAACAGTCCAGCCCGAACTGCCAAGCCATGTCTTCGCTGGACCGGAAACAAGCTTCCTATGACCGGTTTCTGGCATTTCAGCCATCTTTAGCCAGGCTTGCTTGAATCCAGTGGCAAAGTGAGCAAGGGACTCACGTCTGAGCACACCCTGCCAACTTATGGTGAACAAAGCGGTACAAAAGGGGGTGGTGATGGACAGAGCATCAGAACCAATCAAACACTCACACCCAGTCAACAGATCTGGGTTTGATCCATCACCGTTCTTTAGCCCACTCTGCCACACCAGTTCAGACATGGCCATATGCAAATCAGTCTGACCCTGTGCCTCATGGGAACAGTCCAGCCCGAACTGCCAAGCCATGCCTTCGCTGGACCGGAAACAAGCTTCCTAGGACCGGTTTCTGGCATTTCAGCCGTCTTCAGCCAGGCTTGCTTGAATCCAGTGGCAAAGTGAGCAAGGGACTCACGTTGGAGCATACCCTGCCAACTTATGGCGAACAAAGCGGTACAAAAGGGGGTGGTGATGGACGGAGCATCAGAACCAATCAAACACTCACACCCAGTCAACAGATCTGGGTTTGATCCATCACCGTTCTTTAGCCCACTCTGCCACCTCAGCTTAGACATGGTCATATGCAAATCAGTCTGACCCTGTGTCTCATGGGAACTGTCCACCCCGTACTGCCAAGCCATGCCTTCGCTGGACCGGAAACAAGCTTCCTAGGACCGGTTTCTGGCATTTCAGCCGTCTTCAGCCAGGCTTGCTTGAATCCAGTGGGACGGGTATGCTCAGACGTGAGTCCCGTGCTCTCCATGCCACTGGAATCAAGCTATCCTGGCTGAAGAGGGGTGAAACTCCGAAACCGGTCCTAGGATGCTTGGTTCCAGTACAGGGAGGACCTGGCTTGGCAGTTCAGACTGGACTGTTCCCATGAGGCACAGGGTCAAGACTGATTTGCATATGGCTGGGTTCAAACTGGAATGGCATGGTGAGCAAAAATACGATGGATTTAGGCCCAGATCTCTGTACTGGGGTGAATGTATGACATTGTTCTGCATTCTGTCCATCAACTGTTGTTTTTGCATTTGTTACCCCGAGTGGGACGGGTATGCTCAGACGTGAGTCCCGTGCTCTCCATGCCACTGGAATCAAGCTATCCTGGCTGAAGAGGGGTGAAACCCCGAAACCGGTCCTAGGATGCTTGGTTCCAGTCCAGGGAGGACCTGGCTTGGCAGTTCGGGCTGGACTGTTCCCATGAGGCACAGGGTCAAGATTGATTTGCATATGGCTGGGTTCAAACTGGAATGGCATGGTGAGCAAAAAAACAATGGATATAGGCCCAGATCTTTGTACTGGGGTGAATGTATGTGTCAGGAATCAAGGTCCGAAGCGCCTACCCAGCGCTTAGAAACTACAATCCCCAGCAGCCATAGAAACCGGAAGTAGGTGTCTATTTAACGACGCCACGCATGGCAGGAGACGTGCGTTATTCCTTCCAATTGAGCGAAGACGGAAGATCGGAGGGTGTCGAAGTCGGGTTAAGCTGTTGGCAGTGTCGGAGAAATAACCCAGAGGAGGAGCCCCGGACGAAGAAGGTGAGGAATTCCCTTCAGTGCTCGGCGGAGCACGAAATTTTGCACGGCTCGGAGGAGCTGTGACACACACCCGGCGCCCGCACTGGCGCCGTATTTTTGACACCGTGTTCGGAGGAGCACGACACTTCGCACGGCTCGGAGGAGCTGTGACACAACCCGGCACCCGCACCGGCGCCGTATCTTGGGCACCGTGCTCGGAGGAGCACAACCCTTCGCACGGCTCGGAGGAGCTGTGACATGAACCAGACACGAACACTGGTGTCTATTTGGGATTCCCTTGCTAGACAAAGCACCCCAAGAGGGATTAGTCTCGGACGAGCATCAGGCTTGGATTTGAAAAGACGCAAGGGCACCTGGGAACTGTGCTGGGAAATACACAGACAGACTGCCTAAAGTGAACTACTAGTTCTAGACCCTGAGCGTGTTGATACTCACAGGAGTGAAGGAGCGCTCCGTCGTTTTAGGTCTAAGGCGGCGGTGTACTCACCGTGGAAGCCATCCTTTGTTGTTTTGGTTTCATTTGACGCTGTTTAATCACGGAGTGGAGTTACGGTCTGAGAGAAGACTGTCGCTCCTCATTTATTTGTTTCTTACTGACAAAAAGGGGGTTAGTTTTTCTTGGAAACGCAGGGAGTGCCTGTGTGCTTTGGTCTTCATTTGTTTATCCTGGGAGCAGAATCTAAGGGACTAGTGGAATGAAGATAATACAGGAACAAATGGTAATTCTATGTTCTAGTGAGACCTATAAGAGAGTAGACTGTGCAAATGTGGAATGTGTTTTAATGATTCTCCTTTTGTTTTTTCAGATTATTGTCCCAGCTGTCCCTTCCCCTTATCCTTTCCCTCGCCTGATCACCTTTGGGCTCCGTAACCTTTGGTTGGAATCCGGGGATATCAGGAGGTGGACCTGCGTTACGTCGCCCAGATCCTGAGGAGTACTGTAATCCTAACAGAATAACGCACCCACGATAGGTTGCTCCTCCCGGTCCGGGGGTATACGGCATGGCCTCCTTAGAGAATGTAGTGCAGGCGTTGGCCTTGGTCCAACAGGAACTAGTGGCTTCGCGAATAGAGACAGCAGCATTCAAGGACAGGGTAGATAGGCTGACCCGGAACCCCTTTGAAGCTTCAGTATCAAGTGGCCAACAGATTCACGTGACTGTGCCTCCTCCTATACCCTTGGCTAGCCCAGAGAGGTATGCGGGGGATCCAAAGAAAATCCAAATATTCCTTACACAGGTTATGCTGCATTTTTCATGCAAGCCCTCTTCCTTCCCTACCAACCACTCCAGGGTGGCGTTCGCAATTTCATATCTGGTGGGAGACGCAGCGTCGTGGGCAGTCCCGTTGGTCAGGAATAACGACATTATCCTGTCAGATTGGGACATGTTCAGAGCCGCTTTCGAAGGGGTGTTTGATAGACGGACAACCACGTTTAGCACAGACAGAGAGCTTCTATCCCTGAGACAAGGGAGGAACGATCTGGTTACCTACCTCACCTCGTTCAACAGGTTGGTGGCGGAGACGTCGTGGCCCGAAGAAAAAAGGATGTCCCTATTCTATCAGGGTTTATGTGATGAGCTAAAGGATGTGGTGGCACAGATCGACCCCCAGCCAAACACATGCGAGGCTTTGATGAATCTGGTCTTGCGACTGGATGGTCGCATGACAGAAAGAGGGGGAGACAGGTACAAAGGGGGTGGGTTTTCTTCCAGGTATTCTCGGAAAGAGCAGGCCCCCGGGACCACAGCTAGTGAACCCATGGAGGTAGGGGCAGTCCGAGCGCCGTTGTCTCGTACAGAAAGGGAAAGTCGTCGCACCCTGGGGTTATGCATGTATTGCGGGAAACGTACGCGAATGCCCCTCCAAGCCCAAATCCCAGATAGTTCCTTATAGAGGAAAAAAGGCAGCAGTGTCAATCGTGGTAAAAGTAGCAGGTATCCCAGAGCATACCTCGTCTTTGACCACAGCTGACACTGAGTGGAAAATACCATCCATAGCTACTAACAGGTCTACGGACACGGAAGCACATATAGTGCTACAAGCAGGATTGGAAGTAGGTACACAAGTGCACCAGGTGCTAGCGATGCTAGATTCAGACGCCACAGGCGACTTCATTGATAGTGGGTTGGTGAGCTTGTTATCCATAGGAGTGGTTCCTCGGAGGTCCCCAGAGGAGGTCCTGGCAGTGGACGGCAAACCCTTGAAATCTGGTCGGATCACCCTCCAAACCGAGAACCTGAAGATGTCCTTAAGAGATGGAACCAGACAACACCTAGAGGAGATTGAGTTAAACGTTATGGAGGCCCCGCAATACGGAGTTATACTGGGGATGCCATGGTTCTGTTGCCACAATCCAACGGTGGATTGGAAGGAACGAACCGTGCGGTTCCTTTCGCTAGGGTGTGAAGAACGGTGTCTGAGGGAGCATCAATCGCAGGCCATCGCTCTGACATATCCTTTTTGTATCGCGACAGCCGCGGAAAAGGACGTGGAACTGCCTGTTGAATACACCGGATATGCTGACGTCTTCAACAAGACGCAGGCGGAACGCCTCCCCCCACATAGGTCATATGACTGTCGGATAGACCTGGTGGAGGGGGCAGTTATCCCCACATGTAGGGTCTATGCGTTATCAGAACCGGAAGCACGCCATCTGAGAGAATACCTAGATCACTACTTGGCAATAGGGTTCATTAGACCATCCCGCTCCCCGGCGGCGTCACCGCTGTTTTTCATAGCCAAAGCAAACGGAGAGCTGAGGGTGTGCTGCGATTACAGGATGTTAAACAAAAACACAGTCAGGAACAGGTATCTGTTGCCACTAATCAGTGTCCTGTTGGACCAAGTGCGAGAGGCAGTTATTTATACTAGGCTAGACCTACGTGGGGCCTATCATTTGGTACGTGTCAGACAGGGGGACGAATGGAAAACGGCGTTTAAAACCCGTTTTGGACTGTATGAATATCTGGTGATGCCGTTTGGGCTGTGTAATGCCCCGGCGGCATTCCAGTTTTTTTTAAATGAGGTGTTGAGGGAGTATATGGACATCTTTTTGGTCGTCTACATTGATGACATTCTGATTTACTCAGCGGCAGTTGAGGACCACTCACGACACGTCATCCTGGTGTTAGAGAAATTACGGGCCAACAAATTATTTTGTAAACTAAGCAAGTGCGAGTTTGGGGTAACTACTGTGGAGTTTTTTGGAGTGATTCTGAGCCCTGAGAGTTTAAGCATGTCTGAACAGAAGGTAAAAGCGATCCATGAGTGGCCTACTCCGCATTCTGTTCGGGACGTTCAGTGTTTTCTGGGGTTCGCTAACTATTATCGCCGGTTCATACAGGATTTCTCTCAGATAGCATTCTCCATTACTCGGCTGCTTCGTAAGGGAGTACCTTTCTTGTGGACGACGGAGGCCACTACAGCATTTGAACATCTGAAGAAGGCATTCACATCGGCTCCAATACTACGGCACCCACAGACGGATGTCCCGTTTATTGTTGAGGCAGACACGTCCGATGACGCCATAGGGGCCGTTTTATCTCAGAGAGACAAAGACACGGGTCGGCTGCACCCAGTAGCTTATCTATTCAAGAAACTAGATAAAGCGGAACTGAATTATACTATAGCCGAGAAAGAACTCCTGTCGATAAAAAAGGCATTCCAGGAATGGCGCCACTATCTGTGGGGGGCACAGCATCAGGTAACGGTGTACTCGGAACATCGAAACCTTCAATACATGAAGACCGCCCGTCACCTAACACCAAGACAAATGAGATGGACCCTTTTTTTTGCGGAGTTTGATTTTTGTACCACCTTCAGGCCTGGCACAGACAATCGGAAGGCAGATGCCTTATCCAGACAGTCAATGGGAGAAGGCACCCTATCACCGGCTCCGGTAGCTATCATCAATCCCGCCAAGGTGGTCTGTGCATTAAGGGCCGAAAGATTTTTGGATGAGGTACGGGTCAGCCGTTCCATAGAGGAGTGGAAAAGGTGGTCTGGGGACGATCGGGTATGTACCATCAAAAGAGGACTTCCTTTTCACAGAAACCGGCTGCTCCTTCCTACAAAGATACTACAGAAAAAAGCGTTTCAATGGTGTCATGTCTCTCCTTTGGCAGGTCATCCGGGGATCCGAAAAACAATGGAGGCAGTGACCAGGTATTTTTGGTAGAACTCCATGACCAAGGACGTTCGTTTATGGGTAACCCAATGTGAGGTGTGCGCTAGAGCAAAAGGAGAACGCTGCAGAAAGAAAGGGAAGCTGCTCCCTATGCCCACTCCTCAACAACTGTGGCAGAACATAAGCCTGGATTTCATCACCGGACTGCGGGATGATCAGGGGTGCTCGGCGATCCTAGTCGTGGTGGACAGCCTGACCAAGATGGGTCATTTCATCCCTTGCAGAAACCTACCTACGGCTGGACAGACCGCGCAGCTGTTGCTGACGCATGTGGTGAGACTTCATGGCCTACCTGCAGTGATAGTTTCTGATAGGGGCCCCCAGTTTATAGCAAGCTTCTGGAGGGCTTGGTGTAAGGCGTTACAGATTGAGTCCGCGACGTCTACCGACTTTCACCCTCAGACCGATGGACAGACCGAACGCCTCAACCAGTCATTAAAACAATATCTGAGGTGTTACGTGTCGAAGTCCCAGGAGTCGTGGGTTTCCATGTTATGGATGGCGGAACTATCATACAACGACACACTGCATAGCTCGATAGGAGTGTCCCCGTTTATGGCCAATAATGGGTACAACGCAAAAACACTCCCGGTCGTAATCCCGGTGGAGGTGGGAAACCAACCGTCTGTCAGGACTCGCTTACGGACTCTGCAAGCTCTTCATAGAAAAACACAACGTTTCCTAAGGGCGGCCAAACTGACGTACAAGTGGTGGGAAGACAAAAAAAGAATCGATGGTCCTACATATGCCGTATGAGATAGAGTCTGGTTATCCACCAAAAACCTACGGTTCAAGCTACGCAGTGTCTTCCATCCCAAGTACATCGGTCCATATGAGGTGGTGCGGCAGGTTAATCCCGTGGCATATAAACTCAAGTTACCTGGCTCTCTCAGAATTTACCCGGTCTTCCATTGCAGTCTGCTAAAACCTGCGGGAGCGGCCAGAAGGAGAGCCCCTCCACTGGTGTGGGGGGACGGGGGCTTGGAATACGAGGTGAAGAGCATCCTAGACGCCCAGTATCACAGGGGCAAGTTATGGTTCCTGGTCTCCTGGAAAGGGTACACCGCGGAGGACGATTCCTGGGAACCCTCCGAGGGGGTGCACGCGCCGGCGGCGGTGAGTCGATTCTATAGTCGACATCCGGGGAAACCGGGCGCTAGGAGAGAGGGTCTACTGTCAGGAATCGGGGTCCGAAGCGCCTACCCAGCGCTTAGAAACTACAATCCCCAGCAGCCATAGAAACCGGAAGTAGGCGTCTATTTAACGACCCCACGCACGTCAGACCGTGCAAATGTGGAATGTGTTTGAATGATTCTCTTTTTGTTTTTTCAGATTCTTGTCCCAGCTGTCCCTTCCCCTTATCCTTTCCCTCGCCTGATCACCTTTGGGCTCCGTAACCTTTGGTTGGAGTCTGGGGATATCAGGAGGTGGACCTGCGTTACGTCGCCCGGATCCTGAGGAGTACTGTAATCCTAACAGTATGACATTGTTCTACATTCTGTCCATCAACTGTTGTTTTTGCATTTTACATGTAATAATAGCCATAAAATGTGGACCAATTTGAGATAAAAACAAGCAATACAGATAATTTCAACTCCCCACCCATTTATTGCACTTCATAGCGTTTCCTAAAGTCCATTGCTGTTCTAATAAAATTTAAAACAGCAGTGCGAATAACAGAATTGGTAAGTGATTGCAGATATCTGTACCCCTCAATATGTGTACATGGGAAAATTCTCAATAGTAGGGGTAACAAAAATCTACTCCGTGGCTCTTTATAAAGTGCACACAAAAGCGTAAAGTGCAAGGTGCTCTATGAAGTTCTATTGTGGCATGGGCAGGCAATAAGGTTGTCCGTCCACCACTTATACACCCATACAGCCATTCACACACCCATACGCAAAAGGATACAAATAGTCAGACAGCCACCGATAGTAATATCATCAGTTATGTCATTTGAGATGTCATCAGTGATGTCATCAGTGATGTCACTGACCATGACATGAGGAATGTAATATGTAAGGTCATAAGCAGTGGTTTTGTAATTCTATTTGCTAACTCTAACATCCTTGTAACCTTTGTTTTTTTTCAGTGAATTTCTAAGGTTTTTCAAAAGCGAATTCCTGACAATAACGTCACTGTAACTTTTGCTTTTTTCAGTGAATTTCTATGTTTTTTTAACTAGTAATTACATTTGCAGAGTGTTAGAGAAAGGAGGCTGGGCCTCCGACTAGCTCTCAGGAATCCCGCTTTGTAGGACTTACAGGAGGGACGAGGAGGGCCTCTTGGCCCCGAGGTCTCTCAGGAGTAAAGTGGACTTCATCCCCCAGCCAACAATGGCCCCCACAACGCTAAGGATGCCTGGCCTCCACCTTGGGGGTGCCCAGGAGTGGAAGCCTGACAGGGAAAGCCAGGATTGGTTCCACAGCGGTATTCGTACAAGCGCCGAGAGGCCTCCGGGTAGTCGTGCGCTATACAAGTATCCATACATTTACATTTACAACTAGTAGTGCACCATGAGCCTCATCAGCAGAGTGGTGTAGAAAGGGGGCATGACCTCCGAAGACCTCTTAGCAATCTTGCTGTGTGGGACTTATGGGAGGTAACAGAACGGGACAGTGATTTATGAAATGGGGAGGGAGGCCACGCAGCCTACCTCCCTGGGTCGATTACAGCCCCAGAGATCTCATCCCATACGCTTTTTCCCCCCCTCCTTTTCTAAAACTAAAGAAGGGGGTCCACATGGCCCCCTTTCTCTGGGCCAAGTTTGGGCCCAAAAACCCCATCCCACAGGGCCTGCCCCTCATTTTTATGTTTATTTACATGGGAGAATGAGCACATCCCCCCTGGCCAACATCAGCCTCTGGGACCCCATCCTCTAGGGCCAAGGCTTCATAATCTTTTTCGAAAATGGGGAAGGGGGCCCGTGCAGCCCCTCTTCCCTGCATATAATTAAATCACTCCCCCAGGGAGATCGCAGTTCCCGGGGCTGTGGGGGAGGCCATAGGGCCTCCCGCATATCGTTTATTACAAAAAATAATTGAAGTATGTGCCCTGGGGAGTTAGCAGTTCCTGGGGCAGCGGGGAGTCGTGAGGCTCCGCGCATATAATTACTTTACTGCCCAGTGGAGGTAGCTGTCCCTGAGGCTTCAGGGGAGGCCCATTAACATTTGTGCCCCGGGAAGGTGGCAGTCCACGGGGCAGTGGGGGAGCCAAGAGCCTACCCGCATTTAATTATAATACTGCCCCGGGTAGGCCTTGAATAGCCCAAGGAGGAGGGCTCCTCCTTTATTTTTACCATGCCCCCGGGATTTGGCCCACCGGGGGTTAGTCTAAAGCAAGCGTGGGAGTCTTCGCTTGATTTGTTTTGCTGCACATTTGCGATTATTGCGATTTCACTGCAACATTTAAAAAATATATATGCTTTCAGGCTGTGGAGGTGTCCCAGGGGGTGGGGGGTCAGGGTTTTCCTACCCTGCCCCCTTTTCTTTATTTTCTATTTTTTTATGGAGTCCCAAGATGACTGCCAACACTTCCTAGTTGAAGTGTTGGCAGCCAATCAGAGCAGTGCATTTCCCTGCACAAGCTCATATTTTTTCGCAAAAGCTTCATGACCAAAAATATTATTATAATTTTCAACTTAATTTCTGATAAGCTACTGTACGAATTTGTCCCAAAAGCACAATCTGCATAACAACATCTATCTTTCTGCCAAATTTGATATAATTCCATTCAGCGGTTCAGGCTGTAGGTTGAACAAAGTGTTCCTATAGGAATAAACATTACAAATGCACTCTTATTTTTCACCCCTATTTCTCGGTCCCCACTGCACAAATTACCCCTAAACTTCCCATGACACTTTTTTGGGAAAATTTATGAAGATTGGTCAAACGACGTCAAAGTTATATATTTATAGTTATATATATTTATATATATTATCTACTGGCGGTCGCCAGTAGATAGTTATAGTTAGGACCGTGTTTCCATAGGAAATCCGCAACATTCTATTTGGAATAACTTTGGCGCCGGTCGACGAATCCTCGCGAAATTTTCAAAACGAATGGGGCGCTACGCTCCGCTCCTACCCTGAAAGTCTCGGGGGGATTCGTCAAGCGGGGGCTGAGAAAAAAGGGGGGTCCCAAAACGCGTTTTCCCCATGCATTTTTCCATAGGACCTTTAGACACAGCTACAGCCCGAACGGCTGAACAGAATTACTTGAAATTTGGCAGAGAGGTAGTCCTCAGGTCAAGGAAGTGCCTTTTGTAGGTCTGGTGTAAATCTGTTCAGTAGTTCCTGAGAAAATAGCATTTAAATCAATATATATATCTGTGGCAGCGCTCCGTGCGCTTACCGTGCGCTTACGGTAAGCTTACCGTACGCGTACGGTGCCGTGCGCGAGCGCGATTCTGATTGGTTGTTAGATCAAAGTAAACATTCGAATCGGTCGAAACCAGGAAGTATCGGCCGCCATTTTCTGTCTGTCGCACTGAAAAAAAAAGGTTGATAACATGAAAAGGGGGCAACGAAGAGAGTTGCAGACCCCCTAGCGTTCGTCAGGGGGTTCACGAAGGACCAAAAAGTATGAAAAATAAATTTAATAATTTTAAAAAAAAATCGCGGGGTGCGCGTACGGTAAGCTTACCGTACGCGTACGGTAAAAAAAAAAAAAAATTAACAATCACATTTAATATATAAATCTAAGGACCCCCAAGAGAGAAAAAAACAATTGATAGTTTGAAAAAAATGGCGAGGCGTGCACGGTACGAAATGCGCAATGTGGGTGCTCGGTGCGCGAAGCGCATCGAGCGCCTACAGCGCGCGCACGGAGCGCGACGCGCACCGTGCGCGCAAAAATTAAAAATAAATACATAACTTAGCATTTAAAAAACCGTACAAATTCACTGAAAAAACCATAGGTTTCACACACGTTATAGTTAGGAATAAGCCTTTAAAAAACCTTGCAAATTCACTGAAAAAACCATAGGTTTCACACATGTTATAGTTAGCTGTACATTTCACTCGTAAAAAACCAATGAAATTCCACGTTATAGTTAGTGCAGGCAACTATAACTCACGCGACCGCAATCCTCTGTTGATGCTAATACTGTATCTTTAGCTATACATATATTACAAATATTTATTTTTCATAAAGACACATATGTCATCAGTGATGTAATATCTGACATCATCAGCAGAGGATTGCGGTCGCGTGAGTTATAGTTGCCTGCACTAACTATAACGTGGAATTTCATTGGTTTTTTACGAGTGAAATGTACAGCTAACTATAACATGTGTGAAACCTATGGTTTTTTCAGTGAATATATATATATATATATACACATATATGTATATATATATGTATATATGCACGTGTATGTATTTATATGTAGATAGATAGATAGATAGATAGATAGATAGATAGATAGATAGATAGATAGATAGATAGATAGATAGATAGATAGATAGATAGATAGATAGATAGATAGATAGATAGATAGATAGATAGATAGATAGATAGATAGATAGATAGATAGATAGATATTCATTGAAAAAATCCAATTTTTAAATCCCTGTTTTAGAGCAGGTACTAAAGCCACAAACAGTGTAACATCTAAAAGCAGAAACATTTCTAAAATAAGACTGTTAGAGGTCAGTGACGTAACAATAAGTTGCATTCCTTGCCATGCGCTGCTTATGGCCTCAGATATTACTCATTACATATTCAATTACATGATTGGTGACATCTCTTATGGCATCACAAATGACATAATTGACAACATCATCCTGTGATTGTGACAGTGTGCTGCAACCTTTTCGTACTGTAAGGTGTTCGGAGAACGAGCAAATGAACTCATTACCACATTTTAAATCACTTTTGCAAATATTCTGTTTCATAATTTATATCAGAAATGGTTCCCTTGATAATCACAGTAGGAAAAAGCATGTTTGCAGTGAATAGGTTTTACTGCTGGTGCCAATAGAGTCTAAAAATATAAACATTTTTAATTTTTTATTTCTAGAAAAAGTTTTTCTATTCATCTATTGAGGTTTAAAGCAGTAATATGCAAATTTCATATTGTAAGGTTCCATTTTGTTAGGGCAAGTTGGTACTATTTATAATTTTCAATAATAAAACAATGCTACACATTTTAATGCAACACGTGGCAGTATATAATTACATATAGGATAGTATTTTATTTGAGAAATATATTGCCCTTCTAAGAACAAAGCAGTTAAGCTCTCTGATGTTGATGTAAATGTATCAAAGCTGTTTAAATAAAACTGATTGCAAGAGACATCATAAGTTGCATGTCATTTTATGAAGTGAGAAACAGTAGTTCTTGTCAAGGCGTTAAGATCTTAACCTTGTTTACCCCTGAATGCTAAACACAATTCTAACTTACAGCAGTGTCACCCTGACCTCTTTCTGGACTCACATCTCCTCACACTGCATAACAATTTCTCTTTTGTGAAACAAGAGTAAGGCCATGGGAGTCAGGATTTACTGCCTTGGCAACTTAATCACACCCTTCATTCTCTACAGCTTATTTAGTTATTATCCTAAACCAAAATATTCACTAACAAAAGAAAACTTTTAATTAATTCTCACTTTTTTTTTTACTTTACGAATGTTTAACCCTGGATCTTAACTTTTTAGATACAGATCCAAAATAAACTAATGGAATAAATAATTGCTCTTAACCCCTTCCCTGCTCATGACGGAACCACTCCGTCATGAGCCACGGGTGCCGTGTGCTCATGACGGAGTGGTTCCGTCATGCTGCGGCCGTTGTCGGCCGCTCCGCCCACACGGCGCTAATTCCCCGCCTGTGCGGGCGATTAGCGCCGTGGGCGGAGTCATGACGGAACCACTCCGTCATGAGCACAGCTCAACCGTGACTCATGACGGAGTGGTTCCGTCATGAGCACGGCGCCACCGTAGTGCCCCCAAACCCCCCTCCCCCAGCGCTGCGGCGGAATTCCTGCCGCAGCCAAGGGGTTAAAAGATACGCATTGACAAAGAAGAGATTTCCCCTGTATTTGTTTCAGAAAGACATACACTGTATAGTATTATCGTTATAAACAACAACGGACTAGGAAGACATTCTAAGATACAAAACGCAATCATCTTTGTTCTTAAAAATGTAACCTGAGGCTGTAAGGCTATCAATTTATTTATTGTTGATTGCTTATTTATATTGCAAATGTTTGAGTACAAATCACATCATAGGTGTTCGTATAAGAATCAAGAAAAAGTAACAAAGCCTTCACAACAGTGAACATTTTAATGTAGATGATAAATGAAGAGAGTCTGAAAAATCGACCTAATAAATTACAGAGATTGAATCATTTACAACTTAAACAACCCAGTTTCAAATCTATTTTTACAGAGAGTGTTGTTTATTTACATTGTGATTGGGAGAAATTTCCAGTCAAATAGTCTACGGTCTAAAAGTGGTCTCCCACAAAAAATAATTCTAGAATATGGGGGCCCAGCAAATGAGTTATTGAAGAAAACAGCAAAGGATGCACTGATATATAGGTATCCTCCTCCACATAGAGAACAGAAATATTTGGGCCTCTTTTTAGGTTGGCTCCAGGTGGTAAATACGTACCCAGCATAATGCCATTGAGGTATTTGCCAAGCCTGCAAATACTGCACTGTTCTGAGTGTTGAACCTCAAAACACGAGTTAATGCGGTAACAATGCATAATTTTCACTGTTCCAAGATACATTAGTGCTAAATGGTCATAATATGGCTGCACATTTGATCCAAGCTTTACTTGGCTAAAATAGTGTTTGCATCTAAATCGGTAGTTGTACAGGAGTAAGAATGATGCATTTTGCTAGAGAAATCTCCATGAAACCACCATAAATAACATGTAAATCAATTTCCACCTAGGCCTTGGCGATAAATTCTATTACGCTCGCGGAATTTGCGGAATTTGGGTAATTTTGCATTCCGCAGAGAACACGGAATTGCCCACAATTCTGCGTTCCGCGTCTTGGCGGAATTTTTTGCTTGTTCACGTTCTCAAAATGCATGTTCGCGAGATATTTTCACCTGAGCACGCAAGCAGGAAAAAAGCATTGCGAACAACAATTCCACGTGTTCACGAAATTTCTGCGTGCTCGCGGAGATTTTTTACTGTTTCGCTGAGCTTTGCGTATCGCGACTACACAAATTCCGCCCACCCCTATTTCCACCCACCAGCATAATGGCCAATGTACATCCCCCACACCAGTTGACAGAAAACCCACTGGCAAATCTCTAAATCAGTCCATCCTTGTGCAATGTAGTAATGTCTTAGTTGGTATAAAAACAGCAAACTACATACTCCGGTAAGATGCAATAGTACCTCGTTTATAATGGCAAATACTCTGTCAAATGAGTGAAACATTCCTTACCAGAGTTTTCAGCCATACCAAAGGAATAAGCCAACTCAAAAGGGATAGAATTTGAGAGATTGTCTGATATTTGAAACAGTAAAGTTAACTTCCATTTCAGCAAAATCAGCTACAGTGTCCATTGCTGGACTCCTCATATTCAGTTAATTTCATAATCAGCATGACGCGCAGTTTTATTTACCAGTGAACACCGTAGTTCCCAATTAATTGAGACATACCTGTCAATGCACTGTCGTTTGGATGGTGTCACCCTCCTTGTATCAATCTTCAATCAATGCAAACAAACCCCTCCCATAATCTTCAGTTTGATTACACACCCTCAAAACCTTCCCCAGTCCCCAAAAATATGCTCCATCTTAAATGATTTTAATAGACCCACCTTTCAACATCACTTAATGTCACACTGTTTGCACACTCACAAGGTTAAGAATTAGTCTTGAGGGAGGGCTCTGCGTGCTCATTGAACAGAATTTAGAGAAATTAGATCCTTGTTAAAATCATCCATATAGTTGTGGGTCAGTTGTTTTCGCACCTACCTTTTAGGATAATACTTACATCATCCCTGGTGTCAGGGTAGCTGGGGTGTTTGCTGCTGGAAAGTAAGACTGATTGCAATAGGAAGAGAACAAGCAGTTTTTCCAAATGATATTTTAAGTAAATCTGATGGGCAAGTTGGTCTCCTCCAGTACAGTGGTTAGGACAAAGCCCCTTTTAATGAGTTGCAAGGGAAGCGGTCATCAATCTTGATTGCTTCACTTCCACCACCTAGTATCATGGACATATCCCAGTGTAAGTGCAATGAAGATGTCCATAATTATTATTAATGAGAGTGAGCTCTTTGATCCTTTCCATTTGTTCCAAAGGCACTATGTGTGTTAGAGCTGAGATTGATGTCATAAGTTGTGGCCTTGCCAGTACTATGAGCAACAAAATTCCTCTGCCCGAGTAAATGCAAGAGCTCAGAACAGCCCCAGAGGCTCCTCACCCTCTGGCATCTTTAGTAAACTCTGCAAGAGTCATGTAAATTTGGATACCAAGACTCACCATCTGATTTCCGAGCCGCGTCTTCACCGATGAACAGTAGCGCCGCAGGCCGAAAGGCATCAGGGATCACCGACACCTGGCCGCTCCGCCAATGCCGAAGACGCTGGACGCTGGAAACAACACGCAGGCACTCCGCACTGCACTTCGCAGTCCGCCGACACAGCCTCTACGGTCCGAGAAGGCTTGGGACTGCTGACAACTGCTGACATCTGTGGGCTCATCACGAGAACGCCGCGCTGCCCTGGGGGCGATATCCACCGGACTACCAACATCTGAACGCGGGACTGCGAGGACCAGGCTGCTTGGCGGTGAGCGCAGCTGCATCCTCTTCCCGGCTCCTCCCCTCACGCCCCTTTGTCTTCACCTTGCACTTTTCTTACCGCGCGCAAGCGGGACGCGCGCGGGACTAAGCCCGGGGCGAAGACCGGGCTAAGAGCGGGCCGTTTGAGGCCGTTCGAGACTGGAGACACTGGGCTGGGCCACCCCCCCTACATCCTAGTAAGCGTATTTGACTGTGACCTTCTAATCGATATTGGTGGGAATAATGTCCAGGAATAAAAATGCCGCCGCTGGTACATCTATGGCAGGGACCCTGGACAATTTCATTGTTAGAGCTGCTAACATTCTAGAACGAGAGATAGACCTTACTGAGCGTCGTTTATCGCTAGAACCCTTTACAACCAAACGCTCATCTCTAGGGAAAATCGCCTCATCTGCCACACCAGGGGCAACCACTACTAACCCTATACTTACTGAATGTCTGTCTAGTGAAATTGAAAGTGCAGATCTTAGTACGGATTTAATTATTGACAGTAACAAGCGCAGAGATATTATAAGGTCTACTACACCTATAACCACCACGGCAGTTGCTGCTAACAATTTAACGGAAGGTGTTTCTACTCGCGCACAATTACATGCAATAACCGAGGCTACCTCACTTTCCTCCTCCTCCCCCTTAAATTTAGGAGCAAAACCGAAATTTAAGGCTGCTCCGCAAGCAAAAGGGGGGAGACAACCAAGAGGGTCAAAAAATAAACATAAAAATAAAACAATTGCGTCTAACATTACCTTGGGCGCTGCCGAATATCCTTTGAACGAAGTCACCCTAGACCTGACCAGGCAACTTGATGTCGGGTTTCAGTCCAAAATAATAGAAGTATTTGAAAATTCAACCCGCCTGATCCTGGATAGACTTTCCAGGATTGAGGAGCGATTACAGAAGTTAGAAAAGACCGCCTCTGTTAATTTAGAACATAATCAATGCCTGAGGACAGACCTACTTAGGGAGCTCCATGAACACCCTCTTCTTGCCAAAACTGCCAGCAACCCAAAAGAGAAAACTCCTCCCCCTATGGCTTTGCCGCCAATCGACAAGCACTTGGGACTACTAGGGGACAATTGTGCAAACACAGCCCGTATTGAAAATACCATGTCTAGTAGTGGCCTTCAAAACTCTTATGCAGGAGTAAAGCCCCAGCAGAATCCATCGGAAGTTAACACAAAAACCAATAACCTTATTCCACAAGATAGTAATGAGGTAGTAAATGGAACTGCTTCTGTCCAAGATGTAGTTCCCAAATTACCTATCTTAGACCTTCCCCCAGAATCCTCACCCTACGTCATTATACTGGCGGGAGTACCTGGCCTGCAGGGAAAAACTAATGAGTCTTATTTAGAATTGAGGAACAAAACTATCTATTGGCTTAATTGCAACCGACCCCTCCCTCCTAACATTCATACTAAAATCCTATTTGTACGGAGAGTTAGCTGGGTCGGCAGAAGGAATAAAGACATACTGGGAGACTGTATAATTGTTAATTTTAAGGACACTCAGGCTGTAAAATATATCCAGCACGTACAATCTCTTGACCCTAACACAAACATTATTCCATTACCTCTCGATTACTTTTATCCTCATCATTCAGCAAACAAGCGGTGGGAATTAGTAGGGAGGGCAAAAACACACACTAACCAGGCAAGAGGTATGTTGCCTACACCCAGACAAGGCTGGTTGGAGACCATTCCACTGTCAAATAGGTATAGCAGTCTGGATATGGTCGACTGACTACCCCTGAATTACAATGCCGTCGAACTTGCGGGGGAAGTCGCAGTGGGTGATAAGCCAACCTCACCGACAGACCCACGGCCCGTAAAATCGTTAACTTCCTCAGAGAACAACTTAGGAATTATCCCTATTAATACTGAGGACAATGAGAAAACTGACCATCTCACACTGCCGAGCAGCGGATCCTCCAAATCTGTTGCTCCTGGTGTAACCCCCATAGTGATCTCATCTTTAGAGGGCGACACATGCCATTCTATTAGTTTTTTATCCTGGAATGTTGCAGGGCTGTCCTCCAGGTTAGGCGACATAAATTGTGCTTCCTTTATTAAACGGTTTTCGATTGTCTGCCTCCAGGAATGTTGGACGGTTGAGCCCATTCACATGAATGGTTATCGTACTTACCACACGCCAGCTGTACACACCCTGAGAGGGAGAAATAAAGGAGGCCTCTGTATTTATGTCTCAAACTGCTTAAAGGAAACTAAGATTTCTTTTTTCTCCAACTCCATCTTCTACCAGATTTTGCATGTAACACTGGGAGGCAATCAAAACATTAATTTGATAAACTTCTATAACAACATACCGAAAGATGCTTGGGCCTCGACCTACAAAGAATTGCTTGAGACCCTTAAAAATATAGATGAAAAAGAACGCATTGATAGCTGCGTGATTTGGATGGGCGATTTTAATTATTTCTTATGCCCATTGAGCGACCAAAACCTATGTGGACTGGGAGAGATGGATGGTGTTCCTGTGACACATTTCTCACATACATCTTTGGGAAAACACCTCAATGAGATACTTTTTTCCCTGGACCTGGGCTTTGTGAACGACCTATGCTCCCCACCAGTCTCTTTTAACCCCACATTCATTGGACGGGGCTGCAAATCAATAATTGACTTCATGTTAATATCCAAACGCTATTCACACTATATTATTGCGTTTGAAACATGCGAGGTAGCAATGAGCGACCACTTACCGCTCAGTATGTCCCTTAATACAATGCTGGGTAATAAGAACACGGTTACTAAGACCCAGACCTTGTATGACTTCAATTTAGAACTTGCAAAGAAGAACGGTTATACCCTTAAATGGGACAAAGTGGAACCAGTGGCCTTCCTAGGAAAGTTAATTCGCTCCAAGGAAGAGGAATTTAATATCTGTCTTACAGAGCACATTGAGCCTCTTAAAGTCAATGATGCTTTTCTTAGTATCTCGGAGGAAATTAAAAAGCTACTCACGAGAACAATGCACCCCGGGGCAAACAAAATTAAGAGATGGTTCGATAGAGAGTGTAGCAAGACCCACGCTCATTTAATGGAACAATTAAAAAGGGAGCCTAGGGTAATGGCCGAAGTTAGATCAGCCAGATCTGCCTATCAACAGGCAGTAAAAAAAAGGAAAAAACAAATTAAACAAGAAGCCTGGAGTACTCTTCGGGAAACCTGTATCTCCAAAAATAATACCGCATTTTGGAAAGCGGTGAATGCTCCGTTTTTTTCCAAAGGTTCAACAGACTCCATTGTAATAGCAATCTCGGAAGAAGGCTGGTTGTCCTTCTTCCGTGAACTTTACACAAAGGACTCTCAGGTCGAGATAGAAGGGGACTTTGTTCCAGGCAACAAGGACATAGTACCCTATCCAATAAACATCGATTTTACTATGGAGGAAGTTATGATAGCCATCAATAAGAGCCCAGCGGGTAAGGCCCCGGGTCCGGATGGCGTTCCCGTTGATGTTTTTAAGGCTAACAGTAAGTTATGGGCCCCCCTGCTAACCAACGTTCTTAACAGTTTCACTAAAACGGGCTTCCCAAAGACCTGGCAGGAAGCCATTGTGGTACCCATTTTCAAGAAAGGAGATCGTAGTTCGCCTAAATGCTATAGACCGATCTCCTTACTTGATTCACTCATGAAGATCGCGGGGAGAGTCATACTCGACAAACTACAAGCATGGGTGAACGACACAGGTACTCTCTCCCAATTTCAATACGGTTTTAGGGAAGGTCTAGGCACAATTGAGCAAGGTCTGAATTTAGCACTCCTAGTAGCCAAATATGTCGAGGCAAAAAAAGAGAACTTATTTCTTACATTTGTAGATTTAAGTTCGGCCTTTGACTGCATTAACCACAATAAACTTTGGCTAACCATGCAGGAAATGGGAGTGGACCCAAACCTCCTTATATTCATTAGAGAACTATATCGGGAGGCGGGCGCAAGGGTACGTTATGGGGATAAGGGGGACTGTACCTCCAAATTTTCCATAGAAAAGGGTGTGAGACAAGGCTGTATTTTAGCACCTTTTTTATTTAACTTATATATTAATTCGGTCGCGTCTCACCTCCTGGGAGATAAGCAGGACTATCCCAAAATTGGTAACTCCTTTATCCCCATTCTCCTATACGCAGACGATGCTGTAATCATGGCCCGGACCCAAATCGGTCTCCAGAGATCGATTACTAGCTTTTCCGAATACATGGGCAGTAGAGGCCTAAAGATTAATATAAGCAAAACATTTAACATGTGCTGTACAAAAAAGAATAATCTCAGCTGTAATTCATTTTTGTCTAACAAGAAAATCATGACAGTTAATACTTTTTCGTACTTAGGTATCACCTTTGACAATAAGGGAACTTGGACAGCGGCAGGTGATTCCCGAAAGCTAGCATTCTCACGAGCAATTGGGGCGGTTAAACATTTTTCAAATAGGGTTGGAGGTCGCCCGGTACCAGTCTTGCTTGATATTTATAGAGCTAAGTGTGTATCAACTGCAATATATGGTGCAGGAATTTGGGGGATTGTGAACACCTCAAGTACTCAAATCCAGATCTGCCAGAATGCTTTCCTGCGGTATTTACTGGCTGTGCCGGGGTCAACTTCTTCTTATGCTTGTCATCAAGAGTTGGGCGTGCCCTATATTGCTGATCTCATCAAACTGGAGCCCATCTTGCTGTGGCATAAAGTCTGGTCTGGAACTGAGACAGTTCTGAACAGGGAAATAATAAAGGATTGCCTAGGCCTAGATGGAGCATTGAAAATTCCCTGGTTCAATTATGTAAGGAAATTCTTTACTGAGCTAGGCCATCCGGAGTTCTTTAACTCTCCAGCTAGCATGACGAATTTCTCAAGAAAGAAGCTCAAGCAAATTTGTCTGCACTTCCTTTCAGAGGAACGCTGGATGTTAGAGAAACGCAAGAGCTCTGTTATGGCCAATCAGCTACTTATTACTAACCCGGGTATCCAACCATACTTGAAACTAGTCCCCAGCTGCTATATTCGTATGCTGCTATCTCGTTTTAGGGCTGACATCTTTCATAGAATGGTCACATTCCCTGAGAAGAATTGCTGGCTCAAGAAACTTATTCCCTGTCCCTGCGATCAGATTTCTGTCCAATCTTCCATCCATTGTATTCTCTTTTGCAAATTTTATTCAGAACCTAGAAAAAGTATTCTTCGACCAGTTTTAAAAAAGCTAGGGTTGAGACAATGTAGAGCGGCGCTGGTCAGATTACAAATGTTAGACGATGAATTTCTTATATTATCGGTCTCTATGTTTCTAAAAACCGTTATTAGATTCAGGATCTCTATGAACTAGATCATTTTTAATATGCTGTTATTTTTAACCTTGGAAGTTTGATCTAATGAATGTAATATGATGTATATCTGCTTTTATGGTTTTGTATTTTAAAATCGAATAAAGCTGTTTCTGATCTGACCTTCTGGATACAGCACATTAACTTCAAAGCAATATCAGTATGAGTTTTAGGAATTCAAACTATCCTTGCATACTGCAAAGGTAAATATTCACTGTTCATCGTTTACAACACTAGGTATTCACCAAAATCTGTTGTCCTTAAACCTGAGATATGTACCTAGATACTGTGGACATCTATTGAATAGTCTCTATAGGATACAGAATATTGTGCCTAGACTCCTTTGTTCATTTTCACCTGTAATGTCAACCACAAAGGATCTGGTCCTAAAGAAATGAGATGTCAAAGAAAAAGAAGGATGATTCTTAAAAACATAAATATAAGAGCATGAGGGGGATTCTACGGATTATTTTATGTTGCCCTCACACACCCCTAAGGATATCATGTTTAATCATTGGGCATTGCTTCTGGTCGGCCAGCACTGCAATGCACTACAGGCACCATGAACGGTACTTTGGCAGAGATCTGTTTTTGGTTTTCAGTCCCCTATTCTATATTATTGGTCTGAGGATAAGTTGCCGTTGACTGGTGAATGCAGGTGCTCCACTTTTAAGTGGGGATAGAAACAGAATAGAAATAACTATTGGACATCGTTCTACTTCCTTATCAACTTAAATGCCAAATGTAGGGTCAACCAAATAGGAAAAGGAACAAAGAGGGGAGTAGAAAGGTACCACTCAGCGAGTGGTGGAGGTGGATACTTCCTCCCAGTCAAGCGTACATAAACATAGGGATCCACCCACGGGTGTAGTATGTCAGGAACCTCCCGTTTACACAATATGTATCCCACAGTCGTGGAGAATACACATCAGTAGTTTAAATACCCCTCACACACCAAAAGGGCCCTTGGTGTCATGCTTCATCATAGGGGTCTTCTACGGGACGGGGCGTGCTACGACCTACGTTTGCGTGGGAGCACTGTTATTACTGAGACGGCTATGTGTGATGCAAGGGTGTGAGAGGAAGAGTCAGGAGTGGATGGAAAAGTGAATTAAAAAATACCTGTCTCTCAGGTCTAAGGAAAATTTATTCTGCCGTTTGAGCTGGTATTAATAAAAGGTGAGGGGAGGAGAGTGTATGCCTCAATGAGCTATGCCTCCTAGTGGTGTCGACATGTTTCGAAGCTTCCCCATGCTTCTTCGTCAGGACCTTAAGGATCCCTTCCTAAAACTCACAGTGATGTGTAAAAAAGAAGAATAGTGAATGAATTAATGAAAAAAGGAAGTAAATAACCTCCACACAGTAGTAATGCCTGAACCAAATAAACAATGTTCTCTATTACCTTTTATTTATCAACCGAATCGCACAAAGGTAGTTGTTTACTAATCGGGATGAATGCTTCGTTCTTGTTACACAGAACGTAAATATTAAATTGTCGTGTACACGGGGTAGATAGAAAAGTTAGAGTAAATCTATTGTTTAATGTTTTCTCCTTTATATGAATGCAAAGTGTATATAAATACTGAACGTTTTATTGGGCACTTTTGTTTACATATATACCGTGAGCGGGTACACAATTTATTTCAGGTACATCTATCGTTGGCCGTGGCTCCCTGTATGCATCCTGCAATGTCATTTGGCTGAAATAGAGCAGATTCCAGAATACATCTTATTAATAGGAAAGAGGCTAAAAGGTTTCTATCTTATTTAGAATTGACTGCTCCGGTTCCTTACTCCCAATAAATTGGCTCCAACTCCAATAGCCTCAGGCTGGATGGACTGAGTCTAAGTGAGTCGATGTATAATTATTGGCCATATGCGTCATCGTACTTCGCTATCAGGAAGTAGTCTATGGTACTGGACAGGTTTTCGATACAAATCTCCTAACCGATGGCATGTGGTGGTGGTATAATTGTAAAAGATCCCATGTAGAACATTTTCAATGTACCCCTTAGATGGTTCAGGCCAAGATATCCTCCTGCGGATACCTTCTAGTTCTACAATCATTGGTGGGGACTTTTCTATTGACGTAACCCAAGTAAAATGCACTGTACCAATCTATAAATGAAGGATATGTTATATTTACCGTCCGCATCGGTCTGCAATGCTACCCTCAGGAAACGACAATACGCGTCCATGCCCGATCTCTAGCTTTTTATACTGACGCACTTCCTGGGTGATGACATGCTAACTGTTTCCTGCTTGGGTGAGTGCTGTTGGTTGCAGGGATGGTGTTTTACAGGTGCCATATTGGAAAAGGATCCCCATGTATTGCACTAAGTGATATGTGTAAAATAGATTTTAAAATCACAATTTAAGGTCGCTGTACCTGTTAGTTCTTAAATGTAGGGAAGTCCTCAAAGCAGATTGTGATTATTATAACATAATTGATCATCAGCTTAAAACTATAAGGTATATGCTTGCTTATATTCACCACTTCCTGTTTAGATGTTTATAATTGTTTCCATTTGCTATGTTATAATGGCGCCATACTGGAGTGTGATTTATATTATGAAATTACCATGTTTGAAGACACTACATTTTTTTCTTTAATATGCGGTGAGTGTGCCCAAAGGATGAATTAATTATTGTAAAGATACGCACCTAAATGGAGATTTTAATAGATGGTATGGACATATACTCACCCGTTGGGTACTATGGCTATAGCATTCAATGGGTACGCACCTTCAGTATCAGTAAGATATCTTTATTCCTGTACATAGCACCATGCAACATGAGTCACATCCATTAATTGGCTCGTATTCCTGAATATAAAGATTTCAATAACTATGACTAGCAAGTTACCATAGTTGAGTGTGTCATTTGTCAGGGATGTCAATGTGTGGGCACCAGAACGTATTCTGGATAGGTTAGACAGGTACTGATGTAAATTTGAACATCAAGTGAAGACAATGGTAGTCAGACCAAATAAGTGGATGTACCTAATCTTCTGCTATATTTGTATGTTTCTATTTTAATTTAACAAAGAGATTTTGTTCAGGGATCATAACTGGGGGTGAGATAGTACAATTAGACATTGTATTTTATTACCTGGTGCCACAGTATTTCTTGATTCAACCCAGTTGTGACTGTTGCCAACATGAAGATCCAATAAACTTCTCTATGTTTGCGTATTGCTTCACTGCTGAATCCAAGTTTACTGTTGATTTTTTCCAAGATGTACCATTGCATTTTTTCTGAAGTATGGTTTTTATCCAGGTAATGTTGTGCTAAGGGGGCCATGAATTTGTGGATTCGTATAGCTGATCTGTGTTCCGCTAACCGTATGCTAATCGCTCTGGCTGTTTCTCCCACATACCCCAAATGGCAGGGACAGATCAATAGGTAGACAACATCTTTCTTCTTGCAGTTGGTAAAGCAAGTAGGGTGTTTATGGTGGCCATTGAATTGAAAAGTGGAACCGTCAGTTGCTGATACACAAGCTTTACATGAATTGCATTTATGGTTTCCAATTACCGGTTGTGAACCATCAATGGTTCTTTGTAGGGAGGTATTTTTAACCTTCATTCTCGAATGAACAATGTGGTCCTTGAGATTTTTGTTGTGCTTATATGCAAAAAGTGTTCTCGGTATTTTGTCTGGATTTGGTTTGTGAATGTTCAAGATATGCCAAATGGAGCATACTGCTTGCCTTATTCTTTTATTTATCATAGAGTGGCGTGTGACAAAGACTAACGATTTTTTTTCGCCGCGGTGTTATGAAGAGAGATGTTGTCTATTATAATACCGGGCCCTTTTCATAGAGTCCCTAAGCAACCTCTTAACGCAGCCCCTCGCTAAGTATTTTTCTTTCATGATGACAGATTTAGTGTCAAAGTCCTTGAGGCTCATGCAATTACACCTAAGGCGTAAAAACTGGCCAAACGGTATGCTGTTTTTTTGCTCAGATGGATGAAAACTTTCATAATGTTGCGACGTGTTGTGTGCTGTAGGTTTTGTATAGAGGTCTACAACTAATAGACCTGCCTCATTTTGGATGATTATGTCTAAGAACTCAACTTGATTGTTGCTGACGTTGCTAGTAAAGTGGACGTTATTATCACACAAGTTAATCCAGTCCAAAAATTGCCTGAGATTTTCAAGTGCAGCAGTCCAAATGTAAAATATGTCATCTATAAATCTCGACCATTTGGTCACAGATTCAAAAAAATGGTGCTATCTCATTATAGATTAACTGAGTTTCAAATCGAGACACACATATATATTAGCAACAGTGGGGGCACAAGATGCCCCCATGCTGACACCCTTTGTCTGTTTGAATAGCTGATTGTTGAACTCAAAGACGTTGTCTTCCAGTACAACTTTCAAAATTTCCAATATGAAGATCTTTGGGCATCTGATCCTATATGCATTGATGAACCAACTTACTGCCTCTAATGCCCCCGTATAGGAATGTTGCTATATAATGCTTCAATGTCCATGGTGACCAAGTATTGTGTTGCAACATCATAGATTGTATCTTCAACCTGGTTTATGATATGCCAGGTGTCTTGGACAAAAGCCGGTGTTTTATTCTTAGACAATTTTTGCTGTTACCAGTTACTGTAATTTAAGTTTTTTATTGATATTATAATAGAAGACACATTAATTATGGACATTGATGTTGTCTATTACTTCATTTAGTGACACTGTGACGGAGTACTGATGAAGGCCATGCCGAAATGTGCGTAGTCTGACAAATTACCGCCAGTCTCTGTGTATCATCACAATATCGTCTCTTTCTCTCTCTCCTTCCTTCTTTGATATTTGATTATAATAAGTTGAATAATTAAGGATGACTATGTATGTACATGTGTCTACATTGTTAGATTATGTAAATAATGATATGAAGTTTTGACAACACAAAATGATGTTCTGACAATATTTTAGCAGAAACTAATCATGTATAACAAAAAATTATATGTATGTACATATTGCAAAAAAGAAAAAAGAAACATTGATGAATTTTTGATACTCTGTTTATAATTAAAAAATAAATGGAATAAATATACACTGTCTGGCTATATGTTTTATTAAATAACACCAGGTAGTACGTTATAACTCTAGAATTTCTTTGTCTGCCTTTTTTGTTAACCACTGTGCCCAGGTGTGTGCTTTTACATGTTAACCTTCTCTTGAAGTCAACCAGGCAACACCTGTTTAGGGGAATTTTGGGTGTGAGGGATTGATCCTGTGCATTCTGGGGGCTCTTGTAATCTTTATCAAGGACTGCTAAGGAGAGATGATGGGGATTGGAGATTTTCATCATGGTAAGTTATTGAGCAGTTTTTAAATGCCATGCCCTTTATTGTACTTGTAATTTCTTTCTCACGTTCATCAAATAGTTGCATCTTGCTTCATATAATCAGCTTCTTCATCTTATCTGTCAGTCTTGAAAATTCAATTAAATATATCTTTAAAAAAGTAAAAATACTTCACACATAACTAAGCATAAAATTATAATTTTGAACTACAAAACAAAGCATTACCAGTCTTTCATGAACTAGAGATCTATGTCAGAAGGTCTTTAAGTGTTAGAAAAATTTAAAGTCAAGTGTTTATCACAAAGTGTACCCATTGAAAAATGACCTTTGTGTTATATTTGCTGAATAGTTCACTATATAAGGCCCCTTGCGTTTGCTTTGTCAGAGAGTTCTGAATGTAACATTCAGTCCTAATGTCAGAGAATTCACAAGGAAAAAGTTCATCCTGCTGAATTTTCACAACATAAAATCCATTTGTGCTACATTTGTCAGAGAGTTCATAATTTAAAAATACTTTATACTGTATTTAATATAATGCCTCCGTTAACAATGTTTCTGACAGTTATGAACATTGGGACTATTCACTTCATAGATGGAAAAATATAGCTGCTGACAAATCTAATGCTCATATAGAAGACAATTAGTAAAGGTGTGGAGTCAAAGCCCTGCACCGCTATATAATTGGACCCACGCTAAGCACCAAGTACAACCATTTAGCATTTGAGTTTCATGGTAGTTCTAGTTGCATTTATATAGCTCTTACCAGCCCTGGTGAGGCGTCAAATCGCTTTTTGGCGAGTTGCATGCTACTCCGGCACCCAAAAATGATTAGGGGTGAATTAGTATAGTGAGATATCAAATTAATTTGAGTGGTGGATATGTTAGTCTGTTATTTGGATTGAAAAGGATAGTAAAGGGATAGAAGAGGAATGGGTTTGCATTTATATAGCTCTTACTACCCCTGATGAGGTGCTAGAATACTTTTTGGTGAGTAGCATGCTACTCTGGAACTCAAAACCCCAAAAGGATTAGTAGTGAGTTAGTCTAGGGAAATATGAAATTAATGTGAGGGGTGGACATGTTAGTCTGTTATTTGGATTGGAAAGGATGGTGGAGGGATTGAAGAGGGAAGGGTTTGTATTTATATAGAGCTTGCTACCACTGATGAGGTGTTGAAGCGTTTTCGGTGAGTGGTGCCCTACTCCTGGCCTTAAACAGGATTAATGGGGAATTCTCGTAGGGGAATATAAAATTAAATTGAGCTGTGGACATGTTAGTCTGTTGTTTATTTTTAAAAAGGAGAGTGGATGGCTAGAAGAGTGAAGGGTTTGTATTTATATAGTGCTTGCTAACCCTTATGAGGTGTTGAAGGGCTTTTTGGTGGGTAACTCACTACTCTGGAACCCAACCATGATTAGTGGGGAATTAGTACAGGGAAATATGAAATTAAGTTGAGCGGTGGATGTTAGTCTGTTATTTGGATTGCAAAGGAATAGTGGAGGGATATAAGAGGGAAAGGTCGAGAAATTAAAAAAAAATGTTTTTTAATAATTTCTTTTTATGGAATTCATAGCGGTAGTAAGGGGTTTTGGATGAGCAAATGAGAGGTGGAGGGAAAAGTCAGAGGGAAAGGTTTAGAAAGGTATGTTTGGGTAATCTGAATAGTAAAAGAGGTTTGAGATGATTCAAGGAGGGGTAGAGGAGGGAAGAGTCTAGAAAGGGTTATTTTGGGGATCATAGTAGTAGTATGGGGTTTGGGATGAGTGAGACAGCGGAGGTAGAGGATATATTGAGAAAGGTATAGGGTGAGAAATAGGGTACTACATTGGAAAGAGTATTACGATGAAGTTTGATATGAGTCAGAGAATTGAGGTAGAAGATATATTGAGAGAGGTATATGGTGCGAAAAAGGTGAATGTATTGGGGAGACTAGTAGAATGAGGTTTGAGAGGAGTCAGAGTGGAGGTAGAGGATATATTGAGAGAGATATAGGGTGAGATATAGGTGAGTGCATTGAATATGCTGAATTAGAAGCAAAGTATTAAATATAAAGATACATAAGTACATGGAAAGGTATATCGGCTTAAGGAAGGTAATATATGTAGATTAAAGTTTTATTTATTAAACTCAGACTTTCAAGTGTTGCCGTACTTTAAATTATTTTTTTTGTAATTCATTATTGAAGCATTTGTAGATAAATAGTTATGATTAAAGATTTACTTCTTCGTGCAGTCACTTATAGACATGTTAAACATTGAATAATGTAACTATAAGTAATATGTACATTTGTTAAGCAGAACTAACAAATATCAATATGTTTAAATCTTAATTATCATACATGTTTATAATAAACAGTACACATATATAGGTAATCCAAAAAAGAGTGACAGAGTGCACACCGTTTTTTTCAAAAGTTTCTCAGTCTTGCGTTTGTTCGCGTGCTGGCCCAGAATCGTGGTCTGCTCGAAGCCACGTATATGAAAAACATTAAAGACAACGGGGCGACCTCTCACCCCATTTCTGGACGCACTGCGATGAATACGTGCATACCAATAATGCGATACGTTAAGCCAAGTTTACTCCAAAGTTTATTCAAAGTTCATCACGGTATCCAGGATTTTTCCATAGTCACTTATGAGACATCTTACTTTCAGCAATGTAACCTCAAACGCTACAGACATGCCGAAGCCTTAATCGGTAGCTAGGAGTGCATGTAAGTGATCTTCATTAATTCAACAGTAACCCAATGCATTTCGGGCCTTCTCATTGCCCTTTGTCAGGGGTATTCTACAATTAAAAAACAATATTTCAATACAAGAATTTTCCATATCGATGTTCCCATGTACATGCTAAAGCGTTTTTCCAGTGATTATCTCATAACCCATTCATGAATCAACCTTTTCCCGCTAATTGTGACGTGAACCGCCATAAATGTATTAATGTTCAAGTTCTCTATCCTTCTATCTTACTAGTTCTCTTTGTGTGATTATCGTAAGTGCACAAGTTACAACACGGTGTTTTGGTGAATCTACGAACAAAGTGTGATAATACCTATGTGCGCGTAATTTAAGATGTGATATTTCAGTTGGCCTTCGAGGTAAATCTAATCTTTTTCTAGCCCTTACCTTTACAAAAACGTCCTTCTCAATCCCTTCCAGATGGTCTACTAACTGCGTTACACCCCCACTCTACAATTTAAACACCTTACTTCAAACCCCGCCCTCAAATGAGACCGAGGGCACTCTTTTTTAAACCCTATGTTTCCCACTGTGCTTAATTTGCATTGGTTTGAGTCTCCTCCCGGCACTATCACCATGTAACTACCCTCCACTATTCATATATTCGAATTCACTGTTTCAACTTATTATATGTGAACAGTAGTAACTCTGCAATATGCTTGCTAACGGTTTTCTTGGTGTCTATACACGACAACACCCACTATGCATTGCACTCTCTGTCTTACGAAATCTGGATCAATCCTGAACATTAACCTAGATTTCCCCGCCCTCCCTGTTAATATTAACAACGTTGATTGAAAGGTATCATAAACAGCATATTTTATGCTGCAAAGCTGATAATTCATAGTATTGTGTAATCACTGTTACAAACGTGTTTGTAGTATACATGAAAACATGACAATAAAGACATCTGAAGTGTATTGTGCAACAGTTTTAAAACGTAGTTTAGAAAATTAACTTCCGAAGATATGTTCTTCCAATGGTCTCTTAAGTGACTTCATCGTTATTGTTCATTTGTATCCTTATTCAATGGGTGCAACTCGTCTAAGAAGGCAGACAATAGGTAATCCAAAAAAGAGTGACTTACGATAATCACACAAAGAGAACTAGTAAGATAGAAGGATAGAGAACTTGAACATTAATACATTTATGGCGGTTCACAGTCACAATTAGCGGGAAAAGGTTGATTCATGAATGGGTTATGAGATAATCACTGGAAAAACGCTTTAGCATGCACATGGGAACATCGATATGGAAAATTCTTGTACTGAAATATTGTTTTTTAATTGTAGAATACCCCTGACGCAGGGCCATGAGAAGGCCCGAAATGCATTGGGTTACTGTTGGATTAATGAAGATCACTTACATGCACTCCTAGCTACCGATTAAGGCTTCGGCATGTCTGTAGCGTTTGAGGTTACAGTGCTGAAAGTAAGACGTCTCATAAGTGACTATGGAAAAATCCTGGATACCGTGATGAACTTTGAATAAACTTTGGAGTAAACTTGGCTTAACGTATCGCATTATTGGTATGCACGTATTCATCGCAGTGCGTCCAGAAATGGGGTGAGAGGTCGCCCCGTTGTCTTTAATGTTTTTCATATACGTGGCTTCGGGCATACCACGATTCTGGGCCAGCACGCGAACAAACGCAAGACTGAGAAACTTTTGAAAAAAACGGTGTGCACTCTGTCACTCTTTTTTGGATTACCTATTGTCTGCCTTCTTAGACGAGCTGCACCCATTGAATAAGGATACGAATGAACAATAACGATGAAGTCACTTAAGAGACCATTGGAAGAACATATCTTCGGAAGTTAATTTTCTAAACTACGTTTTAAAACTGTTGCACAATACACTTCAGATGTCTTTATTGTCATGTTTTCATGTATACTACAAACACGTTTGTAACAGTGATTACACAATACTATGAATTATCAGCTTTGCAGTATAAAATATGCTGTTTATGATACCTTTCAATCAACGTTGTTAATATTAACAGGGAGGGCGGGGAAATCTAGGTTAATGTTCAGGAACGATCCAGATTTTGTAAGACAGAGAGTGCAATGCATAGTGGGTGTTGTAGTGTATAGACACCAAGGAAACCGTTAGCAAGCATATTGCAGAGTTACTACTGTTCACATATAATAAGTTGAAACAGTGAATTCGAATATATGAATAGTGGAGGGTAGTTACATGGTGATAGTGCCGGGAGGAGACTCAAACCAATGCAAATTAAGCACAGTGGGAAACATAGGGTTTAAAAAGGAGTGCCCTCGGTCTCATTTGAGGGCGGGGTTTGAAGTAAGGTGTTTAAATTGTAGAGTGAGAGGCGTAACGCAGTTAGTAGACCATCTGGAAGCGATTGAGAAGGACGTTTTTGTAAAGGTAAGGGCTCGAAAAAGATTAGATTTACCTCGAAGGCCAACTGAAATATCACATTTTAAATTACGCGCACATAGGTATTATCACACTTTGTTCGTAGATTCACCAAAACACCGTGTTGTAACTTGTGCACTTATGATAATCACACAAAGAGAACTAGTAAGATAGAAGGATAGAGAACTTGAACATTAATACATTTATGGCGGTTCACGGTCACAATTAGCGGGAAAAGGTTGATTCATGAATGGGTTATGAAATAATCACTGGAAAAACGCTTTAGCATGCACATGGGAACATCGATATGGAAAATTCTTGTATTGAAATATTGTTTTTTAATTGTAGAATACCCCTGACGAAGGGCCATGAGAAGGCCCGAAATGCATTGGGTTACTGTTGGATTAATGAAGATCACTTACATGCACTCCTAGCTACCGATTAAGGCTTCGGCATGTCTGTAGCGTTTGAGGTTACAGTGCTGAAAGTAAGACGTCTCATAAGTGACTATGGAAAAATCCTGGATACCGTGATGAACTTTGAATAAACTTTGGAGTAAACTTGGCTTAACGTATCGCATTATTGGTATGCACGTATTCATTGCAGTGCGTCCAGAAATGGGGTGAGAGGTCGCCCCGTTGTCTTTAACACATATATAGGTACACATCTATGGTGCAAATAAATTCTTATATACAGAGGGATATGCTTGAATATGGTGGTTATGTGGGGAAGAGACAACTCTTGAGTAGGCATCCGAAGATAAGGTGATTATTTGTGTATCTTATGTTTGGGGGTAAAGAGTTCCATAATTTGGCTGCTTAAACAGAGAAGGATGTACCACCTATGTTTTTTTTCTTGTACGGTGGGATTTTGAGACAAGGTGCCATATTTAGAGCGGAGGTTCCTTTGTTGAATGCATTTGGTGATTTTATTCCTGATGAAGCGCAGTCCTGTTCCATGTATCGCTTTGTGGGTGATACAAAGCAGCTTGAATGTGGATCTTCTGGCAACTGGTAACCTATGTAGGGCTTTCAAGGCAGGAGAGATGTGGGCTTGTGGCCTTATATGTAGGAGTAGTCTGGCAGTAGAGTTCTGAATCCATTGTAGTCTTTTCGTAGCAGAGATGATAACCTGGACCTTGGTGGGGGAAGATGTGTCGCAGAGTTTTTATAGTAGCGAAGCTTGAGCTTGCTAGTTTGTCCACTAGGGCATTCATTGATATCTTGGAGTCAAAGGACATTTTGAGTTTTCTTACTTTTTTGATACTTTAGTAGGTGTTCCCAGATCATCAGGCATTGCGCCGTGTGGGTCTAATTTTTCCATCCGCCAAATGGGAGTATTTCCATTTTGGAAGCATTCAATTTGAGATGGTGCCATGTCATCCACTGATCCACAGCTCTGAAACAACTGAAAATTGGTGAGTTTCCAATGTCTTTGGGGCTTTCCAATTGAAGGAGTATTTGTGTGTCATCTTCATAATTATAGCATGTGAGGTAAAATTGATTGATCAGTGCTGGTAATAACTTCTGCTAAATGTTGAGAAGCATGGGTAAGATGAGGGACCCCTGATTTTGCGAAGTATAATTTGAGCGAGAAAAGGGGGGTATGCGTGACATTAGTACTATTAGGAAGGTAGGATATGATCCAGTCGAGATTGGTCCCCTCTATGCCGGCTTCATAGAGTCTTTGTTTTGGAGTGTCATGGTCAACCGTGTCAAAGGCAACTGAGAGGCCTAAGAGAAGTAGTGCAGCAAACCCGCTCTGGGTGACTGTGTTCTTAAGTTCATCCCAAATGGCAAAGAGGGAAGATTCTGTGCTTCTTCCTGGACGGAATCCTGTTTGGAAGTCTGAAAGTATGGAATTTTCTTCAATGAATTGTGACATCTAGGCTAATGCTGGTCTTTCTATCAGTTTGCCCAGGAAAGGCGCATTTGTGATTGGTCTGTATTTTTCGGGGATCACTGGGTCTAGGTTTATTTTCTTCAGTAATGTGCTTATGTATGACTTTTATAGTTCTTCTGGAAATATTCCTGTAGTTACTGAATCGTTGACAATTCTTCTTAACGGTGTGGCAGCAAATGTAGTTAGAAGAATTTTCTTGAAGGTTTGTGGTGGACAGAGGTCTGAGGGGCTGCCAGCAGGCCTGCTTGCTTTGATCAGGTCCATAAATTCATTGTGTAAAATTTGTTGGAAGGAATGTAAAGTCTGGATTAGCATATTCTTAGATTGTTGTTTTGGAAAAGTGCTGGTGGTTTTTCTTTGTTTTAAATATGTGTCCAACGTGTCTGCTTTGGTCGTATAATGATTTGCCAGTCTGTCTGTGAAATCTTGAGTGATGGGATGCGCTCCTTCTAGGCAATTTGGTTTACAAAATTCAGTGTGAGCTTTATCAAATTCTTTAATTGCACATTTAGCATTTTGGACTGTGTCTGAATAGTTTTTTGTAGCTTTTTTACAGCTGGCTTCTATAATCTGTTAAGTTACTGTATTTGAAGTTTGTCTTGATTGGTGTTTGATTTGAGCAAGGTACGTTGCAGATTTCTTAATTTGCTTTTTTATATCTTTTAGCTCTGTATTTGTTTTGGTCTGTTGTATCATTCATAGTGATATTAGGATATCACAAGCTTCCTATAACCACTTATATAGTTTTTGTAATGGATCTTATTATGTCTAGATCATTAATGGATGTTAGCTGTGTTTCTAAGTGTTCAGAATTGAGTTCATTCCACAGTCGACAGCTGGATGCATGTAAGGTGATTTTAGCTGCGTTGCTTTGTCTTGTTTTATGTTGGAAAGCAAGCAAATGGTGGTCTGACCATGTGAATGGAGCTATTGTTTGAAATATAACTAGTTCTGTATTTGCAAAAGTGACATCTAGGATCTGTCGAGCAATGTGTGTGGGTTTGTGGATGATCTTATGTAGTTTCAGTGCACAGAGGCCAGTGATAATTGTTTTTGGATGGGGCATATTTGGTTTGCAAACCAAATTTTGAGGTCACCAAGAATGCATAGGTTGGAGTGTAGTGTTATCAGGTTTGGAATTGTGTCTAGCAGTGTGACAGGGAATGTTGCATTGCTAGGTGGATGCCTGTAACGGAGCAGGAAGTTACAGGAGGAAGATGGTGTAGTGTTGCATCTGGTGAAGAAGTCCTCACAATCTTGTATAGAGATCTCATCTGTTTTAGTGATATTTAATGTTTGCTTGAACACAACAGTTAGGCTACCTTCTCTTTTGCCCATACAATTTTGTGTGATAGTTTGATAGCCTAGAGGAATGGCTTGATGCAAGACTGGAGCCATATCCTCTCCCAACCATGATTCAGTTATGAAGAGTATGTCAGGTTGTGTATCAGTAAGAAGTTGTTTTTTGCGATTGATCAAGCATTAATAGTAAGCAGTTTAGAGAATGTGCTTTGGTAATAGTGTTACTTTGTGTTGTTGAAGAGTGAGCTGTATTTTGTGGGCTTGTACCAGGTGTGTCTGAAGTACTAGTATTAGTTGTATGAGGATAGCAATCCTATAGCTGTTCTGTATCATGTGTCTCGTCCAGCAGGGTTAGAGGTCATTTTTATGGGTCTGGTGGATAGGCAGTAGAGATGGTGGTTGAGAGTGAGTTGGTGAGCTGTGTTGTTTTTGCAGTGAAGCCTTGTTGTTCATTAGACATGGAGATGTGAAGTTATGAAGAGTGGTATGTTACTTATTTTGTTTGCATCTGTTAAGGTTGGAAGGTATATGAGTTAGAGGTGGTGGTGCAGCATGTGGGTCATGTAGTAAGGTTCTAAATAGTCCAATGGATGAGAAGCACTTAGAAAAGAGTTGATGTGTTGCTGTATATTTCTTAGGTGTTGGTGAAGAGAGAAAGATTTGCATAGGAGTTTGTTTATGGTGTGTATTATTTGTGCATTAAGGAAGGTGGGAGTAAGTGTATGTTTGTAGTTTGTGATGGAAAGTAATATGAGGTGTTGTGTGAGAGAGATTTTGCTGTGCTGTTGTGTGTGTTATGTTTTGTTTTTGAGGAGTAGTAAGAGGAGGTGCTGGTGTATTTGTTTTCTGAGAAGGATGCATATGTAAAGTATTGTTGATGAGTGGAAGTTGTAAGGCAAAGGGGTGGTGATGTGTTTGTGAATAGACTGTATGTGGTGTGTGACAGGGGATGAACTAGAGTTAAGAGTGTTTGTGTTAGATATGATTGCTGAAAGAGGTAATATATGTGGAATAGGGGAGTGTAGTCATTTTGTGGTTGTGCTATTGTGGTAGAAATAAGAGGAGGGTTTTGGTGGATGAAAAGATGGAAGGCTGGGTATAGATTTGTTGGTAACCAAAAGGGGTCTGTTTGGACTAAATAGAGCAGGGAGTGTGTGTCTGGATCCAATATAGCTAAATGTGGTGTGAATTTAGGTTGTGTTTGTGATAAGTGAATTGGTTTGTGGTATAGAATAGAGTGGTGTATGTTGTGCAAGTGAAGGTGCAAATGTGTGGTAGGAGGCGTAGAAGGGTATATAGGTGTGGTTTCTGAGGAGAAAATGGGCAGCATCTCTCGCCTTAGGCCTGATCAGTCTCGAACAGGCTCAAACAGGCCACAATGCCCAGGCTGAGAAGCCCTGAAACTTGACCCTAAATAGCCATAGTGATCAGGTGACCCCTTCGGCCAATGAGAACACTGGCCCTAACCCACCACACCACTTGCCCTAAGCCCTAGGACCAATAGGAGGCCAGGTCCTCATAGCCAATCACAGCCCTAGTCCTAGCAGCCAATCAGAAATGAAACCCTAAGCCCCAGGTCTAATATAAACCCTATCCCTAGAAACCAAACAATAAACAACAAACCCTAAACCTACCCCAATTAGACCTCTTACCCTAAGCCTATAGAATCACTGAGCCAGGGTCCAGTCATAACCCTAGACTTATCATTCAATCAGAACACTAACCCTAAGACGAATAGAAACACCAGATAGAGCCACCAATCAGTGCACAAATGTAACATCCAATAGCAGTTCATATAAGGTGCGTGTAAACTTAGGCACAGGCTGCTGGGCAGGGGCCTGGAAGCTTCTACTCTGTTCAGGATCTCCTTGGAGAAAGACAGTCTCAATCCAAACTCTGGAGTGCTTCAGGTAAGGTCCTAAACAAGGCCTCCAACTATACTGCTTTCCCCCACTTAAACAACTCACTCTCCTAGCTATAAAATGAGCACTACATGCACTTTCCAAACACAGTTGAAAATCAAAGTGCAGATTACTGCAGCCTCAGAGCATGCTCTGCTTAGTCTCTGAAGTATAAATTGTCTCTCTGTTTTTATTTTTATTTAGTTCTTTTTTAACTTGATTTATTTACTTGATAAGACAAAAAGGAACTGGGGGTGGATTGCTTACACACAGGTCTGAGTACAGATTAGGGGAGAAACCAGGAGAGAAAAATAAAGCAGTCACGGGCAGATACAAATGCAGGTTATACACAGCAAAACCCACAACAAACGAAGGAATTTAATGCCTTCACAGGCAGGTAAAACAGCAGATTATGAACTACAAAGCCCAGAATGCAACAGCCAAAATTGAGGCAGTCACAGGTAGAGGAAAATCACTTTTTAAAGTATCAAGGAAAGACAACACAAAGTCTGTCTCTTTACCACCTCCTGGTCCTTTGTTTACTGGGCTGCTTGGCACAGGGAAGCAGTATCTCACTAGATTGAGGTGGCTATCTTGGGGTTCCCTCCTCAAACCTTAAGGGGCCTGGGCAGGTGTGAGAGGAGGGCTCAGGGTTCCTTGGGAGCTATGGAGCCAATCAGCAAGCTCAGGTTGCGGGCAGGGGGCTGACAGCTCCTCCTCTACTCAGAGTCTCCTTGGGGCCAGACAGGCTCAATCCACACTCTGTAGAGCTGCAGGTAAGGGCCTAAACCAGGCCTCTACCCATACTGCTTTTCCCCTCACTTAAACAACTCACTCTCGTAGCCAGAAATCGAGTGCTACATACACTTCTAAACACAGTTTAAAATCTAAGCACAGATTACTGCAGTCTCAGAGCAAGTTCTGCTTAGTTTCTGAATTATATTATGTCTCTCTGTGTCTGAATTTTTTTTTCATAAGGGAGCTGGGGTGGATTGCTTGCACACAGGTATGAGCAAAGATTAGGGGAGAAACCAGGAGGGAAAAGTAAAACAGAAAAGTAGAAAGCTTACTGAAGGAGGTGGTACAGATTAAATTGTCAGAAGTCCACAAAGCACACAATAACACTTAGAAGCCGATTACGATGCGGCCCATAAAGGGCTCCGACCGACGGTTGGAGTCCGTCGGAGTCTTTATGGCTGCATCGTAATTGGCTGCTTGGTTTCCTTTCCGATCGCCACATCACAATGTTGTCATTTGGAAAGTAAACCGACAGGTCATTCCGCATGGCATACTTTCCAAATCGTAGCCGGCTCGTAATCCCAGGGTGGGCCTTTCCAACCTTGAGATTAAAATGCATGGTTGCTGACATGGTTTACATACCGGCCTGTCCGACATGGAAATCATGTTGGAAAGCGTATTTGAGGGGCCCACAGCAAGGCCCACTTGTGTGTGCGGCATCCGGTTGGGGGCTGATGGTGCACAATGTTGATCCCTGCACCTTATGGCAGGTACCTTGAGGTGCCTGCCACAGGGTTCAACGATGAATCACACCTCCCATTTCTCAATGGGAGCTTGTGTTACAGCCAGTTTGCGGCCGTAACACGAGCTCCCATTGAGAAATGGATGTATGCTACCGAACAGAGTTCGCTCTCATTGTAATTAACCGGTCAGGACCACCGATCGGAGGTTGGTCGCACCGTAACCAGGCTCTTAATAATTTAATGATCCGTCAGTGCTTTCATTTTTCAAAGCATAACTTTTATTCACACACGAATAAATACTAAATATAAAATTATAAATGTACACACGAAAAAAAGATGTTTCTAACACTCATAAAATAGAAATCTGAGTAAGGCCTCTAAGGGCTCAGTATAGTAAGGTGTCATCCAATGGCGTTGCCATGCAGTTCACAATGCAAAATCCCTCTATTGCATTTGTCAGAGGATTCACAATCTAAGGCCTCTTCAATTTGTATTTGCCAGACAGTTCACAGTGTAAAATCCTTCATACTGCATGTATCATGAGGATATACATTGCAAAGTCCTTTCCTGTTGTATTTGACAAAAAGTCAGTGTTAATAATTCCTCTATCAGCAATGAGTAATGTTACTGCTGCTTATGTTCCAAATCACCATAGGGCAGAGTCAAAGCCCCTCTCTCATTACTGCTGTTTAAAGCTCTTTTGAGTGATTACAGGGTAAACATTTAAAACTGACCCAATCTTATCCTAGAAAGCTAAGCAAGGTATTTGCTTCCCTAAAAAGTATCCGTTCACGAGTAAAAATAGTTTGTGAATAGGGGAACGCTGAGTATTAGGAACTTTGTGTTGTGCCATGATCCCACAACTTTCCCACGTAGATATTAGAGAAAAATGTGACTTTTCAGCTAAATTTGAGGTTTGCAGCTGATTCTGTGAAGGAGATTTTGGGGGATAAACATAAGCCACACCTCCCTGAACTCCGCCAGGTGTCTAATTTTTAGAAATGTCTGGGTTTTTTAGGTTTCCCATGATGTCTGCAAGCCTGGGACCAAAAACACAAGTGCCCACTTATCTATCACAAACCAAACAGTTTTTTCAAGGTGGTCACCAGTTTTTCTGATCCCGGGCTCAGCTGTCATCTATGGAAACCTCCCCAAACCCAGACATTTCTGAAAACTAGACAACACGGGGAGTCCAGGGAGGTGTGGCTTGCAAGGATCTCCCAACATTTTCCTAAATACAATACCCTGCAAACCGTAAATTAGCTGAAAAAGTTTAATTTTCCTCACTTTTCTATCGGAAAGTTGTGGGATCACTGGACCGCTTCACATTTCGTACCACCCAGCGTTCCCTAGGTCTCCCGATAAAAATGGTTCCTCAATTGTGTGGGTAGGCCTAGTGCCCACAACAGGAAATGGCCCAAAACATACTGTGGATACTTCAAAAGTATCGATCGCAAAACTACCTGGTTTTGCAAGGGAGTCACCTGCGTTTTTGATCCCAGGCTCAGCGGCCATCTAGGGAAACCTACCAAACCCGGACATTTTTGAGAACTAGTCACCTAGGAGAGTCCAGGGAGGTGCATTTGCGTGGATCTCCCAACATTTTCCTACCCAGAACCCCCTGCACACCTCAAACTGAGCTAAAATAATCACATTTCCCTCACTTTTCTGTGTGGGAAAGTTGTGGGATCACCGTGCCGCCACGAACTTCCTACCACTCAGCATTTCCCCACTTGTCTGGGTGGGCCGAGTACCTGTGACAGGTTAGGGCCCAAAACATACAAAATTACCTATCACAAAAAAACTTGGTTTTGCAGGGGGGACTACCTGGGTTTTTGGAGGGAAGCTCTTGAACTCCCTACCAATATTCCTGTACGCCTAACTTGAAATTTGCCAAAAAATCTTACATATTGTGAAATATATACGCAAGAGTGCAAATGAAGTATCTCAGTGTAGAGCACATTTTTACATGCAAAAAAAATGGATTTGAAAATATGTTTATACTTAAGATACAGACTTATTGGTTTAGCAAAAAATGAATCTGTCACTACGCATTCATTCATACTATGAGCAATACCATTAAATCTCAGGTGCAGCTAGCACAGGTAAGCGCGGTGGGGGGGCAGGGTGGGGGGTTTGGAGGTCGACAGATGACAGGATGGGTCAAATTAAATTAAATAATAAATAAAACCACTTGCCTTGTGCTTTTGCTTGCTGCATTGTTGACTTGGAGATGCAGTGAGCGCAAGGTAAGTGTTTCTATTTATAAAAAAATTCAATTTCACCTATCCCGTCGTATGTTGACTTCCACCCTCCCATTCCACCGCGCCCCTATACTCTTATATGTGCCGGCCGCACCTGTTAAATCTGTTTTGATTTGATAAAGGTCATTTGCTGATGATCTGATGACCTGTTCTACTGATCACATAGCTTCCATCAACATCAATAGGAAACAAATAAGAATTTGAAATCAGTTAAATAATTTTTTTAAGTAGAAAAAAGTTATTGTAAGGATCTCTTTCAGTACCAGAACCGTCTATTCTTATCTTTTAATATTTGTTTTTAGCGAAGGTTTGGCTTGTATTGAATTCTATATTACAAGAACAACCAAAGAATGCCCTTCACATGTATTGAAAACAATGGACTTTAGAACTCCAAATATTCGGTGTTCAGTAGTTTGAATGTAATGCTTAGAAAGGGAAACCGGTGAAGTAGGTTAATGCAGAAGAGTGTCACTTGATCAACTTGGGCCCAATTCACTAAAAACGTCCTACCTTTTTATGGCCCAAGCAAAATCCCCAGTCAGCTGGGTCCTATAACTGTGCTAGACTTTAATAATAAATATTATTGAATGTTGGTATATTAAAGCAATTCATTCTTGGCAAAGCAAGAGATGCCTTGATTTAATTCCCCCAGTAACCCCATGCTGAACACAATAATACGTATATGCTACAGATTTTAATATAACACGATTTTCCTATAGGTACCATAAAAATAGAGAGTTAAGAGTATTAATTCCTTCAAAAACACTGATTAATCCCAGATGTGAACAGCGCTGGCCACTCTGTGACTTGTGGGTGTGCACAAAAGCCTAGGTTTCAGTTTGTCAACCAGGTACAGGTGCTGACAGGACTGTTCTACTGCAAAGCACGTGTCCCTCGAATAGAGATTTTTCTCAAAGTCTTTGCCAATTGCGCAAAAACTTCCATGAAGTTGTGCTGCCTCTGGGCACAATTAAAGGCGATAAACGACATGTCATCAGTCAGTGTTAAAAGTACTGTGACGCTGGGGTGGAAAAGAAGTCCCTTGTTAAACGGGCATTAACCTATTTACCCCAGCTATTGAAACAATAAAGTGTCGAAATGTCAAATAAAAAAAAACATAGATTAATAGAACATTTGCCAAACTCTGGTAGAGAAGGAGTTTTACCGCTGTTAAATAAAAAGTAAGAGGTAACATTTTCGTTTTTTGGAAACATTCTTTCCTCTTCCACCTAGAATATCAAAGCCTGCCATCAAGATAATTGAATATCGCTCATAAATTAATCTAAGGTAATGTTTTCAAATTTAAAGGCTCTGTGATGGGCCTGAGTTTATTTTGTAAGAGGAGAGATTTTTTTTCAATTTCTTTGCACGCACTTTGCTCTATATAGTTACCACACGTTTCACAAACCTAGGGGCATATTAACAAGGAACAGGGAAAATTAACGCTAAGGGCGCTTAGCGTTAATTTTTTTGACGCCCGGTATCGTTGGATAATATCGCCTGGTTATCGCGTTATTAACAACGCTAACCGCCTAAGCGATAAAAAATCCAGCGATAGCGGCATTTTGGGAGGTTATCGCTGGAAATGCAGCAATAAAACTACAAGGATAGGGATATCCTTGTTGATAGCCCATGGTGGACTTAGCCATGTAATCCACCTCCCATTGGATTACATGGCTAAGTCTGAAAATTAGCAGATGTAAAAAAGCAGCGTTAACCGTGGTTAGCGCTGCTTTTTTTGTCTCTAACAGGGTTAGCGTGAAGCTTGATAATAGGAGAAATGTCGCTTAGCGACATTTCTCCTATTATTTTGCTCTGGAACGCCCACTTTGCATCTCATTAGAGATGCAAAGGGAAGCGTAGTGAAAAAGGGTGCTAACATGCGATTTTGCATTTTAGCACCCTGTTGATAGGGCGATATTTTTATCTCCGCTTCTTTGGCTTTTAAAGCCAAAAAAAGCGGAGATAAAGCCCTTGCTAGTTGGTGGACAGTTGAGGCCACTTTTACATCACAGCCTTTTTTCCGGCTTCTCCCTTAAACGTTTTACTCTGGAAGGGAAAAAAGACGCAGAAATTTCAACATTGTATCCATTGATAAATGAAAACAGTGCAAAAGCTGACAAATCCTACTCAGAGATAATGTCCTAGCTGATGGAGCAGGACTATGCCCCCGAATTATTTTCCCATAGCCTTAAAGCAGCAACGTTGCCTGTGAGAGTGAAGTGACCTATGGCTGATCTGGTGTGCCAGGCTTTTCGTGTTGTGGGGAAACTATTTATATGGATAATACAATATTTACAATATAATATTATGTCATATATTGTGAACGAATTACTAATTTCAATTAATTGAAAACAATTATTTAAAAAATGTAAAAATCACTTTTCTATTCAAACATAAAACATCAAACATAAAATAAATAAACACGCTTCAATTTCTCACGTAGAATTAAATATGGCTATTATGTTTTACACCTAAATTTATAAAACATAAATCAAATATAACCAATGTAATTTTTAAACAAATGTATTTACTTAATACTATAAATAAATGAAATAACGTTACAAATTACATACTGTTGAGAAAAGAAGTAAAAAGTGTAATTGTTAATACATACATTTAATAACAGAAAAGCATATTTTTCTAAACAAGTACCCATTCTTCATTAAACCAGTACGAATAGGGCGTACATGTAGTGAGCGTCAGATTAACTATTTCAAATCCAGTCCTATCAACAGTGGGAATAGTTCATATGAGAAGGGGGAGGGAGAGTTTCACATTTATAATTATATCTACAGGTTTACAAACATTGTGGAAAACATGCATAGTTGCAGAAGTCGGAATTACCATTCTAACTCACATACATTGGTAAAAGTGTGTATTTACTATGTTAACTACAGTGCTACAAATGATGGGGAAAGTGCATATGTTTGGGGTGAGCGGATTTACAATTCTTCCTCCTACCCCACTAACATTGTGAAAAGTGTATGTTTTGAGGTGAGGTCAGATTTATTGTTCTAAATCCTATCCTACAAACGTTGGGAAAAATGTAAAACAATTGAGGGACAATTTACTCTTGTTACTGCAGATCTACAATTGTTATCCAAAGTGGATGTATTTGAAGGAGGACACATTTACTATTCTAACTCCAATCCTACAAACACTGTGGAAAGCACAGATAATCTAACCATTTCCTCCTCAGCCTCGGTATTCACCAATGAATATGCCACACACAGAGCTTAGGGGGCTCATTACGATGGTGTAATGACCGCCACCTCCGAGCCGGCGGTGGCGACCGTTACGCCATTGTAACGTGAAATACCCCCCGCCATCCATATTACGATGGCGGTGGGTATCGCGACAGACAGAAAGTCCATCCGCCGCTTTTCTGCCTGCAGGCAACCATTACGAATGCCTGCCGGGCGGAGCAGGGGCACCAATATGGTGGCGGTGCCTAGCAGGCACCGCCAGCCATATTAGGATGTGGATTATTGAAGGTCTTTCCATGGCGGCGATGCCGCCATGAAAAGGCTGGTGGAGACTGGCCTTGGGGGCCCGTTGCGGGCCCCCGGGGGGGCTGCACTTGGGGGATGCCCATGATACCCCCTACATGTCGTTGCACCAAGTGGCAGGCACAGTGTGGTGCCTGCCATGTGGTGCAGTGACATGCCAGGCATGCGATTTTGACATTGTGGCGGGTGCTGCTGTAAGCAGCACCCGCTGCAATGTCAAAATGCGGAATGTGATCGCCAGGATGGCGGTCCATCCTAATTTGCGGTGCAGGACCGCCGCATGTATGAGTATTGCACATCTTTATTCATCTGCGTGTAACAGCGAACTCAACATTCTAATCCTGCATTAACTTCACTATGCTCTAACAATGACGCCACAGTGCTACATAGTCTATCAGGAACCACAAGCGTTCTGTCATTGCTGACTCACACAACACTACATCTCCCCCTCTGTGAAATAACATATAATAATTTGTTTACAAACATATATGTGTAGATCGCTCTTTAATGAGTCTTCATGGAGCACTGTTCAAACATCCTAATCGTGTCATTGGAAACTAGGGAAAGGCAGTAGAAGTGTCCATGATCTGCGTTGGTGATGTAGGAACAACAGCAGTCAAGGGGTCTTCACTTGTTTTTTCAACCCAGTCTCTATGTTGACACCAATGCCTGAAGTGCGATGAGTCACTTGTTTGAAATGTGGCGAATCTCCCGTAATGGACTTCCCATGACGTTGGGCAGCCACCATGTGTCCTTTGCTCGCTACAACCTGAAAGGGCTCTGCATCAAAAGGAGCATCAGATTTAAACTTCCTAGTTTGATGGAAAAGCACTTGATCCCTCGAGTGAAAGTAACGTCCTTTGCATGTCGGCGCTCGTCTGCATAGACCTTCATTTTCCTTTTATGATCCAAGTTTTTTTATACGGGTGTCTTCCTCAGTACTTGATCTTCTGTTTGTCCATTGAGGTAGCTTGGTCGTCATGGCTCTTCTGAACATCGAGGTTGCAAGGCTTTCACCTGTGGTCAAATGAGGGGTCGAACGGTAAGCTCGAAGAGTAGAATTCAAGACAGTTTCAAGGTCAAGCTTTTCCAGTACAGCATGCTGAACATCTTTCTTAAGAGTACTCTTGAAACAATTGACAAGGCCATTGGCCTGTGGCCAAAGAGGTGGGCTCTTCTTATGCTTCACACTAAGTTGACTGAGAAAGTCTCTGAATTCTCAACTGTTGACAAGTGGGCCGTTGCCAAATTTTAAGATTGCAGGAACACCCCATGTTCCAATGATGCGGTCTAATATCTCTATGACTCGTTCTTGAGGGATTGATGGGATATCTTCTATCAATGGACTGAAGAAGTCAACAGCAATTCTTTCCCATACATTCTTAGGCACCTCTGACATGTTTAAGATGTGTTAAGTAGTTTTCGATGGATCACTACTAATATCGACCAACAAAATTCTCAACACACTAATATCGACCACAAAAATATCGACATCCTATATTTATTAAATAAAATACACAAATATCGAAATAAAAATGTAGCCAGTAAAAACATGATAAATTAAAGATTCAAAACATAAATATCGTTAAAAAAATAATTATCATTTAAATAAACATACAAAACAACAAAAATATCTGAATCAAAAATATAGACCACACTATTATCGTAAACACACAAATATCTTCAACTCAAAAAGAATAAAAATAACTCAAAACATAACAATAAAATATAAACAATACTAGAAACACAAATGATGTAACTAAATAACAAAAAATAATATCAATATTAAAATAAAACACCACTACAAAATACTTCACAAAACTCACATCAGCACATAAATAATTTTTACAAAGAAATTAACAATAATTTATATATGTACTACATTATTACTTTACAAAATAAATACTCACATATAACTAAATATACACATAATATTTGAAAAACATAATTTACCAATAATTGGCGATTACCAAAAAAGGAAACAACTGCCAAAACAATTTAAACCCATGCTTCAAAAACCAATGAAAGCACATTTAAATTAGCACTATAGAAACCAATAATAAATCAACATAAATCTGTATTACGCCAGTAAAATACCACAAGAATATTTACAAAGTAAGCAAAATATAAAAAATATTTAATAATGTAGCGAACTAAAACTAAACTAAACCAAAACAAACTAAACAAATAATCTAATGTTATCAGAAATTATTTCTCCTCTACAGAATATCCAAAATACACTCAACTAACTACAACCAACATCCAAAAAACTCCTCCAAACAAAGTAAGTATCAATTCAAAAACATAAGAATTCAATAACTCAACCTCCCAACCCAAAATCCCCACTTACTACCCACTCCCCAAAATACAAGCAATGCTGTTAAACAAATAAATGAAAAAAATATTTTCCTTCAACAGAAAAAAAGCAAGCTCTGCATCCAAAGACCAACAATATCTTTAAAACCAAACATGTAAGTATATTTTAAACTTTTACTGTTTTAATACAATAAAAACATGTTTAAAATACTTAACATTTTCTGAATACATTTCTCATCACTGTTCAAATAACAAAATGACTCAGTTTCATAACATCCCAGAAAGGAAAACTTTTACTATGCCATATGGGATAGGTCTACCTCGCTACCCCAGTTTGGACCCAGGCATATGCAAATCAGTCTTGACCCTTTTCCTCATGGGAAAAGTCCAGCCTGAACTGCCAAGCCAGGTCCTCTCTTGACAGGAAACAAGCATCCTGGGACCGGTTTCCGGCATCACCCCTAATCAGCCGGCCTAGCTTGAATCCAGGGGCACAGTGAGCACGGGGCACACGGGTGGGCTTACCCTTCGCACTTAGGGTGACAAAAGCAAAAGAAACAAATGATGGACAGAATGCTGAACAATGCAAACATTCACCCCCAGTCACAAAGATCTAGGTTTAATCCATTGCTCTTCTGCTCCCCACACCACCCCAGTTTGGACCCAGCCATATGCAAAGTTTGGCTCAAAACAATGCCACCAGGAGCCGCTCCACGTATTTCTCCAGTCTGCTTGTGTTAGTGGACTCCTACAACCCAAGTATGCAAATATTATTCCGGCATGATCTTGCATTCAAATCTTCATTATGCACTGCAATAGCGCATAATATCTTATCCATGTTTAAAAGTGCCTTGTCCTCGGTTGCAAGTTTATTTTCAGTGTTTGAAATACTTTGCTACACTTCATTCAACCTGCTATCAGGTGTTTGGAGCTTACATGATATGGAGTCCATTTTAGTGTTCATTGTGTCCTTTTTTGCATCTATCAAGACAATATTAACCTGTATTGATTTTAAAAGAGATCTCCTATCATCCTACTGGTCTCAGTGGCATAAGAAAACTGCAGGGAGCCCTTCTGCATGGGATTATCAGGGGGGTCCTGGCAATACCAATACCTTCAAGCTGTGAAGCTGAGGGGCCCCCCTTTATGTATAGAAGTCTAGGGCCCCCGCACCGCGGAGTTTGCAGCAGTCTCTGTTATGCCCCTGCCTGGTCTACAGATGTCTGCACAAACGTCTGTCACCCAGCCCAGCCATTGTCCATTAGCATAGTTATCATACTTCTGCAGGCCTCAAACTGGAGTTTTGGCTGTTACCTGACTTCTTGAAATGTAGTGAACTCACCTCTGCCCTTTTTTGCATGCTGCAGTGGACTGTGGCCTAGCCTGAGTGTGACTCCACAGTGTTAAATGTGTAGGCTCAACTCCAGAGTAGATTTGGAAATACTCTTACCTCTGCACATGATTCCTCACATAATATGGGTCCTTCCATACCCCTAAATCTCCTCTGAATGTCAATATAATGGGGGGCACCCCGGTTCGGGGTAGGCCACTCCCCACACCGCTTACTGCTGCTTATCTGTGCCACCGCTGTTGTTTTGCCACTGCTGTAATTGCCTCCCCCGTTAAAATTGTTGTAACTTTAGTCTGTGTTAACGTGTTTTCTTCCTCCATTTTTCTTTGTTATCCCGCTGTGCCCGCTCCTGCCATTTTCTTTTCTTTTCCCGCTGCAGTCTTCCCCTGCGGCCCGGCCCCCTTAGCGCCCATTCGCCACTCCCACCTCCCAGCTGCTCCTTCCTCCCTATCGCCCTTATATGGAGGCAGCGCAGCAGTAGGGAGAGCGACCCTTGACCCCGGTTCAGGGTAGGCCGCTCCCCTCTCCGCTTACTGCTGCTTATCTATGCCACCGCTGTTGTTTTTCCACTGCTGTATTTGCATCCCCCCTGTTGAAATTGTTGTAACTTTATTCTGTGTTAACGTGTTTTCTTCCACCATTTTTCTTTGTTATCCCGCTGTGCCCGCTCCCGCCGTTTTCTTTTCTTTTCTCGCCGCTGTCTTCCCCTGCGGCCCCGCCCTCTTAGCGCCCATTCGCCGCCTCGCTCCCACCTCCCAACTGCTCCTCCCTCCCTAAACCCCTTATATGGAGGCTGCACAGCGGCCGCGCCGCTGGCGCGCCAAAGGCGCACCTAAGACAAGCCCGTCTGCGCTCGTCCACGCCTGGACCGCGCCCAGCACCAGGACCCCTGGCCCCCCGAACGCCATGATGCCCGCCTCTGCTATGGCTCCAGCACCCTCCACACACTCAACGCAGGATGATCACGCACCTGCTGCCTGGCCACCCCGAAGCGCACCCAAGGACCCTTCTCCTGCCGGAACTGCAGCTTCACCACCATCCAGCCCGCCAACCAACCTACTGAAGAACCCAACTTCCTCAGATGCATCCTGCTCAACACCCGCTCTGCCCGCAAACATGCCGTCGAACTCTGGGACCTACTTGACACCAACGTCCCAGACATCGCCATCCTGCCGGAGACCTGGCTGACCCCCTCCTCTGCACCCAACATCGCCATAGCCATCCCGGAAGGCTACTAAATCACCCGCAAGGATCGCACCAACGGAGTAGGAGGAGGAATTGCCATTGTTCACAGAAACACCCTCAAACTCTCGACAGTCACAGATGACACCCTCAGCATCGTCGAACACCTGCACTTCCAGATCCACACCGACCCCAACACCACCCTCAGAGGCACCCTCGTATACAGACACCCCAGAACCCGACCGCAGTTCAGTGACTCCATTGCCGACTTCATCAGCGCACACGCCTCACCTCCAAGGACTACATCCTCCTCAGGGACCTGAACTTCCACCTCGAGAATAACTACAACTCCAACTCTTCCACCCTGATCGCCAACCTCACCAACCTCGGACTCAAACAACTTGTCAAAACAACCACCCACTCCGCCGGGCACACGCTTGACCCCATCTTCTCAGCAAGCTCCCATGTCTTCTTCAACCGCACCACTGAACTCCACTGGACCGACCACCATTGCATCCACTTCACCTTCTGAAAACCCACCACACACCACCACTTCCAGCAGATGCCTCGCCGCCGCTGGAGCAAAATCACTGAGGACCAGCTAACCACCGCCCTCGCCCAGATCCAACCCGCAGACCCGACCGATCCTGACGCTGCAGCCCGTAGCCTCAGACAGTGGATCGACAACTGTGCCAACACCCTCGCCCCGCTCAAGAAGCCCTCCAACACCCACACCAGCAAGAGAGCCAGCTGGTTCACCGAAGACCTCCAGGCCTCCAAGCGAACCTGCTGAAAACTAAAAAAAAACTGGATCCGTGAATGAAAACCGGAAAGCTACACAGCCCACAAGAACGCCACCGGCAGACACCACCACCTCATCAAATCCGCTAAAAGGACCTCCTTCAAAGACCGCCTAGACAACAACGTACACAACAGTAAAGAGCTCTTCAACATCGTGGAGGAACTCTCCAACCCCAGCTCCAACACCAACGACATCCCACCGTCACAAGACCTGTGCGATGCGCTGGCCACCTTCTTCCATCGCAAGATCGCAGACATCCATGACAGCTTAGACGCCATCACCACCCCGGCAACTGCCGAGACCCCTGCTCCCACGACCACCACCGCCTGCTCGCCTGGACCAACATCAACGACGACGACACCATCAAGATCATGCACACCATCCACTCCGAATCCCCGGAAGAGCCCTGCCCACACCACATCTTCAACAAAGCCAGCAGCACCATCGCACCCCATCTATGGAAAACCATCAACATCTCCTTCAAGACAGCGACATTCCCGGAGAGCTGGAAGCACGCAGAGATCAATGCCTTACTCAAGAAACCCAAGGTGGACCCCAAGGACCTCAAGAACTTCCGACCCATCTCCCTGCTCCCTTTCCCGGCGAAGGTCATCGGAAAGGCCGTCAACAAACCACTGACCAGCTTCCTCGAGGAGAACAGCATCCTGGACCCATCCCAGTCCGGGTTCCCCAGCAACCACAGCACCGAAACTGCCCTCATCGCCGCCACCGACGACATCAGGACCCTGCTTGACAACAGAGAAACCGAGGCCCTCATCCTCCTGGACCTGTCAGCCGCCTTTGACACGGTCTGCCATCGCACACTGCGAACATGCCTCCAAGGCGCCGGAATCCAAGAGAAGGCCCTGGACTGGACCACCTCCTTCCTCTCCGGCAGAACACAAAGCGTCCGCCTCACCCCCTTCTGCTCCATGCCACTGAGATCATCTGCGGCGTACCCCAAGGCTCATCCCTTAGTCCAACGCTGTTCAACGTCTACATGGTACCGCTCACCCACATCGCACGACGGCACAACCTCAACATCATCTCCTACGCTGACGACACCCAGCTGATCCTCTCCCTCACCAAAGACCCCCATACCACCAACACCAACATCCATGAAGGAATGAAGACTGCCGCCGACTGGATGGGAAACAGCCGACTAAAGCTGAACTCAGACAAGACGGAGGTCCTCATCCTCGGATCCACCCCCTCGGCCTGGGATGACTCCTGGTGGCCAACTGCACTAGGAGCACCCCCTACACCCACCAACCACGCACGCATCCTAGGGGTCATCCTCGACACCACCGTTTCCATGACGAAGCAGGTCAACGCCGTCTCCCCCCCCTGCTTCAACACCCTCCGCATGATCTTCAAGTGGATCCCCATCTAAACTAGAAGGACGGTCACCCAGGCCCTCGTCAGCAGTAGACTGGACTATGGAAACACACTCTACGCAGGAGCCCCGGCCAAACTCTTGAAACGGCTCCAACGTATCCAGAATGCCTCCGCACGCCTGATCCTCGACATCCTTCGCCGCAGCCATATCACACCTCACTTGAGAGACCTGAACTGGCTCCCCATCAAAAAGAGGATAACCTTCAAGCTCGTCACCCACGCACACAAGGCACTCCACAACACCGGACCAGCGTACCTCAACACCCGACTCAGCCTCTACAACCCCACCTGCCAGCTCCGCGCCGCAGACCACGTCCTCGCCAATGTTCCCCACATCTGAAGAGTGACCGCCGGCGGCAGATCATTCTCCCACCTCGCCGCCAAGACATGGAACACCCTCCCCATCCGCCTGTGGCAGACCGAAGACCTCCTAACCTTAAGGAGACTTCTCAAGACCTGGCTCTTCGAACAGTAGCAGCTTTCCCCCCAGCGCCTTGAGACACCCTCACGGGTATGTAGTGCGCTTTACAAATGCTATGATTGATTGAAATATCCCGCGATAGTAGGGTAGCTGACAGTTGGAAAGTGGAAACACAAACTCCATCCTCTATGTATATCAATGAAACTGCAACTATATCACCCACAAAAGCCCCCAACAGGCAACAAGGGCAGGTAGGGGGGATATCACCAGCAAGCTAACTATCCCTGTAGGCATGGATGTAACCATCCACCTTGCCTCCAGTGCAGTGTATACAGAATCTAACCTGCATCGCCTGTTGGGCTCACTCACCGCTGGCCACAGAGCTCCAATGCCATCCTAAGAACTTGCCTGCACCCTCTAACAAAGCTTGCAATGAGGTAGGATCATTGCCACATGTCCATGCAACATCCACATGGCTCGACAGCTCAACAAAGCACAGCAGCAATAGATCCACTAGGGGAGGGAAAATAGTCATGATTTTCACCAGACTCTCAGGTAGTCCTACTCTGATCCGTCACTCCACCATTCCTAATCAGGATTCATCCAGAACCGTCATTTTGTGTTGGGCCTTCAAGGCCCTCACAGATATCACGACCGTGCTTTTGTGCTTAGGCAGCAAAAATGACTCCAACAGTAAGTGCAACGCCAGAGGCCTTCCTCAAGGAAATATGTTGCATAACCAAGTTTTGTATCGAGACGGATGAAGTTAGATATCTGCTTCCCATGGCAAGAGCCTCACATCAATTTTGTTAACTTGCACAACAGCTCTCCGGCACTTCCCCCGCTAAATAAGAGTGTTGCCATAGTTTTGAGAGGGTATTACTCTTTTGCATTCTATTCTGACCTGCAAAGCATTTCATGCCCACTCATCTTGTGATTTATTTCTAATTGCTGGTGATTCATGCTTGATTGAGCAAATTCTTATGACCTGCCCATGAAAATACTCTGGGAGTCAGTACCCATTCTGATAAATATTTTAAGATCATGATCATATGCAATGTGCTAATTTGAATAACTTCCCTAACACCAATTATAAAGACATCATAACACATTTTAGCCCGTTTATGTTAAAGTCGATTTAATGATTTTTCCCAATTATGATTGTTCTCTGTGTCAATGCTAAATCATTTTCAATTAATCCCAAAACTACATGTATGCACTGAACAAAATGACTAATAAGGAATGGTATCACAACCAATGTTAGGCAATTCCCAGAATCCCCGATTTTGTCAGGAACAGTTTGAGCAACTCAGAGAATGTAATCCTAAGGGTTAATATGGTGTCTTTGTGTTTGGCAGTGATAACAGCCACCTAGCCCTCTCAGGGGGCCAGCTTGCATATATGCCACAGGCTGAGGAAGAGCCCTGGGGATTGCTTGAACCCTGAAGAGTTGCTAACACCAGAGGACTAGCACCAGGTCAGAACTGGTGGACTAGCCCCTACTCCAGTGGCCCCCTTCACCCTCCTTTCTTCCCATCAGGCTGTGGAAAAATGTGTAAGAACATTTGCCACTCATTTTTTGCATGTTTATTTAGGAGTTTTATATAGCGCTGGCCAGACCCGAAGGTACTGGAGCACTTTACAACATTTGTCAAATGACACTTGAGTATACAAAGAGTGTTAATAGAAAACACAGTGATTAAAGACGGGTCAGTGATCAGCATATGTCACGTAGCATTCAAATGCAAAGTAGTAGAGGTAGTAGTAGTAGTAAGGGGGTAAAGGTGCAGGTCCAGAGGAAGATGCTGTAGGAAGTTGTTCTTATCATAGTGACTGGATCCTCAGGTGGGCGCGGTTCCGTTTTGTGGGTGCATTGTCACTTCGTGAGAGCTCGATTGAGGAAGAGCACTTTGAGCTGGCTTTTGAATTTTTTGAAGAAAGGGTGAGTCCTGATATGTACTGAGATGGCATTCCAAATTTTGGATGCATTTCCAGAGAAAGATCGAGATAAGGTTTTTTGTTTGTGGGTTTTCGGGGCGATGAGTAGTTGAGTGTTGGAGCTCCTGAGATTTCTTGTCTGCTCTGCTTTGTTGAGTTTGGTGGCTAGATACGGAGGGTTTACCAGTGTGCAGAGCTTTGTGGGTGAGACATGCAGTTCTGAAGTTAGCACACATATCTCTATTGGGAGACAATTTAGCTCTTTGAGAGCGGGGGAGATGTGTTCGAATTTCTTTACTCCGGTCACCATTCTGGCTGCTGCATTTAGGGTTGATCTGAGAGGATCAAGGCGTGAATTTGCCATGCCTGTGAGGGTGGCGTGCCGGTAGTCTAATCTGGATAGCACAAGAGATTGCGTGACTTGCTTAAGGTCTTTTGGAGGGATGAAGGGTTTGATTTTGTTGAGTAGTTTTAAGTTGAAGAAAGCTCTTCTTGCGATGTTCTTGATGTTTTTGACCAAGTCAAGGTTAGGGTCCAGATTGATTCCCAGTGATTTCACGGAGTCTGCCAGGATGAGAGTGCAATTGAGAGCATCAATAGACTTTAGCCATTCCGTGATTTGGGGGGTTTGCTCTTTGTTGGCTATGAGGAGGATTTCCATTTTGTCTTGGTTGAGTTTCAGATGGTTTTGGGAGAGACATTTTTGAACTTCTTCATTAAGTCTTTGCATGTCCGCTAACGTAGAGGTTTCTAGGTAGATCTGGGTGTCATCAGCATAAAGGTGGAAGGGTATGTTGCCTTTTTTGAGAATGGTGGTGAGTGGCTCCATGTAAATGTTGAACAGTGCGGGTGAGAGAACTAATCCTTGGGGAACGCCTCTGTTTATGTGGTGTAGGGCAGATGTGAAGTTTCTGATTTTTGTTCTGTGAGAGCGGTTTTGCAGGAAGGAGGTGAACCATTGTAGGACCACCCCTTCTGCTCCTACTCTTTCCCAAAGTACGTTGATGAGTAGTTTGTGGTCAACCGTGTTGAAGGCCGCCGAAAGGTCCAGGACTATGAGTAGGCAGCAGCGGTCCTTGTAAAGTGATTTGTGGACGTCATCAATGACATTCAGGATAGCTATCTCTGTGCTGCATCCTTTTCTAAATCCCAATTGTTGAGGGTTGGGGAGATCGTTGTTGTCCATGTGATGGGTGAGTTGACGGAGAACACATTTTTCTAGTAGTTTGGCTAAGATTGGGAGATTGGAGACAGGCCTGAAGTTGTTGAGATCGTTTTGGTCAGTGCCTGCTTTTTTCAGTAATGGTGTTACTTGGCTGACTTTGAGGCATTCAGGTGTGATTCCTGTTTTGAGGGAGCTATTTATAATCTTTGACCAGAGTGGGGCTAGGTAGAGTTTGAGTTTTTTAGCCAGTTGGGCAGGGAGGGGGTCTTCAACGTGTGGTGAGGGCTTGGATCCGGTAGTCAATTCAATAATTTCAGTTTCGGTGATGGGTTCAAATTTTTACAGTTGTTTGCGGATTGCCTGAGTGGGTTCATGCCTTCTTTATAGGGGGCGGAGTTTCATTGGGTGGTCGGAGGTGATCCTCTAGTGAGAGCTCAATCTTTGATATTTTTTTATTAAAAATTGGCAAATTTGTCACATAGGTCTTTGGAGGCCGGAATTGCAGAAAGTGGTGTTTTGAATGTTTGCTGTCTAATGATATTGAAGAGTTCCTTGGGGAGATTTTTAGCATTATTTAGTGCACCGCAGAAGAAGGTGGATTTTTCATTTTTGATGTGCTTTTTATATTACCTACGTTCCTTTTTGAGTTGATCAAGGTGGATTGTTGAAGGGTTGTTGCGCCAAAGTCTTTCTGCAGCTCTTAGTTGTCTTCTTGCCGAGTTTAGGTCAGTGTTGAACCACTATCTCAATGGAATGTTCTTGATTTAGTTTGTTTCAAGGGAGCTATTTGGTCCAGCATGGCATTCATAGATGAATTGTAATGTGAGGTAAGTTCTGTTGTGGACCTGTCGCATGCGATGGAGGGGAGGAGTGTACTTAATCTTTCTTCTAGTTCTGCGAGGGGGATCTAGCTCAGGTCTCTCGTCCAGTGAAAGTGTTCAATTGTGCGAGGCGGTCGATGAGTCTTTTGATTGATATGAAAAAGAATGAGATGGTGGTCTGACCAGTCAAAAGGGAGGGTACAGTCGATGGCGATTGAGTCTTTGTGTGCTATGATGGCATCAAGGATTGAGCCTTTGATGTGGGTTTGTTCGGTGCAGTGTTGGGTCAGATTGTTATTGTGAAGGAGTTCATTTAAAGTTTGTATTAGAGGGTTGTTTACCTCATTCCAGTGAAGGTTTAGATCTCCTAGTATTAGGTTGTTCGCGTCTGAGAGTGAGCAGTGTGTTGTCAGGTCGGCAAGATGTTCTCCAAATGCGGGGTTGTTGCATGGTGGATGGTAGACGAGGTGGCAGTAAAGTGTTTTGTTGTCCAATGTGTTATATTTGAAGGAGTCCGTTTCTATTATAAAGATGTTACTTTTATGTATGATTGTGGTCCCCCCACCTCGCTGGTTCTTTCTGTCTTTATTGATGTTTGAGATTATTGATGATTGAGAACCCCGGGGGTACAAGTATATCAAAGATGGGGGCTGAGGATTCATTCAACCAGGTTTCCGTGATGAATGTGATGTTTATATCGTGGGTTAGGATGGTTTCTGCCAGTTCTGTTGTGTGTTTGTTCGCAGATCTGCAGTTTATGAGCATACAGTTAGTCACCCTCTTGTTGTTGAGATTCTCATTTGGGGGAGCCATAGGGATATTGGTGAGGTGAGCTGGAGGTATCACCGTTCATGGTGCGGTATGGTCTCTATCAAATCCACTGATTACTTGGATCACAGAGCTGGGGGCGACAGTTGGAGCTGCTTTATAGGATTCAGCGAGATCCCTCGCCTCTTTCATGGACATTACAATGCTAGTTCTTTTGCGGCTGGTTCCTGAGGGGGGTTGTGTTCCATCTGAGTTGCTGGGCCTTGTGGTGATTTGTGTGTTTATTGGGAGTGCCTGTGTGTGTGAGGGGTGAGCGTTGGGTAGTGGGAGTGGTGCAGTGAGATAAGATTTTATTAATACACTGTATTACTATTTCGAGCTGGTATTTCAGTTGTGCCAATCTTTCCTTGTTTGCTAGATGGGAGTAGTGTCGAGCATGTATGGTATCTGGTGGACAACTGGCAGAGCAGGGGTAGGCGTGCCACCATGTGATTGACAGTATCCTCCTCTCCTCCATGCCATGAAAGATTCAGAGTGCAGATTTCCAAAAGTATCTGGATGTTCAGTTTATTATATCTGGAACCGTTTTATGCAAGATTATTTGAAATTACAATAATGGTTTATATGCAACAGTAAACTTTACCCACAGCCATATCCATGTTGTATCGTCAGTGTAATACTTATGTTGACTTGAGCTACATATGCATTCAGATTTTTTTAGAGACTTTGACACATGCACTAATTGAAGATTTGCTAGCCAACTGCATGAATTTTGCAAATGACTGCAAAACAATTGTCAGAAGCTCGCGAGGACAATGTAGGACCATACAGCACATTTTCTATATTTCATCTTCATTTGTTTGGGTAGTTAGCTTGAAAATAATGTTTTTTCCTGAAAGCACAGTTAACAGTGGGCACTGATTAGAATTAGAATGTATAGGTTGAATTTACATAATAAACATGCAATATAAATATCACATATCCTATAATATGGTCCTACAATTCCATAAAGGGGTGTCCTGATAATCGCATAACCTGTGATATGGTCTTACAATGGTTTCCTGATGTTAAAAAACTACTCGGCGTTTGGCCTCAATGCAGTCCATCTGTCTATCTATCTATCTATCTATCTATCTATCTATCTATCTATCTATCTATCTATCTATCTATCTATCTATCTATCTATCTATCTATCTATCTATCTATCCATCCATCCATCCATCCATCCATCCATCCATCCATCCATCCATCCATCCATCCATCCATCCTTCCATCCATCCATCCATCCATCCATCCATCCATCCATCCTTCCATCCATCCATCCATCCATCCATCCATCCATCCATCCATCCATCCATCCATCCATCCATCCATCCATCCATCTATCCATCCATCTATCTATCTATCTATCTATCTATCTATCTATCTATCTATCTATCTATCTATCTATCTATCTATCTATCTATCTATCTATCTATCTATTTATCTATCTATCTATCTATCTATCTATCTATCTATCTATCTATCTATCTATCTATCTATCTATCTATCTATCTATCTATCTATCTATCTATCTATCTATCTATCTATCTGTCTGTCTGTCTGTCTGACTGCCTGCCCAGTTGCCTGCCTGTCTATTCACAAATCCACACACATATACAATTGTACATGTTGGAACTCGGTTGATTGATTGAAATACTTAAAGCTCATATAATGTATACATTTATTTTCCTAAAACCCTACATTAAAGAAAAGTTTCACACCACTTTTTAGAACATGCACGGTTCACAGTTCAAATAGTTCATGTTAAGTGTAATATTTTGGGTGAAAATCCGTTTTCCTATCTTCTTCGGAGATGTCCAGAGCACCACCTCGACTTTTCTCACAATCAGCAGGGATCTTCCCATTGTGTGGTGTAACGCAAACAATGTATATTTTTTGGTTGAGTGCATTGACACAAGTCATATCTCCGAGGACATTAGGATGTCATATATCAGAAATTACACTTGTTTACATAAAGAAACAGTTCATCTTTGTTGCCTGCCAGGAAACAGATTTGTACTTGTGGTAGTAGTTTTACAACCACTACAGTAGCTTTTTTACTGCTCCGCTCTTTGTATTCACAGAGTTCAGAGTTGACTGCAGAGAAGGAGATTTAGTTTAACAACAGAATAGTTTTTAGTGTGGACCACTAGAGTAATTCAAAATGGCAACAAAAGAACTAACTGTTTCTATAGAGCACCAACAAGACGTATTTTGGCACCCTTTTCTTTCAGACACAAGAACGGTTTTAAACATGGAACAGGTCTGGCATTGCCTGTAGATAAATACATAAGGCCAGATTTATCACTATTTGATGAAGTGCAACTCAGCAAGACAACTTTCTGCACTGTATCAAATGGAGAGAGCAGAATGATCCATACCTATAAAGATATGGCACACACATTCCTGCTCTCTTACTGCATTCCGTCCATCAATTGTGTGTCTTTTGCTTTCTCGCCCTAAGTGTGCCGGGTACGCCTAGATGTAGGCCCCGGGCTCACTGTGCCACTGGAATCAAGCTATCCTGGCTGAAGAGGGGTGAAACCCTGAAACCGGTCCTAGGATGCTTGTTTCCGGTCCAGGGAGGACCTGGCTTGGCAGTTTGGGCTGGACAGTTCCCATGAGGCACAGGGTCAAGACTGATATGCATATGGCCAGGTCTAACCTGGGGTGGCATAGTGAGCAAAAGAATGATGGATTTAACCCAGTTCTCTTGACTGGGTGAGAATGTTTTGATTTGTTCTGCATTCCGTCCATCAATTGTGTGTCTTTTGCTTTTTCGCCCTAAGTGCGCCGGGTATGCCTAGACGTAGGTCCCGGGCTCACTGTGCCACTGGATTCAAGCTATCCTGGCTGAAGAGGGGTGAAACCCCGAAACCGGTACTAGGATGCTTGTTTCCGGTCCAGGGAGGACCTGGCTTGGCAGTTTGGGCTGGACTGTTCCCATGAGGCACAGGGTCAAGACTGATATGCATATGGCCAGGTCTAACCTGGGGTGGCATAGTTAGCAAAAGAATGATGGATTTAACCCAAATCTCTTGACTGGGTGAGAATGTTTTGATTTGTACCGCATTCCGTCCATCAATTGTGTGTCTTTTGCTTTTTCACCCTAAGTGCGCCGGGTATGCCTAGACGTAGGTCCCGGGCTCACTGTGCCACTGGAATCAAGCTATCCTGGCTGAAGAGGGGTGAAACCCCGAAACCGGTCCTAGGATGCTTGTTTCCGGTCCGGGGAGGACCTGGTTTGGCAGTTCGGGCTGGACTATTCCCATGAGGCATAGGTTCAAGACTGATTTGCATATGGCCAGGTCTAAACTGGGGTGGCATAGTGAGCAAAAGAATGATGGATTTAACCCAGATCTCTTGACTGGGTGAGAATGTTTTGATTTGTTCTGCATTCCATCCATCAATTGTGTGTCTTCTGCTTTCTCGCCCCAAGTGTGCCGGGTATGCCTAGACGTAGGTCTCGGGCTCACTGTGCCACTGGAATCAAGCTATCCTTGCTGAAGAGTGGGTGAAACCCCGAAACCGGTCCTAGATGCTTGTTTGCGGTCCAAGGAGGACCTGGCTTGGCGGTTTGGGCTGGACTGTTCCCATGAGGTACAGGGTCAAGACTGATTTGCATATGGCCAGGTCTAACCTGGGGTGGCATAGTGAGCAAAAGAATGATGGATTTAACCCAAATCTCTTGACTGGGTGAGAATGTTTTGATTTGTTCTGCATTCCGTCCATCAATTGTGTGTCTTTTGCTTTTTCACCCTAAGTGCGCCGGGTATGCCTAGACGTAGGTCCCGGGCTCACTGTGCCACTGGAATCAAGCTATCCTGGCTGAAGAGGGGTGAAACCCCGAAACCGGTCCTAGGATGCTTGTTTCCGGCCTGGGGAGGACCTGGTTTGGCAGTTCGGGCTGGACTATTCCCATGAGGCACAGGTTCAAGACTGATTTGCATATGGCCAGGTCTAAACTGGGGTGGCATAGTGAGCAAAAGAATGATGGATTTAACCCAGATCTCTTGACTGGGTGAGAATGTTTTGATTTGTTCTGCATTCCATCCATCAATTGTGTGTCTTTTGCTTTCTCTTACTGCGTTGGCACACTCAGTGCAGCCTAGCACCAATGTGGGCACCCTTGAGTCATGGTGCAAGAGTGCCTGCCTTGCAGACAGGATTGTTTTTATGCAGGAATGGACAGTTGCATGCACAAAACAATCCTTAGAGCTGTTTTCCTCTTTCTAAGTGTGCTGCTGGGAATGCGCACATTTCTGATGCATTCCCAGGTTTACCACTCTTGGGAAATCTGGAACTGCGCCAAAATCCATGGGTGGATGAGTGGAACACCCACGCTCCACCCATGGAACGCCTTCCCAGGGTAGAGTAACACAAGGCAGTGACTTGGGGTCCATTGCGTTACTATAGATTTACCAAGCAATGCAGGGCCACACAAGCTGGCCTTGTGTTGCTTGGTAAGTAAACCTTAAGGACTGTGTTGCGATTGTGGCACCATTCATGAAACAAGGGTAATGCAATCAAATGAAAAAACTGGGCCACAATGTCTAACCTCTGAATGGACAATTGTGCTTACAGACAGCATACATTCATCACGATTCACAGCAGAGTTGCTTTTGCACACAGTTGAATGGGGCGGGATACCCCATTGGGGTTCAACCAGCCGCTACTCACACACACACACAAACACACACACACACACACACACAGAAACTCTCATTCCAAATCTCTTGCTGCACAAAAACACTACAATGAGTTAAAAGAAGACACACATAAAGTTCTATTTAAACAACCCATTTTACAGTCCAAACAGTTTAGGTTAATGGAGGTATTGCACCAATCAGTATTACTTAATCAATATACTGTATTCATCAATATGCATGGGTGGCCTTCATCGTGTTACTAAATGAAATCTTCATAAAATGTAGGACCTGCACTACAGGACACAGTCCCTCAACACTGAGTTCGGAATGCATGGCAGATGCGACCCTTGGCTCCGAAAAACCTCACCCCTAGTCACACACTGAACTTTCTGCAGGATCCAACCTTGCTGAGCGTAAGCTCCTGGAGTGGTTGCTGCAACCAGGCATGAAGGCTGGTGGTACCAGAGTTATTTCCCTCACAAATTGTGAAAAGTCCAAGTCACTACTGCTGTTTTGTTCTAGGGAATGGTGGGAGGAGTTCTGCTGGTCAAGCACAAGGAGGCAAAAGGGTTGCCTCCTCAGATGCCGGCAGCGACGGGCTGATATCAAGAGGCTTATCATCAGGTTTAAGGGCACACCTGCAACATTCCTTTTGCATGATGGGCATGTGCTTCATCCACACAAAATCCAACCATGCCAGATACTCACACCGGGGGGGTTTTGTTTGGTGGGTTGGGATACACATTTCCACTTTGAAGTTCAACTCGCCACTCCCCTTAAAACACACACACAGACTGACTCCAACCCTCCTGCAGTAGGATAGTCTGAAAGTCTGTCAGAAGACGGCAGGTAGGTTTAAACTGAACACAACCAGATATTTTCCCATATATATTGCAGACTAAACAGTTTATGTTGATGGAGGGTTAGTATTAATCTGCCTTATCCTATAAATCTCCGGCAATCACCAGCAGGTGTAGGGGGAACTTCACCTCATTGGTGAATAAACCTCATTAAAAGTTGGACTTTCAATAGAGGACATAGCTTCTTGACATTGAGTTGGCAATGCAGGGCAGATGTGCCCCCAGACCGCCTTAAACCTCACCAATAGTCACACCCTGAACTTTCCCTAAAATTCAACAAGGCTGCTAATACACTCCATGAGTAGTTGGTGACAACAGTTTCTACTATTACCTCTCTCACAATTATATGTTAAATTATTTATTACATTATTATATTTGTATTGTTTCTTGTGGCCAGGACCTCCAAGACAGGCTGCACATGCCAGATGAGCATGTGTGGCATGGGGTTACTGGACTGCAAGGGGTTGTCTGTGGGACCTATGACCAACCCCCAATCAATCACGGCCGAAGGAGGCGCAAGGTGGGGGGTTGGCTTTATATATGGCAATAAAATATTAAAATAATAAATATTACTTTACACACAAGAAAATGGAAATTCAATGAAAAAAATCTATCTATCTATCTATCTATCTATCTATCTATCTATCTATCTATCTATCTATCTATCTATCTATCTATCTATCTATCTATCTATCTATCTATCTATCTATCTATCTATCTATCTATCTATCTATCTATTTATATACACACAAACACACACACATACATATATATATTACCTACTAGCGATCAGCAGTAGGTAGTCATAGTTAGGATCTAGTTTCCATAGGAAGAGCATTTTCTCATTTGCCAATAACTTTGGTGCTGTTTGATTAATCTTCAGGAAATTTTCAAAACTGAAATGATGCTCTCTTCAGCTCCTATCTTAAAAGTTTCAGGGTGATCCATCAAGTGGGGATTGAGAACGAGGGGGTGATTTAAAGCACGTTTTCACCATGTTAATTCCCATAGGACCCTTAGACACGGCTACAGCCTGAACTGCTGAACGGAATTACACCAAATTTGGCAGGAAGGTAGATATTGGCCCAAGGAAGTGTTTTGTGTAAATCCATTCAGTACTCATGGCCAGTCCTCAATGCAGAGAGTAATTAACTTTTAGGTGAGTTAATAGGGCTGCTGAGGTAGATAATACCTGAGGTTCGGTGTTAAAGCACCCTCTTGAGGAAGATCTAGAAGTGTGAATATACTCAAAGTGGATATAGTCAATTGGGTCAGAGTGGTAAAGAGAAAGAAGGTGCTGAGAGGAGAAGTACAGTGAGGAAGCTACGGCTGAAGGTTCATTGTTACAAGGGAGGTAGGAGTGACAGTTTGTGGGCTGCTTGAAAGTTCAAAGAGGGATATTTTAAAGGATTCCTGCTCTTTAAAGAGATTCAACATACTTAATGACAAAACAGGTATTTAATTGCAGCAGGTTGTGGCAGGTTGATGACGGTGTTTGCAGCACAGGAGAGGACCATGTCAACTGGAAAAAGGGGTGCTGGTTGAAGCTGAGTATGGTACACTAAAATACATGAGTTTGTGCAAGACCAGTTTGGATGAGTAAGTAGACGCTCAGACACATCAGTAGAATTATCTAAAGCTTCACAGTGTGCAAATCTTCCTTTAAAGTTTGAGACAGAGAATAGGAAAGCGACCAAAACAGTACAAACAGTACTGGCTAGACATGCAGTGCCCGGTTTAAAAACTTTGGGTCCCCACATAGCACCATCACATGTTCCTGAGTTTTGAAAAGGTCCTACAGGCAAAGATAAATCAAGGCAGCTCCAGCATCTGGTGCTATCTAATAGTGTCGGACGTGGTAGCCCTCTTATCATTAAAAACTGCCTGCAAGGCTTGCTTCAAATGTATAAATACATGTTGAAGCATGAGTGTGGGCTCTGGAAAAAAAATAGTGCAATTTGGAATAATGCCTCCTGCTCTCTTCTAATAGCCCTGCAGGCACCAGCAATTGCAAGTCCCTCCACATAGTTTTAACCCTGTTGTGGCAGGTAATTTGGGAAATGCTTAATGTCTGGTAGCATTGCAAAATTCGAGGTAACTGATTTTTTTTTTACTTATATAAAATGCTGATATTTGTCCTAAAGTGTTTAGCTAAACTTGGATCAGTTAGAAAGCAGCCGCCAGATGGTAACTGTGAGCCTCCACTAACGCAATGAAAGAAACTCAATTTGGCAATTCCAAGATGTTTTAAGGAATGGGCAAAGTGGGCTCTGGCCCAGATACCCAGCCTTTCAGGGGGCCCCTGATATAGCCAGCTCTGTTCTGCAGAGTCTTGCCCTGATTACCTTGAATAATTCTTAAACAGATTGTTTTAAATACCCTTTTGATTTCATTTATTTTTAATGTGGGTGATGTGTGAGTCTTTGACAGACATTTTGAGGAGAAATGTTGTGTTTATGTTTCATGCCACAGGCATAAAAAAGTATCTTTTAGATGAAACATGACCTCACATATGAGAAGTGGGAGGATGTCACACAAATTATCTGAAGTAATATTAGTGAGCTGTTGCAGTGGTACGATATTGAAAACACACACATCACTATCCCTGAATATTAGATGTAAACAGATTTAGAATTTGGACTGGTGTGCCTATGCTCTGACAAGGACCTGGCCAAAGAGGGCATGAAAGAGCTGAAATTGGATCATAAATCCAAAGCTGTTCTGAACAGTGGCCCCCAAAATACGTTTGACCCGGGGCCCCAAAATCCTTAAGATGTTCCTGTGACATTTTAGTTGTTAACAAAATTAGTCCAGTGGAAAATTGTTTGGGGGCTGCACCCCACACATAGTAATCACTACAAGCATTAAGCTGGAACTCTGATTTATTGGCAATGCTTTATATTCCAGAGTTAGAGTAATCCTTATTAACAGCAGTGGCCACTTTAAGAAGTTGTTGACTTTTGATGAGTGAGCTGCTAATATGCAGAATACTCAGGGGTCATAAATATCAAGCAGAGTGCGTACGTTCAGCAACGCTTGGCAAGCAGGCGCTGTGTATGTTGAGGTGTTTCTAAAGGTAAGCAGACCTAATTGGCTAATTGCCCTTGAGATGTGAACAACTTTGCTGCAGAGGCAACCTGCCATGCCAATGAGGGGAGCCTGACTAATCTGGGAACAAGGCGAATGTGGCATAATTTAGGTGAGATAACGTAAATTAATTGTGCATACATATTAGAAAGTGTTACTTCGAGTTCATGAATTTTCATAGTGCATGGCTGTTGTTTAGCCTTTTCCTAAAATATGAGCATCTGAAGATTTTACTGTAAGGAACGTTATTTGATGCCAAGAAAAACAACACCGTAAGGCAACACCTAAAGAGGCAAAGGGACACGTACATTTTCGATGGAGACATAGCACCCACAGCACCCAGATTCCCCTCGGGGTGACAATGCTGCGCTATATAAATGCTGATTGATTGATTGATATGTTGCCTTTCTTCATGTGATTTTTGATACACGTTCACCTTCTGAAATTCTTCAGTTCTTCATGATGATGCCTGCAGATGGAACACAGAGATTATTGATAAACTCTTTTGGTAACATACATGAATGAATGAATGAATGAATGAATGAATGAATGAATGAATGAACTATATTGTACCACCTTAATGAAAAAATTATGATGCGACAAATTGCATCTTTTTCGCCACCTTCAGTGGGATTACATAATAAATTATATTCCCAGATTTATAAAGTAAATATCTTCACCTCGTACTTAAAATGGCGATCCAGTGTAAAGAAAAAATACACAGTTCTCATAGCCCCGCCCTGCATTGCTAAGAATAACTAACAATAGGCATTATAGAATGTTGCTTTGTTTGATGATGCCATCTTGAGTTTTGGTTTCGATAGTCATATCATTCAATGAATTTCCAATTTACGTGGGTTTTGAAGGAATCACATTGAAAAAGACTCACAGACCACTTAGGTACATCCAGAGACACTGTGGTTAATAATATAAAAAAATACAATACGAGAGACCTTGGAGCTGATTTATCAACCTTTTTTTCTTAGCAAAATCTGTGGTTGTGCAAAGTGAAAGGTTTGGAATGGAACAAAATCCTTTATTATGATGTTATACTATGTTATGTTAAAAGTTTCTTATAAAGCGCTCGTACACCGATTACTTTCTTGGGGCTGAACTTAATTTTTTTTGCTGGTACCTCATTTAATTAGTTGTCAACAAGTCTAATTATAGGCTTGGATAAATAGCCAGGTCTTAAGATGTACCAAAATGACACTGGAAGTTGCATATTATTGCATTGTGATTTTTAATTGAATTTAAATTTAAAACTCCTTATTTGAAAAAATATTTGTTGTTCAGTTAATAGAAACCACTGCAAAAGCACAAAAATCATAACACATAATTGAGTGAAACGCTGCCCTTACACTAAAAATAAAAATACACCAATCAACCAATGTGATTTTGTCTGTGTTAGGATGATAATCAGCATGCAGTGACTAGAGTGCTTTAAGAGCCTACAGAACCCATGTTGAGTAGGGTCTCTTTACATGTCTTAGAACATGGCTTAAAAATGACTTTACTCCAACACCCTTTCCATCATCAATCTGCACAGGAAGTGACATCACTGGATTTTCCTTCATCCATCTGCACAAGAAGTGACATCACTGGATTTCCCATCATCTATCTGCACTGAAAGTGACATCACTGGATTTCCTATCATCCATCTGCATAGGAGGTGACATCATGGGTTTCCTGCCAATACTGTCTTTAAAAGAAGAATCCAAGCAAGAGGACACATTTTCACTATTAATTTGAACACCTAACACTCACCACACTAACAGCACCAAACACCACACTCTCTCACACTCACACAGTCCTGCAACCATCCACACAACACTCCACACTTGCATGCATGCTCCATAACACCCGATCAGTCACCAAATACACCCCAGAGATCTGAGACCTGCTGCACGAAAAACCACCTGACATACTTTTCCTCACAAAAACCTGCCTGAACCCTGCATCGGCACCTGATGTTGCCACAGCATCATCCCGGCTACAAGATTGCCAGTTAAGACAGACTTCACAAGCCTGGCAGCTGAATCATAATTTTCCAAAAGAATAACATCAGCTACTCCACATCCATGGACACGTTATCCTCCAACCTGAAACACCGGTCGTTCTTCCAACATCACCCCACATGGCACTCTTATCTACAGACCACCGGGACCTTACACCAACTTCACTGACACCTTCACAGACTTTATTGCAGCAATCACCCTCGATGCTAGCAATTACAACCTACTTGAAGACCTGAACTTCCACCTAGAAGACCACGTCAACCCCAACTCAAGAGCACTCATTGAAGAACTTAGAAGCCTGGGCCTCACCCAATGAGTAAAGGGGCCTACCCACATTGTCGGACACCACCTGGACCCCATTTTACCAACTTTAACAACATTTGAGTCTTTGAGCCCACACCGATCCCTGTGACAGATGATGCGCTTGTCAAGTTCAGCATCCCCCTCCTGGTCCAATGCACAAGCATGACTGCTAGTCCTCCGAAACTGGAACAGCATCACTGACAAGGACTGGAACACCACTCTCAAAATCCACCAACTCGAACACAGCAGCAGCCTCCCCAAATCCATCAAGAATTTCAACAATTAGATCACCTCCTGTGCTGACTCCCTGCCCTCCCTCAAACACAGCAATATAACAAGACCCAGGCCAGTTGGTATGCAAAGAAACTCACACTGATGAAACACCACTGCAAACAACTGAAGCGCAAATGGATAATGAGGCAGGACAATGTAAACAGGAGTGTGTTTAAATCCACCTTAAGACACTACCACTAAGTGATCTGGGTTACCCAATGCTCTGCTCTGGCAGACCACATTGAAGCCAGCACCAACAGAAGCAAAGAAATCTTTGCCATAGTGAAGTAATTCACCTCACTATTGGCCGCCTCCAACTCAATCAACTCCTTGCAGGACTTCTGCAACAGTCTCTCAATTTTTCAGCAACACAATCACTGCCATTTAAAGAAACTTCAGCCCGCAATCAGACCCAGCAGACGCCACCAAATACCTATTGATCTCATAAAAAAAAAACAATGCTAACCACATGGCCCATCATCACCCCAGAAGCAACTGCCTCCACCATAAAGTACATCCACTCAGGGGCCACATCGGACCCCTGCCCCCACCACTCCTACTTCAAAGGACTTCAACATATCGGCTCCGTGCTCACACCTATTTTGAATGACTCCACCACTTCTGTGACCTTCCCAGATTCTTGGAAATATGCAACTGTCCTCCCATTGCTGAAGAAACCCTCTGCAGACCCTTCAAAACTTACCAACTGCAGACCGATCTCCCTGCTACTATTCTCAGCCCAAGTCTTTGAGAAAATCATTAACCGTCTCCTCACCAAATACATCAATGACCACCGACTCCTTGGCACCACTCAATCTGGTTTCAGACAAAATAACAGCACAGAAACTGCCCTCATAGCCACCATGTATGACATCTGCATGACTCTGTACAGAGAAGACACAGATGCCCTAATTCTCCTGGACCTCTAATCAGCATTTGACACAGTCACCACTACATCTTTATCCCACTCCTACAGGTCATTGGAATTCAAGGACCAGGACTTCGATGAATTTCTCTGGAAGGACCCAGTCAGTTAGTCTGGCACCGTACACCTCGTACGCCTGTGTCCTCATTAGCGGAGTATTCAACGATCCTCCATGAGCCCGACTGTTCGAAATGGGATAACTGGTTGGCTAGGGCATGCTCCTAAGCCGGGTAGAAACCACCACTCTAGTCAGGGCAAGAGTACACACTGAAGGTAACCACTGCTCACTCCCATGGTAGCTTGGCAGAGCAGTCAGGCTTTTCCCAGAGGCAATGTGTAAAGCGTTTGTGCAACACACTCACACAGCAGCGATACACTAGGCACACCACAAAAGAAACTCCACACAAGGTTATGTAAAAATAGCCTTTGTATAATCCATAAAACACATTAGAACATAATCACATATATACACCGTGCAACCAGGCACTTGGCATGACTTTACAGGGATTATATACACCACAGGGCCAATCGGGCCACTGTCATAACATCACAACTCACAGTTAGGGAAGACAACCAGTAACTACTGGTAAGGGTACACTTAGCAAACCACCTTTAGGCTGAAAATACCATCCACAGGGTACCATAGAAAACACTTGCAGTTGTGCACATGTTACAAGACCATAGGCATTAGATCATTTTCTACCATCACTGTACATATCCTGCAGGTCCTGTAAAAGTACTCATTACCCTAGGAGGGCAGTAACTCTCCACTCAACGTGGAGTACAGGAATCTCCGCTCCCCCCTTTCAGAATTGCGATAATCAGCAGCGGTCCGTGGAGGGAGTTCCGTGGGGTGGAAAGGTGGGGCGGGGGAGGGGCAGGGTGGGGGGTACTAAACACCGGAATATGGATAATTGGAGGTAAGTAAACAATTAAATAAATAAAACGAATTTCGTAGCGCGCTCTGCACCGCATTTTGTTTTACTTATTTAATTGTTTACTTACCTCCAATTATCCATGTTCCGGTGTTTAGTATCCCCCACCCTGCCCCTCCCCCGCCCCGCCTTTCCGTCCCACGGAATTCCCTCCACGGACCGCTGCTGGCGATAATGCACTTAGGGCCCCATCCTGGGCTCGCCCAGCATTGCCCTTTTCAAAAGTGAGGGCTTGGGCCAGGGCCAAGTCCAACACCGACCCTTTTCAATGCAAACATGATTCCTTGAGCCAGCATCATCCACTCTCAATCAATGTCCTCTCCTACGCTGACAACACACAACTCAGTCTCTCTCTCATGGACAAGACGCCCAGTATCCGGATCAAGTTCAATGCCTGCGAAACTGGAATTGACCACCGGATAAACACCAACTGTCTAAAGCTGAACAAAGACAAGACTGAAATCATGATCTTCTGTAAGAGCACATCACTGTGGGACTCCACCTTGTAGCCAACAACTTTATAACAGACATCCACTCCCACCCCACCCTCCCAGGCCAAGAATCTCAGGATAATCATTGACTGCAAACTTAACATGACCACCCAAGTCAATGCTGTCACTGCCTTATGCTTCTATACCCTGAAGATACAGTGGAAGATTTTCAAGCAACTTCCAATCAGAAAACTGTCATACATGCCCTGGTCACAAGCAAGTTGTACTACATCAAACACCCTCTATGCCAGAATCAACAAAAGACTCACCAGAAGGCTGTAGACCATTCAGAACTCGATGACCAGAATCACTCTCAACCTCCCATTCCGCACTTGCATCACACTTCACCTGGAGGAGCTCCAATGGTCCCTATTCGCTGATGAGCACAATTCAAACTCCTCACCCACACTTCCAAGGCACTTAATAACACTGGTCCAGTGTACCTCAACAATTGCACCTGCTTTCACAAACCTTCCAGACACCTCGGCTCATCCTGACTCCTACTTGCACAAATCCCACACACCCAGAAAACCAGATCTGGCTGTCAAGCCTTCTCCTACATCACATCATACATAAGCGCCTCCTCCTCACTGCTTGAATTCTGCAAGAAGCTGAAGTCATAACTTTTCGAATAGTCCAGCCAAGCCCTAGGTGTGGCTAGACTCACACCTGCTCAGCTCCCTGATACCCTGCTGAGTGCATTCTACAAATCTACATAACATAACCCTTTCTCTTCCGCTTTTGGGAGATTGTAAAAGGAGCATCACTCCAATGTGGCTTTCTTCAATTTCCTCTTCTCAGATCTACAAACCCATTGGTGACACCATCAACTCATTCTCCTCCAGATTTCCAAAGCAGCTACTTATTGCTACCGCTCACATTTTTTTGTAGCAGAGTCTACAGGTCTGTAGGCCTGTGTTTTATTCCCTCTGTTGGATTTTTCATGCTGACTTCTATTCTTGCAGTGCAACTGACAAACCTAACCAGATCCTGGAAGTTTTCTGCCTCTAGTTTCCTTGTTTGCTCAACAGTTGGGTTTTTTGTGTACAGTTTTCTTTTGAATTTTATACCTTGTATGTGTTTTTCCGAAATCGGTCAAAATAGACTTAAATCCATTGAATACATTTTTAAATTTCTCACCAATACACATGGATAGTTCAGAAAGATGCTAGCCACTATCTACTAAGTGGTAAATATTCTCTATATCATATCATTAAGGATGCAAAAGGCCAGTCCATTTCCCTTATCAAGACTTCTCAAAAGAGTTGATTCAATAGATAGAGCAAAACATGGAGAAAAATTGAAAATATGGAAGTGGATCATCCCCATCTTGGGACGATGAAAACACATCAAGCTACTTATTTTGAACCTACATAAGCACTGCCTTGAAGAGGGAACTCATGAGGAAAGTACCAGCTGACAAAGGGGTACAGTATGGTTGCATGAAAGGGCTTTCTGTGTACAGCTCATAAGTAAATTGCATCTAAGTAGCAGTAAATGCACCTCAAATGAAATGTCCAGGGTTAGCAATCCCTAGGTGTTTCTGTGTGTATTGCTCATTTCTGAAATAAAACAATTCTAATGCCTTACAGACAAAATTAGGTGCAACTCTCACATGTTCTAAGGTAAATAACCAGAAGTGAAACAACAGTGGATCTACGACTACGCAGGCGCGGAGAGGGTGTTCAGAATACCCTGATCAAGACTGGAAAGACTACTCATTCTCCTTTCTGGGAATCACCATCACCAACTGACATGCAGACAGGGTTTATACTACTCATAAGGTCAATCAGCAATAATACACATCTCCTTCTTAGCATCGTCTTGCACAACAAGGGGGTGGGCATTGTATCTTACATCATAACATCTTTGAGATTAAGGCAGAGGCAAACATTTTGGCTGCGGTAAAAGGCTAAATGAGGAAGGAATTCTCCACATGCTCTGCTTCTTTTCAGTGGGCACTTGCAGATCAGAAATAGGGCACCTTCCAATGGACAACAGGGCGTGCAGAGCTTGAATTCCCACCTAACCAATATAATCTGGGACGAAATGGACCCAATGCCTAAGTAATACCGGAATAAGGACACATGGATATGCAGACGGTGTTAAAAGAAGATGATCTGAGAAGAATACAGAAAGTCTCAACTGGAAAATTCATTATCAAACATGAAGCACTTATCCTGGTTTTAACATCTTCTAACCTTAAACCAAGATGCTACATTTCCTCATGCAGGTGCCACATGAAGAGCAACACATCTTCATGTAAGCCAGCACTAACACGCTGAAAGTGGCAACATTAGGTTTTTTTGGGTTCTGGAGCGGGGTGCCTGTCATTCTGAAGCTATACGCGCACTCGCATATTACCCCAGTTTTGCTGTGGTAAAAAAATAAATGGAGCCATTTTGGGCAGGGAATCAGATACTTTCTTGTATTTCCTCAGTGACCACATCCCAGGGCCATCAACAGGAACTTCCTGATAGATCACCCACTCAATGAAAGCCAATGTGCAGAATCCAAACTCTGTTTACCCAAACTGAGGCGACAATACAACTTGTGAACAGTGAAGCATGTCATGAAACATATGTTCCCGAAGCATCAACACCCAAAAAGGCACAATCAATGCTTGTAATTCTTGCAGCATACTGAGCTAGAGTCAAGCAGAAGCATGACAGACTGGCTTGGGTCAAAGGCTGCAGGACTGGACAGTAAAGTTGTTGCATTGAGCGTGAAACTAACATAAGCTGTATCATTATTATTGTTGTTGATTTGTTGCTTTTTAGCATTTAGATACATCCATTCCTTTTTAAATGTATGCTTTGTAAGCCTATATGATGAAGCTTTGTCATTTAGCATTTAGTACGATTTTTAAATTAGTTAAAAAAGGAAAACATAACCTCTACATTTACCTAGCAATTAGGCCAGTCAATAAGTCAATACCCAGTTATGTAGCAGGTTAGTAATTCTGTCTTGTGTCCATCAGACAACGACTTTTTTGTATAATATTAATTTTGTATTTTTCAATGTGTTCTTGTTGAATAGCGCTAGTAATGCTGTGACAATGTTTTTTCACTTTCATGAAATGTTTCTTTTTTCTCAGAATCAACAGGAATAAAAGCTCAGGACATGCTGACAGGCATGATTATGTTTCTCTACGCCTCATATGTAAGGTGCCCCTCCCTTTCTTTGCCAGGCTTGCGGCGCAGGAAATAAATACCCCTGCCAGCTCACTGTCACTGTCATCACCACAACCAGATTCAGCGGGGTAGCGTGTGGAGGGGGGGGGGGGACAAGAGTTTTAGCCTTAGGCAGCATCCACCGCCCCCCCCCCCCTTCCACCTCCGCCACTGGCCAGATCCATTGGAAGCGCCTCACCTTCACCTTACTGTACAAACAACAGACCTACGTCATAGAACCTGTACGTAATGAAAATAGAAGATATGCTTGATCATAAAATCCATTATGTGAATAATAGGGAAATAAATGATATTGTAAAGAAATGCATGCATCTATGTTTCCATTTACAAACTGTAAACATAACAATTGTAACAGTATTAAGAAAGAAAGAAAGAAAGAAGAATGAAATTAATTAGGAAACAGAAAGAAAGAAAGAAATTAGGAAAGAGAAAGAAAGAAAGAAAGAAAGAAAGAAAGAAAGAAAGAAAGAAAGAAAGAAAGGCTACATTACTTCCCATATTCTTTTTAAATCCTTCTCAAATGTGTCCCTTTGATCATGTCCTCCTGACCTTTCCCATTTTATGGCCCTCTTCCCGATACGACGGAGGGCAATCAGATTTCCATTTAGGCACAATTAATGATCTGGCGACCAGAGCTGCAATAAGTGTGCAACTTTGATTCGCCTTTCCGAGGCCTGGACTGCCAGGACCCAGCACTGCGATTATTGTAGAGGGAGCAACATTAACTCTGATAGCTGAACTGATTGCCCTAAATTTCTTCTCCCAGAAGTTAATTAGTAAGGTGCAATCAAAAAGCGTATGCTACCACATTCCTGGCCCTCTTTTATAGCGTCCTGCGTTTTGGTTGATAGATGGGAACATTGAATTTAATCGAGCCAGAGTGAAATATAGCAGGCACATTCCAAAATAGTGTTATCTTTTTAAGGTTAAATCTAATTAAGGCCGAATGTGCGAGGGAACGGAGAAATCTCGACTCTTCAGCGTCAATGCATTTGCCTGCACATTTCCGCCATTTTAAGACTCCATCTTCCATAGTATAAAATATATCCGGAATCAAACATGCTGAATAAAAAGAAAATCTCACTTTAGTTTCAAAAACTTTAAAGCTGGAAATGTTTACAAAAAAGCAACATTTCTGTGGCAAAGCATTTCCTTCATGATGATCAGCAGACCTAACCTGTCCTCCCTATCAACAGGCTGTTAATTTGATCACATTGACTCACCCATCATTTGGAACGGCGATAATATTATCGTCGCTTTAGCGGCAGGAAACTGCCGCTAAAGCGGCGATAATGGGCTTGATAATGAGCCCTTGAGAATTCCCATAGAAGCCCATGTTCTGGTGTGAACCTGGGCTTCTATTGGAAGTCTCTGGGGCATATTATCGAGCCCATTATCACCGCTTTAGCGGCAGTTTCCTGCCGCTAAAGCGGCGATAATGTTATCGCCGTTCCTTGATAATATGGCCCTATGTTTATTCCACGAAGGGCAAACCGATGCCATTCAGCAAACATGAGCCATTTGTGCATCCTTCATGACAGCTGATTATAATGATAATTTTTTTTATTTTTTTTTATTGTGCGGTTCTCCCCACCCTCCATTCAGCTGAATCAGAAGTGTAGCATCTTTTTCAGCATCCTGACACTGCAGTGATGGAATTCTTGGTTTCCAAAAAAAAACTATAATCTGCTATCCATTTTAAGGATGAGCACCATTAAAAATAAATAATGTTTAGAAAGCTAAATTGTCCTTATGTTCCTGGTTGTGCCTTTTTGGTTCTTGATGCTTCAAGATCATATGCTTGATAGAGACATACCTTTCTTCACTGTTCACAAGGTGTTTTGTGGCCTCCAGTTGAGTGAATAGTGTTTGCACATTGGCTTTCATCGAGTGGGTGGTGTATTATGAAGTCCCTGTTGATGGCCCTTGGATGTGGTCACTAAGGAAAGACAAGAAACTCCCTTCCCTTTCTCACTGCAGCAAAACTGGAGTAATATGGGAGTATGCTTAGAACTTCAGAATGACAGGCATCAGCCATATAGCGTTACCTTACACAGCAGCAGTATTGTTTTGAGTCTCTAGGCCCCACACTGCCACATGAGCAGTTTGATAATCGTTTGGTGGTTTGCTATTTTCACTTTATAAAGGCTCTTCTGAAAGGAAATGGAACAAAAATTCTCTTTGAATATATATTTTTTCCTTATCTTTTGTTGGAGTTGCTATATCCGCTTCTTTACCTTTACAATTAACATTTACAATTAACCTTTGCAATTAACTAAGTACCATACTACTGTGTCAGTGTCCATCCTTTCTACGTCTGTGGGCCTAGAACCCCTTACTTTACAGTGGAGATGGTAGGAGTAGTGAAGAGTGATGGGGAGTAGTTATTGGGTGCCAAGGAGGGATTGCTATGGGGGATGGGGGAGTGACAGTTGGAAGAGTTAAGGTCACAGAGTCAGGAGAAGGTTTGGGTTCAGATAGGTCAGGCAGGGTGAGACGAACACAGCGAGATAGGATGACTAAGGAGGTAATAGAGGAAGTAAAAGTAGGAGGGGAGTGTAACAGTAGTCATAAGTGTTACAGAATCAGGTAGGGAGGGTAGGAAGATTGTGGGGTTAGGGAAAGACAAGTTAAGAGGGGATGGATTACATGCCCAGGTGACATGGTGTTAGAGAGGAGAGTGCAGTTATCTGAGAGGTTAGGGGAGGGGTAGACTTAAAGGGTTGGGTTGAGCTTAGTAGGTGGGGTGCAGAGGGCCTACTAAGGGGCAGGAGATTAGGAGTGGGTGGGTAGATAGTGAAAGTTAGGAGGAGTTTTCAAGAAGGAGAAAGGTGGGCAGGAGCCACAGTATGGTACAGTGTTTAATGTGTGGGGCACAGCAGTTAGAGTGCTTAGGAGAGGGTTCAGTAGAAAATGATTTTTTAGGAAAATGGACTAGCAGCCACGCAGATAGAAACTTTGTGCAGATCCTTTCTCCGAAATGGGCCTTTCTTGGTTTAGAGAACATTCTATTTTGGCAAAGTTCTCAGGGGCAGATTTACAAGGCCCTTGCGCCACTTTTGTGTCATTTTTAACATGGGAAAATTGACGCAAAAGTGGCGCAAGGGGCTTGTAAATCTTCCCCTCAGTGTGCAATGTGCTTAGAAATCACTCCGTCTAATGCAAAGTCAGTTAGTTTGACTTTACTTCACTTGTGCGAGAAATGCTCAAACATTAACGGAAATTAATATTCAGTATGTGCTGTGCAGCTTCCACTTTTTAATTGGGTTTTAGAACTCAACTACTTCATTCTGGAGTAGTTAAATCTCAGCTCAGAGTTATTTATGTTTATTCTTTCTGGTTAGTTGCAGCTTTCTTTGGTAACATATGGCTTTTTAACTTTGAAAAAGAAGAATATAAGAGGATTCTTAATGGGTACTTTACACTTGTTTGATTTTATTGTGTGATGTCTAATTCTGGAACAGCCGAAGCGTTGCTGCTAGAATCAGATAGATTTTGTCGGTCCAATGGAAGGTCCATTTTGAGTTGAAATGTAGTTAATAATTTCGGAGCGGAGGCAGCTCAGATACAGGTCACAACTTCAGTTAAATGACTTCTGCTGTGGAGGATAAATGAATAAACAAATCCCACAGTAGTGGGTCTACAGGTCAATCCTGCACTTGTGGCTCTATGCTGAAGAAATCAAAAACCCCACAATAGTGGGTTTATGGAATCCACACCGAGAAGGTGATGAGGCTGCCCTAGGAAGTCAGTACACAGCTGCATAGTCAGTCTATGGGTCAGCAGCACTGGCCTACCTTAAAGAAGTCCATAGGTGGCAGGATAGTGGGCCTCAAGGGCGTTATAAAGGCCCCCGCAGCCCTTCGTGATGCTGGGGGCCCCGAGCTCCAGAGGGCCCCTCCAGCCCAGTACCCTGTCAGCAGAGATCCTGAGTGTGGTTGGAGGGGGCCCCTTTCATGCACTTTGCAGATGGGCCCCTCCAATTTCCTTACGCCACTGGTGGGCCTATCTGCAATGACACATCTAAGTACATCTATAGACACTACAGTAGTGACTTTATGCAATTATGAGATTGGCTTAAAAGTGGTGATGGCAAAATAATAATTAAACAATGATGTACTAAAGTAGTCTTACATAGGTGTCCTGAAAATCTGCCAAGGACATGGCCTTCTAGACCTGTGTTGAATACTCCTGTAGTAAAAGAATTACTGACCCTGAGAACTCATACATAACGATAATGAGACCATTATGTACCCTATGGGGCATATTATTAAGAACGGCGTTAATATTATCGCCGCTTTAGCGGCAGGAAACTGCCGCTAAAGCGGCGTTAATCGGCTTGATAACATGCTCTTGAGAATTCCGATAGAAGCCCATGTTCTGGTGTGAACCTGGGCTTCTAGCTTTAGCAGTTTCCTGCCTCTAAAGCGGCGATAATTTTAACGCCGTCCTTGATAATATGCCCCTTAGTGTGTTTGCTCATCTCAGGCCCCTACTCAGATGAAAACTAGAGTCTGGCTTTAATGACTGACTCTGCAGGCAATAATAAGTTAGTTTGCCTGTTTTGATTTTGCCCGAATGAGCACAGCCATCACACCAGTGAACTGTTTCAGAAGATTAAGTGTTCATTTTACACAATTACCCTGCCATTGCTGTTTACAACCCAAAAAACAAAGTATGGAACATGCGTAACCGAAGTCCATACATTTTTAGATAACTAATGAAAATTAAGGTTGGTGTGTAACTCTCTGATGCTCACTTTATTAAATATATTCCATTGGTTGGAATACATTACAAAGAACAAGGATTGTTTATGCCTGTCCAAGACTATTCTCGGCTTTTAGATTGCAACCGCATATTAATTTACCAGGCACCCATAAATTATAATTAGCCAGGAGGATTAACACCATAAATCCTGGAATTTAAAATCACTCTGCCCTGCTCTCCCTTCTCTTTGCCCTAAAGTGAAATGGAGCAATAAAAGCCATCAGGCCTGGTTTGATCCATTAAACTCATAAGACAGACTTCTTTCAGCTTAGCTGCTGGAGGTAGAGGGTAGAACATTTTTTAAAGGAACAGTCGCCTGGTACTGACCCTCTACAAATGACAGATACAATATTTTTGCATGGGGAAAGGGGTGTGGGGCCAGCTCTCAAGCACAACATTAATGATTACACAATTTCCAAAACTACAAAAAACTCAAGGAATACTTAAAGGGCACAGATCATTTGTAACCCACTGGAAACATAATAACCCATGCTGCATTTCAGGTTTCTTTGCATAAAGTCAGTTTGTAGCATTTTTGTGAAAGCAGGAAATAAAATAAAAGTGGACCGTAAACTAAATTTTCTGGGAGCTAGTGATAGAGGCCCTGATTTACAAATGATTTGCGTCAGGTGTGTGTTACAATTCTGATACAGAATAAACGCAATTTCTTTTTTGGTCTTTACAAAAAGACTCAAAATGCTAGTTGCATTGCTTTGTTAAAAAAAGTAATGCTAAGGAGCGTATTGCGCTGCCTTGTGTTACTTTGTGCCAGGGAGGGGTTCCTAGGTGGTGCACCAGTGTCTTCATGCATCCACCTATGGATTTTATCGTAAACCCATTTCTAAAAAGACTTCTAAACATGGACTTGTGCCAAAATCCTGTGCCAATCTGTGGCTGGCAAAACAAGGAGAAATATCTTTATTTCTCCTCGCTATTTCCTGAGTGCAACTGTGCTCCATTCTGCAGCACACATGCAATGGACATGCAAAGGGGAAACAGCCTCTAAGGATAGTTTATTGTGCAGGAAGGTATCCTTTCCTGCACAAAAACTATCCTGATGACAACGCAGAAGCCTGCGATGGCGCTAGGCAGCACAAAGAGCACCAACGCATGGAGAGAGCCGACCTGCAGTATTTCTTTGAAGATAGGGAGCAGTTCTGCTCACTTGAGGTGACCCAACGAAGCTTAGCAATCTTGCCTGCTCCCCTGTGGCATGCCACAGGTTAGGAAATCTGGCCCTCTGACTATAGAAATATTCCAGTCAATTTCTACCATTGTATTATCACAGTGGTGGAATCTAAGACCCAGATCTACCTGTCCGCAGATGCTCCTGCAACGAAAAGAGGTACTACATGACGAAAAGTGGTACCCGCTGTTGTGTTGCTCAACTTTTCCCATGGAAAACAAATTTTTCTAAAATGTTTACTCTTGTCAAATGGGATTGCATCGTTTCGCAATAAACTCCTGATTATGAATGCAAAGGGGGTGTAACGGGGTACAAACACCCACTGGACTATTTCCATCCTTGAGCATGCTAAAGTAGTGCGACATGGCTTTTCCTGAAATGCACACAAGTTACAATTACATTCCAAATAAAACTAGGCACAGACAATGCACACGCAGAATATTGCATGATATCTCAATGCATAACATGAAATTACAGGAGAACTACACCTTTTCTGCAGTTTACGCTTTGGCGTTTGTCATCTCGTAGAAAACTGTACTAGTTGCTGCTATCTCCAGTACAAATAGCATGAAAGAACCTGCTGTCTCACTGTCTTCACCATTTTGGCATGCAACGCTTAGCATCATGCTAAAACTGAGGGGCATATCAGGAAGCAGGCAATAGAAATTATCGCCGCTTTTGCGTCCGTTTTAGGACGAAAAGCGGCGATAATTTTATCGCCTTATCAGCAAGGTCACGCAATCGCGTGAAACCTTGCTTTATCGCCATTTCCCTTAACGCCCATCTTTGCATCTCTAATGAGATGCAAAGTGGGCGTTCCTCCCCAGGATAACGGGCCTCACGCAAAGCAGCATAGCGACAAGAAAAGTAGCGATAACCTCTGTTATCGCTACTTTCCTTACACCTGCTTAGAAACTGACTTAGCCATGATATCCTATGGAAGGTGGATATCATGGCGAAGTATGTGAGGCCCTATCAGCAAGCTATCGCCAAACTTCGTGGGATTATCGCTGGGTTTCCAGCGATAATCTCACGTTTGGCAGTTAGCGCTAGGATTTTTATCGCTTTTGAGATAAGCGTTGCTAATAGCACGCTATCTCAGCGATAAAAATCCATGCTAGCCGGCAATAATTATCCTAGCGCTAAGTGCGCTTAGCGATAATTATCGCCGGTCCTTGATGATATGCCCCTGTTTTTTTTGCAAAGATGATGATATTACTGGCGCATTTCAATATGGCTTTACTCAATTCTTCACAGTTCGTGTCGCGCAGTGTTGCAGATTTTTATGCAGCACAGTGCTGGCCGAACTCTAGTTAATTTGGGCCTACCTGGTCAATATCAGTCTAAACCACTATGGCATCATGAGAACGGAACATCACCCTCCGACACTTTTTTACCTCCAGTTTCAAATAATGTGATTTTAGGTGTAAAGATGGTCAAAAGGAGCTGCAAGCAAATGCTACAAAGGTTTTCAAAGGTTTTCAAGTTTCAAGTTGCTGCAATTCCAGCTCTAACCAGCAAGCCCACTGATTTCCTGTCTCCCTCTGGTCTCCATTTTGACTTGACCCAAATCTACTCTTTTTTTCCATACGTTACGCAAAATCTGGTCCAAATAAAATCCAGTGAGATTGACGAAGATCACTGAGAAAATAAACGCCATAACCAACTCTCCAGTGCCAAATTAATTTTAATCAAAAGTTTCTGAGGGGAAAAGTTGCATACTTCAGCTCTGATATTGCTTTCATTTGTTCTTTTCAGACTCAGAAACCTTTATAAACTAAAGGGACTGATCGCAAAATGCAGTATGGAAAACTGAAATAAATAGTAAATTGGTTTTGTTGGTCCATAGATTTCAACATTTGCTATTTAGATCAGAATGAGAGTTAGTTAAAGCAACCACGATTCAACGAAATCAGTTCTGCTTGATAGGCATTGAATGAACATTGTGTTCAATATTGGCATAGACATTTTCCATAGTGTTTGAATGAGATATGATGGCTCCCCCCTCCCCTGTAACACCCCAGGAATATTTCACATCGTTTAAAGATGAATACTCCTAGATTCAGTGACAAGAGCTGCATCAGACATGTACATGTTTGCTTAGGAGCTGGTGGCCACTAAAATATTCAACTAGTTGGAGTTCACCTATATGTTAAGAAAAAAGTAATATAGAATGTTTGGTAAAGATGTTCACTCATAGTTTGTAGAAACACATCCTGTGACTATAACCAATGTTACAGATTTCATATTATAAACTTGATGGCCTAAAGAGTTCATGCATAGATGTTAGACCTTTCGATTTCTGTGTACCAGTCCAGGAGGCCATATGCAAAAACCAGTCATTCACTTGCAATCACCACTGAGGGGGCAGCAAGGGAGTTACAGGTCGTGTGTAACGTGGGTCAAGCAAGCTACAAGATTATCCCTGGCTCCAAGAAAGAGAAAGCATGTCTGTGTGTCCTCCTCCATTAAGCCCCCAATCTCCTTCCTCTCCTGATAGATAAAACTGAGAGACAAATGTGGAGTGAAACTGATGCGAAGGTAGCATGGCTTGCTTTACTATGATATACAAAAACAATCTGGGAATGTGTTTCTCTGAGATATTTCCCATGGCCCAAACTAAGGGACATATTTATCAGGGTTTTTATCACATTTAGTCCAAGCAAGGGGGCTCAAAGGTGAGCAAAAAGCAAGTGAGATTTATCAAGCCAAGCAAGGCCACTTTGCATGGCTCTGCATGGCTTCATAAATCAAGAGTAACTCAACGCAGCACAATCAGCAGGAAGGCATTACATGGTTGGAGTGTGGGTGTCCCACACATCCACAAATGGATTTTGGCACATTCCCAGATTCACCATTAGTGGTAGACATGGCAATGCATCAAAATGCTACGCCTTCCCAATTGAGGAGTAACAAGGAGAAATATATTTTTTGTATTCATTCATTTTTTTCCTCTTACATTTTGTAGCATACATAGACAGAGGAACATGTCTCTCAGGATTGTTATTGTGCAGGAAGGTGTACGTTCCTGCACAAAAACAATTCTGTCTGCAATTCAGGCCCCCTTGCAAAATGATGCAAGGGTGCCTGCATTGGCCATAGGCAGCCAAAAGTGCACCAGCACTAGCAAAGAACAGGAATGCGCCACATATTGTTAAATATGGTGAATTCCGCTGTTTCCATTCTACGCAGTGCAGCACAGCAAGGTGGCTTGCTGCACTGTACTGTGTGAAAGATTGATAAATCTGCCCAAAATGTTGTGACCTTTTATTCCCCATTCTGCATTGCTCTACTATGTGTGCGTGAGTAATTAAACATCTTAAAATGAAACAATGCAATTTTTTTCTACATTAATAATTGTGTGGGTACAGAAGAATGTGGGCCCTCTGGATCCAATTGTTCTAGCGAATGCCGTATTAAATTGTGGTTTCTTATTGAGTATCCCTCAGCATCACTATTGGTTATGCCCCCCACCCCACAGGTTAAATTATAATTAGTTTACTTAGGGTTGGGAATGCTTGCACTTTTTAATTATCATATTGGTTTTATGCCCTGGTTAGGCAAAGAGAAAAATAAACCGAGAGCAAACATGTATATTAGTGAATACAAGCAAACTACAGAGTTGCTTGTTGAAATTCGTTTATCCTTGTTCCTTTATACAAAAGAGCAACTGTGTTTTTTGCCACCTCTTTTTCAAGACCTAAGATTGGGTCTGAGAGGTTAGGCTGTTAGCCCTACACAAACCCCAAGCGACCCTACAATTACAGCAGATGGCCTGTTCAAAAGGAGATAGACAGAGACAACTCTTGCTATTGATACCTCAAAACTAAAACATAAGGGCAGTGCTTATGTTTTGGACATCAGGATTGCTAAGACTCTGCACTGACCACACACCCTAACATCAAAACACACAAGATGATGGACGGAATGTTGCACATTTGCAAAACATTCACCCCCAGTCACTGGCTGAAGAGGGGTGAAACCCTGAAACCGGTCCTAGGATGCTTGATTCCGGTCCAGGGAAGACATGGCTTGGCCATTCGGGCTGGACTGTTCCCATGAGGCACAGGGTCAACACTGATTTGCATATGGCCATGTCTGAACTGGGGTGGCGTGGTGAGCAAATTAATGATGGCTTAAACTCAGATCTGTGACTGGGGGTGAATGTTTTGCCAATGTGCAACATTCCGTCCATCATCTTCTGTGTTTTGCACACACCCTAACATATCAGGCCCATTGATCTCAGAACTTTTAAAGTTTAAACTCTTCTTTATGTTTTTACTCTTGTCTTTGATTAATCATGTTGTTCTTCTTCACAAAACCTGTTTCTCTTGCTTACAGGTGGAGGTCCTGTACGCTTGATGGAGAATGCCAGGAAACTCAGACCATACTTCAGAGAGAATGTCTATCATGAATGGTCTCCTTTAGTAAGGGTAGGTAGAACAGTGTGTTGCTCTGCATTTCTTTCTTGTTTTTGGTCAGTTGTGGGTGTGTCCCTCCCCTTTCCCACTATAACATATACGTTCTCTAAATTTCAGTTGCTGTAAATTGGCACATGCTTTCAGAGTGAGGATCTATCTGCAATATGTCTGAAATGTCACAAGACTTGTACTCCACAGGAGTTCCTAAAAGATGTGCATGGTGGACCCTCTTTCCCACTTCTCCCCTTTCCTATCCATTTTCTACAAACTCTGAAACCAAGTTAGTAGACTTTTCCAGTTGAGTAAGTGTATGTTTGATTTTGTGAATCAGGATTTCTAATTAGAATTACCTAGAACAGATTTTCAACCTGAAAATAAATTATGGGTTCCACCGTCAATCCTGTGTTACCCAAATGAAAATGTACTGATGCACAGAAAATATAGCTATTTCTTGTTTAAATCATTATAGCCATCATTGTGTTAGACAAAGTGGTTTTATCATTAAGCTATTGCTTGTTTAGATTTCTACTATATTGTTTTTGGATCAATGTTCTCTGCATGCCCATTCCACTCCTTTCTCTTTTCTCTATAAACATACATATGTTGCAATGCACATAAATGTCTTAATTCCTTCAACAGGTCCATGGGACAGGCATTGGTTGAACTCACTGATGCACTTACACCAAACATTGTGTATCAAATTCTGGATTTGTGCTTTACTAATTATTCTTATCAAATACATTAGTTTACTGAAAAAAATGAAGAATGCATTACTCAGATATAAAGAATGGTGTTTACTGTACAAAAAGCAAGAAAATGTAACATTTAATTAATTTTGTATTTTTACTTTTAAATAAATATATCTTGGCACTTCATCGGACGAAAAAAATGCAAGACTATGCTACACACATTTATGTGAGTTCTCCTACTGTGCTAAACATAAATTTATGTTTCTGATGCCTCATTTCTGTGTTCAAGGTTTGGTATGTATATATGTATGTATGTGTCTGTGAAGAAATGAAGATTATTGGGCGGGCGATCTCACTTTGTAATAATGACACAATCTCGTAAGAGGTCCAGTCAGGTTTGTTTGTAAAATCTTAGCTCAGTACTGGGTAGCTGTGGCTCAGACCAGTCAATCTTTATCAAAGGAACAAGCGCTTAGCATGAGGAAATACCAAAACAGTAAAGCAGAAGAAAACACACAGAGCAAAAATCCAAAACCAATTTATAAACATAAGTTGTACTTTTATCTTTAAATAGACATGTCAACAATAAAAATCCACCAGGGGGTTCTGGAGTTATGAATTTTCAAACAAACAGTAAATCACTGCTTTTCACTAAATTCAATAATCCTTTACTGTCTACCATGATCATGGTTTAGGGATAGCTACAACAAATGAGTAGAAAACAGCTATACGTCCACTCTTGGGATACAAACTCCAAAAGGTAGACGGTTACATGGATCAGTCAAGTCCAGGGGGACAGTTACCTGTTGGTTTTAGCTGTTCCAGTTCAGCTTTGAATCCTATGAGCAACCACCCATTGCAGTCAATAGAGTGGTGCGAATACAAGGGATTCAGGATGCTGAAAATGCTAAGAATGCTGAGTCAGTGTTGATGTTCTTCCTGTGGCCACCCCTTGGTCCTCAAGCTTGGGGAGGCGGCCGACTTGGACTGCAGGGATCTCTCTCTTACAAAGTCCAAGTGAAGTCCAGCACAATACAATGAGCCACTGGTCTACTGGTCTCTGGTTACAGCAAAACCAGTGATTTTCTTCGGTTGGTGATACATTCCTTGCTGGGCAACCAAACAGCACTGTGTCAACTCTTGCTGCTCCAACAGAATCGGATACAACTTTTGAGGGGCAGGACTTGGTCTCCCAGGCGGCACTTTGGTGTCCTGCGGCAGTTAGGCTTCTTGGCAGTGGGCTCTCAAGGGTACAGGCTTCTTAGCTTTTATGGCCCTGTTGCTGTAAGAGGGAGTCACCGACATACTCTTGGAAGCACTTCTCTGTCTGGCATCGATGAGCATCTTTTTCACAAGTTGGGCACTGCAGGCGTAGTCCTCTCATTGAAAATCATCAGACGCAGCAGGTGCAGTCCAGTCTTTGGTGCAGTCTGTCTTTGCTGTCTGCAGAGAACAGCAGGGCAGTCCCTCTTCTTTCCTATCTTCAGTATAAATGAAATCTGAGGTCTGGGTTCCGGGGATGACACTTTTATACCCACTACAAACCTAGAGGCATTTAGCAACTAACTAGCCAGTGGGCTACCAAATCCCCTCCCACCTGATGATGACTTCCTGTGAAGTGTGGCATCTAGCTAGCCCAGAATGCACTGCTTTGACCCACTCCCAATATGGCAGAACCCTTCTGTGTGTGTGTGTGTGTGCGTGTGTGTGTGTGTGTGTGTGTGTGTGTGTAGCTCCCTATCTCAACCCAGAGATGTGGCTGCCCAGGGGCTATACTCTGCTTGACAAACCAGTTTGACAAAAGGGTTTCTCTCTCTGTCTCAGATGCCAGCCTCTCTGCCTATACAAAAGAGCATCCCCTTCTTAGTGTGACTACCATTTGCCCTTAAATGGTGGCTTCCTCTTGGAAGCTCACCCTTTGGGCTCAAATCCACTGTGGCTTCTTGCCTTGAGGAAGTCACACCTCTTCCCTCAGCAGGTCCATTGTTCCTCCTCCAGGGAGTTGTTCTCACCTTTCCCTAGAAGGTTAGAAGGCTGTCTTAGGGACTGCGGCTGTGTACAACCATAAACAGTTACTGGAAACTTTCTAAAGTTGCCACTTGCAAAATAGTTAAATTAAATTTGACTTGAGCAACAAGTCAGGTTTATTGCAACAATTTATTTTGATACCTTGAAGTATCATATTTAGTAATCTCATTTGCAAGTTAGGGGCATATTATCAAGGACCGCGTTAAAAATTATCGCTGGTTTAGCGGCAGAAAACTGCCGCTAAAACGGGGATAATGGGCTTAATAATATGCCCTTGAGAATTCCAATAGAAGCCCATGTTCTGGTGTGGACACGGGCTTCTATTGGAATTCTCAAGGGAATATTATCAAGCCCATAATCGCCGCTTTAGCGGAAGTTTTCTGCCGCTAAACCGGCGATAATTTTAACGCCGTCCTTGATAATATGCCCCTTAGCACTGCTGAGGTGTCAGGATGTAACTCTATGATTGCCAGTGGGGCTACTAGCCTTGTTACAGTAAAAACGACAATGCAGGGTTTGTACTGTTAGGACAAGTTAAGTTAACAAAACACATGTCCTTCTTTTTAGGTCGAGGACTACCGGTCTGCCGAAAGGCAGAACCGGAAGTCGGAGATTTAATGACTTGGAGAAGAGGGGCTTGAACCCGCCCCTCTTCTCCCCTGTTCTCCATTGGCTGGCCTCGTAAATGCTGGCCAGCCACTGGAGAAGAGGTCAGTCACTCCGATTAGGCCCCGTCCTTTTCGGATCGGGGGGCGTGTTTTTTGCGAGAAGTCTCAAGGAGACAACAGCAAAACACGCCCCCCGATCCGAAAAGGACGCTGCCTTTCTCCGAGGCATTTTGTCCTCTTAGCTCCATAACAGGTTTGTGAATCCAGCCGGGAGCCTCCTCCGCATTGCAAAGCTGCGATTGCCACAGCGCTGGCCAGCTGCCACCTGGGACAAGAAGACACAAGCAGTGGGGCAAAAATCACCCTTCCTCGCAGCGGTCACGTTCAATTCTGCCTCCCCTGACCTAACTCCACCGCTAAAATGTTTCGCACTGCTCCAACTAAAAGTGTGCACCAAACAAAATACATGTAAGTATTTAAAGACTCAAATCCGCGAGTACTCCCCAAAACGTACGTCCTACTCATATGCATATTGCTCTACTTACACAGGCAGTCCATACATTCATCCGAGTACCCGTTGTTGTTCCTTTAACGGCTCTTTGGCCGTATTCACAGCACTTCCGGGTCTCAGAATAACCAATTCAATGGGAAGGACTGTTAACATGTTAAGAGACCTAGGATTGGCTTATTAGCAGCACCTCGGCCAATCGTAGTGAGTCGCACAGACTTCCGAAGCGTTGATTTGCCAGAGATTCTCCATTGAAGCTTATTTCTCATTACAACGGTATGAATGGCGTCCTTAGCAACATGTGGCTGCCTGAAATTGTTTACATGTACTGATGTGCCCTGCTGTTGAGCTTGTATTGCTGCGTGTCCGCTTAGGGACACCGTAGCTTTTGTACTGTCTAGGGGCATTGGCTGTTCATTCTGGAATATTAAGTATGCCTCCCTGCGACCTGGCCGCTGGCCTTCCTATTCGGTATTGGAAATTTTATAAAGACTCTCCACGAGGTAGAAAGGTGGAACAGGTCTTTATTAAATTTCCCGCAGAAAAGGAATGCCAGATCGCAGGGAGGCATGCACAGTCCGCACGGCTCAGTCATCAGCTGTCGTCTCAACATTCCAGAATGGACAGCTGATGAGCCTTTATAAAATAGGAGACGTTTTCCAACACGTCGCTACGAACCTTTTTTTACGTTACATTGCAATGGTCGAAGTCAATCTCGTCACATGCTATAAGCCACGTGTGTTCACTTTGGGAGCTCTGTTTCCCATTGGAAGGCCGGGTCAGTGAAGTGTTTCATGTATGCCAGTAGGCAACGCGCGTTTGCTAAGGTGAAGTTCGTTGTGACAGTTTAACTGTCTGTCCGCGCACTGCTCACCTGCTGACGTATCCAGAGTAAGCCTTCTGTGCGGCTTCTGCCTTTGCGAAGTCTTTGAAGACTCTACCTTTTGCAGAATCCTGGTGCTGCGCTGCTCCTTTCTCGTGACCACGTTCCTAGCAGCTTTACAGTTGAGTAAAATCTATCAGTTAAAATTCAGTACTGTGGAAGAAATTTGCTCCTTAAGTACTTGATATTTTAAATAACAAAAGTTTGTCTCGCTCATATTATCTTCCCCTCCCCCCGCCCCACAGGAACCCTTATCCTGCCTCAGAAACCTTTCAGATAATCTGTCAATTGTTATTGGTCCTTTATTTTTTAAATGCTTAATTTTTAGTGATAAATGCAAAGATCTAGAAACAACGGTGCCACTTCTGCTTTGGCTTCCAAGATCAATGTGTATGTGTCTAGATCTATGTGTGTGTGTGTGTGTGTGTGTGTTGTTCTGTATGTGTGTGCGTGTGGCTGTGTGTGTATGTGGCTCTGTGTATGTATGTGTGGCTCTGTGTGTGACTTTGTGTGTGGGGCTCTGTGTAAGTGTGGGGGGCTGTGTGTGTGTGTGGGAGGCTCTATGTGTGTGCCTCTGTCTGTGTTGCTCTGTGTGGGTCGCTTTTTTTGTAGGTGGCTCTATGCGTGGGTGGCTCTGTGTGTGGGTGGCTCTATTTTTGTGTGGGTTGCTCTATGTGAATAGCTCTGTGTAGGTGGCTCTGTGTGTGTGGGTGGCTTTGTGTGTGGGTGGCTTTGTGTGCGTGGCTCTGTGTGTAGGTGCAAATGCAATAGGTCTCGCATTTGAGAGAGATTAAGCTATTGACATTGTAAATAACAGTGGTGTTTCTTTAAATGTTTTAAAAATAAAACCATAAACAAAAATAATGTCATGAGCAGTGCCAATAGCTCTAACTTTAACAATGCCGAGACCATTGCATTGTAAATGCTTGTTAATATAATGTGCCCTGCTTTAAGGGCTCAGTAGTAAGCCTGGGCAAAGCACTATGCTACGCTCGCGTAGTTTGCGAAGTTTGCGCTACTTCGCACTATGCGAATTGCATGTAGCACAGTGTAAACACGCGTAGCATAGCGTAGCGTAGTGCAGTAGTCATTTTTTGCTTGCTCGCGGTCTTCAACGTCAAGTTGGCGACCGCGAGCAAGCAAAATGACATCCCAGCGAGACTTTTTCCTCGTTCGCGATCAGCATCATCAAGTTGCCGATCGCGAACGTGGAAAATGAACCTCTCGGCGAGATTCTCAACGCGGGGATGTCAGGTTTCTCATTGCGTGTGGTCGCGTATACTCGCGACCGCTCGCGATGAGAAACTACCAGTCCGGTTTGAGAAAGCTGCCGCTCGAGTAAAAATCTACTCGTGTTCAATGATTGCACAGTGCCGGATGCTTGTCCGCACTGTGCAATCATTGAAAACGGCATCTTGCACAGTGCGAACAGGGTACTACACAGTTCTCGAAGTGCTACGCATAGCTCGCGTAGTGCGAAGTGCACTTTGCGTAGCTACGCGTAGCGCTACTTCGCGAACTACGCCCAGGGTTACTCAGTAGGCCTGCCCTAGGAGTCACATAAATATTACAAGGAAGGTTTATCCTTTACCATTGGTTTAAAAGGCAGTGTCAAGTTAGCAGTTTAAAAACTGCTCTGCCAGTCTGCAATGGAAGATTGGGAGTTATGCTTTGCTTTGTCACACTCATGGGGGCACAATACGTGCAGGCCTTAGGTACCTCGGTACCATGTACTAGAAACATATAGCAAGTTAACTTATGTCAATTGTGAGTATATCAATTAGACATATACCTCTTTAAGGGTCAGAGCACTGGCACTGAGGCCTGATTGGGAGGACACTTTGCACTTTCAAAGTCGAAAAACCAGCAAGTTCACCCAATGTTTGGGTGTGAATATGCAAAAGAAGGCATAACCATACACTATCTATATGTATATGAAAGTATGCTAAATTTATATATATCGCAAACCTAGCCAAAAGGCAGTGGGCGCTTTAGGGTCAAATGTCACACAGTCAAGGAGGGAAAGGTGAGGTAGCTGGGTTCTGGTAGTAGAAGTTTACTGTTACTGCATTGTGATGTAGTGTTCTTTAAAGAGGTACATGTTCAACTCTATCCTCAGAGGAGCAGAGTTAGGGCAGTTCTGGTGCATGGACAAATTATAAAGTTTGGCCATTCATCCAGAAACATAGCAACTGTTACAAAATATATATTCTTTTTTTACCATACTCAGCATAAGAAATTGGGAGTATTAGTTGGGGGGGTTACCCATCTGAAATATTAGTTGCAACCCTTGTCAAGATGAACCACTAATTTCAATAAATTAACCTGAGTTCAACCCCTTGGTAGCTATGGGATAAGGCAGGCAGGCTAAATTCAGAGGCAAGGAGGAAATATTTATGCAGTAATCAAACAATCATAAAGTCAAAATATCCCACAAGAAAAATCCCAAACCAATTTAGAAAAATAGAGCACATTTTAATAACCAACATTGCATCAAAACCACCAAAATTCAATAAGCGGAACCAGAGCTATGAATTTCTAAAGTTTGAAAGTAAAAATAGTGCCAAAAAGCTTTAAGAGCCAAACACAGCTATCTGTTGCACTTGATCAGTACCTGGACACAAATTAAGGCCACTCGCAATGGAGCGCGGGTCAGATACAGAAATCAGGTTTGAACGATTTTACCTTTGGACCTAGTCTCTTAAATGAAAGTTAAAAGTTTTCATATGGGCAAGGCAGCAGGCTGTATCCGAAGAGGCCTTCAGGACATTGGCGAGCCACTGGCAAAGTCCCATTAACCTATTGACTTTTAGCAGGAAAGCTCACGGTGGCAGAAATTGCAATTTTGTTACCAGGGAGAGGTCCCTTGCTGGTTGGATACTGTTTGCACCTTTGTCCAGTGGAGGTTTCTACCTTCGGACTGAGTCACTTTTTTGGAGCTCGGATTCTACTAGCAAGGCAAGACTGCAGGCTGTAGCCAAAGAGGGTCCCACAAGGCCAAATACCTTCTCCATGAGGTCCATCTAAATTAGATTTGTTTCTGCATAAAAGCTCCGAACAGGAGCAACCTGAAACTTTGGCCCAGGAGCAATGCCTTTTTCTATAATGGGATGGGCAGGTTGCTCCCTGCCTTTTAGAGGATTTTGGAGCCAAAAGGGTTCTAAATCGTAGGTTTCAAGATTTGATAGGAGGAGCATAATTTGACAACAGCCAATGCTCCAGGACCTTGGGTACAGCACTTGAGGTCAAGTTTCACTCAAGCAGAGGTCAGCCGCAGTTGGAACTGATCAGCTCGGAAATTCCAGAAAAGGCCTCTTTTAGCTTGCTTTGCCACTGTAGCTTGAAGAGGAGGGCATTCTTAAGACCCTTAAAGTACACAAATTTGCCTGTGTACAAAAGGTTGAGCAAGTCCAGTCTCCTATAATATTCTTAGGGTTCAGACAGCAGGTTCGGCACTCTTCTGATCTTCCACAGCTGCAGGAGTTTTCTGAGGAAGGCACTGAGAATGCCATAGTTATTCCTGGCACCAGCCTGTGAGTGGGGTAATCAGGGCCGGACTGGCCGTAGCGGGCACAGGCAATCCCCCTGGGGGCGGCCGAGCACTTTGCCAGGGCCGGTTTTGGTTCCCAGTCCAGCCCTGGGGGTGATTCCTGCCTCCCCACTAACCAATGAGGTAAAGGTTCAGTGGGGCAATTGCAGCAACTTTTGCAGCACTTCCTGTGTGTCCTACTGCAAACAATCCCACAGTGCCCTTCTCTGCCTAAAAACCAATATGGAAGAACCTTCCTTCATTGTGCATTACTCCAGTTCCCACCCCAGAGGTGTATCCAGGAAAATGAACAACACATCCCATGTGGTCACTCTAAACCAGTACTGGTGGCCGCTCATTTCCTATTAGGCCTGCTGCCTTACTGGATAATGTGACAAGGAAAGGAGGCAGGCCCAGTTGTTAATTACATTTGCCTATAACAGGGTAGTCATCTATGAAGCTAATTAAGTTCCCGGGCACAGCCCGGATAGTCAGACTACCAGAGCAACAGATCACCTCCCCGCACCCAAGGACTTTCTCTCTGCTCTGGTAGCAAGTTCACACCTTATAAAGGGAGCTATTCAGCTGCTCAGCAACAGCTGGGCTCATGCAAATGGCCATCAGAATCTTTAGTCAGGGAAAGGAGTGACTCCTGAAAGTACCATTCCTAAAATATGTATTACAAATCCAACTTTACCAATGAATTGGGCTAGCAATAAATATTTCAAAAGTTAAAAAAAATAACTTAGTATCTGTTTCCTAGCTGGAGAAAACATGTATTAGATTTAATATGGTATCCAGATGCTTTCCTATGGAACAGCCATCCTTGTTAAAGTGAAAATAGCATTTACAGTATTTTCTCTTTAAGGACATGCTTTGCATTAAACCTTTGCATGTCTTACTATTACATACCATGCCTTATAGGCAGTAATGACTATTTTGGGGAGACTTACTAAAATATTAAAAGGAAGGTCTATACCAGTCAACAGGGGTTATCTTCGCATGTCCAATTTGCAGTTTATACTTCACAGCCAGGCTGCAGTGAGTAGGCCTGCAGTCCTGTTTGTTCTGCCACTGTAGTTGATGTCACAATGGGTCCTGCAGTCCACTTGTAACCTTTATCGTACAGGCCCTGGGTACACTGTTGTACCATAAACGTCATATACTAGGGATTTATAAGTAAGTTAAAAATGCCAATCAGGGGTATGCCAACTTCATCATGTTGAAAGGGGGAACACCAGTCCTTTATCACCTGTTAGTAGGAGTAAAGAACACAGAGCTTTATGGTCAGCATAAACAATCAGGGCACATATCTGGGGGTACACCGCGCAAAGGAGGGTACATTCCAACACTCAAATAGCTGCATCTATACATTTTGCATGCTGAATATTTCTTCCATGTATTGAACAACAATAATGTCAGGAGCAGTACTACAGAGAGAACCGCGGTTTGAAAATAAAGAACTGTTCCTCTTCAGCTATACATTAATATGGGTCACACAGATGTAAGAAAAAATGCCTCCCTCAGATTGCCCTCTGTACAAATGCCATTCATTTCTGCCTGCACTAGTGTGGCACCAATTGAAACAACAGATAATGAAGTAGCATGTGAGAAACACATACCTCAACTTACTCTCATACCCAATCAAAGGCTATGTTAGAGACACAATTCACTAGTAGCTTCTTATATATCTGTGCTGTATTTTGCCATGAATGGCACAAGCACCAATATGTGATACCTTAAATAGTTTTGGAGAGAAAGTCTGTTTAAAAATCTACTCTGTTCATTTGCCCTCTTTCATTCTCTGTGTTCTCCTGTTGTATTTTGTCCTCTGTTTATATATCTCTTTATTTTTTTATTTCTCTTGCTCTCATGCACTGTAGCACACTGCTCTTCCCCTCTTTCTCTATCTTTCTATCTCACTTTCTCGGTTCCTCTCTGTATTCTAGTTTCTCTCTTCCTTTTGCTAGTTAAGTCCCTCTTTCTTTCTCTTTCCTTTTCTTTACTCTTTCTTGCTCTCTTTTGCTTCCTCACATTCCTAACCATTTCTCTTCCTCTTTTCCACTTCCTCTCTCCTCTGTTTCGTTCATTACATTTTGTCTCTTCACTTCCCTCTTTACCTCTCAGTCTGTCTCTCTACCCTCGGTCTTCATCTGTCTCTCTTTCTCTCTGAGATATCTCCCTCACACACTTTCTGTCCTCAGTTTCTTACATACATATTACAGTGCAATAAATCAAATTAACGTTTAATGAAACAACGTTCTGCACTGTAGTCACTGTACTACATAGTGGAGGTTTCAAATGAGATGGCTCTATCATCCACTTAAAAAAATTCCTAATTCATTAGTAAGGGTTCACAACAGAGAATTACCTTGAAGTTGTCCCCACAAAAGGGAACTCAGCAAAAAATAAATAAAAAATCACGATTCGATATGTTTTTTAAGTAGTAAGGAGTGTTTCATGGCTACAGGGCCAAGCAAAAGCTAGAGATTCAGCATTTGTACAATTAACGTTCTACATAGTGGTGTACCACTTTTTTCTCAGGCCTTTCAAAAGTTCTATGGAAAACTTTACAAACGTAAAGTCGAAAAGTTTTACACTTTTCAACACTAACATAAAAATTGGGAATTTTGCAATCATTTATGTTGAAAAGGGTGAACTTGCAGAATAAAGTTTTGAATTTTCAATGCGACCTTTGTTTGATAAGAGTTTATATTGTTGCGCAATGCATTGCAAGTTAACTTGCAGTGCACAGAAAACATTTACTTAGGCAAAAGCCTACACCAGGAAATCGGGAACTTTGCAATTCTATGAAGAGTAAAATAAAGTTTGCACATCACCATTTCTATCCTTTTGCATGTCTAAAAGCAGAAGATAGCAGTGAATGCCCTGGTTACTTACCGGTAATATTCATTACTCCGAGTACAGTCTTCCTCGCCACAAAAATTCCCATCCCTCCCTCCCTGTTTGGCTATCGGCTTCAAATGGTTGATTCCTGTGTTTGGTACTTGAACAGGAAGTGGGGTGGATCATGCCTCCTCTTGTACTGGGTCAAGGGTGATGGAAGTCGGCCATGTTGGGGAGGGATGGGAGGACTAGAGCATAAAATTGCTTGGAGGGTTCTGCTGGGGGAGCTGAAGCTTACTGTGTAAATCATGTGGGGAGGAAGACTTATGAGGAGGTCATCTAAATGTTCTTGACTGAACTCAGCACATCTCCAAAATCTCCAAACCTTGGTGCCTGGTGGTTGCAATATCTATAATGCAAGTAATCATTGTGGGTGCCATCCAGTGTAGGATAACCACGCTCAATATTTAGATTCCTAAGATTTCTTTATGGGTTTACAGTTCGCATCTATCCTAAAGTATGTAAGGAAATTATGATATCCTCTTGTGGTCGGCACTGCAATGTCTGGTGTGCACGGTCAGAAAACAGGCCTGGGCCCCAAAATAAAAGTGACCCCCAGTACTGAATCAGATAGTTTGAAAAATGGCCCATGTTTGCGAATTGGGGAAATTTTGATCTTGTGAAGACATGCTGTATAAGTGTTTTGCAAGTCATAGACGAGTGCATGCATTTGTACTTGCTGTAGGCAATGTTTTTGGTAATATCAGGGAATCAACAGTAAAAACTGACCAAGCAGACCATAAAACAGGCTACAAACACCATGGGGTCGTATAACGCATTACTGCACCAGCGCTAGTTGTCGATGTGCCTCAGAGTATGCGCCCAATCACATTACAGAGGATGGGTTTGTAATGCGCCGTGATGTTGGCGCAGACTTTGAGCTCTGTGATTATGTGAGTTTGCGTCTGTGCGCATATTGTATTAGCGCACATACACAAATGCACATAAACACAAACATACTCTGGCGCACATCGACAACAAGCGCCGGCGCAGTCATGCGTAATACGGCCCCTGATTGGGCCAAATCAAAAGAGGGAGTAGAGAAGCCGTTTTTTCTGTAAGTCAATTTGACCTTGGTGATCAGTGATGCAATACCAATGCGCATGCGTGGGTTGTGGACGTGCCGCTCGTTAACGGAAACCAAGCTGTCCATCCCTTGACAGTGACTATGCTGAAGCTAATTGCAAAGCCATTTATCGTTTCCTCTCTCAACAATACCCTGTAGGCAGGGCTTGGGGATCACCAAACGCCATAAAAACGAGGCAAACTGCATGTTTTGTTTTAAAGAAAAAAAACAAGCAAATCGAACACATATCTTGTATTTTCTCTTCGTGGGTTGGAGAAACATTTGCAAATATCATTTGAAAGTAAAAATAACACTGAATTGAAACGGCCTTAATGATAATTAGTATTCAACGGATTTATGTGTTAATAATGCATCTTCCTTTGAATAGATGCAGTGAATAAGATTCTGCATAATTAAGGTTTTTTGTAACACTGTAGTTGGTTTACTCAATTTAGAAGTTATTCATGTAATGGCCTTAATTGTCTCTAGCAGCCTATCCAAGGTTCATGGACAACTTAAAAGAAAGGGAAAAAAAACCTGAACCCTGCCGCAAAATTCCATTAGTCTCGCAGCAGACTGTCTCCTTTGTGCCACAGTAAAATGGGATGCAGGTTTATTGCCCTTAAAGGTCAAAGGCCTTCAGCTCTTCCGGAATCTTTTGCACGAGCTCTAGCCATATGACTCAAAGTCCGGTTAGGTGACTGTATTTTCATTCACAGTGTATGATTCTGTCTTGCTGCGTTTTTACGTCCCACTTAATGGAAACATTTTGTTGTGGTTAGACACAAACATGCGCAGCTTTCCCAGTACCAAGGTCACTGGAATTATGCAGCAGTAGAGAACAAATTATGCGGAAAAGTTGACAAAATTAAGCTGAAATAGTAGACAGTTATGCAGCCTAATGCGGCACAAGCTACACAGTATTATGTCGTTATTATTTTCACTATTACAACTACTCATATTTTCTGGGCAAAGTTTCACCTCTTTAGTATCAGTTTAATCCCCTTCCAACAAGCAGTAGCTAAAAGCTGATCTCTTAACTTCTGCAAAGGCTGTGCCTCTGTATGGAACTACAATGCTGTTTTTGGTTTAGTAACATTTCATCTGTTTGCACAAGAAGCAACATTTTGTTTGGTAAAATCTGTAGCACTTGCTGGATTATGTGGCAAATGTGGCAAATCCATGAAATTGTGGGAAACGCCACAAGATCGCACAATTTCAGTGGTCCTCTTAATAATACAGTCACAATCCACACAACCAGCTTGCATATTAAAAGAACATAGTTGTCAGTTCTTAGGGATTTATTGACATTCTTGTCCAAAATCTAAAACCAAATGTAAATTCTACCTGTGACTGCTTTCAGGTTCCAAGTGGAATACAATTTGCCCTTAGATATGTGGCGTTTCGCTGTACAGTTTTGTTCAGATACTTTCTAGAGGAATTTACGAGGGTGGGGAATCAGTTGAGATATGGAGAAAAAATTCAATTTTAAGTGTGGAAAACTGCCATCACAAAATATTCCTTATGCCACCTTTCACAATTCTGAATGGTTCACTAAAAGTTACAGAAGTTAAACTGAACCATGCAGGAATGATATATCCTCCGGGAAGATTTTGTTCCCGTAAAGTAGCAGGACCCAAAAGGTATCCGAGGGCTTTTTTATGAAGGTGAGTGCACAGCAAAACAATGTTGGCTGATGCTGCAGTAACCGTATTGGTGACACAATTGGCATGTCACCCAGGAAAGAATCAGAAAAGATATGTAGGTATGTAGGAGGGTCCAGGTTTGTAGTATGCTTCACAGTCAGTGAACATCATGCCCCTAAAACAGATCTATTGGTGTGGTGCATCAACGGGGCGTAACACACGACCCTGCAGCCACTGCGGTGCAGGGGGGTCCCACACCTTCCACTGCCCTCCCAGACCTTCAGCAGGTCCCAATTCAGCCCAAGACTAATGAATATTTCTTAAATATGGGACACTTGGTGGGCACTCATCAAATCCTGAAAGGGGACAATCATTTTGGGTCACACCACTGTGCATGTGTGCGTGCAGCTCCTAATATTAGTTGCTGCGGCTGGGTCTGAACTGGGGTGGCGAAGTGAGCTAAAGAATGATGATGGATTAAACCCAGATCTGTGACTGAGGAAGAGTGTTCCAGTGCTCTGCCCATCATCTCCTTGTGTTTGCTTTGTTCGCCTTAAGTTGGCAGGGTATGCCCAGACATGGGTCCCTTGCTTACTTTGCCACTGGATTCAAACTAGACTGGCCAATGAGGGGTGTTAGCCCGAAACTGGTCCTAGGATGCTTGTTCCCAGTCCAGAGAAGGTATGGCTTGGCAGTTCAGACTGGACAGTTCCCATGACGAACAGGGTCAAGACTGATATGCATATGGCTGGGTCTGAACTGGGGTGGTGAAGTGAGCTAAAGAACGATGATGGATTAAACCCAGATCTATGACTGGGGGTGAGTGTCTGAAAAGTTTTGGTGCTCCACCCATCATCTCCTTGTGTTTGCTTTGTTTGCCTTAAGTTGTCAGGGTATGCTCAGACGTGGGTCTCTTGCTCACTTTGCCACTAGATTCAAGCTAGACTGGCTGATGAGGGGTGTTACCTGGCGTAGCAGTTTGGGCTGGACTGCTCCCATGAGGAACAGAGTGAAGACTGATTTGCATATCGCTGGTCTGAACTGGGGTGGCGAAGTGAGCCAAAGAACGATGATGGATTAAGCCCAGATCTGTAAATGGGGATGAGTGCCTGAAAAGTTTCAGTGCTCTGTCCATCATCTCCTTGTGTTTGCTATGGGGGCATGTTGTAGCAAAACAACAACTTAAAAGCTTTTGAAGACAGAACCACCAAAACTTTCAACAGGAGGTAATTATACTGTCACTCTTTTCAAACACAGCAAAACATCATCAGAAGTTAAATCTTTCGGTATTTCTTGAGGGGAAATTATTTTCGTGGAGAAACCTTTAACATTATGTGTGCAATGAGGACATTTCTAGCGAAGTGACATCAGAGCGAAGAAACCGCATCCAACTCACCGTGCATAATGAATGAATTGAATACTTATAAAGTGCACTGCCACTCATAAGGAGCATCCTGAGGCTGAAAGTTTTGAACTGATAACCTTAAAAGGCTATACTTAGGTAAGGCAGTGGCATGAATGCTAGTAATTTGGGTCAAACAAGTGGCATTTTACTGTGCATAAGCTGATAGCTCAAGTTCGAATGACTAACAATTTTGTGCAAAGAGTTTACTTTTATGCAAATGAAGATCTTAAGGAAGCAAGGGTGTGGGAGTTCGAAAATGTGTCCTGTTGCTTTTTCCTCAGTAAAAGTATGTAACTACTCTGACATTTAAGCTAAACCTACAATAGTGTATTTATTCATCCTCATTAAAAAACTAGGGGGAGAAAGCCTCACCACAGATGCAAAATCGCTTCTGCTGAAAAGGCTGACGCAAAAGCTGCTTGCTCTATTCCTGGTCATCCCGGTAGCAGAAACAGTATAAAGAGCATTCACATTAAGGTCCAGAGTTGCTAAGATTTTGTATATAGGTTGTGTGGCAAAAAGTAACACAAGTAATGCAAAGCACTGCTTAGCGTTCCCTTGCATCAGGGAGGCATTACAATGGTGGAGGACGGGCATGCCCGTGCTCCCACCCAGGTATGTTGATGCAAATCCTATTTACTAAAATCAGCAAACATGGGATAGCACCAAAATGATTGAACTATTAGAGGCTGGCAAGCAAGGAGAAATATCTTTATTACACCTTGTTTATTTTATTTATCTATTTAGGTCACTTATATCGTGCACGAATCATCCCCAAGGGGATCTCTCTTGTTACTCCCTCTTTGCATGTGTGCTGCATTCTGCAGCACACATTCAAAGAAGAATATGCCACTAAAAATAGGTTTTGTGCAGGAAGGTATCTCTTCCCGCACAACATCTATTCTGGCACCAGATAGCCGTAAGGGCACCATTGCTAGGAGAGAGCATAGCTGTGCCATATCTTTGTGAATAAGACACAGTTCTGCTCTGTCCCTTTCATGCAATGCAGGACAGTAACTTTCCTTGCTGCGCTGTGTGAAATGTTAGTAAATATGCCCCTAATTTTGCATCGAAACAAAATTCATGTAATCAGACACCTGGTTGAGGATTGAGTGAGAACTCAGTTTAGTATTCATGTAGTTATTGAGGCACAGTGTGCCAGTCATTTTATATATAAAAAAATACATGTAATGGGGTATCGTGAGGTTGAATGGCCAGAAAGATATATGATCTCTTCAATTATCAATCAATCATAGTTTATATAGCAAGACTACTCACCCATGAAGGTCTCAAGGAGGTGAGAAGGGGGTGGCTGATCCATCTGGGTGCTGGGGTTCAGTCGAAGAGCCATGTCTTGAGATCCTTCCTGAACTGGGTCAGCAAAGGGACTTGCTTGGAGGGGAGAGGCAGGGTGTTCCTGGTCTTGGCGGCAAGGTAGAAAAAGGGTCCTCTTCCAGTCCTGGTCTTGCGGATCCGTGGGACAGTGGCCAGGGCCAGTTGTTCGGAGTGGAGGTATCTAGTACATACATGGAAAGTGAGGCGGAGGTTCAGATATGCTGGTCCTGCATCGTGAAGGGTTTTGTAGGCATGTTAGGGGAGTTTGAAAGTGACTATTTTATTGACTGGGAGCCAGTGGATTTCTCGTAGGTGTTCGTGATGTGGTTGCGTTATGGGATGGTGAGGACCAGTCCAGGTGCGGTGTTTCGAATGTTCTGTAGTTTCCTGAGGAGTTTCTGGGTGACGCCAGCGTAGAGTGTGTTGCCGTAGTCGAGTCTGCTGCTGATGAGCACGTGGGCGACCATCTTTCTGGATTCGGTCGGGATCCTCTGAAGGTCTTTCAAAGCAGGCCAAGCTAATTATCTCCCCTATTTTAGCTACAATCATCTCCTTTGGCGAGACGGGATAAGTGGAGTAGCACACTGGTCTTGGTCTCCTATAACAAAAAGAAAATGTAAAAACCCACAGGGTAGAAATCTTTCTGGCATTAAACCAATCTTCATCCCAATACCTTGAGCCTCACATACAGCTGCTTTCTCTGGTAATCCAGTATAGAGAGGGGAGAGCTACTCCAATCTGGGCTTCCTATGTGTCTGATTACGTAAACCACCAGGAATTTAAAACCATAAGGTGCCCGCTTGTATATGGCCAACCACCACCTCACGTTCTCTGCTCTTGCTTGAAAAAATATTCTCTACAACAAAAGAAAATCTCATGCAGGAGCCTGATAGGGCCTCCCCATCACACTCCACCCACAGCTCTGCTCCTTTGATGAGTCAAAATCAGGGCATTGACCTAGATCATGACTTCTATGCAGAAAAAAGAACACCTGACCTATAGGAAAAATATATACATTGCAGGAACAAATGTGGAGTTGCACTCACATGCCATAAAACTGAGAATTCGTCTTCTGAGGCCTTGAACGGTCTGAACCGTGATAGCACTATATTGTCGCTGCCAGTGGACTTATTAATGTAGTGCAATATCTGAAGAATACCTTGTCTGAGAAATAGATGACTACTCTGTATCCGGCTAACCAGATGCTTGCTACACAACATCTGGCTGACTGTTTGAGTACTGCACAAGACCAGATGAATGCTTTATTACTAATGTTAGAAAAACAAAGTGAGTAAGGATGCAAGCAGTGAACACCTTTCTTTGACTCATTCAATAAGCTCATGCAATTGATTAAATCCTAAAGGTGTGAGAAGAGAAATGTTAATTGCCGAAGTGGGGACCAAAAGGAGCACTGGCAGAAATGCCTGTTGCCTCCGTATCCTCGATCTTTCTTTCTCTTTCCATCCATCCCTTCTTTTTTCCCCTCTTTGGTCTATTTCCCTCCATCTTCTTCCCTCCCTCTCTGTCTCTCACTACAAGCTCCTGCACTTGCTGCCAGTAAACTTAGAGAGCTGGGATGTGTGACAGAGGCACCAGCAGTGGCCTTGGGGTTTTAATATTGATCGTCAGTGACTCCAGCCCACCGGGTAAATGCCCGATAGAATGAAAGGTCTGTCCAGCCCTGCTGTTATGTTTTTTGCGGCATTCTATTAAGCCAGTAAGATCCAGTATGTAAATCTTGGCACGAGAGTGTTGCACGTTATCTGTAAGAATACCTTGCCTACAAGCAAAAACGCCAATGTCAGTAGCTTGAGCAAAGGGTTGTTGAAATACACTAGTGTTTTGCTACAACAGAATACAGAAAGTGGCTAAAATATGGCTGTACATATCTGCCTAAAATGAAAATCACTTATGTTCCAGGGCTGGTGTCTAAATAATTTACTTTACCAACGTATTTATCTTTTCATTCTTAATCTTTTTTTTCTCATTTTTTATGACCAGCCGTCGTGTGTTTAGACTGTCTCTTCAGAATCTTCTCACCTGAGGAACTCCAAACCTCTGTGAGTCCTAGCTCCTAGAGGCCCATGAGCCTCCGACGATCACCGAATGATGACGCAAAATATAATCCTTGCATTTTATGTACTACAGCCATCTTAAATTGAATCAGTTCGATTTTCAAAGGGGAAATATAGCTACATTTTTGGAGTTGCCTAAAGTGGATTAGATGTCTCAGTTTCACAAATTTCACCTATCCGTCTCCTTACACTTCCGCTCCATCGCCTGTTCATTTTCGTAAGGAAAAACTGTAATTCCGATCAGTATATTAAACCCTAATGGGACAGACTAAACTGAAAAAAAAGTGCACAATCTGTGTGATGGTTCTTGTGTAGCCGCTCCCCCCTCTTCCAAAGCGCAGTTCATGTTGATTTAAATAGTGCCACGCTTACTGTGCTCGTCTCGTGCGCAGTGGGCAAGACAATGCTGTTGGATAGCCAGTCGCTCGCGCTGCGTTTTCAGCAGGCAGGCAACTAGAGCCAAATTTCGGGGGTAGGGGGGGGGGGCTAAGTCTTCCAGCTATAGGCAGAGTGGCTGTAAGAAGGGGTGAAAACACAACAAAAGCCTCATTAACGAGTAAATGGTCTTTTAAAGACCTGTGAAGTACTCGGGTCCGGCTGCAATTAGACGGACGCCAGCCCGCGAGGCTGTCTCAGCCGGGCTGACACACATGACGGGGGAGAGGGGGGAGGGGGGGGCTGAAGCCCGGTGAGCCCAATGGGTGTTGCGCGCCTGGTTTTCAGACACTGCCTCTTTAAAGGCTGACGTGGCAGCTGGATTATTATGGGTTTGTGGGACTGCGCAGGGATTGTAAATGGAGTTATGGCAGTCGTAAAAGGTCACAAATGACCTTGAGGTCCCCCGGGCTGCCCTATTGATTGAGTGGCAGGTGTGTCCTAAAGTAGTCATCTGCTTGCAGTTCGAAGCAGTAGGTAGCAAGGATGCACGGGGCATGCAAGGAAAATGGCCTCATTGACTGCTATGGGGGTGGTAAATATAGCAATTATCAGGGTTCAGTGGGCTCCTCGGGGCTCTGGACCCCAAAGGCACTTCAGCCGCTGCAGCTGTGATAGCAGTGAACCTCGTTATAAGGTGCTTTGGAGTAAAAAGGTGTTTTGTTTCCTACCTCGCGGGCCAATGAGCGGTAGAGTGGATGATTTTTTTTAATTTTTTCTTGCAGATTTTATATAGCGCAATCACGACCCGAAGGTATTGGAGCGCTTTTCGTGAGCAACGGTTACTTTACACATGCAGGCACGGGGAGATTAAGTAATTTGCCCAGAATCACAATATGTGGACGCGAGGCTCGAACCCTGGTTTCCAGCACTAAAGCCGGCAGTCTAGCCGCGATTGTGGGTTTTCTGTGCTATGTCGTAGGTGAGCATCTGTGCCCTGTAGCGTTTCACCGAGGCATTCCAAAGGTGTGCGCTATTAACCAAGCTACCTTCCTGCCATCTAATGTTTATTTTTACGTATAATATCGCTTTCGGATACACAGCACTAAGCAAGTTGCGCAGCACTAAAAAATAGCATTAACTTTTTATCATTTGTTCAATTATTGCTAGCAGTGTATTCTCTTTTGACCTCCATCTGGAGCTTATCTTGTGCTGTTGATGGAGACAAGGCCCCTTTCACCTAATCTCAGTGTTTCCCAGTGGTCCTGCTTTTGTACCTGCCAAATGCATCTTATCGTGCGAAAAACGTAAAGCAAGTCTCCTGTAGTGCATTAGCCTTCCTGCGTGAGGATGTCAAACAGCAGCCAATGGTTTGTGCAATGGAGGCCCAGTCCTGTGACTGGCATTAAGGATGTGCACCATTCCACAGGCACAATGCAGGCCCCTCCAGCCCTTGTGGCGCACGCCCCCCCCCAACCCCTCCGGGGGGCTCCCATTAAACCGAAGGCCAAGGAATATGTCCTCACATTCTGCAGGTGACCCATCATTCTGCGTTACACTACTGCCCCATTCTGTTAACCAGGCATACTCTTGTAAATGGATTTTCCATCTTTTCCCTGTACCTAGTGGCGTAGATGAACCCCGCGAACATGGATAAACTTACAACAAGCTTTCGTAAAACCTATAATTTTGGCCATGGCAAGTTAATGAGGTTATTATTTTGTTTATTGCAAGGAAATGCCACACAAATTAAAAGAAGGAAAAAAAAGAAAAAACACTCCTACCTAAACATGGTTCCCAAATGCTTGCAATAAAACGATTACATTAATAAATAACATATTTAATTGAGCATTATGTGTGCTTTTCATCAGGCATGCGAAATTTGAACAAGTATTTTGACAGGAACGGGTATTTTTAATGGAAATCGCAGGAAATTATGATTCTTATTGGTGATAAGCAATAATTCTATTGGTATTGAAATATTTTAACCATAAGACACACTTTAACCACACAAGGCTGGTTATAAAAAATGAAAAAGTTAGAGAATGGAAACAAAAAAGCATTGTTGGGCATTAAGGTACAAGCTTAGGCACTATAAGGCTCTTCATTTTAGGTAGAAGCCAGTGTGTTATCAGGTAAAATGTTACCCATCACAGTGCAAGAGATCCAATGGTTGATGTAGGCTAGTTCACTACACATTGTTTCGTGCTCTTGTGGGCAGAAGCAAAATGTGAATGACAGATAAAGAGATCAATGGACGGAAAGAGCTGACCCAAATAACCTCTATGTATGTATATATGTATGCATTTTATATTCATGATTTTATTTTTTTTGCTTGAGGCTGGTGAGACATAATGACCACTTTTGAATCTTCCTCCAGATCATTAATTCAAACTAGATGACTTTGTAATTTATTTTATAACCATTCAGACGCCTGGGCCAATATTATGCACATGGTGCATTTTCATTGTTTGCGCCGGGTGCACCTTTTGAAAGGTGCGCCCAGCGCAAACAATGAAAATGCGTCCCATTATGGTGTGTGCGCTGTCCCCAGGGCAGCCGCACACTTGCGCTGCCCTGAGGGCATGGCATTCCTGTGAAAAACAGAGCAGCTTCTTTGAAGCAGTTCCATGTTTTCACAGTGCAGGCGGCAACCTGCCTAAACTTTGAAGGGGGAATAGAGATCTCCTTGCAAGCGGGTGCAGTAAGTGATTGCACCTGCCTGAAAGGGGATGTCTGGAGGATCATCAGAAGGTGCACAGTCCGTTTAAAGAACAATAGCTAACCAATAGTTACTGTGGAGGAATGCATGAAATCCTACAGGTAATTGAGACACCACCTCGCAGGAGGTAAGAGTCCATCAGCCCACCCTTGTTGGCGGAGCATCGTCATTTGGAACTCTAAGGAATCACTGTCTGAGCCCAGGGCCGCGGGTCACCAAAGACTCAGCCTGGTGCGCAGGTCAGCGATACCCAGGAAAAAAAAAAAAAAAAAAACCAAACTCCTGCCAGGGTGTGTACCCAAGACTCGAGGACTCAAGTGATGTACAGTGCTTATATGTGATGTGAAATTAAAAATGAATACTTGGTCAAAAAATGTGTTTAATATGGATTAACCAAGTTTCATATCTAAAAGAACCTATAGTCTTATTCAAAATTCTACAGACTAATTCTTGGTTCAATTATAGTGTGGTCGACATGTTTCAGCCGGAGTGGTCACTTGACCCGGCTTTCTTCAGGACCGAAAAACACAACAAAAATGCTACTGCTAAACTAATGAAAAGTGGAAAATCAAAAATCAAAAACCCATGCAAACCAAATGTGAGTGTTGGGTAAGACAGTGGCGAGTGCCACCCTACCAGACAAACAGTCTCGTGCTTGAGCGTGAGAACAATGTCTTCATTCCCAGCTTTGTGTGGGAGAACTGCCTCACCTCACCCGGCTGACTGCTCGGAGAAGGAGGCACCGCTCTGTCCGTCGATACCTCTGACTGGCCCACGAGCTGTCAGACAGCTCATGGGCTGGGAATGAAGACATTGTTCTCACGCTCAAGCACAAGACTGTTTGTCTGGTAGGGTGGCACTCGCCACTGTCTTACCCAACACTCACATTTGGTTTGCATGGGTTTTTGATTTTTGATTTTCCACTTTTCATTAGTTTAGCAGTAGCATTTTTGTTGTGTTTTTCGGTCCTGAAGAAAGCCGGGTCAAGTGACCACTCCGGCTGAAACATGTCGACCACACTATAATTGAACTAAGAATTAGTCTGTAGAATTTTGAATAAGACTATAGGTTCTTTTAGATATGAAACTTGGTTAATCCATATTAAACACATTTTTTGACCAAGTATTCATTTTTAATTTCACATCACATATAAGCACTGTACATCACTTGAGTCCTCGAGTCTTGGGTACACACCCTGGCAGGAGTTTTTTTTTTTTACTGGGTATCGCTGACCTGCGCACCAGGCTGAGTCTTTGGTGACCCGCGGCCCTGGGCTCAGACAGTGATTCCTTAGAGTTCCAAATGACGATGCTCCGCCAACAAGGGTGGGCTGATGGACTCTTACCTCCTGCGAGGTGGTGTCTCAATTACCTGTAGGATTTCATGCATTCCTCCACAGTAACTATTGGTTAGCTATTCTTCTTTAAACGGACTGTGCACCTTCTGATGGTTATTTGTAGTGTCCAGCTGGGATTGGAGGTGTTTTAGTCCTTAAACTAAGTCCCCTTTTTTGACCCTCTTATAAAATAGATTTTTGATGTCTGGAGGATCCCCCTTTCCCCCCTCCAGAAGGCTACCATCAGGGGGCGCACTGACAATGCGCCATCTTTTGGGTGGCACACTGTCAGTGCGCCTTCTGATGGCTTCTTTGTCTCTGCGTCCGCTTCTGTAATGTGGCGCAGGTGCAGCAGGAAGGGATTCCCTCATTTGCATTGGGCCTTGACCCCATACAAATGAGGCAACGTCCTCTGAAGATAGCGCTGGCGCTTTATGTGCGCCATCGCTATCGGTATTACAGAAGGGAACGCACAAGCATCTGTACCCCATTCTGCAATACCAAAGACCCCCGGGGGCACACAAAGCGGGCACAAACACACTGTGCACCCCTGGGGCAATTGTATAATAGAGCCCCTGGTCGTCTTATTCTGCCACAATGTTTCTGAGGTGCTCAACTAGTTATTCAGCTATGCGGTGTCAGATAAAGGTGTTAAAACAAGCAGCAAAATGGCTACTGTGTAGGAAAATGATGTTAGTAATGAAACGTGTGCAAGGCCTACAGCCTATACACAAAAAGAACTAGGAATGCAAATCCCCAGGAGCACAGCCGTGGAACAAATGGATATTTGAAGGTCTGAGTCTTTATTTACCAAAGTCAACATAAAGCCAGCAGTATCTAGGCGTGTGTGCTGTTTCTAGCCAGCTGATAAATACTATTCAAAGGAAATCCACCCACATATCCTCAAAGAAGTTATCCCTGTGTTTTCTAGTTTGAAAAGTGGCACGGTCCCATTTCAGTAAACCTGATTAACATGCGACTGCAATTCCAGTCTGAAAGGCTGAAACACCTAAAATTAATTAAAAGAAAGCACCTACAGGGTACTTCCTTCCCCATATCACTTTAGTTTTAAATGTTTCAATTTAAGGCTCGCTCTGGCTTGAGTCGTTGCCAGCAAGCCCATTCTACTGCACAGATCTTGACAGAAAAATATTTTTGATTGACAATAAAGCCATGCTGTGAGAATTATTTAGAAATGAGTTTTTCAAGGCGTTAGAGGTGGGAGGGATTGAGTGATATCACTTTTTTTTAATAGGACCAAATTGCAACAAATCCCAATGTATTGCCTGTGACTCACAAATATATATATATATATATGTACTCAACAACAAGTCCCTTGATGCACTACTACATACAGCGAATAATGCAGACAGCAGTACAATACTAAGCCCCTATAAGCAGCTTATTGTCACATAACTATTTAGCAGTTTCCTTTATTAAAAGTGACCCTTTTAAAGTTCACCAGATAGGTCCTGCAGATCCTAAGCATGCAAATGTCAGACAGGATTGACATTTGATGTGTGATTGCTAAAACCGTGCTAGGTGTCTGTTACATGTGTTAGTCAGTAAAATATGGCTTGCAGTGTGTTTAACGCTTGGCATGTGTTAGAAATTGGGTCTCTAGTTGGCAGAGGTATGCACCCTATCTAAGTAAGGACCACAATCCTAGTCAGGGTAAGTTAGAAACACACTAAAAGATAACCTGTGCTCATCCTCTGGTAGCTTGGCACAGGCAGTCAGGTTTATCTAAAGCGGCAATGTGCAAAGTATTGTGCAACACACACTCACAGTAACACATGGAAGACACCACAAAAATACTACACACAGGTTTAGAATAATAGAGAATATTTTTATGAGAAAGTGAAGACCAAAACAACTAAAATACAATAAGTAGAATCAGTGTTATACATGATTAAAGAATAAACCAAAACTAGTGCTTAGAAGTCAATAGAGCGCAAAAGGTTACTTGAGTTCACTCTACACTAGGGTAAATCCAAAGTTCAGGCCGAATGCGATGGAGGGTATGCCTGCTACAGGACTCAGACAGATTCCACTGACAAAGTACCTTGCATGTAGCTAACATGGAGGACCCACTGTGAGGAGTCAAGGAGATGCTGAATCGTATTCGATCCCACCGAAGGAGGCAAAGCATTGGTGCTGATTCATGCACTTGATGAAGGCTTCAGCAACGAACCCCTTTACGATGCAGGAACTGCATCAATGTCGAGCTGTGCTATCCATCGAGAAGTGCAGTCTGTAGAGGTGCTGTAGTTGATCTGCTTCTGCTTTGGCGTTGAAGAGTAATGTGCCAATTCCGATCAGTGCAAAGAAGTCAATGCGTTGACGCTGAAGCAAAAACAGCTGCTGGACCCACTTTTGAGTACCATGATTGAATTGACACCTCAGAAAAGGGAGTAGTCACATATGGCAGAGTCCAGCAGCAGCAGGGTTGCAGGAAGTCTTTGATGGCCCTGAGACTTTAGAACAGGGGGCAAGCCAGTAAGCCCCTGGAGTCACTCTGGGTTCAAGCTAGATGGGTCCAGTCCTTGTTTGCCCAGCAGGGAATAGATCAACAGGCTGCAGGGCAGCTCATCAAAACAGAGAAAACACAACAAGATGAAGGACAGAGTGCTGAAACGTTTCAACCACTCACCTCCAGTCACAGATCTGGGTTTAATCAATTGTTCTTTTGTTCACAATGCCACCCCAGTTTGGACCCAGCCATATGCAAATCAGTCTTGACCCTGCTCCTCATGGGAACAGAACAGCCCGAACTGCCAGGCCAGGTCCTTCCAGGACTGGAAACAAGCATCCTGGGAGTGGTTTGGGGGTTTTACCACTCATCAGCTAGGCTAGCTTGAATCCAGTGGCACAGAAAACAAGGTACCCACGTCGGGGCATGCCCTTGGCCACTTTGGGACAACATAGCAAACACAACAAGATGATGGACGGAGTGCTGAACCTTTTCATCCACTCAACCCCAGTCACAGATCTGGGTTTACTCCATCGTTCTTTCGCTCACTATGCCACCTCAGTTTGGACCCAGCCATATGCAATGCAGTCTTGACCCTGCTTCTCATGGAAATAGTCCAGCCCGAACTGCAAGGCCAGGTCCTCCCTGGATTGGAAACCAGCATCCTGGGATCGGTTTTTGGGTTTCACCTCTCATCAGCTAGGCTATCTTGAATCCAGTGGCACAGCGAGCAAGGTACCCATGTTTGGGCATACCCATGCCCACTTCGGGTGAACATAGCAAACACAAGATGATGGACGGAGTGCTGGAACTTTTCAACCACTCACCCTCAGTCACAGATCTGGGTTTAATTCATTGTTCTTATGCTCCCTATGCCACCCCAGTTTGGACCCAGCCATATGCAAATCAGCCTTCACCCTGCTCTTCATGGGAACAGTCCAGCCTGAACTGCCAGGAGCAAAGTCGTCAATGCATCAATATTGAAGCAAAAACAGCTGCAGAACCCACTTCTGATGCCCAGGACTGGATTGGCAGCTCAGGCAAGAGAGGACTGACAGATGGCAGAGTCCAACAGCAGCAGCAGGGTTGTAGGAAGCCTTTGATGACCCTGAGACTTCAGAACAGATGCAAGCCAGTAAGCCCTTGGAGTCAGCCCGGGTTCAAATTAGATGGGTTCAGTCCTTTTCCTCAGAGGGGCAGAGAACAGCAGGCAGAGGGGCAGCTCAGTAAAGCAGAGAAGCAGTTCCTTCAGAACAGTCAGTCAAGCAGAGTGGCCATCCTTGTAGCACAGTAGTCTTTACTCCTGGCAGAGTTATGCACATGTCCAGTAGAGAATTGTTTTGGTAGGGTCAGAGCCCCAGTACTTATACCCAAATGTGCCTTTGAAGTTGGAGCGACTTCAGAGCATGCCCTTGAAGTGTACAGGTCCCCTTTCATCCTAGCAGTGCCTACCGGGATATCTGTGGGGGATAATCAGCTCTTTCTGGGGACTCTGGACAAAGCCTATTCAGGTGTAAGTGTCAGCTCCCTCTCTTTCTACCTGCCCATGAGGGCCATCAGCTTGTAGATGAATGCAAATAAGTACTCTATCACACTCACCCTTCCTGTGTACGTGGCTGTCTAGAGGGAATGCACAAAGTGGAGCTGTCCCCATCCCAGACATGTATTAGAGACAGTCTGCAAGGCACACAGAGCAGTAAGAACAGAGAAATGTCAACATTCTAAAAGTGACATTTCTAAAACAATATTGTTAAACCCAACTTTAGAACTAAAAATGACTTATCATTACAAATCCAAAGATATGAAACATGAACTAGCTATTCCTTTCTAATCAGGAATTACAACTTAAAATTGTTTTAAGGAGTTCCCAATGCTAGCCTATGAGAGGAGTAGGCCTCACAGTAGTGAAAAACAAATTTAGCTGTTTGTCACTACCAGGATATGCAAAACATAATGTACATGTCCTACCTTTTAGCTACACAGCACCTTGCATAGCACCCTGCCCTTCAAGCTGCCTAGGGCCTACCTTAGGTTGACTTGTGTGTAATAAAAGGGGAATGTAAGGCTTTGCAAGTGATTTTAAATGCCAAGTCTAAGTGGCAGTAAACTGCACACACAGGTATTGCAATGGCAGCCCTGAGACAAGTTTGAAGGGCTATATGTGTGGGTCGCCCAATCAGTGCCGCAGGCCCACTAGTAGCATTTAGAATACAGGCCCTGGGTATAAGGAACATGTTAGACCTGGCACCTTGGCATGGGTCTCACTTCCATTTTTGTTGTTGCCTCGTGTTTTTGCTGGTTACAGATACTTTGGGCACTGTGCCACTGATGTCCAGTGCCACAGTGCAAGTGCTCCCTATGGTAAATTGATGTATGGATTAGTGATTCCATGTTTGGCTGGTTTGGTTTACTTGTCAGACCCTAGTACAGTGCACTGAGTGTGCCCAGGGCTTGTAACCAAATGCTGCTGTTGGGCTTGCAGCACTGGTTGTGCCACCCACAGAAGCAGCCTGTAAAAGTGTGTCTCAGGTCTGCCATTGCAGAGCCTGTGTGCAGTCTGGTACTGCCATGTTGACTGGGCAAGTGTGCCCACTTGCCAGTCCCTAAACCTTCCCTTTTCTTCATATCAGACACCCCAAGGGCAGGGTGCTTTGTAGGTAAAAGGTAGGACAAGCCCTGATGTATGTGGCATGTCCTAATAGTGAATTACAGCCATTTTCGTTTTTCACTATTGCAAGGCTACCTGTTCCCCATAGGCCAGAATGGGCAGTTTGATTATTACATCTTATAATCCTAACTGACTCAGGGAACTACATAGAAATTCGAGTTTAGTATGCCTGAACTCAGAATGATAAAAATGCATCTTTTTAGTGAAGTTGGTTTTAACATTCTGTGTTTGAAAATACCACTTTTAGAAAGTAGGTATTATCTTGTCTAACCATCCAAGCCTGCCTCTGCTAGGTTGTGTATTCCTTGTCTGGAGTTTGAGTGACAGGGACTGGGGGATTCCAGGAGACAGGGTGAGTCTGTACAGGGCTGAATAGAGAGATCTGCATGCAGATGGGAGGGAGGAGTTGCACCTAGGAATTGAATAGGGCTCTGCCTTCCCTCCACAATGCTGGCTCCACCTCATGTGGTGCGTCTGATGTCCCTGGCCTACACTGTGAAAGGAAAGAAGGAGTCAGGTAAACAAAGTGCTCCAGGACTGACCAGAACTGGTTTGGACTAGGCAAAGGCCTCTCTGCCTTCAGAGAACAAAGAGAAACTGTGTATAAAAAGGGGTCCCAGAACCCAGAACTTTAGATCACTTTTGGGAAACAAGAAGAAACCTTTGCTGAGGAGAGGAACCAGAGAGACTGAGGAGAGACTATCCCTAACCTTGAGGGATTGGCCTGCAGTGGTTGCCTGACTGCCAAAGAGAGGAGAAAGGAACTTTGTGTGTACTTTATTCAACTTGTGAAGTATCTCCAAGGGCTTGAGAAAGAGCTTGCCTCCTGCTGAAGTCTCAGGGAAAACAGACTTCACCCACCAGCTCCCCAAGAGTTCTTTGGAAGTGCCTGCAGTTGTGTTGGGCTTTCTGAGGCACTGCGCGTCGCAAGGAGCTGGAAGCGCGCCACACGAAGAAGAAGCGTGTCGCCAAACTGCTGCTGTCGCTTCACAACGCGAAAGAGCCTCGCATTGCCGGAGAAGAGGATCGATGTCGCACCAGACGCTGCTGCATCATCGGAGAAGCGTGTCGCAGCTGCATCCGCTGTTGTCACATTGCTGGGAAAGTGGGTCGCCGCTGCAGTTGTCGCATCATTGCCGAAGCACCTCGCATCGCCGGAGAAGAGGATCGACGTCACATCAGATGCCGCCGCATCACTGGGAAGCGTGTTGCAGGGCCTGTCGCGGCTCAGAAGAATCATTGAGTCGCCGCATAGCAATCAGGCGTGCACGCATCGTGTCACATCAAGAAGAAGATGCCATCTTTGTTTCATCGCACCGGATCTTCATCGCATCACGGCATTGTGGGGCGCATTGCCACGGAAGCGCAGTAAGAAACCAACGCATCATCTCCCCTCGCAGAGAAGAACCGACGCATCCCCTACGCATCAGTAGTGACCCGACGCATCACCGTTCTTGCGTATAAGGAACCGATGCATCACCTTCCCTGCAACACTTTTGTTGTATAGCGTTACACATCCTAAGGTACATTGAACTCAAAGTGTCGCATTTTACATCTTAAGAGAACTATGCTATTTTCTACCATTTTTAAAGTACAGTATTGTGGATTTTTGTCGTTTGTGGTCTTGTGTTAAGTCTATATAAAAAATACTTATTTTTATACTACAACTTGTGTGGTGTCCATCTGTAGTGTTGTCACTGGGTCACTGTATGTGTTCACAAATGCTTTACACACTGCCTCTGAGATAAGCCTGTCTGCTAGTGCCAAGCTACCAAGGGGGTGAGCAGGGGTTATTTTAGGGGTGTACCCCCTTACCCTGACTAGAAGCAACAGTCCCTATTTGGTCAAAGGTACCTACCTCTGCCAACTAGAGACCCCCAGTTCTAACAGTAAACTACATTACTATGGACTTATCTGTAAACGAAATATGTCAATCATGTATACACCAATGTCACCAGATATAGGCGAGAAGCACATGCACTTTAGCACTAGTTAGCAGTGTAAAGTGCTTAGAGTCCTAAGGCCAACAACAGAATACAGCAAAAAGGGGAGGTAATTGGGCAAAACCTTTTGAGGAAGACCACCCTAAGGATGACAGGAATAACAACATGCATTGGGAATAGATATATCTGTGTCTACGACTAATGATCTGAATTCTTTGCTACTTTTGCATTCACATCCTCTTTGCCATCTGATAGGCTTTCAAAATAATGTAATTTATGACTCTATCATGGTTGCAATTAAGTTATGAGTCTCCTTGCTGTGAAGGACATGTTGCTCACAGCTTTTCGGCCTGTTGGTATCATCGATCTGCCTGATGTGACTTCTATGCTCAATCTCAAATACATTTTGACATATTGAATGGTTGAGACCTAATACAGCATTATGGCCCATCTCCCAGGGACTGCATTTAGGTATACGGAAGGGTGATGCGCAGCCCCATCCATGAGCCTTAAAACACCCCTGTGACTCCCCATTCCCCAGGGTCAGCTCTTACACTGTGTCACAGGGAGCCGACCCTTGTGACACAGTGGTTTCTCTGTCCACAAGAGCGCAGGCAGGGAAAGCTATAGTGCTTCCACCAGGAGGGAGTTTTGGAAATGCTCCCTCCAGGTGGGAGCAGACTTTTGTTTCCCTGCCCACGCTCTTGCAGGCAGAGAAACTCAGATTGCTTCCACCTGGCGGGAGCAAACAGAAACAGCCCTCTCATCCAGTGAGAGCAATGCCGACTCCCACAGCACCCAGGATAGGTGCATGATGGAAGCTGGTGGGACTTTAATTTTAAAAAGAATTTGGGGGTTGGGGACCATGGGGCCTGCAAACGATCAAGGAGGGGGGTTGTGCCCCCTCTCCCTATAATAAAAAAATACAGCCTCAGAGGACGGAGTCGCCGGGGCCTGCAAAGGTCTAGGGATGAGGCTGCACGCTCTACTCCACATTTTTTCCCAAATCACCCCTGGGGGATGGTGCTTTACTGAGTGTGTGAAGGGGAGGTTGGCTGTCCATGGGGGTTGGACACAGGGCCCAATCACATGGCAGACCCAGAGGTCAGCCCTCCGCCAAGCTGAAGGCCGTGCACATGGGAGGGTTAGCTTTAGGTATGGTAATAAAATATTAATTTCCGTAAAAAAAACCTTGAAATTCTCTGAAAAATAAAGGTCAAAGTGACGTTATTGTTAGGTTAAATATTCTGTGATAATATAACATTTGAAATTAAAAAAAGCACTGAAATTCACCAGTTATGGTTACCTATAGTAACTATTACCCGTGCCCCAAGGTAACTATAACTTGCACCATCGCCATGCCCTGGAATTACATAGATTACATCACTCATGAAAAGTTATATAACATCATTGATAACATCACTGCAACATTTGAAATACCATCATTGACTGTGCATGGTGGGGGAGCGAGCTATAGTTACCTTAGGCCACCGCTGTGCTGGCGGCGATCACTGAATTCAGTGGAGTAGTCTGTCTGGATAGTGTTCATAGTGTCATCGGCCAGCCTGATGGACAGAGTACCATCTGCCAAACTCTAGATTCTGCAAATAATTCCTATGCTCTACTGCTAAACAGTGTTCCTTTCATGAGTGTTTAGACAGGAGTGTCCAATGCAGTGTGTACAGCCATGTTCCCTTTCCCTGAGCACCAAAGTGTGAGAATCTGGTATCCTGCTATTTGAATTAAGCCGCAACCTCACATGAATCTAATGTGTGTTCAAAGACATAAGCCTCTGCCATGGCCAAAGTGAGGTCTGAGACCTATCCTGGACTTGGAGGGGGGCACCAAGGGACCTCTCATTTGTTGGAGAGGAGACTGCCATTTTTTTCATGACTTTAGCATGCAGAGTGCTGGTGGCAGCGTAAAATGTTTTCTGAATCAGTTGTGTTAACCAGACATTTTTATCTGTGTCATAGGAATGGAGGCATACTGGCCCACTCATGTAAAATCTCACTTTTATTTATTTATTTATTTATTTATTTTTGTTTAAATCTTTTTATTAACACTTTTGCATTTTTGTAATACAATTACTTATCATAAAATAACATGTGACCCATGTTGGTTTCAATCCGACAGTTATGAAATATGCAAACTACCAACAACAGTAATTAATGGGTCTTTAATTATTCATCCACGGGGAATGAGCTATTCATGGCCTGGAGCAGTAGCATAGCAACAGTGGCAGACAGGCCATCGCAACATAGTCCAGTCGCGTGGCAAGCATTGTCAGGTTCCTATCACAATACAATCTCAGGTATGCAAGAATACAATTTGTGTGTCATGTTTAACACATTTCAGAACATTAAACTGAACCACACCCAGTCTGTGAACTTGTGAAATGTTTAAGGACCACCAAGTGCGCAATGTGATGGCCAAAGTAAATGTGTATTAGAAAGCAGTGTTAGAGGTAGTGGGAGCAGCTGCAGGCTGCGCTAGTCTGTGTGTAAAAGCACTGATTCGTTGAGTTCTTTCTTATGCTACAACCCAGATCCTAATGATAACATCCCAGTGCAGTTATTCATGTGCACATATGTGTGCTGGTGTGGTGCATGAGAGATCAAGAGCAATGGAAACCTGTAGGTTATATTTTGGAAGCCCCTGACCCATCTGTGTGAACAAGATCAAGGTGAAGTTGTTTTCTCAGACAGTGGAATTATACTGCTGACATTCTTGAAGCTGAAGGGGGGATACCTTGGTGCCTAAGAGGGTAAAGAGAAGACAGGGTTTCCTTTAGAAATTTGATTAGGTCCTTTTGCTGTGAAGGGATCTTTAATTAGTTTTTGAGATCATTGCAATTGGGTAAATGGTGTAGGTGAAGGGGGGGCTGCATTCTCTGTTGTACAGAGTGTGAAGGCTGCTGAAAGAGAGGCCAGCCATTTGGCTCTTTTCTAATCACTGTTCAGGGTGGCTGTTTATAGCCAGGTGAACTGGAGATGGTCCTGCTGTGAGCAACATCACTATACACAAAGGCTGTGCCTGCAAGACCTGAAGTTGTGCCCAAGCAGACAGTACTACTGTGACAACTGACTGAACTTTAGTGGACTGCACCACTGTACATAACTGTGAGATGGGTCTGGTTTGTACTTGGTGACAATGAAGTGATCTGTGGTCGCCTCATTATCACTGACTCTGCAGCTCACAGCCAAACTCACTGCCACCCAGAAGTGTACCTGGGACCAGCTGGAGGCAATCAATAATGCCAGATCCGGCACGGCTGCACAAACTCAAGGTAGCAGCCGTCACTTCTCCGACAGACTTGACCCAAGTGCTGGATCACTCACAGCTAGTGTGTCTTCTCCTGGGAGAGGGAGGGAGAACCTGACATTTACTGTGGGTCCCGTTCCTAACTGCAACCTCCATGGTACCGCGCAGTGGGGAAATAAAATTAAACATTTGAGATTAGGACAAAAAACTAAGCGCATAAAGAGATGCAATAGCACTGCATCTCTTCTTGATACCCAAGTCTGCCCATACCAGGCTTGAACCTGGGAATAGGATAGAGAGCTAAGGAGAGATTACCTATCCATGGCTCCGCAGCAGTGAGATATGAGTACCTGCATATAGTAGTGTGTAGTATTAAGTTATCTGAGGGTATTAAAGAACTTTCTTTTTGCAAAAGGCACAAACTAGATTGGACAATCAGTTTATTGCAATTCTGGGGGATTGTGAAGTTCAGAGCATGAAGCATCCACACACAATCCTCCCTGAGAACCATGTGACTGTTCGTCCTTGGTACTATGTAGATAAAGTGTTGAAGAGATTGTACTTGGCCCAGTTTGCAGACTTATAATTGGATGGACCCTAAAAATCAAAGGCAAATAACCCTAGCTTGGGTCCAGTAACCCATGATTCATTGTGCCCCTCCCCCCGAGAACAGGGCCAGATAGTTAGGCAACCATTATATGTCTAAATGTATGCAATCTCTCAACAAGTCTCACTGCCATGCTCTGAGCAAAATTGCAAGCACCGTAGAGGAAAGCCCTGTTTACATGCCATTGGCATAATCCAGCCTGGAACAAGATCACAGAACTCAACACTGAAGACCCTAGTTCATGAGGGATGACGACAAAGATTTTCTTCAGGAGCTTTAGTTGATGGAGTTATCTCTCTCTTCCAATAGAGCTCCGTATCCAAATGAAAACAGAGGTTCTTGACCAAAGTGTCACTGAGGGTGGAATGTTCCAGTTGCGGCCAGTCCCCTGCCAAAGCGGGGGGTGGGCCGGGCCGGAGAGGGAGGTGGGGAGGGTTTGGTTACAACAAAATATATATATTTTTAAATAAACTCACCTTAACGCTGCCGCCGTCGTCTCCCGTGCATTGGTTCTTCCTGCATCTGGCTCAAGCTTTGGGCACAGGCTCCCAGCCTGCCCTGCGGCCAATCCTGAAGCTGCTCTCGCATGAGAGCAGCTTCAGGATTGGCCTGAGCGTCGGCATCTTGTGCTCCCAGACAGACTGGGAGCCTGTGCCTGCTCTCTCCAGCCCCAGCAACGCAGCTGAGGCTGGAGAGAGCGTCACTGTGCGTGATGTGTTTTGCCAGCCTGAGTCGGCCAGCCAAACACCTCATGCTCAGTGAAGGGAGTGCCCACCACTCCCCCACCAGCAGTGTCATCCCCTGGACCTACCCCCAAGACTCGTCAGAGTCCTGGGGACGGGTCAAGGAGATTAAAATAGAAGCACAACACGGGTTTAAAACCCATTTTATTATCGCTTTATGTGGTGGTGATGGGAGTGGTGGCGCTCCTCCACTCTAATGGAGCGGTCGCCACTGGATTGTTCGAAATTAAAAAAGTGAACAAAGATAGACAGGCACTGGAATATTAGAGAAGAATGACTATACCAGCCAATATTGGTCCTATGTGAACTCATTGTCTTCAAGGGAGCTTCCATAGTTACAATGTTTGAAGCCCACATATGTGGTGGCATAAGCACTTTTGCTAGAGGGGAGAATGCAGCTTGTGCCCAAAGTGAAAGTAAGGGAAGCCATAATGATTAATACACAAACCTAATTTAGTGAAACAGAAATGTTGAAATAAACGTGTGATTTTACCAAACTAAGGGTCTTTTTCGTCTTGCATAGGTTACATCAGACTATACACCATAAGTAATGATGAAGTATATGCTGTTAGGATACAATATTATGTGACAATGTACACACTCTGACATACGGGGGATTTTAGGATTTCTGTCTTCCTATCATCTAACCCGCGTTCCCAAAATCCGCAAATCACATAATCTCTTCCACAATAAAATATACATTACAGCAGCCTGACCATTGCACTTAATAAAGCAACATTATGCATCCTACCCCTTATATGAAGGAAGTTTTCAAACATTTCTTTCCAGAAGAGTCATCAAAATGCATATATGTATAGGGAAAAATGTTGTTTTCAGCACTAAAATGTAGTTTATGTTTTGAAAATAAGAAATTCAGCGCCACCCTTGCACATCTTGGTGATAAAATGCACTTTCTACTAAAAGCATTAGAATGGCTGCTTTTAGAGGTAAAGGGCCTGTACAGTGAGTAGCTGGTCTCTGGCGAACTCATTTGGCATCATCATTCACGTTCTATTCTGTGTTGACAATTACATCACAAGCCCTTCCTGTTCTCACAGAACTATTCATCGCACATCAGCATCAGCCACGTGTGGAATGCAGCGAGATCAGAAGTCACAGGGCTTCCAGGCACTGCACAGGCCTTTTAAACATAGCATACAATAGCGTGTTTGAATTATAGCGCTTCATACCCTACTTCTTCCATTCTTAAGTGCTGTAGGCTTTATTATACATTAATTTTCCCACCTTCGCAGGGCAGAAGACTGGATCTACCTTGTGAAATTCAAACTCATGAGTTGAATATCACAGCATGTTTCAGTGGCAAGCGATTAAGTTGTGAATCACTGTTTGATGGGAATTTCCCATGAACACCTGATAAAATGTTAAGCAATGACAAAAAAAATAGAAAGCAATTTTTTTTAATGTCAATTGAACCGTTTTTTAAATGATAAAAAAAATAGAAACCAAATATTTTGTATGTCAATTGAACCATTTTTTAAATGACAAAAAAAAATAGAAATCAAATATTTTTGTCAATTGAACCATTTTTTAAACGCACTAATGTATAGACATCATCACGATGATCAGAGCTCATCATTCACTATTTAGCCACACGGATTCAAGTGCTCCTCTCTTAGTCGTTTTAGCCCCATAAACAGCTGCTAACTGTGCTGCCAATCATCTCAATGCACCAATTGCTTCCTGAGGTGGCTCGCCATTTCCGTAAAAAATATGTCATCCCTCATCTCACATGCCTGCTGCCGAAAAACCAGACCTGATCGAACTCTTCCAGCTGATCCGAGCCCCTCCAGCTTGGGACACACATAAACAACATTAGAAGGCACTCAACCCATCAAATAATGCAAGAGATTCCTCCAATAAGACCCCTGGGCCCCCCTAAATATGCTCCTGAAAGCCCTCCGCTCTTGAAACAGGAATTCATTCCAAAGGAAGGAAATTGACTGGATATTATCCTGAGCAGAGAGAACCTTTCCGCTCTGCTCTCAAGTGAGTCCTCGAGACCCATCTGTCAGGGGACGAATCGGAGAAGCCATGCTTTACTGTGTGGCATAAGCCAATAGCCAGAGGGCAGCTTTTAGCCTGTTTGATGACAGGCCGAATGGGATACAGTAAAAAACGAAGTCAGCTGCAACAGAGGAATTTTAACCTAGGACTAAGGGTTAAGTATTAGTGTCGACCGGAGCGGGCTCTGCGTCCATGGGGATACCCTCGGCAGCGGTTAAGAGCTGCTCCTAAGGCAGAGAGGTCAAAATCCTTAGCTTTCGCTTTTAAGATCTATTTACAACATATTGAGAACTTTTTTCTGCAGGAAGGCGGAAGAGACAAGGCCTTGAACGTATGGCGCAGCTAGGCAACGAGTCAATATTTCTAAAGCACGCCACAATTTAGATTTCTGCTTGGTCGCCCACATAACTTATTTTTGAAGCAGAGGGGCAGATTTACAAGCCCCTTGCGTGACTTTTGCGCCGCCGTTGTGTGACTTTTGCGCCGCCGTTGCGTGACTTTTGCGCCGCCATTGTGTCACTTTTGTGATGCAGCTGCGGTGAAAATGTTGCGGCCCATTTACAACGTGATGCATCTAGGGAGATGCATCATGTTGTAAAGCCCTGGGTCACATTATACCTGCGTCAGGTACAATGTATGCAGGGTGGGCGTACCCACGCAAAAAGCCATGCAGACCTGACGCAGTGAAATCTACAAGATTTCACTGCATCCCTCTACGCCTTCACTGCGTAAAAATCCCTACGCCTGCTCAGACCAGGCGTAAGGAATGACGCAGGACTCACCCATCTATTGTGCCGCATTGCTGGAGTTGCGTCACTTTCGTGAGCAACTCCAGCAATACGTCACTTTTGCACCAACAGATGCGGCAGAATTTCTGACGCATCTGTTAGTCCTTGCGCCATGGAGCACTGGATTGTAAATGCAGCGCATCCATAGTGGTGCAAGAACATTCAGCGCTTACGCAAGGAAACTGACGCATTTATGCAGATGTGTCAGTTCCTTGTAAATCTGCCCCAGAATGTTTATGTCAGCCTGGTCACTCACAGAATATCATAGTCGTGTCCAGTAATCAATGCTCCTTATCTTAAGAGTTGATTAGATCAGCAGTGAAATTAGACTCAAGAAAGCTACTTCTTGCATCTCCAGTTATAGTTAGGCCTGGGTGAAATTTCCATTACGTAGTCATAATCTTGTTTAATTTCGGAATATGCTTGCCACATAAATTTCCGCAATTACACTTGTAGGCCATGTTGCATAATTACATGCCATTTGCAGCAAATATTTAGGGACATATTTACAAGGCCAGTGCGATGACGTCACTTTTCTTGACGTTCCGGCGGCGCACTGAGCTTAACCACATCTACGAGGCCACGGAAAGCCAGCCTGTGTGGCTTTTCATGGATGTAAGGCAACACATTGCAAGTCGCTGTATTGCCTCACACTGCGTGGAGGAGGTGTGTCATGGGGTTGCAGTGGGTGTTCCTACTCAACGCCCATGGTTTTTGACCCATTCCCAGATTTACAACATAGCGTACACTGGGAATGCGTCAAAACCATGCACCTACCCGGGTTGTTTTTGTGAAGGAAGGTGTCCCTTTTTACACAAACACAACCCAATTTCAACACATGCACCCTTGCACCGTGGTGCAAGGGTGCCTGCGTGGGCGCATGGCAGACATTGGAGAGCCAGCGCTGTGAAAGAGGTCAGGAAGGCGCCATATATCATAGTTAGAGCGCATTCTGCCCTTTTCTTCGGATGCAGGGCAGCGCAGTAAGAAACCTTTTGACGCTGCCCTGCACCAAAATATTGTAAATAAGGCCCTTAGTGCACAGGAATATATAGTGTGAACAACCACAACGCGGGTAACTGCTGTTTGCAGGGCTGGTGTTTTTACTGATATTTGTTAGAACGAAATGAACACAAAGATGCATTTTAATTAAAATATAACAGTTTTTGCAATTTGCATAATTATGTGTAATCTTGTATATTGCATAAGCACTCAAAAACAAATTAAATGAATTTCACAGACCCTTAGTTTAAATGGATACATAACAAGACAGTCAGAAACTTTTCTTTCTGTTCTATTTGTGTATAAAAATAAAATTATTTCAGCCAATTTAGAAAGGGCTAATGTCACTACTTGAATTTGACAATGCGCTTTACTCAGTAGAAAAGAGAGAGAGGTTAAAAAAAGGGAACACAATGCCTGGAGATTGTTAGAGAGCAGGGAAAACCAGACCTGATTTTCCTAGAAAATTAGAAAAATATTCAGAGCCCTTTTAGATGAAATGTAGTGACTTTGAGGATTTCACTACTTTACTGGCTTTCTGGATTTTACAGACATTCCCCAGAGTAAGCCTGGAAACCTGCACCTGATGCAATTTTCCAGATTGTTTTTTTTTTTTTTTTTTTTTTTTGAAAACCTTTATTTCGAAATTCAGGACACAGCTATTCAGCCGACAGCCCGAAGGTTCGGCAGCATTGCAAGTTAGATACAGTAATGCGTCCCGGATACAGTACGAAGTGTAATGCAAAGGTCCAATTTTAAATAAACACAGAAAAAACACACAACAAACCCCAGCAAGGCAGAACATTGAAATCCCATGGCGAAAGCCCCCAGGGGAGGCAGGACCCCACTCATCTACTAATTATAAGACTGTGTGCGGAGGAAGAAGGGGAACAGCAGAGGCCCAGAACGGGTACCTAAACCAAACTGTGCTGGACGGTAGGTCCGGGGGAAAGCTGTTCCTCGGGAGGTTCCAGATCCGGGGCAAGACATATTCCCCCCCTATATTGGTTCCACCGCCCCCAGATGGCGTGCCACTTCCGGGGGCGACCTCTAGAGCAGTAGACCGTCTTCTCCCTAAACATGCTCCAATCCATGTTCTCCTTCCACGCGGTCAGTGTAGGGGGACCCGAGGAGCCCCATAATCGCGCGATATCCCTCTTAGCCACCATGTTACCCAGAGTCACCCATTGGGTCTGTGCCTCATCGAGATCAGTGGGCCCCCAAACGTTCAGGAGGCAACACCGCGCCTCCGGCTGTACCACAATGCCCGTCACCTCCCCCATAACTGCATGGACTCTCCTCCAGAACTCCACAATGACCCCACATTCCCAAATGATGTGCAGGAAAGTACCCACCATACCACATCCCCTTCTGCACAGGCCATCCTCCGAGAATCCCATGTGGACCAGCCGTGGCCCCGTAACATACACCCGGTGCAGTATTTTGAGCTGCACCAGCCTCAGACGCGACGGGATCGCAACCTCCTTAGGCGAAGAAACCGCTGACTGCCAGTCCTCATTATCCAACTCGAGGCCATCCCTGGTCCACTGTTCTCTCAGCCCCAATAGCAAGTCTGCCCGGACGTTTATCAACTTCTTATATATGAGCGAAATCGTGCTCTCGGGCATATGACCATCAAGGACTCGGTCCTCAAGGGGAGAGGACTCCGGCACCTTCTCACCCTCCACTAGGACTGACCGGAGGGCGTGACGCAGCTGGATATACCTAAAATACTCTGAAGGCCCTAGCTCAAACTCAGTCTGCAACTCCTCGAAAGACTTCACCCTCCCCTTATGCAGCACATCCCCCACCTTGGATATCCCTATCAGATCCCACTTATCAAAGCCCTTCGTATGCCAGAGTCTTCCCAACCGTTCCGATTCAAACAATGGGGTAGCGAGGGTTAGCCTGTCCTTCCAGCCCAGCGAGTCGGTCGCCATCTTCCATACGCGCACCGCCACACCTGTGGGCCCCGTGAGGGACGAGTCTAGGGACCGCGAATACAACGCCCTGTAGTAGTTGCCGCCGCGCAGCAGCCACCTATCCATGGCATACCCAGGGCTGAGGGCAGGGCCGTAAAACCCATGGTTGATCGTGCTCAACTGCGTGGCCCAGTAGTACCGTCGGATGTCTGGGAGCGCAATGCCCCCATCGTACCATGGGAGCGTCAACTTTGAAATAGCTATTCGCGGCCGCCCATCCCACAGCAACGTCCTTTGGAGGCCTTCGACCTCCCGAAAGTATTTAGCCGGTACCCAGTCCAAGGTGTTCTGGAGGGCGTAGAGGAAGCGGGGAAGAGACATCATTTTGAACAGGGCCGCACGCCCAACAAGGGAGAGCGGCAGCCTCCGCCAACCCTCAACATCTCGCCTCAAGCGTGCCAAGGGGGGGAGCAGGTTCCTCTCATAGCGCACAGCAGGATCCATGGATATAAAAATCCCCAAATACACAAAACCTTGCTGGGCAACCTGTATCGAACATGTTCTAGGGATCGGTGGGACCTCGCCACTAAGAACGTACAAGTACGATTTGCCCCAATTAATCACAAGCCCCGAGTTCCTACCGAACGATGCGAGTACGTCACAGACCACTATAAGTGACTTCTTAGGTGAGGCAAGATACAGCAGGATATCATCGGCATAAAGTGAAATACGGTCCTCGTGATCAGGCGACCACCGAAGGCCCCGTATATCCGGGTGCCAACGTATCCACGCAGCCAACGGTTCAAGGGCGAGGGCGAACAACAGAGGCGACAGGGGGCAGCCCTGCCGAGTACCCCTTCCAAGCTGAAACGGAGCAGATGCCCGACCATTCACCACAACCTTCGCTAGTGGCCCCTCGTACAGCAACCGGACCCAACTCACAAACCCGCGACCGAAACCAAACTTGGCCAGCACAGCCCATAAGTATGCCCACTCCACCGTGTCAAAGGCCATCGTGGCATCGAGAGATGCCACAACAGCCGGTTCACGCAGCGTGCCCACCCTGGCGATGACGCCATGAAGACGCCTAAGGTTCAATGCTGTGTTTCGGTGCGGGATAAAGCCAGATTGATCCGGGTGGACCAGATCGCCAAGTACTCTAATCAGACGGGTTGCCAGGAGTTTGGCCAGAATTTTCGGCTCAGTGTTGAGGAGTGAAATGGGCCGATAGGAGGCGCATCTATCTCGGGGCTTACCCTCTTTGTGTATGACCACGATCGACGCCAGCCGCTGATCCAACGGAAGGATCCCATCTCCCCGCGCCTCCAAGAACATGGCGCGCAGGTGAGGGGCGACCCTATCCGGGAACAGTTTGTACAGATCGATCGGCAGTCCGTTCGGTCCAGAGGCCTTACCCGAATTCAAAGCGCGAATCGCCCCCGCCACCTCGTCAACCGTGATGTCGCCATCCAAATCGTCCCTATCTATGTCAGAGAGGCAGGGCAACTCGATATCACGAAGGAGATCAGACGAGTCCTCGGGCGGCCTGTCCGACACAGAGGAATAAACCCTCTGAAAATACTCCGCGAAACACTCCACAATCCCTTCAGGTTCCACAATCACCTCTCCCCCCTCTCCAATCAACTCTGGCACCACTCTATTGACCCGTTCCTTCCGGTCCAGCCACGCCAGGAGTTTCCCTGCCTTATCTCCAACATCATACAGACGGCCCTGTTGTTCCCTGCTGAGGGTCTTGGCGGCGTCCGTCACCAGGTCCCTATACTCCGCCTGCTTCAAGCAAAGCTCATGCAATGAGGACTCTGTGACCTCCTCCTCCATATCCCCTTCAAGGGCCGCAATCTCCTCCTCTACTTGCCGCACTTCGCAATCCCTCCGATTCTTGGCAGTCACCACCAGGGAGAGGGCCTCCCCCCGAAGCACGGTCTTAAAAGCTTCCCACAGCGAGATCGCCGAGTCCACGGATCCCAGATTGTCCTTAAAGTAATTATCTACCTTCTTTACCAGGGCGCTGCGCATCTTGGGGTCTCGGAAATACCAAGGGTTAATGGGGGCCACCCTCCCTCCTCCCTCCCGACCGAGATCCAGCCGGATCCACACTGGCGAGTGATCAGAGATACCACGTGCCATGTGCCTCGCCTCGGATATCAACGAGGCATGTGCGGCCAAAGTGAGCAGGTAGTCAATCCTGGAGAGGCTACCATGCGCCCCGGAGTGAAACGTGTATTGACTCTGTGTGGGGTGCCGGAGCCTCCAGCAGTCTATCAGGCCAAACGTGTCTAGGAGGTCTGGAAGCCATTTCTGAGCCCCCCCTGTGTCCCTGGGCGGGTATCTATCCAGCAGGCCGGAACCCACAGCGTTGAAATCCCCTCCCACTACCAGCATACCCCCCGGGAGAGTCAGCAAAGCCCTGCCCAACTCAGCAAATGTGGCGGCCTGCAGGGCCGGCGGGACATACACCGAAACCAAAACCAAAGTCCTTCCTTCCCACCGCCCCGCCACCGCCACAAACCTCCCCCTATCGTCAACAATGGTGGAGTCCACCTCAAAAGGCAGCGATGCTCTAACGAGGATGCCCACCCCCCTGGACCCAGAAGAGAATCCCGAGTGTGCAATGAATTTATACCCCTTCCTATTCAGGGCATAGCACGTATTGCCTATGAGGTGCGTCTCCTGCAGCAGTACAACGTCTGGCATTGAGCGTTTCAGAAATTGCAAAACAATCCCCCTCTTAATGCGATCCCCCAAACCATTAACATTCCAGCTTATAACACTTAGGCCTCTACCCCCCATCCTCAAACGGAAAGAGGCCCACCCCACACCCGAGGCGCCACCATGGAACAGCCCTGAGGATAATCATCATGCCTTGCAGAAATAAACCCCCCAACAACAAACTCAAACTCCCCATAACTCCCCCCACCCTGCACCCCTGCTGCAGCTTAAAAAGCCCCCCCAACTTGCAGTGTGCCTGTCGCCCTACAAAAACAAAAATCTACAAAAAGTACCCCAAGGGAGGAAAAGAGCACCCCTCGTCCTCCCGCAACCCTCCACAGTTACTGCACTCTATTCAAATCTACAAATATGGTCAAATCAAGTCAGGCCGGCTTTGAGTTATCAGCCCTGTCCATCCCGGCCACTGTCTCCATGCTCAGCTGTGTCGTCCCCGGTCCGTCGCCGGGGCAAAGCGTCCAGCCATTCATCGGCCATAACAGGAGAGTCAAAAAAGAATGTCCGATCTTCATGCACCACCCGTAGTCTGGCGGGGAAAAGCATGGCATACTTTAGGTCCCGCTCCCGAAGCCTTCGCTTCACCCCCAGGAAGCTCTGTCGCTGTCTCTGCACCTGCTGGGTAAAGTCCGGGTAAAAATTCACCGACGCATTCTGGAAGGGGACTGGGCCCGTCACCCTCGAAGCTTGCAGGATAGCGTCCCGATCTCGGAAATGAAAGAGCCGGGCGACAATCGGCCGCGGCGGGGCACCCGCCTTGGGCCGTCCGCCTGGCACCCTATGGGCTCTTTCCACCGCAAAAAACTTCCCAAGGCCCTTAGGCTTCAGATGGTTGAGGACCAAATCTTCCACAAGCAGGTCCGCCGAAGCCTCATCCGAGGACTCCGGGACCCCGATTACGCGCACGTTGTTGCGCCTGGACTGGCTCTCGAAGTCCTCCAGCCGGCGGGCGGCGAGGTCACTCTCGGCCCTCAGCTTCTGGACCTTGTTCTGCAGGTCCGCGACCTCATCAGTGAGGCCCGTGGTCTTGTGGTCCAGGTCCTTAACGCGCTCGTTTGTCTTGCCCAGGTCCGAGCGGATCAAGTTGACATCCACCAGGATGGCATCCACCTTATGCGCCAGGGCCTCGAATTGCCTCCCCATCGAGGTCTGCATCCCATCAAGCGCGCCCATGACATCCTGCAGGGAGAGCTCCGGGGTCCCAGGCGAGTCCTCCTTCTGGGCATCCGGCGCCTGGCTCGATCCACTCGGCGATGTCTTCAGGAGGGCGTAGCGGTCCATACTATTGACTTGGGAGTACGTTCCCCGCCTGGTGGACTTAGTCTTCAGTCTATCTCCTTCTGCCTTGCCCGACATAATGGACTCCAAGCAGTCCAATGCAGTGAGGACCGTCCCCTCTCAGAGAGAGGTATAAAGAGTGAGCAGGTCCGCCTTGTTCTTCCAAAATAGCCCACCGAGCGTCCCTGGGGTTATAGAACCACCCAGAGCACTACAGTGTCCGGGCAGACAAAGGGAACGAAACCGAAAGTGAAAGAGCGAGGGCCTCCGTCCGGTAGTTCACACCTCACCAGGCCGTTGTTGATCAACTAGGAGTCGGGCATCCTGCCAACTCTAGCCCCTGGCATCTCCGGGAGTTAGGCCGCAATCTTTCGCCAGTCATAAGTCCGGTTCCCGGTGGGCGATCCGGTCGCGGGTAGCATCAATCGCCTCCCTGACAACTCAGCAACACGGTGCCATGCATACCATCAGGATTTGAGTCAGGATAGTCGACGGAGGGCGCGAGGGTCTCGGGAGCTCTAAGCTCACGCGGCCATCTTGGTCAAGCGCTAGGCTCCTCCTCAATTTTCCAGATTGTTGGGATGGTCTTGTAACTTTCCATAAAGGGAATATTCTCATTTTGTTAAGTTCTCCATAGTGGAGAATTTCCCTCAATTGAAATAGGATCCTTTTATGAGACATAACCAGCTGGAACCTCTAGTTTGGCGCCTTAGGTAAAACACATTGCCAAGGAGTACCTTTTATGACCATCCAAGGGAGAGTGGTTATTTCTTCATTTGGATGATGACAACTCCATGCAAATGTGGGAACACCTTTGTCAATAAACTTGCTCCATGTTACAGATTTGGATGCACTGCTAAAAATCCATCCGGGGAGTCCATCTGCTCAAGAGGTGACTCACAGGTTGTGCAGTCAAGGGAACCCAGTGGAGCCTGGGAGGCCCCAGAGACCCCATTATCCAAAAAGAGCCTGCAGACACAAACTGTTCCTTTCTGTGGGGTTGTCCTCCCCCACCAAGCCAGGCTTGGCGAGTACATACACAGTTGCTGATAGTGTGACAGCAGCCACAGTGTCAATGTATTTTTGAAGGCATCTGCAACCCCAACTTTTAGTGGTTCTCCCTCAAAGCTAGTGAGAGAGAGATGGCTATATGAACTGACATTCTGTGTGTATTGCTTCGCTTTGTCCACTCCAGGACATGCTTCACCTCTACGAATTAGTGAAGGTGTTTGGAGAGAACCAGGGCCAGGTTTATCATACTTTCAAGCAGTGCAACACAGCAAGACAGCCTGCCGCACTGCGTGCAAGGGACAGGGAAGGAATATTCTATAGTTATCATTATATGGTGCATTCCTGTCCTCTCCTTGTCTCTCAATGTGCTGCCTCGCGCTAACACAGGCACCCTTGCGCCATGGTGCAAGGGTGCCTTCATTGTAGGTAGGGTGGTTGTTGTGGAGGAAGGGGCACCTTCCTGCGAAAAAACAATCCTTAGTGGCATTTTCTGCTTTCTAAGTGTCTCCTAGTTATGCCTCCCCTAGTAAGGCATATCATTTTGAAGCATTGCCAGGTTTGCCTGTCTTGGTTAACCAAGGAGTGCAGCAAATCCATGGGTGGATGCGTGGCAACACCAATGCTTCACCAATGGAACACTTTACCAGGGCAGAGTAATGCAAGGCAGCAACTTGCACTGCCTGGCGTGGCTACAGATTTACCCAGCCAAGCAAGGTGGACTTGCGTGGCTTGGTAAATCTCATTTTAGGTTTTTCATTGTCGTATGTCGCCTTGCATGGCGCAAGGATGACGCAATTTTTTTATAAATTTGCCCCGCAGTCTTTTTTTTAACTACGGAAACAACGTCCGTGTCTGATGGACCCCCCAGCGAGGCCGGGCAGGCATTAGAAGTGAGCTCATCCTGGTTGGTAATAGTGTCAGTGTACGGAGCAGGTAGGTTTATTAAAACCAGATGGTTTTTCAGGATTCTATTTTCCAACTATATCTACTATAGTAGGGCGTTTCATATGTTTGTTTTCATGGCTTAGTTTTGTATAAAACTCATAAATAAATATGCTCTTCTGAAAAAAAACCTGCTGTTTAAACTCCAGGAGAGACTGTTGCTGGCCATTCCAGCTCGCCCTCGGTCTGTGTGTGCGATCTGGGGCACAGCATTGTGCTTTGATTGACACAATGATAACTTGTGCTTGAAACTTGACTCTGTTGCTATGAATCATTATACGTATAGGTGGAAATTGTTAAGAGCACCTTAGCTTTTCTGAAAAGTAATTAAAAAAAAATGTTTTCATTTAATGACCAATCTATCTAGATGCCAAGTCCATTTATATAATTTTGACATCAGTTGCACCGGTCTCCTAATTATGTTACATTCTAGAGTCACTGAAACATCAGTATTGTTAATAAATTTGTTTTAAAAAAGGTGTGCCATTGTGAAAAGATAATGGGCCCGATTCATAAAAGTAAACTGAGACGAAAGTCTAAACTTTACGACTTTTGGTGTTCACAAAGGGCATTTACTACTCGTAAATGCCCTTTGTGAATACCCTTAGTCATAAAGTTGAACTTTTGGTATTCACAAGGTAAATGCCTTTTGTGAATACCCTTAGTCGTAAAGTTCAACTTTTGGTATTCACAAGGGGCATTTACGAGTAGTAAATGTCCTTTGTGAATACCGAAAGTCGTAAAGTTAAACTTTCGACTCATTTTACCTTTGTGAATCAGACCCAATATTTTTCCAACAGGATTCAAAGTTTAAGAATTAGTAAGCCCGATTTTGAAATGGACGTAATGAATGTGCCACGTGTGCACTGTACATCTTTTATGGGCCCAAAGCATGCATTTTTATTGTGCCACATTAAAGGTGGCATGCTCTCTGTGAGCTTGGAGACTATACTATAATTCAGATGGTCAACTGGGGCCATATCTTGATCCTGTGTGTACAGCTGCACAAGCTCAGAATGGACAAATGCCTTTTTTTTTCTCCAAAATTGCTCTATCTACTGTGAATACATTAACTCAGAAATGTGAAGGTCCCGATTAACTTCCGCATAGTCAATAAAAGTGACACAAAGTGACTGGTTTGGTATTTACTTTAAAGTACAAAGGGTATTTTGTACTGGAAATATGCCCTTTTCTCAGTGCAAAAAGTACCCTTTGAATTACTTTAAATGGGGAGGGGGGTGGACTGGAGGGAATACCCAGGTGTTACTTGGATGGATCAGAGAAAACACCAATACGTTTTGACATAAATCCTGATTTAGTAAGATAGCCAGACCGTTCTCTGCAACAAAACGAATGCCTACTGGAAACAGGAGCAAAAAACACATCACAGCACAGCACACATCCAATGCGATGGATCCTTCTGAAATATGGGCAATTTTGTGGATACCATAGAAAGCACAACTACCGCTTCCTGTGACTGATCCAAAAGTTAGGTCAATCTATATCAGAAAAGAGAATTCCATTTCTGATCAATTTTCTATGTCTAAATAGTTGCCAAATAATAGAAGTGTTTGAAACCTTTCTGCAGTTCGGTTATTTGTAAACAGAAGGCATTCAGTGTCAGTAGCACAGGCATTTCCATTCATCCTTTGGTGTAGGTTCGCCAGCCGTTGCATTTCCATTACTTAGCCAGGTCAAATTTACTACCTGCATGACAGAGTTAGATTTGTACTGATGAAATGGGGGCCAAAATCACTAAAGGAGTTTCTGGTTGCAAAGCATGCAAGTGACAGAATCAAAGTCTTTAGAATAGCAAAAGCCAAAGGTGCAATGTGCAAAAGGCATTTTACTAGTCTACAGTTTCTTTCTAACTTGCAAAGTACACTTTGCAACTCAATACCATTCATAAAGTAGAGTGACTTGAAATGGGAATCGCCCTCCTCCTTCTGGATCGTTGCCGCCACTATTGCAATCACAAACCATTGATCAGATACCTCCTTTCAAACAAGTGATATGGATTCACAGAATTAAAGTTTTCCGGCATGGGTAGTTTTTATGTAGAGAATGACAGCTGCTGCTATTGGGTAAATCAGACTACCATCAATTTCTCATTCCAGCAGCATGCCACTCATTTTTGTCAACGTTTAAGGGGGAGAGGCTGCATTCCTAAGTATGTATGTATGTATGTATATGTAGCTATACAATATTTCTAAAGTGTGACCCTAGCAACAAGGCAAGGGAGCACTGTACATGGTCAAAGACAATCCTAACGTCAATGAGTAATAGGGGACGAACCTGAGTTGTGGATGGTTAATGCTTTGTGATGTAGTGTTCTTTAAATGGGCGAGTCTTCACCTCTTTCCTAAGTTGGAGTAGCGTTGTGGCGATCAGTTTGGATATGGGAATCTTGTTCTAAATGCTGGGTTTTAATGATGTAGAAGGCCTGCAGACTTCCTTTTTTCTATTTAACACTCCTTAGCCTACAATCTGATGATGCCCTGTTTGCGGGATGATGAGTTTGTCTGCAAGACAAGAGGGGATGCTGGTCATGATGGCATTACAAATGATGCTGCTGGTTATGAAGATGCGACAGGCTGGCAAGGGCAGCCAATAGCGTTCCATTAGGATAGGAGTGATGAGGGGGGTGTCAGTATGGAGTCTAGGAGGCCAGGGAGCAGGACATTACCATCTTTCAAATTGAAGATTATAAGTATTAGAATAGCTGTTATGAAGTCAATATCTAGAAGAAATTGTTTGACTTTCTTTAGAAGAGAGGGCTTGTACCAGGCCATCTTTGATTTTTTGGCGATGTGTTGCTTCAGGGTGAGGTTGGTGCTCAGGATGAATACAAGTGACTTGGCATTCAGTGAAAGTTGGGGTTTGAAGCCATCAAAGTTCAAAGTTCAAAGTTCATGTCATGGTGCTAGGTCTGCACTTTATATTGTTTGTAGTTCTTGGAAAATAGTAGGAATTCCGTTGGGTTGAGCTTCAAGTAGGCACTTGACATCCGAGTCTTGGTGATGTACAAGCAGTTTATGAGGCACTGGATGTCTTAAGCAGAGCAGACTTTCAAGAATATTAGTGAATTTTGATGCTGTTATCTGTGAATAGAGCACTAACTGGTTCCATGAAAATATTGAAGCTCACTGGAGACAGTAAGGAACCATGGGAGACTCTACAGACGTTGAATAACTTTTGTCAAATGGAGGTGCCCAAGTGAACAAACTGGTGTTGGTTGGAAAGGTCAGTGGAGAACAAGTGAAGAACATTGCTGGAGAATCACTTTTAAGGCTTTGAGGGTGAATATGCGGGTGGAATGCTTGACTGTTGCAAGCAGCTGCAAGGTCCAACAATATCCAGAGGCAGGGTTCATTTTCATTTGTGGTCAAGAGAGCATCATCTATGATGTGTTAAGTAGTAGCCTCTGTGCAGCGGCGTGATCAGAAGCCAAAATGATAGTCATGCAGGAGCTGATTAGCATTGATGCGATCTTGGAGTTGCAATAGACCGCGTTTTCAATGATCTTACCAATGAATGGTAAGTGAGTGATAGAGTGCAGTTGGACGTAGTATGAATATATAAATGGTTTGACTACACAAATAAATAGTTTTTTATGTATCACAGAATCTGCGGGTTGCACATACCTAAATGCCTTGATGCATGGATGTGTTTAAGATAACTTGATACAATGATTTTTTACTGAATTATAAATCTTTCCAAGAATATTTGTTGATTAAATAAGTTGTTAATTTTTCCCTGCAGAAAACTCCCTTCCTTACAGAAGTAGAACTTACCCACGTTCTGTTTGCTCCAAATTTTTCACTAGAGCAGATGTTGATGGTATTGCATCTTTCTGTGGAGATAGGAAAAGTTGGAGTATGATTCAGTGCATTTTTCATCAAACAGCATTCTGCTTCTGTTGCTTCTGTTGGGGGTTTCATCAATGTAAAAATAAATAAATAATATACAATAAAGGCAGTTTTTGTGATGGTGAATGCAGAGATGCCTTACGTATTTCACAGGCCACTATCCCTGCTTTCACAGACATATTGTAGGGCTTTTTGTAAAGGAATAGTGTTGTTAATCCACCACATTACAAAATAAAGGTGGGGCTGCAAAACAATTGGGGACAAATTTACGTTCCATGGCGCATCCCTGCAAATCAGCAAGGATGCGCCAGGGAAGATGCGTCACGCAAGTTTGCCCTTGCGCCACCGCTGATCCGCCGCATTTACAATGCGGTGCATCGTGGCGCAAGGATAAGCAGATGCGTGACGCATCTGCGGGTGTAATGTTGGCGCAGTGCTGAAGTTGTGTCGCAAGTGCGACGCAACTCCAGCACTGTTCCAACCTGCCCTATCCCTAACATGGTGCATCACACCTTACGCCTGCTTGACGCAGGCGTAAGGATTTGACGAACCAGCGTCGGAAAAGTGACTGCGTGAAATCTTGTAGATTTCACTGCGTCACTTTTCCGAGGCGTTCCTGCGCCGGAACGTCCCCCCCTGCGCTGGGACGCCCACATGAAACCTGACGCAGGTTTCATGTGGCTCAGGGCTTTACAACGTGACGCATCTCCCTAGATGTGTCACGTTGTAAATGGGGCGCAACGTGGTGCATGGTTTACGTCGCCGCTGCATCCCAAAAGTGACGCAACGGCGGGGCAAAAGTGGCGCAAGGGCATTGTAAATCTGCCCCTTGGTGTTTAAAAAACAATGACTATTTTGCCAACCTCCCCTCTCCTTAGCATACTGGTCACACATTTCTTTATCTGCTACATTTTGAGAGAGATTTATTAACACTTTGTGCCAAGTTTACATCACAAACATGGCACGAAGTGGTGTAAAGAGTTATTCTTTTCCTTTCCTGTGAAAATCCTGAATTGTGCTGAAAAGTAGCCCTTTGTGCTACTATGCAAAATAAATGAATGCCTCCTTGAGGTAGGTGTAAAGTTTGAGAAAGTTTTCTTTTCTCAAAACCTTTCCAACTTTTGGATGTGTGCTACACTGTACAGCACACACAAATAAAGTGGGAAACGTGTTAAAAACGATGCCTATGCATAGTATTTTGCATTGTAAGTGTAAAAACTATTCTTGATATCACGCACACACCCTTGCACCATGGTGCAAGGATGTGTGCACTGGCACAAGGCAGCCAACAGTGCACAAGAGCAGGGAGGGCGAGGGCAGCGCCATATTTTAGCAGATGCCACGCTGTTCTGCTCCCTCCCTTTCCCACATATGCATGCACATTTTGTAGATCTGCCATTTGTGTGTTAGCAGAGTAGTGTATAATTATACACACCAAATATAATAATGGGTGTCTAAGAAGGAGTGTAGGACAAAGTTCTGCGAGCATGGGAGGATCCAGAAACACAACTAAATTAACCACACTCCACAATCATGTTGCTGTATGGGTATTATATTCTACCCCACATTGCATATTACCTGCACTGGCTTACCATCCAGCTTTTTGCTAATAAATTAGGCCAAACTCCCTGTCATAAACCGTGAACCACTCCAAAAATAATCATTAAAAGAAATTAAAAATCTTTAGGCCAAAGTGCATTGAAAAAACTCGATAAACAATGATGCATGCACATTAACCTGTGGTTCAAAGTCGAGGCCTTTGTCAATTCGTTTCCCAGTTGCAAAGTGAGATGTGAAACATTTGCCCATCCTTGTATTACTGATGACCTGAAACATGAACATCTTTATAGATTCGGTGCAAATGGCAAGGACAACAATGGCGTTTTGAGATTTAGGAATTAAACGATGCTGTCGAATGATCTCTGGAGCAATAAGAAGGATTCTCATTGCTGTTAATGCAGGTTCGGGAAATGACTGCTTGCACACCCAGTCATAGAGATTATTGAAGCTCATGGAAGAGAGGTAAAAATTAATTTGAACACCAGAATTGTCTGGACCGATTAAATGGCACATACATTTCTAAAATGCAGAGTCCACCTTGGCCAGTGGAAACAGTGCACATTTTATGGGCGAAATACCCAAACAACGTTGCTTATTAAAATGAATAAAGTTTCACACAATTTTTAAGTTTGAATTTACATTTAGATTAATGTTTATTTCCAGTAGGTGCAGCAGTAAATCTTATCATAATTTACAGTACATTTCTCATCATGCCATATATCTGACATGGGGCTGCCAGAGAGCAGCACTAGGTTAATGAGAATAATGGTCCTGCCACCCCCATACCTTGCTCCTCCCCACTCAACCCCTGCCACTCCTCTCCACACCCCCCCAGGAAGCATCATCCATGCTTTTGGAGGCGTTCAAACTGAGCTCAGCCTGTACGGTACTACAAATCATCTAAAGAATGCGTTTTTCTCCCTTATTGTTCTGTGGAAGAAATATTTACAGAATTCCAGCATTTATGCAACAGTGCAATATTAAATATGTCACTGACCAGCAGAGGGGATTTGGTCACTTTTTGTCCCCCCCATTTCTGATCTTTTTGGGTGCTTGAGGAATAAAGTTAGTTTTAATTTCAAATTTAAAATACAGTGCCACCCATGTGGCCACACAGTAAAGCTCCAAGTCGGGAAATCAGATTAAACATGTGTTTCTTAAAAATGTATGGTCAGTGTAATATAGATCAATCTCAAGAACATTGCATACCAATACAGAATTATCAATGGGCTTTCAGCTCTAGGAACAAAGTTAATCTCAATAGTAAGTAACCAATGAGAACCTCAGTAATGATGGTACAGAATAACAAAACCACAACAGAATAAGAGTATTGAATAGTCTGATCTTCCTGTCTATGATGCATGCAGATTTCTAAATCTTCATTTAAGCTACTCCAAAAAATCAAAACTAAGCTTTGATTACATATGATCATATGATATGATAAAGAGGAAGGTGTCACCATGAAACTTCAGTAGAAGTTTCAGAATATAGTATTGCATAGCATAAAGCAATGCAACTAGGATAAAACATAGAACTGTAGGGCACAGAGGTCTAAACCTCTCCTCTCCTAAGAAGTCTCAGCATAGTGTGCAGTGTACAGTTACAAGCATTGCCTAGATATACCAGCCAAGGGCACTGCAGGTAAGAGCGGTGGGGCGTTGGGGCCAGCTGCAGGGATTTCGAGAGACGACCACGAGGGAAAATTAATTATTTATTTGATTTTCCCTTGTGATCGTCTCTCAAAATTCCCCCCTACCCCGGCCGGCCCACCGCCCCACTGTTCTTACCTGCAGCATGTCACGAATCCAACCCTAGTCAGCCTTTAGTGTTAGTTCCAAGGAAGCGAAGACAGACCCCTACTCTTCCAAGAGACAGTGTCACTCTGAGGAAGGATGTGTTTAACCTCAAGAGTAACAACTCTCCAATGGGAGAAAAGAGACAAAAAAAAGGAGAAGGACTACTCAGGCCTTAGGACCAAGGGCCATATGTAGGAAACACTTTTGCGATCGCAAACACTGCGAATCGCAAGAATCTTGGTGTTTGCGATCGCAAAACTGACTTCACCTATGTAGGAGAGGTGTCCGCAGCAAAAAGTAGCAAATCGCTAATTTAGCGATTAGCAATTTAGCGTAAAGCTGATTTTGCGAATAATTTAGCGTAATCGCAGTCTGCGTCGCAGTATTTGCAGAAATCGCAAGTACTGACATCGCAAATTGCGAAATCGCTAAATCAGATTTTCAAAAAATTCGCAAATAGCGATTCCTCAATATTCGCAGTTTAGCACTTCTCAATTACCACCAACTCTGAGCAGGTGGTAACCAAGTGCAACCTATTTAAACAGGCCCACAATGCCACAGGGACTTCCCACCATGGCTGGGCTGTACGTGATAGCCAGGAGGCTGCGAATCAGGGATGCCATGCAGAGAAGGAGACGCCAGGAAAGGATCTACAGAGCACGCATCACCCTCTTCCAACTGACCGATGAGGAGATCCATGTGAACTACAGGCTGCACCCACACAGCATCCGGGATTTAATAGAGGAGCTGACACCCATACTTCAACACCCAACACGCAGGGCACACTCCATTCCCACCCATGTGCAGGTGCTGTGCTCACTGCACCTCCTGGCACCATGGAGTTTTCAGGGGGTCATTGCCACAGCAGGAGGTGTCTCGCAAAGTGCACTGTCGCGCTTCCTCCACGCTGTCCTGTATGCAATGGTACAGAGGCTGCATCACCACATACAATTTCCAAGCACACCACAGGCACTAGATCAGACCACGCAGGATTTCTACCAAATTGCCCAATTCCCCCATGTCATTGGCTGCGTGGATGGGACCCATGTCGCAATCTCTCCCCCATCACATAATGAGTATGTATTTCGCAACAGAAAGTCATATCATTCCCTGAACTTCCAGGTAGTGTGCAATGCCCAACATATAATCACAGATATTGCGGCCAAATACCCTGGAAGCACACACAACTCATTTATGTTTCGCCACTGTGCATTACATCGAAGACTCACAAATGGTGATTTTGGAGAGGGCTACCTGCTAGGTAAATGCATGCCAAACACACAGAGGCAGTAGAGTGATGCAGTGGCAGGAAACTATTGACCCTGAAGCTGCTTATGCCCCGCAGGTGACAGTGCGTATGCTGTACGAGACTACATCCTCACACCGTACCTGAATCCAGCTACTGCAGGTGAGAGGAGGTACAACAGCACACACAGAGCCACACGCTGTGCCATTGAGAGGACCTTTGGAATCCTAAAGAGCTGTTTTCGATGCCTCCATAAGAGTGGAGGAGCGCTACAGTACAGCCCTGAGAAATGTTGCAAAATTGTGGTTGCCCGTGTAATGCTACACAACATCGCTACCAAAAAAGGAACCCCAGTGGACCTGACAGACTCTGAATCATCAGATGAGGATGGACCAGCACCACATCGCTGCCGGACGCATGAGACGAGATGAGATCACACAAAACTACTTCTAAGTGAGTAATGAGGACACAATGCGACTGATTGGTTTCTTACAGGGATGTTTGTTTCCTCATCTTCAGGAATGAAGGTATCTTACATTGTGACTTAATAGTCCCTGCATGCACATGTTTGTGTCACAGTGCACTAACTACCATCAGCCACTGAGTCATCATGGACTGTGTTGCGTCACACATGGCCATTAGTCCCTTGTGTCCCTTCACCTCCTCCGTGCACGGCCTGTTGGGCCTCGCTGTGCCTGCGCAGTGCCCTCCCTGGAGTCATCATCCACTCTGCCCTGGCGTGCACTCCGGCGTCTGTCCTGTGGAATTGGGGGAGTGATGCTGCTCCTGCTTGATTGTTCATCAGTGTCCATGGCACCAAGTGTACCTATGCCACCTGTGGCAGTTGCGCGCATCTGGTCCACCGCATGTGTAACTTGCACCATGACACTGCTAATGTCCTGGCAGCAGTGGGCCATCTTGCGCTGCATGCTGACACATCTTCTGGCCAGCAGGGATGTGGCGGTTGACTGGCGGTTCACTGCCCTGGTGTATAGGTCCAGCCGTGTGTGTAGGCGATGTCTCTCCCGGCGCCGGGCTGCCCTGTCCCTCGCAATCTCCCTGCACAGGCCCTCCAATGCACCAGTCATGGCCATTACACCTGCGCGCAACTCGGTCATGTTGTGGTTATGTGCAGCCAGTTGCCGTTGGATTGACCGTATCCCCTTTACTTGCAGGCGCTGTTGCTTGAGCATGCTGCCCTCGAGGCCCGAGAACACCGTGTCCTCTTCACCAGGAGCAGTGCTGGTGGACGGGCGTGCCCTGCGTCTCATCCCTCTCCCTACTCTGGAGTGTTCTTACCTTGTCTGGTGTCTGTGTGTTCTGAGCTGTCCAGGTCAGCCACTCCACTCACACTCTCAGGCTGCAGTGTGCCCTCCACCAGCTCCTCCAGGGGCGTTGGTTCTGTTGCAGTGGAAGGCCCCCCACCATTTTTTTTGGCCTCTGCAAGTCTTGTGGCCACCCTCTCCTTTGACCTCTGCCGCATGTCATACCACCTTTTTCGTAGGTCCTCGACACTGCGGTGTGTGACACCAATGGCATTGACTTTCTCTTGGATTTCACTCCATATCTTGTGCTTTCTGGCCTCTGGAACTCGTAGGGAACTTTTCCCAAAAAGGAGATCATGGCTGGTGACAACCTCCTGTGTGAGGACCTCCAGCTCTCTGTCACTGAATTTATGTTTCCTCTTCCTTGCTGGTTCATCATGCTGCTTCTCAGGCCCCTGGGACTCCATTTGGCTTGTTTCCAATAGCTGAGCAAAACTGTTCTCCTCTCCACACAGGCTATCACACAGCTACTGGCTCAATCACAGCTGCTGGCAATCAGGTGCAGCATGGGCAGTCACACTTCCTGGGTGTGATGTCATCATTCTGCACCTGAATTGCAGATTCCCGTTTTTGCGATTCCTTATTTGCGATTTTGCAATTAAGGAATCGCTATTTGGGTAATCGCAATAATATTCTGCGATTTTTTGGGAATCGCTAAATAATAGCGAAATTATACCTACATCGGAATTTGCGATTCCGAAATTGCGATTCGCTAAAAAACGCAATTTGAGAATCACAAATTCGGTTCTACCTACATATGGCCCCAAATGTATCTTCTAACTGACTCTAAGTGCAAGCCTGTGAACACACAAAGAATGAAATGAGGATTTACAATGTATTAACCCTGGGCAAAGCACTACGCTACGCTCGCGTAGTTTGCGAAGTTTGCGCTACTTCGCACTACGTGAACTGCACGTAGAACAGTGCAAACACGCGTAGCGTAGTGCAGTGGTCATTTTTTGCCTGCTCGCAGTCCTCAACTTCAAGTTGGCGACTGCGAGCAAGCAAAATGACATCCCGGCGAGACTTTTTCCTCGTTCGCGATCAGCAACATCTAGTTGCCGATCGCGAGCGTGGAAAATAAACCTCGCGGCGAGATTCTCAATGCGGGGAGGTCAGGTTTCTCATTGCGAGTGGTCACGTATGCACGCGACCGCTCGCGATGAGAAACTACCAGTCCGTGTTGAGAAAGCTGCCGCTCGAGTAAAAATCTACTAGAGCGGCAGAAAACTACAGCTCGCACTGTGCAAGATGCCGTTTTCAATGATTGCACAGTGCCGGATGCTTGTCCACACTGTGCAATCATTGAAAATGGCATCTTGCACAGTGCGAACAGGGAACTACGCAGTTCGCGAAGTGCTACGCGTAGCTCGCGTAGTGCGAAGTGCACTTTGCGTAGCTACGCGTAGCGCTACTTCGCGAACTACGCCCAGGGTTACAATGTATACAACTCTAGCAGCTTTGAGGATAATTCAATGCATAAAAGTTGCTTGGTGTTCCCTGTGTTTCACAAAGGCTTACCGTGGAGCTGTAGTATCTTTAGACATCAAAACCGTGTGGATAAAGAAATAGGATAAACGTCCAACAAAGAAACGGATGTCTTTTCCATAATAAATAAGGACAAATGGACACACCTGAAATAACAAAGATCGTAAAATAAAATAGAACACGAAAGAAAAACGGGCCCCTGTAAGGCCTGTTAATCCACAGGAACGGAAAGATAACCCGATACCAAAACAATAAATAAGAGCAAAAAAAATCAAAAAAGAAATTACTGCCGCCAGCGAAGAGGGGAGAGAATCAGGTGAGCAAAAGAACTAAATATGCACAACAAGAGAACCTGCCTACAGGGTCCTACCTGACTTCAAATAAATCAAATTGTGTGCAACAAGGGAAACGACGGAAACAACAAAAAGGCAGATTGCACAACTATAATTGTCTAACCCGATACCAACGCCATACAAGGGACTCCGGCGCTGTTCAGGAACCTGCGGCCGCATAGTTATCTCCCACTCAATTCAGGAACCTCCGGCCACACAGGAACCCTGACACGATTCAGGAACCTCCAATAAGGGCAAGTATGCCGACGCAGATGCGTGTCTTCAGTTTCCGCACAGAACTCCAATGCACAGGACCCTGCTGCCCAGGACTCCGACGCCACCCAGGGAAAACGCCGATCAACCCGGAAACAGCGGACGCTGGGAAACACAATCAAGGGGGCATGGTCCGACTTCCAACTGAAAGTAAGCCAAGCAGTGCACTAACCCTTTCGCCCTCTTTTCTGTTGTCATGGGCATCAGCTGTTCATCGCAAGCTAATGAGAACACGCAGGGAAAGCCGCTCCTAACCTGCTTTTAATGTAAACCAATAGTGCATTCCGATATGATAATGTAAACCCTAGTGCACATGTAGCGCGGGGTGTAACACAGCGGGTGTGGCTGAGTTATACTCTCAGAGATTCTACTGAATTATTGTCATGGAGCCGATTAGAGACCACATTCAAACAATACTTTCTTTAACCAGACACAGTCGTGATTCTTTCATTTTTGATGTGTGTTTCGAATACACATCGATAACTCTTTATCATTTGATCCACATATCTCTAGACGACCTTGAATATATGCCGTCATTCGACAGAGACAATAAGACTCCCTACTGGTCGTATTTTCTTCCATCATTGACTCCCTTCTTGCTACTTTATCAGTTTCACACAAAGGAGCTTTCTTTCCATCATTAAGTCATCATATCAGGCATCAGGAAAGGGGAGAAAAACACTACATCCAAGAGAACATTCATATTGAAGGTTAAATATTGCAAAACCCAAGGGCTTGAGGCCTTTGATTAAGTTAACGATAGCTTCAATACATGTTATAGCTGAATTAATGTTAATACATGAACAGTCACATTACAAGAGTAAATGCATTTTTCCTGTCTACATATTCCATTGCAAAGCAAAGCAAAACAGTTTTTTATGAATGCATATAAACTATAACTCGTTATTACTGAAACGAAGCATTAGCAACACACATATAAAATCTAGATTATTAAAAATTTGCACTTCGTATGAGGCTTTAAGTGCACTTTTCTCTTGCAGAATACATAAAATCTGATGAATGCACAGGGCCATAATATACATATGGGGCCTAATCGATAATAATGAGGGTAGAGCCAGTTGTATGCTGCTCCAGTCCTCCATCGAATGGCGAACTGAGTCATCACAGATAATAATCTAATCTTATCAGACAAACCATCAAAAACAATGTGGTCTTAATTCTTTTTCATCTTGTATCCTCCAGACATGTCATATCATTATAGTATTTGTCCTGACTCTCCTCTAACTCTCCATCTGCTCTTTGTCTCTTCACTCCTTGTCTAAGTTGAGCATATCTATATCCCTGAAAGATCAAGAACAGGGATATCACACAAAGGGCATTATCAAAATGGGCTTCAAGATTTCACCCAATATTCCTCTTCCCGAATTTCCAAACCACTTTCCCACAGCAGACACTCTATTTCCGATACTTTCTCAAACTCCTGTTGCTTTTGACCCTTCCAAATCCTTCGGCAACCCAGATATATAACGCATATACTTATCCAGATCCTGACTGGCGTCAGGTATATAAGTATAGCATTGCTGGACCTTGAGGACCCGACGGACTCTGCCCTCTTTTGTGAGTTGGAAGTCAAACGCAAGTCTACTCTGAAGAACCATTGATCTAATCGATACCATTTCAGTATTTATAAGCAGTGGAGAATTGTCAGTACTAATGCCTAGCTTATCCACTACTGTCGATAACTTCCTAATCATTCAGGATCACACCTGCAGATGGAATGATGGCACAAAAAATGTCATCTACTACTTCAGCTGCACTAACACCTTGTTTTTCCTTGTGTTTCTTTTCCCATACCGGGTTATCAAAATTCTCAACATGCTAACTTTGTGGCACCCTATACCTAGATAGCACGTGCCACGCCATCCAAAAGGCAATATAAAATATGCTTTTTGTCCACAAATGAAATATACTCCTGGAATCACAGGATCCTGTCATTCTAAAAAGCATGGATTCCTTGCTCTACCCTATCAACAGTGGATCAAAATAACTTTGATGGACATGTATGCACAATTTTTCCTTTTGCTTCTAATCTAAAGCAAGGGCAGGTAGAATTACTTCTTGTTGCGGTTTTAGTTTTTCAGGACCCCATTTGTGATTTCCTGCACTCTCACTAGTTTCAGCTTCATTCTTCAGGTCTCTCCATATATCCTTAATTACATTTAAGAATGTAGTTTCTACATCAGACATTGAACAGTTCAGATTGTGGCTATGAGCGTAAGCCGCATCCAGTGTCTTAAGAGATACAAAATATTAACCTGTGAATTCTGCACCTTTAAAATAATGATTCCTATTTAAATGTTTATAAATCGAAATTTTTGACAACACTGAACCAAAATTCGAAAAATAATACTGGAAATGACCTTTTCCATTGAACAAGCTCATCAAAAGACCACAAGTAATATCATGTGTCAAAGTTATGTTATAGTAGGTAGTGTTTTCAACTACTGAGGCTGGCAACCGCGTGCACACATAACAATCCGTTGCACTCATTGTTTCAACATACTTATACAGCAACTGAAAATACACGTGCAATTCATAATTTCCTCTTGGTATGTCTGTATGTAGCATTTTAGTTTAAAAAAAACAAAAAGAAAAAACTTACCTGGAGCAGCTGGTAGCCGCATCTACTCTGTCCCCTTTCTCGTTCTCTTCCTGTCTCCAGTCCTATCCGGCAGCAGGAAGCACCAGGGCACACAGGCTCCCCTGAGTCAATCACACACTGCAATGCAGAGTTGTGATTGGTCTGAGCACTGTGGTTCAGCACTCAGACGGGAACAGGGAGCCTCTGCAAGTACCTTACCAGGCTGTGTAATGCAGCCTGTTGGGGAACATGCAAAGTGTGGCCAAAAAGTCATGAGCACTTAGGGAGTGCAAACCACTCCTCCCCCTCTGGCCATCCCGCCCCACTACTGACTTCAATAGGAAAAATAAAATGATAATAACGTTACATTATTATTATTTTATTTTTCCTTTTGAGCAGTGGGGTGATGCTCCTCTGCCTAAGCGGAGTAGCCACCTCTGGCAGCTACAGGATATTCCTTTTGGTTTCCACCTGTGTAAACAGCAAAACCAAGTTTGTTCGATAGGCTACAGATTATATAGAAAGTTTTTATGAGCCTTTCTTTCTTTCTTGCACCTTATTCAATGTATTGTGTGATAAAAGGCTCAAGTTCACTAACAATCAGTTCCAAAAGAAAGTGTTTCAGTTTGTTAACTAACACAGGATACTCATTGATATCAAGAAAAGGAAACTGGATCACGTTGAAAATGAAATAGCTCAAAGTATTCAGTCGTAATAACAACTGAAGCTTAAGCGTGAGCTCAAACAGTATCTCAGGTTCCTTCAGATTCAGTTGAATTTCCACTGCTATTGCAAGATGGGGACAATTAAAACTCTTGGTCATTTATGAAGAAATATGTCCATTCAGAAGAAGAGTACTTCTGACAAGGCACCCTTGATCGTGTTGACCTTCACAATGTGTTTTCTTCTCCTTCTCCAATGTCACTCAGATCAGCGTTCTCTGTCTCTTCTGAAATTTCAGCAAGATCACCTCCTTTTTGGGGAATCAGTCTTCCCTTTCCTCATCATTTTGGCCAACAGTCACCAATTACCACTCGCAACTGAATAGCACTACCCCCTTCAGCTGGGTATAACTCATGTTTTGCTACAGTCACAGAACCAACTTAGTTTCAAACGTCAGTAACCAACCCTTCAAGACCCTCTTCAGGCTGGACATGTGCCTTCTCTAACTCTTAAGAGTCCCCAATAGATTAGCTAACCTTTTCCTATAATCTTTCTACCACCATTGGCTCTTCTGGGACAGGCGCTGTTACCTCATCGATAGGACACGGAAGTCAGCGACTATGGGCAATATGCACCCAGTTGGGTAGACCTCTACAGTTGACAGCAATGGTGGTGACCAAAATCACGTGGTACTGTCCTCGCCAAAGAGGTTCCAAACGGTTCTTCCTCACATGTTTCTTATCTAGGATCCGGTCACCAGGGGACAGGTCATGGTGAGGCGGGACTGTAGCAGCTTCAACCTGATGAGACACAGAACACACTATGTTAACTAGTGCTTTACAGTAATCGAGCACCATATAGTCAGTGATACTGACTAGCATATTTGCAGGCACTGCAATCAGTCTCATTGCCCTACCCATGAGGATCTCATGGGTGACAATCCTGTCCTTCGATCAGGTGTGCTATGAAGACTCATCTATACAAGCAGCAAAGCAGCAGGCCATTTCAGTGATGTAGAAACACATACTTTGGCACGCATTGATTACAAAGTTCCATTGACCTGCATCACCAGACCCGAAGCCTCAGACCTGTAACTACAATGCAGTCTCTGTCCAACTTGCAAAGCAGCGCACAGCATTCTCAAAACTTAAAGGTGAAAATGTGTCCCTAAGTCAGATTCCAACTAAATTGGGAAGCAAAACTTCAGTATCAATTCCCTCAATAATAACTTTACAACTGTCCGACTATCATTGGTGCCTGTAGGATATTCTTCAACCCACTGTGAAAAAAATAAACACCACAAAGAACATATACCTCAATCCATTACACACAGGCATCTCAATGAACTCAAGTTGCATCCTATTGAGTGGACCACCAAATCTCCCAATGTGACTCGATGTAACTGCAGTTTTTTTCCTTACATTGCTCTGTTGACACACAAATCACCTGCACCACAGCGCTTCAGCCATCAATCTAAATCTGGGATGAAACCAAGTTTGTTGCAGCAACCTCATCATCTCATCCCTTCCTACATGAGTGGGACCATGGTAGAGTTGTGCCATTGGTAGTAGAAGACTATTGGGCATTACTACACTACCATGTTCTGAAACCCAAATGTCGTTCTCACCTCTCTTAACACTACCTTCTCTGACATACTGTTGTAAAGTAACTTCTACAGACTCCAAGGCTGGTAAGTTCATGTCCTTTATTACAGATCATCCACTCTCCATCTGACAGGGGAGAATTCCCAACATTCTAAATGAACTCCAGTGGAGGGGACCACTTACAGGGGATGTAGGGGTGGGGCGGGGCATACCAAAGATAACAACAAGTGTGATAATGAGAGAACGACTACATTTACAGTATAGATAACAGTATAGATTAATTACAACACATCTCCCTCTGTGGGGAAAACAAGCTTGACATCTGTAACATTTCAGAGCTGCAAACCCCTCAGGGTTATGTTGCCTTCACCAATCTATCCTTACTCCATGTCTGTCCGCTTTCCAGACGCACTACATTTTTACCTGTCTTTTCTACTTTCGTGGAGTCCCCGTACTTACTCGCCCCTGGTGTTACATGAGTAGGTTTCTTAACCCTTACGAGCGTACCTTGCTCAAACTCCACATCCTTCACCCCATGTTTTCCATCATACCATGCTTTATACTTTTGTTGATGAACTTCAACTTTCCTTCTGCTCTGTTCTAGATCATGACCAACACTTTTACCACTGCCCAACCACCTGGGATGCATCTTAGTACCCGGCTCCCTCCCTCTTAGAAATACAAAGGGAGACATTCCTGTAACCATGTTAGGTGCAGTATGGTATGCCCACAACCATTCTCGTAACGAGTCTTCCACATTGAACCCATTGGTGAGAGCTAGTTGGATGTGTTCCTTCACCATCCTGTTCACCCTTTCCACTAGGCCATTCGCCTTTGGACAATAAAGTGCAGTTCTCTCGTGTCTTATATTGAGCTCCTCCAAAAAATCCTTCATAGACTCCGAGACGAATTGCACCCCATTGTCCGTGACCAAAGTGCTAGGGATACCTTCATATACAAAAATGTTCCTCAAAAATGAGATGAGGTTCTTGGTTGTTGTAGATGCCGTGAACTTGAAATTGACCCAATGGGAGGTATAATCCACCAGGACAAACATGAACCGCTTCTGTGGGCCTAACTTGTCCATGGGCCCTACGATGTCTACAGCTAACTTTGTCCATGGAATAGTAGGGACACTGACGGGTGACAGAGGAGTTCTGTGGGGGATCTTACTTTTGTCACTCCTAGCACAGCTAATACACTCCTTCACTTTTACCTCGATCATGGAATCCATCTTCGGAAACCAATAACAGCTCCTGACCTTGTTCTTCGTAAGGCTTCTGCCCAGATGCCCCTCGTGGGCCAAGTCAATTATTTTGCTTCTCATATCCCTTGGCGGAATGATCTTATCCCCACGGTGTATGCGACCCTCGAGGATGAACAATTCTAGCCTCACTTCCCAAAAGTCTTTGATACTGTCAGGAACTTCCGATATTTTCTCTGGCCATCCATTGATAATGAAATTCTTTAACGTTTCCATGGCTGTGTCCTCCTTCATTCCTTTTTCCCACTCACCATTAGTAATGGACGTGAGATGGATGGGGAATATGGGAACATCTAGCACTTCATCATTAGGCCCTCCTTCCACGGGTGCCCTCGAAAGGTAGTCTGCTATGACATTTTCCGGGCCAGGCAAGTACTCTACCTTGAAACAATAGTTTTCTAATCCTAGGACCCATTTACTTATGCGAGGCGATACACTCTGAGCCTGTTTGGGGGAAAACATGAAGGTGAGAGGTTTGTGGTCAGTGTGTATTACAAACTTCGTTCCCCACAGAAAAAATTTAAAATGTAGCACTGCCCAAAAACAGGCCAATGCTTCCCTCTCAATAACTGAGTAGTTACGCTCAGATGAAGTCAACACACGGGACGCAAAAGCGATGACCGTTTCTTCTCCGTCTCCTTTCTGTGACAGCATGGCCCCCAGTCCTTTATTGGATGCATCTGTCGTTAAAATGGTTTTCTTTTTAGGGTCAAAAGTGCCAAGGGCTGGGGACTCGACAATTTTCTGTTTTATTCTTCCAAACATCTCCTCATGTCTACTTTCCCACACAAATTCTGCATTTTTCTTGAGGAGCTCCCGCAACCCTTCACATAACTCTGAAAAGTTCCTCACAAATTTCGACATATACTCCACCAGACCCAGGAACGATTTGAGCTCCTCTTTGTTTGTTGGGTGTGGGGCATCCTCAACTGCTTGAATCAGGCTGTATTTAGGTCTAAAACCTTCCCTGGATATAGTGTGGCCTAGATAGTCAACGGAAGTAACCTTAATCTTGCATTTGTCCAACCGCACTGTTAGCCCCGCTTCTGAGAGTTTACAACACACCCTGTTGAGCGTGTCATCATGCTCCTCCTCTGTGGCCCCATACATCAGTATGTCATCTTGGAAGCATAGCGTGTTCCTAACTCCCTGCAACACCTGTTGCATTATTTTCTGAAAAACGGACGCCGCCGAAGCTAGGCCGAACGGCATCCTCTTGAACATATATGCACCAAATGGTGAGCTGAAAGCCGTTAACGGTCTAGAATCAGGGTGCAGTTCCACCTGGTGATAAGCCATGGACAAGTCAATGACCGAAAAGAAACTGGCCCTCCCCATGGTACTCAACATTTCATTTATATTGGGGAGAGGGAACCTTTCCACCCATATGTTGTCATTAAGAGAGCGGAGATCCACACAAAGGCGGATGCCTTGCCCATTGCCTTTAGATGCTAGGACCAAAGGTGCGAGCCATTCTGTGGCCTCCACTGGTTGGATGACACCCATCTCATTGAGTTTGTCCAGCTCTTCTTTAAGCATGTCTCTGAGGCGAAAAGGGACAGGGCGTGTCTTATGCACAACAGGTTTTGCACCTTGCCTGACCTTAATCTTGTGTTGAAAGTCCCTTAATTTGCCCAGCCTATCTGTGAACAACTTCGGAAAAGTCACTTGTAGGTGCCTATTGCTAACCAGCTCCTTGACCTGCAGAACTTGGTTCTTGTTATTGGGATCCAAAATTATCCCCAACTCCCTCTGATGCTGCCACCCAAGCAAGTTGGCCCCGCTCTCTACCACATACACTTTACCTACTGTGGTCCTTCCCATAAAGTTCAAATGGCTGTTTGTCATGCCCACTAAGGGAATGGGCTCTTTAGTGTAACCTTCTGGAGATATATCTGGCATGCATAACTTCATTGTACAACCTTTTAGCGAACCCTCAAAATCCTTAACATTTATCAACGTAAATGGAGAGCATGAATCAGCAAATACTTCAAGAGGTTTGTTATCAAATAACACAATACACTTTGGATAGTTAATCTCTGTACTTGTATCACTGTCCTTGACTTGGAACACATATCTAGCCTGTGGCTCTTCATGAGTGCTGACCACGCTGACTGTGTTACTTATGCCCTCTCTACACACCCTTGCCAAATGCCCCCTCCTGTTACATTTCTTACACAGAACCCCTCGTGCAGTACATACAGGATTGTTCGCCAAATGGTTGCTGCTACCACATCTAAAACACTTTAAAACATGCCCCTCAGTATTATGTCTCACTATGGCATTCTCCTTACTACTTTTTTTCTCTTGGATTTTATGAACACTATTTTCACCAGACTCGGCTTGTACCACCGCAACAATCTCCTCCTTGACTTTCATCTCCTTTACACATTTAGCTGTGTGCTCAACAGATTGCGCAATTGAGATGGCCTCCCTTAAAACGGGATTCTTAGCTAGCAGTTTCTCTTGTACCCTGCTATTGTTCGTGCATCTGACCAGTTGATCTCTAATGAGCGAATCATTAAGGTCCCCAAACTCGCACAGTTGCGTAAGACCTCTTAAGGCTGCAATGTAATTGTTAATGGACTCATTTTTCCCTTGAGCTCTGGTGAAAAATTTGTGACGCTCCAGAACTACATTTACCTTGTCCCCAAAGTGTATTTCCAACTTCATTAAAGTGATATCATAGATATCACATTCATCATCAGCCTCCACCTCAGGTTCTGGTAGAGTTTCATACACTTTGCGACCATGTACCCCCAAATTGTGCAATAGAATGTGTTGTTTCCTGAGGGCAGAGAATCTTTCCCCCCCCATTGCGATTAGGTAGGATTCAAAAAGTTTTGTCCAATCCTTCCAATGTATCTCCGGGTCCCCACACTCATTGAGGAATGTGGGTGGCTGGCTGATTCCTGGGGTACCCATTTGAAAATGCGCAAAAGAAAACCCTCCACACAGCAAAATCTGCACACTGTAAGGTTGGTTGCTGTATCCCCGGAGAGTTGGAGTTCACCAGGTAGCCCCCGCAATACAGGTATGGAAAGCCCGTGATATACCACCAATGCTCCGCCCCCCCCAAGCGTGGGGCCGACGCACTCACTGTGAGCCCTGGCTCCAGGACAAGGTTCAGGAAGCAAACCTAGCCTTATTTGACGGAGCGCGAAACACCTGACTCACCCCCACACAGCCGTAGAAACTTTGTGCATCGGAGAATGAAGGAAGCGGAACAAACTCCTCTCCCCGACTCACCGTGACTGCAGGACCACGGACTCGCACAACTCTCTGGCTCTGAGAGTGAACACTGACGAAAGAATCACGTTGCCGTTGAAGACAGGAGCTCCAAAACAAAACGTCGATCAAAAGACGGCAGAACCGCCCCCGACACACCCCCGGACAGGGGTGGGGCGATGCCGTCGGAAGGTTCTCGGGCGACTGAAGCGCCGGAAGGCGAAAGCTGAGGTGAAGAGGAACACGCCCTCAGCCTCCCGGGTGGACCAACCTTTAATCGAAATCCCCGTACTCCGCTTGCTGCACACTGACGAAGACTTGTGGAAATTCTGCCTTCCACACGGAATCGGATGCTCTCGGGAGACTGAGGCGCCGGAAGATTAAAGCTGAGGTAACGAAAACAACCTCAGTCTCCAGGGCGGGATCCACGACCTCCGTTAGCTGACGCTGAGTAGTCGAGTGGAAATCCTGTCATCCACACAGAATCACCCTCTCGCCAGAGCGCTGAGAAGACAAACTGTACGCAGTAGATGATAAGCGAAGGGCTCAGGGGCACTGTAGGCACCTCCGGACACAGCGGCAAGCAAGTACCTGACAGAACCAGCCTGTGACAGAAGGGCGAAGAAGCTCAGATTGCCCTCTCTAACCGGGCAAGGCAAGGCAAGATGCTAAGTGCCCCAATCCGCTCCTTAAGATCGCTAACACAAAGGACAGCAGAGCACAAGGCAGAGTCTCTCGACCGGTGAGAAGGCACCAACCAACACGCCTGACCGTAGATCGACGGTTGTCTCCTCAGACAAGATGAGTCAGGACCTCCTCAGCATCCCAAATTAGCAATATAATTAATTCGATGGAGAGAATCAAAAGGGGAGATGATCAGCTGCCCCCCACGCAGTTCTGCAACTCGTCGCCAGTGTTGTAAAGTAACTTCTACAGACTCCAAGGCTGGTAAGTTCATGTCCTTTATTACAGATCATCCACTCTCCATCTGACAGGGGAGAATTCCCAACATTCTAAATGAACTCCAGTGGAGGGGACCACTTACAGGGGATGTAGGGGTGGGGCGGGGCATACCAAAGATAACAACAAGTGTGATAATGAGAGAACGACTACATTTACAGTATAGATAACAGTATAGATTAATTACAACACATACCCTTGCTGTTCTTCCTCTGACACTTCCTTCTGTAACTTCTTCACTTCTTTCCAAGTGTCTGCTGCTGTCAAGAATAGGTTGCAGTTGGTTTCATCTACTCCCTCATTGGTATATTCACTATTAAACCTACAAGCATTGTGAGCACAATTTTTCACCATGCCGTCTACATACCTGTTTCCAACGGTTACATAATCATGGCCCTCACAATGTGCAGAACACTTAACAGCAGTAATCTTAGCTGGCATTTGCAATGCCTCAAAGAGTTTTCGAACTTGCTCCCCATTTTGGATAGGCAATCCAAAAGAGGTCATGAAACCCCTCTGGGACCATAACTGTCCAAAATCATGCACCACACCAAAGCCGTATTGAGTATCTGTATAAACAGGTACTTTCTGTTGATCAGAGACACAGCATGCCCTAGTAAGAACAATAAACTCAGCCAGTTGTGCTGAATATACATTTGGGAGTCACAAAGCTTCTACTATTCCTGAAACTGTACAAACTGCATAAGCAGCTTGCAAATTTCCTTTATGGTCTCATAAACATGAGTCTTCCACAAACAATGTAAAATCAGATTCAGGTAGTGGCTCATCTCAAATATCAGGTCTAGGCTTGGTGCATAATTCAGTGGCATTGAGACAGTCATGCTTCATTTAATTCACATCAACCTCAGAAATGAGTTACAGTGTGCAGGGTTTCGAACAGAACCCCTCTTCAGCTGAATTGTTTCTGCCACAAGCATGATCTGTTCATACCGGGTCAAGCAGCTGTTCGTCAAATGCAGAGTGTGAGTACACGTCTGCAATATTTCCACAGAATGAGGCACATACACTGTTAAAAGATGACCCATGACAGTGCCTTCACATCTCACTATGGTGATACCTGCGGCCACCATTGATTGAAGACAACCAGGCAGAGCTGCTGCTACTGCATTTAAAGTAGCTTAACAATAGGCCACAGGCCTATGGGCATTCTCCTGCATGTCTTTGTGTTAGCACTGACAGAGCCCAGCCCTCCTGATCACTGCAGAAAGGTGAAAATGAGTTGTTGTAATCAGATATTCTTAGCGTCGGGGAGCGACAAAGACTATCTCTCAACTTCAGGAATGCAACCAGACAGTTGGTGTCCCAAGGTATCGGATCCCACACATCCTTGTATGTCAGCCTCTGTAAAGGCTTGGCCCTCTGGAAAAGTTGGAGATCGACTGATGCCAGTAGCCCACTATTCCCAAAAAGATTCTGAACTCTTTCTGTGCTGTTAGCAGCTCCATTTGCAGAATCGCTGACATTCTCTCTTGTGAGACCCTTCTGACTCCTTTTTCTATATGATGACCAAGGTATTGAACCTCGTTCAGACAGTACTGCAATTTTCCAGGGGATATGCAGTAGCAACCTCTGGATTTCCATTAATCATTAACCTTCCACCATCCCTTACTCATGTTTTGTTATACGGAGGTGGAAGCTCAGACAGCAAAATATTTAAAGAATCATCACTGGGGTCCATTCTATCAGTTTCAGTTCTCTCATCTCCTTCCTTCAACCCATCTTGTCTCACTTTATTTTTGCTTTAACCCATTAATGCTGGATATATAGTTTTGCTCCTTCAATCATATCTGTCCTCCACCTTTTATGTTCTGCATCCCATTATGCATCTGCATTTGTACATACTGTCCTTCTAACCCTTCTTGAAACCTCTCTTGCTCTCTAGTATGTGCAGCACACTCCCATGCATTAAGTGCCTCGAACTGTGCTGGTCTGGGCTGGGGCTTCATTTCATACAAAATTCTTCTCAAATTTTCAATTATTCAAATATTAAATGTACCACAACAAGGAAATGCTAATGCACCCTTCTTTTCTGTAATCTAGTGCCATTGTTTAAGCCAAACACACGTGTGTAGTTCTATATTTATCGCCATATAATGACCTGCTGTATCCTCCAGCAGCGCCTCTCTTCCTCTCTTACAATGATAGACACATCTCCACTAAACAAATCTCATATCACTTTAAAGCATTTCATTTTTAATAAACTATATCAGAATCTCAATCAGTATTATTTGCTTCAACATAGAGCAATAATTTTTCACACAATTTTTTTTCAGAATCAACAACCAATACCAGCGCAGCACAGCATGATGCAATCAACCAATAACAGAGAGGCTTCAAACTAACCGATCAATCCCAGTGCTGCACTGAGTGACGTCAATCTCACTCCTTGTAGAGTTCACCCTCTTTTACAATTTTCACAAATGTACTGTTTCATCCTCACACACACAAACAAATTAAATTCAACAATTGTCTGCTTAAGACATCTCGTCAAGCACTCACTCAAGCAAAACCTCGCTCGACCCGTGAAGAATCACTTTGATCAATACAGCATTCCCCTGGGCAAAGGGCCCACTGTACTAATTGCATTCCTCAATCACACAAAAGAAAAGTCTCTATCTTAATTTGAGCTGCCAACGACGTCTCACAACAAATTCCACAAATCTCTAGCAGACAATACAATATGGTGTCTTCAACACCTTTTAATAGTCAAGTCAGGTCAAAATAAGCTTTGTTCAAAATCCCATAGTGAATCATAGAAGCTTAAAAATATAACAATATCAAAGTTAAAAATCAGTTAAAAAATGATAAAAACACAGATCTAAAAACAGACATGGATGAAAATAGACATCCCCTACAGATCAATAAGGTTTCTACAGCTGCTTCCTACATTTTATAAGGGCCAATAGAGGCCGAGACAGTACAGCACATACATACAAGCTCGATAGTGAATGCAGATATATAAAAGCTGGTCGACATAGTACAAAACCTAGTTGTGTTAACAGAGGTTTATTAAAGCATTTTCTCAGGCCTGAATACAATTTACCATCAAGGAGAGTATGAAAGGTACTCTGCATAGAAATATCATCGCATGGGCATTTCACTGGGTCGGGCGACCATTTATTGATGGTGGGAAAGCTGGTTAAATGATGGAAAATTATCCAGCCGAATCCGGGTCAGCACGAATCTATGGTGCAGATTGTACACATTAGCTAAATAAGGTTGCATATTATGGCTAGTCAGAATCATCTGGTTCTTCAAAATAGAGGATTTCATAATCTCTATGGATAACCTCGATTCCTCAAGTAGTTATAGGCATTTCAGTTTAAGGGCTTTCCTTCGGATGCTAATCAAGAGCTGGAGATGGTCAACAAACTTGTGGTGGCCAATGTCTATCAAAAAGTCATGCACAAATTTGAGCCAGGGGATTTTAAGGGCAGACATAGATTTAAGACTGTCCTCTATGATTGAATGGTTGAGCACAGTGTGATCAGAGGACCAGAGTTTATGCCAGAGTAAAACTGGCTGGATCTTGATCACGCCTGCTAAGTAAGGAACTCCCAGTTCAGAGTGACAGGCAAAGGATGACCTGCTTTTCAGGATCTTAGTCCACATCGGACCCGTTAACAACTTTACCATGTTAAACACCACATTCGCACAACATACACAACACCTCCGCTAGACATCACGCAATCGTTATACAAAACTGCTAGCTAGACGTAAGCGGTACGCAATCAACCCTATTGATACTCACTCCTTTCACTGCTATTACGCCACCACAGGACACTGGAACTGTGCCGATCCACCACATTGAATCATGAACTCCAGAGCTGGAACTGACCTAACTTGGGGCATTAACTAATTCCCTATTTCAAGACCCTGACCATCCTTTGCTACCATCTGCTCCAGCGGAGGGGATTTGGGCCCTTTTTATCCCCTCCGATTCTGATCTTTTTAGGGAGCTTGAGGCATAAAGGAGTTAGTTTTCAATCCAAATTCAAAAAGCTCTGAGTTGGAAAATCAGAAAAAAACTGTAATTATTACACATTTATAGTCAGTATATTATAGATCAATCTCCAGAACATCACACAACAATACAACATTTCAATGCACTTTCAGATCTATGAACAAAGTTAATTCTCAATGGTAAGTAACCAATGAGGACCTCAGTAATGATAGTACAGAATATGAGAAACTGGATGTCTGTTGCACTATCCCTCCCACCTTTTACCTGTTTTTTAATGCACTTTGACTGAGGTGCACTGGGTCCCTGCTACACAGGTTCCCAGTACCAGTGTTCTTTCTCTAAAATGTACCACAATTGACATCACTTAAGCGACCCCTGAAAGTCCATGATAAATGGTATCCCTGGTACATAGGGCATGGGTGCTGAAGAGGCTCCACTGGGGCTGCAGTATGTATTGTCACACCCCAGGGACCCCTCACTAATACTATGAATACTGCCATTGCAGGCTGCATGTCTTGGTGCAGAGAAATAGGAAGAGTTGACATGGCACACAGTCCTTTGTCAAAGAAAAAGGGGGTTGGGACCGGGAGCCGTTGTTTAAACAGGCCCTATACACAGGGTTCCTAGAGAGCTGTGCTGCAAAGGGTATGCAGTTCCTAAAGGGGACGGGGGAGAGATAGGTCTTTCTTCATGATGCCCTCACACACCCCGAAGGATGTCATGCTTCATTAATGGGCTTTGCTCCTCGTCGGGCTGGTGCTGCAATGCCCGACGGGCTCACCGTAAACGGGGCTCTTTGCTGGAGATCTTTTGAAGAAGCCGTGGGGTGCGTGTGGGTAAGAGGGTAAGGTAGGTGTCGTGCACGGGAGGTGAATCTTAAAATAAGTCTGGATCAGTCCTATTCAAAAACAATTTTTATGGTTTAGGTAGATCCTGCTTAATTAAAAAGAGTGTGGATGCCCTATGTGGATGCAATGTTCCTAGCGGACTGTCACAGTATAGTGGGTCGACATGTTTCGTGCCCTTGTCGCTCCTAACGAGTCGTATGGCACTTCTTCAGGACCTAAATAGATGAGTGGTGCACTACTAGTAATCTGGCTCCTAAAGTGTGGGAAGGTAACCAGACGTAATAGAGTGAAGCCCTAGTAGATCTATACTGGGCAGTAGAAGACCCCCAGTAAAGAGATCTACAACCAGACGGAGAAGAAACAGAGCACGTCGTTGCTCTGATCTGCTGGGAGAATGGCAACTATCTGGGATCCTACCCTTGCCTGGCCTATCTCTCCTGTCCCCTTTAGGAACTGCATACCCTTTGCAACACATTCCTTTGTGCCATGCCCCCCACACACTAGATAAGGTATACGTAAGTCACTCCTACTAAAGGCCTTTAGCTCTAAGTCAGGGTACACGATATCCTATGTGTGGACATATCAGCATGAACAGATATGCCCCTACAATGTCCAGCCTATTCTGAGATATTGAATGTGTACAAGAATGCCATAAAGAATACACGAGCCGCCACCAGACATGATTCTGATCTCATGGGTAAAGAGCCATCGCCCTCAGAGGACAGAGACAGAGCCTTCTCTGGGTGAAGGTTCTTCACACCTCCTCCAGCACAGGATGGCCTTCCTGGGTGGGAAGCTTCACAGGCAATGCTATCTCTGAAATTCATCCCAGGAACCTCTAGATAATGGGGTAGGCCACACCCCCTTTCCTGCTCCATTTTTGGTGGGAGAAATGGAGGGCATATTAGTTAGATGAGGAGGAGGGTCCCCGCATAGCCTACACCCCCAGGGTGGGGCAGGGGAAGTGAACCCCTCTCCTGAAATTCCACCATTTTGGGATGGTGGAGAAACCGCCTATCAGGGATAGGGTAGAGCCCCCTTCCCACTGGAAGTGGTCACTAGAGGATGTAGACACCCTTTGGCCTTTGGATACTACCTGTCTGGCCTTGTAACACCCCTAAATGCAGTATTTAGGTGGCACTCTGAGACCATAACATAAGCTTTAATGGACAAGAGAAGGAAAAAGGGCAAAGAAGACCTGCTGCATGAAGACTTCAACCCTCCTGAGGAAGAAATTAGCACCAAATCGTGCCTACTGTGTGGAAGACTCAATAATCATGGAGTGCTGTCTCGTCCAGCAACTTTGAGACCTCCAAGTACCCCAGAGCACCTCCAACCTTCATGTAATCATCAAGAAGCTCCCTTGGAGTGAAGGTATCACTCCCCTGCAGACTGCAGGCACCAAACCAGTGAAGTCAATTTGTCGACTTGCTGCTCCCCGATGAAATCAACGCAGCATCAAAGCAGGAAAATATTCAACAGATTCAGAGGGTCAGAACTGTCTCCTCAACAAGTTTGGCGAACCAGATGTTCTCCTGCGGTCCCCCTCCATCCAAGGAGACCCACCAGACTTACCTGTAAGTCTTTCTGTGCAGTGTGTTTTCAAGTGGCCCCCTCCGTCTTTGTGCGCCAGTTTCCAAGACCCTCATCATTCTGCACCCAGCTGAAATGGGATGCTCCCAAACTTTGGACCTTTTCCCAACATCGGCCTAAAATGAGAAGGTGAACTTTGTGGAAGCAATGCCTGATTTTATATGCATTTTTCAGCTTTTTCCCTATTGTTTATAACGGTGCATAATTACGAACAGAAGTGATATATTTTCAAAACTTTGAAAAATCGTAATTCCATAAGTACTTACCTTACAACTGTGTTCTTAGTCTTAAAAATTACATACAAATCTATACTATTTTTATAAATTGGTCTTGGATTTATTCTCGAATGTGTGTCCCATTTGTTGCCTTGTTAGTACAACAAATGCATAGCACTAGCCTCTGACAAGCCTAACTGCTCACCCATACTACCACAAAAAGAGGTTTAGTATTATCCAGTTTAGCCTCTGTGTACCAGTAAGGGATCCACTGGACTCTCTGCACAGTGTACTTCGTTTTAGTCCACTATATAGAGAGCCACCTTCACACACACAATAACAAAACCACAACAGAATAAGAGGATTGAAAAAGTCCAATCTTCCTGTCTATGATGCATGAAGGTTTTTAAATTTTCAATTAGGCTACGCTAAGCTTTGATTAGATCAATACGATAAAGAGAAAGGTGGCAACATGAAGCTTCAATAGAAGTTTAAAAATAAAGTATTGCATAGCATAAAACCATACAACTAGGAAAAAACATGGACATGTAGGGCACAGAGTCTAAACTTCTCCTCTCCTAGGAAGTCTCATTATAGAGTGCAGTGTACAGTCCCAAGCATTTCCTAGATATGCTCTCAAAGATTCTACCAAATTATTGTCATGAACCCAATATGAGACCACCTTCAAACAATACTTTCTTTAACGAGACACAGTCATAATTCCTTTTTCTTTGATGTTTGTTTCAAATACACTGTGTTAGACCTAGCATCTTTTGGCATGTTTCCCCTGTCTTTTTGCTTTCTGACCTCCTGGTTTTGATTCTATTTTTGCTGGTTTAGTATCTCTGTGCACTTTCTCACTGATGTTCAGTGTTAAAATGCAAGTGCTCCTATTGTAAATTGTTTTATGGATTGGTGTTTCCGTGATTGGCATATTTGATTTACTAGTAAGTCCCTAGTAAAGGGCACTGAGGGTACCAGGGCCTGTAAATCAAACGCTACTAGTAGACTTGCAGCACTGGTTGTGCCACACACAGGAGTAGCCCTGTAAATGTATCTCAGACCTACCACTATAGTGTCTGTGCATGCAGTTGTGAACTGCTGTGTTGTCCTGACAAGTGCACCCACTTACCAAGCCCAAACCCTCCCTTTCCTTACTTGTAAGGCACCTCTAAGACCTGAGATACCCCCATGGGGAGGGTGCAGTGTATGTGAAAGGTAGGACATGTACTAGTGTGAGTGACATGTTCTGAGAGTGAAATACTATGTAATTTGTTTTTCACTATGGAAAGGCTATCTGTCCCATAGGATAGAATGGGAGTTTACTTTTAACCTCTTATAAGCATATCTTCCCATTGGGACAAGATAGGGAAATGAGTATGCCTGAACTCAGAATATAAAAAAGCATCTTTTAGTAAAGATTATTTTTGTGTTCTGGGTTTGAAAATACTGCTTTTAGAAAGTAGGCATTTTCTTGCTGAGCCATCCTGTGTGCCTCTGCTGGGTTTGTGGATTGACTGACTGGCTTTGGCTGAATGGGCCCGGTCTGCCTGGGACAATGCTGTCACCAGCTCCTGTCAGGAATCCGGGCCAGAGAGGACAGAGCTGGTTTGAGCTGGGCACAGACACTCTGCCCAAAAGAACAAAGAGAAACTGAGTATAAATATTGGGGCTCAGACCCCAGAATTTTAGAACTCGCTGGGTTCAAGGAACCTGCCAAGAAGAAGAGCTATAAGAACTGCCAGGAGGAGTACTGCCCCTTTGCTGTGTTGTTGCTTGTTGGGTTGACCTGCAGCTGCTGCTTCTTCCTTGGGCAGTGAAAGGACTGGACTGAACTTTCTTTACATGTGCTGAGTATCTCAAAGGGCTTGAAGTAGAGCTTGCCTCCTGTTCTGAAGTCTCAGAGACTGCAAATTCTTCACCGGCCTCTGGGTAGTGCCTCTGGAACCGTGTTTTCAGTTGCCACAGAGGGGGGGAAAAGCAACCGACTCTGTCACCAACTCCGTCGCTGGCTCTGTTTCCTGAGGGCACCACAGAGAGCACTGCCGCATCACGCACTGCAACCCTTGTCTCACCAACGACAACCGCTGCCACGAGTTGCTGCTTGCATCATGACATGTAGGGACCACACTCTGCACCACCTCGCTTCATTTCGCAGCTCTGGTCTCACCAACGCCGTCACCGCCCGCTGACCTCGACACCTGTGACCGCACCATGGCTTGGGGGTACCACTCGTAAATCTCACAACGCACCACCCCGTCCCATACCGCAGTCAGGACCAACAGACACCAGTTCCCTGCAACCAGCTCTGTCACCTGCACTGTGATCAGTCAGCACCGCAGTGAGCACCACGTTCACTCCACAGCCTTGGTCTCACTGACGCTGCTGGACGACCGTCACCAAGCTGCTGCCTGCACTCAACTTAAGGGCACTGCATGCTGCACCGCTACGCTTCGCATCGCAACCGCGAAGATTGCTACAACTGGCCCGTGCCAACATGATCCGTCGCAATGAAAAGGTACTGTTTACGAGTCTGCCGACACTCCAACTGATGGGTTGGACAGTACTTTTGGATTCGGTTGTTTTCAGCACCGCACTAGCACCGGACAGAGCTACCATCTTCAAGGATCTGCATTTTAAAGGTTGTTCTTGCAAAGTGCATATGTGCAAGTACTGTATGTTGGATTCTTAATGTTTTGGTATTGTTTAAAATATATAAAGTATTGGATATTTTTCTAAATTGGTGTGGTGTCCTTTTGTAGTGTTTTCACTGTATTACTGTTGGTTATGTACACATGCTTTACACACTGCCTTTGAGATAAGCCTGACTGTTCATGCCAAGCTACCAAGGGGGTGAGCAGGGGTTGTTTCAGTAGTTTAGCCCCCTTATCCTGACTAGAAGGAAGGGTCGCTACTTGGGCAAAAGTGCAAACCATTGCCAATAAGAGCAGATGCATTTATCATACATACATATTCCATAACATAGCAAAACAAAAAATGTTCTCATGAATACATATAAACTATAACTTGTTATTACTAAAACAAAGCATTAGCAATACACATATATAACAACAAGCAAATACACATTTATGGAGCGTGAGATCTACGATAAAAATGTAAAAATATATTCTTCCTTATCCACTACTGGGTTCATATTGGAGTACTGGACCTTTATTCGGAATTTCTGACAGCCAGGGGGCTAAAAATTTCTCAGCCTTGGGTTCAAGTTTTACCAATAGATTCCGACTCTTATTTTTCACTGGCGGCAAGGAACATGATTGCCACTCATAATCCAAGCTCTAATATTAAAGTCAACCTAGCCATAATTCAGTAGCTGTTGCTTAAATTTAGGGGGCTTCTTTAAATCAGTTGTAGTTCTTCTTTCATTAATTGTATAATATTATGCATACATAGAACCACATCATGGTGCTAGATTCAATAAAAAAGCAACAAAGCAAGTACTGAGGAGCAAGACCCAAAAATGTCAGTGCCTCTTAGGCAACTGTTAACATCTTGTGTAGGATCACACTATGAATTTAGTGTTAGGAGGTAAGTCCCATATGTTAAGAAGTGCTCTCATTACAGGTCTGTGTTTGAGAGTGAGGAAGTATTTTTTAATAATTATAAATCCAATTTATTTTGCTGTGTTTAGGTTTGCAAAACTAGAGCACAAATTAAAGCTGCAGAACAAAAATGTAGCTTTTACTTTCCATTAATGAGCTTTCACATTCATGTTTCTAGATGGCATTTTTCCTCTTTCAGAAAATAAAATTAAATATAATTCATGATCATGGTGCTGAGAAGCTGCATGGTTCAATTTTGGTAGACTGTAGTTCTGTTTTCTTTGGGAAAATTTGAAATATCTTATTTGTTTTTTCTGGAGCTTCAGTCCTGTGGGGTTTTATTTGCTCCATGCAGCTCCCTATGAATTGTCTTGAAGTTATGTGGGCCAATTTCATTATATTCATCCATTTGGGATCCAGATTTCATCAAGGCCTCCTTGTAATTAGAAGGTACTGACTGAACACATTTTAGTCACCTTGTCATTTAGCTAGGGATTCTGAAAATGGGTCTTTGCCTGTAGTAATTTGCTTTAAATAAATGGGTATGCAGGTTCTGTGGTAAAAGCTCATTGCAGTACCAGTGCCACTTGGCTTGTGCCAAGGGAGTCAAGGATAGCAGGGATTGTCCCTCTATTCCTAATAAGAGATTGGTCCTGGCATGACAAGGGTTAAGACACATCTTCAAGGCCATCTGTGAGGGTTAGGGGTAGGTGAAGTATGGACCCCATTTGTGGGATCTACACACTTCTCATAGAACTCTAATGATTTGAAAATCCTGTTCATTTTGGTGCTTCTATATCTCCAGAGTTTGAAGACACATGTCAGGAGGATTACTTTTCCTGGATGATACTATCTTTTGTCACAGTGATATTTTGAAGGAGTTATTTGTGGAAGGTGGGGCGCTGAAGGATCATGCATTTGAATAATGTAAATGATTGGATAATAAATTATGGGCCAGGTACTTTCACCTATGCTGTTGCCCATTTCTACATCTTCAATATTTGCTTCTGCATCTAGCATTTGCTGGAAAAGGGGCTTTCCTAGGGTCAGAGTTCAGCCTATGCATGCTTCTGTCCTAGATGTGCCTTGGTTCAAACAATAGGGTAGGTAGCTACTGAGTAGTCTGCAAGCTTTTTAAGAAGTCTGTAAGATAGTTCCAAGGTTGTGTGTGGCAAGTTCACCTTTCCACGACCTATCTTTTCTCTCTGATAATTTTATAAATCAGTATTGAGACACTAGGAAACATATACATTTATTGTCATTATAACAATTTCAATGAAAGTCTTAACTTAATGGCCCCTATGTTTTCGCTGCCCAATATGCACAGCAGGAATCTCTTAATCAGGCTGAAAATGACATTGATAACTTGAATGCATTCCTCTGCTTCTTACAATCACTGTACCCATACCCATATAGAACCTACAGAACTACCTAGTAAAGCAGGATACATTGTGTGCTTAGAAGCTGGTTAAAACCTGATGGGTGGGAAGAATTACATATTGTAGCTCATTTAGAAATACCTGGATATGACTTCTGACCCCTCGTTTTCCATAATAAAGGAGAAAATATAAACTTGCTTAACTCTTCATCCTTCTTCACAAACAGTGAAACATTATTGTTCCTCTTGGTAAGGTCTCAACCAAGGTAACAAGGTGTGGGAAACTGGAGTATCAGTTGAGGTGGGAGAAAATCCATCTCAAATAATAATCATGGTCCTTGTCAGGGTGGCCCACCAAAAGTCACTAAATAAACTTCTGCCTAACCCTCTTGTAACTTGGCACAAAGTAGTCAGGTGAAAAGACAACACAAAAAAATCACAAAGCAATTTAGAAAATTAGAGACTATTTTTATAAATACAATGAAACTAAAACAACAAAAATCCAATAAACAGTACCAGAGATATGAACATTAAAGTCTGAATTTTAAAAAATTGTGCCAAAAAGCATAAAGTGCTAACTATAGTTATCCAGTAAAGCTAGACTGGTTCAAAGTCAAAGGTTAAGTCCAACAACAATCGATCACAAGTGTAACACAGGGACCAAGTTCGTCCCAGAGAAACATTTTATTTACTACTTACAACCTTTTGTGGAGGAAGAGTGGTCACTGAAATGTTGTCGGTGGGGCAAGCTGAATCCAAAGCCGGGCTCCATGACGGTAGGTTGCTGAAGAGCAGGGTCCTGATGCTGCCGTTGTTGAAGGTGAGGAAGTGGGAAAAGTCAATGCCCAGGAAGACCTAGATTTCGATCGGATGCTGCTCGGCCTGGTCCCACTCAAGCCCTATAAGTTAGCACTTAGAAACTTTTCGGTAAGTCAGATTTTCTTCAGTGGGACAAACCAGAAAGCTGAATCCAACCAGCAATGGAGCATCGACGGTGCTGAGGCTACAACGGTGATCCCAGTCTCCGTCTGATGGCGCAAAGAGCAGGTTGTGAGAAGAGCAGGTTGTCATTGGAACTTCATGTTAGGTGGGGACGCAGCATCATTGCTGAAGTGAGGAGTGTGCTTGTGGTCAGGAATAGCTCAAAACTTCTGGGTTTTCACCTGTATTTTAGTCTTCACAGTTGTGAAGCTGGATGAGTACACTCTGATGCCAGCAAATGGTCCAAGATTAGGGGGGACGCCAGTTGGGGGTTAGAACTCACTCCACAAGAGGCCAGCAGTCCAGATGGACCTGGCCAGCTGGGAAGTTACAGGCAAAGGCACCTGGAAGCTTGTTGTTTCACTTCAGCTCAAACAGGAGGTCAGCAAACAGACCCTTGGAGTCACTTCTGGGGTGGTGGGTAAAGACAAGCAGGTCCAGTAATCTTTCAGGTTCTTCAGACAGCTGGGAAGTCTTTATTCTGATTGGTCATAGGTCTGGGAGTGTTCTGAAGGGAGCTCTGTGGGGTCCACTTTTCTGCCGTGTGCGAGAATGGGTGGAGGGCCTTCCTTTTTCCACCACTAAAACAGTTCTAGCAAGTTCTTCCCCTTTCACTGGGTTTGGTGTAAGCCTGTCTAGAGAGACAAAAAGGAGGCAGGCCTGGATGTGAGCCTCATCTGATAGTAACAGGGTAGGTATCTTTTAAACCGCAGCTCCGAGCCCATTGTGTCAAGAAGGAAAACTCCCACCACACACCCAGCGTCCTTTTGTACTGTCTGGGAGCAATACACATCTCACCATAGGTGAGCTATCAGGGACAGCTGGACACTGACATGAAAGCCTTTTGTTTTTAGACAGGAAATTGACAACTTTCTAAAAGTGTAATTTCCATAATAATCTCCAATTTGACCATTAAGGTGGATTTTAAATTACTATTAAAATGAGTCCTTGAACCATTTTCTAGCTTCTCACGAACTGAATTTAGTACTTATTAAATGTAATAGTGTAAAGCAGCATTATCCTATGAAAAAACTTTGGAGGTTTCAATTGACAGGTCATGTAAAGCATTAAATATACATGTATTACATTTCAAATAATTTGTACCTTACCCTTTGGGCTTTTAAATAGGGGTGGGTGGAATTGGGGTAATTTAGTAATTCTACAATACTCATACAATGCTGAATTACTAATTAATTCCGCTGCTCCATTGACAAAATTAAATTAGCACTGTAATGGTACTTAAACAGGGCTGAGAGGGAGCAGTCCTCTATTTTTAAAAGTCTGTACAGATTACATTTTAATCTGCAGTGATTTCTAAACATAGAGCGACAACTTCCTCTTCCATCAAACTGCACACCCACGCTACAGGGGCAAGACTGGACACATGCTTTACAGTGCTACTTTAGTGGGTGGCAAATTGAGTGTTGCAGCCATCAATTTGGTGGGAGGATATGAAGATGTGTGAACTTATGGCGCTGCAGATCGTTTCACCAGAAGTTGCTGGAATTTGATTCCACTCGTTTTTCAGCAGCATCAGTTGGGATCCAATGGCCAACTACTGGTGACCACCTCGGTTTTTAAAGAATGAATACTGCATTGAGGTGTTGTGCTAGATGGCACTCATTTGTCCTGAGGAGACCTACGTAAACCGCAAATTGAGTCAGAACATCGAAATTGGAAATAGGGATTGTCTGGTGTGTACACATATTGAGGGCAGTACATTGGAAGATACACACTGTACTGCTGTTGTATATAGAACTTATGGGACATCCATTCTGTACATACTTTGTGTAAATGCATCATTGTCAAATTCTGAATAACACTGCACTTTTGAGCAGTGCGCCATCTGCACTATTATAATTATGTATGATTTATTACACCTATTTTGAGAATAAAGTTTTTAATCTGTTTGAAATGTGGAGTTAAGAGGCTATATGAAGTGTTTGACAAAAAGAGTCCCACAGAACCATTGCTTCTGTTCTTGCTATTACCCTGGTTATGTATTTAAGCTTATGGGTTAGGTCCTGTGTTTTCTATTTTTACTGAGATGCAGCCCACTAGTAGCATTTAAGTTACAGTCCCTGGGTACATGTACTACCATACACTAGAGACTTGTCAGTAAATAACATTTGCCAATGACCTATATGTCAGATTTACCATGTTTAAAAAGGGAGAGCACAAGTACTTTCCCACTGGTCAGCAGAGGTAAAGTCCGCAGAGTCCTATGGCCAACAAAAATGGGTTCAGTAAAAAATGCAAAAACATCAACGACAACCCTGCGGAAAAGGGCAAATTTAACTGATTTGGGTGGCAAACATTCCCTAACATAACTCTTTCCGTGCTCATGACGGAACCACGCCGTCATGAGCCACGGTTGCCGTGTGCTCATGACGGAGTGGTTCTGTCATGCTGCGGCCGTTGGCGGCAGCGCCGCCCACACGGCGCTAATTCCCCGCCTGTGCGGGCGATTAGCGCCGTGGGCGGAGTCATGACGGAACCACTCCGTCATGAGCACAGCCCAACCGTGGCTCATGACGGAGTGGCTCCGTCATGAGCACCGCGCCACCGCGCTGCCCCCCCGCACCCCCCAGCGCTGCGGCGGAATTTCCGCCGCAGGGAAGGGGATAAAGGTACTTGTGTGTTTGTGTACAATATTATGGTTTATGTTGAGATGATCAAGTGGGAAAACGTAAATGAGGCGACAATATTGAATATTTTAAAAAAAAACACTATATTTTTTAATATGCTGTTTTTTTGTGGTTGTTCAAGATAAAATGTGATGAAACCACAACAAATGAAGTGACAGTGTAAAGACTGATAACAATCTAATTATATTTCCTATTTAAGCTGATGATGTAGTTGCTATGTAAGTGCAGATAATAATAAGTTTGCGTAATATATAATGAACAACAGATTATATGGAAGTTATAAGATGTATTGTATGACGTAGTCCTATAAACGTGGTGATAAGAACACCGGTGAATTCTGCAGGCAGTGGTTTGTATTGTTTGGATGATATTGTTAATATTATGAGATTGATGATATTTAAGCAAACAGTTACCGAATGATAATGGTGTAGGATCTAATTTAAAAGAGATGTAAACATGTTAATAAAGTGAAATCTAACATTACTTTGCAGATTTTGCAAACTATTTTTACACTAATGATAAGGAAATTAATATAAACTTCTGCATGAGAGAACACTGTGTTCCTTATTTAGAACAATTCAAAAGCTTCAAGCATGATGGCTAAAAATATATATTCCAAGCTAATGGTTTACAGCAAAATTAATAATTCACTGCTATTACAATCAACTAAAAGATCTGATTATGTAATCTGATTAATAGTATAAATTATTAAGTTATCAAGGAACTCATGATATGTTCTAATGATATGCTTGGATACTGGGTGATTGTTACACATACGTTACATGTTATTGGTAATATTGATATTCTAGTCTTTATTGAATATCAGAAAGTGTACCTCCTGAAACATTTATTGTATGTATGGCTGTTTGATAGGGTATTTCTATAGCTTGAAACTAGCTATTAGGTAGAGGAGTGCTGTGTATGTTAAAAACAAGCATAAAGTCAATAGGTCATAGGGGAGGTAGCTGGGTTCTGGACTGTTAATGTGTTTTTGTATAGTGCTCTTTAAAGAGGTGCTTCTTCAACCCTTTTGTATCTTGGAGTAGTGTTCGGTGGCCCTGATGGATATGGGGATGCTGTTTCAGATCCTGGATGCATAGATGCAAAAGGCTTGCTGCCCTGTTTTTTCTTTTTTCCACTTCGTAGTCCGCTGGCCAATGGTGTCCTGGCTGTGGGTGTGTCAAAAAACCACCAGAGATGGTGAGATTGTCTGCAAGGTAAGGTGGGGTGCTGTTTGCGATGGCTTTGTAAATGATGTAGCTGGTTTTGAAGATGGTGTGGAGCAGCAAGGGGAGCCAAGGCAGTTCAATCAGAATAGCAGTGATATGATCATATTTCTTCAGGCCCTGGATGACACATGATGCAGTCTGTAGAATGCCCTTAAGGGGTGGCAGTGTGAAGCCAGGAGTGCAATGGAAAAAGGTAGTATCACCATTCACTATTAAATCATATAGAGGAAGTTAATAGGCTGAGTAGTTTAGGCTAATTATAAGCAAATTATTTAGTGGAAAATACCTTCTGTTCATGGCAGGAAGTGAATACTAAACGTGTAGGAATGCAGTTAATATTATAATTTGTTCTTTTTTGAAGTTATTCTTTATGGCATCGATGTTTATCAAGGCAAATCCTTCGAGAAACGTATTTGGCTCAATCCAAAGTGCCCAATTTTTTGTGATCTGCTCAGTTCATCAAACTTCCAGAACTTCTTGGTGATTTGAGAACAAATGTCTGTGACAGATACAGCCGATTGACATTTCAGTACGCACTGCTGTGAAAACGTCAGAGCACTACACGTCTGTTGCTCTTCAACGGAAGACCTTTGCTTCTTTGATATACTCATTTGCAATCATGAGAAATCCATTTGATTGATTGGTTTTATATTTAATTAGACATGTATTAGGAGCAGGCCACCTAGAAGGACAGATCCGCTGCCTAATGGCTTGGATTAATGCAAAAACAACAATTGATGGACAGAATGCAGAACAATGTCATACATTTACCCCAGTACAGAGATCTGGGCCTAAATTCATCGTTTTTTTGCTCACCATGCCATTCCAATTTGAACCCAGCCATATGCAAATCAGTCTTGACCCTGTGCCTCATGGGAACAGTCCAGTCTGAACTGTCATATCAGGTCCTCCCTGGACTGGAAACAAGCATCCTAGGACCGTTTTCGGGGCTTCACCACTTATCAGCCAGGATAGCTTGACTCCGGTGGCATGGAGAGCACGGGACCCACGTCTGGGCATATCCGTTCCACTCGGGGTGACAAATGCAAAAATAACATTTTATGGACAGAATGTAGAACAATGTCATACATTCACTCCAGTACAGAGGTCTGGGCCTAAATCCATTGTTTGTTTGCTCACTATGCCATTCCAGTTTGAACCCATCCATATGCAAATCAGTCTTGACCCTGTGCCTCATGGGAACTGTCCAGTCCGAACTGCCAGGCCATGTCCTCCCTGGACTGGAAACAAGCATCCTAGGACCGGTTTCGGGGCTTCACCCTTCATCAGCCAGGATAGCTTGACTCCAGAGGCATGGAGAGCAAGAGACCGACGTCTGGGAATACCCGCCCCACTTGGGGCGAAAAATGCAAAAACAACAATTGATGGACAGAATGCTTGTATTGTCAGAACTGTGTAACATGCTACACAACTAAGCAGTCTGAGGCCTCAATCTGTGAATTAACTCAACGATGTGAGTCCTGATCTTCTGATAAACATGTCGTCTGAGGAACAGCTCTGACTTTGGAGGCCTGAAAGGAACTTTGAGTTAGTTCTGTGCAGATTCTGAGACTAGTTTATTAACTGAAGCCCTAACCTGTAGATTCTGCGTAAAATGAGAGATACCTATTACTCTTTTGCCTGTGATTTCTGTGTAAGACAACGAATAGTTCTGCTCTCTAAAGCAAATGGTTGTGCATACTTTGAGGGATAGCACACTTGTGTGAACCTATAATGTTTGAGAAGGAGAATGACCTTTACAACGCGGTGGTTACACCGCGGTATGTTTACATCGCGGGCATTACAACTCAAGTCCTTACAACAACTTGCGCTGGATGGCGCTCTAAACTAAGGAATAGTATGATTTACTATTCCAACACCATCACTCCTGTTACGTAGGCTGGAGTTGGAATAGTAAACCATACTATTCCCAAGTCATGCCCCCTCCAGCGCAAGTCGTTGTAACAACTTGCGTTGTAACGAACGTGATATAAAACACCGCGTTGTGAATGTATGCGTTGTAACGTCATATATTCGTTGGAGAAACCTGAGATATTGCTCTCCTGTCTTAGAGGTAATGCTGGCATGATCTGTGTAACCTGGGGAATGGCTGTGGAGGTCAGAGCCTGTAACTCTATTTCATACATCCTATCCAATTTTAATTAGTTTTAGGGAATCAGAATATGAGATTTTAGGCTGTCAACAATGTCATTCATTTTATAACTGAAGCACCCTTATAAAACTCATAGATTTCACTTAGCTGCCATCTATGGGGTTCATTTAGTGTATGGTGGAGAGGGTCCTCCATCACAACAGAAATGGAATGCACCCGCTGTCAAACTGAGGGTCCACCCATCTGATATACAGTTGGAAAAAGCTTAAGAATGTCTGTTTCCATCACTTTCTTATCTTCTGATGGAGTAAGGGCCATTGGAGGTTTGACTTTTTAGTCACCCACCTGACTCAGAATGGACAGTCGAATGGCCAGTTATACTTTACTTTACTTTTTTACTGTAATGTTTAAATGACACCCACACCATGGGTAAAAGCTCCCATGATGTTGGGGTCATTTGTTATTGTTTTATCAAAAACAAAATCCCGTGCAAAATCCCACTCTGGGATTCTGTTTTTGAAGAAACAAAAAATACGTGAACGGTTTGATGGGCAGGCTGTCATGTTTGATTTGAGCTGTCCTTCATACATTTAACTTTGACGGTGGTTCCTGTCAATGACTAGAGTGTCTGCTGGGCTGGGGGACAACTCTAATTTTGGAGGACAGATTATTTTACTGTGTCACCCTGGCAGATTAAATACTGTCCTCAAAATATAAAATCAGGCCCTATGTCTTTCAGAAGGGCAGGCCAACCATCAATACCTTCTCCTATTGCAATAGTATGTAACCCAGGGGTAACAATTTGGCTGCCTAAGGACAATGAAGGACTATATCAAGCACGCTTGACATACACCTGATCGGATACAGACTCACAGTAGGGGCAAGTCTGTCATCAATCAATCAATCAAACACAGAGTTGCATACTTCCACGGTATTCTCTTTAATACTATTAAAATTATAAAGTTGTGAGCCACCTTCCTTTCTCCGCATTAAAAACCGTGCAAAGAGATCTTAGCAGCAGGTGCATTACCCTATAGAAAATCGCACAGTATACTCATGATATTTTTTATGAATATCCCTCAGAGTACACTTTTTCTACCTGGGTAACCCCCTTGCCATACTTATTTGAGACCATCCCCGCCCTCTATCCCGTCTCACTTCCTGTAAATGGATACATCCCGCAAAGACTACTCCTGCTTTCAAAACTGTCCCATGGGGTTCATAATTTTGTTGGAATCTACAAAAGATTTGAGCATCAAGAAACATTTGTGTCATGTGTTTGCTATTTCTCAGCAAAAAATCCATGTTTGCATAATAAGGCCCTCATTTTATGGGCCGTGGGAATCTAGATTCAGACCCAAGCATGATTTACCACTGAATCAGGATTTTTAAATGCGCAAAAAGTACCAAACCTCATAGGGATTTTTACCTGCATGATTTTTAGGCACCATTGCCACATTATCAACCATTCAAAGGTGTTGAAGTGGGCGTAATACTGCCCCTGGTAAATAGCACACCCAAGGGGATATTCACAAGGATCTATTGCTGAGTTAACGGCACTTTATCGCAGCCAAAGTTGCGATAAACCTATTGCCCCAATCACAAGCTGGTATTAACATCCCACAGCACCAGTTTACTCACGATAGCAGCTGCAAAAAACATCGCCACAGATGACCCCCGCAACTATCGCAAATGAGAAGCAAAGTAGGTGTTCCCGTGCCAAAAGCTGCAACAACACCGCTTCACAACATTCACAACGACCAGCCAGAACTGCGATAAGAACACAAAACAGGCAATAAGGCGCGTTAGTAGGAGGAAAATAACACCTGCTCTGACCTGGTGCAAAGTCGGACCACAGCCTGCACCACAAAAGGGAGCCGAGCCCAGAGCCACACCTGAAGAACAACAGATGCACCTGGGCAACTGAACATGCAGCCCAGAGGGCCGAAAGGGCAACAACACCCGCCGCCACCACCCCCAGGATCTCCCCTCCCTGGTACCCCCCACCAAAGACATGCCACATCAGCTACACCTAAACATGTACAAAATAATCCGGTTGATGTCGCACAATCACAACTGGTGACATGCATGTGTCATCACAAAAATGAGCATCACACATTCACTTTTGAAGCAACAAATGAAACTATTAAAATTAACACTGAAATGAAGACACATGGCGGCTCCCCTCGGGACAATCCGTAGGTCACAGCCTGCAAGACAAAAATCATGATGTGCGCAACAACTCATGGGCCCTTTATGATTGAGAGCCGTGGAGCGTCCGTTATCCAGTCACCACTGGCAGAGGGGAATGTGACGTAGTCGGCCCCTTATGTTGGTGGAGTCACATGAGATGCCTGTGCCGGATGGGTGTGGTGTGCGTGCAAACCTGCCCTCAGGGAGTGGCTGTGACATGCTGACAACTAGGCCAGTGACCTGCACACCACCAACGAGTACGCCTGCGATGGGTAGCAATGAGGGCCCCCCCTTGGAGCGTAAGCGTAGTGGTCTGGCCTGCTATACGCCGGACCAGCGCAGGGCTTGCAACAATGACTCGCGGGCTCTGGGCGTGGTTCAGTCCATGTCCGGACATGGAAGTGACTGATGCGTGTGTCCCTGTTGTAGTGTTCACGGGACCCGGTACGCAATATGCAATGTAGCACCCTCTGACCTGCATCCCACAGGATGAGCATCATTGACGCAAGGGAAATCACTGTCCCTACATTCATCCACACATTAATACATGAATGATGAAAGACATAACACAGCAGTGTGTCACTGGATGTTAATTGCACATCCAGTGCAGTTCTGCAGCTGGAGCGGTACAGGGCAATGCCGACCACACTACACAATATTGGCCTGTGGAGGGCCAGGCAGAGTCCATCCGGGGATGACTAGTACTGCGGAAGAGGAAGGGTACAGTCCGCAGTCTGGTCGCCGTGTCATTGGTCATCAAACAGGATATGGCAGTTCATGTCGCTGTCCAAGGTGAGTGCATCGGAGTGTATCGGGGGTCAGTGGAAGGTCATGGGGCCATGTGCGGCACCAAGCAGAAACAGGCCAGGGGGCAGAAATGAATGCTAGTGCCTCCTGATCACAAACCCGTCCACGTCCTCGTCCCCGGATGTGTGCTCTGCCACACCTATGGGTGTTGCTGGACCGGCTAAGGCACTACGTGCCACTGACACATCAGGTGCCGGAGTGGATATGTCTGCCGCACTGTGAGGCAATGGCACACCAGGGGGTGGAGATGTGGATGGTGTGGGGGCAGCAGCATTCATCTGCGTCATGCTATGTGGCAGCAATGCCATGAAAATGATCTGCAGGGCATGGTAGGTCCCAGCTACATTTCGCTGGTGTGCAGCGGTGGCTGTCATCCTTTCCGCCTCCATCCGCACCATGTCCTCCATGAGCCTCCGCATGTATGCCAGCTCATGGCTGGTATCGCTGCTGCCCCTCTGAGCGGACAGGTGTTCTTCTCTCTGCGTCAGGACTCCAGCGATGTCAGTCAGGGCTCGTTGGAGACCATGGAACGGGCCCATGGATGGCGTCCAGTTTGGTAGCCATGAGGTCGAACCCCCCCGCACCTGCTCAGCCGTCTCCCTCTAGGTCTCCAGCACACGGCGTTGAAAGGCCGTTTGTTGGTCCTGGGGGTCTTGGGAGACTGCTGGGGCCATGGTTACCTCCTGCTGTGTGGTTTGGGTGGTGGGTGGGGTCTCCTCGATGCAGCTGGTCAGCCCTGATCCTGGAGGTGAGTCGTGGATGAGGTCAATGATGTCTAGGAGGGCTTGTGCATCGATGCTGGGGTTGTCCTCCTCGTCATCAGTGGCTGGGACTGCACTGCAGGGGGTGTTGACGAAGGCCCTGCAATGTGAAGGGGAGATGGTGTATTGCAATGTGTCCACAGGTATGTAGCCGCATGGTACATGTTGACATTCAGACAGCATGGCATTGAACATTGTGACAGTCTATAGATCTGGGCGATGATTCAGAGTCATTGAGGGTGTGCACTGTGCTCTGCTTGATTGTGCATGTGTGCCATCATGGCCATCTCCACCCATCCCCCCAGTACCTGGTGGTCACTCACCCTGTTGTGGTTGTGTTGTGTCCTGCCGAGCAGTGTCCAGTCCCCCGACTCTGGCCACAGTATCCACACTGATGACTGTCGACACCAGCTCCTCCATGTCATCCAGCACAAGCTGTGGCATTGGGCCCCCATCTCCAGTCTGCATTGCTGCCTTCTGGTTGGCTGCGAGTTTCTCCTTGGTCTTTCGCTTGATGTCATTCCATCGCCTCTTGACCTCATCCGTTGTCCTCTTGTGCTCTCCGATGACATTCACCTTGTCCACGATGTCCTGTCATATTCCAGTTTTGGTCCCCTATGACATGTTGGAGGTGACGAACAGTTGTTGGTGGTGTTCCATCACCTCCGTGACTATGATCCTGTTCACCTGTGGACTGAACTTAGTCTTCCTCTTCCTCTTGTCCTTGCCCTTGCCTGTCCCGAGGTCTCAGGCTGGTCGTCCGGGGTGCTTGTGGGGTTGCGCTCATCCTCTGCCCCTGCTCCGGCTGCCTCCATGGTGCTTGGGTGTTGGTCAGTTTGTGTTTGGGTGTTTTTTCTACTTTTATGGTGAATTTTCCCCCTGCCAGGTGTGCGTTGCAGGCCTGGCGCTTATCGCTGATTTCATCATCGCGCTTTGGCCCATCGCAGGTTTTTTTGTGTTGTAGTTTGTGTTTTTATCTCCATCGAGGTGGTTGTATCGCAGACATTGTCTGCGGTTTCGGCAGACTATCGCATGGTAGCGAATTCCACGTTGACACAGGGTTATTTTCCCGCGATAGGCTGCAATGTGGAAAGTTGTGTTAACAATTTTTGGTGATGTCTAGCACACGTTCTTGTGAATATACCCCCCACTGTTATCTGTAATTACCAAGTGGCATATCAGCAACAACCGGCGATAATTATCGCTAAGCGCACTTAGCGCTAGGACAATTATCGCCGGCTAGCGTGGATTTTTATCGCTGAGATAGCGTGCTATTAGCAATGCTTATCTCAAAAGCGATAAAAATCCTAGCGCTAACTGCCTAACCTGAGATTATCGCTGGGTTTCCAGCGATAATCTCACGAAATGTGGCGTTACCTTGTTGATAGGGCCTCACAAATTTAGCCATGATATCCACCTCCCATAGGATATCATGGCTAAGTCAGTCCTGAAGCAGGCGTAAGGAAAGTAGCGATAACAGGGGTTATCGCTACTTTTCTTGCCGCTATGCTTCATGGTGTGGGGCTTGATGATAGGAGAAATGTCGCTTAGCGACATTTCTCCTGTCATGTCAGGTCAGGAACGCCCACTTTGCATCTCATTAGAGATGCAAAGCTGGGCGTTAGGAATTCCTGCGCTAATGCAAGGTTTCACGCATTAGCGTGAGCTTGCTAATTAGGTGATAAAATTATCGCCGCTTTTCAGCCTAAAACAGACGCAAAAGCGGCGATAATTTTCTATCGCCATGTTGTAGATATGCCCCCAAGTGCGGTATTATCACACCATGATAATGTCCCATTTAATGGCCTGTGTCACTTTAAATTTCATACACCATACAGAAACGCAACTTCCGGCTTTTGCTAAGGACAGTGTACAACGGTTTAACATGTCAAAAAACTGTAAAATGTTCATAAACTTATATTGTAAATTGGATTAGCACAAAAAACGACATCACTGTAAGCTAAATTGCCTTCATTTCAAGTGAACCATCTTCATATAAATTTAGTTCCACTAATGCGATAAATGGAGGTAACTGCAGAATGCAACGCTCGCAAAAAATGTATTAAACAGAAAATATTTCTGAATTTCCCACTGACATTTATTATTTACCATAAAATGTAAGAGACGCCTAGATATTTTTGCATGATTGAAGATGTGTTCCACGCACAGTTCAGTTCCCATGAGTGCTCTAAAAACAACATTTACCCGTTTCCTGTTGTGGTAAGTTCCTAAGCTGTGTAATGGCCTTCTCTCCTTTACTCATTTCTTTAAATTTGCATTTTCCCTCTTTGCCTTGCCAGTAACATCTGTCTATAAATTCCACATCTACAGCCAGTAATAGTAACCGGAACTATGCATTTGTTTGAAGGCTAATTACTTCATTTTAACTGAGATACCATTTTGAGATAGTTTATTTTTATCAATTATATTTTGTGACTCATAGGTCAATTGTGGTAACTATTGGGCTAAACAGTTAGTGCCTAGGCGTATACGATCCATTTGAGGAGATGTATGCCGTACATGATTGTGCCAATGTTACTACTGTTGAACAGCCTCTTTTATTCAATTTTCATAATCATTGTGCCAGCTAGGACATTATGGGCATCCTGGTTAAAGATATATAATCTCGTAATTAGTCCACATTCCCGAAGTCAATTGAATTGATCTTAACATGGCTGCAGGAAAATAGCAGACAACTAAAAAAAGTGACTTACAGTCATCTCAAAGGTAACCTCTTCAATACAGAATGTTTAAACGGAAGTGGGACTACATCATGACTGTACTGTAAAAGCTATATCGCAAAATTCATTATTCAGGTTTAAATATTGCCATACACCTCTGCTTCTCACCATATTCATTTGATCTCTTCCGCGTCCCTTATGTCTTATTTTTTGTGTTTTTTAGGACACATGACTGAGTCCCAAGTCCTACGATGGCTGTCACCACCTCCTGGTTGAGGTGGTGGCAGCCAATAAGATCTCAGGATGAGATCTGTCTGCTCCGCGTATCCTACACGACATGATACATAATAACATTTTAAACCGTCATTTTTCCAAAACTACTGAACAGATACACCAATACAGAAAAATCACTCCTTCCGGACCAAGATCGATCTTTCTTCCAAATTTAGTGTAAATCATTTCAGTGGTTTGAGCTGAAGAACCCCCTTTTTCTAAGTTCCACCTTCACCTATTACCCCAAAACTTTCCATGTGCAAACTAGTCAAAATGTGAAATGTTTTGGAAAGCTTCTTGGAGATTTGTCAAGTAGTGGCATAGTCATTAGCAACACAAAAAGGGCATTTTCTATGGAAATATGATCCTAAATATCACCACCCTGTAGGAACTGCCACTGAGTAATATCCACTCTGTAGTTATAACTAGGATTCTCATTGTAGAGCAATTCTTCAGAAATTTGGACGCTTATGACTTTGCTCACATTTCATAAATCCTAGCCAAACTTTCCAGACCTATAACTTTTTAAACATTTCACCAATGCATTTTCTGTAGACATTTGTATCTCGCAAAGCAAAAGTGGCTTAGAAGATTTACATGAACCTTGGCAGGATTAGACATTGTAGTGCACAGATGATCTACTTACTATAGGTAAGTAAAGGAAGTACTGTGGCACATTTAAATCACAAGGAATTATGTGATTGGCTAATGACTGCTTTTACAAAAGGTAAAGGCAACCATGGCATTTTAGGTACACATAGGCTGGGTTCTGCTTTTCACCCTTAGATATAGGGTAAGGATGATGTTTGATATGCTTCCTCAAGCTATTACCACTTTATTAAAGTGGTAAATGCTAAGTAGAAACATTTATACGTTCTCTCTGACCCCGCAGATAAAAAAAGAATCGAGGAAGCAATAGTAGACTACCTCAATCACAATGACACCCTCGAAACTAACACCAACACACTTTGGGACACTCTGAAGGCCACCATCAGGGACATAATAATAGAAATTAAGTCAAAACTCAACAAGAAAACAAATCTCATCCTAAAACAGCTTGAGCAGGAGATTAAGACATTAGAACTGGCTCACGCTTCATCATTACACGATGCCAATACCCTCACGACGCTAACACGGAAAAAACACGAATATAATAAGCTTTTAAGTGAAAGGGCAGGGATGTGGATTAATAAATACAAAGCACAAAAACCTATGTGAAGCAAACAAAGCGGGCAAACTGCTTGCCTCATATCTTAAACACAAGGGAAATCAGTATGCCATCGCGTCCATTAAGGACGCTAACAAAAGTACCCACACCAAACACAAAGACATCCTTAGGACATTTAAAACTTTCTATCAGCACCTGTACAAAACTGCCCAGGCCTTTAGGCTAGAGAAATGCATGGAATATCTGGACAGACTCAATTTACCACAACCAAATAGGGAGGATAAGAACAGATTAGATCAAGAGATCAACTACACAGAGATTGAAATGGCGGTTAAGTCCCTAAAGAGCTACAAAGCCCCGGGACCAGACGGATTTACAGCCTCCTTCTATAAAACCTTCTTAGACCAGCTTAAACCGACAATAAAAAGAGTATTTAACCACAAAGCTTCTCAGGGGATCACGCCCCACACTATGTCGGAAGCCAACATCATAGTAATCCCGAAGGAGGGGAAAGACCGAAGACCTATAGACCCATATCATTGATTAACATGGACTGCAAGATATATGCAAAGATACTAGCGGTCAGACTTAGTACTATCTTACTACTATCTCCACTCTGTCACTCCACTCCACGCCATTCCACTGTATGCTATTCCAATTTATCCCACTTCACTCTAAATCACTCCACTGCACACCACTCCACTATATGCTCTTTCAGTGTATGCTACTATACTGTATGCTATTTCACTGTATGCCACTACACTGTATGTCACTGCCCTCTACACCACTCTAGTGTATGCTATTCCACAGAAAATTATAAATACATTTCTCTACCTATTCACACTTTATCAATGTGTTATAAGGTAGGGAAAAACAATAAAACCTACTACATAACTATATCTAAGATCCTAATCCAGAACACAGTGAAATGCAGAAAGCAGAACACAGCCAAACTGTGCTGAAAAGCACATGGCTGCATTTTACGTTTGGTAAACACAAACATTAGCCAATCCCATACTACATTATCATGTGCATGGTATACCATTGCACAATATATAACAAAGGTTTATAAAATGTTTAAGTTTAACACTCCCTACACTATTCAGACATACTATCAAAAATTAGCATTTACACCTAATAATGTATTTCTCTAACCCATTACATCTATATCTGTTCGCAAATTGCATCACTCCACTCTACACCACTCTAGTCTAAGCTATTACACCTTACACTACTCCACTCTACGTCACTTCACTATACACCACTCAACTATGTGTTATTACACTCTACGCCACTCCATTTTGTGACACGCCAGTGTTTGCCACTCTACTTTACGCCCTTCCTCTCTATGGTACTCCACTGTACGCTATTACTCTGTACATCACTTCATTCTTCATCACTTCATTCTTTGCCACTCCACTCTGCGCCAATCCACTCTACGCAAATCCACTCTACCCTAATACTCTTTATGCTTTTTTACTGTATGACAATCCACTCTTCTCTACTTTACTCATTGCCATTCCACCATATGCCATTCCACTCCACATCACTCCACTATATCCAGTAACACTCAACGTTATTCCACTCTACACTACCCCAGTGTACGCTACTCCACTGCATGACACCCCCCTCTGCACCACCCACTCTGGGCCACTCCACTCCACTAAATTCAACTGTATGCTACTCCACACTACAAACCCACACTCTATGCTACTACACAATATGGTATTGCACTGTACGCAACTACAGCTTGCCCCACTACACTCTAGCCCGCTCCACTCTACAAGACTACACACTATGGTATTCCAATCAATAACATTTTGCTCTGTGACACTAAACTGCACGTCATTCCAGTCAGCACTATTCCACTGTATGCCACTCCAGTATAAGCCACTTCTCTCTGCGCTATTCCACTGAATGTCACTACACTGTACCTCACTCCACTCTATGCCAGTCCACTCTTCAACACTGCAATGTATGCCACTCCACTCCATGCCACTTCACTGTGCACCACTCCACTTTATGCTATTCCACTGTACACTACTTCACTCTAACACACTCCATTGTATGCTACTGCACCGTACAGGACCGCACTGTACACTATTCCACTGCATTCTAATCAACTTGAGTCTATGCCACTCCACTATACGGTACAGCAATTAACTCTACATTATTCCATTGTATGCAACTCCTTTGTACTCCACTTCACTTATGCTTTTCATCTTTCTGCCACTCCATTTTGCACCACTCCATTGCACAGCGATCTAATTTACCCTATTCCAATGTGCGGCACTCCACTGCGCTGCACTTTGCTTTATACCACTCTACTCTACCCCACTCCTTTCTATGCCACTACACACTGTCACTCCATTCTATACCACTCCTCTCTATGCCACCCCAGTATACGCCACTGCAGTACACACTTCTGAACTTTACACTGCTTCACTCTATGCTATTCCACTGTACGTAACTCCCCTCTCAGCACTCCACTCTACACTATTCCACACCATTGCGCTCTACACCACTCCACTGTACTCCACTCCACTATACGCTATTCCACTTAACACCACTATTCTCCATGCCAATCCACTCTACCCTAAATTACAATATGCCACTACACTGTACCGCACTTCACTGTATTCCACCCCTCTTTACGTGACTGCAGTCTACTCTGCTCCACTGTATGCTATTATTCTCTACCACACTACACACTATGCCACTCCACTCTTAGCTACTCCACTGTATGCTATTCTACTGTATGTCACTCCAACTCTTCCCCACTCTTCTCTATAACACTCCACTGTATGCAATTCCACTGTATGCCACTCCATTGCACAATTGATTTCTCTACACCATACCACTGTACCTCACTCAACTCTACACCATTCCACTATACACAATTCCACTGTATGCAACTACACTCTAGGCCCCTTTAACTCTACCACAGTCCACTGTACACCACTCCTCTGTATGCTAGTGCACTGCTAGCTACTCTGCTATACCCCACTCCACTCTGTCACTCCACTCCACACCATTCCACTGTATGCTATTCCAATTTATCCCACTTCACTCTAAATCACTCCACTGCACACCACTCCACTATATGCTCTTTCAGTGTATGCTACTATACTGTATGCTATTTCACTGTATGCCACTACACTGTATGTCACTGCCCTCTACACCACTCTAGTGTATGCTATTCCACTGTATGCCACTCCACTCTACTTAACTCCACTCTACTTAACTCCACTCTATGCCACTCCACTCTATGCCACTCCACTCTACGCCACTCCACTCTATGCCTCTCCACTCTATGTCACTCACCTGTATGCCACTCTACTGTACCCTATTCCACTGTACGTGACTTCACTTCTCTCTACACCACTCCACTGTATACTTTTCCACTGTATCCTACTGCACTCCATGTTACTGTAGTCAATGTCACACCACTGTTCACCACTACACTCTACGACAATGTATTCTATGCTGTTTCACTGTATGTAACTCCACTCCACTCTATATTATTCCACTGTACGCCACTCCAATGTACACCACACCAGTGTATGCTATTGCACTGTACGCTACTCCACTCTAAGCCACTTCACTCTTCAGCAATCCACTATATGTTATTCCACTCTACGCCAATCCATTCTATGCTACTGTACTGTACCCCATTCCACTCAATGCCACTCTACTAGAGGGTATTCTACTGTGCGCAACTATAATCAATACCACTCAATTCTACACTAATTAACTTGATGCCACTCTACCCCACTCCACTGTATTTCACTCTACTGTATGCTACTCCACTGTTCAGTACTCCACTATACCCCACTCCACTCTCTACCCATCCACTGTACGCCACTCCACTCTACCTCACTCCACTGTACCTTATTTCACATCTACAGCATTCCAGTCTATGGCACTCCAGGGTATGCCACCCCACTGTACTCCACTCAATGCTATTCCACTGTATGCTATTTTAGTGTATGCTACTATACTGTACTCTATTCCACTGTCTGCCACTCCACTAAATGCCACACCCTTATACAACACGCCACTGTATGCTATTCAGCTGTATGGCACTCCACTCTACTCTGCTCCACTCCATGCAACTATACCATGTGCCAGTCCATGCTACTCCACTTCATGCTTTTTCACTGTATGTCACTCCAATCTACCCCACTCCACTCCTAACCACTCTACTCTACAGGACTCCACTGTAAGCCATTCCACTGTATGCCACTCCACTCTACACCACTGCAGTCAATGCCACTCCACTGTACAACATTACACTCTACGACATTTTATGTAACTCCAATTTTTACTTTTCCACTCTGTGCCACTCCATTCTATGCCACTCTACTACATGCCACTCCACTCTACGCTATTGCACTATATACCAAACCACTCTACCCTACACCACTGTAATCTACTCCATTCTACACCACTTCACTCTACCCACTCCACTCCATGTCACTGCACTATTATCTGCTCAACAACACTATACTCCATTCAAGAACAGGCTATACAGTGTATACTTCACTGTATTGCACTACAATGTACAACAATTTACGCCTCTCAATACCACTGCACAGCACTCTACTGTACTCTATGGCACTCTGCACAACTCTCTCCACACTACCCCACCCCAGTTAGTATACTCCATTCATTGAGACACTGCTCTAATGTACTCCACTCTACTCCACTACTGCACTCTAAGCCACTCCACTATAGGCTCCTCTATGCCACTTAACTCTACAACAGTCTATCTCTCTCCACTCCACTCTACCATACCGGACCACACTCTACTCTACTCCACCACACTCCACTGTACAACACTTTAATCGACTCTGTGACAATCTACTCTTCTCCACTCTTTGACTCTATTGTCACTTTAACACACACCAATCCACTCCACTGTACCACACACCATGGCACTCTACAACACTTTACTACACTGTATACTACGCCACTCAACTCTACTCAACTTCATTCCATTGTACTCTAGAACATTCTACTCCACTCTATTCTATACCACTCTACTGTACCCCACTACACTCTTCTCCACTGTGTGACACTTTACCCCACTCTATGGCACTGTACAATACTCCACTTTACACCAACCCACTGTACCACATTCTACTCCACTCAATGCAACTCCACTCTACAAGACTCTACTAAACTCTACACTGTACATCCATCTACTACAATCTATGCACCTACACCCCAATGTACAACACTGTGCTCCTCTCTACAACACTTTCAAACACTATACGACACACAACCAGTCACAGCCCGTGCAGGTATGTGCGGTGGAGCGGGGTTGGGGGATGCAAGTCGACATACAAGGGAATAGTGATCATAAAACAAATAACTAAAACCACTTACCTTGCACTGGGCGCACCCCAGAGTCGGCCATGCAGCAAGCACATGGTATTTGGTTTGATTTATTTTATTTTCAATATCCTGTCATATTTCGACCACCACCCCCGCACCCACACCACGCCCCCCAGCGCTGACCTGCTCGGGCTGCCACTGCACACCACTCCACTACACTATACAAACAACATTCAAATTATAACAGGTAATCAATTTTACAATATGTCTGTCCTCTATAGTGCACTCCAACCCGCTGTACTATACAACATGCCACTACACTATACACAAATGTCCTCCACTGTACGCTATGCGAATCCACTCTACCCCACTCCACTCTATTCTATTCTACTCTATGATCTCTGCTCTACTCCTCTCCACACTACACCACTACACTCTACCCCACTCCACTGCACTCCCCTCCACTGTGCAGCACTCCACAGCACACCACTCCACTGTACCACATTGCACTGAATGCTGCCCCACTATACTACATTCCATTCTACACCATTCCGTTCTACTCCACTCTACAACACCATAGTCTATAGCCACTTCAGAATCCAGCTCAGATGCATTCTCTGACCATGATGAACAGCAAGTGGCATCCACCTTCGGCGCCATATCATTTACCACACGTGAGGAATATCTTTTTTATGGCGAAATCAGGGTCTGTGCAAATAAAAAAAAGCCAAAAGAAAAAGGAGGCTGCAACAATGCAGAAAAATATAGAGGGGTGGCAGATCCAAAGGAAGACAACATGCCACATGGGAAAGGCACACGGAAAAGCGAGAGGAACAAATGATGGGATGATGGGAAATCCAAGAGAAGGTGACCAAGAACGAGCTCTAAGGAAATTGGAGTCAGAGTACATAATCCGCCTTAACAGCAGATATCCTGATGGGCTCAACCAAGATGAAGGACTTCATGCCCATTGGGGCTTGCTCGATTTCTTTTGGTTTAATCTCTTCCATCTCTTACATGTTTCCATTCCCTGAGATTTGGAAGATACGTAGGGTGTCTCTTGATGCTTTGGTTCGCGACTGTTGTATATCTGTGAACAATAAAATAAGCTGATTTCCCATTAGGATTAAATGTTCAGTGTAGTGTCTAATTTCGATATTTCTTATTTTTGCACACAATTGTATTCACTCTCACAATTTTTGTCTGTTACAATAAGTCTTATTTTTTAGTGTATAGATAGCGGGGCTTCTAAACAAAATGACCTCCTTGGTGCTTGGGTGTCCATGATGCCCTTCCTTGTTTTGTTAACTTCATGTTGAACCACTTGACGTGTTTATAATGCCCAACATACTTTCAGTCACTTGATGTTGAACTACTCAATCAATGAATCAATGCATTTGTAGAACTCGTTACTTATCTGTGAGGGACTCAAGGCACTGGGGGGGTGCTGCTACTGCTCGAACAGCCAGGTCTTGAGAAGTCTCCTGAAGGTCATCTGGTCCTGGGTCTGTCGTAGGCGGATGGGGAGGGTGTTCCATGTCTTGGCGGCGAGGTGGGAGAATGATCTGCCACCAGCGTTCGCTCGTCGGATGCAGGGGACGGTGGCAAGGGCGAGGTCAGTGGAGCGAAGCTTGCGATTCGGGGTTTAGAAGGAGAGTCGTTCATTGAGGTATGTTGGTCCGGTGTTGTGGAGTGCTTTGTGAGCGTGGGTGAGGAGCTTGAAGGTGATCCTATTGTTGACGGGGAGCCAGTGCAGGTCTCTCAGGTGGGATGTGATGTGGGCGTGGTGGGGGATGTTGAGGATGAGGCGTGCAGAGGCATTCTGTATGCGTTGTAGTAGTTTCTGGAGTTTGGCCGAGGATACCTCGTAGAGTGCGTTGCCGTAGTCCAGTCTGCTGGTGACGAGGGCCTGTGTGACCATCCTTCTGGTTCCAGTGGGGATCCATCTGTAGATCTTGCGGAGCATGTGGAGGGTGTTGAAGCAGGAGGAGGAGACGGCGTTGACTTGCTGGGTCAATGACAGCGATGATTCCAGGATGACCCCCAGGTTGCGTGCACGGTCAGTGGGCTTCGGTGAAGCTCCCAGCGCGTCCTGCCACCAGGCGGAGGGGGTGGAGCCGAGGATGAGGAATTCCGTCTTGTCTGAGTTCAGTTTCAGGCGGCTGTTCTTCATCCATTTGGCAACGGCCTTCATTCCTTCGTAGAGGTTGGTTTTGGCGGTGGTGGGGGCCTTGGAGAGGGAGAGGATCAGCTGGGTGTCGTCGGCCTATGAGATGATGTTGAGGTTGTGTGATCGGACGATTATGGCGAGCGGTGCTATGTAGACGTTGAAGAGTGTCAGACTGAGGGACAATCCTTGGTGTACGCCGCAGATGATCTTGGTGTCTTTAGATCGGAATGGAGGGAGGTGGACACTCTGGGTTCTGCCGGTGAGGAAGGAGGTGGTCCAGTCCAAGGCTTTGTCGCGGATTCCTGTGTTGTAGAGGCGTGTGCGCAGGGTGTGGTGGCAGACGGTGTCAAAGGCAGCCGAGAGGTCCAGGAGGATGAGGGCCATGGTTTCACCGTTGTCCAGCAGGGTCCTGATGTCGTCGGTGGCGGCGATGAGGGCAGTTTCTGTGCTGTGATTGCTGCAGAATCCGGATTGGGACGGGTCCAGGATGTTGTTCTCTTCGAGGAAGGAGGTCAGTTGTCTGTTGACAATCTTCTCAATGACTTTCGCCGGGTATGGGAGAAGGGAGATGGGCCGGGAGTTATTGAGGTCCTTCGGGTCCACCTTGAGTTTCTTGAGTAAGGCGTTGATCTCAGCATGCTTCCAGCTCTCCGGGAAGGTGGCGGTCTCGAAGGAGTTGTTGATGATCTTGTGGAGATGGGGCGCGATGGTGGAACTTACTTTGTTGAAGATGTGGTGCGGGCAGGGGTCTGATAGTGAGCCAGAGTGGATGGTGGTCATGGTCTTGATGGTGTCCTCGTTGTTGATGTGGGTCCTGCAGAGAAAGGGGATGGTGTGGCTGGGGGACGGTGAGTCTGAGGTGTCGGTGGCTGTCGGGGGGGCCTGGTTGTTGAAGCTGTCAGGGATGTCTGCGATCTTACGGTGGAAGAAGGTGGCTATGGAGTCGCAGAGGTCTTGCGATGGCAGGATGTCGTTGGAGTTGGAGCTGGGGATGGAGAGTTCCTTTACGATGTTGAAGAGCTCTTTGCTGTTGTGCGCGTTGTTGTCGATGCGTTCCTTGAAGGAGGTCCTTTTGGCGGTTCTGATGAGTTGGTGATGGCTGCGGATGGCGCTCTTGTGGGCTGCATTGCTGTCTGGTGTCTGTTCGTGTGCCACTCTTCTCGAGCCTTTGGCAAGCCGGCTTGGATGTCTGGAGGTTGGTGGTGAACCAGAAGCCTTTTCTGTCAGAGCTCCTGTTTGAGGGTTTCTTGATCGGGGCGAGAGTGTTGGTGCAGTCGTCGATCCATTGCCTGAGTATGCGGGCGGAGGTGTCGGTGGTGTCCGTTGGTGGGTTTCGGGCGAGGGTGGCGATTAGCTGGTCTTCGGTGATTTTGCTCCAGCTGCGGCAGGGGGCCCGGTGTGTGTGGTAGTGCGTGGTGGGTTTCTCAAAGGTGAAGTGGATGCAGCCGTGGTCGGTCCAGTGGAGATCGGTGGTGTGGCTGAAGGTGACGTGGTGGCTGGCGGAGAAGATGGGGTCGAGCAAATGTCCGGCAGAGTGGGTGGGAGTCGTGACGAGCTGTTTGAGTCCGAGGTTGGTGAGGTTGTCGAGCAGGGTGGTGGAGTAGCTGTCGTTGGAGTTCTCGAGATGGAAGTTCAGGTCTCCGAGGAGGATGTAGTCCGTGGATGCAAGGGCGTGAGTGCTGAACTGAATTTACTCTAAAAGCATTTGTATTTCTTTGCTTTGGACATAGACAATGCATTGCTTGTAGATTATTATTTGTTTATGGTATTGAAAATGGCGATGATGCATTGCGTAATGCACACATACATTAATATACATATCAATGAAAGTTGTAGATATGCATTGAATATTATACACTTGTATTTAATCATCATGTCTGGGCTCTTTCTAAATTTACCGAATTGTATGTAACAAATCTTTCTTTTCCTGGGTGCTATCTAACTAAACCAGGTCCTGCTAGTCTGTTTATCATGTTCATCAAACTGACGTGGGTGCTTTGTGTCTATAGGTAGTAGGACAGTTTCACTGTTTGTATTGTGGCTTTGAGGAAGACCCCTGTGGATCGAAACGCATCAGCTGTAATAAAATTGAAATTACCAATCTCTCCGGAGTGTGAGCTTCACTTGCGCTGCTGCGCGAGTATCTTGTCATATTATTACGGTGTCCTGTGCCCCGCAGCCCATCATCGACCTTTCATGGTTGAGATGGCCAGAGGAACTTATATAGCTATATATATATATCCCAACAGTCACTTTCGCTTCATACCCGAGCCACTTGGTCTCAGACGATCCGCGGTGGGGTAGCAAGCCCCTATAAATCCAGAAAACGCATTGTGTGTTCCTCTCAGGAAAACAACACACCGCAGCCCAAAACTGCTTACAAGCGTGGTTAATTTCTTAGGCAAGACAACTCTACATGTTTCGGAGCGTGAAGCTCCTTGCTCACAAGTAAATTGTTGCAAACACAGTCATTGGTTAAATACAACACCATGTGACATCACATTAACAATAAACAACAACAACAGACTTCCGTTTCATTTGATACATATTTTAAGTGTAACTTTTTTAATATCATCTTCATTCATTGTTTTCACAAGTGGGGGCAGAATCGCAGATTATAAACCCTTGTTTTAATTACAGATATTAAATAATTGACACAGCTTGATCTTTTTAAATTATTGTTTCTCAATAAAGTTTTGCAACATTTGCTACAACTTTAAACTTAACAACAGGCGAGCACAAATTACATCTTGTTGAATGCCAAAACGCTATCTCAAGTATTGCATAGTGCAAATCGGTGCCATATTGATGAGTCAGCGCATCATCTGCTATATTATCGGTCTCTCACTTTACGTCAAAGGATTTATATACAGAACCTTTCAAAAAGGTGCGTTCTACGCACTAGAGTTTCTTTGACTCCACCATAATGTTGCCCCAGTGGGCCTTGATGGGACTTAATCACTGTGCACTCCACACTAGAGTTATTACAGCCCATACACATTTTACCCAAGTGGGTATCAGTAGGATTTTAATATTAAGACGCGTTTCGACACAATCTATTTGCATCCAACATGCCAATCAAAACTTTCAGTCTTTCAACAACCCCATGTGGAGCTTTTCAATCATGGTTTATTAATCCCTTATTCAAAACCTCATCCGAGGTCATAGATTCCATTTCGCCCAAGTGGACTTAATCAAAGTTCCTCGTATTGGAAGAGCCTATTTGCCATCACCATTGGAGAGTTTTCCTTATCACCTGTGGGTAATTGTTCTCATGAGGTAGATATGACTACCTAACATACTATATCTGTATTTAAAACTGGTTGGCCCCAAACTTCTACAATTCGATGTTATTTGCTCATTTTCCTTCCACTTGTATCCAATATTAACAGCGAAATCTGAAAAAAACATATAGAATACAATAATTAGTCACCACGTTACGTGTAAGCCATCATACGTTACTTGGTTCTGCAACAAATAAGTGTTAATAAACAGTAGTGAGAATAAAAAATGATCCTTAAAATCAAGAGAATTTAATTTGCAGCCTATCTTGTTCCCATATATCTATGGTTCTGACTGTCTCTTACCCCAAATGCCCAGCCATTTCCTCATCCCCATTGTGGCCTGTGGGGTGCATGGTGTTATACTGTATTATAATTCTGGATTCCAGACACCTAAGTTCTTGAACCTGATCTCCCCCTCTTTCCCTTGCTGGAATTGTATCTAGGACACAAAAGGATAGTAGATTGCAATTCTGATTATGTTGTAATCTGAAATGCGTCACAATGGGATATTGTTTATCATCATTTCTTATAGCTCTGAGATGTTCCAAAATGCATTTTTAAGTCTTGTGGCTAGTACTCCCTAGGTAGTACTTTTCACATGGGCATCTCAGAGCATAAACCACATGGTCAGTGTTACGTGCTACATGTTTGGTTATTTTGAATGGTTTGCAGTGAGGTGACAATTTCACCTCCTTGCAATTTCGGCTATACTTGCACTCATTGCAGCTACCACAAGTATAGAATCCTTGGACATTGGTTCTTTTATGTTCTGGAGTTGTGAGGGCTATACTGATTATATCTTTCAAGGATCTAGCTTTCCTGAAGGTGATCTGAGGATAGTCTTCTATGTGTGTTGTCAAGTCTGTGTCAGTCTTAATGACATTCGAGAATTCATTCAGGCCTTTTCTCAGTTGTTTAGACTGACTGTGAAAGGTTGCTATGAATCAGATCTTATTTTCAGACTCACTCATCATTGTCTCTTTTTGTTTCAGCAATTAATTTCTCTCTCGTTTATCAACCTCCCCACAGGCCTGTTCTATTATAGTATTTGCATAGCATCTCTTCAAAAACCTTTCAGTCATTGTGCTTTTCTCTATTTCATACCCCTCTATGGAGCTACAGTTTCTTTTGGCTCTTAGCAGTTCTCCCAGCGGGATGCTGCGAATTCGGTTTTCAGGATGGCAACTGCTAGCGTGTAATAGGCTATTGCCCGCAGTTTCTTTCCTAAATAGAAGGCTGTCTAGACGGTTCTCATTCTCAAATCAAGAAATTCAATGGTCGTTTTGTCCATTTGGCTGCTAAATTTTCAGTTCAATGTACTGTGGTTAAGGGCTTCGACAAAGACACTAGCTTTTGTGTTGCCCTTCCAGATACAGAAAATGTAATCTATAAATCGTACCCACAATATTACATGTTCCTCGAACAGATCAATTTTGCTCACTACCTGCTCCTCCCACCAGCCCAGGTATAGACCTGCAAAGCTGGAGGCGAAGCAGGTCCCGATAGCAGTTCCGAGGGTTTGTCTATATATTTTCTTGTCAAAGGTGAAAAAAATGTTGGGTTAAGCAAGTGTACATCATGTCAATCAACATTTCCATATGAAATAAGTACGATAGAGATCTGGTTTTAAAGAAATGACGACAGGGAGGCTACGACCCTGCAGAAATACATTGATGTGGGTCGAGTTCCTTGAGGTTTAAGGATTATTATCACCCCAACATTTCTCTGACATATTATCACAGCCAAAATAAGAGGGATGCAATATAATGCTTAAAAGAAATTGGGAACACAAATATTGACTTTGCAAAATTTCTAGGTGAAGAAAAAACTATAATGGACAAAATCATTGTCACTAAATAGGTAAGCATGTTGAATTTACATTATATTTACAGTAAGAAATATATTACCTTAAAAAACTACATATTTAAAGATGCATTTGATATGCAAAGTATCTAAATGCATTTTACAACATTGAACATCAAAAAATATTATTCAAAAATGTAAACATTTATAAACGTAATATGCAAATATATAAATCTATTAAAATATGAATAATAAAATGAACAATACTAATAACTAGTAATATATATTTTTTTAACTGTATATTATAAACGATCAGAAACTAATAAAATAAAATGATTAAAAGGAAAAAAAAAATTTAATAATTTTTTTATTTCTGACAAAAAATTAAAATGTATAAAATGTAATTGAAACTGAAATAACTTTTGAAAATAGATCTCAAAAACATATGTGTGTGACAAAAAGAAAAAATAAATGAATTGTGGGGAAAATGTACTATTCTGAATACAAACTAAGGAGCAGTGGGGAAAGTGTTGACTTTAGTGGGATCAGATTTACTATTCCCACTCCGAACTGTGCAACAGTTGGGAATATGTTGGACTTCGGAGGAATAAGATTGTCTCTTCCCACTCCAAGATGAGCAACAGTGGAGAAATTGTGGGACTTTGGGGGGTCGGGTATACTCTAACAGAAGCAACAGTAAATAGTGTCAAACTTTGGAGGGTTCAGATGTATTATCCCCACTTCTACCTGAGCAGAGTGGTGAAAGTATTGAAATTTGAAGGGGTCAGATTTACGATTCCCACCTCAGCCTGAGCAACAGTAAGGAAAGTGTTGGACTTTGGAGGGGTCTAATTTACTATTTGCACTCCAACCTGAGCAAAAATAGGGAAAGTGTTTGACTTTAAAGGGGTCAGATTTATAAGTCCCACTCCAGTATAAGCAACACTAAGGAGTCTGAGAGTTACCATACCCACTACTAAATTTTAAAAAAAGATAAATACAGCTGAAACTATAAACATGAAATATATTTCACCAAATACATCAAATATGTCATCATTTTATGATTACTACATTGACAATTAAGATAATTAATATAATAATATGAAAAATTAACATTGCAACTACATATATTTAATACAATTCCCTCCTTACTACTTTTAAAATCCAACTCCACAAAAACAAATAAAAATAATACTAGAAAAAATGACATAATACATTAACTGAAATAATAATAATAATATAAAATTAATTATTATGCAAAATACTAACATATATTACAATTAAGGAATATAAATGTTATTAAAACAATTTCATTATTTGCAAATTTAACAATCTGTTTGACAAGTTAAACGTTAAAATAATTAATGATTTTTTTAAATGATTTATTAAATAATTTATAAATTAAATAGTTCACATAATTAATAAGCATGTTTACACATAGAGGCCCTGAGTATGATGTTGAATGGAGTTGCCTCCGGCCAACACTGTTTCAATGAGGGGACCGCCCGACCATAGGTAGGCGGTTCTGCAAATCTGATTACGAATCCGATGCGACCACACATGGTGCAGTTGCAAAATCCCATTTCTCTATGGGAGCTTGTGCAGCAGGAGGAAATCGCCCACAGCACAAGCTTCCATTTTTGGCAAATCGTTATTAAGGATTCGCAAAATGCAATATATGTAGGAATCACAATAATAATTGCGATTTCTACATATTTCTTAATTGCGACTCGCAAATTGCGAATCGCAATTAAGGAATACCTTCCCATTCATTCCTATGGGCCTAGAGGCCCATAGGAATGAATGGGAAGACATTTGCAATTTGCGAGTACCCATTAGGTGCTTGCAAATTGCAACTGCAATTTCAAGGGTTTCAAAAGGACACCCTGTTGCACCCCTGAAATATGTTTGTGTGCATATGTGGTGCACATACATGCCCTGAGGGCATGTATGTGCACCACATGGCACTTTGAAAAATGAAAAAAAGTAAATTTTTCAAAGTAATCGCAAATTACCACCAACTTGAAGTTGGTGGTAATTCGTGATTTCGTAAGCCAAAATTGCACAACTTGGGTGCTTCCTGCATTTCATTTAAGGAATCACAATTTGCGATTCCTTAAATGCATTACCAAAATAGGCAAGTGCAATTTTGCGATTCACTATTTTGCGATGGCCATTTGGGATGATTCATCCCAAAAGGCTTTTTCCTGTTCGCAAACAAGAATCGGCCGTTTGCGAACAGGAAATGGGCTTGATACATATGCCCCTATGTTCCCAGTGGCGGAAACGCTGTCCTTAAGGGATTATGATGAGATTCCAGCCGTCCGATGGGCTCCATGAGCCCATCAGAAGGCGTCGTTCAGTACCTCTGACTGCACGCATCCTCATATGTCGGTCTGACCACAGCAGTAGATGCGGTTCGGAACGCACCTGACAAGCTTTGTAATGAGGCCCTAAATGTTAAATAAACTATTATAATAATTATAAAATGAATGAAAAAACGCCACTGCCAGTGCTTCACTCGAACACAGAGACGAGAAGCGGACCCAAACGATTAGTGCCAATCAAAAGTGCTTTATTGGTTGCCCAGCCTGTCCGCCATAACGCGTTTCGACCCCCACTCGGGTCTTGATCACATGACTGACATAATTATAAAATATATAATAAAAAAGTCCCACCCAATTCTTATCCAAACCAAACTACTTACCAATGTTATGTTATTGTTAATACATTTCTAAATGCACTCAAAAGTGTCGGAGGCGTCTTGGCACTAACTTTGCTGCTATCAGAAGGGAACCCCAGTAAGGAATAGAAAGGAAATATAAACTCATTCAGAATAAAACGACCAAGTTTTCAAAGCCTTCCTGAAAGTAAGTAAGTTGGGCATGGCTTGGATTTGCAGAGAGAAAGAGTTCCAGGCCTTTGCAGCTCCAATCACAAAGCTTCTCCCTCCCCAGGAGGATCGTTTAAACCTGGACACTACCACATATTTGGTTGTAACAGCCTGTAGTGTACTGCCTGGGATGTACTAGCTAAAGCTGTTTGTAAGGAATTCTGGGCCTTGGTCATGTAGTGCTTTGTAGGCAATACAGGGGGCTGTGAATGTGATCCTTTGTCTAACTCGCAACCAGTGATGCTTCCTGATGGATTTAGATACTGACTGGTATTTGGGAATCATCAGTAGCAGGCATGCCGCAGCATATTGGAGAATTTGCAACTTGTTCATTAAATGCTGATGCAGGTTTAAATACAGACTATTACAGTAGTCAATTTTAGAAAACACAAAAGAACTGACTGCTCTTTTCTGAAATTTAGAGGGAATATAAGGTAAGATCTTTTTAATGGTCCTTAGTGTGTGGAATAAGGAGGACATGACAGCATTAATTCGGTATGTATTTTGTGAGTTGATCAACAATTAGTATTCTGGGCCTTCATGACCGGAGTGGGGAGTGCCCCCAACTCTTGTGGCCACCAGATGGGTATCCCAAAGGAGGACTGGGAGCCAAACAACAGGACCTCCCTATTTCCGGAGTCCAATTTCAGATAGCTCATATTAAGCAAGCCACTGACCACCAACATGCAGTTACAGAATCTAGATCCTGCCTCGTTTTCACCACTAGTCAGGGAGATTACAATTTGTGTGCCTCCAGTGTAAGATGTAAGAAAGAACCCAGAAGATCTTATTACTTCAGTTAAAGGGGTTACATAAATATTAAATAACGTGGAGCTAAGTGAGGACCCCTGAGGGATCCTGCATTTTAACAAAAAAGGCTGGGAGACAAACTCCCCTAGTGCTGCTGACTGTTCTCTACCCAGGAGGAAAGAGCTTAACAAAATCCCAGGCTGCGCCACTTATACCGATCTTTCCCATCAAATCTATCAGGAGCTCATGATTAACAGTAGCAAAGGCCGTTGATAGATCGAATAGGATGATGGGCGCTCTTTATCCCTGGTCAAGGGACCATCTGAGCTCCTCAGTGGCTTTAATAAGCGTTGGCTCCATGCTATGGTCTCTACGGAATCCGAATTGGGTTCACCTTGGTAGATATTTTTGTTGAATGTGATTAACCAATTGCTAATTCATGATCTTTTCTGCTATTTTAGCTGGCAAGGCTTGCCATGAGATCGGTCAGTAACTATTAGGGTCCAAGGGATTAAGAGAAGGCTTATTGACCAAAGGAAGCAGTGAGGTTCTCTTTCAAGTTGTAGGAAAAGACCCAAACTAAACATCAGTTGAAAGATGTCAATCAGCTTAGAGATATATAATCCGAGCTAATTTAGTCTCCCATGGGGGCAAGGGCTATGTGGAGAACCCAATTTAGTGATTTTACCAAGCTCAATACTTCCTCCTTAGTTGGAGTGGTGAACTCTTTAAGGAGTTTAATCTCTTTATATCAATATGAAAGAGTCAAGTCTTTGAAGGAAGAAGTTGAGTTGTTGGATGAAGAAAGGACAGATGCTGAAAACCTGTTATACACCTCTTGAACTTTGTGTTGAAAAACGTCAGCTAGGGTGTTACAAAACACTTGGCTTGTTTTATCCTGTTTGTTGGATGTTTCTGATGTCAATTTCATAACAGTCTAGAATAATTTTTAATAGAATTTTTGCAGCTTCTGTCTTATGTGTAAAATAGGAAGTTTTTTCCTTAATAATCACTGCCTTGTAACCCATCCAACAACTTTTATATTTATTTATTTATAACTCATTGTAATCTTTCTGCCATCTATCTTTTTTCTTGTCTCTTACATCTTTGTTTTTGAGTCCTGAGATCCTCTGAATACCAGGGGGCTGAGGGATTGTCCCACTTACACTTTGATACCGACTGGGGCCAGTAGATTTGCATCTCTTTCCAGCCACTGTGTATAATTAGCAACTGTTTTGTCTATATCTTGTGACCACTCTGATACCAACTCCTGAAGTGTTAAAATAAGTGGGTCCGATTGGATTTTGTGACAATCCTGTGTAGTCAGCGTAAGAGAAGAAACCAGGGCCAGTTAGCGGGTGGTGCGATTGGTGCTACCGCACCGGGCGTTGTCTTGGGGTGCGGGCGCCATTTTAGAAAACGTGTATCATCATTTTAAAAGCACCTGTAGCCTCGTTTCTTGTCCCCAGCAACTTTCAGACATCAATTAAAATGTCAAGAGAAGTCCCATGATTAATCGTCTTCCTGGAAAGAGACCAGAGGTTTGTCTAGTGGAAATTTTGACTCATCCTAAGGTAGCGTAGAGGGTTAAAATGCCTGCTGCTAAGAAAGTGTACCATGCAGATAATGAAGTGCATATAATGTAAATAGGTCAGTGGATTACTGCTTCTGTAAGAGCGCTCCTTTTGTTACGTTTCTAAGTCAAAATCCTAATATAGAACATTGAGCTATTAACTGTCACCCTAGAGCTGCTGCAAACTGCAAGATATATTTTAGAGCTATATGATTTTTTGCCCAGTCTTTGATTTTCCTAATCTTGTGAAAAGGGTTCATTTGGGTAGAAAACAATTCTTATTATGAAAGAGAACCCTTAACAATGATGTTGCGTTTTAAATTCTGAATTTGTGCCTTTCCTGAATAACAACTTTAACTATATTGCCTACCAGTATCGATGACATGCCACTCCAAGACTACACCTTGTAGTACTGTCTGATATATTGTTTCCTATACACTGATTTACACACATATGATTGTCTCTGTGCAATGTGTGTGTGGTATAAAGTGCTCTGACCCCTTACACTGGTATGAGTGGTGCTATAAAACTGAATGAATTTGAGAGACAGTGGTTATGGAGACTCAAGGGGCGCTGTTAAAGGGTGCTAGTGAGGGAATCCGTGGCAGAGGTGATCATTGGGGGGGCGCCAACAGACATTGTCGCACAGGGCGCCACCAGCGCTAAAGCTGGCCCTGGAAGAAACTCTTGCACCATGATCTAATGGATTACAATCTACATCAAATAGGATTGAAATATAGCCTGTACATGTTAACAGAAGATACTGATGTTGCCAAAGGTGGTATTATTACAAAAATGTCGTCTATGGTATGTCCTTCCTGGTGCATGGGACCTTTCACGTCCTGTGTGAAGCCTAGGCCAGACATGGATTGTAATAGGGCCACTGTATCACTGTCTATCTGTGCGTCTAAATGAAAACAGAGGAAGAATAAATAAACAAATAATTAAATCAATTCAAAATAAATAAAAAAAATGTAAATATTATGCCAAAACAAAATAAAATAAACTAATCTAAAAACGAATTTTACATTAAAATAATAATCTATACCAAAACATATAATAAAACATAATAAAATAATGAAATATTATATGGTATGCAAAACAAAGCTATTGTATACTTACAAAAACTATATTTTTACCTGCAATATTCTGTGCCACGATATTCCTAACATCAAGATATTTTTCAGATTATATTTGTTTCTAACAATACTTTTGCACTGATAAATAACGCAATGCACCATTTAACTATCAGTTAAGTGTGTAGTTGGGCTAACTATTAGATAATGCATTCATTCACCTGCAAGTGAAAAGACAGCATAATCCTTAGATTATTGTTTAGCTATTACTCTGACTTTGTCACCTGTTCTTTAGTATTTCCTCCTTGTTTGCATAAATGTATGATACATCAATAAATGGTATTCTATTTGCTTTTCCACATCGCCAGATACTAGTAGGGGGATATTATACTTGAAAAAGCAATTCACATTGGAGAGATCACTTGTCACTTTGGAGTAATTAAATGACTGCATATCAAGGGTAGCGAAGTCTCAAATCAACAGTAATTAACTTTCCATACACATTTTAAGCAAGTTCTAATCTGGGAAAAAAAATGAAAATTCTCATTTTAGAAGGTGTGCAGATTCAGATTGTATACTTTGTAACTGAACAAGCAGAGGCTCTACTGTGGGAACGTGCTGCTTTAATATTGGGCCAAATAACCCATGGTCTTAACTACATTTAACATATAGTAAAATGTGATTACTCAGTTTTTCTATGCAGGAAATTAGCTCTCTTGGCATTAGACTTCACCTCTCACTCTAGTAGAATATGCAAATATGTGAAATGTTAAGCTCGGTCTTCCGTATTTTAGCCACTCAATGGGCCCGATTCACAAAGGTAAAGTGAGCCGAAAGTCTAACTTTCAGTATTCACAAAGGGCATTTACAGGTAGTAAGTGCCCTTTGTGAATAGCAAAAGTTGTAAAGTTAGACTTTCCGCTCACTTTACGTTTGTGAAACGGGCCCACGGCTTTTCACTAAAATGTGTAGCTTGCACTGTTCTGCAGGTAAAGTTATGCTATGTTATATTATACCATGTTGTGTTACACAGTTTTATGTTTTCTATGGGTTATGGCAAGATTCACCAATTACTTGGACTCTAGCCGTTCTTATTGGAAATTCAGGTATGGCATTTGTTCAGATGCCCTCCTTTGGGTCATTAGTTTTGACATTTATGAATCAGTCCTCTGTGTCTGACATGGCGGGCATGTAAAAACTTTGGGCTATCATGGCGATCTTACGTGTAGAGACGGACTTGACTGTTCTTTTTCCATCTTTAAATAGTGGGTTACAAGCAACAGTCAGGGATGGTAAGAGAGGGAGTGCACCTTGTCCTTTAGATCATGTAATTTTGTGTGCATTAGCATCCATTCTTTCCCCCCTGAATATCAACCAATTAGAGGATGTACTCTTGTTGATATGAGCTTACTATCAGAATTTTGGACGACACAACTGCCTATCCTTCTGTATACGGATGATGCTATGCTTACATACCAAACACCAAATGGTCTGCAGGGCCTTGTCTCTACCTACATATAAATTATGGATACCCTTGGTCTGACCAATAATGTAAATTCATAAAAAGCAATGCAATGTAATGCCCATTACACAAATTAAGGCCTATCTGAATCGACAACATTTACCTTGAGAAGGTGGATTTCCACTCTCTTGCTGGTATTTTTGAGTGCAAATTAAAGTGAACACCATGTTTTAATGGGCCAGATGTACGACCTACCAATTTGCGACTCGCAAATTGCATTACATTCGTAACTTGAAATTTGCAACTCGCAAATTAAGATGTATAACAGTGTCTCAGACACTGTTTGCGATTCCTAATGGGGTCGCAAATTGCATGCCTCATGAATATTAATGAGGCAGGCGCAATTTGCGACTCCAATAGGAATGGCTAGCACTCTCAGGGATGGTGGTCTGCTGGGGTCAGCAGACCACCATATTAGGGACTGCTTTTAAATAAAGCAGTCTTTTTTTTTTTTTTTTTTAAATGCAACCTGTTTTCCTTATAGGAAAACGGCATGCATTTAAAAAATAAAAATACAACTTTTCACTTTCATTTTTTTTTAAGGGAAACAGTGGTCACTGGGACCACTGCCTGCTCTTAAAAATATTTTCTCACATGCTCACAAAGGGGAAAGGGTCCCCTGGGGACCCCTTCCCCTTTGCGAGTGGTGTACCACCTACTTGAAGTAGGTGGTAAACTGTGAGCATTTTGCGGAGGCAAATGCGGTCGCAAAACAATTGTATATGGCATGGTGACTCTCTATTAGGAAGGGACGCCCCTTACTAATAGCGGTAGTCGCAAATTCTTTAAGAGCCGTTAGGCGGTTTACACTTTAATTTCGTAACACGCTGCGAGACAAATCTCCTATCTTTGGTTTTCTGATGTTAACGCCGCCTCATGGGCTTTCGCCTGCCTCATATCAACTGTCTGGATTCCGGGCTTTTAGAGGCGGAGGCGGGTTACATGTTAATTCTGTAGCACGCTGGGTGTTTTTCCTACTATAGCGGATTTAAACTCTTAAGACCCCGCAGCGTTGGCCATACTCTAACTTACCCTTGGTGTCTCCTCACGGTGACTCCTTTTTAGATACATTCGCCGCCAATTTGTTTTGTTTTTTTTAAATAATTTTCTTTACTTGTGTGGGTCCCTTTGATGTTTATACCATAATTGGTTTAGGTACATTTCCAAACCCGGTTGTGAGATTTGAAATTCATGTTTTTGCCCCCCCAGCTTTGGTTACGTTTGAACCACTGCCTATTCAGATTCATCATATACCGATAAGAATATTGCCATCAATAGCACCGGTTTTTCAACATTGAATGGTGAGTAATACACCATCTTGGTTTGACCAGTAGGCCTCAATCGAGACCCCATACAGATGTGCATTCTCCTCCTGTTCCGTCTTTCTGTTTTGTTTTAGGAGCCGTTCGGGCCCATTCTACAAATAGTCCAGCATGAGTCTTCCCTGCTGTTGTTGGTAAATAATATCTTATTTCTGCCTAATGACAATTAATGATCCCATAGACACACCGTATTAACACTACTCATTATCCCTAGGTGTAAGTCCATCTTCTCTACCCCCCACTGGTCCTGAAGAAGACCCCGCTTCCAAGATTTCCTAATTGCTGGCTCGATTAGGGGTCGAAACGTCGACGACTTTTCCCTTTGTTCAATACACGAGACTGACAGTGATTTTACAACTGCTTTTCTTGCTTATGTTATTGCATTTGTGTTATTGCCATTCAAGTGGCAGGATAGGTCTTCAAATTTATTTTGGATGTTCTTAAATACACGACCTTCCCCTTCACATCGTCTGCACTTATCCCGATTTATGTTGCACTTTTCACTTCACTTACACCCTTAGTAATTGAAAATGATGATTTTGACATGCGTTTGTCTGTCTAATAGGTTGATATGTTGACCTTTTTCTATGCTCAATACGATTAAATGAAGTCATTTGTGTATCTCAATAAGGTGTTGTCATAACTCAATTTAAGTTTATATTCACAAACCTGTGTTCTAATTAAGCTAAATTGTTCCACTGTGACTGTTTTTTCATATACCACCATGTTTTAATGGGCCAGATGTACGACCTACCAATTTGCGACTCGCAAATTGCATTACATTCGTAACTTGAAATTTGCAACTCGCAAATTAAGATGTATAACAGTGTCTCAGACACTGTTTGCGATTCCTAATGGGGTCGCAAATTGCATGCCTCATGAATATTAATGAGGCAGGCGCAATTTGCGACTCCAATAGGAATGGCTAGCACTCTCAGGGATGGTGGTCTGCTGGGGTCAGCAGACCACCATATTAGGGACTGCTTTTAAATAAAGCAGTCTTTTTTTTTTTTTTTTTTTTTTAAATGCAACCTGTTTTCCTTATAGGAAAACGGCATGCATTTAAAAAATAAAAATACAACTTTTCACTTTCATTTTTTTTTAAGGGAAACAGTGGTCACTGGGACCACTGCCTGCTCTTAAAAATATTTTCTCACGTGCTCACAAAGGGGAAAGGGTCCCCTGGGGACCCCTTCCCCTTTGCGAGTGGTGTACCACCTACTTGAAGTAGGTGGTAAACTGTGAGCATTTTGCGGAGGCAAATGCGGTCGCAAAACAATTGTATATGGCATGGTGACTCTCTATTAGGAAGGGACGCCCCTTACTAATAGCGGTAGTCGCAAATTCTATTTTGCGAGTCAATGACTCGCAAAATAGCATTTGTGCATGCCATTACCCTTTTTGTAGTGGCAAACAGGAGGATCTCACATTTGCGGCTGCAAAAAAGGGGCGTAGATCTCGCCCAATATGCACAGCTGCAAATACAAAAGAGTGAGATTATTAGTCCATAAGTCTACTAGGCTAAGAATATTGCCAAGGAAAACTGGAACTCAGGAAGACCACTGTTAAGGAATACATTCTGACAAAGTATAGTTTGGGTCAAAAACCGTCTTTGAATTGTGTACTTGTTTTACACAAGTGGAACCTGTTGACTCACTTTAAGATGGCTCTAACAGCAGTACTGATTAACACACCAAAGATGAGATAAGGGGCACATTTTCTTTTCTCAATTTATGGTTCACAAACACGTAAATGTACAGACCAGTCCTGAGATCTGCAGGGATAATTGCCTGCAGAGCTGCATTTGTGAACCCGCTAACACTGAGCTCTCTCTCATTATGTTTTCCTGTATCTAAATTCAGAACCAAATCTCTTTGCCCGTAAATATGTGCTTGTTCTAGATCTCATCCTGATCAACTTTGGTTGTGAGATTGTTCAATTTTTTTGGGGTTACACAATCTTCCTTTTCAATTCAAATACTTTTTTAGATTTGGTTTGACTTCGCAGGTGTTGAAAAACCATATGTGATCAACCTAAAAAAGAGCTTACATGAGTACTACATAGAGGGGCTTTGGCTCTGCCTCCATGTGCACAATTCTCCTGTGGCCCTCTCTTAGCCTGTTCTATAGCAGATGTCAGTTGACACAAGGCTATTTGAGCTCTATTCCTTACTTTCATTGAATGGTCAGACAAAGAAATGTAGACATATGTACAAAACAAACATTATCTACACCACGTTTTCCTTAGACTGGGGGGACTCAAACAACAGCTGTATTTTATCTGTGGACAGGAGTAAATGTTTTGATTGGGGAGAAGTTGTGTGCATCCACAATAAAAGTGCTTGCCCTCAATACAGCTATGTTTAGTTTTTTTTTTTTTATCAAGCTGCCCGAGCCAGAAGCAGTATGGCTGTCTAGCGAAGGCTCACTAACATACATAAAGTATCAAAATGAAATGGGGTAGAACTAGATAACCTTTTTCGGGCAAACATATTGCACTATAATGCTTATATAAGTATGTAATTTACATTTTTTGGTTTTATCTGGCAGCATCACAGAAATGGAAGGTTGTAAGGAGTAATTTATTGTTGTTTTCCAGTCCCAGCCCACCCTCTTCCTTTTCCATCATTAAATTTAGACTTTAAATTGCAGGTATGTATTTGAGAGCAGTATGGGATGCCCAGGTCAAGACTATTCCAAACACATTTTTAGGTTTGGGTTGACAGTGTAGCTGTTGCCAGACCCTATGTGATTTACAAAGAACTGAACTTTTAGAGTACCACTGAGAGAAGGGCTTTGGGTCCACCACCTGTGGGTCCCCTAGAGTATAGGATTTTATAGGGTCCTGTGTTGTGAGCTCCCACTGAATATAGTGCTTGTACTGTACTTTTTGGCCTGTGGCAAAACGTACACTTAATACAGCAGAACTGAATTGAATATGATGGCAAGCAATTTAACACTCTCAAAAGTCTGTTTTGTTTATTTTATGAAATGTAACTGTAAAGGTAATAGGCCTCAATATTATTTTGAAATGCATATGTTAACATGAGTCAATTTGAGTGTGGACTACTATCACTCGGTATGAAGCCTGCAGAGAAGGATTTTGTTAAATTGAAACTCATAAATTTCTTTATTAGGCAAGGATTTTGGTGTAAAGTTATCTTCTCTGATAAACTGTGGTTATAGAAGATTTGCTGTGGGGCATTCCCTGTTAGGTCCTCTTAGGAGAGATACGATTTTGCTTTCCCAACAGTGAATTTGTATACATTTGTAATTTTAAGACTGTGTGATTGATGATCACCATGTGGGAAGGTTTGTGCTCAAACCTGTACGCCTTACTTGTTTATGATGACAAGTTATAGGCCTGATTGGTGCTCTGGGAAAAGTTATGTCTGAAGCCATAGTTCTGATCTGCCTAATATTAAAAGTTATGATAAAGGCAGTGATTCTAGCCTAGTTATTGTGAAAACTATTTGTTAAAGCCAATGGGCTTTAAACAGTGGGCTCTTAACACACTATGTTAGTGATTATGGACAGGTGTTTTGTGGCATATAATCCTATAGATTATAATAGTAGTCAAGGGTTGTGGTGTTGGCCACCCACTCTGACAAACAATGGAGGCCTAATAAGACTCGTTGTTTATTGTTCTGAAAACTGCATTTTTCTACATATTTTTAATTCTATAAGTGCATGCAGTGTGTATTATGGTTTTCATTTTATGCACACTTTAGTAGGAAAGTGTTGGTTATGTCAAGTCAATTATAAAGGCTATAGGTGGTATCAGTTCACTCGGAAACATTCTGTCACATTCTGTTGGTATGATATGAAATGTTATGACAAAGTAATTAGGCTTGACTTACTTATCTTGAAAAGCATGTGTTAAATGCAATAATCTTTTAAGAGCAGGTTGTTATTACACTGTGCTAAAGACTGTAGGCAGGTATTTTGTAACAGAGTCTCGCAGATGACCATAGTAGACAAGGGTTGTTGGTGTTGGTAACCCACCCAAATAAACCATGGGGGATAGAAGATATGCACTATTGTAATCCTAATTTGGTTTCAAAACGATATATTTCATTCTGTTTTGTTTTGTATCATAACACCAATAAGCCTGATTGGTTCACTTTAAACAGATATTTCAGATGCCACAGATCTGATCTATTTATTATGAAATGTTTTTAGAACGGCAGTAGGCCTAAATTATTTACTACCTAATTCATGTTAAAGCCAAAAGGCCTTTAAAGATGGATTGTTTTTGCACCATTTTATATCCTGCAGTTATTTATATTGTTATCTGAAAGTTCATAGATTGCCTTTGTATTGAATGATTTTGGTATTTGTTATCCCCTCTGACAAACCTAGCGATGGGAGATTTGCACTGTAATAATTCTTGCTAGACTCTCTCCAGAAGGCCTGAGAGGCTTAGCTGCCTGCCAGGGTCTGGTAATAAACAAAATAATTAAATAATGCATACATCCATCCATTTATATAAATATATATTCATATAGAAACAAAGACGGCCTTTGGGTCAGCCCTCTTCTGCAATGTGTCTATCTCCGTGTCATTTACACTTTGCTTCCGTCCATAACAGGGTAATGGTTAAGTCCACATCAATTGTTGGCTCTCTTGCTCTGTAAATGATGACATTTTCTGAACATTTGTGCATATTCACCCGAAAATGAGTGTGATTGAGTGTAAAAGTGGCTGCCATGATGGAACTTCAAAACAACAATAGAGTCTACAAAGCCACTGCAAGACAGACACCTTCTGCTATATTTAGTTTTGTTATTACAAGCACATTCATGCTGTGTTTAGACATCAGCATATTTTGTTTTTCTTGTATATGTTAAGGTTTTGTGTGTGTTTTATTGTGTTTGTGTCAGAGGCTACAAGAAAGAGTCAGTGGATGTTTAAATGAATGCATGAGTGCAAAGATGAGTGACAGAGTGCATATATGATGACCTGTTGAGTGCCTAAAATCGTCAGTGACACTAAAGGCAGTTTCATTTATAAGCCAGACCAATTGACATTTCTAATGCTAGTTTTAACTATGAATTATGTGTACTGTGGTTTTTTCATTTGTGTATATTGCCAATGGTTGAGATTAACTAAACCCTTGCTTTCAAAACAGGCATTTAAAAAAGGGCATTACTAAATATAATAAATGCAAGAAGAATATTAGCAGTAAAGTTGCTAGTGAAAACCATATACCTGTCTTCACACTTTGTTTGTAAATGCTATTGCATTACTCATTCATCGGCTCAAACAGAATAAAATCTGGATCCTTTTTTAGACAATATTCATGTCTGACATCAGTTTCCAGCAGTCTCACTATATTAATCAGGTTTCATATTATGGAACTCTCACTGGTGAGATGTAACTTGGCAATAGCATTAACAGCTGCCTAAGATTTCCCAACAAATATTGGCCATGTAGGTGGCCAGCCTGGGATATAAACAGTATAGCAGTGACTTCTGCCATGAATGTTGGTTCACTTCACACCCAAATTCCTAGTACCTATCTGCAGTCATCTAAGTAAAATGCTCTTTTTATCTCAGGGGTGCAAGTAACACTACTCATGAGAGTATGGTTTTGAGATTTGTATTACATATCACACACAATTGCACATGTAAACTGATTGTAGGTGGAAGCTACCTTCAATAGACTCATAATTCCTCATCTCTGGCTAACTGCTTGTGCATTCTCAAAAAATTTAGTTTTTCTAATTTCATATTTTTTTTTTCATTTTGCAATTTTCACTTTGGGGTTGATAAATTTTTCAGGAAGTTCCAAGCGGAGAACGTCTGGTACCCATAGAGCAGAAGTGATCCATGAGTTTAGATCCATTCTAGCAGCTGAGAAACCCACGGGAATAGTGAAAACCAATTCCCACTTTGCGTGGTCAATGATACTGAGAAAGGCCATGTTTTTAGATCTTTTCAAACCCCTGAAAGTGGCAACATTGCTTTAAGAGTTAAGAGGAGCTGATTCCAAAGCATGGAGCCTAGCACAGAAGCAGAATGGCAAACTCTTCAAGTGAGACAAAATCTGTACGGTAGTAGACGGTACATATGAGCCTACCTCAGTGATCTTAAACGAGAGTAAAGAGCCTTTGCCAGCTATATGGGTCTGACTTATGAATGACTCAATGGATGTGAGTTAACATTTTTACCTTTTTTCAATTGGCAGCCAGTGTAGATCCATTAGCTTAAAAGAGATATAGCAGTATCTTGGAAGACTCGAAAGTCTATCTGTGGTATTTTGGACTAACCGAAGTTTCACAATGAGACTGTGTGGAAGCCCAAGATATAAAGCATCAGAAAGTTCAAGCCAGAACGTGACCAGAGCATGCACCATAGTTTTCCTTAGTGGTACAGGGAGAAAGTTAAAACACTTTTGGAGAGTTTTCATAATACTGAAGCAAGCAACAGCAACAGTATTTACTTGATGTCTGAATGATGATTGATGATTGAATTTAACTTCCAGGTTTCTAATCAACACCTTAGGAACCGGGGCTTGGCCAAGTTCCTTCAGCCACCATCAATCTTGACATTTATTTCCAATTACAAATAGTGCCATTTTCTCAGAATTGAGTTTCAGAGAATTGTCATTCATCTATGATGAGACTGAAGTTAAACATTGCATGAATTTAGTATGGCAGAGATCACTCTCCTCCATTGGTGAGATGATCATCAGCATACAGCATTATTTCAAAGTCAAAACTGCAAATTAGGGTTTTTAAAGACTACAATGACATATTAGATAATGAAAATTGTTAGCATACATGGAGGAATTCATGGGGTTAGAATTGGTCTCCCTTGTGGCTTGTTCTGAAGTTCAGCATTGATTAGCAAAGCTGGAAATCCCTAGATACATTGTTGAAGAGACAAGTAGTTGACACAGTAAATCACTGTACAGCACTGATTTTATATCTGGATTTGGGGGTGACCAGGAAATTACCCCCTGCTAAGCATTGATCACATGTAGGTGTGTAATGTATAATTTCCTTTTGTAGGGATATGGGTACTGTGCCTTTTCTGATTTGGGAAACAAGAAAGTCTGTCTTGAATGTGTGCTATTTTTCACTGGGTGACAGTAGAGACTTCTTAAGTAACATGACAGACTTAGGGGCATATCAACAAGGGCTTTATCTCTGCTTTTTTGGCTTTAAATGCCAAAAAAGCAGAGATAAAACTAGCACCCTATCAACAACAGGGTGCTAACATGCAAATTCGCATGTTAGCACCCTTTTACTCTACGCTTCCCCTTGCATCTCTAATGAGATGCAAAGGGGGCATTCCAGAGTAAAATAATAGGAGAAATGTCGCTAAGCTTATCAAGAATATCGCTAACCCTGTTAGAGACAAAAAAAGCAGCGCTAACCGCGGTTAACGCTGCTTTTTTTTACGTCTGGTATTTTTCTGACTTAGCCATGATATCCTATGGAAGGTTTCCAGCGATAATCTCACGTTAGCCACTTAGCACCAGGATTTTTATCGCTATTGAGTTAAGCGTTGCTAATAGCACGCTATCTCAGCGATAAAAATCGGTGCTAGCCGGCGATAATTATCCTAGCGCTAAGTGCGCTCAGCGATAATTATCGCCGGTTGTTGTTGATATGCCCCATAGTGATTTCCCTAGACTAGTCCCTACAGAATACATTTATTATTTTCTCAAAACAATATAGATAGAGGATTTCAGGTTTGAAAGCATTTCATGAATACTATCAAGTATCAAAAGGTCTAGCAAAAAGCTGCAATTTGTAAATACAAAATCAAAGTATTGAATGAAAAAGTGGGCACAAATTTCCATAACCTTAGCATGACCTGTAAATAATATAACATGAGGAAATGGCGCTAAGACTTTTTATAGGGAGCATATAGTTTTAATTTACTGATTCCATGTGCCTCACAAAATACTCATTCTCAACTTGTTATGCTTAGTAGAGGGGCATTCTGGTTCTGGCTGCATAATAGTGATGTTTAGGTTCTGTTCCAGCCAGTATCCCTATTCTCAAAACACATTGGTAGAAGCATTGTGATTATTTCAATAATATAACAGTATGATACATTCAACAGTCCCAGTATCATTTCAATGTATGTCATGTTACGTTTTGAAATCTGATGCACCTCACGTTATTACTCAAAAGCTGATAATGTTCATATACCTCTAGGTAAGCTTTCCAAATTGGTGCAAGAAAATGTGCTTAATCGCATTCATTACAGTTAGGGTAAACACATGTTAGCTAGTGAAACCGAACTGATGAAAACTGAAGTTCCCTTATTTAATGACACAGTGAAAATGAAATCCTTTTTAGCCTCTATAGTGGGACTTTGGAAGCAGACCAGCCAAAAAGAATGCTCCCTTAACTTGCTGTATCTAAGGTCACAGACCCACAAAGGAGCTTTCAGCTCTCAACACTCCTAGAGTGTGCATTGGGAAGCACTGATAAAAATAGGTAGGGCTGCCGAAGCAGGAGCTGCCTGCCATTTCAATGACTGGGCAAAAGAAAACACCATTCTCCTGTAACACCCTCTTAACCTTTTCTAAAGCAGATGACAGATGACACATGGGTGTTTGGATTCTATTCCTTCCTTTAGCTGAGTGGTTGGCCAAAGAAAAGTAGACACGTGCAAAACAATCATTCTCTATTACACTATCACCGTACACTGGGAAGCCTCAAACGATAGGACTGGATCTCATCTGTCACTCTTGTTGCTCAACAATGACTTTACTCAACCATGCTCAACACTGACCCATTTTAAGGGATCCATAACTGGCCTTCTAACTGCAACAGAAGGTACATTCAAGATCATTTTCCTAATACCTAGCACGACCTCCTATTGTCCCTTTCTCTTTCCTGTTCTCCATACCCTTCAACCTTAGGAAAACCAACATAACATGATATGGGTCAGGGACATGGACATTAAGTCACCTCCAACAAGCTTGAAATAGACTCACTCAAAGATCAGTATAACATCATGCCATGACAGGGATCCTTGATGAAATTGCCCCACTTATACAAAAACAAAATACATTTTCTGCCCAATGGGTCTTAAAATAGCCAAATGAATAGTTGAGAGTACTAAAGGGCAGAGAACACCTTTGGCACCAAAACCATTTATGAAGAACCTCAAAAATCTATGCAGCAAATGATGTAAAACATGTTTGAGATAAAAGGTGTTTTCTTTAAAATGAAGCTCCACTAAGCAAAAACATACTGTTGAATCACTTTGCGATAATTAAAAGGGCAGTGGCCACTTGTAATGTCAATAACACAGAATATGTTTTTGAGGAATTCTGCTACAAAGTAGGCCAAGTAAGCAGTACAGTATTATCTCACTCTTTCAAGTAGAAACCTTGCAATGGTACATATTTAAAGAGTACACAAAGGAACTGATAAGTGCCATTGTAGGCTGTTCACATATTTCATGGATCCTATTCAAGCAATCTCCTAAAACATACCCACCTCTCCTTCACACCCTATTTGACAAATTTGATCAACACTTACTTGGTATCATTTACCAATCACCTAGAAATATGGCAGATTATACCACAATTAGAAAGGTACTCAGGGATGCTGAAGACCTACATTATTTCTGCCCCGTTTCTAATCTTTCTTTTAAAGATGTGTGGAATTTCAGCTGAAGCAATTCATAAATGAAAAATATATTGATGACATTCAGTCAGCTTTTCATGAGGTTGCCAGCTTTTCATGAGGTTGCCAGCTTTTCATGAGGTTTCATATTGAATGTTACTATGTTAAAAATGGTGGACAATACTTATTGGATTTTAGATAAAGGAGGTTTCCACTTTCCTTTTCTCCATCAACTAAAATATTGCTTAACATGGTGAAATACATCCTCATCTAAAAACATTAGAAGAATACAAGGGGATGAATAGTACAATCCCAAAATGCTTATTTTCCTATTTGGGAAATTGCTCTCAGCTAACATAAATATACAGAATGAAGTCCATCTGCCAACCTTTCCCCTATTCATTAAATAGTTAATCAAGACTCTTTCCTATCTCAACACTGTTTTAGTTACACATGAATTTACTTGATTCCCTACAGAGGGATTCCATCTTGTCATATTAACTCCTTGCTGATGATGTTCAGCTTTATATAAACATTTCCTCCCCAGAACACATTCTCTACCTTCCACAGACAGTAAGGGACCATTAATTCTGGATGTTGCTTTAATATCTAAAATTGAACTCACAAAACAATATTTCTGATCTCTCCTTGTCACTGTTCCTTATCAACATAATCCTAGGTTGATTCACAGAATCGCCTTGACAGTAAACAGTCCATTATCAAATTAATCAAATGATCTAAATCGTAGGGCTTTATTTAGTAAAAGACCTGATGTTGCAAGCCAGCAAAAATGACTGGGCTAGAGTGGCACACCACTATACCAGACACTTTCAGGAAATAAAATCCTTTATCCAAGTTAATCCTTTTGATTAGTGTATCAATCGCTTGCCTAGCATCAGTCCATTGGGTTGCTAATTAATCCAGGAGTCATTTCAGGCTGATCTTCTTATTCACAAATTCTTCACTCCCTAGACTACATTTTGGTTATCTTGGTGGAGTCTTATTCATTGTGGAGTGCCACTGCTCTTCTACTGAATCTCCTACCTTCAAAAAGCAAAAAGCTTTCAGGTAATCATTCTTAGGAATCACACCAAAAGTGTGCAGAGCCTGATGCAGCAAGCCTTGCTGTGGCATCCAAGCCTAGCCTGCGATTCACACAATACCATGCTTTGCAACAAGACAAGGACAAATCATACTGCCTAATAGTCTCATAGGTTAAAGTGTACTATGTAAAACATACCAAATCACATAAAGAAGGGTATGTGTGAGGGGAAATGGAGATGATTTGTCATGTGTCTCCATGCTTCCATCTACTGAAGGTGGGCTTTTGGCCATGCGGGAGCAGACAGCTGTACATGGGATCACTGCGTGCTCCCCTCAATGCCATTCACTGAAAAATTATGTATGTTTTTGAAAGCAGTCACTGACCCTTTATGGGATGGGGCCTGCTTTATAAATGGAATGGAAATTCAATTTATAAAGGGAATGGAGATCTGCTGTCCCTCATTGCCCCATCCATCCATTCACAATCATTCACAAGGAGTTGTGAAAGGATTCTAGCCCCATTCACACTAATGATGCAGGATATTTGCTTCAGGCAAATGTTGTTCTTGTACTGTTAGGATATTTGAGCACCAATTGCAGCACAAACAGAGGCCAGGCTGCAAATCAATCGATAGACCAAAACACTAATTGGATTGCGCCCAACATTCCTGCATGGTGTCTGTCCTCCAGTCCCTTCTGGGATCAGGACAATTTCCTCCCAAAATATCTTTAGAAAAAAGTTAAAGGACTTCTTGTTCAGTCACTTCCAACTTTAATCTCCTAATGAGATCCTTTCATTGTCCAAGAACGCAATATTGAACCAGAAGATGTTCTGAATATGTTCAGTCATACTTGTACTTTTATATCTTTATGTTTGCTATTTAATGTGAATAACCATTATTGCTGAAATCCATTATAGTCTCATACTTACAATTGTAGAATTATACTCTATATTTTAAAGTATGTTTCTGTGAAGTATTGAAACATTGTTGCTTCCAACTCTGTCACACAGAAGAGCCAGAGGAGATCTATAGACCAGCAAGGGTTATCTCCCCTATTACATACATGAGCCACAAAAAAGGAACCCTTGGGTCTGTGGAGGTTACTATTATAGGTAGAGACCTAGCCATGGTGGAATATCCCTTTAAAATGATGATTCCCCTCACCCACCATAGGTGGCATGCTTCATCATTTGGAACCTCCTCGCGCCGTGATACCTAGTCACAGTACGGGCTACAACCTCCTCACTGAGAGGGAGGAGATTAGGGATTTTGTTTGAGAGAGAGAGGTATACTAAATACCCAAATAGTGAGCTGGGGTAGTGAAGGCAGCAGAGCAATGTGAAAGTGAGGATTAAAACTAGGTACAGAGTCATCAAAACTTTATTGGTGTGTCCCTGGGCCAGAATCAAAGAAGGGCACTGCAGGAAAACACTTAAACCCGCTTTGGGGTAAAAAAAAAAGGTCGACATGTTTCAGCCTCTTAACCCTCAATATAGGTGTTGTGGCTTTCTTCCTAAAATCGAGTGCTGCTGCTCAATGTGCTCAATCAAAAAACAAATAAATATATACAAGTAAATGCAAGTATACAAAACCGTCCAGTGATCCTATGAGTCATCATAAAGTTAAGGATTCACATTAGGTGCCTGCAAAAAACACATATATATAAGATTTTTGTGTGAACAGAATAAAGAAAACAGCTAGGTCCGCAGTTATAATAGGTTTACATGCATGATAGTACTATATGTAGAACAATAAATTCTTGGACATCAGACAGATAGACAGATCTCCGCCAGGCACCCGTTAAAACATTATATGCTCAATGCCCCTTACTCCCGTGCAGTGACTTAGCCAGCCATTAAGAATGACATTCATATCATTAGTTCTATACAACAAGTGATGCTCACCCGCTAGTTTCAGGGGTCGTACTGCAACTCACCCTGGCATGGGGCTTAGGGTGCTTTCTGTCTTATATGGCAGTCAAAGGAAAGAATAGAGAAAAACAAAAAAAAACCTTCAGATAATTTGAGGGGGTGAAAACTCAAGGTATTTCAAGAAGAAGAATGTAGTGGTATACGTATCAGTGCTTGATTGTGCTGTGCGGATATTCTCTAGAAACAGATATCCATAATAAAGGCATCAGCCAAGTAGCACGATTACACCCCACTTCAGTGTATAGGCAGGGCAAGGCCCAATAGACAGACCAGGCTGTAGTGATCCTGCATGTCTATTTGATACATGTCATCCTCATAGTAACATGAACAGGTAGCCGAAGACCCCTCCACTGAGACGATGCGGTCACAATACCTCCCAATGAGAGTACAGAATTACACGTCCCCTCCATAAGAGTGTTAAAGTCTTGCTCTCTCCTAACATGTGCACAGGAAGATGAGGTATGTCAGATCTAGTGCAAATAATGATAGAGATAAAAGTTCCTTCTGCATGTTCCTAGAGCGTGCAATGCCAATTATTTTAAAAGGTATTAATATATTTAAAAATAAAGTGAGTGTACTTCACCAGTACCTGTTCACAGAGATCCGACTGGCTGCTTTGCCACGCCAGAGAAGAGGACACTGTCCAAGGCAATAGCAGGAGCCTATGTACACCAGTAAATTGTTTCAACCCAGATCTGATGAGTCAAGAGTGTCACGGTCACATGATCAGCTGCACATGTTCTAGTTACGTTATGTAGGGCCGCTGGGAATTGTTGTAGCAGTCCTATGTAATCAGCAAACATCTTGATGCGTTTTCACTTGCTTGAAAGGTGACCGGATGACTTCCTGCAAGACCTGTACTACACGGGCTCAAAGACCCCACACAATATACATGAGGGTGTAAAGTAAAATAACCACACAACAATGTGGAAATGTGTGTGGGAAAATTATCCTGCTGTTCCCTTGGCAATGCATGTTAGGGATGATAGTCCCAGTCTGCAATGTCATAAATGGAGGTGATTGGAATACAGTATGTGACATAAGATATGGAAGTTAGATTGGACCAAATATGTCATATTTATTCCCATCTGAAAAAGTGTACTTAGGAGTATAATAAATGTAGATTACCATTGGATAGGATATACCAAAGGAGCGGTATGCAGAATGACACACCTAAAAACCGTAATTGGACCAAGTATGTTCAGTCTTAATTGGCATCTAAAAAGTGTACTTGGGAATACAGAAGGTGTTGATTACCATCAATTAGGAGACACCAGAGCAGGGTAGGCAGAGCAGCATGGCTAGGAGGTCCATTCTAGTAGCAATACATTTTTAAATATTTTAATCCCAATCAGGTCTACATAAGAATATGGGACAAGGTTAGAGTAATTGAGCCAAAGATGTGCAGCGTAATAATGTCCCTCCCACCACAGTGTCATTAAGCTTGTCTGTGTGTGCAAACTCAAGTCATAGTTACCCAATTTCAAGGAATGGAAGACCACAGGATCTCATCATTCAACCCAAAATCTGTTCTCTGATGAATAGCAATTGGACAACGTTTGTGACGGATGGTGGTATGTTGGGTTTGTCCTGGACCATCCATCTCAGTACATCTACTTGATGTCCATTTTGAATTAAGTATCTCTTAAGTTTAGTCACCTGTTTTCCACATCTTATGGTGCTCTTATTCTCCATGATTCGGATTTTCACTTTGCACTTTCTCGTTCTGTCATATTGCAGGCCACACTGGCAAGAGATCAGGTAGATCAGTCTCTCACTGTTGCAATTTTTGTGTTGTCTCTGTTCCCATGGTTTTTCTGTGCCAATAGCCACCTCAGTTGAGTGAGGTCTGTGTGCACACACTGCATAACCTACACAAGAAATGTATTTTCACACAGGAGAAAACCACTGAGTGTGTCTATCTGGTGGTCTTGAGTACTCTAGGTCTCGTATGAACAAGTGAACAAGTATATTTCTTAGGTTGCTGCTCCACGTGACAGCAAGAAGTGGACATTGGATTGATCTCGCTCCTTTATTCAAAATGTGCCAATTCTTGTAAATTGATTTTTTCATCAGACTAGAGTAATTGCAGAATGTGTTTATGCATGTTAATCTCCCTGTAGGTTCTTTTGGTTGACGAATGTCCAGGAGAGCGTCTTGATTATGGTTATGCCCTCTCTTATCTGATCTCCGTATGAGTGATGGTGGATATTGTCTGTTCAGCATATGTCCTGACAATGTTTTGGCATGTTCTCTATATTGACATCGGAACAGTTATGTCAAAGTCATAAAAATTGCCCAAAGGGGGGGTTATCTCTCAATGATTTCGTATGGTAGCTTGTGTATGGGAACAATCATGGGGGTAGGGTGCCGGGGATTGACGGCATCCCTGCTGATCTTTTCCTCCACAATAAGCATGGGTGTAATAGGTATATCCTGACATTGGAAAATGTGATTGCCCTTGGAGCCCCTGTCCCTGATTCCTGGAGAGGGGCATAGATTCTTCCATTGTACAAAAAGGGTGACAAGTCCCTTCCAGGGAATTATAGACCTATCAGCCTAATCGATTCCATTCAAACCGCAGCCCGATTTCTGCTAGAAAAGGTCCAAGACTGGATAGAGGAACAGGAAATTCTTACTCCGCTAGAGGCGGACTTTCAGAACCACATCAGCACGATTGACCAGGTATTCAGGTTCAGGCTATTACACTGGCAAACCGTGGTCTTAGGCAAGGGTAGCATGTATGCTGCCTTTATCGACCTTAAGTCAGCTTTTGACCTGGTTTCGCGTAGCAAGCTCTGGATTGTTTTGCAGGATCTAGGGATACCTCCTGAACTGCTCTCCCTAATAGCACGCGTTCACGAAGATAGCTCTGCCCAAATACGCTGGGGTAGGCAGGGAAATGTCACCAGTCCCTTTCCTGTAGTGAAGGGGGTACACCAAGGATGCGTATTGGCCCCTACTTTATTTTCCCTTTTTATCAATGGGATTGCTGAGTCTTTAATATCGGTTCCTACAGATGCTCCAGTTCTTGCAGGTTCCGCAATTCCCATTTTAATGTCCGCTGACGATACATTGATTATTTCTAAAACCCCTAGTGGATTACAGCGAGCCCTAATTCTTTTTGAAAACTTTTGTTTCCTATGGGGCCTAGAAATCAATGTGGCGAAAACAAAATTTATGACTTTTAATCAACATGGATCTTTTAAAGGAAGCATACTTTTGGACAAGCGGCCACTAGAACAAGACAACGCATTCACCTACCTAGGGGTTATCCTGCAAAAAGATATGAAATGGGGGTGCCAGATTGACACTGCTTCGCTAAAACACCGGCAGTTATCAGGGGCTATACATAGTGAGGTCCTACAAATTTATAATATGAAAGTAGTCAGCTCAGTGTTATATGGGGCACAACTCTGGGGGTTCGATTGTAGGAAAGTAGTATCTGCTTCTTATGGTTACCCCCACTTTCTGCTGATGTCACACTGTTTTTGGACTGGTCTGACTGTGATCCTGCTATTCAGAACTCCAGTCTATCTGCTTTCTCCCTTAAATTGATATGCATGTACTTTAGGTACACTCCTGATTGGATTCTGGGGTACACTTATCAGTCTCTAGTAGATGGTACACCATGTACCCAGGGCATAGGTACCCCAGAGGCCTCCCATGAGCTGAAGCATGTATTATGCCACCCCTGAGAGGCCCTCCAAATTGACACGACAAGCCTGCTACAGCAGACTGTGTAAGCTGGTGCTTGTACCACTTACTTAAGATATAGGTTCACTATATCTATCTAAATCACTACACTTAAATACCTATCAGTCACCCCATGGCAGGTCTTAACAATCCTGAAGGCAGGGTGCTGGGTTTTACCTGAGAGGGTGCCCCTGCTGGAGCAGAGCCCCTCTGCAGCCTTCGGAAACCATTCTCCGGGGTTGTCTGTGATGCAGCCAGACATATATGTTTAATTGCATTATAACGTTGTTGTAAATGCTAACTTTAAAACGTCTGCTTAGACAAATGTCGTGTTTGGTGTCAAACACCTTGGAATCATACCTCCACACCAGTAACTGGTGTGGGAGATAAGATTCCACCCTTCCAAAGGGACATATGTGGGTCACCGGTCTACCCGATACCAGCTTTCTCGACCTGGGCAGCACAAAATGGACACTGCCAGACACAGACACGATTCTGCTCTCCTGCTGCTGAGCCAAGCTCGAGCAGAGGAAGGCATGATAATAGGCATTCTGTCACAGGGAGGTGTGACCACTTCCCAAATAGGGTTTAGTGTATTGGGGCTGGGTGGGTGCACTCTGAGTGTGACCGGAAGTCTGTAGTGGGGGCACATTTGGTGTCCCTGTGCATAGTCAAAGTTCTTACCAGTTCTGGGAGCCATTTGCTCCTGCTCTGGCATGAAACTGGACAAAGGACCTGGGTGTAGCCACCCCTCTGTCCTGCCCCTCCCCTAGGAGGGTCCACAGAATCTTTCTAACCCCTTCCCATGAATATAAAGTGGGGTACCTGACTACAGGACTTTAGATTTTAGCTGGACAAGATTCTGCTAAGAAGAAACCAAGTAATTTGACTGTCTGCACGATGCTGGACGAATGAAGAATCTCCTTTGGAGTAAAGGAGTTACTCCCATGCAAAATCAGGCACCCAAACGCATCTGACCAGTTTGCTTTTCCCAAGCTCCTGAGGACTCTGAAGATTCCAGCAACACAGGAGGTGGGTTCCCGAAGGCCCTTGAGGTTGATCTGGCCTCTCTCTGAGACCAGTATCCCTCATGTGGACCATGCAACCCAAACCCCTGTGTACTGTGTATGTTTGCAATTGCATATGCTTAGTGACAATTTCCAAGCTTGTGCATTGGACTCCCTATAGTCCTGACCCGAGCAGTATTTGCACCAAATATTTCCGGCCTCCACTTCACGAGTGTCCTGTGGGCTGGTACTTTGCAAACTTGCTTGAGGGCTCCTCGGGATCCCTGGTCCATTGGCCTGTGGGTCCTGGCGAGGGTCACCTTGTTTGTTCTTGGGCTTTCCTGGTTGCTCAAGATGTGCCCTGACTCTCCATTGCATGGAGAGTCCCCGGGACCTTGCAGTTCACACCATAACCTGTTTCCTCTGACCGTGTGGGTTGCATTTGCCAATGCTTGTTGGTGCCCCAGCCAGACATCGACCCCTCAGCTCTCGACATCTTTCATGGGACCACTCACCTCCAGACCCTGGTCATCCTCAACGTCTCCTGGTTCCCGTGGATGCAGAGTCAAGCAACCCTTCTTCACTCCTGAAGCACTCAACATCGGTGGGCATTCGACTACCGAGCCCCTGGTCACCTGAAGTGACCCAGACTCTGTCCCCTCTTCTTTCAGGTTCTTCTCACCTCGAATCCAGGCTTGGATTCCACCGGACATTCTTCGCCCTCCTGGCAGCAGGACTTCTTTGCAGCTCTCCATTGAAAATGACGAAGGTTTCCGACACCACTTGGCCCTTATGCGACCGGCTCCTCTGGGATAGATAACAAGGGTACCTCAGTACTCTCTGGCGGGTTGGCCTTAGAACCTCCTAAGTTCCAAAGGGTTCGCTTCAAGTCCTCTTAGAAGTGTCCTTAACTTGTAAATGCTCAACCGCGACTTTCCCATAGAGTTGTGCGGAGCACGCATCTGTGTTTCCTCACTGCATCCATCCTCCGTGGGTTCCCTGTGTCACTCCTCTGGGTGGTTCCTTGGGGACCCAGCAATTCTACATGCTCTAGGCACTGTCTAGTTAAGTTGTTGTTGTTATACCTTTTTTTTTAGTATATGGTTCAGTCTCCCCCTGGAGCCCGCTGTGTATTTTGAAATTTACAAATGTTCTATTGATTTAGTATTGTGTACTTTGTGCCTCAGTCTCGTATAGAGACTAGTGGAGAGTGTTATATTAATAAATACATATTTTTATATAAACACTGTGTGGTTCTCCTTTCATTTAGTCATTTAGGGGGTGATGTTGTGGTAAAACAAGTTGCTTTACAGTCCCTCAAGAATAAGCCTGAAGGCTCCTCTCCATAGCTACCACTAGGATACCTTTCAATAAGGTTATCTTTGATCTCATACATCATAAGGGTCATGTGGACTGGTACAGGGTGCCCACTTTAATTAGTGGACAGCATATACCAGGCCACCTTCTCACATAGATAACCGGTCCAAGCTATCACTCACTGAATATAGGTTCCTGAGAAACATCACTACTCTCCCCCAAAGTACCCCGGTCCTACCTCTGTTACAAGATGTGGGTAGGAAAGCATTGGCGGATCTAGTAAGGCTACACCCTATCTTGTACTGGCGCAGAATATGGTGTACTTCAGAACTGTCAACATACGCTGCAGGTCTTAAGGATGTAATTATGACAAGACCGGTTTCATAAAATTAGTCGGCCGAGAGTGGTCAGAGTTTCCTTAGCGAGTATTGGTATGTCAAATTTGTGGGAAAATCCATTGTGTTGCCAATTCCCCTCTAAAGAGATTATAAAAGAAAGATACTGGGAATTGGTTTACCACAACAGCCACTGAAATAGTGATAGTTCATCGTTAACTAGGGATTTTTTAACAGTTAAGCCTTGGCCAAGCCTGGAACGGTACCGGGACGTAATATATAAACCCTTCAATCGGAAGTTGTACTTCCAATTTGGAGTGAGAACTCTGCCTTTAAGAACATATATAGCTAAATGGGCCAAACTAGGCAATAGTAAATGTCCCTTTTGTAATGCACTGGAAGAGTATTACGCCCGCGTCCTGTTAGTTTGCCCTGCCTACTCTTGCCCACGTAAAGCGTGGCTGATTCCAATCTGTAGGAACTTGGGTACCAGAACGAGTAGCATTGCCCTAAGAATATTGTGCAGTGACACGTTGCCATGTATTACAATAGCAGTAGCCAAGTTCTTAAGTTTGATATGGACAATTAGATCCCTTACTACAGATGGCAAATGAAAAACCTAAAAAATGTTATTTGACCGTGTGTTCCAGTCACACATCAGTGGCGATGTCTGAAAACTAGTCCCCCTAGTTATTTTTACCTGCTATGGTTCCTAATACCAACACGATATTGCACTCCTTTTAAACCTAATAATGCTTTTAACTTGGATCATGTTTGCTGCATGAAATTTTAATTATTTTATTCTATTAATTTACTGTATTTTAATATTGAAAATTATGTTGTTTTATCAGTGATCTGCTTTTATGACACAATTTGTCGAATAAAGCTTTTTGGAATGGTATTAAGGCATTTCCAGCAATTGGTTTCTTGTATAGTTCAGTCTCTAAAGGTCCTGCAGAGGGAAAAATGGGTAAATCTAAGATGTGGATTTATTCTTTACTGAATTCACATGTAAACATCAAGTAAGGATTCAATGTGTTCAACCACTGGTGGATGGAGATGTTAGAGTTAGCTGCGCCAAGCCAGATGGCCAAAATAACATCTATGTAGCGCTTCCACAAGAATATATGAGAGCAGTAGGGGTTGTCAGGCCCTAACACTTGCTCAGATTCAAAAGAGTGCATATACAAATTCACCAGGCTGGAGGCGAATGTACTCTCCATGGAAGTACCTGATGTCTGGAGATTCAGACAGTCCTCGAATCTGAAGAAATTTTCCTTCATTGCCAAGCACGCACACTCCATAAAGAAGGAGACTGGAGTAATAGTGTGGAGATCTTTGCCTTGAAGTAGGGCCTCTACGGTGATTAGGGTCTGACCCTGAGGAATACAGGCATACAATGACTAAGCATCAAAGGTTACCAAGTACTCAGTGTCAAGTGCAAAGGCCACATTGGCCAAAAGGTATAGGACATCCTTTGCGTCCTGAAGGTAGGTCAGCATCTCATGGACCAGAGGCTTCAAAAAGAAATCCACCAACTGGGATAAAGGTTCTAAAAGAGAAACAATCCTCAAGATGATTAATCTATCTGGTGGTGACTGCTGGAGTTTATGGATCTTATGAAGGCCTTAAAAGTACTGGGTGACCAGATCAGTAGTTATCAGGAATTCAGCTTCCTTTGCAGTCACCCAGTCGTTGTCTTTAGCCTCCTCCACCATAGACTTTTTGGCGGTGGACAACCTTTTCATTGGATCACTTTTAAGAGGGCGATAAGAACATCTCATGTTAAATTGTCTGAGGCATTCTGCCCTGTACGCTGTGGTGTCCATGATCACCGTACCTCCAACCTTATCCATCGGTTTAATGGTAATATTCATCTGTACTCAGTTTATTCAAACTTTCTTTCTGAGGCAAATTGTAGAAAGGGTGTTTCTTAGTTCTGACACCAGATTCCAGGTCTTTTCAAACCACTTTTTCAAAGGTTAACACCTCTGGAGGGACCATACGGGCCGGGGAAATAGAGGTTGATTTCTTACTTAGGTTAGTATTAGCTAGGATGGGCTCCATATTGGCTGATGCTTTTCGGCAAAGAAATATTGAAATCTGATTTTGTAGGAGAACTGTGGTAGCTCTTGAAGGATTTGCAAACCTGAGTCCTCTATTAAGCACTTTCTGCTCATAAGGAGTCAAAGTCCGGCGGCTGAGTTTCATGACCATACTTGATTGGGGGTTGCTTTTCGTCATGCTCCGTGTATGACGGACTGAAGGAGGGATATTCCAAAGCACATGTGGTAGCTGATGTCTCCTCCTGCCTCTTGACCCTGACACAGCTTTTTCAAAAAAAGTCAAGTTATAAAAGGGAGGTGGAGGAGTTTGGAAGTGTGGCATTGGTTGTTGAAATTGGGGCATCGGGTATCCCCATGGTGCTGGAGGCCACCATTGGTGCTCAGGTGGTCTAGAGTACTGCCCCCCCGTCTGCCTACACCCTCCCTTTAAGGGTCTGACTGTTGAGGACCAATGCCGTTGGAGCCATTTCTCTGTATCAGAAGAAGAGTAGTTGGAACCATATGTACCCCCTTTGTGGTTGAACTCAGGAGGTGTGTAGTTTTCACTGGTGTAGGGAAACACATTCTATCGGGCAAAACGTACCAGGTCTTTTTTGAATTTGTTGATTTTGATGGTGAGCAAAGAGTCTTTATAATTCTTAGTGGTCGTATTGGTCTCATCCATATTTTTTTTGTGTACAGTGGCTGAGATGGTGGTTTTCCGAGTTGTCACTAACACTTGGATTTCAATCAAGATTGCATCAACAATATGCATAGCAGTGCTTATAATGAGGAACAGCCAGCCCCTGGTGCATAGCCATGCAATCAGGGAACAGTCTCCCCTGAACGTTATAGCCTCAAGAAATAGTCTTGGAGCATTTGTCACCATGAGGCCAGTTCCGGCACATTTATCTGAAGATACTCCGTCATCATACCCCTTTGTGTACTAGTGCGAGTGTATGTTCTTTTCAAATTCAACAGTTTGGTTCGATCATCTGATTGTGCCACTGAGTGTGGCGTCTAATAGACTAGGTATCAACAAAATTGTTTGGACTATAGACTCATCAAAAGCAATTCCTTCAAAATCTGCTATCTCTCTCTAAATTTAGAAAAAGTGAAAAGGAATATAGAAAGAAATGCCAAGAGTAACACCAAATTAATATAAGGAATAGTGGTTTCTTGAGAAGAAGCCCGCAGCTGTAGCTCCATGCATAACTATCGGATAGAAGGGCCAGCATGTACAAAATTGTGTGTTTTCGATTTCCTAATAGTACATTTTTGCGATTTGCTATTAGGAAATAGCAAACTGTGTCCCTGCACAAAACAATAATTCATTAATGGCAATTTACTACTTCTATGTGTGCTGCAGAATGCAGCACACATAAGAAGTAGCAGATCACCATTACTGATTGTTTATGTGCAGGAAGGTGTTCCTTTCGGCAAATAAACAATCAGCCCTGCAATGAAGAAACCCTTACAAAATGGCACAAGGATTTTTACCGCTGGCGCAATGGAAAACACAGGCATGCGCTGCATTCTTGTGAATACGGCGCATCCCTGCATTTTTTAAATGATGTAGCATGGCACAGCAAAATTGCTTGCCACACTGCGTCATTTCCTAGGAAATACCCCATGATGTCTTTGGACTTGATCCGCCACCTCTCTGGGGTCTCCAAACGCATGATGGTGCAGTAGGAATGTGTATGGCCCTTCTGCCCCAATGAACAGTTACCTCCTCTTTTATTGGATGCCCCAGCAAACCGGTATGGAGAGGGAAATGACCATAGGGTTGTGTGGGTGCTTGTCAGGATGCCAGATTGGGACAGTTTTTCTATTGAGGCAGAATGGTAGTGGGGAAAAAGGCAGACGGTGGTTTAAGGGGGTGACAGGATTTCAGGTAGCCTTTTTTCATGGGAAAGGGTGAGGGGTAGGTATGACTGAGGATGAATGAGTACTATTGAGGGTGTATGAGTTAGGCATCCTATTTGTTAAATTAGTAAGGGAAGGTGCGAGTAATATCAAGGGAAGAGGGAATGGTTCGAAGAAACTAGGAAATTGTTTTCATTTATTTGCAGGAGAGAGAAAAGGGGTTGGGGGGTTGGTGTACCAGGACACAATATCATGTTCTGGTGTTTCTGCACTTGGAATGCTCATGCAGAGAGTAGTGGGGTGGGGGATAGGGCATCAATGTGTGCATAGTTCCCCATAACCCCATATCATATAAATTGAGGATGAGTGCCAGGGTCTATGCATACCTGCTGATGAGTACCTATGAATAAAGTTAATGTGTTTCCCCAAAGCGTTCTTTCCACTTCTTATTATTCCATGTCACCCATAAAACCTCTCAGTGAAAAAGAACCTCATTATTCACAGTTACCCTTCTATACTTCTGCATATTATACAGGGCTCAAATATCAAAAATGACATTTCTCTCTGATGTTCTGCAAGTGGTTTCAAGATCATCATGTTCTAAATGAGACTTTTGATATGCATATTCTGCTTAACATCCTGAAGAGAGATTTGACTCAAAGTTCCTTCTTTATCTGCTTTTGACTTTGGAGCATGGAATATATTTGTTTTTTTGAGTTTTAGACTTCCATTTTATGAAATGATAAACATAAAAAATAGCAATAGATTGTTTTAGGGCTTATATGAATGGAACCCTCCAATACAACCTTTTCGTTACTATTTTTGTATAACCTCATGGAAAAAGCTTTGTTTTGAAAAACTGAAATAGTAAGAATATGGTTAAAAGATCCAATTAAGATGCTGGAACAGTCTGAATTCTTTTGAACAGTTTGTTTTTGTCTCCTCACTTTCGTTATGAGTAGAAAGGTTTGCTATAGGCATTCTACCACAGGAAGTCCAAGTCATACCAGATTTTAGCAGTTTAAAATAATAGAAAGGATTAACTCTTGTGTCAATTCAAAATAGAGTTTTGCAAAATACAGACAAGAGTGCAGATTTTTTCCTAACATGGATGGCAATTAAGGAAACAAAAATATTCCCTTATTTCCCTGGATTAGGCGACCTGATTGATTTTGAATTATACACATACATTTTATTCATAGAATGAATGAAAATTGGGCTATATGTAAGTCAAAGATTTGGTAAAAATGAGTTCACTGCCTTCCATAAGTGTGTTAAAGCTTTACATTGAAGTAATACAAGTGACGTAGCAAGGGTATTATGGGCTCTAATGCAAGCATAGAACATGGCGTCCCCATCCCCCCCCCCCCCCACCAATCGGGTGATTTCATGGTCAAAATAGCTATAATTGGGTTGTTTCAGCCCAAAGTGATTTAGTGCCATGGCACCTGATACACTATGTCCCCGACTGAAACCACTTTACTTACTTTAACTCACAAAAGCATGTTAAAGTTGCAGTATTCTCCTAACCCCGCATTTAACTCTACTTTTTACACTGCTGTGCTTCTCTAAAGAAGGGCCTATGAAGATTCAGAGTAATTCGAGAAGAACCGAATTGCTCCGTAGATTGACATGTGGATATTGAGCCTTTCCCTGCTTGTTGCTTGAAATTTCATTTAGGTCAGGAGTGAACAAAATCCATTACCGTCTGATGTTCATTTGGTGCTCTATTAACCTAATCAAAGATATCTCTCCTGGTGGCCTTCCTGGAATGAATTGCACTCTAAACGAACAGATGTTCCCATTAGAAACCCCCCTTTCACAATTGGCACAATATGCTGCAGTCTCAGTAGAGAGATTGTGGAAGTGCCATTTTGGGAATATACACTGCATTGTCTCCAGGTGGGGAATGAAGGGCCGGCATCATATGTGTCTGGGTGGTAATCACAAAATGGCTGCCGACTCTCTCACCCTGCACATCTGCCAACAATCTCTAAACCATAGGGAAAAAAAGCACGGTTCTTTCGATAGCCATTTTTTTAAATGTTCATGAGTAAACCTGAAGAGCATTATGGAATTTCAAAGTGTGGGAACAGCCATTTTGCGACAGAGGATCGGTAAACAAAATAAGTTCCAGAAATATGTACTGAAAAACATAAGCCATTTTGTAAAATTTTTTTTAGAGTTTTATATAGCGCGACGATATTAGGTGTCAAAGCGCTTTACACGAGCCATAGTTTCGTTACAGATGGACACATTCATTTTTGTTATACATGTAGATAATTGCTTTAACTGTCACAAAATAGTGTCTACACACTTAAATATAACGTTAACATAGATTGATGACAGGCCTCGTTTTTTGCAGATTCCTTGAGATCAAATAGCACAATTTATCTCTGAATTCTTATACCTCTTGTTATGGATTTAATTTAAACTTATTGCATGCATTTCTATGAATGTATTCTTTTAGCACAGTGCATAGAACCTGTTTCTCGTTTATTATGTATGTTGCAGAGCTGCACTTTAACAGTGTCCTGAAAATTATTGAGCAACTGTGATATAGGGAATGAAAAATAAACCACTTATAATGAAGAGCTGGTACACTTGCCCGCAGGGAATGTGAGTTACATGATCCGCCATTACTCTTCTTTCCTGCAGCCCTGGCCCCTGCTCCATCGTCCCTGTTTATTTATTTTCTGGGAAATGGCCCCCACTTTAAACGGAGTGTCACAGGAGTAGAGATTTATACAGATTGAATCCACAGCCACTGATTTTTCACTTGCAAATGCTAATGTGTACATTGGTTGCAACGTGATTATGACCCAGTAAGTGGCAATGAAGAGCAGGTTCAGTTGATCCTGAGCTGGAATTCTATGCCCCTGAACTTTAAAAAAACGAATTTATTATCCTTCGGAAAGGCCCTCAAGACATGGCTGTGTAACAAACAGTTATGGTCACATTGCTTCATCACTTCACCTACTGTCTGTCCGGTTATTTTTTTCACTTTTTTCCCCTGTTTTCTTTCCTCTGCCAGAATATCTCAGCGCCTAGACACCCACGGGTATTACAGCGCTTTATAAATTGCAATTTCATTTCATCCTTTGAAGAACAGTACGTGAGTTAGCAAATAAACGTTTTTTTTAAAAATCAGTTTGCACGATTATTTCAGGCTGGTTGCGGAGCAAATGATTAGGGGAGGAGATGTTGTTGGTGCCAAGGTTTAGGGGAGGTGATACAGACCTTTGGAACTGGGGTACCAGGTTTGAGCCCCAGCCTCCACTCGTTCTCCTGTGATTTGGGATAAATTGCTTAATCTCCCTATGCCTAAAAAACGCATAACGAAATCAGGTACTTCTGTAAAGCTCTCTAATGTCCTTGGGCAATGTTCGTGTTATATAACACTGCAAAAAAAGTTTTTTATATAAAAAAAAGTGTTGCCTTCATCGATGAAGTCGAGATTTTCACCCTTAGGGAAACTGTATAAATTTACTTTACTTCAAAGTGAAACCTACCCTGCCTGCTGCAAGTCAGGCTTTCCTGATGCAGGATGTCTGTGGTCAGAACATCCTGTGGCAGGAAATCCTGTTGTATCACTCACTGATAGCTTTCAAGCCTCAATACACATGTCTGAGGTGAGAGAATAGGGTGAGAGGCTTGGGGGATTTAAGGGGCTTTGTGATGCCCTGCTCTGTAGAATTGATGGATCTCGTAGAGGGGTAGCAGAGGCTCAGAAAGGTACCGTGCAAACCCAGGTCTTTCTTTCCCTGGCGTGGATGTATGTGGAGCAGATTTCAGATGACTGCCGTGTCGTATCAGTCAACCAACTGCCTCTCACGTCACATCCTGGCAGCAGATTTTTTTACCTCTGCCAAAAAGGTTTGCTAAAGTTACACTTCTTGTTTTTTTTAACTTTGCATTTTTTGACACTCACACACACCTAGACTAAAACCTAAAGTTTGTCAATCAATTGAGGCATTATGTGGTGTCTAGGCAACCTGATTTATAGGTGTGTGGTGAATTGAAAATCCTCACGTTTGTGTGCTATGGGCCTGAATTAGAATTTTACGAAGAAATGTGAATTTGTGCATTGCATTGTGTGGTACAACTTACTACAATGCTGAACAAAATAATTTGGTGTATCAGCATTTGTATATAATATGAATGTCACTATTTGACCAATCGACATATACAAGAGCTGAGTGAGTGGTGACGTGGTTGGCAGGGAGCCTGTCCCTTTGCCCAGAGGTTGTTGCACATGGCAAAGGATTGTGAGCTGCTGGTTCACTGGGATGGGGTCATGGTGCCAAGGGCCTGCCACGAGGACAAGCACTCCTGACAGAGCCCACCGCACACAACCGAAGGTGTTGATAATATCATTTCAAATGGCATGAGTCTGAGCTGTGGTTTGCACAGACTACTTCAACTGGGGAACTTCAGTGGTTTTCACATTGAGTATTGCTATATAACATCAATGTAACTGTGCTTTCACGGGAATATATGGAAACGATTTGAGCCAGAGTAGTGCATACACATAGGGGGATATTTACAACAAAATGTCGGAGAGCGGTGTTATGGCAAAATTGCTTGATGATAGGAGAAATGACGCTTAGCAACATTTCTCCAGTCATGTCAGGGCAGGAACGCCCACTTTGCATCTCATTAGATATGCAAAACTGGGTGTTCAGAATTCAGGCGCTAAGGCAAGGTTTCACGCGATAGCGTGACCTTGCTGATTAGGCGATAAAATTATCGCTGCTTTTCGCACGCAAAAGCGGCGATAATTTTTTATCGCGTCGTTGCTGATATTCCCCCAAATTAGTGAACTGCACAAGCAGGAGGGTTCTCAGTGCACGGGCTGAGCTGCTGTGCAGGCCGGCATTAGCACACCATTTTCATGTATGGTTCTTAAATTATTCGGTAGTGTGTTGGACATGTTCATATCACCTACTTCATACTGAGGGCGCACAAACACTGCTCCCTCCTTGTTTTTTGGTCTTTTATAACCACCAGCAACCACTCCCTTCAGAAAACCATCCATAGATGTGGTGGGGTTGATCAGCTGTCTATGCTGTTTGCCAGCACGGTGCCCTCGACACATAAACATGATATGTGAAAAGTGTTTGATTTTTTGTGCTTCACCTACTGCTCAGTCATTCACAAGACATATCTCTTACTTAGCATGTCCATGTACATTATGCAGCCTCCATACTTTGTACACATTTTACACACGCTGTTTACGTGAACGTAACTGGATTGACGTAAATGCTGCCATTTGGCAAATTTTATTCATGCCCTCTAAATTTATGCCCCATCAACAAACAAATGTAAACATTGTGTAGATGATAGTATGTTTTTCCTATCCTTGTCAAGTCTCCTTATATTGGTGCCCTTATTGAAATACATTCCTATCAGTGAGGATGCCAACATTGTACTGTACACTGTAAAGTTATACTCACATTTTGTGTGGTGAGTGGTTTGGGCTCTAAAGGGGCGGAAGCACACATGCTTTGGGAATCCTAGTGCAGTTCTTTGCTTGCTGCACTGGGCTACACCTTTCTAAAGAAAGCCACAGTTCAGCGTTTAGCAAAGCGGTAAAGCAAGGTTTGCCAGCTATTGACAGAACTGACTCTAGACCGCTGCACTACTTCCTGTGTCTAACTGATCTGAACTGGAGCCGCCCCCAGAGAGAGCCATTAATCCATCGCATCTCTTGCTTTACACCCTGCTGTCACCAGAAGTGGAAACACACCAGAGTGACGGTGTGTATTTGCAGTGCAGTTACTTAAAACCATGACCACCTGTCGATAAAAAGTGCACAGCAATGTAGCTTACCTATTGGACAAACCAAACGAATGATGCTTAGTGGGTTTGAAAAACCTAACACGGAAATAAGCAGTGTTGGGCTGTGATGTTCTGAATGGACTGAAAACTGTCAATCAAAACTACGTAGGAGCACTCTTAGTTATTCTATGCCAAGGGAGCCTTCCCCGTTCAAGCGCCCGATTCATAAAACTGCTGAATCAAAACATTGGCAAAGTTTCCCCTGAGTTATCCTGGGAATCTGCAACAATCGTATAATCCCAGCATTACTAAGATGAAATAGTAATGCATACATAAATGCGGAACTGTACATTTCTATACACGGAAAACAAAACCCTAGAGTGTAGTCTATGATTTTTTTTGCCACATAAATAATTGTATCTCCAGTTTTAGAAGCATTTGTTTGCAGGGCCAAGTACAAGACAAATCTACTCCTGGACTTGATAGGAGTAAATCAACCAGTTTTTTTCAGGATGTGATGCAACCTACAAAATATTTGTGAATGTCCACATGCTTGAGGGACTGTGAGTGCTTACCAACTTTAACACCAACCCTGCAACTCCTGCAAACATGCGGCTGTGAACAGATGTGCTCACATGTTTTCTGGCAGATTTTCTGTATAAAGCCTATTTACAAGGAATAATGCTCACCTTTCCCAATTCGGTGGCTCTGGAATGGGATTGGCCCTCGTAAATTCCCAAATATTTTTATGTGCCAGGCCCAAGGGGGTTCCCTTCTGATGTGCTTGATTCTTGACAAGCTTCTTAGCTGTGATAGGCAAAAATGTACTTTTTTTCTGGTTTCTCACGCCTTTATTCCTGACGATCAACCATTTTGATAAAGGCCTGCGAGCAACAAAATGGCGCAAAGATGATTTTTGTGTCCTATCATCAAAGGAGGCAAGGGCTTCCGAGGACAGTACTTGAGAAGATTTGGCACGTCTATTCCCTGCAGTTTTCGCTCTCTTCCAAATATAATATTTTTAATCCACTCACAAAATAGGGATCTGTTTATTCTCCGGCACAGTGACTCTACAGCAAAACAATACACACCCTTTTATTACATGGGGGGGGGGGCAGCGTCCTAGATTCAGTATCAGAGCAAGGTGTGAGCCCTTGGCCTCCGAGAAATGCATTAATCCACCTTTTAAAGCAGCATTCTGACCTTGAAGTCACCACTCCTTCCAACAGCTCGAGCCAAATTTCAAGTATGCTCTGTGTGAGGAATTGTCTTTCTTTTAAATTAGTTCCAAGAGCGGGGCCTGACCTATCCACTGTGACCTTAAGTGTATTTTTTTTTAAATCATTTGCCAGAGGGCCTCTCTAAACAGAGCCATGCATTATCTTGTAATTCGGAATCATGTCTTCTATGAGGCCTGGGTACTCGACACTCGCTGTACTTATTTTGTCAAGCCGAGTTTATAGCTTTGATCTCTGTGAAAGTCATTGCAAAATCAATACAGTAATATGTCTAACAATACCACCGTCTGAAATGTTTAACTTTATTACAAGATTGTTTTCAATTTGATAAAAGAAGTTCTGATTACTGTTAAGGCTCAGTGGTAAGTGCAAGAAAGAGTCACCTGCACCTGCTGCTTCTGTCAGTTTCCCCTGGGTCCTGAAGTACAATTCCAACTGAAGCATTTTAGTGTGATGAGAAGTTTTTATAGTATTACCATGAAAAGGGCCTACAATGCTGGATTTATTCGCTTAATATTTCACGTAACTTGAATTAATATTTAAAAATAATAGTTGTGTTTTCCAAGGTAGAAAATTCTTATTTAAATTAACTGTCCAACCAAATAGTGACTGTTTCTTCAAGTCTGAGAAGTCTCACATCTATACTGCCAGGCGTCCTTCCTACTTTTTACCATTTTATTAGGCCTAGGGACAGCCTTAGATGTCTCGCCTTCCTTTTTCTTCCTTTTTAAACAAGCATTTGCAATGCAATAGGTCTTGTATTTGTTAAAGTTAGGGGTGTTGTGCGTTGAAAATAACGTTTTTCATTTTTTTTTCTATTTGTAGTGCAGTTATTATATTTGCATAGCACTATTGACAATGGTGTAAAGAAGCAAAGTAAAAAACAGTGTCATTTACAACCACAACAGCTCTAATTTTAACAAATGCACAACCTATTGCATTGGAAATGCAAACGGTCTCGCATTTGTTGTAGTTGGAGTTAATGGCATTATAAATGCAAATGTTTTTTACCTAGCCATGTTGCAGGATGCAGTATCATATGTAGCCAAAAGAGGTCCACATATAGTACTGCACCCTGCAAAGTTGGAGTTGTTGGCATTATAAATTGCAATGTTTTTACCTTGCCATGTTGCAGGGTGCAGTAACATATGGGGCCAGAAGAGGTCCCATGGGACTTCTTTTTACCACATATAGTACTGCACCCTGCGGAACATATTGTATATACACCCTACCCATAATGTATTGCATGCAAGACAGTACCACAAGTATATTCAAATAGCTATGTCCATATACACAATTAGTAGCTTTGAAATGTGACAAAAGAATTATTATATTTATTCCAGAGTAGGTTGTACTCTGTGTGGAGCTGATGAAGGGAAATTTATAGAAGGTTTCATATCACTGTGAGCTGTGCTAGTAAGTAAAGTAACCACTGCCAGCCTTGCTTAGGACATGCATGTGTCCTGCCGGAAGCCCTTTAAGAAAATGGTGCTCTGAGGCTGTATTTGAAACCTAGGGAGTAACAACACATGTAACCATGGGTGTCCTTGTGGGAGGTTACAACAGGAGACAAGGCGGTACTAAGGAGGGACTACTAAGCCTATTGACCAATGAAAATCCACCATTTACAAAGGACCGGGACAGGAGCTAATTAAAAAGAAATACAGAAAGTGGGAGGAGCTTTATGCCCCTATCCTGAATACAGCATGTCTCCAAGAGACAGCGCACACGCTGCCTAGGCGAGACCTTAAAATGTAAATGTAAAATGCATACATATATAAATACATAATGCAGTGTTGGGTCAACCCTCTTTGCTGACTGCCTTGTTGAACTGTCAATCACATTTTGCTTCCGTCCGCCACAGCACACAGCATGGAGCAATGGGTCAGTCCATTTCAGCTATTGGCTCTCATGTACTGTGAGTTACAGCTTTCTTTCTTGACAATGTGAGCACCAACCTAAAAAGAAATGCACTTCAGTAACATGGTTAGATGACTAACAATTTAATTTGCAAATGATTTTTTTTCTTTCAGCCAATAAGAATCATATGTCGCTGTGATGTGCTTTAAACTAAAAAGTGTTTTATCAATGCCAGTTTTAAGTTAACCTTTCTGCTAGGAAGCACCCGTGCAGTTCTATTAACATTATGTGTGAAAGTTCAATTATTTTAAATGTCTTTTTTTACTCCAAGAATATGGTTTCCAGATTCAGGTGGCAACATGTCTTCTTTTTTGGTAGAATATGCTTCCAATAAAAATTAAAGGCATATAACAATCATACCACTTTATAAAAGCCACAAATAATGACTTTGCCAGTGCTTGTTTTATTTAAAAACAGACAAGTAGGATATATACAGTGAAGCATAGCTTGTTGAATGGCAATTGATCTGTAGAAGATGAGACGTGGAAGGCAGGTTCTCAGCTATTCTCAGATATTCAGTTTGTATTTCAACAAGGCATCTCATACAGAGCAGTTCACAAAGTTGTGTAAAGTTAATTTTCCCTTTAGAGGGAACTCAAGATGATATATAGGCCCCATTCACAGGACCATTAGCACTTGAGTTACGTGTGAAAATGGCGGAGTTACTGATTGCAAAAGAGGACCTTGTAGTCAGAGACTCTATTATTCACACCTGTAACATAATCCCATGAAAGGGTAATTGTCGAAGGGAGTAAAATCCACTTGAGGGGTGGAGAGGGGACATTTTTGAAATGTCCTTGTATGTTTGTAACACATTGACAATTATTTGACACTGTTTGTAATCACAAACTCCATATTGGCCTCTTCCAGTCATGGAAATGTTTGGTGATTTAAACCAGTAAAGAGTAGGAGCAAATCCAATTTGTCATCTGAGAAAGGTAACACCTCTAAATTTAATTCACAAACTTCACTAAATTAGCCTGTGCTTAACCTCCTGGTAGCTTGGCACAAAAGGTGTCAAACTTAATTCAGAGGAGCTGTGTTAAGTATTTATGCAGCGCACCAACCGAAAGAAAGTGAAAACACAATACAAATCAAATCCCACACCTCTTTTGCAGAAATAGAGAAAAATGAAATAAAATAGCGTAATAAGTAATTAAATCTGATCAGTAGAACTAGAGTTATGAATTTTTTAAGTTTTAAGTGTAAAAGAACGCCTGAAAGATCAAAGCACCAACCATTAGTATCTTGTCACGTGAGACTTTGGCAAAGTCAAAGGTTAAGGCTACATGAGGTGCATTGGGCCGACCTTCAGACTTAAACATGTTTTGAAAAAAAGTTCCTAAGAAGATATAATTCTTCAGTGCAAGGCAGCTGGCATGAGGCGTAGTCATTGGGAAGCCACCGGATGGCATATTGGTGAAGATTTCTACATTCAACTTTGTCACTTTTTTGGAAGTTGAAAATCTCCAGCGGGCTAAAGCTGCAGGCTGCAGCTGATGAAGGCTGTTCTGCTGTTGCGGAGAAGAATATAGCTGTAGCTACTACAAAGGCAGGACTATAAGTTTCTAGCCCTTTTTCTAAGTCCCAACTTTGGGAGTTAATCAGATGCAGCTCTTTCAACACCACAACCAAGGGTCCAGGTCTAAATGGGCACATCCAGAGGGTTAGGGCTCACCCCAGCAGATGCTAGGTGCAGGGTTCCAGGTTTCTGGAGCTTGTTATGTCCCTGTAACTTACACAGGAGGCCAGCCAATTAGCCCCTGAAGTCACTCTAGTAGTCTTGGGTTCAAGCAGCAAGACAGGTTTCAAGCAGCAGGGCATTCCTCTGGTAGCAGTAGCGCAGTCCTCTGAGGTACAAAGCAGGCCTCAAGCAGCAGGGCAGTCATCTGAAGTACAAGGCATTCTTTCTGGGGGCCCTCCGAAGGTCCAAGAGTGTACAGAAGAGTGGCTAAGGAGGTCAAATATTTATACCAGATGCCATTCTTTGAAGTGGGGAAATTTTCTAGGCTACCCCCACATCTGGTTCTGCAAAGTTCTTGCCTTCCCCTACCAAGGCTCAAAGCAGTCTAAGGTGACAAACAAGTTGTGTTAGGTTTCTGTGTGTGTTCTGGAGCAAGCCCTTTGAAATGTAAGTAGAACAGGGAAAACCTCCTCCGCCAACTATCCTGGCAGGATGGCTCATCCTGCCCTTATCTAGTCCCCTATTCTTTATTGTTTGGGCCTAAAACGCAATCCAAATGAGGGGTCCATTATTATCTCAAGGCAGCTGGAAACTTTTAGAAGGTCTTAGAAGCTTTTGGGCAGGAAAATGCCAACTAAAGTGACATTTTTAAAATTAGGATCTAAAATCCGACTTTACCATTAAAGAGAGCTTTAAACTATGATTCATTTGAGCGCAAACATGACATTTCTACTTGCTCCTAATCAAAAGTTAGCACGTATTAAATGTAATAAGGTAACCCAATGCCATCCTAGGATGAGGTAGGAGTGGTGTGCCTTACAGTAAACTTCGAAACATATGTTGTACTTTTTTAATACACTGCACCCTTCCCTGTGGGCTTTATAGGTCCTAACTTAGGGGTGACTTAAATGTGTTAAAAAAGGAAGGTTTAGGCCCGGAAAAAGGTTTATTTACAGTGAGTGCTGCAAACTCATTAGTATTATTTAATTTGCACACCCTGGGTACATGTAGTACTACTTTACTAGGGTCTTACAAGCAAATTAAATGCGTTAATTTTACCATGTATAAGGTACAAGCACTTTAGCACCGTTTAGTACTGATAAAGTAGTCCTAATGTCAACAAAAACGAATTCCAGAAAACTGCAGGGGAGAATGCAAAATGTTTGTAGAAAGACCACACCAAAGATGAAAGGTCTAATAGGACTGCATCAAATAAAACACCCTTTATTACCTTTTCCTTGGCTGTTGGGAAATGTGTGGTTGGTAACCAGTCAATTAAAATAACTGAGATGTTTCTAGAACTAATAAGCTAAGCCTTTTCCTTAGCCAAAGACAACTCATATACATCTAGTTCATGACTTGTGTTGGGCAGTATGTCACTTGTGGACACTCCACTTCTCCAGTTTAAGGATGAACAGCAAGCTGTTAGCAAACATGTGGTAGCCTGGTTTGCTCTTGCATGGACTCCTTTTAGTACAGCCTTTTAAATGTATGGGTTGATGATAAGACTAAATCATGTGGCACTGCAGTGAGTGATGGTTTTTATTGGCTAAGATAAATAGTGATAGTATAACTTGGGGTGTAAATAAAGTCCTTCATGTATGGCACCACTAGAAGCTGCTTCACTTCTATGTGATGGTGGAGTTATTTATTTTTGATGGTGTTGAAAGGTACAAGAAATGCTAGTAGTTGCATCTCTGTTTTGTGTCCTATCTTTTGAGAAACTCTGTCCTCATGTTCAGGAGATGCGTTTCAGTGGCGGAAGGAAAATCAGAGTAGATGGTGGTTGAGGAGACCTTTTCTTGTGGTTTTGAGGTGAGAAGGGTAGCAACTACAAGTCCAAGACTGGATTCCATTCTTGCCATTCTCAAAATGGATGTGTAGTCTGTCAAAATCTGTGGGCCAACTTTAGTTTTTATCATCAGCACAGTTATGGTTGTGTGCTAGAGCTTATACCACATCTTTCCTAGAATGTGTGATCGGTGATAGGAGGGCAGGGTGCCCAAGATGTACTGCAAAACACACAAGATGATGGACGGAATGTTGCACAATGGCAAAACATTCACCCCCAGTCACAGATCTGGGTTTAATCCATCGTTATTTTGCTCACCACGCCACCCCAGTTCAGACATAGCCATATGCAAATCAGTCTTGACCCTGTGCCTCATGGGAACAGTCCAGCCCGAACTGCCAAGCCATGTCTTCCCTGGACCGGAATCAAGCATCCTAGGACCGGTTTCGGGATTTCACCCCTCTTCAGCCAGGATAGCTTGACTCCAGTGGCGTAGTGAGCACGGGACCCACGTCTGGGCATACCCTTCCCACATAGGGTGAACAGCAAAACACACGTACCGCCATAGCATGCAGATGTCTGTTGGGAAGGAGGATTCTTTCAAGTATATGATCAGTTGGATTACTTCTTGAAGACAAGACTGAACTTGTAGAGATTTGCAGGGCATGTGCTTGCATCAAACTGAGCCGAAAAGTACAGCAAAGCTGATGGGTGATGTTAACTTATAGAGGAGTCATAATTTCGTTATAGAAAGAAAAAATGTAATTACAGAGGAGTTGGGTCAAGGGTAGATTTGTAGCACTAGGCAAGGGCATTTCACAACTAAAGATATCCCAAAACATATTTTCAGGGAATTTGTGAACTCAGATATACATGACAGAAAGCGTGCTTGTGAGGATTTGGGTGTATCATATGATAGGGCTGTGGAGCCATATCGTGCAGTGCACTCACAAATACCATCTTGGGTCGAGTCAGACTTCTTTACTTAACCTCAAGCTCAACACTGGGCAGCTGTGGCTGTGAGCAGTAAGGCTTAGCAAAGGAAATATGTAATAAGCTTTTAACAGCACCACACAACGAAATATGAAAGTCACAGCAAACAAAAAAGAGGACACCAATTTATAAAAATAGATTATATTTTAGTGAAGTTTTAGAGACCTTGATGAGCAGAATCAACCAGGGGGTTCTGGAGATACAGATTTTAAATGATATTTTAAATTTTAAATATAGCCCAACGAAGAATTGGTCAACAAAAACTTTGTAAACCTTTGAAAAGTTTGAAACAGTTAGTTTGGTAACTCTGGCCCGGTTTGGGTGACCAAATCTAATCGGACAGAGGTCTCCGGGTCCAGAGAGGAGACTTTAGACAGTTACCCCGCCACCAAGGAGTTTTTACAGCAGGATCCAAACTTTATAGGACAACCATCTTAAACTTTAATTAAGTGGCCCTGATACTGAGAGATGCAGGTAAAAGATGCACAAAGTATGCTCCGGTTGTGGTGCGGTCAACAGAGGTGTCTTCGTGGTAGTTCCTCGGTCCACAGGTGAAGTGGATCGAACTTGGCTACAGAGATTGGAGTCCCTCGAAGTCCTTTATGTTGCAATAGCAGGCAAACCAGTGCTGGGCTACTGGTCAGTCTGCACCGTGTCTGGAGCAAAATCCATATGTGGAGGCTAGTGTCCCGTGGGTGCGATGAATCCAGACATGGATAGCGAGTCAGGCAGACACAGGTGCAACTTTTGGCTGTCTTGGATTTCTCATCTGAGGGTGCCCAGCGACTGTTAACGGGCAAAAACATCTGCGGTGGCAACTTGTTGGTTTGGGCAACTTCAGTGCTTGTGTCCTTAGAGCTGGTTCCTGGAGATCAGCCGACAGATCCTTGGAGTCGCTGCTGTAGGTTAGGGCTGGGAATCACCTTTTCCCCAAGCCAGGATCCACAAGCACAGTCCATACGTTGCTAGCCCAAGTGCAGCAGGTGCAATACTTCCGAGGGTGCAGCCTCTCTTTGAGTGTGTGTCAAAGGGTTGTTGGGCAGTCCTTCTTCAGTCCTCTCTCTGTTGCCAACACGATCTGAGAGTCACAGGCTAGGAATGCAATATTCTTCCCAGGAATGTGACCTGAGGGGACCATGTGGTCAATTGCCAATGGCCTACTGGGTCTCCTCCTACCTAGTGACGAGTTTCCAGTTATGTGTGGCATTCAGATATACCAGAGTGCCACATTCTTGCCCCTTTCAAAACAATGCAACCCTTCCTCGGGCGTGAGGAGGTTGGTAGCCTAACATACAGGTGTGGCTACCAGAAGGCTACACACCCAAGGTAGAACTGGTTTGGAGGTGAGTTTTCTCTGCCTGACCCTGTCTCAACTTTATGTGCAGGAACAAAAGGCATCCCACTCAGGGATGTTGGCGCTTCTTTGCTCACAAAGGTGGCTTCACCTTTGAAGCTCACCTTTTGGGTTAACACCTTGAGTGGCCATCCTCTGGGAGGAGGGGAAACCTCACTACATGGCAACTGCCTTTGTTCCTGGGGAGTCGTTCACACATCCCCTCAGGACCTCATAAAGATGTCTGTGTGCCAGGGCCTTTGTAAAGCCACTGGACTAGCTGAAGCACAGAGTGGCAACTTTCCAAAAGTTGCTTAACTTTAAAAGTGGCATAAATGTTGATTTGACTATAAAGTCACTTTTAATATCACAATGAATTTCATACCTTACATGACCCAGTTAGGTCGCACCATTCAGGAGTTTGTTGGGTTGGAGTTATAACCGATAGCCCTGTAATAGCCAATGGGCTACTAACTTTATCAACAGCAAAATGACAATTTGGAAACGTTGCTGTTAAAACATATGAAAAAGTATGTGTCTTATTTAACAAAATACAACTCCCTGCCATACGGGTCTATATGCCTTCCTTAGGGGAGACATATATTTTGTTAAGGGATGTTGGTCATTGGTTGGAATGGCTAAGTTAAGCTGGTAGTGCAGACACTGTCCTTCCAGTCTGCAGTGGCAGGTTGGGGGCCATTTTGTTGTTTGCCACACACAGTTTGGCACAAGCAGTGCTGCAGCCTTGAATGGAAACTCTGCCTTAGATGTTCTGGGTCCCATATACTAGTCAGTTGTTGCCAATTGGGTGTATCCAATTCCACATGCAATTTGTGTACGGCCAGAACACTAGCACTGAGGCCTGGTTAGCTGGCCTCAGTGCACTCTCAGAGTCCAAACACCATCAGCATCACTCAAAACATTTGGGAGTGAGCATGCAAAAGAGGCATTGAATGTGGTAGGTAATTTGATATTTCAAATGTCATAGAAGGCATGCTTGTTAATAATTAGTCTACAGGTTAAGCTAGGGCATTTAAAGAGGCAGTGCACATTTCGGTCTGCAGTTTTTCATGTCAAGATTGCACACAAATTGGAAGATGCGAATCAGGGTAGCACCGCTCATAAAGGAACTGTTGTGTGTATTCATCTATAAAACGACAACAAGAGTACAATTAGTTAAAAAGACGTGTCCCATAAATTATCTGCTTGTTATTAATTCCATTACTGAAAGGGAATGCATATTGTACATATCTTATTGACAGGGGAGTTTTGTGATACTGCCAATCTCACTTGTATAAAAAGAATTCTGATAGTTATATGTTTCCAAGAAAGCGAAACTCTATTACTATATTTGTATTTAATGAAAAGCAGGGTAAAGGAGAACACGTTTTTGTTTTAAGAAAGGCAGGTGCAAACATGTCAACAGGCCCTTGGGTGAAATAGAAAAAGTGTTGCATTTGCAGAGGGAATTAAGAGCCTGATTCACAAAGGTAAACTTACACTTTTGTGCAAGTTCACATTTTTTTTTTTTTTGCTAGTCACAAACTATGAGTTAATAGTAAGTTTGGGGCAGAGAACTCTGCACATAAAAGGATAGGTGCGTTGTTGTCTGGCGTAGTCTCAGCTGTCCTAACCTTACTATTAACATGTAGTTTGTGAATACCAGAGAACAGTAAACTTACACAAAAGTGTAAGTTTATCTTTGTGGATCAGGTCCTATGTTTAAAGGGAAGTACTAAATATAACTCGATTCCTTTCAACAGGATTGAACGGAGCTGGGTGTATGAGTTATGTCGTTTTTATAAATCATATCATTTTATGTTTGCACACATATGTAGCTTACATCTAACTCATGTTGGCCTGTGCAAAAAATATGCACGTATAATAGCAGTGGGAGTACAGAAGAACCACAACTTTGCATAGAAATGTGTAGTCACGAGTTGCAGAGTCATTTCTACCGCTCTTTTTCTCTCATTTTCAAGCTTTATCTCAGTCAGGCAGTATCCGTGAATGGTGCTGCACACCGGAACTGCAACCTGGCACCTACTCGCTCCACACAGATGTATTTTTTATCTCTCCCTCTCTCTTGCCTGTATACTCTGGTGCAACCGCAATGTATGTCAAGTAGCTCGGTTATGTGGATACTGCAGATGACGTGAATCATAACAAGTTAGTGGTTAACCATGATAAAGCCCACTGAAACTGTTAGGGTGGTCTCGGATTGGAAGACCAAACTGACTTTTATAGTGGAGCTTAAGTAAACATTCAAACCTCGAAAGCCAGCAGGGAAATCCCACCCAAGTACAGTGTTCAGCGCTAAAATAATAATAACCCGTCCCCAGAAAAGAACATTTTAAGCTTTTACTATCAAGTCATGTTGACATTGGCTGGTGAATTGGAATCTGACAATAGTTACTTCTAAATATTTCATAAAGAAGTTTCCATCCCTTTTGCCACCATTTTGCCGCACAAAACCCGCTATGTGGTAAGGGCCTTTGTTGACCTTCCTGGGCCCTCACTTCTGCAGAATCAAGCCTTCTCCTGAAGCATTCATATGTGTAAGCATGTGTTATCTTTTACCTCTGTTAGAAGAAACAAACAAATTGAGACAAGGTTTTGGCACTTAGGCCCTTATTACAGGTGGCACTTTGGAGAATACTTATCTGTCAGACATAAAACATGTTGAGGCTTCTGGGATGGGTATTAACGCAGCTGATAACTCCTATTATGAGTTTTCCCTTCCAAATGGGGAATAACATGGGAATTCTCCAGAATAACTCACATATCCCGGTGAGGGGTATTTTTAACGGGTTTAATTTCAGCTGATTTGAACTGCCGAAATTGTATTCGGGAGGTGACATTATCACATGTGGTTATTATCATGTGCTGTAAACTCTGACACACCTGTAAATGTGACCCCTGTGCAAATACTTTGCACAGGGGCCTCACTTTACTGGTCACTTGTAATGAGGTCCTTAGTATTTTCACAAGACAAAATGCAGCATCCAGTAATATGACACAAGAAAAGCATGACTCTTAACTCAAAACATATATGTTGAGTTATATGTGCCACAGTACTAACATTTCAAAGACATTTCTAGATCTATGATCACTAGAAAGACTACAGATGAGATATGTCATCTCCATGACTCACATATAAATCTCTAGTTACTGACACAAAATGGTACCATGACATCCTACCAAATATAGGACCAGAAAGGTGCAGATCCACCAATCGATTGATATTGAGGAATAAATACGACCGTTAACTGATCATTCAAGAAGATGTTCACTTGACACTTAGTTACATCCTAGCCCTCTCGCTTCCATTTGTTCCTTCTCTCTTTGCTGTCCTCCCTTGGTTGTGCCTACAGAACCTCATAAAAATGCTAGGTTGTTGGTTCCGATCGGCATTTCATGAGGCGGCGTCATGTGTCTTGGCTCTTGTTTATTCTTGCTAATAAATTGTGATTAATCACTATGCGTTTTAGTCATTAATGTAACAGACTTGCTTTTGGGATAAGGTCAGGATTCATTGCGTCCCCACCCCTAGCGCTGCCGTCTTTGCATGGAGCCTAGAGCTCTTGGTTGCGATCCGTATCACTATTTTTTTATTCATCCTGAGTCCTAAACACAACTGTTGAGCTGGTCCCTGAAAAGAGCTGCCTCATTTCTCACTCCAGTCTGCCTCCTGATCAGCTTTGAATTCCGCCTCTCCTGGATGTCCCACGTCCACTTCAGGGAGGAGGGGCAGTCAAATTATGTCTTCTGAGGCTTGCAGGGTGACATTGGTGGGTGTAGCAGTGGTAAGTGGGGATAAGACCAAGAAGTCAGTGCCCCCCTCACTGACAGACATTGCATCATCATTTTCATCTGCTTCCAATGGTGGAGTCGGGTCACAAAATGCGACCACTGCTAGTAGATCCTTCTTTCTCTCTTGTATCAGCTGCTCCAGAACAGGGGATCAGGATGACTGAAAAGTTCTGTGCCCCTCCACTTTCTGTGTTATCATTGACCTACGGTGGGGGTGTGAATAGCGCAGGTGCTGGCTGGGTCCACGGGAATCTTGGGCAGTCATGGCGCTACATCCAGTTCCATAACACTTTGGGACTGGTAAAGAAGTGTGTTTGTACATCAGCTTTAATCCGGAGGCAGGCAGGAAACAGGAGGGAACTTTTAATGTTAGTCTCTCAGAGCTTACATTTAACGGCCAGAAAATTGGACCTTTGCCATTGGACTGCAAGTGTGTAGTCCGGAAACACCATTATTTGCGCATTGTCGATAGTGAGGTTATCCCGCCGCCTTGTCTCAAGCAGGATGAGGTCTTGATCTTTAAAGTGCATGAGTTGCGCCACCTAGGTCCTGGCAGGCACCAGGGGGCGGACACCTTGCTGGCACCTGGTGTACCTCTTCGATAGAGAAGAATGGTAAGAGGGCAGCCGCAGAGGCAAAGCCACAAAAACGCTCCTAGAAGTATGCCTCCGTGTCCCAGCCACAGCTCCCTTGGGGATCCCCACAATAGATACATTTTTTCTACATGAGCATCTCTCGGCATCCTCCACTCTCTCCATCAGGATGCGTTGCAGCTCATGTATGTGGATCAGCGCCTTTTGATTACTGGCTTGAATGTCACCAGGTCTTGCTCTGTTGCACAGACCCAATCCATCAGTATACAATGGTCATCCTGCAACAGCATGAGTTTCATGGCCACGCTGTCTATTTTGTGTTCCAAGGACACCCAGGATCTTTCTATGGCTGCAAAAACTGTATCTAGTTTATCGTCTGTTGGGGGGAGTCTCACAGCAGGCATCTCAGGCACACCCTCCTGGTGCCCTGCCTGTCACTGTCCCTGTTGGCACATCTTGGTGATCATCACTTCAGATCGGAGGTGACCCATAGTAACCGACACTCCTGTGCCTCCCCCCAGGGTGATGATGGAGAAATCTCTTAGTCAGGGACACACTGTTAGGCTCCAGTCACATTGTTTGTGGGATCAGTAACTCAGTGTTTACTTACTTGGGGCCCGCTTGCGAGTGCTCAATTGTACAGGCACAGCTCGCAGTATGTGCAGCCTGATGGGTCGATGACATCTGCACAAGCTGGAAGAATCCTCACATGTATGTTTTTCTGGGGGCCAGGGCAGCAGTTATCTGGAGGTCTCGGCCCAGGGATTTGGGGCCGCAATCCAGCAGGCCCATGAAGTCTCCCTGCTGCATGTGATCCCCCTCTGGCAGTGCAGCAGAAAGAGTTGACCGGGGAGGGGGGGGGGCAGACTGTGTGAGTGAGCCCCAGAGTTTCTTCTCGACCGCAGCAGGGCAATGAAGAATTGGAGACCCCCTCCACTCCCAGGTCCACCGCTGCCGATAGTGTAACATTGGGCAGTTCAGTAGTCACTGCCAGGCACCGCCATATTCAGAGTGGCATTGCTGCCCCCCCCTGTTCTCCAAGCAGCCGACCCTCACCCACCTTATGCCTTCGAAGAGGGGGGCAAGTGCTTCAGTTGCGGCCATCAGCATGCCTCCATCTTCCTCAGTAAAGGAAAAATAGGGGGGTCTTAGCAACCCTGGTATCTACAGCAGGCACAGGGGTGACCACACCTTTGCTCTTCACGTCAGAGAAGAAAGCCCTTGGTGTCAGCCAATGTCATGAGCCACTACCAGGCACACAAACAAGCCATCTCCCCAGATGCTGCAGATTCAGGCAGGGCGATATGCCGGGTCACTTCACCCTTCATAGCACAGTGCCGCAGCTCACAGGGCAGGCACACAATACTGTAGGCGATAGCGACTGGCCCTGGTGGATAGTCTCCCGATGAAGGGGATTAGGTGGCGGAGCCCTTTTAGTGAGCATCCCCCATCTTCGCTAGCATGACCACGCCCCCTTGCACATTTTAGTCATATTTCTAACATTCATCTATCCCCTGAAGATGAACATACTGATAATAACTAACAGGGCAATATGTAGGTTTTCTGAGGTACACAGGACAGTTGCTGAAAGCCAGAAGAGCAAGGCTCCTGGCCCAGACGGTGTCCCGCTCAATGTCGTCTCTGATAAACCTGAATTCTGGGCCCACAGTTAACTAACGTGTTTAATGCTGCTGCCAAGGTAGACCTTGAGCCCACATGGAATAGATCTGTATTTATTCCTATTTATAAAACAGGGGACAAAGCACACCTTAAAAATTACAGACCTATTTCCTTTTGGATGCAGAAGCAAAAGTTATGGACTAAAAAGTGTTACATAGGTTGGACTGGACGTTTGAGAATGACATCCTGACTCATACCCAATATGGCTTTAAGAAGGGTTTGGGCACTGTTGACCAATGCCTAAACCTTAGTTTAGGCATAGGCAAATACACAATTGCACATGCCATTTATGGATTTGCCAGCCGCTTTTGGCTTTGTCACTCATTCGAAACTTTGTATAATTATGAGCAAGATGGGAGTTGGCCAGGCCATCATTTCCATCATAAGACAATTCTATAAAGGGGACTCTGCCTGTGTCTGTTCTGGTAAAGATGGAGAATGCACCAACATTTTTTTGATCCATAGAGGTGTAAGACAAGGATGCATTTCAACCTCATTTTTTTTCCCCCTTTCTATTAACTGAGTATAAAACTTAAGTCGGAGCGAAGGATACCCAATATATTGCTGCACATCCTCTGCCCATTTCTGTATGCTGATGATGTGGTTTTAATTGCCAGAACAGGGAGAGGGATCCAAATATTAAAGGTGAATGAGAGTAAAACTTTCATTATGGTGTGTGGTCCTAAACTGCCCAAGAAATCAACCCACTATTATTAATAACATTAAGATATCTTCGACCACATCTTATTTAGGAGTTTTATTTGATGTGAAATACATTTGAAAGTCAATACTTAAAAAACAGAAAAGCTCTATTTGAGAAATCTATTAATGGCCTTCACTGTTTTTGGAACAAATTGGGAACAAAACCGTTAAAAGATTCATCTAAGGATTATGCTAATAAATGTGTGGCAGTTAAAACATGTGGGGCAGGCATTTGGGAAATGACCACTGCAAAATCATTGCAATAAGTGGAAAATAACTTCCTGAAAAACGTATTGGCTGTCCCACGCAGTTGTGTAAATTCTCATTGTCATGCCGAATTGGGCATTCCTTATATAGAGAAATTTGGGTAAGGCGAGAGACCTCGTTATATGCATTTATTATAAAGGACTAACTTAGACTGCAATCTGTAGCAGATATCCCTTGGTTTGCATATGTCAAAGTAGCCTGTGCTGAGATTGGGTGCCTGGACCTATGTGACACACCAGACTCTTGTCTTTCTATTGGTAAAGGAAACCTATAACAGCTATTTTGATAAGGCCATGCTGTCTAGAGATATGCTTGACTCCCAAAAATCTACTGTGTGTTCTTTTAACTTGATGTGTACATAGGATGGCCTTCAGCCATACATTTCCTTCATCCTAAATAGACAACATTGTTTTGTTCTCACTAGGTTCCATTTGAACCTTTTTCCTTTGTTGGGTGGTTTTCCTGCTAAATGTTTTACTTATTCTGATTTGAGTGTCTGTCCCTGCCATGGGTGGTCAGTTCAGTTGACTTTACATATTATGTTTATTTGTTCTTTTTATCAAATTCACAGGAGAAAGATTGTATTGCCTATTCTTAAAAACCTTACATTTTGCCAATGTAGGTCTGCTCTTTTATGCCTACAGCAACTCTACAACCTCCTTATTCATTGTATGGTCGCACCTTTCATCTGGCAATTACAACAATTAAGAAAAAGTGTAATCTTGTTAAAATAAGAAGGCCCCTGTACCTCCCCAGTGCGAGCCGACCACTGGAGGGCGGTCGATGACTACTCCTTGAAATTTCCATGGCCCACCCCACCATTTCCTTAGTCCCCAAGAGGAGTGACTTCCTCAGAGCCGCCCTGGTTCCCACCACTGGGCCGCTCCTGGACTGGAAAGGTCCTTTTTAGTCCAGTTGGCCTTTTTGTTGTTTGATACTCTCTTTTCTTCCTGTCTGCCTCTTTGCTACACTTTCTTATTCCTTCTTTTTCTCCTCCTGGACTCTTGGGGAGAGAGTCCACACTCGACAAGACGACCCAGCTCCTTGGCCAGCACTTCTGTGGACCATTGGGAAAGCCCACCTTATTCCTTGTCTGGGCAGGCTCTCACACTTCCCCCACACCCCACTACAATTATCGCTTACGCTTTGGACTCAGAGCCCAGCGGGAGAGAGATGTGATGATCCACATTCCTACCAACGCATGTCCTCACCTGTGATGACCAATGAAACATCTTAACTGTCTCTCCCTTAATGTCAAAGGCCTAAATGCCCCGAATAAGAGGAGGCAAATTTGGCGCTACCTTTTATTACAAGACCCAGACATCATCTTTCTCCAAGAAACCCCTCTTTTACGCGCTGACACTTCACGCATGTCTCATCCTAAATTCGCTATACAATCCTGGGCCTCTGCACAAGCCAAGACAGCAGGGGTAGCTATTCTTTTTAAAGCAAGCCTTCCCGTGCAGATCACATGCACCATACGGTACAAGGAAGGTGGGTTCCTCAAGCTTGCGCTTTTAATGCAGGGTAAACCACTCACCTTACTTAACGTATACACCCCTTTATCAAGCACAGGATGCTTTTCTCCGTGACCTACTTTGGAACTCATTCTCTCGGGAACCTAACCCCATCATTCTTGGGGGCGATTTTAATTTAGTGTGGGACCCCAGTATGGACTGCACCACCTCCTCTTTCCTGGGAGCAGGGGCCCTGTCTGCAGTGCTCAAATGCGACATAGACGCTCTGGGCCTCATAGATGCTTGGCGCTACCGGGAGCCGGAAACACCGGATTATACTTTCTATTCCCATGTCCACCACTATTATTCCTGTATTGATTATTTCTTTATATCCCAATCGCTCATTCGCTCCTTGGAATCTGTGGTCATTTCGGACATATCCATCTCAGATCATACCCACTTAGAAATCACCTTGTCCGATGTGGGTAGACACCTGAGCTCCACCCCTCGGTGGCGCCTTCCCCCACATGTCCTCCATGACCAGGTAGACGTGGCTGAACTACTACAGGCCATACAATCATATTTTGCTACTTATGACCTCCCGTAAACTCACAAGCACATTTTGTGGGACGCTTTTAAGGCCACGATCCGGGGTACCATCACCTCCATCTCTATAGGCCACAGACGGGAATCCCGCTTAGTGGAAGATGACCTTACCCGCGACATTAAAACATTGGAACAACAAAGCCATAGGGTGCCCTCTCTCTTAACGCGAAAGAGGCTCGCCTCATTTCGAGGCCAGCTTAAAGCTCTACGAATGAATAAAGCGGAACACTCCCTCTCGGCTCTAAAGCAAAAATTTTATGGAGGGGGTTACAGGGTGGGTTCCATGCTGGCGCGTCGCCTTCGCCTTCAGGTATCTCGTGGCCATATTTCTAAGATTGCCTTGCCGGGAGGGGAATGGACCATTTCAGAACAAGCTAAACAGCGGGAATTTAGCACGTTTTTCCCCCACCTGTATAACCAGGGCAATACCTGTGTGGATCAGATAGACCCCTTTTTAACATCCTGCCCCTGGACGCCATTTACCCCCTTTTTTACGCAGCAGCTGGAGGAACCCATTACAGCAACTGAACTTCAAAAAGCATTGAAAAGCATGCCTGTTGGAAAATCACCAGGCCCCGATGGCCTAACGCTGGCCTTTTACCGCCTCTTTCTTCTGGAGCTCCAGGCCCCTTTGCTGCACCTCTTTAATTCCTTTGTGGAGACCGGGTCTGTAACTCCGACGATGGCCGAGGCAGAGAATGCACTCATCCCCAAACCAGGGAAGGACCCCACTATATGCACCTTATACAGGCCTATCTTTCTATTAAATGTAGATGCTAAACTGTATACCAAAGTCCTTGCTCCCCATCTCCCAGGCCTAATCGAGCCTGACCAGGTAGGCTTAATACGGGAGCATCAGGGAGCTGACAATATCCGCCGCGTAGCCCATCTAGTGCAAAAAGCTCAACACAGCAATATACCAGCCTTCCTCCTCTCCCTCGATGCCGAGAAGGCCTTCGACCGGGTTGACTGGTCTTGTCTTCGGGCTGTCCTCCATTGCATAGGTCTTGGGCCAACTATGATCACACGAGTTATGGCCCCATACTCAGCGCCCTCAGCATAAATCTGTGTTAATGGTCTCCTTACCCCCTCCTTCTCTATTCGCAGGGGCACGCGCCAGGGGTGCCCGTACTCACCTCTACTTTTTGCTTTTGCTGTGGAGCCCCTGGCGATTGCCATCCAGCGCTCGGAGAACATCCGGGGCCTTTAATTGGGGGGGACCGAACATAAGATTGCCCTCTTTGCTGATGACCTCCTCATGACGCTCGCGGACCCTGTGAGTTCTCTCCCCGCACTCTTAGATATACTCTTCCAATTTGAATTGGTGTCAGGCCTCAAGATTAATCTCCCTAAATCACAGGCACTCAACCTCAACACACCCCCCCCCCCAACAATTGGATGACCTGGGGGATGTTAATCCCTTCCAATGGGCCCCACTCTCAATCCGCTATTTCGGTATTACGGCTAACCTAGACATATGGACGCAAGCGAACTGGCCGGCCTGCAGAGCTACTATACGAGCAGAACTCCGTCCCTGGAAATCGCTCCCCATCTCTTGGCTAGGCCGCCTTAATGCAGTTAAAATGACAATTTTACCGAAAGTCCTGTATCTTTTTCAGGCGCTCCATAACCAATTCCCCATAGGGATATTCTGGGCCTCCAGTGGGAGGTAACCACCTTCATTTGGGGAGGGGGAAGGCCGCTTTTCTCCACAAGAGTTCTCCTGCTGCCGTGAGACCGGGGAGGTTTGGCTTGCCCCGACTTGCTCGTCTATTACTGGGCGTCACACCTACGCTACATATTGGAATGGGCGGTTCGCAAAAGCAAAAAACACTGGTTCCATATGGATAGGGCCGTGGTCTGCCGTCCATTGTGGGATCTGGCCTGGATACAGAGAAGCGCTAAACATCATAGTACGTATATTGCCACCCCAACAAAGACAGTTTTGGAGATTTGAGATAGAGTCGCAGTGCCCCGTGGCCTTACCTCATTCCCCTCTCCTAATACATCATTAGCACTTAATCCAGACTTTCCACCGGCCTTGCACCCAGCATCTTTCCTGGCGTGGTCAACTGGTGAGTGCCGTATCATAGAGCAACTATTTGAGAAAGGAAGTTTTCAATCATTTGACCAATGCAGGAAAGATTTTAATCTCCCCAAAACCACGTGCCTAGAATACTTCCAGATTCGCCATTGGCTCCGTGCCCCCTCATACACGGAAGGCGCCACACGCCAGTTTACACCGTTCGAGTCCCTGGTCCGCTCCTTTGACGGGACCCGAGGGCTGATTTCCCAGACATACAAGGTACTCCAACATTCACATACAGTGCCCACACATACCTACCAACGTCAGTGGCAGCTAGACCTTGAGGGTGATATTCTCCCTGACCAATGTGAGCTGCTATGGCAGGATATCCCACGCATTTTTAAAAGCAGAACGCAGCAGGAGTCAGCATGCAAAATCATGACTCGCTGGTATTACACTCCCCTTAGACTCCAGAGGATGTTCCCTGGTTTCACCCCTCTCTACTGCCAATGTCAGGTGGCCCAGAGCTCCTTCCTACACATATGGCCCACTCATCATTCCTTTTTGGAGAGAGGTACTGGGCCACATTAAGGAGGTGGTGGGGTTTCCTCTACCAAGCGACCCCGGTATAGTAATTCTGGGGCTCCGTCCAACATCTCTTAAAGCAATGATGCACACGGATTGGCACTTGATTTTTCACATACTCACTGCTGCAAAACAGGTCATTGCATTCCAGAGGTAGAAAGCTTGCACTCCCCTGCCCTTGGTCTGGCTTACACGTCTCTAGCATGTCATGGCGATGGAACTTCTTTCCCACAGATTGGCACACACTGATGCTAAATTTGAATGCACCTGGCAGTTCTTGGTCTCACATCTCTCTCAGCTGGAACAAGCTCGATCTGTCCACCGTAGCTTGAGGGCCCTTCAACTCTTTGCCGATTCTCTACTTCCAAGGGGGGAAACCTATGAAGATGAAACAGGCTGAGGAAGGAAGGAATCCACACCCCTCTTGTCACTCTTTACGATACAGCCACAGATCCATAGCGCCCTCCCCCCCTTCCCGAGCTCCCTTCGGTCCAAGGAGCTGACACATCCCGCTCTCTCCCCTTCTTTTCTCTTCATTCTCTTCTCATATCCTTCCCCCACCTGAGCTCTGCCGGTGGAGTACTATTCCCGCTACTATTCTATTCTCTCCCTTTCTTTTCCTTGTTTTCTGCAGGCCAGCAGCCCTGAGGCTTCCCATGACCATTAGTTGTAGGCACCACAGATACCATTATGCACCGATGGCTTTAGACAGGACAAGTATAGTTGGAGTAAGCTATCCCTAGGCACCTCCCTAGCGAGGAGCCACAATATACCCGCGTTCCCAGACCTACACACAACTTGAGGGGCCCCAACGGAAACAATGAGTGGCGCCCCGCAGGATACGTTGCCACACCTAACACGCTCATCTCTTTAGGGCCTCTTGAGTAATACCCTGCATACCTTGCTATACGAGACTTCCTTAGCTATGAAATGAAGTCAGCCCGGTTAGCCCAGCCGCAGGCATCTACACGATGCATTCGGCCTGATCCTCACTGCTGTTATAGCACTGACTAATCATTTCCAGCCCAACTTCTGTTATGATATATACGCCTTATCTCCTGCAAAACATCCCGTTGCCCGCCCTTATAATGACCTTTGTAGCCTGCCTTTTTTGAACCATCGAAGTGCATGATATTCTCTGCTCACTCTGTAATACCTTATAATGCCTACTGCCTGGTAACCTCTGTGTTGAATTTTCTTTTTGTGTATAAATTCAATAAAAGAGATTGAAACAAAAAAATGTTTGGATTATTTCAATATGATTGCAGTTGTAGCAAGATGTATTTGTTTTTGCATATTGTTTGTACTGTACTTTCAATCGTATGCCTCAAAAATGCAGCAAATAAAGTTGTCCTTAACTAGACCGTCAGCTTGTCACTGCAGCTGATGCTGCGTGTTCTCTGCTGATGGCCGAGAGCATGCCTCTGTCTCTCCTCTTGGGTGGAGTTACTTCAAGTCACCTCCCTCAACTGCTAACACCTCATGGCTAGCACGTTCTTCCCACGTGCATCTATGCACTCCTATGTCTCATTTTACCTCTGTGTCACTCGCTTACAATCCAGGAGGCCTTCTTGAAACCGATTATATTTCCTAGGTTTGTGCATTCCACCTCGCTTAGGGGTCATATTAGTGTGCACAGTTTGTCATTCACATTTCAATCTTAGGGATTATATTATATATTACAAGTACCTTTCACTAGTTTTTTTTTTAATTCCTCACCATTTTGCCACTTGCACTTTGCCTGATTTCAAGTGTCCTCAAATTCAGTTTATAATTTTTAGCAAAGCAATTGCAGTGCTAACACATCCTGGATATCTTCTGCTCTTATCAATTTTTGGACCTTGTTGTCATCAGTTATCTGGAAATCTGCTCCTCTACCCTCTATCCAAAATGCAACTTGAACTACAACCAACATTTTGCCTATGCAAAGGAGAACCTCCTATTCCGTGTAGCGAAGGAAGGAGGAAGAGCTTTAACATAACTTTTTTCTACTGTTGCTGATAAAATGCCTGTAGACGAAAGTAGATGCATGGCTCTGGCTCACAATGGCAGGAGAGTTGTAGGGCTATTCCCTAAATTGAGAATCCTGAGGATGAGAGGCTATAAAACAACAATGGAGAGGCAATATTAAGACTAGAAATTTACATCAAACCTACAGTGAGCATCACTTAAAAAAGAAATCACTTCTATACTAAGCGGCAAAAGGAAGGTGAGACTTTTGATAATTACTTGAATGCTCTTAGAAGCCTGTCTACGTGCAACTTTGGAGCTGACAATGACAAAATTGTAAATAAGCAGCTCACGGGCCACACCACAAACAGAATAATACAGGAAAGACTGAGGGTACTAGGCAACCACACACTGGAATAGGTTATAAAGATAGTGAAGGCTTATGAGCAATCTGTGCCATGGGTCAAAAAGCTAAATAATGAAAAAACTGAAAAGTAATATGACCATGATATCTGTGTACAAATTAAGGATAACAAAGAAAAAAGCAAGAAGCATGCAAAAAGATTTCCCTCCTATTGCTCTGGCAAAAGCAACCAGATGGCATCATTCAGGGGATATGCAACACTCAATTGCAGGTGTATCAACTGGCAAATTGGGTCACTTCTTCAGGGCATGTTGTGATAACAAAAACAATGTAGTAGTTATGTCATCTGAAAATGCCCCAGGCACTAATTCATAATCACCAAATGGTAATGCTTTAAATCTGTCACCTCTCTACTATCACCATTGATGGTCAGGGAGTAGACTTCATACGATATTTCTCCTGCAAGGTAGTTTTCATGGACCACACAGCTACAATTAAAATCAAAGTGGCTCATAAAGCTGTATGTGTCCTTGGATGGAATGATCAATGGCTGCTCCAAAATACCTTTGAACCCTAAGCTGATGAACCAGTATTAGCTGTCAACCAATCTGACCCAGGCCTGAAGCATTTCCACAAAGGTTCAACAACGTCTGTCAGCAGGCTCAAATGATACGTTAACTGCATTAGAATCTAGGTTTGAGAAGGAATCTATCCAGTCGGGCAAAAATGTAGAGGTGTACCATTTTCTGCAAGAGCTGGTCTACAAAAACTGCTAGATGAGCTCCGGGAAGATAAGATTGTAGAGGAAACGGAATCCCAGGATTGGGTCTCCCTCATTATCTTGTCCAAAAAGAAGGATGGCAATTTACCTCTCTGTGTTGATTTTCATGGTTTGAATTCTTCAATTGTCACTGACAATTGTCTTACCTATAATAATTGAAAACCTTACACTCGTAGATGGTGCCATGGTATTTTCCACCTATGACCTCAGCCAAGCCTATCATCAGGTTGAACTTGGTGAAGAGTCAAAGCCTCTAACCCCCTTCCTCATACTGTTTGGACTGATCCAGAACTGTAGGATGCTATTGGGTTTATTGTCAGCAGTGTCTGTGTTTTTTTTTTTTTGGAAGGGTGTAGGTTCCTCTCCTCTGCTCTAGTTTTATGATGCTAGTCATTTTCCATTGCTTCAGGTCCACCTCACAATAAATATTTTCTTTGTGACAGAGTGAGCCATGTCCCAATAAATCAACGGTTTCATGGGGTTCATGGTAGAAGTGCCTCTCCCAGGGCAAGTTGTCTGTAGGCTCAGTGTACCTATGAAACTCGACAAGTAGAGACTTGGCAGTATTAAATTATGGACCTGAACCTCTTCTTGGAATTATGCTGCACCACCTGGTTTGACTGCTTCAATTATGCAATTGATGGATGAGGAGAAGGTTCAGGTTGTCATGCTGGTGTTAGACCTGTCAGACTCTGGGTGGTCTTCCCCAAACCTTTTGCCTTCAATCCTCCTGTTTTGCTGAATTCGTTTTTGTTGGCCTTAAGACTGTGCACTTTACCATTACTAATCAGTGCTTGTGCGCTTCCCTTTAAACATGGCAAAATTGGCTTATAATTAATTGGCACATTTAATTTACTTGTAAGTCCCTAGTAAAGTGGTACTAGAAGTACCCAGGACCTGTAAACTAAATGCTCCTAGTGGGTTGGCTGCACTTATTGTGCCACTCAAGTAGGCTTTCAAACTAATCCTGGCCTGCCATTGCAGCCTGTGTGTGCAGTTTTAAACTGCCATTTCGAACTGGCAAAGTTAACTTTTTGGTAGGCCTAAACATTTCTTTTAATACATAAAAGTTACCCTAAAGTAGGCCCTAGACAGCCCATAGGACAGGGTGCATTGTAATTAAAAGGTTGTACAGATATTTTTAAGTTTTACGTGTCCTGGTAGTGACAAACTCACAAATTATTGTTTCACTTTTGCAAGGCCTACCTCTCCCATAGGATAACATTGGTTTACCTTAATACTTATAATAAGTGATAACTTTTATTTGGGAGAAGTTAGGAAAGTCATGTTTGGTGTTTGTGGGATTGTAAGTTAAAACCGTCTTAATGGTAAAGTTGGATGTTACGGTGTAATTTTTAAAATGGTACTTTTAGAAAGTTGGCATTTTCATGTCCTAAACATTTGGTGCCTGCAACCTGTTCCTGAGTCTCACGACTAGGTGTAGTTGGCAGGTGCCCTTTGTGTATTCCTCCTAGATAGTATTACAAAGGAGGGTCAGGGTATTGGCAGGATGGACCATCTCCGACTTAATGGGGGGGGGGGGGCAGAGTTGTCACCTACCACACTTGCACTTCAAAGGCACTGGCTCAGCTCACAAGCAAAGGACTTCACACTAGCCTATTGTGCCCCCAGATAGATTGTGACTAGGTCAGGGAGGCAGGAAAATCCTAACACCACTGTAGGAGGCAACTCCAGATGTTTCTTCCACTTCAAAGCTGGCACCAGGTATAATTATTGAATTCTTAGACCCAACACTTCAGATCACTTCTGGGCCTGTGGAAGACTCAGAAGAAGGACTGCTCTGCTTCCCTGCAACAAGAAGGACTGGCTAACTGCCCTGCTTCCCTGCTGCTTTACTGCAAGTGGGACTGCTCTGATGCCCTACTGCCTAAGGAAGAAGGGCTGCAACTACAACTTGAAGCCAGTACCACCAGAATTTCTCCAACTGCTAGTTAGTTGGCCTCCTGTTCTGAGCTGCAGGGACATAAAAGGCTCCTCTGCGCCAATGCAACCCGATGCATCTCAATGAAGGACTGTGCTTCACAGCTCCAGTTTGCCAGCCTTGCAACACCAATGTATCTTGATTCCAACAACTGGTTCAACTCAACGCATCTCAAAACATCTTACTGCCGGACAGCGCATCGCAGCTTCTGATTGGTGGCTTTGCAAGCACCGACTCAGCACAATGCATTTCTACGTTTATATCCATCCCAGCTCCGCGCATCTCATTTCAGCACCTGCGCTTCTCTACACACGTTCTCACAGTACCAGCGGCTTCATCTACCAAGATTCTGTACTACGAATCTTGATGCAGGACCTTGGCTCGCAGCTCCCGTCGATGCACCAGGACACAAGGCACTTTTTACTGCAAACTGAACTCAGTCCTGTATCCTAAACTTATGAATTGGAACTGGTCCACCACAACCACAATTGGCGCTTCTTGCTTCTAAGCACTACTTTTCTTCAAACCCTTTAAAATTGTATATGTCCTGTTCTACTGGTTGGATTTTCGTCGTTTTTGTCTCAAAGGATTTATTACATTTCCCTTTAGTTTGCTAGATTGGTGTGGGTTTATTCTTGCGTGGTACTTTCACTTTGTTACTGTTTGTTTGCTGTATTAATACTTTATGCATTGCCTCTAAGTTAAGCAGGGCTGCTTTTGTGCCATGGTACCAGTAGGTTAAGCACAGATTAATTTAGTGACTTTTTGTGGTTCACCATGACAAAGAATACTTTCTTTTGCTTGAGTAGTGTTTCACCCCGCTCAACCGACAACCCACTTTCTCACAGCTGGTTTTATGTTTTTCTTGACTTTTGTGTAGTGGAGAGAGTCTCCTTCAGCAGTTCTTAACTTGTGCTCCAGGGTCCCCTGGGGGTCCACGTAGCCTAATAATGGAGTCCACGACTGCTTAGAAAATTAAATAATATTAGCAGATTAAAAAAAAATTGATAATTACAGAAGCAGAATGTAAAACGGACATTTTTAAAACGTTCTGTAAATGTGAAAAAATTTGCAATTGGAGGCTGAAAATTAATATCGCCAGATTGATACATGGGGCAGTGCAAGTGCATCTAACAGAATACAGTAAGGACAATGGGTTGGCTTAATCCTTTTTTAAAAAGCTCCAAACTTCTCTTTCAAATTGTAATTTTATATTTGTATGTGTATAAAATTAAGTATTTCATCATTTGTATATTATTTTGTGGTTCAAATCATCGAAATCGCTTTGGCTGGGATCTTCCAGTAATGACGCGGGCATCCCCAGATTCCAACAATTATTTAATGTGGGTCCCCAGATTCCAGTAATGATTAAGTGGGGGTCCACAGAAGTCAAAAGATTAAGAACCACTGCTCAGATTACACTACTTTGCGTAAGTTGTGTATCCAGCACCTCATCTGTGATCAACACTATTTGAGTAGAATGTACAGGCATTGGCTTCTACAAAAGTAGTTTGAAAAAAAACCTTATAGGGTGGATATTTTTTTACTTTTTTTTTACTTAGTTAATGTCCGTTGTGTGCACTAGAGCTTTGTAATGTCTGACATTTAAAAAAAACTGCGTTCATTTTGCATCTTCATTCACAGGTTGGTACCTCTTGATTGATATTCCATCCCACACTACCACCATTTATATTTATTTCCCTAAACATTGAATGGTGCAAGTACTGTTTCTGTGTCTCCCCTCTCTAATCTATTCTTTATGCACTCATGATACAAAAATAATGTTTGCTGTGAATTAAATAACCAATTTAGTTTACTGTTAGGGAGCCAACACCATACTATTCCACATCTTCAGATTTTGAAATAATTAGGTGAGAGGACAGGCTATTTCTTCCTACTTCTGTGGAAGTTTCAAATCAGGATACAGGGAGTTGGAAGGGGGGATCCATGAAATATTTCATAAGGATATACCTGCCCATTTATTTACAAGTATTTCCAAGGCTTGGAAAAGTACTGTAATATATGCTGTTTGATTTCTTTGCTTCTATTTTGTGAGTTTGGGGTGTTTGACAAAATTGTTTAACCAAAACACAGATTATGACTGGGTAATCTAAATCCCATCACCATAGGTCTCTGCAGAGAATCTGAAATAACTTCCAGAACACCACCAAATAACCATGGATGGATCTTGAGCTAACTCCTTTTCGATTCTCCAATAAATCACAAAACCCACATAAAATTCTAATAGACCCCCTTTATAGTTTAACAAGACCCTAATGGATCCAAGCAATGACCCTTACATAGCTCCAACAGGCCCAACACAACCATTTGAGAGCTATCAAAAACTCCTCCCAAAGCTGCCAATTATCCCAGTCTAATCCCCAGACCGAGATCAAGCAGCTCCAACCAGCCCTTAAAAAGCTGCAAGCAAACCCTTGTATACATCCAATAGACCATCATTACTCAACAGGCTCTCATGTGACACACTAAAAGATAATGATAGCCTACCCTGACATTGCTTGAAAAACACAAAAAATCAAACTGACAGTCCTTCTCAGGTTATGCTTCCAAACTAGGATTCAATTTCCTTTCACAATAAGTGAGCCAGCCTCAGGCATTGTGGCCCAAAATAGAAAAGAAAATAGTACTAAATTAAAAGGTCCTTTTTAGTCTAGTTGGCCTTTTTGTTGTTTGATACTCTCTTTTCTTCCTGTCTGCCTCTTTGCTACACTTTCTTATGCCTTCTTTTTCTCCTCCTGGACTCTTGGGAAGAGAGTCCACACTCGACAAGACGACCCAGCTCCTTGGCCAGCACTTCTGGGGACCATTGGGAAAGCCCACCTTATTCCTTGTCTGGGCAGGCTCTCACACTTCCCCCACACCCCACTACAATTATCGCTTACGCTTTGGACTCAGAGCCCAGCGGGAGAGAGATGTGATGATCCACATTCCTACCAACGCATGTCCTCACCTGTGATGACCAATGAAACATCTTAACTGTCTCTCCCTTAATGTCCCAGACATCATCTTTCTCCAAGAAACCCCTCTTTTACGCGCTGATACTTCACGCATGTCTCATCCTAAATTCCCTATACAATCCTGGGCCTCCGCACAAGCCAAGACAGCAGGGGTAGCTATTCTTTTAAAAGCAGGCCTTCCGTGCAGATCACATGCACCATACGGGACAAGGAAGGTGGGTTCCTCAAGCTTGCGCTTTTAATGCAGGGTAAACCACTCACCTTACTTAACGTATACACCCCTTTATCAAGCACAGGATGCTTTTCTCCGTGACCTACTTTGGAACTCATTCTCTCGGGAACCTAACCCCATCATTCTTGGGGGCGATTTTAATTTAGTGTGGGACCCCAGTATGGACTGCACCACCTCCTCTTTCCTGGGAGCAGGGGCCCTGTCTGCAGTGCTCAAATGCGACATAGACGCTCTGGGCCTCATAGATGCTTGGCGCTACCGGGAGCCGGAAACACAGGATTATACTTTCTATTCCCATGTCCACCACTATTATTCCTGTATTGATTATTTCTTTATATCCCAATCGCTCACTCGCTCCTTGGAATCTGTGGTCATTTCGGACATATCCATCTCAGATCATACCCACTTAGAAATCACCTTGTCCGATGTGGGTAGACACCTGAGCTCCACCCCTCGGTGGCGCCTTCCCCCACATGTCCTCCATGACCAGGTAGACATGGCTGAACTACTACAGGCCATACAATCATATTTTGCTACTTATGACCTCCCGTAAACTCACAAACACATTTTGTGGAACGCTTTTAAGGCCACGATCCGGGGTACCATCACCTCCATCTCTATAGCCCACAGACGGGAATCCCGCTTAGTGGAAGATAACCTTACCCGCGACATTAAAACATTGGAACAACAAAGCCATAGGGTACCCTCTCTCTCAACGCGAAAGAGGCTCGCCTCATTTCGAGGCCAGCTTAAAACTCTACGAGTGAATAAAGCGGAACACTCCCTCTCGGCTCTAAAGCAAACATTTTATGGAAGGGCTTACAGGGTGGGTTCCATGCTGGCGCGTCGCCTTCGCCTTCAGGTATCTCGTGGCCATATTTCTAAGATTGCCTTGCCGGGAGGGGAATGGACCATTTCAGAACAAGCTAAACAGCGGGAATTTAGCACGTTTTTCTCCCACCTGTATAACCAGGGCAATACCTGTGTGGATCAAATAGACCCCTTTCTAACATCCTGCCCCTGGACGCCATTAACCCCCTTTTTTACGCAGCAGCTGGAGGAACCCATTACAGCAACGGAACTTCAAAAAGCATTGAAAAGCATGCCTGTGGGAAAATCACCAGGCCCCGATGGCCTAACGCTGGCCTTTTACCGCCTCTTTCTTCTGGAGCTCCAGGCCCCTTTGCTGCGCCTCTTTAATTCCTTTGTGGAGACCGGGTCTGTAACTCCGACGATGGCCGAGGCAGAGAATGCACTCATCCCCAAACCAGGGAAGGACCCCACTATATGCACCTCATACAGGCCTATCTCTCTATTAAATGTAGATGCTAAACTGTATACCAAAATCCTTGCTCCCCATCTCCCAGGCCTAATCGAGCCTGACCAGGTAGGCTTAATACGGGAGCATCAGGGAGCTGACAATATCCGCCACGTAGCCCATCTAGTGCAAAAAGCTCAACACAGCAATATACCAGCCTTCCTCCTCTCCCTCGATGCCGAGAAGGCCTTCGACCGGGTTGACTGGTCTTTTCTTCGGGCTGTCCTCCATTGTATAGGTCTTGGGCCGACTATGATCACACGAGTTATGGCCCCATACTCAGCGCCCTCAGCATAAATCCGTGTTAATGGTCTCCTTACCCCCTCCTTCTCTATTCGCAGGGGCACGCGCCAGGGGTGCCCGCACTCACCTCTACTTCTTGCTTTTGCTGTGGAGCCCCTGGCGATTGCCATCCAGCGCTCGGAGAACATCCGGGGCCTTCAATTGGGGGGGACCGAACATAAGATTGCCCTCTTTGCTGATGACCTCCTCATGACGCTCGCGGACCCTGTGAGTTCTCTCCCCGCACTCTTAGATATACTCTTCCTATTTGAATTGGTGTCAGGCCTCAAGATTAATCTCCCCAAATCACAGGCACTCAACCTCAACACCCCCCCCCCCCCAACAATTGGATGACCTGGGGGATGTTAATCCCTTCCAATGGGCCCCACTCTCAATCCGCTATTTCGGTATTACGGCTACCCTAGACACATGGACGCAAGCGAACTGGCCGGCCTGCAGAGCTTCTATACGAGCAGAACTCCGTCCCTGGAAATCGCTCCCCATCTCTTGGCTAGGCCGCCTTAATGCAGTTAAAATGACAATTTTACCGAAAGTCCTGTATCTTTTTCAGGCGCTCCATAACCAATTCCCCATAGGGATATTCTGGGCCTCCAGTGGGAGGTAACCACCTTCATTTGGGGAGGGGGAAGGCCGCGTTTCTCCACAAGAGTTCTCCTGCTGCCGTGAGACCGGGGAGGTTTGGCTTGCCCCGACTTGCTCGTCTATTACTGGGCGTCACACCTACGCTACATATTGGAATGGGCGGTTCGCGAAAGCAAAAAACACTGGTTCCATATGGATAGGGCCGTGGTCTGCCGTCCACTGTGGGACCTGGCCTGGATACAGAGAAGCGCTAAACATCGTAGTACCTATATTGCCACCCCAACAAAGACAGTTTTGGAGATTTGAGATAGAGTCGCAGTGCCCCGTGGCCTTACCTCATTCCCCTCTCCTAATACATCATTAGCACTTAATCCGGACTTTCCACCGGCCTTGCACCCAGCATCTTTCCTGGCGTGGTCAACTGGTGAGTGCCGTATCATAGAGCAACTATTTGAGAAAGGAAGTTTTAAATCATTCGACCAATGCAGGAAAGATTTTAATCTCCCCAAAACCACGTGCCTAGAATACTTCCAGATTCGCCATTGGCTCCGTGCCCCCTCATACACGGAAGGCGCCACACGCCAGTTTACACCGTTCGAGTCCCTGGTCTGCTCCTTTGACGGGACCCGAGGGCTGATTTCCCAGACATACAAGGTACTCCAACATTCACATACAGTGCCCACACATACCTACCAACGTCAGTGGCAGCTAGACCTTGAGGGTGATATACTCCCTGACCAATGTGAGCTGCTATGGCAGGATATCCCACGCATTTTTAAAAGCAGAACGCAGCAGGAGTCAGCATGCAAAATCATGACTCGCTGGTATTACACTCCCCTTAGACTCCAGAGGATGTTCCCTGGTTTCACCCCTCTCTACTGCCAATGTCAGGTGGCCCAGGGCTCCTTCCTACACATATGGTGGACATGCCCACTCATCATTCCTTTTTGGAGAGAGGTACTGGGCCACATTAAGGAGGTGGTGGGGTTCCCTCTACCAAGCGACCCCGGTATAGTAATTCTGGGGCTCCGTCCAACATCTCTTAAAGCAATGATGCACACGGATTGGCACTTGATTTTTCACATACTCACTGCTGCAAAACAGGTCATTGCATTCCAGAGGTAGAAAGCTTGCACTCCCCTGCCCTTGGTCTGGCTTACACGTCTCTAGCATGTCATGGCGATGGAACTTCTTTCCCACAGATTGGCACACACTGATGCTAAATTTGAATGCACCTGGCAGTTCTTGGTCTCACATCTCTCTCAGCTGGAACAAGCTCGATCTGTCCACCGTAGCTTGAGGGCCCTTCAACTCTTTGCCGATCCTCTACTTCCAAGGGGGGAAACCTATGAAGATGAAACAGGCTGAGGAAGGAAGGAATCCACACCCCTCTTGTCACTCATTACGATACAGCCACAGATCCATAGCGCCCTCCCCCCCTTCCCGAGCTCCCTTCGGTCCAAGGAGCTGACACATCACGCTCTCTCCCCTTCTTTTCTCTTCATTCTCTTCTCATATCCTTCCCCCACCTGAGCTCTGCCGGTGGAGTACTATTCCCGCTACCATTCTATTCTCTCCCTTTCTTTTCCTTGTTTTCTGCAAGCCAGCAGCCCTGAAGCTTCCCATGACCATTAGTTGTAGGCACCACAGATACCATTATGCACCAATGGCTTTAGACAGGACAAGTATAGTTGGCGTATGCTATCCCTAGGCGCCTCCCTAGCGAGGAGCCACAATATACCCGCGTTCCCAGACCTACACACAACTTGAGGGGCCCCAACGGAAACAATGATGGCGCCCGCAGGATACCTTGCCACACCTAACACGCTCACCTCTTTAGGGCCTCTTGAGTAATACCCTGCATACCTTGCTATACGAGACTTCCTTAGCTATGAAATGAAGTCAGCCCGGTTAGCCCAGCCGCAGGCATCTACACGATGCATTCGGCCTGATCCTCACTGCTGTTATGGCACTGAATAATCACTTCCAGCCCAACTTCTGTTATGATATATACGCCTTATCTCCTGCACTACATCCCGTTGCCCGCCTTTATAATGACCTTTGTAGCCTGCCTTTTCTGAACCATCGAAGTGCATGATATACTCTGCTCACTCTGTAATACCTTATAATGCCTACTGCCTGGTAACCTCTGTGTTGAATTTTCTTTTTGTGTATAAATTCAATAAAAGAGATTGAAACAAAACAATGTTTGGATTATTTCAATATGATTGCAGTTGTAGCAAGATGTATTTGTTTTTGCATATTGTTTGTACTGTACTTTTAATCGTATGCCTAAAAAATGAAGCGAATAAAGTTGTCCTTAACTAGACCGTCAGCTTGTCACTGCAGCTGATGCTGCGTGTTCTCTCCTGATGGCCGAGAGCATGCCTCTGTCTCTCCTCTTGGGTGGAGTTACTTCAAGTCACCTCCCTCAACTGCTAACACCTCATGGCTAGCACGTTCTTCCCACGTGCATCTATGCACTCCTATGTCTCATTTAACCTCTGTGTCACTCGCTTCCAATCCAGGAGGCCTTCTTGAAACCAATTATATTTCCTAGGTTTGTGCATTCCACCTCGCTTAGGGGTCATATTAGTGTGCACAGTTTGTCATTCACATTTCAATCTTAGGGATTATATTATATATTACAAGTACCTTTCACTAGTTTTTTTTTTAAATTCCTCACCATTTTGCGACTTGCACTTTGCCTGGTTTCAAGTGTCCTCAAATTCAGTTTATAATTTTTAGCAAAGCAATTGCAGTGCTAACACATCCTGGATATCTTCTGCTCTTATCAATTTTTGGACCTTGTTGTCATCAGTTATCTGGAAATCTGCTCCTCTACCCTCTATCCAAAATGCAACTTGAACTACAACCAACATTTTGCCTATGCAAAGGAGAACCTCCTATTCCGTGTAGCGAAGGAAGGAGGAAGAGCTTTAGCATAACTTTTTTCTACTGTTGCTGATAAAATGCCTGTAGACGAAAGTAGATGCATGGCTCTGGCTCACAATGGCAGGAGAGTTGTAGGGCTATTCCCTAAATTGAGAATCCTGAGGATGAGAGGCTATAAAACAACAATGGAGAGGCAATATTAAGACTAGAAATTTACATCAAACCTACAGTGAGCATCACTTAAAAAAGAAATCACTTCTATACTAAGCGGCAAAAGGAGGGTGAGACTTTTGATAATTACTTGAATGCTCTTAGAAGCCTGTCTACGTGCAACTTTGGAGCTGACAATGACAAAATTGTAAATAAGCAGCTCATGGGCCACACCACAAACAGAATAATGCAGGAAAGACTGAGGGTACTAGGCAACCACACACTGGAATAGGTTATAAAGATAGTGAAGGCTTATGAGCAATCTGTGCCATGGGTCAAAAAGCTAAATAATGAAAAAACTGAAAAGTAATATGACCATGATATCTGTGTACAAATTAAGGATAACAAAGAAAGAAGCAAGAAGCATGCAAAAAGATTTCCCTCCTATTACTCTGGAAAAAGCAACCAGATGGCATCATTCAGGGGATATGCAACACTCAATTGCAGGTGTATCAACTGGCAAATTGGGTCACTTCTTCAGGGCATGTTGTGATAACAAAAACAATGTAGTAGTTATGTCATCTGAAAATGCCCCAGGCACTAATTCATAATTACCAAACGGTAATGCTTTAAATCTGTCACCTCTCTACTATCACCATTGATGGTCAGGGAGTAGACTTCATACGATATTTCTCCTGCAAGGTAGTTTTCATGGACCACACAGCTACAATTAAAAACAAAGTGGCTCATAAAGCTGTATGTGTCCTTGGATGGAATGATCAATGGCTGCTCCAAAATACCCTTAAACCCTAAGCTGATGAACCAGTATTAGCTGTCAACCTATCTGACCCAGGCCTGAAGCATTTCCACAAAGGTTCAACAACGTCTGTCAGCAGGCTCAAATGATACGTTAACTGCATTAGAATCTAGGTTTGAGAAGGAATCCATCCAGTCGGGCAAAAATGAGGAGGTGTACCATTTTCTGCAAGAGCTGGTCTACAAAAACTGCTAGATGAGCTCCAGGAAGATAAGATTGTAGAGGAAACGGAATCCCGGGATTGGGTCTCCCTCATTATCTTGTCCAAAAAGAAGGATGGCAATTTACCTCTCTGTGTTGATTTTCATGGTTTGAATTCTTCAATTGTCACTGACAATTGTCTTACCTATAATAATTGAAAACCTTACACTCGTGGATGGTGCCATGGTATTTTCCACCTATGACCTCAGCCAAGCCTATCATCAGGTTGAACTTGGTGAAGAGTCAAAGCCTCTAACCCCCTTCCTCATACTGTTTGGATTGATCCAGAACTGTAGGATGCTATTGGGTTTATTGTCAGCAGTGTCTGTGTTTTTTTTTTTTTTGGAAGGGTGTAGGTTCCTCTCCTCTGCTCTAGTTCTAAGATGCTAGTCATTTTCCATTGCTTCAGGTCCACCTCACAATAAATATTTTCTTTGTGACAGATGAGCCATGTCCCAATAAATCAACGGTTTCATGGGGTTCATGGTAGAAGTGCCTCTCCCAGGGCAAGTTGTCTGTAGGCTCAGTGTACCTATGAAACTCGACAAGTAGAGACTTGGCAGTATTAAATTATGGACCTGAACCTCTTATTGGACTTATGCTGCACCACCTGGTTTGACTGCTTCAATTATGCAATTGATGGATGAGGAGAAGGTTCAGGTTGTCATGCTGGTGTTAGACCTGTCAGACTCTGGGTGGTCTTCCCCAAACCTTTTGCCTTCAATCCTCCTGTTTTGCTGAATTCATTTTTGTTGGCCTTAAGACTGTGCACTTTACCATTACTAATCAGTGCTTGTGCGCTTCCCTTTAAATATGGCAAAATTGGCTTATAATTAATCGGCACATTTAATTTATTTGTAAGTCCCTAGTAAAGTGGTACTAGAAGTACCCAGGACCTGTAAACTAAATGCTCCTAGTGGGTTGGCTGCACTTATTGTGCCACTCAAGTAGGCTTTCAAACTAATCCTGGCCTGCCATTGCAGCCTGTGTGTGCAGTTTTAAACTGCCATTTCGAACTGGCAAAGTAAACTTTTTGGTAGGCCTAAACATTTCTTTTAATACATAAAAGTTACCCTAAAGTAGGCCCTAGACAGCCCATAGGACAGGGTGCATTGTAATTAAAAGGTTGTACAGATATCTTTAAGTTTTACGTGTCCTGGTAGTGACAAACTCACAAATTATTGTTTCACTTTTGCAAGGCCTACCTCTCCCATAGGATAACATTGGTTTACCTTAATACTTATAATAAGTGATAACTTTTATTTGGGAGAAGTTAGGAAAGTCATGTTTGGTGTTTGTGGGATTGTAAGTTAAAACCGTCTTAATGGTAAAGTTGGATGTTACGGTGTAATTTTTAAAATGGTACTTTTAGAAAGTTGGCATTTTCGTGTCCTAAACATTTGGTGCCTGCAACCTGTTCCTGAGTCTCACGACTAGGTGTAGTTGGCAGGTGCCCTTTGTGTATTCCTCCTAGACAGTATTACAAAGGAGGGTCAGAGTATTGGCAGGATGGACCATCTCCGACTTAATGGGGGGGGGGCAGTGTTGTCACCTACCACACTTGCACTTCAAAGGCACTGGCTCAGCTCACAAGCAAAGGACTTCACACTAGCCTATTGTGCCCCCAGATAGATTGAGACTAGGTCAGGGAGGCAGGAAAATCCTAACACCACTGTAGGAGGCAACTCCAGATGTTTCTTCCACTTCAAAGCTGGCACCAGGTATAATTATTGAATTCTCAGACCCAACACTTCAGATCACTTCTGGGCCTGTGGAAGACTCAGAAGAAGGACTGCTCTGCTTCCCTGCAACAAGAAGGACTGGCTAACTGCCCTGCTTCCCTGCTGCTTTACTGCAAGTGGGACTGCTCTGATGCCCTACTGCCTAAGGAAGAAGGGCTGCAACTACAACTTGAAGCCAGTACCACCAGAATTTCTCCAACTGCTAGTTAGTTGGCCTCCTGTTCTGAGCTACAGGGACATAAAAGGCTCCTCTGCGCCAATGCAACCCGATGCATCTCAATGAAGGACTGTGCTTCACAGCTCCAGTTTGCCAGCCTTGCAACACCAATGTATCTTGATTCCAACAACTGGTTCAACTCAACGCATCTCAAAACATCTTACTGCCGGACAGCGCATCGCAGCTTCTGATTGGTGGCTTTGCAAGCACCGACTCAGCACAATGCATTTCTACGTTTATATCCAGCCCAGCTCCGTGCATCTCATTTCAGCACCTGCGCTTCTCTACACACGTTCTCACAGTACCAGCGGCTTCATCTACCAAGATTCTGTACTACGAATCTTGATGCAGGACCTTGGCTCGCAGCTCCCGTCGATGCACCAGGACACAAGGCACTTTTTACTGCAAACTGAACTCAGTCCTGTATCCTGAACTTATGAATTGGAACTGGTCCACCACAGCCACAATTGGCGCTTCTTGCTTCTAAGCACTACTTTTCTTCAAACCCTTTAAAATTGTATATGTCCTGTTCTACTGGTTGGATTTTTGTCGTTTTTGTCTCAAAGGATTTATTACATTTCCCTTTAGTTTGCTAGATTGGTGTGGGTTTATTCTTGCGTGGTACTTTCACTTTGTTACTGTTTGTTTGCTGTATTAATACTTTATGCATTGCCTCTAAGTTAAGCAGGGCTGCTTTTGTGCCATGGTACCAGTAGGTTAAGCACAGATTAATTTAGTGACTTTTTGTGGTTCACCATGACAAAGAATACTTTCTTTTGCTTGTGTAGTGTTTCACCCCGCTCAACCGACAACCCACTTTCTCACAGCTGGTTTTATGTTTTTCTTGACTTTTGTGTAGTGGAGAGAGCTCCTTCAGCAGTTCTTAACTTGTGCTCCAGGGTCCCCTGGGGGTCCACGTAGCCTAATAATGGAGTCCACGACTGCTTAGAAAATTAAATAATATTAGCAGATTAAAAAAAAATTGATAATTACAGAAGCAGAATGTAAAACTGACATTTTTAAAACGTTCTGTAAATGTGAAAAAATGTGCAATTGGAGGCTGAAAATTAATATAATGACGCGGGCATCCCCAGATTCCAACAATTATTTAATGTGGGTCCCCAGATTCCAGTAATGATTAAGTGGGGGTCCACAGAAGTCAAAAGATTAAGAACCACTGCTCAGATTACACTACTTTGCGTAAATTGAGTATCCAGCACCTGATCTGTGATCAACACTATTTGAGTAGAATGTACAGGCATTGGCTTCTACAAAAGTAGTTTGAAAAAAAACCTTATAGGGTGGATATTTTTTTACTTTTTTATTACTTAGTTAATGTCCGTTGTGTGCACTAGAGCTTTGTAATGTCTGACATTTAAAAAAAACTGCGTTCATTTTGCATCTTCATTCACAGGTTGGTACCTCTTTGTTTGATATTCCATCCCACACTACCACCATTTATATTTATTTCCCTAAACATTGAATGGTGCAAGTACTGTTTCTGTGTCTCCCCTCTCTAATCTATTCTTTATGCACTCATGATACAAAAATAATGTTTGCTGTGAATTAAATAACCAATTTAGTTTACTGTTAGGGAGCCAACACCTTACTATTCCACATCTTCAGATTTTGAAATAATTAGGTGAGAGGACAGGCTATTTCTTCCTACTTCTGTGGAAGTTTCAAATCAGGATACAGGGAGTTGGAAGGGGGGATCCATGAAATATTTCATAAGGATATACCTGCCCATTTATTTACAAGTATTTCCAAGGCTTGGAAAAGTACTGTAATATATGCTGTTTGATTTCTTTGCTTCTATTTTGTGAGTTTGGGGTGTTTGACAAAATTGTTTAACCAAAACACAGATTATGACTGGGTAATCTAAATCCCATCAACATAGGTCTCTGCAGAGAATCTGAAATAACTTCCAGAACACCACCAAATAACCATGGATGGATCTTGAGCTAACTCCTTTTCGATTCTCCAATAAATCACAAAACCCTCATAAAATTCTAATAGACCCCCTTTATAGTTTAACAAGACCCTAATGGATACAAGCAATGACCCTTACATAGCTCCAACAGGCCCAACACAACCATTTGAGAGCTATCAAAAACTCCTCCCAAAGCTGCCAATTATCCCAGTCTAATCCCCAGACCGAGATCAAGCAGCTCCAACCAGCCCTTAAAAAGCTGCAAGCAAACCCTTGTATACATCCAATAGACCATCATTACTCAACAGGCTCTCATGTGACACACTAAAAGATAATGATAGCCTACCCTGACATTGCTTGAAAAACACAAAAAATCAAACTGACAGTCCTTCTCAGGTTATGCTTCCAAACTAGGATTCAATTTCCTTTCACAATAAGTGAGCCAGCCTCAGGCATTGTGGCCCAAAATGGAAAAGAAAATAGTACTAAATTAAAAGGTCCTTTTTAGTCCAGTTGGCCTTTTTGTTGTTAGATACTCTCTTTTCTTCCTGTCTGCCTCTTTGCTACACTTTCTTCTTCCTTCTTTTTCTCCTCCTGGACTCTTGGGGAGAGAGTCCACACTCGACAAGACGACCCAGCTCCTTGGCCAGCACTTCTGGGGACCATTGGGAAAGCCCACCTTATTCCTTGTCTGGGCAGGCTCTCACACTTCCCCCACACCCCACTACAATTATCGCTTACGCTTTGGACTCAGAGCCCAGTGGGAGAGAGATGTGATGATCCACATTCCTACCAACGCATGTCCTCACCTGTGATGACCAATGAAACATCTTAACTGTCTCTCCCTTAATGTCAAAGGCCTAAATGCCCCGAATAAGAGGAGGTAAATTTGGGGCTACCTTTTATTACAAGACCCAGACATCATCTTTCTCCAAGAAACCCCTCTTTTACGCGCTGACACTTCACGCATGTCTCATCCTAAATTCCCTATACAGTCCTGGGCCTCCGCACAAGCCAAGACAGCAGGGGTAGCTATTCTTTTAAAAGCAGGCCTTCCCATGCAGATCACATGCACCATACGGGACAAGGAAGGTGGGTTCCTCAAGCGTGCGCTTTTATTGCAGGGTAAACCACTTACCTTACTTAACGTATACACCCCTTTATCAAGCACAGGATGCTTTTCTCCGTGACCTACTTTGGAACTCATTCTCTCAGGAACCTAACCCCATCATTCTTGGGGGCGATTTTAATTTAGTGTGGGACCCCAATATGGACTGCACCACCTCCTCTTTCCTGGGAGCAGGGGCCCTGTCTGCAGTGCTCAAATGCGACATAGACGCTCTGGGCCTCATAGATGCTTGGCGCTACCGGGAGCCGGAAACACAGGATTATACTTTCTATTCCCATGTCCACCACTATTATTCCTGTATTGATTATTTCTTTATATCCAAATTGCTCATTCGCTCCTTGGAATCTGTGGTCATTTCGGACATATCCATCTCAGATCATACCCACTTAGAAATCACCTTGTCCGAAGTGGGTAGACACCTGAGCTCCACCCCTTGTTGGCGCCTTCCCCCACATGTCCTCCATGACCATGTAGACGTGGCTGAACTACTACAGGCCATACAATCATATTTTGCTACTTATGACCTCCCTTAAACTCACAAACACATCACCTCCATCTCTATAGCCCACAGACGGGAATCCCGCTTAGTGGAAGATAACCTTACCCGCGACATTAAAACATTGGAACAATAAAGCCATAGGGTGCCCTCTCTCTTAACGCGAAAGAGGCTCGCCTCATTTCGAGGCCAGCTTAAAGCTCTACGAGTGAATAAAGCGGAACACTCCCTCTCGGCTCTAAAGCAAACATTTTATGGAGGGGCTTACAGGGTGGGTTCCATGCTGGCGCTTCGCCGTCGCCTTCAGGTATCTCGTGGCCATATTTCTAAGATTGCCTTGCCGGGAGGGGAATGGACCATTTCAGAACAAGCTAAACAGCGGGAATATATCACGTTTTTCTCCCACCTGTATAACCAGGGCAATACCTGTGTGGATCAGATAGACCCCTTTCTAACATCCTGCCCCTGGACGCCATTAACCCCCTTTTTTACGCAGCAGCTGGAGGAACCCATTACAGCAACGGAACTTCAAAAAGCATTGAAAAGCATGCCTGTGGGAAAATCACCAGGCCCCGATGGCCTAACGCTGGCCTTTTACCGCCTCTTTCTTCTGGAGCTCCAGGCCCCTTTGCTGCGCCTCTTTAATTCCTTTGTGGAGACCGGGTCTGTAACTCCGACGATGGCCGAGGCAGAGAATGCACTCATCCCCAAACCAGGGAAGGACCCCACTATATGCACCTCATACAGGCCTATCTCTCTATTAAATGTAGATGCTAAACTGTATACCAAAATCCTTGCTCCCCATCTCCCAGGCCTAATCGAGCCTGACCAGGTAGGCTTAATACGGGAGCATCAGGGAGCTGACAATATCCGCCACGTAGCCCATCTAGTGCAAAAAGCTCAACACAGCAATATACCAGCCTTCCTCCTCTCCCTCGATGCCGAGAAGGCCTTCGACCGGGTTGACTGGTCTTTTCGTCGGGCTGTCCTCCATTGCATAGGTCTTGGGCCGACTATGATCACACGAGTTATGGCCCCATACTCAGCGCCCTCAGCATGAATCCGTGTTAATGGTCTCCTTACCCCCTCCTTCTCCATTCGCTGGGGCACGCGCCAGGGGTGCCCGCACTCACCTCTACTTCCTGCTTTTGCTGTGGAGCCCCTGGCGATTGCCATCCAGCGCTCGGAGAACATCCGGGGCCTTCCATTGGGGGGGACCGAACATAAGATTGCCCTCTTTGCTGATGACCTCCTCATGACGCTCGCGGACCCTGCAAGTTCTCTCCCCGCACTCTTAGATATACTCTTCCAATTTGAATTGGTGTCAGGCCTCAAGATTAATCTCCCCAAATCACAGGCACTCAACCTCAACACCCCCCCCCCAACAATTGGATGACCTGGGGGATGTTAATCCCTTCCAATGGTGTGAGGGTTCAGGTCCCGAAGCGCCTACCCAGCGTTCTAGGACTACATATCCTAGCAACCCTGAAACCAGGAAGTGGAGGCTTCTTAAGGCCGCCCAGCACGTCAGAAGACGTGCGTTATTTTGAATCGAAGGAACTTCCTGTTCGCTGCTCGGAGCTCGGCGTCCCAGCGAAACAGGAGGATTACAGAGCCTCTCGACGGACATCATCCCGGAGTACTCTTCCCCGTCCCTCGGAGCCTGGCGACCAGGCGGGGAGAGACCTTGCAGAATTTCGAAGGATTGGGAGTAGAAGTTTGGAGGGACGAGCAGCGGAGTTCGAGAGAGTGACGGTGAAAGAGACCGCTACCTCCGCTTTCCCTGTGTTCGGCTCTTTCGTCCCAGGATAACCGCGCCTGCGGGTAAGCACAGCAGGGCGGTAATTACAGGCCGTAGGAAGTCAGCTCGGAGGAGCCGACGTATTGACTCACGGAGCCTACCCGTGGTTAAAGATGAGTAGAGCGACTTTACTGAACGCTCGGAGGAGCGTAGCGTGATTGGCCCCAAGGGACCTACCCTAGACATTCAGCAGCAGGAGGGATTGATAGTTAACCCAGACGCTCGGTGAGCGGAAGTTACCTTATTACTTTTGTGTTCTTTTCTTACCCCGCGCTAATTGGGCATGTCCCACAGGCTTGCGAGACTTGGCAAACATTACAGGGCACTAGCGAGTGGAGACTAGGGAATTGCGAGCGTGTTGATATCCCCGGTGAAGGAGCGCTACATCGTAGGGACTCCTGGCGGCGGTGTAATCACCGTGGAAGCCGACATACTCTGGAACAAGGCTCGTGACATTACTATCATAGTCAGGCAGGAAGTCTCTTAGAAGCCTCTAGGAGAGGTGCAGTGTGGTTTTGGTGCTTCTACCGTAATAGTAAGTCTGTACATTAGCGAGACCGACAGAGAGTAGACTGTTGAAAATCGAGAGAGTGTATTTCCTTTGCTTTAGCGAGACCGACAGAGAGTAGACTGTTGAAACTCTAGAGTGTATTTCCTTTGCTTTAGCGAGACCGACAGAGAGTAGACTGTTGTTCATTCGCTGTTTATGTGGTTGTCTGTATTTTGTCTCCTTACAGGACCTATTCCCTGCTGACCCCATCCCCCATCCTTTCCCTCGCCTGATCCCCTCTGGGCTCTGTAACCTTTGGTTGGAGTCCGGGGAGATCTGGAGGTGGAACTCTATTTCGCCGCCCGGATTCTGAGGAGTTTCCCAGATCGTGACAGAATAACGCACCCACGTTTGGTGCTCCTCCCGATCCGGTGTAGGGCCGGAATAGAGTATGGCCACCTTAGAAGAGGTAGTGCAGGCATTGGCTTTGGTACAACAAGAGCTAGTGGCGTCTAGGGTGGAAGCAGCAGCCTTAAGGGATAGAGTGGAGAGGATGGCGCGCAATCCCTTTGATGTGTCCCCACCAGCGGGGCAACAGATACATGTGACAGTACCCCCTCCAATTCCCTTGGCCAGTCCGGAACGGTATGCAGGAGATCCGCAGAAAGTTCAAGTTTTTCTTACACAAGTACTGTTACATTTCTCTTGTAAACCCTCGTCTTTTCCCACCAATCACTCACGAGTGGCGTTCGCCATTTCTTATTTGGTGGGAGATGCGGCCTCCTGGGCGGTCCCATTAGTTCGGAACAATGATGCAGTACTCTCCGATTGGGACGCCTTTAGAACAGCAATTGAAGGGGTATTCGATCGACGCACGACCACCTTTAGTGCGGACAAGGAGCTGCTAGCATTACGACAGGGGAAGAATGATTTAGTGACTTATCTCAGGGCGTTTAATCGGTTGGTAGCTGAGTCGGCATGGCCGGAGGAAAAACGCATGTCCCTGTTTTATCAAGGGCTTTGCGAAGAGCTGAAAGACATAGTCACCCAGATAGATCCTCAACCCATAACCTGCACGGCCTTGATGAATCTGGCATTGAGACTAGACGGCCGCCTGGCCGAAAGAGGGGGCGACCGGTACAAGGGAAGTGGGATGACGGCTAAACTCCCTAGGCGAGAACCAACCCCAGTCACACAGAATAATGAACCAATGGAGGTCGGGGCGTTGAGACCGTCTTTAACCAGGGCTGAGAGGGAAAGCAGGAGAGCTTTAGGGCTATGCATGTACTGCGGAAAAAGGGGGCATTACGTACATGAATGCCCTTCTAAACCAAAGGCGTCAGGTGTACCGTATCGAGGAAAGAAAGCAGCAGTGTCGACGTTGGTGACGGAGGGGAGCACCCCAGAGCGTGTCTCCTCTTCACCACCGGAGACCACAGTATGGAGAATACCCTCGTTGGCCCATACTGAATCCACAGCCACGGAAGCACACATAGTATTAACCGCAGGATTAGAGGTAGGGGAACAGGAGCATCAGGTATTGGTAATGCTAGATTCCGGAGCCACAGGGAACTTCATTGATAGCGGACTGGTCGGTCTGCTCTCGATTGAAGCCGTTCCACGGGAATCCCCGGAGGAGGTACTGGCAGTGGATGGCGAACCTCTTAAGTCAGGTCACGTCACCCTGCACACCGGGAATCTGAAGATGACTCTGAAGGAAGGAGAACAACAACATCAAGAGATTATAGAATTTAATATCATAGCCGCCCCCCAATACGAAGTGATACTAGGAATGCCCTGGTTTGTCCGACACAATCCCACCGTGAATTGGAGGGACAGAACAGTACGCTTTCTGTCTCAAGGGTGTGTCGACTGCTGTTTAAGAGAACACCAATCACAGGCCAAGGCGCTCGCGGGTCCCTTCCGCGTGGCTACAGCCGCGGAAAAGGACGTAGAGTTGCCGGCGGCTTACGAAGGGTATGCTGATGTGTTCAATAAAAGTCAGGCGGAACAATTGCCACCGCATCGACCTTTTGACTGTCGCATAGATTTAATAGACGGAGCGGTCGTCCCATCCTGTCGGGTGTACGCCCTCTCAGACCCAGAAACGTGTCACCTCCGAGAGTACCTGGACAAGTATCTGGCTTTAGGTTTTATTAGGCCTTACTGTTCTCCTGCGGCGTCTCCGCTCTTTTTCATAGCGAAGGCCAACGGAGAGTTGAGGGCCTGTTGCGACTATCGGAATCTCAATAAAAACACTGTAAGAAATAGATATCCGTTGCCACTGATCAGTGTCCTACTCGATCAAGTAAGAGAGGCAGTAGTGTATACACGTCTAGACCTCAGGGGTGCCTACCATTTGGTAAGGGTTAGACAGGGGGATGAGTGGAAAACCGCGTTTAAAACCAGGTTTGGTTTATATGAATATTTGGTTATGCCGTTTGGGCTGTGTAACGCCCCTGCGGCTTTCCAGTATTTTTTTAAACAAAGTACTAAGAGAGTATATGGACATTTTTGTGGTGGTCTACATAGATGACATTTTAATATACTCTACAGAAGAGCGGGACCACAACCTGCATGTGAAATTAGTCTTGGAGAAGTTGAGAGACAACGGCTTGTATTGCAAACTCAGCAAATGCGAGTTTGGGGTCACCACGGTGGAATTCCTGGGAGTCATCTTAACACCAGAAGGTTTGAGCATGTCGGAGAGGAAGGTACAAGCCATTCGCGACTGGCCCACTTCCCGTTCGGTGCGGGAGGTACAGTGTTTCTTAGGGTTTGCAAATTATTATCGCCGGTTTATCCAAGACTTTTCCCATACTGCAGTACCCATTACACGGCTGCTGCGAAAAGGAGTACTCTTTCAGTGGACAACAGAAGCGACGGCGGCCTTCGAGGCACTGAAAACCAGCTTTACCACGGCTCCCATCCTTCGGCACCCACAAGCGGATGTACAGTTCGTTGTGAAAGCAGATGCATCGGAAGAAGCCATAGGGGCAGTTCTGTCACAAAGAGACAGAGACACGGGTAGACTACATCCGGTGGCATATCTATCAAAGAAACTGGATATCGCAGAACGCAATTACACGATTGCCGAAAAAGAACTTTTGGCAATCAAAAAGGCGTTTCAGGAATGGCGCCAGTACCTGTGGGGGGCACAACACCAGGTGTTGGTCTATTCCGATCATCGGAATCTGTTATACATGAAGACCGCCCGCCACTTAACACCAAGGCAGATGAGGTGGACCCTTTTTTTTGCAGAGTACGACTTCATTATAACCTACCGTCCTGGCACCGAAAACCGGAAGGTGGATGCACTGTCCCGACAGACCTTAACAGAAGGATGCGTCACCCCAGCGCCCCTCTCGTTAATCAACCCTGCCAAGGTGATATGTGCAGTGAGGGCGGAAGATTTTTTGAATAACATAAAGGCCAGCCGATCTGCCGAAAGCTGGAATGCGTGGAAAAAAGGATCGCAGAACCGCTGCCTCAAGGATGGGCTCCCTTTTCAAGGACACCAATTGTTTCTCCCAACAAAGAAGTTGAGAATTCAGGCCTTTCACTGGTGCCATGACTCCCCGCTGGCAGGTCATCCAGGAATGCAGAAGACCAGGGTGACAGTCGCAAGACATTTCTGGTGGAGCACCTTGCAGAAGGACATCAGGCTGTGGGTGGCGGCATGCGAGGTGTGTGCGCGGAACAAGAGCGAAAGAGGGAAGAAAAAGGGACTGTTACTTCCTTTACCCACACCTCAACAACCCTGGAGAACGATCAGTGTGGATTTCATTACAGGATTACCTGAGGACGAAGGTCATTCGGCTATTATGGTCGTTATCGATAGTCTGACTAAAATGGGTCATTTCGTCCCCTGCCACAACCTGCCCACCGCGGCTCAAACAGCGCAGCTGTTGTTAACTCCCGTGGTCCGACTTCATGGATTACCGGAAGTAATCGTGTCGGACAGGGGCCCACAGTTCGTGGCCAGATTTTGGAAGACCTGGTGCAAGGCACTAATGATCGAATCCGCTACATCCACCAGTTTTCACCCCCAATCCGACGGGCAGACGGAACGCCTGAATCAAACACTAAAACAGTACTTACGGTGTTACGTATCACATTCGCAGGATTCATGGATACCCATGTTGTGGATGTCCGAATTGGCATACAATAGGGCATGGCACAGCTCGATTGGAATGTCACCATTTAAAGCCAACTTTGGGTATGAAGCGAAAACCTTGCCCGTGTCATGGCCCGAAAATGTGGAGGAGCAACCAGCGGTCTACTCCGGCTACAGGCTTTGCACAGACTGCAGAAGCGCACACAAGGGGCCTTGAGGGCGGCGAAACAGAAGTACAAGAAGTGGGAAGACCGGAAAAGGAGAGCGGGTCCAGTGTATGAGGAGGGCGATCGGGTGTGGCTCTCCACGCGGTATATTCGGTTTAAAGTGCGGAGCGTGTTTCACCCCAAATACATCGGCCCGTACCCGGTGGTGAAACGAGTCAACCCAGTGGCCTACAAGCTCCGATTACCGGGATCACTACGCATATACCCCGTGTTCCATTGCAGTTTGCTAAAACCAGCGTTCACAGCGTACCGAAGACCTCCCCCCCCGGTGTGGGTGGACGGTAACCTGGAGTATGAAGTGGGCAGCATCCGCGACGCCAGGTATCGTAAGGGCAAGTTGTGGTTCCTGGTGTCATGGAAAGGGTACTAGGGGGAAGAGGATTCCTGGGAACCCGCGGACGCGGTGCATGCCCCGGTGGCAGTTAGAAGATTTTACGTCAAACATCCGGAGAAGCCTGGCTCTAGGAGGCGCTGGGGGGGGGACCTACTGTGAGGGTTCAGGTCCCGAAGCGCCTACCCAGCGTTCTAGGACTACATATCCCAGCAACCCTGAAACCAGGAAGTGGAGGCTTCTTAAGGCCGCCCAGCACGTCAGAAGACGTGCGTTATTTTGAATCGAAGGAACTTCCTGTTCGCTGCTCGGAGCTCGGCGTCCCAGCGAAACAGGAGGATTACAGAGCCTCTCGACGGACATCATCCCGGAGTACTCTTCCCCATCCCTCGGAGCCTGGCGACCAGGCGGGGAGAGACCTTGCAGGATTTCGAAGGATTGGGAGTCGAAGTTTGGAGGGAGGAGCAGCGGAGTTCGAGAGAGTGACGGTGAAAGAGACCGCTACCTCCGCTTTCCCTGTGTTCGGCTCTTTCGTCCCAGGATAACCGCGCCTGCGGGTAAGCACAGCAGGGCGGTAATTACAGGCCATAGGAAGTCAGCTCGGAGGAGCCGACGTATTGACTCACGGAGCCTACCCGTGGTTAAAGATGAGTAGAGCGACTTTACTGAACGCTCGGAGGAGCGTAGCGTGATTGGCCCCAAGGGACCTACCCTAGACATTCAGCAGCAGGAGGGATTGATAGTTAACCCAGACGCTCGGTGAGCGGAAATTACCTTATTACTTTTGTGTTCTTTTCTTACCCCGCGCTAATTGGGCATGTCCCACAGGCTTGTGAGACTTGGCAAACATTACAGGGCACTAGCGAGTGGAGACTAGGGAATTGCGAGCGTGTTGATATCCCCGGTGAAGGAGCGCTACATCGTAGGGACTCCTGGCGGCGGTGTAATCACCGTGGAAGCCGACATACTCTGGAACAAGGCTCGTGACATTGCTATCATAGTCAGGCAGGAAGTCTCTTAGAAGCCTCTAGGAGAGGTGCAGTGTGGTTTTGGTGCTTCTACCGTAATAGTAAGTCTGTACATTAGCGAGACCGACAGAGAGTAGACTGTTGAAAATCGAGAGAGTGTATTTCCTTTGCTTTAGCGAGACCGACAGAGAGTAGACTGTTGAAACTCTAGAGTGTATTTCCTTTGCTTTAGCGAGACCGACAGAGAGTAGACTGTTGTTCATTCGCTGTTTATGTGGTTGTCTGTATTTTGTCTCCTTACAGGACCTATTCCCTGCTGACCCCATCCCCCATCCTTTCCCTCGCCTGATCCCCTCTGGGCTCTGTAACCTTTGGTTGGAGTCCGGGGAGATCTGGAGGTGGAACTCTATTTCGCCGCCCGGATTTTGAGGAGTTTCCCAGATCGTGACAGAATAACGCCCCCACGTTTGGTGCTCCTCCCGATCCGGTGTAGGGGCGGAATAGAGTATGGCCACCTTAGAAGAGGTAGTGCAGGCATTGGCTTTGGTACAACAAGAGCTAGTGGCGTCTAGGGTGGAAGCAGCAGCCTTAAGGGATAGAGTGGAGAGGATGGCGCGCAATCCCTTTGATGTGTCCCCACCAGCGGGGCAACAGATACATGTGACAGTACCCCCTCCAATTCCCTTGGCCAGTCCGGAACGGTATGCAGGAGATCCGCAGAAAGTTCAAGTTTTTCTTACACAAGTACTGTTACATTTCTCTTGTAAACCCTCGTCTTTTCCCACCAATCACTCACGAGTGGCGTTCGCCATTTCTTATTTGGTGGGAGATGCGGCCTCCTGGGCGGTCCCATTAGTTCGGAACAATGATGCAGTACTCTCCGATTGGGACGCCTTTAGAACAGCATTTGAAGGGGTATTCGATCGACGCACGACCACCTTTAGTGCGGACAAGGAGCTGCTAGCATTACGACAGGGGAAGAAAGATTTAGTGACTTATCTCAGGACGTTTAATCGGTTGGTAGCTGAGTCGGCATGGCCGGAGGAAAAACGCATGTCCCTGTCCCTGTCCCTGTCAAGGGCTTTGCGAAGAGCTGAAAGACATAGTCACCCAGATAGATCCTCAACCCATAACCTGCACGGCCTTGATGAATCTGGCATTGAGACTAGACGGCCGCCTGGCCGAAAGAGGGGGCGACCGGTACAAGGGAAGTGGGATGACGGCTAAACTCCCTAGGCGAGAACCAACCCCAGTCACACAGAATAATGAACCAATGGAGGTCGGGCGTTGAGACCGTCTTTAACCAGGGCTGGGAGGGAAAGCAGGAGAGCTTTAGGGCTATGCATGTACTGCGGAAAAAGGGGGCACAACGTACATGAATGCTCTTCTAAACCAAAGGCGTCAGGTGTACCGTATCGAGGAAAGAAAGCAGCAGTGTCGACGTTGGTGACGGAGGGGAGCACCCCAGAGCGTGTCTCCTCTTCACCACCGGAGACCACAGTATGGAGAATACCCTCGTTGGCCCATACTGAATCCACAGCCACGGAAGCACACATAGTATTAACCGCAGGATTAGAGGTAGGGGAACAGGAGCATCAGGTATTGGTAATGCTAGATTCCGGAGCCACAGGGAACTTCATTGATAGCGGACTGGTCGGTCTGCTCTCGATTGAAGCCGTTCCACGGGAATCCCCGGAGGAGGTACTGGCAGTGGATGGCGAACCTCTTAAGTCAGGTCACGTCACCCTGCACACCGGGAATCTGAAGATGACTCTGAAGGAAGGAGAACAACAACATCAAGAGATTATAGAATTTAATATCATAGCCGCCCCCCAATACGAAGTGATACTAGGAATGCCCTGGTTTGTCCGACACAATCCCACCGTGAATTGGAGGGACAGAACAGTACGCTTTCTGTCTCAAGGGTGTGTCGACTGCTGTTTAAGAGAACACCAATCACAGGCCAAGGCGCTCGCGGGTCCCTTCCGCGTGGCTACAGCCGCGGAAAAGGACGTAGAGTTGCCGGCGGCTTACGAAGGGTATGCTGATGTGTTCAATAAAAGTCAGGCGGAACAATTGCCACCGCATCGACCTTTTGACTGTCGCATAGATTTAATAGACGAAGCAGCCGTCCCATCCTGTCGGGTGTACGCCCTCTCAGACCCAGAAACGCGTCACCTCCGAGAGTACCTGGACAAGTATCTGGCTTTAGGTTTTATTAGGCCTTACTGTTCTCCTGCGGCGTCTCCGCTCTTTTTCATAGCGAAGGCCAATGGAGAGTTGAGGGCCTGTTGCGACTATCGGAATCTCAATAAAAACACTTTAAGAAATAGATATCCGTTGCCACTGATCAGTGTCCTACTCGATCAAGTAAGAGAGGCAGTAGTGTATACACGTCTAGACCTCAGGGGTGCCTACCATTTGGTAAGGGTTAGACAGGGGGATGAGTGGAAAACCGCGTTTAAAACCAGGTTTGGTTTATATGAATATTTGGTTATGCCGTTTGGGCTGTGTAACGCCCCTGCGGCTTTCCAGTATTTTTTTAAACAAAGTACTAAGAGAGTATATGGACATTTTTGTGGTGGTCTACATAGATGACATTTTAATATACTCTACAGAAGAGCGGGACCACAACCTGCATGTGAAATTAGTCTTGGAGAAGTTGAGAGACAACGGCTTGTATTGCAAACTCAGCAAATGCGAGTTTGGGGTCACCACGGTGGAATTCCTGGGAGTCATCTTAACACCAGAAGGTTTGAGCATGTCGGAGAGGAAGGTACAAGCCATTCGCGACTGGCCCACTTCCCGTTCGGTGCGGGAGGTACAGTGTTTCTTAGGGTTTGCAAATTATTATCGCCGGTTTATCCAAGACTTTTCCCATACTGCAGTATCCATTACACGGCTGCTGCGAAAAGGAGTACTCTTTCAGTGGACAACAGAAGCGACGGCGGCCTTCGAGGCACTGAAAACCAGCTTTACCACGGCTCCCATCCTTCGGCACCCACAAGCGGATGTACAGTTCGTTGTGGAAGCTGATGCATCGGAAGAAGCCATAGGGGCAGTTCTGTCACAAAGAGACAGAGACACGGGTAGACTACATCCGGTGGCATATCTATCAAAGAAACTGGACAACGCAGAACGCAATTACACGATTGCCGAAAAAGAACTTTTGGCAATCAAAAAGGCGTTTCAGGAATGGCGCCAGTACCTGTGGGGGGCACAACACCAGGTTTTGGTCTATTCCGATCATCGGAATCTGTTATACATGAAGACCGCCCGCCACTTAACACCAAGGCAGATGAGGTCGACCCTTTTTTTTGCAGAGTACGACTTCATTATAACCTACCGTCCTGGCACCGAAAACCGGAAGGCGGACGCACTGTCCCGACAGACCTTAACAGAAGGATGCGTCGCCCCAGCGCCCCTCTCGTTAATCAACCCTGCCAAGGTGATATGTGCAGTGAGGGCGGAAGATTTTTTGAATAACATAAAGGCCAGCCGATCTGCCGAAAGCTGGAATGCGTGGAAAAAAGGATCGCAGAACCGCTGCCTCAAGGATGGGCTCCCTTTTCAAGGACACCAATTGTTTCTCCCAACAAAGAAGTTGAGAATTCAGGCCTTTCACTGGTGCCATGACTCCCCGCTGGCAGGTCATCCAGGAATGCAGAAGACCAGGGTGACAGTCGCAAGACGTTTCTGGTGGAGCACCTTGCAGAAGGACATCAGGCTGTGGGTGGCGGCATGCGAGGTGTGTGCGCGGAACAAGAGCGAAAGAGGGAAGAAAAAGGGACTGTTACTTCCTTTACCCACGCCTCAACAACCCTGGATCAGTGTGGATTTCATTACAGGATTACCTGAGGACGAAGGTCATTCGGCTATTATGGTCGTTATCGATAGTCTGACTAAAATGGGTCATTTCGTCCCCTGCCACAACCTGCCCACCGCGGCTCAAACAGCGCAGCTGTTGTTAACTCCCGTGGTCCGACTTCATGGATTACCGGAAGTAATCGTGTCGGACAGGGGCCCACAGTTCGTGGCCAGATTTTGGAAGACCTGGTGCAAGGCACTAATGATCGAATCCGCTACATCCACCAGTTTTCACCCCCAATCCGACGGGCAGACGGAACGCCTGAATCAAACACTAAAACAGTACTTACGGTGTTACGTATCACATTCGCAGGATTCATGGATACCCATGTTGTGGATGTCCGAATTGGCATACAATAGGGCATGGCACAGCTCGATTGGAATGTCACCATTTAAAGCCAACTTTGGGTATGAAGCGAAAACCTTGCCCGTGTCATAGCCCGAAAATGTGGAGGAGCAACCAGCGGTCTACTCCCGGCTACAGGCTTTGCACAGACTGCAGAAGCGCACACAAGGGGCCTTGAGGGCGGCGAAACAGAAGTACAAGAAGTGGGAAGACCGGAAAAGGAGAGCAGGTCCAGTGTATGAGGAGGGCGATCGGGCGTGGCTCTCCACGCGGTATATTCGGTTTAAAGTGCGGAGCGTGTTTCACCCCAAATACATCGGCCCGTACCCGGTGGTGAAACGAGTCAACCCAGTGGCCTACAAGCTCCGATTACCGGGATCACTACGCATATACCCCGTGTTCCATTGCAGTTTGCTAAAACCAGCGTTCACAGCGTACCGAAGACCTCCCCCCCCGGTGTGGGTGGACGGTAACCTGGAGTATGAAGTGGGCAGCATCCGCGACGCCAGGTATCGTAAGGGCAAGTTGTGGTTCCTGGTGTCATGGAAAGGGTACTAGGGGGAAGAGGATTCCTGGGAACCCGCGGACGCGGTGCATGCCCCGGTGGCAGTTAGAAGATTTTACGTCAAACATCCGGAGAAGCCTGGCTCTAGGAGGCGCTGGGGGGGGGACCTACTGTGAGGGTTCAGGTCCCGAAGCGCCTACCCAGCGTTCTAGGACTACATATCCCAGCAACCCTGAAACCAGGAAGTGGAGGCTTCTTAAGGCCGCCCAGCACGTCAGAAGACGTGCGTTATTTTGAATCGAAGGAACTTCCTGTTCGCTGCTCGGAGCTCGGCGTCCCAGCGAAACAGGAGGATTACAGAGCCTCTCGACGTACATCATCCCGGAGTACTCTTCCCCGTCCCTCGGAGCCTGGCGACCAGGCGGGGAGAGACCTTGCAGGATTTCGAAGGATTGGGAGTCGAAGTTTGGAGGGAGGAGCAGCGGAGTTCGAGAGAGTGACGGTGAAAGAGACCGCTACCTCCGCTTTCCCTGTGTTCGGCTCTTTCGTCCCAGGATAACCGCGCCTGCGGGTAAGCACAGCAGGGCGGTAATTACAGGCCGTAGGAAGTCAGCTCGGAGGAGCCGACGTATTGACTCACGGAGCCTACCCGTGGTTAAAGATGAGTAGAGCGACTTTACTGAACGCTCGGAGGAGCGTAGCGTGATTGGCCCCAAGGGACCTACCCTAGACATTCAGCAGCAGGAGGGATTGATAGTTAACCCAGACGCTCGGTGAGCGGAAATTACCTTATTACTTTTGTGTTCTTTTCTTACCCCGCGCTAATTGGGCATGTCCCACAGGCTTGCGAGACTTGGCAAACATTACAGGGCACTAGCGAGTGGAGACTAGGGAATTGCGAGCGTGTTGATATCCCCGGTGAAGGAGCGCTACATCGTAGGGACTCCTGGCGGCGGTGTAATCACCGTGGAAGCCGACATACTCTGGAACAAGGCTCGTGACATTACTATCATAGTCAGGCAGGAAGTCTCTTAGAAGCCTCTAGGAGAGGTGCAGTGTGGTTTTGGTGCTTCTACCGTAATAGTAAGTCTGTACATTAGCGAGACCGACAGAGAGTAGACTGTTGAAAATCGAGAGAGTATTTCCTTTGCTTTAGCGAGACCGACAGAGAGTAGACTGTTGTTCATTCGCTGTTTATGTGGTTGTCTGTATTTTGTCTCCTTACAGGACCTATTCCCTGCTGACCCCATCCCCCATCCTTTCCCTCGCCTGATCCCCTCTGGGCTCTGTAACCTTTGGTTGGAGTCTGGGGAGATCTGGAGGTGGAACTCTATTTCGCCGCCCGGATTCTGAGGAGTTTCCCAGAACGTGACAAATGGGCCCCACTCTCAATCCGGTATTTCGGTATTACGGCTACCCTAGACACATGGACGCAAGCCAACTGGCCGGCCTGCAGAGCTTCTATATGAGCAGAACTCCGTCCCTGGAAATCGCTCCCCATCTCTTGGCTAGGCTGCCTTAATGCAGTTAAAATGACAATTTTACCGAAAGTCCTGTATCTTTTTCAGGCGCTCCATAACCAATTCCCCATAGGGATATTCTGGGCCTCCAGTGGGAGGTAACCACCTTCATTTGGGGAGGGGGAAGGCCGCGTTTCTCCACAAGAGTTCTCCTGCTGCTGTGAGACCGGGGAGGTTTGGCTTGCCCCGACTTGCTCGTCTATTACTGGGCGTCACACCTACGCTACATATTGGAATGGGCGGTTCGCGAAAGCAAAAAACACTGGTTCCATATGGATAGGGCCATGGCCTGCTGTCCACTGTGGGACCTGGCCTGGATACAGAGAAGCGCTAAACATCGTAGTACCTATATTGCCACCCCAACAAAGACAGTTTTGGAGATTTGAGATAGAGTCGCAGTGCCCCGTGGCCTTACCTCATTCCCCTCTCCTAATACATCATTAGCACTTAATCCGGACTTTCCACCGGCCTTGCACCCAGCATCTTTCCTGGCGTGGTCAACTGGTGAGAGCCGTATCATAGAGCAACTATTTGAGAAAGGAAGTTTTAAATCATTCGACCAATGCAGGAAAGATTTTAATCTCCCCAAAACCACGTGCCTAGAATACTTCCAGATTCGCCATTGGCCCTGTGCCCCCTCATACACAGAAGGCGCCACACGCCAGTTTACACCGTTCGAGTCCCTGGTCCGCTCCTTTGACGGGACCCGAGGGCTGATTTCCCAGACATACAAGGTACTCCAACATTCACATACAGTGCCCACACATACCTACCAACGTCAGTGGCAGCTAGACCTTGAGGGTGATATACTCCCTGACCAATGTGAGCTGCTATGGCAGGATATCCCACGCATTTTTAAAAGCAGAACGCAGCAGGAGTCAGCATACAAAATCATGACTCGCTGGTATTACACTCCCCTTAGACTGTTCCCTGGTTTCACCCCTCTCTACTGCCGATGTCAGGTGGCCCAGGGCTCCTTCCTACACATATGGTGGGCATGCCCACTCATCATTCCTTTTTGGAGAGAGGTACTGGGCCACATTAAGGAGGTGGTGGGGTTCCCTCTACCAAGCGACCCCGGTATAGTAATTCTGGGGCTCCGTCCAACATCTCTTAAAGCAATGATGCACACGGATTGGCACTTGATTTTTCACATGCTCACTGCTGCAAAACAGGTCATTGCATTCCAGAGGTAGAAAGCTTGCACTCCCCTGCCCTTGGTCTGGCTTACACGTCTCTGGCATGTCATGGCGATGGAACTTCTTTCCCACAGATTGGCACACACTGATGCTAAATTTGAATGCACCTGGCAGTTCTTGGTCTCACATCTCTCTCAGCTGGAACAAGCTCGATCTGTCCACCGTAGCTTGAGGGCCCTTCAACTCTTTGCCGATCCTCTACTTCCAAGGGGGGAAACCTATGAAGATGAAACAGGCTGAGGAAGGAAGGAATCCACACCCCTCTTGTCACTCATTACGATAAAGCCACAGATCCATAGCGCCCTCCCCCCCTTCCCGAGCTCCCTTCGGTCCAAGGAGCTGACACATCAGGCTCTCTCCCCTTCTTTTCTCTTCATTCTCTTCTCATATCCTTCCCCCACCTGAGCTCTGCCGGTGGAGTACTATTCCCGCTACTATTCTATTCTCTCCCTTTCTTTTCCTTGTTTTCTGCAGGCCAGCAGCCCTGAGGCTTCCCATGACCATTAGTTGTAGGCACCACAGATACCATTATGCACTGATGGCTTTAGACAGGACAAGTATAGTTGGAGTATGCTATCCCTAGGCACCTCCCTAGCGAGGAGCCACAATATACCCGCATTTCCAGACCTACACACAACTTGAGGGGCCCCAACGGAAACAATGATGGCGCCCACAGGATACCTTGCCACACCTAACACGCTCACCTCTTTAGGGCCTCTTGAGTAATACCCTGCATACCTTGCTATACGAGACTTCCTTAGCTATAAAATGAAGTCAGCCCGGTTAGCCCAGCCGCAGGCATCTACACGATGCATTCGACCTGATCCTCACTGCTGTTATGGCACTGACTAATCACTTCCAGCCCAACTTCTGTTATGATATATACGCCTTATCTCCTGCACTACATCCCGTTGCCCGCCCTTATAATGACCTTTGTAGCCTGCCTTTTCTGAACCATCGAAGTGCATGATATACTCTGCTCACTCTGTAATACCTTATAATGCCTACTGCCTGGTAACCTCCGTGTTGAATTTTCTTTTTGTGTATAAATTCAATAAAAGAGATTGAAACAAAAAAATGTTTGGATTATTTCAATATGATTGCAGTTGTAGCAAGATGTATTTGTTTTTGCATTTGTTTGTACTGTACTTTTAATCGTATGCCTCAAAAATGAAGCGAATAAAGTTGTCCTTAACTAGACCGTCAGCTTGTCACTGTAGCTGATGCTGCGTGTTCTCTGCTGATGGCCGAGAGCATGCCTCTGTCTCTCCTCTTGGGTGGAGTTACTTCAAGTCACCTCCCTCAACTGCTAACACCTCATGGCTAGCACGTTCTTCCCACGTGCATCTATGCACTCCTATGTCTCATTTAACCACTGTGTCACTCGCTTCCAATCCAGGAGGACTTCTTGAAACCAATTATATTTCCTAGGTTTGTGCATTCCACCTCGCTTAGGGGTCATATTAGTGTGCACAGTTTGTCATTCACATTTCAATCTTAGGGATTATATTATATATTACAAGTACTTTTCACTAGTTTTTTTTTTAATTCCTCACCATTTTGCTACTTGCACTTTGCCTGGTTTCAAGTGTCCTCAAATTCAGTTTATAATTTTTAGCAAAGCAATTGCAGTGCTAACACATCCTGGATATCTTCTGCTCTTATCAATTTTTGGACCTTGTTGTCATCAGTTATCTGGAAATCTGCTCCTCTACCCTCTATCCAAAATGCAACTTGAACTACAACCAACATTTTGCCTATGCAAAGGAGAACCTCCTATTCCGTGTAGCGAAGGAAGGAGGAAGAGCTTTAACATAACTTTTTTCTACTGTTGCTGATAAAATGCCTGTAGACGAAAGTAGATGCATAGCTCTGGCTCACAATGGCAGGAGAGTTGTAGGGCTATTCCCTAAATTGAGAATCCTGAGGATGAGAGGCTATAAAACAACAATGGAGAGGCAATATTAAGACTAGAAATTTACATCAAACCTACAGTGAACATCACTTAAAAAAGAAATCACTTCTATACTAAGCGGCAAAAGGAAGGTGTGACTTTTGATAATTACTTGAATGCTCTTAGAAGCCTGTCTACGTGCAACTTTGGAGCTGACAATGACAAAATTGTAAATAAGCAGCTCATGGGCCACACCACAAACAGAATAATACAGGAAAGACTGAGGGTACTAGGCAACCACACACTGGAATAGGTTATAAAGATAGTGAAGGCTTATGAGCAATCTGTGCCATGGGTCAAAAAGCAAAATAATGAAAAAACTGAAAAGTAATATGACCATGATATCTGTGTACAAATTAAGGATAACAAAGAAAAAAGCAAGAAGCATGCAAAAAGATTTCCCTCTTATTGCTCTGGCAAAAGCAACCAGATGGCATCATTCAGGGGATATGCAACACTCAATTGTAGGTGTATCAACTGGCAAATTGGGTCACTTCTTCAGGGCATGTTGTGATAACAAAAACAATGTAGTAGTTATGTCATCTGAAAATGCCCCAGGCACTAATTCATAATTACCAAACGGTAATGCTTTAAATCTGTCACCTCTCTACTATCACCATTGATGGTCAGGGAGTAGACTTCATACAATATTACTCCTGCAAGGTAGTTTTCATCGACCACACAGCTACAATTAAAATCGAAGTGGCTCATAAAGCTGTATGTGTCCTTGGATGGAATGATCAATGGCTGCTCCAAAATACCCTTAAACCCTAAGCTGATGAACCAGTATTAGCTGTCAACCAATCTGACCCAGGCCTGAAGTATTTCCACAAAGGTTCAACAACGTCTGTCAGCAGGCTCAAATGATACGTTAACTGCATTAGAATCTAGGTTTGAGAAGGAATCTATCCAGTCGGGCAAAAATGTAGAGGTGTACCATTTTCTGCAAGAGCTGGTCTACAAAAACTGCTAGATGAGCTCCAGGAAGATAAGATTGTAGAGGAAACGGAATCCCAGGATTGGGTCTCCCTCATTATCTTGTCGGCTGGCAATTTACCTCTCTGTGTTGATTTTCATGGTTTGAATTCTTCAATTGTCACTGACAATTGTCTTACCTATAATAATTGAAAACCTTACACTCGTGGATGGTGCCATGGTATTTTCCACCTTTGTCCTCAGCCAAGCCTATCATCAGGTTGAACTTGGTGAAGAGTCAAAGCCTCTAACCCCCCTCCTCATACTGTTTGGACAGATTCAGTACTGTAGGATGCTATTGGGTTTATTGTCATTAGTGAGTGTTTTTTTTTTTTTTTGGAAGGGTGTAGGTTCCTCTCCTCTGCTCTAGTTCTATGATGCTAGTCATTTTCCATTGCTTCAGGTCCACCTCACAATAAATATTTTCTTTGTGACAGAGTGAGCCATGTCTCAATAAATCAACGGTTTCATGGGGTTCATGGTAGAAGTGACTCTCCCAGAGCAAGTTGTCTGTAGGCTCAGTGTACCTATGAAACTCGACAAGTAGAGACTTGGCAGTATTAAATTATGGACCTGAACCTCTTCTTGGACTTATGCTGGTTTGACTGCTTCAATTATGCAATTGATGGATGAGGAGAAGGTTCAGGTTGTCATGCTGGTATTAGACCTGTCTGACTCTGGGTGGTCTTCCCCAAACCTTTTGCCTTCAATCCTCCTGTTTTGCTGAATTCATTTTTGTTGGCCTTAAGACTGTGCACTTTACCATTACTAATCAGTGCTTGTGTGCTTCCCTTTAAACATGGCAAAATTGGCTTATAATTAATTGGTACATTTAATTTACTTGTAAGTCCCTGGTAAAGTTGTACTAGAAGTACCCAGCACCTGTAAACTAAATGCTCCTAGTCGGTTGGCTGCACTTATTGTGCCACTCAAGTAGGCTTTCAAACTAATCCTGGCCTGCCATTGCAGCCTGTGTGTGCAGTTTTAAACTGCCATTTCGAATTGGCAAAGTACACTTTTTGGTAGGCCTAAACATTTCTTTTAATACATAAAAGTTACCCTAAAGTAGGCCCTAGACAGCCCATACGACAGGGTGCATTGTAATTAAAAGGTTGTACAGATATCTTTAAGTTTTACGTGTCCTGGTAGTGAGAAACTCACAAATTATTGTTTCACTTTTGCAAGGCCTACCTCTCCCATAGGATAACATTGGTTTACCTTAATACTAATAATAAGTGATAACTTTTATTTGGGAGAAGTGCGGAAAGTCATGTTTGGTGTTTGTGGGATTGTAAGTTAAAACCGTCTTAATGGTAAAGTTGGATGTTACGGTGTAATTTTTAAAATGGTACTTTTAGAAAGTTGGCATTTTCGTGTCCTAACCATTTGGTGCCTGCAACCTGTTCCTGAGTCTCACGACTAGGTGTAGTTGGCAGGTGCCCTTTGTGTATTCCTCCTAGACAGTATTACAAAGGAGGGTCAGGGTATTGGCAGGATGGACCATCTCCGACTTACTGGGGGGGCAGAGTTGTCACCTACCACACTTGCTCTTCAAAGGCACTGGCTCAGCTCACAAGCAAAGGACTTCACACTAGCCTATTGTGCCCCCAGATAGATTGAGACTAGGTCAGGGATGCAGGAAAATCCTAACACCACTGTAGGAGGCAACTCCAGATGTTTCTACCACTTCAAAGCTGGCACCAGGTATAATTATTGAATTCTCAGACCCAACACTTCAGATCACTTCTGGGCCTGTGGAAGACTCAGAAGAAGGACTGCTCTGCATCCCTACAACAAGAAGGACTGGCTAATTGGCCTGCTTCCCTGCTGCTTTACTGCAAGTGGGACTGCTCTGATGCCCTACTGCCTAAGGAAGAAGGGCTGCAACTACAGCTTGAAGCCAGTACCACAAGAATTTCTCCAACTGCTAGTTAGTTGGCCTCCTCTGCGCCAATGCAACCCGATGCATCTCAATGAAGGACTGTGCTTCACAGCTCTAGTTTGCCAGCCTTGCAACACCAATGTATCTCGATTCCAACAACTGGTTCAACTCAACGCATCTCAAAACATCTTACTGCCGGACAGCGCATCGCAGCTTCTGATTGGTGGCTTTGCAAGCACCGACTCAGCACAATGCATTTCTACGTTTATATCCAGCTCTGCGCATCTCATTTCAGCACCTGCGCTTCTCTACACACGTTCTCACAGTACCAGCGGCTTCATCTACCAAGATTCTTTACTGCGAATCTTGATGCAGGACCTTGGCTCGCAGCTCCCGTCGATGGTCCCTCAGCGCCAGAACCGTGCAGGCCAATGCAAGGACTTCACACCTCAATGCACCAGGACACAAGGCAGTTTTTACTGCAAACTGAACTCAGTCCTGTATCCTGAACTTGTGAATTGGACCTGGTCCACCACAACCACAATTGGCGCTTCTTGCTTCTAAGCACTACTTTTCTTCAAACCCTTTAAAATTGTATATCTCCTGTTCTACTGGTTGGATTTTTGTCGTTTTTGTCTCAAATTATTTATTACATTTCCCTTTAGTTTGCTAGATTGGTGTGGGTTTATTCTTGTGTGGTACTTTCACTTTGTTACTGTTTGTTTGCTGTATTAATACTTTATGCATTGCCTCTAAGTTAAGCAGGCTGCTTTTGTGCCATGGTACCAGTAGGTTAAGCACAGGTTAATTTAGTGACTTTTTTTGGTTCACCATGACAAAGAATTGTTTCTTTTGCTTGAGTAGTGTTTCACCCCGCTCAACCGACAACCCACTTTCTCACAGCTGGTTTTATGTTTTTCTTGACTTTTGTGTAGTGGAGAGAGTCTCCTTCAGTAGTTCTTAACTTGTGGTCCAGGGTCCCCTAGGGGTCCACGTAGCCTAATAATGGAGTCCACGACTGCTTAGAAAATTAAATAATATTAGCAGATTTAAAAAAAATTGATAATTACAGAAGCAGAATGTAAAACTGACATTTTTAAAACGTTCTGTAAATGTGAAAAAATTTGCAATTCGAGGCTTAAAATTAAGTTGGTATCGCCAGATTGATACATGGGGCAGTGCAAGTGCATCTAACAGAATATAGTAAGGACAATGGGTTGGCTTAATCTTTTTTAAAAAAGCTCTAAACTTCCCTTTCAAATTGTAATTTTATATTTGTATGTGAAAAAAATTAAGTATTTCATCATTTGTATATTATTTTGTGGTTCAAATCATCGAAATTGCTTTGGCTGGGATCTTCCAGTAATGACGCGGGCGTCCCCAGATTGCAACAATTATTTAATGTGGGTCCCCAGATTCCAGTAATGATTAAGTGGGGGTCCACAGAAGTCAAAAGATTAAGAACCACTGCTCAGATTACACTACTTTGCGTAAGTTGAGTATCCAGCACCTCATCTGTGATCAACACTATTTGAGTAGAATGTACAGGCATTGGCTTCTACAAAAGTAGTTTGAAAAAAAACCGTATAGGGTGGATATTTTTTTACTTTTTTTTTACTTAGTTAATGTCCGTTGTGTGCACTAGAGCTTTGTAATGTCTGACATTTAAAAAAAACTGCGTTCATTTTGCATCTTCATTCACAGGTTGGTACCTCTTGATTGATATTCCATCCCACACTACCACCATTTATATTTATTTCCCTGAACATTGAATGGTGCAAGTACTGTTTCTGTGTCTCCCCTCTCTAATCTATTCTTTATGCACTTGTGCTACAAAAATAATGTTTGCTGTGAATTAAATAACCAATTTAGTTTACTGTTAGGGAGCCAACACCATACTATTCCACATCTTCAGATTTTGAAATAATTAGGTGAGAGGACAGGCTATTTCTTCCTACTTCTGTGGAAGTTTCAAATCAGGATACAGGGAGTTGGAAGGGGGGATCCATGAAATATTTCATAAGGATATACCTGCCCATTTATTTACAAGTATTTTCAAGGCTTGGAAAAGTACTGTAATATATGCTGTTTGATTTCTTTGCTTCTATTTTGTGAGTTTGGGGTGTTTGACAAAATTGTTTAACCAAAATACAGATTATGACTGTGTAATCTAAATCCCATCAACATAGGTCTCTGCAGAGAATCTGAAATAACTTCCAGAACACCACCAAATAACCATGGATGGATCTTGAGCTAACTCCTTTTCGATTCTCCAATAAATCACAAAACCCTCATAAAATTCTAATAGACCCCCTTTATAGTTTAACAAGACCCTAATGGATCCAAGCAATGACCCTTACATAGCTCCAACAGGCCCAACACAACCATTTGAGAGCTATCAAAAACTCCTCCCAAAGTTGCCAAGTATCCCCGTCTAATCCCCAGACCGAGATCACGCAGCTCCAACCAGCCCTTAAAAAGCTGCAAGCAAACCCTTGTATACATCCAATAGACCATCATTACTCAACAGGCTCTCATGTGACACACTAAAAGTTAATGATAGCCTACCCTGACATTGCTTGAAAAACACAAAAAAATCACACTGACAGTCCTTCTCAGGTTATGCTTCCAAACTAGGATTCAATCTCTCTTTCACAATAAGTGAGCCAGCCTCAGGCATTGTGGCCCAAAATGGAAAAGAAAATAGGGCTAAATTACACATTCTACATAGAACATTTCCAAATCAATTGGACAAAATGCAGTGGAATATAAAGGCAGGTCCAAAAGGGAACAAATGATTTAGTCTAACCCTTAAGAGTCTGGCATGAATTCCAGAATCAATATTTCACTGTAGCATATCATGTATGTGCCAAAGGAGATGTTGAGTGCCAGATACAAGACACTGAATGCACCGCTGCAATCTATTTGGGCATCTAGAACAGTGTTTTTTAGTTTTGTTTGTAATTTTATTTAAGGAAGTATGTATATATACAATCACAAACTCTTCAGGTATATTCAGGCGCCAACACCCATCTCTTGATCTAGTATAGTTTTACATTTAACTTTCTATCAGTTGTCCCCATATTTTCAAAATCGATGTTCCCTCTTCCCCACTCATCAATTGGATGGCTCTTTGAAGTTCGTAGCAGTGCAATAGGTAACTCCATCATTTATCCATATTTGTTGATACAATGTTGAAACAATTCTGAGCTTTACATAACCGAGCAATAGTTACAGCTGTATATTTTAATGAGGCCTTCTCATGGTGTAGCAGGACTCGTGTTTTGAATATTTATCAAATGCAGTGCAATAAGCAAGTTGAAGAATTAAATTCTTATCTTTAGGACAATGTACACCTAACCTGCCAAGATCATATTCCCTTTTCCATATCCATCTGTGGGAGGTTGTGTGCTTACAGAGTATCCCCCAGTAGTGCCATGAGTGCCAACCTATTCTTCCTTTTGAGAAGGAGACAGTCCACCTCTGAAATATGTACATGGTGGCTCAAGGGTAAGCTGTCTCAAGGTAAATCCAAAGTTTCCAAATACGATCTTCTTGATGTCGGGAGGCTTGCAGAGTCTCACCAGACTCACACTGCAGAATGCCATGATAATGCCAACTGAGTCAAAATACGCAATGTTTCCAAGCACTTCAGATAGAAAAAAGGAGTTCAAATTCTCCTGCCCTTACAAAATTGTTAAAAAAAGTGTTGCCACCAAAAAGAGGAAGTGTTGGAATATTAAAAGGCTTTCAAAATCTGTACAAGACTGTGAGAATGAGTATGAATGTGATGGATAATTTCCTATTAGCTCAAGACCCAGTGTTCTGATGGTTTCTTCTCCCACCAGGAAAATATTAGCCGAACACCAACAAGGCCTGAACTTGAAGGGCAGAAGTTTACAGAAATTTTTCTAGAGAGCATTATGGGCTTGAAAATGATTTAGAGAGTATTACGTCTATTGCTGCAAGAGCTAGAAAGTGTGCACAGACTTGGACTCCATCTTAGTGACTCAACCAGCAATAGATTTTTGTGTTGTTCTATTCAGGTTGGAGATGTGGTATACCCTATCCCTCTCTTTTCCCTGTGCCTCCCCCACACTTTTCCATCCTCCCTTGATTGGGTCCATAGAACCTCACAAAAGATCAAATTGCCCATTTTTTGTTTCCCAATGGTATTTCATGATCAGGCTTTAGGTGTATTGATTCTGATGTATTTAACGCTGATAAATATTGATTAAGCACTATGCATTTTAGACTTCACTTTAACAACACTTTTACACATAATTTGGTGGCACTATATCCTGCAAAGGTAGAATGTTAACAGCATTAAAATTCTAATCACTCCTTCAGGATTCTCCTGAACCAAAAAAATGAAACCAGCTGCTAAATGGACAATGTTAATTATCACTCACAAATCATAGACAAATAACCCATCCAAATGCAATAAATCAAAGAAAGTGCTGTGAGCCAATAGGATTGAGGTTAGAGGAATCTGATGGACCAACCTCACTTCTTCATAAGTGTCTATTTTGACGGTAAAAGACAAGACCCGCAGCAAAAGAGCCCTGGGGAAAAGGGGGTAATGGGAGAGGAACACAAGATGGCACCCATGGGATGGCTCTCAATCTCAGTGATTCACCAGATTCTTGGTTGGGAAACTAATTTTAGAGGCACAGCTACAGAAGTGGAAACAAAGTGCATCCACATGAAATGATGAGAACTCTATTAAGCACAGTAGAAATCAGAAACAGTGTAAAGTTGTATACAGTGGAGGGCCTCTTACCTTCTTCCTCAATGTTGTGATGGGCAAAAGCTCACAAGGAGACCAGAACCACTTCAGCAAAAACTGATAGAAGGAGGAGTAGGTTAGGCAACTAGGGATTCTAAATGGAGCAGAAGAATCAAGGCGCTGAAGAAACTTAACCTGAAGAGGATAGGAAGAAAACAGCAAATGTGGCATGAAACACCCAGCTGAGGCCAACCTCATTGAACAGTGAGAAACCAATAATATATTAAAATCGTGTTGTCTCCCTCGAACTTTGCCATACCTTGGGGCATCAGCTAACTCCAAATCTATTGTTAGGTGTTGTGAACCCTCATGAGATACTCTAGAATAACAGCCCTTGTTTTTTCCTCTCGTCTTATCTCATAAAGTCTGGTAAGCCCAGCTTGACATTGAAAAGATCCGTGACATGTTAACATCGATCCAGCTAATGACTCCTGGCATATAGGGTTGCAAACATAACTTAGCCCCAAAGAGAACATGGAACAACTAACATTCCAAATTCAGCCGGTTTTCCGTGTCATCTTCTGATATCTGTTGTATACATGATGGCTTGGCACTGTCACAGTCATTGTTTCTTCAGAATTGGAAAGGAATGATCGGGGGACTTCTTGGATGGCATTAACGGAAAGGTAGATATCATATATATAAGTATAATATAAATGTCTACAAAGCATACAAGTACTATTAAATGGAACACTCAGGTGCAAAGGACTTTTCGAGCAGTTCTTAATTCGATCAGGATAAGTGGCCATGTTATACCCCATAATAACACGGAATGTGAGATATGGTATCCAAAGAAGATCATCACAGCTGAAATGAAAGCGAATCACGATGCCCAATTTTTTTTTTCTGTAAAAATATTCACACTGCATCCAATTGCCAGTCAAACTCATAGCCACTAACCTCTTGGGAATTTACAGTACCAGCCCTGAACACCAGAAAGTCTCTCCAAATCTCTTTTTTAATTTGTCCATAGAATCTCCTTTTCGATTCTTAATGTCCTCCAGCACATAGCAGACAAAACGTTATAAGACTGCACACACCATAATCGAAATTTCACATTGTAGATAAGTGCTATCTTTCTGGGCAGTAATTTTTGCTGACAATATTCTCGCATTATTTTATAAACAACCCCAACGCAATGCAATATACATTATTGATTTTTAGTAGTGTGTCTCTCTTCTTTATAATGTATTTTTTCTTTGGATGTTTTATGGTATGTAATTATTTGCTCATTCAGCTTCATCTTCTTTATTCCCATCGTTGTACAATATTTTCTTTTGACAGTCACCGACCAATGAAGTAGGCTCATTCCACGCACTGTGAACCAATTTATGTGTGATTCTGTATGAGAAACTTGACTAGTTCACTTTTTGCATTATTGACTCAACTAATCTCATCATTTGTATCTGTCCTCCCCCTTATCCCACTCTTTTCTTTTGGTCCTGCTTTCTTGTTTGCTTCCATCAATTATTGTGTCTATATTTCATGATCCAATACAACTGGCTCCTCTGAACTCCATGTCATTCTTAGCTTTGTGCATATGTTGTGCATGCATATTAATGGGGCTATCCTCTGAGGTCCTGACAGGAAGGGACTGAAAACAAACAAGTGCCCCCACAAATAGCAAAAGAGACAATAACAGATTACTTTCATTCCATATCATTTTGGAGTCACCTTACTATTATGGGAAATTTGAATCCTTGGGTTTCACAAGCTCAGGATTGGCACACTCACTATTGAATATTCTGTGGACTATTACAATGTCGGTCGTAAGGCCTCTGGCCTCAGGCTGGAGGCCTTACAACCGACATTGTCGGTTTCAATTCGGATCGGCTGAGTTTGACTAAGCCAGTAGGAATTGAAAATGGCAGGTCATTCTGGATGGCTTCTTACGGGCTCAAGGAGCCCGTCAGGCATTCGGAACCAGCCCGTAATCAAAATCGACAGCAGTTTATGTTGTCCGAATTATGATGCATGGTTTCCAGCAGGGTTTCCATTACGGCCTTTTTACCATGGAAACCCTGTCGGAAAGCGTGTTTGGGGGCCTCTAGCAGGGCCCCCTTTCCTTTGCAGCCTACGGTTGGTGGCGGAGGGGGCACCTATGCTGCCCTACTGGTAATCCCTGCACCCCTTGAAGTGCCTGCCACAGGATGAAGGGATTAACACCACCTCACATTTCCCTATGGGAGCATGTGCTACGGCCGGTTTATGGCCTAACACATGCTCCCATAGGGAAATGTCGGAATGCGACTGCACCATGTGCGGTTGCATAATAATGAGGCATTGGGACCGCCGACCAGAGGTTGGTCAGTCCCGCATCCGCCCGACATCTTAATAGGCCCCTCTATGTTTATTAAATGAAACACACAAAAACATGCTCATCAGTTGACTAGATTCCTAAAGCTGTGGTTAATCCGGAAATATATCAGAGATAGGCGGCATTTTAAAACAGGCAAGGGACATTTGTGATTCATACCTTCCTGACTTGCAAGACTGCAAACAGTAAAGATCATTCAAATCATAAGGGTTGTTGTAATGTTTTTTTTATTTATTCCTCTTTATTCAGTGTAGATATAAAAAAACATTGTAGAGAGTGGACCCCCTAAGGCCTGTCCTGTAATATGTATTTTGTTTAGATGCAGGGAGCTTAAGGGCCTGATTCAGATCTTGGTGGACGGGTTACTCCATCACAACGGTGACGGGTATCCCGTCTGCTGAAATCTAAATCGCATTATATCCTATTGGATTTATATTTCAGTGGACCGGATATCCGTTACCGTTGTGACGGAGTAACCTGTCCACCAGGATCTAAATCAGGGCCTAAGTGTTATGTGTATTACAGGATGTTGAGTTGAAGTCAGAATTCAGGCCTGGTTTCCTGGTGACCTAGCCTAGATTTACTAAAGTCTTCTGTTGTCCTTGCGTCACGCACTCAACTCAGATTTACTAAACCACGCAAAGCATCTTGCATGCATTAGCGTGGCTTACTAAATCTAGATTAACACAAGGCAGTGCAAGTCACTGCCTTGCATTACTCTGTGTTGGGAATGCGTTCTATTGGTGGAGCTTGGGTGTTCCCAGGGCAGGAAGAATGCAGGAACTAGCCATACTTTAGTAGATATGGTGCATTCCTGCTCTCTTCCGGTCACGCAGAGCAGCAAGTTGTCTTGCTGTGTTGAGTGATTTTGTATTAAATCCGGCCCAAAGTCGACAGCTCTAGCCATCAGGCCACGTCTCCTCATCTCCACATCATTTGCAATGCATACACGTCATATTTCACATATGCGTTGGTGAGACGTCCCCAAGGTCTCCCTAACTATCCTTTTCAATAAGCCTATCCTATATACCTGGCTCAAACTCTTCCTTCTAAGTCACCTCTATTATAAACAAACAATGGTTTTGCACAGCAAAACATAAACGCGTAAATAAATAAATAAAAGAAATAAAAGACAACTAACAACAACATATTCTAAACACTGGGTTTTACTATGGGCAAAATTAAGAGCACAGTCCAACCTCACAAATCTGAGTTATCAGAAGTTACAGCTGTATTCTGGTTACAGAAATAAACTTGATTACACTGACTGCTTTATAATGCCCAAAGGATTGCATGAACAGAAGAACCTAATTTCTTGACAGAAAATTCATTTGCGTTTTATTAGCATTGTCTGGCATATTTTACAGCTGCTAAACTGGTAAACATATAACAGTTATCCCTCTTTAATTACAATATCTCCAGGCCTAAATTGTAATTGTATTTTTCTTATCTGTTCTGTCCGCCTACATTTTATTTTTATTTGCCTGTGCCTTCTAAACAGCAAATACTTAAAAGAAATGGATTCTGAGAGAATTAACCATAGGAGCAAATGCAGCGCGAGTAAAGAAAGTCTTAACTTTCGACACTTTTGTACATTAGAAGATGTTCTTTGGAAACAGAACAGCTTATTTAGCTCAGTTATATTTCCTGCTTAGCAAAACCAAGGTCGCGTGTTTAATAGAACTATGGACTCCAGAATTAAAATGCACATTTTTTTTTTCAATACAATTTTATTGTTATTTTGTCACATACAAAAGCCATAAAACATAAAACATGAAACAGATACATATCACATAAAACATAAAACCTGCTCCATACACATCAATGTGGCAAATGTCGATCACTCACTAAACAAGTTTCATTGAAGAAAAAGGACAAGTCACAAATACCCTGAATGTGTCTTTTTCTGTTATGTGTTTCAAGGATAAAAAATCTACTATCACAATGGTAGGTTGTATACAGACATTCAGGAACCCATTTGCAGCAGCAATCCGTGGAGGGAGTTCCGTGGGGCGGAAAGGCGGGGCGGGGGAGGGGCTGGGTGGGGGATACTAAACACCGGAATATGGATAATTGGAGGTAAGTATACAATTAAATAAATAAAACGAATTTCGTAGCGCGCGCTGCACCGCATTTTGTGATGCAGGGCGCGCTACGAAATTAGTTTTATTTATTTAATTGTTTACTTACCTCCAATTATCCATGTTCCGGTGTTTAGTACCCCCCACCCTGCCCCTCCCCGCCCCGCCTTTCCGCCCCATGGAACTCCCTCCACGGACCGCTGCTGCCCATTTGTAAAGCATTTTCCAGTTACAACCTATTACTAATATTAATTGGGGTGGCTAAAGAAATATCGCCGAAATCTGTACTAAACGTGCCATAATTGTGCAACTGAAATGTACATAATCTATATGGTCGATCCTGGGTGTTTAGGAGGAAGGGAGAGCAGCCACCGGTGTGCTCTCAAAGTTGGAAGATCTATTCCAATAAGTTCACAATCCTGCTGCAAGCACACTACTTCAGAAAATATAAATATCTGCAGTCCATCAAACAAGTCTTCTTTTATTCAGGCTTCTTTCGATATCTAATGTTCCAGTCAGACGGGTTCATCATGGCTTCAGCTTCTTTAAGCTTCTATGTATAGAGAGTAAATCACGGTAAAGAAAACAAGAACTTCTCCAAAACATTATATATATAACACATGCAGTACATCAACAATATATGCAAAGCCAGGGATCAGATTGGTATGTTTTATAGTTTATTCATTCATAAAAAAAATAAAAAAAAGTTTTATATATAGTTAATTTTTCTTTTAAAAAACTGTATGTATATTTAAATTTTGTATATATATACATCAGTGCAAAGGTACAACCAGTAATGTAGTTGTGAGCACCCACAAGTACAATTGATCAATACATATATAAAATAATACTACAGAAGCACAGAAAAAAACACACATTGTGAGTCACAGAACACTAATCACAACAATCACAAATCATCAGAAAAACAGTATGCAACATAGGTCAAAACAATATGTACCACACCATAAAGCACATCACAGCACACAAAATTAAATACTCAATATGTGGATATTGATAACATTATAGAGTGTACATTCAAATTGACAATTAAAACGCTGACACGCGTTTCGGAAGTTGGCCGAAGATGTTAACAATCTTCATCAGGGCATTGTCTGTACAAATAAATCACGTGGCAGGGGGCCATCCAAATCGCTTATAATCATACAGTAATTGAGCACTAAAAAAGGGGGCGGGGAACTCACAATCTTCACAATCCTAGGATGCAAAAATCCAGTGGGTACTAAGTGGCAGTCAAATAATTCCTACACTAGCCACTGTAAGTATCCTGGTCATGGGAGGAGACAGGGGTGGAAAGGGAAATAGTACATTTTCACTGCACTTCAAATACCACTATATTTATGGGGAAAATGGTTCAAATGGTGACTAGCTTAAGTCTTCCCAATACGGCGGGCCATGGAGTCAATGGTGTCCATAATAGAGGACTTGTCTTCGAAAGAGAGAGGGTGTGTATACAAACTAGTGCACGACTTGTAGCGAAAATCGGGTCTCCTTTCGGCAGCGTTCCTGCCCGAAGAGAGTAAATCACTCCAAAGTATCCTAGAACTCCAGTATATTGTAGCACTGTATTCCTTGTCCTCTCAAAGGCATGGCAGACAGGTAAGGCATTGCTCTCTGTAGTGTCTCCAAGGAGTGGTAACCTTTAATGTCTGCTGTAGCATTTGTTTCATGCTTGTGGTGTTATTCTGAAGTAGTGTTCTTACAGTAGCATATTTAGCAACTTAGAGCTAAACCTGGACAAAGTCAAAATGAATCTATGTGTACCTCACACGGCAGTCACTGAAGCGAGTCAATATATGTGCTAATAAGTGTGCACTCAATTTATGCAATTCTGCTACATTTAGGTCACACATACACACACACACACAAAATGGTGCATGTTTCACAGAACTGGACAAGGACAATGACAAAATCCATATTAGATTATTAGTATTCAGCAATTAATACAAGTTCTTTCGGTTCTCTCAATCATCCATGAAAGTAAAAGCCACACTTATATGAGCATTTAACTGTAATGGCCTAGGAGAAAATCGATCCACTCTCATTAAAAATCACTAATGATGCTAAAACAAGCCTTTTAGTTGTGCATATGTTCTTATTTGTATTTTTATTTTTAGTACAGTTTTTTTGCTTTAGAACATCACCTCTCATTCTTTCACTCTCTCTCTGTGTCTCACACATACCACATCACTATCTGCACCTACTTCCCCATTTCAACTCACCCTTTCTAACTCACTCACTCATCTACCTCTATTTGCATGCCTTTCTCGGTATTAACCCAGCTTCTTTTACTGTATTAAAAAATGTAGCTCAACTTTCAATTTTTGCTACAGCTATGCTATCATTTCTCTATCTACCCTTCACCCCTCTTTTGCTAGCTTTCTCTCTGCCCATTTGCTGTTGATCTCATCCTTCTTTCTACACCACTTCTCATTTTACCATTCTCTACTGCACATCTGTCTCTAGCTTACATCTCTTTATATTTCACTGACTACCTGATGTGTCTCTACCTGTCCACCTCTACCTCTGTCTGCCATTACGTCTCTCTAACTCACCTCTCTTTCTACATTATCTTTCTAGCTTACCATTTGGTGTGCCCCACTCAACTACTTCTCCCTACATTTTCCTCTCCCTATCTAATGTTTTCCCTACCTTTCTATTTCTTCTAAAACCTTCATCTCTCAACCTCTACTTCTCTACCTCTTACTACAATTCTGTGTCTTTCTTTTCTGTCAACCTGGCTACTTGGGTTCGGAAAAAAACATTGAAAAAAAAACTAACGAGATGCAAAAATATTGAGTTTTTAATCTCGTGATACACAAATATCGTGGTGCAGGAATATTGTTAACAAGAATATCGATTTTCTAAGGTAAGGAATATTGTTTTAAAAAATATCTATGGTGTTAATATAGATTTTAAAAATATCTATGTGGTTAATGTCATTTTCAAAAATATTGTTGTTAATCATTTTATATTTGAAATATTTTTATGCATTTTTGTATATGTTGTATTTGTATATATTTGAAATTGTTTGTGTAATTATCGGAAATGTTTTTTAATATACTTTGTACATTTGTATTCCTTAGTGGGGAAATAATGTAATTATAATTAATTAATTAATAATATACAATTTTGAATTATTATTAATTATTTCATTGATAGTAAATTATGTATATTTTTTAATTTGTTTATTTTTCCAGTTAAGTTTTACTTGCCGATTGTTGGGTTTGTAGGGGTATAGTGTAGGGGTATAGGGCGGGAAGTACTTTTATTCAAATTAATTAATAATTATATTCTTAATTATTATCAATTATTTAATTGATATTTATGTTCATTGTGTAGTTAATTTACTTGTAAGTTATCTTTTAGGTGTGGGTTGTGGTGTTTGTAGGGATACAGAGTGTGAAATAAATTAAATTGAAATAATTATTTATGCATTTTTATTTTTTAATTGATTAATTGATAAGCAATGATGTGAATTATATAATTAATTTATTTTTAGAGTTGTGTTTTAGGTGCAAGTGGGGTTTATAGGGGTACATGATGGGAAGTGAATTAGACATAGTTAATAAATAAATTACAATTATTGGTGATTATTTATTGATAATTAATTATGTAAATTTTATAATTAAGATATTTAAAAAAATTAGGTGCAGGTGTTCAGTTGCTAGGGTTACAAGGTGGGAAGTAAATTAAGAAATAATTTATTGATAAATAATTATTACTTTATTATTAATTATTTAATTGATAATTATGTTAATTCAGAAATTATCAAATTCGTTAAGTAATATGCTAGGAATGTATTGTTTATTTTTTAGTGGAATGGGGGAAGTTATTTAAGGAATCATAAATAAAAAAATCATTTATTTAAAATGTCATATTATAAAATTTTAATTGTGTTATACTTTGTTTATTGTTATTACATTTTAATTGGTGGCTGTTATGTTTGTGGGAATATAGTTTTTTTAAAATTATATTAATAATATTTGTGCTAACTGATAATAATTATTAAAAATTGCCTTATATATGTAATTTTTTTAAGTTGTTAAAATTAAGACATTTAATTTTTATATTTTAGCATTTTGCGGTATTTAATAGAGTTGTTTGCAATTGTTATTTGTTTGAAGTGAAGTACTCTCTCTGTTCTCTACCAGTAAATGCAGTGACTTTACCGCATTTTACCCCTCCCAGTTCCAAGGCTTTCCCTACTGTTTCACAGACTGAGGTGGGAATATTACATTTTGCCTCTACTGACTACAACACTTTCCCTACTGTTGCACAGACTGAAGTGGAAATAGTAAATTTTGCCCCTCCTGAGTCCAACGCTTTACCCACTGTTGCACAGACTGGAGTGGGAATAGTGAATTTTTGCCCCTCCTGAGTCCAACTCTTTCCCTACTGTTCCACCAAGCTGGGTTGGAATAGTAAGTTTTACTCCTTCAGAGTCCAACACTTTCCCTACTGTTAAAAAGACTGAAGTGGGGATACTAAATATTACCCCTCCTTAGTCAAACGCTTTCTCTACTGATGCACAAACTGGAGTGGGAATAGTAAATTGTACCCCTCCTTAGTCCAACACTTTCACTGCTTTTGCACAGACTGGAATAGGAATAGTACATTTTACCCGTCCTGAGTCCAACGCTTTCCCTAGTATTGCACTGACTGGAGTGGGAATAGTAAATTTGAATCTTTCGAGGTCCAAACGCTTTCCTTATTGTTACACAGAGTGGAGTGGGATTAGTAAATTTTACCCCTTCTGAGTCCAATGCTTTCCCTACTGTTGCACAGACTGGAGTGAGAATAGTAAATTTTACCCCTCCTTAGTCGAACGCTTTCCCTAATGTTGCACAGACTGGAGTGGTATTAGTAAATATTACCCCACTTTAGTCCAGCGCTTTCGCCTGTGTTGCACAGACTGTTGTGCCAATATTACATTTTGCCTCTACTGAGTCCAACACTTTCCCTACTGTTGCACAGACTGAAGTGGACATGGTACATTTTACCCCTCCTGAGTCCAACGCTTTCCCCACTGTTTCACTGACGGGAGTGGGAAAAGTAATATTTTACCCCTCCTGAGACCTATGCATTCCCTACTGCTGCACAGACTGGAGTGGGAATAGTGAATATTTGCCCCTTCTGAGTCCAACACTTTCCCTACTGTTGCACTAAGCTGGATGGAAATTGTACGTTTTACTCCTTCAGAGTTTAACGCTTTCCCTACTGTTGAACAGACAGGAGTGGGGATACCTAATATTACCCCTCCTTAGTCAAACACTTTCCCTGCTGTTGCACAGACTGGAGAGGGAATAGTACATCTTACCCGTTCGGAGTTCCACGCTTCCCCCACTGTTGCACTGACTGGAGTGGAAATCGTAATATTATACCCCTTCTGAGTCCTATGGTTTTGCTACTGTTGCACATACTGGAGTGAGAGTAGTAAATTTTACCCCTCCGTAGTCTAACACTTTCCCTAATGTTGCACAGACTGGAGTGATATTAGTAATTATTACCCCTCTTTAGTCCAGCGCTTTCCCTAATGTTGCACAGAATGAGGTGGGAATATTACTATTTGCCTCTACTGAGTCCAACACTTTCCCTACTGTTGCACAGACTGAAGTGGAAATAGTGCATCTTACCCCTCCTGAGTCCTATGCATTCCCTACTGTGGCACAGACCGGAGAGGGAATAGTAAAATGTATCCTTCGTGAGTTCAACGCTTTTTCTACTGTTGCACAGACTGGAGTGGAAATAGTGAATTTGTCCTCCTCCTGAGTCCAACTCTTTCCCTACTGTTGCACTAAGCTGGGTGGGAATAGTAAATTATGCCCCTCCTTAGTCCAACACTTTCCCTACTGTTGCACTTACTGGAGTGGGAATAGTACATTTGGCCCTTTCAAGGACCAACGCTTTCCCTACTGTTGCACAGACTGGAATGGGATTGTTAAATTTTACCTCTCATGAGTCTAATTCTTTCCCTCCTTGTTGCACAGACTGGAGTGGGAATAGTAAATTCTACCCGTCCTGAGTCCAAAGCTTTCCCCACTGTTGCACAGACTGGAGTGAGGATAGTAGATTCTACACCCCCTGAGTCTAATGCTTTCAATACTGTTGCACAGACTGGAGTGGGATTAGTAAATATTGCCCCTCTTGAATCTAGCACTTTCCCTTCTGTTGCACAGACTGAGGTGGGAATATTACATTTTGCCTTTACGGAGTCCAACACTTTCCCTACTGTTGCACAGACTGAAGTGGACATAGTACATTTTACCCCTCCTGAGTCCAAAGCTTTCCCAACTGTTTTACTGACGGGAGTGGGAATAGTAATGTTTTACCACTCCCGAGTCCAACTCTTTCCCTACTGTTGCACTAAGCTGGATGGGAATAGTAGGTTTTACTCCTTCAGAGTTTAACGCTTTCTCTACTGTTGAACAGACTGGAGTGGGGATACTAAATATTACCCCTCCTTAGACAAACGCTTTCTCTGCCATTGCACAAACTGGAGTGGGAATAGTAAATTGCACCCCTCCTTAGTCCAACACTTTCCCTGCTGTTGCTCAAACTGGAGTGGGAATAGTAAATTGCACCCCTCCTTAGTCCAACACTTTCCCTGCTGTTGCACAGACTGGAGTGGGAATGGTAAATTTGACGCTTTCGAGGTCTAACGCTTTCCCTACTGTTGCAGAGACTGGAGTGGGCTTAGTAAATTTTACCTCTCCTGAGTCTAATGCTTTCCATACTGTTGCACAAAATGGAGTGGGAATAGTAATATTTTACCACTCCTGAGTCCTATGCTTTCCCTACTGTTGCACAGACTGGAGTGGGAATAGTGAATATTTGCCCCTCTTGAGTCCAACTCTTTCCCTACTGTTGCACTAAGCTGGATGGGAATAGTAGGTTTTACTCCTTCAGAGCCCAACGCTTTCCCTACTGTTGAACAGACTGGAGTGGGGATACTAAATGTTACCCCTCCTTAGTCAAACGCTTTCTCTGCCATGGCACAAACTAGAATGGGAATAGTAAATGACACCCCTCCTTAGTCCAACACTTTCCCTGCTGTTGCACAGACTGGAGTGGGAATAGTAAATTTGACCCCTTCTGAGTTCAACGCTTTCCCCACTTTTGCACTGAATGGAGTGGAAATAGTAATATTATACCCCTTCTGAGACCTATGGTTTCGCTACTGTTGCTCAGACTGGAGTGGGAATGGTAAATTTGACCCTTTCGAGGTCTAACGCTTTTCCTACTGTTGCACAGACTGGAGTGGGCTTAGTAAATTTGACCTCTCCTGAGTTTAATGCTTTCTCTACTGTTGCACTGACTGGAGTGGGAATAGTCAATTTTATCCGTCCTGAGTCCAACGCTTTCCCTAGTATTTTACTAACTGGAGTGGGAATAGTAAATTTGACCCTTTCGAGGTCCAACGCTTTCCCTACTGTTACACACACTGGAGTGGGATTAGTACATTTTACCCCTCCTTACTCTAACGCTTTCCCGAATGTTGCACAGACTGGAGTGGGAATAGTAAAAATTGCCCCTCTTTAGTCCAGCGCTTTCCCTACTGTTGCACAGATTGAGGTGGGAATATTACATTTTGTCTCTACTGAGTGCAACACTTTCCCTACTGTTGAACAGACTGGAATGGGGATACTAAATATTACCCCTCCTTAGTCAAACGCTTTCTCTACCATTGCACAAACTGGAGTGGGAATTGTAAGTGCACCCCCCTTAGACCAACACTTTCCCTGCTGTTGCTCAGACTGGAGTGGGAATTGTAAATGTTGCTGCTCCTGAGTCTAATGCTTGCCCTACTGTTGCACAGACTGGAGTGGGATTAGTACATTTTACACCTCCTGAATCCAACGCTTTCCCTTCTGTTGCACTGACTGGAGTGGGAATACTAAATCTTACCCTTTCAAGGTCCAACGCTATTCCTACTGTAGCACAGACTGGAGTGAAAATTGTAAATTTCACCCCTCCTGAGTCTAACGCTTTCCCTACTGTTGCACAGACTAGAGTGGGATTAGTATATTTTACCCCTCCTGAGTCTGAAGCTTTCTCTGCTGTTGCACAGACTGAAATGGGGTTAATACATTTTACCCCACCTGAGTCCAATGCTTTCCCTGCTGTTGCACAGACTGGAGTGGGATCAGTACATTTTACCCCTTCTCATACCAATGCTATCCCTGCTGTTGCACTGACTGAAGCGGTAATAGTAGATTTTACCTCTTCTAAGTACAACTATTTCTCTACTGTTGCACAGACTGGAGAGTGAGTAGTATATGTATTATTCAGAGAATTTAATAATTTTGTTAATATTCTTTAAATTTATATTATTATATTTCTGTGTATACAAACTTATAGTTTTATATAGCAATTTTTGGTAATATATAATATATTTTTAGTCAAATTTATTTTTTTATATTATTTACTTTTTGATGTGCAATTATTTTAGGACTTAAACATACATATATACATATATAGGTGTTTTTGTTTAAATAAGCATATATTTATATATTTTTAAATAGATATAATTTACCTTATATGAATGTTACATGTTAAAATATTTCATTTTTTTTAACTATATATATATATATATATCTTAAAAAACAATTTTTATATATCTTTCGAAATTAGTGTAAAGCGATATTTTTCTTTAATAATTTTGTCATTTAAATTATAAGTATAGGAAAACGATATTGTTGTGATCAATATATTTGACACAATATTTCTGTATCACGATATTTCGGTTTTTGATATTTTGTCAGTGAACCAGAGAAGATGGAACAGCAAAGAAAAAGAAATTAGGATAACATTATCTTTTCTATATTTTTAATTGATGGAATAATGAAAATTCTTGGAGCAGTTTTTTTCAAACTTTTTCAGCAGCAAGAATGAATGGCGAGAAGGGGATTATTTGTGATTACTGATACCTGGTAACTTAAACTAAAATTTCAAGCACAATGTGCATATGTGTTAATTTTATGCACTAGTCCAATGAACATCCACCTAACCACCCTTGCTGTTTCTGGTTAGGGCACTGGATTCCATGTAAAAATGTTGTTGCATGCCAAAAACCCTAGATCCAACAGCAAAAATAAATGGTTTCATGAATGCTTGTTCAAGTTTTCTTTTACTACAATTTGCCTGGTGTATACAAGGCAGCCTGAGCTTTTTGTGTGCCTCAGTTTCTGAAAGTCAGCTGTTTAATTCAATATTGTTTGCCATTATGAGAATTTGAATTAGCTTAAAATGAGTAATAAATTCACTGTTATGCAAACAGGGGGCAAGAAATATATATCTTGTCTGGGAAATATATGTTGGGGGGCGTATTTTGGATTGGATATTTTACATGTTTCCTACATTACACTCTTGTTTATAACAAGCAAAGAATTACTGAAGAATTAGATGCATGCAAATAATCTTATCTGATTTAGAATAGTTGTTAGTAGGAGAGTGCAACACCTGTATAGTTTGCTTCCACATAATTTTCACAAAAATTGAAAAAAAACTATGCAAAATGACGTACGTGCAATGCAAATCCCACATTTAACACTATATTTTAGCGTGAAATGCATTTGTGTGTCTATTTTTGATACAAAGACGCATTTCACACTAAAATAAATGTGCAGAAAATACAATGGAAACGAATAATAACCACTCGCATTCTGGTTAATTGCATTGTTCTCGTACTCCCACACTGGTGACATAATTATAATGACGTCATTTGAGGTAACAAATGTAATATAAAATTCCCGAAATTCCTCGAATTAGATCAGCATAATTTAAATTCCCCCCAGCCTAGGGGCATATTATCAAGGACGGCGTTAAAATTATCGCCGGTTTAGTGGCAGAAAACTGCCGCTAAAGCGGCAATAATGGGCTTGATAATATGTCCTGGAGAATTCCAATAGAAGCCCATGTTCATACCAGAACATGGGCTTCTATTGGATTTCTCAAGGGCATATTATCAAGCCCATTATCGCCGCTTTAGCGGCAGTTTTTAAACCGGCGATAATTTTTTACGCCGTCCTTGATAATATGCCCCTTAGGGGCATATTATCAACGGCCAGCGATAATTTTCGCTGGCCGTTCATAGCGATAGAAAGATTATCGCCAGCTATCGCTGAATATTATCGCCATGATAACGCTATATTTAAAACGCATAGCGCTATGGCGATAAAATTTCAGCGATAGCGGTGTTTTCAATGGAACATCGCTGGTTTTCCAGCGATGTTCCATTGAAAACAGCGACATTGCTGATAGGACCCTGTGGTCCTATCAGCATAATCCATATCCCATTAAAAGTATGCCTTAGTCAGGAATTTAACAGGTGTTAAATTCCTGAGTTAAGGCTGAGGTAGCGCGATTTTTTTTATCGCTGCACCTCCTTGTTAATATCGCGAAGCTGCCTTGACGATATTAACATGTGTTGTTTTCACAGCCACGCCTCTTTTGCATCTCATTAGCGATGCGAGGCGAGGCTGTGAAAAAACGGACTCTACATCAAGGAAACACGCGCTAGCGTGTCCTTGATGATATTGCGATATAATTATCGCCGCTTTTCGCCCAAAAACGGACGCTAAAGCGGCGATAATTATATCGCCAGCCCTTGCTAATATGCCCCCTAGTTCTTAGCAGCATCTACAAAATGGCTTCTTACGTTCCCTTTTACCAACACATGCCCGCCATTTGTTTATGGATGGTTTGTGACTAAAAACTAGCACTGAAACATATATTTTACAGAAGCCGGCAGTCAAGGAGATATCTGCATTGTCTTTCCTTCCCCCTGTTAACTGAAATACAGCCCGACTCACAGCAGGTTCGGGCGAAGGCAAAGCGGCGACTGTCATTTCTCAGAGAGTAAAAATTATTTCTTTTTCATGTATTTAACCTGCGATAGAATGTAATGGAAAGTCGCGCGCGTGCCTCTTTTTTTCCGATTCCCGGGTTTCTGAATGATGTACTGTCTGTCACCTTCCCCGATTTAATCCACTGTGGTTATGACATCTGCCTATGCAGAGGGCAGGAGGGCAATTTCACTGCTGTGTTCTCTCTATCTGCATCAAAACATACACTTGAGCCTTTTGGTGAGGCCTGCTACGAGCTATTCACCGAAATGGAAATGGCAGAGCCCGGACCTTCGGCAGTAATTTCACAAATCCCAGGAGCCATCGCAAACACATCAGATTTTAATGCAATTCCTCAAACATTGTATGCAATAAAAGAGAGGAGAGTGGGATGCGACAAGGCAGCGGGTGAGAGTGCAGAGAGATAAAGCCGGAGCGCGCAAAAGAGGTACAGCAAGGAACAAGGAGAAATAGAGAGAGGATATTAAATTGCCTGCATGTTGGTTTAGGACATTGATTAATGTTCAGAAACTCGGGCAAGACTATAAATACAAATGATATTTTTAGGTGTAAGGGTGCAAAATACCACAGCTGTGATGATTATGAAACGAAGAGAGTGTGTGAAGTACAGAGAAGCAGAAAAGGAGGAAATTGGGGGGAGGGGAGGAGGTTAAAACACTTTTATGTTTGCTTAATAATGCGTTATGGTGCTATCATTGACTTATCATATATTTTTCTCTGTTCTAGGACTTTGTTTGCAGGACCGTATAAAGAGCACTTCATTAGGACAATATATGCATCTGTATATAACCTGAAGAAACTATAATTTCTGATAATTTAAGAATAGAACGCATCAAAAGGTTCGAATTTCAGGATTTATGGTTCAGCACAAGCATAACGCCTCGCATTACGTTTAACATATAGCAGCAATGTCAATGAATAGGTGTGTGTACCACAGCGAACTTGGAATGTGCCCACAATGCACATTGATACCTTTGCTCAATGCACATTTCTACAACACTGTAAACAACCGAAACCAGTAATACAAGCTTAAATCATAATACTTGCTATTACAGAACATTTCACAGACGAACAGAGGTGCTCCCAAGGCCGAACCTAACATTCTTTCATTTCCGGGTGGAAATGCAGGCCTGGGGTCTGCTTTCAGAACTCTAGAAGCTGCTATTACTCAACCACAAAAGTCCTCATGGCTTGCCAGTGCAGGACTGTCCATTCTGTGACTCTTACCATGTTGCCTGTGGACTGTAGGCTAGGGGTTGCATTCAGACCAGAGAGGACTGCCATGACCCAACAATACTTCTCTGGTCGTAGTCTATTTGGAGTGGCTTTAAGGCCAAATTACGACTTTGGCGGTGCAGTGTCAGGTCTGCCCTGCCACCCACGTGAAAGCCGTGATGAGACCGCCGCCGGATTAGGAGTTTCCGCCTGTCTGGCGGGCTGGTTTTTGGCATTCTCACAGTGGTGCCTCAGAAAATAGGCACTGCAATGGGAATGCCAAAAAGAGTTCCTGCAAGCTGACATAAAGGGAAACAATAATGTGTTCTCGAAAAGACTCAAGCTACTTAGGCAATCTTGTTGTCGCCAAGAACGCATCTGGCAGAAACAGTATGACATATCAGAAAAAGCAAAGTATAAAGTTAAGCTGGGAGAATATATAATAGCCATCAGAGCAGAAAAAAACACAGCCTTCTATACTCAGATGACATCAACTCTGAAGTCCACTAGAGACCTCTTCATGCTGATCGATAACTTATCAATCACCTCCTCCTCTGGCCATCACAAGAGCACACAGGCTTCCTGTGATGTTATGGCTGATTATTTTCACACAAAAATTGCTAAAATGTACTCCTCGTTGGAGAAGAGTAATGCCATGGCCCCCACAAGGACCATAATACTAACCCTTCAGCTACTAGCCTTCCCCAGCATCTGGGAAGCGACCACTCCCTTTTGGCCTTTCTTCACCTCTCTAATGACCAGACCGACCATCTTCTGGAAGGGATTAAAGCTGGCTCCCCTCTATAGTCGTGCTCTCCCAAATTGATGCGGATAGGTAGGGAGATTGTTGTTCCCCATCTAAAAGAGACTCTGAACCTAGCCAATAATTTGGGATGATATCCACTGGTCTGTAAAACAGCACTGATTAAGCCTTTATTAAAAAAAGACAATCTTGATCCCTCAGACTTTAAAAATTATCGACCAATCTCCTTACTCCCAGTACCAGCTTAGATTTTGGAGAAGCATCTTAATTCCCAACTGAGGGCCATATTCACAAGAACGTGTGATAACTACCGCAAGAGTAGCAGAACGCAACTTTCAATATCGCAGCCTATCGCGGGAAAATAACCCCATGTCAAAGTGGAATTCACAACAAGGCGGTACGATGCGATAGACACCAGATAATGTGGACAATGTCCGCGATACGACCACCCCGACGGAGATAGAAACACAAACCACAACACCAGAAAACCTGCGATGAGCCCTTCCGCGATGAGGAAAGCAGGGATAAGCAGCGCTAGGGCAGCAATACTCACGCAATGTGTGAACAAGCACAAGAACATCGTACTAAAAATGCCACTGAACAAAATACAGCAACAGTGGAGTACCACGGATGCACCCTGACCAACTGCAGAGGACAACATGCACACCACAACATCCAAGCACCGTGGAAGGACAGAACTGACAGGCACACCGCATGAAAGAGACCAGTGGCAGGCAAATCTGACCCACTGGAGCAACACACCCACCGTGCAGCATACGCCCATAAGCAGAAGTGCACCTCGACATTAACAACAACCCGGTACAAACAGCAACCCCTCCACAACTGAACACAGGACACACCTGGACCGCAAAATGTGCACAACCAGGCAAACCACATTTGTCACCCCAGGGATATGTAACATGACAATGCACAATTCCAAACGTTAACCTGCAAAAATGTTTAATCCACACATGCAGTGCAATTGGACAGCTACTACAGTCCCATGATTGCCATGGCCCGACAATGTTACGTGCTCATGAGAAGTAGGTGTCAATGATGGAGTTCCTATGGGCCATTCCTGCAGCAGCTGCAGTGGAATGTGGCCCACCTGCCCCCTCACCATCATCATCATTCGGTACCTCTGGAACTGGGATCCATGGGGACCTGGTGCGAACACAGATGTTGTGCAACACACAACATGCAACGATCATCTTGCACACGATGTCCGAGCTGTACAGGAGCTTGCAACCTGTGCCATCCAGGCACCTGAAACGTGACTTCAACACGCCAAATGTGCGTTCCACGATGCCCATGGTGCATACGTGGGCCGCATTGTACTGTCTCTGGGCGGGTGTGTTCGGCTCTCGGAGGAGTGTCATCATCCAAGGGCAGAGTGCATATCTTTGATCACCTGTGACAGTGCAGGAAGAAAAGAGTCAATACTTTGTTCGTCAGGATGTGATGGCAAGCCCACAAATTCAGTGACGCTTGTGCTAGCTGTGTGTGGGGTGAGCGCAAGCCAGCCCTCAGGGTGTATCCACGGATTACCATGGAGTGGTGTAGTCGTGTCTTGTAGGTGGTCGTGTAGTCTGACATGTCGAATGTGGCTTGGACACGTGTGCATCCCCACTGATGTACTTTGTGCGTTGGTGGCTGTGGGATGTGTGGTGTGCTGATTTGGTACTTACCAACGAGCAGTCCCGTTCCATATGTGCCATCCTGGAAGCGCTGGTTGATGATGGACTGTCAGAAGATGAAGGAATCGTGTACACTGCCTGGGTAGTTGGCGACGACATTGGTGAAGAGTCCCCGGTGGTCCACTATTGCCTGCACATTGATGGAATGCCTGTGCTTTCTGTTGCGGTAGTGCTATGCAGTATCCACAGGGGGCACAAGTGGGACATGTGTGCAGTCAATTGTAACCAACACAGCCGGGAACCCGGCTATGGCGTAGAAGCCTTGCTTTGTCTCCAGCTGTTCCTGCACAGTGTTGGGGAAGTGAAGGTACTGAGGTATGGAGCTGAGGATAGGGCAAACACAAGGAGATGATGGATGGAGTGCTGAAACTTTTCAGACACTCCCAGTCACAGATCTGGGTTGAATCCATCATCGTTCTTTACCTCACTTCGCCACCCCAGTTCAGACATAGCTATAGGCAAATCAGTCTTGACCCTGTGCCTCATGGGAACAGTCCTGCCCGAACTGCCAAGCCATGTCTTCCCTGGACCGTAAACAAGCATCCTAGGACCGGTTTCAGGCTAACAGCCCTCATCAGCCAGGCTTACTTGAATCCAGTGGCAAAGTGAGCAAGGGACCCACATCTGGGCATACCCTGCCAACTTAGGGCGAACAAAGCAAACACAAGGAGATGATAGACGGAGCGCTGAAACTTTTCAGACACTCACCCCCAGTCACAGATCTGGGTTTAATCCATCATCGTTCTTTAGCTCACTTCACCACCCCAGTTCAGAGTGGGACGGGTATGCCCAGATGTGGGTCCCTTGCTCTCCATGCCACTGAAATCAAGCTATCCTGGCTGAAGAGGTGTGAAACCCCGAAACCGGTTGTAGGATGCTTGTTTCCTGTCTAGAGAGGACCTGGCTTGGCAGTTCAGGCTGGACTGTTCCCGTGAGGCACAGGGTCAAGACTGATTTGCATACGGCTGGGTTCAAACTGGAATTGCATGGTGAGCAAAAAAACGATGGATTTAGGCCCAGATCTCTGTACTGGGGTGAATGTATGACATTGTTCTGCATTCTGTCCATCAATTGTTGTTTTTTGCGTGAAGCTGAGGATGGCATCCAGGACAGGTGTGATGAACTTTGATAGGACTGACTGTGAGACCCCTCCGACTCTGGCAGTTGTTGGTTGGAATGTTCAGAGGCCAACAGGTGCAGGACAGCTAGCAGCTTTGTCTGAGGTGGGATGTTGGTTCTCCGCTCTGTTGGGACCGTCAGCCTGTGGGCGATGTGGGCCATGATGCAGAGAAAAGTTGACCTTTTGAGCCTGTAGTGGGCAATGACTTCCGCGGGTGTTAGGTCTGTGAGAGTGGTGCATTTTTGGTAGGTCTGCTGTCTCACTCTGCGCTGCCTCTGTGGGGGTCTGGGGGTGGTCCGGGTCCCGGGGTTGGTGGCAGCCCAGGGGGTTGTGGCGGTGGGTGTTGTGGCCCTGTTGGGGCTCCAAGCTGCATGTAGAGTAGCTCCATGGCGTCATTTGGTCTTCGGGTATGGCTTGTGCGGGGCTCCATTGCCTACTGCAAGTGGGCGTCTGTCTTTACACCTGCTTGAGGCAGGTGTTAAAAACCTGCGGACAACATGGCTTATCTCGTTTTTGGTTCGCTTTGCAGTTCTGTCAGTTCGTTGTGAAAGTAGGGTTGTTGTTTTTTTGTGTGTTTTTGCACGGGAACGCCTACTCTGCATCTCATTAGAGTTAGGTTGTGGTGTCCGCCGTGGTGTTAGATTTTGGGTCAGTTATCGCTGGAATACTGGAGTTGTCTGCGGTTTGCACCTGCTTGTGAATGGGGTGTTACATTTATCTTCACTTTTGTTGCGTTAAGGTGGTGATAAATCAGAGATAAGTCCTTGTGAATATGGCCCTGCGTGTATACTCGGAGCTGAACCTGAAACCCGAGGTGTCGGGTAAAGGACCTAGCCAACTACAGCTACAACCGCAACAATACCAACAGGAACAGGAGACCTCGAGGAGGGCGCATGAGAAACCAGAGAGGACAAAACTTTGGCTGGTCGCCATACCTAGGACCTCCAGCATATGGAGCGCCACCACCATTCTTCTAAGGCCCACCACCTTTTCACCAACAACCCTACCCCCAACAAACATATCATAGAGAACAACAACAGAAACAACAAAACCAGTCTTTTATAGGACGGGGCAAGGGATCCCAAAGAGGAAAAAGCAGAAGAGGACAACAAGTCAAATGGGCCCAACCCCTGGAGTCATCGAGGAGCCACACACGGAGCATGGGCCCGCCGAACAACCCATCAACAAGCAACCCACCAGTCTAGTGGTGAATCTATCAGATGCTACACTAACACCTACCCAACAAACGGTCCTGGAAAAGGGACTAGGTTTTGTACCGACACCCATGATGGATAAATTCAAACTTTGTTGTGAGCTCAAGGAGTTCATCGGCAAAGTGAAACTTGAAGTTTTCTTTAAAGATAAACCACCGGCCATAGACACAAGGAGTGACACAGGACTACAGAAAAAATCCAACTTCACACCACCGGCGACGAGTCTCCCAGTGGAACTTCTCGCTTTTGAAAAAGCAGTAATGAAGGAAGTGACAGAGATAGACCCCCAGACCATCAAAGTCTTTCGTTATATCAGCAAAAAGGAACAAGAGGCAATACACCTGCTGTCTAACGACATGATGATAACTATCAAACCTGCAGACAAGGGTGGAGCCATCGTGCTACTCAACACCACAGCATATCGGGAAGAATGCCTACAACTACTAGCGGACAAAAGAAATTACGCCATAATAAGGGAAGACACTATGGAATGACTGCGCATTGAGATCGCCAGCCTCATTGAAGAAGCCATGGCAAATGACTGGATAAGTAAGAAAGAAGCTAAATTCCTGTTAAACACCAATCCAACCATCCCTTATTTCTACACTATCCCCAAAATTCACAAATCACTGGGTAACCCCCCTGGGAGACCGATAGTGTCAGGAATAGGTTCAATCCTTGAGCCCCTCTCTAAGTTTGCGGACGCATTCTTACGCCCTATCATCCAAAGTACCGACACCTACTTATAGGATACCAAAGCCGTTTTGTGTCTATTACAAGACCTCCAATTTAATCCCATGTCTAGCATCCTAATAGGCTTGGACGTGGAAAGCCTGTACACAAGCCTGCCACATAGTGAAATACTGAAAATCCTGGAGGAACTAGTTTTTGAAGACGAATGGATCTACCATACTCCAAGACATGTGATCCTGGAATGCTGCAGACTGGCACTGACAGAAAACTTCTTCAGGTTTGAGGAAACCCTATATCGCCAACAGCATGGTACCAGTATGGGGAGCAATTTTGCGCCGAGCGTAGCGGGTCTCTACGTACACCACCTTGAAAAACACAAAATACTGAACAACAGCAATCCGCACATGAAACATGTCCAATTATGGAAAAGGTACATAGACGATGTGCTACTCATTTGGGAAGGAAGTGAGTCAGAAGCCAGTAATTTTGTGGAGTGGCTGAACCAACAAGATCCTTACCTCAAGTTCACTTTCACAATGAGTTGATCACACCTAGTCTTCCTGGATCTTAACATTTTTGAGCGGAATGGGACTCTAGCAACTACAACTCATTTCAAACCCACGGCAAGGAACTGTCTTCTTATCTATGACAGCTTCCACCCGAGACAATTAAAAGATAACCTCCCGTTCGGACAATTCTTGCACCTGAGAGTGAATTGTACTGACAAGGAAGACTATAAAATCCAAGCTAAAGATCTGACAAAGAAATTAATGTGGCGAAAGTAACCCAAACACCTGGTGTCACAAGCAAAAAAGAGAGCCTCTAACAACCATAGAGAAGCACTTTTGGAACACAACCCAAAGGAGACAGATATACAAAATAAGAGATCTATCTGCATCTCCACATTCAACATTGCATCAGACAAGGTGACTAAGATAGTCAAAAAACACTGGCGTACCCTGAACAGTGGGGGCCTGAACATACCACTACCTATGACCAGCCATAGAAAAGGAAAAAACCTAAAAAACGATCTGGTAAATACACGTCCTACTAGCACACCAGAAACAGAAGGGGCTCTACGTAGGCTACATCCACTCCGGCAAGGACACTACCCTTGTAGTAACTGTAGTATTTGTCTCTTAACTACCCCCATCAAAATAGTGAAATTCAACAACAGCACGACATGGGAACTGCGCAGTTTTAGCAACTGCAACACAGCGGGGGTCGTGTATTTGATCACCTGCACATGCAATTTCCAATATGTGGGGATGACAACCAGAAAAGTCAGCTCTAGGAAAGTGGAACACAGTAGCAACATAAGGTGTAAACGAGCAACCACTAGAATGACCACCCATTTCCTAGAAAAACAACACACCCCCAATGATATGAGGTGGGTAGTACTTGAACACATCAAGTGCCGTGAGAACATAGAGAGAAAATTACTTGAAAAAGAACAACGCTGGGTGTTCAAATTACGTACAGACAACCAGGGCTTGAACGATGATATCCCGTGGGGACAGTTCTGCTAAAATACACCACACTATATTTTGATGATACTGATGTTTTTCCTGAAAGACCCCCCCTATAGACCACACTTAATACCGGGTTACCAGTAGGTGATGGGGTTCTTTATTCAATAATACCACCAAGAGCAATCCCTTAACTACATTTTGTTTTGTGGTCTTCCTCAATGACTACTGATTTGAGTCAGGCCACTTAAATGATTTAGATTTATAATACCATGTGAACTGACCTTATTTCGTTTTTAAAATACAGACTTTGTTTGTTTTTACAGCCTTTATTCAGTTTTCCTCTTGTTTTTACCATAAGGAGTCGTTAATCATTGGTTTTTGACCCCCTTCTTTTTCAAACAGAGTAGCAGAACTACATTTACTGAGGTAATACACCAAGAACACCCGCTTATCCCCCCAAAATGGCCGCACTATGAGCCAAAAGTGGCGGCCATTTTGAGAACAACCGCGGTCTAGTCACTATCCTCAATGACGGGGCGGATACAGGAAGTATTTAGCCGGTCCCTGTCCACTGACATGCTAAGATGCGGTCTGGAGGGGAGACAACTAGGTATTTTCCGCGAGGCGCTCTTTCTTTTCCACAGGTGGTTTTAGACCGAGCACTCTTCTGACACGACCAAACACCTCTTGGGTACATTTTGGAACAGGAGAGACTAACAAGGCAATTTGTCCCCGTTTTTTCCTTTTTCCCCAGATTTAGGACTAAGCGATCCCTCGACCCCCCAGTCCATGGGGCACATTAATCCTTCTTTTGAAGTATGTTATTACGACCGCAGTACCAGCAAATTTGTTTTATATGTGTGTGTGTTTGAAAGTCACGAGGTGTGTGTTTGTTATGTCTTTTAAACTTTTGGTTACTCACTGGCGGCACAGTCTTTCCAGCATGCCTTTTTGTCCTACTCAGGCTAAAAAGCACGTGCAGTACTGGAATAGCGCATGCACCATAGAGGAGCATTATTGAGTGTGGAAGCGCATTGAATACTGTTGTATACCCACCTACTCAGAGAGGGGGGGCCTTTGTTCCCCTAACTTTGTTTGTTTTTTCTATCACACAGATACTACGTGATAAAGTCTTGATCATATGTATGGTTTAACGCATGCTTTATAGTTGCAGCGTTCATTTCTTTATTTTTCTAGATTGCTCAACTTTGGCAAATTAGGAGTGGCAAACACAGGGCTGGTCCCTGTGTGGTCCTGACGAAGAGCTTTGTGGAGGCTCAAAACATGTTGATGTATACTAAGCATTCCTGACCCATTATAGCTAGGTCTACTTGTATCTCACCCCGTTTTTAGACATACCAAACTAGGAGCACCAATAAAATATTTTGCCCACTAGCAAGGTATTTTTAACTCACTTGAGCCCACTCCACTCCACTTTTGAAATTGAAAATTGAAATTGAATTGAAAATAAATTTATTGAGCGCGGTTGCTGCCCAGGGGCGTCCAAGCGCTGCACTACACATAGTCTTCCACAAAAGTTCTCCTACGTAAATATCGCAAGTCGAAGCACGCCTCAGCTCGTAGAGAGCTGAGATGGCCCCTATGATGAAGCAGGTCACCGTGGGGAAACCCTGGTGAGTGAGGGGACTCAAGAAATAAATTTTTCTTTCCTTTTTGATGTTTCCGGATCTTACTGATTGGAAACCCTATCCGGCTAGGTCCTTTACCCGACACCTCGGGTTTCAGGTTCAATATTGAGAAAGGAGGGCGGACCTAGCTTAAAAAAACTCTACCTCCCCCCTCATTTTCTGTTTCGATTGTATACTTGGAGCAACATCCACTTCTTGATCCTTCCCAGTATGGATTCAGATCTTGCCATGGAGCAGAAACCGCTTTAATAACTGCAGTTAATAACATACGCATTCTGGTCGATGCTGGGCAATCAGTAATGCTGATCCTATTGGATTTGTCCGCAGCTTTTGATACCATCTCCCCCAATAAGTTGATCAATTGGCTTCAACAAATAGGTGTCTCTGGTTGTGCACTGAAGCTGCTGGCCTTCTTCTTGACTGACAGATCACAAAAGGTTAAGAAGGATCAATTCATTTCTGACCCTTCTCTAAACTGTTGTGGGGTTTCTCTGGGGTCCTCCTTGAGCCCCACCCTGTTTAATATAGATGTTTCCCCACTTGCACAATTAGTTAGATCTTTCAGGCTGGAGGTACACTCTTACGCAGATGACACACAGCTAATAGTGTCAATCACTCAAGATGTAGAAGCCACAGCCAGCAATTTTAATAACTGTATAAGTTGGTGGCTCCCTGGATGAGAGACAACTATCTTCAAATAAACAGCGACAAAACAGAGGTTCTGATGTTCAGTAACCATCACCCGGAATGGGCCCAATCATGGTGGCTAGAAACATTGGGGTCATGCTCCTCACTGGTTGAATCCACAAGAAACCTTGGTTTCATAGTTGACACCAGTCTATCTTTCAACCACCAGGTTAATAGGACGGTATCCTCCTGCTTTTGGATCATAAGGACCCTTAGAAAGATATTTCAATTTCTTTACCTTGCTGCAGAGAAACAAGCTGCTGTATCACTAATTCTATCTCAGTTGGATTATTGTATTGCCCTCCTTTTGGTACCCAACAGGTCTTCCATCAATAAACCCAGCTGGTACAGAATGCTACAGCAAGACTAGTACTGGACATTCGTAAATACCACTCAATCTCGGCTACCATCAAGAATCTGCATTGGCTTTTAGCATGAAAACAAATTTTATTTAAAACCTTGTGTATTGTGCATAAGGCACTACACAATATAGGACCAGAGGGAATCAGGAACATTTTCCATCGGTATGTCCCTATCAGTCAATTGCAATCAACCAATAAAAATCTGATGGTTGTTCCGAGATACAGAAGAGCACAATGGGGAGGAAGAGCTTTCTCGGTTGCGGCAGCCAAGCTCTGGAATACTCTTCCTTTATCTGTATCCAGCCTAGAGTTACACCTTCCTTTTTGTAAGGCTTTGAAGACCTGGCTTTTTACCTTGGAAATTTGATCTTCCATACTCTGCTCCTCCAGTTAGCTCCAAATGCATTAGCACCTAGACGCCTTAGGGTATTTGTACGTGCTATATAAATAGCTCATTCATTCATTCATGGACTGAAAAGTCTATGCCGTGCAGGAACTGGGGCGCATGCACACAGGGGGGCACAACGTGAATTCCCATATGGAGCAGGCACACGGGACCTCCATGACCCTGCCGGTGGAGAAGAAACTTGTAATATGGCAGGAACAGCAGTTCACTAGTGGCTGCGGTGGAGCTGTGGCGGTCTCATAATAGGGCAGCCCCGAGAATCGTGCCCTTAGCGTGGAACTGGTTTGACCATTTTGCCAGGGCTTATTTTGGTTTCCAGTTCACCCCTTCCCATGACCCATTCTAGTCAAGGCCTCCTGCAGTTCGCAGTTGGTGTGAAGATTTTTACTGGAGCTGAATTTGGTTTCCAGTATGTCACCCAAGATTGCTGAGCATGCAGTATCCATACTGCTGCTGATAGAGCTCATGTGACATGAACTTGTTAAGGGTGAATACATAAAGCTTTATCTGTGATAACTTATGTCTTACATCTAACTTGAAGTTTCATTTAGAACATGCCTGTAATGCTCCACAGAATGGAATATGTCTGGTAATTGGGTTACTAGAATGTTGTTCTTGTGCTGCACGCCATTGAAAATATATCTGATAATAATGCATAGTATTGGGAGATGACTCAGTAACACTATCACTTACCATTAATTATTGAAAAAATCTTGGTTCGCTTTTTTGGCTGAAGGAAACTCCTGGTATTGAGTGGCAAAAATAATGGGGCCTAGTCACAAAATGCATTTTTGTTGTACAGTAGTACTACTAAAATATTACAAAATGCTATTCACAAATCTATATACATAGGTTATGCCCCTTCTAGCTTTTTCTGTGCAGAGATCTTCATCAGGCAGCGGAATCTGTGCACAATAAAATATACATTTTAGTATTGAATGTGGTAAGGATGCAGGAAGTGTCAGGAAAAAAGGGAATACTTAGTACAAAAAAGGAGAGATTAAAGAGGGGTTTAGGGAGGATGTGCACCCATCCAAAAAATAGTAAGCTCATTCCTGTTTAAAAACTGTGCTTCTAAAGTTACTAAAGCCAAGAAGGACCCAAAACAGTTGTAAATGTACACCAGCTCAGAGTTGGAGCAAGTCCAGCACCACTCATGGCCAGCCACCAGTATTGCACCTCACACAGCCAACCAGTAGTACTGCAACACTCACTCTTCCCAAATGATCTTCCAATGTCTGTCTTTAATAGTGACTTTCACAAATGACTTAGGGAGCTCACTCTTCTGTACAACTGAGCTTTTCAGTCAAATGTATTGCAGAGCTCTTTGAAGTGGTTCCATAGTTCATCCGAAGTTTAAGATGGGAAGTGCTGAGAACATCTCAAACTATCATCTGATTGTTTTGTTAGATGTTACAGATATTGCTGTGAAGTTGTAATTGGAGAATCTAGACGAGCATGTCAATGATCAGAAACTCTATCCATTCTTACAGACATTATACTGCTTGAAATGTAGCACTGTAGCCATTGTATTGGCCATCTCCATCTTAGCCTACCATTTCATGCATGCCATTAGACCCAAACCGTGTGTTTTATTTACTATAGTGTGGCTTTTGACAAAGTGTATCTCACACTCAAAAAATTCCCTGAACAGTTCATTTGGGTAAAAATGTAACTCAAAAATTTAATTTTGTGTTGATTACTGTGTGCTTATGTTCAAAATACCGCTGTTTGTGTTTGAGTTTGTAGTTCTGCGCTAAGAGGTTGCTGCAAGTCTGCTTGGGTTAAAAATCTGCCTGAAATATTTGTTGACTGCCCATGCTAAAGGAACTGCTGCTTGTGTTCAAAACGTAGGCGTTCACCTTGAAATTTGCAGTTTCTCACTCAAAAATGTCCAGAACGGTCTGCTCAGGTAAAAAAATCTACCTGTAATACCACTAACACTGCAAATTATCTGAACGGAACATCTCACATTCACATTTCTCCCCAAAATCACATGATGTGGCTTAATGGCATTATCACAGTAATTTCATGCAATTTTGTTATACAATATTACCTAAATTATTCCAATTACTCTGGTATAATTAAGATTTTGCCTAGGCCTAATTTAGAATTCGAAGGACTGTATTTACTGCATCAGAGTTACAGAGTAAAATACTCCAACACCTTGATGGAGTACTCAGCCTCCAAATGAAGAGTTGTCTGCCATATCAGTATGCAACTTGTTCTGGTTTCTTCAAAAACAAACTTAGAATTATTTTTTTTAAAAACAAAAGCGAATGACCACCACACAATGGGATTCATTTATCACCAGGTTTTTCATGTAAGGGATAGTAAAAACTGGCCATTGACCACCAAATCTAAGTTGGGCAGACATTCTAAAGGCTAAACCTCTGTAGGACCTTATTCCGTCAGTCCATCAAAGGAGTATGTCAGTGACGAAAATGGAGTAGGCCCCACTGAAGACATACTTAATACTATAAATCAAGAGTGCGGACCTTCAGTTTGAAATATTGGAACATCCTGACTGGGTGCTGCTGACAACAGGGGCAACAGTAGCCCATCAGGGCATCATTGATCTTGAAAGACTGGACTAGGATGCTGAAAAAAAAATGTGGGCAAAGGAGCATGTGAAACTGGCCCCAAAAGAGAAAGGCCCCAGAGCCTGTTGTGAATGAAGAATCTGCCCTGCTATAACTAGCTGAGGTGCTTGCTGCAGGATAACGCTCCTAGGCAGACTTTTGCAAGGTACAGAAGAAGTGACCCAAACTTGAACACCTTCTGCAACAGACTGAGATATGGCAAAATGGAGAAACCACTAGGTCCTACAGGATCTACTGGTATGGGGGTGTCTTATACAGTGAGCAAAAAGTGCCTAAACCAGAGCATGAAGGAGGCTTTAGTTTGCCAGTGCTACGGGGCCTTCATAATGGGTTTGGCTGGCAACATCCCTTTGACTAACATCTGAGGCATACCAAAACCTGTTGGTCTGACACTTTTCTAGCCTTGAAAATAGGATGCTCCTTAATGACCTGCCAGCTCAGTGACAAACCTCCCTTTATACCTCTGCTACTGATGACGATACGTTTTGACAGAGCAGGGTGGACATTGTTGGGCCCCAAAGCTCTCCAAGAGCCTGAGAGAATAGGTTTATCCTGTTAGTGGTAGATCATGCCACCTTGCATCATGAGGCCATATCTCTTAAGAAACTGGCTGCACCCATGGTGGCTAGGGCCCTGCGGAGTATATGTACATGAGTGGAGGTCCCCAAAGAGTTTAAATTCAAAAGGGGGACAAACCTCATATCATAGTACATGATGTCCATGTGCGGAAGAGTGCATGGCTTACTCTGACATCACAGTGGCCCATGTGCTTGATGAAAGATTCAGCAAGACCCTAGGTCAGACCCTGTTTGGGGCAGCCAAAGTGCAGACAGGTTCTACTGGGTCCCAACCTTTGTGGCTGAGGGCATTTGCTCTTGGTGTTCTGGGTCCATCCTACAATGGCTCTTTAAAATGGGCAGAGAACAAACCTTTCCACAGTTGACTCTCAGGGTAGCTAGGGTAAGCAGTCAGAGGCTTCACAGGGAGGTAACATAGGAGGCAAGATCTCACAACTCCAGCAAATAGAATAAAGTATTGTCTAGCCCATTGTTAGTCTTTTGTGTAAAAAGGGTGCTATAATCACATATTACTTAGTTGTACACAGTGCAATTAGTGGAATATAACACAGGCTACAATCCATTCATGCCCACCCTCCACTGATGGGGTTCTCCAGTGCTCGTGATCCCTGGTGTTTCATCAGAGGTATGACACTGGTTACACTCAGGTACACTCACTTAATCATTCCCAAGGTGTTGATGAGCCCAGCAGTTCAGTTTGCTTTTCACTTAATTTAATACTCATTTGCAAAAAGTCTTAGGGCCTGATTTAGATCTTGGCATCCCTGGTCCCGTCGCTGCTTTTTTGACAGTCTTACCACCTGCCTACTAGGCGGTCTGCCTTCTCTATTTAGACACCTGTGGTTCGCCAGACGAAAGACTGTTGGAGTGCTGCCGACTCCGCCAGGTATGTACGCCTGCGGTGACAGCGCAACAGCTAAAAGCCGCTATCGGAGGAAGGGCTGCCAGTGTGACAGTGGGCCAATCACGATGTGCATTCCTGCCGATGTGACTGTCTGTAAAATCTCCACACCTGGGTTAGCAGATTAGAAGGTATATATGGCAGAAACTCACCTTTTCACAATTTCACATGTCCTTTTCTGCCATGGACCCAATCTTCCAAGTCCTGCTGCTGCTGCTTGATGACAAACAAAATCAACACTGTCTTGGATGGAATCAATGGTAAGCTCCACTTTTACCTGTTATCTTTTGATTTGTCTGTTAACACTTACAGTGGGCACATGTACTTTTAAATCTCTCTTACGAGCAATACCATACCAATGTGCCTCTAATGTTGAAGTTTTAAAAATTTGAAGAAAAACACCTGAATGATCATATTGCATATATATATTTGGTGCAAGCGGCCTTCAAAAATGAACACTTGAACAAAAAAAGGATATCAAATCAAATATCAAAAAGTCACTATGCTGGTGTATTGAAATAAATTCCCCAAATTGTCACTTTAAAAACATATGCGACACACATCATTGGGATAAGTGCAATGTAACATGATGTAGAAATTGCAGTAGATAAGGTGTAACCCATCACCTTAAAAGTTACTAGTCAAGTCAATGTCAGTCCCAAATTTGAAGTATTCAACATATACATCCATGTAACATTTCCCCTTTGTCTAGTGCAAGTTCTGTATCTAATTTCAATAGTCACAATATTTTATAAGGTGTAATGTATATGTGCTCATACTGATCAGTAATAAAGGTGGAACAAACACACCTGTAGTAGCACATCCAAAAAAATGCAAACATAAATTAACATCAAGTAGTTGGAGCAAGTGGCCAGGCTTACTTTGACCACTTAAAGATGGCGCCCGTGGTCAAATCCCTGAGCTACATTGCAGCCCATATTATATATGGGCTCATAATTCGCTTAATTAACTGTGAGAAGGTGTTTTGAAGCAGTTCACGCTGTGTGAAGTCGGGTCTACTCATCGCACTTTGCATTGTAAGTACGGATTTAGTTTTACATATTTTGTACTATACCATTTCAAGATGGCGCCTGGTGCCGCTTTCTGTCGGTATCCAATTATATCTTGTAGTCCTTTAATTATGTCTCAGCACTGAGAACCGGTTACACAAACACTACTCCTAGCGCCAGGAGGAAGCACGTCATGGCTTCCTGATGTTGTTGCTGCAGTACGGACGCTTTCGGTAAGTAGATGCGCGTGATAGCTACTGCAACCATACAAGAGCAAACTTAGTTTTCTGTCGCCCTTATTGCTGTTGGTCCCCTGTGTGGTAATTGACTCAGGCACTAACACATCTTTATGCGATCCTAAGCTTGCGTATACGGTACTATTCTTCCTTGTTTCCAACTAGGAATTCCAACATTGTAAATCCGATGATATTCGGAGTTTGAGTCTAGCTCGTGCTTTCTTTAACGGCATAGATAATACTAACACTGGGTTCGTACAGTCGAGCTTTTTAAATTAGGTATGTTACTTAGAGTTACTATAACCCTAGTAAAAACGATTTATTACTAAAAGATAAGTTAGCCTTGACTTAATTGCTTCTGGGATGTAGCTGTGTCGAGGGTCTGATATATTTGATTCCTCGTTCTACGTAGATGCCCTTGACTTGGTACTATAGAGTTTCCTATGTATTCAGGTCGTCTCCTTGTCTTTTATTTCTTAGCCTATTGCGGTGTGGAAATACATTGGTGATTTGTTCACCTGGCTCCTGGCATAATTTTCCAAATTATAAGGACCGATGCATACTATTGGATAATTCAAATTCTCTGGGACTGTTTCTATTCATGTTCGCCCATTTTAAGGAAGTGCTCGATAACTCAGGATCGTTTTTCTTAAGTCTTTATTGACACGTGGAATTGTTTCTCATTGCAGTGTCCCTTTCTTTAGTGATAATTTTGGAATTCTACTCAAACCAACGCAAATAAATAAGGTGTGTTTTTGAACAGGTGAATTTTTATATTCACTTTCTTGATACTTTGGTGATGGTAATTCTTTTGCTCTTCTATTGTTCACTGGGTGTGGGCAATAGAGTATTGATAAAGTTTTTATTCTTTTGGGTATTTCTGGACTATTTAGCTCACACTATAGGCTTTTTTTACATCTCTTTCATTAGTTCCATTCTCACCTATCTCTGACTTCTTTCTGAGTAGGCTATTTCTACAGAAGGAGCTTACCTTTTAACAAGTGTGACCCATATGCATTTTTTATTGTACAGAACCTTTTGACGCTGAATGGAATCTCAAGTCCTGATGATGACCGTGTAATTTTACAGTGGTCGAAACGCCATTGACGCTTATGTGGCCATAAAACTATCGAAGGACACATTAATTTTGTCTATGTCGTTCTTTTTTTGTAACGTGTATTTTTTCATTTACGACCAGACTGGTTTGTAATAGTTATTGTTTGTATACCAGCACACTGTATTGAGCGCTATTGTCTTAATTGTCTTATAATATGTAATACATTTGTCATAATTTTTCAGAAAGTATTTTTTGAATATGGGTATTGTGTTTCCCCACTTTTTCTATACTATTGTTTATTTGTCCGGTTTGTGATGTGGATTTATGTGTAAACATTGTACTTTTAAGCAAATTGCTTCTTGAACCAGTTAGGACTATACATTGACTGCCCCTGGTTCAGGGGTTTTGGGGTGCCCTTGTTGTTGGTAATGATTGTGAGATCTTAGGCAGGATTACAAATTGAACAGCACAACCTATTGGCGTTGATCCTGAATTAGAATTCAGAGGCCGGAACACTTTGTCACAAAGGGAGTATCCAGCATTTGAAATGATGTGTTTGAGATATCTGTCACATTTGTAATTGATGATCCCATCCATCAAACTCTAAATGAGGCCCTTTGTGTGCTACAATGCTAAAATATTGTCCATATTACTGTGCTTTAGTAGTTAAAGTAACTTTAAATAAAAGAAAAGTCATAGGTGCTTTCTATTCGAAAAATACATTTTTGTGGCTAACTCACCAGATCATTATTAAGGTATAAAAACCTATTTCTGAGTATTTTGTTTCATGGAATTAGTCATAAAGCATGCAACATCTTATAAAGGCATTGCATTTCCTAGGTTCACCATTTTCCAAAGAGGTTTCAGTGCTGGACATAATAACTTTGTGACTCTGCTGAATTACAGTTAAGGTGTACTTGGACATTTCTTCCTATTAGCACCTTATTAGTATTGCGCTTGGTTACTTTGTGGGCAGCACATGGTGCTGAATTGTTTGAGTTCAAAGAAATAGTATTTGAAGAAAGCCTTCCATTGTGAATTCTGGTTACCTTGAGTGTTCTCAGGGATTAAAAACATTTCCTTGAACTTAGAGAGACAAAGAATTTAAATAATCAATCAATAGATTTGTAGAGCACTTCTTATCACCTGTTTGTGAACCTAGGCTCTGGCAGGTCGAGTTGACTAGCCGAATAGCCAGGTCTTCGGGGACGTTTGGAACTCTGGAAGAAATGGGTTGGTAGGTATCTGAAAGGTTAACTATTTCCATGTGTTCGCTGCTAGGTAGGAGAAGGAATGACTTCCACATTTGCAACGTCGGATGAGGGAGGTGAGGGTTAGAGAAAGGGATACAGAGCGGAGGTGTCTGGTAGACTGATGGAAGTTCAGGTAGTGGTTCAAATACGCGGGTCCATAGTTGTATAGGTTCTTGAATGCATGGGTCAGGAGCTTGAACTGGCATCATTTTTGTGCAGGGAGCCAGTGGAACTTCTTGAGGTAGAGGGCGATGTGGGTTTGTCCATAGAGGTCCATGATGAGTCTGGCTGCGGCGTTCTGCATGGTCTGTAGTCATCGGAGAAGGTGAGCTACGATACCTGCGCAGAGAGCGTTACTGTAGTCCAGTCGGCTAGAGATGAGGTCCTGGATTAATGTACATCTTGAGCGTTGGGACAGCCATGTGAATATCTTATAAAGCATGCAGAGGATGTAAAAGCAGGGGGAAAAGACAGAGTTGACCTGAGTCATCACGGTTTACTGGTTGTCCAGAATAAAGCCTCGGTTCCTAGTGTGGTCAGTGGGGGTAGGAGTAGGTCCAAGTTCTGAGGGCCACCAGGATGTATCTCATGGGGAGCTTTTGTTTCAGAAAATCAGAACCTCTGTCTTGTTGTGTTGAGCTTCAGGCAGTTGCCCTTTATCCAGTTGGTGACATCTATCATGCATTTGTGGAAATTGGTGTTGGTGGTGTCTTCAGAGAGAGAGAGGATGTGTGTGTCTTCAGCATTGGATATGATGTTCAGTTCATGGGTTTTGGCCATGTTGGCCAGATCTGCTTGGTAGAACTGGGGATTTCTAGTTGGCAGAGGTAGGAACCTTTGACCAAATAGGGACCCTTGCTTCTAAGTCAGGGAAAGGTGATTACACTCCTGGATAAACCCTGTTCACCCCCTTGGTAGCTTGGCACGAGCAGACAGGCTCATCTCAGAGGCAGTGTGTTAAGCATTTTTGAACACAAACAGTAATACAGTGAAAACACTACAAATGGACACTACACAGGTAGTATAAAAAAATAAGTATTTTTTATATAGACTTAACACAAGACCACAAACGACAAAAATCCACAATACTGTACTCAAAGTAGACTTAAAGATGGTAGAAGTAACTTAGTTCAAGTTGATGATGAATGCAACACGTTTCTCACAATAGTTCCTGGATGCTCAACGCAAAACAAACAAAAGGTTCGCAGGGAGAGTGATGCATCGGTTTTGTGCTTCGGGGGAGGCGATGCGTTGCTCCTCAATGCTTGAGCAGAGTAGGGGAACCGTCTTGTTCCTTACCGGAGGGGATGTGATGCGGTGATTCTCGTACTGCGTTCCAGTTACGATGCGGCAAGATGGCACCTCGATGCGGAGCGACAATCCAGTGTGATGCGATAAGATGGCACCCTTGATGCGATGCGACGATGTGAAGTCAATGCATGCACGCCCGACGGCCATGCGGCAAACTCTGTAACTTTGGAGCCGCGACAGAGCATGCGACACGCTTCTCCGGTGATGCGACAGCGACCCTCGTGGTGGTGACACACTGCGATGAAGGCACGCTTCTCTGGTGATACGGCAGTGACCTCTGCGGCAGCGACACGCTTCTCCGGCGATGCGACGGCAACAGCTGTGACTGCGACATGCTTCTTCTCGTTGAGTCGCGCTTCCAGCTCACAGCGACATGCAGGCTTCTGCAGACAGAATTCCCAGCCAGGAAATTCAGAGTGGAGCTGGTGGTGAAGTCTTTTGTCCCTGAGACTTCAGCAGGAGGCAAGCACAAGTTCAAGCCCTTAAAGAAATATTCTGCAAGATGATGAAAGTCTTTTAAAAGTTCCTTCTCCTTTTCTTGACAATGAAGACACCACTGCAGGCCAACCCAGCAACACCGGACACTGGCAGTGGGCAGTCCAAACTCCTGCAGCTTCCTTGGTTCTTCTCCTAGGCAAAGGTTTGTCTTGTTGTTCCAGAAGTGATCTAAACTCCTGGAGTCTGGACCCAAATATTTATACTGCAAAATCCTCTGTCCTCTGAAGGCAGAGGGTCCTGTACCTAGTTCAAACCAATTCTGTGTACACCTTCTTCCTTTGTCAGGTGGGCCAGGGTCCTCAGACACACCACAGGAGGTGGAGCCAGCATTGTGGAAGGCAGTCACAGCCCTATTCAAACCCAGGTGCTACTCCTCCCACCACTCTCCATGCAGATATTTCTATTCAGCCCCGTGCTGACTCACCCTGTCTCCTGGAGTCTCCCCAGCCCCTTTCACTCACAAACCAGACATAGAATACACAAGCTAGCAGAGGCAGGCTGGATGGTTAGGTAAGAAAATACCTACTTTCTAAAAGTGGTATTTTCAAACACAGAAGGTTAAAACCAACTTCACTAAAAGATGAATTTCATCATTCTGAGTTCAGGCATACTAAACTCAAATTTCTACCATGTTCCCTGGGTCAGTTAAGATTATAAGATGTTATAATGAAACTGCCGATTCTGGTCTATGGGGACAGGTAGCCTTGCAATAGTGAAAAACGAAAATGGCTGTAATTCACTATCAGGACATGCCACACACATCAAAGCATGACCTACCTTTTACATACAATGCACCCTGCCCTAGGGCCTACCTTAGGGGTGCCTGACATGTAGAAAAGTTACGGTTTAGGGACTGGTAAGTGGGTGCAGTTACCAAGACAACATGGCAGTACTAGACTGCACACAGGCTCTGCAGTGGCAGGCCTGAGACACACTTTACAGGTTGCTTCTGTGGGTGGCACAATCAGTGCTGCAAGCCCACCAGCAGCATTTGAATTACAGGCCCTGGGCACACATGGTGCACTATACTAAGGTCTGACAAGTAAATCAAATAAGCCAATCATGGAGTCACTAATCAATACATCAATTTAACATAGGGAGCACTTGCACTGTGGCACTGAATAGCAGTGGCACAGTGCCCAAAGCACATAAACCAGCAAACAGTTAAAAAACAGAGGAGGAAATCAGTAAAAAATGGAAGGGAGACTCACGCCAATGGTACCAGGTCTAACACTGTTATAGAAGTATTGTAGATTGTGGGGCTCAGGGAGGATCTCTGTGGTAGTCTACGGATGAATTCTATGGGTTTGGAGATGAAGGGGGTAAGGCAGGCTTTTTGCATTCCTCCAGTAAGGAAATAGGCGATACATCTGAGAGCGGCTCCTATGTTGTGCAGCCTTGTGATGAGTGTGTGGTGGGAGACCATATTGAAGGCTGCCAAGAGGTCTATGAGTATTAAAGCGGCAGCCTCTCCTTAGTTGAGGAGTGCTCAGATGTTGTTAGGAGCCACAATGAGAGCTGTCTTGGTGCTGTAATCGCTGCAGAATCTGGATTAGGAGAAATTGAGTAGGAGGTTTAGTTCCAGATGTGAGGAGAGTTGTTAGTTGATGGCATTTTCTATTACTTTGGCCGGGACGGGGAGCAGAGCGTGTTTCCAGTCCTCCGGGAAGGTGGTCATGGAAACTGAGGTGTTGAACAAGGTGGTGAGTATGTGACTGATTTTAGCTTCACCTAGCTTGAAGATGTGGTTAGGGCATTGTTATGTGCCCGAGTTAGGCCCATGTAGCAGCGCGGCCCATTTTCTTACATCGGTCTCTTTTCTACAAAATAACATTATTTGCTCTGACCTTTGCACATATTGGTGTACATTACAACGTTGGATTAGTTTATCTGAAACTACTTTTGTTTACACATCTGGCTTCCCACAACATTATCACGATCCCTCGAACACCAATTACAAGGCCTTTACATATGATGTACAAATGGTATTCTATCTTCATCCAGAGGGTGACAGCCATCTATTTAGCCACAACAATGCTAATCTGTATGTATATCGCAAAGATGCTTTTTATTATAAATAAAGAAGCATTTCCGGAAGATAGCAGAGGAGACACTTCCGCTGATACTGAGGGTCCCTGCATACTTAGGCTGTGCCAAGCAGCTGTCTGACAGCTCTGTGAGTGGTGTCCAATTCGTGACCAGGATGGGGTCCTACATTCTCTCCCGCCAGGTAATGGGGTTGGATCATCCTGTGGGGGGATTCTAGACTCTACACCTACATACAAAACTATACAAAACAATGATGTGGAGGAATGGATACATTCATATCGATAATAGGTTACATCAAATTAACCAATTGAATGGTACACAGTCACCTTCTTTTTACTTGTACATTAATAAACCACATTTCTACTGTATTCCTGATTGGAACAATTATTATCTTCTTTTAATTGTTCACAAATTAATACAAATCCAAAACAATACATAAAAGTTGCACAAACACTTACATATAATTATTTAGTCAAATATTGTTTCCTACCCCCCAAACATTCAATATCATGTTTGCTCTCTAACTTAACAGCAATCCACTGCAAGGTAATCCTCTACACACATGAGGAACAAGCTTACACCTCTGGAACCATTTTACAGTGTGTATATCCAATTTTAACACAATATTTTTTATTCAATGGATTCCTCCATGTTCCAACAGTCAACGCGTTTCAGCCCTTTCATCCGGGTGACATCAGGACAAGGGTATGAGGAACAACCTAAAGGATAATAATCCAAATAAAAATTCTAATAAAATAACAATAAAAATAAACTAAAACATCAGTCACCTACATACGTGTTCAACGATGTGCTGATCACCCGGGGGTGCAAATGTGCCGATAAATTAACAATAGAAAACTATCGCATGCTGGATTAATGCAAGTCAGAATTTCTATCATTTAAAGTGATCCCCTATTATTCTGTGCCATACGGCAAAAACAAAAACATACTCAAATACAGAAAATTTTAAATCACCACCTTTAGTTGATAATACAGTTCAATCTCCAACATGCACTACAATACCTGTGCAACACTAAAAGCCACTCTCTAGAATGAATGGATACTAAGCTCACTTACAATGCCTCCCTCGGGCAATGATAGGCATCTAAGGCAAAATCCACATACTCAAGGCACTCTTCATGGGAATACGGTACTTATTGAGGCAGGGCGTTAGGGGTGTAATGATGCAAAACAATCATATTTAGTGATTCACTTGTGACACTTGTGACACTAGACTAACAGAACTCAGTGGCAAAAGCATAAACAACCTCTTTGTGTACCTGTATCTTACGCGATACACCGGGTCCTCCTCCACAAACTTTGCGTCACTCAATCACACTCTTCAAACCACTTATCCAATTCCTGTGTTGTCCTTTCAACGCACTCTAATAACAAAGTGTCAAAGTGCACCCGTAAGTATTAAATTCAAGTGTTCCTTTGGGACCCACCGCGTCCCCTGCTAACTCTTCTCACGCTTACCTATAGTCTGTTGCACTGGGCAGCCAGTCCCTGCCAAATTGTCTTCCGGGATTCGCTTTCGCGGCCCCCACACGGTAACCGCGTTTAAACAGTGGCTCCCGACCAATGCATGCACATGCTCTTCCATGCATCATAGAGAAGGAAGAAATACTTCTGTACTGATGTCACATTTCCAGGCCACCGAGTCACCCCGAAGTAGCAGGGAGAGAAGTGGCCTTCCCAGCAGCACCACCCAGTTCCAGCGCAGCCCACCAAGGACGGAGCTGAGCGTCCTAACGGGACAGGAGGAAGACCGAGTCGAGCGATTTGCCACTGCCTCACTGGGCTGACGTGCCCTGCCCAACCCCAAGGTCAGTAATCCAAGTGGGGAGGAATCTTCGATGGAGGTCCCGCTCAGCCACATTGTTTGAACATACCTTTGGGGGCATTCTTTTCATATTCAGCCGCATGTTAGCATGTTGGCATATGCTGCGCGGATCTGCAGGCTGCGGCCAATGCCATTTCCCAGGCAGGGAGGACTGATTGAAGTGTTTGTGCCGTCGTCGAAGGAAGGATGTGTGCCCTACCAGTTGCCTTGGGAGTGCCCCTCTCTTCATGTCTGCACCTACTTGGGGGGCATGGTAACAGAATTCTCGAATGGGGTAAGTCCTCAGTGGAGACCGTAGCTTCGTGCCTGCTGAAACCATAATTACCATATTGTCCCTCATAGGAGTGCACGTGTTCCTGCATTCTGTAGGAACCTGAACATTTCTAGGAGCACAGAGGCTGTTCCTGGGGTGATTATGGCATAGCTTAGTGATGGCTACTCCACGAGGGGCCAATAGTGGTACATGAGTTTTAGCTCTGTATCTAACTACTGCATTTGTGTAATGGTGTACATTTGGATGCATGTTATGCACAGGAATTGTGCCTACCATAAGGTTTTATGATGCGTGCAATTAACAAGCATTTACTTTATTGCACTAACTGAGATGATTATGACAATGGGCTAGTTGGCACAGTGATTTATGATTTCTGAGATGACAATTGCCCTAGTGGCAGTGATTTTGGTGATTGTGGTCTAAATGTGATTTACATACTACAAAGTGATTTATGGTCTATGTGTTTTGTGTATGAATACAAGGATATATTTATATAACCTTGTGTGGAGTCTCTTTTTGAGGTGTGCCTAGTGTGTCACTGGTGTGCGTGTGTGTTGTGCCAATGCTTGACACATTGCCACTGGGATAAGCCTGACCTCTCTGCCAAGCTACCGAGGGGGTGAGCAGGGGTTCTCTTGGGTATGTTACTCCATTACATTGACTAAAGTGGTGGGTTCTGCCTGGCTTAGGTGTATACCCTAGCCAACCAGAAACCCCATTTCTAACACTGCTCAAGCAACAACCACAATTCTTGTCATAGTGAAACACAAGCAAACCCCAAATTAACCTGTACTTAATCCTCTCGTATTTTGTCACAAAGCAGTCAGGCTTATGTAATATATTATGCAAGACAGTAATACTGTGAAAACACAACACAAGTAAAACCCCACATTTTAGAAAAATAGAGAAAAATGTACTACATTATTTTAGACCAAAATCACAAAAATCTAATTAGTAGAACCGAAATTGTGAAATTTTACAGATTCACATAAAAATAGTGCTTTATAGCTCAAAGCGCCAACTGTGGCTATCTGGTCACGTTGGACCAGGGCAAAGTCACAAGTCTAGGCAGACCACGATGGAGCGTGGTCCATATTCAGGGACCAAACAAGACTTGCAGAAGAAAGGACCTTCAACCCTGGTTGCGGAGCGTTGCCAGATCCCCTTTTGAGGATGCGTCACACAACAGCAGTTCCCAGGAAGTTGAGGGGCTGCAGTGAAGACTCTTGCATCTTCATCGAGGATACCATTGACGAGGGGCTTGCGATAAAAAGTTCTGTGTTGAAAATGCATCGTGCACCGGCGGTTCTGAAGAAGCTGCATAGCTGCAATGTGGAGTCTGTGTCATCAACGAGAATGCAGTCGATGAGGGGCTTGTGATGAGAATGCCTGCATTGACAATGCATATCGCAGCAGCGGTTCTGAGGAGACTGACGCACTGCTATGCGACATCCAGGATGGCGGATGCATTGCGCTGCAACGGTTTCAAAGTGGAGCTGCGAGGAGATGCATCACATTACATTAATTCTGACCACAAGACGACAGCTGGGCTGGCAGAGCATCTTCAGGCCCACTTTCAAGGTTTCAGAACTGGGCTGACACCATTTGAGGGGTAGGACTCACAGCAGAGTCCAGGTGCTGAGTACAAGATGGTTGGACTTTTTCTTATCCTGAAGTTCTTATCAAGAGTCCATCCAACTAGCGCTCTGAGTCTTCCACAGGTCCAGAGGTGTACTGAAGAGTTGGGTCTAAGGGTCACCTATTTATACCTGGTGCTGCCTTTGAAGTAGGAAACATTTCTAGAGGCTTTCACTCCCGGAGGAGCTTGGAATTTTGCTCCTCCCTGACCCAGCCCCAGCTTGTCTGGGGTCACATAGCCTAGTGACAAACAGTTTATGAGAGTGCTCAGGCAGAGTCGTTGTGATGTGCAAGTGTGGTAGGTGACAGTTTCTCCCCCTCATCAAGTAAGAGATGGTCCCTCCTGCCAACACCTATTCCCCCTTTGTCTCACTGTCTGGAAGCAATACACAGTGACCAACTGCCAGCTACTCCTAGCCATGTGACCCAGGATACAGTCTGCAGGTACCAAATGGTTAGGACAAGAAAATGCTAACTTTCTAAAAGCAGGATTTTCAGAACTTTGACTAAAAATCAAATTTTACCATTAAAGAGGGTTTTGAATTACAATTCTTCAGACATCAAACTTGTCAATTGCTCCCACTTGAAAGTTAGCACTTATCAAATGTAATATGGTAACCCAATGAGAGAGGCAGGTCTTGCAGTAGTAAAAAAACTAATTTGAGACCTTTCCATATCAGGATATGCAAAAGTTAAAAGTACATGTCCATTTTCTTTAAATACGCTGCACCCTGCCCTATGTGCTGTTTAGGGCCTACTCTAGGGGTGACATATGTATTAAAAGGTTTATTTTGCCAGGTCAAAGTACCAGTTTAAAACTGCACACACAGGCTACAATGACAGGTCTGAGACATGTTTAAAAGGTTACTTAAATAGGTGGCACAATGAGTGCTTTAGGCCCACTAGTAGCATTTAACTTACAGGCCCTGTGCACACGTCGTACCACTTTACTAGGGACTTAAAAGTAAATTAAAGCTGCCGTTGGGGTGCAAGCCAATGTTACCATTTTTGTAGAGGAGAGCACACACACTGTAGTACTGGTTAGCCGTAGTAAAGTGTACAGAGTCGTAAGGCCAGCAAAAAGGAAGTTAGCAAAACTGGAGGATTGAAGGCAAAACGTTAGGGGAGAACCACATCAAGGATGTCAGGTCCAAGCCTATCCCATTGATGATAGCATTATTTTAGTTGGTAGTGATCCTGTGTATTCATTGGACATGCATCTTGCTATCAACATTAACCCCATAGTGAGTACATTTTATTAGGACTGTGCGAAGTTCAAGTCACATAGTTACTTGTTATTTAGAAAAAAGTACGCAAAATTATGAGTAATTTCACAAAATGGAAAAACGGTATTTCACAAGCACCGCAAAGAGGCGCGTGCTCAAGTTCTGGTCATCTGCTTTTTTCCCACGTGCTGAGCAGGATGTTTGCTGCCAACAGTGTGCAATTATACAACGTAGCATCATTTTTCGAATTTCGAAGCTTGATATATTTTTTCGAATTTTGCATCACAAGTGTAACTCGAAATTGCTAAAATTAAGGGGCATATCAACAACAACCGGCGATAATTATCGCTCAGCGCTCTTAGCGTGAGGATAATTATCGCCGGCTAGCGTGAATTTTTATCGCTGAGATAGCGTGCAATTAGCAACGCTTATCTCAATAGCGATAAAAATTCTCACGCTAACAGGCTAACGTGAGATTATCGCTGGAAACCCAGCGATAATCTCACGTTACCTTGTTGATAGGGACAGGCAAACTTAGCCATGATATCCTCCTTCCATAGGATATCATGGCTAAGTCAGAAAAATGCCAGACGTAAAAAAGCAGCGTTAACCGCGGTTAGCGCTGCTTTTTTTGTCTCTAACAGGGTTAGCGACATTCTTGATAATAGGAGAAATGTCGCTTAGCGACATTTCTCCTATTATTTTACTCTGGAACGCCCCCTTTGCATCTCATTAGAGATGCAAGGGGAAGCGTAGAGTAAAAGGGTGCTCACATGCAAATTTGCATGTTAGCACCCTGTTGTTGATAGGGCGCTAGTTTTATCTCTCCTTTTTTGGCTTTTAAAGCCAAAAAAGCAGAGATAAAGCCCTTGTTGATATGCCCCTAAGTGAGATAAGGCCTGCGTAAGAGAAATTTCACACAGGCCTATGTTTTATATCATTTTGTAATATATGTGGCTTCCATGCCCTCGAATAAGGCTTTGATGTTTCCCTAACAAAATGTGTTTCTTAAAATGTACTTAGTAGGCAATACAATTTCGCAAACTGTGATGTTACTCCAAGATATTTCCATGAAAGTCGCTATACATTAACACTGCTCAGAAGTCATAATTGTAAGGTAAATGGCGAGTCAAGTGCCTCTTGTGGTTTTCCCTTTCATCAGTGCTCTCCACTCCTTGTCAAATCTAACATTAGAGTGAGATATGTTTATTTGAAAGAACATATTTTACTTTCAGTGTCAATGAAATACACATTGCTGGTTCCTTAAAAGATTATTGAAAGGCATCATGAAACGGAAATAGCACTGTGTCATATTAGACTTCAAAATGTGTACTTTAGCTAAATTGAGAAGCCACAAGGTGGGCCAAACAGTTTTATGATTAGCAGCCTGCATCGAATCTTCATTTTCTGGTGACATTGTCTGATTACTTGTCCATAACTTGGAAACCTTTAAAGTAGTGTTTCTATTCTGAATTTAATGTCTTGTAAGCTATTTCTTTGGAAACATACCAGCTATATGTGAAATCTATAGATGGGTACATATACACAGTAGGCACTGGTCTGTCAGTGAATATAAATTCAAATTAAAGGTACTTAAATGAAACCATATGTTTCCTCATCGTTTTTAGGTCTCGCCTGACCCAGCGCATGCGCTGGTCTGGCGAGACTTATTGAGAGGGCTCCAAAAAGTGCTACCAGGCCAGCCTAGAGCTACAGAGCATGTGCGCCGGCGCGCGCGCCACGCTTTACCGCGATTACTTTCACTTTAGCGGCTGCAAGGCCACTTGGTATAGCCAATAGGTCTCGCTTTTGGGACCTTATAAGTATTTAGTTATGCACTTATAAGGTCTCAAAGGTGAGACCTATTGGCTATGCCAATGCTTGTTTGATTTATACTTTGAATTATACTAAATGCAGTTTCAAAGTTGACAGACGCATGTTAGTTAAACACGTTTAGCATTTTAACGCCACCACATTTCATACATGTCTATTTTATATATATGTACATATCCATTTGAATGCTTTCACTGCTATATCATTTTTATTTATGTTCTTTTCGCATTATTTGTCAATAATCGGCTGCTTGTATCAGTACACTGTAGTACACTTTTACATGTCTTGTCCTACCGGAAATGACACAATGGGAGAGCCTATGTATCTCAGGTTGATCTCAGGGAAGATGCAGGAGACTAGTGTGTTTCATGTTCCTGTTCTGTCACAGTGACTGATTAGAGAGCAATGTCTGAGACAGTATGCAATCCTTGTCAGTCATCTGTGTAGCAAGCTACATTTAGGGGATAGTAGATAGTAGATCAGATCAGGGTTGTGTACCCATGTATTTAAATGAATCTCAGCCAAGATGTGAATTTAGCCTGATGGGAAACTCAGTAGGGATTGTAGGTTCACCAAGAACCCGAGGTACCCAGAGCCAATAACTGATCTGCACCTTGCAATGGTTTTTCATTGTGTACCCGGTATACAGCAATTCATTTGGTAAAAGATAAAGAGTAAAAAAAAGGCACCAAGGAAATCTATGCATTTCCGAAATGAGAAAAAGAGATGTAGTTTAGAAGCAGTGGTTATTTGCACATCTCTGTATTTGTGGGTAGCCATGTTAGCATGTGAATTACAGGGTATTTTTCAAAATGTCTTCTTTTTTACCTACTGTCTTATATTTGAAAGGTAGAAATGCATAGAACTGGTAATTACACTTGTTCTACTATTCTGTATTCCCCTAGGTCTCCTGATAAAAATGGTACCCCACTTGTGAGTGTATGCCTAGTGCCCGTGACAGGAAATGGCCCAATACGCAACATAGACCCATCACGTTTTTTGACAGAAAACAGAACCTTTTTTAGCAAAGTGCATAGCTGTGGATTTTGTGCCCTAGCTCAGCCGGCACCCAGGGAAACCCAGTAATCTTGTATACTTTTGAAAACTAGACAACCAGGGGATTCGGGGATGGGATCACATGTTTGGCTCTCAACAAGTACTAATACTCAGGATCCCTTGCAAACCTTAAACTTTGTAAAAAAACCACATTTTCCTCACATTTCTGTGATGAAAAGTTCTGGAATCTGCGGGGAGCCACAAACTTCCACCCACCTAGCATTCCCCAAGTCTACCGATAAAAATGGTACCACACTTGTGTGGGTAGGCCTAGTGCCTGCTACAGGAGGTGGCCCAAAATACAACATGGACCCATCACATTCTTCCACAGAAAATGAACCCTTTTTTGCAAAGTGCCTACCTGTTAATTTTGGGCTCTAGCTCAGCCGGCACCTAGGGAAGCCTAGAAAACCAGTACATTTTTAAAACCTAGACACCTAGGGATTTCCAGGCTAGGATGACTTGTGCGGCGTACGAAAATAAAAGTGCCCTTTTGAACCCACTGTGGTTCCCCCTCAATTTTTCATTTGATACATTTTTAGGTGCTCTGATTTGGGCACCTACACACGTGAGGTTTCATTTTTTTCAGGAGACTGAGGGAAACGCTGGGTGATGGGATATTTGTGCCATCGCAGTGATCCGACGAATTTTCCACACAGAAATGTTCTTGGTAATAAAACGCTGGAGGATACACACAAGCAACACCACCAGCCAAGCGCCACCCATGCACACTGCCAGCCAAGTGATAGTCCACTCACACCACCAGACATGTGGCATCCACACAGACAGCCAGGAAAGTGGCAGTCCACACACACTGCCAGCCAAGCGCTAGTCTACACACACTGCCAGCTAAGCACGAGTCCACACACACCACCAGCAGCAAAAGGCAGATTCAAACACAGCCAGCCAAAAGCCAGTAAACACATATCACCAGCCGAACTCCAGTTCACACACACACACGCACACAGACTTTCGCTAGTGTCTAGTGGTTTTCTGCCCACCTTGCGGGCAGATGTACCTAAAGATATTGCTGATCTGTCCCCCTTCGACAAAATCTGTTCACAAATAAAGGGGAGCAGCCTTTGAGTAAGGGGCCGTTCCCTGACATGCCCATAAGCATATCTCTGGTGCCTAGTGGTCTTTCTGCCCCCCGGGGTGCAGATGGGGACAATAGCCCCTGATCTGCCTCCATCTGGTGGGGCAGAAAGACTGTTACTAATTTTTGGGAGGGGTGGGAGCATTACAGTGCCCATGTAGGGCAGCCCCCACCCTAAGCATTAAAAAAAGAATCCCTTGTGTCTTGTGGGCTTCCTGTCACCCCAGGGGGCAGATTGGGGTAAATAACCGCAATCTTCCTCCCAGGGGACAGAAAGACTGTCCATTTTGTGTTGGGGGTGGGGGCATTGGTATGCCCATTGTGGACAGCCACAACCCCTCTTTTCTAAAAAAAATAAAACGCAGCCACCCCTTGTGCCTAGTGGGCTTTCTGCTCCCCTCGAGGGGCAAATCGGGGGTCTATTGCCCCCATCTGCACCCCTGTGGGGGAAGAAAGAATGTGGCAATTTTTTGGGAGGGGTGGGGGCATTACAGAGCCCATTTAGGGCAGCCCCCACCCCTAAGTATAAACAAATATTCCCTGGTGTCTAGTAGGATGTCGGCCACCAGGGGGCAGATCAGGGGTAACAACCCCCATCTGCCTCCTGCGGGGTATAAAGACTGTCCCTTTTGTGTTGGGATGTTGACATTGGTATGCCCATTATGGGCAGCCCTCACCCATTTTCTATACAAAAAGAAATCCTGGTGCCTGGTGGGTTTTTGGGAGGGGTGGGGACATTATAGTGCTCATTTAGGGCAGCCCCCACCTCTAATCATTAAAAAGAATCCCTGGTGTCTAGCGTGCTTTGTGTCTCCCCCCCTGAGGAGGGCAGATTGGGGGATTCTGTCCCCATATGTCTCCCTTGGGGGGCAGAAATACTGACTCTGCCCAAATTATTATAGGAGGAGAAAAAGCCATTGCCCAAGGGGCAGCTCCCCCTTCCTGGTGTCTAGTGGGTGGATCCCTGCTTGCGGCAATCCCCAAGCAGGGATCTACTATGGAGGTATTCCATTGGATTCTACCCTTTCCAATGATACCAATCCCATGTAATTCGGTGCTCAGAGGGGTGAGACAGCCCCACGAGCACAGAAGCACTAAAACTGAAACGAGCCGGTCGGCTCATTTCCGTTTCAGTTTCAATGTAATGACGTCAGTGCGCCATGCGCGTGATCATTATTACATTATAAAAAAAAACTCAGGAGGTTTGGAAAGCTTCTCCTCACCACGAGGCAAAAAAAAAGGAAATCCCTCTGCTGTTTTCAGCAGAGCGATTATGCTGTGGTGTCCCTTGATGTAACGGTTACATCCATGGCACACCAGAGCCATGGACATAATAGTTATGTCCATGGTGCCAAACCGGTTAAAAACCTCACTGATGATTGAAAAGTGGCCAACATCACTACATTGTGTGACCAGAGTGAGTACGTTTCCTAGCTTCACCTACTAAAATTATAAGCTGGTTTTGAGCTGGTATCACAACTCATAATGAGGAAATGTGCGATCACAGTATTTACGGGAAATCCATCCTCCTAATATTCCAGGCTGATAATGTAAGTTGCGAAAATCCAATGCCTGGCTCATGTCTTGTGTAGTACAAGTTCATGGCCTTCCAGCAAACCCTCACTCTAATTTAAAAACAGGGATCGGAGCAGGTTCTTTCTTAGAACAAGAATTTTTGTGCAAAGTAACATAAAATGTGTCATGCCTACCCAAAGGGCTAGTGCAAAAGTCAGCATTGACCCTGTTTCTGTTCCATTTTATGTACTATATTAAAATAAGTGCCCAGTCTGATCATGACATAAAGTCTTGGGGCCACCCTCAGGGAATCAATCCACACGCTTCTACGAAAGGTAAATTGAGTAAAATGGAACAAAATAGATACCCCAAACTTGGCAATATGGAGAAGCAACTGGCTGTTGGACAACAACAACTGCAGTGGGAGGACATATTTTAAAAATGGCTATCAACAGCGCCAGATCTGTTCCAACAGTTCAAGGCAGGCCATCTAGCACTCAGTCTTTAAGGAAAAAGTGTGCTGTCAACAAAAACCCCGCTGTGCAAAGATGATGGAGAACAAAAGAACCCTGTGGCAGGCCACCTGCCTTTATAAACGCTCAGGGGGAGAAAAGCTCTACCTCAAGTGGAGAAAAGCCAGGAAAACACACAATAGTTGCGTATGGCACCGTAAAAAACAACAGGAAGAATCACAATGTCTATACGTTTATGCTCTTTTAAAACAAAGCAGACTGGCAGTACATCAATACTCTCAAAGGTCACAGTCATGACTGATGCGATGGAGTTTCAGCAGATGCATGGATTAAACATGTTCAATGATTATATTGTACTCCCTTCATTAGAGCCTGCATAACCAATCAACCTTTCTCAGGAGATAGTACTTCGTATAACACTTGGTATATCAGAAATGGGGCCTCGCAATCAAATAGTCCTTGTATATCAATGTGAGAGCATAGCTGCATGACTAAAATCCTGAAGAATATCAGAAGTAATGGGGCTCTGGGCCCAAATGGGCTTCCCGGCCACCTATTCAAAGTGGACTATGACTTCTGGTCCTCTCTTCTCACACCCCTCTATCAGTTCTGGAGGATAAACGCTATAGTCCCTGAAGCCTAGAAGTGCATGATTCTACAGTATGATGCTACAGCTGATACACAAAAAGGGAGACACATAGGAACCCACAAACTACAGAATGATAGCACAGCTAGATATTAAAACCAAGGCACATGCAAGTCTCCTAATACATGACCTTGACATCTGGGCCAACAGCATCCTCTCTGCGTATCAATTAGGCTTCAGGGAAGGGTCCTCGACGATGGATAGTATCTTGGCCCTGGCTTATCCAGTCGAGCGGGATACTCAGTCAAACCATCTTCCACTTTTCACCTGCTTAGTGGATAATTCTACAGCCTTTGACTGTGTCGACAGGAACATTCTCTGGAAGAACCTGCAAACATGGGGATACAAAACACAGACTGGGCTCTAATACAGCACTTTACTCTTAAACACATCTAGCTTACCAGAATACAGTAATAGCTAACGTGTATATGGATTAAGGCCTCAAACAAGGATGTGTCCAGGTGCCTATACATTTTCATTTGTATTTCACTGACTTAAGAAAGTCCTTAATAACTGTTAACCAAAGGTTGAGCAGGATCAACTGTTTTTGATGCAGCACATGGACGATGTGTTCCTAATGGCTCATAAAAAATGGGGTCTACAGAAAGCCCTGGATGCACTAAGCACCTACAATATCGCCAACAAACTAGTGTCCACCTGCAAAAAAAACAAAGGTTCTTATTTTCGGCCACTAAACAAATAAACTCAAACACCGCTGGAGACTGGGTAATTTGAAAATAACGACAGCCTCCAAATACAATTACCTGAAAGTGAGGTTTGTGAGCAACAGCAAGCCCAAGGTACATATCTCTTCTGTAGAAGAAAAGGCCAAGGCAGTGACTTATGCTTTGTGTAGAGAAAAACTACTGCCTTCCATCTCCTAAGGACAAATTCCCTTCCCTAGAGCCTTGGTGGACATCAAGGAGTCCATCAAGGCTCCAGTGAAGGCAATTTGCCCAAATCTCAGCTTACACCCATTATGCTATGGACTGTCTTGAGTTTGACCTATACAAACAAACTTTTGAAAATTTGGCATCTATAATTCGGTACTACCGCAGAATTTGTGCAGCACATCTAGTACTCTAAAACAAATTCTGAAGGTCATCTTCACAAACGGCAAAAACTCTTGCTCAGACTATTTGACGGTAGCCTCATCTAAATTAAACCTGGACATGTCTAATTGGGAAAATTTCTACATCATCCACTGTCTCTAAAAACTGTATTGAAAAAACAAGTAAAGTCCCTATCTAGACAGGAAGACCTTAGTTCCATCGATACCTCTGCTAGCAACATCCAGGTCATTCTAAACTCTTACAGAGATAAAAACTGCTTGCCTGACTTAAACAGCTCATTGAATAAGCCAATCTTAAAGCAGATCTTTTTCGCCAGACTCATGGTTCTACCAATAAAGGCATACATGTCAGTTGGAAATCACTGGCAAACATCAAGGCTTGTAGACGGTGCCATTTATACAAGGAATCATTGGTTCATTTTATCTGCATCTGGCTGAACTTAAATGTATGCCACACTTTAATTAAGGCACTTTTTTGAAAATACACCAAACACACTTGCACTCAGGTGAAGGAAATTATTTTTAACTTGGAAATGCCAATAGGACTGGCAGGGTTTGCCAAATGTGTTGGGTACTGATAACATCTATTGAAAGTAAGAAGAGATTTGGGATCCTTAACCCAACTTTGACAAAATTCAGTCATCTATTTTAATGATTGACACATGTCATTTTATTGATATTTTCAGATAAGTTACTATGCAATGACAATTTGTTACAATTTTAATGAATTGAAACAAATACAGTTTTTTATTTACTTATTAAGCTACTGCATAACATAAATACTATTCCTTTTGTACTACTAATGAGTGATACTAATTATTACACGTCATCTGATGGACTGTGAGACTGTCTGAATCTGTGTGTGAGTGGTTGTCTGAGGGGCTGTATGGGTGAGCGAGTGACTGTATAGGTGAATAAGTGGGTGTGTGAGTTTCTCTATGGGTGACTCTATACCTGTGTAAATGGTTGTATTGGTGAGTGAGTATGTGTGTGAGTTTCTATATGGGTGGGCAAATGGATGTGTGAGTAGCTGTATGAATGGGAGAGTGTCTGTGTGAGTGGCTATTTGGCTGAATAAATGGGTGTGTGAGTGGTGGAATGGGTGAGTGAGTAGGTGTGTCAGCAACTGTATGGGTGAGTGTGTGGCTGTGTGAGTGGCTGTAAGGATGAGTGAGTAGTTTGTGAGTAGCTGTATGGGTAGGTGAGTGTTTGTATGAATAGCTGTATCAGTAAGCGAGTCTCTCTTTGAGTGGCCCTCTAAGTGAGGGACTGGGTGTGTAAGTTGGTGTATAGGTGAGTGAGAGGCTGTTTGAGTGAATATATGGGTAATTGAGTAGATCTGTGAGCAGTTGTATTGCACAGTCAATGTGTGAATAAGTATTTGTATATGGGAGAGAGTGTGCATGTCAGTGGCTGTATTGGAGTTAGTGTCTGTGTGTGTGGCAGTATGGGTGAGTGAGTGGTCGTATGAGTGATTGTATGGGTATGTGAATGGGTATGTAAGTGCTTGTATGGGTGTGTGAGTGGGTGCATAAGTGGTTGTATTGGTGAGTGAGTGGCTCTGTTGAAAGGCTGTATGGGTGAGTGAGTGGGGTGTGAGTGGCTACATGGGTGAATAAGTGAGTATGTGAGTAGATGTACGAGTGAGTAAGTTGCTGTATGAGTGACTGTATGGGTGAGTGAGTGGCTGTGTGAGTATGTATATGAATAAGTGAGTGGCTGTGTAAGTTGCTGTATAGGTAAGTGAGTGGATGGATATGTGAGTGGTTGTGTAAGTTACTGCATAGGTGAGTGTGTGAGTGTGTAAGTGGCTCTATGTTTGAGGAGTGGGTGTGTTGTGTGGTTGTATGAGTCTATGAATGGTTATCTAAGTGGTTGTGTGGTTGTATGACTGAGTGTATCAGAGGTCAGATGGGAGTACACATGGGTATGAGTGGTTCTGTGGCTGATGTCCAGGGTGATGTCATTTGAGATGTCATGAGTGATGTCATGAGTGATGTCACTGACCATGTCATGAGTGATGCAATATTTGATCATAAGCAGTGCATTGCGGGTAGAGAGTTATAGTTAGCCCAGGTAACTATAATTGCTGAATTTCACTGGTTTTGTATGAGTGAAATCTGAGCCTAATTATAACGTCCCTGTAACCTTTGTTTTTTTCATTGAATTTTCAATTTTTTAAAAATTATGTTTCATAACTAGAACTTCCCTGTAACCTTCATTTTTTCAGTGAATTTCTAAGTTTAAAAAAAATCTATTTTCTAGCTATAACGGCCCTGAATCCTTTGGGTTTTTTCAGTGAATTTCTAGGGTTTATTAAAATTCTATTTCCTAACTATAATGGCCCTGAAACCTTTGATGTTTTAGTGAATTTCTAAGGTTTTTGAATTTTTATTTGCTGACTGTGACCTGTGACCTTTGAGGATAGGGGTGTGAGTGGCTGTATAGGGCAATTAGTGTGTGTGTGTGTGGCTGTATTGCTCTGAGAGTGGGTGTCTGAGTAGTCGTATGGATCATCAAGGATGTTAGTGGCTGTCTGGATCTGTGAGTGGTTGCGAGCAAGCCACAATGTGTGTGTGTGAGTGGGTATGTAAGTGTCTGTGTGGGAGTGCCAGTAGCTGTGTGAGGGACTGCACCATAATACAACCTCACCTGCCCCTTTATCCTACAAGAGAACACAGTTTTCAATAAAATGTCTACCTCACTGGAGTACTTTCTTCTGGTTAATTACTAAAAACGACCTCATTGGTCAAATGTCCGGTGCGTATTCTACATTATATCTATCTAATGGACCATGAGCAAATGTCTCCAGTAACCTTGTGTGTGTTTCGGCAAGGTAATGGTTCCTTGTGCATCTTGATCCATAAATCTGTGATAATATGAATTTTCCTATAGAGAAGACAACACAACTACAATGAGGTAAATATCTACCAAACAAGGATGCTTTCTCTTAACTATATGAAGTAAGTGCTTCTTTTTTAAGTTAAGATGTCCTCATATGCCACGTCATCAAGAACGTGGGTCACCAGCACCCTGCTGGTTTTCACCAACTGTCTTGTGAGGCCACCCATCTCCTCTCTCATTGACCTCCCCTGTTGCCCCCTCGTGTGAGTGTCTCTCTCAGTTCACATACAGACCTACCCTACTGTGAGGACAGAGGGTAGTATGGAGGGGGCATGAGGAAGGTCCCCAGATCTCAACAGGGTATGGGACATGGGATGAACTTGTTCTGCACCTTTTCTTATACCGTCTCTCCCGAAACTGCCTCCTAGGGGAAGGAACAGGGTCAATAAATTGAGGTGACCCTGTGATGAACTGGCAGATATGGCAACCCTGTATGGCATCCCTGGTCCACCTTACATGGATAGCAGCTGCCTATCCTTCACTGAGCATCCCATATCAGAAGGGTACCTAGAAGTTACTACTGTGCAGACAAATATCAGAGAAACTGGAACATCTACAGCTAAAGCTTACATTTGTTATTAATGGCTCTTACATTTGTGGCCTCCTCTTCTGATTGACAATGGATAGCAGATGTGCTTTAAGCGCTAGGTTGATGGCCCCACCCCCTTGTGCTCCTCTCTGCAGTCACATCTCCTGGCACGTATCCTGGTGGGAAGTGGGGTCCCAAGCACAGGTGAGGTCAAAAGGGGCTAGTGACCTCAAGTCCGGGTAGTGTATTGTCATGCAAGGCTGGATAGATAGGCTGGATAGCAGAGGTGCTTTTAGCGCTGGGGTGATGGACCCACCATGCTGGGCTCCCTTCTGCAGTCATGCCTCCTGGCATGTATCTTGCTGGGAAATGGGGTCCCCAAGCACAGGTGGGGAGAAAATGGGCAGGTGAATCCCAAGTCCACATAGTTTATTGTCCCGCACAGCGGGATAGCAGAGGTGCTTTTTGTGCTTAGGTGATGGCCCCATCCCCTTGTGCTCCTTTTTACAGTCACACCTCCTGCCACGTATCTTGGTGGGAAATGGCGTCCTCCGGCACAGGTGAGGTCAAAGTGTCAGTGACCCCAAGTCCAGGGTATTATATTGTCCAGCACGATGCAATAGTAGAGGCACTTTTATCGCTGGGGTGCGAGCCGAGCCCACTTGTGCTCTGTTCTGCAGTCGCACCTCCTGGTACATATCCTCGTGGGAAATGGGGTCCCCAGGCACTGGTGAGGTCAAAAGGGGCTTGTGATCACAAGTCCAGGCAGGGTATTGTCCCTCATGGCAGGATAGCAGAGGCTCTGTTAGTGCTGGGGTGATGGCCCTGCCCCCTTGAGATGTTATATTCCATATAGGTATCATAACATAGGCCCAGGTAATCTCATTACCTGCCACCTATATTCTCTCCCTACATTACACTTGTTAGAGTTTATAGGGAGTGACTTTTACCTAGATATTACACTGCAGTCAGAACGCGGGTTTCCCTTAGTTAGAAATCTCATACATTATGCATGAGGATTCTTGGAAGCACAGCAGGACTACCATCTCCTCTATAAAATCTATGTACAAATGTCATGCCAAACATCATCCTTAGGCCGACACAGTAATACAGCAAGGTAGGACCCCTGGAGAGACCTATGGTACATATACGTCACATCATGCTAAGATAAGACAGAGAAGACCGAGTCTTCCCAGCCGACACACTGACCAGAGATGCTGAGGTTCTTGCATGCAGACACTCCAGCTCGCAGTGGTCTGACATCCCTCGTGGGGTGTCCAACTCGAGACCAGGATGGGATCCCACAGTCTCTCACTTCAGGTAATGGGATTCTTGGCTTCACACCTACATACATGCTAGGTACACTTAGGTACATCTAGATAGGGAGGCATCGTAGGAGTACGCATCTTTTATCATATGTTTTATATATTCATATGTATTCATGACTATAGTCAGATGGTAGAGCTATATTATCCATTTACCTTTATCGTACTGCTAATCATTTATATTTTATACTGCCTAACGGCTGTTGAAGCTCATCTATTCTACACCAGAATAACAACTGTTCAATAAATTCTTATTGAAAACGCCCAGCCTGTTTATTCTGTGTATTTCTCTGAGACAGACTAAGTAAGCACGAGTGACTGAGCGAAAAGTAGTACATTGTTTCTACGGTCCTGAGGGATCAGGGTTGTCATGTTCGATGGTTGCCAAGAACTATTCTCTCATTGATAAGAGGCGATTCTAATGGCACTGTGAGCTAGTTGGTACCAAAGGCCAACATACCCGGTGGGGGTGATCCGAGTTCGTCTGACACCAATCCTACAGTGTATGTTGTCTAAACACGCAGATCCCGTATATTTTTTATAGGAACTACACACCATGGCACCGACAACGTTGGTTGGTTACTTATTTAACAGTAGAATCAGCTGTGCTATTCTCAGAAGTCCCTATTCACAAAAAAACAGAGACGTCTGGAGTGGGTAGGCTAAACTCTGCCACAGCTGAGTAGGCGAAAATACTATTTATTAGCTGTTGGTTAATTAAACTTGAAGGACACAGTGTTCCTAAAACTTGTGCAAAACACCTTATCTTAGTTTCCTCGGAAAATAATTCTTCCTTAAAAAAATGACTGAAGACGCGGATAACTCTGGAGGAGTTATGCAAAACTTGCCCCTCACAGATTGCAGAAAATACTAGAAATGCAGTCACCCTGAAACTGCTTACGAATGGTTTAACACCTAGGGATGGCATAGTAGAGTTTGTGATTGAGGCACACAAATCATACAGAACAGAAGTATTTTATTTGTGTGTTACATTCCCAGCAGCAAATGCAAGAACAAAAACATTTCACTTCTACACAGAAGGTGATGCACCACCAGAATATTGTCCGTATGAGGACATTGAGGTTCCGCTCACGTACCAGGAACATTTATACTGGTTTAAGGGTACCCTACCTCATAAAAGAAAAAGAGTAAGACTCAGCCCGCTCGGAAGAGAAGGGGCAACATCGCCAATATTAGCAGCCTACACACCACATCCTGACATCGAAACAATGCCAGGACCAGACTTACTCAAACTTCACAAATAATTAATAAAACTTTACAGAAACATGATGCAATATGTCATGAGGACTCTTACGGTCCAGCCAGTGATGGTAACAACAAATACAGCTCACGTTCAGAACACAGCAACTAAAATTACACCACAAACATTACAAGCAGTAATGGGTAAAATGGCCGCAAAACCTGAACAAATGCCATTCTGGATAGCTCAGAAGATAACACAGCTAGAAGCAGTATTCTCAAATACTAGCCCTTTTGAAAAACACAGAATGCTGACAATCTGCTTACCCATGGGGATAACACCACAGATAGAGGATTGTGCCTCTTGGGGTATAGTTTTTGTTGCCATATATACCAGAACTCATGGTATACCGTCCTTAGCTGTAATACCAGATGTATTAAGACAAACACAAAATGAGTACGGAGCAGAGCCTGCTCTAAACTTAGGGATGAAGTAACTAGAAAATTATACCCAGGTATCAGCCATAATATTAGCAAATATTAAAGGGGAGGTAGCATTAGTGGCCATCCGCCAACACCTAAGGGAGTTCAGACCTTTACAACAGGAACACAAACTTCCAAAAATAAAAGAAACTGCGTATGCAGAGGTAGGCAGGGACAGTTTGGGTGGAAAAGCGTTAAAACCACAATTGATGGGTCGTCCCGAGAAGGAGACTTCGAAGCAGACACCTACTTCTTCTGAAAAGAAGTGGGACAATAACAGAAAACAAAAAGTTAAAGAAAACAGATCTCAGTCCAGAGGAAGATCTCCACAGGAGCCCTCCGAAAGGAGGTATAACCTTAGGAATAGGAATAATATTAGGAAACCTGACAGGTATCAGGATACTGATACACGTTTGTCTCGTTCCTTTCAGGGTTCATTGAAAAACTCAGAGAGAGAAGGACAGTCAGACAGACAAGTAGAGCGTACCAAGTCCAGAGACAAGCAGAACGCTCAAGACTGTACTTCCAAAAAGGAAGATAAAGCCAAACCAAAACCACAGTTCAAAAAGAAGAAGGTTGCGGTCTAAAGATCAGACATGCTCAGAATTCTGAGGACTCGACTACTGAATGGGGAATGGGCGCTGACGATACTAGACAGTGCGGCAGAAGTAACAATAGCTCGCAAGAACCTGATGGAATTTCTGGTGACAGCGGACTTGAATGATTATATCACAGTGGAAACATCTGCTACTAGAGTAAGTTTCCCACACAAACGATATGAAATTACACTCCAAATGGAGGGGGGCAAATGCAGGGCAGTTAAAGGTCTCTTGTGGGAGAACCTAACGTTTGGCTATGACATTTTGTTAGCTGAACAAGATTGGCCACCAGCATTCATCATGGATTGCCCTAGGGATGATATGGTAATTTTACCAGCAATTTCCGACCCGTCCTCAAATATTTAAAATATACATAAGCGCAGGAGTGGGCAGTAGCCCAAGCACCAGCATTATACAAAAATCATGTTGGATGGGATGAGGATTCAACCCACCACATAATTCCATTAAAAAATACTCCAATGGCACTAAGGCAGTATCCAATAAAGCAAGAAGCTCAAAAACAGGTCAGGGAGATCTTAGATCAACTTGAATACCAAAGAGTGATTGAAATATGCACCTCTCAAATGAATAACCCTTTGTTTCCCGTATCGAAACCAGACATCAAATATCGTCTAGTTTTAGATTACAGACATTTAAACACTTGCACTGAGATATTTGCAGTTCAAAATGCACACAGTGCCGCATTAATGAATAACATTATGCGGAAAAAATACAAAACAACCCTAGATATCTCTAATATTTTTTTTTGCCAAAATATAGCGCCTGAGAGCAGATACTTGACAGCATTATCAGTGCTAGGGTCCCAGAGGCAATTTTGTCCACTTCCCAAGGGGTATAAGAACAGCCCGGGGTTGTTGTGTTCAGCCAGAGTAACTCAATTACTTCAAAATCTGGATGAGAGGCATTGTCCTATGGGGATGATATTTATCTAACGGACGATGACCTGGAGGAACACTTGAACAGAGTGAATACCATCATTTTGGGATTTGCCTCTGAGGGTTACAAATTCAACTTTAAAAAATCAAAGAAAGCCGATATTTAACATCCTTTTTCTAGGATATGAGCTTTGAAGTGAAGGGAAAAGCCTGGCAGCTAACTTTTTAGAAAAGTGTGCGCTGCTCCAACCTCCAAAATCATTAAAAAACTTACAATCAATCTAGGGATTCTTGAATTTTGGCAGAACATACATTTTGGATTACGCAGAAAGAGTAAAACCTTTCTTTGATTTGATAAAACCTGACTTTTTAGTTTCAAAACACTTACAGACACGTGTAAGTGTATGCAATCTGGTGATCCGTATAGTTGTGGGTCAATCTGGGTATACCTATCTAACATATAATGAAGGTGAGACAGAAACAATAGCATATAAATCTCATTTGTACACAAATGCTGGGATGCGTTTCGCATCTACAGAAAAAAATCTAACAGCAGTACAGACTGCTGTAGTTAGAGAAAGAGCCCTGGCTCAAAGGAAACATATAATAGTCGTTACACCAGTTCCAGCCTTAGAGGTTGCAACAAAGGCAAGCGTTCCCAACGCTATAGACTTACATCTAAGATGTATACAATGGGCTAATTCTCTCACTGCAACAGATGTAGAATACAGATATGACCCAAATCTAAAAACACAAGCATTTCTGCAATACAACCAAGAGTATCCTCTACCAAACAAAATAATGCCTCTAGATCAGTATGAATATATTATTTATACTGACGGTTCTGGGCAACCGGCTATAGGGAGCAAATAGCAATACAGTGCTGCATGTGCTATCATTAAAGGATGCAGGCAGGATGCAAAGTTTCATCCGAAATGCACAAAAACACAGTCTCTAGGAGACTGAACGGCGCAGCAGGCAGAACAGCACTAATACTGGCACTGGTAAATACGAATCGAGAATTCCCCTCACTAATCGTGTGTGATTCCTTTTACTGTGTACAGTCATATAATGAATATTTACATCACTGGGGACAAAACGGATGCAAAAGATGGCACAATCAAGCACAAAATGCTATGGGAACAGTTAGTGAAGATGAAAAACGGACTACCAAGGGCTTACGTGATACACACATTGAGTCACCAACGTGATGGCATTTACGTTGAAGAGAATTAATTGGCTGACGAAGCCGCAAAGGGGGCTGTACGTACGGCTTCGTAGCTGCAATCACTCATTCAGAAACGAGGATAGACAGTGAGATAATGGTTGCGATTATTACCACACGCAATAACACAGCAGTACCAAAAAGATTCCCACTCAAGTACTCTTACAAGTTAGATGCAAACAATGTTCCATTTGCTCAAATTCTAAGAGTGGGGGATAGAGTAGTAACAAATATGGATTGCAGGTTAGGATTAATTCTAGCAGCACACAATGGTATAGGTTCTGCACACGAGGAGTGTCTGCTACGGTTTCTCTATTGAAACAACGGTACTGGCGGCCAGGACTGAGAAGGAAGACTAAGAACTATGTCTTGAAATGCGACATCTGTCAGCAGATGAAAGGCTCCACCGTAACACGGCCAGTGCAGACACAATTATTAATATCCGACAAACCACTCACATGTGTTTATTTGGACCACTGCAGCCCCTTACAATCAGATGGTGCTTACAAGTATATCACGTTTGCAGTGGATTCCTGCTCTAGGTTCCTATGGGTGTAGCCCCAGCGCTCGGCTGACTCTTGAACTGTTATAAAAGATTTGCGAGTCTTTATAGGGACAAATGCAATTGGCACATTACATTCTGACTTTGGCCCCACGTTTAGCTCTAGGGCTTACAAAGAAGCCATGGGAAGTTTGGGTGTAGCATTGCAGTCCTCCTCTCCGTACCATCCCGAGGGAAATTTGGTTGTGGAGAGGAAAAACCAGGACTTAAAGCAATCTTTAACTGCTAGAGTATTAGGTTTGGGTGGAAATTGGGTAAAACATCTGGATGGAGTCCAGAGGGCACTAAACAATCAGCCGAGAAGCTCTCTGGGGGGGCACACCTGATGAGGTCCTATTTGTGACGAGAATGTGGGTACCTGATCTTGATTGTGAAGGCACAGTGGTGGATGAAAAACCTTTTGACATCCATGAATGTTTGGCTATTTTACAGGACCTGAATGAAAGCAGGGTACTGCAGAGTAATGTCTAGACGAAAAGGACCGCCACTGGGGAACTTAAAAGTGTTGCAGCAAGACCTGTCTGAATCCCTAAAGTTGGGGATCTGGTCAGAGAAAAAATAGCAGACAAAAAAGAATTTGGGCTATCATACAGAAAGCCTGTACATGTCCTGGCAGTTGAAGGAACAAGAACGGTACTCCTGCCACCTCTTGCCGGTAAAAAGGAGAAAAGATTTGCCTCAATTGACCTAATGAAACCACACTATGTGGCCGATACTGAAAAGTAGGCCTCGTGAACTCCGAAGCAACAGACACCCTCCTTTCACAAATATACAAGAAGTTCAAATAGAAAGACTAATCAAGTTTGAAGGGTCACCTGCACGGAATGAAGGACTAATCAACAATGCAATGTAACTCATTCCTCTTAAAACTGATGTTCTACATGAGAACTCCGCTGAAAGACAAATTTCAATTCGACCAAACACGGATATCTAGGTCAACATGCCCCAACAAGAGCAAGCTACAGTTTCCACAAAAACTGCAGAACTACAGAAAATGGATCGAACTGCATCTGTCTATTTCATTGACTTTGACACCTTCTCGTTAGATGCAAGTGAACCTGAAACCACACCAGCCCAAAGAACTTGTCTACAGCAATTTAAACATTTTCTGAACTTTCTTAAAAAGACTTACCTGGTATCACCTTGGGTGGAACTCTAGGTATCTACAGGAATACATTTCTTTCTTTTCTGGATAGGCCTCGTAATAGTTTTTAGCATGCTTATTAATGGAACTTATCTTCAAGAAAGCTCTACGGCACAAAAAGTGAATGTAATTCTGAGACCGCACTTGTCATCCCATCGTGAAAAAAGAGACCTGTCATCAGTGAACATTACAGCAGTTCCTATACCTGATGGTATAGTGTGGAAAAAGGTTGATTCAGATATATTTGGCCCGACTGAACTTTTAAAAATACCACATTTATTTAAAATATCAATGAGTGATATAAGTACCTCCAGTACATTTTCCGATGATTGGGATTTTGAAACCATAAATAACATGTTGTCTGATTTAGAGAAATCTGCTGCTTTTTCTAATAATGAAATGTTAGAGGACACATCAGACTTTGAACAAATGTATTGTATCAACATTATGGTCATCACTTTCTACATAAATATGCTAACCCTGGAAATGTTTTACATATCACCAATGGGAACATTGCCCGACACCGCCGAAAAGCAGTTCAAAAACATTTGCACACAAATTTCCATATTTTTCAGGGTTTAACACGTCAGACCCAGCCTCATATTACTATAAGGTTGCAACTACACCAGCAGAGAAATATATGTTGACAAACACCAAACAGATTTATTCTGCTTCCTTTATTGCCCAATTGTTTGAGCAAGGGTTTGACATATGGAAAGACACCATAGACTTAAAATCAGTCTGGGGTACTAGGGACTGGTAGGTCCAGGGAACAGAGGCACTATTTAGAGCATGTCTTAATTCCTTGACAGATAATGTTCTTGAATGAAACAGTGCAACAAACACCTTGTCTTGGGTTAGCAAGGAATAAATATTTAAATACATCTCGGGCGCCAGCACCATCACACACTAAGGATAACAGAACATCACAAAAAGAGGTTACAGTAAATGACATTTTGCAAAGCAATAGATCAGACCCCGATTGGAAGGGATGGTTGATTTGGCCCATAGAAACCAATAACTTTGAGGAAAGATTCTTGGATAAAACTAAAGAATTTAGTATCAATAGGCCAGATCCACATTATGTGCAAAGACAACATCGGGGGATAGTGACACCATACAGTGCTGGGAAGTTATGCCTCCATTGGCTACAAACCTCAACACTCACACAGGTGAAACAACACGTATCCTTACTTTCACAAGATGTGAAACTATGGGATTTTTTAGTAGGTCCTAGGAAGCCACGTCACAAACATTTCTATTACGCTGTCTACAATGAGATTTAGAAAATATTACAACAAGAGGCCACGGAAAGATTATGAGAAATAGATCGTATAAACCTAGAGAAAGCTCTAGCAGTGGTCGACAATGGGTTAATAACACGAACATCCAGAATATATTCACTGGGCAACATTGTATCGTCTGCTATCGATGTACTAGAACAAGATTTGTCCATATTACAACACAGGCAATCTCAATTGCGTTCTATTGTGTTGCTAAGCTGTACGCTGCAATCTTTGCGCGCAGGCTATGTGCCTTGACGTTTCATAAACAGCACATCTCTGTTTTCCTCGTATACAATCTGACAGAAAAACAGATAGGAATGGCACAGAGGGGAGCAAAGTATACAATGCTGCTCATTGAAAAAATGGACAGATTAGCCTTCACAGTGGCAGAGTCACCGTCCATAGAATGGTCAATCCATGGCCACATATCTCTTCCAGTCACTACTTTTCAATTTCATTATTGCCTTGAACAAATGCAGGCAGGCAAATATGAATGAATGGGTAGGGAATTCATCAAGTAATCTTGGGAATTACCGTACAGATTTTGATGCTGGAGTGGGGAAAAAGAAGTGTTTCTAAGCGGTACAAACTGTGAGAATACTTTAAGTGGATCACTTATATGCCAGGATATAATGCTTCATGGGGCCTGTAATGGTTCAGTAGCAAACTTATCCTGTCACTTAAAGGGTGCCCCAGCTGCCGTGATCACTCTCGTGTTCAGGCTACTTTCAAATGGGAGTTACCTGATGCCGAATGATCAAGGTTGCTGTGGGATGCTTCCGGGCATCGCATATCTGGTAACTGTGAGTTCCAGGGTTACTTGCTGTATGCTGGTATTGTTTCCACTGACACATACAGTCAGGGAGGTGCCATTATGGCCTTCACTAAATGTTTCATTAATACGGTTTGATACTTTGAGCAGAATGAAAGCCGTGCTTATACAGAAACCCGTGCCCTTAACCTCCGCTCGAGAGACTTTTGATCTTCAAGTAGCAAGGTCTTTGGCAGAGATACAGGCACTTATATGTACAAATTGCCCTTTTCATTTAGCAGAAATGGTAAAACGTATCTATAACATGTCTGATACAACAGGCATTGTCCACCTATTTAAGAACATAGGTTCTGGACTGTTAAGCACCTTTCAGACGGTCCTCGGAGTTATACCAAACTTTATACACTCCGAATTCGAAAGCATATTTGGAGGGCTGCCGCTGATCCTGTTTGTAATAGCGGGTATCCTGATTGTCGTTTTTCTGCTACGCAATGGACGTCCCAGTCACCAAGGAGATGGAAAGACTACTCCTAGAGAGAAAATACTGTGATCACATGGCACAACTTCTAGGCACATCTCGCCTAAGAGAGCTAAGTGGTTCTTGGTTCTTGTCATTTAGACCAGTCTGGATGGACTGTATCTTACCTGTCCTCCGATGCCTGTTTTGTGGGGAAGAATGCGTGTTGGATCTCTGTCTGATACTCCCATCATGTGTGCAACCGGACGTTGATGCTTTACTGGACCCGATAATGGCCCATGTGCTGCAGTGTCCCCAGCGTATTCCTATGTGGATGGTGGCATTCCTAGATCCACCACAGGTAGTATCTGCTCCTGTTGGTATGGGCACCGGCTCCTCCTCTGACACCCAGGTCTTGGATGGTGCACAGGCTGCCCCAGTACTGGCTGTTGACAGTACGGAAGATAATCTGTGCTCAATTGACATAATATGTGAGGTGTTCCAGGGACCGCCAGCTACGGAAGCAAGCAACAAGAATGTTGCATCTACCAGCCAGGACACATAATATTTGACTTATTTTGGCCCGTCGTGTGCTGGGAAAAAAATTTACCTTTTGGAAAGCAAACAGAAAATTGGAACGCCAGATAAAAATTGACATTCTTTTGAGCATGCATGGCTTTCAAATGCTTGTAGGAGTCCAGGCTATACCTACGGACATATTAGAGCTATAGCTTAAGTGTCAATTTCCTCTTTTTTTACCTCTTTTTAGAATATTATATATTATCAACTGTCAGTCGCCAGTAGTTAGTTATAGTTAGGACCTCATTTCTATCAAAACATTTTTTTTTCTTTTGCCAATATCTTTGGGGCAGTTTGACGAATCTTTGCGAAATTTTCAAAACGAATGGGGCGCTCTGGTCAGCTCCTGTCTTGAAAGTTTCGGGGTGATTTGTCAAGCGGGGGCTGAGGAAAAAGGGGGATCCCAAAATGCGTTTTCCCCATGCTAATTTCCATAGTTACTTTAGACACGGTTACAGCCTGAACTGCTGAACAGAATTATACCAAGTTTGGCAAATAGGTAGGTCTTGGTTCAGAAAGCACTCTTTTTTTTTTAAATGGTGTAAATCCATTTGGTAGTTAAAGAGAAATTCAAGAAATAAAAAATGTATATATCTGAGCACCGAGGAGGAGTCACGACTCGTCCTGAGCACGAGCTTCATTCTAATTGGCTGTCAACACTCCAAAGCAGGAAGTGTTGGCAGCCATCTTGTGACTCGATAAGAAGACAGAAAGAAGATGATGAAAAACAAAAAAAGGGGCAGGGTAGAAACACCCTGACACCCTAGGCCTGCTCAGGGGGTCCCACAAGGACCACCAGGCCCCAAAAAACATTTTTTTAAAAATAATTTCGGCCGAATTCGCACTGGGTGAGCGAATTCTGACAAAATGATTTTTAAAAAATGAAGTGCGGGCTTCCATGCTTTGTTTGTTAAAAAGCCCCCGGGTGGGCCAAGTCCCTGGGGAAATACTAAATTATGGTGTGGGGACCTGTAGGAACCCCACAGCCCCGGGGACCGCCACTTCCCTGGGGCTTTATAAATTATGCGCAGGGGGCAAGCGGCCCCCCTGCAGCCCCGGGGACCACCACCTCCCTGGGCCTTGTGGAAAAAAGGCATGGGGGCCTCATGCCTCCCCACGCTGCCCTGAGGACCGCCACCTCCCCCGGGCATTGCTTGTTATGTGCAGGGGGGCCACGACCCCAAGCCCCGGGACCACCTACTGCACGCAGGCTTAAAGTTACATTAAAAAGTGCAGAGGTGCCCCTGGACTTGCTGTTTGCTATGACAGGGTGCAAGCACGTCTCCAGTCCTGTCATAGCAAACTCTGCTTTGCTTCGTTGACGCAAGAGCAGGAAATCCTGCTCTTGCTTTAACAAAGCAAAGCAGGATTGCTTTTGAGCAAGGAGAGCTGTATGTCAGCAGCTCCCCTTGCTCGAAAGCAATGACGGCTCCTGCAGGAGGCAGGGATCTGACGGGACCGTGGGGGCATTGGGGCTCCCCCCACGATCCCCAACGCTAAGGGCCAGCCCCGGGGGATGGGGTCCTCGGGGCCAGAAGTGGCCCGGGAGAGGGCCTGGCGGCCCCCTCTCTTTTTACTTTAAAAAAATAATGGCCGGACCCCGGGGGATGGGGCCCCCGGGGCTGAAATTGGCCTGGGGAGGGGGGCCCCCCTCCTCAAAATGTTTTTAAAAAAAAGATTGGCCAGGCCCCGGGGGATGGAGTCCCTAGGGCCAATAGTGGCCCAGGGGAGGGGGGCCATGATGCCCCCCTTCCCTATAAATATTTTAAAAAAGAAGAGGCCATGCCCCGGGTGATGGGGTCCCCGGGGCTAAAAGTGGCCCAAGGAAAGGGGCCATGTGGCCCCCTTCCCTATATATATGTATTTTATAAAAGGAGGCCCTGCCCTGTGGGATGGGTTCCCCGGGGCTGAATTCAGCCTCGGGAGGGGTTCACATGACCCCCTTCCCATTTAATAAATACATAAATAAATAAATAAAGGTCAGGCCCCCTTCTAAAAATATATTTGTTTTAAAGCCGGCATCTCGCCAGTGGCCCTGCCCCCTTCCTGCAGCACTCTGCAAACGCGCCCCCTGGCGCGTTCCAAGTTGGTAAATTAAGTCCCCATGAATACTGAGGGTCCCTGGAGTCCAACTAGCCCACCAGGTACCTCCAGTAAGCGTCACACAGCTGGATTGCAGAGTGATGGTCTGTGGTCACGCCCCTTTTTACATCACTCCGCAAAAGTGCCTCTTGGCGCACTACTGGTTGGGCGATGAGGTCCTCTTGTGTCCTAAGGACCTCAGGACACAAGAGGACCTCATACCCCGAGCAACAGTGCGCCAGGGGCCGCATTTGCAGAGTGGTGTAAAAAGGGGGTATGGCCTCAGACCACTCTCAGCAATCCAGCTGTGTGGGGCTTACTGGAGGTACCTAGTGGGCTAGCTGGCCCCCAGGGACCTCCATGAAGAAAGGGGACTTCATCCCCAACCAAGAGCACACCAGGAGGCACATTTGCAGAGTGGTGGAGAAAGGGGGCGTGGCCTGTGTCTACCTCTCAGCAATCCCACTGTGTGGGGCTTACTGGAGGTAAGAGGTAGGCTAGTTGGCCCCCCAGGACCCCCTGAAGTGAAGGAGACTTCAATCCCCATCCAAGAGCACACCAGGGAGCGCGTTTGCAGAGTGGTGGGTAAAGGGGGCGTGTCCTGTTATGAGAACTTAGTAATCCTGCTGTGTGGTACTTACTGGAGGTAATAGGAGGGGTAGTTGGGCCCCAAAGGATGTCCTTGGGGACCAAATACCTCTCTTGTTACCTCCAATAGGTCCCACATGGCAGGATTGCTAAGACGTCTTCAGCGGCCACGCCCCCTTTCTCCACCACTCTGCACACGTGCCTCATGGCAGACTAAGGGATGGAGGATGAAGTCCACTTTACTCCTGAGGGACTTTGGGGGCCAAGAAACCCTCCTGGTACCTCCTGTAAGTCCTACGCAGCGGAATTCCTGATCGCAGGTCGGAGGCCCAGCACCCTTTCTCTACCACTCTGCAAACGTGACTACTACTTATATAAGCATCTTTCTGCACCTCTGACTTAGAGGTAGTTTTAATCCCCCTGCCCTACTATGTACTAGGACCTTACAGAGGAGGTCATGCTAATCACAGGGGTACCCCAACGCATAGTGTTCCCTAGTTTATGTAGGTGTTTTCACTGTATTCTAAGTGTCTATTAGCTTGGCACTGGCTCAAGGCCTGGTTAGTCAGAGTCAGTTACCACCAGTACCCGTCAGCAAAAAGATGGGGGCACAGGATGACTTTGCAACAAGACCTCTTTCTGCACCTCTGTTGGTTCTTTCTGCATATCTCTTGCTTCTTTCTGCACTTTTCTTCATCTTTCTGGACTTCTGTTGCCTCTTTCTGCATTTCTTTTGCTTTGCCTTTCTTCCTCTTTCTGCACATGTCCTACCTCTGTAGACATAGTTAGAAATTAGCATTTAAAAAACCTTTGAAATTCACTGAAAAAACCTTAGGTTTCAGGGACATTATAGCTAGAAATTAGCATTTAAAATACCTTTGAAATTCACTGAAAAAACCACAGGTTTCAGGGACTTTATAGTTAGTTGGACAAAACCAGAGAAATTCGGCCGTTCAATACACCTTGGCCTATATATATATATAACACATATTTAAACTTCACAGAAACACACAGTCACTGGATGATGTCATCAGTGATATCATCAGTGATGTCATTTGAGATGTCTTTAGTGATGTCACCGACCATGTCATGAATTGTGCAATATATGATGTCATCAGCAGTGCATTGCCGGCGTGCGAGTTATAGTTAGCTGAACTATCTATAACGGTCAAATTTCTCTGGTTTTGTATGAGTGAAATATCCAACTAACTATAACGTCCTTGAAACCTGTGTTTTTTTCAGTAAATATATATAGGATAAAGTTTGGTAGTTGTTACAAATAATTTTTTAGAATAAGTTTAGTGCAAGTATACATAGAAATGTGTTGCCATAAATATCTCCTTTATGCTTATCACTGTTCCTCTAGAAAAACAGAGCAGAAGGAGGAAAAGCCACATCTCATTGTCCTTTTGAAAATGCAGCTTTACTTTTGCTCTGTGACCTGCCTGTCCCCATGGCAGCTGGGTCTGGCAGCAGGCACTGTGATGTCAGAACACAACTGTAATAAGTTATTACAGTTGAGCGGCCATGTCATTTATTTATGAATGGCGTTCAGGGATGTCAAGTTGCTTGTAATAAGGAAATTAGAGACAGGTTTTTATACAGGGATTGTAGGCTGCCATGTATTATAAATAAATACTTTTTCACAAATGAAAATAAATGTAGGTGAGGGACACTCGCCACAGATGGAACAGGTTTTGGTACTGGAGGTAGAAGGTTCTGTCAGTCAGTGAAATGAAGCCCTCGAAACCTCGAAATATGTTCCCATATCTGCTGGCGCTCTCACTGAAGCTGGTCTTAGCCGCTCACACAACCCCGGTGATGATTAATGTGAAGTTTACACTGTCTAAACAGACTTGCAACTCCCGATGAAATTCATCATCCTTCCTATCAGCAGGTGCTACATGCTGTGGTTGTCTTTGATTTAACCTTTTCAGTGTGTTGTAGGCTAGTGGCTGATGGTGACAAGTTACCTTTTATTTTGGTCTCTTTATAAATAGCCCTCCGTGGCTGCACATTCCACTGTGCTAATAAGTAAAAGTGCTTGCTTTAATAAAAAATTAATTTGTTTTTCAATTTACAGCTCACTAAACCTACTATTCAGGCACGTTTGCGAGGGTATATATATATATATATACAAATAAAAATTCAGATTACTGAAATATTGTGTTTTCCTGATTGACTCTGACTACCATCCTATGCATTTCCGAAATGTGTTTCATTATTTAGAATAATATAATAAATACTTTTATATCATACTGAAAAACTGCTACATAAGTCTTTAATATGTGCCACTTGCAGATCTAAGGACGGTCACTGATTGCACTCTACTGACGTCCTTACTATATAGTGTTGGCTAAGACAGACCTTTCAGTACCATGTTTACATTCTTTACTGAAGGCTCTTACAAGACAAACTCCCCCTCCTGAAGCCCAGCAATACCTGAATTCATAGTACAAAGGGGGAATCTTTAAATGGGAACTTCCCCAGGATGATTTTATTGGAAAACTTTCATTCTACCAAATGGAGCAAATTGGTCACACAACTTTCTGGAGGTCACTTATAAATATTCCTTTGTTATGTAATGTGTTACCTTAACATTAAATTCATTTTCCATTTTCCTTCGTGTTTTGAACTTTGCTTTATTACAGTTTTATCCTCATACCTTAACATAGTGTGAATTTTTAAATTATCCCATATCTTAACTGGTTTTAAGATTGGTGGCATCTCGTCATTCATGGAATTGTTGCCTGAATTTCTTTGTTGCTCAACTCTAGTTAGAAAATGTGAGCCAAAGTTTAGCCTATTGAAATATGTGTCAACTCATTACGTGTCAGTACATGTGAAACTATGTGTCAGTACATGGGTCATTCTGCTTTGACTGAGGATGAGGCCTTTATTCATGTGGCAAAGAGCCAGAGCTGCCGACTTGGGAACTTGGGAACCAGGTTTTAGCCTCTGCGTCCGCTCACTAGCTGTGACTTTGGGCAAAACCCTTAATCTCCCCGTGCCTACTGAAAATGAATGTGTCCTTCTGTAACCTAACCAGTGCTCGTGTAAAGCGCCCCACTACCTTCGGGTCGAGTTTGCGCTATATAAAACTGGAAAAAAAGAACTGTGTTACATTGGCATGTCTATGTGTAGATTCCGTCAACATTAGCAGTTATCAAGTAACTCCACCACAGGAAAAGGACTAATTTGGAGTTTAATGTGAATAATCTCTCACCTTTTATAATTGTTAAATACACATGACAAATATAATACAATTTACTCAGCCTTTAGTGCCATATCCTCTCACTAGAGTTCAGTCAGTACAGTAAGTACGACACAAAATCCAATTTTGTAAATTATGTCAATCATCAATCTCAACTTTTCATACTTAGTTTTAGGATGTTTTTAACCCTTTCACTCATGCCAGTCAGTCCTCCTTTCCCTGACACTCTTTAATCCTGTTCCCCAAAGGAACACGTGGTGTTTGTTCGAGAATAAAGGCTGCAGATTGTTTACATTCAATTTCATACATAAACTCCAGTAAGCAGCATAAAAAGTTATATTTCATAATCACATCTGCATATTCTTTTTTAATTTCAATAGAGAACCCTTCCTCAGGTTCAAGTCCTAGTCTTGCTACCATCCATCAGTGGCGGCTGGCACGTAAGGTGGGTGATGAGTGGGGATCAAAACTAAAAAATACATCAAATATAAAAATGATCCCACTTAACTTCCTGGTGTAATGTTCTCCTTGCTCGGGTCTTAGCTCCATGCAGTCTCCAAGAAACTGCAGTAACCAATTCTGGCACTGCTCTCATGGTGCATGAGAGCAGCGGCAGAATTGGAGGGCGTAACCGCTATCCTTTCTCCTGTGGACACTGGAGCACTATGTTATCACTAACACAGCTGCCATAGACAGCTCGGTTAGAGATGTTCAAACTGTGCATGTAAGGCTGTCCGTCGCAAGACGGCTGGCCAAAAAGACATGCGCACTTTAAACTTGTAGTGCCCTGCCTATCACTGCATTCTGCTGCTGCCTGTTTGGCAGCAGCAAAAAGCAGAACACCCCTCTCCCCGTCCTGACGCTCAGCTCAGGACGGAGTTTTGAAAAATAAAATGGCAATAAATGAACTTTGTTACCAGTTTATTTTTCCACTTTTTAGTGGAGTGACGCTCCTCTACCTTAATGGAGGAGCCGCCCCTGCCGTTCATCCATTTGGAGGATACACCGAGGAGGACCAGCCGGTTTGCTGAGGGGCCCGCAACAAACTCCTACCGGCCGTGCAGAACCGGGAGCGGGAAGCAGCTAAGCCTGGGAAAATACTGTGCGCCGAATGGTCAGCATAGTTTAAAGGGACCAATCTGGGCTATAAGGGTGTGGGGGCCAGAAGAAAGCAAACTACTATCTCACAGTCTTCCACACTCTGTAGTTCACAACTGGTATATTGCCTTGGTGACTGCAGCTTCACCCTTCCCCCCACTTTTACCCCCAGCTTTGTTCTTGGTGTGGGTCTTCACCTTGCTGCCTTCTCTGAAGCCGGGGGCTGCATGCCTCCTTCTTGAAGTGTGGGGCCCTGACCGGATTGGTCAGTTTGAAGGGCACTGTCCAATCACTGTGCATCATTTTTGTGCCCCTCCCTCTTTGCAAGGTCTTTTGGTCGAGCAGGCCATTTGGCACCAACTGCCCTGCTGGGACAGTGCCATTTTCTTGTTCCTTGGCCTCCACTGTCCCTCATCTGGGTATAATGCTTCTATTCCCTTAATAGCCTCCTGTTCCAGGCTGGGTCTTTGCTCTCTCTAACTCAATGTGAATGCAATGTTTGTTGATGAGCAAGTGCAACAGAATAACATTGGGTCATTGTCACTGGCACTAAAACAACATACATTTTTGACTGAAGAAACGTCAAGAACAATGTTTGACGAGACACTGATTTTTTGTTTAGTTGAATAAATAAAAATCCCCAAAATAACACGTACTTAATATCTTCCCAACAGTGTACTAAGTTATAAAAGAAATCACTGACAAAAAACAAAGACGACGGTTGTTTTAATCTAATTGTGTCTATAAGGATTCTCCAGCAACTCAACAGTTAAATCTAAATGATTATTCAAGCTTTTTGTTCAATAAAATGAAGAGCTTTTTCCATCTATAGAAAATTGCAGCCGAAAATGTCTCCGCGTTTCGTGAGTTTGTAGAAAAGCTTTTCTTTAACTAAACATTCATTAAACTAATTTGAAGTTGTCATTACTCTTCTCCCCTGCTGCTTTACATCATATTATTCCTAAGTGTTTGGAGAAGTGCCCCATAAACACACGGTCTATTTCCCTGCAGGGTGTAATCACACAGTTTGCACTGTGATTTACAATGCATTGTGTGGCAGTATTGTGTGGCAATGACAGTGTCCTAAAATCTGAAAAGGTATTGCTCTCTCACAGAAGCTGGTGCCCTTTGTTTTATTTAAACAAAACCTCAGTAGTTTGCCAAATCCATCCCTTTCACCAGTTAGCCATTTACAGTCCTGACTGGAAGTAGATTCTGTGCAGTTTAAGCCAGACGTTGCATAAGCCACAGACTTGCAATGTGCAATTGTGAAATGGGAGACAACCCAACAAATATGCACTGCAGTGCTCCTACACAAACTACTACTACACTTATGCCCGAGACATTGATCCTACCTTCTCTCCCTGCGGAATATCAGGTAAGAAAACTCACCTTTATTCATCTTAACTTTTCAGGTGTACAGTTTTATTGCTGTTTGCAAGATTCTACAAAGAAGCGTGCTGAGATGCTAAGCAAAACATTCAGTTCACGTTATTATGAAACCACTGCAGAACATCCTAGTCCACAGTTTAGACACTGAGTAATGCTTTTTGTTAGAAGGAAACAACATTTATACAGAAATAAGATATTGTTTAAAAATTTAGGGGTATATCAGCAACAACCAGCGATAACTATCGCTAAGCGCACTTAGCGCTAGGATAATTATCGCCGGCTAGCTTGGATTTTTATCGCTGAGATAGCGTGCTATTAGCAACGCTTAACTCAAAAGCAATAAAAATCCTAGCGCTAACTGCCAAACGTGAGATTATCGCTGGAAACCCAGCGATAATCCCACGAAGTTTGGCGATAGCTTGCTGATAGGGCCTCACATACTTAGTCATGATATCCACCTTACATAGGATATCATGGCTTAGTCAGTTTCAAAGCAGGTGTAAGGAAAGTAGCGATAACAGAGGTTATCGCTACTTTTCTTGTCGCTATGCTGCTTTGCGTGAGGCTTGATAATAGGAGAAATGTCGCTTAGCGACATTTCTCCCGTTATCCTGGGGAGGAACGCCCACTTTGCATCTCATTAGAGATGCAAAGATGGGCGTTAGGAATTCAGGCGCTAAGGCAAGGTTTTACGCGATAGCATGACCTTGCTAATATAGCGATAAAGTTATCGCCGCTTTTCGGCCGAAAACGGCCGCAAAAGCGGCAATAATTTTATATCGCCGCCTTGTAGATATGCCCCTTAGCTTTTTTACTGCATCTTAGCGGCTGGGAGGGTTAGCGGGGAGGGTTGACCTCAAATGCTCGAGTTTGTGGGAGTTCTAAAACTTTCCATGGAAATTATTTTAGGCAACTCCACCTTCCTACCCTTTGTGTGTCATGTACTCACGTGCAATGTTAGACACACGTGGGGTAATAGCATCAACATAAATTGTTTTACTCTTGCATGTAGGATTTTTCGTGTGCTAGTGCAAAAAGAAAATCAGGATACCAGTTTCACATACAGCAATGTTACTCAGGGTTGGTGTGCATTTCAGTTTACTGTGCAAGGTACATTCCTGCCTGAACAACTCTGTTGTAGTAAATCACTTCCAAAGTGTGAGTTTGTGAATGCCCACATACTTGAGATTTTCTGATCATTCATAAACTCCTCTTTGATGTTAAGGGGTATGGATTAACCCTAAATTTGGTGGAGGTGGTTTTCTCCACCAGGAAGAATGTTTTCCTTGTGGAGAAATAATGTGAGAAAATCGTGCAATTTCACAAAGGCGTGTGCTTTCCCCAATGTGGCATTATATTGTGGCTACAGTTCTGCACTTTGGTATTACTTGGCATCGTCCCACTGAGGAATTTTTGAGTTCCTTGTTGAAAATATTTTAAGTGGTAGCTTTTGTTATAGGGAGTAATAGAGTGATCCAGAGTCTGGGAGACCATTCCTGAGAAATCTTGTTTGAGTGTCATTTGATTCAAGGTTTTAGGTATTGTCTGCAAAAGTCGAATTTTGGCACCTGGAAGATCTTGAACTTCGGTGTCAGATAATTATGGGTGGACAACTTTGTAGTTCATACTGGAAAATTCAAATGTACATGATATGTTTTTTAACAATGTATTATCTTTCAATATGCTTTTATGGCTGTGTTCCAGTGCTGAAATAAAGCTGATATAAGTCAAATGTACATCCTTATTCCAGAGGAAGATAAAGAATTGTTGCATGGGGGTGATATGATTCCATCAAACTTCCGACCTTCCATCCTCCAATCTTCCAATGGCAGTCATGCAACACCACATTCGGAGGTGCAAAATTGCAAATCTGGATCTGGGGGGACTAACTAGAAGTGCATTACCATAGTCGGTCCAGTTTAGCACCAGGCCTGTACTACTAAACGTAGGTTATTTTCTTGTGTGAATAATCTGATTTTCCTCATAAACCTCCTTTACATTGGGTCCCCTTCACCAAATTCTTGATATGATTAACAGGGCACAGCCTACAATCTAGGATGAAGCCTGATGAACTGACAGATGATCTACCTTAAAAAAATGCAACCATTTAATTCAAAGATATTCCTATAAACTGAATTAAGACAATTTCATGCACACTTCTTATAATAGGACCGCTGTTCAAATGCACTCATACAATAGAGAAGGTGGCCACAAAAACTGACACATTATAAACTATTATCAACTAACTTCAACACACAGTGGTGCAGTATCAGACATTCATTTATTTATTTATTTTTATTTTTGGAGTTTTATATAGCACTGGCTAGACCCGGAGGGATCAGAGCACTGTACATAGGTTGAGAACGTGCAACACAGTTTACATAAAAGTAGATACACACATACATTTCCAATATTAGAGGGGTTAAGCGGAGCAAGGGATAAACACAGGCCAATGCCTCAAGGAGCAGATGGGGATCGGGAAAGAGGCAGAAGGCGTGGGAAAAAACTTCAAGTCCAGCAGACCTGTACAAGCAGGGCACGCTCAGGGCCAGTCCATCACCACCGGATCAGAAGCAAGGATAGACCAAAATGGATTAGGTTTAAAAAAAAACACAGGAGGGTTTGTGGAGGAGGCACAGCACCGCAGCGGGACGGTTTCGCTCACCAAGCCGAAGAACAGACTGACCACAGAGAAGCCATCAAGAAAGGTAAAGATGGCTGCCATCTTCATCGACAGGAAGCATGAAGGAGGCAGTGGGGGAACCAGAGTAATTTTTTGTGGTCCGGTGCTAAGCAAAGACAAAGCCGCTGAAAACAACATCATGAAGTAGGCAGGCAGCAAGCAGTGACTCCCATTGAAAACCTCCCATCTCCAGGAAGGAGGACTCCATCCGAGATCGCCAGGACTGTGTCCTAGATCGTCAGGACTCCGTCCGAGGTCGCCATTCCCACAATACCTCAGCCATTCAAAAGTAGGGATGAGACGTCAGACCCCAAAACAACTAACCCATGGAGGAAAGGCTGTCTCGACTTCTGGACCAGAAGAGAGGGGTAAAAGGGCTGAAGACTGGATTAAAATGCTCTCTCCCCGATCCAACCGGGGGAAATGATCTCGGGGACCACGGCAGCCGCAGCAGGAAAACATAGAGGGCCGGCATCTGCAAAGAAATGCTAGTGTAAACTTGCCAGTGGGAAAAGAAATTGTGGCCGGAGACAGAGCAACAGTGGGCAAGACCGGAAGGTAGGTGAAAGCCAAGGGATTATAACCCAAAGGGTGAATCCCGAGCCCGACTCTTCTCGGCTGCATTGAGCAGCTCAACGGGGTAATTGGCCATTATGCTGGAATCCAATGGCATTGTTTGATTTTTGTTTGTTGTTGTCGTGTTGCCTCAATTTCGGCGTGAAGAGTCATAGCAAATATAGCAAATAATAGTATTCCAATCCCCGGGGATGATGAGGATAAAGGGGGGCATATTCCAGGAATATCGCCAAAAGGCGATCCCTCTCCTGGGAGTTCCAAACAGAGCTCCTTATCCATCGGCCATCTTGCAGGATATAAATGCAAAACACAAGAACATCTTAGCCACACACTCCAGCCATGATTATGAATATTTCAAAGTAGTAATTACTAACTAGCAGAGAATTGTTGACAATGTTTAGTGGCGGCACTGTTTCTTAAAAATAGCCTTCACCAGGATCATTTGTATCTATTGAAGCTTTTGGGGTTGTGTTGGATTAAACACATTATAATCATTTTCAATATGTTTTTGTGTGTGGTGAGGGGTGTGAGTTGAGGTTGGAGGCCAGGGGGAAACGGAACCCCTATACTAATTTGGGTGCATGGAGCAGGGAGAGCTACTCTTTTGTTATGGACTGGTCTTCTCCTTCTCTCTCTTAGATGGTGACTACTTAGACTAGTAAGGAAGACCACTTGATACTCAATATGCATTATGGATCTGTGCCCACCACATGGTAATAATGGAATTGCGTCCAATTGGGCCCTTATTCTGGGGCAAAGGTTTTAGGGTGTATTATGGCCTTTGCATCACGCAGTACGCTTTACCTTTTACTTGTCATGTATTCATTATAATGTTGTGACATATATACATCTACACAGATTAAATACCTATACCAAGTTGGATAAAGTGAAAGTTGTAGCTCATTCAACTTTTAAGGTTTCCCCACTCATTGAAGGGGCACTTTAAATTTCAAAACATCATCAGGTAATCAAAGCAAATTATGTGTTCTTCCAAGCTACCTAAAAATAAATCATATATGTAGAAAACAGGGTGACCTTGCTATACCCATTAGAACCTGGGTACCATATGTGAACAATTGTTCCAAAGGAGTCATTGATAGAGAAAGTTTAAAGTTTTTCTATGATATATTGTAGCAATGAATACAAAAGATAATCTAGTTTGCACAAGATCTAAACGCATTATCTAAGAAAATGTAATTTTGCAAACTTTGTTAATTATAATCAAGTGTATAAAACAAACGTATATGCATACATAATTGAAAGTGTTTATTGCAAAGATGTACATGGCATACGTGCTTGAGTGGATAAATGTCAAAAGTGCAACACAAGAGAACAGCAGCATACATTTAAGTTAGGGGAAATGAGTCCAATTCAGTAAGTCATAGAAACTCTTCAATTTATTTGGGAATAATAAGTTCTGCTGTTGGTTGTCAACAACCATACAAATCTGTTTTCCATACTCTTATAAGAACTTGGGGATAGATATTTTCATGTGCTAGAGGGGGTTCAGTATATTCTATGTGAAACTGTGATATGTGTTGGTCTGCTATCATTCCTTGACTTATGGTTCTAAATATATGCAGAAGATATACAGATCCACCTCAGACAAAATGATAGATGAAAGATCCAGAACATCATTGCAAAAGGTGTAATTAATGTAAGCGTACTTATAAAGCACGCATCCAGATATAAAGCAGGTGAGCAACCAACGTCTTTTACAGGAAAAGGGCATCTTCAAGTCTGCCTGAAATTTGGGTGATGCTGTTGCATTAGGATGAACTAGTATGAGTTGTTGCTTGTACTGGTGCTCTTCAGAACTGTGCGGATGGGTATGTGGGATGTGGGTGGCAAAAAATTATTCATGTTGTGTTAAACCTTCTTGCTTCCATTCTGGTGTCATTGGGTAGACAAGCTTTGAACCTAATTGCTTTGTATAGTGAGGTGCTAAAGTTTCTCATCTTGAAGATGATACATCAGGCGTTGATGAAAGATAACAATAAAAATCTATTGAAATAAAAAAAAAAAGAAGATGACGCAGGCAGCAACCAGAGCTAGTGAAGAACTGAGTGGTGGAGAACCTGTAACCTATTTTAGGTCTTTGATCAGAGCACCTGCAGCATGAAGGTTCCTTTTCTGGAACATTAAATGGAACTCTGGTGTACCAGCCAATAGGGAAATACACTCAATGGCAAGCGATAGCACTTCTGAATACTGATACTGGAAGGGAAGCCTTGTCTCTGCCAAGCATAGAGGAGACATGGATCCACAGACTTTACATGTAAATGATAATGATAGTGGGTTTTCACAGTTCATTGCAAATAACTAATCTTTTAGTTGTTCTTGTTGCTGTGCCTGCTGGTTAAGCCTCAATTAGTCTTTAGTTATCCATTCTTGAATGGTTGTGAGTAATATTTCTGATCACTTCCTGATTAGACCTTTGGGTAGAAATGGGTTTCATCTGCTTACTGATGAAGCTTGATATCATCATCTGGCAGGAGTTCAACTCTTCTTGAGTCAACATATATTTGACACTTTCAGACTGGTGTTGTAAATGGTCTACACAATGAGCTAAACACCATAAGCCTTTGAGTCTGTAGTATTGAAATATATGTGTGTAATTGTGTGTATACTTATAAATTGTTTAACAGTTGGTCAATCTTGCAATGTATTTGATGTGTTCGTTATTACAAAGGATCACAATTTGCCATTCATATGTCACCATGTTGAACAAACACTGAAGGCTAGAAGACCAAAGTACATATCTAACTAATCATGTAATGAGAGAGGGCTTCAAGACATTTAGAAACATTTTGTATACATTATTGTCAGATTTTGAGTCGTAATACCTTATACAAAAATCAACCTCCTACTGGAACACTCCGGCAACTGCACACACTCTGCAAGTTATGGGTACCTACAGCAACAATATGTTCATTCATGTTACCTACATTTAGCTATGAGTAAGTGAGAGACATATAGATGAAGGGGTCAATGGACACTTAGATTGAGGGGTCATGCCCCAGAAACATATCCTTCATGAAGCAGTTGATATGATCAAAGACTTGAAATTGATGCACTCAGCCAATTAGTAGAAAGTGGTCCTGCAAGCCCTCTATTGAATCTTTATAAACAGGCTGTTATCTGCATTACCTTCACAGAGAAGTAGTGGAAGCGCAAATAGTAATACATGTATACAATGGGAGAACTAGAGCAATAACTGCCAAAGTGTCTTGGACAACAGAGTTAACTTGTCAGCCTTGTAAATTCAAAAAATAAAATTTAACAACATATGACAACTGAGGGACTGATCCATTAAGGACTGCTTTGTCATATTAGAAAACTACATCCATACACCAGTTGCATAAATTTCCTATTCTAGTTCCCCAAATATAAATAGGCGGAAATTCGGCAAGGTGGAAAATTATGCATGAGCACACGATAGAGGACTGTGAAACTACACACATTATTTTCTCATTTATCCTGGAGGTGAAATAGCTTCTTTTATACCAACATTAGACATGTGATGGTTCCCTCACCTTACTGGAAAGCATCTAGTTCTACCTTTCACATGAGTATTTCTATGCGTGTTTTCATGGAATGAAAATGGCTGCTAATTACTTTTCAATAGTCACAAAGGTGTTCGTTAGTGAACAATCACTTCAATTTGCAGTGAGCCCATTCCCCCCCTTGCGCCTCCATTTACAAATAAAATAACAAGTATGTTGCATACGTATAAGTGCAAAACAAAAGTAACATTCCCTCATCCCTGCTTAAGTGAATCAGGATGTGGAATTTATTCTAGGAAGTCACTGCATTTGCACACCTAAACATCGGAAACTGGTGCTTCTGTTGCGCAGTTCATCTGACATCTCTAGATTATTCAGCATTCTTAGTGCATTTACCAGGCGGCCATCACTTGAATAATTGTGAATATGAATTCTAATGAGGATGGTACCCGCCACGATGCATTAGGAGGACTCGACAGTCAAGTTGCGTGCTACCCACTCCCAAATCATACATTTCAAACGTTTGCTTATTCTCATGGTTACGATTTGGACAGATTGAGAGTGTGCTAAAAGGCTGGTTAGGGAATGGGCCATGATTTTTATTGTAATTTTTTTTAACTTACTTTAAGAATAAGTAACTAGAACATTCAATTTGACCAGTGACCAAATGAAAAGAAATGCACACAGAATTGGCTCCAATCGTAGGTTTTCTTGACAAAGAGATCCAGAGAGATGGGTTTCCAACAGGGGAAGGATGCTTCCATTGATGATGGAAGACACTTTAAGGAGGTTAGGACTGTCCCCATCTGCTAATTACATTTACTTAAAATATAAAAAATTTCTAGTACCACCATAATGACTTCAGACATGACTCTTGCATGTGGTTCTCATTTTTAGCTTCCAGTGGATAAACACATCCAGTTTGAGGCAATTAATTTTGTTCATGAGTTTTTTTCTCAACATGGTCCCAGTTCTTGTTAGCTGATTTTTAAATAGTGTGCATCGGCCTAACAGCTTTGGTCAAGAAATGCTTCAAAGTTAAAACATGTATTTCATGTACAATGTAAACGGTTGGTCGGACACTTTCACTTTCAACGCTCTTCTTTACTTTGTCTAACCCTTTACATCACAGCTTGTCTTTAATACAGAATGGCGTTCACAGTATAGCTCCTCTCTCACCAGGCCACCCCCCAGAATTGTTTGACTACACCACTTTTTGCCTGATGCTTGATGTGATTGTGAACTCAAAGTGCACTGGGTCCCTGCTAGCCAGGTTCCCAGTGCCTGATTTCTTTCCCCAAAACTGTTCCACGATTGGTCCAACTTTAGTTGCTCCAATTGTAACCCTGGTACCTAGGGTAAGGGTACTGACGAGGGTCCTCGGGGGCTGCAGCACTGATTGTGCCACCCCAGTGACCCCTCGCCAAGGCTATGCACTCTGCCACTGCAGGCTGCATGTGTTTATGGAGGAAAATCCGAAGACTTGACATGGCACCCAGCACTGTGTCTCATGCCTCCAATGCGCTGCATAAGACATAGGTAAGCAACCTTGCAGGCCTTCAACTCCAAGGCGGGTGCACTATATACTATGTGTGTGCATACCTGCATGAGCAGATAGGCCCCTACAATATCCAGTCGATTCTGTGAGGTTGTAAGTAAACAGGGAAGCCATAAAGAGTACATGGGCTGGATACCCGAAAACAAGAGTTTCCTAGCTCCATGATGGCTTCACTGATTTCTAAGGTGTTTGGTACCAAATTTCTTGTCTTAATAAATCCTCACTGATGTCAGTGATAGATTTATTAATACATTCACACAGGAGACTCTTTTAGAGGGTCCCCTGATAACCTACCAAGCTCTGGTGTGGTTCCTGACTAGTTTTTGTCAGTCTGCTACACCAGACATGTTTCTGACCTCATGGGGTGAGAGCTCGCACTCTCAAGAGGACAGAGACAAAGCCTATTCTGGGCAGAGGTGTTGCACGCCTCCTCCAGGACAGGATGGCCTTTTTGGGCCGGAAGCTTAAAAGGCCATGCTGTCTTTGAAATCCAACCCCAGAACCTACAGATAGTGGGGGAAGACAAAACCCCCATTTCCTGCGCCACATTTGGTGGGAGAATAGGAGGGAAATCTAGTGAGGCTAGGAGGTGTGCCCACCTTCAGCCTACGCCACCCCTAAGGGGGGGCAGGTGAGGTGGACCCCACTTTTGACTTGATCTTGAATATGGGGAAAATAGCCTATCAGGGTCAGGGATATGCCCACCCCCCCATGTGGGGTAAGCATATAGAGGGTGTAGTCACCCTACAGGTAAGCACCCCACTGGCTACTACCTGCCTCCCCTTCAACTCCCCATAAATATAGTATTTAGGTGGTTCCCGAGACCTTGACTTGAGATTCCACAGACCTAAAGAAGACAACGGAAGAAGACGTGCTGCTGATCCAGGAACTGAGCCCTGCTGCAGAAGAAACCAGCGCTAAACCCTGCCAACTGTGAAAGTACTCAACAACTTTGATCTGCCGTCCCTACATGAAACCTGTGCAGCCTCCAAGACCCCTGGAGCCCTCCCAGCCTTAGCCAATTGCCTAGGACTTCCCTTTGGACTAGTGGTAAAAGTCCCAAAAGTTGCAGCAGCCAAAGCTTGTTGGTCACTAGTCTGGTAACTGACCCCTTCAACGCATCCACCAGCCAGAGAGGACCTCACAGTACCTGTGACTGATGCTGGAAACAGCACCGCTCCTGTGAGCCTGTACCTGCTTTCTGGTGGTGTCAACTGTGTGAAAGTAGCAACTTGGACACAACTGCCCCAACCACAATGGACTGCCCTGACTGCACCTGTAGATGAAAGCCGCCGCCAGCACCTATGATCCAAGTAACCCAGAACAGCCTGCTGTGCCCGAGCCATGGGACTTCCAAATCTCTGACTACCCTGGAGTAGAACTTCCCCTGAACTTTGGGTGACCATTGTCCCCCAAAACTCAGTGGCGGAGTGTTGCTTCCATCAACCGCAACAGTAAATGTGTTGGCAGTTCGCTGCTATCTAACCCTATGCTTTTCTTCCCCCTGACCGCGACGGTCTCTGCCTCACAGTAGTGACTGCTCTATGCTTAAAACCTTTCAGCATTTGTGTCTTGAACTGTATTTGGTTAAAAATCGACATCCAAAGAATGTATTAACCTTTGAAAGAAGTTCTTGATTTAAAAAAATAAATATAAAGATACAACTTTATTCTTTTACAAATTGGTCTCGGATTTATTCTTGAGTGTTCGTCTCATTCACTGCCTCTGAATGTGACAACAAATGCTTAGCACTACCCTCTGATAAGCTTAACTGCTCGCCCACACTACCACAAAAAGAGCATTATAATTATCTGCTTTTACCTCTGCACACATATTGGGGATCTGCTGGACTCTCTTCACAGTGTACCTCATTTTAGTACACTATATAGAGAGCCAGCTTCTTCCAACCACGTTTACCTATTTGAATCTTTAGTGCCAAAAGGTTGTGTTGGTGTTAACAAAAGTATCTACTGTGTGTATTTTTTTTGTTTTTATTTGCTTTACCCACCTCCGTTTATTGACTTCACTGATAATAACATTTCAGTATGGAAGTGAGATAATTATTAAAGAAGCCCAGCATTCTGTGACTTTAAAAACAAGTACCTGCTGGAAGGTTTTTTCAGGAGCCTCCCTCTGCACTGGCAAATTCTGGAGTTGCTGAATATCAAGGCTCATATTTTGATTCCATATCATCACTCTTTTTTCCCTAGTGTTTAGTTTGTAAAACAAACAGAGGCATTTTTATTTAAGGTTATGCGTCCCCCTTGATCCATGCAAGGGCACCCAGGGCGATGCAAAACGTAGAATGGGATTTACCAAGCCACGCACTGCCACCTTGTGTGGCCCTGCATTGCTTCGTAATCCCGAAGTAATGAAAGACAGCACAAGTTGCTTCCTTGCATTACTCTGCCCTAGGGAGGTGTTCCGTAGGGGGAGTGTGGGTGTTCCCACGAATCCACTCATGGATTGTGGCGCATTCCCAGATTTACCATGAGTGGTACACCTGGAAATGCGTCAACATGCTATGCCTTCCCAAGGGAGGTGTAACAAGGATAATATGTTTATTTCTCCTTGTTTTTCCTCTTTCTAAGTGTGCTGCATTCTGTGAAGGAAGCTGTCCTTCCTGCAAAAAAAACAAATCCTGCCTGCAACGCAGGCACCCTTGCAAAATGGTGCAAGAGTGCCTGCATTTGTGCTAGGCAGCACATAGTGTGCCAGTGCAAGGAGAGGACAGGAATGCCCCATATAATGTTAAATACGGTGCATTCCAACCCTCTCCCTGTGATGCAATGCAGGCGAGCAAGGTGTCTTTTGCGTGCCATTTTAATAAATCTGCCTCTAAGTGTTGCAGCTCAAAGTTTTGCTGAGAAGCCCAATTGGTTATGTGGGTGTGCTGAATACCAAGGCTGCTTAGTCTTGATTCGACCTCATGCCGTTTCTATCCATGACCAGACAGTCCTTGCACCTTTAGTTTAACCTTGACCATTACTTGTTTCTCCATTTGTCATATTTGCTTCTATTTTTCTCTTCCACCTTCTTTCTCTATTGTGTGTTTTTCACCCTCTTGCTCAGGGTAAAAATCTGATGAAGAAAAATAAGTGCCGGTGGGCCCCACCTGCAACCACCAGTTCAATTTAGGCAATGATTAGCCCCACACTTTCTGTATCTCTATCTCACACTTTCAGGCACCTCTTCATTTGACTGTGTCACTGTTTTCGAACCTTTCTTTCCTCCATTTCCCCTTTTCTTCCTGTGTTGCTCTAGATCAGGAAAAAATCTTATCGCAAAAAGTGTCTGCCCCCAAACATGAGTTTCACTTCCCACCTACATCCACCGGCACACAATTAGAACTACGACTTACTAATAGGTTCTTCTTATATTTCACCGCTTTAAAAGGTTCCAGTTGCATAGGCACACAGACAGAATGTAAATGTAATAAATATGCATTTTGCTGTGGCAATATTTGTGTTTTCTCAGTGTATGACCCTGTACTGGATGGTTGCAGGCTATTTCATTCCTTGGCTTTTGTACTTCTTACTTTCAGAGCAGTTATTTAGCACGAAACTGCTAGGTTAAAGCTGTTGTCATGCTGACAGAACGTCTCTTCAATAACACAGCGTGCCAGCTTCTCAGAGCACACCTTGAAGATCTGGTCACAAAAGTGTCAGGATTAACAGCCCCCCATTTGCATAACTGTAAACTTAATGTAACACTTTTCAGAGCTCGTGTCCGCTAAAGTGCACTTACTGATGAAACAGAAAATCCTCTAAAAGGTTTCCTCAACTTAAACCAATTTGTAAATTTGTTTTTTCGACATAAAACATTAAAGAAATTAAAGCGATATGCATATAATTAGATTAATATTCACATCTTCCACGTTACCTAATTTTAATATAAAAAAGATTAAATATCCACTCAAAGGATTAGAGAAAAAAGTCAAGCAGCAGCTACACATTTACATTACCTTACTGTGCAAATTATAAAACTAATTAATCTGAAGTTTCATGAAAATTCAATTGGATATTTATACAAAATCTCAAATTAAGGTACTTAAAATTCCCTGCAACAATGTTTTCTAATGCGTACGCATATACAGTCAGCAGCACTGCAAAACACAAATTATATTACAATTGTCCCATATTTTTCTAATTGGCAAGTTCGAAACCTCTGGTTAAATCTTTTGGAGAAAAATGTAATGTTCTGATGTCAAATTAATAAAATAATCTAATTCCAAAAGAAAAACATCTATTCTTTGCCCTTAGTAGAAATGCCTTCCAACAGATATTTGATTGTAATATTAAACTACATCTCTGTGGAATCTTTAATGTTTAACGGCATAGAACAGTAGAAACTTGTCTAGGATGAAGGAATAATTATGGTAAGTTAGGGAGGAATGTCTGAAAACTAAAGTTCAGCTTAAAGCAGACGTACACACAAACACACACAAACACACAGCTTAAATTATGTATGTTGTTGGAGTAACCCAGAACTCCAAGCATTGCTGGATCTGATTAAACAATCTGAGCAGACTTTAAATATATAGGTGCAGTAGGTCTACATATATTACCATGCTCAGATATTGACAAATACAGCTAGACACTTTATCAATGTATCGATCAATTCATCAAGTTTAGAGTCTGGCAGTGAGAACAGGATTTATTTTTGATCAGTTGACTGCCATACCTGAGGCAACACAAACTACCTCCAGGAATGTATATGCAGGATTGTAAAACTGTAGTAGAAAACTTTCAGTATATAGTGAGAAATGTAACTTATACACTCCTGAACTTTTTGTAACTAACATTGCAAATAGTTCTAACACTAGAGCACGGGAGAATTGGGGACTACAGTGCCGTTGCCCCACTGAATATCGAGGGCATCAACTCTCATGTGTTTGGCAGAACCCCATGACAGCACATTATAATATACTCATTGAAATCAAGTGAGAAAGTAGAAAGTCAAGCTGAACCAATTTAAGCTAGCATAGGTCACTTTCTTCAGTGTCATTAGAAAGGGCAAGTTCCCTGAGATTATTCAGTTAAGATATAAGACACATTCCCAGCCCTTGATCAGTGGTGCAAGAAGCAGCTCTAGCCATAGGGAAGGTTACTATGTTGGGATAGGGTAATACTTTGGGGACACTATGCATGTACAAGTTGTCTGGAGTATGTGTTGTGAAGCCTTGGGAAGTGTACTTTACTTGTTGAGCACATGTGCACCAGTATAAATTTAGTTTTGGCACAAAGGAGACTGAGGGCTAAATTTTTTCACAGACCCAGGTGAGGCAGGTCAGTAGCACTGTGCTGTAGATGTAGTCATATGCTGAGCAGCTTTGCATCATATGGTGCCTTACAAAAAAAGCAATTGAAGAAGGAATTTGCAGTGATTAATCCCATCTCCAAATATGTAATTAAAAAAGTATATTGAACTTAGCAATGCTTACTCTTCTTGTAGACTAAAATAAACAAATGTTTTGCTGAGGTTGTACCCAACAACAAAGAGAATATAAGGGTAGGCGCATATAATACATTGCTCCTTCCCAGGTTCTTGCAGTTTAGAGTCAGTTATAGGAGACGACAAAATTCTACTACTTCTTCATCAGGAATGAGATGACGATTTCAGAATATGGTACAGTTGAATCTCAATAGTATGCCTGGGACATAATTCCAATGGAGCGCAAGGATCCTAAGTGGATGTTGTTAACTTGCTTCATGACTTTAACCCCTTCGGTGCTCATGACGGAACGGTTCCGTCATGAGCCACGGTTGAGCTGTGCTCATGACGGAACCGTTCCGTCATGACCACGCCCGCGCAGGAAAAGATCAGCACAGCAGGGGAATCCGTCCAGCATGGAAGGGGTTAATACATGATCTCTTGTCAACATGCAATGTGATTTGTCAAAAGCAGTGCAGGTAATGTCTATGATGTTTAGATTTGTCAGAAGCAGTTATCAGAGGAACTTTTCATGCAGTCGTTTATTTGATCCACTGGAATTACAGTTAAGGTACCATTTACCAGATCAAACAAGGATCAAATAAGGAGCAGTCTGAGACAATAAACCCAACTTTCAGACCAAAAACTGAACATTTTGCCCCATCTCTCCAGTTCTCCAGCTGAGTGTGAGATGTATGATCTATGATAACAATCAGAGTAAGGAAGTACTCCAAATGTTAAAGACTATGGGGCAGATTTACAACCCCCTTGCGACACTTTTGCGGCACTGTTGCTTCACTTTTTGTGATGAAGCGGCAGTGCATCAGGTATAATGTATGCAGGGTGGGCATCCTCAAGCAGAAAAGCCTCGTAGAAGTGACACAGTGAAATCTGCAAGATTTCACAGACCACTTCTAGGACACCACTGCGTCAAAACATTACACCTGCTTAGAGCAGGCATAAGTAGTGAAGCAGTATATTAGGTATAGGCCTCCCCATGCATTGCTGGAGTTGCGTTGTGCTTGCTACATGACTCCTGCAATGCGTTGCTTTTGTGCCAACAGATGGGTCAGAATTTCTGACGCATCTGTTTCTCTTTACGCCATGGTGTGCCCTATAGTAAATACGACGCATCCATGGTGGCGCCAGGGTTTTTTTGTCCGGTGCAAGGAAACTGATGCATCTCTGCTCTAACGCAGAGATGCGTCAGTTTCTTGCAAATCTGCCCCTATATTCTGAAGCAGTAGCTCTCCAAGAGAACGAGCAGTCATGACAACTCAAAAAAGTGGAAGTCTGTAGTCAAGCTGGGCAATCTAAGGGGTCAGCTACTGACCTGCAATGTATGTCTGAATTCAAACGCTACTGGATAAAAGCTACTATGACACTCAAATTATGGTCTTAGACATAGGGTCACCAGGGTGGGGTTAGGGGAAGACATGATTTTAAAAATTGCCTTTCAGCCCCAAACCACACTGTCAAACTTACCAACAAATGCCACCAATAAAATTGAAGTGAGGTTGAAAAATCTGCCAAATCCCACAAGTCAGAAATCACTATTCCAGCTGATAAGGCAAATTCCAAACTGAATCATGAAGCATGCCTAGTGTCACTAATAATGCATAAAACCACAGCATGTAATATCTGTACCACCAGGTGTCATAAAACCTACAGTCAGAGAAAAACATGCCACAGCTGAGCATAACATTTCACACATGAACCACTGTCTTGCTTTAGTCAATTATTACATAATTGTATGTCTTAGTCTTGCCTTGTGACCTTGAGAGTAATTCATTCAGTTAAGAATGCTTTCAGAGATAAAAACAACATATTCAAAGTGATTAGTCACCACCCTCAGTGGTAGGAATATTTTCAGAATGTCTTTAAATATATGAATAGAAAAATACTAGTTTTGAAAGGGGAGCCTGTTAATGGTAGGTGTTCAGAATTTGAATAAATTAGAATTCAAAATCAGGGGATGCATGGATTAGTTTATATAAAATATAAAAATCATGTTCACAGGGAAAAAGGGTCATGGACCCAAGCTATAACTGAAATGGATATCCAGGTGTAGCACCAATAGTCAAGGGAAGATGGACAGTAAAAAGGGCACTATTTACTCTGAGGGCTCACTTGTTAGGAAATATTAATGTGCTGAAGTTTATGCTAGGCCTCTATGTAATAAATGGAAGGATAATCTCAAACCAAGACTGATTCATTTTTAATCAGGTTTTAATTTCCCTAGAAGTGCGACAATCACTTACATGGTGAAAAACTGCTTTTAAAATAAAAAGTGAATAAAAAAATATTACATTCATATATATGTTAGGATTTTATTAAATAGTTCTATCCAACACCAGTTACATTGGAGCACTGGTGCTGTCTGCAGAAGTCTTCACAGCTCAAGTAAAGAATTCAAAGGTGGAGTACTGAAGGCACAAAGCGAACACCAGAAATATGTGATTAATTTTATGTTTCCACATTGTGTTTGTTTCATCTTGGGATACTGCAGCATCTTTAGTCTTCTTTCACTTCTAGAATGTGAGAGAGTAAGAGGAACTAGTCTCTTTTATGATGAAACATTTCATGATTTAACGAGCATTGAGAAAGTGAATAGGTCTTCCCTTTTGGACTGATTGCTTTTGCCAATACAGTACACCGGAAAAAAAGAAGAAAAAAAGGCATGATGAAACAATCAAGGCATGCAGAAAAATGACAATACCATTTTTTTTTTGCTTATTTACTGATTTAAGGTGGTGGATGCCACTTTAAATTAAGAACAGAAATTGTGGTTAGAAAGCACAAAATGAAAATAAAAGAGGACATGGGTTGAGGGAGACAACAGAGAAGTTTGAGAGCAGCAGCATACAAGGGAGAGAGCAACATGGGCATGGGGCTTTTGTATGGAGAAGCACATGAGACAAAGCAACATGGGGGAGAAGTGCAGCAGAGAAAGAGCAACACGGAGAACAGGGAGCATAGTGGGAGAAGCACATGAGAGAGAGAACCATCAGCCCATGAGGGAGAGATTATTACCAGGTGTGGGATGGGTATTGGTAGGGAAGAAGCACACAAAAGAAAGCATTGGAAAGCAGATGCACTCTCATAGAGTTCTTAACCAAAAAGAAAAAAGTAGTTCCTTAAAGTGAGTAATGAAGTATGTAAGTCAGCCAATCAAAAGGATGGTAAAGAAGTTATGCTCCAGGGGAAGAATAAATACAAGAAGAGGAATATAAGCCACTAAATAAGAATCAAGCAAACAAGAGTGACAATAATATCAAGCAATGGTAAGCAATGGGCGGGCTGTGAGCCCACAGTAAGATCGTAATTGGTGTTTTGCAAGTGAACAGCTTGTGCAGTCTGGTGAGCAAGACCTAAAAAGGGGTAAAATGCCAGCACAGTGCCGGGTGAAATGGAGGCACATTAAGACCTTGAAAGTGGAGAGTGATGAAATTTGTATGTGGTAGAGCATAAATACCTTCCTCTGATGTATCGGAAGTGAACTAGTCCTGTAGCCGGTTGCAGGTTTGGAGTTTCTCTGCCAAGAAACGTATGAAAAAACATGCTAATTTGTGCATTTTGCCACATGTTTCTGCACAAATAGAGTAAAAATCCAGAGGCTCTGAAGGGGCACTAATTAAACATTCCAATACTTTTGTTGTATGACAGGGAGCCTTCGCTTACCAGAGATATTGGGAATTACCCTTCCCAGAGCACATTTAAAAAAAATGGTTAAACAACAGTCAATTTTTTGACACGTTCTCTAAATGTTACCTTAAGTTCTATATGTGGTTAAGGCAGCTAAGAAAATTTTGTCAGGCAAGGTCACATGACCTATTACTTTTAGAAATGTTTTGAGCATCTTTCTTTCCTACATTTTTCAACCAGACCCTTAACGATATGCCCTATCTCCCCTGATACCTCACAGTCCTCCCTGGCCTTAGATGTAACAGCAACCTCAACCTCGTCATTATTAGAGGTGATGTTCCTAATGCAGAAACCCCTTCAGGCAATATTAGAAGCCCTAGTTGAGAATAATGGACAGGGGAAATTTCATAAAACTCAAATACAGAGGATCATGAAGGCTAAAACAAATTATTAACTGCATGCCCACTCTAGTACGCCCAGTGACAGAAAAAAGAGATCAGGAGGTAAATGCGTCAGTTGGCACAGATGAGATAGATCACACACAGCCTGTATGTTCCCCTATGGTATACATTTCAAACTACCCAATGCTGGTAATAAAGAGGGGGTGGCATCGGGAGCCAAAGAGGCACATACCTGGTCCTAAGATAATAGGGACAATGCAGACACTAAAAAAGAAAGGGGGTGTAAAATGATGTTGTAGGAAAGGGCAGTGTGTGGCCCCAGAGCTAGTGAGGCAACAGAAGAGTGGAATGGGAAGCAAAAAGAGGGTGAGTGGGACTTTGAGCAGAGATGGAGTAATAGGTCAAGGGAAAAGTAAGGTATTGTCTGGAAGTACACACCCCGAAGATCTGTAGAAGAGAAAAAAAATGGAACAGTTGGATTCAAAAAAGAGGGAAGCAGGGTGAGGAAGAGTAGCCTGGTATAAATAAAAGTGGCGAGTCCACCTTAGAGCAACTCGGGAAAAGTGAATGCTTAATGCCAGCCAGGGCTTCCAGAGACGGGAGGAGTGAAGAAAAGTATAATAGAAGGGATAGTTTATAGGTATTTATGGAATCAAGTGGAAGAAGGATAGGAAGGAAACGCCAGAGGAAGCTAGAGCCCCTGAACCGCTCGCATCAATTACAAGTGCTGGCTAAATGCTCTAGCCTGGGCAAGATTACAGCCAGCGATATAAGGTAAATAGGTTTCACAATAAACTTGGTAGGAAAAGAGGTGACAAAGGTCCTTTTTTTACAGAATGTGTAAAACAGATGGTGGTGAGGGCCGATGGCAATTGGAAAAGGAGGGTATAAGATTGGTGCAAGTTGGTGCACTGGGAATGGAGGGGAGGGGTCCCAGGAGTCTTGGAGCTCTCACCCACCATGTAGGATTATGCCCTGATCAAACACAATAAGGCTTATCAGGGGATCAGTATAGAAGACCATTTACAGATAGAAGTAAGGGAGGTTTACAAGTAACTATAGCAAATGCTATAAAAGGAACAATGTTGAGGAAACAATTCAAACCTCTGTCTGATTCAATGGCATGTTGTGATGATAATACAATGGGAGGGATGAGTAATCTGGATTAGGAAATGGAGTACTCACACAGGTTGTGGATATTGACGTGGAACATAGGGGGTATAGGAGACAGTTAACACAAGATACTTTTAAAGAGATGTTGGTAAGATATGAAAATATGTGTTTTCAAGAGATGTGGCTGTGCGATATACAAGAACCATTAGATGGATTTTTAAAGTTTACTAAAGATGCAGTGCGTATGGGCTCAGGACGCCCTTCAGGGTGACTGATCATTTTAGTATCGACTAAAATAGCCACTAAAGCAACTAGGTTAAAAGTCGATGGCTGTTGGCTAGTCAGATAGAGCTCTATAGTGGCCCCTCGGCGGGAGGACAAATAATTGTGGCTTAGATATACATCCAGCCAGGGCATTTTTATAGATTTAGATGCACAGTTGGGACTGTTAGAAGAATATTTGGAGTTAATCTGTGCAGCAAATGCAACACAGTTGGTAATGACATTAGGTGAATTTAATCTTAAATTCGATCCCTCTTTTAGTGACAAATGGTTTGAAGAATTATTAGCCATGACACAGGTGCCCCTAGCTATTTTCCCTAGATCAGGTGATACCGTACAAGATGAAACCCTAGTAAAAATCGTAGCATCCATAGAGCTGTTCTGTGTCAATGGACTAATAGATACCGACCGCCTGCAAGACAGAATTTTCGTATAGGTAATCAGAATTGTCGAACTGGCTGTGCCTTCCTAAATGCTTGGCCCTTTCCTGAAGTAGAGGTTTTGAAGTACTGCGAATTAGAGGTAGTGACAGCTGTCTGATACAGGTAATACTCAGGATAGAGCAAGGGGTGCAAAGAGATATAGTGTCTCCATTGCTGATAGAGTACCCTCGATGTATAACCAAAGTATACCTGAGGATATTTTGAAATTGCTTAACGACCTGATGGTCGACTATATGACTCTCTGTAAACCCGAGGAACTGAATAATGTCCTAATATGGTATGGCCAGGTGATTGAGCAGGTGGTACATTGTTTGAGGGTGCAACTAATATCAGGTCCTGTGACTACAGAATGTGATTATGACAAGGGGGTAAGAGAAATGGTTGGTTCAACGAGTGTAGGAGCCTTAAAATTGAGGGTATGGAAATGTAAAAGACTGCTTAGGAAAAGGCAGGATAAGATAACAGTGAATAGCCTCCACTCAGCAAACCTTGAGTATAAAAACAAGTTGAAGGAAAGGAAATTGGAATATATGACCAAAAATTGGCAAATTATGCATGAAGTGATAGGCACAAATAACATTAGAACATTTTGGCAACTGGTGCGGGAGGGGAATTTGCATGGGAAAATGAGGTGTTTAGTGAGAGCAGATGACTGGATTAACCACTTGAGCAATCTGTATGATAGTAATCGGGTAGATGAGAACTTGGAAAACACGATTAAGGTTGGTGTCGATATAGAGCTGCCCTTCTCCTTTCAGAAGATAAAAGAAACTATCTAATCCCTAAAGCCAACCAAAGCAGCAGGCCCAGATAACCTACCGGCAATTATACTAAAAAATAATGTGGATTGGTGGGCAAGTTTCTTTAATATCATTTTCCCAAAAGTCTTGACTTCTGGGAACTTTCCAGAGCGATGGAAAGGGGCAATAGTCAGAACAATAAATAAAAAGTAAGACACCAAATAGCCCAAGAATTATTGCCTAATTAGACTATTGGATGGGGAGGAGAAAGTATTTTCAAAAATTCTGTTAGACGTAACGAAGGTCTGGGTAGACCAAAATTAACCTAATTGTGATAGAGCAAGATGGCTTAAGGAGGGCCACTCAACAATAGATCGTTGCCTTAGTCTAAGGTTAATGGCAAAAAAGGCAAGTGTGCATCAAGGCAGATTGTTTTGCTGCTTTGTTGATTTCCTTGCCACCTTTGATTTGGTCAATCATAAGCTATTGTGGGAGATGCTGGGGGGCAGCTCGGTATCAACAAGGCATTACTCTCGCTAATCCAGGAAATGCATTTGCAGAATTGGGCCCCGGTGATCTTGGATACCCATTGGACTCTGTCAAAGAAAGTACAGATAAAGAATGGTCTACAACAGGGCTGTATCCTGGCTTCCCTATTATTCTCATTATTCCTGTCCAACTTGCCAAATACATTACGTAAAGCTGGTGGTCTGTGCCCTAAGATGGATGAGACCCATATCCAATGTATGCTATATGCCGATGATCTGGTGATAGTGGACATGACGGAATTCAGTCTGCAAAAGAAATTCAAGTTTTTTTCAATGATTATTGTTTAAATACATGTCTTACGGTTAATTTGGGCAAGACTAACATAATGGGGCTGGGGAAAGAAAAGGGGGTTTTTAAGTGCCATCTGGGAGAGGTCAAAGTTGAGGTGGTGGTCAAATATAAATATTTGAATATGTGATTCGGTACCAAATTGAATTGGAGGGACCACATAGAATCATTAAAATCAACTGCACTATCCTCAGTATAGGGCCTAAAACAGTTCAAGCGGAAATATAGAGGGCCATCTATACGCACCATTGTGTCAGCTTTTAATGCAATGGTCTGCTTTTAATTCCAGTACGGGGGTGGAGGCATTATCTTTAGGCAGTAAATTGGATTTGAATTTTGAGGAGGGTAAACAGCTACTTGCACTTCCACCATCAACCGTTATCCAGGCTGTAAGGGCAGAATACCAAATTACTTCCTGGAGTTACCAGGAGCTGCAAGTTACATTGAATGTTGTGGCATTGATTGATTAGAGAAGGTATCCTTAAAATGTGGGCTGAAAGTAAAATGCAGCGGCTCACATATTTCATTGGGTAGTTTGTGGTTCCTAAATGTACGGAAGGAGTTCTTAAAACCTCTTTTTATTTCTTGTAAGATTATAAATAGGGTCAAGACCTCAGCCCGTTGAAAAATATGATATTTTTAAATGCTGTACGTGCAATAGGATGATTTTTTTATTGCAATTCAGGAGTCATTAAAAGAGCTGCTAATATAACTTGAAATGTCCCAGGGGGTTGGAATGAGATCGTTTATTACTTGATGTTTCTTTGATCTTGCAGGTATGCATAAATGTATATTTTACCTTTATTTAATCATGTTCATTATAGTCATGATTTTTTAAATATATTTATGGATGTTTTTATAATAATGTTTATAGACTATAGCCAAAATAAAATAAAATAACAGTTACTATTACCTTCTTAGAATTAGGAGAGACTTAAGGGTCTAGGTGAATGGTTAGTGCTGTCCTGTCTTTATTGCACATTTTTGCACCATTGATGTTTTGTTGCACTGCTTGTATTTGAATTGTATGTTTTTATTGGGTTTTCAATATGCTTTTGTCTTATCTCATTTGATGTACAATTTGTACTGTTCGCATGTTTTTACTGAGCGAACAAACCAGGCCCTTCAAAGTGGATTCTTAGACACATCCTACAGCTGCGGTCTGGGTGAACAAATCAAATCTTTTACACATTTAGTAATTACAGACCACAAAAAAGTAAGACTAGACACATATTACAGACACAAATATCAGAGTTACTGCTCCACTATATTGAGATCACTGATTAAAACTGCAGATAGCTTATACTAATAATTTATGCTTGAGATAGCAGGAGTGATAATAACAAAACATTTTTTAACAGTTTAGATGACAAAGCGCTTCCATGCAGGTCATGGAATAACAACCACATGTGCCATCTGGAAACATGGAACCAAAAACTTCAAAAGGTCTACGTAAATCAACATTACCACTGAAATATCAACTTAAAATCTATTTCAGATATGCCGCTATTTTCTCTCAAACATCAGCTTGCCAGTTTTGGAATGAAATAACATTTCACTGTGAAATATATATTTTTTCTTTTTTGTTAAATAAGTTTCACTAACACACACAGAAATTTCAATTTTCATTTAGAATCTTTTTGTTCCAAAATACCCTATTTTCATAACTAGATTTTTGGTCGTCTGACATCGGCTTGTCATTTTTACCAAGCACTCACATACTCAAATTCTGATTACATGTCCATTTGTCATTTCCATCAAATACTAGAGATGTGCATCACATATCAAGTCTCTTCATCTCTGTTATGCCACCTCCATTATGCCAAGACTGGCTAGAAGTTTAGAAACAGTGCCCCAATTGTGTCATGGATTGGCCACCGTAATGCAGGCATTGCTCACATGTTGCCAGGCATATCATCAAGTAAGACACTGGCAAGTGACTGCAATTCAGGAAAAGGGAGTGAGTTGCCAATAATACCCTCAAATATGCTACTGATGGGCCATATTGTGTGCAGATGAGTGCCCCTATCAGCCTTTAACCATCCCCAATACACACACATTCATGGACACACAATGTGGGAGTCTTTATAAAAGAGCAGAAGTGTTCGTTAAGCTTCTCTCCAGAGGTTCATATTGACAGGAATACTAAGAAATAATGAAAAGCAATAGCACAGATGGCAGAACATTCTTACAAGCACCCAGGGTACAGATTTGTGTACAAGTTCAGAAGAAGTCAGGCATGGACACATAGGAAAACAGGGGCATGGAAACTAGCATAAGAGATAGTGTAGTAACATTTCCGGGGGAAGGGTGGAACATCGTGAGCAGAAGTGACAGTGCTCGTATATGGGACTCTCACATGCACTTGGTATGTGCCTGCTAACATCCCTAGTGTTGTGTAGTTCCTATAAACCTATATAGGATTTGCACATTCAGACAACATAAACTGTGGGATTGGTGTCCAGACATCCCCGCTGGGTATGTAGGCCTGTATACCAGCTAGCTTACAGTGCCACTGTAAACTCCCCTTACCAAGGAGAGAATAGTTCTTGGCAAATATCGAACATGACAACCCTGTCCCATCAGGGATTGTGGAAACAGAACAGCATCTTTCGCTCAGTCACTCATGCTCATTTTGCCTCAGAGAGACACACAGAATAAACGGTGGGGACGTTTTCAATAAGCATGTATTGAACCAGCGTCATTCTAGTGTAAAATAGGTGTGCTGAAACAACCATAAGACAGAAACAGATATAGATTATAAACACCAACAGAGTAAATGGATGGTAGATTTCTACCATAGTGTTAATAACAATGAATATATGCAAGTATAGAGAAACATGACAATAATAATGTGCACTCCTACGACGCAGTATGAAGATGCAGAGCCAAGAATCCCTCTAGGCTGAAGCCAACCCCATTACCTGAAGTGAGAGACTGTGGGACCTCGTCTTGGTCTCGAGATGGACACCCCGTGAAGGATGTCAGACCGAGCTGGAGTGTCTGGGTGCAGAAACCTCAGTGTCTCGCGTCAGTGTGTCAGAATGGAAGTCTTTCTCCTCTGCCTGCCCTGGCAAAGACATGGTGTATATATACCCAAAAGGTACCCTCAGGGGATTCTACCTTGTTGTGTCATGTCGGTCGAGGAAGACAGAAGGGATGACCCTTATACATAGTTATTATGCAGAAAATGGTAACCCTGCTGTGATTCTGAGAATTTTTGTGCATAATTAATGAGGCTAGTTTTCGTGGAAAACCACACAACATTTATGCAGCGCTTAACTAGGCAAAAGGCCAATACCAAAATCCATTGTGTAGTGTAATGGTACGGTATATGTAGGTGAAGGGTTAGGGGACTACTCAAGCCTATATTTGATTACCCTATGAAACATTACACTAGTTTTTCTGGCTTTTTGTTTCTGAACCAGTTAATCACATAGCATTGCATCCTTACATTTTCTTATTTTCTCTCTTCCTGGTTCCCATTTTCCATGTTCTTTTATTCTGTCAGAACTCTGCTTAACTCCGTGCCACTTTGAACACAGAGTCTGAACGGCTCGGCCATCTCCTCATCAAAGCTCCTAAAGTGATCCTGGGGCCTCTTCCACTGGTCCGACAAAGGCTTCTGACCTCCACTCAATATGTTCATCTCTACTGTCTTCTCCTCAGCATCTTTTTGAATCAGGTCATGTATGCTGGTAGCACCCCTCCCCCTGTCCCAATTGATAGATTACTAAGCAGTAGTTCTATGGTGATTTGGTTAGCTGTTGGCATCATTACAAACTTGTGAATCTGGTGTTTTACCCAATCCCCAGTTTCTCACTGATTCCTTCTTGAGGTACTATTATTCAGCATCGTGATTGGAGTGGATAAACAATTTGGTGGACAATCTGTGTCATGCAAGACACAGCTACACACTGCTCATGCAAAAGTTGGGTTATATTGAAGGTACCTACCTTTACATGCATAGTGTGTACATAAAGACTGCTTTGCTACACTACTACTGTTAGACTGGGCTATCAGTGCTCAAAAACCTAGTCTGTTAATCTCCTCCTGCTCCCTCCTCCATAACTGGAAGGGAAGTGCCCCACATGCCCTCATGGAGAAAATGTTGAGGACAGGGATAACGAATTACAGATACAATTGTTTAATGGATGATGGTGAACAGTGCCAACTGCAAAGTTCCTTAAGATGGCCAGGGAGTTCAAATGCGAATGGCAAAGAGCTATCCAAAATTAAACATAATGACATTTTATATGCCTATTCCACTGTCTCCTTCAGGATTGTCATTCAGCATAATGATACACATGGCCGTTAAACAGCAAAATAGGCATTGCAAACATGGAAACCACAAAATTTACACAGTAATTTAAGAAATACACTTAGAAATCGGAGCCATAAAATCTGAGAACTGGATCTCAAAAACACACTGTAACGTAAGAATGCAAAGTAGAAATTGCACATAATACAGACAGTGTTTAGTGTTTTATGGAGTGTTGGTATTGGTTTAGTATTTTCAACATAGGATAATGGCAAATGTAGCATTTGCTAATGGTTTCAAGGTGAGCAAAGAGAAAATAACAATGTGATTTTCTGGCCTTGCTATAAAATCTGATGTGTTCTCTATTGTATCTTACAGTGTTCTGATCTCACAGAGAGCAACATCCCTTTCTTCACTTGTTTCAATCAAACACCCATTGGTATCATGTCATTTGTAAAAAGAGAGACTGCAATATTTTAGGCATTTGAGGTTTGGCGACGGCATGTGTCTTATTACGACAAAGGTATATCACTTTCAAACTTATGACAAGGGCAAACAACCTTGTATGTTTTCAACAAAATGTACCTCTGTGACAGAGGACATCCAATTTATCTCATGTTACTAAAGAAAACTATGGGGATATTCTCAAGAACGTGTGATAACTACTGCAAAAGTAGCTTAACGCAACTCTTCACATCGTGGTAAAATAACACCGTGTTAACGTGTTATTCCCAACACGGCAGTACCATGTGATAGACCATTGCAACGCGACAAATGAACGCGTTAAAATCTACGCGACGCCGGAAAAATTAGAAACAACAACACAAAAAAAGCGGCAATGACGCAAATCGCGATACAGAAATCAGCGAAAACCAGCCACAGGCCTGCAATCCCCATGTGGCATGCGGGAAAATGCACTAAAATAATTGGCAAATAAAACACATACAAAACCCAAACAACAGCGAAGCACAATGGAGGCAGCCGGAGCAAGTGCAGAGGACAACCAGAACCCCACAAGCCCCCCGGAGGACCAGCCTGGGACCTCGGGGTCAGGGAAGTGCAAAGATCAGAAGTGTAGGAAGAAAAGGTTCAGTCCGCAGGAAAACATAATCCTGATAACGGTGGGGATAGAACACCATCAACTACTGTTCGTCACCTCCACTGTGTCACTGGGAACCAAAAATGGAATATGGCAGACAATCATGGACAAGGTGAATGCAGTCGGAGTGCTGAAGAGGACAATGGAAGAGGTCAAGAGGCCCTGGAAAGATGTCAAGCGTAAAACCAAGCAGAAACTCGCAAACAACCGGAAGGCAGCAATGCAGACTGGAGGTGGGAGTCCAGCACCACAGGAGGAGCTGGACGAGATGGAGGAAATGGTGTCCACAGTCATCATTGGGGAGACGGTGGCAGGAGTCGGGGGCCCGGACACTGCTCAACATGACCGGACACAACAGCAGCAGGGTGAGTAACGACCAGGGACTGGGGGGACGGTGGGAGATGGGCACAATGGCACACATGCACAAGTAAGCATAACACATCTGCGGACAAACCATGCCCTAGACCCCCAACTCCCACCAAAGACCAATGCACCCAAGTATGCAACATCTCAGCACTGTATAAGCACAGAAGTCAGAGGCACACCCACATCACATGCAGAGCACATCAACATCTACAACCATGTGGCACAATCTGCAACACGTCCACCGCGGAACAAAGGACTCAACTGGTGTCGCTTGTGTGCAGAAACTTGCCAATCACTTGTGGCATGGCAGGGTAATGTGAGTTGACAATGTACAAGTACAAACACACATCCGTGATGTTGTCGGAATGTCCACTGTCCCGCACCATTTAGGCAGCTCCCCACAAATGTAAACATGTACAAAGTGACAAGATACATGTGAACACAAGGTTAAACTGCATCTCCCCTTCACATTGCAGAGGGAAATTCAACACCTCCTGCAGAGCAGTCCCAAACTCTCTTCTTTGATGACAAAGAGGACCACGACACCTTTGACTCCGATGCCCTCCAACAGCTCGTGGATGGCCTTTGCAGCCCACTTCCAGGAGCAGGGCAGCCGAGCTGCTATGAGGAGAACCCACCCCCTGCACAGAACACACAGCAGGCAGCACCCACCACCACGGCTGCCTCCCAGGACCCCCACGATGAACACATGGCCTTTCAACGCCATGTGTTGGGGTGCCAGCAGAAGCTGGCTGAACAGGTGTAGGTGGGGTTCGACTGCATGGCAGACAAACTAGACGCCATACGTGGGTGTCTAAGTCCCATCAGGGACCACTCACAGTCCCTAATGGACACCCACAGTCCGCTCAGCTCCATGCCCTCCAACGAACCATGGCTGACATCGCCAGAGTCCTGACTCTGAGACAAGAAGGACTGTCTAGTCAGAGTGGCTCCAGCGAGCTCGCCCGGTAGTTGGGACTCATGGGGAGGCTCATGGAGAACATGGAGCTTACGCGGGCGGAAAGATCGGCTGCAACGGCTGCACACAAGCGAGACATAGCTGGGTCCCTCAAGGCCATAAAGACCCTCCTCATGGCATTGCTGCCACAAGGCCTGGGGCTGATGCATGCTGCTGCTACCACTCCATCCACATCCCTAGCCCCTGATGTGTCAGTGCCACACAGTGCTGGAGACAGATCACCACCACCCACATGTGAGGCACCGGGAACAGCAGAGGGCGAAGATGCGGGTGCATCTGCCCTTGTGGTCGGAAGGAAGCGGTAGCATCCATCTCTGCCATATGGCCTGTTTCTGCTTGGTTCTGCCCTCTGCATCATCACCTTCCACTGTCCCGAGTGCACTCAGAGACACTCACCTTGGACCTCGACATGGACTGCCATATCCTGTTTGGTCACCAATGACACAGCTATCAGACTGCGTACTGGACTCCCCCTTTTCTGATGTACTTGTCATTCCCTGAAGGACTCTGGCTGGCCCTCCATGGGCTGTCAATGTGGCGTGGGGTTTGCATGGCCCTGTACTGCTCCAGCTATGACACTCCATTGAATGTGCATTAAACATACATTGTCACACCGATGTGTCATGTCTATGATCTTGCAAGTGTGGCGGTATGGATGAATGTAGGGTCAATGATTCCCCCTTACGTCCATGTTGCTCATGTTGCGGGACTTGGGTCACAGGGTGACACATTGCTGATTGCGTTCCGTGTGGCGCCAACACTGAAACGGAGACACATGCATTAGTCACTTCCCTGTCCTGCCCAGAACATAAGCACGCCTAGAGCCCCAGGGTCATTGTTCACACCCATATGCTGGACTGGCATGCGCCAGGCCAGTCCACTCTGCTTAAGCTCACTGGGGGGGGGGAACAACGATAAATGCCCCAGGTCTTCCGTGTAGGGATCTGCTGATCACAGATCTAGTTGTAAGCATGCCACAGCCACTCCCTCATGGCTGGTTCACACCCACACCACACCCATTCAGCACTGGCGTCACAGGACATGTGACCCTGTCAATAAAAATTGCCTGGCGCACGTGTTGGATGCCATTTCCACTCTGTCACTGGGTTTCTTCGTGTGGGTATCCTTTCTGCCTGAGGTGACATGATGGCCTCCGCACCACGGGACTCAATCATAAAGGTTCCATGGCTTGCGGTGACACTGGATGTACTGCGGCAGGCACAGGCACACCGCAATGGTGCACTGAGGTAGGGGCACCGTAAGTGCTGAGCGGGTGTGCAGCCTGCAATGATGCGCCGTCCAGGCGTCCTGGGATGGTGGCATTGGTGTGAGCCCTGCTGGACCACAGTGTAGGCCTGAGCCAGCGGGCAGTGGGGGCCTACCTCCATGTGGCGTCGCCTCCCAGTTCACAGAGTTAGTGGCACCTCTAGTGCTGAGCAGGTGTGCAGCCTGCGATGAGGCCGGGTGCACTGATATGTTCTCTGCCATGGCGAAATCAAGACCCAGAATCAAGTGTGTGACCTGGTGGCCCACGGTGCGGGGCTGCATGATGTGGAGGGTGCCATTGTCGCTGGCCCCGGGCTTGGTGCTCCCAGCGGCACGGGGTGGCCCCTCTTGGAGACACGGCAGTGTCGGAAGGTGAGCATGGAGGCCTGGTTGCCCAGGGGCGGGCAATCACTGCTGGGCGGCAGGAGGGGCTGGGGCGCAGCAGCATGTGTGCGGAGGGGCGGGCAAGTACGGATGGGGTGTGCTTTTGTATGGACACTGCCATTCATGTCTCTGTCAACTGTTTCAGATGAGGGACCTGGGGGACTGCAGTGTGTACCGGCACGTGGTTGGAGACACACCGGTGGCTGCAGGTGAGCAGTGAGGCCTGGGTATGCAGTGTCGGAACTCTCCATTCCTCTCTTTCTCTCCGTCTCTTTCTCTCTCTCCCTCTCCCCCCTCTCTCTACCTCTTCCTCTATCCCCCTCTCCCTCCCTCTCGTTCTCTCTGTCTCTTTCTCTCTCCCCCTTTCCCCCTCTATCTACCTCTGTTTCTCTCTCCCTCTCTCCCCCCTCTCTGCCTCTTTCTCTCCCCCCTCTCTCCCCCTCTATCTACCTCTCTTTCTCTCTCCCCCTCTCCCCCTCTCTCTGCCTCTTTCTCTCTCCCCCTCTCTCTTTCGCTCTCTCTCTCTCTCTGTACTTTGATGGGCGCATGATACACCTTCTTATTTGTCTTTCTGTCTTGCAGGCTGTGACTTACAGAATGCCCAGAGAAGACCCGCCGTGCCTCTACGTGATTGTTGTTTTTTGTTTGTTCTGCAATAAAGTTTTCATTTGTTTTATAAGATTTGGATGTATGATTTCCCTTTGTCTGGCTGCACCTGTATTTTAGGTGTTGTGATTTTGTGACTTCAGGGGATTTGTTTGCTTCACGGTTTCTTTATGTTGATGTGCATTCTCTTTCTCCAAGGGAGGGGGGAGGGTGGTGGGGTCCGGGGGGGTGGTGGCGGTGGGTGTTGTTGTCCTATTGGGGCCCCGGGCTGCATGTTCAGTTGCTCGTGGCATCTGTTGTTCTTCATATTTGGCTGTGAGCTGTGCTCCCTTGGCTGCTGCCGGTTGTTGTCTGACTTTACACCAGATCAGAGCAGGTGTTAGTTTCCTGCTGCTAACGTGCCTTATCGCCTGTTTTGTTATCTTATCGGCGATCTGACTGGTCGTTGAGAATGTTGTGGAGTGATGTTGTCATGGCTTTTTAATCGGGAACGCCTTCTCTGCATCTCATTAGCGATAGTTGCCGGGGTAATCCGTGGCGATGTTTTTTGAGGATGCTATCGCCGGAAAACTGGTGATATAGGCTGTTAGCACCGGCTTGTGAATGGGACGGTAAATTTATCGTGGGTTTGGCTGCAATAAAGTCCCGATAACTCGGCAATAGCTCCTTGAGAATATGCCCCCTAGAGTTGATTGGATCTGTCTAGTAAATTCACAATGAACACATAAAGTTACCAAATTCGTCCATGTCATCCAGGATGCTGTTTTCCAGCTCTGGATTTCCTTTAAAAACCTATTGCATTCTGATAATTGTTTATCTGCTTCTTGCCAACTGAACCAATTAGGATAGCAAGAGTAATAAAAAATACACTGAACAAAAAAATCCCACGACTGAAATGTGGTGTCCCTGATAACATGAAGCCTTTTGGTTACTTTGTTCACCAACCCTAAACTGAGAACAAGGGCCTCGAAGGAGTTGACCTGAGATTCATTGTAGGTTACCCTGATCCATTTATTAGTAATGAAATAATAAAAAGTGTGAAGCTAGTTACGTCAAAAGAAAAATGTGCCAGGTATATAAAAATTAAACACCATAAACAATTCATAAAGACATGTGTGAAAGGAGATTATGAAATTGAATGGTTTTCAAGCCAAATTCATTTCCAATTGAAAAAAAACATTCATTTTCTAGAACTCTTGAGTGGTTTGAGGAACTGCATATATATTTAGAAAAACAAATGAAAATATATTTACTTCACTATTCCACAGACAACAGACGCTACACGCTGCATAGGGACAGACTTGTGTGTTATTAAAAAGTTAGCAGAAATGGGAAAAAGACAGAAGTAAGGCAAATTTACCAGAATAAGCATTTGAAGCTTTAGAGTATAATTATCAGAAAAAACACGTTGTTTAGCAGACTTTATGTTAATGGAGGGCCAGTTAGGCCCACTGTGCATAATTTAGCCAACCAATTGATACAACAATTTAATATATATATATGATTACTGCTACAAAAAGAACCCGACACAAAACACAAGAGAGAACATAATAGGCACACATGAACTCTGAAGGCCTAATTACATCGCGAGGGAGGGTAAACAGTTGCTGCTGAACCAAGCAGAAAATTGGGGTCATTTGTAAACAGGTAGTGCTGTTATCCAGGTGCATCAGACTGTGTGGGAGTGGAAAGGGTCGGCTTTGTACAACGAACACAGCGGTTCCATCTGTGGTTTGGAAGGGACGCTGTGATAAATCTATGTCCTGGGCTGGAATAACCGCCCCCACCGTTTGAGCAGCTTATGAGATAGACTGAATTAGAAAGAGGACTCAAGAAACAAGACTTCGTCCTCATATTTTTACAACTGAAAAATGAGAATGCACAGGTGAAAAATGCAATGTAGCCGCTGCTGAAATAAAGCAAAAAAAATATATATATATTAACTAGCATTGTAGGAAAGGCCGAACAAACGGTCCCTTTTTATTTAATGCTCATATTTCTCCTTGCGTGCATTGTATTTTGCCCTGATGGTGAATGCAACATTCTTTTTGTCATCTTGGAAATTTCTGTGAAGAGAAATTGCTCTAAACTACTTTGCAGAATAGGTGGTTGCAATTTTTTTTATCTCACATCCTTTCTGTAGTTCTTGCAAATACTATTACTTCCCACACTATGTAAATATTTCTGCATATATGATCTCATGTTGCAATCTGTACTTTTGCATCTTATTCAAGTTCATATGAAATAAGAAGTCACCAACATCCAGAAAGTTTAAAAGATATCAGGAAACTGCCAACAACGAGCTGACCAATGATAGGCATCCATACAAGACTCACGATGAATGGAGAAATTTGCTTTGCAACCAAAGTGTTAATCGTTTTTTGGAAGGGTCGTGTTTAGGGTGTCCACCCCCAAATACCAATTCAAAGTAGTATGTATTAATGTTTTACAACCATAATTTTGCTTGCTAAAAAAGAATCTTTCACTCACCACTGAAAGGTAGTGGTAAGGTATTCGCACACTGGAAGGGGTTCCAAGGGACCTCTTCCGCTATGAGAATGTAGAACAAAAATATTTTTTAGAGTAGGCAGTGGTCCCATGGAGGACTGCCTAATCTTAAAAAATGTTAGTGACTTTTTTTCCCAAATGCATCAGGTTTTACTTTAAGGAAAATAGGCCATTAAAAAAATTGACTTCAGCAGGCCACCGTCCCTGTGATGACTGTGATTCCTAGTGGGTCACACTTTGCGACCTACGTCATTAATATATGTTAGGCAGGTCAAATTGCAGCCTACTATGAATCTGTATTTTGTGAAGCGGCCTAATTGTACATAGGTTGGTTAGAAAAATAGCACACTGGTCACAAAAATATCGGTCGGAAATTGCGACCAGCATTTTGCAACCAGTGCTACGTACATCTGGCCCTAAGCTCCAGCAGTATAAACTTTACACACCTCTGAATTGCATTTGAGATACATGACAAAGCAATGCCCAGTGTCATGGGCCCACTGCAACCTCCTGATCTCAACTGAAATTCATTGCCCTTTTAACTCGCATTAGGAGTTGCATTTCCAAACCAATCCACCCAAATCATTATGCTCTAAATACTCTGGGCCTCATTTAGAGTTTCGCAGACTGGGTACTCCACTGAAAAGACTGGGGAGATTGCAAAATATTTACGGTTAAAAAAAAAACTTTCAAGAAAATATTTTATTGTGGCAAATAAAATTGGAAACAGCCTCTGTTAATGATGGTTGAGAATGAAAATATGTTGTGTAAAAATATATATCTAGCAAACACCAATATACCTCCAGATAGTCCAATTTCTAATTTTTAAACAAAGGCATGTTTTTAACTGCAAGAAATTGAGACAACCATACATTTGTGTTTTTCAGTACAATGGAAATTGTGAGACATTACAACAATATAGTGATAGTATCATCTACTTTAGAGCTATTTTTAGGGTTAGTAGAAAGACAGTTCAAATTTCACAAGGAGTATTATTTTTGCAAGGCAAGTAGTTACATGTTAGATTATAATGTGCTTTATAAAATTCTCCAAATAAACTCTTTTTGTGGGTGGAAAAAATAAAGGAAAAAAAATATTGTGATACAAACATATAATGTCAATCACATCAGGATATCAAAAATATAGTCAACAGGAATATCGAAGGAAAAAATATAGGGGCCCATTACCCCCAGGTCCCTTATGTCCTCGTCCCATTCATTACTATGTGGAGATAACCATCTACCGACAGAAAAAAAGGATCAGAAGAATGCTGGGACACTAACCCCGCCCATCCCACCGGGAGTACATAAGGGGTACTTACCCAGCAGTCCGCCTGTTCTTTTTTCTGTCTATCGACAGATTGGTCTTGGATGCTGGTGCTGCTCCTGCTGGGCTGGGGTGGCTTGCGCTTCTTCTCTCCTCCCCCCGCTTCGGCTGCCTGGCTTCGTGGGCGGGGGGTTTTTGCGTTGGTCTGCCGGGCTTGCTGGGAGGCGGGGTTGTTCCTGGCTGGAAATCCTGGTTACTGGCTCTTTGCGGCTGGTGTGCCGCCTCCCGGGTGCTTCCGGGTCGCTGAGTGCGTCTTCCTGTGGCCTGGCCGGGTGGAAGACGCGCTGCGCATGATGCCCCTTTGGGGTTTTCGGAGCTGGGTGTTGGAGTGGGGGCCTTGTTCCTGTTGGTGTTCCGGCCCCCACTCCGGGTGAGTCCTGCGTAGCGGTGTTTTTTTCTTTCACGCTGCTTGTTCCCTGTTGCTTGTTTGCCTGGCTTTCTGCCTCCCTTCCAGATGCGCATGGCAGGGTTCTGGGGTTGCCAGGGTTTGAGCCTCATGCCTGCGGAGCATTTTCTGTGCGGCTTTGGGTCATAGACAGTTTCCATACTTCGCGATGGCAGGTTCGGCTTCTTCTAATACAGCCGAGATGGGCGATGGGGACTCCTGGAGATGCCGGGGATTGTTCCCGGGGCCTCTTCCTTGCGGAGCTTGCGCTCTGCCACTGGGCTGCATCCCCGCTTCTGCCCTCGCATGTCCCCTTCTCGCAGTTGTTCTCTTGTCATGTGAGGGGCTGTGTCACTTGTGCTGCGCTGTTCTTGTTGGTGCGTGTCTGCACCATGGCTGGTCTGGATACTGCCTCCTGTACAGCTTGAGGGGCGCAGTGTTTCCGGCGGCTCCTTTGGTGTAGTGCTTCATGGTGCTGCCGGACTTGGGGCCTGGAGTCCCATGTTTGTTGTCCCGGTCAGTGCCCTTGCTTCGGGATCGTGTGATTCTGGGCTCGTCACTTGTTTCCCATGTTTGTGTACTGCAATTGCTGTGTGGTATGTAAGGTGTTTGTGTGATCCCTGATGTATGTGCTTACTCTTGTGCCACACTGGGTTGCGGCCTTGAGGCATGCACTCGCGCATTTGCACCTTGTCACTCGGTTGTGTGCTTCATGTCTTCCATAGATTCTGGCCTGGGGGGACACGCTTTCGGCGCAGAGTCCCCGGTTTAGCGGATTTTGTTTTGCTGCTCTACGCTCGGTCTCCCGGGTGGCGTTCTTCTCTCCAATTACTTTCTGTGTGGCATGTTTTTCTTCTCCTGCATTTTGATACGGAGTAGATTCGCATGGCCCCTGTGCTAGGTTGGCACGCCAATTCGTGAAGCGTTCCATGTTTGAATGGCAGGGAGTCTGTCGATGTTGCCGTGGTCAGGCAGTGTCTTTTTGCTTCCTGTTCCTTGGGCTGCTGCCCTTTCCTCTTGTTTGGCAGGTTCATACGGGCGGGGCTGGGGTTTGTTGTTGGGCTCTGCTCGGGTCCTGTGTTCTGCCTCCATTGTGCCGTTGGCTCCGGCTGTGTTGCAGTTCTGTTTCTCGTGTTGGGTGGCTTTGCTCTGCGTTCTTCACCTTGACCATCGGGAGAGTGCTCTTTCTTCTCGGCTCTGGTGTTGCCTTCCTGGCTGCCTTGGGCTGTCTGTTGGGGTAGGGGCCTTGTTCCTGGTGGTGTCCCGGCCTCCTCTCCGGGTTTGCGGGGGCTGTGTCCTTCCATGTTCCGGTGGGTACTCTGCTTTCCCCATTCCGGGTTTACGGGGAGGGATGGTTTTTGTTGTGGCTACCTCTCTTCCTGTATGCTGCAGTCCTCTGGTCGTTTTCTTTGGGGTTTTCTCGCCCCTGGCCTGGCCTTGGCCTTCCCTGTGTCTCTGGGGTGGTGCTCTGTGCCCCGGTGCCTCTGTGGGTCTCTGCCCGTTGCTTTTCCTGGAGGGTGTGCCTTTGGCTACGGTGCCAGGTTGTTGTCTCTGTCATCCTGCTGCTGTTCTGCCTCTCAGGATCCCTTTCCATGTTGTTGTGCTGCTTTTTGCCCTGGTTGTCTGCTAGCCCTGACATTCAGGCTTGGTGCCGGGGCTCCTTGGCTGTGTCCTGGGTCTGGATGTTGCTGTCCTGGCTTCCGGGGTTTTTGCCTTTGGCCTTTTTTCCCTGGGAATGGCTTCTCTCCTGGGTGGGGTCGCCCGGGTTTCTGGATAAGGTTGAGTTCCTCTTTTTCTGCTTCCCCCGGCTGCTGGTTCTTGGTGGGCGCTGTGGTGCTGGTCTGGCCTGCTTTGGGGTCTGTCTCCCTTGCCGGTGTGCTTGGGTTCCCTCGGTCGATCCTCTCTGGGCCTCGCTGCTGCGTGGTGTTCTGGGCGCCTCGTCTGCTCTGGTTCCTCGGTGGCTCTTTGCTTTCCTTGGGGTGTCTTGTGTTTGGCCTCTTGGCTGTTGGCTGTGCTTTTTCCTTCGGCCTTTCCTCCCTGCTTCTTATGATCTCGTCTGGTATCAGTGGTGCTGCTGGGTGGTCGGTGTTAGATGCCTGGATGAATTCCCCGGGTTCTGTTCGCCTCCGCTGGGGCTCTTCTGGCCTGTGGTGTCCTTCTCCGGCTTGGTTCGCTGTGGAGGGGGGGTGTTGTCCCTGCCCTTTCTGGTGGTTCTTTTTGCCGGTGTTGTGCCTCTGGTTTTTTTCCCGGTACTCATGTTGCTCCAGGGGCCGTGTTTCGGTCGCTCCTGGTCTGCTGGCTTGTGGTTGCTTCTGCTTGGCCTTCGGCAGTACCTACTTGTGGTTGCCTGTTGCCGTCGCCCTTCCTCCCTGTGGCTCCTGTTCTTGGCTGGTCTGCTGGTTTCTGTTTGGTGTGACCTGCTCGGGGTTGCCTGGTTGCACTCTTGCTGTGGTCCTGGCCTGCCTGTTGGGGCTGTGTTGGAGGTTCATTGGGTTGCCTGGCACTTCTTTTCGGGTGGCTTTTCTGCCTGTGGGGGGGCTGATCCCTCTGCTGTCGGGTTCCGGTCCTTGCAGGTGTGGTGTGTTCCTGACGTTGTGGCCTCTTGGTTCTGGCTCTGCCTGTTTGGGTCTGTCACCCACTCCTGTTTTACCTGCTTGCCTCCTCTTGGGTTTCGTTTGGGCGACGCCGGGGCTGTTTGCTATCTGGCCTGTGCTCTGCTGGGGCTTTCCCTTCTTTGGCCTTCCCCCGGCTTTGGGTTGGGCCTTCGGGTCCTTCTGGTCGTGCGGGTTGCTTGGCTTCGGCTTTGGCTTCCCGGCTGTGTCTTTGGTTGTTTTTCTGTTCCTCTCCCCTTGTGGGTTGGGGTTTCATGCTGTGATGTTTGGGCCTGTCCCGCTCCTTCGGGTCCTCTAGGGGGTTGTTGGCCCTCTGTCTTGCTGGCCTATGTATTTTTGCCCCTGCCTTCTGCTTGGGCTTTTTGGGGTCGTCTCTGGCTGGCCTGTCTCTGGTTGGGCTTGCCTGTTGTTGGTGTTGGCTCCCTTAGGGTTCCCTTGCTTTGGTCTTGGGTTCTCTGGGTCATTTGACCGTCCGGTTGCTCTCCTTCTCTGGAGTTCGGGGTCTGCCTTCTTCGGGCTGTTGCTTCCTGCTCCGGTTTCCTCCGGGTTGTGGCTGGGGCATTTACTGGAGCTGTGCTCTGGGGTTCATGTGGTTCCTCCTGTTCCCTTTTCCTCCTTGTTTTTCCGGGTCTTTTTGTCCTGGTTGGTTGCCCTTGTCGGTTCTTGCTGCTCGGGCTTCCTGGAGGTGCTGGTTCCCTTATTGACTTGTTTCCTAGTCTCTCGGGCCTGGTGGGTTGGCTTGGTTTTCCCTCTTTGCCTGTCCGTGGGCTTTTTCTCGCCTTCCGGGCTGGGTGCTGGTGGTCTGTTGGCTGCTGCTGGCCTTTTTCTCATGGGGCCTGCTGCTCTTTTCTGGGGTTTTGGGGGTTTGTCCTCTGGTCTCTCTGGGGTTGGGTCATTTGCTTCCCTTCTCTTCTGGTTTGGTCCTGCCCTTGGTGGGCTTCTCTGCCTTTTTTTCTCCGGAGACGGCGTTGGTTGTTTTTGGTTGGGGATTCGCGTTTCCCTGGCGCTCTTATCCCCTGGGTGTTTCTTTTCTTTAGGGGCCTTTATTCGGCTGGCATGGGTTCTCTGTGCCTGGGATTGGCTCCTGTTGCCCGGTTCTGGCTTGCTGGCCTGGTGGCTCTTGGTCTTTCTCTTTGGGTAGCCTCCTCACTGTTGTTTCCTTCTTGCCTCGGATGGCTTGTGTGTTCGTGCTCTCCCCTTCTCTGTTTGGCTGTGGGGTGTTCCTGCTGTACAGTCTGGTCGTCTGAATGTTCTCCCATTGTTTTGTTGGGTTCGTCCTGGGTTTGTGGGGCTCCCTCTTGTTGGGGGATCTGCCTGGGATTTTGCGGGGTTCTTCCTTTTGCTTCCTGCGGTTGCTACCTTGGTGTGGTTTCCTGGGTTGGCTTCTGTTTTGTTTGGGAAGGTCGGCTTTTCTGATTTGGTATTCTCCACATAGTAATGAATGGGACGAGGACAAAAGGGACCTGGGGGTAATGCTCTATTACTTAGCGGTAATCTTCATTACTCCGGGTCCCGTTGTCCTCGCCCCATTCATACGACCCGCCCTCCCTCCCGGACGGTCTGCCTTCCTGTTGTGGTCTTGGTTGTTCAGGCGGACTGCTGGGTAAGTACCCCTTATGTACTCCCGGTGGGAGGGGCGGGGTTAGTGTCCCAGCATTCTTCTGATCCTTTTTTTCTGTCGGGAGATGGTTATCTCCGCATAGTAATGAATGGGACGAGGACATAAGGGACGCGGAGTAATTAAGATTACCGGTAAGTAATAGGGCATTATGATGTCAGTGGGACCGACACCGATGTGCTGTCGATCCCACTGACCTGGCTAACTGCGGTCAGACCGCCGCATTAGGATGCGGTCGGTCAGACTGCATTGGCCCAGGGACCAACCGACAGCTTCTGACGGGCTCAAGGAGCTCTTTGGGCAGTCGGTATGATCGCCTTCCCCACAATAGAGGCGGTGCCTTCTCAGCCAACGCCTTGGGGATTACGATCCACCTTTTTCCCAGCCTTTTCACATCGGTTCTTCCGACATGAAAAGGCTGTCAGGAAGGCTTTTTTGCGGCCCTAGCAGGGGCCCCTGTCCACCGTGGCCCTGTGCTATGGGCCCTGGGGGGCATCTGTGGTGCCCACCTAAACATCCCTGCATTGCTTGGCAGGCACCGCATGGTGCCTGCCACAGGGTGCAGAAATGTTTGAAAACATGCCCCTTTGCATTGGGGCTTGTGCTGCGGCTCTTTTCCGGGCAACAGCACATGCCTCAATACAAAGGGGATGTTTCAGACCATCTCCACGGCAGTCGGATCCTAATTTGGTGCGCAGGACCACAGACTACCTGACGGTTGGTCCCGTTCCCCCAGTGATGGCCGCATAGTTTTTAGTGTTGTTTTTAATAAAGGTTAAAACATATCAAAGTAGAGAATATTGCTGTATGCAATATCATTTGCAGGTGTTAATTAGTATGTCATTTATTGTAATGTATTTGACTGTATATGTGTATTTTTAGTTGTGTTTTTAGTTTTGAAATTGTTCAAATTAGTTTTTTTGTTGTATCAATTGTTGAATGCTTTTTTTAGTAACAGAATATTGGGTTTTAGGGGATGAGGATGGGGAGATTAAAAAAATATATATGTTTTATATTTAAATGTTAAGTTTATATTTTTAAGATGTGCAAAGTAATAAAGTTGACATTTTAAATGTAACTGATAATATTAATATTTGTAACATATTTTAATTTGATGCTAATTAAGATATATATTAATGGCATTACATTGTTTTTAAAATAAGAAAAAATAAATGTAAAATGTTAAAGCATATATAAATATTTTAATAAAGCTGAATATTTAGAAATAAGTTTATGTTCAAATTTAACTTTTTTTTGTTTAAACATATTTAAAATTGCATTCTTTAGGGGCAAGATGGAATGTGATTATCTGCTTGGAGCCCGTCATCCTCCCTGAATGGATCGATGCGATGGTCAGCGACGGACTGGTCTGTTAAGCCTGAGGTCGGACACTGTGAGCGAGGTCATGGATGCTCCATTCCTGCTGTTGCTAATAGTTATACGGCTAACGGAGATGTGTTCATGCAATGAGAGGACGGACACACAAAGGAGTTATTGGAATCACGACATCGAGGGGCGGTAAGGCGATTAAGGTCCATGCTGGTGCTGGCAGTTCTATAGGGAGTGGCCCCATACCGCCGGCGCCTGCTAGCCTGAACGGGGTGAATGGGAGCACCGGCGAGATCAAGCAATGGGTCGTCACGGGTAGAGGGAAAAAAGACCACGGAGCCAAGAAGGCAGTAGGGAGACCAGGTAGGGCAGACGGAGGACGACACAACGCAACCCACGCTTACCGCGATGTTCGGTAACCTGCCTGCCACTGAGGCTGCAAGTAAAAGACAAACACCTATTCAAGCTCAGATTACACTCGGGCAGAAGAAATGGTGCATTGTGGGGAGGCGAGTACTGAGGAATCGGGTCAGATAATTGCAAAAGCTGAAGGACCTTCAGGAAGTCTGCCCCCTGGCCCAGATGAGCTAAAAGGCGATAAGGGGGAGAGGAGGAAAGAAAGAGATGACCACCACCACGACCAAACAATAACAGATAAAAAGGGAGCCAAGATATTAAACCCCCCGCCCGGGAGTGAAACATTGCCCCAAAATTACACAAATGAACAGGGGAAAATCGAAAGCCTGGCAAAAAGTGACATGGTGAAAGTGGGATAGCAGATCAGAGGGGAAATTTTGCCCAACGGTATAGGGGAGACATTTTTCGACCTAACCGATGAGTCTGATCCCTCAGGGAAAGATGATATCTCTATGACTAGCAGTGAGGGGGGCCTGGAAACAGATGCCTCCTCGTCAGGAGACCAGCTACAAGTAACCCAGAGGAAGAAGAGTACAGGGGGTCGCAAAAGGAAAGAAGGCCAGAGATGGCAAGTGGGGAGACAACTGAAATGGGATTACTCGGACACGTGGCTTGCCCAGGAGGAAGAGGTGAGGGAAGGCTCAAATAAGATGGTAGAACCAGGGACACAAGCTAAAGAGCCATCATTTTCCATGATATTATGCTCCATTTAGCAAATGCAGGAGGAAGTAGGAGCGGATGGGCGCAGGGCAGAATTGCTAACAAGAAGGTATTCAGAAAATAAATAAGAAATTCGGGGACTTTGCAGAAAGGCTGACGATGGTTGAAACACAGACTGAGACCCTTGAAGCAGAAGTTGAGCCGCTGAAGGAACAGAACGCGGGGCAGGGAGGAACTCGTCCGGATGTCGTGCTCAAGCTTGAGGAGCAGGAAAATAGACAGCGAAGAAATAACCTGTGCTTTCTGGGTGTACCAGAGGGGGTGGAAGGTAGTAACCCAAGGCTGTATATTGTGAACTTGCTGAAAAATACCTTCCCGGAGCAAGTGAATTGGACTGGAACAACGAGATCCAAACAGCCCAATGGGTACCCCTAATGATGACGAAGCAGCCTCAAGACCGACCAAGGGCTTTCTTAGTGTTCTTTGGTAATTTCCTGCTGCGCCAACTGGTATATGACCAAGCCCGACCTAACTCTCCAAAGTCACATGATGGGGTTTCATTCTTTATTAAGCCGGACTTTGTCCATGGGACGGTTGAACAGCGCTAGAGATTAAGACAATTGATAACACCATTTCAAAAAGCAGGGGCAGAGGTGTTTCTACAGAACCCGGCCAGGCTGAAAGTGAAATATAAAGGAACCTCTTGTATGTCTGCATCAAAGATTTTAGCGCAGGGGTATTTAAATGCGATAACCAAACTGGAAAAAGGTGTGGAAAGCCCGAAGGTGTGAGGGCCAGTAGGTCTGCGAGGCTATGCCAGAAAGGAGAAATTAAATGTCGCTGTCATTTTTTTGGTTTTGGGACAGCATGGGGAGGACGGAGGGGCGTTTCATCAGACGCACATCATTCAGGCATTGCCTGATTGTCTAGGTGTTGGGGGGAGAGTAGCCTGGGAGAGGGAAGGGAAAGGGGGAGAGTCTGGGGGGTAGAGGGGGAGGGAGATGGAGGAGCTAATTGTGATGGGGAATGGGCACATCAATTTGGGAAGTCACTGCGGACACTTAAAGGGGTAAGAAGGAAATTAACGCGTCCTTAGTGGGGGGGTATCGATATAAATCTTAAAGATGAGTAAGCTGAGTATTGGATCGATAAACATATGTGGTCTGAATGATGCTAAAAAGAGACAAATAGTTTCCCAAGGGCTGAGATTCTTACAAGCCGATATAATATGTCTCCAAGAGAATGAAGTGGAGGGGAACCAGAAAGATCTTTTGAAACACCTAGGATACAGTGTAATTGGAGCAACATTGCAGGGTGCACGTACTCGGGGGTAGCAATTCTGGCCCGTAACAAAGCTATTCTCTTCTCCTCAGTGAAGGTTGACACAGCCGGGCGGTGGGTTATTGCTAGTTGTAGTGCCCCTGGTTCTTTTAAGTTTACGCTATGCACCCTTTATGGTAGTAATATCGACGACCCAGCCTTATTGGGGAGGGTATCGAATGAATTGGCGCATTGGGATTTGCCAATTGTGGTGTGTGGAGATTTTAACATCAATCTTCTTAGGTGTTGGAAGCTGGGGAACCATATACTGGCAAGAAACCAAAAGTCTACCAGGCTTTATGTAATATGTGTCAGGAGCACCGTCTGTGTGATGTCTGGTGGATTTAAGATCGCAAGATCATGGGTGCACATACTATTCTGCACCCCACCAGAAGCATGTGAGATTAGATTATTTCTTTGTTTCGCACATTATCAGATAGAGAAGTTTAATTGAAAAAGCTCCTAGATATCTCTCAGACCACAGTCCATTAGTACTTAAGATACAGGGAAAGGGGGACCAGGTGAAACCCTGCTCTTCATGGACGTTTGAAAGAGCATTACTGGTGGATGAGGTATATGTGGAGTATACGAGGAAGTGGATTCCAGAGTTTCTGGATAGGAACCTTGGATCCACATTCCTGGGCATAGTATGGGACACACTAAAAGCGGGGATATGAGGGGAAACAATGCAATTTGCAATAAGGAAAAATTAAGCTGAGATAGTGGAACTTCAGACCTTGCAAAGTGGGTTGGCCCAAGCTGAGTGTAATTTAATTAAGGCCATACAGCAGAAAGTAGCCATAGGAACTGCTTGCGTAGGGGTAGCAAGAAGCAAAACCCTGACAGGGGAGAAACTGCTGAAAAAAGCAGTGGATAAGGCAATAGTGCACCGAGAGGAGATGTATGAATGTAGCAAAAGGGTGGGACACTTCCTTGCGGTGAGATCAAGGGAGGAAATTACCCGGAACGAAATCAGGGCAATCAGAGACTCCGTGGCGGGATTGAGAACTGAATTAGGTGAAATCCGAACTCTTTTGTAAATTTTGTCGAACTCTCTATGCAGAAGACCGGGGGGGGGGAGCACAGAGAGAAGAGCGGATAAGGAAATATCTGAGCCAACCTGCTGAAGTTCTCTTAACAGGAGAAGAGAGGATTCAGCTAGATCAACTATTTGAATGGGAGGAAATAGCAAATGCTCTTGCCAGCTTACCAAAGGGGAAAGCGACGGGACCAGATTTGATCCCCACAGAATTTTATAAGGTTTTTCAAAAACAACTGATGGACATTATGAAGATTCTTTTTTTACAAATCATAGAGGGGGCGGATCCACCAGCATCTTGGGCAATGACAAAGATCATAATTTTTCCCCCAAAAAATAAACCTGTGGATGAGTGAGGGTCTTATCGGCCAATCACTCTTATCAACGGAGACCTGAAAGTTTATTCTAAAACTCTGGCCTATCGTTTGGCATTAGTGATTCAGAAGATCGTGTCCCAGAGCCAACATGGCTTTGTTCCTAGTAGAAGTACCATAGAGCTCATCAGGAAGATCATCACACTGTTTGTCGTGAAACAGGTAGCAGGAGACCCTATGACCGCAATCTTTTTAGATGCCGAGAAGGCTTATGATAGGGTCTCCTGGCAATTCCTGTGGGCCACTATGAATTGGAAAGGGATTGGCTAACAGTTTATTCATGCAGTGAAAGCCTTGTATAAAGGGCCAGAGGCTAGAGTGTGGGTTAACGGGGGACTGACCGAGGCATTCAAAATAATGAGAGGCACGAGGCAGGGGAGCACTTGTTCCCTGTTATTGTTCGCCATCTACATAGATCCCTTTCTGAAATATTTAGAGTATTCACTGAATATACCTCAGTTATTTGATACAGGGCCCATAGAAAATGTGTTAGCATATGCTGACGACGTCGCAGTAGTCACCACACAATTTGAGGCGGCGATGAGTGCAATTGAAAATAAGGGCCCAATGGTTCGGCCTAGTGTCCGGTTATGCTCTGAACAGGGATAAAATGCAAATAGTGGTCAACAAATTTGCACCAAGTATGGATAAAGGAGTGGTAAAAAGATGACATATTTGGGAGTGGTGATAGATGCTGAGATTGGTAAGGAATATCTGGAACCATGCACTGCTGAAATGAAAAGAGCACTTAAGAGAATGGCTAACCTACATCTTACACTGATAAGAGTAAATATAATTAAGATGATCTGTTTTCCCAAGGGTTTATATTTTTTAAGAGCAATTCCCCTGATTTTTACGAATTTCTGGTGTAAAAAATTTGAAAGCATTTTTGCACAGTTCATATGGGCCTATTCTAGACCTAGAAGAGCGATTAAATTTGTATTTTTACCTAAGGAGCGTGGTGGTCTGGCCTTACCCAACCTTAGATTATATCGGTGGTCAACCTTCATCAAACATTATATACCTTTGTTGAATGTGACTCCTGGAATGGAAACTACAAGTGGCAGCTATCCATGTGCACAAGTGAACGGTCATGATACAAGAGGGTGCCTATGGCGCCAGCTTAATTATGGGTACTACAAAAGAGTACGTTTTAAGACACTTCTCGTGGCCTTTAGGGTATGGTCATCGGTACGTTGTGTGGTCGGGTTAGCACAAATGAACTATTATACACCATGTGTACAGAATACAGAGCTAGCAAATATTTTTAATGATCACTACTTTCAGAAGTGGATAAGCTCCGGTATAACGCAGGTCGGATGTCTCTTCACATCAGGAGGTTTAATCTCATTTGAAGAGATAAAAGAGGAATTTGATCTATCTAATGGCGACTTTTTAAAATATTTACAAGTGAGGAATTTTTTGTTAAAAAAGGGAGGAGGTATGGAGAAATATGAAAGTTGCAAACTAGTGGAGTGATTAAGACGACCTGAGGTACCGATGATTGGACAACTATATGCATTATTAAATAATTATAAGAAAGATGATCTGGGAAAATGTTCAACAAAGTGGCAAGAAATGTTGAGAATAACAGATGGTGACTTTCAAGAAGTATTTTTTAATACCCTAGGGATTTTAATGCCTGCTAATCTCCAGGCACAATTTTGCAAAACATGCTTTGAATTGTATTACACGCCATACCGGATCGCCAAATGAGGAGAGGGGAAAGGTACATCCTGTCCAAGGTGTGCAGTATATAAAGCAGATCTGATGCACATGTTCGCTACCTGCAGTGAACTCATCCCGCTCATAAGGGAAATAGCGATTTTTCTGCAGGGAACGCTACAGGTACAGGTGAAAGTTACCCCACAGGTAATAATGCTTGGAATAAATAACTTGGGTATAGACAAAGGTGGGGCTTGGATTTATATATCTATGACGGTTTACAGAATTGTTATAGTGTCGGCATGGCTAGATGCTAACCCACCAACTTTTCATCAGTGGCTAGCTCGTTTATCGAAAACACACAGTCTTGAGAAAGCTATATATGACCAAAGGGGTTATAAGGCCAAAATGAAAGGGGGGGAAATCTGGAAACATTTCTCTACTTGGAGGGATCAAGTGGAGGAACAGGCTTGTCGTGACTGACCTAGGGAAAAGGTAGTTAAAAAGCCTGTAGAGATTTCATATATGCACCTTATTGAAATATTGCACTTTTATAACATGGCAGCTATAATCTATTGTAATGCTGCACTCACACCTTAGGAGATGGTACGCTTTAATATTCATACTTAGAATAGCGGGCGATCCAGATAAGTGAAATTTGGCTGAGATAGCTAAAAGCCAGTAGAGCTTCCTTACATGCACTTTATTGTACTTTAATAACGTGGCTGCTAGAATCCAATGTAATGCTGCACTTGGACTTTGTGGGATGGTATGCTCAAAAATACGGGACGAAGTAGAGTGTTAAACCTGGGCTAGACAAGTAAATGTTTCGAGAGTTACTCTTTATACGCACCTCCTCAGAATCCGGCACTTTGCACTTTATCAACTAAGATGCTAGTTCTAACAGATGGCGTGGATAATGTATATATAATGGTATAATGTATGCATTTGCACTCTATAATAGGAATAGGGGCTGTGTATGCTGCCTAGGTGACGAATATGTATACATTGATTAATGCGAGCTCATGTATGCATTTTGGGTTGCTAACTCTATCGAATATTGTGTATAATTATATAATGTGTGTAACGCTTAATGTCAAATGAATGCACCTGTACTTTATACCAGGAAGAGGGTCTGTACAGGGTACCTAGGCGACTAATATCTATGCATAGGCACCTTGTTGAGGCTTAATTATCTATGTGCTTTTAGATTCTTGCCGTGGCAACTCGACAAATCCTGACTTGTTTGAAAATATGTACGAGAATATTGTGCCTAGATAAGGATATAATAAACTCAAAAATGCTGCTATGAAATTGTCATAAGATCAATAGAACCAGGGGAAAAGGGAAAAAGGAAAAGAAAAAGATTTTACTTGGTAAAATATAGGACTGGACAAGGACAAGGGAATGACTCCGGATAAACGACTAGTTAAAAGTATAATTTGGAAAAAACTGATCAGGAAATTGTCTGTTGGATTAGGGATGGGGAGGGAGGTGGTCAAGGCATGGGGTGAAAAATGGAAATATGTGTGAGATATCTTAAAGGTAATTGGAATTGGAATTGTTTTGTACTTTCTCTGTTTTCTCACTCAATAAAAAAATAAAATTGCATTCTGTTTTTTGGGATAACATTTTAATTTTAAATATTAATTTACAAAATGTAAATTATAATTTAATTTATTTTCAATTCATGATTGCTAATTTTGTATTATGATTAAGGCCCTGATAATGAGTATGGCTGTATGGGAACCTCAGAAACCCTGCTACTTTGTCGGCGGTCCATCCGCCATATTATGATGTTGGCAATTTTCTTAATGAAAGACCTCCAGGTAATTGCCGCCACTGCCAGCCATTCGCCAATGGCAGTAGCGGAAAAACAGCTGTCAGAGGGTGGCACAGACAAGTTCACCTTCGTCCGAATTACGAGTTGACTTTCCGTGGATCCAAACTTGCCGGGAAAACTACTTGCTTCGAGTTGCTGGAATCGAAGGATTTGGCGTATATAATCACCCATTTCCTTTGCTTCCCTTCAGTCTTCCACGTGGATCCTTTCATCCAGGCCCCTTCACAGCAGCATCTTGACCCCCCTAAAAATAGAGGTAAATCTATTTTGCATTGTTTACCCATTGACTGGACTAGGCACATATGGTCCGAACTCCAGCAATGGGAAAGTACTCGTGATAGGTACTTTTTCACGTGTCATGCATATGTGTACATTTACCACTTGTGCAGTTAAAATATACACACCTTCATCAATACATATGGAAACATTTGCCCTGCCATCAGAAACACCGCAGCTGGGCCAGCTGTGACATGGTAATACTGCAGCTTAGTGCGCTGCTGCCGCAGTCTTCTTGGGCCCGCTGCCACGGCGGTATGGCCATGAGACCGCCAAACTCATAATCGGGCGCCTAATTTCAGTTTGTTGTGTAAAGTTTATGAACAGTGGTAAATATTTTCAACAATATAATAATATTTAATAGCTATTAAAATGTAAATTGTATATATATAATTTAAATATGCATATAAAGGTGTGTAGTTTGATTAGTGTGTGTTAGATAACATTTTAGTTAATTTTAAAAACTAAAATGTGTAAATATGGAGTATTGACTTTGTATGTGATAGATTTTAGCCACCATTTTATTGAGTGAGTTTTTAAATTATAATGTATGGAATCATAATTTATATTTTATGTCATTATTGTTTTATAATGTAGTTTTATGGATCTAAAAAAAAGATTCAGAATAAAGTTATTTTGATTGACTGTGTATGTTATATTTTTATTTTGTATTACCTTGTGTAAAATGTGCTAGTTTGTATTGGCTATTGTAAATTTCACCTCTTTAGCATCCAACTCCTTCTTCAAATAGCCTTAATTTGTAGTGGGTATAGTAAATGCCACCTCTTTAGTATCCAACACTACCCAAATTGATTTAGATTGTACTAGGAATAGTAAATGTCAACCCTTCAGTGTCCAACACCTTCCTCAAATTGCTTTAGTTTAGAGTGGGAATAGTAAATTGCATCCCTTTTGTAGCCAACATGTTCTCCCAATATGGTTAGATTCGAGTGGTAATAGCAAATGTAACCCCTTTAGTGTCCAAAACCTTCCCCAAATTGGTTTAGGTTGTAGTGGGAATAGTAAATGTCACCATTTAATGTCCAACTCTTTCAATCATTTAGGGTCAAGCACCTTCCCCAAATTGGTTTACATGAGAGTGGGATTAGTAAGTGTCACCCCTTCAGCATCCAACACCTTATCCCCAGTATTGTTAGATTGGAGTGGGAACAGTAAATGTCACCCCTTTATTGTGCAATGTCTTCCTCAAATTGGTTTAAATTGGAGACGGAATAGTAAATTTCACCCCTTTAGTGTCCATCACATTACCCACATTGGTTTAGATTGGAGTCAGATAGTAAATGTCAGCCCTTTCGCGACCAACTCCTTCCTCCAATACGGTTAGATTCAAGAGGGAATTGTACATTTCACCCTTTTAGTGTCCAACACCTTCCCTAAATTTCTTTAGATTGAAATAGGGATTAGTAAGTGTCACCCCTTTAGTATCCAAAACCTTCCCGCCAATATGGTTAGATTGGAGTGGGAATAGTAAATTTCACCCCTTTAGTGTCCAGCGCATTTTCCCAAATTGGTTTAGATTGAAGTGGGGCTAGTAAATGTAACCCCTTTAGTGTCCAACACCTTCTCAAATTGGTTTAGATTGGAGTGGGATAGTAAATGTCACCCCTTGTGTCCAACATCTTCCCCAACATGGCTAGATTGGAGTGGGAATAGTAAATGTCACACCTTTAGTGTCCAACACCTTCTTCCAATATGGTTAGATTGGACTGGGAATAATAAATGTCACACCTTCAGTGTCCAGCCTTTTCCCAAATTGCTTTAGATTGAAGTGGGAATAGTAAATGTCACCCGTTTAGTCTTCAACACCTTCCTCCAATATGGATAGATAGGAGCGGGAGTAGTAAATTTCACACCTTCTGTTTCTAACACCTTCCCGAAATTGGTTTAGATTGGAGTAGAAATACTAAATGTCATTCGTTTAGTGTCCAACACCATTGCCCAACATGATTAGATTGGAGTGGGAATAGTAAATGTCATCCCTTTAGTGTCCAACACCTTGCCCAAATTGGTTCAGATCAGAGTGGGAATAATTATTGTCACTTTAGTGTCTAACAAGTGTATTTGAAATGATTTATGTTGGAGTGTGATAATTCAATTTTATAGTTTTATTCAAAAACATTTCTTTAGTTAATTGTATGTTTGTACCAATTATATTTTTAATTAGAGACTGTTTTGTAAAATAAAGACATCACGCATGTTCTACTAGTATTATTTATGTTTTCGATTTTTTAGTTAAGTAAATAAATGTTTTCATTCTTTTTTTATTAATAAGCAAACATGTAAATTATATTTATGTACATTTGCATGTTGTACATTTTCAACTTTTATTTACATTGTTGAACAAATGTTTAACATTTCTTAACAGTTTATATATATATTTTTCAACATTATTTTAACATGTTTTTAATGTTTATTAAATAAGTGTATACATTTTGTACTATTATTTGACTAATACTTTACAATTTTTAAATATTTTTGATAACTTTGTATAATATATTTTACATGTTTAATAATATTTTGCATTTTTAAACATATTTATTCATCATTATTAAAATGTTTCCCATTAATTTCTTAGGGTAGATGGTCTTTTATTTTTGTTTCATTTAGCGGCAATTTTATTTTACTGCCACCTTCTATTTTGTAATCTTTGTTATTTTTAGTCTATTTTCCAGAACCAGGTCGTGGTAAGGTGTTTGTCGGTATAGGCAAGTCCTTTCTTAAGGCTTTTGAAGGGTTTTGAGGGTAGGGAGGATTTAGGAGTGAGTTCTAGAAGCTAATTATAGTGTTACATGTGATTTTGTTTCATATTTAGATGTATTACTGCTAGGGACTGATTACGAGTTTGGCGGACCGTCGCAGCCTCTAGAAGACTGCAGTACTGGCAGTCTTCCGACCTCTGTATTACGAGTTGAGCGCGGTGCTCGCGGTGTGTCTGTGGCGGTCTTGCGGTGGTGGCGAATGGTTTTCCATAAATACCTATGGCTGTGAGAGCATTTCTCCTGCACATGTGTCGAATGCACACATATGCATGAGAAATCTGGAAAAATACCACTTACCCAGTCTGCCCCATATGTGGACAGTCCAGGCAATGGGTATAGGGCACTAAAATGACTTACCTGTATTTCGCCACAAATAGGGCCGTATTTTTCAGGGTGAGGATGCTATTGTGAAGGGGGACCTGGATAAATGGATCAATGTCGAACTCTGACAGGAAGAACAGGATAGGGGTGGGTATGCACCCTTAGGTTCTGCTGAATTAAAGACGAGTTTCCAACCACCGCTGTTGGTTTGTTGGAAAGCCAACTTGTAATACGGATGGAAGTAGAACTCCTCAGTATCACTCTTTCTGCAGCTGCTTTTCCCCAACTGCAGCTGTGGCAGTCTGCAGATGGCTGGCGGAGGTTCGCCTGCAGTCTTTGCAAAGGCAATCCAACAATCTTGTAATACGGTGGTCGGACCACTGAGCTTGCTGTGGTCAGACCGCAACCGTGGGTACAGCAGTTCCCAGACCGCCGAACTCCTAATCAGGCCCTAAGTTTTTTTCACTAGTTTGTAGTCTTGTTTTTTGGTACACTATTTTCGTACTGTATTTCTATGCCATGTTTAATTCTGTGATGTTAGTTACTTATTGATGACTAACTGTTATTTATGAGTACTTTTGAGAATGTAATATGTTTTGCAGCTGGGTTTTTTATTAGCTTTCCAGGTTTTTGTCTGCGAATGTGTTCTATGTTCTATGGGCATTTGTAGATTATGTTTTTTTTTAAGGGCATTTGTTTTGGTATGTGATGAACCAATGGTTTTTAATTTGATTTACTTTTTTGGGTTTACTGGAGAGTTTCTTGTTTTTTAAACACTTTTTCTGTTTTTTTTTATCATTTCTAGATACTTTGGATTGCTTTGATGGGTTTCTATTGGATTTGCTATATTTTTTCATTTTTGGGAGGGGATTTTTGGACCTCATTTTGGTGAATTATTATTATGAAGTGGATACAGAGAAAGATCTGCAGATGCAGAAGAGTTACTTTTATATTTTCTTTTGGGTGAGAAAGGTGATGTTTAATTGTTTATGTCAAAATCATGCGATTGTTAGGTGGTATTGTTTGGTTTAAGCGTTGTAATTAATTTAGGTGATGAATTGAGTTTGTTTTCAACTATCTTGGTAGGTGATTGGTCAAATTTTGTTTTAAATGATTTAAATGTTATTTATTATATCAGACTTTAATAACATTGGGATTTTAAATAATTGTTGAACTGATATAATAAAATATTATATTTATTATTTAAAAAAAGGTTTTTGAGGACTTTGGTAGGTCACTATTTATTTTATAATTTCGATTTGGCTATGATTTCTAAGTAAAATTGACCTTAAATGTATGGGTAATTTGGGTAAAAGATTGTTCCATTCATCGGTTTTGGTAGCTTTGCTATTTTTGTAATGCTTCTCTAAATGTGTATTTGAGTGTAGGTTGAGTTGTGCCTGGTGTGAATTGGAAAGCATTATGCCATCTTTCCACTACATTGTTTGTTTGGTTTCCTATGCAAAAGAGCTGTCATAGACATTCCACCATGGAATTTGGAATTTAGGCTGGCGCCTGTGTCCGGAGCGGTGCAGTCTGCCAACCCAAGTGTCTTCAAAATAGCACATTAGGGGACTAAGTGTGTCTTCATTTTGTCGATAGAAGGGGATTTCTATTAGAAAATTGTATTGGTTGGCTACTTCTGTGACAGGAACATAGGCTAGTGCTATCATTTTCTTAATTTCAAAATCAAATTGTCTGTTTCTAGAATATTCTACAGAGTTAAAATGTTTGGAGGTGTCTCAATATACTTAGATTGAAATGATAGTAACAGCATTGTATGGTTGTGTGGGGGTACAATTTTAAAATAGTTCAAATCATGTCTAATATTATTTTTTGGGGGTTGTAGTAATGTTTTTAATGTTTTATGTGATTTAAGAGATCACAGTAAGTTCTGCTTTATTAGTTTGGTTGTGGGCTGTATATAAAAGTGAGGTTTGTGTTTTGATATTCACCATGTATGGTGTATATCTGAGTGAATGGCTTGGGACACATTTTGAAGGTTCCACCCATCATCTAGGTTTGACATTGGCTAAGTTTTATTAAGTCGTATGCATGATAGAATATTTGGATTCATTTATCATTATTTACTTTGTCATGTAAAAGGAAATATTCCTTATTACGTATTATTGTTAAGTGTTCAGGTATGTGTATGTCTTGGTATCTTCTAAGGGCAGTTGGGGCATCCCTGGTGGCTTTTTTAGTATGTGCAATTAAATGTTTTAAAGTGGGTATAGGTGGTAGTTGTCCTCTTATGTGTTGGTGGACTTTATGTAGTGTGGGCCTGATTATGAGTTCTGGACCTCTGAACCCATGGTGGAGGTGCGGTGGAGGTCGAGGAACGCTGCACCAGTGGTCCGACCGCCGTATTAAGAGCATGGCTGTTGGACCATGAGTGGGCCACCACCAGGGATCCGGGATCACTGGTGTGGCGGTCTTGGGGCAGAGATATGCTAGGCAGTGCTGCTGCGGCACCGGCAAGCATATAAAAAAGTTTCCTCACTGTGACCCTAACCATGGCATTGAGACCGCATTTGTTAGGGTGGCGGTGAGGAAAAAAATTGGGCCCTACAGGGCCCCGGAATGCATGCAGGGGGCACATGATGTTCCCCATGTGTGCATGCACTCTTAGTTCCTGCACAACATGGAATTAACAGTCCATGCTATGCAGGAACTTGCTTTGGTATTCCCATTGCGGTGCCTTTTTGAAAAGTGCCACTTTGGGAACGCCAAAGGACCACCCGCCAGACTATGAGAAAACATGTGATCTGGCAGGCAGTCGAGTTTGGCAGTGTGGGAGCGGGGAGGTGGTGTTCCGCCCTACTCCCTCACCACCAAACATTTAATCAGGCCGTATATCTTTTAGGATTTTGCTTGTGGGTGCCTGGGAGCTAGTGCTTGCCTCTCTTATATCCTGCAATATTTCTCTTTCTTCGATTTCTGCTACATTTGGGGGGTGATTGTGCACTCTTACCTAAATTCCAACATTAGTTTTAGTAGTTGCACTCCCATAGCAATTATTGGAATAATATTTAGTACATTTCCTAGTTTATATTTTCTGATGATGCACTTTCTTAGCTGTAGGTGTAGCCCATATGATTTAAGTACTGCTTTCCTTTATGTGAAGTGATACATTGGCAGCCTCTGTTATTGTATCTAAAAGAAGTGTGATAGTATACATATATATTATATGTTAACTTTTTAACAGTTGTTATTAACGTTGTCACAAAATACAACTGCTTCTATTTTGTATAGTTACATGTGTGTTCTGTTTAGATGTTTCACATGGTTTTGAAGCTTTTTCGTTTGGGGGTTCTTAAGTTCAGAAAAAAGTTTTATTGAGAAGAAAAAGGGTGCCAATAAACAGTATTTAAAAGGAAACATAAGTCATTACATTTCAAAATTACTCCAAGAGGAATACACAAATTGGGTTCTTGAATGGAGGAGCTGAAAATAAATTTGTAAAATGGGAGAATATCTAACATTGAACTAGAGAACTAAGGAAACATTTGGGGAATTCATGGTGGTTTGAGTACTTCTTGATGAGAGGGCTGCAACAAGAGAGATTTTTCAGCACTTGCATCAATGCCATTTGGGGTGTTCTTATGTGGAGCAGGTGCTTTTGTTTTGATGAAAAAAATGTGTATCATTATCAATGTTAATTTGTTGGGAGATTGTAAAGGTTGAGGTTGTTAGGTTTCATTTTGATCACTATTTGGACGAGTTTATACTTTTTTATCAATTCATGTCTACTTACTTTTTTTGTCTTTTTGTTGCTTATTTATATGTTATTTTCTGGCAGTTTATTGGTTTTCAAGTCATATGTTTTTCTTTTAGGAAGTCTATGTAAAGAGATAGATGTTGGAAAGTGTGTTAATATTTATTTGCTATTTTATGTTTTTAAGTTTAATAACAGTTACATTTTAGCTTAAATAAAAGTTTTACTTAAACTTGGTTATGTAGTTCTTGAGGTGTATATATTTCTTCGCTAATGGTTTGGAGAGAAAATCAGGCGAAGTTTCATTGCCTTGCAGCATTTGTCATTTTTGAATATTTAGGGATCGATTACGATGCGGCCCGTAACCTTCCTGGCTGCATCGCTCGTTTTACTTTTCTGACCGCTGCATTATGATTCCGGCACTCAGAAAGTAAACTGGCTGGTCATTCCGGCTGGCTGGCTTATGACGGGCTCATTGAGCCCATCGGAGCAGCCTCGTAATCCTCGTTCGCCCTTGGGATTACGATGCAGTGTTTCTGACATGATTTCCATGCCTGTCTGTCCGACATGGAAACCATGTCAGAAAGCATGTATGGGACGCCCAGCAGGGCCCCCTTTTGACTGCAGCCTCCGGTTGGGGCCGAGGGGGCACCTATGGTGCCACCCTGTTGATCCCTGCACCCCATGGTAGGCACCTTGATATGCCTGCCACGGGGTGCAGGGATGAAGAACACCTCCCATTTCTCAATGGGAGCTTGTTTTACGTCCGGTTTACGGCCATAACATGAGCTCCCATTGAGAAATGGGAGTATGCGATCGAACAGTTTTCGGTCGCATTGTAATAAGGTGGTAGGGACCGCCGACTGGAGGCCGGTTGGTCCCAGGTCTGAGACGGTGTCCCCGACATCGTGATTAGGCCCATAGTTGTTTAAATTAGTGTGCTTTTTATATTGTTTGATCTGTGTGATTGTATTGGTTTAAGTTGTTTTTAGTTTTATTTTATTGGTTTGTTTAGTTTAGTTAGAATTTTTTAAATCAGTTGAGTCCTACTATGGTAAACACTAATTTAGGTTTTATATTTGATGTGTGATATATAGTTTGATATTTTTGGATATACATTTATTTATTCATATATTTAATAATATTTAGGTTGGTGTTTAAATGTTTGTAGTAAATGCACACTTGTTGGGGGTTACATGGTTAATATTTTAGATAGATAATTTTATGTGGTGAATTGTAAATATGTTGTTGATTTGTCGATTATATATTTGTCTCACTTTAAATATGTGTATAACAGAAAGGCAAGATGGCGTCTGGGTAGCGGGCACTTACCGCAGCTCCGCCGGTTCGGCTCCCGAGTCCCAAGTCATGGAGTATGGCGCTTTCAAATTGAGAATCATTGGGCGGCGATGAGAGACATAGAGATCGCTGATCTCTTTTCCGTATGGAGTGGCTTTTTTCCGCAACTGTTGTCTCCTTCCCGACGGCTGCACTCAGGGGACACAACGCGAAGCACTCGATCGCACCCTCTCGAGCCTCCCGCACAGTCAGTCGGGCGGCTCAGACATCCTCGTTCCACTCCGCCCTTCGACGACAGCGCTCAACGCTGCCGTGCTTCGTGACCGCGTTATTGGCAATCCACGGTGCTCTGGCAGTTTCGCAGGACGCTGAGAAGAGAGACTGGAGAGGCAGCTATCGCTCCTGGACCCAGCGGAAGATACATTGTATCCTGCTCTTACGGAATAGGCCGGAAAGCCAAGTAAGGATGGCAGGGCGTTTGGGAAAATACATTAAAGCTAAGGGCAGCCTGATTAATTCAGAACAACGCTCAGAAACTACATTACATCGCCCAGAGACACGAGGGCAGACAAATAAAGATGCTGAGAGAAATAATCTGGCCAAGCATTCTAAGTATGTAAAGCAAGCTAAGCCAAATTTAAAAAATGTTAAGGGGAAAATTGCTAACACTGCTAACACTGCTCAAATTCCTAATGCACAACCGCTAATTTCAAACATGTTTGGCCCAGCAGTTTTACCAAATGACCTAGTGGAAGCAGCTCCAGCGGTTTCACCGGATCATCTTACTCTAACTGTTCCAACTACTCTAGAGGCACTTTCCGCAAACATCAATAACTCAGTGGCTATTCCTCTAGATATGATTTAGGATCAGAGGAAATGATGGCAAATGATGGTAATATCCAGTCAGAAACTTCTTTATTAGCATTACCCTCGGATTCAAGGATGCCAGTCACAGAATCCCTTATAAATTCAATGGTTTCGGATAAAATTGCCACAAATATGAATACTACGTGCTCTCAAAATGTATTCACATCAGTAGGCTATATAAGCACTCAACCAGACAATCTTAATAACTTAGGCAACCTGGATATGTCAGACATCACTGGGGGAAAAATACATTCGGTCACAGATGAGTCAGAGCTATATCAGACTGGTATTTCAACATCCAGTGAATCCGAGGATGGGGGAAAAAATCAGGACTGGGGGGCTACTACCATGGCAGATCGTTGTACGGAAAAAAAAATCAGGAAGTAGATGGTGGAATAATAAAGCATCACAAAACAGACAAAAAAGCATGGAGTCTACGGAACAAGGAAGCAGTGCTGAGCTTAGATGGGATTACTCTTCTTCTCGGTTTGCCACTCCCTCGGATTGTACCATTCGTTCGGGTGCTAACCTTTCAGCTATACCCGATCTGGGCAGTAAGAGTTCTGAAATCTTTAAAAATAAAGAAAAAGAGCCCACTTTGACGCAAGTCCTACAGTCAATCAAGGGCTTCCATGAAGAGGTAAAGTCGGACAATCGTAAAAATCGACAAGCTACACAGAAACTACAGGGAGCAATCAGGAAAGTTGGTCGCACTTGTACCGAACTTGTTGACAGAATGTCGTCTTTTGAAGTGCACACAGAGAATCTCGAGAAAGATGTCTCTCTACTAAAAGTTCAAGGGGATGCACACGATTGTATAGTGAAGGACCTGATGACAAAGGTTGAGGAGCAGGAGAATAGATTGCGACAGAATAACCTCTGTATCCTTGGGGTCCCAGAAAGAGTGGAGGGTAGCGATCCTAGGGCCTATATAATTTCACTTTTCAAAGGGGCATTTCCCGAGTTGCAGTCTTGGGACTGGGACAAGGAAATCCAAAGGGCCCATCGCTTCCCGTTAACACTTCCTAAAAGATCTCCATCTCCACAGCAATAGCCTCATGCATTCTTAGTATACTTTGGAAATTTTCTTTTACGCCAAGCACTTTTTGACTTAGCTAGACCTACAAGCAAGAGGGGTTTTAATGGTGTTACCTTCTTTAGTAGACCAGACATTGCCCATACCACAGTCGAGCGCCGCTGGAGGCTGAGACAGTTATTTGCTCCATTCCAGCAAATAGGAGCAACGGTTTATTTGCAGAATCCAGCGCGCTTAAAAATTATTCTTAACGGAGTTACACGTAGCTTTAATTCTGAAGTGCAAGAGGTCGTAGAAACACGAAGAGACATGCCCAAGGTTTAAAGAACTTTGAGATGCTTATGGACACCTTTGGGCATTAATGGTCAGAAAGATTTTTTTTTTTTCATTAATGAACATTGCTTACAATGGAATATTATAATTAACATTCACGTGTATGGATAGCTTATTCGGGGAAGGGACTGGACCGGGGAGCGGCATGAGGTTCTGTTGCTCAGATGTCCACACCCTGGCTCTTGGGGAACCAGGTTGCCTGTATGGGTGGTGATGGGTGGGGGGAGGGATTCCTCTGTGTTAGGGTAGTGTGGGTCGAAGGGGTTGGCAAGGAGAGAATTGATACATGCTTTTCTTTTAAAAATATATATTTTTTTTCTTTTCGCACAGGAGTTTTGTTTATCTTTAATGAGTAATTTTCGTATAGCAACAATTAATGTTTGTGGACTTAATGACTCCAAGAAACGACGAAACACTGCTGTAGCCCTTCAGTTACTTAAAGCCGATATTTTATGTATACAAGAAACCCATATACAAGGGTCGCAGATCAACCTTCTCAATTCACTTGGTTATATAGTGGTAGGGGCCCCAACACAGGGGGCTAGGGTTCGGGGGGTGGCAATATTATCAGCAAATCGCTCAATACAGTTTAAATGGACATTAGCTGATCAACATGGGAGGTGGGTCATTGTTGAATGCCAGAGGGAAAATGGAGATTTATTTACGATTTGTTCTTTATACGGAAGCACTGCTGATGACCCAGCAATCTTTGATTTTATGAACAACGAGTTGGCTAATTGTCCACTCCCACTAATTCTCTGCGGCGACCTCAATATAAACTTACCTGCCAATAAGAACATACTATTAGATAAAGATTGGACATATTCTGGCCGAGAACAGAAGGTCTTTAAAGCTCTAAAGACATTATGTAATGAACAGGCATTAACTGATATCTGGCATGCACAATACCCTACCGACCCCGGCCACACATTTTATTCTTTTCCACACAATAGGTTGGTAAGATTAGATTTTGTCTTTGCATCTCATTCACTTCTTAGATTATGCTCAATTGAAAAGACCCCATGTATCATTTCTGATCATAATCCATTAGTGGTAGAAATAAAGGGGGTCACAGGTGGTACTAGAAAATTGTCTAATTGGACTTTTGAACGATCCCTTCTTTTAAATGATAATTATTGCAAACATATGAAGTATTGGATCCCACAATTCATCAAGGACAACTTAGGTAGTACCGGGATCGAGGTCGTATGGGATGCATTAAAAGCTGCAATCAGGGGAGAAACGTTGAGTTTCTCTTTATCCCTAAACAAGGATAAGCGACAGCTTGTGAACAATTTGCAAGCCCAACTGGTAGCCGCAGAGGAGAATTTAATTACTGCCATCATAAATGGTATTGAGCCTGCAGAAGCACTCGCCAAAATAATGTCGGTAAAATCACTCCTGCTAGAGCAAATCGCTAAAAAAGCTGCGGATAGATTATCAATTTTGGGGATGGAAGCATATGAATGCAGCGAACAAGTTGGGCACCATCTGGCGGTTAGAGCAAGACAAAAGTCCACCAGGAATATTACTACAGGAATTAAAGACAATACTCATAAAATAATTACAGATTCCGAGGGAATTTGAAATGTATTTTTTTCTTATTATCAAAATTTATATAGCGAAACTAACACAGCATCGCTTCAAGATATTAATGTATATCTTAAACAAATTTCAGCATTACAGTTAGCCCAGGAGGATCAGGAGCTACTTGAGGAACCTCCCCAATGGATAGATATTTTATTATGTATTAATGGTCGTCCCAATGGAAAAGCTACTGGCCTGGATAATATTCCTCTCAAATTCTATAAAAAATTCTCTACTGAATTAAAAAAGGTTATGCTGTTATTATTTAATCATGTATTTGTGGGGGGGAAGCCACCAGAATCATGGTCACAAGCAAAAATTATTATCATCCTGAAAAAGCATAAATCTCCTTTAGAACCAGCCTCCTATCGTCCTAGCACACTAATCAATGTAGACAGTAAAATGTATTCTAAAATTTTGGCAGGTCGACTAGCTGCGGTCATACATAAAATAACATCACCATGGCAACATGGTTTTATTCCAGGCTGCGGTACTATAGACCATATTCGGAGAGTTATAGCATTGTTTGATGCTGCTCACATATCCAAAGACCCAATAGCACTTATTCTACTGGACGCAGAAAAGGCCTTTGACAGGGTTTCCTGGTCCTTTTTGTGGGAGACCCTGTCAAGAGTTGGGATTGGCCAGGGATTTATACAGGCTTTTAAAATGTTGTATGTTGAGCCTACTGCTAAACTACTTATTAATGGCATATTGACAGATACATTTAAAATCACTAGAGGTACCCGACAGGGATGCCCGAGTTCGCCACTTTTGTTTGCTTTATATATAGATCCCTTTTTACGTTTACTGGAAAGTAATGATAAGATCAGCCCTATTATCAGTCATGGTTGGGTATCTAAAGTCTTGGCCTACTCTGACGATATAGCTCTAGTGACAACGAATCCCTGAACATCGATGAATGAGTTAGAAAAAGAAGCGGAAAGATTTGGAGTTTTATCGGGATATTCCCTCAACAGGTCAAAAACTCAGATTATCTGCAAGAACGTCAGCATGGGCATCGATATACGCCAGGTAGAAAATGCTACCTATCTCGGTGTTGATATCCTGCCCAATGTGGAACGCATAGTTGAATGCAATATAGACCCCCTGATTAAAAAAATTAAACCGGAATTAACCCGTCTACATAATTTACATCTCTCAATAATAGGCCGATGTAACTTAATTAAGATGCTGTTTTTTCCTAAATTTCTGTACTTCATAAGAGCTATTCCGTTAGAATTTACCATTTCTTGTTTGAAAAGGATTGAGGATTTATTTTCTCGATTTATATGGGCATACAAAAAGCCTCGGAGAGCTTATAAGTTTCTCTCCCTACCAAGGGAAAGAGGCGGGTTGGCACTCCCAAATATAAAACTTTATTATTGGGCAACAACTATTCTTTATAATTTAACCCTTTTTAGCAACAAGTCTGCAGGTAGCTCCCTGGGAGACATACCCACCCAAATAGAACTTATAATGGGCAGGGACGTATGGGGATGGATTTGGAGATTTCTAAACGACTCACATAACAAGAAAGTTCGCTTTAAAACGCTCATTCCCGGATTTAAAATCATGAAATCAATTCGTAAAATACTCCAATCTATAATAACCCCAATTTGCCAGAACTTTTTAATGATTTAATAAATAAAAAATGGCAAGATAAAGGTTTATTGAAACTGGGCGACTTTTACTCCCTATCCGAGATAATCTCATTCTCAAACCTTAAACAAAGATACTAACTGGACTGGAGAGATTTCTATAAGTATTTACAGGTACGTGACTTTTTGAGGAAAAAAGGTGGTGGTCCAGCAGGATTTATAAGTAATACTCTAACAGATAATTTCGGGGGGGGCGAAAAAAAATATTTAACCATTGGATTTCTATATAGCTCTCTTAATTCATTAATGTCGGACGATTTGATATTGCGTGCTAGGAAATGGGAAGAGGAATTTGAAATTTCGGAAGATCTATTTTTTTATTCAATCGAATTAGCACTGAGTTTGTTAATCCCAGCGCGACTACAAGTCCAGTATTATAAATCCTGCTTCTCATTATATTATACTCCAAAAAGAATTGCGAAATGGGGGAAAGGGAAGGGGACTTTCTGCCCTAGATGTTCATTCTACCAGGCAGATCTCAGTCACATGTTTGCTTCATGTAATAAATTAAGTAATTTGAAACAACAGATCACATATTTTATAAGAGAAATGCTCGGAAGGGACTTTGATCTTTCACCTTCTCTAATTTGCCTTGGGGTGGATAAGGAGAGCCGAGGAAAACCGGGAGAACAACTGGTCTTCATTTGTATGGCAATATATCGGCTTTGTTTAGCATCAGCTTGGTTAGACGCATCCCCACCAGGATTTCATCAATGGTTAACATGTTTAATATCTCATTATTATTTTGAAAAAGCTATTTATCAGAATAGAGGGGTTCATGCTCGAAGGAAAGGTTTAAGAATATGGGAACCACTGGCTATATGGCTCAAGAGGTAAATAAATTTAATTTAACTTGAGTTAGTTTTTGTTAGTATTATGTATACGATTCCTATGTCCAACCCCGGGGATGGGAGGGTAGGGAGGGGGATGAAAAGTTTATTAAAAATAATGTGCATATTGTATAGCGTGAGATTTAATCTTATATTCACTGCATTAATATATGTCTTAATGTATATATGTATGTATGTATGTAATACAGTATTCTAATAGTAATCATGCACAAAAAAATAAATTAAAAAAATATAAAAAATATGTGTATAACAAGTTTTGGGTTTATTTGAAGTCATTGTTTTAAGTAAAAAATGTATTTTTTTATCTATTTATTAATGATCATTTCATTATTTTGTCAATAATATTGTAGTTGATAGTGTGTGAATTGATATTTTTGATATATAACAATATATTTTTACAGTATAGGTAAAAATCTTTATTTCTAACAACAATATTTTTGATTTCAATGTAATAGACAGCTCTGGTGGGTAATGTGAGAACCTTGGATCGATGAGCAATGTGAGAAGCTTATACTGATTGAGAGATGAATAGACTTACTTAGTTGGGTTGTGAGAAAGGATCACAAATGGATAGAATGGCCATTGGTTTATGAAATGCACTTAGGGGAGCAGTCTGTGAAACTACAATGTTGTGACAGAAATGAACACTGGTGGTCGATGAAAGTTGGGCCCACACTTGGACAGTGTTAACAAATGGTGCAGCTGGACAGGGTGAGATGTATGCTCTGCAGGAGAATCATCACTACCAAGCACCTTCACATGCACTAAACTGACAACCAATTTGCAAAAACACTGAAAGGCAAGTCTAATAACAAGAAGCAGCCACCTCATTCACTTTTCCCTTCTACACTGGGATTGAACTTTAAAAAGAAAATTGGACGTGTACTACTCAGCTGTGAAAAGGCTTTGCGTGACTTTACATGGCCTTGTAGATATGGAGTAAGGCATAGCAGCGCAAGTAGCTGCCTTGCCATACTCTGTGGCAAAGAGACATTCCATGGCTGCTGCTGTGGGTGTTTCCAAAACCTTGCGCTTCCTAAAACAAGCATATCGACGAATGAGGAAAATGCCTTTAATAATTGTTTTTCGTGCAGGAAGGTGTCCCTTACTGCACAAAAGCATTCCTGCAAACAACACAGACACCCTTGCGCCATGGTGCATGGATGTCTGCATTGGCGCACAGCTAATTGTGTGCCTGTGCTGGCTGAAAAGACAGGAATGCATTGTATCTTGTAAATAGGGTGCTTCCCTGCCCGTTCTAATTGGCGTAGGGCAGAGCATCAAAATGACTTGCAGCACTGTCTTATGCCAATCTCTCATAAATGTGCCCCTGAGAATCTCACTGATTTGTACTGGGAAAAGGGTTGTGAGTTTGTATCAATCAATCATTCCCATGTGTGGTATCCACATTTGAAGATTGACATTTACACGCTGATAATCAAACATTTAAATTTGCACTGATTTCTTTCATTTACTTTTTCATTGACTAATGTCAATTACTTTATGACACATCTGAAATCACACTGTGGTTAGTATATTCATATTCAATAGACTTCCTAATATTTTATATAACATAGTTAAGCTGATATAGGGTTGATTCTTTTATACTACAATTAAAATTAATTGGAAAGTGTATATTACATTTGTTATTTTATTTCAAGTGCTGAATTCTAAACATTACATTGATGGTATGGTATAATTATGAGGTATTAATGAAGAAACCACCACCTTCAGGGGCCTCATTCAATAAAACAATAGGGGAGCCTCCTGACCCCCATGCCCTGGTGATCACCACATCCCTGGGGCTTTTATATTTGTAATGGAGGGACTCAAGGATCCCATCAGGCCCCAGGAACCACCATCTTCCCAGGGCCAATGTCAACAAGAAAGGAGCCATAGATGGCCCTGGCGACCAACAACCCCCAGGGCCGGCTCCTACTGTGTCCTGAGGTGCCCACCCCCAAGATATATCTGTATACTTTGGCTTGGTGGGAGCTTTACTACTCTTGCCAAGTCACAGCAAATGTTCCACTTTCAGCAAAAGAGAGCATAGAAAATGCTCTTGCTTTCTGAAAGTGGGGCAGAATTGCATTCAGTCATACTGGAGCTGCCTTTCCAGCAGCTGCCTCTGTCTGAAAGCAATGCTGCCAACCACAGGAGGCAGAGAGTCGGCAGGGACCGCAGGGGCATTCAGGCTCCACCCGTGGTCCCATTGGAGACTGGGACCCTGAGTGCACCCAGAACAAATGGGTAGGCCTCAGGGGATGGGGCACCTGGGCTAAATTTGGCCCCAAGGGTTAGGGTCACAGGGACAAAAATAGCTAGTGAGGGAACCTTGCAGCCCCCTCCACCATTGCAAGAGGCCTGGCCCCAGGGCTGAAATCGGCCAAGGGAAGGGGGTCCCTAATAAAATGAAACATTTTTATTTTAAAAAAAAAGATGGCCCTGGAAAGTTGATGGAGCTCCCTCCACCTTTCACCATGACTCTGCAAACATGCCTCCAGACACACTACTAGCTGGGGGTGTAGTCCCCTTAGGATACTTGGGTGTCAACTACCTCTCCTGTTGCCTCCAGGAAGTCCCACACAGTGGGAATACTGAGGGGTCATCTGAGGCACCGCCCCCTTTCTCCACCAGTCTGAAAATGCACCTCCTGGCACACTGCTGGATAACGTCCCCTTGAATGCTGAAGATCCTTGAGGGTCAGGAACCCCTCCTATTACCTCCAGTAAGTCCCGTACAGCGGCATTGTGGAGAGATCTTCGGAGGCCCCATCCCCTTTCTCCACCACTCTGCAAACGTGACTACTAGCTAAGAAACATAGAAATTCACTTAAAAAGATAAAGGTACAGGGATGTTACAGTTAGGAAATGGAATTTAAACAATCTTAGAAATTAACTTAAAAAACCAAAGGTTACAGGGACATTATTTTTAGGAAATAGAATTAAAAAATACATGGAAATTCACTGAAAAAACGAAGGTTTCAACAACGTTATTATGAGGATCGACAAAGTTGCATGGCCTACAACTCCCAGAATGCCCAGGGAGTGAAGGCGGAGCCGTGTCTATAAGGGGAAGCAACTCGCACGTCGGGTAGTGCGTAATTCCGGATTCGATCCTGTCTATTCATCATCACCTGTGCCTCTAACTCGGAGGCCCTGGGTGTGTGGAGGCGCCCAAGGCTGTGGACCGCGGTTCATGCTCGAGGATTCCTTCAGAACCGTATTCCGCACTTACCGGCCTTTCCTAGCACCGCAGCGGAGAAGAGAGGCGGAGATCCCAATCCAACCTCCACCTTCTGCCGTTGCCTTCTTTCTCCCATCAGGCGTTCCTGGTCCTGGAACCCCCCTTCCAAGTAAGGAGTTTTCATCACTCATCCTGCTGAAGAGCTCTCAGGTAGGAGCCGCACTGATTGTTTTCTGAACGCAAGGTTAACACGCTCGGACCAGGAGCCGTTAACTCACCTCCGCCTTGCAACCATTCCCAGTTGCCTGGAAGAGAGGTTCATTGGAATCTCGAGTCACTTGTAAACTCGTTGTGAACCTTATACTTTGTTATAAAGTTTGTATTTTCATGACATTTAAAAAACACTCACGTATTTGGGAGAATTTCCTGCTTGTCTTTTGTAAATCTTATTTGAACCCAGAGGCTAGTGGGTGTTCCAAGGAAAAAAAAGGATTCCTTATGACATTTGACTTTCACAGGGCAGCTCACGGACCCAGTATTTTTTCCTGTAGTATTCCAGCAGTGACCTTAAACCCCACAGAGGAAACTCTTATAGGCAGGGCTGAGAACTTACGGGACATTTTTGTTTTCAAGGAAAGGAGCTCTGTGATTACCAAGCGTGTCTTGCTTATTGGTTTATGTCTACGCTTATAAATTCCTCAGTGCAGTTCTGGTATGTGGTAATACCATGTTGTCTGAAGGAAGGCAGAGTCTGCTTGTGGGAATTCACCCAAGGTAATTGGTCATACTAGTGAGACATTATGAGAGTAGTGTTGCATGTATTTGTGTAATTCATGTTGTGTTATTTGTATTTCAGATTCTACTCCCGGCTGTCCTCATCCTTTCCTTCCCTCACTTGATTGTTCCAATACTCCGTGCAGTTATTGTAGGAGTTGGGGAGATCAAGCGGTGGACCCCTTAGTGAATCGCGTGAATCCTGAGGAGTACCCGTCTTCGGACAGGATCATTACAGAATTACGCACCCACGAATAAAGTACTCCTCCCGGTTCATGGGCTGCAATGGGGGTCTACCATGGAAGAGGTTCTTCAGGCACTAGCCGCAGTTCAGCAAGAACTGGCGGACTCCAGAGTAGAGACAGCGTCATTAAGGAAATGAGTAGAAAGGTTAACTAGAAACCCCTTTGACATAAGCCACGGGAATCCTCCTATACACGTCACAGTACTGCCTCCTATTCCATTAGCTAACCCAGAGAGGTATGCAGGGGACCCTCAGAAGATCCAAGTGTTCTTGACGCAAATCTTGATGCATTTTCTTGCAAACCGTCTTTATTCCAGAGCAACCATTCACGGGTGGCTCTTGCGATTTCCTATCTGGTTGGGGATGTGGCCAATTGGGCGGCGCCTCTGGTGCGGAACAACGACCCTATCTTGTCAGACTGGGATAAATTCAGGGCGGCTTTGGAAGGGGTTTTTGACAGAAGAACCACAACTTTCAGTGCAGATAAGGAACTTCTGGAGTTAAGACAAGGGAGGAATGAACTAGTGACCTATTTAACTTCCCTCAACAGATTAGTGGCCGAGACAGCTTGGCCGGAAGAAAAGAGGATGTCTCTTTTTTACCAAGGCCTATGCGATGAGCTGAAAGACGTCAGAGCCAGAATAGACTCCCAACCCCGCTCTGGTACAGATGTTATTAGCCTTGTGTTGAGGCTAGACAGACGCATAGCTGACAGAGGCGGGGAGAGGTTTAGAGGGGAAAAGTCGGGCTACCAACCTGACAAAAATCTTAGGAAGGAAGTGGCTGGTAACAAAGCCATCTCTGAACCCATGGAGGTGGGGGCGATTCGAGTGCCACTGTCACGCCTTGAGAGAGAGAGCAGACGCTCCCAAGGGCTTTGCATTTACTGTGGGAAAAAGGGGCATTACGTCCGAGAATGCCCCGCTAGACCCAAAAGAATAGGAGGTACATACAGGAATAGAAAGTCCCTAGCCTCCACCACGAGCTCTGACCCCTGTGGCGTGTCGTCTGTCACGCCAGAGTTGGTAGGGAAAAAGGAATGGAGGATCCCTTCATTGGCCACCGCCCAATTGAAAGACACTGAATCCCACATAGTGCTTTCGATGTGTTTGGAATTTGGTCAACATTCGTTTCAGGTGATGGCCATGCTAGACTCAGGGGCCACGGAAAACTTCATAGCTAGTGGTTTAGTGAAACAGTTAGCCATAAGTAGGGTATCACAAGACCTCCCGGAGGAGGTGTTAGTGGTAGATGGCAAACCCCTTACATCGGGACTGCTCATAGAACAGACAGAGAAGTTACGGCTATCTGTTAGGACCGGAGGGAGGCAGCATGTGGTTCAGTCTTCACAACCCTACCATCAATTGGAGAGATAAGACGGTACAGTTCCTGTCCAAGGTTTGTCAAAAACACTTGTTTCTAGAGCCGGAATCCTGTGCTGCGATACTGGCCAACCCATTTTTGCTGGTGACCGCAGCCGAAAAGGAGGTGGTTTTGCCAAGAGAATATGCTCAGTATACAGATGTTTTTAGCAAATCCCAGGCGGAGAAGCTCCCGCCACACAGGCCATACGACTGCCAAATTGATTTGGTGGATGGGGCAACCATACCTGCTTGTAGGGTCTACTCTCTCTCTGAGCCAGAGACCAAACATTTGAGGGAGTACTTGGACCACTTCCTAGACATCTGGTTTATCAGGCCTTCCCGTTCTCCAGCAGCATCCCCTCTTTTTTTTAGAGCCAAGGCCAATGGGGAATTGAGGGCTTGTTGTGATTATAGAATGCTTAACAAAAACACTGTTCGCAACCGATATCCTGTACCCCTTATACCCGTCTTGTTGGATCAGGTGCGCAAAGCAACGATATACACAAGACTAGATCTTAGGGGAGCATATCACCTGATACGTGTATGAGAAGGAGATGAGTGGAAGATGACCTTCAAAACACGCTATGGCCTTTACGAGTATACTGTGATGCCGTTCGGGCTATGTAATTCCCCTGCGGCATTCCACTACTTACTGAATGACATACTGAAAGATTAGGTAGACCACTCAGTCGTAGTTTACATAGATGATATCTTGATATATTCAGCGCCAGAGAGCGACCACAAAGAATATGTTAGACTGGTCTTAAGAACGTTAAGGAAGCATCATTTGTATTGCAAACTGAGCAAGTGTGAGTTTGGTGTGCATGAGGTGGAGTTTTTGGGACTGATGCACCGTCCCGAAGGTCTGGGTGTGGCTGAGCGAAAGATCCAGGCAGTACAGGACTGGCCTGTTCCACACAACATTAGGGAAGTGCAATGCTTCCTAGGCTTTGCCAACTATTACAGGAGATTCATACAGGGATTCTCACAAATAGCACTACCAATAACCAGGCTGCTCAGGAAGGGAATGCCTGTTTGATGGACCCAGGAAGCAGAGACAGCATTTGTATACCTGAAAAAAGCCTTCACCTTGGCACCAGTGCTTTGACATCCACAATTGGACACCCCTTTCATAGTGGAGGCAGATGCGTCGGATGAGGCAATAGGTGCTATCCTGTCACAAAGGGACAAACACACCGGGCAGTTACAGCCAGTGGCCTACCTCTCTAAAAAACTCATCCCGGACGAAAAGAACTATAATATCGCTGAGAAGGAACTGTTGTCAATCAAAAAGGCCTTTCAGGAATGGCGTCCATACTTGTGGGGAGCACGGTACCCGATTACAGTGTACTCCGATCATCGGAATCTACAATACCTAAAAACCGCTAGACACCTCTCTCCGAGCCAGATGAGGTGGATGCTTTTCTTTGAGAAATATGATTTTGTCATAACCTTCAGGCCGGGAGCCGACAACCGTAAAGCGGATTCCCTGTCCCGACTGGTGACACAGAATGACAAAACAGAGGTCCCGGAAGAAGCCATTATAAACCCTTCCAAGATGATATGTGCGCTCAAAGCTGAAAACTACTTGAACGACATACGACGAAACAGGAGCACAGAAGAGTGGAGCATGTGGGCTGAAGCCAATTCAGATAGGTACATTTGACAGGGTTTACCTTTTCAGCTCCATCAACTGTTTCCCCCACGATGGTTTTAAGGAAAAAGGCTTTTGCATGGTGTCACGACTCCCCTTTGGCGGGACATCCTGGCATGAGAAAAACAACGGTCTTGGTGCAAAGGTATTTCTGGTGGGATACATTGGTTCCAGACTTAAATGTCTGGGTCTCTAGATGTGACAACAGTGCTAGAGGTAAATCGGACACTTCAAAGAAGAGGGGAAAGCTCATTCCCATGTCCACAGCACATTCGCCATGGCAACACATCAGTTTGGACTTTGTCACAGGGCTTCCAATGGATCAGTGATTTTCCGCCATTCTCGTGGTGGTAGATAGCCTTACCAAAATGGGGCACTTCGTTCCGTGCAAGAACTTGCCCACAGCTGGCCAAACCGCTCAATTGATACTACAGAACATTGTTAGGCTCCATTGCACTCCCAAAGTCATAGTGTCAGATAGGGGCCCTCTGTTTATAGCAAGTTTCTGGAGGATGTGGTGCAAGCTCTACACGTGGAGTCGGCGGTCTCCACCAGCTTCCATCCCCAAACGGATGGACAAACGGAGAGGTTGAACCAGACCTTGAAAAAATACTTGAGATGTTACGCCGCAGAGGCACAAGACTCATGGGTTACCCTGCTATGGATGGACGAGTTGGCTTATAACAATGCTCCTCACAGCTCAACAGGGGTTTCTCCGTTCGTCGCAAACTATGGTCTTGCCCATCGTTCTGCCTGATGACTTCACAAACCAGCCATCTGTACGCATTCAAATCAAGAAGCTGAGGGAGGGACATCAGAAAGTGAGGAACCAGCTGTTGATGGCCAAGCCGGTGTACAAACGATGGGAAGATCATCATCTTATCGAGGGGCCACAGTACGCAGTGGGAGACTTGGTCTGGTTATCCACTAAGAACATCAGGTTCAAACTGCGCAGTGTGTTTCATCCTCGGTTCATAGGCCCTTACCCGGTGGTTAAGCAGCTCAATCCAGTCACCTATAAATTACGCTTGCCGTGCTCTCTGTGGATCCATCCAGTGTTTCACAGCAGTTCCCTGAAGCCTACGGTAGGAGCTAAGCGGTGAGTGCCCCCTCCGGTGGCTACGGAAGGTGGGCTGTGGTACGAAGTCTAGAGCACCAGGGACTCCCGCTACAGGAGAGGGAAGCTCTGGTATCTAGTATCATGGAGAGGCTACACACCGGAAGACGATTCCTGGGAGCCAAGCATGAATGTACATGCCCCGGCGGCGGTTCTCTCCGTCGACATCCCGACAAGCCCGGATCTAGGAGGCGCTGGGTGAGTGGATCTACTGTGAGGATCGACAAATGTTGCGCCTGCATGGTCTACAACTCCCAGAATGCCCAGGAAGCGAAGGCGGACCCGGGTTTATAAGGGGAAGCAACTCGCACGTCAGGTCATGCGTAATTCCGAATTCGATCCTGTCTATTCATCATCACATGTGCCTCTAACTCAGAGGCCCTGGGTGGGTGGAGGCGTCCAAGGCTGTGGACCACGGTTCGTGCTCGAAGATTCCTTCGGAACCGTATTCCGCACTTTCCGGCCTTTCCTAGCACTGCAGCAGAGAAGAGAGGCGGAGATCCCAATCCAGCCTCCACCTTCTGCCGTTGCCTTCTTTCTCCCATCGGGTGCTCCTTGTCCTGGAACCCCCCAGTCCAAGTAAGGAGTTTTCATCACTCATGCAGCTGAAGTGCTCTCAGGTAGGAGTTGCACTGATTGTTTTCTAAACGCAAGGTTAACGCGCTCGAACCAGGAGCCATTAACTCACCTCCGGCTTGCAACCATTCCGTTTTGCCTGGAAGAGAGGTTCATTGGAATCTCGAGTCGCTTGTAAACTTGTTGGGAACCTTATACTTTCTTATAAAGTTTATCTTTCCGTGACATTTAAAAAGCACTCACATATCAGGGAGAATTTCCTGCTTGTCTTTTGTAAATCTTATTTGAGCCCACAGGCTAGTGGGTGTTGCAAGGAAAAACAAGGATTCCTTATGACATTTGACTTTCACAGGGCAGCTCACGGACCCGGTATTGTTTCTCAGAGTATTCCAGCAGTGACCTTAAACCCCACAGAGGAAACTCTTATAGGCAGGGCTGAGAACTTACGGGACATTTTTGTTTTTAAGGAAAGGAGCTCTGTGATTACCAAGCATGTCTTGCTTATTGGTTTATGTCTACGCTTATAAATTCTCAGTGCAGTTCCAGTATGAGGTAATACCGTGTTGTCTGAAGGAAGACAGAGTGTGCTTGTGGAAATTCGCCCAAGGTAATTGGTCATACTAGTGAGACATTACGAGAGTAGTGTTGCATGCATTTGTGTAATTCATGTTGTGTTATTTGTATTTCAGATTCTACTCCCGGCTGTCCCCATCCTTTCCTTCCCTCACTTGATCGTTCCAATACTCCGTGCAGTTATTGTAGGAGTTGGTGAGATCAAGGGGTGGACCGCTTAGTACATCGCGTGAATCCTGAGGAGTTCCCGTCATCGGACAGGATTGTTACAGTTATAGTTACGCTCAGATTTCACTTGTACAAACCCAGTGAAATTCAGCAGCTATAGTTACCTGAGCTAACTATAACCTACATCCCCCACAATGTACTGCTTATGAACTCACATATTACATCACTAATGACATGGTCAGTGACATCACAGATGACATCACTAATGACATCATCTACAAACCCATAAACCCCTCGTACTCTCACCCACAGAACCACTCACACCCCTTCACAGACCCAATACCAGTACTCACACACCCACTCACCACTCAATGGAGCAATTCACACACCCACTCACTCATACAGCCACTCACATAACCATTCACTCACCTATACAGCCACTCATACAACCAGTCACTCACTCTCACAACCACTTACATAGCCATATATTCACCCATGCAGCTACTCACACACATACCTATTTGCCTATACAACCACTCACACAACCACTCACACACACATACACCCTCTTAACACAGCCACTCACTCACCCATACAAGCACTTACACACTCACTCACACACACACACAGCCACTTACATACCCATTCTCACATCCATGCAAGCACTCTCATACCTGCTCACTCACCCATACATTAATTTACACAGATACTCACTCACCAATACAGCCACTCACACACCAACTCACTCAACCAAACACTCACTGAAACAACCACTCACTCACCCATACAGACACTTACACAGCCTGTCACTCACTCATTCAGTCATTTGACACCCACTAACTCACCCATGCAGTCACTCACACAGCCACTCACTCACCCATTCAGCCACTGACACATCCAGTCACTGAGAAACATAATCACTCATACACCAACCCCCTCACCCGCATGTCTACTCGCATACCTACTTAGATACCTATATACCCACTCACACACCTACACAGTCAATCACAAAGCAACTCCCACACTCACTCACACACCCATACAAGCACTCAGATACCACTAACACACCCAAACAACCACTGACACAACCACTTGCACAGCTACAGGCCTAGTCAGAAATCCACTCACTCACCCATACAGTCACTCATGCATGCACTCACACAAACATACAACCACTCAGATTACACATGTTAGCGATAGTATCACTTATTAGTAGTACAACTAGTATAGTAATCTAATGTTTGTAGTAGGTAGGTATATTTGTTTAACACCCATAAACTCTTAAAAACACTTTCACTCGCTTGAATATGCAATTTGAGATGTCATCATTGATGTCACTCACCATGTCATGAGTGATGAGTGGTGTAATATGTGAGGTCATAAGCCATGCATTGCGGGGGCGTGAGTTATAGTTAGCTCTGGTAATTAGAACGGCTGAATTTCACTAGTTTTGTATGAATTAGTTAGGACATAGTTTCCCCAGGAAAAGCATTTTTTGACTTTCTATATCTTTGGTGCAGTTTATCGAATCTTCATGAAATTTTTCCATAAAAATGCTGTGCATTAAAAGTTTCTGACCAATTTGTCAAGTGGGGAGCCTGAAAAAGGGTGTGTCGAATAAAAGTGCATTTCCCATATTAATTCGCATAGGAGGTTTTGACACAATGAAAGCCTGAATCGTTTGAACTGAATTTCACCAAATTTGGCAGAAAGGAAGCTGTTGGTCCAGAACGCAACCATTTTGTAAATTTATGTAAACTGTTCAGTAATTTGGGGATATTAAAGAAAATACTAATTTTGATATCTAGGGATGTGAAGGCTCTGCATATCCCCCGATCTCGTGTTGAGATCTTATTGGCTGCCAACACTTCAAACAGGAAATATTTTAAAAAACAAGGGTGGGCGCCTGTGCTTGTTTGGGAAAAAGCAGAAGGGTGGGCCTGGTCCCGGGGGCATTGTTTAAAAGACGGAGGGGGCACATTGGTCCCCCCTCCTGAGGTTCGTGGAAGCCCAGGGGCCACCACCTCTCCAGGGCTTCATTTTTTTTAAAAAGGAGGGGGGCTATAAGGACCCCCCTCCTGAGGATCTATAACTTCAGGGACCACAACCTCCCCAGAGCTAAACATATAGAAATGAGGGGGCTGCACAGACCTCTTGAGCCCAGGGGACCATCAACTCCCCGGTACTAAATAATGGTTAATGGGGAGGCCCAAAGAACTCCCCCTGGGCCCCGGAGACCATCACCTCCCGAGGCCAAATACTTTCAAAACAGGAGCTGCGCGGCCGCCCTCCCTGGGCCATTCTCAGCCACAGGGACCACCAACTCCCTGGGGCAGGCCCTTTAAAATCAGAGGAGGGGGGTTGAGCATCCCCCCTCCTGGAGCCAGTAATGACCCTGGAGACTGCCAACCCCACATCCTCATTTTGCCTCAAAGAAGTTGATTTCATGTTGGGCAGAGCAATAGAGTATCATGTGAAATATTGAAAGCAATACCTCTGCCATTCCAAACTAGATGTTACGAATCACATATTCCACTCTTCCAACAAACCCTCTGCAATTAGTCAATATCATCTTCATTCTGGCATGTGCAAGGGTCTATAATGTTGAAAACCCTGGCTACCTCAAAATGTTTTCAAAACCAACAGCAACTGGGTAGGCCTCCGGGTAAGCTCTGCCCAACATGAAATTGATTTATTTCGGGCAAAACAAGGATATGCACTTGTGCGACTAATGGAAGAGATGAGACTTTGCAATAAGTCTGACATGGAAGGATTAAGTGGATGGAAGAACTCTGCAATCACAATACATCATGGATACTAGGGTCCGTAAACTATCATGGGATATATCAGTGACAATGACTTGGGCAGCTCCAGTTAGCGGATATATTTCAAATTGACTTAGATTGAAGTACTAATCATTGCAAATGTTCATTGCTTACCAGTGTATTTATGAATATGCCATTAAAACTCAATTATTATTGTCAATGTGGGTGACTGACTTCATATGGAGTCCCTCTTCAGTGTTGATGCACTTAATGTTTAAACAGAAAGCAGCTGACCACTCTGCATTTACACATGATTAGGAACAGGTGGGGGTCAAAACGCATCATGGTTGATGATGGATTCTCTGCAATAAACAGTATTTACTCACAACCGCTGGTGGGCTCGTTTCTAGCTGCTGGAGGCAGGAGATTGTGTTTCCTTGGGAACATTTAGTGGTGTCGCCCACTTGCAAGCCTTGACCAGAGAGGCTGGGCATCCTTAGAGCCAAGTCCTTTGGGATATATCTATATATATATTCACAGAAAAAAACATAGGTTTCAGGCACGTTATAGTTAGGAACTAGCATTTAAAAAACCTCAGAAATTCTCTGAAAAAACCATAGGTTTCAGGGGTGTTATAGTTAGCTGGACTTTTCACTTGTACAAAACCATTGAAATTCCCCAGTTATAGTTAGTTCAGCTAACTATAACTCGCGCGCCCGCAATGCACTGCTGATGACGTCACATATTGCATCACTCATGACATGGTCAGTGACATCACTCATGACATCACTGATGACATCTCAAATGACATCACTGATGACATTTGTAAGCTCCTAGTATATAATAGGGCAGGGGGATTAAAACTACCTCTTAAAACAGGCCACAGGGCGTTTTTGCACACGTTAACTCACTTCACCACTGTGTAAACACGCCCTGTGTCCGTTTTTAGTTGGGAGATTAAGTTCATTTGAATCCTGAGGGTCCCTAGGGTCCAACTAGCCCACTAGGTACCTCCAGTAAGTGCCACAGAGCTGCGTTGCAGAGAGGTGTAAAAGTGGCACGGCCTGGACCACCTCTCTGCAATGCAGCTCAGTGGCGCTTACTGGAAGCACTTGGTGGGCTAGTTAGCCCCCAGGGGCCCTCAGTATTGAAGGGAAATTATATCCCCAATTTAAAATGTGCCATAGTGCGTGTTTGCACACGTCACCTCAGGCCCCGTCCCCTCCCTTCACCACTGTGTAAACGCGCCCTGTGGCTGTTCTAAGTTGAGAGATTAAGTCCCCTTGAATCCTAAGGGTCCCTAGGGTCAAACTAGACCACTAGGTACCTCCAGTAAGCGCCACAGAGCTGCGTAGCAGAGAGGTGTAAAAAGGGACTTTGCCTCAGAACACCTGTCTGCAGCGCAGCTCCCTGGCGCATACTGGAGATGCCTGTTGGGCTAGTTGGCCCTCAGGGACCCTCAGTATTGAAGAGGAATTAATTCCCCAACTTACAACTCGCCAGGGGGCGTGTTTGCAGGGTGCTGCAAGGAGGGGGCGTCGCCTCCGGCACGATGCCAGTCTTTTATTTATTTTAATTTTTTAAGAAGGGGGGCTGTGTGGTTCCCCTTCTTATTCTAATGTATTGGCCCTGATGACCCCATCCCCCAGGGCCTGTCTCCTAATTATATTTTGACCCCAATCCCCAGGGCCGGCCACTGTTTTTTATTATTTTTTAAAAATATATATTTATAGACACACCTAGGACATGCTGGACAAACCGTACCTACCTATCACCATGACGATTTGCGTGATATTCATTAAAAGGAGACTATGCATACAATGAATCCACGTGGAATGTATTTACACCACTAGTGAAGCTCTGACATGTCTGATGCCCTACCGTGCCTAATCCCGGTAGACACCCTTGTTGTTTATTTATACAAACATGGGTAGCTATTGACGGGCACATTTAATACACATGCACACCAAGCCATTCAAAGGGGATTCGACAAAAATTCGACCAAAACTATGCAATAAACCCCCCTCACGATTAATAAAACACACATCCACTGCCGGATGTGTAATACTTTTTATTTTACTCTCTGGAAAGGGGACGAACATCACTTGAGAGTCACAGCGCGCTCCTGGCAGAGCCCAATGCTGTGTTACACCCACCATTGCCTGCTGAGTGCCACACACCTCTGTGTTGTATTCCACTAGCTAGTGCATATGCTATGACACTCTCTAGCCCATGTGCACTGTAACACCACCCCGTGAATATGTCATGGCACACTTGTCTTCGCACAGGTTATATTGCCCCAACTAACGTGCCTTCCTCGATGCCTATGTTATAACGCACAGTGCTATGCCATACATATTACAATCTGGGATCCATATCTTTGTCACAGTGCATATGCAACGTTACACTCCCCAGCACATATTTTATATTACAACTTTAGAGACTAGTTAGGTTACACAACACTGCCCTGTGCATATTACACTCCAAGGCGCATATCGCATAGCACGCGCTAGTGCCTGTGCTATCTCGCGCTCTCCAATGAATCTGTCATTGCGCACAATGTATTGCATATTATATTTCACGCTTTTTGGTGCATAGTTTATACCATACACTATAACTAGTTTTCATTTTCAATCGTGCTCTCAGGACTATGTTCTATATAACACTGTGTTCACCTACCCTTTTCACGGGCATTACATTTTGCGATAGGGGGTGGAGGGTCAGGGGATGTTTCTGCCAAGTGAGCCCTGAGTCACAGTCACAAACGTCCTCTTCTTCCTGAATAAAAGTGAGATTATGCTGCATACTTGTTCATATTTTAAATAGTTCGCACAGACACACGTTTTAAAAACAATAAAGTTCCTAATACCCGCCTTCTCTGAACAGTTAGCTTGCTGCCCCATCCCCCTCCTCCCTATCCTCTGTTGTGTGAATCCATGGACTAGCCTCCTCCCTCCTGCCATGCATGGTCTGATGTTCTGCCACTGCCCTCAATTTAGTATGATGTACCAGTCCACTCCTCCTGCCCTCCATTGCCCAATTCTATGTCCCATCATTGACCTCCTGCTTAAACTCTGTGCTTAGCTTGCTGCCCCTATTCTCCTTCCCCCTGCCCTCCGATGTCTTTGTGCATGCCCCTGCTCCATCCTTTTTGCCCACCATGTTCCATGGACCTGCCACTCCTATCTACTCTGAGTGTTCTGTTGAGCTGCCACTCCCCTCCCACCTGCCTAGCATTGTCAGATGACTGTAACCTGTCCCTGCCACCTCCACCCTGCCTGTCCACATGCCATGCCCCTATCCTCTTCCTCCTGTCCACATGGTCCATTGTACTGCCACACCCTTCTGCCCTCCCTGGTCTGTTGTGCTGCAACTGCTCCTCCTGCCTGCCCCGTGCGGTCTGTTGTGAGGCCCCTTCCCCTGAACTTTCTTGTCTGTGCACAGGTTCTGACCCTCCCATGGCCCCTCCCACCTTCCCTGTGTGGTCAGTTAGCTGCCCCTGACCCCCTCCCACCTTCCCTCCATGGTCTGTGTGTATGCCATCACAGTCTCACTGTTGCTCTTCATGGTGTGTCTTGCTTCTAGTGCCCATCCTGCCTGACCTCCATGGCTATCTTGCTGCTCCTGCCCTGCCCCCTTGCCCCCAGCCCTCTGTTTACATGTGCAGACCCCTACTCCCCTACTCCCTCCCTCCTGGCTTGTCTGTTCCATTGTAATGCCCCTGATCCGTCCCTCCTGCCCTTTATGGTCTGTTATGCTGCAGCTTTCTCTCCTGTCTGTCCATTATGGTCAGCTAGCTACCATTGCCTCTTGCCCCTCTGTTCTCTGTTGTCCATGTGCATGGTCCTGTCCCCTCCCTCTTGCTTTCTATGGATTGTTGTGCTGCACTCCCGTCCCGCATGCCCTGTGCGGTGTATTGTGCTGCTGCAAACCCTGATGCCTGCCCTGCAAGGTCAGTTTGGTGCACCTCTCCATGTCCCTCCTGTCCTCTGTAACCAAGTCCATGTCCCTACCCCATTTCCTTCCATGGTCCAATGTACCATACTTGCGAACATTTTGAACTTGGTAAGAGGGAGATTTTGAAAAAAAACTGGGGTATTGATTTTCCCCTTTGAGTTACATTGAAAAAGAGGAGATTGTAGACAGGAGACAGATCAAATAAAGCCCATTTGAGCTTAAAAACATTGGACGTTTCCTGGCTGAATCGGGTCTGTTGGCATGTATGGTTGTACTACCATTGCCTCTTCCTTCTGCCCACAATGGTCTATTACATTGCCACAGCCTCTCTTGCAAGTCCTGTATTGTTGGTTTGTTGCCCCTGCCCCCCTTTCCACTGCCCTCCATAGTCTGTTGTGCTGCCACGGCCCTTCCTGCCTGCTCAGTGTGGTTAAATTGTTGCCTCTGCACTCTCCTACCTGCCTTCAATTTTCAGAGTCCGTGCCCCTGGCCTCTGCCTCTCAACAGTATCCTACTGAACAACTAGATTGCTAACATTCTATATTTATTACAAAAGTGTGGAACGCCTGACGTCATCTTGATGTAATCAAAACTGTAATACCTAGAGCATTTCCTTTAGAAATTACATATATGAGAGGGTCTTATTGGCATCAAAATTATGGTTAGTGCTCTAAAAGACTAAAATAAGGACATATTTTCTGAGTTTTCAAATAGCGACAAAGCACTTTTAAATTATTTGTTATCTTTATGTTTTTTTATCCAGTTGACCACTTGATTAAATGTTGCACTTAGGGGAGAGGATGTGGTGTTACTTCCAGAACTGCAGACTTTGCAACTGGGGACCAGGTTGGAGTTTCTGCTTCAGCTCAACATTCTGTGATTCTGGTCAAATCACTTAGTCTCCCCATATCTACAACCAAAATGAATTTGTTCTTGTGTGATGTAACCAATGCTCATGTAAAGCACTCCAATACCTGACAAGTCTGCACTATATAACACTGCAAAAACACAAAATAATAAGTGTTTTGCACACTTCTGTCATTGGGCTATATTTGGGCTACATCTGGGTGATTTTGGGCTACATTTGGGCTCTTTTGTCTCCGGTGGCCATTTTGGGAGATTTATTTGTTATGAAGTTTCCTAATTTCCTCATGTACTGCAGTCTCCTCAGTAGGAAATGCTTTCCGTTTTTTACTTTGATTCCATCATGAAGGTATTCAGATATGTCACACATTTGCCATAAATTCTGAATGTTAGCACTCTAGTTGCTCATTAGATCACTGTAGTAAAACTACTGTTCACTATGGAAGTCTGCTCCTGGTATTAAAAGTGCATGTTTCAGTCTGCACGTCAGAATTTTTTAATGAAATAGAAGAGGACTTGAGAAGTCACTCAAAATGTGCCCTCATTTTCTTTCTTCAGCATTAATCATAATTTCTATGGCAAAATGAACCCCCTCATTGTGTTCCTTTTTAAATTAAATGTTTTAAGTGTTACCAGTTTATTCCAATCAAGATGGCTTCAGGTGTGCCATACTTTTGTCATAATGAAAACAGTAAGCACACTCTGGGACATTCTGTCATTGGGCTATACTTGGGCTATATCTGGGTGATATTTGGGCTCTTTTGTCTCTGGTCAATGTTTTAAGAGTTACCACTTTAATCCAAGCAAGATGGCTTCAGGTGTGCCATACGTTTATCATAAGTAGGACTGTTAACGCTCTAGTTGTTCTTTGGAACACTCTGGGAAGCTGCAGTAGAACACAAAGGAATCAACTGACAGTCTCTGCCCTTGTTGGATGTACATGTTTTACTGAGAATGTCAGACTTCATTCCAACTAATAACCTACATAGACACTCGTGTAGCTACTCACCAACACATGCAGCCACTTATACACAAAGTGAGAGACTGATACAGATATTTACATATTTAAACATTACCCACTAAGCCATGTATTCACTAAGATACACTTAATCAATCAGTTATACAATCAATTTTTCAAAAACAAATCATCCATTTCGATTCTTATATACCCATTTATTTTTCCATCGACCTTGAGATATACATATATAAAACATATTTAATTTTCAGAAATACACACATTCACTGGATGATGTCATCAGTGATGTCATCAGTGATGTCATTTGAGATGTCATCAGTGATGTCATCAGGGATGTCACTGACCATGTCATGAGTGATGTAATATGTGACATCATCAGCAGTGCATTGCGGGCGCGCAAGTTATAGTTAGCTGAACTAACTATAACAGGGGAATTTCAATGGTTTTGTACGAGTGAAAAGTCCAGCTAACTATAACGGCCCTGAAACCTATGGTTTTTTCAGTGAATTTCTAAGGTTTTTAAATGCTAATTCCTAACTATAACGTGCCTGAAACCTATGGTTTTTTCAGTGAATTTCAAAAGTTTTTTAAATGCTAATATCTAACTATGCCTACAGAGATAGGACATGTGAAGAAAGAAGAAAAAATGCACAGAAAGAAAAAGAATAAATGCAGAAAGAAGCAACAGAAGTCCTCAAAGACGAAGAAAAGTGCAGGAAGAATAATAACGTGCAGAAAGAACAAACAGAAAAGCAGAAAGAAGCCTTGTTGCAAAATCATCTTGTACCTCAACTTTTTCAAACGGATACTGGTGGAAACTGAGTCTGACTAACCAGTCCTAGAGCCAGTGCTATGTTAAAAGACATTCAGAATACAGTGACAACACCAACATACACTATGTGTTGAGGTCCCCCTGTGATTAGCATGACCTCCTCTGTAAGCCCCTAGTATATAATAGGGCAGGGGGATTAAAAACTACCTTGAATCCTGAGGGTCCCTAGGGTCAAACTAGCCCACTAGGTACCTCCAGTAAGCGCCACAGAGCTGCGTTGCAGAGAGGTGTAAAAATTGGCACGGCCTGGACCACCTCTCTGCAACGCAGCTCAGTGGCGCTTACTGGAAGCACCTGGTGGGCTAGTTAGCCCCCAGGGACCCTCAGGATTGAAGGGGAATTATTTCCCCAACTTAAAACGTGCCATAGGGCGTGTTTGCACACGTCACCTCAGGCCCCGTCCCCTCCCTTCCCCACTGTGTAAACACGCCCTGTGGCCGTTTTAAGTTGGGAGATTAAGTCCCCTTGAATCCTGAGGGTCCCTAGGGGCAAAATAGCCCACTAGGTACCTCCAGTAAGTGCCACAGAGCTGCGTTGCAGAGAGGTGTAAAAGTGGCACGGCCTGGACCACCTCTCTGCAATGCAGCTCAGTGGCGCTTACTGGAAGCACCTGGTGGGCTAGTTAGCCCCCAGAGTCCCTCAGGATTGAAAGGGAATTATTTCCCCAACTTAAAACGCGCCACAGGGCGTGTTTGCACACGTCACCTCAGGCCCCGTCCCCTCCCTTCACCACTGTGTAATCGCGGCCTGTGGCCGTTCTAAGTTGAGAGATTAAGTCCCCTTGAATCCTAAGGGTCCCTAGGGTCAAACTAGCCCACTAGGTACCTCCAGTAAGCGCCACACAGCTGCGTTGCAGAGAGGTGTAAAAAGGAGCGTGACCTCAGAACACCTGTCTGTAACGCAGCTCCCTGGCGCATACTGGAGATACCTGTTGGGCTAGTTAGCCCTCAGGGACCCTCAGTATTGAAGGGGAATTAATTCCCCAACTTAAAACTGGCCAGGGGGTGCATTTGCAGAGTGCTGCAAGGAGGGGGCGTGGCCTCCGGCGCGATGCCGGTCTTTTATTTATTTTAGGGCTGTGTGGCCCCCCCTTCATTTTCTAATTTATTGGCCCTGGGGACCCCATCCCCCAGGGCCTGCCCGCAAATGTTTTTGGGAAAAAAATAAAATTTGGAAGGGGGCCGCGTGGCCCCCCTCCCAAGGCCTTAATTGGCCCTGGGGACCCCAACCTCCAGGGCATGGCCATTTTTTTTTTATTATTCTTTAGGAGGGGGGCTGCGTTACCCCCCTCCTCAGGCCACTTATGGCCCCGGGGACCCCATCCCCCGGGGTTGGCCTTTATTTTTTATTATTTTTAAATAAAATATATTTATAGAAACACCTAGGACATGCTGGACATACCGTATGTACCTATCACCATGACGATTTGCGTAATATTCATTAAAAGGTGACTATGCATACAATGAATCCACGTGGAATGTATTTACACCGCTAGTGAAGCTCTGACATGTCTGACGCCCTACCGTGCCTAATCCCGGCGCCCCCGCCGGTGGGTACTCTCCAAGAAGACACCTTTGTCGTTTATTCATACAAACATGGGTAACTATTGATGGGCACATTTAATACACATGCACACCAAGCCATTCAAAGGGGATTCGACAAAAATTAGACCAAAACTATGCAAGAAACCCCCCTCACGGTTAATAAAACACACATCCACCGCTGGATGTGTAATACTTTTTATTTTACTCTCTGGAAAGGAGACGAACCTCACTTGAGAGTCACAGTGCGCTCCTGGCTGAGCCCAATGCTGTGTTACACCCACCAGTGCCCGCCGAGTGCCACACACCTCTGTGTTGTATTCCACTAGCTTGTGCATATGCTATGACACTCTCTAGTCCATGTGCACTGTAACACTACCCCGTGAATATGTCATGCCACACTTGCCTTCACACGGGTTATATTGCTCCATCTAACGTGCCTTCCTTGATGCCTATGTTATAACGCACAGCGCTATGCCATACATATTACAATCTGGGATGCATATCTTTGTCACAGTGCATATGCAATGTTACACTCCCAAGCACATATTCTATATTACAACTTTAGAGACTAGTTAGGTTACACAACACTGCCCTGTGCATATTACACTCCAAGGCGCAAATCGCATAGCACGCGCTAGTGCCTGTGCTATCTCACGCTCTCCAATGAATCTGTCATTGTGCACAATGTATTGCATATTATATTTCACGCCCCGGTTCATCTTATATCACACTTTTTGGTGCATAGTTTAAACCATACACTATATCTAGTTTTCATTTTCAATCGTTCTCACAGGACTATATTCTATATAACAGTGCGTTCACCTACCCTTTTCACGGGCATTACATTTTGCGATGGGGGTGGATTGTCAGGGGGTGTTTCTGCCATGTGAGCCCGGAGTCACAGGCACAAACGTCCTCTTCTTCCTGAATAAAAGTGAGATTATGCTGCATACTTGTTCATGTTTTAAGTAGTTTGCACATACACACATTTTAAAAACAATAAAGTTCCTAATACCCACCTTCTCTGAACAGTTAGCTTGCTGCCCCATCCACCTTTTCCCTATCCTCTGTTGTCTGAATCAATGGACTAGCCTCCTCCCTCCTGCCATGCATAGTCTGATGAGCTGTCACTGCCCTCCATTAGGCATGATGTACCAGTCCACTCCTCCTGCCCTCCATTGCCCAATTATATGCCCCATCTTTGACCTCCTGCTTAGCCTCTGTGCTTAGCTTGCTGCCCCTATTCTCCTTCCCCCTGCCCTCCAATGTCTTTGTGGATGCCCCTGCTCCATCCTTTTTGCCCACCATGTTCCATGGACCTGCTACTCTTATCTACTCTGAGTGTTCTGTTGAGCTGCCACTCCCCTCCCACCTGCCTAGCATTGTCAGATGACTGTAACCTGTCTCTGCCACCTCCACCCTGCCTCTCCACATGCCATGCCCCTATCCCCTTCCTCCTGTCCTCCATGGTCCATTTTACTGCCACACCCTTCTGCCCTCCCTGGTCTGTTGTGTTGCAACTGCTTCTCCTGCCTTCCCCGCGCGGTCTGTTGTGAGGCCCCTTCCCCTGAACTCTCTTGTCTGTGCCCAGAATCTGACCCTCCCTTCTATCCTCCATGGTCCTTTGTGCATGCCCCTGCACCCTCCTTCTTGCCCATCATAGCCATTGTGCTGCCACTAACCCTCCCGCTTGCCATGCATGGTCTTCTGTGCTGCCACGGCCCCTCCCACCTTCCCTGTGTGGTCAGCTAGCTGCCCCTGACCCCCTCCCACCCTCCCGCCATGGTCTGTGTGTATGCCATCATAGTCTCACTGTTGCTCTCCATGGTGTGTCTTGTTTCCAGTGCCCATCCTGCCTGACCTCCATGGTCATCTTGCTGCTCCTGCCCTGCCCCCTTGCCCCCAGCCCTCTGTTTCCATGTGCAGACCCCTATTCCCTCCCTCCTGGCTTGTCTGTTCCATTGTAATGCCCCTGATCCGTCCCTCCTGCCCTTTATGGTCTGTTATGCTGCAGCTTTCTCTTCTGTCTGTCCATTATGGTCAGCTAGCTACCATTGCCTCTTTCCCCTCTGTTCTCTGTTGTCCATGTGCATGGTCCTGTCCTCTCCCTATTGCTTCCTATGGATTGTTGTGCTGCACTCCCACCCCGCATGCCCTGTGTGGTGTATTGTGCTGTTGCAAACCCTGATGCCTGCCCTGTAGGGTCAGTTTGGCACACCTCTCCATGTCCCTCCTGTCCTCTGTTATCCGCGTCCATGTCCCTACCCCAAGTCCTCCTGCCTTCCATGATCCAATGTACCATACTTGTGAACATTTTGAACTTGGTAAGAGGGAGATTTTGAAAAAAAACTGGGGCATTGATTTTCCCCTTTGAGTTACATTTAAAATGAGGAGATTGTAGACAGGAGACAGATCAAATAAAGCCCATTTGAGCTTAAAAACATTGGACGTTTCCTGGCTGAATCGGGTCTGTTGGCATGTATGGTTGTGCTACCACTGCCTCTTCCTTCTGCCCACAATGGTCTATTATGTTGCCACAGCCTCTCTTGATAGATAGATAGATAGATAGATAGATAGATAGATAGATAGATATATAGATAGATAGATAGATAGATAGATAGATAGATAGATAGATAGATAGATAGATAGATAGATAGATAGATAGATAGATAGATAGATAGATAGATAGATAGATAGATAGATAGATAGATAGATAGATAGATAGATAGATAGATAGATAGATAGATAGATAGATAGATAGATAGATAGATAGATAGATAGATAACTATAATTGTAACACGGATAGCTAAAATGGAGTTGTTAAGAATATGCAGTACCTAATTTATAGCCAATATGATAAGATGTGAAGGTGTTGGCATCAAATTTTAAGAATACATTTTTTTGGTTTGATTAATGACTCAACTTTCAAAATGTGTCAAACGTACGTGAGCTTCCACAGTGTAAACACAGGAGAGAAAATATGTCTCAGCTGTACATCTCCACTCTACAATCTCTCATCTGAATTTATTGTGGCGAGTGGAAGCAAAGGGAATGCTAAAGAGGGCTGTGTGTCAGATGAATGGGCAGATACTTCAAGTAATTTGCTGTTTCATGTCAATTAGCCTGTTTTTGATATTCAGGAATCAGGCAGTGTATGAAAAGAATAACCAATGTGATGCTTCCTGGTTTCATTTTGGAATTTGATGTTGTTATGAGCAGAGGGGAAAGTCCTCAGTTATACAAATGGAAAACGATCGACAGTGAGAGAATGCAGGTTCTTAAATACAGACACTTCCCTTCAGCATATTAAAGTGACCATACGACTGTATGCTTGTGGCACTGCAGCTGAATAAACTCTGTTTTAGAAAATCTTATAAGTGTGGCTTTAATCAAGACTATTAGTTTTACTAAAATTGTTATTTAAAGAGGAGTACAGTCCACTGTTGTAATCCTTTGATCCACAAAGTAGTTCCAGTAGTACTAGAGACTACTATCGCAATGTGTGATTTTTGCGATATGCCAAAATCTCTTTTTTTGCTTTCAGGATGCTTTTTCTTATATTGGCGTGGGCCCGACGCCCGCTTCAACAACATTTGTTTTTAAAAACAAGCATTTACAAAGATAAGAGGCTGGCAGCAAAACACCACCCTCTTGGCTTTCCCAATGTTTCTTATATAAATTAAGTGCAGTCTATACTTGAAATTGAATTTGTCATTGTGTACTCTCCACGTTTTGGCATAGTGGCCTACAAGCACCACTAGGAGAAAATATTAGTGTATATTCCATCAAACAATAGACCCCCTCAGCAGCAACTAGTGGGATGCATTATACATTGTTTTGACTGGATGAAACTAGTGCTTTGAGTTTTTGATTGCTGTGAGTATTCAGATCCAATTTGCATTATCTAAATGTAGTCATCACTAGGAAAACATGGTACCCATGTTAGTGACGGTCTTGAAGCTAAGTGTATATCCACGGCAGTAGGGGGCAAGGTGGCAGCCTTGTATTGTGCGGCAGAACTTCTCTCTTTATTAGTTATTCACTTTTTTCTAACCTGTCTCTTATTAATTTGTACGGGTGCTAGGGGGCACAATGGGTGGCTCTACTGGCTGACTTCAGATTGCCCTTCCTTATACTCAAATTGTTGCACGTGGGGAAATGATCAGAATTGACTTTCATGTCACACTTAAAGCAGGCCAACTGACATATCTTAATGGGCCAAATGGGATGATTTTCATTCCACAACTCGTCAAACTGTGGACAACAGCTGATCACACACATACAGGTGACCCAAGTGCTGGATTTACAGATTCGTGTGGTTGTGGACTAGCCTAGAATTCTGTACGTATTCCAAGTTATCAAAGGGATGCACACACTGATGAATTTATCTTACATGGATTTTATGCTAGTCCTGTCAGGACAGGTGCAGCACAGGCTCAGGGGATTGATTATTCAAGGTAAAAAAGGTGTTTATTTTTCCTTCTGTGTACCTGAACTTATTCTACTACAGCAATAATCATGAAGTGTATGTATATGTCGATAAAGTATTTTTTTGTTTTTCATTTTTACCTATTTAATGGGAACAAATGCTTAAACTAGATAGACTGGAGTGAGCACGTTCTAACCAGCTCATGAAGGTTTGGGTGCGGTTCACGGGATGAAACATTTGAAAAAAGGTTAGCAAACCTTATACTGAAGCTGAATGTGTCAGACGTTTACTTAGAGTGGTTGGCCTGCACAGTAGCTCTCAAAGGGAACACAAAAAACATTTGAAATATTTTCTGTGTAAAACAGTTTCCAGGAACTGTATTTCTCCACCGCAACAAATCAGTAAATGGTGCGCTAAATAAACCATTGGATGCAAATCCGGCTGCAGTTGTTTCCCACATGAGCAGCAATGTTTATATAAGGTTCAGATTTCACTCTCAAAATGGTGTCAATGAATTCTATTTATTAAAAAATATTTGGTTCAAATATTGTGTTGGGTGGAAGACTGACCATCATTACTTCTGCAGCATTCAAGAGTCCATCAAACATCGGGACAAGTAAATTATGTTTAATTAGAATTACTGCTATTTATGACAGGGTGCTTCAGTCATATTTTAGGGTCAGGGATCATGTTTTAACTTTTGATTTTTATTCAAAAGCTGCTACCAATGTCCAAAAAGTACTACCTAAATAAGTGTTGAGCACAATTGATTCAATGTGCTAATCAACATATAGGCACTTTTTAAAGAGTCCAGGATTCTAGTCAAATAGACTGCTATGCTGGTCAAACATTTTTAAATGAGTGGGGCCTATTAATTGTCCTATGAAACCTCTAGTCAACAAATGACCCCAGGATACAGATTTTGCAGTCTCAGGTGTTAGAACTAAAATCATGTTATGCAACTCGCAAATGTTCTGACTTCAGACATCAGGAACATCTTTTGGGTTGCACAACTGATAAAGATTAAGTTAGCAGAAATAATACAAAGTCAACAAAGCCAATATTTTCTCAGGTTTCACCACTGGGATCCTCCTCTGGTTAAACAGATCTAACAGGCCCAGGCTCCAAATGGGAAACTATCCACCAGGTTAAATTGATCTCTCAGGTTTATACTTCAGACAAATCCACAAACCTTCAGATACAAGCAGTTCCAGTTTCAAGACCCAAAAGCATTGGAGATATTCTTGATGCTTGTTAATTGATTGAGTGACTGAGGATATTTACATAGTAATCTAGATGCTCACATGTCTGCAAGGGGGCATGGACATTCATGAGAATACATGGGTATTGAGATCTACCAATTACTTTACCAGAGAGGGTTCTCATTATATTATTGTTATTCATAGTTCTCAGAGCAGAGCTATTCATCAGGAAATCAGTCAATCAATCATTACATTTGTATAGCGCACTACTCACCCGTGAGGGTCTCAAGGCGCTGGGGGAGGGGTGCTGCTACTACTCGAATAGCCAGGTCTTGAGTAGCTTCCTGAAGGTCCTGGGTCTGCCGTAGGAGGATGGGGAGGGTGTTCCAGGTTTTGGCGGCGAGGTGGGAGAACGATCCGCCGCTGGTGGTTGCTCTTCGGATGCGGGGGACGGTGGCGAGGGCGAGGTCGGCGGAGCGGAGCTGGCGGTTCGTGGTGTAGAAGGAGAGTCGTCTGTTGAGGTATGTCGGTCCGGTGATATGGTGTGCTTTGTGTGTTTGGGTGAGGAGCTTGAAGGTGATCCTCTTGTTGACGGGAAGCCAGTGTAGGTCTTTTAGGAGGGGTGTGGTGTGACTGCGGCAAGGGATGTTGAGGATCAAGCGTGCAGAGTTGTTCTGTATGCGTTGTAGTCCTTTCAGGAGTTTGGCCGAGGTTCCTGCATAGAGGGCGTTACCGTAGTCCAGTCTGCTGCTGACGAGGGCCTGGGTGACCGTTCTTCTTTTTTGGTGGGGATCCACCTGTAGATTTTGTGGAGCATGCGGAGGATGTTGAAGCAGGAGGATGAGACGGCGTTGCCTTGCTTGGTCATGGAGAGTGTTGAGTCGAGGATGAACCCTAAGTTGCGTGAGTGGTCGGTGGGTGTTCGTGCTGCTCCCAGTGCCGTCGGCCACCAGGAGTCGTCCCACGCCAAGGGAGTGGAGCCGAGGATCAGGACCTCCGTCTTGTCTGAGCTCAGCTTCAGGCAGCAGATCTTCATTCACTCAACGACGGCTTTCATTCCTTCGTGGAGGTTGGTTTTGGCGGTGAGGGGGTCCTTGGTGAGAGAGAGGATCAGCTGGGTGTTGTCGGAGTAGGAGATGATGTTGAGGTTGTGCAGTTGGGCGATGTGGGCGAGTGGTGCCATGTAGAAGTTAAACAATGTCCAGCTGAGGGATGATCCTTGGGGTATGCCGCAGATGATCTCGGTTGTTTCAGAACGGAAAGGGGGCAGGCGGACGCTCTGGGTTCTGCCGGAGAGGAAGGAGGTGGTCCAGTCCAGTGCTTTGTCTCGGATCCCAGCGTTGTGGAGGCGTATGCGTAGGGTGCGGTGGCAGACTGTGTCGAAGGCGGCTGACAGGTGCAGGAGGATGAGGGCTGCGGTTTCGCCGTTGTCCAGTAGGATCCTGATGTCATCAGTGGCAGCGATGAGGGCAGTTTCGGTGCTGTGGCTGCTGCGGAAACCGGACTGGGATGGATCCAGGATGCTGTTCTCCTCGAGGTGGCTGGTCAGTTGTCTGTTGACATTCTTCTTGATGACCTTCGCTGGGAACGGGATCAGCGAGATGGGTCGGAAGTTCTTGATGTCCTTGGGATCCGCCTTGGGTTTTTTGAGTAAGGCGTTGATCTCTACGTGCTTCCAGCTTTCCGGGAAGGTCGCTGTCTCGAAGGAGATGATGATGGCCTTGCGGAGATGGGGTGTGATGATGGAGCTGGCTTTGTTGAAGATGTTGTGTGGGCATGGGTCTGATGGAGAGCCGGAGTGGATGGTGTTCATGATTTTGATGGTGTCGTTGTCGTTTATGTTCGTCCAGGTGAGCAGGGGATTGGTGAGGATGGTGTCCATGCGGTGGGAGGTCTCGGTGACTGTCAGGGTGGTCAGGGTGTTGAAGCTGTTATGGATGTCTGCGATCTTGCGGTGGAAGAAGGCGGTGAGGGTGTCGCTCAGGTCTTGCGAAGGTGGGATGTCGCTGGTGTTGGAGAGCTCCTTCACAATGTTGAAGAGCTCTTTGCTGTCGTGTGTGTTGTTGTCTAGGCGGTCTTTGAAGGAAGCCCTTTTGGCAGATCTGATGAGGTGATGGTGCCAGCGGATGATGTTCTTGTGGGCTGCGTGGCTGTCCGGTGTCTGTTTGCGGTGCTATTTCCTCTCTAGTTTTCGGTAGGCTTGCTTGGATGCCTGGAGGTCCGTTGTGAACCAACTGGCTTTCTTGTTGGTGTGTCGGTTGGAGGGTTTCTTGAGCGGGGCGAGGGTGTTGGCGCAGCCATCGATCCACTGTCTAAGGTTGCGGGCGCCAGAGTCGGGGTCCGTGGGGTCGACGGGTGGGCTTCGGGCGAGGGGGATGTTTAGCTGGTCTTTAGTGACTTTGCACCAGCATCGGCGAGGGATCTGTTGAGTGCAGTGGTGCGTGGTGGGTTTCCGGAAGGTGAAGTGGATGCAGCGATGGTCGGTCCATTGGAGTTCGGTGGTGTGGCTGAAGGAGACATGGGAGCTTGCGGAGAAGATGGGGTCAAGTGTGTGGCCGGCAGAGTGGGTGGGTGTTGTGACGAGCTGTCTGAGTCCATGGTTGGCGAGATTGTCAATTAAGGTGGTGGAGTTGGTGTCGTTGAATATCTTAGAAAAAGGATATCTTAGGAGACTGGACATGTGGCCATTGAACTGTATCTCTGCATACACATACAGATGTGGCATTAGGCAGCTGAGATTTTTCTCATGCTGCACATAATTTGCAGACTCTGACCTCACATATCTACGTTTTCTGTTAAGTTGCAAAGACCGCAGTCTCAGAACTTAAAAAGCAGAAATATCTATCAAGCTACAAATTATTTCATGCCTTTTTCTTCATTCCAAAACATCACTTTTTTTTAGAGCTTACAAAGTGTCACCGGTGTGTGTCCATGGCTCTCACATGCACTCTCTGCTCTCTTGTCCTGCGGCTCACAGGCACCTCAAGTCTTGTTCATTGAATGCACATTTCACTCCTTGAATCATGGCCTCACCGTCCAATAGCCTTGATGTCACACTGATACTATTGTATTCTGACATATGGAAATCATAATTTGCTCAGTATAATATTAGGTTTTAGTAAACCCAAAGCCTTACTTCTGTGGATTATTTGACTCTGTCTCTGTACACCTCCAAATCCCTCCTCTGGACACCATTTTCATCTTCTTCTATAGTTTAATTTTTCCCGAGGATAATAATAATAATCCACATTTGTAAAGCACGAACAATCACCGTAAGGGTCTCTAGGCGCTGGGGGCCATCGGGAAGATTAAGCAAGCTGTTGCCCAGAGTCACATGGTGCTGGGCTAATCTGCCGCCGGTGCCGGGGATCAAACTGTAATCCCCAGATTCCGGAGTCAGTCGCCCTGGCCGCGGCGCCACACCTCTTCCATGCCATGCTGCAATTCCTTATTTCCTCTGTCACCCTGTTTTTCCTTGAAACTCCTGGCACTTTCATCTTCCAACAACCAATTGTATCACTTCAGTTTGCAACCACTGCAACTACCCTCTTGCTGCAGCTTTTTCAATATATTCCCTCATATGGGACAAGTATCCTGCAACCTTGCTCTTCCTCAAGCACCTATCCTTTCTTTATTTCTTTGCTGCCCTCTCTACTGAAGTCTCTTCACTATAAAGCACCTATCTCCCTCCCTCCCTCCCTCCACTCCACTGCCTCTTTCTGCATGCATCCTCCTGAATTAATCTTCTTTCTTACATCCTCATCCCAACTGCAGAATAATATCTACCTTTTACAAATCAATGCTGTTTCTTCTTTTGCACCCGGCCTGCCTTACACACATACACTTGCTTTCATTGCACTCAACTCCTAAAGCGTTCCACCCTCTTAGTCTTGTAGCAAAATAACTCTATGCTTTTCAACATCCTCTCCCCTAATTAGTTCAATGTTCACCTTGCAGCTCCATCCCTCCTGCCTTACCTAGTTTTCATACCCTTCCTTCTCCAGTTTACTGCCGTATGACAGGAGACACTACTCCTGGAGTCTAATTCATAGTTTAACTGCTTGGCATCACTTTCCCTCCTAATGCCCTTCCAACCTACAATATCTGTCCCTTTCTTTCTCTAGCTATGACTCAATTAGCGGTGCCTGTATTCCAATATATTTTGTATTATATCTTCCTCCTGTAGCCCCTCTCACAACAGCAATCACTCAGTGTGTGGAGAGGTTGATCATTTTCGTAAAATACAAAACATATCTGATCAGACAGGCTTTACACATAGTGTTAACTGTGTCAGTGAAACAATTCCATGGCATTAGTGTCATGGTTACAGAGAGAAGGACGCTCATATGAGGAGAAAGCAGAGCGCCCCATCAAATCCGAAGCAGCAGTGCACCCTACATTCACATTCAAAGGACAGCAGAACCAAAGGGCAGATCAGGTGTCTCTTGAACTTTTATTGTTTTCACTCATTTGTTGAAATGACTGATGTCAATTAAGTAATGCTGGTAATGGTCCACCGGACGTCTTAGCAGACGTGTTAGTCAATAATAGCAACTCCTTCCCTCCTACACTACCACTAATTGGAACCAGAGAACACACTATCCTATACTGCTGGTATAAAACACCACCTACTCTTTGTACATAGAAGGAGCTTCTTCACAGGAAGGGAACAGTGAGGAAAGGTTTGTGTTTCCACCCAGGGGCAAAATTTAATTTGCTCCAGCATGGGCAATCGAGGTAAATAAAGAGAGTGACTTCTACTTGAACCAATCTACTGTCCCTTGTTATTATGTCTCACAGTTGGGCATTGTGCTGAACCGACTCCAAGCTATGATTGGTAGGAACATTAAGGAGCTTCTTCGTGCTTGGAATACTAATATGCAACACATATGTAGTTTAATCTTCTTCTGCTGAGCTGATTCATATGTGCAACCTGTCAGAGCTGCATAACACATCTTTCTAGAATGCATGGTCCATTAAAAACTGCAATCAGAGAAAAATGTGGCATGACTGAATCAACAGGGGACCTCAAGGAACTCCTAGATTAGGTTTGTTTTTTAACCGACCATATAACAGCAAATAATTGGATACTGCTACATCTGTGGCAAGATCTATCCAGACAGCAGCACTTAGGGCAGTATCAAGACCTTATCAGAGACTTCAAGCATTAAGAGGAGGAAGGAATGTGCCATGCACTGCCAAGCAGTGCATTGCTGGACACTGTGAACAGCTCGGGTTTAGGTGCTCTAGTTGCCTGGATTGTTCTGGCATCTCCTTACTCCCATTCATCCAGAGTATTTTCCCATGAGTTGCATAGAGCATAAAGGGGGTGGCGAACTACAGAATTAAGTGTAGCACGCTAGATGTCAAACTTGGGCTTCTTCTCTTGCTGGATCAATTCCAGAAATGAGATGTGAGCAAAACTTCTAAACAGCCCTTTTCAAGTTGATGGTCTGTCATTGGATGTTATCTGAGATTTCTAGTCTACAATATAGTGGAGTCTTTTCCTGTGATGTCAGTTCCTGTAGAAGCATATGTAAAGCAGGTATTCAAAAGAGATAAAGTAATCGTAGTGCATTAGTCCTCCGATTTTTCTTAGCATTCTTTGCCCCTTTGCTACTATTTTTGTCCTATCAGTCTCTGCCTGTACTAGCCAGCTACTAGGCACCACCAAATGTCCCTCACAGCCTGCTTTCAGACACCAACAGACACCAACAGAAAGCCCTCATAGATCTCCAGCAAGTCCCTAAAAACGTTCAGTCTCCTGTCAGTCACTCACTTAATCTCAGAAACCTGCAGCTTACCCTTAGAGACTATCTCATGGCCTTCAGCTTGCGTCTCATATATCTTTGGTCTTTAGATATACAAATGGTGGCCCTCAGCCTACCTTTGGGCATCACCAGCTGGACCATGTGCATTAAAGCAGTGATACTCAAAGTACGGCCCAGGGGCCACATGCTTCCCTCCTGACCTTCACATGCGGCCCCCTGGGCAACAGCAGCACTAGGCTACTGTTCACTCGACTCAGCACTAACATTAAAAAAAGTTAAATAAACAGCAAGGATTTATGTAAAGGTTAATTGCATTTAAAGAAATGAAGTAACTAAGGTATACTGCACCCCTTAACTGCAGGAACACCTTAATTTTTAAAGACAGCAAACGTTTAAAAATATGTATTTCATTAATTGCAGAATCATTTCACCTCAGTAAATCAGATTATAGCAGAACATTCAGCAGTATTGTTTTTAAAAGTGATAGTTTTCATCATGAATTTAGAAATGTTCATGCTTCCCCACCCTGACAACCATGCCATTAGTGATTAAATCCAAACACAGGAGGTTTTCCAAAGCACTCATCCTGAAGTCTTGTATTTAGAGGTCCTCTTACATGTGATAATGATTAGGGGTGGGCGGAATTTGCGGAATTAACCTTCGCAAATTATCGCGAGAATGTTTAAAATTATCGCAAACAAGCAGAAATATCGCGAAGATGCGGAAGTTTTTTTCCGGCATGTTCGCGAGATTTTCTGCATGGTTGCGGGTCGCCAACTTACCCATTTGGTTGCTTGCGGGCGCGGCCATCTTGTTTTGAGTTGTTCTCGCGGTGCATGATCGCGAGAAGAAAGACGTGATCGCGCGACGCATGACGTCACTGCGGGCGCGAACTGTCGCGAGACAGCGCAAATGGCTAAAAACAATACAACATCTCATGGAGAACGCGACCGGATCAAGAAAACTTGTCGGCGAACGCAGGGATTCAGGTAAGGCGATCGCGCGCGCGCGAGAATGTATTATTTTACAGCGCGAGCAAGAAACAAATTATCGCCAAGCTGCGGAAACCGGAATTTTTGACATTTTCGCGCTCTCCGCGGAACGCAAAAATGTCAAATTATCGCAATTTCCGCGAACGGAACGAAATTTTTGCCCAGGCCTAATAATGATGAAAAAGGAGGGAAATTGAAGTAAAACAATTGCCCAGTATCACACAATTTGGTCAAGTGGGGAAGCCAGGATTCATCCCAGGTTCTCCATTGTGGAATTCAGTTCAGCAATGAGATGCACATGCTTCCCTACACCCACTTTATTCCCTCCCTGCCCCAGCCATCACACTGCTGGCATCAGTGGGGCCCTTGGTCACACCTAAGACCAAACCTTTGGCCCCCGGAAAAATGTTTGCAAGTACCCATGCACGAAAGACTAAAAATACCAAGGAATACTATCATCTGAATAACGCATGCCAGTATTGACCTCATCAACATTTTTAACAACAGTACAATTTAATAAGTGTTGAAGTAGTTAATCGTATTGCACACCAAATAGGACTCAGCACACCGAAATATATTGGGCAATATGTATATGTAAGTGGTGAATTAGCTCTTTCTTTTTAGGTGGGCTGACTTCTAGTGACAACAGTACTGTATTCCAAACGGGCGCTCCTAAATTGTTTAGCCATCACAGTCTGCCGAAATATTTACAACTTGATGGGCTGAAAATGACTGCCAAATGGCGCCGCTCCTGCAAAACTTCACTGTATTTCACTGCAACAGGATTAAGAAGCTTTCCGCTGCATAAAGGTACGTTTTGCATTTGGCAGAATTCTGCTGTTATGTTTAATAAGAATTCCTTACACTCAGTTAGATACTTAAGAGGTTTCTTATAAGTACACCTCATCCATTGCCAGCTGACAGCAACTAACTCAAGATGACCACACATATAACGGTCATGGACCACTTTGATAGAACATTCCTAATTCTTTTAATCTGCACATGGTTTGGAATTCAGGGCGATCAAGGAGGATTTGAAAGAGACACTGTAATTACCGGCATTTATCCCAGGCGGAGAAAGGGACATACTTACGGATGCCAGTTTCAAGGGTGTGGGAGCTGTATTGACCCAGAAGAGCAGAGGACAGGAAAGATTGATAGCTTGTGCTACCAAGACATTGACCAAAACTGAGAAAATCTATTTGGTAATTGAAAGAAAATCACTGGCAATTTATTGGGCACTCAGAAAATGTAAGAATTTCATTTGGGGTATGATATTTATGGTGTTGTCTGATCATAAGCCATTTGTGAAAGTTTGCAGGAAAGAAAATTGGACTGCATTTCGGCAAGGATCTGAAGATGGATAAGAGCCTTGCATGAATATTGGTGTGTAATATATGCCAGGTATCCTATATGTAATTGCAGACTGTCTCTCAAGGTTGGTGAGTGAGAAGCAAACTGGTGACAGTCATGATGAGGTCTGTGATTTGAAATATGTGTGTGAGATTATGCAAGATGTGTGTGAAGTTATCTGTGGAGCAGTAACTGAAGAATAGTGGAGATTAGAACTACAAAATGATGAGACTTTGAAGGAGTTGATTGTTGCCATTAATCATGGGAGGTTCAGAAATTTGGAGAGAGCGTGGAACTTGGTCAAGGATGAGTTGGCTGTGGATCAGGGACTGTTATTTAGGGGAACACATTCAAAGTTGAGAGACAAACTAATAAAACAGGCTCATGTAGGCCATCTGGGTACTGTAAAGTGAAAAGGAATTTTGATGGCTAATTTTTGGTGGCCCGGGATGGATGTGGAGATTGAGCAAGCAGTAAGGGAATGTGTGGAATGTTCTTATAGCGATAAAGTGTTAAAAACTCATCAGGTTCCCATGTTTTGCACAAGTTTGCCGAGTCCACCATGGGAGGAGGTGTCCATTGACATTGTGGGCCCATTGCATGGTGAGCAGGCCACACCCTTTGTAATAGTGATGATGAATCTCTACTCAAGGTGGGTATTTGTAGTTAATGTCAGGGAAATTTCATTTGTTTGCGTCATTAAATTCATGGAGAATGTGTTTAGTAGGGAGAGTTTTCCAAAGAGCATCTTGTCTGACAATGGACCACAATTTTGCTCAAATAAATCAGAGAATTACCTAAAGTCATGTGGCATTGAACACGAGATATGTGCCATTTCTCTTGTGGAAACAAATGTGATATTGAGCACTATAACAAATTCATTAAGGAGAGTATACAGTTGGCCAAGGAGAACTGTCTAGACTGGAAACAGAAGCTACAGTTACGTTGGTGATCTGAGTGCTGAGTGCTGTGATACGGCGGCAACTTTTGGGCTGCGAGAGTGTTATTAACTGTTTTTATCTTTTTAACATTACTTTTGTTGCTCATTTATTAAACACTTTCTCCCGTATATATTTGTATTAGAGTTGCGGTGTCCACCGTGCGATTGGGCCCGCCTCCTTGGGTCAGCGCTCTAGTCCTCCCCAGGAAATTCGACTTAAATTCCACGCTGGCACGAGCGCGCCGATGGCGCACCGATGGTGCGCCTAAGGCAAGCCCGTCTGCGCCCGTCAGCGCCCGGAACGCACCACGGGCCACGACCCCTGGTACCATGAGGCCTATACGCTACTCGCAGGAGGTGTTGTTGGGCCTTCGGCCACAGCGGTCCAGGGAATGTGTTCATCCTTGACGGCGAGGCAAGAATGCATATCTGTACTTACTGCCACTTTTTCACGGGTATGCATGTTGGTAGAAGTGGTGGGATGAAGGCCAGTATAGCTTCCTCTGCTGGCATTGGTAATGGAGATGGCTCTCGGTTGCATGCTGCCCCCCACACCAGGGAGGAGCAAGCTTTGGCTCTAAAGCCTGAGTCGACTCCTGTAAATAGACTTATGGGTATTCTCCTAAATGCTCGCTCAGTTGTTAAACACAAACACGAACTTGAATTGTTTTTAAGTACTTATAACCCTGATATGGTCTTTCTCACCGAGACCTGGACAGGCGCAGCGTCTAGTCCTGATTGGAATACAGCCTTGCCATCAGGATATGCGCTACTCAGCCAAGATAGAAAAGACAGCAGAGGCGGTGGTATAGCCATTATTTACAGGGAAGCACTGAAGGTTCAGGTTAGGGCAGTAGCGGACCTACATGCTGAAGCAATGCAATTCTGTATTAGGTCAAAAGACGTGATTGTCTTTCAAGGTCTGCTGGTCTATCGGCCGCCGGGCCCCAGAGCCGCCTTTCCATCGGCTCTCCTGTCTCATTTGGAGTCTTGCAGCGACTCTGAATTTTATTCTATTCTGGGCGACTTTAATTACCATCTGGAGCTCGACAACAATGCTGACACCACCAGACTCATAGATTGTATGACAGCCTTTGGCCTGCATCAACTGGTTTCTGACCCTACACACACAGGAGGCCATACCCTAGATGGACTATTTTCTAGCCATCCTGACCTCTCATTTTGCAGGGCAGACCCTCTCCCCTGGACTGATCATAGAACAGTATTTTTCGAGATTAGGGTCAAACCAATGATAGGGGTGTTCCCCACAAACCTACTAAGATCTCGTTTAGGTGATGGAACAAGATAACCTGTACTGACCTAACGGCCGCCCTCGACTATTCCCCTCCAATTTTAGATAGCAACAACGAGGTGGCAGCAACTCAGTTTAATGACTGGATCCTGGGAGCGATCAATCGTGTCGCCCCCGTACAGGTTGCTACACTTAACAGACACCCATCGGGTGCACCCTGGTATGGTCCAGAGCTTAAACGGCTAAAAGTTGAATGCAGAAGGCTTGAGCGTCAATGGAGAGTGGATTATAGTAGGGTCAGCAAGGCAGCCTATAATGGTGTCTTGAATAATTATAAACAGGCCATTCTGACTACTAAAAAAGCTTATTTCACCCGGAAAATCCTGGACGCAGGCAATTCTGCCAAATAACTTTTTAAATCCGTGTCTTTTCTGGCCAAACCCCAGCAGGCTAATCTGTTTAGTCCCGATCAGGCCTTCTGTGATCAGTTAGCAGTTTTTTTTCACAACAAGGTGCAGACAATATACGATGACTTGGCCATCTCATCAAATCTAAAATCCGCATCAGGTAAGCAGCAGATACCGTGTGAGGAGGAGAATCTGCTGTGCAGCCTCACTTCCTTTGGTCCCCTGTCAGAAGAGGTAGTAATAGACATCTTAAGATCTATTAAATCAGGGTCAGTTACCGATCCCTGTCCCCCGCCAACTATGCAAGTCCTGGCTGCTGGGACCTACCCTGCTGCCTGGAAGACGGCCAGCGTCAGGCCCATCCTGAAGAAGGCCTTGTTGGAGCCGGCAGAATTTAAAAACTATTGACCCATCTCTGGCCTACCATTGGTAGCCAAAGTAACTGAAAGAGCTATAAACACAATCCTAACTGACTACCTAGATACACACTGCCTGCTTGACCGGTCCCAGCATGGCTTTCGCCCAAAACACTCCACTGAGTCTGCCCTTATTTCAGCAGCTGAGGGAATTCGGGCGGCGGTTGATGGGGGAGGGAGGGCAATTCTTGTCCTCCTTGATCTGTCTGCCGCTTTCGATACCGTTAACCATACGGTATTGGTGCGGCGACTAAAGGAGGTAGGGATTGCCGAGCGGGCTTTGGCCCTCCTTTCCTCGTTTCTGGATGACAGAAAGCAGACCCTGAATTGGGCGGGCTTACAATCGGGTAACTTCATCCTGCCCTGCGGTGTCCCACAAGGCTCAGCTCTGTCCCCCACCCTATTCAATGTTTATGTCAGGCCACTGGCCAGAGCAGTCAGGAATCATGGCTTTACCCTCGTGTCCTATGCTGATGATTCACAATTGGTGATATCAGTATCCGACAGACCTGAGCTAGTAGCGGCAAGACTTCATGCCTGTCTGAAGGACGTTATGGAGTGGATGTGCCAGAACTTCCTAAAGATAAATACTGAGAAGACAGAAGTCATGGAATTTGGCAAGGGTTCCCCATTGTGGAGTACTCTGTGGTGGCCACCAGAGGCTGGGGAGTGTCCTTCACCGGTTACGAAGGTGAGGAACTTGGGGGTGATTTTTGACGATAAGCTGAATATGTCAGCCCAGGTTAATAGTTTAACCTCATCTTGTTTTCTTTTGCTCAAAACCTTGCGAAAAATCTTCCCCTTCATCCCCCAGGCGCTGCAGAAGATGATAATGGCTGCTCTCTTTATGTCCAGATTGGACTATTGTAATGCTATGTTCCTGGGCATTGACAAGCACCAGGTCAGTAAGATCCAGTCACTGCAAAATGCTGCCATCCGTGTTATTCTAAATCTACCTAGGGGTCACCCTACTTCCAAAGGAAGAAGATCATTACATTGGCTTCCGGTTCAGAAGAGAATTGAGTTTAAGGCGCTCTGTTTGGTGCACAAGGCATGGTTTGGAGGGGGCTCGGTGGACTGTCAGGACAGGTTTAGGCCTGATACCCCCTCCCAGGCACCTGCTTTCGGCCAACCTTGGCCTTATATGCACCCCAGATACAGACTGGCAAGATGGGGCGGCCGCTCATTTGCCAGCTGTGCAATCCAATTATGGAACAAGTTACCTGTGGCCATGCGACTTCAACAGAATCTTCCCTCTTTCAGGAAGGCCCTGAAGTTCCAGTTGTTCAACATTCACTAGCTACTAGCGCCCCCCTCCGTCCTCTTCACACACCCCAGCGCCAAGACGCCTTATGGCCTTGGAGCGCTTAATAAGCTTCTTTTATACTTTATACTTTATACAGCAGAGGATAACCACTGGGAAGGCTCCATTTGAACAGTTTGAAGGGAGAGGCCCCAACACCTGTTTATGTCCAGGATGGATGAATTGAGACAATGGCATAAAGTTCAATGGCCCGACAAGTTGGAACATTTTAAGAAGAAAGACTTATGGTGAAAAGGAAAGAGGTTTTTGACAAAAGGAAAAATGTACGGAGTGTTGAGGTCAAAGTTCGGGATGCAGCGAAAATGAAAGCACATGTAGGATGTGCGGCATGGTCCAAGATCACAAAGGCACAAAATGTTATTAAGCTATTTCGCAATGCAGTAAAATCATACGATGGAAGGATTTGGAACAAGAACAGGGTTCTGACTGTTAAAAAAGAGATTAGAGAAGAGGTGAGCATGGGTCGTGAAAAGAGTGGTTGTGGAGATGAAAAGAAGTTCCAGTGATGTGAGGATAAATGACAAAGGAGAGCAGGTGACTGCTAGATCAGATGGGAGATCTTGGGGTGATCGGAATGGTAATAAGTAGAGAATAAGAGTGAGTTATTAGAGTAAAGTGCCACCACGATATCTTAAAGATTTTATCACTACATATAGAGATTGTGATGGACCTTATGTTGCAATCTGTACTTTCTCAAACATGAATCGTTTGTTGTTAGTTTAAAGTTATAGTAGGCATGTAAATATAAGAAAGGGTGATGTTTTTTCCATTACCGTTATATGTGTGGTCTTCTTGAGTCATTTGCTGTCAGCTGGCAATGGATGAGGTGTAATTATAATAAACCTCCTAAGTACCTAACTACATGTACAGAATTCTTACTAAACATCAAGATGACCACACATATAATGGTCATGGAACACTTTGATAGAACATTCCTAATTCTACTAATCTGCATGTGGTTCTATTCTTAGAGCCACATGCAGGAGACACCACAATGCTGCTGCCCAGAACATTTGTGAATGAAGGAATAGTAAACAACTCAATTTGAATTCAGGATTAGCAACTTACTCACTCACATGCCAGTCTAATAACTAAGCTCTCATAGTGTTTCGTCAATCTTTTGCATAGTCTTTACGATAAAGCCGAAGCCCAAATTGTATTTAATCATTAAATTGCAGGTCATGTTACTGCCAGGCATGACACGAGGCAGGGTTGTCCTACGTCCCGGTTCTTTTTTCATCATTTATCGAGCCTTAGCGTACGCTTTAGGGCAAGATCCCACGATTTTGCCTCTTGTTGATGGTGTAGCAAAACTAAAATTATTCGCCGATGATATATTATATCTGGCAGAGAAGATGAAGGTAACATCCAAAATGCATCTGTTAAGTTTGAGGAATTTACACACATCAGTGGCTGCAAAGTCAACCACTCCAAATCAGATGCTTTATTTTTCACTAGCTTCCCTTCCATTTTTTCTGTGGAAATGAGCAGTCATTGCTCATTAAATCACCTGATTAGATATCTGGGGGTTTATTTTACTTCTAATCCCGCTGATTCTTTTCAGTTGAACTACACTTCTACCATGAGTAAAGCGGGGGCAAATAATCAGTGGCAGTCTCTCTCCATAGCCATCATTGTACGATTCGCTTTAGTTGAAATGATAATACTTCCCTCATTGATCTTTATGTTTTCTAGCATTATGATCAAGGTTCCACAATCTTAAATTGATAAATTTAATCAAATGCTAAGGTACTTTGTTTGGCAGTGCAAAAAACCTCGCACACACCTAAATGTACATTATTTAGGTATAGAAGAAGGAGAGTTGGCACCACAAATAATTAAAATGTATTATCAAGCCACTTTACTTGATTGGTTAACTTGAATGACTATTGCCCAATATCTCTCCAGTTGTGTTTTTCTTAACATGATGGTTAGAGAAGTTGGGGTTGAGACGATGAGGTGTTTGAAAATACCTAGGCTCCCGAAGTGTCCCAGGTATAAGACACTCCATCGTCTAATCTTCAGATTCAATAAAATCTGACAGGAGCACAAGGTACCTTGGATTCACTTATCTATATGTTCAAAAAATACTTCTCAGTTATGTTTGCCACTATATAAATTCACCATATTTAGTTGGGAAAGGGTTGGATGCCATTTGTTCGTAGATTATGTTCAAAAGCAAAGTCTGTGATACCTTGGGACCAATTAGTGAAGAATTATCCACCGATAGATCCCAACCAATGGTTTAGTTACATCCAAATTTGAAGTTTTATTTGCTGGTGCATTCAAGCTTTCCTTCCAATGGCACAAAATATAAGTAAGGCATTCTTTGTATCCTATCTCAATGGTATAGGTAACTGGTACCGCTTATTATATTTCATACTGGTGGAAGATGTAAATACCTCTTCTGCGCCTTTTCGGATTTGCTACTACAATTAGTTAATTATATGTTAATGGGTGGGCAAGTTCCAGATTCTTTTGGGGAGGGCACAGTTGTGAGTTTTCCTAAAAAAGGCAAAGATCCCAAAGATCCCAATTCATATAGGCCTATTACATTACTTAACACTGATTATAAGATCCTTACCAAATTATTATCAATACGTTTTAATCATATTGCTAAGGATCTTATTCACCCGGATCAGAATGGCTTTGTGGCAGGTCGACAATTAGCCATAAATACACATTTTCTCGTTGAGGCTTTAGATTATTTTCAGACCAATAAAATTTCCGCTTTAATTTTATTATTAGACGCGGAAAAAGCTTTTGACTTAGTGGTATGGACAACTTTATTTGTTATTTTAAATCACTTTGGAATTCCTCCACAGATTATTAGCCTAATTCAAAATTTGTACACGGGTGCCAAAGCAAATATAATCATTAACTCAGTTATGGTTGGTAAAGTATCGGTTCAGCGGGGCACCAGGCAAGGCTGCCCCTTGTCCCCTATTCTTTTTGCTTTTTATATTGAACCATTAGCCACAGCTATTAGGGAATCCGTAAATATCTCTCCTCCTATTTCCTCTATGGCAAAAATCAAACTATATGCCGACTATATTTTATTACTGATTAAGTCGGATATTCAATCTCAAACTGCCGCTCTTCAACTTTTTTTCGAACATCTGGGTGGTTATCGCATTAATAAAAAAAAAACTGAAATACTAGTCTGTGGGGGGGGGGGGTGAGGTTGAGCTACATACTGATTTATCTGGCTGTATTAATCCTAGACCGAAGAGGTATCTAGGAGTTATGTACTCGGTTCTGGTTTCCGAGTTAGTTATGTTAAACTTTGATCCTCTTCTACGCAAGGTTCAATCTTTATTTAATAGATGGGAATCGTTGCCATTTTCCATCCTAGGGCGAGTGGCACTTATAAAAATGTCTATTCTGCCGTTATTTAACTTTTTATTTTCTGCCATTCCCTGTTTTTTGCCCAGTAGTTTTTTTTCAAAAGTACAATCACTATTCACAGGGTTTATATGGGCAAAAAAAAGTCCCAGGATCGCAATGCGGATCCTTTACGCCGATACAGAATTGGGAGGTTTAGCTGTACCCAATATTAAAGATTATTATAGCGCATATTTTGCCCAATATTTAGAGCGGTTTAAATCCGGAATGCAGACCCCAACTGTGTTTATTAATTTCTTTATTAATAGAATTTGTCATGAGGTTCAGATTCCTTCTCCGTTACATATTTCTAAATTACCGAAACTTACTCGTTATAAGACGATGCTTTGGTTTTTTAAGCGTCAGGATGTCTTTCTTAAAAGATATTCTCTCCCGCAATTTAATCTTAGAACTCCATTAAGGAATGCTCTCCTTTATTTAGGAATAAAAATTGTAGTTGATACTGTACTACAATGGGCACTTTTGGGATTTCATTCTTTGTCAGATTTCTTGAGGGAAGGGACATGGTTGTTACCTGGAGAGATGCAGCTTCTAATTCCTGGGAACTTTATGTTACTTGGTTCGTATGCTTTTATTTTTAAAACGTTGGTACAAGTTGAACCAGTCAGCATTGGTTCCTCCAATCAACTATGGGACGATTTGTTCACGATTTGTAGGATGAGGAAGCCAGGGGTATGGAAACGTGTTCTTGCAGAATATACTGCGGATGATCTTAGTCAAAAAGCAATGAAAAAATGGCAAGAACAGGAGAATCATGTACTTACTATTAATACCTGGAAAATGATAAATAAACTGAATTTTAGTGTTCTTCGAGGATCTAATTGGAGAAGAATGCTGTTTTTCAGTAAATGGCTTCTATACCGTACCCCTGCTGCCATTGCTAAAATGTTTCCCAATACTACTGCCACTTGTTTTAGATGCCAGCAATATACTCCTGCAAACTGGTCCCACACTATAGCTAACTGTGTTAAAATAATCCCGTTTTGGAATGAGATATTCGAATATATGCAAAAGTATTGTGGGATTCGGATTACTTATAATGTTAAATTAATATTGTATGGTTACGATTCCGATCTTGGTTTGACAGAACAGTGGGTTAAACTATTATTTATTGCAATGGCAGTTGCAAGGTCATTAATCCTGCAGAACTGGAAGTCAGTTCATGTCCCTCTCTTTACTGCCTGGTTGCAAAAAATTAGGAATGTTAGAAAGTCTGAAATGCGATATGCACAGCGAATAGGCGGGATTATGAAGTTTGATAGAATTTGGAATCTTTACTTTGTGTAACGGTTGATTTCCGTTTTGTGTAAATTATTTTCTTCATGTAATTCTGTATTTTTTCTTTCTGCTTGCCAATTTATATTTTTTCTTTGTGTGCCAACTTATGGTTGTATTAATTGTATTTTTGACACAAGATTTTCAATAAAAAATTAAAAAAAAAAAAAAAAAAAAAGGAAGATGTAAATACCTCCCTTACTAAGTGCTATTACGACTATTACCAACAGTAAGATCGATCAAAACCTCTGGGGTTTGAATGAGAAGATTTGTGGTAGAGCTATTCATGCTGCAAATTTAAGAAGAATGGCCAATTGTGTGTTAGTGCTTCACTATGTGGCTGGAGAGCTGTAAGTCAGTTTGAAAACAGACTAAATATTGATCTCTGGGTCATCTTTTACCTTTTTTCTTGTACATTTACTTGAAATTCCAGTCCAAGCCCTTCCTCTTTCAGTTTTGGCTATGCTAGTTTGTGGGATCGAACTCACAACTTGAAGTTCTGCCTCACTACTATTTCTATCCACCAACCCCCACTGTATTTTCTTGTAATGCAATGTTTGCATCCACCCATACTCTTAAAGTTCTACTTTTCAGCTGTGGGCAGTTTACAATACATTACTTTGCACTAGCTTTTTAAGAATTCCTTCAACAATTCAGTTTCTGCAGGGTTTTTGGCTTCTTGTCTTTACACTTATTACTAATTTAGTATTACATTTGCAATTCTGTCTCTGACCATGCATGTGATGAAAATGATACACTTGTGACACTGTCGGCTTTACAAATATGTCATAACAGAAAGAATATGAGTGGCCTTACAACATTAAATGAGTGCTGAGAGCACCACAGGTTTGGGCTGATTTTTGTCTTAAATAGCTGAAAGGCTGGAGCAGCCCTATTTTCCAACCATATACAGTTATAAATGGTTGCTTGTCAATGGAACATTTAAGGTGTTTGCTGCTTTTGGCCGGAAATGTAGCAGCATTTGTTGACATATATAATGTAAACAATAGATAATAACACAATAGTATATAGAAAACAACATAACATTACAAAATGCAATGGGGCACATCCCAACAAAACACTGAAAACAGACCACAACACAACTGAAGTACGTCATGACATGAGGGGTATTTATAAAGCGCGCAAAATTACTGAAGTACATCATAACAAACAAAAATACATTGCAATTATGTAGCACAAACACACAGAAGTCCAATGAAACAACAGAACACATCACCACCACATCAAAATGCCACACAACAAATATACACAACCAGAATCCTGCTTTCATAATACAGTTGAAAAAGATGATTGGAGCAAACAGTTACTTAACTTATCACCATGGACCAATAATAGCACCAGATAAAAATGTATTGCGATCCAGCCTTAGATGACAATACGGTGACAAGTCACAAGCAAACTGCAGTCTGCAAACTACCGATACCATGCCTCCCATGTATAATATCAATACACTGATGATCTGGGGCCTGGGCCGGCTTTAAGGCAGTTCGTCCGGTGCCCTAGGTGCAGAGGTCGAGGTGCGCTGCATTTTTAAAATATTTTATGGGATTAAAAGCACGTGCTAGCTGGAGAGTTCCTTATGTGTCCAGCAATTTTCAGGAATTAATAAAAATGTCAAGATAACTCTGGTGATTAATGTACCTGCTGCAGAGATCTAGTTTTGTCTAGTGGCAGTTTTCACTCAGCATAAAGTAGTGCAGAGGGTTACTGTGCCTGTCGCAAAGCAAAGCACGTGTAAAATGCAGATCACAGAGTCGTATTTCTTGTAGATTGCTCAGTGGGTTAGTGCTTTTGTCACGGAGATTCTTTTGTTACACCCTAAATCATAAGTTTGAGCTTCTCCATACCAAGACTCCTAAAATATGGAGCCTACCAATATGGATGACAAGCATCTCCAACACCTTGCAGTCCTCTTTGCCTTATGTAACATTTCATATACATTGATTTACACACTGGCATTGTCTCTTTATATTGTGTGTGTGATAGAAAGTGTTCTAACACCCGTAAAAGAAATTAAATACATGTGAGAGAGGAGCTATGAAGAGGCGAGGGGCACTCTTGGAGGGTGGTAGTGAGAGAATCCATGGAGAAGGAGGTCATTGGGGGTGCCAACAATGACTGTCACACTGGCCACGGCCAGTGCTAAAGCCAGCTCTGTCTGGTGCAAACATTTTTTCCCAAAAAAACTTTTCTTTCCCAGAATTTTCTTTCATCGTGCACACAGTTATGTGAAGTTTATACAAATATTTTTTCTGCATCTTCTAATATTTCTTCTCAAGGCTCATGCGCGTGTTCCTAGTATTCAGAGGGCCTTATGAATTCTTGTGAATTTGTGAAATGACGCACATGAATTGCCGTTGGGACACCGGCAGCCTCTTGTGAACATTCACTCCGTAAGTTTTCTGAAGTTTGTGTACAAAAGGCAAAAACATTTATATTGGTGAATCGTTAACATGTTTTAGCTTTTGAGGTACAAAACTGCAATATTTTGTTAATGCATGCAGCAAATGAGGTCTGTTAGCTGCGTTTTGTGCCAGACTGCGATCGTATCTGTTCTGGTAGCGGCTGCTGCTTGGTATTACTACCAGCCGTGGAAGTGCCCACAGATGGCGCGACTGCAGGGACTGCTTTATGACCCGATGGCACTAGAGCCGAAGACAGTCAATTTCCTCAGCCACCAGTCATTGAGCTGGCTCTGCTGCTGAGACTCGAGTTCTTACTATTAGTGGCATACTGAAGTGAAGGTAGGAAGCGTACAGTACAACTGTTTCTGTATCAAAAGCTGCTATTGGGTAATAAAATTCACAATGGGCGACTAACTAGCATAGACGCATGCTGAGGGCCTTGGTTGGCACTGGAAAAGGGCTTTATGTTTGGATGTATTGGAGGTAAGTTTGAACAACTGGGTAACTCTCTGGCTTAGACGCACCTGCACTGGTAGAACTTTGTGTTACTAAAAATGAGGCTTGACCGAGTGACCCCAAGTTTACAGAGCCAAAGACAAGATATTGGCCCTTGTTGATCAAAGCTGATGTTAAGCTTGCACTGTAGTATAGAAAGAGAAACAGTAAACAGTGGATTAAGTTTTGTATATGCGGTAACTGCCCGACTGCTCCATTTCAAATAAATATGTTTTTTTTTTACAAAAGTGAGTAACTTGTATAGCGTTTGATACTTATTTAATTGTGGCTGTTGGTAGCTATACAAACAAGTATTGGCAAAGCCAATAGTTCTGTTGTTGGCCAATTTTTGTTTTGTTATTTTTTTGCAAAACGTTATTGTTTGGAAATATGCCGGCCCTCTGAAATCTAAAAGAAAACAATTGCTACCAACAAAATTTTTGGGGGGGTCTCCAAAAAAACACACCTTACCATAGCACTCCCTGGCACTGAAGATAACTACGTTGTGTGTGGATGTGCTCCTTGTGAAAGGGTGGCATGCCATAAAGTGACAATGGCTGAAGTGGGCTGATACATTGGACCTTAAGGCATGCTGAAGTGGGTGGAAGAGATAACTTAATGGCACGAACCACAGACTAATGGAAGAAGTCTGGCTAAAAACCTTCCTTATAAGTAACTATATTATATAAACAATTTTTTTTAAAAAAGGTCTTGGCTAATACAGACCTAAAAAAGTCAATCAGTCTGGCATTGGTTGCAAGCCTCTTGCCTTTGAGAAAGAAAGAAGGAAAGAAAGATGGAAAGAAGGAAGGAAAGACAGTAAGAATGAAGGAACGAAGAGAAGGGGTATGAAAGAAAGAAAAGGATAGATAAAGTAAGAGAGAAGGAAAGAAGGTATGATAGATCGGGGAGGTGAAAGGAAGGAAGAAAAAAAGAAAAGAAGAAACAAAGAAACAAAGAAACAAACAAAGAAAAAGAAACAAAGAAAGAAACAAAGAAAACAATTGGAAACTAGGATAGAAAAAATGGAAAGAAAGATGAAAGAAGGAAGGAAAACCAATGAAAGAAAAGGAGAGGCGAAAGAGGGTAGGAAAGGGAGAAAGAAAAAAGAATGAAAGAAGGCAAAATAGAAGGAATGATGGTAAGAGAAAGAAAGAAAAAAGAAGGAAGGAAGGAAGGAAGGAAGGAAGGAAGGAAGGAAGGAAGGAAGGAAGGAAGGAAGGAAGGAAGGAAGGAAGGAAGGAAGGAAGGAAGGAAGTAAAAAGTAAAAAGAGGAAAATGTAATACAAAACATTTCAAATGAACCCAATCTGATCTGGTATGCTGTTAAATAGCAGCAGTCAGAAAAGCAAAACACTCCAAAAGGAATTTACAACAGCATTGCAGGGAGATTGGATCGGATAAAGCTGGAATATGCATCAGAAACATTCTGTTATCACATCAGGCTCTAAAGACAAAGGCAATACTAAAGTAAATATAAAGTAAAAACAAAAACACTAGCATTGATGGGAACTAGCGTGTGTGTGGATGTGCTTCTGGTGAGAGAGCAAAAAACAGTCACTCAAATTAAAGTTAACCTGTGGTTTAAGTAGGCTGACTTAGTTTCGGACGATTTTGATATTTAAAACACATTGGTACAAATTATCCTAATAATATACAATTCATAGGTTTCTTGAGAAACAAAACTCTGCAGTTTAACCAGATCCTTTTAAAATGATAGGAACCTACAATTAATGTTTTCCCCCAAACAGAAGCACATCAAAAGCATTTGACTTCATCAGTCTACTCTATTTCCCAGACTAAAATAGTTTGTGTAAAAGGTATGTAGCATTGTGTTTCGCAGTGCAAAAGCCTGTATGTGCACGTCTTGTTATACAACATGTGGCTATTGTAGTCCTTGCACCACGAAAAATGTTTTAACTAGTCTTTATCTTGGGTTTACATGCTCCGCATGTGACTGAAATCATATTGTTCAAGTAAAAACAGCCCTGCAGAGCAGTATAGCACATTTCAAACTTGTTATGCAGACGTGTCACCACTCATAGCATATTTTGTGGCTTATACATAGTGGTACTTCAAGATCCATAACACCCTTGGTCACTGCAAGGGCTGGGCAATGTTTGACTTTTCATACTATGGTAGACACACCACAACTTCATAAACAAGTATATAAGGATGAATGACCATATTTTCCTGGAAACTGTTACAGTCTCAACTGTCTCCTCCGTCAATGATTGTACTATCCCCATCTGTTCTCATAATCAACCTCTTCACTTTCCTAGATAAGAACCTAAACACTACTAAGCCTCTTTATAATCTTATCTGTCCTGAGACTGGGAACTATCACTATCCTTACATTAATATCTAGCTTCTTTGCACATCACATAATACAATATATATGTTCTGTTTACATGCATGTGTACAATCATATAATAAATTGGGTTACTGGTTGAGGGGGGTAAAAACCCTACACAAGCAGCAGACCCATTTCTTGCCAGGGTGAAGTCACAAGCAAACTTCAAATTAACCTGTGCTCAACCCTCTGGTAGCTTGGCACAGAGCAGGCAAGCTTAACTTATAGGTCCAGACCGAGACAATTCACAATTTCAGTCTGACCACAATGGAGCGGGTGCCAGCTGCAGGGACCCAGTTAGGTACGCTGCACAAGAGTACCTTAGATCCTAGTTGTGGAGCATTGCAAGGTCCTGTGTCGAGAATGCTTCACAGTCAAGGCAATGCATCAGTTCCAAGTAGCTGCGAAACGAGGTCTTGCATCGTTGTTGAGGATCCCGTTGACAAGGGCTTGTGATGTAAAGTCTGGTGTCAAGAATGCGTTGTGCCACTGAGGCAATGCATTGGTTCCAAGGAGCTACAAAGCTGTGATGCAAGAACATGCATCATTGTTGAGGCTGCCGTCAACAAGAATTTTGCGATGCGAGGGTTTGTGTCGGAGATGCATCGTTCAGCAGCAGTTCCAATGAGGGCTGCAAGAATGATATGGAGTCCCTGCGCGGGGAGAATCCTCACATCTTGAGCGATGTGCCGGTTCTGCTCGGGGTTCTAAACCCCAGACGATACCTCAAACTTGCTGGAAATTCAAAGACCTTGGGTTGCCAAAAAGACATTTTAAACAATTAGAATGATGATGGTGCCGCACACGCAACACCACAGACACAGGCTATTTCAAGTCAGCACTCAGGGCATAACACCAACAGTTCAAAACCAGCAAATGCCTAGCCCATTCATCTCACATATGAAGCACTCCACCAATGAGATCTTCACCATTGTCAAAGAGTTTATGTGACCACCCCTGAGCTTCACAGCTATCACCCCCTCACAGGATCTATGTGATAAACTCTCCATGCCCTCTAATAGAAAATCAAGACCATCTATCATAACTTTGCCCCCACGATCCTGCATCCCTGGGCCTCCACAACACAGCTCCCCACCCCTGCTGGTCTCATGGCTCTTTATGCTGGTCAGAAATCACTTTCACGGAAACCACCAACACCATACAATCCATCAAACTTGAAGTTCCATTGCACCCTTGCCCCCACCACAGCTCCTCATAAGGTCTGATCCTCCACTTACTTCCATTCTCAACCTCTCTCTCCACCGCTGTATTCCCAGACACCTAGAAACATGCCACAATAGTACCAAGCCTCAAGATATCCTTAGCTGACATGATAACGATGGCAAATTACAAGCCCAACTCGCTCTTACCATTTCCTGCCTCCCTTGCCCTGCCTCCAGACTAACTACAGGCGGTATGGAGCCCTTTTGTATGGAGACAGGACACAGCCTATTTAAGTGTATGTGGTGCTGGGTTCAGCTCCTCCCTCCCATCCTGCCAGTGGTGGCTCATCCTGCCACACCAAAGCCCCCCATTGTTTGTGGCGGTCTAGGAGGAATACACAAAGCCCAGCTGTCAACTACGCCCAGTCAAGTGACACAGAGACAGGTGGCAAGCACCAAATGTTTAGGACAAGAAAATGCAAACTTTCTAAAAGTGGTATGATCAGAATTGCAATTTAAAATCCAGTACAATACTAGAGACACCAGATATGAACTAGAGACCTGCTCCAATTTAGAAATTACATTTATAAAATATATTAATACTAATCAATTTTGGTAACCAGGTAAAGCTAACGGGCGGTCAATCCTTGTCATGGGTAAGTACACTATTGTGTTATAATCTAAGTGGTGCTCTAAAAAGGGAAGAAAGATTGGTTACCAATTCAATCTTGTGATAACCCTCCACAGAAGATTAATAGTACATTCAAAATCCACCCCGAGCACACATAAGTAAAATCATAAGTCCATGAAGTATCAAGTAAGTCCAGTAGTTTTCAAACCAACGTCCATATATTTATTCAGTCTTTCCAATTCTCAAATGAAAGTAGGTAAACTTTTCTAGACACAGCTGGATCTTCAGTTCACAAAGCAACAACAGCCAACACATGTTTCGTCGTGCAATTTGGTGCACAAATGACTTGTTCAGGGCTGCAAATCCAAGAGGAACAAAATTACTCTATACATTCAATACAGTAACATGTCTATATCACTCTGGAATATACCACAATATCAATAGAAAGTGTATCTTATAGAAATTTTAATCCATGGTTCCAGGTATATTGTGAGCACCACCACCATGAAGATCTAGTTGTGTCTAGAAAAGTTTACCTACTTTCATTCGAGAATTGGAAAGACTGAATAAATATATGGACGTTGATTTGAAAACTACTGGACTTACTTGATACTTTATGGACTTATGATTTTACTTATGTGTGCTCGGGGTGGATTTTGAATAAAATATATTAAGGTAACTCCAATGTCATCCTATGGGAGAGTTAGGTGTTGCAGTAGTGAAAAATGCATTTAAGAGTTTTTCAGTAACGGGAAATGTATTACTTAAAAGTACAAGTCCTACTTTTTAAATACATGGCACCCTGCCTTCTGGGCTGTTCAAGGTCTACCCTAGTGGTGACTTTTATGTATGAGAAAAGAAGGTTTGGGCCTGGAAAAAGGTTTACCTTGCCAGGTCGAAAGGGCAGTTCAAAATAGGCCTGGGCTAAAATTCTGTTCCCGCTCGTGGAAATTGCGATAATTTGACATTTTCGCGTTCCGCGGAGAGCGCGAATATGTCAAAATTTCCGCAATCCGCATCTTACTGGAATTTTTTTTCTTGATCGCGCTGTAAAAAAATACATTCTTGCGTGCGCGCGATCGCCTTACCTGAATCCCCGCGTTCGCCGACAAGTTTTCCCTATCCGGTCGCGTTCTCCACGAGATGTTGGATTGTTGGTAGCCATTTGCGCGACAGTTCGCACCCGCATTAACGTAATTTGTCACGCGATCACGTCATTCGTCGCACTATCACGTCTTTCTTCTCGTGATCATGCACCGCGAGAGTGTGAGATGATGAGATATCGCGCCCGTGAGCAACCGCATGGGTAAGTTGGCGAGCCGCGATCACGCAGAAAATACCGTAAACGGGCGGGAAAAAAACTTCTGCATCTTCGCGATATTTCCGCGTGTTTGCGGAGATTTTTAACATTTTCGCGATAGTTTGCGAAAGCGAATTTCGCAAATTCCGCCCACCTCTAGTTTAAAACTGCACACACACACAGGCTGAAATGGCAGGCCTGAGACATGTGTACATTGCTACTTAAATGGGTGGCACAATCAGTGCGGAAGGCCCACTAGCAGCATTCAATTTACATTCCCTGGGCACAGGTAGTGCCACCCAAATAGGGACTTACAAGGAAATTAAATATTCCAATTGGGTGTAAGCCAATTCTACCATGTTTTAGGGAGTGAACACAAGCATTTTAGCACCGGTTCTCAGTGGGAAACTGTGTAGAATCCTTAAAAACAACAAAAACGGGTTCAGCAAGATGGAGGGTGAAGGCAAAAAAATTTGGGGATGACTTGCAGAAAGGACCAGGTCCAACAATAAGGTAATGTAACATAGCATAACATAACAGAGAGTATACAGGTTTACCTTGTAGATGACTGGCTGAAATTCAGATACGATGATTCAGTCTTCCATCTGTCCATAGTTAAAGAAACTGCCATTCACGTATTGTTAAAGCACTCCAATGGAGTTCAGGAGATAGTGTGTGTTCTATAAAATGGAAAATCTGCTCATACACATGATCTTTTGACTGTTAAGTCAGCTCAGTTGGCTATGATTGTGTGCAATATAAAGAGCTGTATGAAGCATTCAGGTCACGTGTTTGAATTTATCATGGGAGGTTTAAAACCTCATCTACAACCGAAGGCAGGTCTTAAAATACGGTTTCTTATATTTAATCTATAATAATCATATCTTTGCAATATAAAACATAAACATTTCATATAGTAAAGTATAATACCATAATTAAAAGCTCGTTTATATATTTAATCAAAGATCATATTACTGTGCCTAAAAATCACATTGTTGCAAGTAAGAAACTTTGATGCACCAGAAAATATAGGCACACATTTGTCAATATGTTCCTGACCACAGAAAATCTCAAACAAGATTCAGCAATCTTGCCTAATTGAACAGCCTAGTCATCGACACATAGACAAGAAAGTAATTTATTTATCAATGTTTAAGGCTTTGAATCAGAGAATTTTCGAAACGAAGAATCTCTGAACATCCCAAACTAGCTGCATTTAAAAGAGGAATGCTTAAGTTTTGTTATTTTCAACGTGTGGGTTGACACTGCTTGTGATGTCACTTCCTGTGATGTCAGTCCAGTTGCTGTGGCGAAACAAAGGTCAAACAAAGGCATCGGTCATTCAACGAGCAGCCCTAAAAATAAATTTTCTTAAAGCACAAAAATTGTTGCCCTAGTTCTCGGTTGTTCCAATACATGCCACCCTCCCCCCCCCCCCCCCCCCAGCAAACTTGTAGGGGTGTATGCAAAGCTGATAAGTCTTCAACTTTTCTATACTGTGCCTTTTTTGTTATGTCTCTAAGAAGCTGTGAGTATGGCACAGATTATAAAGCACCTGCTCATTAACCCTGCGCAAGTCATGAAAATTGAAATAAAATGTAATCCAATTTTGTAAGCAGGTTGGAAGGAGTTCAAGCAATGTAGCCAGGTGCTCCGTGTCCTCTAAACTTCTCTGTGTGACTTCAAAATGTGTAGATTAGTTCACAGTACAACAAGCTGGGCCAGGCGCCAACCCTGGTTCTAAGAACCAGCCTTCTTTTTAAACACAATGTTGCATCGCCACACACAGGAGTTCCAAACTCAGTTTATTTTAAGCAAAGACATCCCCAATGACAGTAACAGTCTCCCTTACTCTTTCCTCTGTTTTCTCTTTTACCCTTAGAGTCAGAGCTACAAGGTCACTATATTATTCCTTTCCACAATCTAAAAATTGAATTCCCCGGCATATCTTTCGCCCTAATTCAATTTCCCCTGTATGTATCGGTGCTGACAGTTTTGGTCACATATCTGTATTGAGTTGTTCGGTTTTATTGGACAGTGTGGGATGTCATCAGTGTGGATTGGAGGTAACATCTGAGCCTTTTCAGGTCTCTGGGGATTTCGAGGCTTGTGTTCGTTCATGCCGCTGATTTGTGTCTGATGCTCTGACATGGATTCGGTGAACCAAGCGTCTCTTGTCAAACTGCAGTACTTTTCCTACAGATGTGCACAGAGCGAGTCATTTGTACGAGTTTAGGTGCTGTTTCTGCTTTCGATACAGAATGATTTGCACAGTTCTTGTTTTTTTGTAGTTTTATATAGTAAAAACGAGCATTAGAACACTTTCCATGAGCACCATCTGAAATGTGTTTAACCACATCGATGCGAGTGACGGAGCGGTTCCGTCATGCGCGTCGGCTGCGCTGTGCGCATGACGGAACCGCTCCGTCACGGCCCCGCCCGCGCACGGGACCTTCAGCACGGCGCGGTAATCCGCGCCGCGCTGAAGGGGTTAAGGCACAGGAAGATTTAGGTCCATTTGTATCCATATTTCAAGCAACACCGCAAGCCACCTTGCTGCTCTGCACTGCATGAAAGGGCGAGGGCAGGAATGCGCTGTATTTAACATTATACGGGACGTTCCTGCCATCCGTCTGCTCTGGCAAACAAGGGGCACCTTCTTGTACAAAAACAATTCTCAGAGGCATTCTTCTCTTTCTATGTGTGCTGCACAATGTAGCACACTCAGAAAGAGGAAAAAACAAGAAGAAATAAAGATATTTCTCCTTGTTGCGCCTCTGGTGGGGGGGCATACAGTTCTGACACATTCCGTGGTCAACCAGTGTTTGTAAATCTGGGAATGTGTGAGAATACATGGGTGGATAGCGGAACACCCATGCTCCACCTATGGCACGCCTCCCTGCCACAGAGTAATGCAAGACAACTGTTTGCACTGCCTTGTGTTACTCTAGATTTATCAAGCCGCGCGTGGCTGGGTAAATCAAGTTTAGGTGTTGCGTCGTCCTTGCACCCTCCTGCTTGGAGCAAGGGGTGATGCGAAACCTGGATAAATATGGGCCTTACTGATTTGCCCAGAATCACACGAGGTTGAGCCGGCGCTGGGACTCAAACCTGGTTCCACAATTGCAAAGACAGCAACTCTGACTGGCCATATCTCCTCTATGCAGCTTCTCCACAGTGCAGAAGAACAGTATAGTTAGCATGATGTGATCAATATTGAAACAAGGAGATACACTTCTTTCTGCTATTCATTTAAAAGTGATTTTAAAACATAAATTAAATCTTGAGATTGGATGGTTTCATGATAAAAAAGCTTAACAAGTAAAATCACTTATGAATTATTTTAAAACATGTAAACACAAAAAAATCAGGATTGATATGGGTCAAATAAAATAGAAATGATCTCGATGGGTTTTGATTAGTGTTAAAAGCAGCTTTATTACGAATTCTCCAGTAAATTTCAAATCAGTGTTTGTGTCAGATTTGAAATTAAGGTTTTTGTGAAAAATTTGCATTGCACCTTAAGTTCTTGCATGCACTATTACAGGCAAAATAGCACAGAAACAGGAATACTGTGAGCTGTATCATGATGGGCCAAGCGCCTATTTTTCTCAGTGTGAGGTGTCTGAAGTTTTAACATATTACTCGGAATTTCTCTCATTTAAGGCATGGATTTTAAACAGAACAAGGGTCGTATCATTATGGGCTTTGCCGGTGCAGTGCAGAGGCGAGTGCCTGTCTCAGGCGCTTAAAGTGTGCAAAGTGAATTCATTGAATCCAATAATTCTCTGACTTAGGTCCCGATTCTCAAAGGGGCATGTAACTTGTAAAGTTACGAGTGCAGAGACTCCGCATTCGGGGAGGAATTTCAGTGCACAGGGCAGAGATGCCACCCGAGTGTGGAGACTCCGCACTCATACCTTTACGAGTCGTAAGTCCCTTTGTGAATTAGACCAAAAGTTCTTTATTTTCACACAGCACAGCTCAAAAATGGAAAGAGGCATATATTGCTCACTTTTTAAGAGCTGTATCATCTGAAAATAAAGCACTAAGGGGCATATTATCAAGAAACGGCGTTAAAATTATTGCCGCTTTAGCGGCAGAAAACTGCCACCAAAGCGGCTATAATGGGCTTGATAGTATGCCCTTGAGAATTCCTATAGAAGCCCATGTTCTGGTGTCAACATGGGCTTCTATTGAAATTTTCTGCGGCATATTATCAAGCCCATTATCGCTGCTTTAGCGGAAGTTTTCTGCCGCTAAAGCGGCGATAATTTTAACTCCGTGCTTGATAATATGCCCTCATATCAGGGAAATATTGAGTTCAATCAATTCACTTTACACACTGTAGCCCCAAGAAACATGGCCAAAGTTCTGCCATACACCAGAAAAGCCAGTCATGGTACGGCCTCAAGTTGGAACCAGTGAGCAGAGATTTTCTTTCCGCTCCCAAGTTCTTCTCTCTGAAGTTCACACATTAACTCTAAGACATTCAGAGTAATACATTGAAACTTTAAAGATCCCAGATGCAAAAGACAGGCACTCCGCCCACCAGATGCATCTCCATGTGGTTAAACATGTCACCAAGTCTGACTCTATATTATTTCCATTTCCAGTGGTAAATATTTGAAAAATGCCTTAGGAAATACCAATATTGTGCAGTAATTGTATTTCTGCTTGGTGCATTTTGCCCCAAATTTCACCATCACACTTGTAATGGGGCTGAAAATATGTTAGACATAATCCTACAAATGGGCTGGATTACCTAAACTATCTGAACAATGCACAAATTTGCTATTTAGTATCATAGCAGATATTGCTAGTGTCACCTATTTTTCTACAATTTCTTTTCTGCAGTGATCCTCCTTGTTTTGCAGCATCACGAGTCTTCATTGCTCAGACATCCAGGTTTAGTTGTACTCCTATGCCTGTAGCAAAATGAAATGAAGTAAGATCACTTAATATATGTACCATGTTACTTAGTAGAAAATATTTAAGAAATATATTCCAAATGCATCACAGAAAAATGAGAAATGAAGAAAGTGGAACAAAATGACCTTTCAAATGTGACCTGCCTGGGGTCCTTCTGAAACTAAATCTTTATTCACCAAAAATAGGAGGAAGGCATATTCTGTTTCTCCTCTATGTGGATGATGTGGCTATTTTTGATTTTATCCAGGTGAGCCTCCAGAGGAAACTGGAAAGGCTCAATATGTATTGTGCAGCCAATAAATTAAAGATTAATCAGGAGATACCAAATATAATTCATTTTGGGAAAAAGGCGAAAGCGTATGCATGGTTTTTGGCTGATAAGATTGTGGAGCTGGTAACATCTTATAAATACTTAGGAATGATTTTTAGTAATAAACTATATTAGGCCTTACATAAAGGAACTGTGGAGGATCCGGCACTATCCACTATAGGAGGACTAATAACATTTACAAATTTGTTCAGAGGACAATTCTTGTCACCATTATTATCTGCTTATAATGCTATGGTGCCTTCACAATGCTAATATTAGGTGGAAGTGCTGACCCTTAGCTCAAATACATACTTGAAAAAGTGTGAGGGTAAATATTTGGAAACATTTTTGGTGTTCCAAAAAAGCACAATGTGTCAAGAAATAAGATTGGAAGGTGACATTCAGGCATGGAATTTCTTAGCCTATAAAGCTACTTTGCGCTTCTGGGATAAGCTCTGGTCTCTGGAGATTCAGAAGGTTTCAGCCCTCTGTTCTAGAGAAACAGCGATAAGTAAATTAAAATGGGCGGCACAGGTTAGGATTAGGTTTTTGAAAATTGAACACAGAATGTTGAGAATTTTAGGTAGGCCTGGGCAGAGTTCGCGAAGTCGCGCTACGCGAAACTCTGCGAAGAGGTAAAAAACTATGCAGCGCCACGCAGAGTTCAGTGGATGGGCGTAGTTTCCCGGCACGCCCATTCACGTTGCGTTTTTGCATCACACTCAGCACGAAGAATGTCCTCATGTCGGAAATCACGTGCGAACGGCACCATGTCCTAATTAATCTACCCCTCATTTTTATTTATTGTATTAGTGTGTGTTTTGTGTCAATTTTATGTCTTCTTTCCTTTTTTTGTAAGCTTTCATAATTGTTTAGGTTCCCGTTCCTTCCTTCCTTCCTTCTTTTCTTCCTTCCCCTCCCTGTTTTTAAATTTTTCTCCCTACCCAGCACCATGTCAGAGGAGGGTGGACAGGGGAGTGGAACGCCAGCCCCCCCCCCAAACGGCGAGCAGCAGCAGTCGCCTACCCTGCAGATGGCAGCGCGGCCAAGGCTTGCCGTGCTAGGCAAACATTTGTGCGTTGGAAGTGACAGCACTAGTTTTTTTTGTGCATCATCACCTCTCCTCCATGCTGGCAGCAGTCAGAAGACCTGGCAGTGTGTTTCCCCTACAGGAGAGTCAACTGCGTTGGGGAGGGTGCGCAAGTGTGTATAGCGCCAGCCGATTCCAGCATACCACTCAGCAGCTGACACACCACTGGGCGGATATCCTAGAAAGGGAGCAGGACCTGCTCAACCTGCTAGGTGTCGAGATTGTGGGGCTCAGTAGTATTAATTATTTGTTGTGTCTTTGCTCTACAATACTAACATTTGTTTCCAAATAGCATGCTGCTCACACTCAGCCATTGAGCTACTTGCATCCTTATATTGAGGCTCTACAGTTGACCTAATATTAGATAGAGCATGTGTCAGTGAAGGAAAAAGGTAAAATAGACAGGGCTGTCTACTATTGCCAATATTATTTGCTACATTTATAGAAACCTTATCAAGCTTTATTTATAAAGAAAAACAGATAAGAACTACTCCAGGTACCCCAGCAGTAATGTAGCTATGTTTTTAGTCGGTACTATAGCTGTGTTCCATATCCCAGACTCCGGGAAGTGGAGAGCACATTTGAGATTATTGAAAGATTTTCCAAGATTTCTAGATACAAAATGAATAAAGATAAAACTGAGGGAATATTAGTCAATTACCTAATCAAATGAGTTTCAATAATGGTCACAGAAAGAGCTATAAAGTATTTAGAGGTCAGGGTTAATGGTAGGACTACTGATAGCTATAAGCTAAACTATGCACCCTTATTAGTGAACATTGCTAAAGATCTTTAGATCTAGCGGCGTACCTCAGTATATGAAATCTGGTAAGCATTATTATTTTGCCCAGGTGTTTCTTTTTTCAGTGTCTTAGATGTAATTTGGAAAAAATCATGAAAGTAAGCTTTATTGATTTGTTACTTTTTATATGGCCAGATTAAAAAACTTTTATTTCACAAACCAAACTTTGCTGTACACTGGTGAATGGTCGTTAACCAACTTATAATTGTATCACCAAATGATTAGTAAGGTAATTATTCCCACCCAATTAATATTTCTCTGATTTAATGGACTAGATAGTGGGTACACAGGGTGTTCTGGGCTCTGCCACGATATCCAAGATGGTTCAAGAAACTTAGATTGAAGATGATAAGAGAAATGTGCAAAACATATAATCAGTGGTATAGGAAATTTAAAACAGCAAATGAAAGGGACTTTGTTTCACTATTGGATAATCTATGGCTAACCACAGCCTTAGGAGATGTTCTACTGAATGGTTAATAGGGCTGTGGGATGTTGGTCAAGTATTCGATCAAAATAGCCTAGTAGAATACTCAGACATTCAGGTGAAATACAGGATTACATTTGTGGAAACTTCTCTAACTTCATGCAGATTAGGATTTATGTCTTAATTGTAGATGTGAGAAAAATGAAGAGTTTGATTCAGGGTTCTGGTGTCCGACCAGCAGAAGCTGCATGGGATATGTATACCAAAAACTAGTAGCAACCTAGACTTTCTGATCAGATAAAAATATTGGATAAATGGGGTACTGAATTAGGAACGCATATATTTCTGTAAGTGTGGATGAATTAAAAGATTATTATGAACAATTTACTCATAAATTCCGATCTCAGGCAAATAAAAAATAAAAAAATTAATACCAATTGTATTACACCCCTGAGAGATTGCATAAAATTCTTACTGGGAAGCAATTCCTGCACTACATGCTCTCTAGTTATAGGAATCCAGGATTGTATTATAAGGAATTGCTCAAAGATTCAATCAATTTAGGGCTGGATCTGTACGTCTTTGGAACAGCACTGGGAATAAAATTGCATTCATATACACATGTGGCTTTGGTAGGGTAAATGTGGAAGGCAGAAACAGTTTCATAATCAAGAGCGTATTATTCCTTAGGTCCCTTGCTGCTAGATAAATTACAGCTCAAAAGTGAAGGTCTACAGCTGAGCCTACAGCCATTGAATGGTTTTCCAGAAAGAAGAAAATTATATGTATGGAATATGTTTTTACCTATAGGTCAACACTTGAGGTCCATGGGAATATATGAGTCCTGGATTAAAACTATTTGGCTCTTTTTGTTGCTTACATGGACCACATGACATTCTTGTCATTATATGGATTTATAATACGTTTTTTCTTCAATTTTGCTGACTTTGTAAATGCAGTCACTTTTTTAGTATTGTTAATATTACTATTTTAATATTATGACAATGATTGTATAGTTCAATTCTTGGAAAACGACTCCTAAAAATAGTAAACAAGGCATGTTGCTGAGTTTCTTCATTAAACCGCTTGTATATTCTACTCAGTTGTCACTCAATGTTCATGTCGTTGATTTAATTGAAGAACTGATATCATGCAAATGTTAACAATTAAACAAGCACTGACTGTCAATCTATTAATACATCACTTTAAAGAAATGGCTTGTGGAAAAGGGGATAATGCTGCTGCTGGAAGAATGCATTCAATTCATTGAATGACCATCAGCTTTGTAAACTAATTGAATATCAAATAAAGTGTGTGGTTTTGGGATGCTAGTGCTGCAAAGATAAGCTTCCTTGCCAATTCTACAAATCAACTTTCATGACTGGAGGAGAAGATAGCGCAGGGTGGCACATCCTGTCACTGAATCAGACAATTGACTTCATTATAATTTGTTTTCCCCCTGAGTATGGGCATAAGGTCACAAAAATTGATTAAGTTAGGTGGGTCCTGTCACATATGTTTGTCTGCATGTGTATCAGATCCAAGGAATCATTTTGAATCTCCTTTCTGGACATTGCATCTTTTTGCTGATGCATCACTTTAATTTTCAGAATGCTTGAGCTATCCAATACCAATTACTGGTCAGGTTTTAAGGCCAAATTATGAAGATTTGTTAAGTCCATTGCTCCCAATACTCAAATTAATGTGTGGGAATTTAGATTGTTTTGTTCCAATGGATTTCATATAAGCTCTCACAATTATCTTGTTGTACAATGTTCTTCATCACTTTAAAGCAAAGAATGTTCATGCCGAGTTCCTTGATGATCAATGTTCAGAAAGGCAATTTAAAAAGGTTGTGCCCTCTTCCATGTTGAGATGTACCTTTGATCTGCAATTAACTTTTTATTCTTTGTCTTTGTCTTATTTTTCTTCGCCAGGATAATACGATCTTAAATTCTAAACACTGCTAAATTCATTTGAACAGATCCTCATGTTTCATCACCATCTACAGTGGTGAACTTGAAATGATTTTGAGCTTAACAAACACACCCAAACTCCAAATTGACAAATACACTTCCTAGTCAGATAGTCCTACCTGCCCAAAGACCCTCCATGATACTAATGGAGTTAAAAGTAAGAGCAAATGTTAGCTCAAAAGACAGGATTGCACCTAGCCAAGTTAGGAGAGTGAATCCAGTAACTTTTTAGTTGATGGCAAGGACAAGGCCTATGTTAAAAAATACATAGACAAGTATTCACCGCTGTTGCAGTTTATTTCCATTATAAGTCTTATAGGTGCCACCCTGTCTAAAGTCACAGGTCAGGACACATTCAGATTCAAGGAAGGGGCAAGCATGATGTATGTTCTTATATAACAGAATAAGGGACAGGTGAAGAATGGGTTATTGTCTTCAGAACTTCCTTTGGGGAAGGTTAGCTTGAGCATGAAATCACTACTGTCTACTTCTCAATTTGCAAAAGAATAAGTACATGGCCGGAAAGTATTTTCTAGGAAGCCTTCTGCACCTGCTGTGAATGTCAGGATTGCCCAATACCAAGGCTGTCTAGCCTCATTTCGACCCCAGCCCACTCACTTCCACAACCAAACGCACCCTGTCACTTTATTTAACTTGTCCATGTTCTTTAGCTCCCCTGCATTCTCCATTTTTCATTGTTTTTCTGTGTTTCTCTTCCTCTGTATTCCCCCCATTCTGTCTTTCTCTCTAGTGTTTGGATCAAAGACTGATGAAGAAAAATAAGTCCAGATGCCCAAATATGGGTGCCAGTTGGCCCCACCTGCAACCACAAAATCAAATTAAGCATAACTACTGACTCTTGCCTTAATGTACTATTGTATACTTCAGTTCATTCGATATATGCCCAAGTTCTAGTATTGGTACCAATTTAGAATGCTTTTGAGTGAACCTTTATGTTAACCAGTTTACTTATTGTCTTAAATGTGTCTTGAAATAACAAGAGGGGTGTTAGTTGAATCATTGTTACTAATGTGTAATTTCTTTCTCTTAAAGGCTACCTTGCTTGGTCTAACCCATGTTGACTGCATGCTTTTAGACATATAGGTATATACTGAGGAGCTCAGTGAATGTCTTCCTTCAGCCTGGGTGAAGGGGAGGCACAGCAGAAGATTTCAAAATGAGTTTTGTTTGAGTCTTTGGAAGAAAGGTTTGGGAGAATACCTAAAAAAGACATTTAAATAGAGAACTGCAAAGGAAAGTTACAAAGATGACTTCAAGAGAGGACGAGATATCTGACTGCAGGCAACGGTCTCATGAATTAAAATAGAGTTGTTTGAATAAGTGCAAGAGATGGTTTCATGAGTACCGTCAGTGTTTTGGTGAATTACTTAAATTAACAGATGGTGGATACCATTAGGAAATAGGTGAATAGATTCAAGATACCTTTCAGTCACTTAATTAACTACAATGTGGGGGAAATGTCCACAAGAGAAGTTTATGAGAACAAATAATGAATTACTCAGGTAATCATTGGAAGCAGGAATTGATAGAATGACTTAGAGAGTACTGCCTCTATGATTGCTATAGAGGGTTGGATGAATGATCCAATGAGGCAGGTAAATAACTGATAAATGTAAAATCGGTGACTTACAAAAAAACTATTTTCAGTGCACCAGCATATCACCCTATGGATACTAAAGTGCATAATAAAATGCAATGTAAAAAGCAGAGGAAGTCATTGTAGTTATAGTACAACTGAATGTGATGTGAATTTCCACTTTTCTTGTATTCTTTCTTCCCTGTCCCTTAATCCCTATGTTCAGAAAAACACCAACCTTAAGCAGGGCCGGACTGGCCGTAGTGGGCACCGGGCAATCCCCCGGTGCGCCGCACGGGTGAGGGGTCGGTTTTGGGCCCCAGGAGGCCATTTTTGTTACAGGACCTTGTAACAAAATCGGCCAAAAACTGGCCCTGGCAAAGAGCTTGGCGGCACCCCCAACCCCCCCCCCCCGGTGGGGGGGTGGCCGAGCACTTTGCCAGGGCCGGTTTTGGTTCCCAGCCCGGCCCTGACCTTAAGTTACATCTTCAAGACATTTCTCATCCAGAGCTGGTTAAAGTGCGCTCTTATACTGAGTACAGGGGTTCCAGACTCTAAAGGCAGGATGCCTCCTTCGTTCTGCAATTTAAAAGTTGTTAAACCTGGCATCCTTGTTGTGGGTTCCCCTGAATCTTTGCCTCTGCCTCCTGTATTTTTGGCTGTGTGCTGGATTTAGTTCTTGCTGGTTTACGTACTCTGGGCACATTGCCACTGCTGATCAGTGCAAAAGTGCAAGTGCTCCCTGTGTAAATTGTGAATATGATTGGTTATCCATGACTGGTATATTTGGTTTAGTGGAAAGTCCCTAGTAAAGTGCACTGTGTTTGCCCAGGGTATGTAATTCAAATGCTACTAGTGGGCCTGCAGAACAGATTGTGCTACCCACATCAGTAGCCTTTCAAATGGGTCTCAGACCTGCCATTGCAGTGTCTATGCACACAATGTTTAACTGCCATGTCCACCTGACAAGTGCAGCCACTTACCAGGCCCTAACCTTCCCTTTTCTTACATATAAGTCACCCCTAAAGTATGCCCAAGGTACTTCCATGAGGAGAGTGCAGTGTATTTTAAAGGTAGGACATGTACTGGTGTGTTTTACATCTCCTGATACTGAAATACTGTGTATTTTGTTGTTCACTATTGCAAGGACTGGCTCTCCTATAGGCTACCATTGGAGATGCCTTGTAACTTTTTACAGGTTCAATTGGGAACAGCTAGAATTTGGAGTTTAGATTCTTTGAACTCAAAACGTAATAACACACCTTTTAGTAAAGGTTGTTTTTAAATTGTGTGCTTGAAAATACCACTTTTTGAAAGTGGGACTGTGCTTGTTTAACCAACCTGTTTGCCTCTGCCTGCTTGTGGATTCACCTTCTGTTTTTAGACTGACAGGAGCTGTTTATGCATTCACTCCTGACACTCACACAAAGGGGGCTGAAGTGTGCCCTGCATATGCTTTTGGGCCATCAAGGGCTTGAGTGGTGGGAGGAGTTGTCACTGACACCTGCATAGGCTGAGGCTGCTCTGCACAATGTTGTCCCCACCAACTGTAGTGAAACTGTACCAGAGAGGACATAACTGGTTTTACTGAGCAGGAGATACTATCCGAAGAAAGACTTCAAAGGGAAAAAGGGGTATAAGTATTAGACCTAAAACCGCAGAACTTTAGATTACTTCTGGAATGCAGAGGAACCTCTGCCAAGGAAGAAGAGCTTAAGAGCTGTAAGGAGCACTACCACCTCGCTGTGTGTTGCTTTGCTTGGTTGGCCTGCAGTTGCTTCTTCTGCCAAGGAGAGGACAAGACTGGACTTTTCTGTGAAACCTGCTTGAGAAGAATCTCAAAGGGCTTATGTATGCTTGCCTTCTGTTCTGAAGTCTCAGGGAAACAAAGACTTCACATTCAGCTTCCTTGAACTACACTGCTGGGAGCTAGGACCTGCTAGGTGGTGCTAAGTCCAGTTCTGGGCCACTGAAGGTTTTTCCTGCTACAGAAATCTGTGAAGAACTGAACAAACCATCAAAATCAATGCTTGACCCTTCTTGCAGCTGTTTCATTTGATTATGCATCACCGTGTGGGAGAAAATTCCTATGCGTGCGGTTGAAGAATCAACGCAGCACCTGTCAGCGGCCCAAAAAAGCACTGCATGCCAATCTCCGCAGTCTGAGATCACCTACTCTGCAGCAGGCCCTGCTGCACGGCTAAAAGAATTGACACATCTCAGAACCCTAGCTGAAGAAATCGATGCAGCACATTGACCTCCCGCGCTTCCGGATTTGCACGTATCACACCAGTGCACCAAATCTACATCAATGCTGGGCTGCAGTAAGAAACCAATGCATCACCTACCCGCACTGTAAGAAACCAACACCTCACCTTCTCTCCAGTAAGGAACCGATGCATAACCTCCTCTCAAGTAAGGAACTGATGCATCACCTTCCCTGCATGGCAGTAAGGAACTGACACCTTACCTCCCCTGGAGCAAGGAACCAACGTATCACCATCCCTGCACATGAGAAACTGATGCATCACCTTCCCTGCACCTGTTTTTCTTGTGATTTTAACCCATCCCAGATACTTTGCAGAAAAAGTGATGCATCCATAGTTTTCTATGGACATAACTGTTTTTACCATTTAAAATCATATTTTGAGTTGTGTATGTTAGATTTTTGTTGTTTTGGTCTTGTGTGGTTTAGATGAAAAGAAAGGAGATCGATCTTTGCCAGGTAACTACCGGCCTATAAGCCTTATAGATACCATCCAAAAGGTAGTGGGACGTGTGATCGCCAATAGGCTCCTGGATTGGGCGGAAGAGACTAATGCCCTTTCAACCTTCCAGGCTGGCTTTCGACGATCCACAAGCACGGTGGATCAGGTCTTTCGTTTCACCATGATACAATGGAGGACGGTAGTGCTCGGCAAAGGAAGCCTGTATGCGGCCTTTGTCGATCTACGGGCTGCTTTCGATCTGGTCCCTTGACTAAAGCTATGGACGGTTCTACAGAAGCAGGGTATCCCAAACGATTTGTTATCTATGATTATGAGACTCCACGAATCAAATTATGCAAGAATCCAGTGGGGTGGCTTAGGTTCGGTTACCTCAGACTTCCCAGTAGAGAGGGGCGTTAGGCAGGGATGTTCGATGGCCCCAGTTCTTTTTACACTCTATATTAATGATGTTGTAACACGTATGACTTCTGCACAAGTGGATGCTCCTTTTTTAGATGGTATTAAAATCCCTATTTTAATGTTTGCTGATGACACACTCATCCTAGCTAAAACGCCAAGTGGACTACAGTGTGCTTTGTCCATCTTTGACCAATTTTGCAGTGAGTATGGCCTAGAGGTAAATATTACTAAAACCAAGCTGATGACTTTCAACCCCCATCGTAGTTTCAAGACAAAAATTACCTTAAATAATCGTCCGCTGGAGGTAGTGAATAATTTCACTTACTTGGGTATGCACATATCCAATGCGAAGACCTGGCGGCACCATATTGAAATTACAACAATTAAACATAGGCAATTGGCAGGCGCAATCAGCTCAGAGCACAGAAAATCCTTCACTAAACCTGTGAAACCCGTTTTACAGGTCTATGAAGCTAAAGCTCTGGGTTCTGTACTTTATGGCGCTGAGCTCTGGGGGTTTGAAAAAATGCCGGCTCTTCAACTTTCAGAGAATACATTCCTAAGGGCCATCACAGGCGTTCCCAAAAGTACTCCACTGTTGCCCCTAACGTATGATTTGGGTAGAAGAGCCATTTTAGATATGGCGCGGCTCCGCCCAATATTGTACTGGCGCAGGTTATGGACGACGCCTGCGCTTTCTCACTATGCAGGGGGCTTTCTAGATATTATAAGAACCGATCTCCACCACAAAATAGGTTGGCTAAAATCGCTTAGGGCATCCTTGCTTGAGCTTGGTTTGTACACTTTGGGAAGATCCTGTAGGCTCAACCTTCCCTTCTAAAAGTATGCTCAAGACCATTTACTGGGAGAGGGTTGCCCAGCGGAATTGGTGTAGTTCCAGCACTGGTAATATGACTAGAGAGTTCCTAGAGGCCAAGATGTATCCCCATCTTGAACCTTACTGGGATATTATAACCAAGCCCAGAGACAGGAAGCTTCTCTTTCAACTGAGAGCTGGAGCACTTCCCCTTAGATTTTTGACAGCAAAGTGGGAAGCGGGAACTAGTGCTGTCTGCCCTGTCTGTGGTACAAATAATGAAACTATTGGTCATTTTCTGTTTTCTTGTAAAAACTATGCTGCACCACGGCGTATATGGCTTTCCCCAATGTGCAAAAATTTAGGAACTATTAGTAGCACTGTTGCTTTACGTATTATATGCACCAGCACATTGCCTTGGATTTCAATTGCCACTGCAAAGTATCTAGGATGGGCGTGGATGATTAGATTGAGACTGCTAGTCATTTGACTATTCTCTTGAACAGGGTGAGACTGCTAGTCTTTTAACTATTCTCTCCCTTGCTAATTTTAGCATTTTACCATATGCAATCTGTTTTAAAAAATTTTTTCCTCTATTAATTAATTCTTTCTGTTTTTAATAATTAGTATCCACTGTTATTACTGCGGAATGTTCAATCCAGGGCTTCAATCATGTCTACCTGTATGTGATATCAAACAATTCTTGTCGCTAAATGATAATAATGTCTCCCTTATGGATGTAATTCAATCAGAATTTGTTTAACGTATGTAGCATCGAATTTTATTGAATTTAATAGTTTTTTAACTTATTTAATGAAATGTTATTGTAAATTGTACCTTGCTTTTATGAATATCATTCGAATAAAGCATACTTTGACTTGACTTGAAAATACTTTATTTTTCTAAAATGGTGTGGTGTCCATTTGTGCTGTTTTCACTGTGTTACTGTGGGTTATGTAAAAATGCTTTACTCATGGCCTCTGTAGTTTCGCCTGACTTCTCTGTGCCAAGCTACCAGAGGGTGAGCGCAGATAAGCTTAGATGTGTGCTGACTAGAAGGAAGGGTCCCTACTTGGACAGGGTGCAAGCTTCAGCCATCTAGAGAACCCCATTTCTAACAAGGGTCCATTGGTTGATAAATGTCCATGCAAGTTGGCAAAACAATGGTTCTGAGGTGGTACATAGTGAGAGGCAGATATTGAAAGCAACAATACCCTTTCTTCCAATATGCCTTGAGCATGGTTCAAAGGACTGACCCTTGACCCTACTGGCAGCGCTTGCAGAGCTTTCAAGGGCATCGTTGGAAGCCACCTGTGTAGTTTCATGGAGCTTTTGCAGTGTTTGTAATGGTGTTTGTCATTTAGGAGGTACTGTGTAATGTACGCGATAAACCTTCACAAATAGTACATGAATTAAATGAAAGTGTGTGTATGAAAGCAAATATGGGTGCTTATTAACCCTTGGTGGCCAAGTACGCTACGCTCGCGTGGTTTGTGCTACTTCGCGCTACGCGAATTGCACGTAGCACAGTGCAAAAACGTGTAGCGTAGCGTAGTTGGCATTTTTTGCTCGCTCGCGGTCCTCAACGTCAAGTTGGCAACCGCGAGCGAGCAAAATGAAATCCCGGCGAGACTTTTTCCTCGTTCGCGATCAGCAACATCAAGTTGGGGATCGCGAGCGTGGAAAATAAACCTCCCGGTGAGATTCTCAAAGTGGGGAGGTCAGGTTTGCGAGTGGTCGCGTATGCTCGCGACCGCTCGCGATGAGAAACTACCAGTCCGCATTGAGAAAGCTGCCGCTTGAGTAAAAATCTACTCCAGCGGCAGAAAACGACAGCTCGCACTGTGCGAGATGCCATTTTCAATGTTTGCACAGTGCGGAGAAGCATCCGGCACTATGCAATCATCCCGAACAGCGCAATATGCAGTTCGCATAGCGCTACGCATATCTCGCGTAGTGCGAAGTGCACTTCGCGTAGCTACGCGTAGCGCAATTACGCAAACCACGCCCAGGGTTTTATTATGAACAGAGAAAGTTGTGGTGAGATCTGCGTGAGACGGATTTGAAAAATGTGTGGACTAAGATTGAATGAAAATATGATGGAAAGTGTTGAAATGATACTTGCAAAATTTGCTACCTAATGAAATTAATGTGGCCAGTAGAGATTTTCAGGGAATTGTTCCCTTTTACAATCTGATAATCCAAACACATGTTGAGTTGATAATCACAACAGGATAGCAAATAGCAATTGCACCATTGTGTCTGATCTGGTATAATCACCCACATTAAAGCAACTAGAAAGGCTTTTGACAAAGTTTAATTTGGCAGAAAAGTATTTTTTACCAGGTGAAGTTGAAACAGCCTCCTTTCCCTCACTCACTTTACTCTGAAGCTATAAAGCAACGTTTCGTCCTCATGCTGTGTACTTACAGTGTTAATGTCCGTTCAGAATACCTATTCCATTTGACGTACTTAAGTGCTGTTATTCTTGTAGCATTACGAAAATACACATTGAAGTATAAATTGCGTCTTCGTATTACACTATTGATTATTGAAAAAAATGACCTTGCAGGAGACCATGGAAACTGAGATGCCCAAGTGGCTGTAAAACATTAATCTTGGGAAAAAACATGGCTTTTGGGTGCTAACATTGCTTCTAAAAATATAAGAGATATTTCCATTTCTTACAAAAGGAACATATAATCTATTGCTTTTAAAATCTCATAGCAGTCGGCAAGCACATAGCTGCAAGCATTTAAAAAAAATATTATGTGCATGTAGAGTGCCAAGATTGTTATACTGAAGGTAAATGAAAGGTAATTGTCAATACTAAATAGAAGACCAATCAAGGGACAATGTTAAACATAAAAGTAGAGAAAGTTAAAATTGTGCTGGATGAACTAGTTTGACAAAATAAATGACTATAAAAACATTCTAGCATTGTTGCTTGTGATATCACATTTTAAGAACGATTTTAGAAAGAAAGTTTGCATTGATTATATTCTCGACATTTGATTTTTTTTCTTTGAAACATGGTATAATATTACACAAATTCTGAAACCGCATTTTCCATGACGAACTTAAATCATTGGCCAGTGATACGATAGGCAGACATTATTTGTCTCTTTTGCCTTCTGACATTGACATCTAAGATTGCAGTTGCGATGCAAGCTTAGATTCACTGTACTCCACCGCATGTACTTTCTGAACCGCTTGCTTAAATAAATTATTTGAAAAACTACAACGGAACTGTACCTTCACCACTAAAAGCAAAAGTTGGTGTGTTGAGTTGTGGGGAATGTGAAATGAGGTACTTTTACTATAAAGTAAAACAATGCTAGAGGACATGAAGAAACAAACACTCATTGGGGTATATTCCCAAGAACCTGTGATAACCATCGCAAAAGTTACTTAATGCAACCCACAACATCGCAGTCCATCGCGGGAATTTTACGCCGTGTTAACCAGGTATTCACAACACGGCAGTACCATGCGATAGTCACTAGATAACGCTTCAACTGACCGGGATAAAATCAACGCCACACCGCAAAAATGCGAAACGCGAACGCAAAAAATGCTGCAATGAGGCCAATTACGATACACAAATCATCAAAAACCACCTACAGGCCTGCAATTCACACGCATCAGGCGGGAACAATCACCATAAAGTAGAAAAAAAACAGACAAACAAATGCCAAACAACAGCCAAGCACAATGGATGTTGCCGGAGCAAGTAGGGAGAAGAACCAGAACCCCACAAGCCCCGCAGAGGACCTGCCTAAACCTCGGGGTCAGGGAAGGGCAAGGACAAGAAGAGTAGGAAGAAGCGCTTCAGTCCGCAGGAAAACAGGATCCTGATAACGGAGGTGGTCAAACACCATCAACTACTGATCGTCACCTCCACTGTGTCATTGCAAGAAAAAATGGACTATGGCAGTCCATCGTGGACACGGTGAATGCAGTCGGAGTGCTTAAAAGGAGAATGGAAGAGGTCAAGAGGCGCTGAAATGACGTCAAGAACAAAACCAAGCTGAAACTCACCAACAACTGGAAGGCAGCAATGCAGACTTGAGGTGGGAGACCTGTGCCACAGGACGAGCTGGACGACATGGAGGAAATGATGTCCACATTAATCAGTGAAGAGACGGTGGCTGGAGTCGGGGGACCTGACACTGCTCAAGAGGACTGGACACAACAGCACCAGGGTGAGTGACGACCTGGGACTGGGGGACAGGGAAGATGGGCAGAATGGCACACATGCACAAGTAAGCACAGCACATCTCTGGACAAAACATGCCGCAGACCCCAACTCCCATCAAGAGAACAATGTACCCAAGTATGGTAAATGTCAGCACTGTACAAGCACAGAACGCAAAGGCACACCGCATGAAAGGGATAAGGTGCAGCAAAACAGAGCTGCAGGGGCCACCCACCCCAATGCAGCACACACACATTACATGCAGACCACATCAACACTGACAACAAAGTGGCACAAACCACAACACGCCCACACCGGAACACAGGACACAACTGGTGCCAACTGGGTGTAGACACTGGCCAATCACAAGTGGCATTGCAGGGAAATCTGAGTTGATATTGTACAAGTACTAACACACATCCTTGTTGTTGTCGAAATGTCCACTGTCCCGCAGCAAATGGGCAGCCCCTCCGAAACAGCCATGATGTACACAGTCATACAGTCTGTATGTAAACATGTACAATGTGACAACACAAATGTGAACACATTGTTAAAGTGCATCTCCCCTTCACATTGCTGAGGAACAATCAACACCTCCTGCACAGCAGCCCGAACCCCTCTTCTCTGATGATGAAGAGGACCACCACAGCTTCGACTCTGACGCCCTCCAAGAGTTCATTAACTGTCTCGGCAGCCCACCTCCAGGAGCAGAGCAGCCCAGCTGCAATGGGAACACCCCACCCCCTGCCACAGACCACACAGCAGGCAGCACCCACTACCACGGCTGCCTCCCAAGACCCCAACAAAAAACACATGGCCTTCCAACGCCGTTTGTTGTGATGCCAGGAGCAGCTGGTCGAACAGGTGCAGGTGGGCTTCAACCACATGGCAGACAAACTAGATGTCATAAGTGGGTGTCTAAGTCCCATCAGGGACCACTCACAGTCCCTAACGGACACCAACAGTACGCTCCATGCCCTCCAGCAAAACATGGCTGACATCACCAGAGTCCTGACTGTGCAACAAGACCGACTGTCTAGTCAGGGTGGCTCCAGCGAGCTCGCCCGTGAGTTGGGACTCATGCAGAGGCTCATGGAGACCATGGAGCGGGCCAATGCAGAAAGAGCGGCTGCCACGGCTGCACACCAGCGAGAAGTAGCTGGGTTCCAAAATGACCTCAAAACCATCCTCATGGTATTTCTGCCATAAGGCCTGGCGCCGATGCATGCTGCTGCTACCACTACATCCACATCTCCGTCCCCTGAAGTGTCATTGCCAAACAATTCGGCAGACATCCCACCTCCGGCCCCTGAGGTGTCACTCCCACACAGTGCTGGAGAAAGGCCAGCACCACCCTCATGTGAGGCACATGAAACAGCAGAGGACGAAGATGCGGATGAAACCGCCTTACTGGTACGGAGAAAACTGTAGCATTCATCTCCCCCATATGGCCGGTTTCAGCTTGGTTCTGCCCTCTGCATCATCACCTTCCATTGTCCCCTGATACACTCTGCGACACTCACCTTGTACCTCGCAATGGACTGCCATATTCTGTTTGATCGCCAATGACACAGCTAACAGACTGCGGACTGAACTCTTCCACTTCCTTTGGACTTTGTCATTCCCTGAATGACTCTGGCTGGCTCTCCACGGGCCAACATTTAAAAGTGGGGTTTGCATGGCCCTATACTGCTCCAGATGCAACACTCCACTGAATGTGCATTAAACATTCTGAATCACACAGATGTGTCGTCTCTATGGTCTTTCAAGTGTAGTAGAGTATGGATGAGTGAATTCCTCTTACGTCCATGTGGCTTATGTCGTTGGACTTGGGTCGCAGGGTGATACATTGCCGATCGTCGTCCCAGTGGCGCCGACGCAACAACAGCGACACACGCATTTGTCACTTCCTTGTCCAGCCCCGTACGGAACCACGCCCAGTGCTCCGGGGTCATTGTTCAGACGCTTATGCTGGACTGGCATACGCCAGCCCAGCCCACTATGCTTACACTCCAGTGGGGGACAACATGCCACATGTGCCAGGACTCCCCTGTAGTGATCTGCTGCTCACAGGTCTAGTTGTCAGCATGCCACGGCCACGCCCTCAGGGTTGGTTTACATCCACACCACACATATCCAGCGCATGCATCACAGCACATGTGACCCTGCCAATAAATAGGGCCGGGGGCACGAGCACTAAGCCATTTACAACCTCTCGCGGGGTATATCCGTTCGGTGTGCATGTAGACATGGGGGCCCAGGGGCCTGCGACATCACATTCCGCAGTCCCGGAGGTGACATGATGGCCTCCACACCACAATACCCAACCATAGAGGGTCAATGACTAGTGTGACACAGACTTTGTGGCACCAGATACACTGCAGCCAGTACAGGCACACCGCCACGGGACGGTGACTTTCGGTGTACTGAGATAGGGGCACCTTAAGTGCTGAGCGGTGGTGCAGCCTGCGATGATGCCCCGTCCCAGCGGTCCAGACGCCTCAGATTTTGTGTGACCTGCTGGACCATTGTGTAGGCCTGAGCCAGCGGGCAGCGTGGGCCTAAGGCCACATGGCGTCGCCTCCTGGATCACAGAGTTAGTGGCACCTATGAGGCTGAGTGGGAGTGCAGCCTGCAATGATGCCGGGTGCACTGGTATGTCCTCTGCCATGGAGTAATCAAGACCCCGCACCAAATGTGAGACCTGGTGGCCTGTTGAGAGGGTCTGCATAATGTGGAGGGTGCCATGCCTGCGGGCCCCGGGCTTGTGGCTTGCAGCGGCACGTGGTGGGCCCTCTTTTCTACATGCTGGTGGCTGAAGGTGAGCAGTGAGGCCTGGGTGCGCAGGGCTGGGCATGCACCGCTGGGCAGTGGGAGGGGCTGGAGTGCATCTGCCTGGGTCCGAAGGGGGGGCATGCACCGCTGGGCAGTGGGAGGGGCTGGGGTGCAGCTGCCTGGGTGTGCAGTGGTGGGCATGCACTGCTGGGTGGTGGGAGGGGCTGGGGTGCAGCTGCCTGGGTGTGCAGGGGCGGACAGGCGATGATGTGCAATTGTATGTACTTTGCCATTCAGGTATCTGGACTCTGTTTCAGATGAAGGGTCTGTCTCAGATTTGGGACCTGTTGAACTGCACTACATACCGGCATGTGGTTGGAGACACACCGGTGGCAGTGTGGCCTGGGTGGGCAGTGTTGGCACTCTCTCTCCCTGTCCCTCTCTTCTTTACTCTCTCTCTCTCTCTCCCTCTCTCTGTCTGTCTATCTCTCTCTCCCCCTCTGTCTGTCTATCTCTCTCTCCCCCTCTCTGTCCGTATATCTCTCTCTTTCTTTCTTTCTCTCTCTCTTTGTCTCTCTCTCTGTCCCTTGATGTGCGCAGGACACACCTTCTCATCATGATTTTTGTCTTGCAGGCTGTGACCTATGGATTGTCCCAAGGAGAGCTGCCATGTGTCTTCATTTCTGTTCTGTGTTTATTTTAATATTGCTTTGAAGGTGAATGTGCGATGCTAATTTTTGTGACGACACATGCATGTCACCAGATGTGATTGTGCGACATCATGCAGGTTATTTGGTACATGATTCTGTGTAGTTGATGTGGCAGGTCTTTGGCCGGGGGGGTGCCGGAGAGGGGGGTCCTTGGTCTGGTATTGGTGGGTGTTGTGGCCCTCTGTTCAGTAGCTCCATGGCATCTGTTGTTCTTCAGGTGTGGCTCTGGGCTGGGCTCTCTTTTCTGGTGCAGGTTGTAGTCCGACTTTGAACCAGGTCAGAGCAGGTGTTAGTTTCCTGGTGCTAAAGCGCCTTATTGCCTGTTTTGTGATCTTATCGCAGATCAGGCTGGTCGTTGAGAATGTTGGGGTGTGGTGTTGTCACTGCTTTTTGCACGGGAACACCTACTCTGCATCTCATTAGCAATAGTTGCCGGAGTCATCTGTGGCGATGATTTTTGCGGCTGCTATCCCCGGAAAACTGGTGATATGGGCTGTTAGCACCAGCTTGTGAATGGGGCGGTAAATTTATCGTGACTTTGGCTGCTTTAAAGTGCCATTACATCTGCGATAGCTCTTTGAGAATATGGCCCATTGTTTCAAGAATTGTGTTCAGTAAAAAAGAATGTATGTGCCTAAAAGTCTAAAGATTATACACATTAGTTTGATGTATCTTTTTCAATTCGAAAACTCTGTTCACAGAAGCCAAATGATCAATCAAGATTCGTAAGTTGTGTAGATATGTGAAAGTGGGCTCTATCTCAATTCATAGAAAAAAAAGAAAATGGATAGCATATTTGGCAAACTCAATTTTGGTGAATTTTCAAAATAAGGAAACATTGAGGAAAACAGCAGGAGTACTGCAGGGAGAGGAGGATGCAACTGGACTAGGTTATAGGAAGAGAAAGAATTCCTATGGTGTAGGGAAAGGCACATCTACTTGGATATTAGAAGGTATACAGGTACAGGGGCATTGATAGGAGTACCTGTATTAGGGCACATTTAGGGGCAGATATATTAAGGTATCAGAAGGGGTGTTAGCATAGGTAGGAATGTAAGTATCATTGTATTGATAGGGGTAGCGATACCAGGCCATTGACAGGTGTTGAGGTACTAGGGTACAACTAGGAGTGTGGTTAGTTAGAGACAGAGGTTAAGGATATGGTCAGAGGTAGTGGTACTAGAGTTTATGCTGGAACAGAGGCACCATAGTACAGGTAGGTTTGAGGTGTGTAGGAAGGGTTAGTGGGCCTGTGGTTTAGATAGGTGGGGTACTAGGGTACAGGCAGAGGTAGAATTAATACTGCAAGAACAGAAAACTAGATTATAGATAGGAATGGTCATACAGTAGACATGAAAACAATGGATAGGGTAGAAACGTTACAGTATGGGCAGTAGGCGGTACTAGAGTCTAAGAAGCGCTAACAGAACTAGAGAATAAGGAGACATACTATTGATTGTGCTTGGGTAGAAGTACAATGGTGAAGGTATGGTTAGATCCACAAGTGTATAAGCCTGGGTAGAAAACCGTGGGCACAGGAAGGAGTAGAAGATCAGAGTTCAGAAGAAAATATATTTGAGGGACGGGTGGGTAGGAACTAACCAGGTTATAGGAAGTGTACTCTGACCCGTTCATGGAGTTTTTGGCACTCCTTGCTCGGCAGAGCTCACTGAGTTCCGAAAAATGCACAGCAGAGTTTTTTCATCACACATGCTCCCCAACGGTAAGTTGGTGAGTGCCAGCGTGGAAAATCCAATGCTAGACTGCTTCCCAGCGAGATTTCTAAATATGGGCGGTCACAGATGGTCACAACCGCTCGCATTGAGAAACCTTCCATTTGCATTGAGGAAGCTGCAGCTCGATTAGAACTTCTACTCAAGCAGCATAAAGGAGCAGCGCCCTCTTGTGCAGTGCAGGATGCCGTTCGCCTTGATTTTAAAGTGCGGAAAAAACACCCCGCACTAAAATTCAGGGCAAATGGCGCGAGATAACACACTCAGCTGCTTTCAGGACTCCACATAGCTTGGCAGAGATTTTTGGTCACTTCGCTGAGTTCCGCGTAGCAGACCTCTGTGAACTTTGCCCAGGCTTAAGCAATCTTCAACAAAGCTCTTCAATAAAAGGGTAACATAATCAAATAAATCTCTTCAACAAAAGGGAAACATAATCTACGTGAATCTGAAAAAACAATATTTCTGATATTTTTTCAACAAGAAGGGGGATTCTCCAGCATGGAATATCATTACTCATACATCTTTGTGGAAACAAAATTGTAGGAATCATTTGCCTGTCTGCTGATAAGGTTTCCCTAGTCACTCATTCTTGGAGAAAAAATAAGTAATTGAGATCCAGCACAAAACATAAAAAAGGCAAAACATGATCACCATCTTTTTTTGCTGGATATACACCTTGAAATAATGGGTCATTTCTCAAGCATTACAAAGGAACCCATTACCTCTGCCTCATTACGAGGAAACCACTATAACTTGTTTTTTTAAAGTGTAAGCAATGTGCCTTTAACTGTGATTGAAACAACATCTTCACCCTCCATCCACTCTCACATTCATGTGAAGGTCACACATTATGAACTGTCCCCCACACACAAAATGTATAGTCAAGTCAAGTCAAATGATCTTTATTCGGATATATTAAAAAACATCCATAAAAGTACATATAAATCACAACAATCATCTCTATAAAACAATAAAAACAAACATTGTTAACTATAACATGTGCAAGGGAACAGCCATTGGTGCAAATATGCGATGTGCAAATAATACAGAGATAGTACAAACTTATCAGGCCGTGTTCATTGTTGCTCGAGATCGGACAGCGGATTGAAAGAAACGACTAACTCTAAAGATTACATCATCAGAGCTTAACAACAATAAATCTCTAAATGCTAGGTGAAAATCCGTGAAGGCGCTCTCTCTAAAATACGGAATTAGGTAATGTTTGGTGTATTTTACATAAAAACCACAAAAAAATGTAAAATGTAACAGGCTTTGTTTGCCACCTAAGTTACAGGGACAGCTTAAATTTCCCAGATTTTTAATATAGCCTAAGGGGAAGCAAAGTAAATTTACAATACTCCCGTCCCGGAACCGAAACAGCAAACTCCTATTCCATCTACCCAATTTCTTTTGCAGGTAACCCTGGGTCATATTGTGGGGCCTACCACATGGTTCCTGAATGGGGATGTACCTAAGGATGGCTGGCTTTACAAACTCGGTCTTTTCTCTATTTTCTTGGTACAAGCCATACAACGCCCTTTTTACTAGATTCTTATGCGTACAATCAATAGTTTGGGGTGCTGAAAATAGATGCCCCATCTCCACGCTTACTAAACTTTTCTCGACTGCCTTGAGCCAAGGTATATGATTGGCCCACTCGCTTTTTAGGCAGTCCGAGATAATATCACGGGTCAAGGAAGCAGCAGGATTCCGCCATATTTTCAGCCAAAACAGGGCGGGTCTAGATTTTATGAAATCCTCTATGTAGGGGAGATTCAGTTCTCTATGGCACACGTAAGATGGGGCCAAAATGACCCCCCCCCCAAAACCTTCCTACAGAATTTATTCTCTTCAATCTGTATATTGGTACAGTTCGAGTATCCCCACACCTCTGCGCCATAGGTTCCTGTTGGTAAGCACTGGGTTCTATACATTTGTAGAAGTGGCATAATAACCTCAGCATGTTTAGGTTGACGGAGGGTGATTATAGAATTAATAGCTTTACCCAATTTATTCCTCCCTCTGGCAACATGAGGTTGCCAGGATCCGAAGTCGGAAAACAGCAGGCCTAAATAAGGGAAAGTGCAAGTGATATTTAAAACATTGTTCCCTGACATGATGTAACGAATTTTATGTTTCTTTGGGCCGCAAGACATTATATAGGATTTTTTAAAATTAGTACACAAGCCGAGATCGGCCATGTATGAGACAAAACCTGAAATTAAAGTGCGCAGTGCATTGGGTGTACGGCTCATAAGGACCGCATCATCCGCATAAAGGAGTGCGGGGAGTGGTTTGCCGTTAATCTGCGGAACATCGCTAGTTAATTTACACAGGGATTTGCTTAATTCATTTATATACAAAATAAAAAGCAAGGGGGCCAAGACGCAGCCTTGTTTGACCCCCCTGCCAATTAAAATCTCACTCGAAACCTCACCATCATTATTTATTCGGACACGGGCTTTTAAGTCACTGTGTAAGTGGGCCAAAAAATAAACCAAGGATTCATCTAGGCCAAGACTCAACAAAGCTGACCATAAACGGGAACGGTTAACAAACTCAAAAGCAGAACTTAAATCCATAAATCCTAAATAAAGTGGGGATTTTTTAGTGTAAATTTAAACATTGCTCCACGGTCCCTACATTGCTTCTAAAGCCTAACTGGCATGGATGTAGGATCATATTTTCTTCAGCCCAGGTTCTGATCTTATTAAATATAACCCTGCCTAAAATCTTCAAAGTATTATCGATTAAAGATATTGGGCGATAACTGCCAGGGTCAAGTCTGTTGCCTTTTTTGAAAATTGGAACAATAATACTATTAGACCAAGAACCTGGCAGTGGAGTGTTAGATAAATTATTAAAGATGTTGCACAATAAAGGTGACCAAAAGTCAGGCTCTGATTTAATTAAGTCGATAGATAATCCATTGGGGCCAGGAGCTTTGTTCCCTGCACTTTGTGAAATGGCATCTTCCACCTCCTTTATGGAAATATTCAGTGTCATAAGGGGCTGAGAGTTTTCCATGGAATATTTGAAAAATGCTCCACCCACACATCCCCTAATATATTACAATTTATGGGGGTGATGTTAGATCCAATTGATCTCAGATTTTTAACCTCACTCCAGAACCCAGCAGCATCCTTCATTGCCGCTGTACGCACAAGGGATTCCCAATGGGTTTTTAAAAGCTCTTCAGATCTTGTTTTTAAGGTACGCTTGTATCTTGACCTCAGAGTCCTCACCAGAAACTGGTCTGGTGAATCAGCTGTAAGGGCAACCCTTAGTTCCCGATTTGCTTTGGAACATGAGTTGTCGAACCACCTTGGATTTTTGAGGTGATTGGCTGGGACTGGTTTGGAAATCTCCTTTTTTATAGCCTTACACAGCCCTGTAAATGCCTCAACGATATCATGTCCAGAACTATCAGTAGATAGACAGATAGATACTAATGAAAGATGCGTCTTTATGATGTGAGCTAAAACCCCCTTATTGTCAATCCCCTTCCAGACCACCCTAAGTTTGTCTGTTGACACTGCTAATTTTTTTGCCCCAATTTCTCTACGGTTCACCACTTTTTCTATGGATTTAAAACAAGATAAAATAGGGTGATGGTCCCTATATATGGTACTAACGACTGTGGCCTCTAATAAGAGGTCCACGAGCGAGGAGGTTATGAATACATAATCTATTGTGGTTGAACTCCCGCGCTCGACATAGGTGGCCACAGGACCTTTATTTGCAGCAGTATTTGCCTTCTCCATGACATTAACTAGGTCCCGTGTGGCTAGATGGTTAGACAATTCTTCACCTCTTTTGCAAGGAGGGGTTCTGGGATAAATGTGTGCGTTAAAATCTCCTCCTAAGCATATACCATCAAGTTTGCCATACTTTTGACCGTCTACAATTTCATCAATAAAATCAAACAATTTTATAAAATTCGTGTTGGGATGTGTTGTGAAATCGTTATTATAGAAATTAATTAGACATAATTTTATCCTACTAATATAAAGCAGGGCCTGAAAACTCATGTCATTAGTTTCCAACGGTTCAATTTTAACTTCTGCCCTGATTTTGACCCAAATGGATAGTCCCCCACTAGGTCTACCCATGACCGGGATCGGTACAGTTTGGTTATGACAGCTGTAGCCCTCAAAAGTAAGGAACTAGTGCACCAAGTTTCTTGGAACATTAAAATGTCGAAATTGATCACCCAGTCTGCCCAATCCCTGATTTTCAATTTCGCATTAAGACCTGCAATGTTCCAACTCAAAATTGTCAAGTTATGGTGCAGTATGGGTATGGCAATAGCATGGGTAGTTATTTTAGGATGGAGTGACAACGCGAGTGCTTTAATGCCATTAGACACCGTTGTAGTGGGGTAAATTGACAGTTCACCCACAGCGCCAGGTGTGTTAATATAATTTCTGGTTGCTAAGTCTGAGGTGGTAACTGATGGTCAGTCCAGAGAGCCCAGCTCAGATAGTGCACTAAATCTATTTTGCAGTGGATAAGATGGTAGAGCAGGGCCGGGTAGTCTGTGATGGGGTCTATAGAAGTAACCCAATGGCAATGGGGTTATGACAGTAGGAGGGCAAAAATAAGTATTGTTACTGCCAAGGATAGATTTAACTGTAATAGGGTTTCTAAAGTTAATTACAATGCAATCTCCTGTCATGTTCTTGAATGATGGACGAACCCAGCTCACCCGACGAACAGACAGAATTTCACTCGAAATATTAGGACCTACCCCTTTGTGTTTAGACAGCCAGTCAAGACATTTGTTGTTCAGCTGGACCCAGGACTCACCCTGTCCCTCCCTTAGCGGCGGTACGCCTGCCAAAATTAAAACATATGGGCAGGCATCAGGGGGCAAATGAAGGGCAGGCCCCATATGTTTTATAGGCCGAGTGACAGCTGCTTGGCCCTTGTCTGACCCAATATTAGTGGGTGCCTCCGGCCTCGTAGAGGGCAAGATGGATGCGTCCTTTGACGTCTTGAAGGCCACGCTGGTGGGACAAGGTGGTTCAGTTACTGCAACCGGGGTATACTGTGAGGTCATGGCAGTTTGATTTTTCCCTCCATTGTCACCCCTTGATGCAATGTTAGATGTGACTGCACTCCTAATAGTATTAGACCCGCCACCCAAAAAACCCTTACTGGCGACTTCCAAGTCTTTCAAAAGGCGATCTCCCCTCATTAAATCAAGGCTAATCACCCCTTTCCTTTTTGCATCTTCATTTTTTATCAGGTTTTCCAATCTGTCTAATCTTTTAAAAATATTATTAAACTGTTTGGTCATTTGACTTTCCATTTGTTTAAAAATAGTATCGACTATAGTTTCAATAAAATTCTCATTTGACTTTTTTTGGGTGACACTTTCAATTACAGGCTCAGTCTGTGTGCATGCACAATTATGTCCTTCTTTAGGAGGAATAATGTCTAAAAACCCCTCAGCGAGTTGCAAAGACTCAATGATGACGCTGCTGCCCCCTGGCAGTTGTTGCTTCCCTCTAGACCACATACTCTGAGGTGTCGGTTGGCTTTTATTGCGGGGGAGTTGTTTCCTTTTGTTAACTGGTGGTTTCAAAGGGCCTCTTTTCCTTTTTTCTCCAGCGATTTTATTGATCGGGGACAGAGAAGGAATAGGATCATGCGCAATGGAGTCTGGCTGAGAGTCAATAATAATGGTACCACTGTTACCCCCTGATGGCATAGACGGTGGATTGACCAAATTAGGTTTAGAAACTGTAACCACAGGGGACAGTGGCAAAATGTGATTTGAACTTGTTTCCTGGGACTCTGGATGTAAACGTGTGTACTCCATAGACATTCTCCTCTCAGTGTTAGCAATTTCATTAGTGACCATATTGAAGGCATTGTCCAGCATACTTTCAAATGACGGTGGGAGGACAGAAGGTCCCACAGATGGCTTTATGGTAGTGTTAGGATTTTGTTTCCCCATTCTCAATATATATCAGGGCTCACCTTAATTAGCAGCTTAGAGGGATGTCCCGCCCGACCACTGTTGACCTCTGAGGGCCTTAGAGGGCCCGCCCTTTGCCCGGGCTTAGCCCGGCGCTTCCTGCGCACCTCCTCGCTGGACGAGCTACCGCCCGCTGATTTAAGTACCTCCAGGCGCGGGACAGCTCGTCAGTGGGAGCTTCACCAGGTCACCAGGAAATGCTGGGAGATGTAGTCCCGGCCGGCGGAGCCAAGCCCGGCCGGTCGGTAAATTGAGGGGGGAAGTAGGTGGAAAGTGTGCTCAGCGGAGCCCAAGCCCGGCCGCACACAAAAGCCCCCAACAGCAGCACAATGTATAGTTTGCTTGGTACTATTTTTAATATTTCGTTTCATGCTCATAATGTTAATATTTTCACATAATGCCTGTTAGAAATGGGGGTCTCTAGTGTGCAGATGTAGGTACCTTTGTCCAAATAGGGACCCTTGCTTCTAGTCAGGGTAAGGGGGATTAACACTTTGATAATCCCTGCTCACCTCTTGGGTAGCTTGGCACGAGCAGACAGACTTATCTCAAAGGCAATGTGTACAGTATTTATATTCAAAACACACAGTAATACAGTAATAACACCACAAATGGACACCACATAAGTTTAGAAAAATTCAAAATATCTTTATCTAAGCTCAACAAGACCAAACAAAAAAACAAATCCAACATACATGTAATAACAATATGACTTTTAAAAGGTTTCAAGTAACTGGGTCCATAGAAAACTATGGATGTGTGATTCTACATAAAGTACCTGTAGATGAGTCAAAATTCACAAGGCCAAAAAGCCACAGAGATGGGAAGCATCGAAAATAAAGAGATGCGTCGGTTCCTGAGTACTTGGGGAGGTTATGTGACAGTTCTGCTGCACGCCGGAGAAGTGATGCGTCGATTCCGGACTGTAGGGGAAAGTGATGCCTCGACTCCAAGGCGATTCTGGTCCACGGGTGATGCATCAGGAAAGATTGCCACACAGGTGTGATAAGTGGAAATCCGGGATGTATTGGCGATGGATGCTGCTTTGACAAGCAGCACTGCATCAGTTTCTTCAGCCATGAGCCCACGATGAGTTGGTTGTTGCAGCCGCGACATGCTCTGTGTCGGTTCTGCAGTGGCAATGCATGGAGATTCTTCTCGCACATCGGTGCTGTGTCAGGGAAAACAGCTGCAAGAAGAGCGATGCATCAGTTTCTTCAGTTCTTCAGGTTTCTTCCAGCTCCCAACAACAGGAACAACCTCCAGAAGCCCAGAACTGGAACAGGCACCTCCTGGCAGGTCAGAACTCTCAGTAGCAGAGTTCACGGGAGCTGGGGGTGAAGGATTTGCGTCCCTGAGACTTTAGAACAGGAGGTGAGAACACACAGGCCCTTGGAGATTCTTCTTCAAGCAGGTTCACAGCAAAGTTCCAGTCTTTGTCCTTTTCTTGGCAGAAACAACTTGGGGAGGTTATGTGACAGTTCTGCTGCACGCCGGAGAAGTGATGCGTCGATTCCGGACTGTAGGGGAAAGTGATGCCTCGACTCCAAGGCGATTCTGGTCCACGGGTGATGCATCAGGAAAAATTGCCACACAGGTGTGATAAGTGGAAATCCGGGATGTATTGGCGATGGATGCAGCTTTGACAAGCAGCACTGCATCAGTTTCTTCAGCCATGAGCCCACGATGAGTTGGTTGTTGCAGCCGCGACATGCTCTGTGTCGGTTCTGCAGTGGCAATGCATGGAGATTCTTCTCGCACATCGGTGCTGTGTCAGGGAAAAAAGCTGCAAGAAGAGCGATGCATCAGTTTCTTCAGTTCTTCAGGTTTCTTCCAGCTCCCAACAACAGGAACAACCTCCAGATGCCCAGAACTGGAATAGGCACCTCCTGGCAGGTCAGAACTCTCAGTAGCAGAGTTCACGGGAGCTGGGGGTGAAGGATTTGCATCCCTGAGACTTTAGAACAGGAGGTCAGAACACACAGGCCCTTAGAGATTCTTCTTCAAGCAGGTTCACAGCAAAGTTCCAGTCTTTGTCCTTTTCTTGGCAGAAACAGCAACTGCAGGCCAACCCCACACAATAGACAGCAAAGGGGTAGTACTCCTCATCACAGCTCTTCAGCTCTTCTCCTTGTCAAAATGTAATCTTGAGTCCAGAAGTGAGATAAAGTTCTGGAGTTAAATGTCTACTACTTATACCCCATTTTGTCTTTGTTCTCTTTGTTCAAGGGTCTCTGAACCCAGTCCTAACCAGTTCTGTCCTCACTGGTGCAGTATGACCACAGAGGTTGGAGACAACATTGTGCAAGTGAGACTGGCTTATTCAGGTGCAAGTAAATCTCCTCCCACTACTCTAAATGCAGCCAAGCCCCATTCAGCTCAGCTCTGATTCATCCAGGAAGGGCCAGACACACATCAACCCCCCCAGTGGCTGTCTACAATAAATGCACATCCTCAGCCCCTGTCACTCCAATACCAGACAGTCAATCCACAAACACGCAGAGGCACACAGAATGGTTAAACAAGAAAATGCCTACTTTCTAAAAGTGGCATTTTCAAACATAAAATTTAAAAAACATCTTTTGTAAAAGATGTGTTATTAAATTCTGAGTTTGGAGAGCCTAAACTTTATTTCTCTATCTTGTCCCAATGGAAATGTATGCTTGTAAGATGTTACAAAGTATCTCCCATTCTATCCTACGGGACAGATAGCTTTTTAATAGTGAAAAATGAAATTGGCAGTATTTCACTATCCGGACAAGTCACACTCCCCCGTACATGTCCTGCCTTTCCCATACACTGAACCCTGCCTAGGGGGTTACCTTGGGCCTACCATAGGGGTGCCTTACATATAAGAAAAGGGAAGGTTAGGGCCTGGCAAGTGGGTGCACTTGCCAGGTCGACATGGCAGTTTAGGACTGCGCACAGACACTACAGTGGCAGGTCTGAGATACATTTTCAGGGCTACTCATGTGGGTGGCACAATCAGTGCTGCAGGCCCACTAGTAGCATTTGATTTACAGGCCCTGGCAAACTTAGTGCTCTTTACTAGGGACTTACCAGTAAATCAAATATGCCAATCAGGGAGAACCAATTGTAATCAGAATTTACACAGGGAGCACTTGCACTTTGACACTGATCAGCAGTTGCAAAGTGCCCAAAGCTTCTAAGCCAGCAAAAACGAAATCCAGCACAGCATAAAAAATACATGGTTTTCCCGGACATACGTAGAGACAAAATGTCCGGGAAAACCATGTCACAGATGCCAAGTCTAACAATGCCAGACCTCCAGGTTTACTTTCTTTATTCAAGAGCATCCCATAAGCTATTGTATTTTCCCAGTGCAAGAGCTGATCTCTGTTGTTGTTGTAATAATGCTTTACCTGTTCTAATATTGGACTATGTTGTAAGACTTACACAGCCTGTCACAATTTTATGTTTATACAAGAATCTGCTGCTGCTTAAAAGGTGTGTTGATTCTGTCTGATTGTAGCTAATCCTTTTAAGATCACTAGGGTAATATAAGTATTTCTCCTAGCCCAAGCGAGGAAAATAGAGAACAGCCTCGGGATGTAAACGTGTTCAGTTTGGAACAACTATTTGTGTAATGGATAAAGAAGTAAAATATGGTTGGCTGAAAACCTTGGGGTCACCGCTTGGGGAAACATGGTGACCGCTAGTTAGAGCCAGTCGCGGGCTCTCTCTCCTACTCACGGCAATGTTGAGCGGTTACTCACCCACACGGATGCGGTAATGTGAAGCCTTGACTTTCTGCTCCTCGGTTTATAGTTCCGTTCTGCATTTTCCGTTTTTTCCTCTCCTTGGCTTGTTTCTCTGTGGTCTCTGGTGGTCTGGAGATAACGGCAGCAATTACAATGGTGGGGCTGCTGCAAGGCAGTGTGTGGGCGGAGGCTGCGGCGCGGCTCTGCAGAGGCCGGCGCACCACAGCAAGAATTGACTTCCGGGGGAGCGGGAGCCGCAGAGCAGCTGTGTGTACTCCGGTCCGCAAGCCCTCAACCAAGTTTTCTTTGGCAGCCACACCAGAGCAGCGTGTGGGGCGAAAGTGGAAGATGCTGCGCAGAGCCCCCCAACAACCCCGATATGAAGGAGGAGGAAGGGGAATTGGGCGTTTAAAGACCAGGCAACTCCGGGGGGTCTCCTAATTTAGAAGATTTGCGGCCCATAAGGAAAAAGGATCTGATTGAGGCATCCACTGGGGGACTGAACAGGTATACCCTAAGAAGTAGGGACATCTCAGGTAAAAGTCAGCTGCCCACTGGAGCTCTCCTATAGGAAGACTCCCTGTTAACACCACAAAAAAATCCATAAAAAATCCCTGATATCCGGCTATCTCATACTCGTCCTATGCCCTTGCTAATAACAAAAGCACCAGCAGAAAAAACACCTCCGTCTACTGGCAGAAGGCCGACTAGTAGCAAACATGAAAGCATTTGAATCACACCCTGATTGCGCTCCTACTTCAAAGTCCAAGCTCAGTCTATTCAGCCTACTCAACCAATCTCCATTCCTATGGCCGCTACTGCTGCTTGTCCTACTTCCTTGCATACTCCTGGGCAAATAAAAGTTATAGACAGTCTCATGCCCAGTGAGGTTGGGAGCAATACATTGCTCATTGAAAACAGGTTTACTTCATTGGCAGCAACAGAAGAGGACAACATACGAATCCAGCGTAACCCTAGGTCTGAGAGCACTCACGAGCCAGATTCTCGGACAGAGAGAAGGGTCTAGTGCAACAGCCATAGCGACCAGCCTGGGGGAGCAATCTTTCACAGAGGGTCTTCTCTTCTGGCCACCCTGTTAACGGTGATAAGAGAAAAGTTTGCAGTCTCCGAACTTAATCAACAAAAGATCCAGGGGGCTTGTGAAGTATTAGAAGGCAAGATAAAAAATATTGTGGCAAGAGTTGGAGCAATGGAGATAGCTTTTGAAGATCTCTCAAAACAAGTGGACACTAATAAACTGTAGATCACCAAGTTAAAGGATAGTGACAGAGAATTTTGGGATAAACTAGAAACTTTGGAAAGCAGTGCCAGAAGAAATAACATTAGGATCTTGAATTTCCCAGAAGATCTCGAGGGAGGGGATATAAGAAGTTTTGTCATCATTCTTCTTGGAGACATAGAGAAGCAGACCTTGGAAGACGGTATCCAGAGAGTACACCGAGACCTGTTCTCTAAGAGATCAGGGAAGAAAAACTCGAGAAGTATCCTGGTAGATTTCAAGACATACTCAATTAAAGAGAAAATCCTTGCCGGGGTGCTCAAAGTAGGAACGTATAAGAAAGGAGAGTGGTCCTTACGCATCAGGTCAGACATATCACGTGCCACACAAGATAGGTAATGGGAGCTTGGGAAGTTTATACAAGATCTGAGGGGGTTGGGTGCCACTGCCAACCTCCTGTTCCCTGCCTCCCTAAAGGTGATGTGGAACAAAAGAATGTATAACTTCAGGGTCCCCTCCAAAGTCAGCTCCCTGATCAAACAGATTAAAGCACATCCAAAAGACAAGATCTAATTTTTGTAGTGATGTAGTGAGAGGGCCTGAAATGGAGGTACCCTTCGTTATACCTCTAGTCTTTTGGGAGGGTTCCCTGGGGTGGGGGGCTTGGGGGGAAGGGTTGGGGGACAGAAGCAAAAAGAAAACACAAAAAATGAATACAATTGATATTTGCACTGGGTGGGGGAGCATGTGGGATAAAAGAAAAAAAAATCCTCATTTATTAATAAGACTCAACCATGCTTAAGGGGTTTGTATCAACCCGCTACTCTTCTAAACACATGTAGTACTCTTGGGCTTTTCAGGTCATTACATATTCACTATACCTCCCATGACACATCTAGATAGGCCAAAGAAGCTAAAAATCTTATCATGGAATGTAAATGGTCCTAGGGTGCCTTTCAAAAGAAGGAAAATCCTAGAGTACTTTAAACTTTCTGATAGCGAGGTTCCTGGTACAAGAGTCGCATCTGCGTAAGGAGGAGTGGGTAGAGATACTTAAAAAGCAGAAATGGGTAGAGCACTGTGTTTTGACCACCCAGACGTGTTCAGTGAAAGGAGTTGCCCTTATCTTAAAAAAATCCATAAAAGCCATACTTGGAGATTGTGTTGTCGATCGGCTCGGTAGGTGGGCATTAGCCAGTGCCAAAATCAACAGTTCTTGGTAGACCTGTGTGGGCTATTACGGTCCCAATTTAGATGACCTGGTACCACTACCCACCTTACTCCTTCAGTTGGTCGACATTAAGATCCTATTATATTGGGTGGAGATTTTAATTTTAATGTAGTCTTGGACCCAATACAGGACTCAGCATTGGCCGCAACCCATAATATGAGAGTCACCCTAAAACAGTTAATGACAGATATGGGTCTCTTAGATATCTGGAGAGTGATGGGAAGCAAGGCTGGGACATCATGGGGTAACTTTACATACCACAACAAAAAATGTGGCCACCGCTCTAGGATCTATTTCTTTTTAGTGGACTCCTTTATTAGTAAGAACACGACGATGATCAGCCATGCCCCTGAACATCTGTTTGACCATTCTGCTATTATCCTGAAGGTCACTCTTGTGAATAGACCCTTTTCTCGCAGGTGGACCCTAAATGACTCTTTACTTCTGGAACCATCTGTAATTGATAAGCTGAAAACTTCCACTAAGGAGTTATTTTTTATTTAATATAGATTCAGCCTCCCCACATATTGTATGGGATACATACAAGGCTTTCCTAAGAGATTCCTTAACCTCTTCTGTGCCCATGATGAGATAGTCTCGTCATGGAGCACGGTTGCGCTGTGCCCATGACGAGACTATCTCGTCATGAACCCCACCCACTAATACAACGCCCGGCACAGGAGGGGGAAAGGGCGTGGCACTGAAGGGGTTAACTGCCCTGTCTACTGCACAGAACAAGAAAATCAGAGAAGAAATAAGAACAATTGAAGCTGCAATACTTACTAACCAGTTAGCGTTAGAACAAACATTTAATAGTCCCAATGCGATACAAAAACTACATTTGGAAAAAATAGAGCTTGCCGATTATCTTGAAGCAATAGTTAGGAGAAAATGGGAAGCCAGCAAACTATTCCATCATGAATATGGGAGGGCTGTGGCAAATTACTTGCATGAAAAGTCAAAGCTGATCAGTTCAAGAATATGATAAAAGATCTCAGATGTCCAAACTCCGGTAATATAATCTCTGAGGATATTGGGATTGAGAATGCTTTTGCCCAGTTCTTCCACGGTCTCTATACAGAGGATCAAGCAGTAAGTGAAGAACTCATGGAGGAGTTTCTTTGAGATCTAGAACTCCCGATGCTTCAGAGCCCAGAAAAAGACAATCTAAACTGCCCTATTGGTCTGGAGGAAATTCTCAATAGCATCAGCACCTTAAAAAAGGGAAAGCCACGGGTCCTGACTCCATCCCTAATGAAATCTATATTACTCTAAAATAAGAACTCGCTCCAATATTGCTTCAACTGTTTAACTCTGCCTTCATACTTGGCCAGGACCTCCATCCATCTTGGGACGAAGCCAGCATAACCATCCTTCTGAAACAGAATAAGAACCCGAGATCCTGTGAGACTTATAGGCCTATTTCCCTTCTTAATAGTGATCATAAAATATACACCAAGATTCTAACTCAACGTCTGGATAAGGTGCCAGGATCACTAATTCATCCGGACCAAAAAGGCTTTATGAAGGGGAGGCAACTCCACGAGTTAACATATGATTTGACTGGTGCGATTGACATGGCAAGAGAATATGGGACCCCATTGGCTGTAATGACGTTTGACGTTGCGAAGGCCTCCAATAGGGTTAGCTGACCTTTTCTATACAAAATGATCCAACACTTTAACCTAGGCGAGGCATTATTGGCAACGGTCAGGACCCTATATAAAAATCCATCGGCTAGGGTTCTGGTCAATGGAAACCTCACTAAGCCAACAAAAATCCGTAGGGGGACTAGACAGGGATACCCTCTCCCCCTTACTTTTTAACCTCTACATCTAACCACTGGCATGCAAATTAAGGGCATGTCATAATATTCATCCTTTCATTTGTAATGGTTGGGCGAAAAAGTAGGGCTATATGCAGACGATCTTATGATTTTAACAAGGGGTCTACAGCACTCACTGCCTGCGATTTGGGAGCAGCTGGAATGTTTCTGGAGGGTATCTGGATATTCCGCTAAGCAACATAAAACCAAGCTGATGCAATGGAACACCTCCTATAGGAAGCAGGAGATAAGATATTTGGGAGTCCAAATAGTGCACAATATAGAGAAGATAGACAAGGTGAATTTTGATAAAGTGACTACGGGAGTTAAATCACAGCTACGATCATTGGGGGCTCTCCCACTTTCCTTCTAGGGTAGATCAAACCTCCTGAAATTGTCAATCCTCCCAAAGTTCACCTTCCTGTTCAATACTATTCCGCTAGAATTTAAGAAAACCTGGTTTAAGAAAGTGCAGGGGGAGTTCTCTAGTTTTATTTGGGGAAATAAAAGACCTAGACTCTCCATGAAGAAGTTTAGAAGAAAGAAAGACCACGGGGGGATTGCCAGCCCAGATCTCTACCAATTCTACTGCACTTTCCATTTGAATAATTTTCATCAGTTGTTGATGGAAAGCTCCTGTCTGTCTCCGCTTTTTAGTGCCCTTATGGTGAACTCCTTGCACCAAACAGATTTCTTCCTTCTGAAGTTTGGTCACCCCAAATTCTTTAAGAAGGTGAGGCTAAAGGTCCTTTTAGCGGCCTCTAAGGTTTGGTATCAGGTGAGATTGGCTTTACAAATACCGTACTATTGTGACGTAGCACCTATCTTGGACTCCTCAGCTACACCGGTTTGTTTACTGGATGCACTTGTAGTCCCGGTATGGGACTTTGTCATTCTCAGGTGGGGGCAGCTCATTGTGGATACTAAACTTATCTCATGGCAACACCTTTCAGAGATCACTAAAAACTTGGTCTCCAAATTTAAATACTATCAACTTTTAAGCTGGGCTAAAACGCTGGGGGATGAGGGCAAAGGGAACATGGATTTGACGACCAAGATCTGCCTACGCCCCACATCATGAAAAGAAGTTGCAGAGTGATATTGGATGCTAATTCAAAATGGAGAAGAGATGCAAAACCCATTCACCGAGATTTGGAGAAGGGAACTGCCAGGCGAAGACCTTGAATCCTTAGGGCAAGTATCTTTGTCTCATTTGTGGTCATATGTGAAATCTGCCCCATTAAGGAGAAACCTTCTTTTTACAGTCCACAAGGCATACTGGACGTCAAAGAAACTATCGAAGCTGGGGAGTCGAGTAACAAAGAAGTGCCAGAAATGTGGAGAAAACAACGCAAACAAGGCCCACATGTTCTGGCGGTGTCCATCAATACAGCTTTTCTGGCAGAAAGTGGGTAAGATCATCTCAGTTATTATGGGCCAGGAGATTAAGATGAGCTTAGCGCTTGTGATTTTTGGAGTAGTCCCCGGTGGGGCAGCAATTCGGGGCCTTTTTAAAACCCATAAAGCCCTTATCTTTGTCTTGATCCTTCTTGCACAAAGGGAGTTGTGTGTTAAGTGGATTCTCTCTTGTCCCCCTAATGAGAAGGAATGGATTCTTTCTATACAAAGAGTTCTGTATCTTAACCGGACTAACATACTTGTCAAGAAAATGGAATTTTGGGATCTTTGGGATACCTGGTTTAAGCTTTACTTCTCAAGCCTATCTCAGAGAGCATGGAATCCGCCCAACTCACCCTCCGTATCAGGTTCCCTTAGAGTGGTTCCCTTTTTCCCCGTCTATTCTCACCTTTTCCCTTTCCCCTCTTTTGTTTATTCTTTATTTCTATATGATGCATGTTTAAGCATCACTTCAAACTAATGGTCCAATTATTAACTGTATTCTACACAGGTTGCTCTAGTGGCCGGGTCACTTTTCCTCAGCACGTGTCTTCAGAGGAGTCAGTGCCACCATCCATCCAAGAGGCATAATTTTCTTCTGGCCCCAGGAATTTTTCTATTCTCCCTCCTTTGTGAAAGACCGGGTGCCTCATTGCCTCTCTCTGGTTTGGTTTGGCTTTGGTTTCCTGAACCCAGAGCAAAATACATAAATGAGGACTAAAAAATAAAATAAAAAAACAAAGAAAATACACTATAATGGCTAGCCTTTTGACTGCTGCCTGCATAGCCAAAAGAAAAGAAAATTCAAGTTTATTGATTTCAACCTCGACTGAGATCAACAATTCAAAACAGGAAAATATTTCCTTAACAACATTCCATACCTCCTCACTGATAAGAATTTTAAAAAGTTTCAGATAAGATTTGAAAAACTTAAAAACATAAAAGCATGCATACTCATTTGTAGGAGACATTATCAAATTGATAAATTCATCAACTCTTGTTATATTAAATTTGAAATTTAAAGGAAATCGATAACAACTGTGTGCTGCTGCCAGTGCAAGGCATACATAAAGTGCATGTCTTAAACCTTGAATCACTCCCAAATCAGATAGACCAGCCTCATTTTTACAGCTGAACCAATTAATTTTATAAGCATTCAGTGGTTAAACAAACAAACTGAATATTAGTATAAGTTATCTAACAATGTAGTCTAATATAAATAATAAATACTTCTGTAGTTGCTTGTAGTCAACAATATCTGGGAAAGATGTGTAAAGTTTTAAATTCATTCAATAAGTATATCATAAGAATAACTTAATCTTGAGTTAATTTTTTAGTAAAGTCTTATTTGTAAAGAAGTGTCTGATTGCAAGCATTCGATCCTGCAGTCCAATTTTTCTAAAACAGACTTAGGTTTTTCAGTAAAAGTATAATTTGGCTTACGTGCTGTGAATTATTCCTGCTTCAATAGGTCTCAGAGGGCACCTTCTGATACACGGAGTAAACTTTAGCCCAGCAAAATATGTTTACCATTGCAATGGCAAAATAGTTGGTAAATGCAAGTTACAAATGCAGCACCTGGACAGGAATCACTTAGCTTACTGTTATTCATTTTCAGAGGCCTTTCCTATATGTCAACAATGTCCATTTACCAATAGTAGTGTACTCAAATGCATATATAGGTGTCAGTGGGATTTTAATCCTGTGAAAAGCTCCTAGGTGATATCACTGCCAGGGACTTTACCTCCAAAACCTCAAAGGGGAGCCCCACCTGTGTTGCCACAACACGCCTGGTCTTCCTCCTTTGTTCTGTGGGCCTGGACTAACCCAACCCTGGCACAGTGTGACAGCTAATTAACAGATCAAGATTTTTATTCCCACCTCTTCCTTCTCAGGGTCTCAGTAAAACACAGTTAATTACTCCTTTTGTGTGGGGATGCCTTTGTTTCTTCTGTTGGGTAGCAGAGTAATTACCTTGTCCCAGCAGGGTTACAAAAGACTTGGAATCTGACACTGAACTGAGAAATATGATAATTTTGGATGACCCATAAGGTGCACAAATATTCTCTTGGGACATGCTTATTGAAACTTGCCATACATCTTTTACCCCCATTTGATACCTTACTGGAATTTGTAGGCTTAGGGGAAGCAAAACTGCTCTTTAAGACATATTGCTTCTATTTGTATAATATAGTGACACTGCATACAAACCAATTAACCCTACTGGCCTTACATATTAGTGCCCACTAATATTATAAGGCCTAGCCTAGGTCAACCTGTAACCTTGCTGAGCACCCTCTACGCCAGCTCCCTGTGCATAGTTATCAGGCTCTGCATCAACAATAGTCTTGCATTCGTAGCCCTTCCACATGTTCAAACGCGTATGCATATGTGTTCATTCGAGCCCACTGCCTCTTACCTTAGCTGTGCCAGAGCACCCTTATTTTAAAAGGTTGCCACTGGCAGTAAACACGCAGTGCATTTACCATGTGATTACCGAGGGTGAGACTCAACTAGTGAGACTCCTCCACACTAAAATGTTAGAAAACCGGGTGATTAAAAAGCAAAAAATCCAGGCAGATTAAATGGGCAAAACCAATTTTGCTACATGGTGTAATATGCCTGCTATTCAAACCTGTGAGGACTCTATAGCATATGTGCCCATAAAATGTGTTTAACTTCATACTGCCTCAGATAGCAAGATGAGAGTTATTATTTTTTTTAACTAGTTTATTCTAAGGAGATTATCATTCGAATATATGATTGTGATTCCACTAGTAAGGGGCAGGATGGAACAAAGAAAGGTAGTGAAAAGTAAATGAGTAGATAAATACAATGGGAAGTGCCAACTGCTTCCATCACCTTTTGATTTTAGGGCATTTTTTTAAAAGGTTGTGCAGAAAAATGCATGATTGTCATACCATTTTTTGAAAATTGTCTTCAGGTAAGGGAACCTGCTTCACTTCTTAAAAGAGTCAGGCTTGTTTGTTACACCATATATCATGCGTGTCCATTCAGACTGTATAGCTTTTAGCTCATTTATGTGATCTTTGTGTTATAAAATGCAAACTTTGACCCCATTTTCTTAAAACATAGTTGAGAGGCGAACCCCCAAACTCGGTTTAGGAAATTGTGCATTCCTGTTTCACTCATTAGCATGAATTCGGGTCATGTATTACCACACATCACTTCCAATAATCAGCCACCTGTGGTTTGGTATATGCAATGGTTTTTATTAACTAGGCATATATAGTAATACATTTGAAAATTGAATTTGGCTCTTCTTGATTAGATATGTAGGGGATTATTATGTTATATGAGCAAGCCAAATAATGTTCAAAGCTAAAAGTGAAAGCACTTCACACACACCCTGGATGCCCCCAACTGAACAACTTGCCTGAGGGGTACTGAGAACACTGAAGACTTTGAGCATTGATAGTGCAAGCAATGGGTAGCATTGCCAGTAGTGGTGGAAGTAGGTGGTGCAGGGGCTGGAAATTTACTGTCCCGATAATGGAAGTGGGCCATGTCAATTGTGGCAGTGGGTGTCAGCCTGCTATGACCAATGTTTTGCTCCAGAACTATTTTTTTCAAATTAAGCATTTGCACAAACAGGATAGAGGTATAAACTCGGCAGACTTCCAATTCTACGCCTGATTTAGAATTTGACGGATGGTAATCCATCTGTCAGGGCGGTAGAGGACATTACCTCTGACATTCTGGAAGATTACCAGCCATCAAATTTAGATATGAGTACTGGTCCAGTGGTCATCTCTATACCTTGAAGGAAACCACCATCACTGTGGTTCCAGTGAAGGTATAAAAGGTTTTGTGGGCTGCCACCATCAGTTTTGACAGCCGACCACCAAACATTGAACATTTTGTCTGTTTTTTTAAAAACAAACTCCCTCAAAAAATGAATGAACCCTACACCTTGAAAGTTTTCTCCGAGGGAGTGGTGTTCATTGTAGATCTTCCCACGATTTTTTGACAAGCAGAAAAAAGGACCTTACACCATCCACCCTAAATATAGCGGGAGTTATAATGTCCTTACTCCAACGGCCTCTACTCCATCAGGCCACCGGAGAAGGATCTCCATTGAGGGAGCCAACAGGAGCTCTATCAATGAAAACCTAACACTCCGCCCATCTCTGAATAATATAGGTGGACTGAGAGTTTGGCAGACAGGACACTCTGTCACATTTGCAGCAGAGAACCCTTTCTGCAAAGCTCTAAATCTTATCCTTTGTGTTCACTTAATATTTCAATATGAATCTGCAGAACCTAGGATTCAAATCAGCATCTTAAAAGACCAACATTGACTTAAAGAAACTGCTTTTCCCATGGATGTGATAGAAATTCTGCACACATAAGCTATTATTCGCTTTTTTGTAATTAGTTACAAATGACCAAGTAATCTGGAATTTCATTTAAACAAAATATCCAGTTACAGTTACAAGGAGTGGGATGCAAATAAACAAGTTAGTATTTTAAAAAATGCATATAATTTTCTGAAATATTGCCTTTTAAACTGGATATTATTTGATCAGAGGTTTCATTTGTATTTTATCTTTTGGTGCTGTTAACGAGGGCAATGACACTTTTGTGTCCTTATCCCTGGCAACAGCTTCTCTTTTGTCTGCACACAATATCATTTCCTGTGACATTGCACCAGGGCAATTCCATGCTGCATGCATTTGAACCAAAAGCAATTAAGTCAAATGTCCAAAAATGGATGTCATTTCAAACGCTTGTTCAAAGACCTTTACTTTGAGCCTGCGTGACTTTGCTCCAAGCTGGAACACTCTTCTAATATTACAAGATTTCTTTCTGATATGTAATGCAAAGACTTTGGCAGTGCTCACCCGGAGACTTGTCTGTCATTCCACTTAGGAGTGTATGATTAAGAAGTTCAAAGGATAAAGTTTAATCTTTCTTCTAATCTTCATTGAGAAATGGGTAAATGATTTCTAGTGATTAAAATGTTCAAGTTTACATACCCTGCCTGTTGTATTCTGTTATTTAGTTTTAAGTAAGTATGATGCATTAGTGTTCTGTATTAGAGTGTTCTTGACAGATGATGTAAGGTGTTCCTTTGAGAGTCAGTGGATGGCTGGCTGGAAAGAGAGCATCACCTGCAGTCGTTTGCTACTTAATTAAATACTTAAACCAAGTGAAGACTACGTCTGTACTGTACAAAACTGCCTTATAGGATAAATAATAGTGTTCCGGCATAGATAATAATTCGATTGCAGGGATACTATTAAGAATGGCTAAAGTTACAAGTTTTACCTGTTACCAGTGATTTGGATCCATCCACCCTGCCCTGGTGAGATTCTAAACATGTTACTGACTCTTTAAGTTTTTAAAGACTGAAAAATGAATAGGAAGGTGGCTTTTTTCCCCCAGAAGACAGTCCAATATTTATTGCTACAGTTGAAAAAAGGATAAAGAGGGGAATCATGGATGGAATGGGCACGGTGTTGAAACTTGTCTTTGTCCACCTTGGAATGCTTTTGGTGGTTGGTGAGACTTTACAGGAAACTCCTATAGACATGATCTAACATGCATGCGAAAATTCACAATGGCTGCTATATTTAGTACATTTAAGGTAGCAGCTTTTAAAGCACTTCAGTACTTACAACCATTATCTGAAAGACAGATATTCATGTGCTTCATAAGAACAGAATTTCCTTTATTTGTTGCAGAATACACTAACCCAAAGGCTGTATAATCCCCACACGTCAATACATTTTGGTCACCCCTGTGTGTACAAACTTTTTTAAATTTATGCCTAACAAATTGGCAACAGTAGACATTATAATTTTGGTAACACCGCTTTTTGATTGTCAGAATCATGAGGGTCTGAGACGAAGTGTGGGATATGAGATGTTACAAATACAGCTCTCCAGATATTAGATTAACCCAATCATTTACATTACAGAATAAATGATTTTACAATTACCCAGGCATTTTTCATAAAAATGACTTGTTCTCATCCAGAACTTCATACTGCAGTTTTGCTGTTTCTGAGCTCTGTGAAAACAGGTATTAATATTACTCAACCAAATGCTAATCAAGTTACTATCCTCAGAGGGATGGAAAGGTGAGGAAGCAAAATACACCGGGTGTGAACCACTTATTTGAACATTGGACTGTTGAGAGCGCCTCTGAAGACAATGGAGTGGCTCTGGTCTTTTAATGACTCATATAAGCTTTCTGCTCCAACATTCCAATGTTTGTCTTTATGTTACTGCCATTTAAACTTAGAGCATTCTACCGTTAGTGGGTTGAATGCTCTAATAGCCTTGTAACCCTTCTACCTCAGGCTATACCGGTTGGTAAAGGCCCTCTCCCATGTTATAGGCCCTCGCCTGCGTCTTGTCTCTAATACTCAGGTTCAGGGCCTTTAACAACCTGTATAACCCTCAACAGTGGGATATAGGGCTGGATTGGCTGGTTGTCAGCTGATAAACATCGGGGCAAGACAAATGTAAACTTTGGATATTGTTGGGTGTTACAGTATTTGATATGAATGAATATACATTTTATATGTATATATACTGCATATAAAGTTGTTTTGATATAATTGCTTTAAAACCTTTTTTGTTTCTTCTGCCTGAGTAGTTTCACTCTAATTGTTGTTACTCTCAACCATTATAAACAGATTAGTGTATTATGTTTATGAACATTTGTAGGCTAATGTGAGTTACTAACCTGGTGGATAGTAACATTACAGGGCCTTAGAGTATTTATCTTTATGCCCTTAAGCCCCACATTGCTTTGTACTAGACCACATCAGGATTCAACCTTACATTCTACAGGGCACAGCATATTGGCAACCAGAATTTACCTCACTGAGCCATCTTACGCTTCATTTTCTTGCTGCCAACAGCTTCTTCATTCTCCCACTCACAAACTACCATCACCACCGAAAAAGTCATTTTGTATTATCCACCACTCACAAACCTCTGTCACCTCTCTGCCAACAGAATGGGGCAAATAACATGCCACCCAGATTCAGCGTTCTGTAGCAAGAGAATGGCTCTAAGTGATCTGAAATATGTTTGTGCTTGTCAGTGGAAAGGGTATTATTTTTCTTCAAGTACTGAATCTCTCCAAATATTTCAAAATCAACTTGAATATTGATTGGAAATCAATAACAATACTGCCTGGTTATTAGCCTACTTTCGGCACACATAAAGTGCATCAATAGTTCGAAGAAAACAAGTAAAGTGTATCAATAAAAAGAAGACAAAGGATACATAGATAGATAGACAGACAGACAGACAGACAGACAGACAGACAGACAGACAGACAGACAGACAGACAGACAGACAGACAGATAGACAGACAGATAGATAGATAGATAGATAGATAGATAGATAGATAGATAGATAGATAGATAGATAGATAGATAGATAGATAGATAGATAGATAGATAGATAGATAGATAGATAGATAGATAGATAGATAGATAGATAGATAGATAGATAGATAGATAGACGTACGAACAAGCAGGATGTAAGGGGGAGGATCCGGGGGTATGGCTCGGGTTACGGCACTTACCTGTGATTAGGGGAACACCAACACCCAACACTTTTCCAAGCGAGAGACGAACAACCGGAAACAAAGTATAGGGTGGTCAGCCACACCTACCTCTTGTGTCTTCCCACAGCGAGGCAAGAGGGCAGAGAAAGGCGGAGCTGACCCCTGAACTAGTGGTTTACAACCATTGAAAAGGGAAATTGACCAGGGAGGAGTGTCTTGGACCGGAGGAGGAGTCGGGAGTCAAGCGGAGAGACGAGCGGACCGGAGAAGCGAAAAGAGGAACGAAGTCGGAGGGGAACAAGCCGAAGACGGGAACAGAACAGAAACGGAGGAACCAGAAGACTGCTGAAGCGAAGAGTGGTGGTGTCCACCGGAGGAGGCTGTGGAGCGGCCGCAACTCAGGAGAGTTGTGGCGGGGCTGGTGAGTGACGGGGTTCAAGGGGAAGTGCGGGTGGATATTCAGGAGGAGGTAGGAGGGTAGCCAACGGTTGCGGGGAGGGTAGAAGGGGGTTCTTGTTTTAATAACTGGCACAAACTCTTTTTTTCTGATACAGATATCCCTGCACGTTCTCTGCCTTAATTGAGTTTGTTTTCTATACCCCCCCCCTCACGCGGTACTTAGACCAGTTTTCCCAGCTTCCTGGATTGTGTTAAAGGCGACGCATTGGTCTGACAGGAACCAACTCACCACCTCTGAAAATCTGAGAAAACACTTGGGTGAATACATTACTTTCTAAAACGTAATAGCAAGCACGTAATAACACTGGTGACGGTGAAGGTGACGGGTAAAATAACTCCTGCCTAGTGTAAACGATTCTATCACTGACGGCCACCATTTTTTCCTCTCCCTCTATGAGCCTCCGGGAGGAATCAACCACGACGGACGAACCAAGGCAGACACCGTTGAGCACCAGTTCAGGGGAGGAAGAAGAGCAGATGCTTTCCAATTCCCCAATTAGGACCGAAGACTTGATACCACCAGGAGGAAGAGAGACCATCCCTGTAGTAAAACCTAACAGTGTCCTTCCTGACAATAAAACTCTATCACTTGGAAAGTATATTCAGCCTCCGCGTCTGTATATCTGACCTGCCCTCCCACACAGAGGGATGGATGGATGGACAGATGGACATGTAGCACCTATATGCAAAGAGTTTTAGAGACTGCTCATATGTATAAACAATTATCGATCGGACAGACCCCCATGTGACCTAATATTATTGCCCTCAACGATTGAGCCCTCCTCCCCTTCCCTCTCCCCACGCCTCCTACTATGATGTTGAAGGGGCAATTGCCCGCCACCGACCATGATCGGTCAAACCCACTCTTTCCTGTCTGGACCATATCTGACACCCAGCTCAATGGTCATATCACCCTTGCTAATGCTCCAACCTTGATAACCAAAGGTCAAGGAACTCCGCTAGTCTCATTTGATCAACTCCCTCATCAGGAACCACTCTCCATTACCTTGGACCCCAAGGGCTTATGCCGAGGCCCCCTTTCTCTGCTCCCTTTCCAACACACCCTTTACCCCTTTCAGACTTGGTTACGCTCCTGGATGACATAATTCTCCAGCTGCACCTCCTCACTACTGAATTACATGACCTGAAAGCCCTCTCAAATGATATTTTCCCGCGATCAGCTCCTTCCTCACCTCTGTGAGCCTACCCAGAGCCTCCCCTAGTGCAAGTGAACGCATGGGCCAGTTCTTAGCCCCCCGTCCTGCAAACCATTCCCTTAGCTAATGAACCCTCCCGCCCCAAAAGATTTGAGATTTACCTGTCATTCAGTGATCTCAATGACCTTCCCAACTTTTACTCTTCTAGGTTCAATTCCAACATGATCCCACTGAACCAAATACAAACTATCCATTCTAATCCGTACAGAGAACCTTCCCACAATCTTAAAATCATCAATAAAGACAACCTCAAGAGAGTGAACATCACCCAGTCTTCTTCCCACATTAATCCACCATGACTTAAATGTGCACTCCTCAATTGCAGGTCAGCCAGTAAACATGCCTCCGATATCTTCAACCTCATCCAACACAATGATGTAGACATTATCGTCCTCACTGAAACTTGGCTAAATCCTGCCTCCACTCCTATTCTAGACCTACTAGTACCTCCTACTCAGGACATAATTAGGCTAGACAGAGCATGGAAGCTGGGGGGTGGGGGGTGGCCTAGCGTGTATTCATAGGAACACACTCTCGATTTCTCACTTGGAGTCCTCTTCACCCTCCTCCTGTGAATAACTTTGTCTCAACATCTCAAGTAAAAACCTGCCTATTTGAAAACTTCATACTTTTTATCACCCCCCTGGGGGACAATTTCCCCTTCATCGAACAACTAATGGAAGTCATCTCTGGCAATGTTGACTCAGCCATGTCCCAAATCTTCCTGGGTGATTTCAGTCTTCACTGGACAAATCCCAATGACCACGCTGTAACTTGCCTTAAAGCATTTTTAAATGATCACAAACTGTTTCAGCACTGTGATCAACCAACTCACATTAAAGAAGAAACGCTAGACCTCATTATCTCGAAAGGGCAGACTATTACATTGGATACCATTGCCACTTGCGATTGGTCCGACCACCACTGCATCCTATTTTATATTAACAGGGAGATTCCTTTGAGGAAGGATCAACCAATGAAATCAAAGATCTGGAAAAGGTACCTCAGATCAATAAACTCAGCTGAACTAGCAGCCCACTGTAAATCTGCCCTCTCCTCCCATGCTGACTTCACTGAGGTTCAGTTAGTCACTGACTCCTACAACTTGACCATCTCCAACATCATGGACGACATGGCACTGCTCCAACAAAAAAATGTTTCAACAAAAATATCCAAACCATGGTACAACGACAATTTAAACTCTGAGCGCAGCTACCTTAGGGCAGCTGAACGTTCCTGGAGATCCAAACCCTCCATGGAACAACTGAAACTACTCAGAGATCTTAGAAGCTTTCACAGCAAACAAATCAAGAGCGCTAAGGCAGACTACTTCAGACACCAACTTGATCAAGCTGCAAACCGCCCCAAGAAACTTTTTGAGTTAGTCAAACAGCAATCAGTGGTAGGTCCAAACCACTCTGACTCCGAAGGCACCCCACCTTCTTGCGATGCTCTTGCTGCCTTCTTCACCGAGAAATCAAGACTCATCACCATTGAACTTGCCTCTAAGAAGGCTCTACTGCCATTCCCCGGGTCCGCACCACCTCTTGACCTCTCAGAAAAGTGCAAACCTATCAGCCTTAACACTAAGAACAATGCGTCATGGGGCACCTTTACCCCATTCCATGAAAAAGACATCAACAAAATTCTTCAGAACATCAATTCATCTAACCACTTCAGTGACCCGCTGCCACCGGCCATCTTCAAAGAAATTAAGAATGTACTCATCCCCACCTGGACAAGGACTGTAAACGCCTCTCTATCACAAGGCACAATGCCAGACTGCCTAAAAGCAGCTCAGGTGTCACCTATACTAAAAAAAACGAACGCAGATAAAACTGCCCTCAATAATTTCCGCCCTTTCTCCAACATCTCCACAAGAGCTAAACTACTTGAAAAATGCGTACAATCGCAACTCTGTGCTCACATAGAGAATTTCCAACTCCTAGACCAACATCAGTCCGGGTTTCGGAAGGGGCACAGTCCTGAATCGGCTCTCACGCACGTTATGGATGACATGTTAAAAATGCTGGACCAAAATGAGTCCTCCCTCCTAATCCTCCTTGACCTTTCATCCGCATTCGCCATGGTTAATCACGACAACGTCCTATCCATTTTGAAGAACAGAATGGGTTTCTCGGGTCGGGTGTTACAATGGTTCTCGTCCATCCTTCACCACAGATCGCGAAGAATCAAGGCAAACCACTCCCTCTCCCAGCCCTCTCCAGTACTCATGGGTGTCCCCCAAGGGTCCGCCTTATCTCCTATCCTCTTCAACATTTTCTTGGAACCACTAGCTAATTCTCTAAACTCCATGAACACTCTCTTTCATATGTACGATGACGACACACAACTTTATTTGATAATCTCATCCTCTGACTACATCATCTCACTCAACACCATCCTAAATTGTACGCAAAATTGGTTAACGGAGAACCATCTACTGCTCAACCCCTCCAAAATGGAATTCCTTTTCACCCCCCCCCCCGAACCACATCCCCATGCTAGACCTTTGTCTGAAGCACCTCACTGCCTTCTACTGCACCCCTCTCATCATAGACTCAGTCAATTCTCTTGGAATCACCCTTGACAAGCACCTGAATATGAAAAATCATATCAGTAAAGTGTGTAAGGGAGCTAACCACTTGATGAGGACTCTTAGAAATACCAAGCCATTACTTCCTCAAAAGGACTTCAAACAGGTGGTAAAAGCATTGGTCCTGCCGAGGCTAGACTACTGCAGCGCTACGCTCTGTGGTCTTCCCAAATACACCCTGGCTCCACTAAGGGCATCACTGAACACTGCGGCCAGACTGGTCACAGGTACCAAACGAAATGAGCACATATCCCCAATCCTTAAATCTCTCAAATGGTTGCCCTACAAAGCTCGAATTCAGTTAATGATTGCCGTTCCGGCGCACAAAAGCCCTGCACTTCAAAACCCCCAGGTACCTAGCACAAAAGCTTGAACTATCCTGTGGTGGGAGAGCCTCAGGAAGCGCTATCACTCTCCTTCTGAAACCACCCATCCTTAGGAAAAAGAGAACCTGTCTCTGAGACTTCTCCGGCGCTGCCCCAAGGATATGGAGCTCTCTTCCTCCGGAAGTAAGCAGAATTTCATCAACGATTGCTTTCAAACTGGAAGCCAAAAGATTCCCAATGAACAAGTTTTTACCTTAACTGGGTTAGGATCATTTTTTTGAAATCATTGATCCTACAACTATTGTACCTTCAGGTACCATCATGTGATGTTGCTCCTCTGAACCGTATTATGTGCCCTCCTTCGTAGCCTGCTATCTTCCTGTTTTTGGTATTACTCTCCTGGATTCAATTGTCTGGGAATCATGCTATTATTCCTGTTGGGTATTCCTATTTGATGTCGATATTGGATCTATGATCTTCTTTTCCTCATTATGTGCCCCCTCGTAGCCTGCTTTATACCTGTTTTTTGTACTACTCTCCTTGATTCATCTGTCTGTGAAATATGCTATTATTCTTGTGGTGTATTCTTACTTGATGTCGTTATTAGATTTACGTCATGCTTTCCATCCTTTGTAAAGTGCTCTGCTATCCGTCGGGATCTTGTTCGTGCTATATAAAACTTTATACATAAATAAATAAAATAATATAAATTATGAAAAAACAGAAATGTGGTTATACTTTGATGACATCTCTTGTGCAAAGTCTACAATTGGGAATTTTTTGGGACATTAAATGAATACATATAGCCTCCATGTGTGGAATGCCTCAAGGATGCAGATGTGGGATCCTGTTTTCAGTGTTCCCTCAGTTAAATACCCCAAATAAATGTATAGATCCTCACAGAAATGAAGTATTCAGGCTGCTTTTGCTTGAAATAGAATAACATCACATATATTTTCAATGTCAAGAAGTCACTCAGCCCATTTGATCAAGGAAGCTACTGTGTGAAATTCTGATGTAGTTCTCCACAAATGACCTTTATCAAAGTACGTTTGAGGTATCCATACATCCTTATATATTAGTGTGTCCATTGCTAGAGTGCCATGGAGTCTGAAAGGAAGAGCTGTCATTTCTTGTCTTTTCATTGATAAGACACAGACACCTATGTAAAGAGTTCTTTTCAGTGGCGGCTGGAAATTTTAGCAGGAAGGAGGCCACACACCCACACATACATTCACATATGCGCACACACACACCCATTCACAACATTCAATCACAAATAAACATGCATTCGTACATATATGCAGACATCAAACAGAAAAAACATCAACTTACCTTTGCAGTACAGAGCGAAGCCTCACAGCTCCCAGGAGGGTTGGGACTGATGCCTTCCGTCACAGGCTGACCTATGGTGGCTAAGGTCAGCCAATGAGTGAAGGCAGCAGTCCCTCAATCATCACAGAATGTGATGGGGTAAGTGAGACTGCCTACTCCACCCCACTCTGTGACAAGGAATCACTGATTGTCACTCAGCCCTGGTCACTTCAGAGCTTAAAACTGAAGTGCCAAGGTGCGAGGCAATCAATGACGCTCCCCCTCATCATGAGGGGGAGGGCCTTGAGGCACTTTTGTCAGGCTGAGTAGGTAATGCCCACAGGGCTGTGAAAACGTCAGTCTGGCAGAGTTCATCTCAGGCATACGGAAGCCTGCTCATTTTGCGCATGTCTAGCTCCTGACGACATGACCTAAACAAGAAGAGTGTCTCTCAGGTTGACCTTTGCTTAGTCTGTCAGACAGTCTTCTTGCTGGGAAAAATGTGGGAGGCGTGGCCCTTCAGCCCACATCGACAGACTGCAGCTGTTTCTTTTACTCTCTTTGGTTGGGTTTGGGTCTGTGCTATAAAATAACCCGAATTCAATTGAAATAAAATGGTGTACAACATTTTATGTTCCCTAATTCGGGAATGCCGTTCTAATGTTTGGAGAACTCTGCATCTACTCCTCACCCAGTCTGATAAACTGATAATTGGACTGTCAGAAAAAGCAAATCAATGACAATAATGAATGAGCAATAATGGTCAATTGTGCATTCCCTTTGTCTCTTTGCTGTTAAAGGGAAAATTCTGTTTTTCTGTTTCGACAAAAAACTGTAATTCAGCAAATTTGCTAATAATGGGGCATATTTACAAGCTGGCGATAAAAAATTAACGCCGAAAAGCGGCGATAATTTTATCGCCTAATTAGCAAGGCCACGCTAACGCGTGAAACCTTGGTTTAGCGTCGGGATTCCTAATGCCCAGCTTTGCATCTCTAATGAGATGCAAAGTGGGCGTTCCTGACCTAATATGACAGGAGAAATGTCGCTAAGTGACATTTCTCCTATCATCAAGCCCCACTCTATGAAGCATAGCGGCAGGAAAAGTAGCGATAACCCCTGTTATCGCTACTTTCCATACAACTGCTTCAGGACTGAATTAGCCATGATATCCTATGGAAGGTGGATATCATGGTTAAGTTTGTAAGTCCCTATCAGCAAGCTAACACCACACTACGTGAGATTATCGCTGGGTTTCCAGCGATAATCTCACGTTGGGCAGTTAGCGCTAGGATTTTTATCGCTGAGGAGATAAGCGTTGCTAATAGCACACTATCTCAGCGATAAAAATCCACGTTGCCCGGCGATAATTATCCTAGCGCTAAGTACGCTTAGCGATAATTATCACCGGTTGTTGCTGATATGCCCCCTAGTCCTTCGCTTTGCAGATTTGGAGATGTTTTCCAGCGATTTAGACTTGAGGATACAAATTACTGACTTTTAACAAGTATACATTTTTTCAAATCTTTCTAAGTGATAGATATTTTTTCCAGAAACCCATTATTATCATAATTACATGAGATGCAGATTGTTGCTTTTTTATTACAGTCAAGGACAAATAGCAGCAAAATATTTTTTTTTCAGAATTACGTAACAAACTTCAACTCACTTGAATCTCTGCCAGCATTTGAGAATAGTGAGACATGAGCGTGGGTTTTCTCTCCTAAGAGAAACCAGAGCCCTCAAAATCATCGTGAAAGGTATAAAGATATAATAGATTTCAATGCTGCAGATAGGTGTCAGTCACCTGGGATTCTGCAGAATTGTAAATTGATCATGCAGTCTGTCTATGGACACTTACTGGGCAATATCCGAACAGAAACAGGAGTCTAGAAACAGCCCACTGTATAGGGCTAGATGGGACTGGTTCAATGACCAGCAAAACCCGTGATAAGTCAATTGATATATTTCAGTGAGCATAATTTATCCACTTTTAGGATGACGGACAAACTCACACTGCCCTTCGCTAGGCTGTGTAGAGAAACAGCTCTGGAGTAAATCCATTTGAAGAAGGCAGAGACCCTACCTCTTATCCAAACATAAGTCACCAAGTGAGAATTAATTGGCTTGCCAATCCTTTTAGCTGTTGAGAAAAGAGCCTTTGCAAACCACAGAGTATCAGTAAATGTAGGCTAATGTACAGGACAATAGAGGCAATAACAAAGTCTAGACTATAGGCACGCTGATGAGACTCACAGCTGTCACCTTGGAAATGTTACATAGAATTGAAATGTGAGCATCACACACAAACTGAACGCTAAGTGAAATGGCGTGAAGTAAGCAGACCACAGACACTGATCCTATATTCCCTGAACACTGGTAAATATTAAAAGGAATTGCATGGTACTAAATTGCACATAATAAAATATGTAAGAAATATTGAAACTTATGGTTGTTAGCAAATTAACTAAAATTGGACTCAAAGTTAATGCATCAAATAGCCAACAGGTAAAAGTACATTATCTAGAACTCTTATAAAATAGATCATTGCTTACCGGACGACCATTTATCCGAGGTTTCTTTGAAATAACACAATATACTTAAGAGCACATGGGCAGACATGGGTAATATATTACTGTAATAAAGGAATCAATTTAAATAACGAATTTGCAAGCCATGCACCATTACTAATAAAATCAAATAAAAGTAAAAAAAGATGCGAAATGCATTAACAAAGAATGTAAGAAAACCCATAATGAATAAACTGATATAAAAGGTTAATCCCTGTCCTAAATAGAATTTTGATGAATTGCTGCATCCAGAGAAATGATGCAGTATTAAAAGAAGAATGAAAAGAAAGTACCTGGACAGATAATGGCTATCAATTAATTTGGTATTATTTTTTTTAGAGTTGGTTGATTGTTGCTTATGACATTTAGGGCCCCATTAGGATGGCTGGTGGACTTCCGTCCGCCCGCCACCCTAGGGGTGCTGGGACCGGCCGCCAAAGGGTGCGGTGATCCCGCACCGCCAATTAGGATGCGACCGCCACTCTGGCGGTCACCTCCTGTATACCTAACATTGCAGCGGGTGCTGCTGTAAGCAGCACCCGCCGCAATGTCAAAGTGGCATGTTGCACATTGCCATGCACAACGTGGCAGGCACCACGCAGTGCCTGCCAACGTGTGCCTGGCAATATAGGGGGGTACCATAGGTACCCCCCAAGTGCAGCCCCACACACCCCCACCCCCGGGGGCCTGCAACGGGCCCCCACAGCAATTCCCGCCTGCCTTTCCTTGGCTGCATCGCCGCCATGCAAAGGCCTGGACTGCCAGGCATCATAATATGGATAACGGTGTCTCCCAGGCACCGCCACCATATTGTGCCCGAGTTCTGACCGGACGGCAATCGTGCGGATTGCCGACCGGCGGAAAAGCGGCGGACGGATTTTCTGTCTGCCGCGGTACCCCCCACTATGGTAATATGGCAGGGGGGGTAAATGTGGTTGTGATGGTGGGCAGATCGCCACCGCCGGCCAGGCGATGGCCATCCGCCCGCCATCATAATGGGGCCCTTAGTTTGATATAATATTTTTCTCCCTACCGTGGTCGATATATAGCCAATGGAAATTATTGATGAATGTCCTGAAGTAGCGAAGGGCTAAACATGTGTTGTTATTCTAGTAGCTCTGATGCCAAAAATGATTGGTGATTCTTAATGGATAAAGCAGTGCTGATGAAAAAATAAGTGAAAAATAAACACTATCAAATAAAAAAATGTTTTTAAGCCCAACAAATAAAATTGTGCATGTTTGATTTTTTTCATCAGTATGACTGCAGGATCAACACATTTGGTAGCACCACCAATAGCACCAGACAGCAGCCACGTAAGGCCCACCAAAAAACTCTGCTTCTGACTTATATTTAAATTTTGTCAAAGGTGGACAGACCCAATGTAGTGTCGTACGGTCAAAATGAAGCAGTGTTTGGGAACCCACAAAGTGGGTTAAAAGGCCCCTCACACACCAACCTAGTTGGTGTCATGCTTCATCATTGGGGCCCCAACCGGGTGGCCGAATGCCCCCCGGTTGTGCTGCAACGCCTGACTACAGCGGAGCTGGTGTGGTGCAAGAATGTGATGTGGTGATGATTAAAAACATATATCTCTAAGAATCCTTGCCATAAGAAGATTTATTATTGGCAGCTCAGGATATAGACTAAAAAGATATGTGATGCAACTAATGAAGAAATAATTATCTGCTAGTTGGCTGTGTTGTGGGTCTACATGTTTCAGCTCACGTATAAAAATAATGAGGAGCTTTCGTCAGGACCAGTGTATAGTGAGTGGCAAAAAGTGAAGTGCCACGTGGTGAAAAAATATTAAAAAGGTTATTTACCTACACACTCGCTAAGGTGTGTGGACACAGTGTCAACAAAATTGCGGACACTGCGGCGCAAACACTATGGCTGAGTGAGAGCGCTGTGCAGGAAGCGGGAGGGGGGCGCTCCATACAACAATTTTGGTTGTGAAGCTACCATCGCCTGGCACCTACTGTGGCCTCCCGAAGTCCCGGATGACTTATATTTGCCATAATGATCACCAAAAAACTTGAGAATCAAGTGAACAGACATCAGTTAAGGTTTCAATGTATCTTGGGAGAGAAAACTATACCTTCAAACATCTTTAATCTACCCTTTATTATGGGTTTCATAGAGGAGTGGGTTGTACATTTGTAGCATTTCCCATCTCCAGATTGTTTCTTAAGCTTTAGGAATTCATCACTAAAATTGCTATCTCAAAAGGAATGCGAACTTGCCAAGAGATATACATAATAACTGCTTTTGGCTACCCTTCAGAGTAATACTGAATCAGTTACATTTCATATCAAATGGGAAATTACCAGTAAGGAAATGACGGGGTAAACCAACCTCTGAGAAGGAGGCATGGGCCTGCACCCTGTGTCAGGTTCTATGCTGTATCAATAATCTGAGAAGATTGAGGTACAAATGGTCCACTGTGGGCTGCACAAAATCTCTGTGGTCAGGAAAAATCACAATCATTGAGGCAGAGGGCTGGTGTCTCACTTGCATAGGGCGAACAAGAGGAGCTTCCAGATTGGACATGAAGTTTTAAAGGGTGATAGACTAAGGTGATGAGCAAGGCAGTGGTGCTATTCCACAAGATACCTATCCTGGTTTGCACCATGCACCGCCAGTGCCCTTCTTGACATCAATGCTCTGCTTGACACCAGTCTATCCTGTCCTACCTAGTGTTTCTCAGGTTTCTGAGATCTAAGTTTAGTCTAAAGACAATGACCCCCTGAGACTGCTGTCTCTCTGAGAATAGAGCCCTGTCTGAGACCACTGTCCCGTCTGGATGGCAGCTATTTCTGTTGCAGTGATCTCAGGCAGGAGAGGAACATCAGACAGACCATTGATCTAATGAAAGGCATTAATGTTAGACAGGGCAATCATATAAATCTGGGCTTTGATCCAAGGCTATGTTTTGAACTACGGTAGCCCAGACGTGACCTCAGAACTGGCAGATATTGGGAGCATCACATGAGTTCAAGCGGGGCTCCGACCTTAGACAAGAAAGCCACCTCATGCAAGATTATATATAACTTCAAGTGGAGCTTCCACAAGGCTTGTGTGGAAATGTCATTACACAATTACATCACATTGGCTAATTTCAAGTCTGTTGGGGTGAAAATACTACTGTAGCAGCATGAGAACAATGGGAACAAACAGAAAGTGAGAGGCTATTTTTCACAGCACCTGCTCTAATTTTTAGAACATGAAATACATCCTTGCATCAAAAATGGATGCAAGGCTGTATTGCATGCTGAAATGTAGTGCTAGATGCCTAATTTGCATAATTGCACTAATTTCTTTATGACAAATTCACATAATTATGCAAAGCGAATTTGAGTGATTTACATACTCCTAGATTTCACTTCACCAGCCCACCCAATGCTGTGATATCAGGTTTGGAAGTGATTTCCGAGAGGCTGTGTGCTCAGGCAGAATTGCAATTAAGATAGAGCATTTTCGGGGAGCTCTCAGAGCCTTCTGATCTTGTGCAAGCATGTGCACCCAGACAATGCTGGCCTCCAATCGAGGAAGTGTATCAAAGCAACCAGTATGGAGACCTTCACAGAGTGCTTACACTCAAAACTCTCACAATGGACCTCTTTCCTGATTTGTTTTATGCACTGGCATATCAGTCCTGACTAAAACATCTGTGGAGGCCTCACACACCATCTCCAATTAATGTTCCAGTATGAAATTGCAACTTTCATATCTCAAATCAGAATAGAGTTCATCTATCTGGATGCATGAAGAACAATCGTATGGGAGCACTTTATCAAGCCATTAGTAATCACTTGCAGGTGCAGTTCAAGCCTTCAGTAGTCCTTTCTTTCACTCTCTAATCATGCTTAGCATTATGGACCTTGTAGTTGAGCATAATAAAATTTATGATTCACATCTTTTTATATCCAGGATTTGGCTCAGAAGCCCATGCAAGTCCATTATGGGTACTGTTGTAGATAGTGGTATGCACAGCTCTGTTTTCCCACTGTTTTAGACCTCTCGGAAAACACCTTGATTTCACCAGATAGAATCAACTCAATTACCACTTACTTGGTCCTAAAGGACATTTTGGGGGTCTGATGGACATTGGGATTAATGATCGCAGAGCAGATTGGAGGTGGCTCATGTTAGAATCTTATGCGGGGGAGATTGAAGGACCAAATTTGATAGCATGATTCACCTGAATGGCAGCCCATTATGAGGTGTCTCACGTGCGTTTTGTGCTTTGCTCTGTTGACTACATTAGATATGTGTATGTGTGACATGACACCGTAGTTATGAAATGTGATAACTCGAAAGTTGTGACTCCTGACGTTCAATTACATGCACAAAGCATAGCCTAAACTTTCACTTATCAGTCTAATCTTTAGCGCAAAACCACAGATTGGTCTGTCCCTTCTGTCATCTTCTTACCAAAGAATAGCCCAGGAGGATTAGTCCCAGTGGCCATCACAGTCTGCACCTTCACTCTGTGCTTTACCACCTTGTAAGAGAGTCGGTCGGGGTCAGTGATCCATAATAAGGGGCTTATTTATGAGAGCCCTGTGTCATTTTTGCACCACGTAAAGTGGTACATATGTGACGAAGGGCTCTCATAAAGATTTATGAAGCCATGGAAAGCCATCCTGAATGGCTTTGAGTGGCCTCATATATCATGAGTACGTCTGGGAGGCGTTGCATGGGCATTGTGTTCAGTGGCAGCTCCTCTGCTAAGGCAGAAGAGCATCGCCCCACTGCTATTTAAGCAGTGCACAAAAAATAATGAAAATGATAATAACAGGACATTATAATTTTTTTCTCTATGCGGCACTCAGAGCCAGGTGTGGGTGGTGCTAGGCTCCGTGATGCCAAGTAGAGTGAGGAGTGGTTTGCACTCCTCTAGGTGCACATGACAATTTGGCCAGCCCTCTGGGACCGGCCAAACCGTCATTTGCATTTGGCATGTTCTCCATTGGACTCTGTTGCACAGCCCTGTGGAGAACATTTCCAGCCTCTCCAGGCAGTGCATGAGCGTGCAAATAGGACGCTCAGACCAATCAGGATTCGGCTATTGCAAAAGCCGAAGCCAAGGGGTGAGTACGTTTGTGCTATAGTATTTGATTTAACCCCTTGATGTTTGTGAACAGTCCAGTGAAATAACGATGCATGGTCTGAATAAGTTTAGGAAGTTCTGTTGCTTTGGTTGTAATAGGGATTCCCGGCTAGAGGACTCTTGTCCGATTCCTCCGGTTGGAACTCCCACCTATGAGCTTTATTCAAAACATGGTGTCGGCCCCATTACCTTTAATAGGGCATGGAACCGATACACGAAGAACGATGGCGTTCTACAGTGGCCACAAAATGGTAGTTTTGAGCCTGACATATTAGACAATTTGGAAGCGATATTGTTCAAAAGACAAGCCAGGCCGGCGATGTTTGACTCTTTCCGCCTCTGGCGTAAGGAAGCCAAAAAGAAAGAAATTAAGCAGGCAAAACGAGATAAGAAAGCACAAATTATGACGATCATACAGGCTGCCCAGCAGTTTAAAGATAATGAGATTGATAATGCAACGGAAATCTCAGAGAGACAGCATCGTATGGCAATAGATAGATGCTATCCGGTGTTGCCTAGTTCCCCTTCTGATAAAAGTAAGGATCTGGAGGAAGACCCTTTGATGTCTCACCTATTGAGATTGCCTCCGCCCTATGTACAAGGTGCTAATGCACCCCCGTTGTTACAACCTGTTCAGCTACCTGTTGTCCCCCCACCTGTTCCGGTTCTTCCACAATTGCCCCTTCCGGTATTGCCACCCCCACCTATCGTGCAACCGATTCCTTTTTCTCCATCTCCTGAACCTCAATCTTCTTTGCCTTCGGCTCCCCTTAGAACTGCCAGTTCCTCTCCTGCATCGCCTAATACCTTGTCCCCTGTCCTTATGTCTAATTCTCCTACTGTGCGCAAACAAATATCTGGTTTCTTGTCCCCTTTCTTAGAGACTCTGAACATGTCTCCGGCTTTCTCTCGAAGACAGTCTCGTAGTCAACTTCCAGGTTCCGACGAACGGGTGGTATTGGACTCTATCGCTCGCAAATGGATCGAGAAGGGTCCCCAGTATAGTGTGAAAGATATCATGGCCACCTTTCATCAGTGGGAGGCGCCCACCCAGAGATATGTATTTAATGTTATGTGTGACACTCTCGCTAAAGAACGGGAGGATATGGATTTGGGTTTACTTCCCCAGGGTGTGTTGGATGTTCAGGCTAATTTCGATAAAGGACTCATTGTGGGTTCTAAGGTTGAGGACGCTGTAAGGACACTTGTTACTTTTAGGTCGTTATTTTCTTCACAAACTTTTCTTGATTCTGATCCTGCTGTTCGGCAGACATTGAAACATTATCCAATGAGAGAGGTTCCTCCGATATGGAGGGAAGAGGTTGCGCAAGCAGGTAATAATCCAACTATTCCCGCTCACTTCCAGCGTATATGGGTACATGTGCCCTGGAAGAGATCTGATGTTTTGGCCCTCAAACAATCTTTACCAGACCCCCGTAAAAACCCTGCTGGTTACTATAAAGAATTGTCTCAAACTGTTGATGCCTGTATTATGAACTTAGCGGATATTGACATGCTGATGGGAAATGTAGTCCCACAGGCGTTATGGGCTCGGATTCGTAGAGAGGATCAAGCTCAAGAATTGGGTGGTACATGGAATGCTATAACTGCCTCGCATAGAGCACAAGTGGGTGGTGCTAAGCCTGATGTTTTGATCACAGAACTCCCTGGTAGGATTATTGCTTTAATGAAAACAATGATGCCCGCCTTACGAGTTAATTGGGATAAATTAGCCGCGTGCAAACAGAAGAAAGATGAGAGTGTCCCCGATTTGTTCACTCGTTTTGAGGAGACGTTTATTGATCACAGTGGTCAGGATATGACTACAGAGGGTGGACAGCGATTATTTGTAGATAAATTCGTATTCAATTTGCTCCCCGAGTTGTCACATAACTTAAAAGACTCTGAAAGTTCATGGGCTGTTTCTTCTTCAGCTCAGATATTGGCTACTGCTCAATATTACGAAAACAGGGACAAAGAGGAAAAAGACAAGCAAGAGAAAAAGACTAAAGAATTAAAAACAAAGGTTCTTCTGCAACAAGCTTATCCTCCTTGCCCTGCTCCGCGCCAGTTCCAACAGCCTCCCCAGTTTCAGAGGGTGTTTCAAAAGCCTGAGCCCTATATTCCGCGGCCTTTGTTAGGGCCCAACCAATGCGCCTATTGTAGGGAGGAAGGTCATTTTAAGAATAGCTGCCCGGTTTTATTACAGCGTACTGGAGGACTATCTACTCAACGAGGTTGTGGTGGTTCCCAGTTAGTGCCCAGGGGTAGAGGTCGAGGTATGCCGCCCCAAACACAGCGTTCCCCTCCACCTCCACATTCTATGAACTACTTTGATCAACAAAATACTCAGTCTACACAGTATTACAATGATGATTACTATGTTGAAAGTGAGAATGACGGTCTTCATGCTAACTAGGACAGCCATAGACAAAGTGAGGGAGTTGTATCGATTCCAGTAGATCAGAACGGGCCTTATGTTAATGTCACTACAATGGGTGTTTCAGAGCCATTTCTTTTAGGTACTGGTGCGATGAGAAGTTCTATTATTCACTCTAAACTCCCTGGGGCACCTTTGTCTGGCTTAACAAACGTATCCGTAGGATTTTCTGGCGCCCCAGTTCATAGCCCGGTCTCTTGTCCTCTGCCTATTTCAATTGGTTCATATGATTTGGAAGCTCCGCTTCTTTTAACGACTGGTTGCGGGGAAAATCTGTCGGGTTTGGATTTATTGAAAAGACTGCATGCAATGATATATTGTTCTCCTTCTGGTGTACATCTCGTTTTGGGGCAGAAACTGACTTCCCCAATGTATTTGTCTAAAGATCAATTTCCACCTGAATTGCTCTCTCTCCCTGCAACACTTTGGGCTACGGGTCCAAATGATGTTGGTTGTCTTGAGATCCCACCCTACCCAATGCTAAATTGCCACGCATCCCTCAATACAAAATTCCCAATGATGGTGAAAGAGCACTTTTTGCTATTATTTATGATTTGGTTCAGAAGGGTGTGGTCGAGGAGACAAGGGGAAATGTATGCAATAGTCCTGTTCTTCCGGTTCTTAAACGCACTGATCCTTCTCAGCCTCCTGTTTATCGCTTTGGTATTGATCTCCGGGAGGTTAATAAAATTGTTGTACCACAGTTTCCTGTTGTTCCAGATATCACTGCCTTGTTAACTATGATACCTGCCTCGGCAGCTTGGTTTTCTGTTATCGATCTGAAAAATGCTTTCTTCAGCATCCCCATTGCTGAAGAGAGTAGGGATATTTTGGGCTTCTCTTTCGGAGGCCGAAGTTTCCGGTTCAAGCGCGCACCCCAAGGCTATTGTGAGAGTCCCTCCATCTATAGCCAAGCTCTGAAATGCCAGCTTGATGCTTTTCCTTTGCCGCCAGGTGCTACCCTTATTCAGTATGTGGATGATTTATTGATTGCTGCTGATTCAGAGGATATTTGCAAAAACGTGACTATTGCACTATTGTGTCACTTGTCTGACCTTCACCATAAGGTTTCACCTTCTAAATTACAATATGCCCGCCAAGAGGTTACCTATTTAGGTCATCTCTTGTCGAAGGAGGGAAGGCGACTGACCCCAGAACGTATTCAAGCAATTGCACAAATGTCTGTGCCATCCACACAAAGAGAAGTGCGTGCCTTTCTGGGCATTACCTCGTATTGTAGACAATGGATTCCAAATTTTTCTTTGTTGGCTAAACCGTTGTTGGCACTTACTTTGAAAGACACACCCCAACCCCTCCCTTGGACTGATGAATGTCAGAAGAGTTTTTCTGATTTACGTGCTGCCCTGTGCTCTGCTCCTGTGTTGGGTCCTCCGGATTACAGTAAGCCCTTCACGCTCTATGTCCATGAAAGAGAGGGTTGTGCGTTGTCAGTCTTAACACAGCGATTTGGAGACAAGCAGCGGCCATGTGCCTACTTTTCGGCTACATTAGATCCAGTAGCCAAGGCATTGCCTAGTTGTCTTAAAGCTACAGCAGCAGCAGCAATTTCTATTCGTCAATCTGCAGGAGTGGTGCTTGATAACACTCTTATTGTCATGGTACCACATGCAGTGGATACCTTGCTAAATAGGACAAAAACGCAGCATCTTACAAGCGCTCGCTTGTCTGGGTATGAACTGACGCTCTTGGCTAGTCACGTGCACATCAAACGATGTAACTCTTTAAATCCAGCCACATTGTTACCTTTTCCAGAAGAGAAAGGTATTCAGGAACAACATGATTGTTTTCTCCGTACTGAGGAGGAGACAAAAGGTAGGATTGATTTGAAAGATACACCACTAATGGACCCGGATGGGATCCTATGGGTGGATGGCTCTTGTTTTAAACTCCCTAATGGTGAAACAACTTCAGCTTACGCTGTTACCACCTTGCATACAATCGTGGAGACAGCACGCATCAGACATAATTCAGCTCAGGTGGCTGAACTGATAGCTTTGACCAGAGCATGTGTGTTATCTAAGGGGAAGAGAGTGAATGTATATACCGATAGCCAGTATGCGTTTGGTGTGGCACATAGCTTTGGCCGTTTGTGGAAGGAAAGAGGATTCATTACCTCCCACGGTACCAAAATACAGCATGGCCAGTTGGTAACTGATCTTCTTGAGTCACTTGCTTTGCCTACCCAGATAGCAATCATAAAGTGTAGTGCGCATAAGAGGATTACTGATGATGTTGGTCGTGGGAATGCTTTTGCGGATGAGGTAGCGAAAGAAACAGCCAGAGATGCTATGAGTCGCATGTATGTTGCGGGCCCTGCTAATTGGGTCAAGGAAAAAGGAACGTGTGAGGATACAATAGAAAGTGTGAGATCAATTCAAGGAGAGGCTACAGAGAAAGAGTTGAGTAAGTGGAAAGAGAGTACAGGAATGTTAGACGCGATGGGATGTTGGATAGAATTGTCAGAACATCAGCGTTGGCTGTTACCAGATGCCTATGTACTGCCTGTAGTTGCTATGGCACATGGTCCAGCCCACATCAGTGCAAAAGGAATATGTAAGCTTCTGGCTCCAGTGTGGCTGAACGAAGGGATTCCAAAATGTGCAGATAATTTAGTGAAGCATTGTATCATTTGCCTGATGCATAATCCAGGAAAGGGAACCCCAACTCCAGCAGGTCATTTTGCTCCCCCAACATATCCTTTTGAGGTGTTGCAAATTGATTATATTCACATGGAGCGATGCAACAATCTCAAATATGTTTTGGTGGTAGTGTGTGGCTTCTCCAGATGGATAGAGGCCTACCCCCTGAAAGACAACACTGCTTTGTCCACTGCCAAAGTTCTTCTGAAAGAGTTCTTCCCTAGGTTTGGTTTGCCGCGCATTGTCTGGAGTGACAATGGAAGGGAATTTGTGGGCCAAATTATGAGAAAGGTGTGTGGCGGTCTTGGGATCGTCCAAAAGTTCCATGCGGCGAACCATCCCCAATCAGCGGGTTTGGTAGAGTGCTTTAACGGCACTCTCAAACTTAAGCTTGCAAAGGTACAGGCTAGCACGGGACTTGCCTGGCCCAATGCTTTACCTTTGGCTCTCCTATCCACTAGAACAGCCGTACATTCTCGTTTGGGACTCAGCCCATACGAGGTTGTTTTTGGGCGCCCGGCTTATAGTTTGGGGAATCCCTCGCCCTAAAAAGTATTCTTACATACAGTATCCAATGCTGATTGATTACTTGCATGACCTCACCACTAAATTACGTGTTCTCCACCAACAGGTTCGAGACGCTTTACCAGAGGTCTCCACAGACCCAGGTCATTCTATCCAACAGGGAGCCTGGGTCTGTGTGAAAACTTTTCAGAGGACAAGGAATTTGGAGCCTCGTTGGAGGGCGCCCGACAGGTCCTTTTGGTCACGCGTACAGCAGTGAAGGTCGAAGGGAAAAAGAACTGGATCCATGGCGTGCACTGCAAAAAGGTGCCCTTGCCTTTTGACCAGTGGGTCCGTAAGGGTGTAGGTGATTTTGAAGGCGAAAGGGTCCCTCGGTTTGTACCTTTCAGTAGTGCACACCTAGATGGAGCTCGGTCTGAAAAAGAAGATGCCGACGTTTTACAAGAAGCAGTACCGCCACATCTTCGATTGAACACTACAGATCCATAGACATTATTTCAGGACCAAACTGTGCTGAACAGAACTTGATATAATTTAAGGCCTAGACTAGTCAAGGACACCTGAAATTTTCATCTCTTTCGTGACATGTATCATCTGTCCAGGTTGCAGGGTCACGGTAGGAGTCTTGGTTTGTGACCTGTATAGTGGCTAGGCCCCCAGGACTTGCAGTGTCATAGGATGGCTAATAATCACAGCCAAGTGAGTAAGGAAGATTGCCGTGAGCAACAATTTTAGAGGATGGATGTCAAAGTGCAGAAGAATAACAAGAAGGAAGAGATGAAAAAGAAATATTGTAAATTAGTGTACAGTCAATGTGGCATAACATTGTGTGTTCTTATGTTTTCTAGTATCTTATTGGCTTGTATAGGTTGTATTGTTCATATTATGCACCACAAATCTGTTCCTACTTCTATCTCTTTGCCCTTTCACTCTACTATCTCCCCACACCAATTATATACGCTTCCCCAACATGAACTAATCAGGAGAACAGAATATTTTAACAATTCATTTGTCCAGTTATTGCACCAACACCAATTGGTAGTCAACACAACCGACTGTTGGGTGTGTGGACTTATGCCTCATACCACAGACAAAGGGATGCCATATTTAGCCCTTCCATTTTCCTATTAAGGTTCCGCTTGGGCCTATTTTGTAATGTTCTCAAATGCATATCAGAACCGATTTAGACGTCCAGCTGGTTCATATGGTAATGGACAAGATTTTAGTCATAGTTCTCTGATAAAAGGAATAGTGGCTATGGCTAGAATTGTGGAGAATGGTAAGATTCCAGAAGATGAGAAACGGGCATACGACGCTTGGAACGTGACTCATTACGCCACTAGCCTTACAGATAGGGTTAAACAAGAAAAATCTCCACCAATTTGGACTGTGCCTCATCAAGGTAACTTTTGTTTACAAATAAATGGCCAGACTACTGACACTGGACAAAGAAAGAGTGTTTGTTCCCATACGTACATTCACACATCTCAGAATTCACCACCGTTAATGCCATCCCAGGGCACGTATTTTGTCTGCCACAATAGAGCCTACACGTGGCTACCGACGGATTTTTCAGGAACATGCTATATAGCCTTTCTTCTCCCCCCTACATATACTGCTCCTTCTGGACATCACAGAAACAGATATGGCAGAGGGATTATTGATTCTAAAGACACGGCAGGACAAGAGGGAGGTGATTTCCTTAAAGGATTTCTTCCTTTTTGGGGCCCAATGGCCAACAGTAGAAACAGGAGACAATTGGTTCGTGTTTTTGAGACTACCATAGATGTCACTGTGGGAGCCTTGAGCAATCTCACAGCTAAACTTCAGGCGGATCATCTCATGACATTGCAGAACCGGATTGCATTGGATGTTATTCTTGCAGATCGTGGTGGAGTTTGTAAATTGATCGGATCTAGCTGTTGCATTTATATACCTGACGACGCCCCTACGGTATACCAAGCCATTTCCAAATTACATGTGATCTCCGAGTCGATTCATCAGGACGAAGGAGATTGGTCTTTGTTGGTTTTGGGGATTACTGTCCAAATGGGGATGGAAGGTATTAACATTCCTTGGAGTGATTTTGGCCATCATTTTTTCCTGTTGTCTCTGTATGCAGTGTGGGCCTGCCATCTGTTGTCTTTGTGCCACTATGTGTGTCCCAAGGCCTGTGCCACGGAAGACGGAGAGCATTAAAATGATGTTGCAGCAACAGCTTGATGACCTCATGGCCATTGATGTCGACTCAGATTAAAATGGCAAAAGGAGGGTCTGAGGTAATTCAGTTTCCGATCTCGTTCGTATTTAGCCACCATTTTGTGTCTTTCTGCCATTTTGTGTTGCCCTCACTCAGGCGGCACGGTGAACGAAGAGTTGTTTTTCCTCATCCTACTGCAACGTGTCAAATAACCTCCTGCCTCTGTTTATAGCTGGTGTCAGGGTCCGGCCGACTCCACTAATCCCCGTCTGGTCCGACTGATCCCTGTTTCAACTATCTGTTGGTTCGCACCATTCTTTCCTGATTTTATCTTATCCTCTGGCCTTCGCTATTCTTTAACTCGTATTCTCTCATTTCACAACTGTCCTCTAGGCCATACAAATGTGTCCTACCCCCTGCAAGTCGACTTATAAACACTACCACTGATTAACTTGTGGGGAAGGGTGACAAACACAGTTGGGAGAGGGGCTTATTTGAGTTACTTAATATCTTGTTTTCACATTCTTCTCATTGGTTGACCCTGTATGCATTGGGAGTGTTCTTTGTGAATCTGTATGCTTTAAAAGATTGTGCGCCACGAAGTAAAGTGGCAGTCTCCTGAGAACATACCGAGTGTACTTCTGGGACAACTGTACTTAGCTCCAGCTAATAACCCTTATCTTCTACGCCTAACGGAGTGTCCCACGTCTCTGTTCGACAAAGCAGGTGAACTCAGAAGATTAAGGCGTACCCTGAGCCGCAAGGCCCCTAAGGTCTTGGTTCTTCACTACTATGATGTTGAAGGGACAATTGCCCGCCACCGAGCATGATCGGTCAAACCCACTCTTTCCTGTCTGGACCGTATCTGACTCCCAGCTCAATGGTCATATAACCCTCGCTAATGCTCCAACCTTGATAACCAAAGGTCAAGGTACTCCGCTAGTCCCATTTGATCAACTCCCTCCCCAGGAACCAGTCTCCATTACCTTGGACCCCAAGGGCTTATGCCAAGACCCCCTTTCTCTGCTCTCTTTCCAACACACCCTTTACCCCTTTCAGACTTGAAAAAACATCAACTTACCTTTGCAGTACAGAGGGAAGCCGCACAGCTCCCAGGAGGGTTGGTACTGATGCCTTCCGTCACTGGCTGACCAATGGTGGCTAAGTCAGCCAATGAGTGAAGACAGCAGTCCCTCAATCGTCACAGAATGTGATGGGGTAAGTGAGACTGCTGACTCCACCCCACTCTGTGACAAGGAATCACTGATTGTCACTCAGCCCTGGTCACTTCAGAGCTTAAAACTGAAGTGCCAAGGTGCGAGGCAATCAATGACGCTCCCCCTCATCATGAGGGGGAGGGCCTCGAGGCACTTTTGCCAGGCTGAGTAGGACATGCCCGCAGGGCTGTGAAATCGTCAGTCTGGCAGAGTTCATCTCAGGCATACGGAAGCCTGCTCATTTTGCGCATGTCTAGCTCTTGACGACATGACCTAAACAAGAAGAGTGTCTCTCAGGTTGACCTTTGCTTAGTCTGTCAGACAGTCTTCTTGCTGGGAAAAATGTGGGAGGCGTGGCCCTTCAGCCCACATCGACAGACTGCAGCTGTTTCTTTTACTCTCTTTGGTTGGGTTTGGGTCTGTGCTATAAAATAACCCGAATTCAATTGAAATAAAATGGTGTACAACATTTTATGTTCCCTAATTCGGGAATGCCGTTCTAATGTTTGGAGAACTCTGCATCTACTCCTCACCCAGTCTGATAAACTGATAATTGGACTGTCAGAAAAAGCAAATCAATGACAATAATGAATGTGCAATAATGGTCAATTGTGCATTCCCTTTGACTCTTTGCTGTTAAAGGGAATATTCTGTTTTTCTGTTTCCACAAAAAACTGTATTTCAGAAAATTTGCTAATCTAGTCCTTCGCCTCGCAGATTTGGAGATGTTTTCCAGAGATTTTGACTTGAGGATACAAATCACTGACTTTTAACAAGTATACTTTTTTTCCAAATCTTTCTTAGTGATAGATATTTTTTCCAGAAAAAACAATTCACGGAAACCCATTATTATCATAATTGCTTGAGATGCAGATTGTTGCTTTTTTATTACAGTCAAGGACAAATAGCAGCAAAATATATATTTTTTTAGAATTACGTAACAAACTTCAACTCACTTGAATCTCTGCCAGCATTTGAGAATAGTGAGACATGAGCGTGGGTTTTCTCTCCTAAGAGAAACCAGAGCCCTCAAAATCATTGTGAAAGGTGTACAGATATAATAGATTCCAATGCTGCAGATAGGTGTCAGTCACCTGTGATTCTGCAGAATTGTAAATTGATCATGCAGTCTGTCTATGGAAACTTACTGGGCAATATCTGAACAGAAAAAGGAGTCTAGAAACAGCCCACTGTATAGGGCTAGATGGGACTGGTTCAATGACCAGCAAAATCCGTGATAAGTCAATTGATATATTTCAGTGATCATAATTTAGCCACTTTTAGGATGACGGACAAACTCACACTGCCCTTCGCTAGGCTGTGTAGAGAAACAGCTCTGGAGTAAATCCATTTGAAGAAGGCAGAGACCCTACCTCTTATCCAAACATAAGTCACCAACTGAGAATTAAGTGGCTTGCCAATCCTTTTATGTGTTGAGAAAAGAGCCGTTGCAAACCACAGAGTATCAGTAAATGTAGGCTGATGTACAGGACAATAGAGGCAATAGCAAAGTCTAGACTATAGGCATGCTGATGAGACTCACAGCTGTCTCCTTGGAAATGTTACATAGAAGTGAAATGTGAGCACCACACACAAAATGAACGCTGAGTGAAATGGCGTGAAGTAAGCACACCACAGACACTGATCCTATATTCCCTGAACACTGGTAAATATTAAAAGGGGTGGCATGGTACTAAATTACACATAATAAAATATGTAAGAAATATTGAAGCTTATGGTTGTTAGCAAATTAACTAAAATTGGACTCAAAGTTAATGCATCAGACAGCCAACAGATAAAAGTACATTATCTAGATCTCGTATAAAATAGATCATTGCTTACCGGAGGACCATTTATCCGAGGTTTCTTTGCAATAACACAATATACTTAAGAGCACATGGGTAGACATGGGTAATATATTACTGTAATAAAGGAATCAATTTAAATAACAAATTTGCAAGCCATGCACCATTACTAATAAGATCAAATAAAGTAAAAAAGATGCGAAATGAATTAACAAACAATCTAAGAAAACCCATAATGAATGAACTGATATAAAAGGTTAATCCCTGTCCTAAATAGAATTTTGATGAATTGCTGCATCCGGAGAAATGATGCAGTATTAAAAGAAGAATGAAAAGAAAGTACCTGAACAGATAAGGGCTATCAATTAATTTGGTACTATTTGTTTTAGAGTTGGTTGATTGTTGCTTATGACATTTAGGGCCCCATTAGGATGGCTGGTGGACTTCTGTCCGCACGCCACCCTAGGGGTGCTGGAACCGGCCGCCAAGGGTGCGGTGGTCCCGCACCGCCAATTAGGATGCGACCGCCACCCTGGCGGTCGCATCCTGTATACCTAACATTGCAGAGGGTGCTGCTGTAAGGGTGATAGACTATGGTGATGAGCAAGACAGTGGTGCTATTCCACAAGATACCTATCCTGGTTTGCACCATGCACCACCAGTGCCCTTCTTGACATCAATGCTCTGCCTGACACCAGTCTGTCCTGTCCTACCTAGTGTTTCTCAGGTTTCTGAGATCAAAGTTTAGTCTAAAGTCAATGACCCCCTGAGACTGCTGTCTCTCTGATAATAATGTTAGACAGGGCAATCATATAAATCTGGGCTTTGATCCAAGGCTATGTTTTGAACTACGGTAGCCCAGACGTGACCTCAGAACTGCCAGATATTGGGAGCATCACATGAGTTCAAGCGGGGCTCCGACCTTAGACAAGAAAGCCACCTCATGCAAGATTATATATAACTTCAAGTGGAGCTTCCACAAGGCTTGTGTGGAAATGTCATTGCACAATTACATCACATTGGCTAATTTCAAGTCTGTTGGGGTGAAAATACTACTGTAGCAGCATGAGAACAATGGGAACAAACAGAAAGTGAGAGGCTGTTTTTCACAGCACCTGCTCTAATTTTTAGAACATGAAATACATCCTTGCATCCAAAATGGATGCCAGGGTGTATTGCATGCTGAAATGTAGTGCTAGATGCCAGATTTGCATAATTGCACTCATTTCTTTATGACAAATTCACATAATTATGCAAAGCGAATTTGAGTGATTTACATACTCTTAGATTTCACTTCACCAGCCCACCCAATGCTGTGATATCAGGTTTGGAAGTGATTTCCGAGAGGCTGTGTGCTCAGGCAGGATTGTAATTAAGATAGAGCATTTTCGGGAAGCTCTCGGAGCCTTCTGATCTTGTGCAAGCATGTGCACCCAGACAATGCTGGCCTCCAATAGAGGAAGTGTATCAAAGCAACCAGTACGGAGACCTTCACAGAGTGCTTACACTCAAAACTCTCACAATGGACCTCTTTCCTGATTTGTTTTATGCACTGGCATATCAGTCCTGACTAAAACATCTGTGGAGGCCTCACACACCATCTCCAATTAATGTTCCAGTATGAAATTGCAACTTTCATATCTCAAATCAGAATAGAGTTCATCTATCTGGATGCACGAAGATCAATCGTATGGGAGCACTTTATCAAGCCATTAGTAATCACTTGCAGGTGCAGTTCAAGCATTCAGTAGTCCTTTCTTTCACTCTCTAATCTTGCTTAGCATTATGGACCTTGTAGTTGAGCATAATAAAATTTATGATTCACATCTTTTTATATCCAGGATTTGGCTCAGAAGCCCATGCAAGTCCATTATGGCTACTGTTGTAGATAGTGGTATGCACAGCTCTGTTTTCCCACTGTTTTAGACCTCTCGGAAAACACCTTCATTTCACCAGATAGAATCAACTCAATTACCACTTACTTGGTCCTAAAGGACATTTTGGGGGTCTGATGGACATTGGGATTAATGTTCGCAGAGCAGATTGGAGGTGGCTCATGTTAGAATGTTATGCTGGGGAGATTGAAGGACCAAATTTGATAGCATGATTCACCTGAATGGCAGCCCATTATGAGGTGTCTCATGTGCGTTTTGTGCTTTGGTCTGTTGACTACATTAGATATGTGTATGTGTGACATGACACCGTAGTTATGCAATGTGATAACTCGAAAGTTGTGACTCCTGACATTCAATTACATGCACAAAGCATAGCCTAAACTTTCACTGATCAGCCTAATCTTTAGCACAAAACCACAGATTGGTCTGTCCCTTCTGTCATCTTCTTACCAAAGAGAAGCCCAGGAGGATTAGACCCAGTGGCCATCACAGTCTGCACCTTCACTCTCCGCTTTACCACATTGTCAGAGAGTCGGTCGGGGTCAGTGATCCAGAATAAGGGGCTTATTTATGAGAGCCCTGTGTCATTTTTGCACCACGTAAAGTGGTACATATATGACGAAGGGCTCTCATAAAGATTTATGAAGCCATGGAAAGCCATCCTGAATGGCTTTGAGTGGCCTCATAAATCATGAGTATGTCTGGGAGGCGTTGCATGGGCATTGTGTTCAGTGGCGGCTCCTCTGCTAAGGCAGAAGAGCATCGCCCCACTGCTATTTAAGCAGTGCACAAAAGAAAATGAAAATGATAATAACAGGACATTATAATTTTTTCTCTATGCGGCACTCAGAGCCAGGTGGGGGTGGTGCTAGGCTCCGTGATGCCAAGTAGAGTGAGGAGTGGTTTGCACTCCTCTAAGTGCACATGACAATTTGGCCAGCCCTCTGGGGCCGGCCAAACCGTCATTTGCATTTGGCATGTTCTCCATTGGACTGTGTTGCACAGCCCCATGGAGAACATGTCCAGCCTCCCCAGGCACTGCCTAAGCGTCCAAATAGGATGCTCAGACCAATCAGGACTTTGTTTCTGCAGCGCCGTGATTAGCTGGGAGAGCCCCGAAGCCTGAGTGCGTCCGGTGCTGAAGCAGACCTGAAGAGGACGGAGGAGAGGCCGCAGCGGTGGAGCCCCCCCCTGCCACACCACCCCCATTCCAAGGCAGCAGCCACTGGTTGCGGTGTATTTTCCCATGCAATAACCATGGAATTTAACGCTGCCCCAAATTTACATGTTCAATGTCATCTTTAGTTATTCCTGTTAACGTCCTTTCCAGCAACTTCTTCTAACTCTTATTGTTTCTCGTCTCTACAGATTACATACCCTTGTTTCGTGGCGTCTTCCTGGTTCCCCGTTCGACTGACCCTGGATGTGTCACCTATTTCATGTGGTTCCACCCTCCTCCCCGTGTTTTCCTGACCGTGTTTCCCTGACCTTTCTTTATGTAGGTATGTTTTCTACTTGTATTTCTATCCTATTTCTGTTCCTAATCGTCTTATTCTTCTTCCTAAATACTCTTCTTATTTTCTTTCTGGGTGTCGCTCTCTTCCTTCTTTCGTTTGGTCTCTTTCACTTTGTTACCTTACCTGGTTTTCACATTCTTCTTTACTGTGACACTGATTTAATTATTACTTCTTTTCTCTTTTTATCTCATATCTTTCACTGTTGTTCCAATGAATTGGGTTTTCATTTCATACTTCTAGATCAATTTGTTTGTAATAACTTATGTCATTAAAATGTATTACTTGGAATGTTAGGGTTCTGAATTCCCCCATTAAGAGGCAAAGAGTCCTGTCTCAACTAGCCAAATTGGATGTTGATATCGGATTCCTGCAAGGAACTCACCTTTCGGATGCTGAATCATTAAAACTAAAAAAAGGCTGGGTAGGTGAAGTTTTCTCTTCCCCAGGTGATGGCAAACGCAATGGAGTGATGATACTATGTCGTAAATCCCTCTCGTTCTCACTTTTATCTCAAGAATCAGATATTAACGGTAGATGGTTGAATGTTAAGCTGTCTCTAAAGGGTATTCCAGTCTCTCTTCTAAATGTTTATGCCCCTACATGTGGTGAACCCTCCGTTTGGCCCACGTTGGCCAAGCAAATCACTCAATGTATAGAAGATTACTTTATCCTAGCGGGTGATTGCAATCAAACTTTCAAATCATTAATTGACAGGAATTCTAAAGTTACCTACGTTCCCACCAAACCCCATAAGTCTTTTGTTCACACTATCACACAGCACAAACTCCTTGACGCCTGGCTTCTCTGCAATCCGGCCACTACAGAATTTACTTTCTACTCTCCATCCCATCAATCTCAATCAAGGATTGTTTATATATTTGTCTCTCATAATATTGCGCAAACTCTTACTAATGCAGAGATTGGTCCCATTTTATTGTCAGATCAGTCCCTGTTTCAAAGAGCCTTGACATCTTACCTAAAGTTGCAGGTCCTTGGAGGTGGCGTTTTAATAATGCCCCTCTCTTAGATACAAAGGGGCAGATTTACAAGCCCCTTGCGCCACTTTTGCGTCACTTTTAACATGGGAAAAGTGACGCAAAAGTGGCGCAAGGGGCTTGTAAATCTGCCCCAAAGTTTACTGCTTCCTTTATTACCTTTTTTGATGAGTTCCTTGAGATGAATCAAACTCAATCCATGTGCTTTTCCACCTTATGGGACGCATTTAAAGCCTCAGCAAGAGACTTCATAATTGAATTTGTTGCAAAAAAATGAAAAAATGCCTGTAAATTGACTAAGGACCTCCTCCAAGATATTAAGAGACTGGAGCACTCTTACTACACCTCACATTTGTAAGATTGCTTAACAGCCCTCATTAAGGCCAAGATGCATTTTAACAAGAAATCTACAGAAGATGCCTCTTTATATTTGTTAAAATCCAGCGCAAAATTCTATGGGGGCAAAAATAAATCTGGGAAAATGTTGGCCAATTACTTGAAAGTTAGACATAATAAGCTAAATATTGAATCTTTATATGATACAATTTCAGATTTAAAATATAAGGATGCTGATATTTTGAATGAATTTTCTCTTTTTTACAAATCATTATACGCTTCTGAAACACAACCTACTGACCATTCCCTATCGCACCTTTTCTCTAGCATCCAAAAAACCTCAACATTCTCTTCCAGATCTTTTTTCCTTGGAGTTAGACCTAACACAGCAAGAATTATTTAAAGCTCTTCAACACCTTAAAAAAGACAAAGCACCAGGACCAGATGGTTTTACGGTCGAATTTTATCTACATTTTTCTAAACTTGCACTGCCCAAATTGTACTCCCTAATAAACTCTTTTAGTACATTAGATGGATCCTCGGGCTCCTTCTCAGAAGCACATGTATGCCTTATACCCAAAGAAGGTAAAGACTCTAAATATTGTAAATATTATAGGCCTATATCATTGGTCAAAATCTTTTCCAAAGCATTAGCCACACAATTAGATTCCTACTTACCAGATTTGCTGAGGAAAGAACAATCTAGATTTGTCAAAGGGAGATTCATAACTGATAACACCCAACTCCTTTTTAATGTTTTATCCAAGTCTTCACATTTAAAACAACCTTGTAGCGATTGCATTAGACGCTGAAAAGGCGTTCAATAGAGTTGAATGGAACTATTTGTATTATGCCCTCAAATGGTTTGGTTTTGGCCCTAAATTCACATCCCTGATTTCCCTTCTTTATTCTAATCCCCGAGCGGCTGTTTGTGCCAATGGTCTAATATCTCAATTTTTTGATTTAGAAAGAGGTGTGCGCCAAGGATGCCCACTTTCCCCCTTCCTTTTTAACTTAGCTTAGGAACCTTTTCTTTCTAAATTACATCAGAACCCCAATATACATGGTTTTCAAACATTAAATTCCCACATCAAACTTGCAGCTTATACTGATGATATTTTGCTTTTCATGTCTAAACCAAGCGACTCAATCCCTGCCTTTTTAGCAGAAGTACATGCGTACTCCAATATTTCTGGTTACAAATTGAATAACGACAAATGCGAGAGCTTACCCTTAACAAAGTACACTTTTAAATCAGATTTTAGCGCCTCTAGTTTCACATGGAATCCTAATCACATTAAGTATCTAGGATTACATGTTACTTCTTCAATTTCAGATACGGTGTCATGAATAAATGTATACAAAAGATCTCAGACCTAACCACTAAATGGCATCCCCTTTATTTATCATGGTGGGGCCGTCTCAAAACTATAAAGATGATGCTGTCACCAATAATCATATACACTATCTCTAATATCCCGGTCCCTATTCCTACTTAATTTTTCAAGAGGATTAACACCATCCTTTCTTCGTTCTTATGGAATAACAAAAATTCCTGATTGTCTCTACTTAAATTAATATGTCCCAAAATGGAGGGTGGAGTTAACTTTCCTGATTTTCCTATCAAAAAGCATTCCTTTTACATCAAGCCTCCCTTTGGTTGCGTGTTCCCAAAGATGATTGCCCTTTATGGACTACAATTGACCCTCTTTTTTGTCCCCCTTTTCCTTTGATGAATACCTTTCCTTTTCACGTAAACCACAAGCCTTATCTACTCCCATAATTAAACTAACATCTAAACTCCTGCTATCTTCATCCGTCTCTTCTCATAATACCATAGATTCCTTCCTAAATTCTACAATTTGGCACAATAAAAACCTGCTTATTAGGAATAAACCTTTCTATTGGAAGACTTGGCGTCAGAGAGGATTAATTTGGATACATCAGTTATTCTCACAGTTGGATTTGATACCTTTCTCCTCACTTAGTCAATGATTTAATTTACCTACCTCATTTACTCACAAATACCTTCTACTTAAGAAAGCTGTGATGGATACATACACCCAATTGTCTGCCACACTTACTACTCCCACTATCTCAAACTCTTCTTCACAACTTCACACCTTGTTAAAAACTACACCTAAAGCTTCTACCAAATACAAATATATACATAGTACTGGTACTGTTAGGCAGAAATCCAAAGTAGAAGAGACATGGGAACGTGATTTTGCATTATCTTGGCCAGTGTCCCTTTGGGATAACATATGGACCAAAATTCGCAAGTCATCCAGAGCAGCTAATATTACGCAGACACTGTTTTTTGTTTATAATAGACTTTTTTTTAACACCGAGCGCTTTAAGCAAATAATTTACGACTGTACCAGATGCTTGTTGGACATGTTCCTCCCCAAATGCGGATTTATTTCACATGTTATTTGCTTGTCCTACTGTCCATAATTTTTGGAATCAAGTATGGTCCCGGATCAATTCGATTTTTGGAACTAGACTTTCTTTTTCTTACACACATGTTTTCTTAGGAAGTCTAACAAAAATTATTGATTTGTTATTAGCAGTCGCATTCCAGCAAATTACAGGTAATTGGAAAGACTTTTCTAATATCTCTTGTAGGGCATGGTGGTATAGTGTTTGCCATAATCACAGGTTGGAAACGACTGGACTTATGGTCACCTGTTACAATATATCTTGACACAAGTGCCAGTCGATCTTTCCAATTGCAGTCAACTCAACAAGAAGTCTTAAAACCCCCCTGAACCCCCTAAACGTTCTTAAATTATGTTTGTACTCCACTACTTTCCATGATTTATATGTACCATTTTATTCTTTTTATTTTTACTCTTGAGCCCGATTCACACATTTTCATTGAAGTAATTTTATTGAAGTGATTTCTCTTGTATGATATGCATTTAATAATGTGACCTATGTATTGACACCCTTATTTTCATTAATAAAACTTTTCTGAACTTAAAAAAGAGATCCCTTCGTGCCTGGTGGGGATCTATGTGCTTTAATTGCAGTCTCCAGTTTGACTAATGCACTTAAAACTGAATTTTGGGATGGGGCCGTGTTTTATTTACCTCCATGGCATATTTCCTTAGTGTTTCACAAAGTGGGAGTTTCTGATATACAAAATAATTATTGACCCTGACGTACTGGGAGTTTTTTTCCATGGGCGTCACAGGAATTGATTGATTTTCCTGCCTAGGGCCACATCGAATAGCCCAGAGGTACCAGGCAGAAAATCCTAGCTGTGGTGGACAGACTGCAGGGTCTTGGATTTCTTCTACTAAGATTGTGGACTGGATAGCTGCTGTTTTGAGGTAGTTGCCCTGCATCTGCTGCACTTTAAATGACATCCTTAAGCATGAATAAGTAGTATGTGGCCAGCACTGCCAAAAGCTGTTGCATCAGTAGAATGTGTTAAGATGCCTTTACCTTTCTTAACTGAGATCCATGTCCATGTGAAAAAGGAAACTAAATGGAAATCGAGAAGAAGAGACAGCCTTTTTTCAGTGTTTGTGCCTTACTATCTTCAATTGAGTTCTAAAAATTGGCATCTAAAATTTAAATACATTTTCTAAGCTAAACTAAAATATGAGATTTTAGAAACATTGTAAAAGAGCTGCTTGGTTAAATTTTATGTTCATTTTTTTAAAACTCTTTGTAAATGTAAGTATGCCTGATACAGTCATAAGGAAAAATATAGATTTTATATTAGCATCAAGAAACCTATGATGTACTTGTCTGAATAAGGAACTGTGCCCTACCCTAGAGAATCATAGGTGAGTCAAAATTAATTGGGAGTAAAACACAACTATTCACGAAAAGATCTTTGTGAATCACGCCTTCTTGTTAGAGCAAAGACTCTGCTGGAAACACATGAAATACACATGTTCACTTACCTAACCAAGGAAGCCTGGAGACACAATCACACCTTGTTCTTATATAGTGCTGCATAACACATGTGTAATTTCTAAATGCCATAAACAGCATGTGATGCAATAACCCAATTCAGTAGTACTTAATTTACTGACTTCAGGTTTATGGAAGTGTGAGTAGGTCTTGCCGCGATTCATGCTCATAATCTTCTGATAGCTTTATATGTTAGCAGTGAGCATTAACTCACTGAGCCATCTTGCCAACTTAACATCAGCTTCAGATCTCTCTTTTTGTTTCTTGTACTGTTCGATTTGGGGATCCATGCTTTAAGTTTTTTTTTTTTTAATTATATTAATTTACAAATTAAAGAGAAATTGAACCACCACATTAAAGGAGCAATATCTGTCGAACAATGAAGACAAATGTACAATAAATTAAACCATGACAATCGTTTTTAACTTCACTATAACATTGCTGTTAGTTGTTAGCAGAATGCTTGTTCTAAATTGTTTCCTAAATTAGAAGGCAATATTTAAAATGGCAGGTTTCAGAGCAAGGCGGTAACCCAGTTTTTTTTTACCACAACAGGAAGAAATAATTATGCATTGAAACCTGTTAAAACAGTCATTATCCCTAAGAGACAGAGTTTTGAGATGGTTTCCTTTACCGCAGATCAGCAGACATTCACAAGTGGTGGGCTACAAATATGGGTCGCCAGACATGTTCTTAACAGCGGTCGGAGGAGGAGGCTGCATGGCATTTTGGCATAAGGCAGCGCAGCAAGGCACCTTGCTACGCTGCCCTACGCCAACATGAGAGGGCAGGAATGCACCGTATTTAAGCAATACGGTGCATTCCTGTGCTGGTACCATTTCGGCAGCCTAGCGCCAGCATAGACACCTGTTGCAGGCAGGATTGTTTTTGTGCAGGAAGGGTCACCTTTTTGTCCAGAACTGTTTACACGTTTCTGTATAAAGCCATTTATTGACTTTGAAATCACTGTTGTTTCTCTTTCCTATTCCATTTTGTAGTTTATTTTCTTTTATTGTAGTGCCAATTATTCAACAATCTCAACCCCTGTGGTGTGACCTCATAGATATGATTTTGTAGTTTGCGCCACTGAAGCCTCACAAAAAGTGGTGCTACGGAGACACAAGGGGCTCCAAATATGTCCCTTAATGTCTTAATTTATCTCACTTAGAAGGATGGATGCCGGAGACAGCCATAGCTGGGTTTGAAGCTCATGAATTTTAAATCACGCAAAATTCTGTTGTGAGAACGATCTTGGTGAGCCAACCTGTTCATTTTTGTAAAATTCCTTTGAAATTCTCTGGAGAGTTGGCTTATGCCCAAGATCAAGGGATAATGTATACTGCAACTCCACTGTCAAAAGAAGAGCACTGATCCCTGTACATTTCTGCATATGTGCATTACCATCTCATCTGGCTTAGAAGCAAACACCTTGCACATTTCAGCACTAAATACAGTAACCTCAAAGTGCAATCATTTTGTTATGTGTTCTACTGAAGTGCACATAAAATGATACACCACACAGAAATTGTGCTATTCATGTCGGAAACAAAGGGGCAGGTTTAATAATTATTATTGTAACACAGAGCAACAACCAAAGTTGCTGAGCTGCGTTGCACTAGCTAGAGCGGGTAGCTGCTCCCTTTCCCAGTTCTAGTGCACAAGCAGGCAGCCTAACGCTACGCACGTCCCCTGTGCACCAGAGCACTATGTGTGTGTGTGTAATGCCTAGCATTGGTTTGTACTGCCAGGGTATTCAATGTTAGACATTTTTTTTAACATTTCTTACTTTGGATGTGTAATGTACAGTTTAGCCACCCCCAATGAGTGAAATGTTTGGAGGAATTAAAAGATATCTACTCCTTTGTGCCTGGCTCAAAGAGACACCGGGGCAGATTTATGTTGCACTTGCGGCACTTTTGCGCCGCCGTTGCGTCACTTTTGTGACGCAGCAGCGGCGCAAATCCTGCGCCATGGTGCGGGGCATTTACAAACGTGACGCATCTCCCAGATGCGTCACGTTGTAAAGCCCTGCGCCACATGTAGGCGTTCCAGGGCAGGTGGGGGCGTTCCGGCGCAGGAACGCCTCCTAAAAGTGGCTGAGTGAAATCTACAAGATTTCACTCAGTCACTTTTAGGCCCATGCTGCGTCAAAACCCTGCGCCTGCTTGAAGCAGGCGTAAGGATTGACGCAGCATTGTACAGATAGGGCCCCCCAGATCATTGCTGGAGCTGCGTCGCGCTTGCGACGCAACTCCAGCAATGCGCCACTTTTCGGCACAGATGCGTCACGCATCTGTGCCGTTTTTGCCCCATGGTGCGCCGCATTATAAATGCGGCGCATCCATGGTGGCGCAGCTGTGGCGCATAATAACTGGCGCATCCCTGCTGATATGCAGGGATGCGCCAGTCGTCATAAATCTGCCCAACCATTTTTTTAATCAAAGCTTATGCCTGACAATCTTTGTAGATCTAGCAGTAGCGGCTCCTGGAGGGAGTGCTGCGGGTGCTGTGGGGTGGGGTGGGGGGTAGAAACTACGTCATACGGCCAAACCCAGGTAAGTACATAAATAAAGAAATAAAATGAATTACATTGCGCACGCTTGCATCGCCATTTGGCATTGCAGCGTGCACAATGTAATTCTTTTTATTTATTTATGTGTGTGCTTACCTCGGTTCGGCCGTGTGCTGTAGTTTACTACCCCCCACCCTGCCCCTCGACTGCACCACCACCCCGCAGCACTCCCTCCAGGAGCCGCCACTGAGATGTAGCTTGTGTAAAAAACCATGGGTGCCAGTTTTGCAACGCATAAGATCCGCCCATAGACCAGCCCCTTGATGCAACGCAATACAATGTACCGCAAACCATTCTGTGTGCTACTTTAAGGGTAATTTTCCAGCACACAAAAATCTTTGCATGGAAAGTAATCACTTCATCGAGACTTTGGGAAGCTTTGCGTGACTTTGCAATAGTGCAAAGTTTTGAGAAATCTGCCCCAAATTTTTTCAACATCATCATATCAAATTCTGTTGATGACTCTCTCCAAATAGAGACATCAGATTGAACAATTTCTTCTTGGGACACGTGTATCCTTGCAGTATTTGGAAGAAAATCTCTGAATACCCTGCTCTGCTCAAGAAAACGAAAGACATGGATGGTATAAAAGTTCTTAGAAAGAAAATCATTAGGTCTATGCTGCTGCCAACCAGATGCGCCAATTTCCCTATTCATGAGAAATGGTCTATAGATCCGGGCATTGAGATGTAAGACAAGAACTGCTTTGGAATATGTGGGTTTATCAAAAGGACATCTATCCTTGCTCATTGCAAACATATTCATTTCAAGTTCTTGCATAAGCTACACTTTACACCAATCAGATTGTGCATCATCGACCCTATGATGGATGAGGGATGTCTAACATGCATCTCACAAAGTGACGTTTTCTCACATAAATAAGAATTGCAGGGTGAATAATCTTCAAGGAAGAAGTTTATTTGATTTTTCTCTCCATTAATTTATTTTAGTATGTTCCAGGGAATCATAGTTATTGGATGTGCTGTAAGTTTTACGCAAATATCCGCGCTGGAAAAATCTCCTCCGCTTTTTTATTGATAGGAAAAAGACTAATAGATGTATAAGAAGCAAAGGCTTGGACTCAGTATTTCGTTTTTAGTGAAATTACTCTTCTCTGACGTTAATTATTCTAAACCTTTCTCAAACAATTCAAATGGTTCGCATCTTCCTATTTCAGAAACTATGCACTAATTTAACTAAACATGCTAGCTTGTTATAAGGGATGAGACAGTAACTAAAAATTAGAAAACAAATTAAATTGTTCTTTCTACATTTTGGTAAAGTGAGTTAAAGTTGAGTTATCACGAGCCAAGTAAGAAAAATGCTAACTAATCTGAGGTAAAATTTAGAATTTAATGAGGTCATGGAAGTCAATTAAAAACAATTGTAAACAATAGCTTGAAAGTGAATCCAATGTCTTAAAAATGATGGCTAAAAATTACAGGCAAATCAAACAGTCATGGATAATATATGATTGAAATCTGAAATCGTCAGCAAACGTTAAAGTCAGATCGACTGGTTTTCCAAGTGCTTGCTTTACTTTTCTCTGGCACTCTGGAATGTTCATACATACATTCTTCTGAATGCAATTGAAGTATGTATGATCACATGCTGGCGAAACGGCATTCCCTCATTAAGGTAGACAAAGTTTGCACACTAGAGTCAAAGACTGTTGCAGTTTATTGCACCAAATTTCATTTATGACTCTGAGCAAGTAAAATACATTTAAGATTTTTTCTTTTTGCATGATAACCCCATATGTTTGGACTGATACTGTTGTTTCTTTTTAACTCTTTTCTCTGGGACACTGTTAACCAGGCAACAGTGCATGTGCTGTGACTGCTAAAAACTTGTTAAATTGGTAAAAATCCCTGGTTGGCATATTTTTTTTTTTTAACTTTATTTTCCATTTTCTTCTTACAAAAGAAATACATATGTATGTTCGTACATCATTCCATAGTCATAGATTGTCACATCATTCTAAGATAGCTTCTTATTCTTTACGCAAATATATTCAACCAGTCACCAAGTAACAGGATCAATTGTGATAATAATCGTTCATGTAAGGGTCCCTCAGAACCTACCTCCCCCACCTTTATTAATAGCAAAAAAAACATCAACAAAAAACACACTTCTTCCCAAAAGTCAACATGCATCACAGTGAGGTTCACTAACTTTTATACGTAATAATTCTGACAAATGTGGATGCAGGATCACCCCCCACCCTTAGGGGTAATGCCATGCTCAAGTTGGGTCTCAGATTCCTGTCTAAGGACCTCGACATATGACTTGTAGGGTCCCCAGATGTTTTTGGGGCAAGACTTACTGGGCATCAAACTTGCATAGAGCTCACTATTTACATTGCAATATGCGAGACTGTGCAACCAACCCTGAACATTTGGGGTGGTTTTTCGCCCCCAGTGTAGGGCCACTTCTCTCTTTGCTAATAAAAGACCCAGTGACGCAAACCTGCAGGTTTTCTTGGGGAAGGCAATTGTGTATCCCAGTAGGACATGTTCCGGGATAGGGGTCAGGGGAATGTGTAACATCTGACCCAACGTGTGATGGACCTGTTCCCAATAGTTCTGTAGGTTGGGGCATGTCCAGGAGAGGTGGGCAAAGTCTGCGTGTGGTGCAAAACATTTGTGACAATTATGTTGCCTGGATGGGTCTATTTTGTGAGCCAGGGCTGGAGTGAAATAAATGCGATGCAGGAATTTAAAATGTAGCAGTTTGTGTCTGCTGTTCAGGGAGATGTCCTGCGTGACTGAACAGCAGTGAGCCCATTGCTCATCAGTGATCCTGGTTCCCAAGTCTTTTGCCCATGCTTTCCAAATTTTGCCATCCGGTACAGGCGTCAGTAAGGCACATGCTTTGTAAAGTTTGGAGATCAGGCGTGTGCTGTCCGCGGTTTCTATGACCAGTGTGAGAGGGGGTTCGAGTGGGGACATCGGGAAAGAGGATCGCAGTGCGGAGTGGATGTGGCCCAGAACAAATTTATCCATGATGCTACTAGGATTAAAGCGTGCATCTTCTGTGGGGGAGAAAATGTGGCCGTCCAGATACAGATCCCCGAATCTTACTAGTTCAAATTGCGTCAGAGTGTGCTGCACCAGCCTTTCACCTGTAATGGGGATTAAATGAGGCCTTACGACAGGTAGGGCGGAGGAATATAACCTCTCTGTACCAGTGATCCGGCACAATTTATGCCATGCCCAGCTCATGGTGGAGACGGTTTGAATGTCAAGTGGGTCTCTGGGGAAACCCGGGGGGAGGATCGTCGAGAGGCGCTCAGGCACTACCAGGTCCACCTCAGGCTTCAAATAGGGAATCCGGGCATCAGGATGACACCAGGCGTATGCATCACTACTTTGTGCCACCAGATAGTAAAGCTGAAAATCTGGTACATTATAACCCCCTCTTTCATACGGTAACGTAAGGACAGCGCAGCGGACCTGTGCCTGCCTACAGCCCCATACCAAACGACTCAGAAGGGAATTAAGTGTGCGAAAAAAATGATTGGTGAGCGGGATCGGTGTTCTATTGAAAAAATATAGAAATTTGGGGAGGACTATCATCTTTATTATGGCCACACATCCAGCTAATGACAAGAGGAGTTTCAGCCATTTCTCTATTTGCGTGGTAAGTGTGGCCACTGCCCGCCCGTAGTTGAGGCTCATTATTTGGGCTGTGTCCAGGTGCATGTGAATACCTAAGCATCTCACAGATTTGGTGCACCATTCTAGAGGGAACTCAAGGTCCCATGGCTTCGTTCTGCTCATCAATGGAAATATGACTGATTTGTGCCAGTTTATGCCCAGCCCGGAGAAATAGCCAAATCTAATAATTTCTCTAATCAATTTGTTTAAGTTATCTTTTGGGTGTCTAAAATAGAGTAGTGTGTGTCGTCGGAATATAGCGATACCAGTAGGGGGGCAGTGTTAAATTGCAACCCCCTGTGCAAATGTCTCTCCTGGAAGTGCCTTATGAGGGGGTCCATGGCCAAAATAAATAATAGAGGGGATAGAGGGCAGCCCTGTCTACTACCGCGTGCTAGCCGAAAAGGAGTGGAGAGTGTGCCATTTAAACGCAGACGGGCATTCGGTCTATTATACAGGAGGGCTGTCGTGACGATGAAGCCCATGGGCATGCTCATGCGGCACATGATGGAGAGAAAAAAGGACCATTCCAATGAGTGAAAAGCTTTTTCTGTGCCCAACAGGATGGCAGCTGCGGGAGTGTCTGGGTCATTCCTATGTATGACTGAGAACAACGTGCGGAGATTGAGGGAGGTGGAGCGATGGGGCACAAAACCAGATTGGGCCGGGGAGATTATAAATGCCATTAGTTGGGACAGTCTATTGGAGATGACCTTCACCAATATTGTATAATCCAACTTTAGGAGGGACAGCGGGCAATAGGAGCCACATTGCGTAGGGTCCTTGCCTGGTTTGGGGAGAAGAATTATGACCGCTTCACGCAGGGTGGGACGTAGAGTCTGTTTTTCTAAAGCTTCAGCATAGACTTCAATAGGTTTAGGGGCCAGCGTGTCTTTAAATGTTTTGTAAAACATCCCCATGAATCCATCTAACCCAGGCGCTGAGGATCCCCGAATGGTGTCTATGGCGAGAAGCATATCTGCAACAGAAATGGGTTTAGCTAGGAATTCCTGCTTATTTTTTTTTTAGATAGACTAACGCAATTTCGTCAAGGTAGCTCTCCTGTGCCTCGTTATCGTCCCCTAGGGTAGATGAATATAACTTGGAGAAGAACTCCAGGAAACTACTCTGAATATCTTTAGTGGAGGTGTAGGTATGCGAATCAGATGCCTGCAGTTCAGTAATGTAACTGCAGGCATCTGATTCGGTAATGTAAGTTTTGTGATAAGGTGGTCTCAGTAACTGAGCAAGGACCCTCCCAGGACGTTCACCCTCTCCGTAACATCTAGCTGTCTGGTATGTCCCTAAGAATAACATTTCCCTGTCTGCCGTGTCTCTGAACTCCTCTAGTAGTACCAGTCGTCTATTCTCATATGTGGATGCTGCCTGATGTGTAGATGTCTTGTCTAATGCCTGTAGGTCTCGCTCAAGCTGTGCTAGTGTGTTGCGTAAATCTTTCAGGACTCCGGCGTGTTTATCAATGCATGTGCCTCTAAGAACCACTTTAAATCACTCCCACAATACCGCCCATGAATCCACAGAGCCTGTGTTTATCGCAAAGTAGTCTTCGATAGCCTCATGTATTTCAGCCTTGAAGACTTCATACTGTAGGGCACGGTTGGGAAACCACCATTGTCGCTCAAAACCCTCCGGGCGGGGGATCCGTAGGAGCAACTTAACTGGAGAGTGATCCGAATAGGTCCTAGGGAGCATCTCAACCAGGGAACACAAGCCAAAAACATCGGGCGAGGTCAGCCAGAAGTCGATCCTCGTCCAAGTGTTATATTGGCCTGAATAGTGTGTGTATTCTGTAGTGGTGGTATTGGTTTCCGCCAAACGTCTAGTAGGGTGTACCAGTCACAGAGCTCTTGGAGTGCTCGGTGGGCCAGGGGTTTAGAATCTTGTGCCACCGAGGTGCTATCCGCGATGGGGTCGGGCAGTAGGTTGAAGTCTCTGCTTATTAGCAGAGTCAGCGGATCCAGCTTACCCAGTTGTAACGACACAGTGTGAAAAAAAATATGCATACTAGTGTAACTTTCCTACCAAAGAGAGTACCGGACACTGCCAGATATCGTCCCTCGCAAGCTTGGAGAGTGGAACTGTGGCAGAATGGGACCCTGATGTGTATTAAAATGGCTGTTCCCCTGGCGTAGTTGCTGTAATTTGCAAAACATCTATTCGTGCCCCAACTAGCCCCGAAATGTGCCCTGTCAGTCTTGGGGAGATGTGTCTTCTGCAAGTAGGCAATGTCTACCTTGTGTCTTAGTAAATAATGGACGATCTGTCTACGCTTCCGAGTATTATTCAAGCCCCTCACATTCCATGAGAGTAGGGTGAGGGACGATGGACCCTCCACATTACCGAACTTGGCCATCCGGCTGTTGTAACACTTCTAATAAAGCAGACAATCTACCATGAACAGCAGTGATCAATCCTGAATGATTTGAATGTAGAACAGAAAATTGACTTATGAAAGAAATTAAACACCCCCCACCCAGCCATACCCCATCCGGGGCAAGGCCACATCCCAAATGATAATGAACGTGAAGTACCAAATAGCTTGACATTAAATTGACGTTTAAAAAAAACAGAACCCCAAAGTGAACAAAACCATGCACAAAGGATACACCATGGGGGGCAGCAATGCCCCGGCATGCCTTCAGCTAACTGCAATATCAATGTAGAGTTACTTAGCGTGTGCCTGCAAATTTAAACATGAATACTTGAAATTTGAAGTGTCCCGCTCATCCCATGCCAGCACTGGAAAACAGTTCTGCACTCGCATCTGAGCCGCTGTGCGGAGGAGAAGAGCTGGATCCCAAACTGGCTGAAGGGTTATTTTTTTGTTTGTAGATTCAACAGGATTCCTAAGCCTCCATCGGGTTATCGAAGATGCGGGCCCTACCATCCACATCCACCTTCAACCTAGCTGGATACAGCATACCATAGCGCAGTCCCAAGTTTCTCAGGGTGGCTTTGACGTCGTTGAATTTTCGCCTTGCCTCCTGAACCATGGCGGTGAAATCTGGATAAAAGGACAGTTTGGAGCCTTTCCAGTCCACATCCCCTTTTTCCCTCGCCAGCCGGAGAATGGTGTCCCTGTCTCGGAAGTTCATGATATGCGCTGCAATGGACCTAGGAGGGAGACCGGGGTTGGGACGTGGGCCCAGTGATCTGTGCGCCCTCTCTATTACAAAGCCCGGAATGAAAGCCTCTTTTCCAAATAATTTGAGCAACAGAGTCTCAACAAACAAATCCATGCGGCCAGTGGGAGTCGTCTCGGGAGCTCCAATAATGCATACGTTATTTCGGCGACTGCATGCTTCCAAGTCCTCGTTTCTTACAGCTACCTCCTTCAGAATGCATTCCATGCATTCTAGACATTTGACGGATTGTGCAGTCCCATCCTCGATGTTGGAAATGCGTGCCTCAGCCACATCCAATCTTCTGTCATGAACTTGGACTTTAGCACCGAGGCTGGCAATGGATTTATCAAGGGTATCAAAGCAGCTATCTAATGCTTTAAAACCGGCTCTCATCTCCTGAAGCACGGAATGTGTTGGGTCCAATGATCCATCTCCGGGGACCAGGCCCTGCACAGACTCCGCAATGTTTGAACTTTGAGGTGGGTTAGTGTCTGTGACCTTTTCAAAAGGGAGCGTTCTCTGCTTAGGATCTTTGCGGCCCATGCCACGCAGAGCGAGTCAGTCACTAACCGTCTGGCTTCAGCTGGAGTTTTCAGGGTGGCCAGTCACTCTAGCAGCGGCGTGTAGCTCTTCAAGTGGCTGCCGCAGGCACGCCGGAGCTGAGTCAGGCTGTGTAAATGGCACGTGTAGAGAATATATGGGAAGGCACCACCTCAATTGCCTACGCAAAGAATAATGAGAAGAGTGCTATTTGCCCATTGAGTTTATTAAGGTGCATTAGGTTGCTTGCAGAGGCAGGGGGAGCCAATGGGTTGTGCAGGCAACAGGGGTGACGTGTGAGGTCTTGATATTTGATCGTCTCGTAGTGAGCCGGATCCGGGAGTTGGTTAGGCTGTTATATCAGGTCCTCTACTGGAGGCGAGTCTCACTGTGCAGTAGAGCGTGTTGAGCTAGCTCAGGGCGTCCGAGTATTGCAGTAGTTCCAGGAATGAGGGCCAGGGTGGTGCAGCTAGTGTTACCCCATAAGTATCCCATGGAGCGCTTCACCTCTCCACCTCATGCGGGATCAGTTTACCTTTATCCAATTGTATGAAGGCAGGAGAAGCATCGGAACCGAAAGCCGCGAGTCGTGCGCCCCTCCCACCGCAGGCCCTGCGCCGAAGATCGTGGCACGTCTCGCCTGCGGGGCCGCCCCCGCCCACTATCACGGCAGTCTGAGGAAACTTGATGGGGTTGCGGGCACACAGTGCAAGTGGGGCCGCGGTGGCTCTCACCGGAATCCTGCGTTGGGTTCTGCTCCGGGCGAAGACAGTGAAGTGTGCAGGAAGCCCGGGCCGGGGGACGGGCCTGCGACGGAAGGACCGTGCCGCAGGCCTACACTCCGCCGCTCCTGGGCACCCAGCGGCCCCGCTCCAGCACCGGAGGATACAGCGCAGGTTCAGGCAGCAGGTACATTGCGTTTGTCCCGCGATGTTGGCGTTAGGCACAGGAACACGCCATTGAGCTGGATGGCTGGACAGAGTTTCAGAGCCGGGCGGCCATTTTAGTCGCCGGCTTGGCCACGCTCCCCTGGTTGGCATATTTAACTTACTTATAAGTCCCTAGTTTATGGTATCCATTGTGCCCAGGAGCTGTAATTTAGATGTCACTACTGGACTGCAGCACTTATTGTGCCACCACTTAAATGGCTATGTAAAACACAACGCTATGCCTGCCACAGCAGCCTAGCTGTGAAGTTTTAAATCTTCCATTTCGACATGTCAAAATCACCTTTTTGTAGGCCTTAACCTTTCTTTTGCGTAGTAAAATAGTAATAGTAGTATATCACCCCTAAAATAGACCTTAGGAGCCCTAAGGCTGAGTGTGTGGTTTTTAAAGTAGGGCATATCTATTTAATGTGTTTATATGTCTTTACTGTGAAAAAGGTGCCAAGCCCATTTTCACTGTACCAAGGCTGGCTGTGAGGTAGAAAGCACTTGGTTACTTTATTACACCTCATAAAGCTAACTTCAGATTGGCCCTAGCTAGAACACTACTTGATACTGATAACTGAAACTTCAAACACTCATTTGTATAGTTAAATTAAATCCATTTTAATGCCAAAGTTGAACTTTGATTAGCTATTTCTGAAATAATCACTTTAGAAAGTCACTATTTTCCTACCTAAAGCCTCTATTTTTCAGAGTTAATCCCCAACTGTCATCAGGCATGCCTGCTGGCCCCCGTGCAAGGCAGTATGAATATTCCCAGGAAGAGGAACAAAAAGGCCTTGATGGTATGGAGGTGTGACCTCCTTCTAACAGGATGGCCTAGGGGATGTGCCATCAATTGCACAAGCTTATAAGGGGCATCCCCTGTCACATGCAGATGTAACTGACAATGAGGCCTAGCCTTTCCATTTTCCAGATAGTCAGGATAGCACTAATCTCAGTGGGGGGAAGCCTGTTAGAGAACTGGTTTACAATGGGAGTTTCTCATTTTCCTAATCACTCCTCAGGAGTGCTCCCAGGCCTCTGCCCAGAGTAATAAAAGTTCTTCCATGTTTCTTTTTTGTCAGAGCAGTGTGCTGAGGTATTTTTAGGGCCAACCCCCAGGAAAGTATGTCAAAGTGGGCAGGGTTACCAGCCAAGCTAGCACCAGGCACTACTGCATACTTTCTTGAGAACAAATCTTGACCTGTGAAAGAAAGAAGAAGGAAAGCACCTGCTGTTGAACCTTTGGAGAAAGACCCTAAGGGCTGGACCTGCTCCCGCTTGTACCCAGGACACAGAAGTAGATTCCAAGGGTCAGTTGGCTGACCTCCTGTTAAGCTACTGGGCCACAAAAGCTGCAAGAAGCCTTTTTTTGCAAGGGCTCAACTGGCCAGTCCCATTTAGATTTGACCTGGACACTGCTGGTTGATTCTTACTCCTAAGTGGTGCCTGGACCATTGGCTTGTGCTAGAGTTTAGTCCTTTGACCCTAAAAACGACACAACTGGACACCTAAAACCTTTTTCGAAACTTTTCCTTCAGAGAACCAGCCGAGACCAGGACCGATGCTGAAGCCCGATACGTAGATCTGTAGCTTTGGAAATGGGCAAACCATCCCTTGTGGTCACTCCAAACCAGTTCTGGGTTAGCTCGCTCTCCCACTGAGTTTGGAGACAAATTGACTAGTAAAGTCGAGGGAGGCAGGAGTGAGCTACATCTGCCAGTGACAGGGTAGGCACCTTTTAGAGCTCAGAAAGGGGCTGGCACAGCTTCCATGCCATCCTGTTCAATGAAGAAAACATCTCTCCACTCCCAAGCTGTTTGTCCATTGTCTGGGAGCAATCTACATTTCACCACAGGGGAGTCATTCAGCAGCTAGGTGATACTGGTCACTGAAAGAAAGGCCCTTTTGTTTTAGGCCGAGGAATGATAACTTTCTAAAAATGTAATTTCTAAAATAGAAAAATAAAATCTGACTTGTCCATTAAGTTGGATTTTAAATTACTATAAAAAAGCGCCCTTGAATTATTTTTCTCACTGCTTTCAAACTGAAATTAAGCATTATCAGTTATAATGTCACCCAGACCCAAATTTATTAACCTTTCATGCAGCACAATGCAACAAGACACCTTGCTGCACTGTGATGCATGAAAGGGAGATGGTAGGAATGTGTCATATTTACCATCACATTGCAAATTTCTGCCCCTCATTGCGCTGGTAAACAATGTGCTGCCTTGAGCCCATGCAAGCACCCTTGAGGGTGCTTGTGTCATAGGCAGCATTGTTTTGGGCAGGTAGGAACACCTTTCTGCACAAAACCAATTATCTGAGGCTTTTTCCTCTTTCTTTTTTTGTAGAAAGAGTAAAAAACAGGGAGAAATGAACATGTTTCTCCTCGTTATGCCTCCTGTGGCAAAGCACAGCATTTTGTTGCATTCCTAGGTATACCACCCATGGTAAATCTGGGAATGCGCCAAAATCCAAGGGTGGATCCTTGAGAACTCCCATGATAAGCCTCCCTGGCACAGAGTGACGCAAGGCAGTGACTTGCGCTGCTGTGTGTTATTCCAGATTTACCAAGCACTGCAAGGCCATGCAAGGTGCCCTTTCATTGCTTAGTAAATCTGACTTTAGTGTTGGGCTTTCCCTGCGTTACCTTGAGCGACACAAGAGAAATGCAACACTAAGATAAATCTAGCCCGCAGTGTTTTCCTATGAGAGTGCCAGCCAGGCTACAGTGAAAATTGACTTTGGGAGTTCTTCACTGCCAGGATATGTAAAACATTAAATATATATCCTACTGCTTAAATATCATGTGCCCTTCCCTATATGCATTTAGGGCCTACATCAGCTCTACCTTATAAGTACTAAAAAGGTTTAGGCCTGACAAAGCTTTATTATGCCAAACCAAAATGGCACTTACAACTGCATTCCCAGGCTGCATATTCAGGGCCATATGTAGGTAAGTTAAATTTACCGATTCATAAATACCGAATTTTACCGAATCGGTATTTAGAAATCGATATTTCGGATGTACCTAATTTTTCGGTAAAATTAAAATTCGGAAAATGGTTACCGATTCCACAATACCGACCGGTATTCCGGAATCGGTATTTACCGAATCGTTATATACCGATTCGGTATTTACCGAATCGGTATTTACCGATTTGGAATTTACCGAATCGGATTTTCAAAAACACATCAATTGAGGAATCAGCCAATCATGTGCAACCCACACCCCACCCAACTAGGATGTGGCCACATCCAGGCAGGTGCACACAATCAGAACCCTCTGAAGAGTCTGGGAGTGCTGAGGAGTGCAACAGAGCCAGTGCCTGAACATTGTCAACTGATCCTGCACAATGTCCAGCCAGGACACAGATGGAGGTGAAAGGAAGAGGAAAATGAAATTCAGCCTGAAGGAACTGCAGGTACTTGTGGAGGAGGTGGTGAAGCAGCACAGTAAGCTTTTTGGAAAGCAGTCCGTGCAAGTTGCAGAATCGGAAAAAAGAAGGATCCGGCAAGGAATCCAGTCGCAGGTAAATGCCATTGGAGTGACCCCCCGGGACATTGATGTGCTGAAGAAGCGGTGGTATGACATCCGGATCATCACCAAGAGGAAGATGGCTGATCTGAAAAAACAGGCCAGCCAGACAGGAGGAGGAAGGAACAGGGCACCTGCCCTGACAGAACTTGAGCAGCTCGTGGAGTCCACGATAGAGCCTAAAAGTGTCGTTGGGATTGGGGATGCAGACAGCTCAGCCAGAGCTGCTACCAAAAAAGGTAAGAAGCATGCGCAGCATTGTGCCCCCCCTTCCCCTATCCCAAATCCCCAATTGGGCAATGTGATTCCCACTCCAGTACAGGTTTTTGTTCAGACCAGCAATGCATTATGGGTGATGTAGTCAGGGAAACCCCTATCATGACAGGAATCGCACCGAACAACAAGGCATGTGACACACATCTGCGATAATCAGGCACAGGACAATGAGAAAGTGTTGCAGAAATGTATTATGATGTGAGCAAAGCAGGGCTGCAGGTACACTGAGCTAATGTAAAGTTTCTGTCCACAGGCGACACATCGTGCAGGACTGCTCAGGAGAAGGGAGAGAGGGCACCCCAGAAGCACAGCACTGAGAAGGCCACCACGAGTGCAGGGCACACAACACCACCACAGCCAGCCTCACCACCACAGCCAGCCTCACCACCACAGCCAGCCTCACCACCACAGCCAGCATCGCCACTACTGCTAGCCTCACCAGCATCAACACCACCTGCAGTGGTGAGACCTAGGAGGCGTGCTGTTGCCAGACTGCATGTGTCCGAGTCCTCCTCAGAAGACTCGAGGGGGGATGAATCAACCACTGTGCCACTGGATGATAGCAATGCTGGTGTGCTGTCCACCGTTGAGGGAGCACACACAGGTGCCAGACGCTGCCGCAGGGCTCGTGTGAGCAGTCCACCTCCACAGGGTGAGAGCCATGGTGTCTTCGGAGGGCTGGAGGCAACCATGGTGAAGGTGCAGCGCCTACAAGGCAAGGCAATACAGTCGGTACAATGACAAATGAAGTGCCTCAATGATAAAATGAGCAACATTGACAGGGGCATTTCCTCAATGGCTGAGGGCATGAGGGAGATGGCTGCGGGCATGCGGGGCATGTCCCAGTTTGTGATGCTGCTGTGCAGTAAAATGGATGAGGACAGAGCAACACGGCGAAGGGAGAGGCAGAAAATGGAGCACCATACGAGGGCAGTGAACCGACTAGCTACTGCCACTTCTCTACTGTGCAGGCGCTCCATGGCCATGCAGGAGGGGCTTGCGCACTGCAGCACTGATGTTTCTAGGGGGCTGGTTAAGGTGACCACTGCTCTTGAGGTGCTGCTGACGAGCCAGTCTGCCAATACTGGTGCTGTGGATGTTGTGGACAGCGAGGACACGACCAGTCGGAGCAGCATTACCCCCCCTGTCACAGACACACGGAGGATCAGCAGACGGCATGGGGCTGCCACTGGTCCCACAGCCAGTGAGGACAGTCAGTCACTGGCATCCCACACTGTAGTGCGAGGCCGCAGACGCTGATGCAGCACACACTGCCAGGACAGAGTTGGGTGAAGTAACCCATGACTTCCTACAATGGATGTCACCAATTTGACATCCAGTTTGGCCGTTTGTGTTGTGGCGTAGTGCCCACAAATTAAAACTACGTCATTGCATCCAACAACTGGCTGTGTCTCCTTACTTACTTAGAAATAGTTGCATGTGATCTCTGCCCGTCTCTCTCTCCCATCTGTTGCTGCTGGCACAACTGCTGCGTTGGGCTCTGGTTGTGCAAAATCATCATCATCCTCCTCAAAATCTGTTATTTCCACTTCTGTACCTTTCTTTGTGGCAAGGTTGTGCAGCATTGCACAAGTAGCAATGATCTTGCAGCAGATGATGCGTGTGTACTGGCGTGCGCCTCTGCTCTTGTGGAGGCAGCGGAACCTGCTTTTCAATAGTCCAAACGTGCGCTCCACCACGTTGCGTGTTGATTTGTGTGCCACATTGTATCGTCTCTCACTCAGGGTTGATGGGTGTAGGTAGGGATTGAGTATAAATGACCGCACGGCATATGCACTATCGCCTAGGTGAGAAAGAGGGTGCCATTAGTCACATACACCAATACACATTCATCTGCGGTAAGTATAAGGGAGTGTTACAGTGATTTACCTAGCAGGTATCCTTCTCCAAATTCTCCCGCAACCAGGCGTGTGTAGATCCCACTGTTCTGGAAGATGTAGGAGTCGTGGGTGCTCCCAGGAAATTTGGCTACGATGTCAGTAATTATGTTGGCAGCATCGCAGATTACCTGCACATTTATGGAGTGGGTGGACTTTCTGTTCCAGTAGATATACTCAGTGGCTGCTGGTGGGCAGATTGGAATGTGTGTGCCATCGATGCAGCCTATGACATGCGGGAACTGTGCCATCTGGTAGAAGTCTGTCTTGGTTTTCAGCAGTTCAGCCTGTGTGTTTGGGAAGCTAATGTAGTGTTGCATTCTCTGCATCATGGCCTCCAGGAACTTCCTGAAGAAACGGGACAGGCAACTCTGGGATACCCCGCCTACCGCAGCTATCACCCCCTGGTAACTGCCAGATGCGAGTAGATGGAGGCTACACAGCACCTGCACATGTGGTGGTATGGCGTGCGCCCTTGTTGTTCAATGGTCCAGGAGTGGGTGCAAGTCCCTTATCAGGTCCATGATGGTTTGGGGGTGTAGCCTGTGCCTTTCATGTATCTCAGCCTCAGTCTGTTGGAAGAGTGTGATGCGCTGTCTGTAAATGCGCTCCTCCCGTCTTCAAATCCTCACACCTGCTGCCTGTAGACGTAGGCGCCTTGCAATTACATAGAGAGCCGCCATGGTGATCACGCTGTTGCATTTTAGGATTGCTTATATGCACTGTAGCTGATTACCACCTGCTTTCACTCAGTGTTAAATACTGACTCTTAAATACCGAATTTCATGCAATTCGGTAATACCGAATTTACCTACATCTCTTTTCTCGTTTTACCATTTCCTATTTACCGATTCGGTAAATAAGAATTCGGTAATTCCGATTCGGTAATTTAGAATTCGGTAAAGATGAATCGGTATTTACCGATTCATAATTACCGAATCCTGCTTTTTGGCCTCCTACATCTCAATCGCCTAAATACCGGTCGGTAACGTGATATTTACCGAATTTCGGCCGTTACCGACCGGTATTTAGCTACCTGCATATGGCCCTCAGAGAGGAGAGCACGAGCACTTTGACACTGGATAGATGGAGTAAAGTGTCCTACTGCCGATAAAATACTAGTTCAGTAAAAGAAGGCAAAAATCTGGGGTGACTGTACAGAAATGCCACATTTTCAACAGAGAGCTATGCTCTTGTATGCCTCACATAATTGCAACTGCATTCCTTCCTCTATACCTACTTTGAGGAGCCTTCCCCTCCTATAACTCCCTCACACAATTCTAGTTATGTTTCTAATAGTTACCACCATACTGAATTATTAAAAAAATAGCTATGTTGGGCTGCTAAAGATAAGTATTTATCAAGGCTCTAAGAAGACAAGGATCATGTTATCTAGATCAGCTTCAGCTCAAAATGTCAACAGCATATCATTGTCTCACAAACACTGTATTCCAGATTTGGGAATCTGTCTTTTCTGAGTGGTCACTTTGGATATATTTCATTTTGTCGGCCCCTTATTTGTGGTATAATGTCCCTCTGCATAGTGATACTTCTATTTAGCACCAAAGTGTGCCTGCTCTGTCCCTAAACCTGAAAGGTAAAATTTGTTTCACACTATTGGGTTCTTTAAAATTTTAGTAAGGCAGTTGTAAGATGGGGCAGAAACTGTACCAGCGGTATGGAAGTTAAATAAGATATGTGTCTGCAGTTTTAATCAATCTACTTATATGTCAAAATTATATGGACCCAGAGAACACCATTACTGTGCAGCAGTATAAAAACACTGCAGTGACAAATGGGAAGGAAACGTTCCTTTACCACCTAGACAATCTGCTTTTATACATTAGCTAAGTCAGTCCTAAAGAGTGGCTTGTAAGTCCATGGGCTGAGTGTTTAATATATAAAAGTGGGTAATGCTAGATATTGGGAAAAGTATGCCCCCACAGTAAGCAATTAAAAAAGTGGGTTGTCACTGTGTTGGCAAAGTAAAATTGTCCATGAATAAAAATTATTTTGTCCTATCTTGGTTTGCGAAATGGTTAGAGATGTCAATACAAATTTTTCTCCACTAAGATTTAAAAATATTTTTTTTAAATGTCATAACTTTAATGGAAAAGTAGATAAAAGTGTATGTTGTGTTGCATGAGAGTATACTGGTTTTGAACTGCTTTCCTTGCAGCCATGCTCTAGAGAATGAAAACAAGTCCCTGGCTGGCTATTTTCGATTATCCTCCTGGAAAGCCAGTGTCTTAGGTTCTGACATTAGGAAGGTATGAGTGGTGCTAACTGTGAGCATTTACAAGGGATTACACATTTTGGACTGGGACAGGCACAGTTAGCAACACAGAGAGTAGCGTCTACCACTCTTTCTTTAGAGTGGAGATCCCAAATAGGGCTATCAGGAACTACAAACATTTACTAACAAGGCAACCCTAGACTTTCTGTCTGTGCTTCCGGCAGGGAGAAAACAGTTGTAGCACTGGCAGAGGGTAGACCATCTCCTCTGCACAGAAAATTGGCTAAGAGGAGGTTCTGTATTCCTGCATCTTAAAGAAGGCACAAAGGAGTGGCTAAGAGGAGGCTCAATACTCAAGCATTTGGACGAAGGCAAGGGTTGTATTGGTTGAGGGAAACTGGGAAGCTTTGTAGCAAACTTAAAGAGGAAGTGTTGAAAAGGCAAGTGAGAGTTCTATGAGAAGGTAGACATTTCTGAGGACAGTGAATTCCTCACTCAGGGGTCTATTAGGATGGTGGTCGGAAAATCTCCCCCACCGCCATGGTAGCAGGAAAAGACCGCCCGCAAGGACCGTGACATAACCGCCGGTCCAATTAGGATGCTCCGCAGTTGAAATCCGACCGCGGCGCTCGGATTCTGGCGATTAAACATTGCGGCGGTTGCTGCTGCCAGCAGCACCGCCGTGGTGTGAAAAGGAGCATGTCATGCATGTCACTGCACTGCGTGGCAGGCACTGCACAGTGCCTGCCACCTGGTACAGGGACAGGCACCCCCTCAGTGCATCCACACACCCCCCACAACACATTGGGGGCCTACAATGGGCCCCTGGAGACATTCTCTGCATACCTTTCCTTGGCGGTTCCACCGCTGTGGAAAGGCTGGCTACCGCCGGCATCATAATCATGCTGGCGGAGCCAGGCCCTGCACCGGCATCATTGTAGCGGTCCAGTTCCACCCGCTAGGCATGCGTGCGGACTGGTACCGGCGGAAAAGTGGCAGGCGGAGATTCTCACCGCCATGGTCGTCACCGCCATGCTAATGGGACCGGAGGGTTGTGATCGCGGGCAGATGTCTGACGCCGGTCCGGCGGTTGCCACCGCCGACCCGGGGTGGCCACCTATCCGCCATCCTAATAGACCCCTCAGTGTCTAATTCACAAGATAAGGCACCTCACCCCCACTTCCTCACCATTTATTGGACCTGAGAAAACACCCACTGAAGAAAAAGAATCTGTCAGAAAGCTGGAAGAAAAAAGGAACAAAGGAGCCAATTTATATAACGGTGGTTGGCCCGCCGTTCCGCCATGAGGACGGAGTAAAATTCTCCATCCCCAAGACTGACAGTCCACCTACCAAATTTATAAATGACCGCCAAGCAGGCGGTCATTTATAAAGGCATTGCCAGAAACGGCTGTCATGGTGGTTCCTGTCAATGCATTTTACTCTTTGCAACAGGTCTTCATACAAACAATGCAGCCCTGTACCAGAAGGTATTTTTTTTCTTTTTAAAAGAAAATCCAAAATTTAATTTTTCTGGTGGGGGAGAGGGTATTATAGCGATTTTACTGTTCCTTACCACCAAGTTTTACCTGGCGGTAAGGAACAGTAAACAATTATTACATGTTTAACCATCTTAATTGGGCACACGGACATGTAGCCATTTCTCTGATTGGCCATTACTTCCAGGGCTGTTGGAAAAGTTTGGCAATGATCGAGACAGAGTGGTCTCCACCGTGCCAAACTGAAAGTCCTCTCGCAATTAAATTGGGTGGGCGGACCTTCATTTTGGCAGTATGTATACTCTGTTGCCATTGCGACAGAGTATATGTACTGCCAATATATAAATTGGGCCTAAAGTCTCCTGAGTCCAGATGGCACCCAGCCATCTCTCAAATTTTTAAGTGGTCACCCTCCTGTTACATGCTATAGGGACAGAAGAGTCAAAAGGACTCCAAACCACAAAAAGGCTCAGCTAACCACAGAAGATTTGACCATGCAGGAGACCTTACTGGAGATACCCCAACTTCCACCAATCCTGCTTTGAAAACCTGAGGGCTGCAAGAAATACCAAAAATGTTTTCCAGCACATAGAAGTTATTATGACTCAGTTCTTTTTCCACCTCCAGAGAACCAGTACAAAGCGCTGAGATTTCCCAAGGAAGGAAGCACCTTCAGCAGATGAGAATTCCAGGTTAATCCCTCCCTGAACATTTTTCTGTGAAGAAAAATAATCCAACAGGACGTTGTGGTGAAGGTATCTGGACTTATGGAAATCTCTTTTGCTAAAGATTCCATTCTTCCTCACTGGTGGACTTTGAGAACCAGAAAAGTGACTTTGTTTGAGGGTAAAACACAGCTAAGTTGGTGAATCTATCTCATGGTTACAAGGGAAGAGAATGTGGTATAACAGCTAGTGAGGTTGACCTCAAATCTAGAGAACCGGGTTCGAGTCTCGGCAATGTCGCTCAACATCCTGTGATTCTGGGCAAATCACTTAATCTCCCCGTGCCGTTCAAAAATGAATGTGTCCTTGTGTAAAAGCAACTGGTGCTCATGTAAAGGGCTCTGATACCTTCGGGTCAAGTTTGCGCTATTAAAAAACAAAAAAGTCCTCGACAGCTACGAAATCCTACATTCTCCTGCTCAGACAATTTTATAACCAAACTGAAGGCTTCAGTGAGAGCTTGTCAATGATGTATCAGACTTTGAGGGATCCTGATGGCGAATTTAGAGCTCCAGAAAATAAACTAAGCCAGAAGGTAAATGCTTTGACCAGTGTGAGTCTCTTGGCCTCTCCTAAGCCCGGGATTGACCTGAATGCATGCCTAGGCCTCAGCCAAGTCTGAACTGTGACTTCAGACTGGCTCTATTTGTTTTCTTGGTGCCTTCTGCCCTTCTTGTTTTTTAATCATATCTTTGGCTCCTCTTCTCCTACTTTATTTTCACATCTGTTTGCCTATTATTTTTCTGGATTTTTCTACAATATTTTGTGTGTTCTTTTGTGTATCACCAGTACATTTGAGAGAGGCTTTGCTTTCCTCAATTACAAATCAGTGCTCATCTTTGTAGAGGCGAGAGGTAGGAAGAGCCTTTACAGAGATACATGTAGACAAATGTTTTTGCCACCCTCAAATTGCAAACAGCTACCTGACAATACAAATATCAGAGAAGACATGGACATGTAAGTGTGGACTTGCATTCTCGGTGCCTGAGTTAGTGCTTCGTAGGGTTTGTTAGAATAATTTGCTTTTAATTTATTTTTCTTTATAACTTTACATTTTCCTCAAAGCTAAGAATCAAAAATTAAAAAATTTCCCACCAGGAGCCACGCTTATCTCGAGATTTTTTAATTTCAGAAAGAGGATATGTATTTTCCTCAACACATCTTAGAATATTTAAATGTGTCTTATAAAAAGCTTCATCTAGCTCTTTATCACCATCTATTTTAACATCCACCGCAGTATAAAACATGCCTGGAAACATGTCTGGAAACCTTTGCAGAAATGACAGTCCCTGATATTAGCATTACTGACAGTTGTTTCTATAATATTGAGGACATGTTTTGAGATTTTGATGAATAGCTGGCATTCAGCAACAAGAGGGAGAAGTATTTGTTGTTAATTTCCAGAAGTAGTGCATATATATGAAAATTCATTATAATCAGGGCCCCCTGGAAATATGCAGCAGGGTTTACTGTATTTTGCAGCAAGAAAAGACAAAATATGCAGTGTAATGAGACACATTTTGTTATACCACAGTAGTTCATCATTTTTTAGATGTTAACACTCTTAACTGGGCAAAAGTTTCACCTCATTAGTAACAGTTTGTCACCCAAATACAGCAATCATTTATAATTCCTAGATCAAGGAAAACATTGGGTGACTATATATGTGTTATGATTGCCAGGAGGTTCCGCAGGACCGTCAGGAATCTGGAGAGAATACCTCAGCCTTCCCCTGTGGCCTTCCGACTCTATCAGACTCTAGTGCAACGGATGGCACACCAGGGGAAAACAGGAAAACAAAACAAGGAAAGACGGGGATACTTCTAGTAGGAATGAGGGCTCCACGTCTGGGACAGGTGAGGCTGGATGCAGCTGTAGGAAAAGAAGGGTTAAATCAGCCTTTACATTTGTGATGCTTCCCTGATACTAAAATGAAACCCCTTGTCACACATACCATCATGAGGCTAGTTCTACGCGGGTAGTGGATACATAGAATAGTGACAATGTAGAAGGTCCTGCACAACAGAAGAATACGTAATTAGAAAGGGGTTAACCTCCTACTTATAAACCACACAGTTGTAATGTTCTCCACTTACCCCCACTATGCTACGGTAGAACTGAGAGCGTATTTGGTTTAAATCTGCCTCGGGTAACGGTGTTTGTTCTGTACCTAAGCGTGGAATAATCAGCCAAAGGAATATGAACAGTAAGTAGCCCCCTTAATCACCCAATATCCTGGCAAACATAGATATTTTATATATAGAAACAGAGGCAGCGCAAAGTGCTGTTACCGTAATTCTGACGTGAAGAGACTATAATGCCAAGTGGTTCACGCAAATATCCCAGAGTAATCTCCAGACACTTGTAGGACTGCGGGACACCCCGACTCTGCCAGACAAGGAGCACTCAGGTGGGACCCCGCACACAGCGAGGACAGGACAAGCACGAGACAATAATGCAGGGGAAGGAACGAACTGAGAAAAAATAATAAAGAAACAAAATAGAAGGGGAAGGGGAATGAGGCTAGGTTTCAAATGCCTCCTTCCTCCCAGGTCCAGAGCGTATGGCCAGAGCTCTGCCCGGCTGGATGTAAACGCCGAGATTCCAGGTGAAACACCCGGTGGAAGGAGCCTTCAACGGGACACCGAACTCTGCGTCGGTCAGAATCTCCCGATGGAGCGGGGAGATTCAAGGAAAGTATCCCACACAAGAAGTGGACTCAAAAGTCCTGCGGGATTGTGCACCAGCGATAGAAGTGCTAGCGAGTCAAACTCTTCCTCCAGTACTGAGAACGCTCAGTGTAAACCGGAAGAAGATGAAACGGAAGTCAGGCACAGCGGAACGGACGGAAATGGAGCCAAGAGCTAGAACGCTAAGCGCGTTCGTGAGCGTTTACGCTCCTTTTATACTCGTACTGTCACAAGGCAGGGCTACGGGGCATGACAATATGATTTCCTTTTTAGGTTTAAATCTGTTTATTGTTTTACAAAATAAACCAACTACATCCATAGGCTAGTAGTTCTGATATAGCACACATGAACATAACTCAGAAAGAATGATCCCTCCTCCCAACGTAGGGGTCCATTAGGATGGCGGTCAGAAAGCCATCCTGACCCCCATGGTGGCGGAAATGAACCGTCCACAGGTACCGCGGCAAAACCGGCGGTCAGATTAGAATCAACCGCCAGAAAAATCCGACCGCGGCGGAATGATTCCACACAAGACCGCCTGTAGGGGGCGGAGAAGGTGAAAATCCGTCCACGACGGTCAGATTAGTGGCGGAAAAACCCAAACCCGCCTCAAGGCCAGGGGAGTGACCGCACGCACAATTAGGATACCTTCAAGGTGACAACGGAATGATCAGCTGTTTCCGACCGCCACAATTGCAAACAGTGATGAATGGGAGAGCCAGCGGAAGGGCTGTTGCATACCCACCGCCGCGGTTGCACCAGAACTATTATGGCGGTCGAAAAAATACCACACAACAAGGCCACCAAGTGCACACATCAAACTAGCTCAGCTACCAAAGACACCTAGCACACCCCAAGGACACACCCCTATGGCAACTAACAAAATACTAATCCCAGGACAACCCACACAACACACCTGACAGCAATACTCCATTTTGACACACCCACATAGCTGAGTATAAAACCTGCCTCATCCCTGACCAGAATCCTTTGCACTACTCCAATCCTGAAGGAACTAAACCCTGCAGCACATTGGATAGGCAAAACACCACACATCTCACCAGCACAACAACACACACACACACATCACCTACACCACTGCCACCACCCAAACACTTGTACCTCAAACCATTTGCACATCACACACCATAGCACAAAAGAAAATGCCCAAATTCACTGACAATGAGTTGTCACTCATGACAGATGAGATAATCAGAGTAGAACCACAATTGTTTGGTAACCTGGGCCAACAGACACCATTAGCCACAAGAGCACAAATGTGGAGAAAGATAGTCAACAAGGTCAATGCAGTAGGGATCACCCCGCGCACCAAGAATTAGATCATGAAGCGTTGGCATGACCTGAAGAGGCAGGTGATACAGAAGAACTACAAGAACCGTAAGCTGGCTCAGATGACTGGTTGTGGCTCTCCCATTCCACCAAGAATATTCATTGCATGGGAGGAGAAGGTGCTTGCCATAGTGCATCCAGAGAGTCTCACTGGAGTAGCCGGGGGAGTGGAGGCTAGTAAGTACAAACAAATATCTACCATCACACTGCTATGTACTGTCTTGCACAACTACAAAGCTACACCTACTAGGCCAAAATCCATTCATCTGCACCACACACTCCCCAACACATGTCTCACAGATCCAACATTCACTCTCTCTCATTCACCCCAAAGGTAGCTAGCAACATTCCCTGGGTTGCATGTGTACAGGGAGCCAGCACTACAACTCCCACCAGAGCCCCTGTCCCACAGCTCAGCAAGATGGAGCACTCCCACCACCCCACTCAAAAGCATGTGACAGACATTGTATTTCAACAACCAAACTTACCGGTAGGTAGCCATCTTCACAGGGAGGGGGGTTTGTGTTTAGAAAGCCAGCACCACATCTCCCAGCAGGCACCCTTGTCCCATAGCTGAGCAGGATGGAGCAAACCCACCACCCAGAACCATGTGGCAGCCATTCTATTAATCACATCAAACTTACAGGTAGGTAGCCATCTTAACAGCGATGGGTGTTTGCTCACAACAAACTTACAGGTAGGTAGCCATTTTCACAGGGAGGGGTGTATGTGGGTGGGAAGCCTGTACTACAACTCCCAACAGGCCCACTTGTCCCACAGCCCAGCAAGATGTAGCATTTCTACCCCAGCCAGAAGCATGTGGCAGCAATTGTATCTCACCAACCAAACTTACAGTAGATAGCCATCTTCACAGGGAGGGGTGTCTGTGGGTCGGAGGCCAGCACTACAACTCCCAAAAGGCCCCATGTCCCACAGTCCAGCAACATGGAACACTCCCCCCCAGCCAGAAGCATGTGGCAGCCATTGAATCTCACTCATCAAACTTACAGGTAGGTAGCCATCTTAACAGGGAGGGGGTTGTGGCTAGGAAGCCATCACTACAACTCCCCCCAGGCCCCCTGTCCCACAGCTCAGCAGGATGTAGGACTCCTACCATCCAAGAGCCATGTGCAACCAATCACTTCATCTGCTCCACAGGTAGGCAGCCATCTTAACAGGGAGGGGTGTCTGTGGGTGGGAGACCAGCATTACCACTCCCAAAAGGCCCCCATGTCCCACAGTCCAGCAACTTGGAACACTCCACCCCAGCCAGAAGCGTGTGGCAGACATTGTATCTCACCAACCAAACTTACAGATAGGTAGCCATCTTCATAGGCAGGGGTGTTTTTGGTTGGAGGGCAGCACTACTACTCCCCTCAGTTCACCTTGTCCCAAAGCTGAGCAGGATGGAGCACACCCCCACCCAGAACCATGTGGCAGCCATTGCATTGCTCACCTTAACCTAACAGGTAGGTAGCCATCTTATGCTCTCTTGTCCCACCCCTGAGCAAGATGGAACAGTCCCCCCACACAAGAGCCATGTGTAACCTATTCCCTCACTCTGTCAACTACAGAGGAAGTTAGCCATTTTCACATGGAGGGGTGTTTGTGGGTGGGAAGCCTGTACTACAACTCCCAAAAGGCCCCCTTGTCCCACCCCTGAGCAGGATGAGCACCCACCCAGCCAGAAGCATGTGGCAGCAATTGTACCTCCCCAACCAAACTGACAGGTAGGTAGCCATCTTCACAGGGAGGGGTGTGTGTGTGTGGGAGGCCAGCACTACAACTCCCAACAGGCACCCTTGTCACAAAGCTGAGCAAGATGGAACACTCCACACACTCACAGCCATGTGGCAGCCATTGAATCTCAGTCATCAAACTTACAGGTAGGTAGCCATCTTAACAGGGAGAGGGGTGTGGTTGGGAGACCAGCACTACAACTCCCAACAGGCACCCTTGTCACAAATCTGAGCAAGATGGAGCACTCCACACATCCACAACCACGTGGCAGCCATTGAATCTCAGTCATCAAACATACAGGTAGGTAGCCATCTTACCAACGAGGGAGGTGGGTGGGAGGCCAGCACTACAACTCCCAACAGGCACCCTTGTCACAAAGCTGAGCAAGATGGAGCACTCCACACACCCACAACCATGTGGCAGCCATTGAATCTCAGTCATCAAACTTACAGCTAGGTAGCCATCTTAACAGGGAGGGGCGTGTGTGGGTGGGAGGCCACCACTTCAACTCCTAACAGGCCCCCTTGTCCCACCCCGGAGCAAGATGGAGCTCTCCCCCCAGCCAGAAGCATGTGGCAGCCATTGTACCTCACCAACCAAACTGACAGGTAGGTAGCCATCTTAACAGGAAGGGGGTGTGGGTGGGAAGCCAGCACTACAACTCCCAACAGGCACCCTTGCCCCCCTGAGCAGGATGGAGCACTCCACCATGCACCCAGAAAGATGTGTCAGAAATTACTCCCAAATGTGCTAACAGAACAGGTAAGTAGACAGTGCATGCACCCCACCATTCCTCTCCAAAAGCATGAAGCCATATGACAACATCAGCCCTCACATCCCACCAAAATTGTCCCAGAACCAATTGCCACTTACAGTGTGCAGACAGCTAAGCGTATGTAACTGTCACAGAAACCAAAGTGTGGCTCACCAAATCACATTATGGAGAAATTCAGTGCACAATCATGCACAGCACTGAATGCTATCTGTGAGTGCCATGGGGGCAGAGCATCAAGGACCATATGAAAACAAAGCAAGCATGGTCTGTAGTACAAATAAAGCAAAGGATATGACATGACAAAGATATGCATGAGATAGCAATGGCTAGGTCGTGCTCAGATGTTACGTTTGCCATGCAGAGTAATCAACAAAGATGCTTCACATAAAGTCGTTGTGCCACTAGTCGTTAGATCACAACATGTCCGTGTAATCACAAAATATGCACGTGGCACATGGTATCTATTGACATGTCACACCATGGACAAGTAATGTCTGTACCTCCACATCATGTCATGATGCACAGTACTGTGCAGGCATACATTGTGATAACTAGTAAACAGTGTGGTGTATAACCTGTAAATAAGATACATCTAACACCAAGCTTGAGGGGTGCACTTCAATGACCACTTCCCCTCTGTTCCACAGGTGACCAAGAACTGACAGCAGAAGACGATCACACCAACCTGCAGAGCCAGTCTCCACCCCCTGTACATGGACTCTCTGATGCTGACTCCCTGGATTTCGAGGATGCAGAGCCAGATGTCGGCCCATCAGGCATGCCAGGGTGCATCAGGTCCCAGGACCCCATTGTCCCCCCAGCCACCACATCAGCAACAACAGCTATGCTGACCCCTGCTGTAACGACCTGTGCGGACTCCACCATCTCCCCCGCTGCCTGCAACACTCTCCCTGCCTCAGGGGATGACCACCCCACAATCTAAGGAGAGCAGGGAGAGTAGGCAGGTGCTTAGAGTGGTGACACCACAGGTCCGGGACACCAGGGCAGGTGGGAGGGCAACTGGGTGTCAAACCCAACCGGACACTGGGACCGAAGCCCTGGCCAACATCGCCAGAGTCCTTGGGGCCTATGAACGAGCCCAGGGACACACGGACCAGGCTGTGGAAGATTCCGGTGAGCTCTGCCTGCTGCTGAGGTCCATAGACACCCGCATGGGCCAAATTGTGGACCACTTGGGCCAGCTTATGGCGGTTCTGAGAGACAGGCCTGGAGCCCAAACAACAGCTCCACCTCCCTCGAGTGGCCCGCAGGATGACATTTCCCCAACCTGCCTAGAGGCCACAGAGAGGAGGGAGTGCTCAGACCCCACTGAGCCCGCAGCAGAGGGCCCCACCTGCCAAACGTTCAAGGGGCCGTCCAAAAAAATCCCAGGGAGGATCCCGTGGCAAAGCACCAGCCAAACGCCAAGCAAGGAGCCAGCCATGATGGCACCCCTCTTCACCTTGCCATTGACTTTGTTGACTGTCCTTCCCCACACTGCCAGGTTAATGGCATCTGTCTTTTGGACTGGGTCACCACATCAATGTGGTGACTACTCGATTGTCTCATCTTCCATCACTGACAACTCATTGATTCACTTTCCACCTTTTTGTAAATATTCACTTCCCTGTCACATATACCCATTGTAAATAAACACACTTTACACACCTATGTGTTTGTGTCAGCTCCATGTTTATGATAGGATGCACAATGTTGACTCTGTTTACAATGTACCAGCAGCAGTGATTGTTTTGAGCCATTGAGAGGCTGAAGGGACCTAGGAAAACACGAGAACACTATTCACTTGTCTGGTGTTCGTATCACACCCATTACACAACACTTGTCATAAAGGTATTCAAATCTGCGCACATTACAATGAGCAACTGTACCAACATAGACATCCTGTAGCTGTGCATAACTACCTACCCTGTCCAAAAACATTAGCAGCCAGCACAGATTCAACAACAGGGAGCAGTCACAAAGCTAACCTTGGCCTTTTCAGCAACAACAAAATCTGCAGACAATGGCACCGTTGTACGTCTTCACTCACCTTCAAGGAAAGTAGTGTTTGATGAGCTGTTGACGCAGGTCGACACCTTCCTCCTTTTAACTATCCTCGTCACTGGATATGTGTGGGTTTGCAGGCGGAGGCCTCGGCTGCTCATCATCGTCCAGGAGGAGGGGGATCTCCTTGCGCAAGGCCAGGTTGTGGAGCATGCAGCATGCAACGCCGATCTGACGCACCTTTTGGGGAGAATACATCAGTGCACCTCCGGTCTTGTCCAGGCAGCGAAATCGTGACTTAAGTAGACCAAAGGTACGCTCCACCACACGACATGTCCTTCCATGGGCATCATTGTAGCGGAAATCCCACAGGGTCCTGGGATTCCTCAGTGGGCTCAGCAACCAAGGCTGGTTGGGTTATGCAGAGTCACCTAGGTGAGAGAGACACAGACCAATGTTGTAATCCAAACAGTAGCTTAGAACAGCATGTCACACATACAGAACACTACTTGACTCTGCGTACTCACCCACAATTCACGCATGCTCTGGATGCAGATTTGCCATCAGCTGTTGTACGATGCTGTTACGCAGGATGTCGGAGTCGTGGGCTGATCATTGAAATTTGGCACAGACATGGGAGATTATCATATCCGCTTGGCATACCACTTACACACTGATGGAATGGAAATTCTTCCTTTTCCTGTAGGAGTGCTCACATGCCTGTAGTGGAACCAGGCCAACATGTGTCCAGTCAATGGCACCAACAACATTACGGATGTGGCCAAGGACATAAAAATCACCCTTCACAGCCACCAAATCATGCCTCCTGGGGAAATGGATGTATTGGTTCCTGTATGTCATCATAGCGGACAGGACTTCAAGTAGCACCATGCTGAATATAGGTTGCGACATCCCACCTGCGGTGGACACCGTGTACTGGAACTAACCAGTAGCAAAGAAATACAGGGCCGCCATCACCTTACACGTTGGTGTCAGAGCAGTCGGATAGGTTCTACGAGGCCTCAGATGGCGCTCCAACAGAGCACATAGGTCTTGAAGGGTAGGTCGATCCAGAAGGAATTTCCATATGATGTTCTCATCCTCTACCAGCACTGTGATCGGACGATACACATTTGGTCATCTCCTAGGTGAGATGAAAGGGCACACATGTCAATTAAATCTCTTTATGTGATGTGTCCAACATCTTACGTGTTCAGTGAGACAGTGCCAACAATGACTGGCAGAAACACTTCAGCTTACAGCACAACTCACATTTAGGGACACCTTGATCTAAACTATTTGCACACTTGTCTAGTATTCACACAGTGAGTACCCCCAAAACAGAATCAGACTATGTGAATTCCAAAAGGTACATTGCAACATCTTGTGTCACCATCCCTGAGAGTAGTTGACACAACATATGTGTGAGACAGCAACACTGCTAGCCTCTACATAGCTGCTGTACCTGCCACATCTACTTGTCTAAGTCAGACAGGGCACCCAGTCACAAAACAATGTGCACAGTGTGTGCACAAAGAGCAAGTATTATCATGAGTTCAGCAATTTACATAGTGAAATAGGCACATTATGTGGTCATACTTTCATTACTGTTTGTCGCTTAGCCATCTCACACATTGAAATGTGTACACATGTGCGAGTCCATCACACCACAGATCTGTGTAGATGCACAACAATTTCATGAGTGACATGTGAGGGAGTACATGCCCGTGCAGGTAATCTTGTGTACTGACATGGCATGTGTAGTCATCAGTGGGCTAAATGTCACACTAGCATTCGTTAGCACTATCTGGTGGCATGATTAATGTGTCTACTGTACAATGTTGAGAACTGGCCATTGCCACTGCCACAGCATGATGTGTCCATAGGTGCCATAAGTGTGCTCCGCCTACACAATCACGGCCATAGGCACCAATGTCAGGCAGCCAAATTGTGGTAGCGACTGCCTGGCCCCTGCGGTGTGCCACCGCCAATGCCCACCGCAATCGCGGTAGTGATGTACACATTGTAAACTGGCGGTTGGTGTGCTCCGCCAACACAATCACGGCCATGGGCACCAATATCAATCGGCCAAATCATGGTAGCGACTGCCTGGCCCCTGCTGTGTGCCACCGCCAATGCCCACCACAATCGCGGTAGTGATATACACATTATAAACTGGTGGTTGGTGTGCTCTGCCAACACAATCACAGCCATGGGCACCAATATCAAGTGGCCAAATCACAATAGCGGCCGCCTGGCCCCTGCGGTGTGCCACCGCCAATGCCCACCGCAATCGCGGTAGTGATGTACACATTGTAAACTGGCGGTTGGTGTGCTCCGCCAACACAATCACGGCCATGGGCACCAATATCAAGCGGCCAAATCACAATAGCGACCGCCTGGCCCCTGCGGTGTGCCACCGCCAATGCCCACCGCAATCGCGGTAGTGATGTACACATTGTAAACTGGTGGTTGGAGTGCTCCGCCTACACAATCATGGCCATGGGCACCAATATCAATCAGCCAAATCACGGTAGCGGCCGCCTGGCCCCTGCGGTGTGCCACCGCCAATGCCCACTGCAATCGCGGTAGTGATATACACATTATAAACTGGTGGTTGGTGTGCTCCGCCAACACAATCACAGCCATGGGCATCAATATCAAGTGGCCAAATCACGGTAGAGACCGCATGGCCCCAGCGGTGTGCCGCCGCTAATGCCCATGCCCTTACAGCCAAAGGGAAACGCAATCGCAGTAGCCAAATGCATTTTTGAAAATCGCGGTAGGCGTGCTCCACCACCACGGGCCAGGTCATTGGATGCAATTGCAAAATGCACGATCGCGGTAGCAACCGCCTGGCGCCTGCGGTGTGTCACCGCCAATGCTCATGTCCTTACAGCCAATGGGAAATGCAATCGCGGTAGCTAAATGCATTTTTGAAAATAACGGTAGGCGTGCTCCACTACTGCGGGGCTGGTCATTGGATGCATTTGAAAAAGGCTGACCTGGAACACCAATTGCAGCAGCTTAGTACCACTGAAACCACCCCAGGGGGCTATATATGAGTGGGAGAGAGGGATACATTTCCACTGCTTCCAGACACTGCTGACTGACACCCTTCACCACCAACTGCTGCTGTTCCTGTCTCCTGTACCCAGTGATGGCGAGGACTGAGAACATCAGGACCCGTCCCTTCACCACAGAAGAGCTTGAGGTCCTGGTGGACGAGGTGCTCTCACAGTATGGGAGGCTATATGGGGCTCCTGATGTCATGGTAAGTGTTTCAGAGTGAAAGTAGGGGAGTGCAGGGAGTACACACATGAAGTTGATCTGCTGCAGTATGTGTTTGAGAGTAAGGGTATATGTGATACATTGTCTAGCATGCTGACTTCAGGGGAAAGGGGTTTGTGTCCAATTTTACACATCTCCCTGGCAGCATCTCATGATGGGAGGGACATGCAGTATTTTTGCAGCCATGCAGTTACACTGCAAGTTTGGTAAGTGGGAGTCAGGACTTAAATTGCCTGTGTTAATGGATGTTTGGATCCATGAGGTTCGTCACAGGCTCATCTGTGACATTACAAACGGTTTCCGTCCAGAGGGTACTGATGGAAGTGTGTTTGACTCAATATTGCCACCATGGATATGTCAGCAGTATGCACAAGAGTGAAATGCATGAGGGTGACACTCTTGTGGGAAATTCACCTATGACATAGCAGATTGTTGTACTTCTGAAACGTCCACCTTCCATTTTCATCATATTGTGTACTGACTCACATGTGTAGGCACTGTTTGCCCTCTCATATTGTACATGCATGGGACAGTTCTGATGGCACACATTAGACCACAGTGTGAGCACCCCTGGCCTGCGCAGTTACTGCCAAATTTGTCAGGGACCCATCACTGTAATGACAGAGTGAGACATATGGGTTGTCTGCTAGCCAAGTCCATAATGAGCTATCTTAGGCCTGTGGATTGCACAAGACAGACCTTGTGATAAGGGTGTGAGATTGTAAGATCATGGCCCTATATGTGACCTCCATGACACAGGTAGCCATTCCCAGGCCAAGGGCATTGAGGGGTGTGCACTGTTGGTCACAGTGAGTCTGCCCCAAAACATCATTTGCAAGGTAAAGTATGTCTTGCTCCCTCACATACTGCATTGCAGATGTGGGCTTTCTTCACCTTGCTTTATGTGCTGGCATTCTGCATGTGTATGAGTTGGCCAGGTACTGTGTCCATACTCATACCTGCATGCATCTAGGTATGATTATCTCATGCTAATGTACTACGTGTCATGCTGTATTGTCTCTGCTAAACATATCTGAATAGATGTGCTGTGTGTGTGCTTACTCCTGTTCTGAGACACAGTGGCACATAAACCAGTGTCACTGAAATTTCCTCTCCTTGTCTCCCATGCCTGCAGCTCAAAGTCCACCAGCGTAGGCCGTATGGAGGGCCATTGCACGCAAGGTGCGGGCTCTGGGTGTCTCCAACCGACGGCACACACACTGTCACAAGAGGAGGGATGACATCTGCAGACTGAGCAAAAACGTGGCAGAGATGACGCTGGGGCTGCTCAATCGGACTGCCAGGTTGGCGTGCAGGAGCATGACACGACTAATGGCCCACATCTTAGCTGTGACACAGCCTGAGATGGATGAACGTTTGAGGGCCCAACAGCAGCAAGCTGGGGGTGAGTATTCTGGAACGGGTGACTTTGGTTGTGAGAAACTGCATGTATTCCAACCCTGGTCCAGTGATGGGCTCTGTGGTGTTGCTAGTGTGATGCAATGGCTTGTAAGTGGCCTCTGTGTTGGGTGCAGCTGTCATGCATTTTGGCTACATGTACCTTTTAATGTCATTGATGTAATGGCCCTTGCCGTTGCATTCTGAGGTGTGGCCTTATGGCATCAGCTTCATTAGGGGAGTCAGGGACATCCCATGGCAGTGAACGGCAGTGTGCCTCATCTGAGTGTGCTTTTGTCAATGTGTGCAGTGCCTGACCTCGAAATTGTGAGAACAACACATCTGACACCAATGTGCAGCTGTATTTGTGCACAAAAGCATGATATGGTGGATGGCAGGAGCTCATGGCCATTGCTAAATGACAATTTGGAGTCTGTATCTGTGTTGTTCCCTTATGTTGACTGTGACAAAATGTTGGGATGTGCATCTTTTTCACCCACAGAGACCTAGGTATGCTCACAGTGATCTGTATGTCAGGTCACACGGCAGCACAGGCAAGCTATTTGGCTGTGTGGACATCACATGGGTCAATGATGCCAAGTGTGCATGCTACCAGCCTTCTTTTGAGTTATGAATTAAGGTTGCAGAATGTTACTGCACAGGGTGTTATGCAACTTGGGGGTATCATCATCTTGTTTTGTGCTTTGCTTGCATATGATGTTTGTGTTTATGGCACTAAACTGAACCTACATCTCTGACTCTTGCAGCATCTACCGAGGGCACAGAAGGACATGGGACGGACACCAGTGGTGAGGCATCTTGCACGACAGCTACACATGATCTCACTGACACTGATGTGACCAGCGCCTCGGAGGGGGACTGGAGTGTCCTTGAGGAATCCCCCCCCGGAAACACCAATCTCTACGTCATCTGACGCCAGCGGTGACACCTCGATGTTGGCGGGCACGGTGAGTGGGAAATCTGCCTCCTCTTCCACCACACAGTGTCCAGTGCCCACCCTCCCAGCTACTTCCACTTGTGCTGCGAGGTGCCCGCGGCCCTAGGAAGGGAAGAGTGTCCTTCCCCCCAGGCACCACTGCCCCTGCCCCTGTCTCCCCTGCTGCCCTCAGTGTTGAGGCGGTGGACCTTGTGTGTCAGCTGTGTGTGGGTCAGACGTCTCTCCTGAATGCCTTCCAAGACCATGACAAGAGGTTGGCACAGGTAGTTGCCTTTATGAGGGCATTCATTCAGACGTGGGTGGGCTACACAGGACTGTCCAGTCTTTGCCGTCTACAGTGATGGCAGCCTTTCAGCTGTCACAGGCTCAGAGTCCTGCTCCGGTCCCTTTGGCAATCCCCCTGCCAGTGGCTACATCTGATGATAGTGACCACAAGCCACAGCCCACAGGCTCCAGGTACACCACACGCAGTACACAACAGCAGCAGCCCGAGCGGGTGAGAGGACAGACACCATACCCCAAACAAACTAAAGTGACACAGGAGCGCAAAGGCAAAAGCCCTTCAGGTGACACTCAGGGGCATCAAGCCAAGAAGCAGGCCTCAGGCTCACATGCCTCAAAATCAGCCCCATCTAAGGACACTCCTGTCCTAAAAGTGTCTCCTAAAGACAGGCAAACAGTTGCTGTGCCTGCTGTGAAGCTGGTGCCTCCTAAGAGTCTGCAGAAGAAGCCCTCTAAGGCAGATTCACCCACAACCTCAACACCCCCCACACCCCTGTGAAGCTGGGAAAGGAGGGCACTGTAGGGGATTCACCTGGTCAACAGGGGATGGAGGGGAAAAGGCAAGTCCAGGCCAAACATACTGCCAGATCCAGCAGATCCCCAGAGGGAGGGCCAGCACCTGCACTGATGCTCCTGTGGTGGAGAGTGTGCCTGTTGTGCCTGCCCCACTTCCCACTCCTACCAAGACAATTGTTACCTATAAAATCCACAGAAGTAGAAAGGCACTCCTCTACATTCTCCCTCACACAGTATGTCTCACGGCAGCATGTCTCCGCTTCCACGTGCCACCACATCACCCGGTCCAAGCAGCCCTCTGGCTCCCAAAGCCACTGATGCCTCTACCTCAGCTGGTCCCCTCTCTCGCAGGTCCAGTCCTCCAACTGTCCATGACGATCAGCCACCTCCCAGTCAGACTGACAGCCAAGTCTGAGTCTGAGTCCCCCTCCTACCCCTACTCTCCCACAGTGGTGCCTGGACTGCCCATTTGTATCCCCCTAGCTGTGTTGCTTCCCATTGCAGTGTACGGTGTCACCCATTCCCTGTGCTGGTTCTCATGCACACATGTGTCTACTTTGAACTATGGACTGGCCACTGGCCTTGCTGTTTTATACTGTGTTTGCCCATTCTCTGTGCAGCTTCTCATGCACATATGTGCCTAGTTTGACCTATGGATTGGTCACTGGCCTTGCTGTTTATTACTATGTTTGCCCATTCCCTGTGCAGGTTCTTATGCACACATGTGCCTACTTTGAACTATGGACTGGCCACTGGCCTTGCTGTTTATTACTGTGTTTGCCCATTCCCTGTGCAGCTTCCCATGCACACATGTGCCTACTTTCAGCTATGGACTGGCCACTGGCCTTGCTGTTAATTACTGTGTTTGCCCATTCCCAGTGCAGCTTCTCATGCCCACATGTGCCTACTTTGAACTATGGACTGGCCACTGGCCTTGTTGTTTATTACTGTGTTTGCCCATTCTCAGTGCAGCTTCTCATGCACATATGTGCCTACTTTGAGCTGTGGATTGGTCACAGGCCTTGCTGTTTATTACTGTGTTTGCCCATTCCCTGTGCAGGTTCTTATGCACACATGTGCCTACTTTGAACTATGGACTGGCCACTGGCCTTGCTGTTTATTACTGTGTTTGCCCATTTCCTGTGCAGCTTCCCATGCACACATGTGCCTACTTTGAGCTATGGACTGGCCACTGGCCTTGCTGGTAATTACTGAGTTTGCCCATTCCCAGTGCAGCTTCTCATGCCCACATGTGCCTACTTTAAACTATGGACTGGCCACTGGCCTTGTTGTTTATTACTGTGTTTGCCCATTCTCAGTGCAGCTTCTCATGCACATATGTGCCTACTTTGAGCTGTGGATTGGTCACAGGCCTGGCTGTTTATTACTGTGTTAGCCCATTCCCTGTGCAGGTTCTCATGCACACATGTGCCTACTTTGCACTTTCTACTGGCCAATGGCCTTGCTGTTCATCACTTTGAATGCCCATTACCTGTGCAGGTTTTCATGTACCTACTTTGCACTTTGTACTGGCCAATGGCCTTGCTGTTCATCACTTTGAATGCCCATTCCCTGTGCAGGTTCTCATGCACACATGTGCCTACTTTGAACTATGGACTGGCCACTGGCCTTGCTGTTTATTACTGTGTTAGCCCATTCCCTGTGCAGGTTCTCATTCACACATGTGGCTACTTTGAACTATGGACTGGCCACTGGCCTTGCTGTTGTCTACTTTTGATGCCTATCTGGGTAATATGTAATAAAGACAGTTCCTCCTGTTGTCTGCTTTGTCAGTGTCCTTGTTTAATAAACATTTTCTGTATAGGTATAGTTTAATGTGACACATGCTCTGTATGCCACTTTGACAGTGCCAATTGCTTGTTTTACTTTTAGGGGTTTGCCAGTGGTGAGGGGCACTTTAGTTCTTCTTCATTCTAGGGCTTGAGGCTGCAATGATGATTGTTTGTGATGACCTACTGTTATCCTAATCACTATATGGTCAGGTTAGCTAACCTGTACACATGTCATGTTAGGGTGCACTACCGGCACAGAGGGCAAGTCTATCCACAGGATTACAGGCAGGCTGGGCAGGATCCATCATGTCTGTGTGATCTTTCTTGATGTGTGAACAGCAGTGTTGATGTATGGTCATCTTGTGATGGCCTGTTTTCCTAGTCACATGGGTACATGTGAATGTGTGGACTTGAAAGGCCATGAAGTGTGAAGGGGGTGTCTTGGTCAGTAGTGTTGATGTGTGTGTGCCCCTGCAATGCCAACTGCAGACATGTATGACCCAGGAGTTGAGTGCCAGTTTGTTTGAATTGTCAGCCCTGTGCTTGTGATTGTGTGCACATATAGGAGTAGTGGGTTGTGCACTGTTCAGTGTGTTATGGTGTTCATGCACTCCTGGGGGACACCTACTTGTTGTTGCTGCCAGTTGTGAGTATGCAGAGTGTGTGGCTGCCAATCTGTGTTGTGTTTTGTTGATCAGCCATGTGTCTTGTTACTGTTTGTGCTCACTGTGCAGACCTGCTCAGCCACACTGACATTGTTGGTGAGTTTTCTCATGCATTGCTGTCACTTGAGCCATTTTTGGCTCCAGTATGGTATGTGGGTTGTGAAGTCATACCATCCCCTATCTGTGCTTCAGATGCCTTCCCATTGTGAGTGACTCCTTCATATATTTGTGTATAGTACACTCCTGACCTGTCCACTACTGATGTACACATCACTTCACTCTCATGTCAGCTATCCCCTTCGGTTGCCAGTGTGTGAGCCTCCCCACCACTTCATTTGTTACACTATGCTTTGTGGTGTTGATCTGTGCACAGGACCAATGTACCACTCAGGACAGGTTTCCAATTAGTTATGTATGATTTTCTTGTACTGGTTTGCAGTCATGGTTGTTCATGTGCAGTGCATCTGTTTGTGCTGCACAGTCCTCTGGTCATGTTGTTTGCACCTGGTTGTCCCTGACTTGTGCATCTGTGGGTGTTGGGTAAGCTGTATGTGTGTTTGTGAGATACTGCTACCCTTTCTGAGTGTGATGTTGTCTGTGTGCTGTGCTGCTTTGTGTTGTGGGAGTACATGGTGTGACACTGAGATGTGTGTGCTACTGATTTGGTTGGTGTGCACACACTGCTTGGCCTACATGCAGTGCTGCCAGTGTATGTTACCCTGTACTTTCCTGGTGTGCATCCCCTGATGTCCAGCTGAGTTTGCACTGTGATGGATTGGCATGTGCATCTGTTGTGTTTTTGTTGTGGATGTATGAAGTGTCTGCCCTGTGTTGGCTCTTTCTGATGACAAATGCTCTGTGTGTGATGTTTGTTTTGCATTACATTGTGTGTGAGTTGTTTGTGCATTGTGATACATTCAGATGTGTGTTGCCAGTGTAGTGTGCATTACTTGTGTGTGTCACATGCAGCAAGGTGTATTCCTGTGACTGGGCTTATTTTGAGAGTACACTGGTGCTATGTCCTCCTATCTTTGACCTGTCACTTGTCAGGATTGTGCATGCATAGGGTACAATATGACACCACGTTGACTTGATGGGTGGTGGTGTGTGTCTGTTTGTGTTAGCTTATTGTCCCATTGATCCTAGTTTGTGTTCAGGATTGTTTTGAGATGCTGCACTTCTTTGTGTTGAGGTATGGTGTCCTGGGTGACAATGTTGTATACTCCTGTTCTGTCTGGGGTCCCATTGCCTTTCCACTGTTTAGCTGGCCATATGTGGGCTTGTTGGACTTCTAGGTATGTTGCTTTAGAGGTTTGTGTTTGGCTATTGTTTTTGTGTCAGCATTGGTTCAGGCATCCCTCAGTGTGTTTGTGATGTTTGTGGATGCACCCCAGGGAGTGTGATTGATTATCAGTGTACTCACAGGACATCATTTGCACCATTATGTGTGATTACCACTGGTGTTTAGTGCTGCAGGTGTGAGGTGGGTAGAGGAGGGGTATGTGTGAAGGATCCAACTTGTGTTTGACAGTCAGGGAGTGTGACAATGAGCCATGTGTGTTGTGCTGATGTCATACACATGTCAAGTGAGTTGAGACAGATGTGTGGCTGATCACTGTTTGACTTCAGACACTTCCTATCACTCCTGTGCCTATGCATGGCTTGCCTTGATGTCTCCCTGATCTGTTGAACAGAGGTCATTTTGGCTAAATTCCACTCACTGTGCCACCCATGTCTGATTTGATGGCCTAAGGGTGGTGTGATATGTTCCTTCTCTTGCAGGTGATGTTCACATGCTTTGTGGCTTGCTCCACGGCTTTCCTGCACTGTCCACTTCACTTTTGGCTAGCCCATTTATTGTCTTCCATTGCTGCTGACATCTGGTATGTGTATGTGGCAGTGTGTTAGTGTGGGGTGTGTCTGAGTGACTTGACAGGCAGTGTGTACAGTTAAGTGGTTGTTCATATGTAGTGTGAGTATTCTATTTTGTGATTGGACTCAGTTTGCTTGACATAAGTGGAGGGTAGGTGTGAGGTGGAGGAATGCCCTGCCCCTGAGCTTCTGTGCAGGTTGTTCCACCTCACCCTCACCTTCTGAGACAGGCTTCCTGGTTGTTTGGTGTATGTGGTGTAGGGTCTCGGTGCACCTGGCTGGTTAATTGTGCAGGGGGTGCACAGAATGAGCACACAGCATATCCCCAAATGGGTGTGGGGGGCGTAGTGTGTGAAGGGTGGAGGTGGGACCCTGTTACACTTTGTGGACTGTCCATGCCTGGCACTGGCCCTGCCTACTACATTGTTCGCAGGTTTTCCTGCGTTTGCACCGCTGCGATGACGTGAACGGGACATTGCTGTGATTTTGCGGTTGATGTATGACCCGGATGCTGAGGGGTGATTTAGTGTCAGGTAGGACATGTGTGGGTACACTTGGAAATGTGTTCCTGTCCCCACTAGAGTGTCTGTTGTGGACAGGAACTGTATATCAGCCCATAAGTTGTGGTTGTGTGCGGAGTTGTGTGATCGCGTACCTGCGGCGTTGTCTGCGACAGTCCATTATTTGCTGGTACGGGATCAGGTACAGCACCAGAAAGGCTTGTAGAGCTGGATCCATTACGGTCGGGACCGGGTGGAGGGGACCGTGAGTCTGGTTTCGCGCTCCGCTGTCGTGCTTCCGTCGTCTCCGGTTGCGTGGTTTCTCCGCTGCGGTGTGCCGGGCTGTTTGGGGCATCCTAATTTGTATGGCGGACAGGACGTCATTCCGCACAGCAGTGGGTCTCTATCGGCTCCCACCGCCGCGGTGGCGGGAGCATTTTTATGGCAGTGCACGTGCACCATGGTGGACAGGAAATGGGCTATGTTTGCCCATTTTAATATGGCGGGTGTGAGGACCGCTGCTGGCACGCGGAAAATGACATTTTCCGCCACCGCAAGCACCGCGGAGGTACCTCCGCCCGCCATCATAATGAGCCCCTGAGTGTCACTGCCCTCCACCCGCCACCCCCGGAATCCTCTCTCTTCACCCAGACAAAACCATACTCATCTGGGCGAACAGCACCCACTTCAGAGGGTATCCAACTCAATGCTTCATAAAGATTCCATTGATCCACTGCCATGCAAGGTGACCACCATATATTTCTAATCTTTTGTGGGCATAGCTATGTGTCAGGATACCCGCAGGTACTGAGGACAAGTAAGTTCATGATGCTTTTACCCAAGAAATGTAAGGCATGGTCTCCAGGTTTTCTCAAAGTTTGCTTCCTTTGCCTCAAACATTGCTGGGATTTGTTCCATCCGAAACAGGGCCTATTGGCAATGCAGCCACATTTCAGAATCCAGGGGCATCTCCATACCCCATAGCGCTAGAATAGCATGTATGGCTGTGCAAAGGGCCAAAGCCATAGCCCTCCACCCAGAGTATATGTAGTGGAAATATAAATGTGTTGGGAAGTCCTAGAACAGCATAGGATGGAAATGGGGGATATTTGTGGAATAATATGTTGTTCAAATCACTCTCTATTCTCCACCAATAGGGTTTCAATTCAGGACAATGCCATAATAGATGCACCATGGTATCCGGAGAGCTGCAGCCCCTCCAGCAGCCAAGGGATCTCGTCGCAGCCCACAAGTGTTTTTTTTTTTTTAGAGTTTTATATAGCACGAACTAGACCTGAGACATCGGGTATCAGAGCACTTTACATGAGCACCAGTTTCGTTACAGAAGGGCTTATCCATTTTTGGAAGGCATGGGAAGATTAGGTGATTTGCCCAGAATCACAGGATATTGAGCTGATGTGGGTGGGTGTGTAATAACAATAATATGCAATTCTGAGCATTGATTTTCTACCGGCTATGCTGGTCGTCGTTGTGCGGGCAGGGCATGCTGAAAATCCTACTCCACTCCTTATCTGAAAGTGTGCATCCAAGCTCCTGTTCCCAGCGATTTTGTACTGCCATATGTGGAAGGGGAAGCGCCTTTAGGGGAAGTTTGTAGATGTCAGAGACTAGGTGTTTTTCATCGGCTCTGGTGATGAGCAATTCTCGAAGGCTGCGAGAGGGCGTGCTCCATGTTTTCTGATTTCTGGGTGAGTGACTCAGTGACAGAGTTGTAAGTACCTCATGCGCTCCGTATCAGGTATACCATAGTCCCTTTTCAGCTGATCAAATGGTTGCAGCCCATTATGATCAAAAAGATCTCCCGCATGTTTCTAGTTCATTTGTCGCCAAGTGATAGAATCGCTGCCGTTTCCAACAGGCAGAAAATCAGGGTTGTCCATTATAGGGGTCATTGGGCAAGGTATAGCGGTGAAACCTAGTGGTGCAGCTACACAATACCAGGCAACCATACTGGTTTGCAAGACCAGAGAACTATACACCCCACAGGGTCTGTGTTTTTTAGGTAGCCAAGGAAGTTTCCACACGTGGATGCCTGCGACCGATTGGTAAATAAAGCACCAGTGTTTCCCCAATACCCTATCGTGCTATTCTACTAAATAGCTTAGTTTTTTTGTGTGGAGTTTTATATGGCGCAAACTAGACTCTAAGGTATCAGAGCTCTTTACATGAGCACCATTTGCGTTACAGCCGAACACATTCATTTTTGTTAGGCACAGGAAGATTAAGTAATTTGCCCACAATCACAGGATGTCCCTGCCGAAACTGGAACCCAGTTCCCCAGCTTCGAGGTCGACCGCCCTAGCCGTTAGTCCACATCCTCTCCCCAAGTTGTGCTGCCATGAAATAGTATTTGATCTTGAGGACTCCCAATCCTCCCTCCTCTGCAGCGGAATACTGATGTTGTTTTGACATTTAGGCTTTTTTTTCCCCTCTGGATGAATGCTTCTATCAGGGTCTGCATATTCGAAAGTATGCCCCGTGGTGGTTGGATCTGGAGTACCTGCATGACATATAGTATTTTCAGTAAGAGAGTCATTTTAGCTGCGGCTATGTGACCTAAGTAAGAAACACCCCATCTACCAATTCTGTAGGTCTCTACTTGTTGTGTGATGTAGTTCCCTGTAATTCAGTTCAGCCGTGTGCTCCACTGTGGAGTTTAGGGTGACGCCAATGTAAGAGATATATTTCTGTAGCCAGGAGAAGGAATAGCACTCTTGTAGAGAAGCCTCTAAATCCCTCAGCATGTTAAAGCCTAAGATTTGAGATTTTTGCATGTCAACCTTAAACCCTGATGCAGAGCCAAAGGTGTCACGTTCGTGGATAAGGGCGGGGTGAGTGGGCTGCAGATTCATGAGTATCAGCAGGACGTCATTTGCATATGAAGCTATTTTATGTTCAGCCTTACCAAAGGTAACCGCTGCAATCCACAGATTTCACCGTATCGCCTCCACCAGGGGCTTCATGTAGAGAGGATATAGGAGTGGTGACATGGGCTTTCCTGGCTTGTACCCCTCTGTATTTTAGTAGGGACTGATGTCATGCCGTTCACCCTAACCTTCACCTCCAGGCTGGTGTAGCCACTGAACATCCAGTTCCGAAACTTGAGGAGCATCCTAGTTTTGCTAAGGACTTACCACTGTACTCGATTAAATGCTTTTTCAGCATCAATGGACAGTAGGAAGGTTGGATATGCAAGGCCATATTTATGATGTGTAAAATGCATTTTGTGTTGTCATGACACCCCCATTCAGGGATAAACCTTGTCTGGTCTAGACCAACCAAGTCCTCGATATACCGGCAGGTGACAATGGCCATGGCGATCTTTATGTCCAAGTTAAGACATGAAATTGGTCAGTAAGAGGCACATACAGTGGGATCCTTCCCGGGTTTGTGTACAACCATGATGGTGGCTGTTTGCATCATGGAAGTGAGTGTTGCAGTATCTGCAAATTAGTTATATTCTCTAACAAAGAGGGGAGCCAGTTGTGGGCTGAACATTTTATAGAAGGAGGCAGTAAACCTGACAGGGACCAGGGCCTTCCCTATATGTAGCCTAGAGATGCTGTTTTCCAATCCCTCAACCACAATGTACTTTTCCAACATTTCAGACTGGTTGATAGTGAGGGCCAATAGGGAATCGTGTCTAAGGGGTATTGCGCAGTTCCCTGGAGGGGCAGGTCTTCAGTTTGTAGGGCAGAGTATTACTGTTGGAAGGCGCCAGCAATATCTTGAGGAGTAGAGGTTTTCTCACTATAGCTAGTGGTGATATAATTGATGATCTCCTTTTGCCATTGGGCTCAGAGCTTGAAAGAAAGGAGTTTGTCTGCTTTGTCTCCCCCTGTCTAATATCTGTGTTTTGTATGTGAAAGAGCATATTCCCCTGAATCCTAATAAAGTGCTTCAAGTTGTTGTGTGTGGGCGAGAATTGGCACCAGACTTTCCAAGACCCTGGATGTTTGTGTTGACCCTCCAGGTCACTCACCCTTTCTTCTAGCTCCCTACACTGGGCCCTCCTATCAGCATTAAGGGTCATGGAAATAGCTATATATCCCTCGCTCAACTGCTTTAAGGGAGCCCCATAGCACCCTGACCAAACCCTCATTCTCTGCCAGGAAGTTCATGACCAGAGTGTGAGTAGATGCAAGAACCTCTGGTCATTTCAGAAGATCATCATTCAGCCTCTAGTGTACTTGATGTGGAGAGACCAATTTGTCATGTAAGGTGAGCAGGACTGGGGCATGGTCAGACCGAGCAGTGACCACAACATCCCCTTTTAAACTTGTGTTCAGAGTTCTGCCATGATCAGATAGTCATCTAATCTGGCATAAGTCTGGGGTACCGTGGAGAAAAATGTGGAGTCCCTACTTGTGGGGTGCTGCATGAGCTAGATGTCTGTTAGACCTAAATCCCTCAGCTATGCTTGCCCGTGTGCTGAAAGTGCTCCTTTAGCTATGATTAACAATATCTCATTCCGAAGTAATTGCTCTTGGTTGTCATTTGGGTGTATACGTTGCAGGGTGTAAATGCGTATGTCTGCTGTGTTAGTCTCAGGGCCAGCATCCTACCCAGATTCTCAATGACTATGAATAGATTTTTGCCTTGAAATTTATTGGTTAGTAATATTGCAATGCCTGCTTTCTTGTCCATGCCAAATGACAAAAATTGACAGGTGAACCATCAAGACTGGAGGTGACCCCAGTCCTTCTGGAGTAGGTGAGTCTCCTGGAGGAGACAGATGTCACAGTCTGAATCCCTGAGTAAGCGAAGCACTGAGCCACGCTTTTCCGGGGCGGTGAGGCCCCTGGTGTTTAAAAACTAAGGACTTTATTTCATGTGCTTGGGGTGTCCTGTCATGTGGTTCCTTAGTGTATGTTGCAGAGTAGTGTATCTCTAGGGTGGTAATTGTGTGGAGGCCAGTGGTGGGGTGGTGTATGGTGTTACTGTGGTGTGGTTCCCAAGAATCCCCAGGAATTGAACGATGAAACTTACAAAACTACCACTCCTCCGATCTGGGGAATACCAATTAAGATATAGGACTAGAAATGCCCATCTGGTCCATGATCCATCATATCTGTAATAGTCCATCTGACACCATCCAAACTGGCCTCCTGCACAATGTATAGGTTTTTCCTCAAGCTGCCATCTCCCCCACCCCCAGTTGCATCTTGGGTCGACCAGAGTCACATACCTAAGACTCCAGATCATCAGATTGAAGTTTTTTCAGAATTGTCTGCCACTCTTGCTTGAATCTTGGCTGCCATGGGCTATACTTTTGGCTGCCTCCTCCCCTTCTACCTCGTCCTCCGACCAGCTCCATGCTCGATCAGCCACAGATGAAGGATGTGGCTTAGATGGGATCTGTGCCAGCTTTGGCAGTTCCAGAACTGCGGCCGCTTCCTTGAATGGGAGCGCACTACATGAGCTTCAGTATGGCAGGTGAAGAGTCATATAAAAGGTTGAGCCTACCAATATTTTACTGGTTTACTTTGTAGGAAGGAGGTGACCGGTTTCAACTGCCTACAACGCTGATGGGTGCCTTAGGAGAGATCCTGGTACACGTATATCACAGCAGCCTTGAATTGTATTTATTTATTTGAAAAGTTTTATTGAGTGCTGGCTAGACCCGGAGGCATCAGAGCGCTTTACATGAGAATGGACATTGTTTCAGAACATTGTTACATAGTTACATCAGTTACAGTTACAGTTGCAGTTACCAGTATTTGCTTAGGAGAAAAACTTGATCTTACACAATAATATTTAAGATAGTAGCACGTAGCATATCCAAGACACGCGTCTAATGGGTAATGGAAGGTAGTGAGGGAAATGGTAAACAGGGGAGCGGAAAGCAGACAGAGTCAAGAAGACCTGAAGGGGGAAAGTACTCAAGGGGGAACAAAGCAGTAAGAGAGAGACAGATAAAACCACGAAGAACCATGAAAAACAATGTCCGATGTCCTGCTGGGTAGGTGACGGCCGAGGGGGAAACCCAGAGCCAGACTCCTCTATAGCTGCATAGGACAGCTCCACTGGGCAGCGGCCAAGGGTACTCGGGTTCCGCTGCAAGTACAAACAGTTTTAGTTTCAACCCGTGGGGCATCGTCGTACTTCCAAGGAAGGCATCAGTCCCAGAGTTACTGGGAGGCGTCGTCTGCCTCATCCTCCAGCACACCACCAGGTCAGAGGACGTAGGGAGGGATCACTGGTGATGTCAAAGGAAAAATTTTCCCTAGGGGTGTAAGTAGTGGTAACATCTCACTCAGAGGGGTGTTATATATGTAGAGGGACAGAGTGTAGCCGCAACAAATGACTACAAATTCAGGAGCAGCTATAGGGCATGCAGGACACAGGAGTATGATGGCACGCTGGGTTAGCTTCGTGGTATCCCGCTAACACAGTGCATCAGATGCTGTTGGAAAGACTGCCATATGTAAAGTGTGGTCTCCACAAGTGTTGGGCGCCATCTTGACTGAAGAGCACATGGCTGCCTCAACAAACGCAGACAAAGTGAGCAATAGGGACGTTGCAACAGATCAAGGGACCATTAATGAGGGAGCGTTGCCAGCTAGTGCTTCATACAGCACACAAGTTAGATAGTTAAAGTGATATAAATGCAGAAGAGGTACGAATGGGTAAGTTGCGGCCACCATAATAGAGTCAGGCAGGGACAGGCAGCATTTTGGGACCAAACGTCATAGATGGTGAGAACAATGCTACAATCCGCAAACATGTAGTACCTTGAGCAGAAGAATACAGATGGATTTCCTCATACGAAACAGCTCCTCGGAGCAGAAAATAGATGTACCACTGGGCTGGAGGAGCTGCGATCGATCGGGTGCATCCGCCAAATTGGAGTCGAAGCGGTATTCCCCTGCAGAGATCATCCCAGGAGGGGTTAGCCAAGTGAAGTGAATATGAAATTATAGAGACCTGTGTGCAATATCCTCGAGTATCCGTTTACGGTAGATTTTGTGGCCAGGTGTGTTGAGCAAACTCAGTTTAGGCTTCCTATTCTGTGGAATCTAAGCCTCGTAGGTGGCGGCCATCTTAGTGTCAGGCAGAGGGAGATAGCAAAGAACAGGGTCTGCCCTCTGGCTACACCAAGCAAGACGTGGTAAGTTGCCAGCGTTCAGGAAGGTTAGCTGCATGCAGGTAAGGGTCTGAGGGTCGGTGGTCTTGCTTGCCACTTGCGGGAGTCGCGTGTTGCCTGAACTAGCGCTATGACATCCACCATTTTGAGGGTCCAGACATAGTGTTCTCCGATGGTCTTTGTGGCCGCTTGTAAACTCGGTGAAAAACTGGCAGCGAGCTCTCTGTTCAAGCCAGCACTCCTCTTCAAAAGGCACTCTTAACATTCCGCCACTCGAGCCTGGCACTCAAGCTCTCCATTCACATCGTTAGTAGGTAGAAAATTGCCGCTTGTCTGCCGCGATGGTGGAAGCAGCGCAGCTATGCTCAGTGACCGATGCAGTGCAGGAGCCCATCGGCTCACGGCAAAAACGTGGTGCTGGTCCTCCTGTTCAACCCAGAGGTTCTCTGTAAGGAGGGACGCCCTCCGGGAGGCCCAACTGAGGAGGCTTCAGCCCATTACCGATCCTTCCCATAGGACGGAAGCTGCGGAAGACCACAAAAATCAATCACGGCGCGAAGAGCTCTGTCAGAGCTTTGCACCAGCAGCAGGTCCTGGCCATCAAGCTGCACCCTCTTACCAGATGCCGGCGAACAGCGTCCAGAACCAGCCATGTATGACCTGCGGTCGAGATCACAGAGGTCCATTCCGGCACTGCATCCTCCAGGCGATCCCTGCAGTATATCCAGGTCATCACTGGTCTGGTCGTCCCAACACATCTTCCACAAAGATGATGGCGCCAAGCCCAGAAACTGTCAAGTGGGGTTTGAGGTCGAGGTCTTGGGAAGATTCTGTATCATAAGTAAAGGCAAGCGATTGTGGCTCAAGTCTGCTGTGCGATGGGTCAGATTTTCAGGGATCTGTGTGTTTGAGCTGCATGAAATGTTTTCCAAGTCATTGAGGCGAGCCTTCGGAGTGAGGTTATGATCCCACATGTCAAGTAGCTCCCTTCTATAAGCCTCCACGTCCTCCTCCCTTGCATCAGTGGTGTTTTCTAGTGTGGAGACTCTCTTGCCCAAATTCCCCAGTTCATGCTTTATATCCTTCATGTCCTTCAGGACCTCCTCCTGAAGGAGCATGATATCTTAGCAGATTCTACCAAATAGGTCCTCCATGAAAGCTCTGGTCAGTGAGGGCTTAGCTCATGGGGCGGCAGTTTCTGTGGGAAGGGGGTCATAGTTGCTAACTTGATCTGGAAACTGCTTTCAAGGTGGGCCTTTGCAAGCATTTCTTTAAGGGAGTAGTCCTTTCGTGCCTTGTGCATTGTCACCTTATCCATGACAGGAGTCAGCAGGGACTCCACTGGGCTCAGTCCATCACAGCACCCACATACATAACTGCCCGGCAGTTTAAATCATTTGTATTAGTTTGATTAAATGGAACTTAGTATAATATTGACAGACATATAATACAATTCATAAATGATGTGCACTACATATACAGTAATTTGCTTTAAAAAAGTAGACAGATAATTATCATAAATTGATTAAATTCTAGGTTAAAACGGAGAAATACCCAGATGACCATAATTTACAGATTAAAAATGATATCAATATATCTCATATGGCATGCATCTGCAAGCATTCAACCATATTCCAACTATTGTATATTTCAAACATATCTTAATTCTACTAAAATTAGTACAATAAATCTTTATCATCAAGCCTCCCACCCACAGTTACCCCTAATCAAGAAAAGCAGGCGGAAATAAAGTGTCAAAATATTCTACATGCACATTCATATCACAGTAGTACCCATTATCACCCAATTTAGAAGTATTAAACTAGATTTCCCTTCTCTTAACTGCAAGTACTGAGGGAGATATTCAATGAATCTGTGTCTGCTTCCATGGCCAATAAACTATCCACCAGGTATTCCCACACTTTAGCCCTTTCAATTTTCCCTTGTCCTCTTTTAATCTCACGAATTAACACAACACTCTCCAAACTTGACCATTTGATCATTTATTTACGCCATCTATTATTTTTAGGACCGTGCGCTGATTTCCAGTGCATAGTCAATTCTCGTTTTGCCAATATCAAACCTAAGTCAGTAAATATAATAGTAGTTTTCTTATTTTTAGGATGAGGATATCTCCCTATGTGGCAGACCAAGGGTGTACAAGGGATATCCGGCAAGGTTATTCCATTAATATATTCTATTACTTCCACCCAGAAACCCGCTAATGAAGGGTAGGACCATAACATGTGGAAACTTTCTACTAGGGGTGGGCGGAATTTGCGTAATCGCGTTACGCAAATCTCCGCGAAACGGTAAAAAATCTCCGCGAACACGCAGAAATTCCGCAAACACGCGGAATTGCTTGTTCGCGATGCTTTTTCCTGTTCACAATCGCTGATTGCGTGCTCGGGGAGAAATATCTCGCGAACACGCATTTTGAGAACGCGAACAAGCAAAATATTTCGCGAAGTCGCGGAAAGCAGAATTTTGGGCAATTTCGCGTTCTCCGCGGAACGCAAAATTATCCAAATTCCGCAAATTCCGCGAGCGGAACGGAATTTACCGCCCAGGCCTACTTTCTACCCTAAACTCCTAAAATCAAGGGCACTTTTTAGCAGCACCTGCATAGAACTTGTTAATCCTGCCATGTGTAAAATAAGCTCTATGCAGGTTATAGAAATTCATTAATTTAAACCTACCATTTCTAGAAACAACTGGTATATGGGCTACAATCCTATCCCAGTCCAAATCATTCATTTGGAGCTCTAAGTCTCTCTTCCATTTTATTTTCAACTCAGCAAGAGGACAAAGAATATTTGCACGTTTCGCACGATATACATACGAGACCACTCTTACACACCCTGTTGTTGTACAGACCTGTTGACATACCTAATGTGTGGCAGGTTCAACATCACCATTCCTTACTGTTGCAACCAATGCACTGTGTGCTAAAAATTGTATATTTAAATTCATCAGCCATGTTTGAACCAAAGCATTACTCCATCCCGATATAGGTCTCCATCAAGGTTAACCCAAAAGGTAGTTCATCTTTCAATCCTGCTAATGCTCCTACCTGGGCCACTATCTTTATCTATTTTACTGGTACATCAGGCGAATAGGGTACCTGGACTCGGGTTTGCTGCAGGCAACATCGCCAGCACTGCTGTATCACTAGCAGCTCTTGAGAAATTGCAGGCAGTCTCCGCCGAGGAAGCAAGAAGACTTTCAATAAGTCCTGCAAATCAGGCAGTGAGCCAATAAAACCCTCCCCAGTGTTCATTTGACAATAAACCCACCTATTTAACCATTGCAGTTGAGCCGCCAAATAATACGAGTCAAGATCAGGAGCAGCCAACCGTCCCTGGGTTACAGGGCGCTGTAGCTTTGTTAATGCTACTCTACGCCTACCTATTCCCCAAAACACTTTCAGAAGTAGCAATTCCAATTCCCTAAATAATTTGCAAAAGCGACAGTATCTCAGCAGGATGTACTGAATTATTTAGAAAGGTATGTACAAGACATTACAAGGAACACAAGAGAGGAAACTTAAAGTTGTTCTTTCAAAGCGCCCATAGGCGTCATATATTTGGCAGATCAAAAAAGTTTTTTGCAGTAATAAGAGCACAACAGGGTATAAATACTCAGGCAACCCTAGTGAAAGTGTACAAAGTGCTCGTGCTAGTGAAACAACGGCGCTAGTGACAACGTGAAAAACCACAACAGACGGCGCAAGAAGGCAATATATACAATACAGGGTCCATATAACAATTTACTCGATAGTATAATTGGTATTTTTCTTAGTTTCAATGAACCAGGTTTGTGTGCGCCAAGAATATTTAGGCTGGTGGATAATGGTCGACGGCGTTTCGATCCTGTCAGTTAAGGATCATCATCAGGACCTGGCTCGCCTAAATTGGGAGTGCTCTGTAAAAAACAATTTACCGGATCAGAGCGGCGGTCAGGAGGAAAGGAGAAAGGAGAGCTGGGGCAGGAAAACGACAGGAGGGATGGGGCAGGTGAAATGGAAAACAAAAAGACAAAGGGAAGATGGGGAAGATGAGAAGGAAAGATGGGGAAAGACAAAAAAGGAAGAGTAGGGGGGGTGATAGTGGGGGTGAGAACAAAGAGGATGGGTGGGGCGAAGTGGCTGGAAAGAAGGAAGGGAAAGAAGGGGGGAGAAAAGAGCAGGGAGAGGGTAGAAGTGGAACAGGCAATGACTGGCAGCCTACCTTGTGCATGGGGGGAAGGGTGTTCAGCAATGGGTAATTGCTGGAAAGAGCAAGGGGAGAAATGTCTCCCTCGGAGATCTGTGGAAAACGAGGGATACGAGAGAATAAGGAGGTGGAAGTGGAAAAATAACAAGGAAAGGGAGGCAGCAAGGCTAACAGCGACTCACCGAAGTAAGGATTAAGGAACTTCGCAGGAAGGGCAACCGAAGCAGGGGGAGGACCGGTATGCAGCCTGGAAAAGAAGGGGGGGGGGGGAGCAGGAGGTTACCGGCTGTACAACGGAGGTAGGGCTGAGAACGAACAAGGACCTTTAGAAGCTTACCCAATTCTTGATGGAGCAGCAATCAGGACTCTGGTCGCGCAGTCAATTGGCGATCAGCAGCAGAACAGGAGTCAATCCAGAGCGGCCGAAAATAACCGCGGGGTCAAGAGGAGCCAACAGCGTGTGCAACCCCTAGGTCGATCAGTGACATCTTTCCTTCTCATCTTCCCCATCTTCCCTTTGTCTTTTTGTTTTCCATTTCACCTGCCCCATCCCTCCTGTCGTTTTCCTGCCCCAGCTCTCCTTTCTCCTTTCCTCCTGACCGCCGCTCTGATCCGGTAAATTGTTTTTTACAGAGCACTCCCAATTTAGGCGACCCAGGTCCTGATGATGATCCTTAACTGACAGGATCGAAACGCCGTCGACCATTATCCACCAGCCTAAATGTTCTTGGCGCACACAAACCTGGTTCATTGAAACTAAGAAAAATACCAATTATACTATCGAGTAAATTGTTATATGGACCCTGTATTGTATATATTGCCTTCTTGCGCCGTCTGTTGTGGTTTTTCACGTTGTCACTAGCGCCGTTGTTTCACTAGCACGAGCACTTTGTACACTTTCACTAGGGTTGCCTGAGTATTTATACCCTGTTGTGCTCTTATTACTGCAAAAAACTTTTTTGATCTGCCAAATATATGACGCCTATGGGCGCTTTGAAAGAACAACTTTAAGTTTCCTCTCTTGTGTTCCTTGTAATGTCTTGTACATACCTTTCTAAATAATTCAGTACATCCTGCTGAGATACTGTCGCTTTTACAAGTATTTACCCAATCTCAGTTGGGTCTATGGGTATAACTCCTGTGATTATTCTACTAAATAATTTGCAAGGCACCACCAATGGCAATGTGTTGAAGAAATAGAGCAATCTTGGTATCGCCACCATCTTTGCTGCTGCTATTCTGCCAACCACAGTTAATGGTAAGCTTGTTTAAAAATTAATACTACTTCGAAGTGTTCTAACAGCTGCTCCAATATTCCCATCTAATAACTCTTGCTGGCTATGATATATTTTTACACCTAAATACTAAATACCCTTAGGGCCCCAACTGAGCCCATGTAAATTCAGGGGGGTGCGCGGCATCTCTGCAAAGTGGAAAAAAGTTAGATTTCTGCCATTTGACATGTAGCCCGGATACTATACTCTTAGGGTTTAATAGGTAGAGCCTGTTAGCAGTCTCATCACCCCAGTGAGATCTGCAGACCTCAGGCTGTACCACTCATGAGTTCAAGGGGCGTACACGGCCAAACAGGGCCCCAATCATGCAGGCCCGTTCAGGTTGAGTACAGCTCAGGGCCCAGGAGACCGCCTCCCACCCTGGGTATGTCCTTAGCCCATCAATAAGACCTATGCAATGGCATGTGGCCCACCCCCCCTCAATCAAAGGGGTCATCCTGAACACAACGTAAGCTAGGCCCTGCACTCCACACCGCATGGCCAAGGAGGAGGTGGCAGCGCGGGCCCGCAGGTGGGCCTAGTTCATCTCTTCCCCTGCTCCATGTCCTGGGGTGTCTTGTCAAGGAAGAGGCCGCGGAGGGCAGCAGCCACCCATTGAAACCCTTGCAGCTAAATCCCATGGCTGAGGTGCTCCCAAGCCAGGCAAGCCCAGCCCGGTCTCCGTTGGCCGGCCACGATGTTGGGGTCATCCCCACCTTCGAAGGGGCTGCGGGGTTCCGCTCTCTGGGGCGGCGTAATTGCTGTCACTGCCCCTCCCCCGGTTGAGCTTGTGCAGGCGGTGGGGTGGGCATATTGGTGCTGTAAGCGGGAGGCCAAGCGCAGAGCGGAGAAGAGGTGCTCCTACTCCTTCGCCATCTTGGCCACGCCCCATGTTTTCCTCTTTAGAGCATTGCCATCAGATCAAAAAGAATCAACTTCGGCCCTCATTGTGAGTGATCCATTCTTTTTTGATCCCCGTATAGACTACTATTTGCACGAGAATCGGAACTGCAGGTTTACAATGTTTTGAACATAAAACTAATTGAATTTTGCCAGCTATAGATGAACGTCCTCATTACGCGTGGCCGATTGGTAAGGCGCTTATTATCGCGCCTTTAAAATACGATTTAAAAGTAGCGATAATTTTCGCCTATTACAGTAAATGTGGATTTTGGTGCGAAACTCACTAAATTTGCATGTTATGCCCCATTTTAAAGGGCATAACTTGTAATAGGAGATAATTATTGCTACTTTTAAATCGTATTTTAAAAGGCGCAATAATAATCGCATTTCCAATCGGCCACTCGTAACGTACACGTTCATTGATAGCTGGCAATCTTCAATTAATTTTATGTTCAAAACATTGTAAAACACACAATCGCTGTATAGAATCACAGCCCTGCAAAAAAATGATAAATTTATCAATATTAACAACAACAAAATAATAGTGGTAAAGTTATAGTACATGCCATATTCGCGGTCTGTTGCTCTAATTCTGTTTTGGTCAATGAGAGAGTGAAGTAAACATTTTTCTCTAGGACCCGGTGTTTTTTAAGAGCTGCTTTAACCTTTCTTTGAAAAAAAAAAACATGCCCACATATAAAAGAGACCAAACGAAGCAAGATACTGTTACAAGACATATTGGCAGACTGCATGGTTTGATCGAAATGACATGCCGCCCGGCAATGGCTTTACACAAGGGTTAGTCGTAGTTTGAAAACATATTTTAAATAAATCAGTGGTTTATGTCTCATTACATCCGATTGGAGCTCGAGGAGTTAAACATCCGTCTCTCGATTGGCATTTCCGTGCATGTCTGCCTAAAGTGTATTTAAATATATTTCTGTTAATTTAATATTTCAAAGGTGGGTGAAGAGCAGAGTTTGAAAAATAGATTACTGTCTTCATTAATACAGGTTTGACCTACAAAGTCTTCACGTACTTAATGATTAAAAACCAAAGTACTAAATAATAAATTATAAGAATTTATAGGAGTCATCATGCTGAAATTAGCTTACTGAATCTCCTTATCATAATAAATCTGAGTGGGTGTCTAATTCATTGTTAGCTGACTAAAATTGTATGTTGCAGACTGATCAAATATATCTTTTGTTTAAAGACAACTACAGTTAATTTAATTGTCGGTGACATGAAAGGCAGCCATTTTATTGCTTTCAGTACGTCGCCAAAACCCTTCTCACAAGGAGCCGATTTCCAAACGATTCTTGTTTAAATAATTGGTAGGATTCACAATGTTCTTTTAAAACTGGGAGCCAAGTTGGCAACTGCCTTCTGCCTATTATTCCATTAAAGAGGGGGATGTTCTTGAGTAAACACCTCTCGGTGATTGGGGAGTGTAGTTAATTGCAGAGATGTCATTCAAGACACTCTAACCGAGACATTACTTCTTGATGCTTGCCTGTTTCTGGTCTAGTGTTCGCATCTATGCCACAAGAGAAATGAACAGGTCTGGAGGAACATAATGTCACTAACCCACCCCAAATGACTGATTTAAGCCTGGTTCATAAATTGGTCCTCAGAAGGGAAACATACGTGTGTGCTTTATCATTCTAATGTCACTTTTATTATGTCTTATTGTTTTTAGAAAAAGAAATCAAAGTTAAAAAAGAGTATTTAGAAATTAGCTCCTATTTTCCCTTTTGGACTATTTACATCTTTTTAAAAAAATGTGTTTTAGTAAAATACGTTAAATATAAGTACTGTATTATGTTTATAATATCTTGCTACATTCTGATGATTCTGATAACTCTAATGTGTATTTGTATAGCGTGAATAAATAATACAATACTACAATGCTTCATTTTAGAGTTTTCCAGTTGTGACAGCCTCGAAATCTGGATCTCTAGATCACCTCAAGCACATTTCCAAACCTGTACCGGGCATTAATCTACAGACCATGTGGCCCAAAAATAGAACCATTCATTTCTATATATTGTAATCCGTTTTATCAAATTCAATAAAATGTTACTCCTGAAGAACCTCAACCTACATTTGGATGATGACCAAGACTCTTATTTGAACTCATTAAGGTGGACCCTAGAGCTCTGGGGTTTCTTCCTTGAGTATCAGGACCCACCCATACTGCCTGACATACTTTGTATCGGATCTTTTTCAACTCTAACAATATTGCATTGGACGATCCAACGCCCTTGACTTAACTGACCATTATCTTTGCAGCTTCACAGTCTCACTATTATTCTCCCCTCTTCTGCTAGAACTTTCAGATGTAGAGTAAGGACATGGAAACAAATAAATGATTACAATCATATTAGGACCTTTCGATGTCCATCTATTGGAAGATCAGTGAATATTACCTGTGCAATCAATCAGATCAATACTGCTATCATTAAAGTCTTGAATTCAATTGCCTTTCTTGTAACACTTTTAAGAAAGGTCCTCCAGTCAGTTGGTACTCTTCTGAATGAATGGAATGTAGGTGCAAGTTAATGCCTACAAGGCATTTGATGGTGTTCCAAATTTAAATCTGATAAGCTGTCCTACAAATCCACCATTTGTATCTATCATAAAAATATTCATAAGACCTGCCAAAAAAATCTGAACACAAGCATTGAGGAAAAAATGTTAATTATGTGAAATCTTCAAAATAGTAAACACGTTCTCCCTCCATGGCACCTACCTGTTCTCAAGCCATACCAGCATCCCAATATCATTACTTGTCATTTGCTTCATTTTTTCCTGACAAGATAAACAACATTTATGAGGACTTTTCGCTCACCAACCACCTACTAAACCGCTGACATTTATTTAGATCAGACACTGGCCGGCTACCACACACTCTCTCTCCTGATTGACTCCTCTCAATAAGAAGGAGGTTTCTAAAGCAAGATGCTCTGAATGCCAGAATTGGCAATATGCCAGATAACCTATGCCTCCATTCTTTCTTTTCTTTGAATGCAGATTTTTTCAGTGGCCTTTTCACTGATCTTTCTAATGTTTCACTCACTACTGCTGACTTTCCTAGAGTACAAAAACATGCAAATGTTCACCCCCTTCTAAAGAAACCTTCTGCAGATCTGCACACATTAGATAATTATAAACTAATTTTGCTCTTGCCCTTCCTGGCCAATGTTTTGGGGAAACTCATTAATATGTAACCTACAGCCAACCTGGAAGAAAACAATCTTCTCGACCCCATTCAGTCAGGCAGGAGTTGCTCACAGTACTGAACCACTTTTTTAATAGCTACAGATGAAATTAGGTGCAGTCTGAGTGAGGACAGACAAGCTGCCATCATCCTCCATGATATCTCTGTAGCATTTAATACAGTAAATTATACACTGATCAAATGGCTACATGAGGCAGGGATCTCTTTTGAGGCCCTAAAATGGTTTCAGATTCTTTTTGACAAACAGATCTCAAACCATCTGGTTCTCACCTTAAAGTTTGGAACCAATTGCCATCTCTTACTGAGTCCCCCAGGGATCTTCTCTCAGCCTGACACTGTTCAACATTTATACGACCCTCCCTTGAGCGCTGCAAGCTCACTGCTGCTGCCCGGATCGTGGGAGGACTACCTGGCCCAGCATCCACCGCCGCAGGAGCCGCGTCATCGCCTCGCGCCAGCCAGCGCTACAAATCCCGGTCTGCCCCCTGCGGCGCGGGTTCCCTTGAGCACTGCAAGCTCACTGCTGCTGCCCGGATCGTGGGAGGAGTACCTGGCCCAGCATCCACCGCCGCAGGAGCCGCGTCATCGCCTCGCGCCAGCCGGCGCTACAAATCCCGGCCTGCCCCCCGCGGCGCGGGTTCCCTTGAGCACTGCAAGCTCACTGCTGCTGCCCGGATCGTGGGAGGACTACCTGGCCCAGCATCCACCACCGCAGGAGCCGCGTCATCTCCTTGCGCCAGCCGGCGCTACCAATCCCGGCCTGGCCCCCGCGGCGGGGGTTCCCTTGAGCACTGCAAGCTCACTGCTGATGCCCGGATCGTGGGAGGACTACCTGGCCCAGCATCCACCGCCGCAGGAGCCGCGTCATCGCCTCGCGCCAGCCGGCGCTACAAATCCCGGCCTGCCCCCGCGACGCGGGTTCCCATCAGCACTGCAAGTTCACTGCTGCTGCCCGGATCGTGGGAGGACTACCTGGCCCAGCATCCACCGCCGCAGGAGCCACATCATCGCCTCGCACCAGCCGGCGCTACAAATCCTGGCCTGCCCCCTCGCGGCGTGGGTTCCCTTGAGCACTGCAAGCCCACTGCTGCTGCCCGGATTGTGGGAGGACTACCTGGCCCAGCATCCACCGCCGCAGGAGCCGCGTCATCGCCTCGTGCCAGCCGGCGCTACAAACTCCGGCCTGCCCCCCGCGGCACGGGTTCCCTTGAACACTTCAAGCTCACTGCTGCTGCCCGGATCATGGGAGGACTACCTGGCCCAGCATCCACCGCCGCAGGAGCCGCGTCATCGCCTCGCGCCAGCCGGCGCTACAAATCCCGGCCTGCCCCCCGTGGCGTGGGTTCCCTTGAGCACTGCAAGCTCACTGCTGCTGCCCGGATCATGGGAGGACTACCTGGCCCAGCATCCACCGCCGCAGGAGCCGTGTCAACGCCTCGCGCCAGCTGGCGCTGCAAATCCCGGCCTGCCCCACGCAGCTCGGGATGTGCGTGGGCGAAGCCCGGGCCAAGGGCGGGCCCGTCCCACGCCCGTCCTCGACAGGAAGAGGCAGGGCAGGGCCATCCCCCTTTTGGCGGCCTACCGTCTGCAGAAACAAGGTACTGTTGGTCTGTTGGTCTGGCCAGCCTTATTCCACTGTCATTACAAATACGCTGACTTATTTGACTGTGGACAAACGTATGAAAAGGGTGGAAGGGGTGGATATCCCAAAATATTTTGTTATTTCGCTATTTTACCCTGCTTGCCTCATGGACTTTTACTCAGTAATTCAGGTGGTGTAAGGGTGCTCGTTATTGTGGGTGGTCTTACGAGCTCGCTTAAGATTTTGCTCCATATCCTTTGGTTCTATCCGTGCGGAAGTTAAGCATGGGGGAAAGGAAGGCAGTTGAAGCCCCGGGGGGGGGCCAGCGGGGAAGGGGAAGAAGCCCAAAAAGGGTCCGAAAAGCGCTGTTATCAAAAGGAACAATGGGGTCATGGACCGCATAGATAATTTGATTAAAGATTGTGAAGGAATGTTGATAATTCCATCAGATGCAGCGAATAGGGTTAGTAGTATCCATCATACTTCCCCCAAAAGTCAACCCCTTCCTACTGGTTCTATATCTATACCGGCCATGTTTAAAAAACCTGTGGATAAGGGTATATCGGAACCTGTTATAGCGGGGGACTCACTAAGCAAGACTGCTCAACCTTCTGTTGAGCAAACAGTAAACGCTAGTGAATTGGAGTGTTTAGTAAAATGTAGCAACAGATTTACTCCACTACTGACCCTGTCTGAGAGTACTGTGTTAGCCCAACCGAATGAACGTATAGCTTCTGAGGGCGTAGTACATCAAACAACCTCTTCACACTCTTGTAAATGTGCATGTTTGAGGGAGACTCGATCTGAACAAGCCAGCTTGATATTACAGCCTGGTGTACTTATAGAACTTGTTAATGTCCTAAAGGCCCTGATTGTACAGCTAACTGAAAAATTTTAAGATACGACCAAAATGAATTATATTGACAAATGGTCGAATTGTCCAAATGTTGCTAGTCTCCGTACATCCGGGGGGTCTTTGGGTAATGTCTCAGACATGGTTATTAAGGGTAAGCCCCAGGATGGAGCTGAAGCAGTCTTGACTGTTCTCCACACAACTCCAAATGCGACCCAACTGCCCATCCATGAGACTCTGCACTCCTATCCCCTGTCATACCTTGATAGTAACCATACCTCCCGTAATGTTTATATGAGTTATGGCGATCAAGCTAATCAAAGATTGTCATATTCACAAAGCCACTCTGACCCCCACCAGGATTGGCCAAATCAATTCCAACGAAGTTCTTTGTTTCATAGTACAAAAAATCAAATATACTTAATAAATGTACCCAAAATCAAGCCCAGTTTATTCAGGGAAGACGAAGAATCCCTGATTAATAAAAGTATCTAGTGGCTCCGGCATAGGAGAAATTGTAGGTCTATAATAAGGGAAGACATTTACGCCGCCCAAAGGTTTGAGAGGTCCAACCACTGCACAAATTACGTATGCCTAACCCTAAACTCAGCTGAACTAGTGGATAACTTAGTGGCATTCGACCTAAGAATGTCTCACTTGACCCTATCCAATATTAGAATAAAATATCATGCTCCCGTAAAGTCCCTGAACCAGAGGGGAGCAACCTCCCAGGAACGTCATACTGAGGACTCCCATCTGGAAAAGGTAAATTGATGACTAAATCCATTCCCTCCTTCAAACCAGCAAACTATTAACAATACCAATATAGTTGGTGTTGAAAACTGTCTTCCCCCTAACACTTATAAGAATAGTCAGAAGGGTGTTGTACTTCTGGAGAGAGGGCTTAGTTCTGTTAAATACGGTCCAATAGTTTCTATCCCGCCTCAGACCACCTGTGATCTGGATACATTGACAGAGGACCGTGGTAACGATGTACTGGATGCCTCCCGCATTATTATGCAGGATTACGTGAATCCAGGACTAGACCTTGTCTCCTGGAACATAGCAGGGCTACGCTCCAAGATAGCCTCATCCGATTGGTCAGATTTTATAGCAAATTATGATATATGTATCTTCCAGCAGACTTGGTCCCTTGAAAGTTTATTCCGTCCAGGGTACTTAAACTTTTCAAAACCGGCTGTCGGAGGCAGAAAAGGAAGACCATCTGGAGGGTTAACAATCTGGGTGAGACAAAATGCTGAGTATAGGGTGGAGGAAGTATTGATTAACAGTCCTGACATACAAGCCATCCAGTTATGCTTTGATCATCAACCAAAAGTGATAGTGTTAAACGTATATGCTAGAGGCACAGTGGGAGGGAAAGCGTCAGACACTGTTTCCCTACTTGATACTTTTGTAGGCGATATTAAAGGTAAATGCAGTATAATAATTGCTGGTGATTTTAATTGTTGCTCTGAGCCACTGGATTCAGAAGATGGTTATCTTGGTGAAGAAGAAGACTCTCAGTGGAGCATACCTGCTCTGACCCTCGACCCAATAAAGAAATGGACTGCGGCTGCCCTCCAACTAAAAAGTTTGTGCCTGGAGAAGGGCTTAAGAGCAGTGAATGGGAGGTCTAACTCTGATAGTAGGGGCTCTCATACATTCTGTAGTCGCTCAAAAAGGAGCAGAATAGATTATTTGTTTATTAATCTGGAGCTGTGGCCTCTTCTCATTGATATGGAAGTCTGAGATAGAACAGAAAGTGATCACAACCCTCTGTTATTATCCCTACGGTTGCAAGATCTACATACCCTGACTCATCCGTTGGAGCATGTCACGGCGGATGTTGTTCTTACACAAGAAATGAGAAGATTAAAATGGTCAATGCTTATTGACAACAGTACTATATTCGAGCAGATGACAGCTGAGGTTGAGAACTCATTAGCCGTTCTTACAAACCTGGAAACTCAGGAAGCTATTAACCAAAACATTTTACAGGTGCATGATTCTCTGTTTGCTAACCTAAAAACCTTTTTCATTAAACCAGGCAACTCAAAGAGACATGTTGCCCTTAAATCTGCCAAATGGTACAACAAGGCATGTAGAGTAGCCTATAAAAATGTGTCCAAAGCAATTAAATCGAAAATATACTCAGATATAAAGTCCGCTAGGTCTTTTTATAAAGCTACTCAGTTTAAAGCTAAGAAAGAGGCTGATGACCAACGATGGTGTGACCTCCTACAAGCAAGTAAGGATAGGGGTATGCAGAAGTTTTGGGAACTCGTTAAATGGGGTAGTGGTGAGACAAGTAAAATACCCCATAATTTTGTATCCCCCGAACAGTGGGTGCTCTATTTTCAGGCCCAATTTAATTCTACAAGTGCTATTGTAGTTCAACCTCAAATAGAAAAGTCCGACTTAGCTGTGGTTTTTAATAGGGCCGAGGTGGAAAAAGCTCTAAAATCTGTTCCCAAAGGAAGAGCTCCTGGCCTGGATTGTATTCCAGCGGACCTATTTTTATTTGATAAGGATAACTGGGTTGAATATATTTTAATACTTATAAACGCAATAGCCAGCAGTGCCCCAGTCTCAGAGTCTTGGCGTGGAGCAGAAATTCTCCCAAGATATAAAAAAGGAGGCCGCGCCAATCCTAGCAACTATAGGCCTATAAGTCTGATTGACTCGATGCAAAAAATCATGGCAAGGTTAGTGTTAAGTCGTATTCAGACCTGGATTAACGATAAAGGCATAATGTCCCCTTTACAGGCTGGTTTTCGCCCACACGTCAGTACAATAGACCAAGTGTTTAGGTTTATATTAATTTACTGGAGTGTGGCAATTATCGCAGGTGGTACTATTTACGCTGCCTTCATCGATCTCAAATCAGCATTTGACCTAGTTCCATGCATCAAGTTGTGGGGGGCTTTGGAGGCCATGGGCATGCCACCAGAACTGTTATCTCTGGTGGTTAAGCTACATTAGTCGAATTTTGCCCAAGTAAGGTGGGGATCCCAGGGTAAGACTACTGAAAGATTTTCAGTATCTAAGGGGGTTCGCCAAGGTTGTGTCATGGCTCCAACCCTTTTTAGTTTATTTATAAATAGGGTTGTCAATTATTTCACCTCGTTTCCAACCGACGCTCCATCTCTCGCAGGTGTGAAGGTCCCTCTGCTTATGTTTGGAGACAACACCCTGATTATTTCAAAAACACAAAAAGGGTTGCAAAGGGCATTACATCGATTTGAGGAATTCTGTGCAGGCCATGAATTGCTGATAAACGTGGATAAAACCAAATTCATGGTCTTGCACAAACATAAATTAATTAGAGGAGATGTAAATCTGAATAACATCAAATTAGAACAAACTGATGTCTTCACCTACCTGGGGGTTACCCTGGGTAGAAAATTAAATTGGCAACCCCAGATTGATTTGATGGCCCTTAAGCACACCCAATTAGCTGGTGTGCTGGGGAAAGAACATAAATTATCACAGATCAAGCCGGTAGGACCAGCACTCCAGATCTATAATACCAAGGTCAAAGCGTCAGTCCTATATGGTGCAATGCTATGGGGTTTTGATAATATAACCCCTCTAACTGTGGCTCAGAACACATTTCTTAGAGCTCTCACTGGCCTCCCTCAATCTACTCCCCTGAAACCCCTTTATTTAGATCTTGGGTGCCATACGCTTGAGGAGGCAGCACTATTTAGACCAGTGGCCTTCTGGAGAAGACTATGGTCTACTCCGGAGCTGGTAGTTTATGCTAACACATTGAAAGATGTTATTGGAGCCGATACATCCCACAAGATTCTCTGGCTACAAAAGGTTAAAAGTTGTCTACAAGATATGGGTCTAAGCCATCTATGGGAGGATCCTGTCGGTAACTCTTTCCCCCCTAAGAGGATCTTCAAAGAAACATATTGGAATATGGTTAGAACAAAGTCAGCACTCCACTCCTCGAATACCTTTTTGACTAGGTTATTTCTGGAGTACAAAAGTGTGGCCAAATATGAGGACTACTGGGATTTTATAACAAAACCAGGTGATAAAAAACTCTATTTTCAGTTTAGAGTAGGTACCCTTCCGGTCAAAGCTTTCACCTGTAATTGGAAGAGCGTACCGGGCAACACATGTGTCTTTTATCCTGAGCAGGTAGAGACAGTCCCCCATATACTCTTTATCTGTCCGGCGTATAAATCTCCCAGAGCCAAATGGATTAAAGCCTTATGTTCCAACATGGGCACCCGATCTTGTGCCACTGCTCTCCGCATATTAACATCAAATACTGAGGTGCATATCGTGATAGCCGTGACCAAATTCTTGAGTTGGGCGTGGAAAATAAGGGCGATTAAGATGAAGACAATCTGAATATATGTTAGCACTTTAGGATTAAGTTTAATTACCCACAGGCCCTGGGGGAAAGTAATTTTTAAATAACTATGAGATGTGGTTTGAGTATCTCATCCTCATTTTAATGTATTGTTTTATCATAGTTTTAGAATGGGATGTAATTTTTTATTTTATTTTTTTATTGACATGTTTTTAATTTTTAGTGTTTTTAATATTGCGCTTTATTGCTAAAAGTATTTATACTAAAATGCTATAAATGTATTTAATGGATGTGTCTTTTATGATCATAATGATCGCAATAAGGACGTTTTTGACTGACTGACTATATGACCCTCATGAACTTTGTCATCACATCATTTTGCTTTGACTCCATCTCACGTGCTGAGGACCCTCAGTTTTTATGTCCATCACTGAGGATGTTGAAGAAACTGAGACCAAATTCCTGGACTGTGTGTAAGTGGTAGCTGAGTAATGAAGGGTAATTGCCTAAAAATCAACAGGGAAAAAGTCAAAGCTCACTATTTTTGGCAAAGCCAACACTGTATGGACCAACGACAGGTAGTCATTAGAGCTCCGTATATCCCCTTTCCCATTCAAAGCCACTATAAATCTTGGGATCATTGTGAACAGTATCCTGACAATGAAGAACCATGATTCTGCAGTTTGCTCATCTTCCTATGGTATTCTATGCATGCTGCTTTATAAAACAAGGTGCCCACCCCTGGGACATTGAATTTTGCTATGGCTTGGCAGGAGCACTGCTCCTGCCGAGCCATAGCAAACTTTGCTCTGCTTCGAGTAAGCGAGAGCAGAAAATGCTCTTGCTTACTCAAAGCAGAGCAGAATTGTATTTGGACATAGGAAGCTGCATGTTAGAAACTTCCTCTGTCCAAAATCAATGTTGTCTGCCGCAGGATGCAGATAGCCAGCAGGGTCCACGGGGACCTTGAGGCTACCCCGGCTGTTCTTAAAGTGAGAAACTGTCTGCCCTGGGTGGGACCAGGGCACCCAGTATTGTGGCCAGGCCTGGGGATGGGGTTGCCGGGTCCCAAATCAGCCCAGGAGGGGGGCCATACAGCCCCTCTCACTAGTTTTGACAAAAAATGTAAAATGCCGGACCCGGGGTTTGGGGTCCCTGAGGCATTAATGAGCCCATGGAGGGGGGCTGCACCGCCCTCCTCTCCCTCCTAAAAATGCCTGGCCCTAGAGAATGGGGTTGCCAGGGCCAAATACGGCACAGGAAAGGGGGCCACACGTCCCCCTCCTTCCTTTATAATTTTTAAAAAAGAAAGAAAATTCTACCGGCACAAGGCCGGAGACCCGGACTCCTTTCTGCACCATTCTGCAATCGCACCTCCTGCCGGGCTGCTTGTTGGGGGATGAAGTCCTCTTGGCTGCTGAGGATCCTTAGGGTCCAACAAGACCTCCTGTTACCTCCAGTAAGTCCCACACAGCCGGAGTAATGAGAGGTTATCTCCACCACTCTGCAAACGGCGCTTAAAGAGTTTGATTGTAAAGCTGAAATTCGAGGTGAGCAAATTTAGAGTGGCACTTGTGTTGTAGGGTGTTCTTCACAGGAGCTGCTCTCCACCTAAACTTGGGAATTACCCAGAGTTCTCTGCTTCTTTTTGGACACACACACACACACACAAACACACACACACACACACATATATATATATATATATATAAAACATAGGTTTCAGGGGTGTTATAGTTAGCTGGCCATTTCACTCGTACAAAACCATAGAAATTCCTCCGTTATAGTTAGTTCTGCTAACTATAACTCGCTCGCCCGCAATGCACTGCTGATGATGTCACATATTGCATCATTCATGACATGGTCAGTGACATCACTCATGACATCACTGATGACATCTCAAATGACATCACTGATGACATCATCCACGTGACAATCTGATACACCTCATCATGAACTAGTATAACCTTTCATCACTCACTGTAAAATACAGAGTACCATATTTGAAACCATTGACACACACAACTACCCATTCAACAACAGAATCATTGATACATGCAGTCACTAATTAATAGAACTCACTCTCTACTACTATACTACTCTCTACTATTCTCTCTACTACTCACTCTCTACTATTCTCTCTACTACTCACTCTCTACTACTTTCTACTACTCACTCTCTACTACACACTCTCTACTACTTGCACTCTCCTACTCCCTACTACTCACTCTACTACTCTCTCTCTACTACTCACTCTCTACTACTCACTCTCTACTATTCACTCTCTACTACTCTACTACTCACTCTACAACTCACTCTACTACTCACTCTCTACTACTCACTCTCTACTACTCTCTACTATTCACTCTCTACTACTCTCTCTCTACTACACTACTACTCACTCTCTACTCACTCTCTACTACTCTCTCTCTGCTACTCACTCTCTACTACTCACTCTCTACTACTCTCTACTACTCACTCTCTACTACTCACTCTCTACTACTCACTCTGTACTACTCTCTACTACTCTCTACTACTTACTCTACTACTCACTCTCTACTGCTCTCTACTACTCTCTACTACTCACTCTCTATTACCCACTCTCTACTACTCTCTACTACTCAATCTCTACTACTCTCTACTAATCCCTCTCTACTACTCACTCTCTACTACTCACTCTACTACTTTCTACTACTCACTTTCTGCTACTCTCTCTACTACTCTCTACTACTCACTCTCTACTCTCTACTCTCTATTACTCATCCTCTACTCTCTACCTCTCTACCTCTCTCTCTACTACTCTCTACCTCTCTACCTCTACCTCTACCTCTCTACCTCTACCTCTCTACTTCTACACCTCTACCTCTCTCTACCTCTCCCTACACGCACACATATCCACATATAAATACATATATATGCATATGCATTTACATATATGTATGTATTATCTACTGGCGGTCGCCAGTAGATAGTTATAGTTAGGACCGAGTTCCCATAGGAAAACTGAAAATTCTATTTTGAATAACTTTGGCGCCGGTTGACTTATCTTTGTGAAATTTTCAAAACTAATGGGGCGCTCCGCTCAGCTCCTACCCTTAAAGTCTCGGGGTGATTCGTCAAGCGGGGGCTGAGAAAAAAGGGGGGTCCCAAAACGCGTTTTCCCCATGCATTTTCCCATAGGACCTTTAGTCGAAGGTACAGCCCGAACGGCTGAACAGAATTACTTGAAATTTGGCAAAGAGGTAGTCCTCGGGTCAGGCATGTGCCTTTTGCTTAAATGGTGTAAATCCGTTCAGTAGTTCCTGAGAAAATCAAAAGTAAAATCACATATATATCTGTTCGGAGCCTAACCACACATCTCACCATGAGATCTGATTGACTGTCAGCACTTCATCCAAGAAGTGTTGGCAGCCATCTTGGGACCAATATACATGATAGCACCTCATTAAAAAGCATTGCAGTTAATAGAAGGTTTTAAGACTTTAGTTACATTATAAATCATTTGTTGATGGTACCATACTCATTTTAGGAATTGTGGTGTGTTCTAAGGTGATTTTACCATGTGAAAAAGCCTTCTGCTGTGATATCATGAATCATGTTTGAGAGAAAACTATTTTCTCATGCTTTTCCCACAGAGGTTTGGAAGGTGATCTATAAGCTAACTGAGAGCATATTTTCTGTAAATTCACATTATATTTCTCAGTCATGTGAGAATGAAGTCTGACATTCTCAGTAAAACATGTACATCCAACAAGGGCAGAGACTGTCAGTTGATTCCTTTGTGTTCTACTGCAGCTTCCCAGAGTGTTCTAAAGAACAACTAGAGCGCTAACAGTCCTACTTATGACAAACGTATGGCACACCTGAAGCCATCTTGGTTGGAATAAAGTGGTAATTCTTAAAACATTTAATTTAAAAAGGAACAAAATGAGGGCGTTCATTTTGCCATAGAAAGTATGATTAGTGCTGCAGAAAGAAAAATTAGGTCACATTTTGAGTGACTTCTCAAATCCTCTTCTATTTCATTAAACAATTCTGACATGCAGATTGAAACATGCACTTTCAATACCAGCAGCAGACTTCCCTGGTGAGCAGTAGCTTTACTACAGTGATCTAATAAGCAACTAGAGTGCTAACATTCTGAATTTATGGCAAATTTGTGACACATCTGAATGCCTTCTTGATGGAATCAAAGTAAAAAACTGAAAGTATTTCCTACTGAGGAGACTGTAGTAAATGAGGAAATTAGGAAACATCATAACAAATAAGTCTCCCAAAATGGCCACCAGAGACAAAAGAGCCCAAATGTAGCCCAAATATCACCCAGATGTAGCCCAAGTATAGCCCAATGACAGAATGTCCCAGAGTGTTCTAACGAACAACTAGAGCGCTAACAGTCTTACTTATGACAAAGTATGGCACACCTGAAGCCATCTTGAATGGAATAAAGTGGTAACACTTAAAACATTTAATTGACAAAGGAACACAATGAGGGGATTCATTTTGCCATAGAAATTATGATTAGTGCTGCAGAAAGAAATATTAGGGCACATTTTGACTTCTCAAATCCTCTTCTATGTCATAAAAAAATTCTGACATGCAGACTGAAACATGCACTTTGAATACCAGCAGCAGACTTCCCTGGTGAGCAGTAGCTTTACTACAGTGATCTAATGAGCCAGTAGAGTGCTAACATTCCGAATTTATGGCAAATGTGTGACACATCTGAATGCCTTCTTGATGGAACCAAGTAAAAAACTGAAAGTATTTCCTACTGAGGAGACTGCAGTAAATGAGGAAATTAGGAAACTTCATAACAAATAAATCTCCCAAGATGGCCACCAGAGACAAAAGAGCCCAAATGTAGCCCAAATATCACCCAGATGTAGCCCAAGAATAGCCTAATGACAGAATGTCCCAGAGTGTTCTTAAGAACAACTAGAGCGCTTACTGTCTTACTTATGACAAAAGTATGGCACACCTGAAGCCATCTTGATTGGAATAAACTGGTAACACTTAAAACATTTAATTTAAAAAGGAACACAATGAGGGGGCTCATTTTGCCATAGAAATTATGATTAGTGCTGAAGAAAGAAAAATTAGGGTACATTTTGAGTGACTTCTCAAATCCTCTTCTATTTCATTAAAAAATTCTGATATGCAGACTGAAACATGCACTTTTATTTCCAGCAGCAGACTTCCGTGGTGAGCAGTAGCTTTACTACAGTGATCTAATGAGCAACTAGAGTGCTAACATTCAGAATTTATGGCAAATGTGTGACATATCTGAATACCTTCTTGATGGAATCAATGTAAAAAACTGAAAGCATTTCCTACTGAGGAGACTGCAGTAAATGAGGAAATTAGGAAACTTCATAACAAATAAATCTCCCAAGATGGCCACCAGACACAAAATGCAGCACAAATATCACCCAGATGTAGCCCACATGTAGCCCAATGACAGAAGTGTGCAAAACACTTATTTTTTGTGTATTTGCAGTTTTATATAGTGCAGACTTGTCAGGTATTGGAATGCTTTACATGAGCATTGGTTACATCACACAAGATCAAATTCATTTTGGTTGTAGACATGGGGAGATTAAGTGATTTGACCACAATCACAGAATGTTGAGCTGAAGCAGAAACTCCAACCTGGTTCCCCAGTTGCAAAGCCTGCAGCTCTGAAAGTAACACCACATCCTCTCGCCAAGGTGCAACATTTAATCAAGTGGTCAACTGGATAAAAAGACATAAAGATTACAAATAATTTAAAAGTTCTTTATCGCTATTTGAAAACTCGGAAAATATGTCCTCATTTTAGTTTTTTAGAGCACTAACCATAATTTTGATGCAAATAAGACCCTCTCATATATGTAATTTCTAAAGGAATTACAGTTTTGATTACATCAAGATGACGTCAGGCGTTCCACACTTTTGTAATAAATATAGAATGTTAGCAATCTAGTTGTTCATTGGAATACTGTTGACAGGCAGAGGCCAGGGACACGGACTCTGAAAATTGAAGGCAGGTAGGAGAGTGCAGAGGCAACAATTTGACCACACTGGGAAGGCAGGAAGGGCAGTGGCAGCACAACAGACTATATAGGGCAGTGGAAAGGGGGGCAGGGACAGCTAGCTGACCACACAGGGAAGGTGGGAGGGGCCATGGCAGCACAGAAGACCATGCATGGCAAGCGGGAGGGTTAGTGGCAGCACAATGGCTATGATGGGTAAGAAGGAGGGTGCAGGGGCATGCACAAAGGACCATGGAGGATAGAAGGGAGGGTCAGGACCTGGGCACAGACAAGAGAGTTCAGGGGGAGGGGCCTCACAACAGACCGCGCGGGGCAGGCAGGAGGAGCAGTTGCAGCACAACAGATCAGGGAGGGCAGAAGGGTGTGGCAGTAAAATGGACCATGGAGGACAGGAGGAAGGGGATAGGGGCATGGTATGTGGACAGGCAGGGTGGAGGTGGCAGGGACAGGTTACAGTCATCTGACAATGCTAGGCAGGTGGGAGGGGAGTGGCAGCTCAACAGAACACTCAGAGTAGATAGGAGTGGCAGGTCCATGGAACATAGTGGGCAAAAAGGATGGAGCAGGGGCATGCACAAAGACATCGGAGGGCAGGGGGAAGGAGAATAGGGGCTGCAAGCTAAGCACAGAGGCTAAGCAGGAGGTCAATGATAGGCCATAGAATTGGGCAATGGAGGGCAGGAGGAGTGGGCTGGTACATCATGCTAAATGGAGGTCAGTGGCAGCACATCAGACCATGCATGGCAGGAGGGAGGAGGCTAGTGCATGGATTCAGACAACAGAGGATAGGGAGGAGGTGGATGGGGCAACAAGCTAACTGTTCAGAGAAAGTGGGTATTAGGAACTTTATTGTTTTTAAAATGTGTGTCTGTGCGAACTACTTAAAATATAAACAAGTATGCAGCATAATCTCACTTTTATTCAGGAAGAAGAGGACGTTTGTGACTGTGAATCCGGGCTCACTTGGCAGAAACACCCCCTGACCCTCCACCCCCATCGCAAAATGTAATGCCCGTGAAAAGGGTAGGTGGGCGCAGTGTTATATAGAACATAGTCCTGAGAGCACGATTGAAAATGAAAACTAGATGTAGTATATGGTATAAACTATGCACCAAAAAGTGTGTTATAAGATGAACCGGGGCGTGAAATATAATATGCAATACATTGTGCGCAATGACAGATTCATTGGAGAGCGCGAGATAACACAGGCACTAGCGCGTGCTATGCGATATGCGCCTTGGAGTGTAATATGCACAGGGCAGTGTTGTGTAACATAACTAGTCTCTAAAGTTGTAATATAAAATATGTGCTGGGGAGTGTAACGTTGCACATGCACTGTGACAAAGATATGGATCCCAGATTGTAATATGTATGGCATAGCGCTGTGCGTTATAACATACTCATCGAGGAAGGCACGTTAGATGGGGCAATATAACCAGTGCGAAGGCAAGTGTGGCATGACATATTCACGGGGTGGTGTTACAGTGCACATGGGCTAGAGAGTGTCATAGCATACGCACTAGCTGGTGGAATACAACACAAAAGTGTGAGGCAATCCGCGGGCACTGGTGGGTGTAACACGGCATTGGGCTCAGCCAGGAGCACGCTGTGACTCTCAAGTGAGGTTCCTCTCCTTTACAGAGAGTAAAATAAAAAGTATTACACATCCGGCGGTGGATGTGTTTTTTATTAACCATGAGGGGGGTTACTTGCATAGTTTGGTCGAATTTTTGTCGAATCCTCTTGGAATGGCTTGGTGTGCGTGTATATTAAATGTGCCCGTCAATAGCTACCCATGTTTGTATAAATAAACGACAAGGGTGTCTACTTGGAGAGTACCCACCGGCGCGGGCGCCGGGATTAGGCACGGTAGGGCGTCAGACATGTCAGAGCTTTACTAGCAGTGTAAATACATTCCATGTGGATTCATTCTATGCATAGTCGCCTTTTAATGAATATCACGCAAATCGTCATGGTGATAGGTACATACGGTTTGTCCAGCATGTTCTAGGTGTTTCTATAAATATATATATTTTTAAAATATTAAAAACACAAAGGCCTGCCCCGGGGGATGGGGTCCCCGGAGCCATAAGTGGCCTGAGGAGGGGGGCAACGCAGCCCCCTCCTAAAGAATTTAAATTAAAAAAAGGCGGGGCCGATTAAGGCCTTGGGAGGGCCAAATTAATTTTTTCAACAAAAGAAATTAGGGTGCAGGCCCTGGGGGATGGGGTCCCCAGGGCCAGTAAATTAGAAAAAGAAGGGGAGCCACACAGCCCTCCTTCTTAAAAAAATAAAATAAATAAAAGACCGGCATCGCTCTGGAGGCCACGCCCCATCCTTGCAGCACTCTGCAAACGCACCCCCTGCCAGTTGTAAGTTGGGGAATTAATTCCCCTTCAATACTGAGGGTCCCTGAGGGCCAACTAGCCCAACAGGTATCTCCAGTGTGCGCCAGGGAGCTGCGTTGCAGACAGGTGTTATGAGGCCACGCCCCTGAATTACACCTTTATGCAACGCAGCTCTGTGGCACATACTGGAGGTACCTAGTGGGCTAGTTTGACCCTAGGGACCCTTAGGATTCAAGGGGACTTGCTCTCTCAGCTTAGAACGGCCACAGGGTGCGTTTACACAGTGGTGAAGGGAGGGGACGGGGCCTGAGGTGACGTGTGCAAACACGCCCTGTGGCGCGTTTTAAGTTGGGGAAATAATTCCCTTTCAATCCTGAGGGACACTGGGGGCCAACTAGCCCACCAGGTGCTTCCAGTAAGTGCCACTGCTCTGCGTTGCAGAGAGGGGGTACAGGCCGTGCCCCTTTTTACACCTCTCTGCAATGGCGCTTACTGGACGTACCTAGTGGGCCATTTTGCCCTTAGGGATCCTCATGATTCAAGGGGACTTAATCTCCCAACTTAAAAAACAGCCACAGGGCATGTTTACACAGTGGGGAAGGAAGGGGACGGGGCCTGAGGTGACGTGTGCAAACACGCCCTATGGCGCGTTTTAAGTTGGGGAAATAATTCCCCTTCAATCCTGAGGGCCCCTGGGGGCTAACTAGCCCACCAGGTGCTTCCAGTAAGCGCCACTGAGCTGCGTTGCAGAGAGGTGGTCCAGGCCGTGCCACTTTTTACACCTCTCTGCAACGCAGCTCTGTCGCGCATACTGGAGGTACCTAGTGGGCTAGTTGGACCCTAGGGACCCTCAGAATTCAAATTAACTTAATCTCCCAACTAAAAACGGCCACAGGGCGTGATTACACAGTGGTGAAGGGAGGGGACGGGGCCTGAGTTAACATGTGCAAACAAGCCCTGTGGCGCGTTTTAAGTTGGGGAAATAATTCCCCTTCAATCCTGAGGGCCCCTGGGGGCTAACTAGCCCACCAGGTGCTTCCAGTAAGCGCCACTGAGCTGCGTTGCAGAGAGGTGGTCCAGGCCGTGCCACTTTTTACACCTCTCTGCAACGCAGCTCTGTGGGCTAGTTGGACCTTAGGGACCCTCAGGATTCAAATTAACTTAATCTCCCAACTAAAAACGGCCACAGGGCGTGTTTAAACAGTGGTGAAGGGAGGGGACGGGGCCTGAGTTAACATGTGCAAACAAGCCCTGTGGCACGTTTTAAGTTGGGGAAATAATTCCCCTTCAATCCTGAGGGACCCTGGGGGCCAACTGGCCCACAAGGTGCTTCCAGTAAGCACCACTCCGCTGCGTTGCAGAGAGGTGGTCTAGACCGTGCCCCTTTTCACATCTCTCTGCAACGCAGCTCTGTGGCACTTACTGGAGGTACCTAGTGGTCTAGTTGGACCCTAGGGACTCTCAGGATTCAAGGGGACTTAATCTCCCAACTTAAAACGGCCACAGGGCGTGTTTACACAGTGGGGAAGTGAGGGGACGGGGTCTGAGGCGATGTGTGCAAACATGCCCTGTGACGCGTTTTAAGAGGTAGTTTTAAGCCCCTGCCCTATTATATACCAGGGGCTTACAGAGGAGGTCATGCTGATCACAGGGGGACCCCAACGCATAGTGTTCCCTAGTGTATGTAGGATTTTTCACTGTATTCTGAGTGTCTTTTAACATAGCACTGGCTCTAGGACTGGTTAGTCAGACTCAGTTACCACCAGTATCCGTCTGAAAAAGTTGAGGGTACAGGATGATTTTGCAACAAGGCTTCTTTCTGCTCTTCTGTTTGTTCTTTCTGCACGTTATCCTTCTTCCTGCACTTTTCTTCGTCTTTGAGGACTTCTGTTGCTTCTTTCTGCATTTCTGTTTTTTTCTTTCTGTGCGTTTTTTCTTCTTTCTTCTCATGTCCTATCTCTGTAGGCATAGTTAGAAATTGCCATTTAAAAAACCTTTGAAATTCACTGAAAAAACCATAGGTTTCAGGCACGTTATAGTTAGGAATTAGCATTTAAAAAACCTTAGAAATTCACTGAAAAAACCATAGGTTTCAGGGGCGTCATAGTTAGCTGGACTTTTCACTCATACAAAACAATCGAAATTCCCCCGTTATAGTTAGTTCAGCTAACTATAACTCGCGCGCCCGCAATGCACTGCTGATGACGTCACATATTACATCACTCATGACATGGTCAGTGACATCACTCATGACATCACTGATGACATCTCAAATGACATCACTAATGACATCACTGATGACATCATCCTTGTGATAGAGTGGTAGACCTCCTCTTCCCCTAATATAACCTTTGATACACACATTCAAAAATAGAAACTACAATGTTCAAAACAATGGACATACCAATACCAGTTACAACAACCTATTCAGTAATTCTAAAGTCCACATACACATCCACTCATTCACCAACAGTCCTATACAGGCACTCATACATGTACTCACTCATCATATGTACTCACACACCTATACATCCTGTTACACAACGCCACTCATCCATAGTTACTCACACACATAGTCACTAATGCTAATAAAGAATCAAACATCCATTTACTTGCATATACAGTTATACACACACCACCACACTTACTTCTACAGAAACTTACACATACGTAGTCTTTTAAACAATCACTTATAGAAACACATACTTATTCATACAGGAACTCTTTCAATCTCTCACTCTCACATATACTCACTTATATACACCAATAGTCACATATACTAGTTTAAAACATATATAGTTACTCATAAAGACACTATTGAGACAGTCTATCACTCACTAACACACCCATGCACACGCTCATCCACCCATACAGTCCTGCACACATGCTGTCTTCAACACATACAAACAGTGAGTCACTCATTCATGCACCTATGCACTACGTAATACCCCCCACCGAACCATACAGACACTCAGACACTCATACTGATACTCAAAAAACCAACTAATAACCTACATAGACACTCATGTAGCTACTCACCAACCCATGCAGCCACTTATACACAAAGTGAGAGACTGATACAGATATTTACACATTTAAACATTACTCACTAAGCCATGTATTCACTAAGATACACTTAATCAGTCAGTTATACAATCAATTTTTCAAAAACAAATAATCCATTTAGACACTTATATACCCATTTATTCTTCCATTGACCTTGAGATATACATATATAAAACATATGTAATTTTCAGAAAAACACACATTCACTGGATGATGTCATCAGTGATGTCATTTGAGATGTCATGAGTGATGTCATGAGTAATGTCACTGACCATGTCATGAGTGATGTAATATGTGACGTCATCAGCAGTGCATTGCGGGCGCGCGAGTTATAGTTAGCTGAACTAACTATAACAGGGGAATTTCAATGGAAAAGTCCAGCTAACTATGACGCCCCTGAAACCTATGGTTTTTTCTGTGAATTTCTAAGGTTTTTGAAATACTAATTTCTAACTATAACGTGCCTGAAACCTATGGTTTTTTCAGTGAATATATAGATAGATATAGATAGATATATATAGATAAAGATATAGATATAGATATAGATATATAGATATATATATATTCACTTAAAAAACCATAGGTTTCACACACGTTATAGTTAGGAATTAGCATTTAAAAAACCTTGCAAATTCACTTAAAAAACCATAGGTTTCACACATGTTATAGTTAGCTGGACATTTCCCTCGTAAAAAAACAATGAAATTCCCCCGTTATAGTTAGTGCAGGCAACTATAACTCACGCGACCGCAATCATCTGCTGATGACGTCAGATATTACATCACTGTATTTAGACACCTTTTTACCCATGTCTTCTTCCATTAATCTTTAGCTATACATATATTACAAATATTTATTTTTCAGAAAGACACATATGTAATCAGTGATGTAATATCTGACGTCATCAGCAGTGAATTGCGGTCGCGTGAGTTATAGTTGCCTGCACTAACTATAACGGGGGAATTTCATTGGTTTTTATGAGGGAAATGTCCAGCTAACTATAACATGTGTAAACCTATGGTTTTTTAAGTGAATTTGCAAGGTTTTTTAAATGCTAATTACTAACTATAACGTGTGTGAAACCTATGGTTTTTTAAGTGAATTTGTACGGTTATTTAAATGCTAAGTTATGTATTTATAATTTTTTTTTCAGGTTCTTCACCGTGCGCGCACCGTGCACTTTGCGCAACGTGCGCGCGCCGTGGGCGCTGGGTGCGCTTTGCGCACCGCGCACCCGCGATGCGTGGTGCGTGCCGTGCACGCACAGTGCGCGCACCCTGATCTTTTTCAAAAAAAAAAAATATATATATTTCATCCTTGGGGGTCCTTCAGTGACCCCCAGACAAAGGCTAGGGGGTCAGGAACTGTCCACCCTGCCCCCTTTTCACGTTCTCCACCTTTGTTTTTCACTGCCTCAGACTGCGAGAGACAAAATGGCGGCCGACACTTCCTGATTTCGACCGATTCGAATGTTTACTGACATCTAACAACCAATCAGAATTGCGCTCGCGCACGTCGCCGTGCGCGCACCGTGCACGCACGGTGCGCGCCTATAGATATGTATGTACTTTTAACTGCAATTTTCTCAGGAACTACTGAACAGATTGACTCCAGATATGCAAAAGGCACATCCCTGACCTGAGGACTACCTCTTTGCCAAATTTAAAGTAATTCTGTTCAGCCGTTTGGGCTGTACCTTGGACTAAAGGTCCCTATGGAAAAATGCATGGGAAAAACGCGTTTTGGGACCCCCCTTTTTTGTCAGCCCCCGCTTGACGAATCCCCCCGAGACTTTCATGGTAGGAGCGGAGTGGAGCGCCCCACCTATTTTGAAAATTTAGCGAGGATTCATCAATCGGCGCCAAAGTTATTCCAAATAGAATGTTGCGGATTTCCTATGGAAACACGGTCCTAACTATAACTATCTACTGGCGACCGCCAGTAGATAATGTAGATAGATAGATGCAAGTGTGTGTGTTAGCGTGTGTTGTCACGTGGTTACTAGAGTCATTATCGGCATCTTTAAGGTTACATGAGCCCGGTAGCCATGATGCTGCTTTTGCAATGACTCTACATGTCTTTATTTTTGAGAGACTCTTTATGCCTTTCACATGAGAACACTCTGCTGTGCTCGTTCTCTGTCTGTTCCTGGAGTTTAGTCTGAAAATTGTGAGCAAGGTTGATAAACACTGCCTCTTGTTATTCTGTTCTAGTCAAGCCCTAGCACTTAGACAAAACATACCAATTCAGCTGTGTTTTCCGGAGAATCATACTTTGATATTATAGGATGCATGTTTAGGTAACACGCACTTAAAGAGGGACTTTTCCAGGGAGAAGAGCAACCCGCACCTGTGATGTAGAAATATGATCTATGGCCTGAGGTATGAGGTCTGCTGACAAAGCGAAGAGATCTTTAATTATATAATAATTATCCTGCTTACTAAGGGGAGGGTGGTTAGGCCTTATAGTCCTTTATCCACTGTCTTTATAAAATGACATCTCCTTTTATGATATATGGTTTTGCTGCAATGCTAACTGTATTGATGTTAGGCATTTTGCTGCTGGTTGTGGCATATATACTGCATTTTTTAGCACATTAGTTAAAATAAATATTTTCAACTATTTTTGTGTCTCTGTCAGATCTTATTGGGGACAAATATGAGAGAGTGAGCGAAAAGGTGTGTCTTGTTACCGCGATTCCTGGAAGTTATGGGAGTGTTGTGTTCTGTGTTGTCTAATCATTGGTTTCTCTGTTTGTGAGTAGGAGAGCAAGTGAGACACTATAGCTAGTCGGTCCTGGGCTCGAGGGCACTAAAGAGGTCGGTAGGAATTCTTAGCCCCTATACACCGAGGTCCCATAATCCTGTACATAGTTCTGTGTATGTGCAGACTCCCTGCAACAGTGTGTGTGCGTGTGTGTGTGTGTGTGTGTGTGTGTGTGTGTGTGTGTGTAACTTTATGCTTAACATGTTTATAGGTCACTGCATAGTTTATAAGTAAGTTTTTTGATTATATGCTTTAACGGTCTCTGTTTTATTTTATTTTAGCTATCATAATGTGTATATATGATAATAACAATTGCTTCACTATTTGGATATCAGGGAAAATACAAGATAAATAAATATAAATAAATAAACAAATGATAAAAATAATAAACATAACATTACCAAAAAGAATAATAAAACATAAATTAGCTTTATGTATGACAACACTTGGAAGTCTGAGTTTCTTAATATGTATCCATACATGTACATGTTGGACTTTATATATTAAAATTGTATATCTCTATATTATTTTGCATAAACATGTTTACCTTTTATGTAGTTTTTTGTCTATATTTATTTATTTACTTTTCCATTTTAGACCTGGCATCCTTGGAGTGGTTTCCTCTTAACCTTTTGCCCTTAGACCTCCTGTTTTTGCTGACTTCATGTTTGCTGCAATTAGGACTCTGGGCACTTTACCACTGCTAACCATTGCTAAAGTGCTTGTGGTCTTTAATTTACTTATAAGACCCTAGTAATGTGCAGAGCATGTGCCCAGGACTGGCCATATGCAAATCAGCCATGACCCTGTGCCTCATGAGAACAGTCCAGCCTCAACTGCCAAGCAAGGTCCTCCCTGGACCGGATACAAACATCCTAGGACCAGTTTTGGTGTTTCACCCCTCATCAGCCAGGATAGCTTGAATCCAGTGGCACAGTGAGCCCGGGTCCCACATCTGGGCATACGCAGCACACTTAGAGCGAAAAAGCAAAAGCCATACAGTTGGTGGGCGGAATGCAGAACAAATCAAAACATTCAGCCACAGTCAAGAGATCTGGGTTAAATCAATTATTCTTTTGCTCACCATGCCACCCCAGTTTAGACCTGGCTATATGCAAATCAGTCATGATCCTCTGCATCACGGGAACAGTCCAGCCCGAACTGCCAAGCCAGGTCCTCCCTGGACCAGAAACAAGCATCCTAGGATTGGTTTCGGGGTTTCACCCCTCATCAGCCAGGATAGCTTGAATCCAGTCACAGTGGCTCTGCAGCACTGATTGTGTCTCCCACTTAACTAGCCCTTTAAACGTGTCTTAGACCTGCCACTGCAGAACCTGTGTGGGCACTTTGCACTGCCATTTCAACCTAGCAAAATAGGCCTTTTGCCAGGCCCAAACATTTCTTTTTTTATAGCTATAAGTCAACCATAAGGTAGGCCTTAGACAGCCCCAAGGGCATAGAGCAGTGTATTTAAAAAATCGGACAAGTCGTTTTAAGTTTTACATGTCCTGGTATTGAAAAACTCTTATATTCACTTTTCACTACTGCAAGGCCTGTCTCTCCTATAGAATAACATTTGAGTTGTGTTATTACATTTTAGAAGTGTAATTTCCATATGGTAAGAGATGACTGGTTCATGTTTGGTGTCTATGTATTCCTAATATAAAATTTGAATTTAAGGCATTTAAGTCGGTTTTAAATTACAATTCGGAAAACGCCGCTTTTAGAAAGTGCATAAACTATACAGGGTTGGGCCCATAGTCAGTAAGGCTAGACCCCACAAAACTCCAACAACACCAGCATTGCCAGTACTGACACCCATTCAAACATTCACTTCAATTTGTGATCACACAACTGAATTTTTGTGATCACCTTTTATTTGATAAATTTTAAAGAATTTGTTTAAGAATCTTTTTAACGCAATTACAAACAATTTCATACGTTTTCACATATATAGAACAAACATAACCAAAAACTTCAAAAACAACTTTTTTTTTAGATGAGCATAATCAATAGAATACTTGCACAACAAAACAACACAATTGGACAATACAACACAAAAAAGTGTTTCAAAGAAATATTGAGCCCAGGTTCTGACTTTTTAGTTGCCCTTAAGGAGCTTTCTGTATTTTATTATATTTATATTACCATTTCTATTTCCTAACTAAGTGGGCTATGACCAAACAGTGCCTCTAGGGAATTCAGGGATAATGTATTACTCCTATACAGATGAACACTCTAGTAACACTCAGCTACAGTAGTAGTTTTCTAAAATGTGTTTGTTTGGTGAAACAACTGTTGACACATTTTAAACTCTTTCCTTTTTTGAGGGTTTTACTCAGGACTCAGAAAGTTTGAGTACTGCAAAATAATAAAAAGGAATAAATAATAAAAATACTCTTATTAACTTTTTCTGCACATAGCAATATGCAATACAACACTAAATGTGCATCCAACCACACATCATGTTACCTCTTATGATTAGCATCATTCAAATGTCAACTTTCAAAGCAGGGCAAACCATAACTATAGGTACCCATACACCTATAAATCAGCCAGGGTTCATCCTGCAACAACATGAATGTTACTCAATTATTTTGAGCTAAACTAGAAATCACACCAAAAAATATCTTTCCACATAAATTGCAAACAACTCACTTTTTTTACAGGAGTCTTTTCTTCCTTAAAACACCCACAGGGGAAGGAGACCAATCTGTAAAGACCTTTTCCTGGAACTGCAACAGTCAAACTCCAACCTTTGCCAATTTTATTACCAATCAGAAATCTGGATAAGACAATAATGTTTTTACAAATGTTATGATTGCCAAAGGTGAGGACCCGGAAGCATCCAAACCTACGCAGTGCACATCTCAAGTCCCTAAGGCTTCAGATGTATTTGTTTTGTTTTATGTAATTTTCATAGATACAATAAAATATTTATAACAACTTGTTTTGAACTCATATATTTCTCATTCCATATCGATATTTGTAATTTATGTTGAAAACGTAACTCAATAAAGATGACAAACAATAAGTACAGTCATTTTGTGCAATGTATCATTAACACAAACATTAACATACGACCCATGTATTTCGGGTTTGTAAAACCCATCTTCAGGAGTACATATAATGTGGCAACGACAAAATGGAGATTCAAAAAGCGACTTAAAGCTGCCCCGTTCAGAACTACAGAAACAAGAGTAAAAGCATTTCTGTATGCTCTCATAAAGGAATACATGTTATAAGTAGGATTTGCACACATTCATGCATTAACAAAAGGGAAAACGTGCTCAAAGGGAAGAGACGCCAAGAAGTAAAACCGAACCTGTGACACAAGGTGAGGAGATGTAAAACGTGATGAATACACAATATTATGAATACCACTGTGAATTGGACTATGAATCGTACCGAAAAAGAAGAGGAGCCCCACCACGTGTACACGCAAATATACCGACTGAAAAGATAGATCTAAGAACCTGAGGGAACTATTAAAATCTAGACCCATCTCTTCCACACAAACCCATGGAGCGATGAGGAAATGTTGGAACTGCGGACAATGTGGCAACATAATACCAGGAAACACCTTTTCTTATCCTCACAGAGGACAAAAAATCCACTTGAGACACACGTCGGATTGTAACACAGAGGGTGTTATCTATGCAATCCAGTGCCCGTGCGGACTAATATATGTGGGCAGAACATCACGTAAAATTAAAACACACATTACAGAACACAAAAGCATGATTCGCAACAAAAACTGCAACTCCTGTTTAGCCGCATATTGGGTCAATACACCACACACCATCCCCCAGATCAGGATACAGTATTAGAAAAAATGGATCCTGTCCCAGGGATAGATTTCAATGTTTCACTAGCACGTAGAGAAACATTTTGGATTAAACACTTAGGTACCATCATTCCAGGAGGTCTAAATGACCATTATGAATTACTATGTTTCCTGTAAATGAACATTCCTTCTGTCATGATAATGAGCTGTGTTCAATGTAATACACTTTGCATTGTATACAGGATTTGCACACAGACACCATGCATTAGCCTCTTTTGTTTTAGTTATAGTCTGATGCTATTTTATCTGGTTTCGGATTTTCTCTTTTCATTTATTTTTTTAAGTCTTGCGCTTTCAGCAAGCACATCTGCTAATTATTGGACACTTCACGCTAGAGAACCGCTATCAATATCACTTGCCACTTTTTAGCATTAGTAACTCTTTCCTTTTTGATACGCTATTTAGTTCAGCGGTGGAACATTTCTAGTCGGAAGGCTCTGATCGACATATGAGCAGTTAAGGAGGTACCATGGGGCATGAATAAAATTGCCTTTGAATTTAGTTTTTTTAGGCCGGGTACGTCATTACATAGACACGCACGTTAGCAGCTGTGAAGATCCGTTTCATTTGACTGACGGTTGGCGCGAGCTAAAGAGTGAGCTTCTAGCCGTTTGTGATGAGGTTTTTATGTTGTATATATAACTTTGGTACCTTGGTTAAACTCAGTGTGACATTCACTTGATGTTTGGTTTTATGTTCAGATACAGAGATTAAAACTTGACATTCTGGTAAAGCTGCTTGTATTCTAGAACACAGGGCAGTTCCATTGTGGTATGCCTGTTGGCGTTTCCTAGTCACTCACCGTTTTTTTCGTATAGATACGTAAATATACGTGCAGAGATCTCTACACATTTTAATGTTCTGCCTACACCTGGGTGGAGATTTCAGCCCAGATGGTATTTATCATTTCCAGGAGTAAATATCTGCCTATTGGTATATAGTTGAACAATGTCTCATCAGTAACTGGAGGGGCTTCAATTTATTTCCATATCCCCAATGTTTTACTTACAATATTCCAGACATTTTGGTATTTCTGAGCCTAAGCCTGCTATTGCTTTAATCCATATTTTCTCATTTTCCATCCATGCAATATTTTTAAGTTTGTTTTTATAGTCCTTTCTGTGATGTTTGATTAAATGCTCTCTAATTTTTGCCTCACTTTCAAAAGCCTCCCTTGTGTTCTTATTCAACTCCTTTTTTTGTTTTTCTTTTAAAAACCTATTTCAATACTTTAAATGATGTCCTTCTTTGTTTTTTGGAGTCACTATTTGTCTAATGGTGCATATTAACTTCCACATTCTTCCAAGAGGGTTTATTGATTCATCTCTCTAAAGGAAATCAAAAGGTTGCCTATCATTGTTGCTGTTACCATTTTCACTGCTAAAGACAATATGATGCTTACATTATTCTTACATTGTATTTGATCACTATTACTCCATTTTCTCCCTCAATTCCAAGCTCTTTAATAGGGTTAGACACAAGTACTTATAGTCACTTGCTAGTGAATCTCCAATCTCCATATTGTATATAACATGGAAATGTTCAGTGGAGATTGGTGCACAGTCTATTAGGGATTTAGTTCTACCATCACCAAATGTGTGTCTCCAAGGTTGATCACCTTTTGTTATTCCACTTATTATTGTGAGATTTGGTGAGGATCACAATATTTAATGTTTTCCCTCTATGATCACTCAATGAATCTGTTAAGATCTGCCCTAGGATGTAGAGTCTCCTCTCTTTTTCTTGATAGAACTCATCGAAAGCCAGAGCACTCGGCACATTTGCGTTAAAATCTCCCAGCAGTAAAATGGGGATCTTTGTGGGGCCTTCCCCAAATGTTCTCTACTAGATTTACTAGATCTCTAAATAATATTTCTTGGAATTTTTAGGTGGGAAATATATAGTCACAATTATTAACTTCATTCTGCTGCTTGTCATACTGCTACCCTTAGGGATCTATGTTCCTGATATTATTATGGTACTAAAATCAGAGAATTCTTGCATTATTCTCATGTTTCTCAGTGATTTCCTAATTTTCTAAAAGCAAGAGCCCACCTAATGGTCTGCTGAACTTGCACTTTATTGCTTTTAAGGAATAAATACGATAACTGTTCATCAGAAACTCTTCTATTTCCTGTGTTTCCAGCAATACCGAAATAGTGATGTCTTTCTGTGATAGCAACTATGTTAATGAATTCCAATTTCACATCAGACCTGCTATGTTTCATGAAAGTATGTGCATGAAAGCGTTGTCAGGGCTTCGATAATAAAGGCTTTGGTACTGGATGGTCCAGATTCATAGTTGCTGCTAACCAGGACCAATCTTCTAGATTACTCGTGGCACCTTCTTTAGCATTTGTATAAATATGTCTTCCAGATGCCAATTTTATGAATAAATTGTTCACCTGAAGCAAGTTGCTAATAAGGTTGATGTTGTTGCCTGATCAATAGTATGCCTCCAGCTTTGAGACTTGCCCCATTTCACATTCTTTACCAGGGGTACGCCTTGCCCTATATTTATACTTTTCATATACATCATGCCCTGAACATCTCAAGTCATTCACTGAGACTAATATCTCATGCGCAACAGATGTTGAAAAGAAATAGACTAAGGCTTGTGACTAGGACATAGACTACTAGCTTTCTTGTGGATGATAAACCAATTTTATAACTTTTGATGATACTTTAGAGAGGTTTGGGAGTGATGTAAAGATTTACAATAACTATGATTAAGGCTCCCTGTTTTCCGTTTTTACAGTTTTTTACAGATAAGTACAGACAGAAAATCATTTGGTTTCCTGTCGGTATTTATTTTTAAATGTGGATAAAAAAGTAAATTAGATTGTTTTTTGAGTGAATCTAAATGCTGTCAGTCATGACTGCTAGCCCAATAGCTGAGTGGATTGACAGGTGTGGGGCTTTAAAAAGAAACATATTTTAGTTGCGAGACTTAAAAAGCAGTAGATATGCATAAAGTTGATAATAAAATGTGCATGTTTTCATGCTAGTGCTGTTATTTGTCATCTGTCTGTGTTTATATCATTGAAACCTGTCAGGAATTCAAGTAAGAGTATACATTTATCGGATAGATATATGTGTAAATCTACTTGTTTAATCTTAATTTTTTCACAAGACCCAGAATAAATATGGACAAAAATGTCAAAAAAATAAATACCATAAAACCGGGAGCCCTAATTATGATCTATTTAAGTATGGGTCATGAACCTGATCTGCAAAGATATCTCCTATTGAAGGAAACAATGTAAGCTTGCATACTAAAGGATTTCAACTTTCTAATTTGCCTGCAAATTCCAACACCACTGACATAGGTACCGCTAATGAACGCCTCTTGATATTCAACTGATTAATTATGGGTATACTGGTAGGCTCTGTTAGCTGATTTAATTTACTTGCCACTACTTCCAATGGTATATTTGTGGGTCATATTTTCCCTGTTGATTCAATGATGCTTACTAAGATGGCTAGGGTAGGTAAAGGCTCTATTTTTGTGGGTACTGAATCTGGGGTTCATGATGTAACATCTTTTAAGTGGCTAACTGCTTCGAAATGTATCCCAAAGTTTTGTACTAATGTCTCTTATTTACCCAGTTTGTGCTGTAGAGAATTTAGTAACAGTTGGATCTAGTGCCTCTTTTATTTCTTTATGACCTACTTCCCGATTCTCTGGTACTGTCCCCTGACCTAGATTAATTGCATCCTCAGCATAATTTAAAGATGACAGACAAACCTTATTACTCTACTACCTTGCCTAGTGATGTTTCTATTTTTCTTTTGTCTTACACAGCTCTTGCTTTTGTTCTTGAAAGGTAGGAAAGACTTCTTTAACTACTTCAGAGTCCAATTTTTGGGTTGTACCATATCTGACTTTCTCGTTTGCTAAGTACTGGGGTAATACTTCCATCAGGTGTTTCACAGGTTTCGCAGGAGTGTCTCTTCGCTCCAATTTTGATGTGTTTACAAGCGTGTGGTGGCAGGGCAGACCATGCTTCCGGGCTTCACGCAAAAAGTTTAAACAAGGAATAAACTTCACAGAGAAATATTTGGAAGAAACTGGTGTGCACTTGATCGCTCCCTTTAGTTAATTGTTTCACAGGTATTGCCAGCTTCCTCTCCTATTCTACTCCTCACATTGGGAGAGTACCTATGGGTATTCGTCCCAATCATTTCAGTTAAAGACATTTTATCATATCTATCGCTGGGATTAGGTTCTCTTGCTAAAAGTTGGGTAACTTGCCCTCTCAACATAGGGTTTCCAGGATAATAACCCTCCCATCCATAGTCTTGGACTCTAGCTAATGCTGTAAATACAAAGATTTGCATTCTACATTATGGTCGAAGTCATTCACCAATGTAGTCAATAGCTGAACTACGTACTGTAAGATTTTTTTTTTATGGGGCTAATAGAGCCATAACATGTACTATTTCACTTGTATTGCCTTCCTTACTATGTCCAGTAGTCTCGTCTCCTGGGGATGCATCATTATTCGCTAGTATACTGGTCTCACAGAAAAGGTCACTAATATCACTTAAAGGTGAATGGTCCTGCAAATATGGGAGGGATATTGTTAAATATTTCGAGCAGGAGTCTACCTCTCCACTTGATTGTGCCTCATGCCTCGTACAGAACAAGAGTTCTGATTAGTTTCCCATAACCTTAGTTTCCCTAAGAGCGTACAACCTAATGGCATGTCCTCTAAAGTATGGGTGGGCGATAAACTCTGCTCCGCCGGCAGAGTTTGCAGAGATTTGCAGACTCTGCGAAGTTCAAGAAAAGCTCTGCCAATTGCCACGTGGTAGAGTTTTTTCTCACGTGTGGCCCAGCTACAATAAGCTGATGAGTGTGAGCAAGAAAATCGAGTCAAGAACGCCTCCCAGCATTGGTTTCTCAATGTGGGCGGTCACAGCAGATTGCTACCATTCACGTTGAGAAATCTGTCTCTCGAGTAGAAGATCTACTCAAGCGGAGAAAGAAGTGGCACCCTCTGGTGTCCTGCACTTTGCAGTTCATGCTGATTTTACAGCATTGAACAAGCTCCCAATGCCAACAATCAGACTAGCATTGCAACATGCTGAATTCTGCCACTTGCAGAACTCCGCGAAATCCAAAGAGTTTTTATGTAGCTCAGTGGAATTACACGAAGTGAAACCCTGCGAGTCTCACCCACCCCTACTCTAAAGCTTCTGAGGCTATGTCATCTACATTTGCGATATTCTCCAAGATCGACTTGTCACATAATACATTAAATTTGACCTGCTTGGTCTCCAACACACTGGCTTCTTTTGCATCAGTCTTACTCATTGAGGAGCCTCCCTTGAGTCTAACAAAAGCTAGCTGGTCTATAACATTTGGCTCAATGTTCTTGTTGACCTTGATATTATCATCAGAGGCTGTGCACTTTGAAGGGAAAGCTTTGCTTTTGGGTGACAATGATAATCTCAAAGATGTTATACTGTTACTACTGTCTATAACTACGTGTGCAATAATAGGGGGGTGGCTCTCTGTTGGGAGTATGTGTATATTAGGGTAAAGAGAGGAGGAGAATTCCCCTATAGAATTCTGGCCTTCTCATTAAATTCCGTCATCAGTCCACTTCTTATGTGTTCTTGCTTTTGCAAGTCATTTTCTTCTAGTTCACTCAAAGGTTTTTTTAGAGATCAACTGTGAGAGAGATGTTTTATCTAGGTCTTGTGATGACGGGGTTGTTAACTCATGAACCTCAATTGGGTTGTTTCTCTGAGTCACCTATTTACAGCATATTTTAGGATGCATAAAATATTGAATTGAGCATTTTCCACTTATCTGGTTTTTCATTACTTGATCCATTTCCACCTGCTTATGATTCTGGATTTGATACTTTGAATCCTCTTGCTTAGCATTATCAGGGAGAGAATCTTGACTATTGTGCATACTTCTTGTTAGCTGATTATCAAATATTTAAATTATTGTTAATGTCTGGGAAAATTTTATCAGAGTCTTTACCTCAGCTTTCTCTATAACTCTACCTGGCTTACTACAGGACTATGTGAGTACAGGCATTGTGTCAATACTGTCTGCTTAGTCTTAAGAAAATACTGATCTTTTTGTTAAATCTTTCCTCTTCACTCTCCTTGGTCTCAGTTCTTAGGATCCTTGTAGAACTCTTACTCTCTTTCGTGTCTGGTCTTTCTGATCAAGATTGCCAATGTCACTTTGTGTTGGATTATCTGATGTGGAGTCCAATCATATCTTCACTGAGGGTGATGATAATTTACACTTCACCGTCTTTTCAATTTCAGATGTTACTCAACAGGTTTCCTTTCCGACTGTTGGAAACCAACTATTAAATACCAAGATGGATGAGCCGAGATTGAATAAGATTTTGCCTTTGAGGAAACTGAGTCACGTGCTTATAGTGGCTATCAGCCTCAGCTCACACTAAACCGGGCTTTGATTGATAGGGGCACAGTAGACACACTGGAGCTGCCAGCTGTTTGCCTCCCCTACTCAACTCTCCACCCGAGCCCAGTTGAGATCAGTGACAACCCACCTACCACAGTCTTGTCACACCTTGCTGCTTCCCTGCCTAGAAGTCAAATCCTATTGGTTGACCTTAGGGGACCCCCAGTGGCAACTGACACCGGAGCGCTCCAATGAGATCACCCGGAATGTGCTCCGGATAATAGGGCAGACTGGGCAGACAAGATGTGGGAGCAGTAGGAAACAATTTACTTGAAGCAAAAGATCTAATTTACCAAGATCATAATTATTTGGAAGGATTATGGCATGCTGGGGATATATTCACCTATTCAAATCAGAACAAGTCCTGGTAAATGGCATTGTTCAAATTCAACATGACATTAATAGTGGAATGTGCTAACATTTCTGTGTTATTTTTTATCCTCATTTTACAAGTTGAGGATTGATATTGAAATTTGAGGTTTTTATGTCAACATTGTTTGTGCTCTCATAAATCTTTTGCAATCTCTCAGAAGTTTCAAAACCATTAGCGCATTGTGCTATGAGCTGATGAGGATCCTATTATTGTATGTGTAAAATGTTAAACATGTTATCCTGTGTGTGTATTAGGGCATGAGCAATGTAAGGGAGAAACAAATGACATGCAGTTCTCGTTAATAAGAGTGGAACCTGTGGGTATTTTTCATAACACAACTGCATTCAAACTTGGACATACTGCCTCAAGGAGTCTGTAAATGTATGAAGTTAATATATGTCAGAAGTACACGGCCCCTAACAAACTAGCTTAGAACACATGGTTATTAAGTAAGAATTGAAGGAGTAATTATAGTGATGGAGCAAGGACTCTTATAAAAGAGACTTGCTCGGACCCAATCTTCTCAAATAACTTGTAACCCTGTAATAATTGTGCTTGTAAATACTAATTTACACAACATATTCGTACACGAAAATCTAGGGGAAGCTTGCCTATGTGTTTTACTAACAAGTAACCCGAGTGACACTAAAGATGGCTGCTAAATGCGGGATTCTGTATTGCGCATGCATCTACTGCATCTACGTAGTATGACGTTCTATCGCTTGGAGGGAAAAATCTTTGCAGCTGCACAGTTGCTTCCAATATGGCCGCTTGAAACCCACATGATAATGCGCATGCTTTGCTGAAACTAAACTAAGCAAGTTTTACTAAAATGCTAATGCGAAAGATTTTTATAAGTAAATGGGATTAGAGTAGAGATAGGTGGTATACAGTGAAAATATTTTATTTTGATTTCTATCATGTCTTTTTCTGACTTTACTATTAGTATTTGGGCCTCTGAGGGTGACTGAAATCCACACCCCACGTGACGACTGCAGTTGCGCAGTTGTAACCCGCCCGGAACCATGATGAAGCTCTTGAACCACAGCTAAGGCCGCAAATGTTTCATTGTCCTGGTAACTTGACTGTCCTACACGGAACAGGAGGAAGCTGAATATTAAATTATATACAATGTATTGATTAACTTGTGAATATAGGTGGGAAATAAAGCAGGGGAAAGTAAATTAAGGGTTGGAAACATAGAACAATAAGCTTAAAGAAAAGGATTACACTTAGCATGGTGTGATGATCATCTCCCCTTGCTTGTCCAATCAGGATTAGGCGTTTCATGAACATTGAAACATTTAGGGGTGGTGTTTCCCTTAGAAGAGTATAATTGAGGTAGTTTAGTTAGATAGATAAAGCTCTTGCTGCAGAGATGCTGAGAGACTGAGATGCTGTCCGAGAATTGAGCAAATCCTAAAGAATATTGTAACTACAGAACCTAGAAACAAACATATTAGAGAACATCGCAGAAGAATCAAGGAGGCACATAATAGAGAACATTGCGGAAGAATCGAGGAGAAAGATAGTGTCAGAGAGGGGTGCGACGCAGTAGTCGTATCTAGAAGAGGTCACCTTTCCTGTCCTGAATCCTGTCCTGAAGCCTTTTGTCTCCTAACCTGTCCCAGGGGACCCTTTCCAGCTCCTAGGCCAAGGGGTTGGTTTCCACACCATCGTAGGTAAATATAACTCTGTGTAGTATGTCATTGTACTGCTCTCTCTGATTTTCTTCCTTTCCAGGTACTGTCATTTTGTAGCTGAGTTCAAAGTTTCTGAATAATCTAATTGTTCCTTCCTTGAAAGAAAACGGTGTACAAACTGTACTTTATGCTTCTGGTTTCACATGAAATTTATAATATAAACATTTAAACCTCCTCGAGTCTGTGGTCATTTAAAGGTATTTACTTGATGGTATTTACACCTAAACTGCTAACAACTAGATCCATTGATTAGAGGAAATTATATTCGGACAAAAAGAATGGTAAGAATTGGCAAGGTAAACTTATCTCGCAGGCATTAACACACAAAATTGATCCGAGCGGCGAGCGATAGTGTGTATGGCTATGGGCCCAGGTGAGTATGTGGTTAGTGTGTATCATTTAGCTGGTAACCCTCCGCTCCATCAATAGGCATGTGCTTTATTTTTTACTGTAGCAGTTATAATAGGCTTTCAGGCAGAAAATTGAGACTGCATTGCAACATAATTAGTGTTCTATGGTTCTACGCTTACTGGGCCACTTTTTTCCTGTCAAAGTTTGGTGAATTTCACTGGCATCCCTAACCGAAATGTACAAAAATGGGTATGCAGAGACATGGGTCCTGTGCACAATGTGCCACTGGAACCAAACTGTACTTGACTGATGAGCCCTAATAAGGGCTAAACCGGTCTAGAGCTGCCTGTGCTTCATTTAAGGGAAGACCTAGCCTGGCAGCTCAGGCTGGATTGTTCATATTGAAGCAGTGTCAAGATTGATTTGCATATGTGTGGGTCCAAACTGAGATGGCATGGTGTGCAAAATAACGATGGACTGGGATGTGGCCCAAGTAATTACCAGAGGATGAGATGGATTCTAGCACTCCATCCATCACTTTTTTGTATTCTTTGGGGCATCCATTTCTGGGCAGAATTATCATAAAACCTAATTAATAGGCTAATTAAGTCATGTTACAGTAAAATTATTTTGCTCTTCAATGTACATATCTATGCCATACAATCAAAATTATATGTGCCCCAATAACATGTCATTTAAAGCGACTGTACTAAAAAAACACATCAACATATTTATTACAACAGTCGAACACCATGCTCCATGTTATCAAGAGGGTACAGCACAGCTGAAAGGAGAAAGCTCTGTTTCATGCCTCTCATATTGCTTGTACAAGCGTGAAACAACTCCTAATATTGCAAAACGTATTCAGGGTTATTTTTCCTGACTCTATAAATGTATTCATTGTATCCTGGTTTTGGTTAAAAATCATTAAAAAAATAAATACACATGAAAATATGCAGATACACAGAGGGCGTAATGCCATTTATTGCTATGTTTGAGAAAGGGGCTATATATGTAGATGTATAGAGTGTAATATGCTATTTGTTAAAATGATTGAGTTTAGGGAGGGACAACAACTCACAAGAGGTGAAGCTTCAAGTAGGTCAAGGTGCCCTTCCCCACCCTCAAAAATTGTAATAAATAGTATATTACATAGTGGGCATCTGCATAAATAGTTTTCGACATGGCATTTTCTCGAGCGTTTTCGTTTTAGAAAAAGACACCTTACCAAAACCAGGACACAAGGCGTTTAATTTGTGAGGTAATTTAAAGTCACATTGAAAAGGCCTTTTCACAATTAGAAGAGCTGCTTCCATGTTTGAAGAACATACATGCTGCTAAATGTGAGGCAGTCAACAGTGCTTTGCTTATGCCAGTTTTGCTTTACTGTAGTAATAAACTGGAATTTGACCTTTTGCACTGTGGTAACAAATGTGTCCATGGGCATTAGTTAGCAAGATGCTCTAAATAATGTGTTATTGGGCCAGATTTGTTTCACTACCATAGCTCCATGGACCATATGCCACTGGATGTATGCAAATCTGCAGCTGCAGCATGTTTTACATAATTATCGACTCCCACACTATCTATTCATCTTTTGCATAAATTCCCTTTTTTGCTTTAAAAAAAGTTTCTAACTCAAATGGATCAAAAGTTACTAAAACACTTTCCACATCTGTTGTCACCCAGCAGTGGGTATTTTACTTTGCCAGGTCACCTTTATTTTGATATTTGCTGAATTTAGATTTTAAATTGACACTACTATGGTGCAGCATAGTTAGAATTTTCTTGATTTCCGTGAGTGTCCTTACTATATACCCATGATTGGGATAAGCTTGAAGGGATTAAAAAGTTAGGTATATCTGGACTGTTAGTTCTGCAGGAGTTTATCAGCACCAAATATTAAAACATAGGGTATTCTTTCTTGCCTTCCCCAGAAAAAGGAGTTTTGATTGAGAGCAAACCAGAACCATTCATTTTTCACTCTGTTCCATAGTTCATACAGCCAGGCTCTATTCCATACAGCGACATCCTAAAGCAGGAAAGGGTTCATTGGAATGGGGGACACCTATTCAACTGGTAGCCCGCTAAAAGTAGAAAACTCCTGCAACTACCTGTAATCAGGATTTTTTTTTATTTTCCCTGACTCTTGACAGTGTTCTAAATTGCACAAAGTAGTGACTATGTGGATTTGTTGTTTGAGATCTATAGGGTGTCTTGAAGTGGCTTATGTCTTCCTCCCTCTGGAGCTGTACCACTTAATATTTTTTGGATAACGAGGAAGAAGTTGCGCATAATTGCACCACTCCATATCACGCCAGTTCAGTATTTTTCTATTATGGATAGCACTGTTGCCAATAGTGTAGAAATGTGTGCACTTCATGCGAAAAGAGCAGGAAGCTGTGGTCATGACCCAAATATTGCATCATTATCCAGCGCATGAATAGCAAAAACAAGCAATGAATCTGACAAAAAAGTGTGTAAAATTGAAAATGACTGATGACTCTGCATAGGTCTCTGCTGCTTAAGACATGAATGAAGAATATCATGGTCTACATGAGACCATCTAGTACTAGCATTTCTTTGCAAATTAACCAGCCTTATAAATATTTGAATAACATTTGGTCCAGATAAAAATCTTTCCTGTCTGCATGCTAGATGAAATCTTTGTAACTCCCAAGACCAGAGCAGTAAAACAAATTAAGATTGATTTATTAAAAAATACTTTTCCATTTGTCTACACACCTTTAACTGCAGTCTTCAAGTGAAATTATGAATCTAAAAGTAGGTGTATGGTTCGTCTTAGTGTTCCCTGTGAAACTAATTATGAGAGGAGTTTGTAAAATGCGAGTCTACTGTGTATCATATACATCAATTCACGAAGGAATTCTGAGAAATTGGCCTTTTTATGTACAGTCCAATACAATTAACTGCATTTATGTAGTTTTGTTATTTTATTTTTAGCAAGTCAAACCTCATGTTTATTTTCCTGCCCAGCATTTCTTGTTGTTTATTTGAGTAAGATGTGTGGTTGTTTGAACAGCCCAGAAATGTGAATTTCACTAAATTGTGTATGTTCATAACTGGCATTTATGCAGGACTTTCTGTGCAGCTTAGTTTTAGAAAAAGTAAGGTCTTGCTTTGAAGATAATGCTATAAGTATTGAAAAGCAGAACAGAAGGTTCCTTCAGGATTATATATGGCTTGAAAGACTAGATCTAAAAGGTACAAAGCATGTTTGTGGAGATAAAAGTGTGCAGCCACAAAAATATTTTTTACAATGTAATAAACCCATTTTAGGAGTCTGCAACTTTTTTTGCAATTCCTAAAATGGGTTAGGAAATAGATATGGAATTGCTTTTTATTGAAAGGGCATGCTGTAGTCCTCCCTTCCAAATAACAATTCCTATCCATATGCATCACTGGTGCACATGCATTCTCCTCTGGAATGTTCATCACTCTTGGGTGCCTGTGTGGGCCAATCTATTAGGGAACCAGGAATGTTGAGCTCAGCCTTTGCCTTTTGTTCATGCAGGAGAGGAGATGAGAAGGCCTGTGGATTGTAAAACAGAAATTGTACTGTAGAGTCAATGAGTAGGACAGAAGGAAGTTAAGCTTTATGAGGAGTGTACCAAGAAGACTCAGAGGTAGAGCAAAAAACAAGATTACTCAGAGTTTCACTTTTGCCACTAGTGCAACAAACATACTCAGCAGCATTTCTCAAATTCCACACAGCTGAGTACTAGCCATCAGAGTAATGGCTTCCCTTTGAAGTCAATAACTTCCTTCTTCTAGCTGTTGATGAGGTAGTGCAGCCCTGAGTCTTTCCATCCTCCTCCTGACTCTGAGTAACTCTGTCCCAGTCAAGACCAGTGTACTGCTGTTGAAAAACAAGTAAAAAAACTGAATTTCAGTATTTGGTATACGTTTGTGTTTGTTAACAAAAGTGCCTTGTCTGGTCTCTGAAGAACCAGAAAAAAGGAGTGGAAAGGGCCAATCACCTTCGGGAAAAAGTATCACCCATCAGGCCCCACACATTGCAATTCATTGAAATCAAGTTAACTTTACTATTATTTGAACACCCTTTTTAAAATTCTTTTTTTTAAAAGGCTTCAAGCACAAAACAACAACTCCAACGGTCTGTTGGAGAAGGAAATCCACTTGAAAATCTCTTTAGCTGCTTTTCAGGCACTAAAGCTACTTGAGTACTACATTGGCGCCATCATAACTGGAGGATATTGTGGTGTGAGTGAGTGCCAAAACAAATCTTGAGCGTACAAATGGAAAAAAAATCCTCTACTTCATGCCTGGAAGGCAGAATACAGGAACTCCACGACAGAGTGCGAGGTGGCTGAATTCTGCAAATTCTGCAAGCAGACCGGAGTTTACTGCCCGGTCCCAGTACAAACTCAGGCCAATATTTAAAGTTTGACAGATGTGGGGCTCTGCCCAAAAGTTGGGGAATCACAGGGTTGCAAACAGGCAGCTAGGACTCAGTGATGGCCACTGTTCCCTTGATAGGGCATTTCACACTGTAAGAAATTGGAGTATAAGTTTAGAGGGGTGAGAAGTCACCTCAAACAATAATCACAAACCTTGTCAGGGTAACCCACAAAAGTAACTAAATAAACCTATCCTTAAGCCTCTGGTAGCTTGGCACAAAGCAGTCAGACTTAACTTAGAGGCAATGTGTAAAGTATTTATACAGCACTTAAACAGCACTAAGGTGAAAACACAAGAAAAATACCAAACCAATTTAGAAAATTAAAAAGATAAAGAAATCTAGAACCGGATATATTACTTTTTAAATATTTGAAGTAAAAATAAGGCCAAAAAGCACAAACTGCCAACTGCGGTTCTCTGAATGCGCTAGATGGGGTCAAAGTAAAAGATTATGGCCAACAGTGTTTGAGCGCATGTCGGACGCAGGGCCCAAGTTTGTGTCGGTGGAAAGCTTACCTTTTGGCTTAGAAACCTTTCTGGAGAAAAGGTGGTCTTTGTTAAGTCATCTGCAGGGCAAACTGCTAGCTGGATCTGAAGTGCGTTTTGACAGAGAGGGCGGTCCCAGTACAGTCATCAGCGAAGGCGGGAAATCTCTAAGTGGGCAAAGTCTGAAGTCTGCGCCCAGGAAGACCTCCATGCACATCAAGTGCTGCTCACGTAGATCCAGATGAAGCCCTCTAGATTCGGACTTAAAACCTTTTATCAAAGTTAGGTCTCCTGAAGTGGAGCAAACCAGCAAGCTAAGGCCAATCGGCGATTGATATTGACAGCTGTGGCTAGGACAACGACCCCGGCCCCCATTGGTTCTCAAGGTAGCAAGTTAGCAAATCGTTTCTGAATCCCACTTCTTGCAGTTGGGGGACAGGAGTAATGTACTCTAACAACAGCCAAGGTTCCAGGACCTGGGGGACACCACATGAGGTTAGGACTAACTCCAGGCCAGCAGCAGGGTCCAAGGCTGGGGACAGGTTTAGATGGAAGTAGTAAGCTGGGCCTTTGCAAGAAAAGAATGACTGGAAGCTAGTTGTGTCCTTGTAACTCAAACAGGATGTCAGCCAATGGATCCTTGGAGTCCCTTCTGGAGACCTTGGTTCAATGCAAATATACCAGACTACTATAGAGGAAATCAACCTGCCTAAATCTAGGATATATATAGTGCCCAAATAGGGTTAGACAATATTAGACAACACTGGGCTAACAGTCAGATAATAATTCAGAAGATAAACAAGGTTACAAAATTTCCATTATTTTATTGTCATTGTCATCATCATAGTTCATTAAATATTATCAAGGTTCACCAGAAAGGCAACAAAAATAAATTAATGATACATGATAAACATATATCTATGGGACCAACACAACAAACTAATAAAACACAACTAACATCCAAGGTTCCAAAATGGCATACACATTCATACATCTCTCTCAGTTCAAAACATTCTAACAATCATACACATTGTTAAAGCAGTCAAGAATGATATACAGCCCAATGATGTGAAGATAATCCAAATACACAAGTTAATTTAGCACCAACGCGCGTTTCTGTGTATTAGCCCAGAGGGGGCTACACCTTCATGAGGGCGGTAAACATATGAAGGGTGCAGGACACACAAGAAACAAACTTTGGGAGATGTTTTTGAACCTAGTGTCCTTCTACACACAATACTTGGTCTCTCTCTCTATCTTGGTGCACTCTCCTCCATTGTCTGTTATTTTAAAAAACATATAATTTTTAATTATTGTATGATAAATTTCTGACATTGCTGTGGCTAACATACGTTTTTAACGTTTGACATTGTGGTCTAGAAAAAAATAATTCGATCATCTAATCATGTTTATTGTATGCTTATTGTTATCTTTATAACACCTAGATATTCTGAATCGTTGATAATATGTACATTGACTGTTTGTCATGTATTTCTTTGTATTCTTATCCCAATAGGTTGTTTCTTGTGTGTCCTGCACCCTTCATATGTTTACCGCCCTCATGAAGGTGTAGCCCCCTCTGGGCTAATACACCGAAACGCGCGTTGGTGCTAAATTAACTTGTGTATTTGGATCCAGTTTCTATTCATCATTGGGAGAATACACAAAAGCTTCCGATCTTCACATCATTGGGCTGTATATCATTCTTGACTGCTTTAACAATGTGTATGATTGTTAGAATGTTTTGAACTGAGAGAGATGTATGAATGTGTATGCCATTTTGGAACCTTGGATGTGTGTTGTGTTTTATTAGTTTGCTGTGTTGGACCCATATATATATATATGTCTATCATGTATTATTCATCTATTTTTGTTGCTTTTCTTGTGAACCTTGATAAAATTTAATGAACTATGATGATGACAATGACAATGAAATAATGGAAATTTTGTAGCCTTGTTTATCTTCTGAATTATTGTGATTATCTGACTGTTAGCCCAGTGTTGTCTAATATTGTCTGACCCTATTTGGGCACTATATATATCCTAGATTTAGGCAGGTTGATTTCCTCTATAGTAGTCTGGTTGTCCTCCCCTGCCTCTCCTGCCTACCATTAACCTTCAGGGGTCCCCCTTCTTAGTGGTTATTCAATGCAAATATAGCCAGTCTTCCTTCAGGTTCTCCCAACAGCAGGAAAGTCTTTCTTCTGATTCTTCCCACGTCCAGAAAAGTTCTCAGTAGGGGTATATGGGGTCCACTTTTATGCTCAGTGCTAGCCTCTGGGTGGAGGTCAACCCTTTGTTCACCCTCTAAACCATTTCATATCAGTTGCTCTGCCCTCTGGGTTTGGTGGCAGCCTGACTAGAGAGACAGGGGAAGCAGGCCTAGGTATGAGCTTCATCTGCCAGTGATAAGGTAAGCATTCTTTGAGGCTCAGGAAGGGGCTGGCCAGAGCCCCCAGGCCATTCTGTCAAGGTAGGAGTATTTCTAATCACTCCCAGGGCCCTTTGCTCACTGTCTTGGAACAATAGACATCTCACCACAGGGGAGCTATAAGGGGCAGGTAAAAGATGGACACTGGCAAGTGAACCTTTTGGTTTTAAGTTTAGCAGTGGGCATTTAAACCAGAAAAAATATATTCCTTTTTTCGCACATGCAGGGTGTGAGGGCCGAACATTTTGCGATATGCAATCACAGAGACTAATGGTTCTTTCCCACTTACCCCCTCTTATAAGGGGCTGATTTGAAGGTGGGTGGTAAAAGGCTTTAAAAAAAAGGTTTTGCCCAGTCGTTTCTCCATTTTAAATCTTCACTCTGAGGGCAGGGCAAGGTGACCTTCTCATTTGCGAATCCCCATGGTTTCCACCATCGAGACTGTCACGTTGGAAATTGTGTCAGGCCAGCAAACCATTATATTCATGCTGGCCCTCCACTTTATTCAACTGTTCATACTCCATACAAGACCCATAAGAAAATCTCACCAAAATGTCCCAGATCTTCAGGAAAAAAACTCCCAATATGTAAATGACACTTTTCTTGCGGCTATTGAAAATATACTACCAATCCATTGGCCACAATAGGAGGCAGTCTTTCCATATTGCTGTTCAGGAATGATGCGATGGGAGTGATTTTCTTCAGGGCAATTCCCCAGTGGAATCCACCTTTGGAAAAAATCCCATCCTCCATTGCAGCAATTTGTACATGTGATAGACCTTCCTCTACTGGTGTGTCAAGAGTGTTTTTTCTGCCCCACTGGTGACTTGACAGCCCGGCCTTTACAGGTCAACTCTCAATGGCCCTCATTACAAGTGGTTAATTGTAATATATGCGGCAACTCCTCTTACAGCACATATCACATTTATGAGTCTTGTGATAAATATCTACAGCTCAAACTTGACAACATTTATAAATGGCCGTCATTTGCCTGAACATCTGAATGTTATTTCTGAAAAACTTGAAATTGGGTGGTTTTATCACAACTGATAAATTATCACTGGAACGAGCCCTATTTAAGAGGTGCAATACACATCACAGTCATTACTGAGATATTTGTAATGAGAGCCTAAGTGTCTGGAAGTTGATGTCAACAAATATGGGACTGGTGGGTTGCAGCTCGTGGTGAAGGTTTCAGCCTGCAGAAGGGGATGTTGTCAGATCAAATATCCATTGAAGAGCCATCAGACATTGACAGAACGTCTCAACTGAACATTCACAGCCAGTGTTGTGTGCCTCTACTTGCATTTATTTTTAGAGAAAAGTTATTGAACATCACAGAACACCTCTGTAAGGTTGGAGGATTTGTGCACACATCAGCATTTTAAAAGAGTTCACCTTTTAAAAGGAGTAGTTTTTGTTGTAAATGGCACTGACACTACAACAAGAAGGTTCATTTCACAAAGATGATTCATTAAGAAATAAAATATTCATGGCTGACAGCTTGAAGGATCGCCATGGAGTTTTATTCTAATGCACCTGTCCTCTTTGTCAAGTCCAATATGGGATGTCATGTCGCTAAAGTTTTATTTAGCAATTGTTTGTCAGAGTGAGCTTTCTAATGTGAATGAAAAATTCATCCCCTCATTAAGACGATTTTACATGAAATGCCTAGGATTTTCAATGAACACGAAGACATCAACCAATTACTGTTAAACACTTAAAAAGACAGTGCCCTAGCTCACTCAGCAAAATCTGTAATTCAATAGGTATCTAGAGGTCTCAATATTTATGGAAGAACTCGCCCTGACATTGTAGTTTTTTTTCAAGTGTATATGTATTTTTATCTGTAAATCAAAATGAGGTTGCAGTCTTTGTTTTCAATTTTGACTACATTAAAGAAAATATTTGTTAAAATTGCAACAGTTCAGAGCATAATATTTTTTTCTGTTTAAAGAAAAGTAATAATTAAACGTATAAAAAGGAGAAAGTAGGGTAGTGCACACACTATATCTTATCTATAGTTTCTATCAAATGACGTTTTCGTTTATCAAGCTTTCAAAAAATACATTGATTAATTTTAATATAGGGAGGTCTACAATGTTCTTGTTTTAGTGATATTGAACGATCTGACAACCAATGAGATGCCTTAGACAATTGAAAAAAACATGAATTCTGTGAAGGTCAGTACTAGGTTGTTGTCAACAGAGAAAATGATTCGTGCATGATATGCAGAATGCGACTTTTTGAAAGAGATCTGGTCCTCTATTTTAATGAGTGCAATCTCGAATAATCAGAAAGACACATGCATAATTTCACCTTTAGCATGCACTGTCTTCAAACTATAGTGCAAGATATGAATGAATGGATGGCTTGTGCTTGTTGTAGGCTGGATATTATTGCACTGTTGGCTCAAGCAGCCGTGTAATAAATTCACAGCGAAAAAAAAGGTTCGAATCTGTTTATATTTTAAATATTTGGATTTTCCTTATTTTCCCATAGTGCTAGTCACTTACAATAATTTACAAAATGAGGCGATCAGACAGCATTAGAGGTAAAGGTAACACAAATGAATTAATAGCAAACATTAAATAAAATATTCTATACCCGGACCTTGTAGGGCGGTAAGACATAGATTAAGGAAAGCAGTGGGGCGTATACACAGATTTTAAAATCCAATGTATTTCCAAATGTACAGAAAGGAATAAAATGTAATACTTAGAAATTACATCTATTGCTATTATATGTAAATTTGGAAAAAGTATGTAACTTGTAATGCTAAGGCAAAGAGAGTTATGGTTGTGGGATTTTGTAGAAGAGAAAAATCAATTGAGTGGAACATTTGCTGGGGGACAAGGGGGAGAAGAAATAAGGAGGTGTGCTGAATGTTGTGATGAGTTTGGATGAACATCTGAGGAATACACTTGTGCACATTCATTTAATAGCAAATAACTGCAATTTAAATGGCCGGCTTCGGGGACTTAGGGGCACATGCATCAAAGGTTTTTGCGAGCGCAAACGGTGTGATTCGCAAAAATCGGCCGTTTGAGCCCACAAAAAGGCCTTTTGCATCGCATTAAAGTGTTAGGCACTCGCAATTTAAGAAATCGCAATTTATTGTGACTTCTTAAACTGCAATTGCATTTAAGGAATCGCACTTTGAGATTCCTTAAATGCAATGCTAGAAGCACTTGGAAATAGCGAATTCGCTATCTGGGGCCGCAAAAACCTGACAAATTACTCTGGTCTTTATTTTGCAAAAACCTTGAAAAATGCACTATAGTGCATTTTTCAAGGTTTCAGGTTACACACACATATGCCCTTGGAGCATGTGTGTGCGCAACATGGGTGCACATCACAATTTCAGGGGTGCAACAGGGTGTCATTTTTACACCTTTGCACCCTTGAAATTGCATGCACAATTTGCGAGTACCCATTCATGCCTTTGGGCCTGTAGGCCCATAGGAATGAATGGGAAGTTATTCCTTAATTGCGACTCGCAATGCGCGAGTCACAATTAAGGAATGTTTAGGAATCGCTATTTTAATAGCGATTCCTACATGCATAGGCTTTTGAGAGTCCTTAATTGCGATTCCTTAATAATTGCAATTAAGGACTCGCAAAAGCTTTTCTTGATGCATGTACCTGTTTAGTCAAGAGCCTTATAACAATGTTAAAGTAGGAGACAGTGGAAGATGAAGAAAGATGAGAGAGTAAAGAATTCTAGGAGTACTCAGATGAACATAAGGGTTGTAATGCTTGTGCTGATACTGAATTTCGAAGTGATTGTGGTTTTTAGAGAGCTCAATATTTAGCTCTAGTAGTGGCAGCACTAAAGTCTGAAAACATCAGATCGCTATTGAATTTCTTTCTGGGCTGTAGAAGTAAATATTTGATCACACAGATAGAGAAAGTTTAGAGAAAGACAGGATGCATTTTGAACTTCCCTTTTAGCTTCATTGAGAATGAGGAAATGTCTTTCCATACGGTTGTGAGGCCAGCAGTGGCTCTCATTCTACATAACCAGTTGTTCAAAGTGAAGACTATGGGCCCTATTATGATCTTGGCCGTAAAGCCTCTGACCTCAGGTCGGAGGCTTTATGACTGAGGTTGTCGATTTCAATTCTGACCAGCTGATTACAATACAGCCGGTTGGAATTGAAACTGGCCGGTCATTCCAGCTGGCTTCCGATGGGCTCAGGGAGCTTGGAACTGGCCCATAATCCATCTGGACGGCGTTTTACGCTATGTGGATTACAATGCCTGTCAGAAAGCATGTTTGGGGGCCCCTAGCAGGGACCCCTTCTGTTTTTGGCCTCTGGTTAGGGGTCGAGAGGCACCATTGTTGATCCCTGCACCCTTGTGGCAGGCACCTTGAGGTGCCTACCACGGGGTGCAATGATTAACACAACCTCCCATTTCCCTATGGGAGCTTGAGCTACATCTGGTTTATGGCCGGAACACATGCTCCCATAGGGGAATGTGGGAATGCAACTGCGCCGGGTGCAGTCACATCATAATTTGGCAGTCAGGACCGCTGACCGGTGGTCGGTCGGTCCTGTTTCCGCCACTCCTGCTTGTCTTGGCGGCAAGCTCGCCATATTTAGTGGTTCTCGGCACACATGCAGCCAGGGCACTATCAAGCGTAAAACAGAATAAACAAGACAGCAGACCATATTTATCTATGTAGCCTGGATCAGGAACAAAATCCTTGTATCCATTAGGACAGTCCCACAGTTGCTCCAGTTTAGGGAAGAGTTTAAAAACACGACCTCACAATACAACTACCTCTCCTAGCACTCGATGACACTATGATGGCCTTTTGCCATGTTCAGTGCTCTGCTACCTTTTGAATAAATTTGCTCTGTAGAAATGTCACCTAAATACATACAAATATGCAGAGAGACATGGATTGTCTAGTGAAGGCATGTAGCAGAAATATACAAGCAGGAAATAAAAAGTAACAGAGTTGAGTGAAGTGTGTGGTTGGATATCTTTATGTATTTGATGCAGAAATCCCTATTTAAAAATGGTGGCTTGGCCAAATACTTTGTCTTTTAAAGACACTATAGTAAATGTAATAATGTTTGGCCAATATTCTAATATGTTCATACTGAGTGACCTGAAAACAGGTTTTCCAGTTTCCTCCATGAGTTTGAGAGATTGTAAGGGACCGGGAAGCCTAATGTGAAAAAATCTAAGTGAATATAACATTCAACACGTACATGCCCATAGGTATAGTGGATTGCTCATCCAAACAGCCATTGTGTGCACACCAGAGCTTAGAACAGCTTTTTCTTGTGTAATGCGATACGTTTGCTTGCTTACAAGTGCTCGGGTGTCAGACCTGAAAATTATTGTATGTGATAAAATCTAAGACAGACTTTTCAGAATTTATCAATTGCAATAGTTAGCACCTGTTCCGAGCTATTCCTTCTAAAAAATAAAGGCATAATATTAGTATTTTGGTGCTTACTACACCGAATCCTTATATCACATGATTTACCAGGTCTTTTTCCCCAGGTAAATATCGCGTGGTTTGAGTTGCCAAAATTAACCTCAGAAAAATTGTGAAGGTGCTTGCTGCATTACTCATAATTTGTTAGTTCTAGCTAATTGTTCAACAAACCAATAAAACTGTGCATCATTAGCAGAACCTGGGGTGCAGATTTACTACGCACTTGCATTGTTCTTACATTACCACAAGTTGGCATAAGGTAATGCAAGTGCTGAAGTGACATTTACAAGCCACTCAAAAAGGAAATTGTGAGGCATTGTATCACTTTTCAGTCACAGAGTAACACAGCACAGCACTTTCTGTTGCCTTGAGTTACCCTGCATTCAGATAGGTGTAACATGGGGGAGCTACCAAACTTGGTCCTGTAATCCAGCCCAATCCTGACATACTGAGGGACCCCTGCCCCATATTACGAGTAGAGAGGAGCCATACCATTATCGGAAGCTCCAGAGTCATTTGTGGAGGCGGGGGAGCCATTCCTGATGTGGGGAGTAGCTGCGGCCTGTGTGCAGCGAGGCGGACAGAGGTAGTGGAGCTGGGAGATCTTGGAGCTGGCCCTCCTTTGAGACTCTTGAGGGCCCGAACTGTTGAAGAATGGGCTGTGGAGATCCCCAGATATTGTGCAGTGGCGGCTGCCTTAACCACTTGAACCAAACCAGCCTAGACAGTGTGGAACGTCAGCCTTGCGCAGGGAATATACCGCCAGGAGAAGGGGTTGGGACAGGGGCAGAGTACCAAAGTTGCTTGAATAGAGATGGGGAACTGCTTAGAATAGGATATATTATGTCACAAAAATACCCACACGTTATCAAGAGATCCACATTGTTTAGAAGAATACAGGTTTGCATGTCTTCAGGAGAGTTACTTATGTGCCCTTGCCGAGGTGAACTTCTTCATTACGAGTGGAGGGGCCCCACCTCTCCACCCTCTTATGAAGCATGAAGTCTGTCTGTCAGGCTGAGTAAAGGTCAGCTTGACAGATCCTATTCAAGTTCGAGTCAGGCAGACAGGCGCTGGACATGCTGTAAATGCACAGGTGCCTAGCAGCATGAGGCAAACTTTGATGGGCTGAAGATTGCCAGCACTGAGGCTGTGACCTCCTGAGTCTGGCAAAACCCTGTGTGGTTGTGCCACTCATGACAAGGGAGCGCATCACCAATAGACTCAGACATAGGCACTTCCACTTTAATCCTGCAGTGTCCAGAGATGACTGTTAATCAGTGACACCTCGTTAAAGAATCAGGTGGGGTCAGCAACTCTCACTGACTCCATTTCACTCTATGACAAATGAGGAAAGGTCCTCCTCTAATTAGCTACCCCTTGAAAACATCAGGCAATGAGAGGAGGCAGCGGGATCCTCTGGCGACTAGTCTTTCTGGTACCTTCTGCTTCCCTTCCCTCTGGACCTGCAATCAAAGCTGCAGCTTTATTTCATGTTTGCTTGTGTGCATGCATGAATGTATATGTATTTGCAAGTGTATGCAGTGAATGAGTGTGGGTGTGTATATGTGCTTGTGAATGGTTGGTGTATGTTTGGGCACTTGTGAATGGATAGGTGTGAGTCAGAGTGTGTGTGGATGGATAAGTATAAGCATGTGTGTGCCATCTTGAAAGCTTGACTGTTCAGCCAGAATACGGGCCACCAGCTCCCCTGCCTGGATCTGACAAGACCTTGAAGAGTTAAAAGTTAAGACCACCCTTGTATGAAGGTCGTGTGCATATACTAAAATGGAAAGGCCATGACAACACATATCACTCAGTAGTCCTGTATAAAATATAAACCGTGTATAAAATGTCAGCAAACAATTTAAAAGCTCTAATAATAACAAAATACAATGTTCTTATCAGAGTCCTAATGACATTAAGTAATCATCACCTCAGTACTGATCTGTCTTTTTAGATATGATGCACAAGAGCACCTAAAAGACAAGTAAAATAGAGACTATAAAAGAAAGGATATTTGCAAACCTTAGTGGTTTTCCTCAGGTGATGATTAGAAGGAATAGAGCTTACCAAACTTTAACCTACAATGGTTAAAAAAGTCCTGCACAAGACCAAGTCATAGTCTCAACCCACAAATTAGCCCTGGTGCGAAAGTCCTAACAATGACATAGGAAGCAATAACCTGATAGAGTGATGGGAGAAAGCAGTGATCATCCCAACACTTGATAGACTCACAAGCTTTGACATATACAGCAGAGATAAAGATTGAGCTGGAGTTTGGAAGCACTGCCTCAATATGAGAAATAAGACAGTTGAAGATACCCTCTGCCATGGGCGTCCGCAGAAATTTTTCCAGGGGGGGCGAACCTGGCAAATGAAGGGGCGTGGCTAATGTTAATCAATAGGGGCGGGGCTAAAATGGCAGACAATCAGGATCGGGTAATGTTCAGGCCAACCTGAGAAAAACAAGCATTGGCATAGCCAATAGGTCTCGCCTTTGGGACCTTATGACTAACTCACTGACTGAAGAACTTATATAGCTCACTTTTGCCGAGGTGTCTTGGCGCTGGGTAAGTATGATGCCGGCAGTATAAGTATTTAGTTCTGCAGCAGGTCCCAAAGGCGAGACCAATTGGCTATGCCAATGCTTGTTGTTATATCTGGGCATGTTGAGAGGCTAGGGGACTGGGTCTCGATGTGTGGTTGGGAGCACAGCAATGACCTACTCAATTTGAATGTGTAGGTAATACAACCGGAGGGGTGAAATGAAAGGTTCACTACCAGGAATAACAGGAAGGTAGACAGTTAGGCTGGTTAGAAAGGTAAGGAGAGGTAGAGGCAGGCATGGTGGTGAGGGGAGAAACAGATGCATGCTAGGAGAGCGCTGTGAGGGAGTGAGGCAAAATGGGAAGAGGCACTGAAAGGTGGGTCGGGTAAAGACCGTAGTAAGGCAAACAGAAGGGTAGCGAGGGGTGAAGGGTAGACAAAGAAGTGAGGTGTAGAAGAAAAAGATTCAGGAGCAGAGACAGGTAAATCAAAGCTGGAGAGTGGAGAATGACGCAGTCGTAGAACGTGAGGGGGCCAGGTAGAGAGAGGGAGAGGTGTGTCATAGACAGGTAGAGACAGCTGAGGAAGAGGGAATAATAAAGACTGAGGTAGACAGGTGAGGTAGAGGGGTGCGTTGATATAATGGAAGTGCAGAGATGTGCCACAGATGTTACTGAAGAGGAAAAGAAGTAGAGATATCGAGAAAGATGTAAGGCACTAAAAGAAGTAAGGGGGTGAACAGAGGTAGAACGAGTGGAAGGGGAGAGAACACGTAGAAGATGAATGGCAGGGTAAAATGAGCGATCAGGCAGTGAGTGTGAGGAGTGGGATATAAGGCAGTGAGCGCAGGCAGGACCGGCTTAAGCGCTCGTGGCGCCCAGTGCAACAATGCTTTTTGGCACCCCCAATGACCATCTCCACTACGGTTTCTTCATAACCATTTTTTCACAGCGCCCCCCAAGCCTCCGTAACCATTCAGTCTCAGGTGCATTTAATTCATTTTATAGCGCCGCTCCTATCAGTGTAAGGTGTCAGAACACTTTACATTACACAGATTACATAGAGACAATCAATCATAAGTGTGTAAATCAGTGCATAGGAAATGTTACATAAGAGAGAGGACAAGAAGGTGTAGGAGTCACAGGTCATCCGTACAGGTAGGCAGGATAGTTTAAGAGTGCTTGGTCAGGAGAATCAGAAACCTAGAATTTAAAACCTAGCACCATGGATGGGGGGTTCTCTTTATTAATAAGAATTGATTTCTACCCAAATTAACCCATTTTTCCACATTAGGATAATGAAAAGCTGGGGGGAAATCATAACGCTCTAGCCCAGTTTGCATGCATCTTTGATAAGTTACTTGCTCACTGTTCCACATTAGGATTTTAACTCATAAAGAGTTATCAACAATATGGTCTCTCTGACAAAAGTGTGACCCACTGACCTCTTTACATTACATTATACGCACTTTGTGAGCTGCACGTTCTTTGCAGCAAGCATAGTAACCCTTTGCGCTACCTTAGGATGAGTAGAAACTTCCATTACACAAAACTTCTCAAAGAAGTGCATTAATCACTGCAGTCATTTAGACATTTTTATTGGTGGCTGAAAATTTCTAGGAGTCCAGGAAAGAAGCAGGTGCTTTTAAAATCATCATATTAGCGCCCCCTACACGAAGTCAGCACCCGGTGCGGTGGCACCGGTCGCACCGCCCTAGAGCCGGCCCTGAGCGCGGGGAGTGGGGTACAGGGGGATATGAGGCAGTGGGGTGCAGGGGGATATGAGGCAGTGAAACACAGGGTCGGCATGTCCTGCCAGACATGATAGGGTGCATACTGGCAGATAGATATGTTATTGACACGAGTCTGTGTACGTTTTGGTGGGATCTGAATTCCGGGCTATGCCGCAACCTCAATTTTTGACTTGGGAGAATAATGCATCGACTCCCCCCAGAACTTCATTCAGAAGACCCCTCGCTCTCAAGCTACAGAGTGTTAAAAGGAGGTCTTTGTGTCCAGACCTAACCACTCGTGCTTGTGGCGCGCAGCTCAATCTGGCCATTTTCATTCTGTTTGTGATAATCAGCCACAGACAGAATGACAATGGGCGGGAGGGGCTGCGAGAAGGAGTGCGAGGCGCCCGATCAGGGAGTTGAGGCCTCTGGCAGGGAACAGCTCTGCTCCCTGCAGGGCCCGTAATTACGTACAAAAGGCATCCGTAAAAGCATGGGTGGCCGCAGGGGGGGGCAAGGAGGAGCACTCCAGGGGGGGCAAGCGCCCCTCCTTGCCCCCCCCCCCCCTGCGGACTCCCATGCCCTCTGCATTGGCAGTACCAACTTGTTGGGTTAGAGGACTATAGCTGGAGTTGAAAAAATAGTTACTGTTAATGGCGACCTGTTGGTGACCTACTTATCTATTCTGTGCGTCCAAGATGGGCATAAAGTAAAGCATTGTGTATGTAAGCCATAATGTGCTAAGAACAAAAGATCAGAGGGGACCACAAGGTACATGCAAGGCTCTGTTTTCCAATAGCTAACATATACAAGAACTAGCTTTCAATTTGTAAAGAGGAGCTACAACAACATATGTTTAGGAGCTCATCAAACCAAATAAAGACAGATCCATATACACTATGTGCACTCAGCTCATGATAACAGCATGAGCATCAGACCATTCTTGAAAGAGGAGTATTTGAGTATGTTCAGCACAAAAAATATTTGCACAGTGGCATTCATCAGCATCAAAATGTCTATTCTAGAACATAATGCATAGTATTAGTGTGGGTGTAATTAAAGCTGTATTAGTGTTTCTATTAAATAGGCATGCATTAAAAGTATACAGGTTCTGCCCTCACGTTTCACCCTATGAGGCATGCGTGTACAGGGCTTTCTCAAAGCTAAATGTTTAGTTCAAATGATGGGTGGAAAAAATCTTATAGGTCAACTTGTGGTTGGTTGTAAATTCACTGTTGAGTCTGATTGTTGCCTAGTATCCGTTGTGTATTATGATCACAACTATACTGGGGGGGGGGGGGTGTTGGATTGTGGTCTAGCAGGCTTCCCAGTCTTTCTTTTTATCTTACCTTCTGGAATATGTTGGCCAATTCAACATCTTGACACTTAGACAGCTGTGAATTTATATCAAATGGAGACCAGGTTACCCAACTACATGGTTACACTCCAGATCATCTTTTATGTCCTGAACCTTCTCAGGCAAAAGGTGACCCACCTCCTGCTCAGCTTTCATTGGGCTGCTCAGATCATTTAGCTATTCCTTTTCCATCAGTACTTCCTTGCCTGCTCTTACATAGTGAATGGGGATTCCACACTCAGAGATCCATGTGTACCAAGTCACTTCTGTTCCCCTAATTTTCTCACAATACTCACTACGAACTCTGAAGAAACCCCCCCAAAGAATTGCAGGACATAAACATTTCCATTATCTTTGGACTGAATCAAATTCATGTTTGACAGGTATATATCAAGGTACAGTGTATCAAACTACATGCACACAGAGCAGATTGAAAATTTTTATAATACCATGACTCTCCAGATAAATTTCAGTTTAAAAAACATCCTCAAATCAACTATCACAAGAGAATGTGTGCCAAGAAGAGACACCAACCTTGTGTTACACAGCACAACACTAACTGAATTATGTGCCTTATTTGACAAAATTGATGGCCAGTAGTACGCTCAAAGGCTCTTTTGAAAATGAAAAACTAGAGCCTTTTCTTCTGTAATTTTTTAACAGATCACTCAAGTTAGGCATAATTCCTAATTTTCCCAAATCCACTGTGATCTCTCCATTTTTTAGCAAATATGCTCCCAAATGGCACTAACCTTGGCAAAAAATTACCATTTCTCTCCTTTTTTTCCCAGTAAAAATGTTGGTGAGAGAAACTTGTTCCCAAATGCAGGTCTATGTGGAAATCCATATACACCTTTAACCCATGCAGGGGGCTTTCTTTCAGGTACCAAAGCATTCTTAATGATTCCCTTACAGCTGTGGGGGTCCAGAAGGGAATTGGATTTTGACCTTTTTGGAACCCTCACTCTTTTACATTTATCAGTGGAATTTTACTCAAACTAGTGAAGGATGGCATGCTTGAATTATTCCCAGCCACTGGTAATTACTCGGGTGACATCACAGTCCATCGTTATCTTGCACACCATGCACCGTCAGTTTGAACCCAACCATATGCTAATCAGCCGTGACCTCCCCTCCAATAGGAATCGTCCAACCTGAACTGCTGGGTCATATCTCAATCATAACACAAGCAACCCAAGACCAGTTTTGCCAGTGGCACAGTGTGCACAAGACCACGGTGCAGTAGGAACAGTCCATCTCGAACTGCCAGGCCAGATCCTCCATGAACTAGAACACATGCAATCCAAGACTGGTTTTATCCATATAAGGGCTCTTCAGTCAGATATAGCCTGTTTCCAGTAGCACAGTGTGCATTGCATCCACGCCTGGGCCTACCCGTACCACGAAGGACATTGGATAGAAGTATACAAAAATGTGATAGATGAAATCCTTAAACTAATCTCAGACACTAGTAATTAACCGGGTTGCATCCCAGTTCCACATTATATTGCACACCATGCCATCTGAGTTTGTACCCAGCCATATGCAAATGAGTCTTGTCCTTGCTCCAATGGGAATAGTCTGGCCTGAACTGCCAGGCCAGGTCCCCCCTCAAACGGGACACAAGCAACCAAAGACCGGGTTCGCCCTTATTAGGGCACATTATTTGTTTATAGCTTCGTTCCTGGTGCAGGGTCAAGACTGTTTAGCACATGTTGCACTGAATTTTGCAGGGAAATTAAATTTTCCTCTCAGAGTTCTGCCCTATTCAAGGACCACTGGAATTATGCAGTAGGGGTGGACCAAATTATGCAACAGGTTTCACTCAATTATGCAGCAAGAAAAGGCAAATTATGTGCTTTAATGCAGCAAATTTTGTGATAGTATTATTTGATTGTTTTGCCATTTTTACACATAGTAACACTAGGAAACAATATTACCTTATTAGTACCAGTGTAATACCAAACTACAGCAATGCACAACCGAAAGATGACCATTCAACATTTCTGAAGGTTCTTCAACTGTGCAGGAACATGTGTTGCCATGATTTTAGTCACGTTTGATCTAGTTAAGCAAGAAACACATGCTTTTTAATCTGTAGATTGTGCAGAAGATGAAAGATTCTGTAGCAAATGCTGTATATTCAATGCATTTTGAGTGTGAGTGTTTTAAACATTGAGTAACTGAACAGAGGTATAATCACACAGCACACTTGCTTATATCACTGTCTGCTGAGTGTCAAGTTTGGTAAGGTTGCAGAATAGAAGGTTAGCAATAGAAATGTATTAAATGTGTGATCATGTGTGGTCTTGGTGCTATCCACTTTATCTCTTGCTAAGTAGGACAGATTCCTGTTGGATGTAATGGGAGGGGATTGCTTTTATGTTTTTGGGTTGTAGTGCCAGATGTTCATGGCACTTGTCCTGCAAGTCTGATCTGCTGACTATTAACCAAACTGCATAATTGCTGCAGTAATTGGGCCCTGATTTAGAGTTTGGCAGGTGGGGTTACTCCATCATGGACATGGCGGATATTCTGTCTACCATATTACAATTTGATTATGTCCTATGGTAGGTCGGACGGGATATCTATCCTGTGTGTGACAGAGTAATCCGTCCCCTAAACCATAAATCAGGCCCTTTCCCATACCGAATTTTGCTCCCCTGCTTGACAACTAACTTGCAGATGCTCCTGACAAATCTTCATCGATCCATGAAGGACCATGTTTTGATTCACAATAATTTGAAGACAGGGTTCACTGAATTATGCAGCAAGAAATGGCAAACTCTGTGCCTTAATGCTGTACATTTTGTGATAGTATTAGTTCATTATTTTGTCTTTTTTACACATGGTAACACTGCCTGGGAAAATATTTTCCCTTATTAGTACCCGTTTAATATCCAAATACAGCAATAAACAACTGAAAAATGACCAGTCATCCTTTCTGAGGGGCCTTACTTGGAACATAAAGTGGAAAAGCAGAAAATTAAATGCGATGTGATAAGACGATGGAGTACTGTGCTGTTGACATTGATGTTGACTGCAATTTTGAGATAAGGCTACTGGTCGCAGAACAACAGTAGAAGAAACAGTCAGGTGAAATAGAGATATAGTTGATGTTAAATATAAAGGTCATGCAAACATATATATTAGCACTCTATATGAAAGAACACACATAATAAAATGTGCTTAAGAGATGGGTTGATACAGATTAAAGAACAAATGAAAATGTTCACAAAATTTAACACTGCCACGAAAGATGTAGAAGTGTTGTGTGATAGCTATAGATATCTACATACTCCAAATTACGGAAAGTGACTCAATATTGCTTAGAGATCCTTCATGTATTTGGTCCTTGGCTGCTACTTTGAAGGCACTGGCCATCCCTTTATGTTCATCAAAAACAATTGCTGTACCATCTGGCAGCCATAGGCTCTGGCATGCATTATTCCTGGTAGCCAACCCACCCCTCTGATCTTCCAAACTATTAAAGTATGGCCCTGAATTAGAAAAAAATGATTTAGGAAAAGCTTCAGTAAAGTTTTAGTACAATGTTGACTAATGGACAGAAAGAATTTTGATGAGAATATTATGAATCACTATTTAAAATTGAGCAAAAGCAGCACTTACCAAAATGGTACTTCACTAAATTTTGAAGAAAAATGTATTTGATAAGTAGGGACTACGTAGAAATGAAATTGATAGCTTTTCAAAAGAGTAGACATTTGAGTTGTTAAGTTTTAAGCTGATTTAAAAAAAACTGTTTTTGATGTTGAGCTACAAACATTTTTTTTTTATTCAAGTCACTTTATAACTTAGGCCCCACCTACCTGAAAAGTCATATCTCCCTCTACTAACCACCCAGACACCTCCACAACCCAGGACTCCTACCCGCACACATCCCACATATACACAGAACCAGATCAGCAGGACGGGCCTTCTCTTAAATTGATCCTAAAGTGTTCCATAAGAAGCTGAAGACCTGGCTTTTCAATTGACCAACCGACCTTTGACAGGGTTATACACAAACACCTGCTCAATGCCAGGATACCATCGTGAATAATAGTGTGCTTTTATAAATACACAGCACATAACATAGCATAACATAACATAACATTGAGTGATCATATTCTAAATAAAGTTTAGGTGAAATGATGAGTAAGAAGGAACTTTAAGCAAAAGAGTAAATGAACGAAGTGAATGAATTTCAGAAAAATTAAGACATACTGTAAAGTGTTTATTTAAACTGAAAACAAAATATATTTACAAGATAAAAGTAACTGAGTCACTAAATTTATAACTTATTTTTTCAGATTTTGAGATTACTTGGCAATTACCTTCATATGGCTTAGGTTTAAATCTTTTTATTGGTTTTGATACTAAAGAAGAACAACACAAAAACGTCTCTTTATATGGCTTAGAATCTAACCTGCTACTCAATTGTGCATTCCATTCCCATTCATGTTCTGTGTAGTTTTTTGCATTACTACAGCTGAACATTATAAAAGAATTGTTAAAATAAAAAACAAAAAACGTGATAAGGCAAGAAAAAGAATATTTAGCACATAGCACCCTGCATGTCTAGATCTGTGTTATTACACTCAAAAACTAGTTGTCAATTATTTAGAAAGTACCCCAGGTTACAGACTAGTTTTATTTAAATGGCCTTCCCTGTGATTAATTGATTTAAGGAATTATTGTGTGAACACCTTCATCTGCTGAAACTTTTTTTAAAGTGGTATAAAATATTGACCCGTCGCTCGTCATTAGCAACCATCCTGTCTGCTTTTTGGAACCTTGTTCTATATTAAATTCAATAGGAATGACTTGCAGTGCACTGAAATGGAATGTGAAATATCAATGAAATTATGTTACCACAATTGGCTATGAACAAAGGTATTGAAACTGAAATTAATCCATTTTGATACAACATATTTTATCTCGTGTAGTCTTGGACCTGTGCTGTCTAAACCTACAGGAGCTTTAAACGCAAGACAATTTTTCCATGTTAGTGGATGATATGCCTGGCAATCTTTTCACAACAAAAAAGGCTCATTCTGGTTCACTCTCATTAAATGAAATTTAATCGCTGGTATAACATAAGGTATTTGGGTTTGACAGCTGTATTTAACATTTTCCATTGACTAAGTGCGAGTTTTCTGACCTTTGTCTTCCATGGAGTGTCAATTTCTATTCAATTAATATATGAAAATGTTCCTCCAAATTTTTGTATGGAAATGTCTTACTTAAACATGAGCAAGTAGCCATGATTGGTGTAGGAATATTGAGTAGGCGATATTGAGATACTTTAATATTGTAGCCAAAATATCGAGAACCAAAATATTGGACTCTGGTCAGAGCCCAGGAGGGCCTACGGGTGGAAGACCCTGGCTCTAGGCTCCCTACCCTTGCCCGCCGTGTCGCAGAATGCTGACAACAGGGATCTGCAGGCCTGAGGAGGCCTCCCCTGCTTGTCTGGATTCAGAAGCTCTGACAGAGCCCCGTGATGGAGCCCCACTGAACCCGACGGCACAGGCCTCAGGCACTGGGCTCACTTTTCCAGCCTGCCGGGTCACAAAGTGCCAGACATGGGATCATGCAGGTCTCCCCTGCTTGTGTGGGTTCTGAATTATTGACTGGGCCCCAGAACAGAGCCTGAGCAGTCCCAGAGGTGGAAGCTCCAAGCCCGGTGTTCCCTTTTCCAGCCTCTACTGTCATAAAGTGCCCCAAATGGGGTCTCAGAGGCCTGGGAAGATCTATAGGGCTTGTCAGATGGAGTCCCACAAGTCCAGGAAGGCCTTCCCTGCTTGTCTGGGTTCAGGGTCCTGGGTCAGAGCCCTGGCACTGGGGTGGATGACCCCAGCCCTGGTGTTTGTTCTAAGGCTGTATTTCAAAGTGTGGCGATCAGGGGTCCACAGTCCTCGGAAAGTCTGGCCTATCTGTGTTAAGAAGGCCCGGTTCAGAGCCCCGGCAGGCCAAAGGGTGGAAGACTCCAGCCCTTGGCTATATTCCCTGACCTGCTGTGCCCCAGACAAGGACCCAAAGGCCCAGGAAAGCCTCCCCTCCTTGCCCGAGATAAGAAGCTCTGAGCTGGATCAAGGTCAGAGCCCTAGTAGGCCCTAAGTTGGAAGCTCCCGGCCCCGGCTTTCCTTCTCCAGCCTACTGTGTACAAAGTACATATAAAGAGGTTCCGGTGGACCTGGAAGATCTTTCCTGCATAGCCGGGTTCAGGAACTTTGAACAGGCCGTGGGTCAGGGCCCCGTTGGGCCCTAGAGTGAAAGACCCTGGTCTCCGTTCCCTTACCCACCGTGTCTCAGAGTGCTGCCAGCGGAGGCCTGCAGGCCCGTGGATGCCTACAATGCTTGTCTGGGATAAGTCACTCTGACTGGGCCATGAGACAGAGCTCAGGTAGGCCCTGTGGTGGTAAACCTTGGCCCTGGACTCCGTTCCCTGGCCTGCCGTGTATCAAACTGCCATGGACAGGGACCCACAGGCCTGGGAATGTCTCACCTGCTTGTTTGTGTTCAGAAGCTCTGACTGGGCCCTGGGTTCCCTTCTCTGGTTTTCCGTGTTGAAAAGTGTCCAGGACAAGGTCCCACAGGCCCAGGGGGAGGTCCTCCACTGCTTGTCCAGGATAAGAAGCTCTAACAGGGCCTTGGTCAGAGCTCCAGTGGGCACTGCGTTGAAAGCCCCTGGCCCAGGACTCTGTTCTCCAACCTGCTGTGTTGCAAAGTTTACAGGACAGGGTACCGGAGGACAAGGGAGGGTTCAGAAGCTCTGACTGGGCCCCAGGTCAGAGCTCCATGAGGCCTCCTATAGCCCATTTCCTAATAACAAGTTTGAGCTCCACAAACCCATGCCTTAGAGTCCCCGTCCCATCCAATGGTGAGCGGAAATCTTTTTTCAGATGTCACAATGCAGCCAGATGGCCATTCTTCGAGACTGGCATCTGGTTGAACCAAACCTCGTACATCTGGATGCACTCAATGAGTTCCTATGGTGCACCCAGATCACGTGTTGATCTGGCAATCCCAATGTGGGCTCATTTGGGTCATCAAGTCCAGGCAGGTTTCCATGAGTTTGGGTGTGCTTTCCCAGATGGCCCCCTCTGGCACTCGCCATGCACAGATTACAAGAAAAGTGGGTAGCCTTGCTCCAGATTAGTAGGTACAGGGTCTCTGGGATTTCCTTGTTGACCAGCTATTCTCACCAGGGAACTGCCAGGGCTTGGGCTGAGCCCGGGGGCCCCTAAGGATCTGAGTCTGCAGCAGCCTTCAAGCCCTGTCTGATAGGTCTTTCTTCAAAACCTTGCTTCCTACAGAGTAGACAGGGATGCAAAGCTGACATTCCTGTGCAAGCTGGCCTGCTCAATGGGGAGGAGGGTGGGTTAGCCTGTACTGTACTATGATTGTGATCCCTGGGCTGACTTGGCAGTCTGGATGATGGCTGATTTGAATCGCCAAACCCAGTAAGGACTGCAGAAAGTCAGATGTTTTTGCTCTGATGGCCACCAGGTGTGCATGGATTGTAAGAAAGGCAGATATAATTCCGCCAGATTATTAGAGATAATGTATGATGGACCCCATTGTCCTCTGGTCTTTCTTCCCAGATGCTGCAAGGGTATAGGCTGGCCCAGCTTGGGGTTCCAGGGTCCAGAGTCTCTGGCGGTCTTCCAGCTCTGTATGATGGGCCTTTCCTCTGGGCCCTGCTTCTAGGAGAGCAGGCAGGGATAAAAAGTCAGCATTGTACTCTGATGGATTGGGTTCAGGAGCTCAGTCCAGGCTCTGGGTCAGAGATCCAGCTGGCCCAGAGGTGGAAGCCCCTGGACCCCCTTCTCTGGCTCACTGTGTCGCAAAGAGCCTGGGATGGGGTCCTGAAGGCCAGGGAAGGTCTGGGTTCAGAAGCTGCCGTGGCGCCCTGGATCAGATCTCCACGAGTCCCCCCCAATTGCTCCTTGTCCGATTCCCAGCTTGGGCTCTGAGAATCTGGTCCTCAGAGTCCCTATTCTCTCCAAGGTCAAGTGGATTCATTTTCAAAAATAATAAACAACGTGACCAGATGGCTGTCATTCGAGTCCAGGCATCTGGCTGCACATCATGCTTTCCTATAGGGTACCCAGATGCCCAAGGTGCCCGGGAAGCCCTGATGAGGGCTCATTTGACTCTTCAATCCCACCTAGGGTTCCAGGAAGTTGGGTGAGTTTCCTCCAGTGCCCTGCTATGTCACTCGTGCATTGATTACAAGGAAGGGGGGCAGCCTTGCTTCGTATTAGTAAGGACAGGGCACTTAGGACTCCCTTGTGGCCTGGTGATTCTCACACAGGTGCTGTCCGGGTCTGCGGCTGCCTTCCAACCCAGTCTGATGGGCCTTGCCTCCGTGCATTGCTTCCAACACAGCAGGCAGAGATACACAGGTAACATCCCTCTGCAGGGCAGCCTGCTTGGGGTGGCTTAGCCAGCACTGTGCTTTGATCATGACAGCTGGGCTGATCTGGAAGTCCTGATGAAGGCTCATTTGACTATTCAAACCCAGCCAGGGCTCCAGGAAGTTGGATGTGTTTGCTACCATGGGCCCCTTTCACTTGCTGTACATGGAGTACAAGAAAGGAGGGTAGCCTTTCTCTAGATTTTTAAGGAAAATTGATGAGTGACCCTGTTGTCCTGCAGTCTTTTTTCTCGGGTGCTGTAATGGCCAGAGCTGTCCCAAACTGGAGTCCCAGAGTCCTGTGTCGGTGCTGCCTTCTAACCCTGTCCAATGGCTTTCTCCTCTAAGCCTTGCTTCCCAGAGTGCAGGCAAGAATGGAAAGCTAACTCCTGCTCTGGCTGGTTAAGGTAGCACTGTACTCTCATTGATTGAACACACTTGGTACACTCGGCTGTTGTTTCAAGCAAAGAGCTTCTATCCTGGTTGGACTGTCTGACTCGAGAGTCTGACTTTTGTGGAGGCCATTCAGCAGAGCGAAGGCCGAGGAGCTTGGCAGCTTGTAAAGTGGTCTGACCAGGGTGGATGGAGTTGGATGTTACTAGTCCCAGATGCTGCCTGATAGTCTGGGCTTAGTGTGCCTGTCCTTTTCTCTTTTCCACCCGGTGCTTTTCTGGAGCTGGTCAGAGTGCGCATTCATTGGGGTGGCCCCTGCTGCCCAGGCTGAGACACAGCACCCCTGTGTCTCGCTCAGGATGCACCTTGACCCGCCTCTCCGTTTTATTGTCATGGGGAGGGCTGTGTGTGCCATGTGTCCCCAGGCCCCTGCAGGCAACCAGGAACACCCAAAGCAGTCTCCCAAGTGGTGAGAAGGTTGGTCCAGGATAGGTACAACATTCTTCCTCACGTCTAGAGGTGCGGCCACCTGGTTGATCCTGCCTGTAGCATACACTTGCCTCAAAGAGTGATCCATGTTGTCTAAGCACACGCAACCAGTACAGTGAAACTGAGAATGGCTTAGTAAATAAGTTATGGTTTATTTGCTGAGTGTGACTTTAGGCCATACCCAGAGAAAAGAGCCAAATATGCATGGTCAAAAAATATGTGTAACAGGTAGAGGTGGGTGAAACTCGCTAAGTTTTACCTTCCGCAGAGTAACATAACAACTCAGTGAGACTCCACGTTCTGCACACCCTTAATTTTATTTTTAATGAGTACCTGCACTTATTTTTCCACATTTAGAGCACTGGCTTTTCTAAAAACAGCTAGGTGTCATGAACAAAGGGACACATCTTACACAAATACTCTGCTGACGGAATGGAGGTAATGTAATCAAAAGGGGAAAATCAGACGTTCCCAATCAAAAAATTAATAAATATAGTATGCTAGTTCAAAAAAGTAATACATCTGCGATCTTCATGCCCTTTGAGCAATGGAGTGATTTCCAGCACAAGAATAATAGGCACCATAACTAACCAGATCCCCAGTCTGCTAAAATTCAACATGACCTCACTTTGTTGGTCATACTTCAATCATTCGCAGTTGGTATTAATCGGCTTGGCCGTTTTTGGCAAGCGGTCTCTTCTACTGTAGGATGTCTCACACAATTGCATCTCAGGGCATAGAGCCTGAGGAGACAGGGGGGATTCGAGGTACTTCGTATTCTAAAAAGTCCTTACAGCTCCCTATGTCGTGGTACTCGTGACAGTGTGGCTACCCACTCCGTTCAAACTTTAAGACACCCTGCTGAATTATGAAAAGAAGAGGATTTGCTTCTTTTGTGTGCTGCTAATTTGATGAATCTATTAAAGCCCTTCCGATATGCAAGTAATGGAATTATCACATATAAGGTGGAGGATAAAAGCACCACGGAAAGATGAGACCCACCTCTCCCTGCCCAGCTGCTTGCTTTAACTCTATTCTAAAGGTGGAATGCCCAATGAGGCTCCTCATTTATTCAATCAATGGCCGCTCTGCTGTTAATACCAAAGAGAATAAAATATGGAGGGAAATGTTACCTCCTGTGCTGTTTCATTAGGTGGTATGGAGAATGCGGCCACGCTCTTACTTGGGCTGCCAACAAACACCTTTTTTATATCTGCCTCAGGGCTTGATGCCACAGCCAGAGGGAAACAAAGTGAATTTGATCAGAAATACCACAGATTATCAGCCAACTAGCTTGCTGTGCCCCCATCCACCTGGAACCGGAAGGCTATTTTTTCCTGTAGCATGTAAACAGGCATTGCAGAGAGAAGTCTTACCAGGTTGCTGCAGCCCATGCCCCCACCCCATAGAATGAAAGCCATTCACTGCCAATACCTTACCTGTGGACTCCATGCATCCTCCTCCCAGCCTAGCACTCAAAGCACAATAGCTCCCACTACAGTGCCCTCTTCCTAGCCATTCTGCGTGCACGCAGTAGGTGACATCATACTCTTCCAGCCTGATAAGGTGAGCTTTAAAAATCCACAATACGTGCACGAGAGGTAGGGGCTCTAGTTTTCTGGAAATTGTAGTACATATGTTATATCAATACTATAACAATGCAGACCTTGTCTTCTCTAGGGAATAGATTTCCCGCAAAGTCCAGCCCACCACAGCGGATCTTCGCAAGCTGTTTGAACACAGTAATGTTCTATTGGTTGCAAAGAAGCTTTAGTATTATCTTGGACCTTGTGTGTCTAGCTTGCTTTCTGTGAGAGCAGTGCTAATTAGGGGTGGTCGCTGGTAAACTCCACCATGCATGGTTGGTGGAGTTTTTGCCAAACTCCGCACTCCAAGCGGAACAAGGAGTGGTAAAACTCTGCGACCTCCGCTGGCAGAGCAGAGTTCACCACCCACCTCTAGTAACAGATGCTATGAGACATGTACAAAGGCCAGCATATGGCCAATGACCCCAGCCTGCGTCCAAGGCCACTATGCACAATTGGATATCTTTTCAAGGGGAGGGAGACGGTAAAGCAATTGGCCTTCATCCACTGCCTCTGCAAATTACCAAATGTCAAGTGCAATTGGCTCTTTGGCAAGGGAAATTGGTGCAGGGTTCAGGTGTAGGCCCTGTCCCGTGACCAGAGGCTGATGCATATGGCTGAAGTGCAAGGGAGGTATGTTGTGGGGGTGCAGGAACTCCGTGCTGAGCATAGTTGAACACCACCGCCTGCATCCAAGACCGCTGTCCACCTGCAAAGTTTGTGTGCAATAGCTGCTGCACACAGGGGATGTGGACACATAGCATGCCCACAAGCCAACCCTGCATCTTGAGGCTTTTGTGCCCTACCAAAGGCAATGCATATTAGGCTATTGGAGTACATGGGTCTTGGCACAGGCCACAACCTGTGTCCAAGGCCACTATGCATACATGAAATTCATGCTCATTAGGGTCTTTGACTATAGGCAGTGGAGCTTTGTGGCCAAGAGTAACGGGCAGAGGGCATGTACTGAAGCCGTGCACAGCCCCAGACACGGCTGTGCACAGCTCAGTGCCATGGACAGTAGGCTCGGTAGATACTTTGATTGGGCGCAGGTCATGGAAAACTGGTCTACGCTTCTGAAGGTTGTAGACAGTGGGCTTTATTGAAAAGGGGTTTGGACAGAAAGTGATTTCTTGCCATACCCTGCAACTTGTGTGATTTATTGTCTAGTGGAATTGACCCAATGTATGGCTCAAAACAATTATTTTGCATAGCCAAAGCCACATGCAGTATTCTGTAGGGGTCCATGGACTGAGTGTAGACTGTGGACGGGGACTATGCCACATAATCAAGCCACTGTGAACAGCCAGGGATCATGCATGGTGAGCTCTGTCGTAAAGGTGAGTATAGGGTGTCACCTGCCCTTATCTCTAGAGCCTGTGGTGCATGTTTACATTGTGGGTGAAGGCTATCACATGTATCCAAATCCACTGCAGAAAACCAAAGATCATGCAGGATGTGCTTAGTGGATAAGGAAAGTGAGCACCTGGTGTCACCAGCCCTTACATTTAGAGCCTGCATTGCAAGTCAAAAGGACATATGCAATAAGGTCCTGGGTTATATGGATTGAAAACTGGGTGCGTCCGAGTGCAAGTTCTGCTGCAAATGACAGAAGGTGAGTGAAATGGACTTTACAGACAAGGGGAGTGGGCACAGAGCAAAGCCTATTGAGCTTAGACCAAGGATTTGTGCAACAGACGCTGAAGTTCATAAGGCCACTGAACATGATTGAAGTTCCTTTTCAGTGGACACTGCAACTATAGCTTGCTTAGTTCTGTGGCATAATGAAGTATATCCATAATGTGGTAAGTGGCCTTAATAATTGACCAGAGCTGCTTCACATGGCTAAATGGCATCTGCATTTGTCCTTGGTGGCAGGTGGATTTGGTGCAGGTTCTGAATGAAGGCAACAGCCTGCATCAAAATGACCATTGCACCAAAGAAGGTTCTGCATAGAGGGCTCTGCAGCCAAGGGAAGTAGCCACAGCAGACATACATGTGAACCAGAGCCTGATACCCAGGGTCAAAGGACATTTGCTCTAGGCTCTGAGGCCGTGCAATAGGTTACGAAGCTGCAAACTCATAACACAACTGACTTGCCAAAGTGTGCAATATCACTACAAGCTATCAACACGTCTCAGTCTACTATTCCAAGTGGCTGAGGACATGAATCGTCTTCTACTTGATGCTGATTTAACTGATTTTATCGTATCACATATTCAGTACAGACTGAAGGATGAAGAAAAGTCAGTTCCTCTGTGGGCTGTCATCAGTAGTGTAGCAGGTGTGGTGAAACCGGGGTCAAGTGTTGTCAGGGGCCCACTTCATCCCAGTCAGTGGCATTTTTCACTACCAAACCAGGGAATTGGGACTCAAATTCATGCTTGCTTTACGACCTGTGGCATCCTTGCTTCCCCATTCATAGACACTTTCCATTAGGCAAGTACCTCTGTATTTGCAGTGTTCAGTGACATAGCATTATCGAAACCCCACACCCTCTGGGGTTTGGGGTTCCAGTTCATCATTTCATTGATACACCTCAACCTGTGCAATGCAACAACAGTTACCATCCTCTACTACCTAAGTGCTTTTACTTAAATAGAGAGTGCAGGTGCATATTGCTAAATGTTATGTTTATTTGGGGGATTGAATTTGCAGCATTTTTAATACTATATAATTGAATGCTAATTGATTGATACAATAATAGTTGTATTTGTTAATTTATAAATGTATTTATATGCTTAACATTTATTGTGTTAATGTAATACATTTTAATTTTAGATATATACATAGATATATAGATTAATGCATAAATATGTAAAGTGTATGTACATACGTTTAATTAATTTTAAAATGATATATGTTTATATATATATATTTTTGTTAGTGCTTTTTGTAATGAATTGTGGGATATCTGGGTACAATAGGAGATGGGGGAAATCTTTTTGAAATAATGCTATGTTCATAATTAGAAATGTAAGTATGTAAATACAAATTAAAGTGTGTAAAATTTAAAAAAACATCTTTTTTGATTTGTGTATTTTATGTGTGAGTTTGATGGATCCATTTTATTCAAAATATTTATTCTAATTGTTTTGACTTTTTTAATCAAATCTGTTAAATCTTTGACAAATATTTGTTTTTTTTCAATTTCAAAATATATGTAAGATTTTGAGGTTTTTCATTTTTTTCATTTAATTTAATTTCCTAAATAAGGTTTAATGGGCACCTTGATGATTTTGGTTGTATTTGAATTAAAATAATGTTTATAAGGCTTTATGGAATTATATTTGTGCTTGAAAGTGGTGAATCTGCCCCCTACATATGTGCACTTTCCTCAGTGTTGTTTCACTTGAAATAGAATAGTAAACTGATCCCCCTAATGTATGCAATTTCCCCAATTTTTGTTGGAGTGGAATTATAATAATACATTTGACACCCCATACATGCTCTTTCTCCAACGTTTGCCCGATTGTAGTTAGAATAGTAAATTGGACCTCCCCCAATCTACGCACTATATGCAATGAGTGCTGAACTAAAGATAGGACAGTAAATATTCTCCCCTTTGTTAAATGTCTTCAATGTATGTACTTCCACCAACATTTGCTGAACTGGAGTTAGAATAGTAAATATTACCCACACCCCCATGAATGCATTTTCCTCTGTGTTTGTTGGACAGGAGCTAGAAAAGTAAATCTGACCCATCACCAAATGTATGAATTTTCGACAATTTATATTGAATGAGAATTTAAAAGATTAAATTGGACCCAACATGTTTTCACATTCTTCATTTTTTCTTAGGCTGAAGTCAGTACAGCAAATCTGACCCCCCCCCCCCCCTCCATGCATGTACTTTTCCCAACGTTTGTTGGACTCAAGTTAGACAAGTAAATCTCACCCCCCATGTATGCAGAATAGTGTATTTGAATTGCTTCTTTTGAATATTGATATTGATTTTAATAGGAAATAGGTCATTGTGTTTTACTTCATTCTGGATTTTTATAAGGTCATTTAATGGTGCTTATATAAAATGATAGATTTTTTAAATTATTTCATTTTATTATTGTCATTGGGTTTTGCTTTTTTAATTCTGTTCTATTTTTTGTTACATGATTCACTTTTTATTAAATAGTTATTGTAATATATATAATATTTTTATTTAATGGCTTATAACACGTTCATAAGATTAGTTCAGTCATAGTGAATTAAACAATATATCAAATGAAAATGAAACATGGCTTGTGTCATTGAAGCCATTGAATTTTCCAACTTAGAATGTTTACATCAAAGCAAAGCCATTGGAATCTGTTGATGTAGAAGGAAGATGCATGTTCAGTGTAAACCAGATCAACCACTACACTCCATGACCCCTGTGATAATTGGCCCATTTGTTAGACTTACCTATCTGTTGTTGTCCACTGTGTGAGACAGGAGTGCACAAAATACATGAACACTGCATCATTTGTTTCACATGATGACATACTCAAATGGACTGTTGGGCCTTTCTCTCTTGAACTTCCACATTCTCTGTTGTGAGCATCACCCAGAGAGAGAAAGACTGGCAAAGGCTGAGGTCCTCTACAGCAAGGAGCGTACCCACCAACACCAAAACTCAGGAGGAGGACCAACAGGCTTGAGAGAAGTGCTCCTACCTTGCAGGTAAGGCATTGTCCCATCCACCTCATTAGGAGCATCATATAAATGTCTCTGGGAAGTGTGCAACAATGAGTGAGAGTTTGTGAATCTGGACTTTACCACTGCCAGGAGGACAGTGGTGAAGGTGACCCTCCTAGCTAAGAAGAACCAATGTTGTCTGTGGATAAGGCAAGCAAAAAAGTGCAGCCTGAGCACACCTCAACTTTCCTCCACCCACAAGCATTTACCAGAAGACCAGTTGCAGATGGAAAAGTGTACTCCATATATCTATCTACCCTTTAATCTCCCATACTACATTTCAACTTTCTCCATTCAAGAACAAGTTCTGAAGTTGGTGGGTCAGTTAGTTGCTGGGTATGGTATTATGGCACAGGTCACTGGGAAGGTCTATACAGCTCTGCAAGATGGACTGCCTTTCAACTACAGAGATAACCTGTAGGCCACGAGCCAGGACCCCAAATTTAGACCATTGGTACCACTTGGGGGTAAGGGTTCTAACCTTTTTTTTTGCAAGGTATGGATACATAGAGATGAGCAATATGTGATAGCAAGTCATCACACTTTGCCTTTTGTATGATATTGTTGGACTAGCAACCATAGCTGAAAAAAATGTTTTTCATATTTTTGATAAAAAGCATACAAAATTATCACAATATGTGGACTAATAAATCTAATTTCACCAGATTGGTTAAATTCAATCATTTTTTTAAATAATTGTGATTATTGATGGTAATAATTACTATATAGTTCTTGAAATATTATCAATAAAACACTATTTTATTCCTCATATATTGATATAGTATATATGCATAATTTTCACTTACAACTTCAAATAATAACAGTTGTTACATCTTACATAGGCAATGTATATCATGAGTGAACATAAGCACAATTTTATCATTCACGTTCGTCATCATCTTCTCCTTATGAACACGTGTCGTAATTTTCTGCATCTGTTTGATTTTACAGGCAGGAAGTCTGCACGTCATTGCTCTTGAGGTCATTTAGACAGCAGATACATTTGGCAGTTTGCAGTTCTTCAAGTACTTGCAAGCTGGTATATCTAACACAGCCTGAGGTGCTGGCTGTCCCTCCATCTACCCTAATACCAGTTGCTCTGCTTCCTTGTGTTTTCCCAACTTCCACCCTCTCCCAATTGAACTAGGTATCTGTGGATCATTAAGAAGACATCTCTTGCTTATAGCGGCTTGATAATTTGCATATTCTGAAATTTTCTTCAGACAGTTTCTGCAAGGTGGAAATTGATGACTGTCTATCTCACCCTTCTTTGCGCAGAATAGGTGATATCTCAAGTCATTTGTGTGATAAATACCGCAAGCGCGAGTATTACTCCAATTCGTCCATTAGGTCTTCAGAGAGATCCCATTCGTCTCTGACCTGCGAACATTTTTCATGTGTATATCTGTTGGCAGATAGGATTTTGAATGCTCTTTCTTTTCCTTTTCCCGCAAATGTGCTTACTGTGTCACATCCGGTAAACGTATGGAGACCTATCATAGCTTGACAAATATTGTCACCATGAGTTGAAGCTATTTTCCCAATGTCAAGGACCTGTATGCGTAATTTAGTACCACATTTCAGAAACAATTTAGCCATGATTCTATCATGCTGTCCCAAACACATAATAAACAATCAAACTGTGTCATTTGAGCTTATTGTTACTCCCTCATAACCCGCATTAGCAGCATGTACAGCATGCCGCAACAAATGACCATCTGCTTCTTCATGTGTATTGCTGAGATCGGGCACTTCATGGCTCTCTTCAGATGTGATTTTGTATACATCCTTCCCAGTTCGCGAACGGTGTTTTATTCTCAAGTTTTACGGAATTCTCTGGTTTCCTCAATTCGTTAACAAGAAATGTTTTATTACTTACGTGGTTTAGGAATTTCCTCCACTGTCTGACAATCATGGAAGGTGAGATGCTCTGTAACTGGTGCCAGGGTTCTTCCCCTTTGATTGTCCTTTCACTGCCCTTAATAGATGTCTCATTGTACATATCAAACACAACATTGAGTCTTTGATTCCTATTTCCGTCCTGCAAATCCATGGACAAGACAGACATAGCCACCGTTTTTCTGCAAGTATGTTGTTAAAACATCTTTGTTCGTCTTTTGCAACAGACCTTCTGGTGTTACTAAAGCCCATGGTAAAGGTCCTAAGGGATAACATAGTACATCCACTTTTTGAAGGTTCCGATTCTTTGCTGTCACAATGATTCAACCAAATAGTGCTTTGTCTGCTTTCGTGATGATTGTCCTGCCATTGCTGTCCACTGCCTTCATTTTGGACATGTTAAGGAAGGTTTTTAGTTACTTCATTTTCCTTGGATCATGAAACTTTTTAATAGGTGGATTATTCTCAAGCCACTCAAGTTTGAACTCTGTATATTACTGTTCACCTATTTCATGAGCCTTCATTATGTTAGATACTATGTCTTGCGATGCCTTTTGTGCTGTGGAGAGACTAATGAGATCATGTGGCCCAACAAATGGGTTTATCCAGCTTTGAACCAGACTAAGAGTTCTTGTAACTATATCTTAGTCTTTTTCAATTTGTGACTTATGTAGGTCTGCATGAGTAAGATCTGATCTGTTGTTACGAACCATTTCCCTTATTTGATGCAAAAAGGCACTTCTGTATTTAGCCGTCATATAATATCTTTTCACAGCACCTGCCTCGAGGTTGAACCTTGTTGTACCACCCAGAGTCTGTGTGTCTTTGTTGACTGTTACCTCTATTGTTTGATCGACTGGAATTCGTCCAAGCGGATTGTAATATGACAGTTGAACTAAAGAGCATCTGTTGATGAAGTTGTGGTGTATCACTGTATGTTTCACTGCAAGTAATGTCATTTCGGCATAGTATCCAGGAAGATATATAGCGTAGTTCATCCGGTCATATGCAAAACTGCATGGGATCATAGAGCGTATTATAGCGGTAAGACGTTGTGAGTGTGTGGGGAGTGCGGACCAGATACACAGACGCGGAGGCTGTATGTAGTGAGCAATTTTCTATGGATTTTATTGACACTCGTCAAACAGTCTTTGTCATGTAGAAAACATGAGGGCTTCCTGGTTCTTTCTCTTGTTGGTCTTCGTTCGGTTAGACCTCTCGTCTCGTCCCGGGGTTTTCTTTGGCGTGGACCAGGTGGTGGGATTGCGGAGGCTCGCACAAGAGAAAAGAAAAAAACAGGAGCCGTCAGCCTTTGTTTCTACAACGCTCAATATTTAGCGTGAACCTTCACCACACCCGGTAGCTCATACGGTGCAGGGCGCGAACCATTAGGCAAGATGTGTGAGGCGTCGCATAAATGGCACGAAGGATCGTGAGGGCAAAATAAAGGGCATTTCTTGTGGTAAAGAGGAAGTAAGGGCAAGTCGGTGGTGGGTGCCAAAAGGGAGTGATGAGGAATGACAAACAGTGGTGCAGTGCTCGGGACTTCTGTGCTGTACACCCCCAACGCTTTCTATCCCTCCCTTGCAATGCGTTCATGTCCCACCTCCCTCGTTTCCCGCTACCCGAACTTTCCTTCTGGGGGACTCACCGGCTCCGCCGCAACTCTCCAGAGTTGCGGCCGCTCTCCAGCGTCCTCCGATGGGCTCCACCAGTCCTCGCTCCACTCCTCATTTTCTCCTGGGTCGTCTACTTCTTTGGCTGGGCTCGCTCTCGGCTCTGGTTCTTTCCGTGGACGATCCGCTTCCTCCGCTGGGGTCGCACTTCTCGTAGTTTCCTCTCCTGGGTCGCAGGGTTCGAACTCCTTTCTCTCCCAGAACGCACCACCGTCTGTCCGTTCTTGGTCTCTATTTACCGGCCTCAGGTGTTTACTTCCGGGGTCACTTCCGTCCCCTTCCTCCGATTCCGGCCTCACGATCGGCTCCTGTTGAGACAAATGACAAGGGGGTGGGGTTAGTCTCGCCGGCATCGGATGTTAGGCTTGGTGATTTCGTGGGGATTTTGGAATGCTTGGTGCAGAGCGCCCAGGATCCCGAGGTATTGTTCTGGAGAGGTCTTTACTCCTCTCACAGACGTAAATGCCAATTTCCTTCCTGAGTAAGCCTGGGCAAAGCACTACGCTACGCTCGCGTAGTTTGCGAAGTTCGCGCTACTTCGCACTACGCAAACTGCACGTAGCACAGTGCGAACACGCGTAGCGTAGTGTTGCGTAGTGCTGCGGTCATTTTTTGCTTGCTCGCGGTCCTCAACGTCAAGTTGGCGACCGCGAGCAAGCAAAATGACATCCCGGCGAGACTTTTTCCTTGTTCGCGATCAGCAACATCAAGTTGGCGATCGCGAGCAAGGAAAATAAACCTCCCGGCGAGATTCCCAACGCGAGGAGGTCAGGTTTCTCATTGCGAGTGGTCGCGTATGCTCGCGACCGCTCGCGATGAGAAACTACCAGTTCGCGTTGAGAAAGCTGCCGCTCGAGTAAAAATCTACTCGAGCAGCAGAAAACTACAGCTCGCACTGTACAAGATGCCATTTTCAATGATTGCACAGTGCCGGTTGCTTGTCCGCACTGTGCAATCATTGAAAACGACATCTGGCACAGTGCGAACAAGGTACTACGCAGTTCGCGAAGTGCTACGCGTAGCTCGCGAAGTGCGAACTGCACTTTGCGTAGCTTCGCGAAGTGCTACTTCGCGAACTACGCCCAGGGTTATTCCTGAGCAGCATTCAGCAGAGCCAGCAAGACATTTTCAACAATATCCACATACGAAATCCAAAATGCAGAGAGATCTCTATTGTCATGGTGAAGATGTTTCAGGAATACATCCCAAAGCTGTTTTACTTCAGCAAAGTTAGAATTCTGCAAGAGGTCATCTAATCGATGTTGTCATAGTTCTTTTTCAAAGTCACCAACATTCTTATTGAAGAAGTAGACTACCTGAATGTTCTCTTCGTAATTCTTCTCCACCCAGGGGATAAATTTCAACCACCCAGTCTCAACATAGCTTCATACATGCACCTGCGTACTCGAACTTCACGATTGTACATGTGACCTTTGCACAATTGTACACATGACCGTCTAGTTCTGATGATATTGATCCTTCTGCTTTCACGTCTACTTCAATGCAAATGTTGCGAAGGCCAGCATCTTTAAAGCATTTTCCAAGAATGGACATGACATTGCAAATGGTGTGAGAGGTGCCCATCCAAAGAATGATCCTGCCCTATTGTTGCTTTATGCTTCCACACAATCTCAGTTGCTTTTGCGTATAGAGCTTGATCCATGAACACTACAATTTTCGTCAAATACACTGATTCCCTTATAAACTCTGGCTGTTTCAAAATTTAAGAAACTGTTGTCAACTCAGTTGCAGGGGCATTAATGGTGTGCATGAGTTGTCACCTTACCAGTAGGAGTATTTTCCAGCCTATCAATGTTATCCCATGCTAGGTTAGTGAAAACATGGGGCTCAATGTTGTCTGCAAGAACAATTTGCTCATTTAAGGTAGCAGCAAGTTTCTGAAGATACAAGGTGGTATCATTTTCTTCTAGTTGTGAGTATGAAATCCCATGACAAATCTGTTTAGAGTGTGATTGATTTCAACATTACTAGTCCGTGTTTTTATGGCGTAAGGGAGCAACAATTTCTTGGGGGGTTTCTACTGGCCATTTGTCACTGCATATATAATGTCTTGACTGAATGATTACATAAGTAAAGCAACCCTATTGGACAGCTTTGTGTTTTCTGGATCTCCAGCCAGAAGTCCTAATAAGAACTGTTTAAAGTAATCAGGTACTGTAAATTAATCTTTATTAACATCTGATGGATGATATGGCCATGATGTTGATGTAAATTTTGTTTTAATCCTTGCTTTTTTGTGTGATGATGTTTGATCAATGATCCTGTTCATGTCTGTTGCCTTAATCTTTAAGACTGAGAATTCTCTTTTCAAACTCTGGTTTTTCCCTACAATGTCATGTAGCCACACTATCAATAATTTTCCTTGGATGTCTGGGAATATGTGGAGGCTTTCACCGAAATTGGAGTCCAATTTCCTTCTAATATGCTTTTTGGTTGATTCGTCTATTAGTATTCCTCTGCATATCATGAGGGTTTCAAGCCTTTTAGTGTGAGTCATCACATGTATTACCTCTTTGTAAGAAATATTCACAGTTCTAATGTATTGAGATAGTTCATCACATGCTTCATCTCTCATATTTTTGTAGTGATCACCGGTTTGAATGCTAGATTCATGATCTTCCTCCTTTGCTTTAACCCTTGTATAGTACCTAAAACAAGACGCTTGATAATGATAATGAGCTTCGGCAGCTACTATGTCCCTACTACAAACTGCTAAGATCTTTGAATCATAGTTAATGTTTGCACACTCTCCAAACCTTTTGTCAACTCTAAGCTCCTTGGCCTTGATCAATTTCTCACACGTTGATGTTCCCTTGTAGCATTTTATCTTTCCACAAAATATACATACATCAGCATACACATTTGACTTTAATGATGTTCTTCTGTTTAAGCGTTAACTTGTGCACTCACTGGTTCCAGCATCATCACTGACATGTGCTTTAGGTTTTTGCTTAGTAGTTTCTAAATCTCTCTTCACAGTGAACAAGCTCCTGCACTTTCTTTGGTAAAATAATTGGGGAACCATGTTGCTTTCCACATTTCTCGCAATGTCTAACAGTGGAATGTAATTCCTTACTTGAGCTGCCTCTAACAAAGTTTTCCATCATAAGTAGTCCTGCAGGCTTGTCAGTGTATCTCAATGTTGGACATTTGACCATAAATGAATTATACAATGGGGATCAGAGGGACAGGATGTGCTTGTTTCAGTCTTCTTCATGAGGCTGCACGGTCATTCACCACCATTTCTGGAAAAAGAAATTAATTAAAACATTTATAAATTTATATTTGGTGTACTTAATATAGTCATAATAACTGTTAATATTATTATCAATCTATATACTCACATATACTGTAATTGTATTTTTTAATAATAAAATTCACAATAATAAAATTATGAAAAAATTCACATTTACATCAAGGTATCTTGGGAGTGGAGTGTTAACACACAAAGGGCAAAGAGTTATGACTTACTATCACATATTCCCCATCTCTAGGCATCCATAACTTTTTAATAAATCGTATTAGAACCCATACCCCTAAGTGGTACGGAAAACATGGTTGACTCAAGGCCTACTGCCTCAATTCCTCCTGGGTTGTATCCATGTCATTCCTATTCCCATAATACCTCCACACCAGCTGTATTTGTGAGTCCAAATCTTTCCACCACCCCTTTTTCATCTGATCATCTGCATGTCTGTTCTAGCTAACATCAGAGAAGGTGGCGCTGAACACAGCCTCATTGAACCAAGTAATGGAAGACCTGGTATTTTGCTACTCAAACATGCATTATCTATGCAGAGGGAGCCCCTTAATTTTGATTTTGAAGCCATTTTTCTCTAAAATGATGAAAAGGTTTCTGAGCGTTGGCTTTTCATTTTGGACAATGTTTTGCTGGATATGTATTTTTTGGTGTAGTGGAGAAGATTTTGACTTGCCAGAATCCCTGTTTCCTCACTTTTGGACCATTGTTTTTTGGACCTTTTCTATGAGCGAGATGCTCTAATTGAGTTTCGCCCATGGTGAGTCTCTATTAAACACATATGTAGACAGCAGTGCTCAGTAGGGATAAGAGAAATTGCACATGTTATGTCTGAACATGTGTACACACACATATGCGCAGGTATGAAGGCTGTGCAAGGAAGACTGCTGATTGACTTAACCTGACATCTGTGCAGAGGTAGCATTGTGGTAGTTGAGACCCATGCTGAATTAGTTATGACTTGATATGGTCCTACAATGGATGTATGATATTACAACGCGGGTTTTTACCACGCGTGCAGTTACATCGCATGCGTTACAACGCATGCGATGTTACAACGCTATGCCATTTGAACGCAAGTCTTTACATCGACTTGCGCTAGATGGCGTGCTGACATTAAAAAAGTGTAATATACTATTCCAACTTCAGTCCACTTAACAGTAGGGAAGGTGTTGGGATAGTAAACTACACTATTTGTAATGTTAGCACGCCATCTAGCGCAAGTCGATGTACAGACTTGCGTTCTAATGGCATAGCGTTGTAACATCGCATGCGTTGTAACGCATGTGATGTAACTGCACAGCGTGGTAATAACCGCGTTGTAATGGCTGTTCCCCTCCTACAATTCAACAGAAATCTAAAAATAAATATTACCTTTCTTTTTGGCTGCAATGTAAAATTAGTAGTGTTTAAACTCTTTCTGCACAGTGGATAAAGTATGCTTAAACTATAACTTTTGCTTGGTTTTAGGTCGGAAGGCAAGCAAAATGTTCTTTCATTCATGTAAATTCCTGGGTCATGAATGCATACACGGGGTTAGTTTTACTTTATATGCGTCCATTATATACATTTAAACTTGGGCATATTTCCTGAAGCCTGCATTAATGGAATTCATCTTTGACCTACCCTGCTTGCCAAGTAAATTGCTTTGCAAACCAGTAGCTAGCTGTTCAAGTCGGTCTATGAACAACAAATCCGTACTGGGGGATCAGCCTTCTTCTAGTAGAGAAACAGTGTGAAGGTGAAATCTCCATTACAGAATACACTACTTCTGCTTGACAAGCACAGTCAACCTACTCTTGTAGGGGGAAAAGTGAGAGCAGGCTGACCCTTGTGCCTCGACATCACAGGGGTGTTTCTGTGAAGCTTGGAGGGAAGACACCAGACCTGGGTGGGAAAAGTTTGGTTTAGACAGAAGGATATTTTCAGTGTCCATCCTAGCTGTCATTTTGATTCTTCCCAGAATGTTGTGGGAGTAGGTTGGAAATCCCTTTGGCTGCTCCCTGGAAGTGCCAGTCAAGTGTGAAGTGGTCACATAGCATCTACAGATTCACTAGGAACTCCCATCTTCTAGAATGCTCCATCTCTATTTTTAAGCCCCTGTACAGGGATTGCTTACGAAGAATAAGGGGAATATGAAAAAGATGGACCCACATGGTGCAGTGACACCTGTCTGGACTTTAGAGCTAATTGTACTTGCTACTTGCCTCTCTCTTGGTCCCATTGAGACTGAACTTGCTGGGAACCCTGAAGAAACGGGGCCCCTGGCACATCTGTGGATTGGGCCTGTATGTGGGTACCCTAGGAGTCGGTTTCATAGGCTCCTACTTGACAGAAAGGTACCCTGCAAGTGGTGGAAGACTTTGGGAAACTAGGGAGTAAAGGCAAGGAGAGTGGTCTGCCTTAAGGACCTTGTGGATCTTCTGAAGGAAAGGGCCCGGGTTAGGAGACTGCCAACAGCTGGAGAGGAGAACCGATCCACTTTCTTTCAGCACAGCAGCTGCTGAAAAAATCAAGCAGCAGAACCAAAGGGCTATGAATAAGTATCTGCAGCATCAACAAATAACACTTTAAATCTGAAGGCCCAAAGGCCCCATAAGAACAGTCATGTTAACTGAAACACTTTTTCCCCAAATTTTTTATTGAGCAGAGCATCAGGGACATAATACTAATAATAAATGACAGGGAAACATTGTTAGATCAATACATACCAAACATGGATAAAACCAATACAATAAAAGTGCAAGATAAGTGCAGGAAGCATATTACATCAATATTTTAACGACATACCCGTTTTTTTTCTTGGTTTTTTTCCCTTTTTAAATTTTAACATTAACTTTATCCTAAATATACCAACTTTACGGATATACAGTTCATTCTTAATAAAGTGGTAAGGTGTTACAATACTAAAGTGCAAAAGTGCTATGGTGCTAACTCTACCAAAAATCACCCTGTTTCCCACATTTCCCCTAGCCTCAAATAAGACTAGTGATCAGACGGGGTTTCAAGATTAACTAAATATTTCCAGATTGCAGTAAACTTTTTAGAAGCGTCCACCCACCTTGCGTAGGCTTCTTCAAAAATCCTGTTCCGATTCATTTTATTTAACCTCCTCTCACATGCAGGTGCTTCCGCCGACCTCCAATTTTGAAGAATTAGGGAGTGAGCGACGAGGGAGGAAATGGCTAGAAAATGTTCCTCTGCTTTTATCAAATTTGTCCTAGATTTGCTGATTTCGAAGAGGGCAACCTCAGCCTCTGGATCTACCCTCTTCTGCATCACCCAGCTCAAGGCCAAGAAGATCTCATCCCAGAAAGGCCCTAAACTAAGGCACGTTAAAAAAATATGTAGCCAGGCCCCTTCTCCTTCGGCCAGGCAGCGGAAGCATCTATTCTCGACTTCTGGGTATTTTTTATTGAGGACTTTGGGTGTAAAGTATGCCAGCCACCGGGACAAAAAAGCCATTCTCTTAAAATTGGCTGGTCTCAAGGCCTTACTCCGTAACTGGTATGTAACCTGCCACTCCTGACTAGAGAAGGAACATTGAGTTTCCAGGGTTAGCCTTTCTAAATATTTCTCGACCAATAAAGATTCACTCCGAGTGCTCTGAAGACGGTGCCAGTTCCCCACCCCTCTTAACTTAGCTCCAAAAAGAGCAATCACTAGTTTAGGGGCACCATTAAACGAGAAGTTATGTCTATTTAAAAAATGTTAAATCTGTAAATATTCAACAAAGGCTGGGCAGCGCCGGTCCCTACTTCTATTCTGTACCTCTTGCCAGGTGATTACTCTATTCTGGATTGAAAAGTGCCCTAGTTCTTCCAGCCCACAGTCCTTCCAATTCCCCAGGTGACTAGATTGAATTTGGAGACCCAGATAACAATATTCACCTAGTTTTAGAAAGTGAAATCCAGAAGAACCAACTTGCCTGAAAAAGGATTGTAATCTAAAGGAATAATCCTTTAGAGTCTTAAATCTAGACCTCTTGAGGAGTTTAGAAGTTTTTTAAAATATCAGGATCTGCGAGTCAGCTTCCTGTACTATTTTATCCAGCAAAAAAATTGTCTGTTAAACCATTAGAAAACAACAAACGTGTTGTTAATTCTAAAAAGGCTGCTTCGTGATATGTATGAACATGTGGTAATGCTAACCCACCCTGGTCAATGGCTAGTTGTACCGCTGGGAGTTTAACCCTTGGTGTCTTCTTACCCCAGACAAACTGTCTAAACATTGTTTCCAGCTCTTGAAAATAGCTGATATTGATTTCAATAGGTATATTTATAAAGAGAAAGACTAGTAGAGGAAGTATGGACATTTTAATGAGGGCTACCCGGCCTATCAGAGTTAAAGGTAGTAGCAGCCAGTTGTCCAACAATTTCTTAATTTTACCCCGCATAGCTATGTAATTCAGTTTATAAAGCTGTTGATATTGATCGGAGACATAGATCCCCAAATAGCGTATTGGTTCCGACTTAGCGGCTTGATGTTTAAGATTTGCGGGGAGGAAGTTCCTATCAGAGTTTACAACTAGAACTTCTGTGTTATTTTGGTTTATTTTGTAGCCCCCAATCAAGTCAAATTTTCTAAATTCAGTTAAAACCAATTCCAGTTACTCAGGACAAAGATATAAGATAATGTCGTCTGCGAGCAGCTTTGATTTGGACATACCCAGAATTGGAGCATTAATTGATACATTGTCTCGAATTTGAATGGTTAGGGGCTCAATAAAAACGTGAACAGCAAAGGGGAGAGCGGACATCCTTGTCTCGTCCCCCGATTTATATTTATTGTACCTACTCAATTTGCATTTATCACCACCTGTTCCTGGGCCCCCTGATAGGTATTCCAGAGCATTTTAATAACCTCAGGGGAAATTCCAAACCTACCGAGGCCATAGAAGAGGGTATTCTAATTTACCAGGTCAAACGCCTTTTCGGCGTCGACCATCATTATGCAAGTCGGGGTGTAGTTAGTATTGCAATAATCAAGAGCCTGTATTAAAAATTCAGTGTTTGTGGACATTGAACTCCTGGCAATAAATCCAGACTGGTCTCTGTGGATCACTTCCTGTGCAAAGGTATAAAACGCTGCGCCCAGGTATTCATTAACATTTTATAATCAGCATTGAGAAGGCTGATAGGTCTATATGAATTAACGTCCTTAGGGTTCTTGCCCTTTTTCACAAAGCTGACAACTATAGCCTCTTTAAGAACCGAAGGAACAGCACCACCATTCTTAATATGGTTAAATAGCGTTGTTAGGAACGGGGTCAACTCCTTTGCCATTTTTTAATAAAATTCTATGGGCAGCCCATCATTTCCACAGGCTTTGGCTCCAGCAGTTGAATTCAGGGCTGCACGAATTTCAACACTTGTTATATCTAGTTGTGCCTGTTCCACAAGAAAGTTAGACAGTCTGTGGAGATTTATGCCTTCAAAATAATTCTGTATCGAATTTTGCCCAGCTACATATTCAGTTGCATAGAGCTGCTGGTAATGCTCCTTGAAAGATTGCGCAATCTCATCTCTACTTGTCACTACAAATCTGGTCTTTGGGTTTACCACGTGCTGTTTGGGCTGGGCACGACACATTGAGCACGCAATGGCAAAAAATGGAAGTACAAAAAACTTGGAGAACTTTGTTGAAAAAACAAGGTGTGCAACTCGCCCAGATATAATATCTTGAACTATGCCAACTACTATGGACCGATTATGGATGACGTCCCAGTGTTGGCAAGGATCAATGAGCTGCTTAGGGGAGTCCCTGTTCAGATCATCTTCGGTGGGGATTTTAATTATATCCAAGACTTATAAAAAGTTACTTCTATAAAAAACAAAAAACAACTGAAGCCAAAGACTTAAAAAATCTTTGATGCCATATTACATGATTATCAGTTGATAGATCCATGGCGTAAAGCTACCCCGGTCATAAGTAATTACACATGCCATTCTCGCCAATTCCAGATGGCATCGCGCATTGATTTGTTCTTAACATCTCGGTCCTTGAATATTATAGAGGGCGTAATTGGGGTTAATTCATTTTCAGACCACTCCTTTATTAAGCTAGATCTAGAAATCGAAGAGGGGAAAAGGGAGAGATCCAGGTGGCAGATGGATTGTCTTCTTCTTCAAGATCAACAATGGGTAGAGGGTTTAAGCGAATGGATTTTAGATTATTTTAGGATCAATGAGGGGACGGCAGAACCGTTCTCAGTATGGGGGGGGTTCAAGTCAGCCGTGCATGGGCAAATGATTATCTTCTCGGCCGCCCAGTCGAAAATACGACATACTAAAATAGCAGACCAGCAGGCAGTCGAAAGTTTTCAAAAGCTGCGAAATGAGTCTCAACGAAGTCAGCTTGAAAAAGCTAAAAAGGCGTTAAGGGAATTTTTTCTATTAGAAGATATGAGCTGTTCCCAAACTTTTCAACAACGGGTGTATGAAGAAAGCCAAATGGTGGGCAAATTGTTAGCTAGGTCCACAAAAACCAGACAGGAAGCGGCATTAATCACAGCTTCTTAGCAGGTAGGAGATGAATACGGGGTGAAAAATATGTGAAATATGCGAGATATTTTTAAAGATGAAAATTAAAGGATGTTTATCTTCGAAGGCTGGGGTGAAAGGGTGAAAGGTTGAGGAGCATGACATGGGAAGGGGAAGAGAGATTCTGGAGGTTTATGTTTATATGACGGGGAAAGAAGGAAGGAATAGATCGAGGCTGCAAGCTATAAAGGAAAAAGTCTGATAATTAGTTCACCGAGTGGGAGGTAGTAGTTTAGTTTCCATGTTGAAGTGGGGTTTGAATATGTCAGTAATACGAGGGAGGGATAAGAATGTATTTTAAGTTTCACTCATTGAGAGAAAGAGGAGTGGGCAACTCTAAACACGAGATCTTTGGTATTTGTGCGCATATATTGGCTGATGTAATACTAAAACATGTGTAAATTGTCATTTTCAGTTTTCCCTGACGAAGGGCCCTAGAGGCCCGAAATGCATTGGATTTTAATAAAACTGCTACGGATGAATTTGGCTCTAGTCGTGTTCTTGAAAAGAGGTTCGGATGGCCCAGCAGGAGCATTAGAAATTTGGGAAATGGCTTTTTCCTTGCATGAGGACTATTATTAATTCAAGTAAAAGTGTGGATTATTAACGGAGCAAAACGATGATTGAAAAATGACTAAGAGGATTATGCGTGAGAGAAAAAAAGAATATTGCAAATGCAACTTTGAAATTAAGCAGTGCCAATGGTTGGGGGCAGAAAGTTGTCCCTAAATATGTTGTTGTATAGTTCAAGATATTTCCATTTAACTTCACCATAACCTATAGCCATCTTCCCTGGGGATCTCTCAGATCTTGGACAAATTCCCAAGCTATATTTCTGGAGAAGTAGATAGCTACTCCTCTCACTGCCAACCCTGCTGAAGCAAAAAAGGCGTCTGAGAATGCTCCAGGCAGGAAAAGCTTAGGTGTATTTGTTTTACGATGTGTTTCTTGAATAAAAAGAACTTGGGGCGTGAAGGATGTCAGCCATCTTATAAGCCCCCCATATTTTTGTTTGTTTAGCATACCATTCACATTTACCGACATAATATGACATTTACTAGCCGTATCTATGATTTAAAGATCCATGATACTAACTCAAATTCAAAACCCTGCTTTTTCATTTCCTTGTTCCCTTTACCACTGCTCTTAACCCCCCCATGGCTCCCCAACACTCCCCCCAGAAATGTGGATAACCCCCACCGACCACATCTTAACCTCCCCTTCGTACTATGGAATGCCTTGGAACCGCACCCTGTGTGACTCTCTCTCCTCCCCCCAACCCTGGAGAGCCCCGACATCCAATTAAATACTTTATCATTTTACGGATGAAATCTCTTTCAGCACACCCTGGACTACTTCTATCGTGGAGAACATATGGAATTTCCCCCTTATGTACTCAGAGCATTGATTGCTGAGCTATTGAGGCCTGTACCCCTGGGCTTTAAAAAGATGCAATAATTTCAGAAACTCTTTCTGCCTATGTGTGGCTGCCGCTGACATATCCGAAAAAATCCGACATTTTGACACCTCATTTACAGGAAATTGTTTCTGATGTATGGCCTTAGTCAAAATCCTCTCTTTGATCCGAGAATCAGCAAAGTTCATTAAAATTGTACATGGGGTCGTTGAATTAGGCAGAGGATATGACGGAACTCGATGCGCCCTTATAATCGTGAGGTCACCGGTAAACTCTGGTAAGACCCTCTGCTTGATAAATGTCTCAACCCATTGGAGAGTTTGGGAACCCTCTGGAACTGCGTAAGTTCAAGCGTTGAGAATGATTTTCAAGTTCCTCAAGTTTATTCTCCAGATTTTGTTTATCCTTTGCTGCCTCATTTACTTTCAGGAGCATTGAGTTAATTTGATCCTCCAGTAAGACGATCCTTGATTCGGGTTCTTGAATTCTGGCCACAAAACAAGCCATCGCTTCTTCAATTTTTCCCAGACGCAGATGGAGAGAAGCTGTCTCATTTTCTTGGGATTTCTTCATTTCTCTTATTTCTTCCAGAATAAGATTCAGCATAGTCTTTATGTTAATTTGATGAATATTCGCAGTTTCATTCAGAAGCTGAGACTCATTCTGTTGTATCTCCCCATCTTGCTTCTTGGTGCCAGCTGACTGGTCTGAGCAATCCGAAATAGCCTTGCAAAGCATCAAAGGCTACGTCTGGGGATGTGCCTGCACCTCAACAGCAACATTATGACGTTGTTAGGAGGTGACAGGGCCAATACCATGGCCTGAGTCATAGATTTTAGACTGATTGCCCTGAGATTGATTAGGCTTTTGTGGTAGTGCGGTGACTTCAAGAGGAGCTGGCACCAGCATCTGAGCCTGCTGTGGCAAAAGTGAAGTCCACAGGGGGCTTGTTGCTGGGTCCCCTGTAGTTTCTGCCTCCTTCCGATGTATCAGTTCTGTTGAGGATTTGGCCAAAGCTGAGGTCGACTGCGGTGCTTTTTTAGAAAATAACAGAAAGTCTTTGGGATTCCTCATCATAACCTTATTTGCACTCGCTGTAGGCTCAACAGTTTGTTCCCTCTCCAAGCTAGCCAAGCCTTCTGTTAGCCTCTGTGAAACGAAATCCATCCCCTCTTGAAGGGATTCATGTAGCTCTTCTTCAGAGCTCTCCAGAGTAGAATTTAGACCAGGTTGTTTCGGAGTATTCTTGGCTCTGGCTGCCGAAGATGCTGCTTTTGCCTGCGCTAGGCGAGTTTTGGCCTTAAGTCTGGCCGCGGAATCAACTTTTGCTACGACATTTGCCTGTTTTAAATGTTTGCCCATTTTTCCCCCTTGAATGCAAACCCCTGTTCGCCAGGTAGACTAAGTCTCAATTAATAGACAGCAGTCCTGTTTTGTGCCCAAACCTTGAGGGAGAGGAATGGTTGCCTCTAACACCGTCAGCCTCCTGAAATTTAAGTTACTGAAGCCGGTACCCCCCAACAGCTACCTCTGGAGTCTCAGACAATTGTTACAAAAATTGCGCTGCTGGCTCCCTCTGATAAGTCTCGGCTTGGTCTCTGCCACCTTCTTGTCATCGCTCCCTGGCTTGACCAACCAGAACATCACATAGATCCCTGCAGTTCCAATTCTTGCACAGATGCTATTTCAATGCCCGAAAACTTGGGTCCGGCGGGCTCACGCTGGTGACGCGGGGTGGTATTGTATCTGGTGAAATTCCAGCAACTGAAAATTGCGGCCGCTAGCAGTCAATAACAGTCCAATAGCCATCAATCAGCGGTCAGCCAACAAGCCAGTAGCCTAACTTTGCCTGAGCTGTTCCTCATCAGCGCTAGTGGTGCATGCCTCCTCCTGTGAAACAGTCGAAAAATGCCTTCTGGCCAAAGCAGTCCCAACTGCAGCCGTGAACCGTAAGCAGGTCCGACACACCAGCATGCCAAAAAAGGTATCAGACAACTATCTGGAATCACAGCTGCAGCTGCAGCCGTAAGCCGTGAGCAGGTCCGATGCACCAGAACGCCAAAAAAATATATCAGGCCACTATGCGAAGTCTCAGCTACTGAATGTACTGCCACAGCCGTGAGCATATTCGAAGCCGATTCGAGGCATCAGAACATCAGGACGCCAGAAAGCTATCGGGCTGCCATAAGTCTCTCCGGGATCTCAGCTACGGACAGTAAACGCCAAGGTACGGGAGTTGGCGCCCTTCATCACGGGGGAGGTGCGGTCACCTGCGAGACTACGGAGAGGCGGGTCTCTCTGCAACCATCCCCCCATGTTGACTGAAACATGCCATCAGGAGCAGAATTACATCAACCCTTTTTGTTTGGAGCAGTAGGGCCCAAGTTATCTTAAAAAAAACTGTTTCTCTGTTGAGGTCTTGAAAGCACCAGGGGAATTGCACTAGGGCCTGTGTGCCCTTTCTGCATTATCAGTTCCCAAGGAGTATCTTCATATCTCCAAGGGAGACTGGGTGCATTGGTTCTTCCAGGGGACAATGAGTGATATTATTGCACTTTTTTAATTATCCCCAGTTAGAGTTGGGACATTGCAGCCACATTTATGATTCCTGTGGAGCCTGAGACCCGAGCTACAGTAAAGAAAATTCAAGCCCAGGCCTTCAGAATGCTTTTTTATGTAACTTCCCCACTATCATACACAGGAGAAATAGATTGAATGATTCAGCACCTTCCCGTCTGGCTGCCAAGAGTACATTATTGACCTGCCTTGGAAGGAAGGAGACTGTGTCTCAGGAGTATGCAGTGCAGTCCTCACCCTGGTGGTTGTGGGTGGCCAGATGGGCAGGAACATCCATGCAGATACCAGATGGTTGCACCAAAAATGTAAAAACAAGAGCAACCTTTCACAGTCCATGGTGAAATTTCACAATAGGCCAAAACAGTAGAAGAAAGCTTCCTATTTCAATGGTGTCTACATCTTTCGATATTTCGTACAGGGTCTAAGTTTGGTTCTGGGTCAGATTATGCACAGGGAGCAGGTAAGTGGGTGGGTTGGTGGTTCCTGCCTGTAGATGCAGCCCACCAGATGCATCAGGTACATGAGCACATCATGCTGGAGCAACAGGTAGCCTGTTGACCAGCACCTAAATAAATGATAGAACCGAACTGTGCCTGTTGGCATTCTCCTACTCACCATTTCTGGTGCACCATACTGTGTTCTGCAGGAGCTGGTTCTGCAGGAGTTGCTTGTGGCTCTTGGACCACAACATGTTGTAGATATTTCTCACCAGGTGACCCCTGTGCATGTGATGCTGTAAAGACTATATTAGTTGTACCAATGTTGAAGGGTTTTACTGGTGATCCATCCTGCACAATGGATGGTGGAGGTGGGTGAGCCCTGTATAGCTCCAACAAGCATCTATTACATTGATTTAATTTTTCACTTGAAGAATTACAATCTGTGATATTACCTAATGATGGGGACTGGTTTCTGGAACTGACATGGAGGTAGATGCATTAACCTCATTATGGTTCACAGTCTCCTTGTGCTCTGCAATGTAGTATGTTACTCTCATGTCTGCATGCATGTACAGGTAGGTGGGACTGCATAGTGGTCTCTACCTGTAAATAGGTAATCCTCTGATTCTATCTAGGCCACATGCCTTTACTAATTCTATTACTGTCTAGCCGGTAATTCTAGGGCATTGTCTTGTGGTGGAAGTGATGGATCACAGATGTATGATAATTGACCTTATACTGTCAGGCTTAACACCACATGCAGTCACATTCCATGCCATCACACAGTTGTTTGTTAATGATGAACACTCTATAAGAAATTCATGGTCTATGACTTCAGATTAGAAAATTCCTGACTTTTGAGAGTTTTATATCCGTAGATATTCTTATCATTCTACCACAGGATATCAATATGACATGTTCCACATTATGTAAACCTGACTCACTCCAATATTTTGTTTACATACCTAGAGGTTTGGGATACGAGCAGAAGTAATGATGTGTGCATGGTGTGAGTGGACAATGTACATGTGATACTTGTTAAGACAGTTGCATCACAGCTCTATAAAATATCCATTGTATTAGTAACTGTGATATTAAGATACATTGAGGGGTACTTGTAAAAGCCAAGATCTGCCTCTATCTTTAGTGGCCCATGTTGAATTAGACTTACCAGGCTGTGCCATCTGTCCATTCTGAAGGACAGGTTCTCATGGATCCATGGAAAGGACAGGAGGAGTGGAGGTGATGAGAGGTAGCTGAAGATATTGTAACAAAGGCAAAAAATTTAACAGAGACAGATGTGATACGGTTGTGTGGATATTTTTGTGTAGGGTTTCTTGTATTGGGACACTGTAAGGTACATAGACATATTTGGTGGATAGAGAGACCTAGAACTCACAGTAAACCTATCTTGAAGCACTTGTTCGTAGTCTGTGGGAAGGACTGAGATCATTCTAGCACGTACGTGACAAGGTGATTGCAATGTGTTGCTGTGTCAGTTTTGTGATACCCATTACAGACCCTTCAGTGATGCTGGTTCATGTAACGGTGCCCACACATGGTCTGAGAAAAGTAGAAGTGAATCTCAACATTTGTTGTTTATGTGCAATGGTAGAGATTAGCAGTCTGGTGTGTGTGTCTTGTGTTGTGTGTGTCGAGGTAAGCACTTTGTGTTTGAATTTCATGTATTTTCTAGGGTTGGGGCATGGTGAGATTTGTCGGGTTTGACATATGTTGCTTACAATACTCATGTATGCAATTCCGGCTGGGCAAATCTTACGAATCTTAATGGAACTGGAGCCATTACTTTAGGCTCTTTCCTTGAAAATGGGTTAAGGACCTGTATCATATTCATTCTTCTACATTATGAAACATATTGACAGTTCATGGTCATAGAGGGAGCAACATTTTATGTAAACTCCACCCTAGATTTATAGGTTGCACAACCAAGAAAGGAACCATCAAGCTGTCTCAACAGCTCAACTAGCTTAATATCTCCATAGTTCTACATTATTCTGTGAGGATTCATTTGAAGTGGCAATAATGTTTTCAGAAAAAGGCAGGGGCATGCAGTGGGTGAGCGTGCATGGTATTGAAGACATGCTGCTCCTTAGAAGTCCTTCCAACTTCGAAGTTGAAACTCTGCATTGCATCAGACTCAACGCATCACCACTGTTGTGTGACCAGGACCATTTCATCACCGCCAACGTGTGGATCGACATTGGCGCATTGCCCCTTTGTGCTCCGCAGCTTCTCCATCGACAGGATCTTCAACATTGAAGCAACACGGACTGAGGTACTTTTGCTCATCTGGCCCAATCTGGTTCCTGTAGCTGTCTGCGCTGCATCACAGTCGGCCTGAACTTTTGAATTCGTCCCGGTCCATCGCGACCAGATGTCCCTTGTTGGTGCTTAGTGGTTTTTGGAGCTGTTTTCACTTTATTCTTTAAAAATTCATATCTTGAGCTTCACGTATTGGATTTATGTTGTTTGAGTCTTGTGTTATTTATTTAAATATTGCCTCTTTTTTTAAAATTTGGTGTGAGATCTGCTTGTGTGGTGTTTTGACTGTTTTCACTGTCATCGACTAAGGCAGAGCCCATTGAGAAGGTTTTCTGTATAAGCTTAGAAGCAGAAATGAGCGAGGAGCATGAACAATTTTAAAAGAAAAGTGCTCCCTCTGTGTTCGTGCCTGTGTAGCAGGCACACAATTGGATCCTGAATTACATGTAATTCAAGGGCAACAGCAGAAGGAATCCTTTTATTTTATTCCTCCTCGAACGGAACATTGTCATTTAAACAAGAATAAAGTGTGTCTTGGAGATGCCTGCGCAGTCGTAGTAAATTCATGATGTTGCAGCTATGGCAACCCTCGGTGTAACCGGAATGCACTAAGTTTCCTATGCGCAACAAGTTGGTTGACACTTCCGGGTACCGCAGAGCTTCATGCCTGCAGAAGCCACTCGTGTGTTTTCTTCTCCTTGAGTGATTCTGTGAGACGGCTTGAGGGGAGGGAACAAAAGCCATGCTAAAGAAAGCAACAAAGAGATAGATTAAATGTCGTCACAGCCCACTGAGGAGCCTTACTGGTCATTATTAGTGCGCACTCTAACAGCATGACCTTTGTACACCACAAGTTTGGTTGTTTTTAAGTCACATAGAGTTTCACTAGCGGGTGACTCACAGTGGACTGAGTTTTAATTAGTTAGCAGATGTGTTAGTCACAATGCAGTTGTTCTGTGGGACTGTTCCTTTACTATAATTTCTGTGCTAGTTTCCCAGCCAAAGTTCGTTAATATCATGAAACTTAGATAATGTCAAACAAAACCAAATGGAATAGTACAAAATGAGCCATGTTCCTTACCCACGCTGTTCACAGTACCGCCATTCCCATCAATCTGTGTGGGTGTCCATTTACAAGAACTATGTTATGATCAGAGAAACAACTTTGACGTAAACATAAAGGACTCATGGATGTGACTTGCTCAATAAATCATTTATTTCACGTAGTTTACTTGGTTTCTGTGGGCCTGGTTCTGAAATCTATTTTGGCTTTAAGACTTCGCCTATAGACAAAATTGACACTATTACGCCAGCCATGCATACAAAATAGGATACATGGCATGTGTAAACTGTTTCACTACTATATGTAATAGTATGCCATGACTACAAATATTTAGGCAGGTGTAAAGCGCGCCATGGGGTTTGGAGCGAATGTTCAGAAGCCTATGAATTCTTTGTCATTCACAAACTTCCCTCTGCCCTTGAATAACCTTCGAATTGGTGGAGATTTACTTCAGCAGCTCGCATTGAGTTACTATACCGAAGGCGAATGCAAAACCCCCATATTGCACGAAGGCTTAGGATAATGGTTTCTGCATGGGGAAGAAGGGATTCTTCTTGCGGAAAAGAAAGAAAAATAATCAGCATTTGCATTGAAGCTGACTTACTCTACTGCATGTTTATATATTATGCATAGACCTGTGCATTGAGAAAATTGAAAATGTCTTGTGGCATTCCAGGAGTATTCCTAGCACTTTTTCAGACATGCAACTGGGAACGTATGTGATTCACAAATCTCAATAATCTCCAGCAATGCATAGGAGTATTTGCAGGGGTGGAAACTTACAAATATGTTTGGAGAATCAGGCCTGGTGTATTTTGAACCAATATTTCCCCAAGTTCCTTTCTATATATACCAGAGATAAATTGTTACTGTGGGTGGTACAGCTACACATCTACCAATGGCATGCTGAATGAGAATGGGAATGTACCCAGGAGGAGGAGAAAACAGAGCTCACCCAACACCTTAAGGAATTCCTGTGCTGAGGATTTCAGAGTCCCAAAACTAAGCAATGAAACTCAACTGCAGAAATTGTACTTCCTACACAAACCACACTCTCTGCAGTCTTACAAACCTTTAGGAACATACACATAGGTATCTTACACTAGTGAGTAATTTATATGTGTACGTTTGTGTTACAGTTTTGTGTAACAACTTTTTTGGGCTATTCACCAAATTTGAGTGTAGAATTAGTCAAATGTGTAGACGTTTCACATCTCCACCCTTTAAAAAAAGGGAGTGAAGACAAATTTAGAATTGTATCTTTACTACTGTTAGAAAGAAACAGTTGCAAATCCAGCATTACACATGGTAAACAACTGATACATTAACACTCTCCTATTGAAAATAGTGGACGCAGGGGCCTAACATATAACCTCATAGGAAATAATGTTAAATTAAGGTAAATTATTTAAAATAGTTAAAAAAATATAAATAAATATAACTCATTGTTAAAAAAAAGCGAATCAAATGTTATTATTTAATTATAAAATATTTTAACCTACTCTTTTTTAATTATATTACTTTTTATTAATTCTATACATCACTTCTCATAATTATAAATGCAAAGTAAAAAAAGTGTATTTACTCTAGGTGGGATATTATTTTATAATTTAAACTTCGAAAAATATTTTTCATTTAAATTCATATAATTAAATTAATTAAAGTTTTAATTCTAAATGAGGTTAATAGTGTTGTAGCATTCTTATTTTATTCCACATATAAAATAAATACATACAATTAATCTGCATTAATATTTAACATAAAACTCTTTTTGCTAATTTATTATCAAGATTATTAAACTCTTCTAAATTTTCCATTAGTTTACCATAGTGAAATCTCCACCCCAACTATAGGGTCCCCTATAGTTAAGTATAGGGAAAAATGAAAAAGTTTATTCAAAGCAAAAGATTAGTCAAATATGTTTATGTAAAATAGTCAATAATATTTCTTTTATTTATTGAAAATGCAGAACAAAAATAAAAACATTCTACATCACTATTGACTTCCTTTTGAATTAAATCTCAAATGTATTAAATTAAATAAAATATTTTTCTGATGTTTAAATTGACTCATAAATTCTCACTTAAAGTAAAAACAAAATGATTTTGTTTATTATGCATTCAAAATGATTAAAAGTTATATAAAGGATTCATAAAAAGCCATTGAATTATATTATTATATTTCAATGAAAATTAAAATTAAATTAATGTACACATTCAAACAGTTCGCAAACATATTTTATAATTTCATTAAATATGCGTTATTTCTAGATTTTACTAATAATAAATTATATTTATGTGTATAGTTAACTGTTTCCGATAATGTCATTTAATTTAACAATATTTCCAAAGGGGCAATATTTTAAGTTTATACCTCCAGTACTTTCTCGGGAGGGTGTTGCAGTATAAGTGGTTGGCTATGTGTGGTGCTGGACCTACTTCAGCTCTTTGCTGGAGTAATGTACTACTGGTTTGAGTCCCTTTTTTGCCTGTAGTAACTTTAGAAGAGCAGTTTGTGATTAGCAAGGGGCTAGCTCTTTTGGGCATGAGCACATAACCCTCACTGATCCCCTCCCTAAGCCTCCCTTAAACCCAATCCTTACTTCTCCCTAAACGCCTTCCACTTAGTTGCAGGTATGCCCTTTTCCCCCCTGACCTGATTTGTGAATAGGCCCCTATATTGAAATAAATGCTAACTGAATCATTTCCATAGAATATGTGGATAAATAGGTTACTGTATCTTTTAGGTGTCTTATTAGGAATAATGTTTTTAAATTATTTGTGCTGTAAACATATGAAATTGTTTTATGCATTAAGTTACAATTTATTGACTATATTTTTTGTTATCCCTACTTTTTGCTCATAACTGCTTTTATGGCATATTGGGCACAAATAAACATAATTGAATCTGAATAGGTACTGCCTCTGGATTGCAATAATATAATTGTAGCCATATATCTGACTGGCTGTGGCAACATGACCCACCTCACTCCAGAATTATGATGTTGAGAGAATCTGAGTTACCTGAGAATGAAATGTATTAGGGGGAGAAAATACATATGCAGTGTCTTGAGGAGATTAAATTAGAATGGAATTCCCGCCTATGCTGGATCGAAGAATAAGAGTAGAAAAAGGGGTGACTCTATGCTGTGCGGTTTTGCCACAGAAATTCACATTTATGCATAACTTATTTTATTTCATTCTATCTATTTTTTTGTGTGTGTGTATTTGTAAACTGGAACATACCACCATATAGTAGGCTGAGATGTGTGTGCCCCACCTGAAATTAATATAGCTGGAAAAGTGCAAAACCAACATTTAAAGGAGACAACATCAATAACCTGAGACAAACATTCAGTTTTAATGACAGATTGTTTTAGTTTTTGTACATATCAATACATGAATCTATGCAATGATGGAACGGAAAAAGCATGGGTCTTGGCAAACATGTTTCTTAACAGGCCCTTGCCTAAACTGCAACAGGTAATAATGAAACAAAAAAGTTAGCAATTACTGATGATATGTATCTTTAGTGTAACAGCAAGTCATCAACATACATCACACTTATAACATGATACAACTCATTCCAAGGCAGATAGTGGTTGAGAACAATAAAATGTGTGCATCCACTAGGACCATGTAGAGGTCCATGATGAGATGGTCTTTGCTGATGATGGGCTGTCAGTGTCAAGGGTCCTTGAGTGACATTTAGGATGTCTGCCCTGAGGAAGAAGGCAAAGAGTTCGGGCGGAGGCTGATCCTGCACAGGGAAGGAAGGGACTTGGGGTGGCACTACAGCCTTTCGGAAGGATAATATATCTGATGAGAAAGAAGTAGAATAGGTCTGCAGTGCAAAGCTTTTGCATGGGAATGTTCTGATGATGATACCATTCACAAATCTATGTTTTCACCACCACTATACAGGAGAGTATTGTGCTCTTTGGATGGTTTTGAAAAGGGTGCTTCAAGATCACCTAGTTTATGGTGTTCAATTTCTGAGATCCGTCCTGTCCCACTTCCTGGAAAGGCAGCTACCTAAAACTTTGAAGAGCAAGGTGCTCAGGGAATTCAAAGAATATAGTTTGCTTTATTTCTCAAACTTACCGATAGAACCTATTGTGGGATGACTTAAAAATCCTCAGGTTGGACATTCCCATGAGAAACAGACTATTGTGAATGAAGGGCCAGTTCCAGAAGCAGTGCTTGAATGACTGGTGTTTGAAACCCTCAAAAGAAAACTGTAAGGAAACTGTCTGGCAGTCTTTGAGCAGCCCACCAAAGGAGTGGGTCTGGAGCTGTTGAGATGGGAAATTCCTTTGTTTGGAGAACAGCTGTGTACTCCTGCCCTGAGCAACATAGCTGCCTTTTTCCGATATCCTGAACTTGTTGCACAGTTATCACCTGAATAAAGACTTTGGGACCAATTACGATTTTGGCGGTCCGATGGACCACCAAATCAGAGGTGGCGGTGCGGCTACCGCCTCACTGGTCCTCTGACAGTCGTATTTTGAGTTGGGCTGTTGGACCGCCATAGGACCACTGCTACCTCCAGGGATCCGTGATCGCCGGTCTTCTTGTAGCAGTCTGAGGCCTGCAATATTCTGCCGGTGCCACTGCAACACCCCAATCATATTCCGAGTTTCCTCACCTACACAGTTTTAATGGCGGTGAGCCAGCCTTGAAAAGTGTGGCGGTGTGGAAAATACTGCTGCCTCAGTGCCAGGGAATGCATGCAGGGCCCCCGTGTATGCATGCCCCTCCCAGTTCATCCATGTCATGGACTTAACAGTCCATGTCATCCAGGAATGTGTTGTGGCGCTCCCATTGCCGTGGCCTTCTAAGGCTCAGGTATGAACCTTTGAAAGGCTCCTCTGTGGGACCGCCGCAGCATGGCCACCCAGCAGGATTAAACTTGTAATCCGGCAGGTGGTCTGATTATGGGTTTGGTGGTGTGGCAGCAGGAGCTGACATAGCATCCCACTGCCACACCACCAAACTCATAATCAGGCTCTTAGTCTGATCTGCAAGGATGCCCACTTAAAGGAAAGGAACCAATCTAAACCAGTTCCAGGACACTGACAGTGGGATCACACCCCCTGTCTGGAAAAGTACTATTTGTGTGGGACCCAAGCTCTCCCACTTGTTTCCAGATTTCTTTTGATCAGAGGATGGGATACTCTGCAATTTACTTCAGAATCTCATGAGTCTCCCAGAGGTGAGGGGACATCCCCTAGAAGTTTACACAAACTTTATGAAAGGAGCTGTGAGTGTTCCTTGAGTCCCTGCGAGTGTGTTCTGTCTGTTGAGAAATGGGAAGGTACAATGCACCTGTAAAAGTGCACTTTCTGAGGGAAGGAGTGCCTTGCTGTGCCCAGTACTCGGGGGCAGCTTAAAAGAGTAGATGGAAGCAAGAATGTGGACCAAGGCTGACACCATCTGATCAGTGTAAGGCATACGTTCTGTCATCACCTGACAGAAGAGCAGTGAGACTGCGACTGCTGTTCAGCCCAAACCATTAATTGAAGCCTAGTACCTGCACTGACACTCCCAAGGGCAATACCTAAGCAGCTGTGATCTTTCAGATGCCATAAGTCGAGGGATATCCTTTCTGTCACCAGCAGTGGGCTGAGGAAGCCTGCTCATAATATCCAGACCGGCCAATCTGCACCTTCACATCCAAGTAGAGTTGCTGTACCAGCTGATGACTTTGCTGGAAGCGCAACCTGCATTAGAAAAGTAAACTGAAGGTAACATGCTGTACAATCAAGCTCAAAGTGATCTTTTGCCAAGAGAAGTGATCCTTGGGGGCAAGGTCTTACTACAGGCCCCACCAACAAGCCTCAGTGATGGAAACACTACAGACAAACCCATGGGTCTCAAACCATCAGGGAAGCTGCTCGTGCACATAAAGGTGAGGTTTTAATAGTTAAGCATGCAGAAATCAAATGAATAAAAAACATTAACAGAAAGACATTTTTGGCCCACTTTATATTGCACTGAAAATTCATTGAATTGTGACCATGTTTCAAGAGAATTTCCTAAGATATACAACAATCTATTGATTGACACTTTCAAGGCGAGGATAATGGCAACTAGTGCCTGGCTACAGTTGTGTAACGGAATTTGAGGGGGCCCCCCTGCAAGGTGCGTGGAGGGGCCCCCGATCCGGATTTTATCAGGAGCTCTCGGATGTGAGTACTGTGCTGAGGGGGCCCCCTGCAGCTGGGCCCCCCCCACCCCCGCACCGTGGGAGCTGCAGGCCTGTGTTACGCCCCTGCCTGGCTATTATGTGATAGTTCAGTAAATGTGGACACAAATACATATATTGTTTCCTTGTAGACCCTTTAGTAATCACACATTGTCAGCTATTTAAATTGGTTAAGGCAAGTGATTTTCTAAATGTACAGTGTTGTAAGAAATGAGAGTGCAGTAGTTACCCATGGTGCCAATGAAAAATAGGTTGAAAGTATGTGTGAATATGAGAGGCAAACAAATGATTACAGATTGTTAGAAGACTAAATGTGCCTCTTTGACTTGTAGACACATATTGTTGCATTTTTAAGGGCATCTATATTATATGGCGTATATCAAGCCCACATTTCGATTGGGCTACACATCCCCTTTGAGGAACAAACAAGAGATTACACCAAAATTGTGATTCCAAGATGTGTGATAATTTCAGCACCTCATGGGCATTTCCCTGACCAATTATAGTTAAGCAGGACATGGTGGAATTTGTGCAGGGAATAAAGGCATCATTCTCAGCTTTATACCTGAGAAACATCTGATGTTACTGTGTTCTACGCAAGTGAGTTCTGATCTGCTTTATCCCCATTTTCGATTTTGAGCCTCCCGATTATTGGATCTCTGCTATGAATAAGACCCCCAATGGAGGCTCACCCACAGGATGCTTCTGTCAAAATGTTTTTGAGCTGTAAACATCAGTGTCTGCCTTTTAAAATACGGCTTGCTGTTGTTTAGCAGGGGTAATTGGTTCTATGCTGGTTACATGTAAACATGTGTGTTCATATATGTGCACACATGTGCAGCTGAGGGAGGAAATCTGCTGTCTAACTCAGGCTGGCATCTGTACACAGATAGTTCTTCTGCAAATAGGACCCAAAACAAAATGATTTTCAACTGTGCAATTATTATACTTTAATTGTCCATCTAAAAAGAAAAGTTCTCTCTCCCCTTGACTAAAGTCTAAGGCCTTATTACGGGTTTGGTGGTCCGACCGCGGTAGGACTGCGTCCATCCCCACCACCAGCCCATGATGATGGTGGTCCAAAGATCACCATATTTCGAGTTGACCATGGGGCCAGCAGTGTGGAGGCAGAGCTCTTGCACCGGTGCTGAGTGCTTTTGCCAAATATATTGATGCATGTGTGTACATTACAACTGCAGATGTGTTGTATGCATATATGAATGATATATGTGGAAAGATACCATAAGCCCATTATCTGGGGTTCAGCCCATATGTGGGCAGTCCTGGCAATGGGTGTAAGGTACGAAAAGGACTTACCTGTAGATCACCGCAAACAGGGTCGTAGTCCTCGGCATGAAGATCCTGCTGTGAAGGAGGGACCTGGAGAAAGGGATACACGTTGCAATCTGCCCGGAAGAACAAGAAAGGGGCGAGTAAGATCCCCAATTCCTTTGTCAGTGCCACCTTGAAGCAGGCAGTTGGATTGCCACGGTATGCTCTTGGAACAGGCAACTCATAAAACAGATGCAGCTCCCCTGTACCACCCTATGGTGGGTCCCTTTCCCCGATCGCCAACCTGGTGGTCGGCGGGGTGCTGGCAGTCTCAGTGGTCCATAGGCGGTCTTAGCAAAGGCGATTTGCCCAACTCATAACACGGCGGTCTGACCGCCCAGCTCTCACGCTCGGACCTCCACCACGGATATGACGGTCCACAGGACTGGCAAACTCGTAACGAGGTCCTTAGTCTGTAGTGCTTGACTGTATTTACAACTTGGGGGAGGACTGCCCAAAACATCCGTTTGGATTCTGTCAACATAAAAAAACAATTGACTTGATCTTTGTTTCCTAAAGACTTTAAAATGCTAAATTGCTCATATTCAAGCTCCTTCATGTTTTTTATCATTTATGATATTTCCTTCAGGGGTGGGCGAAAATTCCATTCACTGAGTTTTGCCCACTCCATGTTCCACTTGGAATATGAAGATCTGGCAAAACTCCTCCAACCGCTGCATGTGTTTCGTGTGTGCAGCATGCCAGTATTAAATTGGTGAGCGTGAGTGAGAATGTGCAACCTCTAGGATTACTTTTGGTAGCTAGAACCACTCCTGGCGAGATTTATCAATGTGGGCGGTTGTGGCAGGTCATGACCATTCACGAGGAGAAAGGTGCCGCTCGATTAGAAAATGTACTCAAACAGCAGAAAGAAGCAGCGCCCTCTGGCACACTGTGTGGTGCAGTTCGCAATGATTTTACAATTCAGAACAAGCTCCCAGTGCTAATAATCAGTGCAAGCAACGCGACGTGCTGAATTCCACCCAGCCGTGGAACTTTATGGAATCTTGCAGAGTTTTTATGTAATGCCGTGGAATTCCGTGGAGAGAAACTCTGTGAGTTCCACCCACCCCTAATTTCCTTGAGCCAGTGTTTATGAGATTCAGGTTTGCATCTACTATGCTGGGCCAAGAGCATTACCCTGCTGGTTAGGTGGTAGTTCAACATCTCCACTGGACAATGGGCCCATTTGTAGGGTATTAGACTTCTAATTCTGTTCAAACTCATCTATTCTTGGATCTCAATTAACTTTCTGAGGCTAATCCCATGATGACTGAATTCCTCCTGTTTGCCACTAGCACCAAATATCCATAGATTCAAGTTTAGCTCCCCAACTTAAACCTACCAGACTTGAACTCCGGCTAACAGACAATGCATAATCCCTGGGCTTGACCCTAGACACAGAACTTTTGTTTAAGCAACACACTGCTAGCAAGACCAAGACAGATTGGTTCTAACTATTCCTCTTGAAGAAATGGAAGCCTCTTCTCTGGAAATATGACTTAAGAACAACTGATACAAGCCATATGCCTCTCCCATCTAAACAGAGGCATTCTCTCCAGTAACAACCTAGAACCCCCAGTAGATATCTGACATGCAGCAGCATTACCCTTCAAGGCCTTACATTTTTTTTATTACATCACCACCATCAATAGCAATAATTGTATCTTCCAGAGGACTACACCCCTTGTTCAGTGCTCTGTTGATCTACAGCTAGATTTGTTCTCTACAAATACCACCTCATACATAATTCCATACATACATACATCTACAGATACATACATAGATACATACTTGCTTACATACAGAACAAGCATTGGCATAGCCAATAGGTCTCACTTTTGGGACCTTCTAAGTATTTAGTTATGCAGCACAATATCCTTGGTGCAACCACATCAACTGTTGCGTGGCTAAACACTTATAAGGTCCCAAAGGCAAGACCTATTGGCTATGCCAATGCTTGGTGTGGTTGTGTGTGTGGTTGTGTGTGTGTGTGTGTGGTTGTGTGTGTGTGGTTGTGTGTGTGTGGTTGTGTGTGTGTGTGGTTGTGTGTGTGTGTGGTCATGTGTATGGTTGTGTGTGTGTGTGGTTGTGTGTGTGTGTGTGTGTGGTTGTGTGGGTGTGGTTGTGCGTGTGTGGGTGTGTGTGGCTGTGTGTGTGTGGTTGTGTGTGTGTGGTTGTGTGTGTGGTTGTGTGGGTGTGGTTGTGGGTGTGGTTGTGGGTGTGGTAGTTGGTGCGGGTGTGGTTGTGTGTGTGGTTGTGTGTGTGGTTGTGTGTGGTCATGGTTGTGTGTGGTTGTGGTTGTGTGTGTGGTTGTGTGTGTGGTTGTGTGTGTGTGCGGTTGTGTGTGTGTGGTTGTGTGTGTGGTTGTGTGTGTGGTTGTGTGTGTGCTTGTGTGTGTGGTTGGGTGTGTGGTTGTCGGTGTGTGTGTGGATGTGTGGTTGGGTGTGGTTGGGTGTGTGGTTGGGTGTGGTTGTGGTTGTGTGTGTGTGGTTGTGTGTGCGTGTGGATTTGTGTGTGTGTGTGGTTGTGTGGTTGTGTGTGTGGTTGTGTGTGTGTGTGGTTGTGTGTGTGGGGGTGTGGTTGTCGGTGTGTGGTTGTGTGTGTGTGGTTGTGTGTGTGGTTGTGTGTGTGTGTGGTTGTGTGTGTGGTTGTGTGTGTGGTTGTGTGTGTGGTTGTGTGTGGTTGTGTGTGTGTGTTTGTGTGTGTGGTTGTGGTTGTGTGTTTGTGGTTGTGTGTATGTGGTTGTGTGTGGGTGGTTGTGTGGTTGTGTGTGTCTGTGTGTGTGGTTGTGTGTGTGTGGTTGTGTGTGTGGTTGTGTGTTTGTGGTTGTGATTGTGTGGTTGTGGTTGTGTGTGAGTGTGGTTGTGTGTGTGGTTGTGTGTGTGGTTGTGGTTGGGTGTGTGGTTGTGTGTGTGGTTGTGTGTGGGGTTGTGTGTGGGGTTGTGTGTTGGGTTGTGTGTGGGGTTGTGTGTGTGGTTGTGTGTGTGTGGTTGTGTGTGTGGTTGTGTGTGTGGTTGTGTGTGTGGTTGTGGGTGTGGTTGTGGGTGTGGTTGTGGGTGTGGTTGTGTGTATGTGTGTGGTTGTGTGTGGGTGTGGGTGTGTGTATGTGTGTGGTTGTGTGTGTGTGTGTGGTTTTGTATGTGTGTGTGGTTGTATGTGTGGTTGTGTGTGGTTGTGGTTGTGTGTGTGGTTGTCATTGTGTGTGTGGTTGTGTGCGTGGTTGTGTGTGTGACAGTAATACTAAAAGCATCTCAAAATAAAGGAACACAAACATCGAGTTTGTGGAAAGAGAAAGCACGTTGTAAGTCAAACGGGTGCAGCAAAGCATTAACACAACAACAAAACAAACAAGATCACTTAGCGAAGACTGAGTGCTGGTAATGGATACACACAGCCCATCATCTTAAGAGTTCGATTGCAGCCAATGTGCACTCAAACCTGCCCCCTCCTTGTGAGTTGCACCCCATATTTCATGAGTTGTAACTGCTGCACCCACCATAGCGCTTTGAGATCTAAAGCGCTACATAGGTCTAATCGATTAACCAGTCGCCAACATGCTGTGCTTTTAAAGAGAATGTGCCAAAAGCTTCCAGCTTCCTCATCATGTCCTCATGAAAGCGCCAATGAAAGGACTCCCTGAATGGTGCAACGGACATGAAGCAGCCGCTGCGATCAGAAATAAACACTGTGAACGTTGTCCAGTTTCACAGTAACATTTCTTTAATGTTCTTTAAGTCACAAAACAGTAATACTAAAAGCATCTCAAAATAAAGGAACACAAACATCGAGTTTGTGGAAGGAGAAAGCACATTGTAAGTCAAACGGGCACAGCAAAGCATAAACACAACAACATGTTCTTTGATGTTTGATGTTCTTTGAACGAGAACATCAAAGGGGCGCCGCGAAAGTGATCGCGGGCGAAAGTGAAAGTGATCGCGGGCGCTTAATGAGCATGACGAGGTTTGCCAGCCTCTGCTCCTAAGCGCGCGCCCGCGCACATGCACTGTAGTTTTAGGCTGGCCATGGTAGCATTTTTTGAGCCCTCACAAAAAGTCTCGCCAGACCAGCGCATGCGCTGGGTCAGGCGAGACCTAAAAAGGACTGACCATCTTGCTCATTAACCTCTGCCTGGAGAGGACTCCGGGCTTGTATGTCTTGCACTCTGCAGACTTTTTCTCCAGCACCCGTGGAATTAGTTTCCTCACTCCATCTGGAGGACAGTATTGGCCAGACTTGGGGACACTGAAGGAGAAGGTTGTTTTGGATTACTGTGAACTTGTCTTTTTGTGGAGACTCTGAAAGAGGTGTCTTCTAGCTCTGGATTAACCCACAGGCACCCTATTTGTGATCAGGGGGCCCTGAGGCCATGGGGTGCTGATGCTGAGAGACCCTTAGCCAGAAGACTATCAGGGGATCGGTGGCAGGAGGCCAGATCATTAAGTCTCTCCTTCAGTGCAGGAATAGTATTTTACAATTAGATTTACAGACAAGATCCCTTAAGAGTTACTACATTACTGGGGTCTGGAGCATGACAGGATGAGTAAAACTCAACAAACCCCAAAGGGAAACAACTCACCAGGTCGAAGATATGGGTATTTTATTAAGCTGCTCATATGCAGCATTCTTTCACCTTGCTGTTTGTGCCTGATGCCTGAACACACACAATAGTAGTGAAGAGACTGCCTAGCAGCATCTTTATCCAAACCTCAGAGAACGCTAGACATGTATATCCCAAGGAGGTCCAATCAGCGTATGGCACATTTACTTGAAATTCAGAACATGACCCCAGGCAGAGGATAAGCAGTTGCACTAAACCAAGTCTGGTGAGCATGCCTGGAGTGGAGTGTGAGGCTTGAGGATACCCTAGGCACAACTTAGTGCTGATACTTGACTTGAAACACCTCCCCTTGTCTCTCCCACACTGAGGAGTGAAGCACAAGGGAAAATTAGCAGGTGGGGAGGAGGAGAGAAGCAGATGGCTTCCCTGCCGAGACTGAGCAGCAGTGTGCTGTCCGGGCGGGAAGCTGACATGACCTATCTGGGATGAGCTTCCATGCAGTTTGTGAAGAATTGTGTGGATAGGACCCCAATGTTGGGCAGGGCACCACTTTTAAAAAATAAATGCACCAAGGCATGCATAGGAATGAAGTAAAAGGAAATATTTAATAGCTCAGCATGTCCAAAGGAAAAGCTGTAGGCTAAGGGATCCTGATGTTCTGGGCCTGTCCTACTGTAGATCCTGAGCAACTGGGCCAAGTAACACTTCAGCACTTGACTCTCAGTAGTAGCCCCGGTCGAGCAATCCAAGGCTTCTCGGGTGGAGGTAGTCACAGAGGGGTGAAAATAGGCTCATTACTCAAACACACGTTCAGCAGCAGCAATAAATAATTGTGCAGCTAAATACTTTCTTTCGTTAAAAAAGGAACATGTATATATGAGCCCAAAGTGAAATATAGTATTCACAAATGACAAGCACAGTCCCCTAAGGTCAGGTTCCTGAGTTCCACTCCCTCCTGGTTAGCGGTGGTGGTTATTCCCCATTCACTATAAACAACATTCAGGTTAAGCCCCCTAGTAGTGCGAGTCTCAGGAGTCCCACTCTGACTCTTTAAATAACTAAAAAGTATTCCATCACCAAAGCGCTATATGGCAGACAAGTTCCCTTGTGCAATCTGGCCCATAAATCAGTCTTACCCGCACCAGCAGGACCTGAATGTCAGGAGTCTCCGAGAGAGCCCCCTTCGCAGATACTGAATCTGGAGCAGCTGGGTCAATAAGTGCTTCAACATGCGGCCCAGGAGGGGCAGTGGTTGGCTGTCCTCGAGTTACTGACATGTGGTCCTGTGAAGGAAGCGGCCGGGAGTATTCAATGCTCTCCGATGCTAGTAAGTTTATTAAGATCCTCCCCACAGGTGACAGGGGGTGCACTGCTCCTGGTGCTTCCTCCAGTAAGGACCGAGGCCTACTCGGGTCACTATTGTGGCTTCCTTCTCTTGTGGATGGTCTCAACCAGACCACGGTCCTTGCTTTGTCCTGATGGTCCCCCTAGCATACAGTGTCAACATCCTCACTATGTACACAAGCTATGGCCCGATAGGCACAGCAGCAATCTTCCCGGTAGCCCTTTCTGGTGTACAAGGTCATCAACTTCACTCCGCACTTGAGCAATGGCTTTTCACCACAGCATCAATCTTTTCACCCACCCCACCTTGCAAATGGGGACTCCTACTTAAAACCTGCACATTAGCGATGACCCAATCAATACAGCTAAGTTCACAGCTCACTTCACAGAAGCCATCCTCTAACATACAAGGAGCGGCAGCATTTCCTTGAACATGTGCAATGGTATCCAATCTCCAGGATCCCCCACTGGACCTCGCTCCCTCCAGACCTCCTCTTCCTTACATGGCCCAGTGGTCTTGGCCAGCAGGCAGGTATTGGTGCTCCAAGCTCCAGAGGGAGGTGGTCTTAAAGTCACTGGGCATTGCCCCCTCACTAAGCTGGGAACTAACAGATTCTTGCTCCCAGTCCTGGTCACAGACAGAAGTCTTGTGGAGCTTCTCCTCCTCGCACAACCCGACTGGCTGTTTGACAGTTGACAGTTTTGGGGACTTCAAGCTCCCCTTCTTATAGTCTATTTCCAGACACCAAATGTGATTTAGAGGATGAAAGTGAATGTTGAGGGTCTCCTTCCTTTTGAAGTGCCCTCTCCTCTGCCCTTCCTCCAGAAAACAGTCTGTCACAGGCAGTAGGAGGAACTCCAAATCTGCTAGCTCCACAACACAGGCCATGGCAGTGACCAGATGTTCACACCTGGATGTCAGCTATGGTGAGATGTGTATCAAAAGTTTACAGCAGGGCCTCAGCCCTACTCTTGATGGTTCTCTTATCAGCCCCATCTACTTCCTGAGACGTGCCAAGGCCCCTTCCTAGTTACCTCTCTCTGAGTCAAAGAGCACTCTTTGAAGTACACTCAAGAGCCTTGCTCTCCCTTTTTCCAGTGTATCCAGTCCATCTCACAGGAATGCATTAATCCACAAATCTGTCTGGGGGATTCCTCTACCTCCTCATGTTCCTCCAGTTGGCCCTGGGTCTCTCAAAATTGAACCCAGGAATTTTTACCATTCAGTCATACATACACCCAGGCCATGCCACACACACACTGCACAGCACTACATCTCCCATGCATTTTACTATTCAAAGGCACACAAACACCCACCACATGTATATAACATGCACACACTGTGTGGCACTACACACCAAACCATTTTAGGCCAAAGGTAAGTTAAGCACACAGAAAGAGAACTATTAATGAGGGAGCCTGTAGGCCTAACTCCAGTAACACAGGTTAAAAAGACCTGTTCATTCCTATTGATCACTACACATGAATGAATGAGTGAATGAATGAATGCATGAATGAATGAATGACCAACATATAAAGAGCAAACAAATGCTCAAGGGCTTAAAGGTGCTAAGGCGGTTCGACTACCGGAAGAGCAGGAGCAAACAACCCTCAATGAAAGACAGTTACAACACAAAAAGCCAGGTCTTCAAGGACTTGCAAAAAGAAAGATGTGACTCAAGACAAGAGATCGACATGGGGAGAGTGTTCCAAAGTCTATAGGCTACTATAGCAAAGGGTCTTCCTCCTGATCTTACCCTCCTGAACCTGGGAACAACCAGATGATTTTTATTGGCGGGGCTCAAATGTCTAGAGGGGACATAGCGTTGGAAGAGATGTCTAATTCCCTCCGGACCCGAACTGTGATGCGCATTATGAACAATACACAGGTCCTTGAACAGAATTCATTTCTCCGATAGGAGGCAAATGCAATTTCTGAATGGCAGCAAAAATTGAGTGAAATTTCGGAACGTCCAAGACAAGTCTTGCTGCTGCATTCTGAAAAGTTGAAGATTATCAATAGAGGCCTTATTTATATCCAGATAGAGGGCATCACAATAATCCATTTTGGATAAAATCAATGCCACAGCTGCTTGTTTCCATGCAGGAAGGGAAAGAAACAGGAATATCTTCCTGGGGGTGCGTTTAACCCAGAAGCAGGATGAAACAGTCCTATTGACATAGAGACTGAAGGACAATATGTTGTCAACTTTGACACCAAGATTCTTTACCGTGGCGACAGGACAAGGACATGGTCCAAGCGTTTCTGACCACCATGAATAGGTCCACATAGATTGTTAGTTACCAAAGACCAGAACCACCTTTTGTCCCCCATTCAGTTGAAGGTAGTTGTTACCATCCAGGATGCCACAGCCTTCATACAGTTATTAAAGTTGGTGGCTGAGGCCTCTATATCCTTTATGATGGACACAACTAATTGTGTATCGTCTGCATAGGATATTGCCTCCAGCCCAAATGATCTAACCAGCTTAGCCAACGAAGAAACATAGATATTAATGAATGTGGGGCTCAAGAAAGAGGCCTGTGGGGTGTGCCGCCACCACCCTGCACATGCTACTGAACTGCTGGCAAATGGAATGGCCTTTCACCAGTATGGGGGTACTGCTTGGGTCAGCCCATCCACTCCAAAAAGACCACAATCCATGAGACATGCCTATGTCATGGCACACACGCATTGTCTGTGTTCGCCCATGACAACAAAAATCAGCATCAAGGATACAGACATCATTACAGATGGGGCACTCGGGGCAAGGGTGCACATCCATCACCCTGCAGGGACTTTTCTGTTCCAACAGTTCCTTATTCCCCATATTCAATAAGGGTAATAAATTGCATGTTACCCTCTCCGCGTCTGCATATATTCTTTATGCCACCGGATTTTTCCATGTGCATTTGTTTGTAAACAAATGTATTTAACCAAAGCCCAGATGCAAGGGGATACATCTGTGCAGTAAGATAAAATCTCATTGAAGAGGCCTTGTGACTAATAAGAGAGTTGTTTCCATGTGTAATGTAATTGTAACATGCAATCTGTGAGGCAGCAAACATTGTTTATCTAATATCAGATTCTTTCTACTGTGGTAGCAAACCGAAAGGTGACCTTGGTTGTTAGCACAGTTGCTTTAAACAACATATTGTAAAGGTGACACCTCACAGCTTGTAGTGGAAGAAGTCGGTTTATTCCAGAATATGCATCTGTCCATGAAGGAGCACTGGAGCAACTGACTATAAAGAGAATGCCATGCTCCAGTGACCTCATCACATTCCAAGCCTAGCGCTTGCACAATACCACACATCTTCCTTTTTATAAAACAGGAAATAATACAGTGCAAATAACAATAGTACTATTCTAATAAAAACAAATGATGTTTGAAAAGATAATTTCATCTAACACAACACCGTACCCCCCCTTAAAATAAAACGGAACAGTTAACGAGAAAGAAAATCATTCAATTTCTTTGGTCTTACAAAAGTGCGACCACATCTTCTTGTATTTGGGGTAAACAAATCACTCTTTAAACATTTCTTAGTTTCTCCAGGCACAGAAATATTATGAGGGACCAAGGCCACATGAGTAATGCCCCACCAATTTCCATCAGAGTTTCACAGAATTCTTTCTTAATTCACATACCTGAACAGGATCTTTGAATTTCAACAAACCTTTTCCAACAAGGACTGGATTCTTAACACGTACAAAATCACCCACTTTTAATCTAAATTTTTTGTCAAACCATGATTGTTTTTAATAGATCCTTTTAGACTGGTCAAGTTGGAATTTGATTCAGCAGATTTCCACCAGCTATCAACACTCCCATGCTTTGGTACCAGTTTTGTATTCCAGTAAGGACATAATTCAGTGGCAGCTTCTCTACCCCTTATCAACTCAAATGGGGATTTCCCAGTAACAGAATACGGAGTAGTACGGTGGGACCACACCAAATCTTGTATGGACTTGGCAACATCCATGTTGCTCTTGATAGAGGCTTGAATACATTCTACCAAAACTTTGTTAAAGCGTTCAACTTTCCCATTGCTTTGAGGATGATAAAGGGGTGCTCTCAAATGTTTTATAGCACAATTGTTTTAGAATAAAGATGTTTCTGTTGAAACAAACTGAACCCCATTGTCAGTGAGTAACTCTCCAGGGAGTCCCTCTCTTGAGAAAACTCTCTGAAAGCACTCAATGACTTTCTGGGTAGTAGGTTCAGAATCAGGTTCAACTTCAACCCATCTGGAAAGGTGATCCACCACGACAATGAAATTTCTCTTACATTTGGGAAGGGACGCAAAAAATCAACTCCAATACACTGCCAAGCTTTCATGGGACAGATACTTACTGATTCTACATGAGGTTCTGTTATTAAGACTTTGTCACTTAATTTACAATTGACACAGTTGAACACAAAATCTTCAACCTCAGAGTACATGGGTGGCCACCAAAACCTATCTTTGATTTTTCTTTTTGTCAAAGTGGAACCTAGATGACCACTGTGTGCTAAGTCTATCAATTATTGCCGGAAACAGAAAGGTACAACAAGTTTGTTACCATGCACTAAGAAATTACTCTCTAAGGATAATTTATCAAAAACCTTCCAAAACATCTGTAGTTCATGCTGTAATTGAGTCTCTTTAGGCCAATCAGATTTCACAAAACCAATTACTTCACTTACAATGCAGTCATTTTCAAGGGCTGCAATCCAATCTTTCTCAGAAATGGTGACATCTCTAACATATGCAATGAAACACTCTTGAATTTCTGTTTCCCACTCAAGATTCTCGGGTTCTTCAATAGGAAGCCTGGATAAACAATCTACACAAGAGTTTTTCCCACCAGGAATGTACTTGATGGAAAAAGTAAATTCCAATAGTTTTGCTGCTAATCTAGAGATTCTGGCTGTGGTGCGTTTGATCTTTTTACCTGACAGTATGTTCACCAAAGGACAGCGGTAAGTCTTTAGAATAAAAGGCCTGCCCCACACATAGGCTTTGAATTTCTCCACACTACAAACACACGCTAAAAGTTCCTTCTCAATTACTGAGAATTTGCGTTCAGCTGGTCTTAAAGTTCTGGAAGCAAAGCCTACAGTAAACTCACGCCCCATGTCAACTTGGGTAAGAACTGCACCCAGACCATACTCACATGCATCAACGGTAATTACAGTAGTTCTGCCTTCAAGAAAAGGCTGTAAGGCAGGAATACTCACAATTTTCTCTTTGATGATTTTGAAAGAACGTTCATAAGAGTCTGACCAAATTCACTCTGCATTTTTCTTTAAAAGAGGTCTGAAAAACTCAGCTGACTTAGCAAAATTCTTTAAGACCTTGGCATAAAACTCACAAAAGCCCAAAAAGGAAAGAAACTGTTCCTTTTTCTTGGGAGCAGGTGCGTCTAAAATGCTTTTGACAAGGCATGGTTTGGGTTTTACTCCCTCTGCAAAAAATACATGACCCAAATACTTAATTTTCTTTATCTTGAAAATAGATTTGTCTTTCCATAGAGTATCACCTCTAGATTTGAGTGTGCCCAAAACTTTACTTATTACCTCATCATGTTCAGACTCACTTTTAGTAAACAACAAAATGTCATCTTGAAACACCCCCACTTGTGAGATACCATGAAACATTTCGGAAAATCAGTCTTTGGAAGACTGCTGCAGCTGAAGCTATGCAGAAGGGCATCCTGCAGAATTGAAAAGTGCCCTCTGGTGTAACAAAGGCAGTGAGGTGGCTGGCAGCTTGATCTAACTCAACTTGGTGATAGGCCAATCTAAGATCCAGTTTTGTGAACCAGCTAGAGTGACCAATCTATGTAATGAGATCTTCTAGTCTGGGCAAGGGAAGGTTGTCTACCCAGATGGCCTCGTTGACACTTCTTAAGTCCACACACATCCTAAGTTCACCTGTCTTCTTCTTGGCTAAAACTATGGGAGATAACCACAAAGTACCTTCAACGTTCTCAATAAAACCATGCTCACACATGTCAAGCAGCATATCTGAAAGTTCTTTTCTGACACTCAAGGGTATGTTGCGTAACTTGTGCTTTACTGGTGTAATATGTTGCTTAACTTTTATAGAGTAGACAAAGTTGGCAATTTTCCATTACTTATCTTGAAAGACCTTTTGTAAATGTTTTCCCAATCATTGTTAACATTGGTAACACACTTAACGTCATGTTTACTACTGGTAGTGGCATCAACACACAAAAGGTTGTGTTTTTCAATGGTAACAGGGTTACTAGAACTAGGTCTAATAGTTAACTTGAATTCAGCTTGGTGAGCAAGGCCTAAAACAATAATGCCTTTGCGTGCAACATACACTTTCCCATTGATAGAAGACTCAAGAAATTTGATAGAAGCCCAAAAATAACCAACAAGATCCACTTTACTACCTTCAAAAGCCACTGTCATTATGTCAGGATGTAGCATTGATTGAGTACTCCACGACTGTGTGTATTTGCTATGATCTATAATGGTAATGTGACCTCCAGTATCTACTAAAAGTTTAATTGAAGCTCCACTGATCCAAACCTCAACCTCTGGATCAGACACTAGAGAAGATTTGTCTTGCTTTACACATCTCACACCTAATAATAACTCTTTGGATGTATCGTCAATATCATTACCAACAACCTCATAGTCTTCGCTAACTACACAACAAACAGAATTGTTACATTTACCCCCTCTACACACTTTTATAAACTGTCCCATTTTGCCACACTTCTTGCACTGTTGTCCATGTGCAGGACAGTGTTTAAAAGTGGAAACGTGGTTGGGTGACCCACACTTAAAGCAACTTACTATCCGTGTTTGGAACGTTTGGGGGTTGGGTTTCAAAAACTCTTGCTCTTTTCATTTTCTACATTTGTTAAAAACTGCACCAGAAATGCTTGTTGTACTAAGAGATTCCTCTAAAAATGTTACATCTTGACAAGAACCCTCATCACTTTTAGCTATACCAAAAGCTTTGTCTAGTGATGGACTTTTACAATTGAGAAGACATTCTTGAATTGTTTTTAACTACTTCTTACTGCTTCAAATTCATCAAGATCAGATTCATGTAGATCTACAAAATCAGGTAAGTGATCAAAAATATTTTGCCCTTCAACTCCTAAATGATAATACATTAAGCCTTTTTTCTATCAGGCTTGAATTTTGTTGCATCAATGTCTACTAAATACGCTTTAAAAGAACAAATCCAAAGTTTCCATTCCAGGAGAGGGTCGCCTGGTTCCTGCAGAAAAGGTGCCAGTGGTGAAATGCTCTGCATGGTTTTCAGAAAAGAAAAAAAAAAGAGAGAAAATAAAAACTTTGTGCAAAGTGTGAAAATCACTCAAAGGTGGATCTGCTCAAAATGTGCAGATCGCTGATGAATTGGCACAAAATAAATGTCTTAAAAGAGTAGATCTTTGTTTAAAGCGTACAAATCGCTGAATATTTTGGATAGAATAAATAAAATTGCCAAAAAGTAAATAAGCGTGCAAATCGCTGATGTAGACATTTGCACCGATGTAGATCAACTGAAGTACATTGAATAAAACATAAACTGGGCCTTGCAGTACTGCTGGAGACCATGACAGGCAGAAATGTCTCACCTAAGGTATTCACTTACAAGTGAATAAAAATGTCATTGAAGTTAACGATGCAGTTAACGGATTGCTCCCTGGCCCCTTCGACTATGTAGTTGACATCCGATGAATAGGTGGACATCCAATTAGACCCAAATCGTCACCAGTTTTGTAAAGATGACACTACGCAGCTTGTAGTGGAAGAAGTGGGTTTATTCCAGAAGATGCATCTGTCCATGAAGGAGCACTGGAGCAACTGACTACAAAGAGAATGCCATGCACCAGTGACCTCATCACATTCCAAGCCTAGAGCTTGCACAATACCCCACAAATGTTATCAAGCCACTTTGTTTATTTGCAGTCATGACATAAACACATGTATATTTACAGTGCTTGTGTGAAGAGTGGTGTTTGATTGATCTTGGTTTCTAGCAGTAGTTGATGACCTTTCGCTGCAGTTTGAAGAGGTTTTCTTGCATGGCAAATAGCAATGAGTCATAGTGAAGGGGCTTAAGCAGTCGAGCGACTAGAATCTAAATGTAACATAAAGTGATTACGGTGATATTACTTTATGAATTGAGTGAACATTTCAAAAAGAGCACTACGTCTCAAAAGGGACCCTGTCACAGACCAATCTTAATTTCATAGATTCAAAAGGTGTGTTAAAGAAGAGGGCATATTAAATTGAAGTTTTTTCCTCACTTGGAACAGGATTTGTAAGAGAACATGGACCAATCTCTGTGATTTTTTAGGCGAGAGGTTTGCGTAACTGCAGAAGTTTTAAGGACCCACCAGACCTAATGTTCATATTAATATTCTGTTATTAATACAACACTTGCTACTGACACTTACCTGCTGTGTAGTACTATGAAAAATAATGGTTACTATTTCCCAATTTAATGATACTCAACTTATCAACATTACATGGAAGAAAGTTCGACTTGGCCCTGCTGTGATTTGAATTTGTGATGGGCAGAACACCTACAGATTGTAGCACTGAACACTTAACATTGTTTGTTTTCATGTGTTACTTGTTAAATTCCAATGCTTAACATTGTCACAGGTAATATCTTTCAAATCTATGCTGACTCAAGGCTTTTTCATGAAAATCCGCTTATCAGTAAAAAAATCATCTACATCTTTTATCAACACTTAGCATAGCTCAACCTTTAACTCATCCACAAACCTAACATTGCCCTCCTCTTTACACCTGCCCATTCGTCGTGATTTAGCATGATTCAATCATTGATACTGACCATTATTGCTCAGACATGCACAGTCCTGGCATTTAATTATGTTCACTCATCATATCCTTACACATGCACACACTCACACACGCACACACACACACACACACACACACATCACACACAGACTCTCACACAAACTCTCACTCACTCCTACACTAAATGTGAACAAAGGTGTGTTAATTCATAAGGAAAAATTAACATTCTGCTTAGAAAAAAGTAATGTGAGTGGGGAAAACAGTTGTTCACCCAGGATGGTCAGCTACATATTCTTGATTAAAAATATTTTTCTCGTTGTCACTTATTTTTATATTTGCTTGATTACATTGAGTGTTAAAATTAAGTCACTGTCTCTATCATAGTTGATGGAGTGATAACAACTATAAAATCATTATAAATAAATATATGCATACATTCTTATATATATATATATAATTAAATAAAAAGGTAAATATAACCCTATCTAGCTCTCCCTCCCAATTGCTCCTTAATTTGCATTGATTAGCCCTAATGAGTTTAAAAACATTTTGCATTCAATGTGCAGTGTAAGGCTATATTCTTGCTGGTTTGCTATAAATGACTCTGTAATGTGCGACTAGGAATGGGGGAAAAGGTACTCATTCTGCATACCAAAGGTTGGAATGTGTGAAATCTAATTGGAATTGTCTTCCACAAGTTTAATATTTTAACTCAAACCAGCGCTTTAAATGGATATGCATTTTAGCTAATGTCCCCCCACCCATAAACCACAAATCAGTTTATTTAGTCTTATCTCATGGAGAAAAGTTGGCCTATAACACACAATGGAGGAGTGGGGCGTTGGCTCACATTCTTGAGCAAAATACTTCTTTTCTGCTTCTGTTGGCAACCTCTTGCAATGTGGCTCCTCTAACCAGACTTATTCAGTGCTTGTGGATAATCGTAAGTTGGTTTCAAAATCTGTCCCATCCCTGGTAACCTTGTCCTCGTCCCCTAGAGGAACAGTGGCCACAAGTACCACATGAATACCCACCTATCCAGACGCTCTTATTCAGCAACAGTATGCCAGATGTTTTGGCTGCAAATAAGCCACAAAAGATAACATTTAAGACATAGTGCAGCCTTATAAGATGTTTTGCTACCCCAGGGATTCCCAAACTTTTTAGAACCACAACCCACTTTTTAGAACAACAATCTTTTGCAACCCACCTACCTTTAATGGGCATGAAGCAGGAGAATTTTGAATGTAACTAAAGCATTGTGTGATGACACACTGTCATTTACGGACAGCACATTTTTCATTGAAATGGACACTAACCTTGCACAGACATGCAGTTTTACTGTTAAAACTATATAGCACGCACAATAACAAGTGGAAATCAGGTGTCTGTGGATTTTTATCTTTTGAGCATCACCAAGCAAAGTGTCTTGATTTGTTTTGATCCCATTAGAATTTCTGTTTCTAGCACACCAGCATTATACAAAAATGTGATTCATTTTTCCTTTTCTAAATGCTGAATGCATACATTTCATTTACAGGTATTTACATTTTGTTGTGTGTTGCACAAAACATGGCATCCTGCAGCCTTTCCTTTCACACACCCTGTACTCCAGCAAGATTATCACATAATTTACTTTTAAAACTCCTTTGACTTTTCAGTCAGAGAAAATAAAGTAAACACCAATACCCATGTTAAAAAGAATAAGCAGCATTTTGGCATATGATGCTGCCTGACATTTGATCTCTGTACTTGAAGCACCGGCAAAAGTGACAAGATAAACACAGAATTTAAAAGCATCTTTATTTATTGCTCAGAATATCCAGTCCCATCAAAAATATGGGTCGCAACCCACAGTTTGGGAAAAGCTGCGCTACCCCCTTCAAAAGGATTTGAGTTGGGTATAGTCCTGGATGGAATGAGGCGGCTGACCTACTATTGGTCCAGACTCTCTAACCATACCTGTTAATTACAGACTTCATACATCATTACCCAGATTTCTTGTTTCAATGATGTGATGTATACTCTAAAAAAGTCTACCAAACATGCATAGGGACTTTGACGGGTTTATTATGATCCCACTTATAAGAATACTCACAAGTCTAAACTGCATAAAATAAAGTTGACATTAAATTGATTAAACAAAATCATTTCACAGATATCATTTTAAAAGCATTTAATGAGCATAAAGACATTTTTAGACTCTTAGGGGTCCATTAGGATAATGGGCGGATCACCACCGCCCATATGGCGGTGGCGATCCGCCTGTCAAAAACCTCCGACCGCTACAAATTTCCCCCCGCCACATTACCATGGCGGGGCGGACCCCGCCGGTAGGCAATCCGCCCGATTGCCTACCGTGCGGAAAAGCATTTTATTTGGTGGCGGTGTCTGGTAGACACTGTCATCCATATTATTATGCAGGTGGTTTTTGCCATTGGGGGCCCATAGCGGACCCCCAGGGATCCTGGGGGGTGTGGGGTGCACATGGGGGGTACCTATGGTACCCCCTGCAGTTCCATGCACAACATGGCAGGCACCGCACGGTGCCTGCCATGCTGTGCATGGAACTGCACGACATGCCTTCTTGGAATTGTGGCGGACGGTGCTAAGAGCACCGCCCGCCGCAATGTCAAGTATGCAGGATGCGCCCGCCAGTGTGGCGGGCGCATCCTAATGTCTGCAACGGGACCCCCACACAGATGGCGGGTGGTCTCATTCTCCAATTGGATGTCCGCCCGCCATCCAAATGACCCTCTAAGTGAGCTTACACCTCCTATCTCATTACCCTCCACCCCCAGATTATTTTGGCGAAGTTTTAGTAAATTTTCTTTTTCAAAATCAGAGACTCTATATCTAAACATGTCCTGCTAGGGCAGCATATGTCAGAGTCCACCTCTTATCTGTCAGAACGTGGTTCAATTTCAAGTTTTTGGTCACGCCATAACCATGCTCTTTAATTTACTAATCTGGCTCCCCCATGATTATTACTGCAGTTAGATTCCTGCCTAAACTAGGAATGTTTGCTCATATTGCTCTTCTGGACATCTTCAATGCTTCACTATGAAGCGGCATACAGTTTATCATACCATCCCTAACAATTAGTTTAATTCCATAGTAATCCATGGGTGAGTTTTAAGTTGCTTCACATTTTTTCTTCCAGATAGGAGTGAGGAAGTAATGCTGGGACAATCTTATTCATTGTCATGCAACGTTATATGTGAGTCTTGAGTCCTAATACTTATGCAGACAAATCTTAGTGATTGCTTAACAAAGATGGAACGGGTTACCAGCTCGGGTTACACACACATACCAAATACTCACCTGAGCACATAACATTCATACAGATAAGCTAGTAAAAACCCGCTGTCATCAATTTTGAGATTTTACCTGTAATTTTATATCCACCCTTACCAGGTCTCACCAACTCGATTTTCCTGTAAATACATTTCCTTTACTCAATGAATCAGGTTGCTGAGTTAGTTTAAGGTAGAAATGACATTTACCTTACTTCGAAATGACCACAAACTCAAAAAGTTTTAAAATCTTTATCTAATCAATAATTGTGTGAGTCATAATCAATTACAGTCAACATCTTCTTCCTTCAAGAAGAAATTAGAATTCAATAAAACTAGTCACAAATAAAGATCAATGATGACAGTACCTGTAAAAGGGAGGAAAAGAGAGCAGGTACAAAGACAGGCTTCACAGAATTATATTTACCTAGGGTGATAGATGAACCCAACTCCTTGAAGATGGGCGAGATGGAGTCCACCGAGACAGGTGGCAGACTGAGGATCAGGACAGGTTCAGATCTGGGAAGGTGACCTCTTCTAAGTGCAACGCCAGCGTCACACCCCTCTCTGGCACTACTCTCCTCGATCTTCTCTTCCGAAATTAACCTTCTAGATGATTAGATTATCGATCAGTATCTCGGTCTCTCAAGCAGGGTCTCTGACATCTACAGGGTCTGAGACAGTGTCTCGGACAGAGTCTGTGGCAGCATACGTGTCGGGTAGGATTCAGAGTCAGACAGACAACTAACTATCTTACCTCAATTATACTATTCTGCGTTCGTGTTCCACCCCCAAAAGTTTCAATATTCATGTTTTCCCCTATTCTGATTGGGCAGTGCAAGGAGGTGAGTTCATCACACCATACTAAAAGTAATATTTTCTCTTTGGACCATTGTTCTATGTTTCCGCCCCTTAATTTACCTTCCCAAAGCTTTATTCCCACACGCATTTCACGTTATGATCAATATATTTTGAAACATTTTTCGAGTTTTCTTCTTTTGTCCGGGTCAATAGGTTGAGTTCTCAGGTGGGTAGGGATTTCAGTCACCCTCCGAGGCCCAAATATGACCTAATAATAAAGTCAGGAAGAAACACGTTAGAATGTGAAAATAAATGATTTCACTGTATACCATTTACTTATTTTAATCTTTCGCATTAGTTTTTAGTAGAACTTATAAGGTTTAGTTTAAGCAATAGCATGTGCATTATCATGTGAGTTTCAAGCGGCCATATTAAAGCTACTGCGCAGCTGCAAAGTTTCCCCCAAGCATAGAAGGCGTCATACTACGTAGATGCAGTAGACGCATGCGCAATGAAGATCCTGCGTTTTTGGCGGCCATTTTTAAACACTCAGGTTACTTGTTAGTAATACACATAGGAAAGCTTCCCCTAGATACAGTATGTCATGTTTAATGCAATATTAGTATTCACAAAACATATTGGTTATGTGGTTACATGTTATTTTATGTTTTTTTATTAAAGTTTTTTATTACAAACAACAAAGATCCGCATGTACAAGTTTCATCTGCAAAACACTTCAGTACAGTTATTTCATTACATTTAGCGATATTCGACTTCACAACTACTCTCACTATTATTACATATCATCCTCTGAGTCATTGTCTTCTTCAGGGGAGGTACATATTCTCTATACATATTCCATTTTCCCCATATTCTACTCCATTTTTTGGGGCATTTCCTATAAACAAATGTGGCCTTCTCTGCCACCATAGCAGCATCCATATCATTACTCCATTGCTCCGTAGATGGTATATTTCCGGCCCCCCACTTTTGCGCAATGTTCCTTTTTGCTATCATCATGCCTGCCGTTGCCCAGTGTCGTTCGGCATGTGTAAGGTCCGTAGGCCCCCATACATTTAAAAGACAGCACCTGTGCTCCATCGGGACTTGTTTCCCTGTTACCTCTACAATGATCCCCAGCACTGTCTTCCAATACGGTCTTAGTTTTGTACAGTCCCAAAATGTGTGGTAGAAGGTGCCCATGTCCCCAAACTGCCGTATACAACTCGGGTCAGTGGACCTTCCCATCCTTTGTAGAACTACCCTGGTATAGTAGGACCTATGTAATATTTTGAACTGTACCAGCCGTAATTTGGAGGAGATTGCCACCTCCTTAGGCGATGCCACAGCGTCTCGCCAGTCCGGGTCATCCATCTCTCCCACCTCTAACTGCCAGGCCTCCCTGAGTCGGTCAAATGGGTCCGACCGGTTAGTGATGATTTTTTTATATGTTAGTGAAGTTGCTCGCTTGTATAAGTGGTCTGTAAGTAATCGGTCTTCTAGGGTGGACGACTCTGGAAGAGTCTCGGTCGGAGGGAGGACTTCCTCTATGGCATGTTTGATTTGCATATATCTAAACTGTTCCCTCGGAGCCATTTTGTACTGGTCTTGTAGATAAGCGAAACTGACCACCTTTCCACTACGCCAAAGGTCCCCCAACCGGGAGATTCTGATTAGGTCCCAATTTCTAAACCCTTTGCTGTTACCCAATGTTCCCAGTCGGCCTGTGTCCCATAGGGGCGTGTGCTGTGTAAATCTACCCATCCACCTCAGGTGTCTATTAACCGTATACCATATACGAACAGTATGCCTCGCTGGGCCCATGAGGCCATTGGTTCTACCTTGGGTGTAAAGCACTCTATTAATCCCTCCAACCCCCAGGGTCATCCTGTCCAGATGATATGTGGGATCCGAGTCTGGAACGTGCACCCATTGGTTAATTACCATGAGTTGCAAGGCCCAGTAATACGTCTGTATGTCTGGCAGGGCTAGCCCGCCATCATACCAACTCCGCGTCAATTTGTGTCCAGCTATTCTGGCCGGTTTCCCATCCCATAAAAGGGCTGTCACTTCTGAGTTCACCGCTCTAAAGTATGTGTCGGGGACTGGGTATGGTGTGTGGTGTAGGACATACAGGAATCTGGGCAGTGCCATCAGGTTACATGTTATATGAGAGGATTGCATACAAGCAAGTTTCATTAATACGAAACCTTGCTCCATCAATCCCCTCTCTGATGGCATTTAATGCCATAACTAATTTCTACTGAATCAGATGCCAACTTTAGCACATCTCGATTTCTTCTTCAACTCTTTCATTTCTTTCTATTTCCTTTTTGCATTGTAATCCTCTCATTCTTTTGTAAAAGGCTCCTTTTAATTCTTCCAGTTGTATTTCTTCGAGTTTTCTTTTCTTACCCCTTTCATTTACTTCATATCTCTTTCTCCCTTTGCAGCATTTGTGCCAAAACATTATTGCTAATACTAATAATGTTATTCCGATTATGGGCAGTATTATATGACCTAAAATACCATTACCTATGTAGGAAAACCAACTACCTAAGTTAGAAATGCTATTTGTCAACCTTTTCCATACACTTTCAACTTCCGGTGGTTTCAATTCTTCTTCCAATTTCGCAATATTTTTAATATATTTTCCAATTTCAACACTTTTATCAGGAATATACGTGCAACAATGTTGCGTTTTCAATAATTTACAGACTCCACCCTCTTTTGCTAATAATATGTCAAGAGCAAGTCGATTTTGCATAACTATAGATCTGACCGCAACTAATTCAGTGATAATCATCAAGAGTCCTCCAGCAGTGTCAGTAGATAACCGATCAACTACTGTAGACAACTGACACATTTTTCGTGAATTTAGAAGAACTCCCACTGAAGGTATCAATGCACCGAAAATGTCACCTACTATTTCAGAAAAAAATAGCTCTTTTTATACGTTTTAGTCCATTATTATCTTCATTGCTTCCAGTGATTCTTTTTAAATGGTATACTTTAGGGAATATTATTCTGAAATAGCAAATCCCATACCAATGGTCTGGCAGCCTAAAATAGGCTTTATTACCACACATATAATATATTCCAGTAAAAACTGGATCTGTCCCTCCTTTTAGTCCCCATCCCCCAATTACTAAGAAATTATGTTCAAATTCACTGGAACCAATAAACACATTGTTATATTCAGTCTTTAACCTATGGAGGCGGATTTTCCCTTTCTTTTCAAAGTCCAAGGACATAGCAGCATGAGTCTTGCCATTTGCATAATGCTCTTCCTCCTCAGCCCATTTAGGTATCTAAGGTTTAGGTTCAGAAGCTCTTCCTTTGAAATCCTGTCTCCTTGTCTCAACTAAATTCAAAAATATTTTCTCTTCTTCATGTAATTTACAGGTTAAATTGTGCTTATGTGCTTCAGCTATATCTATTGCTTTCATCATTAGAAAATATTCACCAATAAATTGTGAGTCTCTGGTACTAAGGATAGGGTTCATGCTCTTTCGCATAGGAACCTCAGAAAAAAAAACACATCTACATTAGAATAATAATATTGCAATTTCCCTGTTCTTTAAAATAAGCTTGCTAAAACACTGCATGAAATACCATAAGTCAATGGTAAATGATGATATGTTACTCCTTCTGCTACAGATGCAGATAATTTCATACACAGGTAACAATCACTAACCTCCATGGTCTCTACATATTGTACTAATAGATGTGTAAAAACATTTAAGTCTGTATCATTCTTATTCACAGTGTGGTGTATATGTAACTCATCTGGTGCTTCTAATTCTACCCTATTTCCTTTGATGGTAGCTACCTTTTCATGTGTATTAGTGCAATTCTGTACATTTGTAACCATCAAATAGGGAATGGCCACTGTTAGTACCAACCATATTATAAGTACTAAAAATATGCTACATATACATATTCTACAACATTTCTTTACACAATTCGGTTTTCCAGCAGCTTTATTGTCAGCCATTTTCAAATGGAATAAGAAGATTTCTCTTCTTTTACTTTAGTATTTTAACTTTGTGACAGAATATAAAGGGAAAAATTATTTTCAAGTTAGTCTCACTTCTTCATCAATTTGCTCTGCATTTAAGCTTTCATCATCTTCTCCAATTATTTCCAAATTCTTGAAATCTTCAAGAATAACGTACGTCCATTCAGGACCTTTGAATTTGTTATTTATTATTTTCAATCTTGGGCTTCTTCGTTTTGGTGTTTCAATAGCTGGTCCAGATCGACTGGATACTTTGTCTACCTGCTCTGGTTCTTCTGTTAAGGTTTTAAAATGGTATTTCAATCTCTTGACAACACCAGGCCAATTATCACCTTTTCTGACTCTTTTAGCTTTCACTGCACTTTCACTTTCTTCAAGTGTTCTTTTATTTTCACTAATTTGTGGCACAACTTGATTGTTTTCGTTTTCTGAATCCCTCTCTACCTGACCTTGTCCAGGGCTTATTATTTTAATGTGACCTGCCTGGATGCGTTCTTCTTCCCCAATCTGACCCTGTTCAAGTTTAGTTTTGATTGGTTTTTCTTCTTCTTTTACCTGAACTTGTTTGACTGTTCCTGTCTGGTCCTGCTCAGGTCTTTCTGCTTCTTGATTTTCTTCTGCCTGAACGTGTTCTCTAAGACCTAACTGGCCCTCCTCAGACTCTGGGGCTGTGTCTTGATGTCATTTTTCTGAGTAGTTCGCTCTTTCCTTATCTGGTCCTGCTCAGGTTCCCTAGCAATCGTGTTTTCTATTTCCAGAGCGCATTCTTCTGTACCTATCTGGTCCTCACTCTTTTCCTGACATTGCTAATCTAGTTTGGCGTCTTGTTTTTACAATCACTTCTGGTATATACACTATTGGGATCCAATCATCCTGACTAGTGCTTGGTTGTTTTTGGTCAGCTACTTCAGGATCTATTATTCTGGATCCTTCAGCTGCACAACCTTCAGCTCCCTCAACTGTTTGAGTCTGTTGAGATTCTTCCTCGTCAGGTGCTGGTACTCTTTTAGTATGGCTTGCATGAATCCAATTAGGCAAACCTGCACATTTTACTGTGGTTGTTGTAACCAATATAACCTGATATGGTTTGTCCCACCTTGGTGCTAGGCACGATTCTCGAGTGTGATTCTTCACTACAACCCAGTCACCGGGATTCAGATCATGCGCTTAGTTCGGCTGCCTGGGGACTGCGTCTTCTCCAACCTGGTGAGATATAGAATGCACTTGGTCAGCCAACTCTTTGCAATAATCCAATACCAAATCATCAATTATATTCAACAGCTTGTGTCCTGGTATGCATGCCTGCCTCATTGCTCTTCCCATGATTATTTCATGGGGACTCAATCCGGTATTCTTGTCTGGAATACTTCTAAGTCCCATCAGAACAAGAGGTAAAGCATCAGGTCAATCCAGTGGAGTGGATGCACACACCTTTCCCAGCCTTGACTTAAATGTGCCATTCAATTGTTCTACCACTCCAGATGCCTCTGGTCGGTATACGTAGTGCAGCTTTGGTTAATTTTTAAATGCTTCACAAATTAATCAAATTATTTCATTATTAAAATGAGAACCTCGGTCTGATTCAATAGTTACTGGAAAACCGAAACGTGGTATAAGCTCTCACAATAGGAGTTTGGTCACTGTCAAGCTGTCATTTCTTCTGGTGGGGTATGCTTCCACCCACTTTGAAAATAAACAATTGACAACAAGTACATATTTTAATCCTGGACAGACAGGCAACTGAATGAAATCAATTTGAAGTCTTATAAAGGGACCTTCAGCTTTTCCAATTTTTCCCATACAGACTATTGTTTTCTTTACGGGATTCATTTGTTGGCATGTCAAACATCTGTGGCAAAGACTCTCTGCAATGTTCCTGAACCTTGGATTAAACCAATTGCGTCTGAAGAGTCTAATCATTGCATCTCTGCCTATGTGGGTGTCTCCATGATACATCCTAGCCATGGGGGCGAGCATACAGTCTGGCAATACAGGTCTGTCATCTAGTAAACCCATACAACATCTTCTGCCCTTCTCTGACAACCAATTTTCTCCCACTCCTCTCTTCCTTTCATCTCTGCTTCATCTTGGAGTTCTCTTACTTCTCTCCATGTTTGTAATCCTGACAATAGCATAAGTTGTCCACAATTTTCAACTTTCCTGTTTACTGCCATTTGAAAGTTTGTGCAAGGTTGGGCAACTTGGTCAGCATATCGATTACCTGCAGTCACACGGTCATTTCCTGACTGATGTGCAGCACATTTGACCTCTGCCACTTCTTTTGGTAATTGTATTGCTTCGAGCAACTCTTTAATAAATTTTCCATTTTTAATGGGAGACCCTGAAGAAGTCATAAGTCTTGCGGCATCCAAAGCTGGCCAAAGTCGTGCACAACACCGTAACCATACTGACTGTCAGTGTAAATGGTTACTCTCCAATTCTTGCAAGCTTTAATCAAAGCTATCAATTCGGCTACTTGTGCAGACTTGACTCCCGGTAAATAGGATGCTTCGACTATGCCAGCCAATGTACACCCAGCATAAGCAGCACTCAACCCTCCTTCCTCATGGCGCATACATGAGCCATCTACAAAAATATCATGCTCGGCATCTTTCAAAGGCTCATCCTGTATGTCTGGACGGGGTTTAGTACTGAGTTCTGTTACGTCTAGACATTCGTGTTCAGTTTCGTCTTTCACTTCCTCGTTGTATGGATCTGGTAACAAGGTAGCTGGGTTAAAGAATAGTACATCTAATTATGGTCACATTTCCTGCTCCTAATATGATCCTTTCATATTTTGTCAGTCTGCTTGGAGTGACATACAGAGTTCGAGTTCTTGTTAAAAGAATCACCACTGCATGTGGGACGTACACCTTTACAGGATGTCCCATCACAATTAACTTGCTTTGTTCCAAACTTACGCACGTTGCAGCCACAGCTTTTAGGCATCCTGGCAATGCGGATGCTACAGGATCTAAGGTAGCAGAAAAATATGCCACAGGTTGTCGCATTAGACCATGTCTCTGTGTTAAGATAGAGAGTGCACAATTATCTCTCTCACAACAGAATAAAGCGAATTCTTTGGAATAGTCTGGCATACCTAGAGCAGGTGCTTCACATAAACAATTTCGTAATTTCACAAAGGATTGCATGCTCTGCTCGTCCCACTCTACTGGGTCTTTTGATCGTTTCTTTGTCATTTGTATCAAGGGTTTTGCCAGTAGAGAAAACCTTACAATCCATTATTTGCAATATCCCACGACACCAAGGAACATTCTTATTTCCTTCTGGGACTGCGGTAGTTTCATTTGTTTTATTATTTTTATTCTCTCAGTGGTCACTCGCCTTAATCCTCATTCTATTTGGTGTGCCAAATATTTTACTTCATTTCTGCAAAACTGTAATTTCTCAGGGGACACTTTATGTCCACCTTTAGCTATATGGTTCAATAGGGCAATGGAATCAGTTACACAGTCACTCCTTGTTTTAGATGCGACCAGTAGGTCGTCAATATACTGTACCAGGACTGACTCTCGAGGCAGTACTAATGTCTCAAGACATTTTTTCAAAATTTGGTTAAAAATTGAAGGACTTTCTGTGTACCCTTGAGGAACGCGATTCCAAACATAAATACGATCCTCAAATTTGAAGGAAAATAAAAACTGACTATCAGGATGCAATGGGATGGAGAAAAAAGCATGGCATAAATCAATTACGGTAAACCATCTTGCATTCCATGGTATTTGGTACAAAATTACTGCAGGATTGTGCACTATAGGGCAACAAGGCACAACAATATTATTTATCTTTCTTAAATATTGAACTACCCTATATTTTCCGTTTGGTTTCTTAATTCCAATTATAGGTGAATTACAGGGACTACTCATGATTTTCTTTGAAATACCTTGTTCGATTATTCGATCAATTTCTGCTGCAACACCAACCTTTACTTCGGGACTCATCTTATATTGTCGGGTATTTGGATAGACTGCACCTTCTTTCACAGTCACTTCAACAGGGTCTACATCTGTCATTAACGCTACTTCTTTTCCTGTAAAATCCCACACTTCAGGATTCACTGTCGTTTTGACCTTATCTGGTAAGTCATCTTTGGTCATCATGGAATATAATTCATCTACTTCTGTTCCTTGTTTAGCTAACATGATTTTATATATTCCATCTTCATCTGGGGTTTGAATGGCAACACCGTCCGGTGTGCAAAATATGGTGCAATTCATTTTGCACAACAAGTCCCTTCCTAATAAGTTCACAGGACTAGAATCGTATACTTCAAATGTATGCATCTCTGTAAATTTTCTGATGCACACCTCCATTGGTTTTGTGATAGGGGTCCTAATTTGTTTATCAGAAACGCCCACTACTTGGATCACTTCTCCCGAGAGGGGTAGGTTTGGGATGTCTGCTGTTCTCACAGTAGCCCCAGTGTCCAACAAAAAGGTAATGTCATTTCCTTCTACCTTTCCATCAATATACGGACCTGACTGATCTACCTGTAAGGATGTGCCAAATACGCACTCCTTTTCCTCCCCTCTCAGGCACTGTCATTGATCTTGGTCTTCGAAAAACGGATCCTGCAAAAGAAACTGCGATGTTACATAATTTTTCTTACCACTTCCTTCTTGGAATCCAGCGTCCGCACTGTAGTTGGCTTGACTCACAAAATTTTGCAAAGGGGCGGGTGGCAATTGACTCTGTAGGTTTGCAACCTGCTCAGGTTGACTCATTATCACCTCATTCTGCGTCCGTGGATTTAAATTTTTATTTGGGCCATTATTATGCTGTATGTTTTTACACTCGTTTTTCCAATGCCCCAATTTTCCGCGCCCCTGACAAGGGAACTTTTTCTTAGCCTCTTCTCTGCTAAACCGTCCTTTTGGTTTACCCCCGTTATTTTCACCCGGACCTTGCCCCCTTCCTGTATTTTCTGCTTGATTCTGTAGCTGGAGTTCTTGCTGTTCTGCTAATTTCACTAGAGACCACATCACTTTGTCCTCTAAATTCTTTCATCTATTGTGAATTTCATCCCCACAGTATTTTGCATATTTTAAGATCTCATCTATGGGCTTTGCTTGCCAGCACAAATTATGCTGCTTAATCTTTTCGGATATTTATTTTCTTAACCCTGACACAAACCGATACACAAAATGAGTCATGTCCTTATCCCCAATACTCTCAAATCCACTATACTGTTTGAACACCTGTAGGAGGCACCCATAGTACGCATGTACAGACTCATCTTTCTCCTGGTTGTTCTATCTATTTGTATCCAATCTGTTTCTTCTGGGGGAATTTTCCCTTTTAAAGAAAGTGATTACCTGGTTATATTTCTTCATAACCTCTTCTGACTGGGCTTCTGTTTTCTCATTTCTCGGGTACTCAGCATTAGGCCAATGGACTGTAATTTTACATTCAGTCCACAAATCAGCAGGCACCACTATGTCAAAAACACCATCCAAATCCTTCAACAAAACTTTCAAAACTTTCACAAACCTTTCAACCTGTCTATACCATTCCACTGGTTTTCTCTCAATTTTGGGAAATGATTTGTAAATGACAAAATATCCTATCTTGTCTACGGAATATGTACATATCCCCCTTCTGGAACCTCTCTCATTGGGCACAATCTTTCGACCTTCTCTGTTTCTTTCATTAAATATTCAGATGTCGATCGACTTGTTTGTGCTTCTTCCTTTTTCTTTGTCCACCGAACTTTCCATCTGTCTAAATCTCCCCATCTCTGTAATATTGTCATTAATTCTTTTACCTGACATGTTCATGTTTTCCAAATCTTTATCAGAAAATTCTGCTCTATAAGGTTTTTGCAGTACTTTGGATCTCCCTATCTCTATTCCCATTTCAGAGGCTAAATTCACCAATTTTTCATGAAATATTTTTGTGTTTCGGGATATGCTTCTGTAAATGAACAGCAAGTCTTCCTCACTATAGGTGTTTAACCTATCCAATCCTACATTCCCAGCTATCATTTCTTCTAATTCAATTCTTAATTTGAAAATATCTCTTAATTTCAGTGGTGGGTTTGGTTTCTCTATTTCTTGTGCCCATCTTTCTATTTCTTCTGGGGTTACTATTGTGGCATTTTTTGTCCCTCTGGATGTCTCTATTCGTACTTCTTTCGAGCAACTTGGTGTGACTCTTCTGGGTGTGTCATTTATTTGCCCACTTATCAGTAAGTCCATTAATGAAATCACTGACTCACACGTACTAGCTTGGTCATCAGTTATTATTTTCTCTTTTCCCGGTTCAATGATGGGTGTAGTCAAGACGGGTGTTTTAGGACAATTTGATTTATCCCCATACAATGGGACAACAGGGCCTATAGTATCTGGTATAGTTAATGCTTCAGGATGCGTGTTTAACTGAGTAATTTTCTGTATCAATTCACTTCTGTTCTTATTTACTGCTTCCCTTTCTTTTTCCTGAAGTACCCTTTCCACTGTACTCTCATGTACTATTTGTGGTACCAAGGGTATGTCTAGAATTGGAGCACTCTGGGTAGTTCTATTAGGTCTTTCTTGATAAGGCGGAGGATTTTTCATTAAAATATCTTCTAAATAATAATCTTCTGAGTCTACGCAACCGTTTACTGTTAAATGCTTTTTCTTTTCTGTGCATTTTCCTCCTGTCAGTTCTTGAATCATCAATACAAGATATAACCCTTCAGTTAACATGGCCTGCTTCCACTGTTTCATCTGCCTATCTCGGGATTCGCATGGAAATTTGGGATAAAATCTACTCAAGTTTCTGTTACTTCTTGATCTATCGCGCTAAAATGCTTCAGTCTCCCATTCTTCTAATGCCTCATACTGTGTTAATCTGGGTCTGGATTCTAATTTGTTAATTTTAGTATGTAAATTGTGTAGGATTCTTTCATTAAAGGTTCCAAACTCTGGAAACGCTAGTATTCCATCATCTTTTGTATATTCTGTCTAATTTTCTAACCATACACAGGTATGATAGCCTCTCTGTATCATCATGTAGGATGCAGGTGTTTTCGGGGGAGGGATAAGAACTCCTTCTCTATTTTTAATGGGTTTGTCCTTTTTAAAATAATTTTTAATTTTCTGCATAAATGACATTTTCCTTTTCTCTCCATACATTTTTTGAGATTTTCCTTTTATGTACTGTTCGTGGGCAAATCCTAAATATCTTCTATCTGGACGATTCCCTATCAAAGTAGGATCGTGTCTCCACATGCAAGACCCACTATCAATTATTAGTATGGCTTCTATTTTCAACTAATCAAATGTTCGCTTTTACTTTAACAATTGACCAACCCCAGCATGGCTTCTTATTCTTCTCACCAATCAGATTCTGTTTTGCTATGCATTTAGCCAATACTAGCACGGCTTTTAGTGACGTCAGTATCACTCCTCACTACTGACCCCTCCTTTACAATTCCCGCTGTTTCAACCAATCCCAGCGCGGCTCTTTGTGACGTCAGTGCAGCACTCGCAACTGACCCCTCCTTTACAAGGTAATGCGAAAACGTACTTTCTCACAATTTTACGTGCAAATTTTCATTAATTAACAACATAGAAACATTCACTACTTTGTCTGATCCTCTAAATTCAAAGAATAGTCTATATCTTTTGCTGCGAGCAAAACCTTTCCGCTTACTCTTCACACACTACGAGTAAAACGTTTCCGTTTACTCTTCATTCAAGCATCATAGAACCTGCTACTCCTTCAGTATTACCCTTTCTAGGTGATATAAGACCAAAGTTTCACCAGCGAACTCCTTTGCTATCAATTACCCTCACTTTCATACGGAAGAAAATAATCCCTAAATCAGTGCTGCTAGTCCTGCGTAACTTTCAGCACTTTCCTGATCCAGACAAGTAACCTCACTGCAGTGTGGCTTTCATTTGCCAACCGCTTTCAATATTCCCGGGAATTTCTAGACAACATAAAATAATACACAAACGAATAACGGTTGTTAATGCATAAATCAATAATACAATTCACAATATTCTCTACCTAACTAGAAACTAACCATGCCTCTGCTACCAAGAAAATCTGATGGAGCGGGTTACCAGCTCGGGTTACACACACATACCAAATACTCACCTGGGCCCATTGCATTTATACAGATAAGCTAGTAAAAACCCGCTGTCATCAATTTTGAGATTTTACCTGTAATTTTACATCCACCTTTACCAAGTCTTACCAACTCGATTTTCCTTTCAAAACATTTCCTTTACTCAATGAATCAGGTTTCTGAGTTAGTTTAAGGTAGAGATTACATTTACCTTCCTTCGAAATGACCACAAACTCAAAAAGTTTTAAAATCTTTATCTAATAAATAATTTTGTGAGTCATAATCAATTACAGTCAACACCTTCTTCATTCAAGAAGAAATTAGAATTCAATAAAATTAGTCACAAATAAAGATCCATGATGACAGTACCTGTAAAAGGGAGGAAAAGAGAGCAGGTAGAAAGACTGGCTTCACATAATTATATTTACCTAGTGTGATAGATGCACCCAACTCCTTGAAGATGGGCCAGATGGAGTCCACCGAGACAGGTGGCAGACTGAGGATCAGGACAGGTTCAGATCTGGGAAGGTGACCTCTTCTAAGTGCAACGCCAGCGTCACACCCCTCTCTGGCACTACTCTCCTCGATCTTCTCTTCCAAAATTCCCCTTCTAGATGATTGGATTATCGATCAGTATCTCGGTCTCTCAAGCAGGGTCTCTGGCATCTACAGGGTCTGAGACAGCATCTTGGACAGAGTCTGTGGCAGCAGACGTGTTGGGTTGGATTCAGAGTCAGACAGACAACTATCTATCTTACCTCAATTATACTATTCTGTGTACGTGTATCACCCCCAAAAGTTTCAATATTCGTGTTTTCCCCTATTCTGATTGGGCAGGGCAAGGAGTTGAGATCAACACACCATACTAAAAGTAATATTTTCTCTTTGGACCATTGTTCTATGTTTCCGCCCTTTAATTTACTTTCCCAAAGCTTTAGTCCCACCCGCATTTCACGTTATGATCTATACATTTTGATTTTTTTTTTAGTTTTCTTCTTTTGTCTGGGTCAATAGGTTAAGTTCTCAGGCGTCTCTGTCCAGTGTGGCCTTGGCTGTGTTTCAAGTTATGCTATCATGGATTACGGCAAGTTTCTGTGCGCCTGCGCACTGGACAGGTGGGTAGGGATTTCAGTCACCCTCCGAGGCCCAAATATGAACTAATAATAAAGTCAGAAAGAGACACGTTAGAATGTGGAAATAAATGATGTCACTGTATTCCACTTATCCCTACTCTATCCCCATTTACTTATTTTAATCTTTCGCATTCGTTTTTAGTAGGACTTATAAGGTTTAGTTTAAGCAATAGCATGTGCATTATCAAGTGAGTTTCAAGCATCCATATTAAAGCTACTGCGCAGCTGCAAATTTTCCCCCAAGCATAGAAGGCGTCATACTACGTAGATGCAGTAGACGCATGCGCAATGAAGATCCCGCGTTTTTGGCAGCCATTTTAAGACACTCGGGTTACTTGTTAGTAATACACATAGGAAAGCTTCCCCTAGATACAGTATGTCGTGTATAATGCAATATTACTATTCACAAAACATATTGGTTATGTGGTTACATGTTATTTGAGAGGATATCATACAAGCAATTTTCTTTAATACGAAACCTTGCTCCATCAACAGGTGCTCTCCTTCAGGCTTGGGTTACAGTGGTCCATCACTGCTTGAACCCGCATTGACTTAAATACAACATAAACATGACTGAAATTCTCCTTACTGGATCCAATCAGTCCATCAGGCAATCAACTTTACAGTTGTCTATCTTTGGCCCTTGCCCACAACCCCTATGAGGGGTCAAAAGTTTAGGTGTAAATATAGAGTTTTCTTTTTCAATGAACTGCCCATTTGCTTCCAAAAGTTCTCTCTCAGTCCTCTTTGACATATCCTTCCCTATCACTAAAAAGCAGACGTCTGGCAATCTCAGCGATAAATGGGTCTAGACTGTAAAAGTCTATACCCAAATATAAACTCTTCATGTATCCAACGACTGCAAGCTATTAAAAGAACAAGCTGCCTGACTAGTTGTGAATGCTCCTTGCTTTAACCCAAACACTGTCATTTGTAAATCTCTTCTCCGGCTTCCAATTCGAAAGTGGTTTATCTTCAAAGCTCACTGTATAGTCCATTGCGCCATCTACAGTAAGACACTGCTTTTATCTCTAATTCCGAGCAGAGATATGCACAGATCCTATCCAAAGAGAACACTTTTGATACTTAAGATGTAGGATACCCATGCTTGAAGTTGGTACAGGACTGGGTGCGGGCTGACCTTCTGGTGGTCATGACACTCTAAGCTTCCCCTGTGTTGCCTATGGTATGTTTTTTCTGGGAGTGTGATCAAGGTTGGTCATTTTGTGCCCGAAGCATGGCCTTTTATTCCACCATGCATTTCCATGTGGTCTGGATCCGCTTGAGCCTGGGTTTGAAAGCACAGGGTTGCTCCTGGTGTCTCTGTCACTTTCCTCAGCTCCCAAAGTTAATTAAAGCAGGCACTGGGAGAATTCACAAGAGAGAAAAACAGAGGGAGGGAGGGGGAAGGTAGAGAGAAAGAGAAAAGAGAGAAGGCAAGAGCAAGAAAATTAATGGATGGAAAGAGAGTTTGTGCAAGGAGATGAAGGGAGAGGAGGTGGTTTAAGCATTTTTGCCAGTGCTGCTTTTGGTTCCCTAGTCCAGCCCTGAGCATGAATGGTGCGTGAACTAGCTTCATGGTTACTGTTGGACTTGGCCCTTTTTGCAGGGTCATCCCTGAAATTTTTACCTTCCTCCTGTATTTTTTCTGACCTGTTGTTGGCTGTTCTATGACTCTGGGCACTTTACCACTGCTGATCAGTGCTAAAGTGCATATGCTCTCCCTATTTAAAATGTATATGTTGGTTGGATTCCATGATTGGCTTATTTGGTTTACTGTCAGACCCCAGTAAAGTGCACCAGGAGGGCCCAGGGCTTGTTAATACAAATGCTGCTTGTGGGCTTGCAGCACTGGTTGTGCCACCCACAGAAGCGGCCTAGTAAAATGTGTCTAAGGTCTGCCATTGCAGAACCTGCGTGCAGTCTGGTACTGTCATGCTGACTGGGCAAGTGCACCCACTTCCCAGTCCCTAAACCTTCCCTTAACTTCATATTAGTCACCCCTATGGTAGGCCCAAGGGCAGGGTGCATTGTAAGCATAAGGTAGGACAAGCCCTGATGTGTGTGGCATGTACTAATAGTGAATTACAGCCATTTTCGTTTTTCACTATTGCAAGGCTACCTGTTCCCATAGGCCAGAATGGGCTGTTAGAATTGTTACATCCTATGATCCTAACAGACCCAGGGAACATGTTAGAAATTCGAGTTTAGTATGCCTGAACTCAGAATAATAAAATACATCTTTTAGTAAAGTTTATTTTAATATTCTGTGTTTGCAAATACCACTTTTAGAAAGTTGGTATTTGCTTGCCTAACCATTTCAGCCCACCTGTGCTATGATGTGTATCTGCCTGTCTGGTTTGTGTGAGTGACAGGGCTGGGGAAACCCAGAGGGGCAGGGCTAGGTAGCCTGGTGGTGAATAGAGAGATTGACATCCAGATGGGTGGGAGGAGTGCACCTGGACTCTGAATAGGGCTGTGCTCTGCCACCACAATGCTGGCTCCACCTCCTGTGCAGCGGCTGATGTCTCTGCCCTGAACCCAGAATAGAAAGTCAGAGTCATGTCAACAAAGTGCTCAGGAACTGGTTTGGACTGGGCAAAGGCCCCTCTACCCCAGAGGAACAAGGAATTAGGGGTATAAGTATTGGGACCCTGCTCCCAAGAAATTAGATCCTGCTTGACAAGAAGAACCTCTGCCTGAGGAGAAGGAACTGGGAAAGCTGTAAGGAGGAGTACTGCCCCTGACCTGGGGGATTGGCCTGCAGTGGTTGCCTTGCTGCTGAAGGAGAGGAGAAAGACTACAAAAGACTTTATTTCAACTTGTGCTTAGAAAGATCTCCAAGGGCTTGGAATAGAGCTTGCCTCCTTCTGAAGTCTCAGGAACAACAGACTTCATCCCCCAGCTCCCCAGAGTTCTTTGGAAGTGTCTGCTGCTGTTTTTGGGCCTTCTGAGGGACTGCGTGTCGCAAGGAGCTGGAAGTGCGACTCAAGGAGGAGAAGCGTGCCGCCGTCGGAGCTGTTGTCGTCGCATCTTGTAAAGTGTGTCGCCGCTGCAGCATCGCATCGAGCGGAAGCGTCTCGCATCATCCAGGAAGTGTCTTGCAACGCCGAAGAAGCGTATCGCCATCGCAGCCATCGTAGCTCGCATCGCACCGCATCAAGAGGAGAGTCTTGCATCGAAGAAGAAGCGTGTCGCCATCGCAGCCATCGTAGCTGTCGCATTGCACCGCATCAAGAAAAGTGCCTCGCATCCACGGAGAAGCGTGCCGCCGTCGGAGCTGCGTAACCTTGCATCGAGCAGAAGCGTCTCGCAAACGTCGGAGAAGAGTGCCGCTGCCAAGGCCGCTGTCGTCGCATCGCGTAAAGGGTGACGCCGCTGCAGCTGACGCATCGAGTCGAGTCTTCTCGCAACATCGGAGAAGTGTAACGCATCTGGAAGATCTTCACGTCTTTATTTCTTTGTACCAAAAACTTCATCGCATCAAAATCATTGCAACACTTTTGTTGCCCTGCGTGTCGCATCTAAAAGGTACATTGACTTAAAGTGTCGCATTTAAGAACTTAAGAGAACTAAGCAAACTTCTACCATCTAAAGTAACAGTATGGTGTATTTTTGTCGTTTAATGGTCTTGTGGTAACTCTATATAAAGAATCCTTATTTTTAATATAAAACCTGTGTGGTGTCCCTTTGTAGTGTTGTCACTGGGTTACTGTATGTGTTCACAAATGCTTAACCTATAACGCTCTGATATAAGCCTTGTCTGCTCGCGCCAAGCTACCTAGAGGGTGAGCAGGGGTTATTTTAGGAGTGTACCCCCTTATCCTGACTAGAGGAAAGGTTCCCTGCTTGTCACAAGTACCTACCTGTGCCAACCAGAGAACCCGTATTCTAACAGTTACAGACAAACTTATCATCCACATTTTTTAAGAGGATCTTCATCTATCAAAGAGAGCATCACCAGCACAAGTAAGACTTGAGTTCTGCATCATAAAACAGCATGGGAGAGAGGCAGCTGGTTTGTAAACTTCTGTCAGAGACTTAGACTTGCACCGCATGACTCCATGCATGTCCTACTCTGGCGTGAAGTAGAGAGTTCCGGTTCAACTTAATCTTACACGCAACATCTTGAAGACAAACTAAAAGAATTTTCACTTATCGAGGCCTGGGGCAAGCATGTTTCTCACTAGGTCATCAAAAAACTGACATCAACCATGGCAAAAATACTCTCCAAATTGGAGGACATTGCAGCACTGAGCAAGCGCTCCCACGCATGATCAGTAATCAACTCTTATTCTTCCAGTAAGCAGCACAACTATATTTCTTGTACATACTCTCTGTGAATTAAGGCCAGGTCAGTGACATTAAGACTGGGCGAGTGGAACTTGTGAGCTCCCATTCCGGCATGGCGTCGCTCAGAACCCATGATACAAGATATCGTCTCTGTGGCCAGGAAGAGGAAACTTTAATCTATATTTTATGTACCTGCCCTTTTTTGTTGCAGCAAAGGAAAATTCATCTCTGCAGTGACTTCATTCATTTGGGAGTTCGTACCTGCCGGCAGGCAGTAATTGCCAGTCGGAATCCTGTGAACTCCTTATCAAATGTTAGAACGGTTACGTTTCTTCGGGTGACCGTGGACAAACTGCACGATGCTAATTCTATCTGTGCTGCAACAAACCTAACGTCAAGTGTTGCATTTTAAGCACACCGTCGGTCTTGCAAATTGCACTTTTCTCTATAAAATTTTAATTCCTGTGCAATCTAATATTGTCTACTCTATATTGGGCTGGTTTGTGTTTGCAAAATTGTCTTGACACACATATTACAACCCAAAATTCTGTTGCACATGGCACTGTTGCAAGCACTTTGTGCCTCTAATGGATTTGGTATGGTCAATGCTGCTATTGCATTTTGTGCATTGATTTTTATGAACTAAATATGTGGTAAATCCTGTTTCTTTTATTTGAATAATGGCTCAGCTTAATTTTTCATGTGCCAGATTCAGATCTGCTTCTCCTTATGGTACATTTAAGTTCTGCATGTTGAATGCTTTTATCTTTTATGATTATTTGTTAAGGTTTTTATTAACCGTACAATAAAACTGATTGGTTGAATGATTGGCTCCATGGTTATAGGTTCTGTAAATCCATGTGTTTGCCAGATTATCTCTTATGGAAATGTTTCTTCGCTGTAGGGCCTGACCTGTATGTGGGGTGTAAATATGATATGTGTGAATTGTTATGCCAGCATTATGTCCACTATCAACTCAAGTAAGATATGTTGTAGTTGAAAAAAAAGCTGTACAACTTGAACCATTAAGTTTCCTGAAAGGCTTTGAAGTACAACCTAGCTATTCCCTACCATTGAACACAACAAAGTTGTCATCTATAGTCATTTCATAATCAAATGTGCAAAGGGTGGGCCCATGACATTGCACACATGCTCATACTAATAATAGACGAGTACTATAATTCTTTCATTATAAATGTTTGTCCATTTAAAGCATGGCCTCAAACACTTTGATATTTTTCTCAAACAATTCAAAACATATTCCATGGGTTTTGTCCTGTTCCAGTACATTTCTTTTCAAAGTTAAAACACCCTCTTTCTGTTTTATTCTTTTATTTGTCACTATATTCAATGCCAATTATTCCTATTATGTCGTGCTGTCGCATTTACTTGGTAGTAAACTCTCAAACTCTAGGGGAGTGTCACTGTTCCGCTTTTACACAACAACCTCTTAGTGTTGCGTATGAGATCAGTATTTGGAGGATCTTCCTGCCGCTGTTTCATCCTCCTCCCCACTGCACACCAAAGGGGAAGCGCCTCACCCCTAGGCAAATTTATAAGGGACAAGGGAACCCAAAGAGGTAGTTGAGGACCTTGGGTGATAGTTCAGTACAAACAACAATGATCCTCAAATAGTTAGGATGATGATTAGATAAATATAGTTCAGAATCGATACTATATTCTGGAAGTCCAGCCGGAAAACCGATTTAATTTTCCAATAAAAAAATGCACACATATAGGGAGGAGGAAACAAGGAGAGAACCCACTTATTTAGAAAGGGGATAGGTATCCTACCCTTGCAATCCAGCGATTGCGCTTAGCTTATTTATAAGGGACAAGGGAACCCAAAGAGGTAGTTGAGGACCTTGGGTGATAGTTCAGTACAAACAACAATGATCCTCAAATGGTTAGGATGATGATTAGATAAATATAGTTCAGAATCGATACTATATTCTGGAAGTCCAGCCGGACAACCGATTTAATTTTCCAATAAAAAAATGCACACCCCTAGGCAAGGCTTTAAGTGGGATGAAAAAACTGGGGGGCGTGGCCGAGATAATTATGGCCGTGGCTTAAAACATTTATGCTAAAAATATGTGCTCAGCATAATGTGCCGCCCAACTGGTATTTTGATGCTTCTGTTATTGCCTTGACATATATTATACAAGTAACATTACACCTACATCAAGCCAGGACTATTGGCTTTGTCAAAGGTTGTTAGTTGGATACGATAAGTATACTACATGCATACATACAACTATGGCTTTGTTATATATAATATTGAAAATGCTTTAGTTCTTGCACGAAAGGTTGTGGAGTGGCTAGAGCTACCAACTTTGGAGCTGAGAAAGCAGGTTTGAGTCTCAGCATCGGCTCAACATTCTGTGTTTCTCCACAAATCAAATAATTGCCCATGCCTACCAAAAAATAAATGAATATGTCCTTGTTGGTGCTCATGTAATGCACTTTGAGTTTTGCAATATAGAACTGCAAAAAAATAAAAGTTACGTCAAAAACAGTGACCTGCTACAGAGGTAAAACAAAATTCCACTCTGAGAGTGAGGACACAAATGGGGAACCCGTCTCGGCACCTGCTTTTTAAGAGTTGCCAGTACTGAGCACCGGCAGGACCCGGCCCTCTTAAAGCCCTGCACCAGGGCAGAGCAACCATGCACCAAATGACACATTTTAAATATCCATTCAGCTTGTAAATTAGGGTGGCTGATAGGCAATCTTCAGCAGCAGAAATGTACTACCATTGCATATACATTTGACATTGATTGCTAATTACCAGTATCCACCAGAAAAAGCCTAATTTAACGTTTCCAAGGCTAACTTCACCGCGAAATGCCCTTAATGAGCTCAGCAAGATAAAAAAAACAGAGAACCGAGAGAGTGCTCGCTTACAATGGTGGCTGCTTATTTTCTCTTTATACTGACACCGATTACCTCATCGCATGTTCCCACTTTGGGGGTTCTGTGTATCCAACATTAAAGTTAAAACGGATCCATACCCTCCCAAAGGATAGATGTGTGAGCTAATATTAAGATTAAAATCTTTCATGTTTGTTCTGTAGCCTGAAACTCAAAACGAGCACATAGCCTGTTTTATCCCGGTGGCTCTCCAAGGTTCAGGTATTAACATAAATACAGCCCATTAACACTTGTTCCTCTCTGTCAGGACATAAATTAAGTCTGCAGGTGTTCCATGAAGCTTTACCCTTGGTACTAATTAAGCCTTGATAATTAGGTTTGTTAAATTCAGGCCTTTAAGCTTATATTCCCTCTTTGGCTCGCCAAAATGGAGATTTGCCGCACACAAGGCCTCTTTCAACTGAGAGTAATTTGATAAAGCCGCAATCGGAAACTGTTCACTCAAACGCTGGTTTCATGCTGAAAGCCTCGTTGAAATATTGATGGTATTTTGCACCTCACATCAGAATATCTATGTTGCTTGATCTTGGCAAATCATAGCCATTGTTCTGTGTTACATAGCTTTCATTTTCCATGTGCTGCACCTGTTTTGTCCTGTAATTTCCCAGCAGTGAATTATATTTTGTCAATTTCACCTTCACCTGAGCAGTAAAAAATACATTCTTATATTTAGTTGAGGAAGACTTCGAGTGCACAACGTTCTATAAAATGTGCTTCATGCAGGAAGTAGTGGCAGTGGAAAGGTATAATGTCTCCCTTTCCATTGTGGTTTGCCATGACTATATGATTATCTATGAGTGCCAGATTGGCCATATATTCCGGTGGGCATTTCCCCGGAGGGCTAGAGGGTGGGGCTGCTGCAGGCACCGTCACATTCTCCAGCTCCCCGAGGATAATTACAGGGGACAGGGAGGGGACTTCAGGAGAGAGAGAAAAAAGGAGAGAGGTATACCTAGAGCAATTGAGAAAGGGGAAGAAAGGAGTGGAGTAGATTGCAACAGTTTTGCGGAGGCTGTTTTTGGATCCCAGTCCGACCCTATTTTCAATATGTCTCTCTTGTGTGTTTTAATTGAGTATGACCTTTGACCTGGGATAAGGGTGCCTATGGGCACGTAATAAATACATTCCTACTTATAGATGCTTATTGTATTGTAGTTGCTTTAGTATAGAGCTCTCCCAACCACAAGCTCTAATTGAACATTTGAACACAAGTTGCATGTGGCCTGATACTGGGAAAAAATGAAAAGGTGGAAACTAGGAGCAGTGCTTAATTTGTAATTTGTAAAGAAAATAAGAGAATAAATGGATAAATGAGTTCAAGAATGCGCAGGGCCCCAAGGTTTTTCTTTGAGTGGGGGTGGGGAAAGCTGGGGCTGATTAATACCATTGCTGCCTTTGCTTGATTAAATCACATGGTTCTATCTTCGACCATCCTGCACTTTCTGTGACTTTACTGAACTTTTGTAGGCCATTAGTCATAGTTTTTCTTTATTTGTTACAATTTTCCTATCTCTATTGCCCTCCTTCATTCTATGTTTTGTGACTTTCTCCCTCTTACTCAGGTAATGTCTGATGATCAAAAATAAGCCTCAGTTCTAAAAAATTGATGTTGATACCAACCACCTACCACCACAGGAGCAAGTTAAGCAAATACTCAATCAATCAATCAATCAAAGCTTTATTTCGACATGTGATGTCATAAAAGCACAAAATACATAAAAAACAATTTCATAACAAATACATTTTAAAACATGTCGTAAGAAGATCTAATTGGCTAATATACAATAAGCAAATACTAGAGGTGGGGGAGTTTCAAAAGTAAATGGGGATGAGCACCTCCATCAAAATACAAATAGGAACCATTCCTGTGAAAGCCCCCACTGCCACACAGGGCTTTGTTTAAGAAGAAAAAAAACTTTGTTCATTTTGCGCTGAACGAAGCAGGGAACCTTTCATGTTAAACATAATAATAGGAGCTGTGACCATTCAGGCTCCGCCTCTTCCCACAGTTCTAGTGGAGGCATGATGGAATCATGTTAGATCACAAAAAACACAATCATACCACTCAGGTAATGGAATAGTTCAGAGGGTCATGTTATTAGTTCAGCGAGCCATGTGATTGCTAGCATTAGCTCTTGTGAACTCCAGATCTCAGGCTTGTATCCTGTTGTGTTCAACTCAGTCTATTTTCTTTAATAACATCAGAACAAACATGTTACTCAGTAGGTAAAATATGTTTCCATCCATCACCTTTTCAGTGTCTTAGTTTGTTACCCTAAGTGGGAGGAGGTGTACCCAGATATTGGCGTGAAGCAAATAGAGCACAATTCACAGAGCTTTTTCTGTGAACAGCCATGTCTTACTCCCGATTTAGCTATGACTTACTCCTGAACTTCATAGACTAAAACCCATTTATGGACTGAAGCTATGTGAATTTGGGTGTGCAATACTGCAGGGCTGAAACTGCAGGTCTGTGATGAGGCCAAAAACACAGAAACATGTCTATAACTGGGTGTGTTCTTGTGCAGGGGAATATGCACTAATAGTTCAGACTGGGCCAGTTCTTTAGAAGGGGCTGCGAGTGGTTTGCATGTGGTTGCACCTCTTCTGTAATGGCACAGAGCAACAAAGATAGATAGGAAGTAATCCCTCCAAACTAAATTCAGTAGTTCAGAAACATTGGCTCAGACAATAACATTCATCCGTTTTCGTTTTTTAATTTAGGTATTTATATTAGGGGAGTGCTTTATATAAGGAAATGCAGAGTTCTATACATAGAACATCAGAACATTTATGTTGCAGCAAAAGCATTAAGACATAATTTTGCTATGCATTAAATAGTATGGTGTGTGGGGTCCTTAATACAGAAAACAAAATGTGATGTGGTGGAGTAGGTGAAGGAGTTGGGAAATGGGACTGGGGCAGTATTAGACAGCACACGGTACCATTCGTACTCTTTGTGGCACACAGAATATAACAAAAATGGTCTTACATTACACAGTTAAAGTGAATTAAAGAATTCAGATAATTGACTCAAACACATGTCCTCCTTTCCTTGGTTACAATGCCTGACATTTAATCAATAATGTAGGGCTTCAATTGGGCCAGGGGGCTCCGGGTCTCAGGCCCAGTAGTAATTCAAAACAGACAGTGAAATGGCTCTGTATTGATGTCCTTAACTTAAAAGGTAAAAACACGGATCAATTTCTGAACATTGTTTGTAATAAATGTCAAGGTAGTCCACTCTTTCCTTTAATAACTGTTAATATTTCACATTGTTTTACTTAAGCTTGCTTTGCCTAAGCGTGTTAGCTATGTTTAGGATGTTGGGTTCTGTATTTTATTTAGTGCAGCATACTACTCTCATGGTGCATACTTTAAACTGAATTATCGCTAGGTGTTTATAACGGGTCAAAACTGAGAGGTCTGAATTTGAGCCTAAAGGCAGTGCAAGGTTCTCAGAGTGTCTGTGAGTGGATTACAAATGTGTTCAGAATATATGGTCATCCAGTCCTTGGCCTCTCTACGGTTCATACAAAACAATGGTCTAGTATTCCGGGTGCAATGGTGATTCTGTGCAATTGGGTGTGGAGGATGCACACAATGTCCATTATATAAACAGGGTAAAAGTAAAAGAAAATGCAGTGCCAACTAGTGAGTGGACGCGTTGAGTGTTTTTTGTTGTTTTTTTTTAGTTCTATATAGCGCAAACTAGACCCAAAGGTATCTGAGCGCTTTACATGAGCACCAGTTGTGTTACAAACACATTCATTTTCTTGTTAGGCACAGGGAGATTAAGTGATTTGCCCAGAATCACAGGATGTTGATCGTTCCTGTTGAGACTCAAACCTGGTTCCCCAGCTTTGAGGCCGACTGCTCTAGTCGTTAGGCCACATCCTGTTTGAGAGCTGGTGAAGTAAAGCTGCAAGGAACTGCATTCATGAGAGAGAGAAAAGAGGGTACCGAAGAAGAAAGAGATGAGGTGTAAGATTTGAAGATTGAGGAGAAGTGAAGAGAAAAAGAGCGTACATGTCCAACATGAAGTGAACATAACAGGAGTTATTGAGACATTTGAAAACCACTACCCCTTCTACAGTCCCAATAATATTTAATTCACAGTGTCAAAATGTCAGAATTGAAACTTTGTCAATATTATTTACGACAAACTTTCATGGTTACTCACTTATACTAAACAGTTGACATCCGATTAGAAAGTCAATAGTTCTGGGTGGTTTTTAGTTGTGTGGGTGGCACACTATGGGAACCATAAAAATGTAGTTTGTGTTTAAACCACAGCTCTTTATTACATAGGCCACGCCCCATTTCAGAACCCCTCGCACACTTTTTGGCATCCCAATTAAATCCCTGAATATAAGAAACAGCCAATTGTGTTGTGTGTATTCCATGAACGGGCAATTCATTTCAGCTGCATGCCACCAGAGCTTAATTTCAGCCGGTGGTTGCCCGTGGGGGAAGCGGCACTGGAGACCTCACTAATTTCACCGCATCACGTTTTCCAAGCCCAAGAGAGGGAAACACAGTGATCAGAAAGAAAGAGGAAAAGAAAGACGGAATAACTGGCACACAGGGCCAAAGCAGGAACCTGCAAGAGTAAGATAAACGGTCAGGGAGTGTCTAGAATAATGACCCGCAAAATGGTTACCAAACTACTTAGCCTTGATATTGGGCACGCGGGCGTTTATTGGTTCCTCTCAGCGGCTTCTGAACATAGCTTGTGGGCCCCGGCACTATTTAATGTACAAATTAATTGCTGCCACGATTATATTACCTCACTTTTTCTTTCTTCTACTTTTGGCTTGGCCTCCAATAATGTGGGTATCTCTTTGCCGGAACTGAACGCAATGTGTCCTTTCAGAGATATTCTGCCTGCAGTTGAATCCATGTGCGCCGACAGGGGGCGCAAACTTCCTCCAGCAAACGTGATTAGAGCGTGCTTGACGTTAACGTATCAACAGCACTTCAGCTGGTGTATTAAGAATTGAGATATCAAAAAAATCGGCCCATGTTTTCATCTTGGATGAAACCAAGCCGTTGTACTGACCATCTCCCATGGCAGTATCAGTCGCTCGAGATGCAGGAGTGATTAATTCCTTTCAAGGGCGGACGGCTGGAGTTTGCATTCACCAGCAGGCCGTCTCACTCATCCAGGGCTCTGCGGGAAGAGGAGCAGTTCTAAGGTTGCGAAGCAGAAGGTAGCGCGTGCCAGGGGTTACGACGTTTCAAAATGTCAGACAGCATGTTATATATTGCGGTGCATCATTGCATCCCTGGCGAGTGTTTCTGAGACTCCGGCCAGAACTACACAGAGAGCAAAGGATTTGACACCGGCGTCCACGTTTTTCCTGTCAGCTCTCTTGGGCTGTAACCCGTGTGCCACGGTTAAACCGCGAGCTCTGCTCTCCGCTGAGACCCAGGGCAAAAGCTAGGCGAGTTTTCTTTAGGTATGAACGTCTTACGTTTTTACCGCTGGAAATACACGTTTCCATCCAGCAATTTCTAAGAAAAGAAGCAATGGTTTCTTAGAATATTAATGTTCACTAAGCTGAAACTTTGTATAATTTGCATGTGTTTCCAGTTTGCATGCAGTAGAAGTAATTTGTTTTAGAGGTCAGAGCGAGCTTTAAAAATTACATGTTATCCCTTGGCTGTGGAAAGTTTTACGACGAGATACAGAAGATACATTTGCATAATAGTGTATGATATCTATTGCATTGACTAATAAACCTGCTTAAAAGGATTTGGGGCTGTGGTGTGTTGTTTAACGGAGACAGAGGAGAAAACACACAGGGTTGCAGGATTTCGAGGGGTTCGCCACCCCACCACGGCCCGCTGTCACTAAGTGGCGTGGACAGCTGCGGTGCGTCCATTGGGGCGTAGGGGCGTAGCCCCACCAGTCACTTGGACCTGTGGCTGCTCACGTATGCTAGCAGTGACGCAGCGCTGTCAGTTTTCCTTTCCTTCACAATAGCGTGGGACCGGCCGATGAAGGGGGTGGGGCCGGGGGCGAGCACTCCGTTTGAGTGACAGTGCACACTGAAGGCCAGCGGCGCGTAGGCGCATACTCGAGTTTGGGTTGTGACCAACCCAAACATGCGCACTGTCAGCCAGTCAGCCACTACTGGCTAGGAGAGCAAGGGAGGGGGACCCGAGAGGCCAAGGGTTGCTTCATGCAGCAGCCCCCGGTCTCTCCTATGGGCGAGCCCTATCTGTGCCCACGGTGCTGTAGCCAATTCAGGTGCTGCTAATGTTGCAGCGTCTCTGGATTGGCTGAGAGACACCGCGCAGCCTGCAAACCAGGCATTGGGTGCCACGCAAGGTATGGCCAATCACTGTGGCTTATGCGAACAGTGATTGGCCATCATCGTTAGCAGGTGCGCACTGGCAGTCCGTCGTCACCGCGCCACACACACCTCGTGGCGGTGTACTAGCGTGTGATACTGGCTGGCTGCTGCTCCTGCTCGTGTTGCCAGGTGAGTTTGGAACTGTTCCCAGACGGGCTGAAGTGCCCGGCGGCAGGGCTGAGGAATCCGCCGCGGCGCGCGCAGCCACCGCTCGACGCCGGGTGCAGGCACGAGGCATCCGCGAGGGAACCGGGGCGGGTCTATTATCTCTGAAGCGCGAGCAAAGGATCCGGGCAAAAATCTTTAGCCTGAAGAGGTTTTCAGGTGGACCGACATTGAGGGCGCAGGATTTCCTTAGTGAGGTGAGTCTTTGTTCTCTGTTAGTTTTGTGTTTATTTTTCACATTCCTTGGTGCGAGTGAGGTAGCTCAGTGGGTCGAACACTTGGCACTAGATTTGTTCGCACCCTGCTGCAGGTCACAGGTTCGAATGGGCCCGGAAGTGGTTTACCAAACCTTTCAGAAGTATAAGTGAACCAGTTGTCTGAAAGAAAGTCAGTGATTGAAGCGTCTGGGGTTTGTGCTGTGTGTTGAATATGTATGTATTGGACACTTCCTTGTAGATTTCTTCTTCTTAACAGAGGCTCTTTCATAACATTCGTCATATGCGAGAGGTTGAAGTCCGGCGCAGGTGAGAGGTGACCCGGTAGGGTCTCGAGGAGCCACCGGAGGAATGAATGCTGTGGTAAACGGAGTCTCAGGCTCACATCAGTAAATGCGGAAGCATCCTTTCACCAGCTGCGAGCGGCAGAGAAAGTGAGGCAATCCGCTCGAGGGTGACTGCTGTTTTCTCCTGTAGCTAGTGTCTTGTACTGCACCTGCTCTGAACGTGGCTTTCTCGATTGGTGATGACGGTGGTTCCTGAATGTTTTCTTATTCTGTGACCCCCATCTCTTCAGCGACAGCTGTGCAGGTGGGACTGCTTTGGTTGTCTCCTTCTTGTGAAGTAGTTTCCCCCTATAGGCGAGAGTGGCAGCGATTCTTTTTTCCTCGTGTTGTTTACTCCTGTAGTAGAGAGTAGTAGTAGGTAGCACCTCCTTCTAGTGATGTGGTGCCCTGCGGTTGTCTCCTCCTAGGGCTTTGGGCTTTTGCTGTCAGTGAGGACCATAGTGGTTGACCTCCATATTTTTTATTGTGGTGTTTGTGGTGATAGGCTCTCCCTATAGGGTGGGACAGGCCTATAGGGTGGTCAGACAGTGCCCGATGGGCTTATCTGACAGGTAAGTGTGTGGGCCGTATTTTAACAGTTTGTGGGCCTGTTTTATGGCCAGGTGTTCCGGTTTTTACTGTTGATTTACCTCATATTACTACAAACATTGTCAACAGAAATTACACATGCATGCCTTGCCCCATACCATTAGAGGTGTTCTTCTTGGTTAGGAGTTGGATAGTGTGATGCAGGGTGAAGTGTAGGAACAGTCAGAGCACCTTAAGGTAGTTTGTTAGGCACGGTTGGCACAGCAGTGTTGATCAGATTTCCCATCCACATCTAGCAAGAGCGTACCTGCCGCTTTGTGTAGCCAAGCATTGACCCATTTGTCAATGCTTGGCTACACAAAGCGGTTTTGTTTTAACCCACCAAATCGTAGATAGTTTCATGGGCATTACTGCAACAGAAAGGGAATGATTGAGTTTCTTGTTAAGGGCACAGGAACCACTTTGAAATGAGATCATTAGCCCTGTCCGAATCTCTCTCTCTCTCTCTCTCTCTCTCTCTCTCTCTCTCTCTCTCTCTCTATCTCTCTCTCTCTCTCTCTCTCTCTCTCTCTCTCTCTCTCTCTCTCTCTCTCTCTCTCTCTCTCTCCCCCTCCCCCTCCCCCTCCCCATCTCTGTTTAGATGTTTGTCTCTTTTTCCGAAACTTCTAAAATTTTGTAGCATGTTGTGCCACGTGAACTAACTAGTTAAGCCTTTAACCCTACCTGTTTTTTCTCTTTTTGAAAGGATTTTTCTCTTTCTATTGTCGAAGTTTATTTATGTAGTAGTAATTCTGCAGATGTAATACCTTTTTATTTCATTTTTTTAGTGTGGGGGCGGGGTGACATTACTTACGAGAGGCGAAGCCTCAAGTGGCTCATGACACCCTCCCCTCCCCCAACAATGGTGATAAATAGGATATTCTAGTCAAAGCCTCCTCGTATGTGGATATACTTAGTATACAGTGCTGTTAGTCTCTGGGTAGACGTACTAAACAAAGGCATCTAGCAAAGGAGTTAATTTTATAAAATGATCCTCGTGACGAGTGGTCCAGTTGTTTTCCACTGTAAAGCACTTTAAAGTTGAATAAGTGAGGCAGTAAACAGGGATTAGTTAGGCCTTACTATGAACATTGAATGTGACCTTTGCACTGTCCTAAGCGTGAATATTCGTATATTACCATTTGAGACATATTTATTTTCACGAGCTCTCACATACATTCCCTTCCCACCTACACCCACACCTATATCTCTGGAATGTATGAAGCTCTGTGGTAATACTGAATAAGCAGCTACCTATGTTATGCCATCTATTAATGTAATAACTGCACTTTCACAATTGCTTTATTAACCTTCCTGCTTTCTCAAATTTGCTTGAAAATGCACGATTTTTCTTCTTTTTTTTCAAAATTTGCTTGGGGGAGTAACCCCCCTTTTGGGGTTCGGGCACGCTCGCTGCGCTCGCTCACTACGGGGCTGTATGCTAATTCGTTTGCGCCTCACCACTTTAAAATCTCACCCACCGCCCCTGGGCGTGGATGCATTTTGCACTAAGAAATAGAGCTAAATGCAAGAGAACATGAATAGTGAGCGTGAGCAGCCGCTCGTGCTCGCTAGATGTGCTCTTGGGGTCCGATATCGCCCCACTTTACTCTTGACTTTAAGCGATATTATCTTACCGCAAAATTCACCCTAGAATCCAAAATGGATGCAAATATGCATTTTGCATGAAGAAATTGGGCTGAATGCAACAGACCACAAATAGTGAGTGTGAAATGTGTTCTTGCAGTTGGATTCTTCTGCCTAATTACTCTAAATTACGCAAGTGAGCTTAATAGTGTTATTATCAGCAATTCTGCATCAAAGAATAACGCGGAATTATTGAAATTACTCAGGTGCTCCGGCATAATTGAGATTCCGCCCAGCTTTAGTTAAGACCACGTTTACATAGGAAATAGATTTTTTGTTTGCTAATAACTTTGGTATTGTTTGACAAATCTTCACTAAGCTTTCAAAAAAATGAATTCTGCGAAAATGCAACTTCAAATAATGGAGCATCTGGTTGGTGTTGCACCCCCAAATCCCACCATTACAGGATTCGTAAACTTAGTGCCCCTGTCCTGAAAATGTAAATAAGATAAGATACAAGGGGGAAAGATAGGGGGTATCTTGACCCTCTCGACCTTGTGAGGAAGTCCTGTGCGTGGACCCCCTCTCCAAGCCACAAAGAGGACCCTGGGATGCCATCCCCCGGGGCCAGAATTTTCAAAATGGGGTGGGGGCGTGCAACCTACCTCCCCAACCCATTGTATGGCCCTGGGGACCCCATCCCCAAGGTCCGGCTCAGGGATGGTGACCTGGGGACCCTATCCACTAAAGCACCAGTTGTTCCCTGCCCAAGAGCATGAACTGGCAGGGGAGCCGTTGGGGCTGCAGTGGCCTTGGGGCTCTTCCTGCAGCTTCCAATTTGGAAACTGCTATGGGGTGCCTCAGATGGACAAAGGGGCACCCCACTATTTCAAAAAGAAAAAAAGTGGCCAACTCCTGCAAGGAGCTGGTGGGACAATGAACAAAAAAGTTAATAATATGTTGGGCAGCAGGGCACCCAAGAATTTATTTAAAAAAAAGCGGTGCTGGCTCCTGTGTGGCCCATGGGGTGGCTTGCAGGGAGCTGGCGGTGTGGCCAGGACACGAGTTTTAGTTACTTTAGGGCATGAGTTATAAGTACTTGAAATAACTATAACTGGTGGAATTTAGGGGATTTGTTAATTTAAAACTGACATTTTCAACTAATTATAACTTCCTTTTAACCTTTGGTTTTCTCAGTGAATACGAATAAATGTACATTACACAGTGGCAGACATAGTGAGGTCAGACTTTCCAGAGGAAGAGCGATTTTTGTTTTGCTAACAACTATGGCACAGTTTGACGAACGTCACAAAATTTTCCTAAAAAGTTCATCAACCCCGGCTGCTTCCTGGAAAGCTTCAGGAGCAGCCAGAGGAAAAAGGCAGAGTTGCAAAACACTTTTTTTCCATGAAATATCCATAGGGAAAATTAGACAGTAAAACCGAAACATGGCTGACATGAAGCTGGATCCTTATTCAGAAAGTGTGTTTTTTGTGATTTGGGGTAACTCTGTTCAGTCATTGTAGATAGTGAGGTTTGAAATTTATAGATATCTGTTACCGTAGGGTCAGCAACAGAAACATAAATCTGATTGGCTGGTCTCACGGAAGTCCCATGGGACAAAAGACCTGATTAGGGACTGCCTCATCAAGACGAATGTTACCCGGTTGTCTAGTCCTGAAAGTTAAAAAGTTAAAAGAACAGAAGAGGGCAAGGTAGAGATACCCTGACCTACTAGCTATTGTGTGGGGGTTCCATAGAGAACCCCCAAGGGTGAAAAATAAATAAAACGTTTAAATGTCTCCATGGTCCTGAGTCCAACCAGAATCTCACAGGACAGGCCTTTGGGTTGTGCAAAGCTGTTTACAGAGTACATTCTCAATACAGTATGAAACCCCATTATGTGGGCAAGACTCCACTACGTACGGTCTGCGCTACGTGTGCAGACTCTGCATAGAGCACACTCCCTCCAGACACGTAAGGCCATTAGGTGGGCAAGTCGCTACTATGCACAGTCTGTGCAATCTGTATGTGGAGCCCACTCCCATCAAAGACCGAAGCCCCATTTGGTTGGCAAGTCCCTATTATGCACAGTTTCTGTTCACTGCAACTCCAATCTACAAAGGGAAAGAACAGTGCACTCCCAGGTATGTGATTTGAATCAGCAATAGCAGCAGCAAAACTTAACTCGTTTTGGCATCAGCCTTCAACCTGGGAAACATAGGGCACTGGGTTCTGCTGGTGCTGATTCATAGAAAATAAAATTTCACAGCATTACTTACCTGGAATGCACTGTTTATTTATTTATTTGTGGGTCTTATATAGCGCCTGAATCACCCCATACGGGGTATCTCTGCGCTAGGACAGCCTGCTGACCATCAAGAGAGTGAGATTAGAAAAGCTCTGTTTTCAACAGTTTCCTGAAGACTAATAGGTTGGTGCATTGACGTAGTTGTAGTGGGAGGAGATTCCAGTATCAAGGTGCCAGGTAAGAGAATGCCTTCACTTCCATCCGCGCCAGTTTGATGCGAGGGGTACACAGATACGCTAGATGACTGGATCTCAACAATCTAGTGGGAGTATATCTGTTCTTTCCCTTTGTGGGTTCGAGCTGCGATATATATATATATATATATATATATATATATATATGCTCCAGGGTAACAAAATTTATATATTCCACGATGCAGTGATTAAAGATCTGTACAAATTGAAAACCACAAAATATATGGATAATCTGACCCGCCATGAACGGGAGGCATTGAAGAACCTCAAATAAGATGACACTATAGAAATAAGAATGGCAGACAAAGGTGGGAATGTGATTATTTTGGATAAAGAATCATACATGCGGGAAGCACACTCACAGCTGCGCAATAAGGAATACTAAGAGAAACTAAAAGAGAACCCTACATTAAAATTCAAACAAGAACTTGACCAGAAATTGACAAAATGGATGGAAGAAGGTTTATTGGATGAACATTAACGAAAGTATCTTACAACTGAACATCCAAAAACAGCCACAATGTACATTCTTCTGAAAATCCATAAACACGCCACTTGACCACCAGGACGGCCGATTATTTTGGCAAAGAGAGCCTTGCTGGAACCAATTGCAAATTACCTGGATGTATATCTAATACCATATGAAAAAATGAAAAAAGGCTCACTTCTTAGCTACAAGACACTGGTGATCGGGGAGGTGCTAGAGGGCGACAGGCAAAGATGGCCGCACTTTAGTGCAGCTCTGCCCGGCTGATCCCTTATCCGCCTAATATCAGCAATTTCTAGAGGCATCCAAGCTCCCTGTCTGCCACCCTGTGTGAAGTGCCACCCCTGCAGCAGACCGAGCCTCGAAATGCGTCTGGTGAGCGCTGTGGTGCCTTGAAATTCAGCAAAATTTGATTCACTCGCCTCGCGGTCAAGATGGCGGCCTAAGCTGTATGCGGGAGGAGTCCGACAATTGACCGGCATGCTGAGGGGGCGGTAGTTGCGATCCTGAGGTTTCTGCGCCTGGACCCTGTCACTATATAGGCGGACTGCCCTTTGCGCTGTCTCAGCTGTGTACAGTTAGGCGGGACTGGCCTACCGCTGTGGGACGGCTCCGTGATCTCAACTAGCTGCGGACTGATTGCTGGCCTGGTGCAGTGGGCCTGGAATTCATGCTGAGCCTGGAGGACGCTATGAGGCCTGTCTGCGGTTCCTGGCCCTGGAGGTGGACGGGTATCGGCACCCGCCGTGGGCTGCGGTAGGTGAGGGGCACCCAGGCCTTGGTCTGTGGCTGCGGAGGTGGGTGTGGGCCGGGGCTTTGGGTCGAGTCCCGCCAGCTGTGGTCTACCTGCGGGGTGCATGTGGGTCTGCCTGCTTTCGACCGCTGCTCGGGTGGGGGGGTGTGCCCCCCACCTTTGGAATTACCTGGGAGCAGGGATTGCTGAGGAGACAGCTGTGTGGCGAATCGATCCTCATGCCCTGGCCATTCCCTGTTGACTTGCTCCGTTGGCCTGTTCTATGGGCCCGTGTGACTCGCTGCCTGGTGCTTCGTACAATGGCTCTGTCGGGTGTAACCAACTATTTCTTATAAATATATTTTAATTAAAACAAGTTATTCTCTGCACAAGTTTAATGTTAAAGCGTTTTTAGGGAACACACCGTAGATAAACGAAAAACCACAAAGAAATCAGGTTTGCAGGGTATTAGGATATTTTATATAAATTTCGTCATTTATATATACCCACACATAAATAATTTTTTATACAAGGCTGTCAACAAGGTGATTAAAGTGAGTTGTGACCCCCCTGGCGAACATCGCACGCAAACACGGACTCGACCTTATATCATACACCGACGACACCCAGCTCATCTTATCCCTCACTAACAACCCCACATCAGCTAGGACCAGACTACATGAAGGAATGAAGGAAGTGGCAAACTGGATGACAGACAGCCGTCTGAAACTGAACACAGACAAAACGGAGGTCCTCATCCTCGGCCCCACTCCCACCGCATGGGATGACTCCTGGTGGCCCCCCGCCCTAGGCAGCACTCCCCAACCCACCGACCACGCGCGCAACCTCGGCTTCATCCTGGACTCTTCCCTCACCATGACCAGACAGGTGAACTCGGTGACCTCGGCATGTTTCAACACCCTCCGCATGCTCCGCAAGATCTTCCGCTGGATCCCCACCAACACCAGGAAGACCGTCACCCACGCCCTCGTCACCAGCCGCTTGGACTACGGGAACACCCTGTACGCCGGCATCACCACCAAGCTGCAGAGGAAACTCCAACGGATCCAGAACGCTGCCGCAAGACTCATCCTGGACATCCCTCGCCACCACCACATCTCCGGACACCTGAAAAAACTCCATTGGCTACCCGTCAACAAGCGGATCACCTTCCGACTACTCACCCACGCACACAAAGCCCTTCACAACCTCGGACCCAAACTCATCAACAACCGCGTCTCCTTCTACACTCCCCCGCACACTCTGCGCTCCACCAGACAGGCCCTGGCAGCCGTACCCCGCATCCGCAAAGCCACTGCCGGAGGAACATCCTTCTCCTTTCTAGCAGCGAAGACCTGGAACTCTCTGCCCAGCCACCTTTGCGCCATACCTGACCACCTCTCCTTCAGAAGGCAGCTCAAGACCTGGCTCTTCGAGCACTGACCCCCCCCCCTCCCAGCGCCTTGAGACCCTTGATGGGTGAGTAGCGCGCTTTATAAATGCGATTGATTGATTGATTAAGTGACATATTGTGCTCAGTGATAAAGTTGAGTGCATAATATGAACAAGGTAATTAAAATATGTACAAGGATGGAGGAGGCCAGGGTAAAACGGAGAACACAATGACCCTGCTGCTCTATCCAATTTTAATATTTTGGCAAGCAAGGCCTTGAAGTGGACCGGGAGGTATCGTTGACATTTCAACCCAATATGTGCAATAATGTACAGTCAAAGCGGGTCTTCATCAGGACTGTGGTGGTGGAGAGGATGACAGACTGCGGAGTCAGTTAGAACGCGCGTTAGGGATATCAAATTTAAAAATGTCAATCATGTTAATTTCAAGGGGCAATAAAAGGAGAGAAAGGGGTAGAGATTTTAATTAAACATCTCTAGGTAGGACCTGGGCACATGGCAATACACACAACTCTGACCGGAGCTACCCTTTCTTTTTATCACCCCTAGAAATTAACATGATGAGTCCTCTAACAACACTGACTTGAGCTCAACCAGGATTTACTCTGGTTTCCGTTAGGTGAGCTTTTTCCACTTTGCTCTCACTAAAATGATATTTCTTTGTGGTTATTGGAACACACCTCATTTTTAAATTTGATATCCCTAACGTGCGTTCTCTCTAAGTCCGCAGGCTGTCATCCCTCTCCCCCACCACAGTCCTGATGAACACCCCCTTTGACTACACATTATTGCATATATTGGTTTGAAATGTCGACGATATCTCCCGGTCCAGTTCAAGGCCTTGCGTGCCTAAATATTAAAATTGGATAGAGCAGCAGGGTCATTGTGTTCTCCGTTTTACCCTGGCCTCCTCCATCCTTGTACATATTTTAATCACCCTGTACATATTACGCATTCAACTGTATCACTGAGCACAATATGTTACTTGATCACAACTCACTTTAATCTTCACCTTGTTGACAGCCTTGTATAAACAATTCTTTATGTATGGGTATATATAAATGACACAATTTATATAAAATATCCTAATACCCTGCAAACCTGATTTCTTTGCGGTTTTTGGTTTATCTAAGGTGTGACCTTAAAAACGCTTTAACATTATACTTGTGCAGAGAATAACTTGATTCAATTAAATTATATTTATAAGAAATAGTTGGATACACCTGACAGAACCATTGTACTTTTTGCATTACTATACCCAGGTTCCGAGGGACACAGGGTCACCCCATTGTTTACTGAGCCTGGTGCTTAGTGGTGGAGTGGACACGCTGTGTTGGCTGGCTCTGAGGGGGTGCGCTGGAGATTGCGGCCCCACTCACATTTCTTCTGGGACCTTGGCCCTCACGATCATCACGCTTCACACCTGCGTCCTGTGCTGGAGTTGTATCTGCATAGCTCCTTTGTATTCCTGGGATTGAGTGCAGAGACTGCGGGGGTCTGGTCATCTCCTTATGTCTCAATGAGTGCGAAAGGCTGCCCATTGCTGTCTTTTTGTGGCTTGGTGGGGGACTGGCCTGCTTCCTCCAGCTGCTTCCATCCTGTCATTTGGGCTGCACCTGACCAGATTGTGGGAGCTAATGCATTGCGGGACATTTCGGAGTGCCTGGAGGTGATCTCACCATAAATAACCTGCTGTATGGTTTGCTGAGTACTTTTATTTCTGCCTGCTAATTGGGAACCTGTACCACCGGAGCTTTAGGGAATCGCTGCTCTGTGGTGGGACTGCATCTGGGCCTGTTGTTGGCTTTTGGTCCCCTTTACGCCTCAGGAGTGTAGCACTGTGCTTATTACTCGAGTATGGGAGACTGATGGGAATGGATCCATAGTTGTAAAATTGCTGTACTACCCTGCCAAGCTGTTTGCTCAGGAATTGTTGCTTTGGAATATTGCCTGGGTGGTTGTCAATAACCTGTACTCCTTACCACTTGCCATGGGGAAGCCGGATAAGTCGCAGCCACGCCTCATGTTCGAGGCGTGAAAGTCAGGCAGGGCCCAACAAAAAGCGGCCTCGGACTCTGAGGCTGATGGACAGGGAAACGGCCCACCTAATCTGGAGTTGACGCTGCTGGCGATGCAGAAAAGTCTCCAGGCTATAGAGGGTAGCATGTTGACTATAAATCATAGGCTGGATCATATGTCCTCACAACTGGAAAAGCAGTCTGTGAGAATGGGAGAGGTGGAGCAGAGGGTTTCTAATGCTGAAGATAGGCTCGGTGAGGTAACTAGTAAGGCCCTCAATATGGAAATGGTACTAGCCCTCAGACAGGCCAAGAATGAGGACTTGGAGGCCCAGTCTAGGAGGAATTATATTCGCATAACGGGCCTGCCTGAATCGAAGAATACTGGGGGGATGGAGCACTTCATTGAGACTCTACTCACGGAAATATTTGGCTCCGAGCACCTATCTTCCATGTTTGTAGTGGAGCGTGCCCATCGCTCTTTGGCAGCGCGCCCCGTCCCCGGAGCCCCGCCTCGTCGCATAATAGCTCGGCTATTGAAATACCGGGACCGGGATGCTATCTTACGGCTGGCCAGGAAGAAGGGCACCATTAGCCATCAGGGGAATACCTTGTCCTTTTTTCCTGATTTTACAGTCGCAGTTCAGGCTGCGTGGCGTGAGTATGGTGCAGTCAAGACCATTCCTTACGCCATGTTGTATCCCGCGCGTCTCCGTGTGGGGTCAAAGGGGAATTTCACGGTTTTCTCCACCCCTAAGGCGGCGATGGAACATGCAAAACAATTGAAGAGACACCGGTGTGAGGCCGAAACTGAACATGGGGAGGACGACTGATAATATTTAATGAGGGCTCTTATTGGGTTTGTTCTATGACTCCTCCTGATGGTGGATGTTGTCTGTTTGTAGAGGTATATGTGCCACTTATTTTGATGGGCAAGGCAAGTTTTAATATGATATATGTGAGATCGAGGGAGGCCTTATGTTTCAAGTATTCGTACGTGAATTGTAACACAGGTACTAGACCTGATCAGCCACCTCCTACGAAGTGGGAGGGCAGTAGCACTCTGACACCCCTGTATGGGAGTTCCCCACACTTTTGTTGTTGTTCTATTGGGGTTTGTTTTGACATTCCTGGGATGGCTTTGCCAAGTTGGGGTAGCCGAAGTGGGTGGGGGTATGCAGGGTGGTGGGGGTTGGGAATCAGGCATGTGTTGAACGTTCTATGTGTACACCTTGACGCCAGGATATGCTTGATTTATTACATATCTTTTTTTCCCCGTTAGCAGATACTATGACATATGGGCAGTAAATTAAGGTTCCTTACTTGGAATGTCAGTGGTCTTAAAAGTCCCAAGAAAATTCACACTGTAATTGCTTGCCTAGATAGGTTGAATGTCCAAGTTGCCTTACTGCAGGAGACCCACCTGACTAAGATCTCTGAGAAGAACGTGGGTGCGAGATGGGCTGGGGTCAGGGTAGCCTCCTCTTATTCTTCTTACTCACGGGGGTGATGATCCTTGTTAAGAAAGGTATTCCATTTCGAGTACATGGCATGGATATGGATGAGCAGGGCCGACTGGCTATTGTACATGGGACGATTGGAGGCATGAATGTTCTTCTGGTGAATGTTTATGGTCCTAATGTGGACGATCCCTCCTTTTTTGATGACGTGTAATGCTGAGTCTCTGCTTTTCCTACTGCTGACATTATTTGGGGGGGATTTTAATACATGCTTGGATGTGGCTGTGGATAGAAAAAAAAACAAAAAAAAAAAGACACTGGTGATCTGTTAAGACGCATACAAGAGAATCCCTGGATTGTAACCTATAAATTGATCACTATGGACGTAATATCACTTTACACTAACATCAGGAATGATATATGTTTAAAAGCATGTGAACACTTTTTACTTGAACGCAATATCCCATATGAAGATCACAACAGGATGCTATTGGAAATGATAAAGCTCTGCCTAACACAAAATATTTTTTTGTTTGGAGAGGAGCTTTATCACCAAGTGAAAGGGACAACGATGGGCTTTGCCTTCAGTCCCAGCTATGCCTGGCTCACGATTGGATGGTGGGAGAGCAATGTGGCCTGGAATCCCAATAATGATGAACATGTTAACAAAATGATCATGTGTTCAAGCTATATTGACGATCTAATACTATTCTGGGATGGTTCTAAGGAGGAATTTGTGGAGTACTTTGAAATTTTAAACAACACAGAAACGAATCTCAGATTCACTTACGAAATAAGTGAGGAGAGAGTTGTCTTCCTGGATACAGAAATATATATCCAGAATAATGAAGTTCATACCACATTACACCGCAAGAAAACAGCAATGAATGATACATTACACACTGACAGTCTCCACCAACCTAGTTTGATCAATAATATTCCTTATGGGGAATTTTTAAGGATAAGGAGGATTTGCTAGCAAGAGAATGAATGGCATAAAAACAGCATTTGGGCAGCAGCCAGATTCAGACAACTGGATTACAACAAGAAAGTGGTAACGAATTGTCGTTTAAAAACTGAAAAATTACAAAGATCTGAATTATTTAAAGAGAAAAATCAAATGGGTAACAAGAATGAAAATGATCAGAAGATACGCTTGATCACACCCTACTCTACTGAAAACAAACATATCATGCGAATACTATGAAAAAACTGGCATATATTGCATCTGGATGCAACGGTTGCAAAAATAGTAGGGGATCACCCAAGCCTAACATTCAACAGAGCAAGCAACCTTAAAGATCAGCTAGGCCATAGCAACTTCAATAATAAAAAGAATGCAACAACATGGATCAAACCTAAGGGATTCTACAAGTGTACAAATTGCAAAGTTTGTATAATTGCAAAAAACATGAAGGAAATTGAGATGGCGAATAAAAAGAAATGGAAGATGCAACAACTAATCAGCTGTAAAAGCCAATTTATTATCTACATCATTGAATGCCCATGTCACTTAAAGTACGTAGGCAGTACAATTTGTGTACTCAAGAAAAGGATTTTAGAACATGTACGTGCCACTATTAACAATGACAGAAGTAATGCGGTGGCCATGCATATGGAGCGTGAACATGCAGGAAATTGGAAAGATCTTAAATTCTATGCAGTAGAAGCGGTTGAAAAGAATTCATGAGGTGGTGACAGAGAAAAGATCTTGAGACAAAAGGAGTCGCGACATATCATACATTTCCGTACTTTGTCTCCGCATGGACTTAATCAGGACGAAGAGTTACACTATCATCCATAACTCATGAATATACAGTTGCTATGAATTGGACTCATAACTGTGACTTTACTTTCCTGATTTGTACATATGTATATATTGGATCATTTGTGTTTTTTTAGTAGGTTTTTTAAAATCAAATTCTTACTAATTTGATTACTTTTTATATTTAGTTTACATAAAATTGATGACTTATGTGCACAGTGTACTGTTTTATTTTACCTTACATCACATTATTAGCATGGACATCACATTACTAATAGGAATTCCTAATACTCACTCCATTCTCACCCACCTGCATCAAAACAGTCTTAACAGTGGAGGAATTATCTCTGAGCCAGCGATCGTCAGAAAATTATTTCGCTCCTTATAATAATATAAGGTTAGTTGAAAATTGATGCCATAGATCAGAAGATAGTAAATGTAAACAAAGATTGTAATGGAATGGTTGTTAAATGCTTTAATTTATGTCGTCTGAAGGATGTAACTGGTAAGGAAAATGGATGAATCAATATTTATGAAAATGAGGTCACTATTGAATGCCCACTGGAGGGCTGGAAATAGTAAGGCGATTTGGAGCTATGCTTAAGTTAGCAATGGATTATATTGTGACAAATTATAATGATTTTATTGTAATTGAGAAGCAATGATTAGTCTGATCTTAACCAGTTAAACAACTGAAATGCAAAAAGGGTTTTGTGAGGCGCTATATAACTGATAGAAAATCACAACTGGGATGGTCAATGAATAAATTGGCAAGAGAACTAACTGTGATTATATGTATAAATATTTATTTTGTTATACTGGGTGGTTTTTAATGGTAAAAATCAAAGAACTCCCCTAAAACAAATGAAAAAATAAGTAAAAAAGTAAAAGTATAAGGTATGAGTAGATTGTACATTATTCAGCGGATCCAGCTGATGGAAGCACAGTACATGTGACAAGGCGTATATTTTTAAAATTGTAATCTCAGAGATGGTTCCTTTGGCTCCTTATCTTTGAGGTTTTGGTTGTCCTCACCCTGCCTCATTATACCCCCATTGATCCTAATATTCAGGACTCGAGGATCAAGTCCCCAAGTCATGTAATTGCATCTACAACATCTGTATCTCACATTGCATCCAGACAAACGTATAGTTCTGTACACCAGATCCATCTCCAGATCTCTTGTACTGAAATCGCTGACACAAGAGAAAGCTCCTGTAGCCAACCTGAACTCATTGTTTTTTTAATTTTTGGAGTTGGGAAGTATATAGTATTTAAGTGTTCAGATATCGATCACGTTTTACCAGAGTTAAATGCTTCATGCCCACTCCATTCACCTTCTTATCTGCTAATTTCTCAAAAACTACTGAACAGATTTACAATAGATTAAAAAAAAAAGCTTTTGTGGGAGAAGTTCTATGAGTAAAATTTGGTGTTATTCATTTTTGTAGTATCAAAGTGCAAATTTTGCTGGAGAAATTAATAAGGGAAATCACACTTTTGGGACTACTCCTTTTTGCTTAGCCCTTGCAAAAAAGACACAGAACATTTTTGGGAGGAAAATTTCGAGAAGATTTGTCAAATGCCACCAAAGTTATTAAAAAAACAAGAATATACAATGCATGATGGATAACTGTGTATTTTGAGCCTACATTGCATTGATGAGTTCTGGTGATGTTTAAAAACCACAAGACCGAAGGTTATTTATGTTATTTAAAACGGTAAAAAAGTTTTAAGAGTGGGATATTAGGTATAGAGTGGAATATGCTGGGGAGTAATTTGACAGCTACATGCTATTATTTCAGAGAAATGTTATTATTATTATGTATATTATGTTTAATGTCTAATTTACAAAAGTTAATGTTAAATGTTTTTAAAGTCATTAATGTAAAATATTGCATTTGATTTATTTATTGTATTTATTTTTTAAATTAATTTCTTTGAAGTTTTTGTAATTGTTAGTGATGTTTTTTCTGCGGGATGTACGGCTTTCAGGGGAACATGATGGTGAGTTCTTTAAATTATAATAATTTTAAATATTTATTTATAATTCTTTTATTATTTAAATCATGAACATGTTTGGACATTTTTAAAAATGTAGGGATTTTTGTAATTCATGAATTTACGCTTATTAATATTTTAAACTGCAGAATTGATGCTGGGTACGCGAATCCTGACATGAAAATTAAAAAAAAAAAGTGTGGGGTCCCGCGCTCCGTTATTGTTAAGCTCCGGGGTGGGCCAGGTCCAGGGGGCAATCCTAAATTATATAGTGCTACCTCCCTGGGGCTTTATTGATGATTTGCAGGGGCACACAGCCTCCCTCCCAGCCCCGGGGACCACCACCTCCCCGGGGCTCCCTTTTTATAAATAAAAAAGTGTGGGGGGGCTGGAGCTCCCCCACACGCCCTGGGGACCACCCCCTCCCCAGGGCTTTGCCAATTAAATGCGGGGGACACGAGGCCCCGTGCAGCCCCGCGGACCGCCACCTCCCCGGGGCTCTGTTTTTTTATTAAATACCTGTGTGTGTAGGGGGCTCGAGCCCCCCCACATGCCCCAGGGACCACCACCTCCCCGGGGCACTACAAATTCACATTCGGGGGTCCGTTGTGGTCCCCTGGCCCTGGGCATTAGAAATGAATGGAGGGGGACCAGGCGGCCCCCTCCTGCAGCCCTTGATGTCCCTGGGGACCGCCACCACCCAGGGCTGGCTCTTGCAGTGTCCCGGGGTGCCCACCCCTGGGATGTTGCCGTTTGCTATGGCAGGGCGGGAGCACCTGCCAAAGCAAACTCTGTTTTGCTTAGTTGAAGCGAGAGCAGGAAAACCTGCTCTCGCTTCAATGAAGCAAAGCAGGATTGCTTTTGAGCAAGGGGAGCTGTATGTTAGCAGCTCCCCTTGGTCAAAAGCAATGCCGGCTCCCGCAGGAGGCGGGGAGCCAGTGGGACTGTGGGGGCATTGGGGCTCCCCCCACGGTCCCCAACGCAAAGGGCCGGCCCCAGGGAATGGGGTCCCCAGGGCCAGAAGTGGCCTGGGAGGGGGGGCATGTGGCCCCCCTCCCCTCTAAATAAATATTGGCCGGACAGTAAAATGAATTGGGACCCACTGATGAGTACCCATGTCCAGTCCCTTAACAGGGTTGCTCAAAGTATTGATGCCTTTGCCAGGCACCATGGCCACATGCATGTGAAATCTGTATTGGATCTTTCAAGATCAAAGTGTGTCCCGACAGATTAATTTGGGTCAGACATCTGGAGGTACAAGCCTTTTCATCCTATTCAAGTTGCGGAAAACATACTTTTTAGGAGGATTCTGAGGATACCTGTTCTGCTTGGGTTTTTGGATCAGGTAGAATTCGCTCATCAGAGCCTCACTAACCCAGCCAGAACGTTTCTTCGTCCCTAGGACCTATTTACAATAGGTAACCACATATATCTACCGCCTAAGGACAGGGAATTCGTAATACACATACCAAGACCTCTTACAATCGGCGGCCTCGCGATCCCATACGGATCCAGACCTCTCAACCCGGACGGCAGTATCACAAGTGGCGGCCTCGCGGTCCCATACGAACCCAGAACTCTCTACCCAGACGGCAGTATCACAAGTGGCGGCCTCGCGGTCCCATACGAACCCAGGACTCTCTACCCAGACGGCAGTATCACAAGTGGCGGCCTCGCGGTCCCATACGAACCCAGAACTCTCTACCCAGACGGCAGTATCACAAATGGCGGCCTCGCGGTCCCATACGAACCCAGGACTCTCTACCCAGACGGCAGTATCACAAGTGGCGGCCTCGCGGTCCCATATGAACCCAGAACTCTCTACCCAAACGGAAGTATCACCAGTGGCGGCCTCGCGGTCCCATACGAACCCAGGACTCTCTACCCAGACGGCAGTATCACAAGTGGCGGCCTCGCGGTCCCATACGAACCCAGAACTCTCTACCCAGACGGCAGTATCACAAGTGGCGGCCTCGCGGTCCCATACGAACCCAGGACTCTCTACCCAGACGGCAGTATCACAAGTGGCGGCCTCGCGGTCCCATACGAACCCAGAACTCTCTACCCAGACGGCAGTATCAGCACAAGTTCATCCTATGATCACCATAACATCATCACACAAAGACTGTTAGTTCGAGCACTGCCTGTTCTCTGGTTCGAGGGGCTCCCCTTCTCCCCTATTCAGTTACCACTCATCCGATCAGGGTTAACATCTGTTCATATAGCCGCAGCTGACTAGAAGAACAGGCTACCCTCTCATACAAGAACACACAGCACACGTTGGTCCACTACAAACTGGGGTATCATTATTCATCGGATCACACAAAGATTGCTAGTTCGAGCACAACCTGTTCCCTGGTTTGAGGGGCTCCTCTTCTCCCTTATTCAGTTACCACTTACCTGATCAGGGTTGACATCTGTTCATATAGCCGCAGCTGACTAGAGGAATAGGCTACCCTCTCATACAAGAACACGCAGCACATGTTGGTTCACTACAAACTGGGGTATTTTATTACTTATTTCATACGCAATCACATAACATTACAATATAACTCACAACCTGTAAAGAAAAGTGAAAGATTAAGTTGTACAATCTAATAAGAAAGGGTCGACATCACCTTAATAGTGTGTAGCCTGCACTCCGTGGTCATCTAGGTTCCCTTCTCGTCTATGCCTCGGCTCGTCTGGAAGTCACACCTCCGCGCACGGATCTGTTCCCTTCACCCTTCTCCGAGCCACTGGGACCTCTTCCTCATCGGCTACTCTCTCCTCTCTGGCTATTCTACTAGGAGAGTATCTGTCTCTCGGTTTCTTCTCCGCCTTCAAGATGGCGTTTGTCTTCCCTGGAATAAGTAGTAGCTCTACTGCTAACGGCCAGATGCCGCCTACGGACTGAAACAAGTGCCAAGCAACTGCCTCGGACTTTCACTAATATAGAGGTGCATTTCCTCATGGAAAATTCCGGCCCGTAACCTGCCGCCCACCAAATTCTTGTACCTCCCCGTACCAAGGACACTTTCCCAGCCGGCCGGCCTGATGTAGTGTCTTCGGCATGAAGAAAAATACAATCCTTCGATAAGGGCCGGCCCGAACCGGTTCTCTCCAAGCGAATAACACCTCATAACTAAAACATTCCTTTTGACCTAGAAGCTTCCCAAGCTGCCGGAGCAGAAAGAAAGATGGAGTCTCTCCCGTTTGAGGCCTACCAGGCCTGAATTCAGCACGGCTCCAGGAAATACCCTCACTACAGGACAGGTTATCCCTAATACTAACAAATCTATCCCCTAGGTTATGTGTGCAAGCCCTGATCTACGGGAAGAGCACAGGATCATGTCGAAGTGCCCAGCAGATAGGCTCCATTCACTACTCTAACCCTTAGACTTGGATGGTAAGAGACTGAAGTCACAGTAATCACCCTACAACACAAAAAGGCCGGGAAAATCGAGCAGAACATTTCACCCTTGACTTCAGTCTATTATACATCCATTAAACGGAACTAACATCTGTGGAAGAATAATATGAAACAAAACTAACTGATCTATGTCTAGTACCAGGTGTGCAAAATTGAAGTAGTGAAGGAATACACTGAATAAAGCAACAGATAGATATTAAAATGGCGATAGCAATCAGAATACCTCCTAATACTTGACGTAACATATGGACATCGGGTAACCAATTAAAGAGCCAGTCAAACCAGCCCTGGTCAATGTGTTTTCTGACTTCTTCTGTCAAGTCATGTAACTTATTGATGTGGGTTCGAATGGATTGTGTATGATCAGACAAGTTAAAACAACAAAGACCCTCGAAGTCAGAACAATCGTGTCCATGTTTAAGCAAAAGATAATCAATGGCCGCTCTGTTTTGCAGGATAGCCCTGCGTTCACCCTGGGCGTCTAATAGCATGTCAGACAGGACTGTAGACGTATGATTAATGGATTTCACCATCCAGCAAGCCATTTTCCCAATAGATTTGGCATTATAAACTGCCAAAGCAGGAACACCAATAATTGAAATAGCCAGGCTAAGGTATTCAGACTTGGAATATAAATGTAAAGATGAGTCACAATCCTCATGTAACTTCACTGTATCTCGAATCACGCGAGAGTTGGCATTTGGATGTGAAGCGAACATGAGTAAACTCAGTCTAGTAATAGCACAAGGGCCTCCAGAAATATTTGCGGGGACATATGGCCAGGAAGTATTACCACATGAGAAAAGCCATCCGGCAGGTAGTAACATCGTGTGATAATGACTGGGGGCAACTACCAAGCTCTTGCAAGTCATATTATTTAGAACAGGAGTACATGTTTTCGGTGTCCTTTGAAGGCACAAAGTTCGTTCATGAGCGGTAAATAACGTGGCACCTTTTAATTTTAAGCGCACACATTCAGAGATTGCACTAGGATTACACGTAAGGAAAAAACATAGATCACCTTGTGTGATATTATAGGTAGTTATTTGAGACTGGATGGGAGGTATCGGGTCTGACAGTTCAGTACACGAGGGGCAATATTCATGGGTGGCAAAATCTCCCAGAAGAACATTGGGGCGAGCCTTGGATATATTAAAAACACGAGTTAAAGTCTCCAGTGAAGCAGGGACAGCAACCAGACAAGTTGCTAAAATATCGTTCACTGATCTCATCGGTGTCAAGCAGAAATGAGGGGCGCTAGTCACCCGCTTCGCTAGTGCAGTCCAAAAGTTCGACGACGAATCCCACGCAGTGAATGAACGCGACACTCGGATTCTTGGCTCATCCCGGGTTGATGGGATCCCTCCTCTCTCGTCGTACCAACCCGAAAACAGTCCAACTCCGACACATCCTGCAGCAACAGTCCAAAGAATGATCTGAAAGAAAATCAAATACAGGCATTATTCATTCTCGTAAGTAACATTTGTCAGCCGGGACTGCTTCCCAGCTATCTTTCCCTGGTCTCATAACTAAAATGGTATTATCATGACCGGTTGCAATGACCTCTGCTTGTTCAGGGGGATTCTTAGGCGACTGCACCCAAACTCTGGCCCCAGGATTATCCGTGGAGCCAAAGCCTTTCTGGCCTCGTACAGGTAGCAACGTTGGGGCGGTGCCTTTTATAACCTCCCCACTGAAAACAGGCATTATTAACAATTGAGCCACTCGGTCAGTTTGATGTATCAGTAAGTCAACCTCACTGCTATTTAGCAGGAGCACCTTAATCTCTCCCTGATAATCACTGTCAATTATTCCTCCAAGCACCTGAACGCCTTTCACAGCCAGCCCCGATCTAGGGGCGATTAATCCAAAATTCCCAGTTGGTATATGAACACCAACACCGGTTGCAATGATGACCCGATCTTTACTTTTTAAAACGGTGTCATCCATGGCATGCAAGTCTAAACCTGCCGACCCTGGGGTCGCTCTACATGGAGCCAAAGCTCCGGGAGTAATTTCCCAGTACATCACAGTCTCTCTGATTTCATTGGGTTTCACCTCAACATTCGGAGGAAACAAACGCATAAATGGGGATTCAGCATTTAAAAAAGGACGGTTGTTCAAAATTAATAGCGCTTGAGGCAACAAGTCTCTCCAATTCGTATACTTGTCATCTGTTAACTTTCCCAATTGGTTCTTCAGCAGACCATTCATCCTCTCCACAAGACCTGAGGCCTGTGGGTAGTATGGTATGTGAAAAATCCATTCAATATTGTTTTCCACACAGAATTCCTGTACCAATCTTCCACGAAAATGGGATGCATTATCAGATTGAATTTGGAATGGCACACCATAATACATCATAATCAATTCCAATGTTTTAATGGTATTCAATTGGGTAGCTTGCTTACAGGGAAGGGCCACCAATAGGCCACTGTATGTGTCAACAATAGTGCAAACATATTGACAATTCCTACTCATAGGAAGTGGGCCGATGTAATCAATCTGCCAAATTTGAGCGGGCAATTTCCCGCGATGCAAATGACCTTTAACAATTTGGGGCACTTCACGCTGCCTGATATGTTGACAAATGGGACAATGTAGAATAACATTTTTAATTAAGTCTAGGGGAATATAAATTCCTCGATCAGCAGCCCACCTGCTAGTGGCTTTCTCTCCAAAGTGTCCTGCTTTCTGGTGGGCCCATTTCGCCAATCCCGCAATATCAGAATCTTGCCTGTCCACCACTGCCTCAGCAATTTTGGATTTCTCATCTGCAATGTTATGACAAAATTTGTCAAGAGAGTCTATCGGGGTATGAGCATCCACATGGAAGATTGTAACAGTACTCTGTGGGAGCATTTCCCAAATCTCCTGCCATAATTCTTTTCCCCACAGTTCTTTGGAATGTAATTTCCAACCATGGGAATGCCAAGTCGGCAACCAAACTGCCAGTCCATTGGCAGTAGACCAGGAGTCGGTGAAAATATGACATGTACCAGGTAACTCTTGTTTCAAAACTTGATAGACAGCATAGAGTTCAGCAAATTGGCTGCTCTTACCCTCACCAGTTGTGCTCAGCAATTTTTGTGTGATCGGATTATAGGACACCGCCTTCCAATGCCGCTTCGTCCCTATGAACCTTGCTGAACCATCCGTAAACCAGACATGATTTCTGTCCTCAGCGGACAAATCATCAAAAGGTCTGCCCCACTTAACAGGAGACTCCTGTACTAAAGGTACGGAACATTCATTCTCAGTCTCAGTCGATGGCGCTCGCGCCACCTGCTCATGCAAAGATGCAACTCCTTTTTGTCCCACACGCGCCCTGTCTTGTACATACCACTTCCATTTAATCACACTCGCCTCTTGAGCATGTCCAATTCGGTGAGTTTTCGGCGAACTCATAACCCACTGCATGATAGGAATTTCAGGTCGCAAAACTATATCATGTCCCAAAGTCAATTGCTCGGTATCCACCAGAGCCCAATAACATGCAAGTAACTGTTTCTCAAAAGGTGTATAACGCTCACCAGCATCAGGTAACTTTTTGGTCCAGAAACCTAACGGTACTCTACTCTTGCCTTGTTTCTGCCACAAACTCCAATTCGCATAAAGACCTTGTACCGACACATTCAAATCCACATCACCATCACGTACAGGCCATAAATCCAGAGCATGCTGAATCGCTTCTTTTGCCAGACTGAACGCATCTTGCTGTGGTTTATCCCATTCAAATGCATTCTTTTTACGAGTGACACGGTACAAAGGGGCCAATATTTGACTCAAATGAGGAATATGCTGTCGCCAAAAACCAAACAAACCAATGAAGCTTTGGGCTTCTTTCCTACTCCTCGGAACTGCAAAATCAAGGATTTTCTGTTTAACCTGAGGGATCACTTCTCGGTGCCCCTCATGCCAATTAATACCCAAAAATTTCACAGCCTGGGACGGACCTTGTAATTTATCCGGGTTGATTTCCCAGCCTTTCTCACGCAGGCACTCAATGACTCTGTCCAATTGGGTCTGAACTTCCTCTTGTGTCTCGCCTTGGATCAAAATATCATCAATATAGTGACATATCTGAATTTGTGGATGAACCGGTACCTCAGCCAAATGCTCTGCCACCAGCCGGTGACATATCGTAGGACTATGTACATAGCCCTGGGGAAGACTTCTAAACGTCATCTGACGCCCGTTCCACGTAAAACTGAATTGTTCCTGACACTCAGGGGCAATCGGAATCGAAAAGAAAGCATTAGCAATATCAATGGACGCATACCATGTACCTGGATGTTTTTGGATTCTTTCAATTAGGGTAATAACATCCGGTACTGCAACAGTCAAAGAGGGTGTGTGTTTATTTAATTCTCGTTAATCAACAGTCATACGCCAAGAATTATCACTCTTACGTACAGGCCAAACAGGATTATTCCAAGCAGAAGTAATTGGGGTTATAACTCCTACATCCACCAACTCCTGAATAGTGGTACTAATCTCTTCATGACCACCTGGAATACGATACTGCTTCTGACAAACCACTTTTGTCGCCTGGGGAACTGTTATGGGGGGCATTCTTAAACGACCAACCCGTACAGGCCTGGACGATATATAATGTTTAGTTCCAAATTGGTAACATCCGTCATCTAAGTGCAAAGTCATTCCTTTCAAAATATCAATTCCAATTATGAATTCTAAGAGTGGCACCACTAATACAGAGTATTCTTTTCTAGGAATTCTACCTATTCTCATTTCAAGTAACGTTTGAACTGCGGGAGTTTCCTTTCCTCCTAATCCGGTAATTGTAAAAGACTGACCTTTAAACTTCTTTGATTTTCCATGAATAAGAGTGGCCTCCGCTCCTGTATCTACCAATGCTCGGGCCCTTTGGATATTACGATGTCTCCAATAAATATCAATATCTACATAGGGTCTATTATCTCTGTGAGCCCATCTGTGTACTGGAGCTTGACCTATCTCCTAGTCATTTTTACTGCATTCTGTGTACCAGGATAAATCAGGATAGAGACTCTCACGTTTCTTAGGTATCGATACCTCCTGTACATATCCATCTCCATTACGAAATGGATTCCTGTCCTCTGTACTGTGCTGCGGGTGTCGATCAGCCAATCTGTGCCGATCCTCTCTCCTTCTCAACTCAGGGGATTGATCCCTATCATCTCTACGTCTGCTATTAACATAATCATCTCTCCCCCTTTCTTTTTCCCCCTCTCTCTCTCTGTCTCCGTCACGACGGGGGGACAAATCACGTACAGGACGTCGATCATCATGACGAACAGAGCGCCCACGGCGGTCGTCATCACCGCTACCGTCAGAAAAACCACGATCACACTCAGTCGTCCGGACACGCCGGGCACCCTCCTTTCGATCCAAGCCACGTTTGCGAAACATTTCCCACAAACGAGCAGTAGTCTCACCGTCAATATCCTCCTTCCGCACACCATCAGCCACAAGACCAAAAAACATATCACGTCTAGAAAGTTTATTGTCACCAGGAGTACGAGTGTCAGGCCGGGACTGTCGTTCAGGTTTAAACCACTCACCCAACTCACAGAGTTGGCGTATCGACTCCAGCACCACAGATAACATGTTACCAGTCTGATTAATCAATAAAGTCATCATGACCTGCTTATAAGCAACAGGGGAAGAACGAATAATACGATTCCGCACAGAAGATGTCAAGAAACCATCAAGCAACCTGTCAGAAGTATTTAGAAAAATTGCCGTTTTCATCATCTCCTCTTTGAGGCGTTGTGCAGCATCGCGCAAAGTATACCACGGTTTATCATTCACAGGCCAGTCAGACTCAGTAGGACATTTTTGATTACAACCCTCAGTCGCCAATTGAAGCAAAGAAATTTGACCACCACCATTAAAGTTACGAAAATGATCCTGTATAGTAGAATCCGAACTCAAGGAATAAAACTTCAAACAATCGCCAGCATCCAACATAATGCCAGCAGCGCCCAGTTCATAAAGGCGAACCATCCATGTGAGTAAGGTCTCACCAGCTCGCTGGCGAAAGCGCTGCAAAATATCACTAATTTCTTGTTGAGTAAAATCCTCCAAAGAATCTAAAGAAACACCATTCGGAGCAGTGGGAGACTGCTGCAACTTCCTTCGAAAAACTGGATGTGCCGAGACCGCGGGACGAGCATCACAAGGAGCCCGATCAGTACACGCAGAGGAACAATCAGTTGAAGAAGCAGCGACCCCACTGGAGGGACGAGCGCAATCACGGGGTGCACCATCAGAGGTGCGAGAAGCAGACTTACAATCACGGCCGGAGCGAGAGGACTCGCGCTTGGCAGACTCCTCACCCGAGGAACAAGAGTCACTCGAGTTCCAGATATTACCATCCCATTCATCAGGATTCCAATCTAGTCCGGCTTTCGCCACGACCAGACGCACCTTTCGCGTCGAAACCCGACCACGCCGGTTCTTGTATTTATAACGAGCAATTCGCACAGCCGCCCTCTCGGCAATAGTTTGGTACGTCTCAAGTTTGTCAGCAAGCAACTTATTTTGACACCGCAACAAAGTATGAGCATTCTGAATCTCAACAAAGTTCGCTTCCACATCCTTATGCACTTTCTGTAACTTCAACAACCTCTCATGCAGAATCCTGTACGCAGACAGAACAATCCAACCTCTGCGCCCCAAAACGGGAAGCTCATCACCCTTCGATACGGGTGCCTTCTGTAAACAAGTAATCACATTAGCCGGCTCCGCCAGCTCCAAAAAAGAATTCCAATTCTCACTCAAACCAGTGGAATCAGCCCACTCACGGGCTAAGGCTTCATAAGGCGTTGAACCCCAACCGGGAATCTCAACGGGCAACTGAAAAGTAGATTTCGACTTTCTAGAAAACATCTCGGAAAAGAAAGAAGAAAAAGAAGAAAAAGAAAAGAAAGAAGAGAGAGAAAAAAAAACTATACGCACAATTATACCACAAATAATATACAAACAAAACCACGCACGCGCCGAAAGCAAACACGACACAACCACAACGCACACAGGTTTCGTAAACGGTTCGTGACGCCAAATGTTCTGCTTGGGTTTTTGGATCAGGTAGAATTCGCTCATCAGAGCCTCACTAACCCAGCCAGAACGTTTCTTCGTCCCTAGGACCTATTTACAATAGGTAACCACATATATCTACCGCCTAAGGACAGGGAATTCCTAATACACATACCAAGACCTCTTACAATCGGCGGCCTCGCGATCCCATACGGATCCAGACCTCTCTACCCGGACGGCAGTATCACAAGTGGCGGCCTCGCGGTCCCATACGAACCCAGAACTCTCTACCCAGACGGCAGTATCACAAGTGGCGGCCTCGCGGTCCCATACGAACCCAGGACTCTCTACCCAGACGGCAGTATCACAAGTGGTGGCCTCGCGGTCCTATACGAACCCAGAACTCTCTACCCAGACGGCAGTATCACAAATGGCGGCCTCGCGGTCCCATACGAACCCAGGACTCTCTACCCAGACGGCAGTATCACAAGTGGCGGCCTCGCGGTCCCATACGAACCCAGAACTCTCTACCCAAACGGCAGTATCACCAGTGGCGGCCTCGCGGTCCCATACGAACCCAGGACTCTCTACCCAGACGGCAGTATCACAAGTGGCGGCCTCGCGGTCCCATACGAACCCAGAACTCTCTACCCAGACGGCAGTATCACAAGTGGCGGCCTCACGGTCCCATACGAACCCAGGACTCTCTACCCAGACGGCAGTATCACAAGTGGTGGCCTCGCGGTCCCATACGAACCCAGAACTCTCTACCCAGACGGCAGTATCAGCACAAGTTCATCCTATGATCACCATAACATCATCACACAAAGACTGTTAGTTCGAGCACTGCCTGTTCTCTGGTTCGAGGGGCTCCCCTTCTCCCCTATTCAGTTACCACTCATCCGATCAGGGTTAACATCTGTTCATATAGCCACAGCTGACTAGAGGAACAGGCTACCCTCTCATACAAGAACACACAGCACACGTTGGTCCACTACAAACTGGGGTATCATTATTCATCGGATCACACAAAGATTGCTAGTTCGAGCACAACCTGTTCCCTGGTTTGAGGGGCTCCTCTTCTCCCTTATTCAGTTACCACTTACCTGATCAGGGTTGACATCTGTTCATATAGCCGCAGCTGACTAGAGGAATAGGCTACCCTCTCATACAAGAACACGCAGCACATGTTGGTTCACTACAAACTGGGGTATTTTATTACTTATTTCATACGCAATCACATAACATTACAATATAACTCACAACCTGTAAAGAAAAGTGAAAGATTAAGTTGTACAATCTAATAAGAAAGGGTCGACATCACCTTAATAGTGTGTAGCCTGCACTCCGTGGTCATCTAGGTTCCCTTCTCGTCTATGCCTCGGCTCGTCTGGAAGTCACACCTCCGTGCACGGATCTGTTCCCTTCACCCTTCTCCGAGCCACTGGGACCTCTTCCTCATCGGCTACTCTCTCCTCTCTAGCTATTCTACTAGGAGAGTATCTGTCTCTCGGTTTCTTCTCCGCCTTCAAGATGGCGTTTGTCTTCCCTGGAATAAGTAGTAGCTCTACTGCTAACGGCCAGACGCCGCCTACGGACTGAAACAAGTGCCAAGCAACTGCCTCGGACTTTCACTAATATAGAGGTGCATTTCCTCATGGAAAATTCCGGCCCGTAACCTGCCGCCCACCAAATTCTTGTACCTCCCCGTACCAAGGACACTTTCCCAGCCGGCCGGCCTGATGTAGTGTCTTCGGCATGAAGAAAAATACAATCCTTCGATAAGGGCCGGCCCGAACCGGTTCTCTCCAAGCGAATAACACCTCATAACTAAAACATTCCTTTTGACCTAGAAGCTTCCCAAGCTGCCGGAGCAGAAAGAAAGATGGAGTCTCTCCCGTTTGAGGCCTACCAGGCCTGAATTCAGCACGGCTCCAGGAAATACCCTCACTACAGGACAGGTTATCCCTAATACTAACAAATCTATCCCCTAGGTTATGTGTGCAAGCCCTGATCTACGGGAAGAGCACAGGATCATGTCGAAGTGCCCAGCAGATAGGCTCCATTCACTACTCTAACCCTTAGACTTGGATGGTAAGAGACTGAAGTCACAGTAATCACCCTACAACACAAAAAGGCCGGGAAAATCGAGCAGAACAATACCCCAGAGCGTACCAATGGATATAGTGCATGAAGGATTGGGGAAAGATTTATTTCTGATTTATACAAATTTGCCACATACATCTGTTGTTTTCTGTCTGGCTGAAAAATGAGTTTAATAGAAAGTGTTGTACCTGTTATCTCTCAGTCCCTTGCTGCTCAGCAGAGTGTGAATATGATGCAATAGAATGTTCATGAGTACATGGTTTGTATGAGTGGTCAGTTGGAATAAGTGGGGCTGAGCAGTAGCATGCTGCTCCTGGTGGGGCAATACCTACCATCTTACCTGTAAATGAAAAAAACTACTTATATAATCTACACTACTGGCTACTGGACTGTTTACCTACAAAGGACTTGCCTCATTCACAAAAGAAAGATCCTGGAAGACTGCTTGGGCCTGGACTTTAGTCATCATATTCCATTGTTGCATTATGTCAAAAATATTTTGAGTGATCTTGGTAGAACAAATCTTTTTTCTGACCCTGAGCAAATTAATATAACAGATGTTGTGTGGGCCAAGGCGACATTCCATGCTAGTGTGAATGAAAAAAGGGCAGAAAGTACATTGTCCAAAAAATCTGACACCATTATGCCATGGTAAAATCAATGAGCAAATTAGAGGTGTATTTGACTTTAACTTTGCCAGTATTGCACAGACGTCTACCATGCTATTTTCAATTGAATCTGTTTCCTCAGCTGTTAGTAGAATGGCATAGACCCTTGGGACTCCAATTTGCACATGTGAAATGACTGCTGCACTGGACACATTACATATAACTTTTATTTTCCCTTAATTTGCCAATCTATGTCACAAGAACATACACCCCTTATTTTTGTGTATGGACTTTGTACAAGTACGGCCTTCTTTATTATATCTCTAATTGTTTCTTGTTATATGGTTTGCTTTTATGTATTATGTTTCTTAGCAGGGGTGTCTCACTCCACCTTGTGATAATTTAGGTACTGTTTTAAGGTGATTTTATTGATTTGCATTTTTTTTATGGATAAAGTATTCTGATGATGAAGAGGATGATATATATTCACTGGTTTCAGGGACGTTATAGTTAAAAATGAGCATTTAAAAACCTTAAAAATTCACTGAAAAAAAACACAGATTCCAGGCACGTTATAGTTAGAAATTAGCATTTAAAAAAACCTTAGAAATTCACTGAAAAAACATAGGTTTCAGGGACGTTACAGTTAGTTGGACATTTCACTCATACAAACCCAGAGAAATTCTGCCGTTATAGTTAGTTCAGCTAACTATAACTTGCGCCCCCGCAATGCACTGCTGATGACGTCACATATTACATCATTCATGACATGGTCAGTGACATCACTGATGACATCTCAAATGACATCACTGATGACATCATCCAGTGACTGTGTGTTTCTTTAAAGTTTAAATATGTTTTATATAGATGCCAAGGTGTATTGAAGAATGAGTGGGTGTATAAGTGTCTGGATGGAGGATTTAGTAGGTGCGTAACTGACTGTATAAGTGACTGATTAAATGTGTCTTACTGAATGCATGGGCTAGTGACTAAACTGTGTGAATGTCTGTATCAGTCTGTCTGTTGTTGTGTAAGCTGCTGCATGGGTTGATCAGTAGCTACATGAGTGTCAGGTACCTCCAGTAAGCACCACAGAGCTGCGTTGCAGAGAGGTGATCCGAGGTTACCCCCCTTCTTGTACCTCTCTGCAACGCAACTCTGTTGTGCTTACAGGAGGTACCTGGTGGGCTAGTTGGCCCCCAGGGACCCCAATGTAATCAAGGGGAATTAATTCCCCAACTTACAACACGCCACAGGGCGCGTTTGCAAAGTGATGCACTGAGGGGTGCCTCTGGCGTGATGCCTTTTTTAAATAATTTTTTTCAGAAGGGGGCTGTGTGGCCCCCCCTTCTTTTCCTATTTTTTGGGCCCTGGGGACCCCATCCCCCAGGGCCTGACCCCTATTTTGTTAAATTGTTCTTAAAAATACAGGGAGGGGGCCACGCGGCCCCCCTCCCGTGGCCATTTTCAGCCAAGGGGACCCCATCCCCGGGGCATGGCCACTATGTTAAATGTTATTTTTAATATTTGGAGGGGGCCATGTGGCCCCCCTCCTCAGGCCATTTATGGCCCCGGGGACCCCATCCCCTGGGGCCGGCCTTTCCTTTTTTTTGTATTTTTTGAGGAGGAGGGGGGCCATGTGGCGCCCCTCCTGGGCCACTTCTAGCCCCAGTGACCTCATCACTCTGGCCCTTGCCACTCTGTGGGGACTGTGGGGGGAGCCCCAATGCCCCCACTGTCCTGCCGGCTCCCTGCCTCCTGCGGGAGTGGCATCACTTTTCCACACGGGGAGCTGCTGACATGCAGCTGCCCTTGTGGAAAAGCAATCTGCTTTGGATTTTGGAAGCGGGAGAAGGAAACCTGCTCTCACTTCCAAAATCCAAACCAGTGTTTGCTATGACAGGGTAGGAGCCGCACGCGTTTTTATCATCAAAGGTGGTGGTCCCCGGGGCGTGTTGGGGGCTCGAGACCCCCCACACAGATTATTTTATCTTTTTAAATAGAGCCCCAGGGAGGTGGCGGTCCCCAGGGTGGCGAGGGTGCTGTATGCCCCCCCACAAAACATAAATGAAGCCCTGGGGAGGTGGCAGTCCCCGGGGCAGCGGAGCCCCCCGCGGGCCCCTGCTATACATTTTCTGCATGCCCCCAGGAACTGGCCCATCCAGGAGCTTAAAAATACCAAAGCACAGGAGTCCGCGCTTGTTTTTCTTTCTTGTTTTTGTCCGGATTCGCGCACCCAGTGCAAATTCGAGACGATTGTTTTAAAAAAAAAAATGTGTTCTTTGGCCTTGAGGTTCCCTGGGGGACGCCTCAGTAGGCCTAGGGGGTCAGGGTGTCTGTATCCTGCCCCCTTTTCTTGTTTTTCATTCTTATTTCTCTGTTTTCTTGTGACTCATTACCGAATCAGAAGATGGCTGCCAACACTTCCTGGTTTGGAGTGTTGGCAGCCAATCATAATGAAGCTCGTGCTCTGGAGGGTTTGTGAATTCACAACGGCCATAGATATTGAAACTTTTTCTTTTTCTAACTTCTCAGGAACTACTGAACGAATTTACACCATTTAAAAAAAGGGATCTTTCTGAACCAAGACCTACCTTTTTGCCAAATTTGGTGTAATTCCATTCAGCAGTTCAGGCTGTAGCTTTGTCTAAAGTTTCCTATGGAACGTTTTGGGACCCCCTTTTTTCTCGGACCCCGCTTGACGAATCACCCCAAAACTTCCAAGACAGGAGCTGACCGGAGCGGATCACTAGTTTTGAAAAATTTCGCGAAGATTCATCAACCGGCACCAAAGTTATTGGGAAAACAAAAAAAACTTTTCCTAAGGAAACTAGGTCCTAACTATAACTACCTACTGGCGACCGCCAGTATATATACCGAGAGCTGCCTGCCACCTTGTGCATGGACAGGTAGGGGGGTACCATAGGTACCCACCAAGTGCACCCTGCCACCATCCCACCCCCACGGCAGCCCGCAACGGACCCCCAAAGCAAGTCCCCACCAGCCTTTCCGTGGTGGCATCGCTGCCATGAAAAGGCCTTTAAATCTCAACATCCTGATATGGATGGCAGTGCCTGCTAGGCACCGCCACCATATCTGAGCCCTAGCTCCGCCCTACGATTGCCGACCGGCGGAAAAGCGGCAGATGGACTTTCCGTCCGTCGCATCACCCACCACCATCGTAATTTGGTGGTTTGTAATTCACGTTACGCTGGCATGACGGTCGCACGGCGGTGGCAAACGTTATGCCATCGTAATCAGCCCCGAAGTTTTGTTTTTCAGAAATTATAATTTTTGGGCATTTAACTTCCTTGTACGTTTTTAAAATGTTTTATTTTGTTTTTTTTTTGCATATTTGTAATGCATTTTATGTAAATCGTGTTTTAGGAACACATATTTTTCACATTTCTTTTATCAATTTTGGACCACTTTTATATTTTTACATGTATTACAACTTTTTCATCATACATATTTTCATTTTTCACATACTGAATTATTTTTTATATAAATCGTTTTTCTGCAGTATCTTAACGAAACAGTATTAATGTTTTAACAAACAAAATACTTGTAATGGTAATAAATGTATTTTTACATATTTAAAAAGGAATATATAGTAGTGTTTCATTTACAGTACACTGTAATACATATTTACATTGTTTAATAGGTAAGTTTCAGAAACATAAAGTACTTGTTTTTCTTATTTTTAATTGTCATAAAAAAGTTAATTCAAATAATACATTGTTTAGTGCCATTCTTTTCTGAGAGTGTTTTTTTGTTCTTCTAGTGGGCATTTTGTTCTACAGCTTTCTTTCATTTTTAGACTACATTTAAGTTATTATAGGCTAATATATGGGGGTTAATATTTGGGGGAAATTTTTAAAAATAGTTTAGTGAGTTCAAGTTATTGTTTATTGGTTTTTAGGTAAATATTAATTTATTGTTTTAGTGAAGTGCCATATGTGCAGTTCTACTATGTATTTTTTATTATAATGGTTGCAATGTATAACATGTATGTGTTTTTTGAGTTATTAACATTTAAAATGCTATTTTATATTAAACAATATATTTTTAATCACTTTGATTTTTTAAAAATGTTTCGGCATGTTTTTTAATATTTAATTTTTTAGGGTTACGGGTGCTGCCCAAGGATTATTTTTTCTCCCGAAATTTTATTTCATCATTTAAATATTGGCATTTTTTGGGGATAATTTTTTTCTATATTTTTGAAGATTATTACTTTTAGTTTTTTGAATGGTTAGAACATGTTTAGGTGTTGTACACAATAATATTGTTTAGTATTTTTATTAGTATTTATTTAAACAATTTTACTTGTTAGTCTGAGTAGATTGTAGTATGTATTTTAAGTTAATATGTAAATTGGTTTTAAATATATTTATAAATAAACAAAGGCATTTTTAAAATGATGTTTATGTTTTGTAGAGTCATATATATTTTGCATTTAGTTTGCTTGGAGTGGATTTTATAGAGTAATGTTCTTGCTATTGAGTCTAGGTAAGGTCTTCCTTGATTGCTAGGAAATAGTCAGATTTTGCATTGTAAAAGTATGTGCATTTTGTTAGTTTGTTTTGATGGTTTAGATTTTAGTTGCTCTTCTATTTCTGGCTGTGAATCTTTTTAAATTAGGCATGACAGTGAGTTGCCATGTAGCATTATCAGTAAAGTTGGATATTATATTAAAAAAAATATATAGAGAGTCTTATGAGCTTGTACTAACTTCCCTGAGGTCCTGCAGTTCATTTCTTACTTGAACTTTGAGAATGTTTGGGGAATGATTGTGCTCTTTAACATTTGCAACAATTCATTATTTCTAGCTACATTCCAGTGAAATGCATTATAATAGTTTTTTGTACATTGCCAGTATGTTTCCCCCCTACTTGTAATTCCAGTGTTTTTTGGAATGTATAACGTTAGTCCTTGTCTCATTTCAATGATTTAATATTTTTAAAGTTAATTTGTGTGGGGTTTAATTATATTCTAAATTGGCAAAGCATCAAACCCATTGTGAGCTTCAAAACTTGTAGCTCAAGACCTTATACCATGCACTACCAGGATGGCCACTGGGTCAGCGTCAAATCCTCCGTGGGTTTACCTATGCAGGCCCGAACCAACATTTCACACTTTGTACATAGCAAGTGGTGACCATACAACTTGGCTTTGTGGCCAGGCCCTGTGGACAACCCTGCTACAGACATCCAACCCTGCTGTGCACAAGGTATGTCTATCAAACGTTTTACAATTATAAAATTAGGGAGCTATTAATCTACTGAGAAGATTGGTATGAGTAAGCAAATGTGGAAAATGGATGCTGTACTTTCTGCAGACAATCACTCTCATACTATTTTAGCCCCATTAAAAACACCTCATGCCTTAAAATACTAAACAACAATACCTCATCTAACATTTTTATGCAGCTGGTGTCATACATGATTTACCATCTCAATGCTCATTTACTTCAGCTTGATCCCCAGGAGCGACTTTAAATTCAACAGCTACAATTCTACCTTCCAAATTCAGGAGAACCTCAATTTCATCTTGAATACAACGTGTTGGCATTCAAATTGTTCATTAGAACTCTATGGTGCAGCTTCAGTTCATCATTAGAGAGTTAATTGACACACTGCTGCAAGTATTGGAAGTGCATGCTTCGCTCTGTATATCAACATGTTTCACTGCCGTGGATGAGGAAGATACGTAAGAACTCATAGAAAATGTTTCTGCTTTTAGCTTTCTGCAGCAGTAACCATAATTTCTATGACTAAAAGAAACTCATAAATTCTTAATTGCAAGAAAGTGGATTATTATTTGGGGATGGACAGCTACTCACCTCAGAAAATATTTAACACTTTTTGTCAGAGTGACACCTCAAAGTAACTAAATTTACCTGAGCTCAACCACCTGGTAGCTATGGCACAGAGCAGACAAGCTTAACTTAGGTCGATGTTTAAAGTATTTCTGCAGTACCAAAACAGTAATGATGTCAGAACACCAAGCAACAAAAACCCCAAACCTTATTACAGATATATAGCTAAATTTAATAAACAAAATGACACATAATTGGTCCAACATGCTTGACGTTTATAGGATCCCTAATAGCTCACAATTGTGTAAAATTCTTTGTCAGCCTTGAAAAAGTGGCGTGTCTGTGAAAAATGTGATTACTGACTGTGCAGGTTATCTGATGGCAATTTAAGTGAAGATGCATTGATCAAACATTTCTCTTGCTCTTCTATAGGAAATTGAGAGACTGATTTCAAATAAATTATTGGATGTTTATGAAAAAAATATTTTTGTTGGTATCCCATCACCTTCAAACTGCATCTAATTTTATTGATCAATGTGTATGTGTGTGTGTGTGTTTGCGTGCACGTGTCTGTGTGAAAAAACAAAGCTTACAGCAACATCAAAGGTGAAATTGTATATATAACATGACTTTTTAATGTTTTGAACCCAAAACCCACTGAAATTCACAATTTATAGTTCAGTGAACTAACTGAGGTCTATGACATTATTGGTAACATTACTGATGAAATCACAAATGACATAATTGATGACATTACTAATGACTTCACTTGTGACATCATACAACAAATTTGACAGTTTGGTAGGTGTCCCTCCATTCCTCAAGTTTGATTCAGTATTTTATAATTGAATTAGCACTTGACTCCCCATCTACCTTGATGTAGCATTCCTTGTCGCGTCATTATTTATTAGGCTCACTGATATACATCTCACGTGGCATGATAACAACATTGCCCCACCCCCATGTCAGCTGGTCGAATGACAACCCAAGATTCGCTGGACAAATCATTTACAGCTTTCATCTTTTCCTTGGACAAATTGCAGAGAGTTTCTTAAGATCATGTACAACATTTTAATGAAATCGAGCATTGGCATCAAATGCCATATGAGGTAAGAATGTAGATTTGGGAATGAAATTACTAGATGCACATTAAACCTGGCACCCTTGGCGTGTTTTCCTCTTATTTTTTTACTCCAACCATCCTGTTTGTGTATTTCGATTTTTCTGGCTTTCGGGCTCTGCCCATGTTACCAATGCTAACCAGTACTAAAGTGTTTGTGCTCTCTCCTAAAAACATGGTAGAATTGACTTACACTCAAATGTCATATTTAATTTACTTCTAAGTCACTAGTCAACTGGAATTACCTGTGGCTAGGGCTTGTAAATCAAATGCTACTAGTGGGCCTGCAGCACTATTTCTGCCACCCACTTAAGTAGTCATTTAGATATGTCTCAAATCTTGCATTGAGGCCTGTGTATGCAGTTGGTGAACTGCCATTTCAACCTGGCAAAATAAACCTTTTTCCAGGCCAAAACATTCATTTTTAATACACAAATCACCCCTAGGATAGGCCATGGACAGCCCAGAGGGCAGAGTGCAGTGTATTTAAAATGTTGCACATGTACCTTTTAGTTTAACATGTCCTGGTAGTGAAAAACGATTAAATTTCATTTTTCACTACTGAAAGTCCTCTTATAAGACAACATTGGATTTACCTTATTATACGTAATATAATGATAATTTCCAAATGGGAGCAGGTGACCATTTCATGTGTGGTGTCTTTGAAACCGTAACGAAAAATCCTCTCTCATGGTGAAATAGGATTTTAAATTACAATTTTTAAAGTGCCACTTTTAGAATGTGCCTGCAGCCTGTCTCTGGGTCACATGACTGGGTGTAACTGACAGCTGTGCTTTGTGAATTCTCCTAGAGAGCCACACACAATAGAGAGCCTAGGTGTGCCTGGATGGGCCATCACTGGCAGGATGGGAGAACAAAACTGGGCACAGCCCTACTTACACTAAAATAGACTGTGTCCTGCCTCCAAGCAAATCGCTTCATACCCCCTGTAGTTAGTCTGGAGCAAGGGCAGAGAAGGCAGGATGCCTTAAGACTTCAAAGTGAAACCTCTAGCAGCTTCTTCTGCTTCAAAGCAAGCCCCAGGTATGAATATTGGACCCCAGACACCAACTCTTCAGTACACTTGTGCACCTGTGGATACTCTCTGCCAGGAAGAACTGCTGTGCTGTTGATGGGACTGCCACTCTGTTGGACTGCTGCTCTGAAGGACTGCTGCCCTGCAGTGCTCGCCTACTGACTGCTGCCCTCTAGTCTGTGTGACAAGGACTGAATCTGTTGAATGTAGGACCCCAAAAGTAACTCCAAGGGCGAGTTGGCTGACCTCCTGACTAAAGCCTCATGGACAGAAGGCTCTAACAACCTTGAACCCAGCACCTGAACCCCGCCATCTGTGAGTTCTGCCTTGTCAAGTGGTCCCCTCCCAATCCTGGACCCTTGGAAGTAGCCTGAAAAGGCTCTGCCAGCCCTATCTGCAGACCCAGCAGAACTGACACATCCCCTCTGCTGAACAACACAATCCCAATCAGAACTGACGTGTTGCCTCTACTCGAGGGTTCTTCCAGCACAAGGACTTCACATTGACATTGCAGCCTGCCACAGAACTGTGACTGCGTGAAGCTTCACTAACGCAGGCTCTTGCATGGCAAATGATTGGCGGCAGCCTCGATGACAATGTAGGTTCTTGCATCTCAGCCTTGCAGCTCTTCATAACTGATGCATCGCCTCGATTCCAGACTTTGTGTCGCAAGCCCTCGTCAATTTGATCCTCAAAGATAAAGCAGGACCTCGCATCACAGCTCCACAGCTCCTCCAAAGCGATGTGTGATGCATCCTTCATGCAGATTTATAGTACTCTTGTACAGCTGGCCTACCTAGAGCCCTGCAGCCAGCCCGCGCTCCATTGCAGTCGGCTTGAACTTGTTACTTCTTTCCGGGCTGGCACAACCAGATATCCACAGTTGGTGCTTTGTGCTTCTTGGTGCTGGTTTAACTTAAATCTTTTAAATTGCTTATCTCCGGTTCTTCTGATTAGAGTTTTGTCATTTTGGTCTTGATTTTTTTATTAATTAATCAAATCAAAACACGCTTTATTCGATTATTTCACATGATAATCATAAAAGCACAGTAAAAAAACCAATCCTGTGAAAAAGAATCATAACATGCTTGTAGTCAATCACTATTAAGAGGAGATCGTTTCAATAGATTCTATCGTAAATTACAATAAAATTGATTTTGTACTTTTAAAATCATTCTTTAAAAATGATAAAACAGATGTAATTATAAATTCCTCTTCCAGTGATTGTAAAACCAGGAAAGCGGGACGACATTGCCTTAGACTAATTTTCCTTAACAGAGGCAAAATTCATATCTTTCTTTCAAACAGATAAAATTTACAAAAAAATAATACATGGATGGTCGACTGGTTCGATTGGTCGTCACATGGACATTTACACAAATCCCTAGACCAATCATTCTGTTCTGGAAATTAGATTGATCTATAAATAGTTCCCAATCGAAAGCGTGTTAACAGGAATCTACTATAATCTCCTATGAACATCCCTAGACAGGGCTGAATTTTAAAAGTCGTTAAAATGGAGTAATGGGCTTGAACTTTTATTAAAATTACTCTATTTTTCTAAATTGGTGTGAGATTTCCTTGTGTTGTGTTTTCACGTTATTACTGTATGAAACGCTCCATAAATACTTTACACACTGCCTCTACGTTAAGCCTGACAACTCTGTGCCAAGCTACCAGATGGTTGAGCACAGTTTAATTTGGGGTTTGCTTGTGCTACCAACATATGGCCTGCTGCTTTTAATGCTCACAGAATCAGAATAGAATCTGAGATGATGCAATTTTTTTAGGTTTTCAATTTTCTCACCAGTTTGAAAGTGTCTCTGACTGTTTTGACAAAGTCAATCTTGAGAGTGGGACAGAAAGAGAGACCAAGACTGAGACCAGTAAGCTCCTGCATATTCAAGGTTCAAGCAAAATGGTTGACAATGGTTTATTTTACCCATTATTGCTCCTCTCATTGGTTCTTTTTTTCTTTCACTGCAAGGGCTTGTACTATAGGTGTTTTGTCCAATTCTCCTCTTCCATTGTTGACGCTTCTTCCTTTTCCTCTGGTACTGTCTCCTTGCCCCCCTTGCTTTGCCTCGGCGACTGCCTCTTTGTGGACCCAACTTCAACCCTTCCTTAAGAGACAGTTTTCTTCTAAAAAAATGGGTTCAGTTTGTCTATAAGACTTGATGTTGAGGCATTACCGCACGCCCATTCGAAACATCGATGTCTTCTCCAATATCAGAACTTCTTTCTGAAATGCTTGTGTTATAATATTGGTACATGTTTCAATACTGATTGGCCAGGAGTCATCGTATTTATGGTTGAATGTGAGAATATGTCCTTTGCATAATCTTAAAATCCCTAAAAAGATTCCGTTGTTCCTCATTTTGATTCAATTTTCTAGCTTGTCTAGTCTTATTTCCATTTCTCTCAGGAATTTCTCTAGATATTCTTTTTCTGCTCTCTTCTTCAACTCATCTTTAATAGAGATGATTTCTTTAAGTTCGTTTTCTCAGTCGGACCATTCATATCTAATCAGAATGTCCAGAATGGTTCTTTAACTTTTTATTGAATTATCCACCCATTCGCCTAGCATTTTAGGATGTGGCGAATCATATGTAGGAACCATATATATTCTAAGGCTCTTAGAATCATATTGTAAAAATAGTTTTTAAGGGAAGTTCTATACCACCACTTAGCCATCTCTGTTCGTGATAATTTCAAGTTGTCTGATTTTCAGGTCATTTGTTAGACACCAAGCCCAGTTTTACCTACTAGAGGGGTAAAATCTTCAGATCTCAATTGGTGAAAAGTGATATTACTGTTATCACCAGTGGTAACAGCTTGAAGGGGTTCTTTCCTCGTAAAAACTGAAAGGCCTGTAAGAACAGCATTCTTAAGAAGGATTTCACGGTGCCTTTCGGCAAAGGTACTAAGGTGATCTAACAATTCTTGACCTATAACTCCCAATTACTTATTTAAATCCATGAATGTCCTTGCAGCAAACATTTTGGGTAGTACAATACATCCAGTGAAAATGAAGATTTCGGAACATCTTAGGGTGATCGATAAATGTGACCCACACTAGCCCATGGCCAGACATTAAATAACCCTTCAGTGACAGAAATAAACTGTCCTATTTTGCCATTGAAAAAGACCCAACTATAATATCAGAGAGGGCAAAAGGGAGCTTACATTGAGACAAAAAGAGTTGAGATATAGAATTGTCCTTAGCACTAGGATCCCTGATGGAAGGAACACAGAAGAAGAATTGAAAGTTAATTTGAAGTTAGATTAATATCTGAGATATAGTTAGCCCCAGGTTTTGCTCATACAAAACCAGAGAAATTCAGCAGGTATAGATAGCTGAGCTAACTATAACTCACACGCCCGCAATGCACTGCTTATGACCTCACATATTACATCACTCATGAAATGGTCTGTGACATCACGGAAGACATCATATCTAACTGTAAAAGCTGAATTTATCTTGTTTTGTATGAGTGAAACCTTAGGCTAACTATAACATCTCTGTAACCTTTGGTTCTTCCAGTGAATTTCTAAGTTTTTTTAAATTCCATTTCCTAACTATAACGTCCCTGTAACCTTTGTTTTTTTCTATACATTTCTTTGGTTTTTAAATGCTAATTCCTAACTATAACTTTCCTATAAACTTTAGTTTTATCAGTTAATTTCTATGTTTTTTTAACTAGTAGTCATGTTTGCTGAGTGGTAGAGAAAGGAGGCTGGGCCTCCGACCAGCTCTCAGGAATCCCACTGTATAGGACTTATAGGAGATATCAGGAGGGCTTCTTGGCAAACAAGGTCCCTCTAGAGTAAGGTGGACTTCATCCCTCAACCAGCAGTGCACCCCAAGCCGCGCTTGCAGAGTGGTGGAGAAAGGTGGTTTTGCCTCCAAAGGTCGCTTAGCAATCGCTCTGTGTGGTATTTATTGTAGATAACAGTAGAGGTAGTTGTCAGCAACATCATTAATGTTTTGAACTAAACTAAAATTATACACAGAAATTCACCAGTTATAATTAGCAGAGCTAACTATAACTTGCACCCCGCCATGCACTACTTATGACCTCACATATTAAAACACTCATGACATGTTGTATGACATTATTTATGACATCAATTATGATGTCATAAATGATATCTCCCCTCCCTGAGTCCCCATCCCCTAGTGCTGCTACTTAACTTAAAGGGGAGGGGCTGCGTGCCCCTTTGAGCAGTTTCTGGGTCCCGTATAATTTCAAGGTGGGGTCCCTGATGCCAAACAAGGCCAGCCACCATGCACAACATTGGGGGCAGCCACGGAAGCCCCAGGGCATAAATATTCAATATCCTGAGCAACAAGAGTTCATAATGTATAATGAGTCTACACAGTATCTTCGTAGTGATCTTCTTTGATCTTGTTTATTCCAAGTTCACTCCAAATTCTGTATGGGTTTAGTTACTTCGACCATCAGCAAAACAACTTTAGCCAACACGTGTTTCGTCTTTGTGGAAGTATCCCACTGACTTCCTCAGGGCTAAAAGTAAACAGGCAAGCCCAAATTAAGACCGATATAACCACAAAAACAGTTGTCAATAAAGTTTCAATCCGTTTGTTACAGAAACAAAGCAGAAGCCAGTAAGTAACTTGAATGTAGGTTCCATTTGAAAAAAGGCAAAAGTATTGGAATAAGTAAAAAGTGGGGCATGCTAAATCAGATACACCAAGTGTGATGCCTCAAATACACCCAGTAAGTGATAAAAAATTTGGAACTAGTGTTCCATAGAAAGTAAAACTAAAAGGAACCAAAAACCCCAATGCACACAGACAAAGCCATAAGAATATTACACTCGGAACCAACTCACCAACTACGGCAATTTATCTGGCAAAAGTAAATATAGACTCATGTCCTCATGTCCAACAAACAACTCCTACGATGTCAGGTACATGATATCCTGTAATATAAAACACTAAGATCATCAACTAATATTAAACTTTATTTAGAGCGCGTAAATTAAACACTCTGCCAGAACCAACGCATACTCATAAAATTATATTCATTTGGTTAAGTCACAGTGTGGGTAATGAGTAATGCCATCAGTCTAGATCTAAAAGAAGAAAGCATCCAAATGTCCCAATATTTCCCAACACGGTATCATAACTCATTGATCTAATCGGGACACAGGTAACTGCAAGTAATAAAAGATTCCAAACCTCAAGTGAACAAATCGTAACCGCTTACCTTGAACAGACTGACCCTCACGGAGAGTACTCCTCATGTAACGACGGCATTTTGCAATCGTGCCATCTTGGACTGTCATTTTATACCAGTCCTATACAATCGCCAGCAACAACGAACTAAGCACGTCTAGGAAACTCTGTGAGTACCACCTAGGGGAATCATCAATAAATACGGACTTAACATGTCGGGGAAAGCTGTATGAGTGCCATCTTGAAACAACGCTGTATTAAGGTCTAATAAACTTAACAGTAAGGCAGACTAGTATAGTCCATAAGCTTTCTAAGTGCACAACATGTTTCTTATAGTTTAATCTAGTAATATGTGGAGCAGTCATTCACAGCAATCCGAAAGGAATAATTAACAAGGTAAAATCATATAGGAATATTGTTAACAGAACGCGATCCTCGGTGACGAGTCTTTCTAAAACCAAGGCATAAAAGGTCATGTCATATACAGAATAAGGTAGAAAGTCTAATCTACGCAATCTAATAGTTACAATTAACACAAGTACCATGTGTCACCATTAACCATAACAGAGGACAATGTGAATACATATAACAAAAGTTGATAACAGAAAAAACCCATTCAAATAATTATCGCAACAGCCACCCAACTAAATGTCACAGGTAATGTAGCAATTCACCAATAGACATAGTGAAGAATACACAAGTACCATAATGTTAGAATAAAAATGAAGAGAAATCACCACATTAGATTAAGTATTAGAGAGGTGAAAGAAGTTACAGGGTAAGTTGATAATGAATTGGCAGACAAAAGAGAGGAGTATAATCAATCGACCACATATACATCATGTTCCTAAAAAGTACTGTAATGCATTATCAATATTAAGGCCCATCTCTACGGCACGTAATTTTAGAATCCAACGTGCTTCGCTCTGTCTTAGTCTGAGCTCTCTGTTACCACCCCTGGCATCAGATGTTATATATTTGATGCGATGAAATTTATAGGTGAGCTGTTTGCATTGTGAATCACAGTCTACTGCGTGAGTAACGATGAGGTGAGGTATCTGGCATCCAAATTCTTCAGAGCCCTAAAATGTTTTGCAATTCGATCCTTCCAACATCTGTTTTTACTGCACATGTAAACTTTTTCACATTTACAAATAATTGCATAAACCACAAATTTCGTCAGCCAATCAATGTGAGTACATATGTAGTGCTTCCTTGAGCCATTTTAATCAAAGTAATGAATTCCATAAATAGATAATAGACACATACTACAGTTCTCTCACCTATATAAGCCCTCGTTGAGTTTATGTAACCATGTGTTACCCAAATCACCCACTCTCGAATAGCTCAGACTCACTATGTTACGTTTATTTTTTGCCTTTGCAATAGGTAATACTAGGATGTTTTAATATATAGGGTTCTAATGTGAGATCCAATGAGAGCAGATACTAGTAGCATTTGAGTATACTGCATATTTTATGTGACCATGGGTGATAACCCATGACCAATCTGATGGGGGAAATACTCACACTACTGCCTCTAGTCTTTGTCTTCAGGGTATCGCTCCTGGCAAAGTTCAGCGTCTCTTTTTAGCTTTAAGAATAATACCTTTTCCGTAACTTCATGCCAAGAACCTTTGATCAATGTCAGTAGCACAGTTTTTAAATTCAATGTTGTCACTACAGTTTCTACTTGCCCTGAACAGTTCTCTATAAGGGATAGAATTAATTTGAGATCTAGGATGTGCACTCCTGGAATGCAAAATGGCATTGCATGATGTACTCTTTCTATACATCTTGCTATTGATTTTGCCTTGATCAACATACAGTTCAATATCCAGGAATACAATGTTAACTCTACTGTGTGTCAAAGTAAATGCCATTTTAAACATATTGTTATTCATATGTGTGAAGAATTCCTGTAAATCTGTCTCACTGCGAGTCCAAATCAATAAACAATCATCAATGTACCTTCCATAGTAGAAAATAAAGTCTTGCCACTTGGCCCCTGGTGGGCACCAGATATGCGCCGTCTCGAACCACCCCTTAAAGAGGCAAGCAAAGAATGGCAAAAATCGGAAACCCATTGCAGTTCCGCATATTATATTTATTTATTTAGGAGTTTATAAAGCGCACAGCTACCCCCAACGGGGGTGTCCAGGCGCTGAGGCAGATGACAGATGACAGGCGCGGAGAAGAGAACTAGAGGTTGGTAAAAAAACAGGTTTTCAAGGCACGTTGAAAATTAGGTTCTGACTCAGATGAGCGGAAGGAGAGTGGCATGGCATTACAGAGTTTAGAGGTTATGACCGCAAAGGCTCTGCCACCCGTTCTAGACTTGTGAAAACGGGGGATAGCTAGGAGACGACGTGGTTTGATCTAAGGGTCTGGTTGTGTTAATAGTGCTTGTGTCTAGCTTTCAGGTATGCTGGGACTTGTCCCTGAAAAGCTCTGAATGCCAGAGTGAGAGCCTTGAATTCAATGCGTTTAATCACCGGTAACCAGTGTAGCTCCCTCAAATTGGGGGTGATCGAGTGGCGGAAAGGAATTTTACAAATCACTCTGGCCACAGCGTTTTTTACAATATGTAGACGTCTAGTCAGATAGGCAGGCGCCCCCAGGTAGTGACTGTTGGCGTAGTCCAGATGGCATGCAATTAAAGCATGAATAAATGTCCGACTGGACCCCAGGGGAAGGAAGTGGAGGAATTTACACAGCATGCAGAGCTTCCCAAAGCAAGAAGAGGACACATGTCTAGTTTGAGTTTTGCAAGAAAATTCATTGTCAAACCTGAAGTCTAGATTTCTCACCAAGTCAGCAGGCTTGGGAGGAGGATTCATCTCTGATGGCCACCAAAACGTCAGAGGGGGCGGAGTTTTTTGGTTGAAGAAGAGTACCTCGGATTTGTCAGAGTTAAGCTTGAGAGTGTTGAATGACATCCAGGCCAAGATGTTACTCAGGCATTTCTAAAGTAAGAGAATGCCACTTTGGAATGCTCTTCAAAAGAAAACACCAGTTGGGTGTCACTAGCGTAGGAAATCACCCTCACCCCGCAGAATTCAACCTGAGCCGCAAGAGGTGATAGGTAAGCTTTATAAAGGAGAGGACTCAAGGCAGAGCCTTGGGGGACCCCACAGAGCTGGGGTTTCTCATCCGAGATGAAAGGATGAGGAAGAACTTGTTGAGACCGGTTTCCCAGAAAAGACAGGATCCAGGACAGGGGCGTGGCCTGAATACCCATGTTTCTTAACCTATCCAAAAGGATAGGGTTGGAAACCGTATCAAACTCTGCGGACAGATCGAGTCGCACTAGTATGGCTGCTTTGCCTGAATCGACGTTCTCACAGATGCTCTCGGAAACTTCGAGAAGGGCAGTCTCAGTACTCTAGCCCATTCTGAAACCGGACTGAGAGTCATGAAAATGGTTTTGAGATTCCAAGTGAGTGGAAAGTTGCTCTTGAACTATTTTTTCGAGAATTTTTTCCAGTGCCAGTAGGAGGGAAATAGGTCTATAATTTTTTTAAACAGTGGGGTCGGCATCAGGTTTTTTGAGGATCGGCACCAGAAAAGCCTGTTTCCACCCAGCGGGGAAGGTGCCAGAGCAAAAAGAAGAGTTCCAGATCTGGTTCAGTGGGGCATTGATGTGGGGTGCCAGGAGTTTAAAAAACTGAGCTGGGTCGTTGGGAGATCAGTATTTACACGTTAAACATTTTTGGAGTGAAGCATCGAGAGATATAGGGCAGAAAGTGGTCAAAGTGTCATTGCTGACCAACCCAGCAGTAGGCTCTGGATTAGGCTGTGGGGGGGCAAAGGTGGAAAAAATATCAGGAATTTTGTCCTGAAAGAAATCAGGTAGGCTTGTACACAAGGACATGGTAGGGGGGACTACATTGGTGGTGATGGCTGGCTTGGTAAATTCTTGTAAAATTTTGAAGTGGTGCATTTTAGTTTGTGGAAATATTTTAGGGCAGTTTATATACTGACTTAGCCGCAGGGTCATAGAATAATTTCCAAACATGCTCCAGTTTTTTACAGTGACTTTTCTCAACACGGAGCTCAGGCAAGAACCAAGGGGCTGATGGTCTTTTTCTTGATGAGTTGGTGGATCTGTGGGGGGGCAACACCATCTAGGGCTGAAGTTAGCCAACTGTTAAAGCTTACTGATGATGAGTCCGGTTCCCCTGACAGTTGAAGGTCAGTAGAGGAAAGTGCAGGTATCATGCTATTGCTTGTGGCGTTGTGCCACATCTTCTTTTTTCAGAGTTATGAGGGGTTCTGGGACTGCGGGAAGGCAGTGCCAGACTGAAAGGAATTAAAAAATGATTGGACCAGGTGAGCAGTGAGGGGGGTCTATTTTCAAATTGGGGTTGTTAGTAAAGATCAGGTCTAGCCTATGACCAGCAGAATGCGTAGGGCCATCAACCAGCTGTGTCAGATTGAGGCCTTCAAGGATTTTGACTAATTGACGAGCTTTGGTGCAATTATCATCGTCCATATGTATGTTAAAATCTCCCCGAATCGTAAAATTTGCATGCTTGAGCGAGAGGTCTGGAGCTGCATCGGGCAGTTCTAGCAGGTGACTGGCAGGGGAGTTAGGGGGTCTGTAGACCAAGATCCCGGCCATAACAACGTTGGGGGCCAACATGATACAAAAGAACATGGCTTTTAAGTGCCCCATATTTTCCAGTTTCCTGTGTGATATTTCCCAATTAGCATGAAGGACCACCGCCACTCCTCCTCCAGGTTTATTATCAGCCCTGTTGACCCCAAGGATCCGATAGCCAGCCGGAATGGCTAGAGTGAGGTCAGGGTTAGAGCTGTCTTTGATCCATGTTTTGGTTAGGAACATTAAGTCCCATGAATGGACTTCCAAGGATAGCCAAATATCATCTACGTGGCAAGGAAGGGATCTGCAATTGATCAAGCAGGCCTTTAAGGGGGGGGAGTGAGTCAGAACCCGGACAGAGAGGGCAGGGATTGTAGATGCAACCGGGATTGGTTGCATAGAATCTGCCATAGGCGAGTATTGACAGATATGACATTTTGTTAGAGGGAAAGACCCTAAGCGATCGAGTTTAAAAGTGTGCTCACAGTCCCCAACCTTCATATTTAATAGCTGAACCCTGGACCAGTGGATTTGTCCATCAAGTAAGCCATAGGCAGCATGGCTGGTGCTGGTCGCGGTCTGCACACGGACGGGTGCAGATGGGCCTTTGGTGCGCCCGCTGAGCGCGTCGGCTGCGCGTAGTGAATGGCATTTGGCTTAAGTAGGTACAGCAGCTAGACTGCTGACTGTGAAGCTCCACCCCTCGCCTTCTGACCGGAAGTGAGGAACCTTAGATGCCACCAGCTCCCTCCACGCAATTGGGAACGACCCGTGGTGGACCAGGGAGCGAGCAGAAGGTGCCTGCCTGCTGAAGGGGTGCCAAGTAAGAGCCAAAATGCAAGGTGTTGCGAAGTTAAAAGCAAGAGTGCAAAGGCGCAATTAAAAGTCCTGAAAGCTAAGCAATGCAGTTTTAGAACCAAATTGAAGTGCCTTACTGCTGCGTGCGTCTGCTGCGCGTTGTGAATGGTATTGGGCTTAAGTAGGTACAACAGCTAGACTGCTGGCCATGAAGCTTCGCCCCCCGTCTTTGGACCAGAAGTGAGGAACCTTAGATGCCACCAGCTCCCTCCACGCAAACAGGAACAACCCGTGGAAGACCGGGGAGCGGGGCAGAAGGTGCCTGCCTGCTGAAGGGGTGCCAAGTAAGAGCCAAAGTGCAGGGTGCGGCAAAGTTAAAAGCAAGAGTGCAAAGGCACAATTAAAAGTCCTGAGAGCTAAGCAATGCAGTTTTAGAACCAAATTAAAGTGCCTTACTGCTGCGCCCATCCGCTGATACCAGTTCCCATTAAACATAAAAGCATTGTTTTCCAAAATCAATTGTGACATAGTAATCAACATTTCAGAATGTTCCAAGTGTTCAATTGGTTGTTTGTACAGAAAGTGTCACAATGCAGACAAACTGTGCTGGTGATTAATATTTGTATATAAAGACACTACATTCAAGGTAACAAATGTCATTGTTGTGTCCCATGTGATATCATTAAGGATATTCAATATATCTAGTGTCTCTAATACTAGAAGGCAGGTTGGTCACAAACGGCTGCAAGAATGTATTGACAAATTCAGAGATTTTTTCAATAAGGACCCCAATGCCTGAGATTATTGGTCTCCCTGGTGGGGAGGAAGCATTTTTAAGAATCTTTGCTAGTGCATATGGACAAGGGAATCTCAGTCTATATACTAACAGGCACCTATATTCATTATCATTGAAAGCCTCTGGGCATTCCAGTTTTTTAGTTCTCTATTGATAACTCTAGTGATCTCAAACATAGGATTATGGATAAGCTTCTTTACCAACTGTCAGTGTCAAGCTGTCCCAAAATCTCTGCATCGTAAGTATTTTTATCCATAACCACATTCCAACCTTTTTCAGCTTCTCTTATAATGATTGTATCATCAGAGCTTAGCTGTTTCAGTGTGACACATTCCATATGTGTTAGGTTAGTAATCTGAGGTGACAACGTTTTGTGCATCGTAGTTTCTTCCCACTTATCCAATTCTCTATTGACTATCTCATAGAACACACCAAACATTGTTCTTGCTGGCCAATTGAGGGGTCCATTTAGACTTGGATTTCAACCCACTGTCTACACTAAGATTAGTGCAACATGCCAAATCCTGTTAAACTTCATGAATGGTAACAGGGTCATGTTCACTTTCTGTAATTGATAACAGCATTGTGGTATCACGTACATCTTGGATTGATAAATCTCCCACTATTGTGTCACATGTAGTCTGTTTATTTCTCACAGGACTAGTTGCAAAAAACTCTTTAAGTTTCAGTTGCCTCATAATTTATAAATGTCAATTCTAACATCAGTCATATCACAATTCATAGTCGGGCAAAATTCATACCTTTCTGTACCACTGATAGCATGTCATTCAAAAGGATTTTATTAAATAAATTGATAACTTGAATGTCTGTGTCCAAACTCAAATTCATTGCTGGTTCCTGCTCCATGATCGTGTATGCATTCCTTCTCTTACTCTTTGATTTTCCTCTCCCCCTCTTCCCTCAATTGGTCTTCCTCGAGTATCTTCCCTTAGTCTAGTATTGGTATCATTGTTCCCCATTCTTATTCTTTGTACTTCCCGAAAAAAAGGATTACTAGTTACCATGTTAGATGTTCCCTCTGCCAATCCCTAATCACCACTACTGGAAATGTTACTGGACGATGTGCCCACCAAGTGATGATGGTTTCTTTTCTCCTCATATCAAGTCCTGTTTGACCAAATTATCAAAACGTTTCGCAAAGGTAAAAACTCTGCCATTGACATAGTCCAATTCATCACGTTTTAGTTTGCGTGCCTTTCTTTGCTTTATGTCATCTTCAAATTGATTTAATACACCTTCTAAAATCGTATAGTTTTTCTTTGTTGCCTCCACTAAATTAAGGTAAGACATCTCCTCATTTGGCTTTACATTCCCTTGTGTCACTGCTTTATTGATGGACATACCAGCATCTAAATTCTTGAATAGGACCTCTGCCACCTTGATTTTACCACTTCCTGAACACATATCTAGAATATTAATAACCATGTGGTAATTACACAACCTGCAGCAACCCAAACAATAATATAAAGCAAAAGGCCCCAGTTGGCTCCCCCCATTCTGCAGGAGCCAGTGTTGCTCCCGCCCACAGGGCTGTGCCATCTGGACTGCGAGGAATCTCTTGATCTGTTTCCCTGACCACATCAGTGTGGGCAGGGAAACTGATCAAAAGTCTGCTCTCAGCTGATGGGACCATTTTCAAAGCTCTCGGCTGCTGGGAGCAGACTTTAGGGTAGATTTGGGGTAAAGTTATTGCCATCTGAAAGGAGGAGTTAGGAGGAGAAATATTTTCATTTCTCCTTTCTTTTCCTACTTTCCATGTGTGCTGCATTGTGCAGCACGCATATAAGTGGGAAAGATGTTTTTAACTTGCTTGGCAGACAATTTTTTACAGGAAGGATACCCTTCCTGTCCAAAACCTACGCTGAACTCAAGCACGCACCTTACCGCTATGGTGCTAAGGTGTGTGCCTAGCGCCTGGCAGCTGAAATCAGCAACGGCGCTAGGGGAGGAGAGAGCCATATATCTGTAGAGATGGTCTCCCGTTCCTTCCCTGTCACACAACTCAGTGGACCATTTTTGGCTGCTGCGCTGCGTGACTTTTAAAAAATCTGGCCCTTTGTGTTAGCTTCTGTGTGGTAGGATATTCAAAACTGCTCCATGCCAGAACCCAGGGGATGGCACAGAGAGGGGGCTGTGCAGCCCCCGAACTTTTAAAAAAACTTATCAGCCCCAGGGGATGGAGTCCCTGGAGCCCACCCCCCCCCCCTTTTTGAGAATGTTTTTACCCTGGGAATGGTTTCCCCATGGCTTATAATGGCTTGGGGGCTCGGCAGCCTCCCTTCCCTTAATGAATAAAATCAGCTCTGGGGCTGGGCTCCCTGGGGCTATAATTGAAGAATGTGGCCCCAGCGATCATTTTTGTTGCAATCCTGCAGGAGTCCCACAGTATCGTGGCAAGGGTTGCCTGTTTTTCTGTATTTCGGCCCTACTAGCCCACCCCATGGAGCCTGGGAGAGCAGGGTTTCTCTACCCTACCCCTTTGTATCACTTTTTTTTTAAACTTCAGGACAGGGGACTATGTTCCTGAGCTCTGTAAGGACTGCCAGCTAAATGTTTCTGAGTTTGCTGGCAGTCAGTGAGAGTGGAGTCTGACTCCCATAGAGTGGACCAAACTGCCCAGATATGCAGATATTTCTTACCCTTGATTTCTTAAAAGCTACTGAGCGGATTTGCCCCAAATCACAAAAAGCACAATCTGCTGACTAAGAGCTAGTTTCCTGAGAAATTTGGTGTAATTCCATTCAGCAGTTTTTGCTGTAGTCCTTCTTAAAGAAGTCTATGGGAAATGCATGGGGATTTTGTGTTTTGAGGCCCCCTTTTGTTCTTGGCCCCTGCTTGATGGATCATCCTGAAACTTTCCATGTATAAACTAGTGAAAAAGTAGCACCTTTTGGAAAGTTTCATGGAGATTCAGCAAATAATGATGTGATTTGAGAGGGCAGAAATAATGTCATAGAACAAGTCATGATTGATGTAATATGTGAAGTCATAAGTAGTGTATGGTGGGGGCCGCAAGATATAGTTAGCTCTACTAATTATAACTGGTGAATTTCATTTTTTTTTATTCAAAACGTTAATGTTGCAACTGACATATTTACCTAACCATAACATTATTTTAACCTTTGTTTTTTTAAGTGAATTTCTATGTTTAAAAAAAAAAACAGATACAGATTTTTTTATCAGAACTAACTATAACGCTATTTTATCCTTTGGTTTTTCAGGCAATTTCTAGGATTTTTTATAACGTAAGTAATATTTTATTACCATACATTAAGCTAACCCCCCACAGGCAGCTAATCCCATGTCATGACGCTAACCTCCTGCTATTCTCTCTCCTCCTGTACCTTGTGTGTGGGGGGCCTGCAGGTTCGAGCACACCTTAATGCCTCCCTGGCTGTTCATGGGAGTCATTGCTCCATAGGCTTGAGTACATTCTTGGCATGGTAATTATCCCCTTGGGCCCTAGGCCACTGAGTCATGAACCACCAAAATACAAACAGTAACATCCCCCAGGACCTTCAGGCTGACTCATCATGATTATGGTGATATTTGGGCTGATTCACAGGCACATGACTATGGAGATATTTGGGCTCACTCATAGGAACATGACTATGGGGATAATTGGACTGACTAATAGGCACATGAATATGGTGATATTTGGGCTGACTCGACAGGATTTGCAAACAGTATTTATTTCGCACTCAAACAATGAGGCAGTGCTTGGCTTACACATTGGTTGAAGAGGACTGATCTTCTTCAGCGATCCTGCTCATCTGAATGTCTCCATGACCCAGCCAAGCTTCTTCTGCATCGTGGCACTCCTGTGAATCTCCAAAACTGTGGACAACTCTCCCCTGCAAATCCAGCGATGCAGCGAACACCATCCCTGCAACGCTGCACCAACAAGGAGAAAAGAGAAAACCTGGTTAAGTACCATCCTTAAGGTTAGCACACAAATGGAAAACTTATCCACCAAAGACTTCTTTTTATGATGCTAAAAATAAGAAAACATTGAGACATTGTATGTATTATTTAACAAGCATACCAAGTCAGTGGTATTAGCACCCAGTACCATTCTTATGTGCCACTCTTTATTGTGCTGTAGTCTGTGAATCCAAAAGCACAATTTTGAACCCTGTGGCCAACCCACCCAGAGGCAACACCTTTGCTCACTGCAAACGTGGACGGGGCAGTGCCATTTGGGCTGAGTTTGTAGGTGATTTGGTGCCTTTGTATACTTGGAAGAAATGAAAAGGGAGAACCATGGTCTCTGGTCTCAGACCAAGAGACAACAAGAAAGAAGCCATTCTTCTTGGACAGTCACTACATAAGAGATTGCAGGTCCAATAAATCAATGATGCACTCACCTCCGTCAAGGTCTTCAGATTATTTTTCAATGTGTAATTGTAGAGAAAACACACTGCCCATTTTTAAAGAGGGGGACTTATGTTGTTTTTATTTCCTTCAGAATAACGGACTAAGTCCCTGAATCCTGTAATGGCTGCCAGCAACATTTTCCGATGTTGCTGGCATCCAATCAGAGTGTTCGCTCTAGCTGGAGTCTCACTCCAGCAGTAGCAAGATGGTCCAAGGGAATAAAAGGTGGCTGGGCCAATCAGTGCTCTAATTTTAAACTGACACTCCCGCAAGTAGCTAGATCATCAATTTAAAGCCATGCTGGCCAGATATACAACTATTTTGTAACCTTAATTTCTCAAAAACAGATTAACATCAAATTACAAAAAGCACAACCTGTGGACCAAGAGCTAGCTTCCTGGCAAATTTGGTGTAATTCCGTTAAGCAGTTTTTGTGGTAGGGCTTCTTAGATAATTGTATGAAATACGTATGCAGATTGTGCATTTTGGGACTTTAGAAATTCACTGAAAAAACAGAAGTTACAGGGACATTCTAGTTAGGGTAAGATTTCACTTGTATAAAACCAATGAAGTTCAGCTGTTATAGTTAGCTGAGCTGTGCATAACTTGCGCACCCCCCCCCCCCAAATGCACTGCTTATGACCTCACAGATGACATCTGAAATGACTTCACTAATGACATCATCCACGGAAACTGTTGAATTTTACTGGTTTTGTATAAGTGTAATCTAAGCCTAACTATAACGTTCCCGGTAACCTTTGTTTTTTTTAGTGAATTTCTAAGTTTTTTTTTATGCTACTTCCTAACTATAACATCCCTGTAACCTTTGTTTTTTTGCTGTGAATTTCTAAGGTTTTTTAAATGCTAATTCCTAATGATAACGTCCCTGTAACCTTTGTTTTTTTCCGAGAATTTCTATGGGTTTTTAAGTAGTAGTTGTGTTTGCAGAGTGGTGGAGAAAGAGGGCTGAGCTACTGACCAGCTCGCATGAATCCCACTGTGTAGGACTTACAGGAGGTACCAGGAGGGTTTCTTGGTCCCCAAGGTCCTTCAGGAGTAAAGTGGACTTCATCCCCCAACCAGTAGTGTGCCAGTGGTGGAGAAAGGGGTGCGTTGCCTCCGAAGACCTATTAGCAATCCTGCTGTACGAGACTTACTGGAGGAAACAGGAAAGGTAGTTTATGGTTCTCCCTATGTAAGATAACCCACATGGCACTGCAGAATGTTTCGCTTGGTGGGAGATGTTAATGGTGATTTGTATCCTGTCTTGTTTTTAACCATATTGACAGGCCTTACATTACCCGCACCTCTTGAACCCAAATCGACTAGTAAGCCATGTTGTTTTCACTGGTTTGCCATGTTCAGGGTTGAAACATTTATGCAGGAACTACCTACTGCTGTGTTTTTTCAAGTGTAAGATATTTCATTGAAAAAATATCTATTGATAAATACAATTCCTTATTTATTTCCTTGGGATTTCAGTTAATGTTGTGGACGTGATAATTTCAATGTACTTTGGTTGAGATTGTCTAAATTCTCTGGCATCATATTATTGATGACTAGAGAAACAATGGCAAGGTTTTTCTAGGTGAGATGCCATGAGATTGATGGTGTAGGGGGTACTCCTTTGAGATAAAAGATATCATGTATCATGCATTTAGAAAAAGAAACTCCAAATTAACTCTTTTGTCAATTAAAATAATATGATAGCACACCATTTATAATTCAGAAATATGAAATCAATGCTTCTTAGTAGCTCCTAAGTCAAAGTATGTTTGTGATTTCAAACATACTTGCTTACTATATTGACATAGTGTAGCACTGTAATTCTACTGAATAATATACCACATATTTAATTCAACATGGAGAAAGCTTTATCTAGTCACTCAGCCACTCATCCATCAAATCACACACTAGCCCATTCACTCAGCCATTCATCCATCCAGGCATACACTTAACTAACTCTCCTATTCATCCATCAAGCAGAAATTCAGCCTTCCATTCACCTATGCTCTCACTTACCCAATTATCCGTATATTTATCCTGCCCTAAATTCACCCGTCACCCATCATTCTTTGGTTCATGATTTCTGTCACTCACCTGTTCATTTATGGCCTCACTAGTCCGTTAACCAATCCACAGACCCATTTGCTTATTCTCACAATCATACACAAAAACACACACACACAGATACTCACCAATGAAGGGCTTCGACTTATCAGAAAAGCCATATAAATTTGCATTATCACTACATGTAACCAGTGTTGTTGATGTAATGAACAACATGTGTGAAACTTAGAACATCAATGTCATAGGTGAACAATGACAAGGTGGTGATGCATCTCCCTCCATGTTATTTATTTGTAAAATTTGTATTTGTCTTAAAAATATAAAATGTATTTTATCATGTTGTTAAAGAAAGCACCCAACACAAACAAAACCCTACTAAAACGTTCTTGAATTCTTTTTTACTAGATAAGGGTGTACTTGCCTGGAGTAAAGTAAATTCTGCTCTGGTAGCAGCCCAACTGTGTGCCCACCGTTCAGCTGTTAAGATTATTAAAGTTTATGGCCCGTAAACCTCGTAAAAAACAGAAAGTGAAAAATCATGCTATTACAACAGTGTCAAAAGAGGAACCATCTTTCATGAGGTGAAACAGCTAGTACTCACTCTAAGAAACAGTGATTATTTCAATGCTTGCTGTGTTTAATACATATTATTTTAATACTTTGCATGATTGAATTTTCAATAATGTAGTATACTTTGATCAATGCTTTGAAGAGTGTTCTTGTTTGTTGCTCTAACTGATTTACCCCTAAATATACGCGATGTGCAGAAAGTGTCCATGCTTCAGGAGATGGCATTGCCCTAGTTTTAATCTTAATGTGTGGGTTCTGTCAACTTGCAGCTTTATTTATTTATTTATTTATTTATTTATGTATATATGTATTTGGAAAGTTTCATAAAGCGCGAACATGAGCCTTGCGGGTATTAGAGCCCTGTACACAAGGCGAAAGAATGAATAAACTCCGTACAATGAATATACAATCAAGATCAGGGACCTGGTAGTGGGCTTTATTCTGTGCACGACACCAACAGAAACAAATATGTAAAGAAAAATTGGCTAAGCCAGTAGGTCTGACTTTTATGAGCGAACGCATTCAAAACAGCTTGTTTGCAAGCCTGTGTTTGCATGTGTTGGCCTGTTAAAGCCAGACCTATTGACTTTGCCAAATGAGGTGAGCAGAGCAGTTATCAATGAAGGAATTAGAGAAGATACTTGGACCCTAATCATGGAAGGCTTCTGTTGTTGGAAACCAAGGCCCAGATTTATTAATGGTTTGTGTCGCTGTTGCGTCACTCATGGTGACGATAGGCATCGCAAGCCGTTAAAACAGATTTACTATGCCACGCAGAGCCACTTTGTGCTGCTCTGCGTGACATGGCAAATTTGGAGTAACGCAAGGCAGTGCAAGTCGCAGCCTTGTGTTACTTGAATACTCTGCATTGGGAATGCGTTCTTTGGGTGAAGTGGGGTGTTCCCACGCATCCACCTATTGTTTTTGGTGCATTCCTAGATTTACAGAGACTAATAAACCTGGGAATGCGTCAAAATGCTATGCCTTCCCAGATCAGGCATTATAAGGAGAAATATGTTTCTTTTTCCTCTCTATTCCCTCTTTCTATATGTGCTGTGCAGCATACGTAGAAAGAGGATAATGCTTCTGAGGATTGTTTTTGTGCAAGAAGGTGTCCCTTCCTGTACAAAAACAATCCTGCCTTTAATGCAGGCACCCTTGCACCATGGCGCAAGGATGCCTCCATTACTGCCTGGCAGCCACAAGTGCGACAGCACAGAGAGAGAACAGTAATGCCCCATGTGTCACTAACTAGGGGGCATTCCTGCTCTCTCTATTTGATGCTGTGCAGCAAGTTGTCTTGCTGTTTTGCACTGCACCAAATGCTGATAAATCTGACCCCTGATGTTGACACAAAATTGCTCAAGAACAGGCGCAACTGTGCAGTGCACTGTGTCAGCATAGCATATCAACTGAGGGCATATTTATCAAATATTCACACTATTCAATGCAGCAAGCAACCTTGATGCGCTGCATGAAAGGGAGAGGGCAGGAATGTGCCATATTTAACATTATTTGGTGCACTTCTACCCTCTGCCTGTGCTGGTGCACAAACTGCTGCCTAGCTCCAATGCAGGCGCCCTTCTAGCATAATGCAAAAGTGCCTGCATTGAAAGACAGGATTGTTTTAGTGCAGGACGGGACACCTTCTTGCACAAAAACAACCCTCTGAGATGTTTTCCTTTGTTATGTGTGCCGCAAAATGAGGAAAAATAAGCATATTTCTCATTGTTACGCCTCCACTGTGGAGGAGTAGAATGTTTACGCATTCCTAGGTCTACCACTAATGGTAAATCTAGGAATGAGCCCAAATCCATGGGTGGATGTATGGGAACACCCATGCTCCACTCATGAAATGCCTCCTTGGGCAGAGTAACGCAAGGCAGCAACTTGCTTTGCCTAGCAATACTCACATTTACCAAGTTACGCAGGGCCATGCAAGGTGGCCTTGCTGTGCCTGGCAAATGTCATTCTAGATTTTGAATCACCCTTGAGCCCCCTGGCATTGAGCAAGGGTGACGCAAAACCATGATAACATGCTCCCTGGCTTCTACCCACCAGGCTGTATTTATACAAGGCACACTGATGTAAATGCGGCCAGGCTTTTGTCTCAGCTGATGAGTGATTATTGTTACAGTGCCCCTTACAGTGCTTTCATGAGAGAGAGAGAGAAAGAGAGAGCGAGAGAGAGACAGATCCAACTGGTCAAATCAAGGTCAGCGTGAATAACATATTGACTCCCTATCAACCCTGTGATCCGATTCTTACGTAATGAGCTGGACCAAAGTGACACCACCAGGATGAAGGAAAGACAGCTTCGACACACTGTCCTGTAAGACAATAACTACAGATGCTTCCATTGGCATTTTCCCAAGACCTGGCATGTTGCATCACTAGCACTAAAACCTTCAAAGGTCTACTGTGCACTTGTTCATGTGTTAGTGCGTCTGTTAGTGCATGTTTGTCTTGGTATGTGGGTATGTGTTTTCAAATGTGTCTCGGTATGCATGTGTGTTTGTGGGTCTTTGCACATGTGTAAATCTGCATCTGTTAGTGTATGTATGACCGGACTAGGGTTTCGATGACGTGAGGACGAATTACTGCCACGCAAGATTTGCTATAAGAAACTCCGCATAAGGGAAGTGAAAGACACCCGATTTGAGGAAAGTATTACTCGCATATAACAGAAAGGAGATAACAGCAGTAAGAAATCTTCTCCCTACTAGAGATACAGGTTTAAGGACCGCAGAGGAGTGTTTTAAAGAAAAAAAAACTTAATTATAGTGGGTGAAACACAACACAGGACTCTGACCAGATCCTAGTCTCGTAAAAAACCCTGGCACTAAAAGACCTGTCCCAGAATCCACTTACGGTTATTAAACCAGCCGATAAGGGAGGGGGGATAGTTTTATGGGATACTGATCAATATGATGCAGAAATGATGCGACAACTGGGCAATAAGGATCACTATCGACTTATTACAGAGAACCCCACAACCCGGTTAAAAGCCCAAGTATTACATCTAACTACTGAGGCGATGGATGCCGGATACCTCTGTAAGAAGGAACATGAATATTTGAATTTTACAGAGCAGAAGGTACCCAATATATATGTATTACCTAAAATACATAAAAACAGTACCCAACCCCCAGGGAGACCTATAATTGCATCCTGCGGATCCATTATGGAGCCACTGGCCAAATATATCGATGTTTTCTTAAAACCATTTGTACCAATGACGAAAGCTTATATTAGAGATACGATGGATTTTATTTCCAAGATAGAGCACTCAATGTTCGATGGAGCCCAGCAATTGCTGATCTCCTTCGACATTGAGAGCCTATACACTAACATACCTCAGGACGAAGCTCTAATGGTCATGCAGGCGGTATTTGATCAAAGACCTAGACCTCATTTTGTTCCCACAGAGTTTTTACTTTCCCTAGCCCAGATTTGTCTGAAAAATAATTTCTTCACTTTTAAAAAGTACTTATTTCTACAAATTAAAGGTGTAGGGATGGGTTATTGTTTTGCACCAGAAATTGCCAATCTGGTAATGGACCAATTTGAAATGAGACACGTTTTCCATGCTACGGCCCCCTTCAGGGATCAGACCCTTGGATGGGTCCGCTTCATTGATGACGTGTTTATGATTTGGAAGGGGACGCAGGATCAGTTGTCACAATTTCACACGTGGCTTAATGCCCGGACAACTGATTTAAAGTTCACAATGGTGTCAAGCAACAAACGTATCAATTTTCTAGATGTTTGGATTGTTGACAAGGAAGGCAAGTTGGAGACACATTCTTTGAAGGAGGAGTCGCAGATATGAAGTTATGATTGGATACAGCGCGACAGTATTCTGAGAAGGTCTACATTGACGGATAGATTTCCAGTATACTGCTTGGACTACCTCCTAGTGGTCCGTCCTGAATCAGTGGGAGGACACTAGTGGAATGTACTCTTGGGGTTAGCGTATGTGAACGAGGTGTTGTGTGTTAGGTTTTTTCCTTTAGTCTTAGTACAAATATTTGTATATATATCATGTTATTTTCCTCCTGATTAGATGTCATTATTTATGTAGATTGCTAAAAATGTTTTGATATATTTCAGTTAGATTGACAAACTAGAAAGAGAGTAATTAAATGTGCTCTTTTCAAAAATAAAGTGTGTATTAATTCCTTTATATCATTGCATTTCTGTATACTATTATATACTAGGGGCTTACAGAGGAGGTCATGGTAATAACAGGGGTACCCCAACGCATAGTGTTCCCTAGTGTATGTAGGTGTTTTAACTGTGTTCTAAGTGTCTTTTAGCATAGCGCTGGCTCTAGGACTGGTTAGTCAGTTACCACCAGTATCCATCTGAAAAAGTTGAGGGTACTGGATGATTTTGCATCAAAGACTCTTTCTCCTCCTCTGTTTGTTCTTTCTACACGTCTTCCTTCTTCCGGCACATTTATTTGTCTTTGAGGACTTCTGTAGCTTCTTTCTGCATTTCTGTAGCTTCTTTCTGTGTGTTTTTTCTTCTTTCTTCACATGTCCTATTTCTGTAGGCATAGTTAGAAATTAGCATTTAAAAAACCCTTGAAATTCACTGAAAAAACCATAGGTTTCAGATACGTTATAGTTAGGAATTAGCATTTAAAAAACCTTAGAAATTCACTGAAAAAACCATAGGTTTCAGGGGTGTTATAGTTAGCTGGACATTTCACTCGTACAAAAGCAAAACCATAGAAATTTCCCTGTTATAGTTAGTTCAACTAACTATAACTCGCGCGCCCGCAATGCACTTGTGAGGACGTCACATATTACATCACTCATGACATGGTCAGTGACATCACTCATGACATCACTGATGACATCTCAAATGACATCACTGATGACATCACTAATGACATCATCCTTGTGATACAGTGGCAGACCTCCTCTCACCCTAATATAACCTTTGATACACACATTCTTAAATAGAGACTATCATTGTCAAAAAAAGGAGATAGCAATACCAGTTACAACAAGCTATTTAGTAAATTCAAGATCTACATTCCCATCCACTGCTTTACCAACAGTCATATATAGTCACTCATACATGTGTACTCACTCATCATATGTAATCATACACCTATACATCCTGTTACACATCATCACTGACTCATAGAGCTACTCACACACAGTCACTCATGCTAATAAAGATTCAAACATCCATTTAATTGCATATAACGTTATACACACACGACTACACTTACTTCTACAGAAACGTACACATACTTACTCTCTTAAACAATCACTTATAGAAACACACACCTATTTATACAGGAACTCTTCCAATCTCTCACTCTCACATATACTCACTTATATACACCAATACTCACATATACTAATTTAAATAAATGTAGTAACTTAAAAGACACTATAGAGACACTCATTCACTCACTAACACACCCATACACACACTCATTCACATGTACAGTCCGGGCATACATGCTATGTTCAACACATACAAACACTGTGTCACTCATTCATCTATCTGCGCACTAAGTAATACCCCCACTAAACCATACAGACACTCACACACTCATACTGATACTCAAAAACAAACTAATAACCCATATAGACACTCATGTAGCTACTTACCAACACATGCAGTCACTTATACAAAAAGTGAGAGATTGATAAACATATTTACATATTTAAACATTACTCAGTAACCCATGTATTCACTAAGAGACACTTAATCAGTCCGTTATACAAACAATTTTGCCAAAAAAAAGCTTTAAAAACACATATATCCCCATTTATTCTTTCATCAACCTTGAGATATACTTATAAAAAACAAATTTAAATTTCAGTAAAACATTCATTCACTGGATGATGTCATCAGTGATGTCATCAGTGATGTCATTTGAGATGTCATCAGTGATGTCATGAGTGATATCACTGACCATGCCATGAGTGATGTAATATGTGACGTTATCACAAGTGCATTGTGGGCGCGCGAGTTATAGTTAGCTGAACTAACTATAATGGGGGAATTTCTATGGTTTTGTACAAGTAAAATGTCCAGCTAACTATAACACCCCTGAAACCTATGGTTTTTTCAGTGAATTTCTAAGGTTTTTTAACTGCTAATTCCTAACTATAACGTGTCTGAAACCTATGGTTTTTTCAGTGATATGGTATATGAAAGTGTTCTATGAGTATAGACAGTCACATGTCTATTTTTAACTGTGATGTTTGTTAACAACTTTTAATATCTACTTTATAATTGATATGGTCCTATTTAGTATTGTGTATGTTCTAACATATGGGCTTTAGTTTTTGCTGGGAACATAGAGATCCAGTTTGAATTTAACTTTCCACCAAGGGAACCTTCTTTCTACCTGTCAGTAGTACCCTAATCCCCTGGTCTGGTACAAGGGGGCCCACTCTTACTTTTTTTAACAAATATGTGTCCATATATGTGTGTATGGGTATTTCTGTGTGGTGATGTGTGTTATGTTATGTTAAAAAGACTTATATTGTGCACATCTACCTGCAGGTGTCTTGGCATTTGCTGAACATGAACTTGCTGAGACGGAGACTTTCAGTTGTTGAACAACCTTGTCTTTAGCTCTTTCCTAAAGGTGAGCAGGGGGGAGTTGGCAATACGATGAGAAGGTAGGTTATTCCAGAGCCTAGCCGTGCTATTAACAAAGCTCCTTCCTACCGAGTTCCCTTCCCTAAATTTAGTAGTGGCGACCATTCTGGTACCAGCCAAACGGAGGTGCCGGTTGATGGTGTACCAGTTAAAATGTTTCCATAAAAATTCTACCCCTGCCTTATGTAGTGCTTTGTGCGCTACACAGAGCGCTTTGAAATTGATTAGCTTCTGGACCGGGAGCCAGTGTAGGTTTTGAATACCTAAGGAGATTCAATGAAATTTAGGAAGATTCAAAATCAATCTGGCTGCTGCATTTTGAAGTGATTGAGGCTTTCTAATGAGTTTTTCCTGAAGGTTCATGTACAATCAATTGCAGTAGTCTAGTTTTAAGAAAACTAATGCTGAGACCACAGTTTTTCTGGTGTTGTTGGTAATAAAAGGAAGGATTTTTCTTAACATTCTAATTGTGTGGAATGAGGAGGAGACTACATTAGATACTTGGGCTTCATATTTGAGCTTATCATCAATAATGAAGCCCAATATTTTGGCTTTCGTCACGGGTAACGGAGGCAGACCCAGGCTGTCAGGCCATCATGCAGGGGACCATGCAGGAAAGAGATTGCTGAAGAGTATTACCTCAATTTTACCTGAGTTAAGTTTTAAACAATGCTTACTCATCCAGAAGCTTATGGCAACCATACAATCATGTAATGTTGATGAATCTGAAGAGTCTTTAGCCACTGCTGATATTACCAACTGAGTGTCATCAGCATAGGAGGTAGGACTTATGTTGAAACTTTTGATCAAGGAGGCTAATTCAGAAACATATAGATTAAAAACGGTTGGGCTCAGCAAAGAACCCTGAGGAACCCCGCAAGGCAGTGTGAAAGGTAAGGAGTTATAATGGCTTAAAGTTAGAATTTGAGCTCTTTCAGAGAGGAAGGATGAAAGTAGTGTGAGGGCCTTTTCTTTTACTCCTATGGCATTCAAATGGTGGATCAGAAACTCATGTTCTACTGTGTCAAATGCCACAGATAGGTCCAATAGAATGAGGGCTACTGATCCCTCAGTATTCAGTGAAGTTCTTATTTCCTCTATAGTTTTTATCAAGGCATTTTCAGTTCTGTGGTCTGCTCTAAACCCGAACTGACAAGGGTCTAACTGATGATTGTCAAGGATGAATTTTGATAGTTCTGCATTGATAATCTTTTCAGCGATTTTCGCTGGCAGAGGAAGTCTGGAGATGGGAGGGTAGTTGGCGGGGTCCTTAATGTCATGTGTGTGTGTATTACATCAGATATTTGTGTGTTTGACCTGTTATGGTGTAACATGGTTGGCTAGAACTATGAACAATGTTAACATATCCGTTTAATTTGAGATCACACTTTACAAGGCAACCAGCAAATGTGAGTCAAATGTAAATGCTAAGTGTGGGATTTTGGTCGAATTTCAAGATTTACAGCAAATGCAAAGCTATCTGCTTTACTTTGAAGATTGAACTGCCCTACTGCATGTTTCTGCTCAGCTTTCACTTTCATGTGGGTAGATAGGGCATTAGCTAGAGAACATATCTACACAATTACAATCATTCTCTCATACTATCTTTCTCTCACATACACAAACACACACACACCTTCAATCGCTCTTCATTACACAGTCGAAATAATGCAAGCACACACATGCATGTACAAACTCAGATTAACACTTAACACTCCGTCTCTGTTGCACACACACAAGCACTCATATGCACGTTGCTCTTCCTCACACACTGACATGCACGCACACACTGACATGTACAAACTCATCACACTCTTGTGGTTTGTCTCTCTCACACTCACCTACACATTACAAACATTTGCACCCTCTCCTTCCAATAGCATGCATGCATATCTCATGTCAGGTTATAAGTATTTTATCATCCGATTGTCATGACTGAACTCCTTCGCCATTTGTTAAACTTGTCAAAAATCTGACTATTTGGAAAGGAAGCGTTTAATGTAGGGGTGGGCGGAATTTGCATAATCGCATTATGCAAATCTTTGCGAAAATGTCAAAAATCTCCGCAAACACGTGGAAATATCGCGAAGACGCGACAGTGCTTGTCCCCTCTCTTCGCGATGGCTTTTGCGTGATCGTGTTGGAAATGTGTCGCCAACTTGCCCATGCGGTCGCTAATGGGCACGGCCATCTTGTTTTCACTTGTCCGGCCTGTTCACCATGCTATTTCCTGTTCCGGGTAGCGCAATGCATGCTCGCACCCGGTCGCGAGAAGTATTTCCTGTTTGGGAATGTGTATTACGTGTTCGCGACACTTTCTGCGTGCTCGGGGGGAAAATATTGCGCGAACTTGCCCATGCGTTCGCAATGGGTGCGGCCATCTTGTTTTTCACTCTATTGCTATGTTTCTGGGGCCTGCTTTTCAATCCTCCCTCTATTTTTTCAATCCTTTGTTTCTGAAAACTTTTTGGGGATCTTTTTTATTTATTATCTCTCTCTCTATTTTCCTGATTCTATATTTTTTGTTTTTGTCTACTTTTTGTGTGTTTTGTAACTACTTTTTTCACTCTTTTTCTATTACCTGCTTTTTCATTTCTTTTACTTACTTTTTTAATTTTTACCTTTTCTTTTTGGCCCCCCGCCTACCCCAGAACCATTATGTCAATCGACAATGACTCAATGTGGGTTTCATTTGGGGAACAAATACAGTTAAGCAAAATTGAATTGCTAAGGATTAAATCAGCATAGGGAGAAACACAGGGAGACATATATATGTAGGATTTTCTGTATTTGAAGTAATTTAAAACATGTTGGACATATTAACCAGTATATGTATAATCACATGAACAAGAACACTGCGTTACACTAATGGAAATGTATAGGATACTGTGCACAAGTGCTCGTGAAAATTGTGACGGCGCAAGTGACACGTGAAGTGGTATATACAGCGGTAGAGTAGGGCGCAACAAGGAACAAAGTGGTAAAACAAGTATCACATATTTAGGACATCCAGGCAGTCAATGATGAGCAATTTACGAAAGACAGTAAATAGGATGTCCATAACATGGGGGCACCAGAAGTTACGCTGGTGAAGTTGACGGTGTTTCGGCCTGTGGAAATCTAGGCCATCATCAGGATTGGTTACATACAATTTAATGCAGTGCTAAGGATGAGAGGAAACGTATCTCAAGATGGTGTGGACCATGGGAAAGACAGAAGAGATGTCAAGTCAAAAAGGAAAGAGGACGCTTATATCTATGGTCGTTAGCGGAGTTCTAAAGGAAGGCAGTGACTGGCGGAAGACGATGAGTGTCAAGGTCACTGGTTAAAGGAATGAAACAACGGTGACCTGCGGTGGTAATGAAGGAGGTGATGAGTGCCTACATAACCGGGCGAGGCCTGGTGTGAAGAGGAGGATGACAGTGGCTGAGGAGCCGTAGGGCGAAGTGACGAAGAACGAAAGGGCGTGGGGAGGGAAGGGAAGTGAGTGTGAGCGGGAGGGAGGAAGGCTCAGGGAAGTGCAAAAGGACAAGCAACTCATGGGAGCATGTGAGGGGGCGTGACGCGCAAAAGGAAAAGAACTGGGAGGCGTGAAAGCTACGGGGATGAACCAGGCGGTAGGGTAGAAGGGCAGCCGGGGGGGAGGGCATGGGGCACACGAGAGAGGGTTGTCAATCTGAAACAGAACTTACTGAGGTGGAAACCGGCAGCGGAGTCAAAACCGGGAGCCGCAAGGTCGACACGGCCACTAAAGAAATGTACGTCCCGTGTGGACAGATGGAAGCTAGAAAAGGAAAAAAGGGGGGGAAAGGTAAGGGAAGAAGAGGAATGATCGGAGGACCGGGAAGCAGTGAAGGAAACATACTGCAGTGGGGCAGGGGTCCGGAGCCCAGTCAATGAGTAATTTGGACAGGAAAAAGGAGAGGGAAGGTCAGGACCGAGGCCCGGGAGTGATGGGGAGTGGAATTATTGGGAAAAATAGGGGTCACATTACAGAGGTACTTACGAGTTAAGATGCAGGAATGAATCGCAGAACGGAGGATCGTGACGTGCACCGGGCCGGCGTTAGTCCGGCGGGATCTGCAAGCTACGGGCCAGGGGACGTAGACTTAGTGTCGGGTAGGTCACATGAGGGGAAAGGAGAACGACTAGAACGTGTGAGGTGAAAGGCGCCAAAGGAGTGGCGAAGGAAAGAAAAAGAAAAAAGACTAAAGCGATTGATGCAAATCACAGAGACAGTTAGCGAGAAGAATTTATTTTTTTGATAAAGTAACATGAAGAATGGATACAGTGACAATTCAATTGACATAATAACACAAATAAACATTTGTACATTGGAGATGAAAAATTGTGTTTCTAAATAGATGTACATTAGGGTCTAAACAGACCAAGGAGCTTAAAAGGACAACCATTAATTACCCAGGCAAGGGAGGGTGCTGGAAGAGGGAACGGAGAAGGGTGAATGGTACAATTGGAAGAGGAAAGGAAGGGAAGAAGGGGGGTGGGAGGAGAGAGATGAGAGAACTTAATGGTTGCATGTGGGTGATGCCCAAGGATGGAAGGCATCACGATAAGACAGCAGTCCTTGGTAAGCAGGGTAGACAGCTAAAGTGGAATGGGCCAAATGTTTTAGGATTGTGTGATATTCCATTCATCAAGAGTGTTCAAGCCCCGTTCAATGGTGTTACAATGGGCTATCCAGCGACATTCACACCTGGTCAAAAGTCTTTGGACATTGCCACCTCTTGGTTTTGACGGTTGATCAATCACCATCCAGGTGAAGTCAGATTCATTGTGGTTTTTTTCTTTGAAATGTGAGACTAGGGGTGCTGTTAGAACCTCACATCTGATACGGCTCCGATGTTGTAGAATGCGGTCCTTGACCATTTGGGTGGTTTGTCCTATGTACAGCATGTTACAAGGGCATTTTATAGAGTAAATCACATTCTGGGATCTGCAATTGGTGAGAGAATGTAGATCAAGTTTTAGTCCGTTGTGTTCAAAGGTTTGAGTGTTTGTCGTGGTGGAACAAGCTGAACATCTCTGGCATTTGCAATGTCCCAACAGAGGCGGGAGCTTCCATGTGCTCCAGACAGTTTCATCCCTGGTGATGGATTGAGGCCAAGTGATGGCGTGTACCAAATGGTCAGATATGTTTTTTCCTCTGCGGTAGGAAAATAGAGGAGGTTCGTTGAAGATGGCGAGAGGGGCCAGGATATTCCAGTGTGATTTGATAATTTTGGACAGCTTGTTACTGGAAGGAGAAAAAGTGGAGACAAAAGGGATCCAAGTAGTAGGCCTTTTTTCTTTGGGGTTGAGTAAGGTCTCCCGGTGGTTGTACCAAGCTCGTTTTCTTGCCCTAGTGACCAATTTCTTAGGATACCCATGGGCGATGAGTTTGGAGGTTAATATTGCGGCCTCCCTGAAGAAATCCCTGTGCCATTTACAATTGCGTCGAATCCGTAGGAATTGGCCAAATGGAAGTCCATCTCGAAGGCCTCAGGATGGTAGCTAGAATAAAGGAGTAGAGTGTTACGTTACGTTGGTTTTCTGTAGAGTGTAGTCCCAATTTTTTGGTCTTCAACCCATAGTGTGAGGTCTAGAAATGGGAGGTCCTCTTCTTTGGGGTCGATGGTAAATTTCAGATGTTGTTGGCAGTTGTGCAACCAATCAACAAATCGTAGCAGAGTAACTTTGTCGCCTGTCCAAATGAGCAAGATGTCGTCTATGTATCGACGCCAGAATGTGATGTTACTCCTAAAAGGATTGAGGTTGGTAAGGAATAATGTGCTTTCCAGGTGAACACAGAGAATCGCAAAGTTAGGGGCAAAGCACGCGCCCATAGAAACTCCTTTGATCTGTAAATAGTAGGTATCTTTATACAGGAAGTAATTGTTCTCTAAGGCAATTTCCAGGAGGGACATCACAAAGTCAGTGGGTATCCTCGTGGGAAGTGGTCGAGTAATGAGGATTCCTCTTATGACTTCAAGACCTGCAGATGGAGCCACATCCTGACACAATAGGTCTACCCGGAATGTTCTGTTGATTTTTGTGTATCTTAGGTAAGACGTAGAGTACAGGGGTACGAGGGTTACTGTTGTTAAGAAATATGGCCTCTTTGTTCCACCGCAGTAAGTTCTGTTTCAGATTGACAACCCTCTCTCTTGCGCCCCGCGCCCTCCCCCCCGGCCGCCCTTCTCCCCTATCGCCTGGTTCATCCCCCATAGCTTGCTTGTCTCCCAGTTATTTTCCTTTTGCGCATCATGCCCCCTCACATGCCCCCATGAGTTGCTCGTCCTTTGGCACTACCCTGAGCCTTCCTCCCTCCCACTCACACTCACACTCACTTCCCTTCCCTCCCCATGCCCTTTCGTTCTTCGTCACTTTGCCCTACAGCACACCAGGTCTTGCCCGGTTATGTAGGCACTCATCGCCTCCTTCATTGCCACCGCAGGTCACCGTTGTTTCATTCCTTTAACCAGTGACCTTGACACTCATCGTCTTCCGACAGTCACTGCCTTCCTTTAGAACTATCGCTAACGAACATAGATATAAGCGTCCTCTTTCCTTTTTGACTTGACCTCTCTTCTGTCTTTCCCATGTTCCACACCATCTTGAAATATGTTTCCTCTCATCCTTAGCACTGCATTAAATTGTATTTAACCAGTCCTGATGATGGCCTAGTTTTCCACAGGCCGAAACGCCGTCGACTTTAACAGCGTAACTTCTGGCGCCCCCTTGTTATGGACGTCCTATTTACTGTCTTTCGTAAATTGCTCATCATTGACTGCCTGGATGTCCTAAATATGTGATACTTGTTTTACCACTTTGTTCCTTGTTGCACCCTACTCCACCGCTGTATGCACCACTTCACGTGTCACTTGCGCCGTCACAATTTTCACGAGCGCTTGTGCACAGTACCCTATCGGTTACATTTCCATTAATGTAACGCTGTGCTTCTTGTTCATGTGATTGTTTATAAACTGGTTAATATGTCCAACATGTTTTAAATGACTTCAAATACAGAAAATCCTACATATATATGTCTCCCTGTGTTTCTCCCTATGCTGATTTAATCCTTAGCAACTCAATTTTACTTAACTGTATTTGTTCCCCAAATGAAACCCACATTGAGACTTTGTCGTTCGATATAATGTACCGCCCCAGTCTCGCTGTGGTTTACAGGCTACCTCCTGTGGTCTGATATTGTTTACCCCAGAACCATGGCAAAGGGCCACAGCAGGGCTCATCATCGCAGCCAGAGCCGCTACCGCCTTCCTTGCGGAAGGCGGCACCCACAAGGGGTGCAGGCATGGGCCTTATTTGGGGAGGTGGAGTTGGCCGCACTGTGTTTTTTTTGTGCAGCGCCATCTTCCCTTAACCCTGGCAGCAGGCGGCAGGCCTGGGTCCGGGTACGGGTTCCAGGAGCGTCGGCAGCGGTGGGGAATGGTGCGCCGGGCAGTGTTTCGCTGCTCTGAAGTCCGGCGCAGCCAGAACCAGTTGACGCACCGGTGGTCCAATATCCTGGACCGGGAGCAGGACCTGTTCTGTTCTTGTGCTCTGTGTTATATATTGCGAATATATTTTGCTTCGACCAGCTAGAATTCTGCTGCTTACATTACAGGTAAATTATGTTTAAAAGTCTTCTGTGATTGTTATGACACACGTGCTCTGCGCTGCTAATCTTGTTATTTGCAACTTTGAGTTTGCGCTCGTTTTGCGTGATTATGTAAGAGTTTATTTTAGAGAACTTAATTTAGGTAATGCTAGAGTGACTCCAGTCCTTCATTTGTCCTGTCACTAAGAGATAGGGGTGGATTGATACTTAGGTTTAGTTACTTATTATGAGTTTGTAATTTTTTAGTGGTCTGCGTATCACCCCCTCTGTTATGTCATGTGCTGCTGAGTGCTGCTAGTGCTTACCCCAGTCCTTAGTAGAACCTTTTGTAGTTTGTTCAGTGAGTGGTAATAGGCTTAGCACTAGCAGAACATCAGCATCAACCAACCAACAATTTGGTGTATGCAAAAATGTAGGCATGTGTCCTCCATTTATGCATTTTTGAGGACTAAAAGAAGTGGAAATGCTTACTTAATGTACAATTGGCATGCCTGGAATAGGTGGGCTAGGTCAGATGGTACGTACTACTTAAGCTTAGTTAGTATTCTGGAATCAGAATGGGACACTGGATTAGTGTTGATAAATAATAACTAGTCGTTCCGCGAATCCCCCAATACTACTTGTTGACCAGATTAGATAGGTCAATTTTATTGCAATTGTTGTTTACATAAATGTTTTTTGACCGTCTTTTTTATAAATATTTTATTTATTTCACACCAATCATCAATGTTTGTCTCTTTCTTTTTTATATCTTTCATGATCAGCAACCAGGGGCAAGAAGACGGGGGCAGAGTCGGCGGGAGCAGTTCAACACCAAGGACAGGAGGACCAGAACGAGGGCTCTTCTGCTGGCCCCAGTAAGTCTTCCTGTTTTTAATATGAATAATTCTTATTCATTAACTTTTACTGCACCGTATTTTTTCCAAACTATTGTTTCCGTTCCCTAATGCTATTTTTTACCAACAATTATCCTTTGATCTAGACTATCTGTTTCTAAATTCTTGTTATCCCTGCCTCTAACTGCCTCTGCTATGACTCTCTGTACTACTACTATTAGTCTGTCTGTAGCTAAGCTTGCCCAGTTGGCCACTCTTTATTTAAAAGGTTTTAAATAAAACTCAGATTCACCAGTAGCTCTAGCCATTGAGTCCAGTCATTTGGGTTGTCCTCTTGTACTCCTTCTAGTCTTCTTAATCCTGAGGATTTATTAATCTTGATGTTTTTCGACAATTCCCACCAACAAAATGCCCAACCAGATTTTACTATTTTGATAGGATAGGACATACTACTACTGTTGTAGGGATTTTGCACATACAGAACTTTGCACAAGAAAATAGGATGTTGGTGATGGGAGGTTGGACCTTCCTCACACCTCAATCAGAACAGAACCCACCACAATCCCCTGCCCGACTAGTTATAGTAGTGTTTCATTACTATTAGCTCTACGAACCCCCCCCAAGATAACCAATGAGTAGACAACCCAGAACATAACCCTCCCGACCTCTCAGTCGTGGAAGCAATGCACATGCACACCCTTCCTTTCGCTCGCTCACTCGTGTAAGTCCATCCACACCAAATGCCACCGAGTCTATGTAAGTTCAAAAGTTTTATTTGCAACTGACAAGCAAGTACGTTGTTCTATAATGCAGCACCAACAGCAAAATGCATAAGATTAAAACTATAAACATTGTTACACTTAGTTTCACTTACAACAACTACAAGTCCATAGAACGAAGAGACAAAAATGCAAAATCATGATAACTGAACAGTGGTGGAAGCACCACCATCCCCTTGGTAGGAATATAGTTTATATAAAATTGTAAATGAAGATCACTGAGCGAATTCTGTGGACCCCTCACCTTAGAAGAATCTAGTACTGGTTACATCATAAGCTCTGCAAAGCTCTGGTTCGTAGAAGGGAATCTTCCTTCTGTTATGAGAAAAATGGTGCGCGTTAGTATATTGCAAGCATTTCTCAGTCGTGCCAAAAAGTGTAGCATTTTTATGGATACGCAATATGGACTAACACCAGAACTCCATAACAAAGTGGCTTGTTTTGTTTGACCTTGTACGCAGCACTTAGACAGTAGCAGTATGAGCTCATGTGGGCTCAAAGGTGTCTTTATACAACAAGCTGCTAGGTAACGACATGTATGCAAAAACAAAAGACACAAAGGTAAAATGGTTGCATGGCTCGGGCTAACTAAGCAAAGACTAGAATGACCCTAGGGACCATATAACTAATAGTGTCTACTCTACTACTACCTGATTTGTACTAGTGACGTATGATGTATATATATGTATTACAATAAACTAATTTTTCAATCTTGCTAGTGAAAAATAGGGAGAGGTGTAATTGACACCTAAAAAATGTGTAATGTTTTTTCAAGGCGCACTACCAGTGACCAGCAGCGAAGGCGACACGGCTGCTGACGGAGGAGAGGATGCAGCAGTTGCAGGAGGAGCTGCAGGGGGTGAGCCAGCTGCAGTGGCGGGTGGTGGTAAGTTAGATTCCTAATCCTTACTTATTGACATTACACTCACTGCAAGGGTGTACTGTATACTGTACAGTTGAGACTTACTAAGTAAGAAGTTGTTGTGAACGGTTGAAGACACCCTTTACTTAGCATTAGTAAAAGCATTAGCGGCGGGAGTGTTGAGTAATCAATGGCCTCTTCGATCTGATTTCAACTCAGGTGTGAAAGTTTTATGGTGAAGACTAAAAGTCAGATCAGATGACCTTGATGGATGGGTTGAACGAAAAGGGAAAGAAGAGTGGAAGGAAGAAGGACGGGCGAGATTTAATATTTATGACTGGCAGAGAATGATACGTGGGATGCATGCATGCATAGGTGGCTGATATGAATCAGATCCATGGTTGGTTGAATGCCTGAAACTCCCACAAATGTTAAGTCCAAGAAAGTGGGAGGCTAGATACATACCACAAATGTTATGTACTGTGCTTGCTAGTGCTACCGTGCCACTATGTGTAGAATTAATTTGTCTTACTGCTTTGCTAAGAGTATATTTTACAGTAGCTACTCCTTCCAAGGGGAAACCTGACAGGAAGGAAATGGCTGTAGTCTAAAAACAGAGCCTCCTTGTCATTAATACGAAGCAATCAATGCCTAACAATCAAACATACCTTTCACACTGCAATGACGATAATGGACAGCACAGATGTGGTCACAATAATTGAGAGAAAAAATTGTTAAATCAAGATAATTTATTATCAATTTCATACATAAGAAAACTGTAAACACAGTATTATATATTGTCATATGGCTATTTAAGGAAGCAATGACAGTATGAACATATCAGTACACAATAAAAAACATCATCAAAGAAAACACAATATATCATAAAATGTAAGGTTAGGGACACCATAAAAAGGACAAAAATAGTCCTATTGACAGAGGAAAATCACCAAACCAACAATTCATTAATCGTGACCCTAGTCAATGTTACTTCCCAATGAATATGTCACAAAGAATTATAATCACAGATTTTGTGTGGTTTCCTCGTATTAGAGCATCGACGCGTTTCGGTGGGCTATTAGTTCTCGGCCAACACCTTCATCAGGAAAGATTAACATAAAGTCCCAATTGTAGTTACATTAAAATCAACAGTCTGAAAAAGACATAACAAAACAAATTTTAAGTCACTTATAGAATCTATTTGTTCTCTCAATACATAGACACACATACGGCTGTCCAACAAATACACAATTGCACCAAACAGATCAACAGCCATGCAAGTATAGTATGTAGTTCTTTTTTAGAATGTTTTCTTGGAAACCCAGATTAGCTTAATTTTAGAAATGCCTACTACTTTGTCTATAAAATCTGTAGTGGCGCTGAGTAAGAATCCTTACAAAAGCGTTTTATCAATTGGGTATCCATATACTAAGCATTAGCTTTAGTACCGTTACTTGTATTCTATAACACATTGTGATTCATTTACATTCATAAAGGACCAGCTACCTTATTGGCATAGGAGGCTGTGTCCATGCAAGTATCGCCGCTGAGTCCGTCTCCCTCAATCGGCGGTTAAAAATGAGTCAATCACGGTGATTATATGAGAACCTAGTAAGTGAAGACATCACAACTTCTAATATTCAGTTTTGAACAGAGATCACACTATAAGGAAAGATTATTTCCACTGAGAATTACCTTAGATGTATCTCCAACGAGTCTAAAAAGACTTCACGACACAGAAGATTCTTTAATTGGGTAATATCCTTATATCTCTCACATAAGCGGTTTAGCACCTATTTAATGAGAATGAATTCCAAGTTAAGTTGGTACATTATCATATATGTTATAGGTAGGTCTTTAGCATACTAATTAAATCTCACAGGACTATAATGAGAGATTCTTTCAAATTCCTAGTCCTAAAAAAGCCGAACGCTTTTTGATTATTTCAGAGAGTTAGGCATTCATATTTGGCTATTTCACGGGTAATTTTATTACTACCCCAACTTAGTCAGAAACCACCATGTTATCTAGGCTTAATGTGTCTCTCACTCCATAGGACTTCATATCAATAGTGTCTAGTAATCTATCAGATACGCTTAACAGCGTTTGCTTTAAGGAAAAAGTTTTTTTCATTTTTTTAATTTACCTTAGGCCGCTTTCTTCTATTTATTCCCTGCTGCACCATCCAACGTTCGTGAAAATTATGTATTCATGCTAGGGTTCAATGCGCGGTAACAGCACTATGGGAAAAACAGTTATGTTTCAGTTTGAATGGAAATATACCTTGCTATAGCGAAACAGATTTTAGCCCTTACTAGAAATTATGACTCGGGCTACCTCTTATCAAAGTTGACCGCCGTCTTATTATTATAATGCGTGCAAACAACCCTCTGTGTTAATACAACCAAACTTAATTGGAACTCGAGGGATAATTATGCTATATTGCTCTTAACGAGAACATTACTTCCAAGATATCACATTACCTACTCCGGCCAAACCTTCGTAACTATCACCGCCATATTAGAGGTGTCAAAACAAGGATTCAAAGCCCTATACTTAAAGCGGGCGCTTTTTATTAGAAACACAAGCGCTTAGGAAGGACCAATAGACCTGCACAAACCGCCATTTAAGTGAAAAAGTTTATTAACATTGCTCATTTACCTTTAAAAAATTCCGCTCCCTGCTTCACCATCAAAAGTGGTTGAAATTTATATTAAAGCCAGGGTTTGATGCACAATGACGGCACTACGGAGAGAACAATAAAGTTTCAGTTCGAATCAAAATGATCTCTACTTTAGTAAAACAGACTAACTCTCATCAAAGCTTACCTCCGTTCGCCTATTCCGGTGTATAAAAACAGCCTTCTGTGCCACTACAGCTAAACTTCATTACAGCTCGAAGGCTATATATACGATATGACTCTTGACGGAAACAGGTGAAAGTAGGAACACTGCTTCCGGGGCAACACGGACAGAACGTCCACTCTGCTCAATTCGCCGCGAACGTCGCCGCCATCTTGGAAGTATCAAAAAAAGGTTTCAATTCCCTATTTATATCCAGAATAATCTCTCAACCACAACGAAACAAAGACCGATAGGCCTTTAAACGCCATCATTTTGAAATAAAGGAGTATACTCCTATCGAAGATTATTATTATTTGTTTCTTGGTATATGCCTGCTACTATTTCGGTCAAAGAACAACACCATATGATACACGAGAGATGTTAACATGGTTAATCCTTGATCCCTCATATCTAAAGGATCATACTAGTGTGGAAGACATATCCACCGAGTTATATTGAGTCATAATTTAATAATTTTACGGGGACTTGAACTCTATGAAAGAGCCAAAACAAAATGTGTCTTGGTTACTATTGAGTTCCTTCCTGTCTGCTTGAAGACAACCTGTACCAAAAATTCAGTTCATTTGACATGAAAATGAATATTGCATGTGCCATTGGGCCTATGCTCTTGGCTCTGAGATGGTATAATAACGATAACATCTCAGAGCCAAGAGCATAGGCCCAATAGGCTCAATATAACTCGGTGGATATGTCTTCCACACTAGTATGATCCTTTAGATATGAGGGATCAAGGATTAACCATGTTAACATCTCTCGTGTATCATATGGTGTTGTTCTTTGACCGAAATAGTAGCAGGCATATACCAAGAAACAAATAATAATAATCTTCACTAGGAGTATACTCCTTTATTTCAAAATGATGGCGTTTAAAGGCCTATCGGTCTTTGTTTCGTTGTGGTTGAGAGATTATTCTGGTTATAAATAGGGAATTGAAACCTTTTTTTGATACTTCCAAGATGGCTGCGACGTTCGCGGCGAATTGAGCAGAGTGGACGTTCTGTCCGTGTTGCCCCGGAAGCAGTGTTCCTACTTTCACCTGTTTCCGTCAAGAGTCATATCGTATATATAGCCTTCGAGCTGTAATGAAGTTTAGCTGTAGTGGCACAGAAGGCTGTTTTTATACACCGGAATAGGCGAACGGAGGTAAGCTTTGATGAGAGTTAGTCTGTTTTACTAAAGTAGAGATCATTTTGATTCGAACTGAAACTTTATTGTTCTCTCCGTAGTGCCGTCATTGTGCATCAAACCCTGGCTTTAATATAAATTTCAACCACTTTTGATGGTGAAGCAGGGAGCGGAATTTTTTAAAGGTAAATGAGCAATGTTAATAAACTTTTTCACTTAAATGGCGGTTTGTGCAGGTCTATTGGTCCTTCCTAAGCGCTTGTGTTTCTAATAAAAAGCGCCCGCTTTAAGTATAGGGCTTTGAATCCTTGTTTTGACACCTCTAATATGGCGGTGATAGTTACGAAGGTTTGGCCGGAGTAGGTAATGTGATATCTTGGAAGTAATGTTCTCGTTAAGAGCAATATAGCATAATTATCCCTCGAGTTCCAATTAAGTTTGGTTGTATTAACACAGAGGGTTGTTTGCACGCATTATAATAATAGGACGGCGGTCAACTTTGATAAGAGGTAGCCCGAGTCATAATTTCTAGTAAGGGCTAAAATCTGTTTCGCTATAGCAAGGTATATTTCCATTCAAACTGAAACATAACTGTTTTTCCCATAGTGCTGTTACCGCGCATTGAACCCTAGCATGAATACATAATTTTCACGAACGTTGGATGGTGCAGCAGGGAATAAATAGAAGAAAGCGGCCTAAGGTAAATTAAAAAAATGAAAAAAACTTTTTCCTTAAAGCAAACGCTGTTAAGCGTATCTGATAGATTACTAGACACTATTGATATGAAGTCCTATGGAGTGAGAGACACATTAAGCCTAGATAACATGGTGGTTTCTGACTAAGTTGGGGTAGTAATAAAATTACCCGTGAAATAGCCAAATATGAATGCCTAACTCTCTGAAATAATCAAAAAGCGTTCGGCTTTTTTAGGACTAGGAATTTGAAAGAATCTCTCATTATAGTCCTGTGAGATTTAATTAGTATGCTAAAGACCTACCTATAACATATATGATAATGTACCAACTTAACTTGGAATTCATTCTCATTAAATAGGTGCTAAACCGCTTATGTGAGAGATATAAGGATATTACCCAATTAAAGAATCTTCTGTGTCGTGAAGTCTTTTTAGACTCGTTGGAGATACATCTAAGGTAATTCTCAGTGGAAATAATCTTTCCTTATAGTGTGATCTCTGTTCAAAACTGAATATTAGAAGTTGTGATGTCTTCACTTACTAGGTTCTCATATAATCACCGTGATTGACTCATTTTTAACCGCCGATTGAGGGAGACGGACTCAGCGGCGATACTTGCATGGACACAGCCTCCTATGCCAATAAGGTAGCTGGTCCTTTATGAATGTAAATGAATCACAATGTGTTATAGAATACAAGTAACGGTACTAAAGCTAATGCTTAGTATATGGATACCCAATTGATAAAACGCTTTTGTAAGGATTCTTACTCAGCGCCACTACAGATTTTATAGACAAAGTAGTAGGCATTTCTAAAATTAAGCTAATCTGGGTTTCCAAGAAAACATTCTAAAAAAGAACTACATACTATACTTGCATGGCTGTTGATCTGTTTGGTGCAATTGTGTATTTGTTGGACAGCCGTATGTGTGTCTATGTATTGAGAGAACAAAAAGATTCTATAAGTGACTTAAAATTTGTTTTGTTATGTCTTTTTCAGACTGTTGATTTTAATGTAACTACAATTGGGACTTTATGTTAATCTTTCCTGAAGAAGGTGTTGGCCGAGAACTAATAGCCCACCGAAACGCGTCGATGCTCTAATACGAGGAAACCACACAAAATCTGTGATTATAATTCTTTGTGACATAATCATTGGGAAGTAACATTGACTAGGGTCACGATTAATGAATTGTTGGTTTGGTGATTTTCCTCTGTCAATAGGACTATTTTTGTCCTTTTTATGGTGTCCCTAACCTTACATTTTATGATATATTGTGTTTTCTTTGATGATGTTTTTTATTGTGTACTGATATGTTCATACTGTCATTGCTTCCTTAAATAGCCATATGACAATATATAATACTGTGTTTACAGTTTTCGTATGTATGAAATTGATAATAAATTATCTTGATTTAACAATTTTTTCTCTCAATTATTGTGACCACATCTGTGCTGTCCATTATCGTCATTGCAGTGTGAAAGGTATGTTTGATTGTTAGGCATTGATTGCTTCGTATTAATGACAAGGAGGCTCTGTTTTTAGACTACGGTCATATTTGGTACCCCTCTCCTTTGTCTTTGGGGTCCCTCTCTCCTCTTTTGAGACAGGAAGGAAATGGCTGCCAAGGCCTGGCGTCGGAAGCTGGAGGTCATACAGCATGAATACCATTGGCTGGTGGTTCTGGAAGAGTAAGAGGAGGCTGCAGCCTCCTCCAATGTCCCGGGCCCCAGCCACCGCCCTCCAGTGGTACGGCCCCACCGTCTAGCAGCCGCCCGCCGCTGCCCCTCCTTTAACATCACTGCTGCCCCCCCTGTGAATGCAACTGCCACACATTGAAGTGCTGTGTTGCCTGCCTAGAGGAGCAAGTACGTGTCCTCCGGAGTAAAGCCCGCCGAACATAAGACCCTGTTCATTGCCCTTTTTCATTTATTCTTTTGGTGGGTGGGAATTGGGCGTTGTGTTTTCTCTTTTCTTTGGACAATTGGACATTATGTTGGACTTTTTCTTTAATGACATTGGTTGGGGTTAGGGAGGGGGGTGGGTCAGGTGTTGTAGGATTTTTTTACATAGTTTATTTTTGTTAGGGGATTAAATAATATATTTCTACTTTACATACGATGTTGTTAATGTTTTCTGGGTGGGGTTACTGTTTTACATCACACTGTTTCCTTGCTGGTGCAGGGCCGCCCACAGCCAGTGTTTGATTTAAATAATTGGCTGACTTTGTAAGACACAAACAGATAGATGCGGCACCCCTCACTGAGTGACTCTACTCTATGCATTCTGCAACTGGACTCAAAGGGGTGTGTGAAATTGAATTAATGAAAACATGTCCATTATTAATTATGCCTCCCCCAAACTTCTCTTACCTTTGCTTGATGTTTAACTTAGGCACAGCGATGGCTGCATGGTGATGATGGTTTTCTTTCCTAACATGCCATGGTTGTGGTGGTAGTAGTAGGAGTAGACACTGGCAGCAGCATTTGCAAAAAAAGAAAATGAGACAGTCAGTAGCCTGAGAGAGACTCTTCGAGGAGTAGTAGAATGAAGTACAGTACAGAACTTACTGCCAAACAGTAATATGCAAAAATACAACAAAACATAATGGTGGTGGGGATAGCCTAGTAGTACACAGAGTTATAAACTATAGTTGTCTTGAGTCACTTGACTAGGCCTACTGTACACTGGACACAAGCGTAACTGTTAGTGCTGTGTAGGAGAATGACAACAAATCCATTAATCCAATCAATGCCGGCAATTAATGCTGATGTATTAGGTTCCTTTGGTAAAAAAATTACCTCACAAATATACTGCTCATGGGTGGGCAAGCAGAAGAAGATCCCCACCCTGCCTTGAAATTGAAGTACTGTTGCTTTTGCCACATCTGCCCCAGCAAGCGTGTGATAAATTATTGGTGTACATTTAATTTAGTCACACCTCAATAAGTCACACAGCTCGGGGGAAGAGGGTTAGGGTTTGTTAAGTGGTTGGGAAGGGGGGTTTGGGGAAAGGTTTGAGAAAGAAAAACAGTACGCATGGACAAACAATAAACGACAGTATCTTTGTAGACTACCATATCCATATCAATATGTTAAGGGAGAAAAGGGAAATGCATGCATGATGGTGATAAGGAGACCCGGATTACATACAGTTTGTGTTCAGTGTTACCAGGCTTACTTTTACAGATAGCAAAGAAATTTTAAAATATCTGTAGGGATGAATTGTAAACAGAGAGCAAGCCTAATTATAATAATAACAACAAGAACACACTGTTGTAATGATTTTAGAAATAAAAATTAATTGAATTATTTAAAAAATGATGAAAGTTGATACTGTTACTGTGTTAACCTGGTCAAATGGGGAGTTGAATCTCGGCATTCCTCTTGGTCCTCCCTTCCATGGATGCTCCGTCCATCAATCTTGGGTGACGCCACTGCCTGCCTGGCAGATGTATATTTATTGGTAAGGTAAGTGTGCATTGTTTTCCCAAGTATAGCACAGGGTAAGGCCCAGCCTGTAATTGTAGATGGAAAAACAAAAGGAATATTGAGAAACCAAGTTGAAAAAATGCACAAGTTATGGTGTAGTGCAACAAGAACACTTTCCGAGGTGGCATGCATGCATCATCTCTACTCTAGTCTGTTTCCAGCATTAACCTACAACACCAACAGGACAGAGCAGGCCCATGGTGACGGCACCCTTTGCACATCCTCCATTTAGTGTACATTTTTTGGAAGAGTTGGACAAAGCACATATCCAGCAACATAGCATTTCCCAATTTAAGTGACTAAATCAATGCACCGCAGTCATGCCACCGCTACACTCAACTCCACCGCTACAGAGACATTTAGGTCTGCTATGGTTGTTGTTTACCTTTTATGCCACTCATGAAGCACCCTGACTTATTCCATCAATCATCTCCGATCCTTGCACTGAGTGACTGTGAAGATTCTATGTCACTGTGGTCATCATGATGGTGTTGTTCAACTCAGTCTGCAGTGTACTGAGTGAGTCCAGATTCCATATTCAATAGTGCAATGGATCGGCCTGCAGTAGAAGTACAATTTTGTTATTAAACAACAAGAGTGGAAATATTGACTTGAGTCACTGTTAGTGTGTAGAGTAAATACTAGTACACTTTGACTTCACTTCATGCACAACAAACAACAAAAACACAAACACCAATCACTCAGAGTCGGTGTCCATTGCATGCCCTTCATTACCTGTTCCTTCTCATCTTAAGTGACGGGGCCGTCTCTATCGCCATCATCATCATGGTGTTGTCCTACTCAGTGTGCAGTGTACATATTGGGTCCCCTTCCTATATTCAAAATGCAATGTATCGGCCTGCATTAGAAGTACAAATTTGTTATTCAAAATACAAGAAGGGAAAAAGTGCCTTGAGTTACTTTTAGTGTGTAGATTATTACATATAGTACACAATGAAGTAACTTCATGCACAACAAACCGCAACAAAATCACTCAGTCAGCGTCCAATGCATGGCATCATTCATTACCTGTTCCTTCTCATCGTCAGTTAATGGGCAATCTCTCTCGGATCAGAAAGGAGGATAGCTATAGTAGTCATCATCAATCATCTTCCACTTCTTTTGGAGGGACTAGGAAAGATTTTCTTTTTCTTCTATTTTGCATTATCCAATCATCATCTGTCTTCTTGAGGGCAATGGATTTAGGGAGATTCAGGAGGATGGAGGAGCAGGATTCGGAGGAGTGTACTGTGAAATGCAGCCAGCTGAAACTCGTATATGGCAATATAACGAGTAGAAAATGGTGGTGATGGATTTGTTGTGATTCGAAGTTTCTAACCAGAAAGACAGACACACAAATAAAAGAAAATAAGGGAGGAAGACAGTAAGAAGTGCATGCTAATTGTCAGGGAAGTATAGCTCGTCCTCAAACTCTGGGGGTTCAACCAGAAGTAGGTAATCATCATCTAACACACCACTTCCGTCACCTGAGCCGCTGTCCTCATCTTCCGCCCTTGATTCATGTATTGTGTAATTCGGTGGTGTAAAGTGCTGATTCATTTTGATCATGGTTAACCTCTCCATGTTTTTGGGCGAAAGACTGGCCCTTCTCACTGTTACAATGGAACCAGCAGCACTGAAAACACGTTCAGAAGAGACACTTGCGACAGGGCAAGCCAGATAGTTTATCGCCAGCCTGCTGAGCAGTGGCCATTGGCCCCTTTTCCCATACAAATACCGCAATGGGTTTTGATCAATGTACACCTCTGTTGGGTCGCCTAGATAGGCCTGGACCATCCGCTCAATGTTCAGGGGTGCTAAACTTTTTTCGGGCTCTTTTCTCGTTGCATTAGCACTGGACTTACCAATGCCTTGCTGTAAATACCAATCGTTTACCGATTTTACTGGGCCTAATGATCCAGTTCTTGCTGTTGTCGACAGTGTTGGTGAGTGTTCTGAGCCAAACGCACTGCTCTCAAGCTCCGAAGTTGAACTTGATGCCAGATGCCCTGCTGCAGTACTTGTTGTGGGTTTATCTAGCTGGCTTTTATTTAGCACCCATTCATTTTCCAACTTACTCGCTGACTCAGCTATCCAAGTTTTGTACCGGGCAACATCCATTTCTGAAAAAGGAATTAATGTCTTCAGTGCCCGTTTTGTCCGTGGATCCAGAATTGTGGCACAAATGTAATGTTTTTGTGACAAAATCTTATTTTGTACAGTTGTATTGTCAGCTAAGCGAAGGGCTAAGCTCTCCATCAACTCATATGCTTCATTATTTTCCTCTACACATTTGTATGCATCAGACACCTCCTTCAGCTGATGCTCTAGCATTTGCAACAATGGGATAGCTTGGCCCATAGTACAGTCCTCCTTGCTGACTACACGTGTGAAGACCTCAAAAGGAAGAAGCATCTCAGTCAGGCATTTAACAAGGCACCACTGGTCCATCTGAAGGGTCATGCCTTTCACAGTAGCATCCCCTCTTCGCATGAAATATTCATTGATTGACCTGAACTGCTCAAAGAGATGGTCAAGCATGTAATAAGTTGAGTTCCAATGTGTTGCCACCTCCTGGATGAGTGCTTTGACTGGCATTCTATAGTCACTTTGAATGATCCTCAGCTGCTTCCGAGCTTTAAAAGAATGGCTGAAATTAGTGCATATTTTTCGGCAGGTGGTCAGTTAGTTGCTGACTATGGCTTCTTTTTTCTGAAAGTCTTGAACTATAATGTTAATGCAGTGTGCCAAACATGGAACCCTGAAATAGGAACCAAGCTCCATGGCCTTAAGTACATTACTGCCATTATCTGTGGAAACAAAACCAATCTTAAGCCCTCTTGGGCGCAGCCATTCAAAAACCTTGTGTGAAACTCTTCCAATATGTTTACAGCAGTATGAGATTTCTCCATGGTGAACATGGATACAGTTGCATGTTTCCGAGTAGCTTTAAAAATCTCAGCAATGTCAACAGCACCTACTTCAGATAGCTTATCTCTAACCCCCACAAAAGAGACCCAGTGTGCAGTGATGCACATGTAATTAGTGGCTTGTCAACTGGTCCACATGTCTGTTGTCAGGTGGATATTGTGAACAGCATTCTGCTGCAAAGCTTGTCCAACCAATTCTAGCACATCATGATGTAGTGCTGGAACAGCAACTCTTGCGAAATAGGACCGGCTGGGAACCTTCCATTTAGGTCAGATGGTTGACACAAATTCAAGGAAACACACCCCTTCCACGAATGAAAAAGAGAGAAGGTCCAGCGCTAACATTTTAGCCAGCTTCGCATTGTACAGCCGTGCCGTTGAGTGGTTGCATTGGTACTGCCCCTCCAACCAATGCTTCACTCGTCCCTGACCGCGTCTGGATTTATTCCGGCTCCCGTAGCCCCTAACGGAGTGCGTACACTCATTGGACTTAACCCTCCGCCACCCAAGCCTAATTTTTCTGAGCGTTGCCCTTCATTGTACGTGCTCGTCCCCCTCGACGTTGGACTTGCCACCTCCGACCTCCTCCGGCATTTGATTGCTTCCTCAAGTCACTTCGCCTTTGGGTGCCAGATGTGTAGGATCCATCTTCTGGATTCCCCCCTCCCCCCACATTGAATGCCAACAGAGCACCCCAAATTGAATTCTGTAACCATCACCCTGATGATGACCTCAAGTTAGAAAGGTCGAAACGCCGTCGACTCTACAACGCCAATTGCGGCGTTTTATGGGTCACCACAAACAATGAAATTATGTTTTGTGATTGTAAATACTTTGTTTGACCTTCACTGATTACCTTATATTTCCTTTGCGCCGCCTCACGTTGTTCCCTAATCACCTGTGTCACTGAACCGTTAATTCACCACAACACTTCCAGTGCACATCTGATTGTTATGGTTACTGCAATTTAGTTGTAATTCTGTGCCTCTATATGCAAATAACAATCTTCTCACCCTCCTTTGGTCTCCCTTGTTCCTTTCCTGTGCTATGTGATTGATACACTTTTTAAACCAGTCCCCCCGCTTGATTTACCAGTTGAGACGTTGTTTTATTGTTGCCCCTCCAACCTAAGCATGCTGTCAATGGTAGGCTGGATTATTTTCCTTTGTGGTGCAATTGTTTTCTTTAACCCAGTTAGGCTCAACGACGCACTTGGTTTCATTGCAGTACTACCCGGTCTCCTTGGTGTCTCAGCCTGACTCTGACGCTTACTGCTGTGCCACTGAGATGTTGCTGAGGATGTGGGCAGTACCACTACACTACTGGGGACAGGGCTAGAAATGTCTCCCTCTTGTTCACCTTTCCACCGCGATAATATTGTCCCCTAATTCTTCATGCCCAACAACAATGGGTTTCCGTTTTACTTTGTTCTAAGCGAAGTAGGTGAGCCTCCCACACGATAGTGTGGTGTATTTTGAGATGACTTGTTTGGCCTCCGGTATCATAGTTTGTACCAAGCTTACGCCGCCTAACAGCATGTCGACAAATTGAGCATATAGCAATGTTCTCCTCCTTACTGCTAACCAAAACGAAGTCCCAAACTGGGGAGGAGAACTTTCTGGTGCTGCTGGATGTGCCACTTTCAATACCAGATGGACTGGAGGGTGTGCTTGGAATGTGACTCTGTGCAGCTACACTGTGACTTCTACCACTACCTACTGAGGTGGTGGTTGAGCTGGATGTAGGTCCCTGCCTTTCCTTTGGAAAATATGGAAGCTGGAGGTCGTGGTGGTGTTACCAGTGTTTGTGGTATGCGTGCAACATCCCGTGCAGCCATTTTGCATAGGGTAATAATGTTGGTCTCCATCTCCTTTGGGCCGGGAGTGATGTCTGTGATGACTGGCTTGTCATCATCATCATCCACCTCTTGTACATCTACCTCCATAACTCTAAGGCTTTCTGAAACCTTCCTTTTCACTAGCCTTGTCTTGTGGCGTGCATCACTCTCAGACTAAGCTGGTGGCTTCCAAGTGGCATTAAGATCATCAGAAGCGGGCTTGAAGAAGAAGATGATGGACTAACCCTCCTTTTCCTTGCTGGGGGTCTGAAAGACAATGGATCTTCTGAAACAGTGGTTTGCTCCACTTTGTCTGCAGGAAGCTTGATTTCCTGAAATGCCCCTACTTCAGGAGGAACAACTACTATTGTGGGCTGTTGTTGCGGCTGTTCTTGTGGCTGCTGCTGTTCTTGTGGTGGCTTCTGTTCTTGCGGCTGCTGCTGTTCTTGCAGCTGTGCCTGCTGCTGCACACTAATCAGCTGAGTTTCCGCCTGTGTTGATTGTGTACTACTTTGCAATAATGACATTTCAACATCGTTGCTCGTTAGTAGACTGGCTACCTCTGCGACACTCATGGACTTGGGCCTAGGTTGGTGGGGTTGGCCCACTGGTGTGGAGGTGCTGCTACCAGCTTGGTTCCCGGACAACGCTGCTGCAGGCGTAACTTTTTTGTCCCAAACAACACATTTGCTGGCACACCAGTCGTGGTTAGTGCCTCCTCCTTTTTCTGTTCCTTCTTCTTCTCACCGGCAACTTTCTTTGTACTGGAGGACCTGGTACCTTTCTTTGCGGCCATCTTCTTCAGATGTCAGGCAGGACGCAGGTGCACAAGTTGCAGAGATGTCTGTGGTCACACATGGACGTGATGTGGTGCGCAGCAGGACTTCTGTCTGGCAGTACAACGGATGATGTTGATAGTTACTTCCTCCTCTGTCTTTTTGTGCACCTAAAAGCAAATAAGCCAGGAGAAGAACATCAGTGAAATGTTGCATTTGTTGTTGTGGGTTAATTACTACTACTACAAACAAACAAATAAAAGATATAGTGTAGCCATTTGTGAGACTTTGGCAACAAGGGTGATGGTGTACTACTTACTGCCTGCCTTCAAAATGGCCACCAGCCTCATGGCCAGGCCCACAACAAGAAGCCTAGGCCACAAGGAATACCATGCAGGCCTATATGGCAAAAGCAGCACACTAATAACTCCCACCAGAAAAGGCCACCAGCCACACGGACACTCACAAATCACAAGCAACAAGCAGGAGGCCTGGGAAACAATGAACTGACAAAAGGCCTATAAAAGAAGCCAGGCAAAAGATGCATGCTAAACCACACTGCTTTGCCTTTCTAATGCAATAAAATGCAAAAACGAAAATCCACAGGGCAAAACCAGGTCTGCAGGGTGCACACCAACACACCAGGCACACACAACAAAGGCATTTCTTTAACACACATCCAAAAACAGAAATACCCCCAAAAAACACATTTTCCAACTCAATCCAATGCCATCCATGCCCTAAATGTTGTTTGAAAAAGATTCAACACACACCAAAGGAACAGTTGCTTCATCATGCACCCACCCATGACTAGCTCTGGGCCTACTGACTACCCCCAACAATTAAAAAAAACAAATGATAAGTACCACAATTGTAGTTGTAGCAACTGCAATGCCTCCAATCAAACAGACACAACACCAACTTACATGTAAAATATCAAATTCAAAAGTCCTCAAATCCAATGATAATGATGCAGCAGACACAAAGAGTGATCCTTCCACCTCAAAATCCAAAGGCAGAATGAACAGGAGATGGACAAAGCACTGGGAGGATCCTGCTGGACAGGAACAGGAAGTTGGAAACTCTGTGGCACTTCCTCCCTCTCCCCCCCCAATTTTTTTTTAAAAAGGACTCCTTGCACAAAAATGGACAGCCAAATGTCAATCTGAGGAGTTTTTTTCATCCAAATCATCATTTACAGAAAGTTTTATGCTGCTAGAGATAATATTCTTCTCCAGATTGAAAATTTGGCGTGTTCGCGATCGTGATCTTCACCACACGGCCGCCGGATGTCGATGGCGCGTCCAAAATAACGTGTTCGCGATCTCATGCTCTCTCTCGCGGTGGAAAATGACGTGTTCGCGATCTCAGACTCTCGCGGTGTCTCATGGCGAGGCGAATGACGTGATCGCGAACTCTCGTGGGATAGCGCAACTGGCTATCAACATCTCGTGGAGCATGCGAACGGATGGGAAAACTCATCGGCGAACGCGGGGATCCCGGTAAGGCGATCGCGTGGGCGAGAACGCATTTTCAAAGCGCTAACATGAAAAAAATCTTCGCAACGCTGCGAATCGTGGAAATTTTGGCATTTTCGCGCTCTCCGAGGAACGAGAAAATGTCAAAATATCAGAATAACGGAATTTGACACCCACCCGTAGTTTAATGTCCAAATAATTGCAACACGGTAACAAATGTCAGCCCACAGGACTCGCTCTGGTGCAGCATCGAGGGCCTCCTTCCTATGTCTGCACTGGCTTTAAGAGCAGACCTTCTTCCGCAATGTGATTTTGGAAATGGCCCACTACAGATGTTTCCAGTCTGTGCACGAGCTCTTCAGGCATTCCTCCACATCAGAAGCAAAGAACAGGGAGTAAGGGAGCAGTCAGGAGGACTGGAGGCATGACAGGAATGAGGGAAAAGGAGTATTAGAGAGGGATGAAAATACATTAGTTTATGCAATGTTGGGGACGTAAAGCACCTATCCAGCCCTTAGGTCTCTTCCAAGGGCTGTGAGCATAGGAAAGTTAAAGAGGGCACAAGGCAAAGGAGAAGAGGGTATAAGAACAAAGAGAGTAACAGGAGATGAGGAAGTAATAAGAGGAAGAGGAAGGAAAGACAGGAGAAGGAAAAGAGAAAGCAAAGACAGGAAAGAGGAATGGTATTATAAGCAAGATGTATGCACTTATCCTGATGTTTTGGCATGTTGGTGCTACTATAGTCCTAAAGCAATCTTGGGCTGATTCAAAGGTCTGCAAGTGTTGTGTAGTTCCTAAAAATCTGTAGGATCTGCGCATTGTTTGGACAACATAAACTAGGGGCTTGGTGGAAATACTGATTCCATACAATCCCGTAGGATATATTGGCCTATAGACCAGCCTAGCTCACAGTGCCACCATAAGCCCCTCTAACCTACCAGGGAGCGAATGGTTTCTGGCAACTATTGAACATGACAACCCTGACCACTCAGGGATCATGGAAACAGTGCAGAACCTTTCGCCCCACTCACTTGTGCTTTCTTATTCTCAGTGAAATATAGAGAGAATACACAGAAGGACTTTTTCAATAAATGTATTTAACTAATATTATTCTTGCATACAATATGTGTACTGCAATGAGTAATAGATAGACGCAGATAAACATGATTACAAGCACTAAAAGCGTAAATAGTAGATATAGTTCTACCATGGTGCTAAAGCAATGTATAGATGGAGGCATTTAAATGAAGGCAGTAATCGAGCATACTCCTACGATGCGAACCCTACTTTAAGTGACCTAGAGTGTGTGTAGGTGAAAAGCCAAGAATCCCCCCAATGGACGATCCAACTCCATTACCTGATGGGATAGAATGACGGACCTGTATTGGTCACAAACTGGACACCCCTCACGAGATGTCAGACCACAGCGTGGTGATTTCTCAGCATGCAAGGACCCTCAGTGTCAGTGGAAGTGCCTCCTCCACTAAGCTATCGGGATGCTCATCTTTTATAATAGTGCATATAGATTAGTGATATTATGGATATGTAGATTGTCCTGTCACCCCATGGATGAAGTTAGAGATGACATTCGTACATGGTGCGAAACGAGAACTTGTACATGATGTTCAGGGTGTTGTGATAATGTTATGCAAAGCTAGATGTGTAAATCAATTTAGTTTCAGGGAAACTAATCCAACATTGTTGTGTACGCAAATATGTGCAAAGGGTCACAGCTGAAAATGTTATTGTGTCAGGAAAATGAATGAAATAAGCTGCTTCGCTACATAGGCCTAACATGGGAATATAACACAAGAACATGAGAGATAAGAAGGGGGCAAGGTAAAGTAAATCAGTAACAAGAAAGGTGGATGGAGGGCACAGGATATGCATCTGGAGTAATTTGACACTTGAGGCTATAAAACAATCTTTCAGTGTCTCCATCCCAAGGTTAGCTAAGGTGCACTCTATGCCTATGTCCCATACAGTGACTGTTATTAAATGGGAATTGTTTACACAAAAGTGCAGCTCATTCAAGGTGTGCTCTCACATCCATGACATGGCAGTTCGGCATGCTATGCCCTCCAAATTTGCAGCCCAATAACCAGCACATGTGAATGGTAAACCCTTACCTCACTTGTGCAACACTGGTCTGTGGAGCAGATTTCTTGGTCACTGGTCTCTGAGTAACAACAGAAGGTTGGCAGTGATGCATGTATGGGCAGGAGGGCTCTCCCAGGGCACGCCCTGCACTGCTGTAAATGTTACCATGTGGACAATGTTACTCCTGGAAGGTCAACAGTGGAATGGCAAATGTAGTGGCTGACACCATGGCCTTGGTATGTTGGCACCACAACACACATTGGCCTTCAGGCAGGACCTGCTCAAGAGAGAACTCAGGGGGTCCTGGGCTATTAGATAGTAGATGAATGGGACAATCCCATTTCTTTAATATTCAATTTCCCAGTAGCTCCTACTCTTCTCTCACATCGGCTCAGTGTAAGCTTGCCCAATGTAATGAATAATCTGCAGCAGAGTGACAGTTGGCAAGGGCATTGGATGGGGACCCTCTGCGCAGGCCTGACACCAATAATACCTTTTACTCATTCTCAAGGCATCTCTGCTCCCTCTAAATTTGATTGAGGTCTCACAAATTTATGATACCCTAGGCACCCAATGCGTCAGGAAACATATATGGCAGCACTGATTCAGTTCTTTGCATGCAATGTTGACAGAGTAGGTAAAATCCACCAGCACTTCAGCCCACTCCAGCAGTAGCACGTCACTGATATGGGTTATGGATATTACTTCACCACTGCATTTTAGCTGTTCGCATGTGGGGTAACACTCCTAAACCAATAGCATAGTGGAGAGTTTTCCTCTTCCTCAACACTTCCTTCATTACCTTTTCATGTGGCAACCATAGTCAGTGAATTGAAACCGCCCAAGAGCTGATAGGATTGCAAAAAAATGCACTCTTTTGGCAGAAACACCTAGCTTCTTCCCAATCACATGCTGTATTCCAGGTAACCAACATGTAGGCTGAGCTCAAGCCCCACTTTCACTAGTGCTTCTTACGGTCCCTTTTTCTGTAGATCCCAAATGGTCTGGTTACAACAGAACTGTCAAATCAGACCTGAAACATCACTTTCGTTTTAAAGGCAGGTCCAGAGGAAGAAATCAATAATAATTCTCCTTTTTAAAGAAAAACTTCAATGCACAGGCAAGAAATGTCGAGGAGCTAATTTAGTTGATGCATTCATGACCAAAAAAAGGATAGCCATATAATCTATCCCTGAGACACTCAGGAACTTGCAAAGTCTTCAAAAGGATAAAAACAGAATTTTTAAACATCCCTGCCATTTACTGCACTATCAGAGATAATGTTAATTTCAGAGCTAACCCTTTGGGTGATCCGCTGTTTTACGTCCTACCTTCATGTCTGTTACTCCTCTTACTTCGAAGAAGGTGGATCCCTGAATACAACATACTTAGGAAAAACAACATGAGAGTATATATTGCAAAAATTCTTCCAAGCAGTAAAACTGTTCACATTTCTTTAATAAGTTAAAAGAATGTGGGATAAATACAGACACATCAGAATACATTGAGAACAATTGTTCACTCCTTCCCAAATGTTTTACAGATTATGAATTCTACTGCCAATCATGCACCATATTATGCATATGGCACAATTTCCCTGTTTCCCTTTTACCCTTTCAAAAGGTGTGCTGGGGCACAAACATGGACAGCACACTGTATTACAAAGAATGTGCTGCCCTCAAAGCCACAAACTCAGACCCCCTTTGTCCCATCCAGACAGCTGCTCTCAGGGGGTGCAATGACAGTGCACTGTTATGTGGCCCTTAGGGACATTGTCAACATTGCTAAGTTAGCATGACCTTTGCTGCCATGATGCTGCTTTTGCTCACGTTACTACATGACTTCATTTTTGCAAGACTCTATTTATGCCTTTCAAATGAGAACTGTCTGCTTTTCACATTCTCTGCTGAGTTACTGGAGTTTAGTCTGAACACTGTTGTACAAGGTCGTTAAACAATGCCCCTTCTTATTCTGTTCTGGTCAGTCCCTGGCACCTAGACATAACACGCTAAACAGCTGCAATGCTGGAGACTTGTGCTTTGATATTCTAGGGATGCATGTTGTTTTAACACACATATGGAGAAAGCCTTTCCATGGAGAAGAGCTATGCTGTTCCTATGATGTAAACCTTCCATCCAGGCTTTAAGGTATGGTGTCTGCTGTCAAAACCCAGAGATCTTCCTTTTTATAAATAAACTTCTTCTAGTCAAGGGGAGGGTGTTTAGGCCTTATTGTCCTTTTTCCACTCTCTTTATAAAAAGACTTCCCCCTTCCTACTCTATGGAATTGTAACATTGCTAATTGTTCTAAGTTTATGCATTTTGCTGCTGGTAGTGCCTCGTATACTGTATTGTAGAGCACGATAGTTAAAATAAAAATTTTGAACTATTACAGTGACTCTTCCAACTCTTATTGTGGACAAGTACGAGTGAGCAAGCGAAAGGGTATGTCTTACTACCGCTCTTCTTGAGAGAGTCGGGAGTGTTGTTTTCTGGGTTGTCCAATCATTTGTATGAATGAGACACTATAGCTAGTCGGTTTTGAGATTTTGGGTACTAAGGTGATAGGTTGGTACACCCCTATACACAGACGTCCTGGTTTCCGGGGCATAGTTCTGTGTAGGTGCAGAATCCCCGCAACAGCACCCCCTATTTGTGGCTTACTGTCAGCGTGCCTCCTAGCAGCATCTTTGCCTTTCTGCCCACCTCTACAATATGGTGTAGTCTGAGAAGGAGGGAAGAGAGGCCTTTCCTAGAATCCCCTTCTGAGTTGGGAAATTCTGCTCAAACATGGTTGGTTGTTTTTTTTAAAACTTTGTGGAACACTGATTAGTAGTTGACTGCCGCCCAACTGCTCAAACTTGCAATTTAAGTGTAAGTTTCCCTCCAGCTTATCGAAAACCTTTGAGGCATATCTTGTGTGGAACTTGTGTTGTTGCTCCCATAACCTGGTTCTATATGGTGTCTGTTTCTTCTTGGCTAGGAACAAGCCAGAAAGGCCAGATGGAGCTGTGCTGGCCAGCCATGCTCCTGTCGAGTTTATCTGCTTAGCGCACAATGAGTCCAGAGACACAAGTACAACACTAAGGTGTTCTCTCTAATCCCTACTTCAATTAGAAGGAAGGCTGCATCAAAGAGCTAATGCTAGAAGTGTAGGTCACCTGAGTGGTGGCTTTTTGAAGAGCATTCTCCCTCCTTGCACTTAATTATATTGTTTTATTACCTTCTGGCTCTTCTTTGTCTCAGTGGTGCAGTTCCAGGTTGATGTGCTCACTAGCCAGATTGAGAAGGGCTTGTGCAGTACTGTGTGTGAGATTTTATTTCCTGTAGCCCCATCTAACATGTATTTGGGTTAGACTTCAGACTGCCCAATCCCTTCATCTGTGAGGTCAGTAACCCCTGAAGGTAGAGTGAGTAATCATAAGCCTATAGCATCCCCAGACCATGAGGTCGCTCCAGTTTAAGGAATTGATTACCATTAATTCTGAATGTGGATACTGGCTTATCTTCCAAGGAACTGTAACTCAAGTTTCAGAATTCTGTGCAAAGGACTTGACATGCGGTAAGTTTGCTGTTCGAGATTGCAACAGGAGTGGAGGAATCCTCCCAGTAGCCATTGTTCTATCCTCCATAGCATATCATAGATGAAATAGTGACATATGTTTTCGCTAGAGACTGAGCGCTAGGAGGAAACTCCACAAGGGGAAAAACCTCCTTTAGCAATGTATGCAGTTCTAGATTGAGGCTGTATACTTTTTTGGGAAAAGCATCAAAGCAGCAAACTCCCCCTGACATCAGGAACGAGAAAACAGCCAAGCAAAAAACTGGTCCAGAATTATAGACTCCACAAGTAAGTTTATCTGAACTGCTTGTGGAAAACATGACAATAGCAAAAATGCTAAGAAGGACATCAGATGAAAGAGGATAATTCCAGAGGAAGAACCCAGTCTCATGAGAAAAATCAGAGACAAGAATATATAGCAAAGGGGTAAAGAGCTCAACAAAATCAAGGAATTAATGAATTGACATATTTTGCATTTCAATTTGCTACCTTTTGTGTCTAAACAGAAAACAGCAGGACACATTTCATCATTTGTCAATAGCTATGTTAAGTTCCTGATTCCATTTGGTTGGAAGACTAGGTGCTATTTATCACACCTAATACAATCCAACTTTCTTGAGTTCAGAATTTATTGCATGCTATATTTAGTAACTATTCTGGGTTTTTGGGAGAATATTATGATGATTTTTGTGATTATCACACAAAAATGCTCATGTCATTGTAAATACCATATTGTTTTCCCCTGTAAAAATCTATCAGCTTTGACCTGCTCAAATTTGATAAACAGGGAGGTATTCATGCGCTCAGTAATTAGCAGGTGTGGTAAATACCACCCAACTCAGAATTCAGACGCTTGCCTGAACAAGAGTTTGCTCAGAGGTCAGAAAACTCCGACCAACTTGGAATGAGGGCCTCAGTGTCTCCCTTCATCGTGTTTCAGGAGGGTTTCAATGTTTTCAATAATTTAAAGGCTGCAAACCTTTTTGTGTGCCTTTTATTACGTGATTCCCACTACCTCAGTAACTATATGTAAATATTTGAAGATACTACTTAATGGTTATGCACAATCACAACATTGGCTGAATATTCACATTTTTATTGCATCTGTGATACGTATGTTGTTTGGTACACTGACTCAGCCCTACCCACCGCGCTTGAATTAACCCTCCGTTGTTCATCTACATCTGCACAGAAAGTCAAGGAGACCTGGGACACCAACCTTGCCCTCCCCTCTCCTCCTTGACTGGTGCCTGTGTTCTTGTTGGGGAAGAATATTAGCACTCTGCCCTTTGATTTCACATGGTTGTCCCTGAAACTGAAAAATCAGAAAAAACTTCTAGAGGGCATATTATCAACAAACTGCGATACATATCGCAGAGCGTGCTTAGCGCGTTTTTTTCCATCGCCGGCTATTGCTGGATTTCATCGCTGAGTTAGCGCGTTATTACAAACGCTTATCTCAAAGGCAATAAGAAATCCAGCGATAGCAGCAAAACGCGGGAATAGCTCGGGAAATACTGCGATATTTTTTGAGCGATAATGAAAACCTCGCTGATACACCCCTGTGGCCTTAGCCTTGTAATCCACCTCCCATTATTAAGATGGCTAAGTCAACTTTATAGCAGGAGTTAAATTCCTGCGATAAAGGGGTCTTAGCGCGATTATTAGCATCGCATCGCGGGTCTGCTGCCTGCTTGATAATATCGCGAGCCGTGTTCGCGAGTTCTCTCATGCTGTTTTACTCAGGAACACCTACTTTGCATGTCATTAGCGATGGCATGCAGGGCGATAAAAAACGGCTGCCATCGTGCGAAAACAAGAGCTAACAAGGGTTAGCGTGAGCTTGTTATTAGTGTGATGAATATCTCGCCACTTTTTTGGCTTTTAAAGCCAAAAAAGCGGTGATATGGTCCTTGATAATATGCCCCCTAATGTCTGTGAGCCATTCTGTGCTGCACACTCTAATATACATGATAAAAAGAATTGTAGGAGATCAGATTTTTAATCTACAATATGTGAAAATATAGTCCTGATTTGAGCAGTGCCTAAGCTTCCATAAAGTTTAAACAATTTGGAGTCTGACTTAGAGTTTGACAGAGGGTTACTCTTGTAGCAAGGGCCACAGGATGCAATGCACATGTAATAAGGTGGATGGGATATCTATCACATTGGTGATGGAGTAACCCATACACCAAACTCTGAATAAGGTCCTAGAAAGCAGACAAGTTTCAGTAAAAAATCCCAAGCATATTGTTGGTAGCTCACAAAAGCAACAAGGCCTTCCACAGAGGAAACTACATGTGGTACATGAAGAGCAATACTAAAAGAAATTACAATTAACATATAAACATGTTAACATGTTCCAATCCCATACATTGGTTGTAAACAAAATTGAGTATCGAAGTGATACAAAAAGGGAGTACCTTGTAAGTGGCCAGTAAGCGTTATGGAATAAGAGTTAATTGTAAAGCCGATTGAATTAAACATGATCTTTGAAAGTAAAATTGAAGAAAACAGCTAGTCATTAATCAAAAATATAAATCATGCGGAAACAGTGCATTTGTTTTTCACACTAAATCTAAGTAATGTTCTTCCTCATGATTTGATTTGATTTGATCAGATCCTCAACAAAATGCCCTTTCCCCACTGATTATTAGTTTTTCTTCTGAGTGGCTGCAGTGATCCCGTTCTTCTGGATCATTGTCACACTTAGAGAGCAGTGCTAGATTAGGCAAGCTCCCACAGGCAGTCCACAGAGATGGAAGCACGAGTAGCATTATTTGTTTGGAAACACTTTCCATATGATACAGTGATGGTCCCTTTAACTATCAGACATTGACCACTTTTGTCTAAAAATGGTTTATAAATTTCTTATGTTCTTCAACTGTCACACAGTAGTGTTGATGGTATAGTATTGGTTTCACCTCCTCGATGATACGCTGTATTGACTTGTGCTTAATGATTTGTAGTTAAAGAGTCCAAATGTATTTGTCTTGATGAATCTGCCAACGATATTCATTGAACATGAATCAATACTTAAATTATTTGACTTCTTACTTTAAGAAATTAGTAAAGCATGGTAAAGTTACCTGTAAGGTCTCATTTTACAGCTTACTCCATTCAGTGACCCACACACAAGAAAAGATGCCTATGATCCACATTCATGACTGATGCTAGCCCATGAACACTATGTGTGCCTGTGAGTCATCATTTTAATTCTCATGCCACGCGAATAGCATTCAACGATACACAATTTATACAATGGAATGATATTGTTTCTAACAAGCTGTTGTAGGCTCTCCTGACCTCTGACATGTTGTGTTATTCTCATTTGCTTCCACTGTTCTGTTATTTTCTGTATCAAGAACATGTTGTCCTTCAAATGCCCCATGGTAGCAGATCCCATAGAGTAGCTTCCAAACTCAGGGATTCTGGTACAAGCTTAAGATACCTTCACCAAAATCCTTTACCAGAAAGATGAAACTTTCGTAGAGCAAGTCATCATCTTAATCTTATTCTGTCCTTCTGCGCTCTCTCCTTCCTGTGAGATTTCAGCAGTTCTTCATGATTGAGCTCATATGTGATTAATAAAAATCAATAAGTGAATGCTGTTAAAATTCCTGCATGATCTCCAGCAAACATTTTCTCCACTGTGACCCAGTTCTTATCTTACAAAGATGGAGTATTGCAGACATAGTTCCACTATGTATATGAGATATCATAGTCTTTTCACACATCCACTGTTTACTACAGACAATGTATAGGGGAAGCGAGTAAAGCAATGATATGTTTTTGTAAAATTGTCCTGAGTCATGTGATGATATTACTTAATATAGTTATATAATTTATGGTTTTGTCTGTATGTGAAGGAGCCTGGTGATCTGGTAAAGTGTCTGCCACTTAAGAAAAAGAGAGAGTGGGGGAGTGGATACTATCTTTCATACCCAGAGGGACCGCCCCTATCTCTGTGCTGATGCGGGTCATGGAGGAGAGTCTACTTCACCTGGCCCTCGCAGTATACCGACCCAGGTCACAAATGGGACTAACCTTTTTGTGTGTCTGATTCTAAAAATGTGCAACCTTATAGCCCACTCCACTCTCTTGAGATGTGCTTCCAGGTGCAATATATACCACTGTTCTTAAACCAGAGAAGCTCTGATCTACTGGGTTCGGTTGTGATGCACCACTCAACCATTCCTTCAAAGCATCAAAGGAAATCTGGTGTCTATTCTATCTATAGCCATATGTGTAAAACATATCTCAACTAATGAATAGTCTGTTCATACTAGATTACCTATATGCTGCTAAATTTGTTTTAATAGTGGTTTCATAGCAACTGTTACACATTTCGAATTATTATCCCTTTTACACATTGGGGATGTAGCCTGAAGCCATGATGCACAAAACATGCATGCTCAAAAAAGACATTTCATTTTAAGTTGAAAGAGGCAAGAGGACCCCTTACCCTTTTTACATCCTCTATTTGCAACATACACAACTGTGAAAAAACATTGCACACAGACAGTTGAATTACTAAATTGGTAGGCATGGGAAGATTTGGTTGTTTATTCAAGCTGACACATGTGGCTGAGACTTGCAGGTCAGCACCTCCTCTATACAGGAGAGGAAAACACAAGATGCCCATAGAAAAACAATAGTGGAGTGAAACAGCAACATGATGTTTTCACACTTCCAATAATCTCTCCTCAATGTCTGACTAGGACAGTTGTCTTTTACCTTCCCCTTGCATTAAGATTCAATTTTTTAAGAGAGCCTAGTTCAGAACTGTTGGGATAAATGTTTTGTGATACAAAGACAGTTGGAAGCCATTTAAAATGTAAAGTGGGCTTTCATTTCCCTTTCTACTGTGTGTGATGAGCATATTTAGCATCAAACCTTAGCTCATGTTCATAACTGATTTTTGTCTATAATTTCCATGTTATTGCTTAAAGTTCCCGTTGAGGTGTGCGCTACCCAGTTCTGTGACTGGTTACTGAGACCTATTGTCCAAAATTCAAGAACCTACCTACGGGACACCAAGGATGTTCTCTTTCTCCTACGTGACATGCCTATCAATCATATGGAAGACACCCTGGTCACCATGGATATTGAAGCGCTATACACCAGTATACCACAGAAGCGCACTTTACAAGTGGTAGAGCAAATAATTCTAAACCAAGATTGGAACTATGTCACACCACAACACTTCATAATGGAATGCGCAGAACTGGCACTATGTGAGAACTTTTTTTAATTCAAGGACGTGATATACCACCAGATCAAAGGTACTTCAATGGGAAGCACATTCGCTCCCAGTCTGGCATGCCTCTACGTACACCAATTTGAGGAGGACCATATCTTTAAGGAAACCAACCCCTACCTTGATCAAATCAAAATGTGGAAGAGGTACATCGACGACGTTCTGATCGTCTGGAGGGGTACCAATGAAGAAGCACAATCATTTGTGGAATGGGTAAACAGCATTGATCCACATTTGAGATTCACACATACCACCGACAAAGAAAGAGCAATATTCCTGGACCTTGAAATCAACCTATCTTCAGAAGGCCTACGCACAAGAGTTCACAACAAAGCAACCAACAAAAACAGCCTTCTGCTTTTTGAAAGCTTCCATCCCAAAGCCCTAAGACAAAACCTCCCGGTAGGGCAATTTCTGCGCATCCGCAGAAATTGTTCAATAATTTTAAACTTTTATGAACAAGCAGACACTCTGGAAATGAAACTCAGAGCAAGAAATTACCCCAAAAAATTGGTCAAGAATGCCAAACAAAGAGCTCGAAACAACAACCGGGCAGCTCTTTTAGAAAATACGCCAAAGGAGCCGGCCAACCGGATGGTGTGTGTCACCACCTTTACCCTAGCGTCCAACAAAATTCAGAACATTATTCAAAAGAAATGGCGCATATTAAACCCCAGCGACAAAGTCTGGACCCAACCCCTATTTGTGTACAAACGCAGTAGGAACATCAAGGATGAACTAGTCCATACAAAACCACCAGCCGCTACAGATGACAACCAACTGACACTATGGGACCACCAACGACCAACTGGACATTACCCCTGTGGAGATTGCGTATCATGCCAATTCACGGCCACCACAAAAGAAGTGGACATAGGTACTGAGCGGCCATGGACTCAGAAGAACTTCTCTAACTGCAACACAGAAAATGTAGTGTACCTACTCAAATGCCCTTGCCAACTCATGTATGTTGGCATGACTACTAGGCGTGTAAAGATCAGAATTAGTGAGCACCGGAGCACTATCAGAAGGAAGAAAGATAACACCAAATTAACAAAACACTTCCTTGAGAAAGAACACTCTGATAAAGATCTAAGATGGACGGTACTGGAAGTAGTACAGAAGCGCAATGGCTGCCTCTCACATGTCTTACATGTTAGAGAACAGCGCTGGGTGTTTCGCCTTGGGACATGGAAAAACGGATTGAACGATGATATCCCATGGCTACAAATGAAGTAACTTCCCTTAGCGCTCACTAAAACATACACTTTAACAGTACCCATTATAAAGACAAAAACACAAACAATAGACACAGTAATACATGTGAATAGAGCTATACGTAGTTTCCCTTACTCCCCAAAACTAGAATCATCTTGATCAGCAATCATGCGGTAGCTGTACAATCAACTTGTGCACTAATTGTGGGTTTAACCACACCGTCACCCTGACTGTAAACAATCTGGGTTTGTTTTCTCTTCCTTTCTTCTGTGTAAATACTCGAAACTGCTCCCGTCATGAAATAATACTCATGAGCAGGGCACATGTTCCCCATATTTCTATATAACGTGTCTACACATGTTAAATCACTCCCTTGTATCTCCAGAAACTATGGCAGGCGCTTTCATTGGACCACAGCTGGTCCCGCCCCACCCCAGGCAATCATCTGAGGTAATGACGGGACACAGGAAGCGGCGTGTCATAGAGCAGCGCCATGTGCTGACACACCCCCACGAGGGTCAGGCAATAAACAGGCAACGTGCAGTCCTTTCTGCATGCTTCGCTCAGGACACAGGAAATGCAGCATCATCACTGTGCGCCACGCTCACCTGAAACCCATATCGCATGCCACGATCCCACCCAACAGTATAAAAGCTTGCTGCGCACTACACTTAATGTCACCGGGGAGGAGGCTGGACGCATGCAGCACTAGGTTTTCTAGCGGGGAGTACGCCTTGAACTGTAAGTCGTTGTTCTGATTTCTTCTTCCAACAGGTTGAAACTATAGTAGACCAAGCACGCCCTGACGTTTTTTTCTGCTAACTAATTCAGTATCTTTGATATACCTTCCCAACCAGTCTGGTTTTTAACCCTTTTGTCTTCATCCTTTATCGTCTCCCACCAGAATGTGGCCACAAGGATTTCCCCCCTACCCCTCCCATGGGGCAAATAGGTTTTTCCAATAGGGTAAGACTTCTATATTTGTTTCACATGAATGTCAGAGTGAACACAGATGCCTGACACTCATATACATTTTTCACCTTTTTCACTTTAGGAGAGAGCAGTAAGTATGGAGCGTGACTGTGACACATCAAGGTCTACCGAATGACAACCATTTTGAGTATTATATGTTTGTCTCACCCCCTCTCTCTTACAGGTTTCTCTAAACAGGTAGCAGCTGGCTATAGGCCTACGCCCCCAGTGGTAAGATTGGAGCCCAATATTTAAGGTCCTGACGAATGCCACGTACCCAAGTGGACAATACAGGCAGAAACATGTTGACCCCTTATTAACAATCACTGATTCACAGCGGCGACGGGATGATAAGGTCCCCACTCACCGCACTTATATATTTTAATCCCACATAGTAACCCCATAGAATAAAAATTGTTCAGGTATACTATGATGGTTTTTAAATTCACTCACTCCTTTTTAGGTCTCGCCTGACCCAGCGCATGCGCTGGTCTGGCAAGACTTATTGAGAGGGCTCCAAAAAGTGCTACCAGGCCAGCCTAGAGCCACAGTGCATGTGCGCGGGCGCGCGCGCCGCGTTTGACCGTGATTACTTTCACTTTCGTGGCCGCACGGCCTCTTTGAAGTTTAATCGCGATCACTTTCGCGGTTGCAGGGCTTGTCTTCTACTTGCTAATAGTCACTCTCCTTTTCTTTCATCCATCCTCAATTCCCCCTTATACCCGGCTCCCGTTTCTTACTCCCTCTTTCTATCTTACCTCCAGCTCATGTTTTCTTCTTTCTGCTTCCCGTTCTCTGTCTACACCAAATTTACGACTTTCACCTCCATATCTCCTTCCTGCCTCTATTCTCCCATCGCTTGTTAATACTGGCCTGGGAAGGGAGGGGCATTTTTGTTCTCCTTACATAGGGCCCAGAGCACGCTTGTGACGTCACTGAGAGCACAGGCCCTGGTAGCAACACCTGAGCGAATACACCATTCACTGCTGCTTCTCCCTTGTCATAGACGTCACCCTGATCAAGGATCCTACGTTCAGCCGAGGTTAGAGACAGTGTGAAACCCTGCCCTCCCTCCCACCTGCTCTGCGGGTAGGCTCCCTCCAGATGCCTCCACGTGCACTCTACCTAAACACCTCCTCAGAGCAGCCCCTTCCCAGGCACAGTCTTTTGAGCTGGCTGCTCTTGACCAGCAGAAATGATCCGAATTATTACAGCTAATTTCGTGGTCCACCGGTAATCTGTTAGGATTATCTGCAGGGAGAAGGCCGGGATTAGTAGGCCCACCTCGGCTTTCGATGTTTTACTGTCACTTTCTGCCCCGCCCCCTCCTCTTCTTTATTTTCACACCCTATTCATTCAATCCCCGCCCGATCCATCACTCCCCTTGTTTCGGTTCTATTCCTAACTCCCCCTCTAGCGGGCGGCTCATTTTATTGCTCTTCTTCATCACCCTTATCTTCTGATTCTCCTACCTGTCACTTGATGGCCGGTTCACAGAAACATGTAGGAGTACGTGACGTAACACTGCAGGAGTAATACTTTACTTACTCCAAAATGGCTTCGTGACAAGGATGCTTAATCGTGTGTTTCATTCATCTTTTCTCTTTTATTTGCCCTCGCACATTTCTATGCTCAGCGCATCCCTCCTCACCTCTCCTACCCGTTCAATCCACCCTTCTCTCCTCTTCCCATCCATCCATTCACCCATCCATCCGCATTGCCAGAGAGGTCTGGCCATCAAGCCCCCAGCAGCTACTTTGAACTCAGTGCATGCCTCGTTTACTAAAGTCTGGGTTATAAGCAGATTTTTAGCTGCTATCTGTGTTAGGCACGAGGCTGTCAGATCAGAGGAACAGCTATAAATTGTGCAGCATGTGCAATGGCACCAAGACCCAGAGACCTGAGGGGCCCAGGCCCACCGAATTCCTATTATTGTAGTATAATTCTTTCCGAATAGCTTGGGGGTGTGGGAGGAGGTACTAACTCTTTGCTGGCACTAGAGTCTATGGTGCCCAGTTGGCATTAGAGTCTATGGCGCCAGGCCTACTGCACCGTCTCAGGTTAAGCCAAAAGTTAACTGGTGGTGGCGGCTAAACTGTATAAGAAATGTGGCTTATGTCCTTTTCAGTAAGCCAGTGGAGAGAGATCTCCTCCCTGCCCTGCTTTCTGAGTCTTTGGTGGGGTCTGCCCCACGAAGTGTTCTTCAGATGCGTCCAAGTTGTGCATTTTGAAGCTCACATTCTGAAGCAATTTATTATTAAGTCTTATGTTTCAAAGGTAATGACGGCGCACTCAAGAGAGGCCAACATTTTAGGTTATGTAGGGTGAGTTAGGGTGGATTAAGGGGAATTCCCCAAGGAAATTTTGAAAACAAATTGTGTAGATGTTAAAATGCAGCATACATTTTTTCAGAGAAATGGGCTAAAAAGTCCCAGATTTGATTGCTTCTCCATAGCAGCAGATAGTGAAGCGTCCATGGTATTTCAATCATGTGCCCAGTCTTGGAAACGGCCTCAAAAATTCTAGCGCAGCCACATGTGCCGTTTACCCACAAGTCGACCCACGCTTGCCTTAACCACGACATTATAAGTGTTTAGCCACGCAACAGTTGATGTGGTTGCACCAAGGATATTGTGATGCATAACTAAATACTTAGAAGGTCCCAAAAGCGAGACCTATTGGCTATGCCAATGCTTGTTTTGTTTGGGCCCCCACTTAGTTTAGAAGTGCATCCCTGTCTTCAGGTGTATGCCCGCCCTCTATCAAACGCGTTTTTTAGAGGGCGAGGACTGGCAGATGATGAAGCATGACACCTGGTGGTGTGTGATGCCAGTCCGTCAATTTTTTTGATTTGCCCCCACTAAATTGAGCATCTCTTAGACACAACTAGGGACGGTCCTTTCTGTGGTTCATAGCTTTGGTTGGAGGCTGACTGTTCTCTAGTGCCCTAACGCCTCTAGTTCCCTCCCCGGGCCAGACAATGGGTGTAACTGTGGTTCTTCGCTACCCTGAGGACCTGTGATTAGACCTTACTATTATGTTTGATATCTGCCCTTTCCTGCACAAGAAAGTGTAAAGGTTTGAGCAGGTCAAACGTGTAAAATATGTAAAGAGGATTTTCAATCTACGAGAAATATCAGCAAGTGAACAAATAAGAGCATAACCTATAAGGTCAAAAAGTGAATTTAATAAATAATTAGTTTATTAACTTGTGACATCACCCCATCAACTCTATAGCTTAATACACTTCAGAAATGTTAAGCCTATAGAGCAAGAAGGATCTGGATAATTTATAAAGACATGCGCCGGAAATTAGTGTATAACAAAAAATAAAGGGGCAGATTTACGTTCCCTGGCGCATCCCTGCAAATCAGCAGGGATGCGCCAGGTAAGATGCGTCACACAAGTTTGCACTTGCGCCTCCGCAGATGCGCCACATTTACAATGCGGTGCATCGTGGCGCAAGGACAAGCAGATGCGTGACGCATCTGCCGGCGTAAGGTTGACGCAGTGCTGAAGTTGTGCTGCAAGCGCGACGCAACTACAGCACTGTTCCAACCTGCTCTATCCCTAACATGGTGCGTCCCGCCTTGCGCCTGCTTGAAGCAGGCGTAAGGATTAGACGCACCAGCGTGGGAAAAGTGACTGCGTGAAATCATGTGGATTTCACTGCGTCACTTTTCCGAGGCTTTTTCCGATGTAACGCCCACCCTGCATACATTAAACCTGACGGGGGTTTAATGTGACGCAGGGCTTTACAACGTGACGCATCTCCCTAGATGCGTGATGTTGTAAATCTGTTGCAGTATGGTGCTAGCTGTGCGTCGCCGCTGCGTCACAAAAGTGACGCAACGGTGGCGCAAAAGTGGCGCATGGGGCTTGTAAATCTGCCACATAGTACACAATTCAATTTTAATAAACAGATTTCGAATTCAAATTTGCTTAACATCCATGATGTCAGCCATAAATGGAGAAAGCTATCTTACAATTAGGGCACACTAATGGGGAAAATGATGATCTTGTTAAAAACACACGTGCATAGAGGTAGGTTGACTGTACGGATTTATGATGAGAGGGAGCACCGGGAGGCGAGTGAAAGGGTACGTCATTATTTTTACTGCGTGCAGGTTTTTGAAAAGTGATGTAAAGATATGAAATGACATTACTTTAAAAAAAGTGGTTGGACCACACATGGGTATCTATTCCAGATAAGAAATAAATGTGGAAACAGGAGACACTCATAAATAGCATTCTGAAAATTGTATCAGGATGGGTTAATCGATCTGTGAGCAGCAAACAAGAGGAAGGAAAAAATATTTAGGCAGCGGTGTTGAATTATAGGAGGCACATATATATATCTGTATATGTTTGCAGTGATATCTTCAGAATTTTTCTTGGTTTTGTTTTGAACGTTTTATTCCCAAGTAAATACAACGTGAACGTGTGTCGTTGTTTGCTTTAGCTGCAAAACGTGCAGTTCTGCTCCTCCTGTCCCGATTTTCCCCAGTTATGGCATGCCTTATTGGTTGTAAGAGCTCAGACATAAACATTAACGGCTTTGACGGCCTGTTTTACACGGGGAAGGCAGCGGAAGCAAACTCCTTGAGGCTTTGCTGTTCATTCGTTTTATACCCCAGCCAATAACGATCGTTGAACCAAAGGCTGCTGTCATACACACGAGTGTGCATTTCTGTGCACTTACCTAACGGGCAGCTTAGATCACATTACGTTCTAACGCTATAATCACAGTGATCACAAACACTATGGGGCAGATTTACAAGAAAGTGCCGCAGTGTCGCACCGCAAGCCCTTTGGCTGCGCCACGCTGCGCCACTTTCAAAGCACAGGAATGCGACATATTTACAATAATATGTTGCATTCCTGTGCTCTCCCCTGCAATGGCGCACAAACAGCTGCCATGTGCCGGCCTGGGCACCCTTGCACCATGGTGCAAGGATGCCTGCGTCATGGGGAGATGGTTTTTGTGCAGGAAGGGGCACCTTCCAGCACAAAAACAATCACTGCAGGCATTTTCCTCTTTCAATCGGTGCTGTAGAATGCAGCACGCATTGAAAGAGGAAAAAACGAGGAGAAAAAAAAACATTTCTCCTTTTTTTTTTTTGCGGAGTTTTATATAGCGCGAACTTGACCCGAATCCAATCAGGTATCAGAGCGCTTTAAATAGCAACAGTTACATTACATTAGGACACACATTCATTCTTTGTTAGGCACGAGGAGATTAAGTGATTTGCCCAGAATCACAGGATGTTCAGCGTCATTACCGAGACTCGAAACCAGTCCCCAGGTTCGAGGTCGAGCGCCCTAGCCGGTAGCCCAACTCCTCTCCCCTTCCCCTCCCTCCTCCTTTCCTTGTTGCGCCTCGCTACGCCACCCTTAGGGTGGCGTAGCATTCTAACGCATTTCCAGGTTTAGGATTCCTCGTTAATCTGGAAATGTCTCAGGTTCCATGGGTGTTGCGTGGGAACACCCACAGCAACACCCATGGAATGCCTCTTTCACACAAAGTGCTGCGTGTAAAGGGGCCGTATTTACAAGGACTGGAAAAGTCATGCAGGGTGGTTTTTCCTGTCCATGTAAATATGGGGCACTGAAATGCGCCGCCGGTGCGTCACGAAAAGTGCCACACTGGTGGCGCAAGGGGCTTGTAAATCTGCCCCTATACATATATATTTTTTTTCAGATTGCTTCGGTGTGTTATTGGCAGGACAAGAACAAACAGAGTTTGGCCAACAAAAAAAACACTTCTGGCCAAATCTGTGCTATTTCAACTGTACACATTTAAGCGTAAAGTGGCTTATTAGCATCCTTCTGAAGAATTGAACTCTTCAGAAACCTTAAGTGACCATTTAGAGAAAAAAATATATAACAGCAGTTTTCGACTCTGGGCAAAACAAAACTGTAAAATACATCATTTTCTTAAGTGTTTTCTGTTGAAACACAAAATAGGAATCGTAAGCAAATGTTGTGGGATCCCAAGCCCCAATGGACGTGGCAATTGAATGCCTATATACATGTAGTTCAGCTAAATATCTGGCAATGAATGTCTGGTGTCTGATTCCATGATCAATCATCTCAGTAAATTCTGTGAAACAACTTCTATCTCTAGAGAAACTTAGATGTACGATTGGGAGCGTGGGCTGCATTTTAACTGACTCTTCATGTGATGGTTTCTTTCCCTAGTACGACTGGGGCTGAATTTATATAAAAAGACAAAATGGGTGTTTAAATCAGCAAAATTGCAGTTTCTAATGGAAGTGTTTCCTTATTTCCAGGTATTCAATATTGTGGAAGCATATAGTCAAAAAACAAAAATTTTCACTGACATTGAGATGGGAAATGTGTATCTGAAGTCTGAATAAAACATTCAAGCTTTGGGGAACATAACTGGGGCATGACAAGCCATATGGAGCCTCGTTACCAGATACCCTCAGTTGTGACCGGTAATTCCCCTACCTTGAGTTACCAATCCGAGGCAGAGATGCTATGCAAGAAATTGGGTTATTATCGTCAGGATATGAGTCCTGCACAAGTAATAGGTCCACTATTGTCTCCTTACTGGGAATCAATTGCCCCATTTCTGCAATTGACTCCCTCAGAGTAGCGAAGCACAGAAGTTCAAGGTCTACTCAGGGGAGGTGGTGTGGGTTAGTAATCTCATGCACCGGAGTCAGTGCGGGGCTCTCGGACTTCAGAGACACGGTGCGCTGAACTCAGGCTGAAGCTGTTTCTTTGCCTGCTGACAGGTTATGTGTCAATTTCTTCGGCCACATAACGGCTGTTCTCCTGCACAGTGGTGTTGCATCTAAAAAACAGGCGCTGGAAGGGCGATGCATTGATTTTTATGTCTTTTTGATGCTTTTTTCAGCAGGAACAACCTCCAAGAGCCCAGAACTGGAATTGGCACCACAGGGCAGGTCAGAACTCCCAGCATTGGAGTTCAAGGATGCTGCAGATGAAGTCTTTGTGTCCCTGAGACTTCTTAATAGGAGCAATCTATACTTCAAGTCCTTGGAGAATCTTCTCAAGCAGGATACACCAAACTAAAAGTCCAGTCCTTCCCACTGTCCACAGACAGAAGCAGCAAATGCAGGCCAAATCAGCAAAGCAACACACAGCAAAGAGACAATACTCCTCCTAACTGCTCTTCTTCTTGGCAGGGTCCTCTTGCTTCAGACGTGTTCTAAAAGTCTGGGGGTTTGGGTCTAATAGTTATAACCTTTTTTGCTTTGAAGTAGGAATAATTCAAAGAATCTTATTTGTAGTCCACATGTCCTTGTCCTACCTGGTCTTGGTTCCAGACACACTCCTGGGGGCTGGAAACAACATTGTGGGAGGCCAGGCACAGTCTTATTCGGGTGCAGGGCACAGCTCCTCCCACCACTCTGGCTCAGGAAGGTCCATCAGCCTGGTGATAGGATCAGGATATGCAGGCCACCTCTTAGCTCCCTTTGTGTCACTGTCCAGGGTGAATGCCCAAACAGGTCCCTGTCAGTATAAACCAGACATTGATTCCACAGCTAGGCAGAGGCACAAGGAGGGTTAAAATTGGCCTTTTTCAAATGCATAAATTAAAAAGCATCTTTACTAAAAACAATTTTTTTTAATTCTGAGTTCAGAGAGCCCAAACTTCAAATCTCTAGCTGTTCACAATTGAAAGTTAGACTTGTAAAATGTTACAAGGCAGCTCCAATGGTAGCCTATGGGAGAGTTAGTCCTTCCAATAGTGAAAAAGTGAAATAGGCAGTATTTCACTATCAGGACATGTAAAACACACCAGTACATGTCCTTTTCACATACACTGCACCCTGCCCATGGGGGTACGTTAGGCCTACCATAAGGGTGCCTTACATGTAGTTAAAGGGAAGCTTAGGGCTTGCCAAAGTGGGTGCACTTGCCAGGTCAACAAGGTAGTTTAAAACTGCACCCAATGACACTGCATTGGCAGGCCTGATACAAGTTTACAGGGCTACTCGGGAGGGTTGGATAACCAGGGCTGCTGGCCCACTAGTAGCATTTGATTTACAGGTCTTGGACACATACAGTGCATTTTACTAGAGACTTACCAGTTAATAAAATATGCCAATCATGGATAAACGAACCACCAATACAATTTACACAGAGAGCATATGCACTTTAGCACCGATCAGCAGTGGTAAAGTACCCAGAGTCCTAATGCCAATAAAAACAGTTCAGACAAAAATAGGAGGCAAAAGGGAAAAAGTCAGGGGATAACCCCTCAAAAAGGGTCCAGTCCAACAGTGGTATAGCGGCAGTCTTCAGGTTACCCCTTGCCCTTCCGCTTTAGCATCCCGGAACCTGGGAGTGTTGTCCCTCGGGCTAAGGTCTGGGGGAGACCCACGCACTCCCCCTCTCCAATGGAAATAAATATATAAAGAGGGGGTAACCCTCAGACTCTGACCCACCCTGGTGATAATTATAAATTACTTTCTTAATCTTGAGCTCATTTTGCTCCTGTTTGCAAACTCTAGCCACCAGGCCTTTTGGCCTTTAAAGGGATGTACGTTGCAGGAAGCTGGTTTCACTGGCCCCCTGCACTTGCCTCTTCTACTGCTTTGCTCTCTCCAGGCCCCATGGTCTCCAGGCTATCTTGCAGGGCATCTGGGGCACAATACGTCCAGGTCTTCCCTCGCCTGGCCCTTATGGGACATAAGTGGCCCAGCCCTACTGGTCCTGGAGAAACCCATCCAGTCCTGGGGGTCGGCTGTAAGCAAAGTCCTTTGTCCATGAGGGGTATCAGGTGGCTTCTCTTTCTAGAAGTCCTTGCTTCTAGTGTCATCGTCGGGCAGGTCCAAGGTCTTGTTCACTGTCTCTCCTTAATGCAGGGGTTTATAAATGTGGGTGTAAAATAGTAGATGCAAGACACCAGTAACCAATTCTAGGATGCCACATCTTCCCTCCACCCCTATCCTAACCCAACTGCACAGTTTTCTGGGATAATCTAATATGGCAGAACCATTTTTCTACTGGTCATGGGTCCTTTTGTCTACTCGGAGAAGTGGCTGTGGTAATGAGCAAACCCTTCCTGGTAATCACTCCAAGCAGTTCTGAAGCAGCTCACCCTCCACTGGTTTTTGGAGTCAAGTTGTCTAACGTGAAAAAGGAAAGGGGCAGGCCTGGTGTCAGGTTTATCTGCTTGTGACATGGAAGGCCACTTTGAAGTGTAAGTAGTCCTTGGGCACCTCCCCCAGGCCACCCTGTCAAGGGAAGGCCAGCACCTCCCCACACCTAAGATCTTTGTCCTCAGTCTGGGAACAATCAACATCTCACAAGAGGAGAGCCATCCAGCTGCCCGGTGACAGTTGAGTACGTACATGTTTTAGACAAAAAAATGGGAACATTTTAAAAGTACCTTGATATTAGGGGTTGGCAGAATTAGAGGAGCTTGAGTCTGCAGAAACACGCAGAATTAAATTAAAATACCATCAAATTCTACAGAATTCAGTGACAGGTAGAGTCAGCATTTGACACTATTTTCTTAGCGCAAAATGCACCCCCGCATCCACGAATGGATGCCAGGATGCATTTTGTGGTAAGAAAAGAGCACAGCCAAATACCATATGGTGCCCTTGCATACTCTGCAGTGATTACAACTTTTAAGCCACTGCATCATTTTTAATTTCGCTGTGTAGTGATCACATTTAAATATATCAGTAATTCCGCGTTACAAGAATAATGCAAAATTACCAAAATTCCTCTGAGTCCGCCAGTGTAATTCAAACTTCGACCCAGGCCTACGTTTGATCAATAAGTACTCAAAATTCAATTTCACCATTAAATTTGATTTTGGATAACTATAAAATGAGGCCTTGATTTATTTCTCTAGTTGCTGCCAATCTGAATTTAGCGTGAATTATACCTATAACAATGTAGCCAAGTGTTTCCCTATGGAAGCAGCCAGCCTTTCTCCAATGGAAATAGCATTTGGGGATTTTCACTGTGAGGACATATTCAACATTAACTTTTACATGTCCTTCTTTTAAATACCATGCAACTGCCTTTATGGGCAGTAAGGCTTACTTACGGGTGGCTGGCTAATATTTAAAAGGGAGGATTAGGCCTGCAAAAGGAGGTATTTTGAAAGGTCAAATTTGCAGTAAGAACTGCCCAAAGCAGCTACCAGGCTGCGCATGACAGGAGTCTCTCATGTTCAACCCTCACAGTTGCACACATATTCGTTTGTAACCAGCCCAGTCTCCCCTACCTCAACTGTGCCTCAGTGGCTTTATCTTAGCAGGCTGGCACTGGTGTTAAACATGCTAAGTCCAATTACCATGAAATTACAGTGAGTGAGGCTCACCCACAGTAAAGAACCAAAGCCAGGTGGTCAAAAGCAAAACATCCTGGGGGACAAAATGGGAGGAACCCATTTGCAACAATACGGGTAACTCTAGGGGGCACGGTTAAAAGAGGCTACAATTGAAACTCTGTGGTTGCCAAGAGCATTGAGGAACTGTTAGGGGAATCAGTAATTCGGGTCGAACTCTGCGTGTAATTCCACAATTTCTCTCAGTTTGTCACTAACAGATTTTAACTGCTTTCAGCAACTGGAGTAACCACGTGCACCTTCAGGTTCTGTACCTTGTAATTCCAATGCAGCAAGCCTCACTGTTCCCAACAACGTTGTAATTTAAGATGCACTTGTAATTGGGGCCAAATTGGTTTGTTTTTGCCCAGACCCTGCTCAGAAGTGCACCATAAACCCAAATCCACCACAACCTATGCTGGAAGCTGAAAAGTCAGAAATTATTTCTTTTTGCCAGCAGAGCACACTATTGAGGCTCCATCCACAGTGATGAACTTCTGTTGCATGGGTGTATTTCTCAAATAAGGGAGGTCAGGCACAAGGCCACTGTTATGATTCTTGCTAGAATTATGAAGTGAGTTGCAGCAAGGCTCAAACCACTCATAAATAGACCAGTCTTTTGATTGACAAATTGTGTAGAGGTCTGGCAAGATGCAACACTGGGTAACCCTGAAACTTAGTGGCGTCTGGGGATATTTGTTAGGCTCTACAAGAGCATAGAATGTCTTGTCTGTCCAGGACTGATTGATGCTCTACAAGAGTATCAGCATAATAACATCAAGTGGGTTAGTTACTTCTAGTAATGCTAGTCCCTGCATGGCTGGAAATGATGAGATGAAGGGATTACAGCATAACATTCTCCTTAGCTGTCTGGGTGTTTTAATGCATCTTTTGTCCCACTCTACTCCCCAGTAATTTGCCTCCTATCCATTCTCTGGGGCTTGGAAGGCATTGCCGTGATTTCTCATCTCATCACCAGGTATAGATAGGGATCCAGAAGAATCCAACACATCCCGCTGTACTCTATAAGATCTTATAGTCCGTTCCCAACCAACACTGTTCATACGGCAGTGAATGAACCACATGCAATTTGGACTTCAGTGAATGTGGAGGGAGTTAATCAATTTGAAGTATGTGAATTATTTTGGAACTTTAAGAGAGATGAGCATTGGAGGGATACAAGTTTGTCTGCAAACGTATCTAATTGGATGGTGCAGGACTCATGTTTTATGTAATGTTCAAGTACAGTAACTTAACCATAGGAGCATGTCTCCAAAATACAAGGAGTGGCCCTTCTAATTGACCAAACCCAAAATCCATAGCTAAAGACAACCGAAAATATATTTATTAGGTTTAAGATGACCCAGCAGGGTGTAAATTATGTGAGGAACATACACCATGAGGTGCATGAAGACTAAGCAAACGAGGAAATGTGGGACTGCTACAAGGTACATGAAAAAGAAACAATTGATAGACGGAATGCTGGACAATGCAAACATTTGCCCCCAGTCACAAGGATCTGGGTTTAATACATCATTCTTTTGCTTACCACACCACCCTAGTTTGGACCAAGCCATATGGAAATCAGTCTTGACCTGCTCCTTGTGGGAACAGTCCAGCCTGAATTGCCAAGCCAGGGCCTCCCTGGACCGGAAACAAGCATCCTGGGACCGGTTTCAGGGCATCACCCTTCATCAGCCAGGCTAGTTTGAATCTAGTGATGTAGTGAGCACGGGACCCACAACTGGGCATATCCTTCCCACTTAGGGCGACATATGTGAAAGAAACAATTGATGGACGGAATGCTGCTCAATGCAAACGTTCACCCCCAGTCACAAGGATCTGGGTTTAATCCATCATTCTTTTCCTCACCAAACCACCCTAGTTTGGACCCAGCCATATGCAAATCAGTCTTGACCCTGTTATTTGTGGCAACAGTTCAGCCTGAACTGCCAAGCCAGGTCCTCCCTGGACCTGAAATAAGCATCCTGGGACCAGTTTCAGGACAACACCCTTCATCAGCCAGACTAGCTTGAATCCAGTGGTGTGGTAAGCACGGTACTCACGTCTGGGCATGCCCTTCCCACTTAGGGCGACATATGCAAAAGAAACAATTGATGGGTGGAATGCTGGACAATGCAAACATTTACCCCCAGTCACAAGGATCTGGGTTTAATCCATCATTCTTTTGCTCACCACACCACCCTAGTTTGGACCCAGCCATATGCAAATCAGTCTTGACCCTGTTCCTTTTGGGAACAGTCCAGCCCGAACTGCCAAGCCAGGTCCTCCCTGGACCGGAAACAAGCATCCTGGGACCGGTTTCAGGGCATCACTCTTCATCAGCCAGGCCGAAAACAGTCCCAGGATGCTTGTTTCCAGTCCCGGGAGGGCCTGGCTTGGCAGTTCGGTCTGGACTGTTTCCATGAGGCACAGGGTCAAGACTGATTTGCATATGGCTGGGTCCAAACTGGGGTGGCATAGAGGGTAAAAGAACGATGGATTTAACCTAGATCTCTTGACTGGGGAAGAATGTTTGAATCATTCAGCATTCCATCCATCATTTGTTGCATACAGATCAAGAGAATGATTTCAAATGGAACATCATGAGGTTAGTGCAAGGTAAGGGAAGTACAAAAAAGGTCACATGTAGTGTAAACTGGCATTTGATACCATTGCCAGATCACCCCTTATGTTGTTAAGGAAAGGTATGGTGTTTGATCATGTGACTCAAGTGGAAGACGCCTGCCATCTTGTATTTTGCAGTGTAACTTTACTAACAAAAGTAGGACCAAGCTTACTATTGGACAAATGTGGTGACTTGCAGAGCCATACTTAAGTCTGAAGCTATATCATGGTGCATTGATGTAATGCATTTGATCACATACCTTATGAGGATGTTGACAAATCAATTCTGGAAAATCGAAATAAATATGAGAGACACGAATTCTATTATTTTGACAAACATATTTTTAAAACCATACGTTTGCAAAGCACATACGAACCTTTATTTGGAATGACAAGTATCTTACTCTCCCTACTTTGCCACACATTACAGTCCTTTGTTATAGATCAATCAGGCCATGTCATGCTCTCTTTGGGAGGGATGTGTTGACATGGATGGAGTAGATTACAGGAAAGAGATAAAAGGGGTCTAAGAAACTTAAAAAAATATGTTTCCTTATGAACCTTTGTAACTATTTCACATTTCCTATCACTCAGCAATGTGTTATGTGTATCCTTGTATCCGCTTTGCCAAGATATTTATCTTTACAAAATTAAAATATTTATTGAGCAAAGATATAATTTCCGTTTTAAAGAGGATGTGGTGTAGACTTAAGTGTTTGGTAAAATAGCATTGGCAAACCCAATCCTGTCAGCTTTTTTATATTGATAAGGCTGTCGTAGCAATTAATGGTATATTAACTAGTGTATTTCCATCCATTACTAGTTTGCTGCCAAAGTGTATCCCACAAATCGGAAGGTATATGCCTCAATAATGTAGCATGATTGCTGTGCCATAGGATTTACGCTGCATCTCACTGTAAAGGCTGAAATCAGTTGAGATAGGAGGTGTAGCTAGGCCACAATTAAGATGGCTGCAAATCTGTAAACGTTGCCCTGCAGGGGTTTCCTGGTGACAACTTTGTTCTAACTACATACTGATATAGTGACCAGGGGTCTGTGATTAAATTGTGTGATTTTTAAGGATTCTTTCAGTGTCTGCATCAAGTTTTTGTGTACATAAATGTTGGTGGAAGAGACTGCATAAGGGCTGCCACCTCCGTCCTACTGTTGGATGGTCAATTTCTGCCATCAGAGGAGAAGGGTGCCTGGATGCTCACTGAGTTCTCACCTGCGTACTGACTAATGCAGATTGTAGCAATAGCAGTACCAAAGCATACTGGCAGGGGCAGAAGGAGATAGTCAGTGATGGTGCTCCCTGTGCCACACAACAGCAGTGACCTGGAAGTGCACTGATCACAGGAGCTATTGTGTGTGGCACTGTGCTAATTGGGTGGATTGCCCTCCTGGATCACATGAAGTGAGTATGGGCACCTTTTCTCCCTGCGGGTGTGCAAATGACTATGGCGATTATGCTCACCATCACATCCACCACCACTGGCCAGATTGGTAAAGTTCTTTCCTGAACCACATTCTCATGAATAAAGTGGCAGCCATCTTAACATGTCCATGCAGTGCTCTTTTTTTGCCACAATACATCTGTTACCTCTCTCTACTGTGTCTCTTGGGCTGGCATTGTGTAAAACAATTACTGAACAAAAAAAGTGAGGACAATAGCTGCCTTGTTATAATACCATTTTTATCTGTCTGTAGACTCAAACGTCATGCTCTCAGTTGTGAGTGAATGTTTGTTTATTTACAAATGCTATTCACTGAAGGTCCCACCAAAGGCACACAAAGCTGGTGATGTAGTGCCTGGAGCCTGTTTATTTCGAAGTGCTTCAGCGATTTCTAGATTTCTAACTCAGACATTATCTTCATTCCAAATGGGATAGCAGTCTTGTTATACTCTCACAGTTTTCTTTGAGTGTGAGTGGATGCATTCACAACCTTTTTTTATAAGAATATTCTCATCTGGCAGCTAGACAGTACAAATGCCCACCTCTTCTTGCTACTTCTACAGAGTACTCAAACTACTTCTGCCAAATCCCTGAATTTGCTAGGTTTAGTGTCAGTCAATCACTTGATACCGGTCCTTAAAATGTTATCAGGCGTTGATTACCTCTGAGCATATTTCTGGCTTTACCTTGTTCACTTGTGGAATCAGAACCCTGCTCCTGACCATGACTATTTTGCACCCTCTGATTACCATTTCCAACTTAGACTTTTGCTTCCCTGCAGCTGGCGGGTTATCATTATCGCACTGCTGTCACACCTGCCCATGCCTAAGCCTACAGTCTAAAGGCAACTGCTTTTTTTGAGGTCATAATAGGCAAACGGAAAACACAACCATGTCAAGGAGATGCTCACACTGAAAACCCTGATGTCTGACCTAAAAACATCAAAAGGTTCATTGGGTCTGTTAAACTTACTGCCCCAAAAAATCAAAAAATGTTGTCTCCATGCTCTTAGACCTCTATTGCGCCTGCGATATATTGCATGACAGTAATATCATATCTACTACATCAATCTACTCTCAAATTGCCTGGTAGGTATATAATTACTCTTTTTAATTTCACTTATGTTTACCTTCCAAGGTAAGTATGAGTAGAGTTAAGAATACAAAATATATGCATACCATACAATCTTGTGGATCAAAAACTGATTTAAATCAATCTCAATATTGTGTTATTCAACCTCATTTATGGTTTGCGTGGAGAGGGGGATAGCACAATGTTATTGTTGTCACATTTCCTGCACAAACATCTGGAAACTATATTTATGCCACTTTTGGAATGTCAGCGGGCCCACAGAATGTGATCCTGCAACACTTTGAAGCCTATCCTTGCAAGGCTCCTTCACCATCAACAGACTTGACGGGCTGTACAAGGTGCTTTGAAAAATGGCCAGTTTCAGTCGCTGAGCTGTAAGATTTATATATCTTCTTACAAGATACAAACACCAGCTGAAATCCATTCCTGACTTTTCGCCCCCTGCTCTTCAAATGAACATTTTGGATTGTCTTGTTGTAATAGGAGCTCAGATACTGTACTAATGAGATCTCTTGATCAGCCTCCAAACACTTACTGAGAAGATAAACAGGCAGGGGACACACAGAGTGTGAAGCCATACCCATGGACCCGGACTTGCTGGGGTCACCCATGCGACCAGCTGAGAAGAAGTCTGTGGCCCAAATTCAGGTTTAGTAAAGTTCTCTGATTTGAATCCCTTTGACCAACATTGGGCAGTACCTTATCAGGATCATATCTACAACACAGACCTCATCTTGTCCTTTATGTTAAGGACCGCATACACTAACCCTTTCATCCATTCTATACACTGAGTTTTGGGCCTTTCCCTGACCACTCGCACGTAGAACTGATTGGTACCGGCTCCATTTGGTAACTTGTCCTCTTGTCACTTGTCACATCCTAGAGTAATGGCAGATGCTCATCCCAGCTATACCTGCCCCTTCCCATTTTGCATGATATTCATTATTGAGTAGTCACAGTGGGTCACAATGACTCCACTTTGCAGGTTAGATGACTGCCTCACTTGTGCACACTATTGCATTTCATGTGACTTGTGAGCATCACCAACACTCTTTCTCATTCATGTAATTCATTCTGCCTGTTTAATTGTTAGCTGATAGCAGCAAAAAGTTGTTGGTTGGTGAAATCTGGTCTGTTTCATTATTTAAAAGGTGTGCATGTAAATATGGTCACTTTGAGATTCGATGTGCAACAACACATATTTGTTTCCACAGAAAGAGGAAAGCACTTGGTGTGCTTCACAACTTTATTGAAAGGGTAGCTTTTTTATCATGGGGAATAGTTTAGGCTAATGACAACATTAACAATGCAGGCTAGAAATCTATGAAGTGCTTTGTGAACTATATGGGCTGGTCACCCTAAAGGCAACACAATTGTAGACCACCTTCAGGGAGATGTTCATATTACATGGTTCGAGGGGGCTGTGGTGGAGTGTCTGAGAAATCAGGGAGGCTTCTGGGCTGCCATACTGAGGACATTTATTCAGTCACAGCATGGGTACTCGGAAAAATTTGACCAGGGGCCACAAAGTACGGTGTGTGGTGTGACTGAGAGCCACCCTGTTGCCAGCATGGTGGTGGCAGGGATTCTGGGTGGGTCAGTGATTATGTAAGGAGGTCTAAAACAATGTTAAATAAATGGGAGAGCGTTTATTTGCAGGTTAATAAATGCTTGCTCGTTTATGTAATGATTTTTTCTGAATATTAGTGCTCAGTGACTAAACAGCAGCTCGTGCTGCTGTTCACCAGGGTGGCCACATGTAAAGGTCAAGTGGCCTGCAAGCGGCCCCCGAGCTGTACTTTGACTATCACCGAGTTACAGCATCTCCCCCAACTGAATTGCCTCACCAAAAAGTAAGTGTTATTCCACAACACTATAGTAATGCTGATGTAAACTGCACACCTACCAATCATCAAACAAGATTACACCGCAACCAGAAGTGCACTAATAGATGTTCAGGAAACCTCATAAAATATTTAGGTAAAAATAAAAATGACAGGTGTAATACTTGTTTTAACCTCAGCCACTGGTAATTAGTCTGTCTACATTCCAGTCCATCGGTGTTTTGTCACTATATCACTTAAGACAAGGACCTGCTATTTCCAATCCAGAATGGTGACTGCTCCTATCAACCCCAAATTGCCATTCCAAATCTCCTCTACACAGTAACCAAAGTAACCCAAGGCCAGGTTTGCCTTTGTAGGGCCTCTAGAGTGAGGTTCAGTGTACATCCAATGGCCCAAAGAGCATGTGACCCTTGTCCAGACAAATATATGTGCCACAATACAGTGCAAAACCTCTACAACCAGTGCAGACATAAACTTGACTTGCGTACTTTAAAGGATTAGAGATAAAACAAATTTGGTCATGTAAACCAGAGATAGTGTTAAAAGAGGGGAGAACAATATTTTCTCCTTTTAAGCAGAGACTATGCTTGCTCCAATTTTGGGCTCGTACTTTCTTATATAGCATGAACTCGGCTCATGGGAATTCCAGCACTTTACACAAGCACCAGATTACATTACACAAAGTCAGATTATGGTGTAGATTTACAAACATTTTGTGCTGGGTTTGTGTCACAAAATTGATGCAAACCAGTACAAAATGATGATTTTCTGACTTACTTTCCAGCTCAAAAGTTGTTTTGCACTAAAATGTTCCTAGAAGTAACACAAAGCAGTGCACAGCCACTGCTTTGCATTGCTTAGTGTCAAGGGGGCATTACATGGGTGGTACATGGGTGGTCTGATGCAACCACCCATGCTTTTGATGCAAAACCCTATCTACTTACAACAGTAGACAGGGTTTTGCACCAATGATGAACACGATTTGAAAGGAGGCATTAAAAGGAGAAATGTTTTCATTTCTCCTTTCTTTTCCAACTTTGTAAGTCTGCTGCACCATACTGCACACATACAAAGTAGTAAAAGTTTTAAATTCAGTCGAAGCATAGTATTTTGTAGTGGAATGGAAGCCTTCCATAGTGGAGTAACAAAACATGAGGGAGCCCCCCTAATGAGTACATGGAGGGGGCCCTCCCATCTCTAGACCCAGGAAGGAGCTCTCAGGCCAGGGGCACACCGCATGAGCACATTGCCGAAGGGGGCCCCACCGCACTGCGGTGACTGCAAGGGCTATTGTTGCACCACTGCCCTTCCAGTATAAAACATGTGCTAGACTCATGCACACATCCTTGCACTATGACGCAAAGGTGTGTGCGTAACCCACAGCAACACAATTCTGCACGAACACTAGGTACAGGAAAGGAGAGAGTCATATCTCTGTAGATATGACGCTCCCCTGATCTCTCCCTATCACACAAGGTAACGCAGCATTTTTGACTGCTACGCTGCATAGGTTTTTTTAAGCAGGGATATAGTAAGTGATTTGTCCAGAATCACAGGATGTTAAACCGACCTGGCAATAAAATCCCCTTCCACAGGGTCAAAGTCTGCATTTCTGACCCTAAATCCATTTCTCTTCCAAAGTCACAACTAGGTACAAAAACTTAGAGAAACTGTTATATACACTGGGGTGTTTTAGCTCAAAAGTGTAACACAAGCTGTGTTAAGTAGTCAATTGTATCCTACTAGTGTGATCTGCATAACTAGAATTCTGAAAAGGCAATGATTTCACACAAATCTCCATTCTTCTTCTGTCTGTAAAACACATTTCGAAAAGCAAACAGTCAAAACCATGCTGCGCCTGTAATGGATTTATATTTTCGCTCCCAGAGATAAAAAAAGTAAAACACCTCAGAATTCTATTAGCAGCGTAGAGCTACCTCGTGATGCAGGCGAGATTTTATTCTGCTGAAAGTTTCACACGTTGGGCCTGTCTCTTGGGCCGAATGCACTTTATGATTAATGGCTTGCGTCACAAAGGAATAAATAGTAATTAAACATTTATCAATTTTTTCATTAGAAAGGGAAGACTTTTTAAATTCGATGTGTTCCTTTGACTGTTGCCCAAATAATTGTTAAAATCATTGAGAGAAAACCAAGTACTTTACTTGCAAGAGATTATTTGGCTAGTTTTAGCATCCCTACGCCAAGACATCAATTCAAAGTTCACTACAAATAGAAGTTTAAAATATGCTTTTGCTTCAGACCGTGTCTTGTGCAATGTTTTAGAATAAAAACGCAACTTGGATTTTGAATCGAACTTTAAAATTGTAATTGACAAGAGAGCTACTTACATTGTCAATTTGAGGAATTGTTTACGACACTTTAGCAATATTTTGCATTTCTGCCATTTTTCACTTCAAATTTCAGACTAGCAGTCATCAAAATGGATGAAGATAGGGAATTAAGTGAAGCGGGTCCACTCATCGAAACGGCCCCTAATTACCTCTCATTTTCTGTCGTTCACTCACCAGAAATAGGCACCCTAAATAGCTGTCCCTGGTCAGTCATCTGACTATTTCATTTATTTATGTCCTAAACTTATAAAGCGTGCTGTTACCTGGGAATAGGGTGTCCGGCAGTACACACAGACAAACATAGGGTAAATCAGGCAAGAGTGGTCCTGAAGAAAAATAGTGCGAGGAAAAATGTAGGTTTTCAGATGGTTTCTGAAACTGAACAGATCTGAATTACCGTATGAGTGAGGCAGGATAGGGTTTCAGACTTAAGATCAGTAGCGGTCTGTGGAGGGAGTTCGGTGGGGCAGTGAGGCAGGGCGGGGAAATGTAAACACCGGAATATGGATGAAAGGAGGTAAGTACACATTTAAATAAATAAAACGAATTTTGTTGTGCGCGCTGCATCGCATTTTGCGATGCAGCGCGCGCAAAGGAATTTGTTTTATTTATTTAAATGTGTACTTACCTCCGTTCATCCATATTTCGGTGTTTACATTTCCCCACCCTGCCCTGCTTCACTGTCCCACCGAACTCCCTGCACGGACCGCTAATGCATAAGATCATCTGAAGGGATCTTCTTCCCAAAGGTTTGGAATGTTAACATGGTTTGCTGAGGTACAGGGCAAAGAAATAGCAGGTGTATAGCGAAAAAGGTTCCTGCAGTGATAAAGAGAAGCATAGTCATGAAGAGCTTAGCGGCATAAGCAAAGGGCCTTAAGTAGGCAGCATTTGCGAACCAGTACCCCATGGAGAGAGACTAGGGGGTTTATTTACTAGCTCATTGCGACACCGGTGCGTCACTTTTTTGGACGCACAGGCAGTGCAGAATGCCTGCCCATGTTTACAAACCCACGTAAACCCACCCTGCGTGGGTTTTCAAGGGCTTGTAAATATGGCCCCCTGTCACGCATTACTCTGTGTGAAAGAGGCGTTCCATGGGTGTTGCTGTAGGTGTTCCCATGTAACATCCATGGAACCTGATACATTCCCAGATTTACAAGGTTTTGTGAACCTGGAAATGCGTCATATTCCTACACCTCCCCAGGAAAGGCATAAGGGAGGCTCAATGAGGAGAAATACCTTTATTTAGCCTTGTTTTTCTATTGTCTATGTGTGTTTCAGAATCATATAAAGAGGAAAACACCTCTCTTCATTTTTTTATGCAGGAAGGTGACCCTACCTGCACAAAAACAATCACCCCTAAAACACAGACACCCTTGCACCATGGCGCAAAGGTGCCTCTGTTAGCGCATGGCATCCCATTGTGTGCCAGCGCATGGGAAAAGGACAGGAATGCACTGTATCTTGTAGCTAAAGGCACATTCCTGCCCTATTTATTTGATGCATGGCAGCATAGCAAGAAGGCTTGCTACGCTGCGGTGCATCAAAATATTGCAAATGAGACTCTAGATGCCTAGATATGCTTGTTCATTTGTTAAGAGCATAGATAAGATGGGCTGCCACATTTTGAATACACAGTAGTCTGTGGGCAACATATATTAAAATAGTCCAGTAGCAAAAGTATAATTGACTGGATAATAATTTTCTTGTTGGCTGTAAGTAGAAGAGGGATAATTTTCTTGATAACACATATTATAGGAAAACAGGTGCCAGGTGTGAAAGAGTTTATCTACTTGAGCAATGATATTAGGTGCCACCTAACTGGATTCCAGGTGATTCCAGTGGGGTGGTGACACTAGTTTACGTATCCTGTCAAGACTTGCCCTCGGTTTACAGAAGGAGACACTGCTCCGGTTCAAAATCTCAGGGAGGTAGCTGGGATGGGATGGAGAGAGCGTGTGGAGTCAAAGAGATGCTGTGGCTCGTCTACTCAACCGTAACCTGCAGCAGGCATTCCCACCAGTCTGGTGAATGGCATTGGCAGATATATTACCTATAAACAAACAAATAATAAGGCTTTAGTCTAGTATTTGCTATATCTTTTTATGTATCACTTCACGAAAACTTTTTATGTCTCAGCCAACCTTTAGTTTCGTTGTTGGTTGTTTTTAGATAGTCCATAGAGGTTCCTGCATCAAAGTTTTGAAACTGTAGTGAGTATGATCCCAGCATCAAACGCTCAAGCTAATTTGGACGGGGTTAGCTTCACCTAAGTCCATTCTGGCACAGCCCTGACAACAGAATGTACATGTTAAACCAAAAAACAGGCTACCTTGTCTGCAAGCACGATGCTGTGAAAAAGCTCAACGCGTAGCGAAATAAAATCTATTAATGTGTCTTTCCTTTTCTTCTTATTTTTCTATCCAGGCCTCAAACTGATGCAGGACGTCTTTTGCGGTGAGATCGAAGTGAAAGGAACAAGGGAGATGGCACAACAGAGTCCTGGAAGCCGGGAAACAGGTAAGTGGCAGGCAAAGAGGCTAAGTGAAGGGGAGAAGTGTGGATGGTCTATAAATAAGACTGCTTTAGAACATTCATAAAGATCACATTTAAATAGTTTGTAACAAGGAACAGGTGAAGATAATTATCTTGATGAGACTGCCTTCTAGAAGGTTCATTAGAATGTTCACAAATGAAGCGTTCTAACTGCTGATCGCAAGGAATAGATGCAAATGATTAATTTGATGAGGCTGTCTTCTTGAAGGTGTTTTAGAATATTCACAAAGATCGCGTTCTAATTGCTTATAGCAATGAACAGGTGCAGGGGATTAATTTGATGAAGGCTGTCTTCCGGAAGTTTCACATTGAGATCATCTATGTCGAATGCTTGGTGCTTATTCTGGTGGATTTTCTCGATGTTACCGTGGCGCCTGAATCCAGACCTTGCATTTGCATGGTAAAACATTTGCAAAAGCTATTAAGCCTTTTCAAACAAACTGGGAAACACCAGCTGCAGCTGGCTATTACCAACAGCATGTAATATGGTCAAACGTCAGGCTACAAGACGTTTTTATTAATTCATAAGTCTTAGGAGGAATAATATGAATCATGCCTGTATATTGTGATAGTCAAGAGAGGTGAGCTGTGGCAGGAATCCTGACACATGAATGATATCTGTGAATCAAACGAGGATCTAAGTTATGAACAGAGGTAGTAAAAGTGAAAGAAGAGCCCTATTTTAAGGGCCACCAACCATGGCACAGACAGATTGGTTGTCAAAGATTAGGAACTCCTTGTCTGTCTTCAGTCTTAGTCAGTTGGAGTTCATCCATGTGTACACTGAACACAAACACTCTTTAAAGTTTAAGGCTTCCTGTATTGCCATTGAGCTGTAGAATTCATTGAGTATAATCTGTGCATGAATAGAAATTAAGGTCAAATTAGTGAATCAGAAATGCTAGTGGGGCAACGTAAAAATTAAAATGGTTGGACATAAGGCAGATCTCTGAAGCACCCCTGGGTAGATGGTCAAATTCATAACATAATGCGGCTAAGGAGAGTGCGTTCCATCGATTTGCCAGAAGTAAGACGAGCCAGTTAGATATTTTATGCCGATGGCAACAAGTCGCTTCAGTAGATCTGTATGGGATACCATATCTAGTGCTGCCAACAGGGTAGCTTTTAATCTTCACCAAGAGTCATCCAAATAGTATTTGCACTCAAGGCAAGAATAGCTTCTGTGCTAAAAGCTGGTTTAAAGTTTTACTGGTCTGTATCAAGAACATTCAAGTCTTCAATGAATTAAGAGGATTGACAGTTTACAAGATTTTCCTATATTTATGTATGGAAGGGAAGGAGGCAAATAGGTCTATAGTTGCCCATGACATTGGGATGTACTCTAGGTTTGGTTAAACGTGGAGGGAGGGAAAGGGATGGACAGGGAGGGAGAGGGAGCGAGAGGAGATATATGTGGCTAAGGATTTGACTGCTTCCATGGAGCAATGGTCAACAGGAAAGCCTATATAAGACCTTTTGGTGATTTCAGAAACATTCATGTCTTCGTCTGCTAAGAAAAAAGCATAAGGATAACAATTGGAGAAACAGGTATATGTAGTTATGTTCACATCTGTCGGCTACATGGAGTTACTGAGAATATAACTATTTATGGTCTGAAAGAGTTTCAAAATATCAGAACACAGTGGTTGAGAAGGTGCAGCATTTGAGTCCCCACTTGGTGGGTTAGCCAGAAAAAAAATGAAAAAAAAACATTCCTGTAGTAATAGAGGCATTTTTAAATTGTTTGCGATTGTGAAAGTCAAATAGCTTTTATGTAACTAAGCACTTCCTTTAGTGTATGTAAGTATAGCACCTTCAGAACAAGAGGAATGGCAGTTGCGTTCCTATTTCATGCAACATCTTTTAGCTTCAACTAATTATTTAGTGTACTAGGGCACAGAACAATGGGTTCTATGAGAAACTGATATTTGATGAGAAGGATACATTTTTAGGCATTAATGATCCAGGTTTTGAGGTTTCTGAAGCAAAATCAATATCGCGGCTCAGACTAGAAGTTGCGAATTCGATGAATTTTCCCCTTGTTTATCTTAAACCACGGTATGCAGCATATGATGGCTTTAATGTTTAAGCTTTTAGCAAACAATGATGAGGGAAAAGTAAGAGAAAAAAGAATCGCTTTATGATCCAACCAGATTATATCCTGGGTAGAAATAGATGTGCCAGAAAAACATTTAAAAAGTGTTAGGCTACTGCATTGTCTCCCTCGTGCCTCAGGACTGACTCAAATCCATGGCTTCTGTGGAACTGTCACCGTCACTCCATTCGTTATCATATCTTAAAAGCAAAACATGGTTGGATTTCATTATCTGAGATTTTAGATATTCTATTTGAATGTGTACAAAGTGTCCAGAGGGCTTGGCCAATGATAACTTAGAATGACTTGAATGTTAGTAATGGTGTTGACAGATATTGATAGGGAGAAGTTTAGTAAAAGTAATGGACCACCAAGACAAGGGCATAATCTTAGCTCTGCTATTCCTGATTACAGCAAGACATCCAATGATTTCTTTACAGCTGGGACTGCACTATCATTGACAGGACCAGAGGAATCCTTAAACCAAGTTTCCATAATTATGTCAATGTTGATTCCGTGCTCAGCTACGAAGTTGTTAAGCTCCATGGCATGTATGACCATGGACTTTAGTAGTAGGGTCTGAAAAGGGTGGAGTTCCGCAGCTGGTAAAAATAGTGCTGGTGCAAGGATTACTCATGCTTTGAGCTGGAGGGAGGCTGTGTTAGAAGCATTGATGTAATAGTTTTTATGTCTTCAAGAGCAGATCTAATATTGAGAGATTTAGGCCAGTGATAGTAGCAGCAGCATAGTGGAGCGAAAGGAGGTGTTCAAGATTTTCCAGAGGTAAGTTGTGCAATGTTGAAGCAGCATCTCCTACCCATTACCTGGCTGGTGTCTCGATAGATGCAGACACGCTTGTCTTAGACATGCCTTTTGTGCAACTATAGCATGACCACTATGCACACATTGACCTCATAAGCGCTGGAACAGGGAGTGACATGTACATTTCTTAGGCAATCAGACAGTAGAAGGAGTTGGTGGCTAGCATGAATGCAGAAGAGTTTGGAGAGTACGAATAGAGGACAATGTCCTCCAATAATTCATAAGCAGCTACTGGAAAATCAAACAGGATGAAATGAAAGAGTAAATCCAATAAGGTAAAGACATGTTAAAATAATAAAGTACACTCAGTGGGATAATTAGCATAAACAATAAAACAAGAAAAAATGGCTGGACCCATAATGCAAGGAAAGCAAAGAGCTGGGGAAAAAACAAAAAAAAAAGGCCAACGTTCACCGATGATGTGGAGTTGCAACTGATAACCCAGAGCCTGTTGCAATCCATCAAGCAAAAAACTGTATTTTGCAGTACAAGCTATTAATTTGATTATACTTGTGAAAGGGGCTATATATTTTGAGCCCCACCAATCAAATCCTGTGAATGTGGAACAAAATACCCTACATGGTGGAAGAGGCATATCTAAAAGCATAACTTCTTACTAAATAGCCGTAGGTGCTATGGAATGTATCCCGTCACAAACAGCTGCTCTATACATAATACTCAGATGCTAGAATATGCTAAGAGTGCTTCTGAACAGCCTTCCAGCCTTCCAGAACCTAATCCTGCACACTTCTGAGAGATACAAATTCGTTTAGGTGAAGGTCTCGGCATTGACAAGGTGCTACCCACTACAATGTTTTCTTTTCTTTGACACTTTAGCTTGAGAAGGACCTCAAACATATGCAAAGCTCATATTTGCAATTCCCACCTCAGCATAGGTCTGTTTAACTTTGAAACACTTCTGTAACAGTGCTTGATGTGTAAAACATATATAATAATTATATGTCCAGGAGCCCAAGTTTTCCTTAGGAGGTCGCCGAAACTGCTGTCTACTCCCAGGGTTGAAAAATACCAAAGAGCCCTGTTTTTTATTCCACATCATCCCTCCTTCTTCCATCACTCTACACTGCATACCTCTTTATCACTCCTTGCAGGTTCTGTTTCATTCTTTGCCACTGTTTCCTATCTTTCACTTCCTGATTCTTGCTCCCTTTTCTGACTTTCTGTTGCTTGTTCTCTATCAAAGTTTGATGATGAAAAACAAGTGCTGGTGCCCAACATCTCCAAGAATCGGCTCAAATTCTGCACTGATTGTATGATCTAACCCATAATCCCAGCAGAGCGCTTTGGGACATCTGAATGGCATGGTGAGCAATAAACAAATGCGTTAGATAACATAAATATTTCTCACATAATTTTATGTTTTGGGTGTGCTGTATAAAACTCATTTTCATTGAACAATGGTGCAGTGTTTTGTTCTGTGCCTGAGCACATGAGCAGGATGAAGCAGAGGTTTAAAAGGTACATACATCCATTAAAGAACTGTCTTTTGAACCATAATTTTGAAGCACAATAGACAACCTTGACCTATGCCAAATGACACTAAACATAGATTCACATTTACAAAGAAATTAGACAAAAGGAGGTACATGAATGGCATCAATTTCTTTGCAAACAACAGAAATTAGAACTCATGAGAACTGGTGGAAAAGTAATAAAAACATGTTTTGAGCTGGGCAACTCAAAGCAGTCAGGGACGCTTTTTCTGGACATGTACTTTAGCAATGGTACTGGATTTTGTAAGCTACCCCCAAGAGGTCTGAATAGTGGGGTATATTAAGCAGATATATAATTAGGGTTTAGTTCGCAGTGAGGAAATTGCAATAAATCTGTATTCAATTTCTTTTTAGTGCAAACATAATACTTGTTGTTTTGACCTTGTATTGAGGTGGCTTCTTGGCAGTAGGGCTACAAAAGTAGAGGGCTGGAGGAAACTGAATTTGAAATAATCACACCAGTGCGCCTTTTTGAGCCCACATTGCCAGGGTGCTGTTTTTTAGTATTCACAAATGATACTTGCCTCTTTTTTTCTGGTAGGAAATATCATTTAAACTCTATAGATCTGTGTTGTCTTTTACTCATTTAAAAAAGATGAGCAATATCTTATTGTTAGTGTTATTCCATGATGCTTCTTTTTTTGCCCTTTTTAGAATGGAACCCTACAAAAATGATCCCATTATTCACTGAAAGATAATCAGTGGCGTTGGAATTCTGTTATTGTGAAAATTGCTGTGAACTTATGGAGATTTCTGCTGACAATGTACCACCGTAATCATTTCTAATGTTTGGTCATAAGTTAGTATTGAATTGGGGAGTCCTATAATGATAAAGATCACCAGAATCACTGTGGCTGTTGTTCCACTGAAAGCATGGAGATGTCCGCAGGACCAGCGGAGTGCTCAAAATATTGTGAGCGGTAGTCCATTCAGGTTGGCGGAGCTAATGATCATACTCAAAATCAGGCCCTTCCATACAGTAAGAACTGGTAATCCACCTCATTTCTTGTTCAAGAGTGAACAATAACCCTAGTTTATAACAAATAGAAAGGATGGCAAACACTTCAGTTGATCATTTCTACATCTCCCAAACTTAGTACCAAACACAATGGGCACTCATTGCGCAGCACGAGTTGAGTATTTGGAGGATTATCTGGTATACTTATTAACGATTAGTGAGTCTCAGCATTGTGCCTTTTTTACTGCTAACAAATTACAGTGCCAATTTATATGTAAGCGAGCACCGGTGTAAGGCGTGGATGAGAGAAGAGAGGTAATTCCTATGGAGAATTTGCAGGCAAGTTGTTCTATAGTTTTGTGATCAAAGGAGAGCTGAGTGAGTAATGCTGAGAGAATGTCAAAAACTACCTACCACGGTGTAAACAAATGCAGCGTTGCTAAGGTCCAGGGGTCCCAGTTCCAGAGAGAATTGCCCAATATCTAAAGCTTATTAGTTTGAGGAGATTGACTCGAGACACTGGACCTCTATGGTCTCAGGGAAAGTACATGCGTAAGGTTATGAGTCAAAGAACTCCTCCTCAAATAGTTAAGAGTAAAAATGGTCAGAGTACTTGATTAAGTACAGATTTCCGTTTTATTTGTTTAGACATAAAAGTTCTTTTTCAAAGGTTCCAACATTCAGATTGTATCTTTTCTTATTGTTATTTTGTTTTTTCTCACATTAAAGCAAAACAGCCGACACGTGTTTCACCCCGTGGCTGAATTTTGCCAGGGCTTTTTCAAGGCTGGAAGGAATGTTAGTAAGATAATGTTAGACAAATTTATCTCAAGGTCTCGGTGTAAACACAAATACACCCAGTGGTATGTGAGCTAAGTGGACGTAATATTCAAAAGGCAGTGACACTGTATAAGTGCTCAAAAAAGGGATGTGAAGAAAAGGAAATTGCTCACAGTGATTAATAGAAAAGAATAGAAAAGGGATTGATTTACTCAGATTAAAAACAGTAAAGGTGCCGAAGGATAGTTTTTATTTTTTGTTTGTGCTGCAGTCTACATGTAAAGCCGAAGGCGGGTTTCAGAAGGAAGGCAACCTTCGTGACAGCTTGGTGTTTATTAGTATGTTTTTAAAGTCAGATTATATTAGTACATATTTTTGTCTACGACAGGGTTACTAAATTCTACCCATAAACATGCTGTTTCCTCGATATTATTCATGCTTCAAGAAAGGTCATGCAGGGATGTTTAGCACATTTTTCATGTCAGAAATGTACCTTAAGATTCAAAGTAGAAGCGCATCTTATTAAAATTGACACTTTGTTTTTCAAAAAATTACTTCATATTAGAACAGGACGGATATCTAGACAGGAAAACAAAGAATAGAGAACACATGTGGATACCTACATAATTAACAAGATCATCTATGCTTAATCAGTTATGCCAAAAACATCTTACATGGAATAGCACGAGGATCAAAATAATAGTGTGTTAATGATACATGCTGGCCGAAGAGGGAAAATAATTATCACTTAGCAGGCTAGTTTATACCCGTTTTGGTGCAAAAAGTATGAGATCCCAGGAGATTGGTATTTAGCTGGATATCTCATGCTCAAAAGTAAAGAAAAAATATACATTATTTCATTCCCCGGTCTCATCACACAAAGCCTATTATTCTCAGGCAAGTGAACACATTAATTCAAAAAAATGTTATGTCTAAACAAATAAAACGGAAATCTGTACTTAATCAAGTACTCTGACCATTTTTACTTTTAACTACCTACCACAGTGTACCAGGGCTATGTTACAGAGAATGAAGTAGGTAGGGATAGAGCCACTTTCACATTAATGTTGTACAACAAAAGTGTAATATTCAAAAAGAGCTAATTAGGGTAAGTTATTGAACTAGGGAAGGGATTTGTAAGGAATCAGTGCAGGTAGCAGAAACAGAGCTTCTCGAAATCTCTTTTAGAGTGAGGGATGTTGTGGGGTTGTTAGATATCCAGGGAAAGGAAGTTCCAAAGTCAATTCCGATAAAGATATTTTCAGTGGCTTTTGCTTCTTCAACTTCTTCAACTTAGTGGAGAAGTGCTTTGTCCAGCAAAGTGCTGTATTTTCTTGTGTTATGATATGGGGGGATTTAGGGGTATTGCACTGTATGTGAGGTGTGCTATCTTGAAATTACATCTACCCCATAGCGCAGGAATTTCCAAAGTCGGTGCTGGAGGGCCGGATCCATGCCAGATTTTTTATATAACTACATTTAATGGGGATATGCGCTTTGGAGAACCCTGCTCTACTGTAAGCAGATTCAAGGAAACAGCTCCCTCAGTGAAAACTCTTCCAGAGGAATAGTAGTTGTTACCACGGGGCTCAGATCAGGGTTAGGACGACAGATAGTTGCTACACCACCCGCATGATCGAGCAAGGAAGTGCTCTGTCATTTTGACTCCGTCGGCACTATTCCTTTGATATCTGGGTCTCAAAAGTCCAGGCTATATGCCATGACTCCAGATGGCACCGCTGGTTATACAATGATGCACTGCACCAGCACTGCGGTAGTGTAAGAGTCAAGAGAACCCCCTCTCTCTCACTTTTCAGTACACCGGTCCTGACGAATTGCCGTTAGACCTGCTAGGGGCTGCAAGGCAAGAAACATATTGACCACCCTCACTAGACACACCCTGTAGGATCATTACTCCCAGACAGGGCTCACTCAATTTTAGTTAGGCTAGTACACCCTCAGAATAAAATTCTTTACGTGGGACAGTACCAGACCCATTTTATTCTGCACCACTAACTCACTACCTTGTCCACATACCTCCACACACCCAACGGCGTCATAAAAAGATCTCCTTTGCGGGTGCCCGTCGGGCATTGCAGCACCAGCCCGATGAGGATCAGAACGCCCAATAATGAAGCATGACATCACTCAGGGTGTGTGAGGGCAATCCATAAAAGACCTGATCACTCCCTCATTCACCTCCACTTTAGGAACTGCATATTCCTTTATTTTGTGCATATCCTAGTTGGGAGCACATGTGCAGGACCTTGGTAAAGTGCTGCCGGTTCCTCTTTTTGAGAAACTAGTTGTTTTTACCTTCAGTTGAGGGTAGTAAAGAGCTGTTCTCTAATAGGCAAAAGATTTAGAATCATACATTATTTCAAAATAGCCTGTCAGAGATTATTAATTAAATGGACAATGACTTATCAAATGAGTGTCAGCATGCAATATTGCACCTGGTGAGCACGAGGGACTGTAAACCATATTTTTCCTAAATATTTCCATGCCTTGTTAGATTTTTATAATTGCATTTGGGGACTGATTTCAAGCAGATATTTGATGGACAATCTAGAGGCAGCTTTGCCTATATTGCCAGCCTCAATGAATCAACAAGCTATGTAAATAAAGAATGCATACATATTTACATAGTCAGAGGTCTTGAGTCAACCCTGTACATCTATTGGTCTGTTAGCTGCCATTCACCCTCTGCTTCCACCTGCCACTGTATACGTCATAGAGCAATGTGTTAACCCACTTCAGCCATTTTCATCTTTCACAGTAAGTGATGGCATTTTGCCACATCACATATGCACATCTGCTTAAAAAGAAATGAACTTCAGTGCCAGGCTGATGGGCCAGTACTGTACTTTGCCATATTTTTCTTTCCACTGTTTAGCTGTATTTTTTATTTTTCTCTTCCTTAAATGCATAAACTATGCTTTCAGACTGAACAGGTAGCAACATTTTTATCGAGCCAGATACAATAGTTTTCCTATATATAGATTCATCTTCTAGGCACTCCTCCCTTCTAGGAAGCATAGGGTTCAGTTATATTATAATAATATACATTATTTACTTTTTTGTTGCAAATACATGGCCACAATTTTTAGGCGGCCATCACTCCAACTTTCCAAAGGCTGGACAGATTGGTTTTGCTAATGCTTACTCTAAATTGGAAACTTATACTCAATGCATTATTTTCATTATGAAGGCAAAAAAAGCAGCTAAGAAAGAAATAGTGAATGTGTAAAATTGATTTTGCTCAACTCTTCATGCAACAAGGGTTTGCATTGGGTGGCTACCAAGATTGAAAAATAAATGTGTGTGGTTACAAGCACAACTTTTTGACAATGATTTTCTGATTCAAGGCCTTCCACGCCTCCACTTGACAAGTCAGAAAATGAACTTGATACTAATCTAAAGGCTTATTTTAAAGTGGGTTTGGGGTAGAAAATTGAGCACAAGTGGCTTTTACACGCGGTTTTCACTTTGCAAGCATTACAGGATTGACACCAATTGCACACGGCAAAACAATGCGGCGCAGAAGTACCAATAACCAAAAACGCTCAAAAAGATTTCTTTGCATGGCATCCTCCTATAAAGTTGAATAGGTGGTCATTAGTCCCAAAATCTAATCCATTATTGTTCTTAAAGGGTATTTCATAGGGCTGATCTTCCGTAGGAAATTTACCAGGCACTCAGAATGAGGCAGTAAGAAAGTAAACAAGGAGTTTATTGTCTTCAATTGTTTAGCAAGCCATTAAACGCTGCAGGTTTTTGGTTGCACGAGGTTATGTTTGACAACAATTTGCAATTTTATAAGACTTTGCAGCTTCATGATAGCCAACAAATGTTTACTACTTTCCTTCAAGTTTACATTTTCTCAAACAGTGATTTATAATGAACAAAATGAAGGAAATGTAATATCTTAAGAGAATCAACTTATAGCAGTTGCACTAACTCCACCAAAACAATGTAAAAATAAAAACACTATAGTTAAAAATATTAATAGCAAATGAACGTAGATGTACCTTGCTTTTCTACAGATCACACCCAAGTATTATTATGAAGCAGAACATTCTAGGTTTCTGAGGTGTGTGATTTACATCGTGTCTGCCAAGTACTGCACTTGTAATTTAAATTTGATGTGAAACGTGGGTTAACAAGCGGTAAAGTTATTGCTAGCGACTGAAACATGAGTATTCAACAGTAGTCAAAGCTTACATTAAATGGTTTCAGATATCTGAAATCTGGTTTTGTTTAGAGAAGCAAATTAAATGAGGTGAAACTAACATGTGGATTCGATCAGTTCATGGAACCATGCTTTCAATTTGCGAGTGTTTGTCGAGTAAGAATATTGGGAAGTAGAATGTATGTTAAATCGAAAACATTGTACATGTTACCTTTGGAAGATCTGGAGCTCTGGACACAACCAATATACTTAACAGCATGATTAACAATACAGGGGCATATTTACAAGGGCCATATCTCTGCTTTTTTGGCATTTAAAGCCAAAAAAGCGGAGATAAAAATATTGCCCTATTTACAAGAGGGTGATAACATGCATTAGCGCATGTTAGCACCCTTTTACCCGACGCCTCCCTTTGCATCTCTAATGAGATGCAAAGTGGGCGTCACTGGGCAGTACAACCATGTAAATATCGCTGATGTACACATCGCGATATTTACAAGGCTGCCCACGCATTTTAGCAGATGTTAGTTTTCAGAGAAAACAGCTGTTTTCTCCAAAAACTAACGTCTGCTAAAATGCAGACTTAGCTATACTTACCATTGGGGGTGGATTATGCTGATACGACCACAGGGTCATATCAGCAAGGTTATCGCCGTTTTCCATGGAAAATCCCTGGAAAACCAGCGATGTTCCATGGAAAACATCGCTATCACTGGGAAATTATCGCCATTGCGCTATGCGTTGTTAATACAACACTAGCATGGCGATAATTTCCTGCGATAGCCAGCAATAAAAATGTTCTCGCTAAGAGCGGCCAGCGATAATTATCGCTGCCGCTTGTTAATATGCCCCTAAGTTAGCAGAGAAGCATGAGGGGTCGCCATGTTCCTTTTCCTTCATCTGCCTCTTTCTGTTGCACTCTTATGCAGTCTTTACGCCAGAGCCATAGAAGGTGATAATTATAGCCGAAGGACAGGGGCATAATGCAGTCCCCTAAATCATCTGTGGTGCGGGAGAGGGAGTTCAACACTCCAGGGAGCCCCCGAACAGTGCAGTGGAAAAGCTATAACTAATGTTGTTTCAGCTGCAGTAAATGGGAAATCATGCCATGGAGCTATAGCCAAATATCAGTTTAAGCATTTACATATATATGTATTAGAATGTGTGAATAGGAACCTAGATACAAAGCAAAAGAGTGCAGAACAAAGATGGGGTGCTTTAGAAAGTAGCTGGCCCTAACAAAAGAATGTAAGCACACAGGAGAAGTGAAATCCAGAAGTTTTACGTGGGAAAGGGTGGTTAGTGGGAGAAGATTAAACTGTGATGAGGAGTTGTGCAAAGAGAAATGGGTCTACAACCAGTACTTTGCTTGGTTTACTTCGGGGGCCATTATGTTGCAAGTAAATTCTTTGGCAGTATTTTTTACATTTATGACAAGTTTACCACTTTTGCATCTGGAGTACATTTATTGGCAGGTAAGTAAATAACTAAAAAATATGTATAGACATATATGTATTATATATATACAAATTTTAGTAATCCTTCTGGTAAGTATCATGCAGAATGCCAGATGGTGATTTTCAATATGATCTTTTATTTATGCATGAATAGAAGAGTATAATCAGTCAGTCTATTCTTTTTGATGGCAAACAAATGCATAAAACAAATCCAGAACAGCCGAGCAGCCGACACGTGTTTCGCCATTCAGGTGCCGATTCCGATCCGTTAAAACAAATTACCGTACGACTCGTATCCATATTTTTTACGTACGAATCGTACAAGTCCCGTATAAACGGCGAAGTACGATTCGTACGTGAAAAATACATACAAATCGCTTCGGGATAAGTCTACGAGACGTCCCCGGACAGTTTTACATACAAATCGTAAAACTGAAGTCCGAGCGCGCAAGTACGATCCGTACCGCCCGTCCGAAAACACAAGTGCATGGAAAAAGCCCTGTACGGAGCAAACTTTGTACGACCCCTACCCCGAGTACACTTGTGCCCAGGGTACGAGTCGTACGGCCCCCCCAGCCTCCCACCCCTCCCGTGTACGTTTGCACCGTACCCCCCACCCCCCATATGTACGGACTGTACCCCCCACCCCCGTATGTACGGGCCGTACCACCCACCCCCCCTTTGTATGGACCGTACCCCAGGCGTACCATCCCACCCGCGTATGTCCGCACCGTACCCCAGGCGTACCTCCCCACCCGCGTATGTCTGCACCGTACCCCAGGCATACCCTCCACCTGCGTATGTCTGCACCATACCCCAGGTGTACCCCCCACCCGCGTATGTCCGCACCATACCCCAGGCATACCCCAATCCTCGCGTATGTACGGGTCCATACATACGTGAGGATTGGGGTACGCCTGGGGTACGGTGCGGACATACGTGGGTGGGGGGGTACGCCTGGGGTATGGTGCGGCTATACGCTGGTGGGGGTACGCCTCGGGTACGGTCCGTACAAAGGGGGGGTGTAGGGTACAGCCCGTACATACGGGGGTGGGGGGTACGGTCTGTACAAATGGGGGGGTGGGGTGTACGGTCCGTACATATGCAATGTTGGGGTACGCACCGTACATGATGACACGTACGAAGTGGGTGATGGCGTGTACATCGCATAGCGGGCCCCCTTTTCGTCGTGCATCACAGCGTACTTGGCTTTTCCGGCACTTTTTGGCTCCCGTAACAATATAGCCGTGCGGAGTGCTGTAGGTACGAATCGTACTTGCTGGTCCGTAAAACGCTGCCTGACTCCGTGCGGACGCCGCGTACGCGCTGTCCAGGATCAGAATTGTATGTATTCTTTAGCCGTACGGTGTTTTTTATGATTCGTACGGAAATGATATTTCTGTACGAATCGTACTTGCTGGTTTGTAAGGTGGAATTCCCGGGTGCGAGTCGTATGGAGAAAACGCTCCGTACGACCATTCGTGCCCGGGTTTTACAGGATCGGAGACGGCACCTCAATGTCAGTCGGACCTGGGCTTTTTCAAGGCTTCAACATTCCTGATTTCCTATTGTTCAAATCACTTTGGTCGGTATTCAAAAGATTCAGTTTTGAAAATGTATCTGCAGTCTGTTTTTATTCAATGAAACGTCGGTCTATCCACGAGCGGTGTCGTTAAGATCGTGTTTCCATAGAAAATGCATTTTTTATGTTGTTAATACTCATGGCCCTATTTTACAAATTTCCACAAAACTTTCCATAAAAGCAACCTTTTGACTAGTTTTCACATGGAAAGTTTCGGTATGCTCCATCAAGCGGGTCCAAGAAAAAGGTTCGGGTCTCAAAATTAAGTTTTCCCTGTAGATGTTTTTTATAGAAACTTTAGACACAGCTATAGTGAAAACAGCTGAATGGATTTTCACTTAATTTGACAGAAAGCTAGGACTTGGTCCAGAAAGAGTGCTTTTTGTATTTTGGTGTAAATCCATTCAGGAGTTTTGGAGAAATTATGGTAACAAAAATGTGTATATTTCATGCTGTGGAGGATTCATGGAGCTGACAGATCTCAAAGTGTCATCTGATTAGCTTCCACCACCTCAACCAAAAAGTGGTGACAGCCATCTTAGGGCTAAGGACTTAGTCCCAAGTCCTAAGGAAAATGCAAAAATCAGGACATAAGGGGGCAGGGCACAGATACTCTGACCCCCTAGGACTGCTGAGGTCAAAAATGTTTTTTTAAAGAATTTGCATCTAATCTGCTGTATATTGAAAAAAAAGAAGTGCAGTCTCACATGCTTCTTTTTTAATCTCCAGCGGTGGGCCAGGTCCTGGGGAATGACACCATTTATTTATTGAGTAGAGGGCTTCTCACCTGGTCTAGAGAACAGCGGACGCAGCAGCAGGCAGAACCGGGCAGCTTACGGGACCCTGACGTTGCTTGTTCCCCTCGCCGCCACCCTCCATTACTGGCCGCAGCAGAGGGGAACTACAACTCCCGCCATTCTCTGCTTTCCACCGGACTTCCTGCCGGACACCAGCGCGCCCGGAGGCGCTACTTAATCAGAGGCCCCCTCTGCGTCGCGGGACGCGTGCGGGCGGCGCCGGGCTGAGCCCGGGCAGAGGGCGGGCCGTCTGTGGCCGTCAGGGGCAGACTGAGGCAGGGCAGGGCCTCCCCCTTTCGGTCCACACTATTGAATCTTTGTATTGGCCCAAGGTGAGTGCCCACCCTTATCATGGGGAAACGTTCTGCCACAGCTCCTGGACAGGGTTCCAGATGTCCTCCTGTAATTACGTCTACCTTGGAAAACATGCTAGAAAACGCTTTCATGTTGGTCACTTCCGAAATTGAGAACACGGAACGGAGACTATCTTCGGGTCAAATCACATTGGCATCCCCAATGTCTCATGGTACCGTTGCTATTGACCCCATAATTTCTGTGCCTTTAACACCTAATATAACAGTTGTTAATCCCATCCATCATGGAAATCCCCCCAGGGTTACAGAGGCCATAGAGGTTATTACTCCCACTGTTGAAATAGCTGACTCTCAGCCGGAAATTGAAGACGTCCACCTTACTGTTAAACCGGCTTTAAACAACAAGCCCTCTGGGGGGAAAAGGAAAAATGGCAATATTAAAGCACCTATTGCTAAAAGAAAACAACCTCTTCGCAATATTTAAAGCCAACCAACTCCTCAAAGTATGTGGTCACGAGGGAAAACCCCTGCAAATGCGGAACCTATTAGTGTAAATATACACTCTCATGGCCTAACTAACAGCACTGCTGATGTCACCATAATCGCAGCTGAAACGAACTCCATATGTACACAAACTGAGTTAATAACTGCTAACAGCATGTTGGGAAGGCCTACTGAGAACCTAATTGACACTATTGTGGACTCTACTTTTAAACAATTGAAAAGTCTAATGGACAAACAGTTTAATCTTATTTTTAAACACCTGGATAGGCTGGAGAGCCTAGTAAAGAAAGAAGATACCAAGAGGAAAGGGACCACGATTATTGATCAAATTAGGGGTGAACGTTTACTAAAGGATATGGAGGCTATTAATAGGGGCACCCAAGGCGGCTGCGGTAAATGTATTACAACTAGTGTAGATACTGCACGCGCTAAGTGTAATGGCAATAAGGAGAGTTTGCCCCACAGCCCCCCTTTGAGTAATCTGGCCAGCTCTTCACCCCTGCTAAGAGCTCCTGTGACCAACGAACCCTCCCGTCACAACCCATATTTAGGGGCTGTCCCTCCCACCCCCTTAGAGATAGCACTTCTAAATCCAACGTCACATACCAATCATGAGCCCACTCCCCTTACCCGGCCAAAAAAACATGCTGTTGCGGTACTTAATTTGCCTCCAGAAGCATGTCCTTATGTTCTAATTTTAGCCGGAGTACCACCTTTGCAGGAAAATCAAAATGAGTCTTGGGATCAACTCAAGAATAAATGTATTGATTGGTTATGTAAGTTTAAGGGGATGGGTATGGGGATTGCTAATGAAATCTGGATGGTGAGACGGGTAGGTTGGGTTGGACCTTCGATAAAAAACATCACAGGTGACTGCATAGTCATGAATTTTAGGTATCCTTCCCTGGTAAAAAGCATATTAAAATACAATTTTATTCACCCTAGCATTGTAACTGCTATAACTTCCTTACCACTACGCTTCTTTTATAGACCACCCCAAATTAATCGTCATCCCGTTACTTCGATATATTCTGTACGGAATCGGTTTAACGTCCTGACTGATTTAGAGGGTCAGGACTGACTCCCGGGCAAATCTTTAAACACTGCAGGGGAGGCATTAACAGCTAAGCTACCTATGGATAAAACTATCCCAACCAAGAACACTCAAACAGTCTGTCCGGTAGAGCATCCTCCCATCCGTGAACCCATCTCTCCCGACCAACAATTAAAAATTTTAAGCTGGAACATCGCAGGACTAAAATCAAAATTGAACATAGTAGAGTGGACACAAATGGTCAGCAGTTTCGATGTTTTGATGTTCCAGGAGACATGGAGTACTACTAGCTTGCTACTTGAGGGTTTTGTATGCTTTAATAGTACTGCTTCTATTCCTGATGTTGGTAGACCCAGTGGGGGCCTATCCACATGGATAAAAATTACTGCAGGAAGTAGTATTAAACCTCTGGAAACAAATGACAGTCATTTTCAGGCTACAATATACTAGGCCTGGGCAAAAATTTCGTTCCGTTCGCGGAAATTGCGATAATTTGACATTTTTGCGTTCCGCGGAGAGCGCGAAAATGTCAAAAATTCCGGTTTTCGCAGCTTGGCGATAATTTGTTTCTTGCTCGCGCTGTAAAATGATACATTCTCGCGCGCGCGCGATCGCCTTACCTGAATCCCTGCGTTCGCCGACAAGTTTTCTTGATCCGGTCGCGTTCTCCATGAGATGTTGTATTGTTTTTAGCCATTTGCGCTGTCTCGCGACAGTTCGCGCCCGCAGTGACGTCATGCGTCGCGCGATCACGTCTTTCTTCTCGCGATCATGCACCGCGAGAACAACTCAAAACAAGATGGCCGCGCCCGCAAGCAACCACATGGGTAAGTTGGCGACCCGCAACCATGCAGAAAATCTCGCGAACATGCCGGAAAAAAACTTCCGCATCTTCGCGATATTTCTGCTTGTTTGCGATAATTTTAAACATTCTCGCGATAATTTGCGAAGGTTAATTCCGCAAATTCCGCCCACCCCTACAATATACTCGAATGGGATCACGATATGTTTTATAAATTTTTATAATAATGATTTTAAATCACTGCCAAATAGGAATTTTATCTCCTTATTTGATTTTATTGATGACATGATAGAGGGTAATGGGCTCGGGAAACTGGATGGAATTTGTTTGTTTAATGCTCATTTGTATAAAAAACCGTATAACATCACAGCCTCATCTTCTACGATAATTTCTTGTAAAAGAGGGGAAGAATTGTTTAACTATTTATCCTCCAGGGATCTAACCAATGTTATGGAAAAAGCTGGTGGTACATTCGATATTGAGCAACCGCCTACCTTTATAGGTCGTGGTTGTTCATCAATCATTGATTATGTTTTTATATCATCGGCCCTTGAGAACTGCCTAGTTAAGGCTGAGGTCCTGCCAACTAGTTATAGCGACCACAACCCCATATTGACAATTATTAAATTTGTAAATAAAACTATCAAACGAAAAGAAATAGGGGCTAGGGACTTGGCCGTATCCACCGACAAACTTAGAGTAATCTGGAAAGGAATAGATAATAAAGCATTACTCGCGCGAATTATAAAACTCTATCCCTTAATGGTGGAAACGTGCTTGTCCAGCGACTCCCAAGATATAGAGATTGTCGAGGCCTTTACTGGGTTGTGCTCTGCGATTAAAAAGGAAATTTCAAAACCTATCAGACAACAGAGCAAGAATAAAAGATGGTTTGATAGGTCCTGTTCACGGGCAAATCGGGACCTCCGTAAGGCATTGGCCGAAAAACCTCGGATTATCACGCTGGTTTCGGCCTTGAGAAATCGTTATAAAAAAGCAATCAAATTACGCACAGATGAGATCCTGAAGGAGAGGTGGGACTCACTGGCATGTACTGCCGCGCTCAAAGATGTAACAGGGTTCTGGGGCGAGGTAAAAGCTCTGAGGTCCATGGGATCCAATCTAACCCCCATTAACTGTAACATACCAAGTAAATTATGGGAGGAGCATTTTGCGAAAATATATGCAGCCCCTGTAACAACTATCGCTCTTTCTTGCCCTGTACCAAAGGTTGACATATCTATTTTTGAGGTAGAAGATGCCATTATTCAAAGCGCAGGAAACAAAGCCCCAGGCCCAGATGGCCTATCCATCGATCTAATAAAATCCGAATTAGACTTTTGGTCCCCACTGCTTTGTAATGTTTTTAACAAATTGTCTAATACCAAAATCCCTGAAACCTGGTCAAGCAGCATCATCGTACCTATCTTCAAGAAGGACGATAGATCAAACCCCAGCTGCTATCGCCCTATATCTTTAATAGATAACACATTGAAAATTTTGGGCAGGGTGATTTTTAATAAAATCAGATTTTGGGCAGAGGAAAACCAAATTTTACATTCCTGCCAGCTGGGATTTAGAAGTAAAGTGGGAACTGTGGAACAATGTCTGAATTTAAACCTCATATTAGACAAGTACACCATTGCTAACAAAGTCCCTTTGTACCTGGGCTTTATGGATTTATCATCAGCGTTCGATTTGGTCAATCGTTCAAAACTATGGAAGATTCTCCTGAATTACGGACTAGACGAGTCACTTGTCTACTTCCTGGCACATCTGCATAGAGACCTCAAAGCTCGTGTCAGGATAAACAATGACGGAGAGGTCTCCGGTGATATTTTAATTGGCAGGGGGGTCAGACAAGGTTGTGTCTTGGCCCCCTGCTTTTTATTCTTTATATAAATGAACTAAATAAATCCCTCTCTAAATCCACATGCGATGTGCCGAAAATTAATGGTAACTTACTCCCAGTACTGTTATACGCAGATGATGCGGTCCTGATGGGTCGCACACCTAAAGCACTACATACTTTAATTACGGGCTTTGTCTCCTTTATGGCTGGTTTGGACCTATGCACTAACTTTAAAAAGTCATATATTATGTCGTGCGGTCCAACTAAATATCGCATCAATCACATAGCCTCAGGAGAAAACATTTTAAAAAGTACTAGCACTTTTCCGTACTTGGGCCTGATTTTTTCAGACACTGGTTCATGGGCCGCACATGTAGCACATGGCAGAAACAAACTCGCAAAGGCAGTTAATTCTATTATTAGCTTACAACAGCCAAAGAGAGCTGAGGTTATGGTGCCCCTAATACAGATCTACAAATCTCAATGCCTACCTACCGCAACATACGGCGCTGAGGTGTGGGGGTACACAAACAGTAGTGGCATCCAAAGAGAAGAAAATAGATTCTGTAGAAAGATTCTGGGGGCTCAAATTTCATCTCCCACTTATATATGCCATAACGAGCTAAACTTGTATTATGTTGAGGATTTTATCAAGTCCCGGCCAGCTCTGTTCTGGCTGAAGATATGGCAAAATCCGGCTGCAATTTTAACACAGGAAATAATCATTGACTGTCTCAAATGTGATAGGGGCAGTTCCATGCCGTGGCTTAACGCTGTGAAGGAAAGTTTAGCTAGTGTGGATTTGGAACATATCTTTTTTGACCGTTCGAACACAGAGGGCGTGAATATTAAGACACTGAGAGAGGCATTATTTGATTTATACCGAAGGGAAAGAGAATGTTCAGAGCTTCCTAAACCTTCAATAATCAGATATACTTCTTTCTCGCCTAGTTTAGGTTATAAGAAAGACACACCACAGGAATATCTTAAAAAGAGTATCGGAAGATGGAATAGGAGCCTGCTCTTCCGCCTTAGGGATGGAAGTATAAAATACTCCCTTTGCTTCCCTCTTGGCTTCATCAAAAATTTAGAGCATTTACTTTGCCCTTGTGGGAACGGTCAAAAACAAACAATTCTACACTTCCTTCTCTTCTGTAACTTTTATAATAGTTACACTAAACAGTATTTTATTCCTTATTTTAAGTCACTTGCTATCACTGACCATAAAATGGCATATAACGAAATACTACGGTTAGGAAGTGACATGATGATTTTTAGAGTAAGTTCTTTTTTGTATTCTGCGGTTCGCTCACGGAAAACAATGGATATTTTATAGTTGTATTATACCTGTTTTTCCTGTCATTTTTTGCTTACAGCTTGCTCATTTGCACATGGTTACAGTTTGGCTGTTGTATGCATAGTGTGTATACTGAAATTGTGAGCACTTTATTGCTAGTTTGCACAACTTTTTATGACATTGACAAGATGCCCTGGCCATATAAGCGAATTTACTTGCATTTTATTGTTACCCTGCATTTTCTGCCTATGTTTTAACACCATTACCATGAAATTGATCATGTTTTTACTTCTGCTTCTTGTTTGTACTTTTATCCTATTGGTGGTGATGACTTGTACTTTTATGGATATTTTTATCCGAATAAAGACCATTTGACTTTGACTTATTGGGTAGAGGGAATTTGTGACCCTCTCCCCAGGCTGTTTCTGGCCCTGTGGACCCATACTTCGGGGCCTGAATTATGTTTGAAGGGTAGTGGGTGAGCGGTTCCCCTCTCCAAGCCCCTTTCGGCCCCAGAATCCCCAGCCCCTGGGGCCCAGAGTGTTTTTGGTTGCAGGCCCACTGTATTTCTCAAGGGGAGGGGGCTGCTGCCCCAGGGCCCCATCTCCCAGGGTCAGCTCACTTGCTGTGTCCTGGGGAGCCCACCCCAGGGACATGGCACCGGCTTGGGCAGGGAAACCTGTGTTGGCTACCACTTGGCGGGAGCATTTCCAAAACTCCTGCCATGCGATAGCAGATACAGAGCAGACTGTTATTCTTTTTTCCTGCCTGCAATGATGTGGGAAGGGAAACAGATCAAAATATTGCTCAGACCCTGAAGGGAGCGGCATAAGTCGCTTTCCCCGGTGGGCAGGAGCAATGCCGGCTCCCATGCGTGTGTGGAGCTGGCTGGGCCAAGGGGTCTTGGTGCTCCCCTCACAGCCCCAACAAGTGTATTGTGGGTGTCCCTCATGGGCACCCACCTTTAAGTAATGCGGGCCATGGAGATGTAATCCCCAGGGACAATAACGGCTCAGGGATGGGACTGCGCAGCCTCCCTCCCCTTTAGATTAAGTAGTCACCCTGGGGAATGGGGTCCCCATGGCCTAATAAGGCTCTAGGAGGGGGCCATGCAGCCTCCCTTCCCTATAATTAATAAAAGAAAACAGCCCTGGGTGATAGGGTACCCAAGGCCTAATGAGGCTCGAGGAACGGGCCATGTGGCCCCTCCCCCCTTTAAAATAAATAAGGCTCTGGATGATGGGGTCCCCAGCATCAAATGTGGCTCAAGTAGGAGAGCCAGGTGGCACCCTCCCCTTTAAAATTTATATAGCTCTGAAATTCACCAGTTATATTTATAGTTATCTCAAGCAAGCATAACTTGTGCCCTAAGGTAACTATTTACCCCATATATTATATCATTCATGGCATTGTCTATGACACCATTGATAATATCACGGCAGCATTTGCAGTGACATTTTTGATGAGAAAACTGTGAATGATGGGGGCACGAGTTATGGTTACCTTAGGGCACGATTGATAGTTACTTGAGATAACTATTACTAGTGAATTTCAGTGGTTTTTAGAGTTTAAAATGTTACAATATTCCTGAACATTTCACCTAAGTATAATGTCACTTTAACCTTTGTTTTGTTCAGTATATATATACATATATATATATATATATATGTTCACAGAAAAAACCATAGGTTTCAGGCACGTTATAGTTAGGAATTAGCATTTAAAAAACCTCAGAAATTCACTGAAAAAACCATAGGTTTCAGGGGTGTTATAGTTAGCTGGACTTTTCACTTGTACAAAACCATTGAAATTCCCCCGTTATAGTTAGTTCAGCTAACTATAACTCGCGCGCCCGCAATGCACTGCTGATGACGTCACATATTACATCACTCATGACATGGTCAGTGACATCACTCATGACATCACTGATGACATCACTGATGACATCATCCAGTGAATGTGTGTTTTTCTGAAAATTAAATATGTTTTATATATGTATATCTCAAGGTCGATGGAAGAATAAATGGGTATATAAGTGTCTAAATGGATGATTTGTTTTTGAAAAATTGATTGTGTAACTGACTGATTAAGTGTATCATAGTGAATACCTGGCTTAGTGAGTAATGTTTAAATATGTAAATATCTGTATCAGTCTCTCACTTTGTGTATAAGTGGCTACATGGGTTGGTGAGTAGCTACATGGGTGTCTATATAGGTTATTAGTTGGTTTTTTGAGTATCAGTCTGAGTGTCTGCATGGTTCGGTGGGGGGTATTACGTAGTGCATAGGTGCATGAATGAGTGACTCACTGTTTGTATGTGTTGAACACAGCATGTGTGCAGGACTGTATGGGTGGATGAGTGTGTTTATGGGTGTGTTAGTGAGTGAATGACTGTCTCAATAGTGTCTTTATGAGTAACTACATATGTTTTAAACTAGTATATGTGACTATTGGTGTATATATGTGAGTATATGTGAGAGTGAGAGATTGAAAGAGTTCCTGTATGAATAAGTATGTGTTTCTATAAGTGATTGTTTAAAAGACTAAGTATGTGTAAGTTTCCGTAGAAGTAAGTGTGGTGGTGTGTGTATAACTGTATATGCAAGTAAATGTATGTTTGATTCTTTATTAGCATGAGTGACTATGTGTGTAAGTAACTCTATGGATGAGTGGCATTGTGTAACAGGATGTATAGGTGTATGAGTACATATGATGAGTGAGTACATGTATGAGTGACTGTATAGGACTGTTGGTGAATGAGTGGATGTGTATGTGGATCTTAGAATTACTGAAGAGGTTGTTGTAACTGGTATTGGTATGTCCATTGTTTTGAAATTTTTAGTCTCTATTTTTGAATGTGTGTATCAAAGGTTATATTAGGGTGAGAGGAGGTCTGCCACTCTATCACAAGGATGATGTCATCAGTGATGTCATCAGTGATTTCATTTGAGATGTCATGAGTGATGTCATGAGTGATGTCACTGACCATGTCATGAGTGATGTAATATGTGACGTCATCAGCAGTGCATTGCGGGCGCGCGAGTTATAGTTAGCTGAACTAACTATAACGGGGGAATTTCAATGGTTTTGTACAAGTGAAAAGTCCAGCTAACTATAACACCCCTGAAACCTATGGTTTTTTCAGTGAATTTCTGAGGTTTTTTAAATGCTAATTCCTAACTATAACGTGCCTGAAACCTATGGTTTTTTCTGTGAATTTCAAAGGTTTTTTAAATGCTAATTTCTAACTATGCCTACAGAGATAGGATATGTGAAGAAAGAAGAAAAAATGCACAGAAAGAAACAAAAGAAGTAAAGAAAGAAGCAACAGAAGTCCTCAAATACGAAGATAAGTGCAGGAAGAAGGATAACGTGCAGAAAGAACAAAAAGAAGAGCAGAAAGAAGCCTTGTTGCAAAATCATCCTGTACCCTCAACGTTTTCAGACGGATACTGGTGGTAACTGAGTCTGACTAACCAGTCCTAGAGCCAGTACTATGTTAAAAAACACTTAGAATACAGTGAAAACACCTACATACACTAGGGAACATTATGCGTTGGGGTCCCCCTGTGATTAGCATGACCTCCTCTGTAAGCCCCTAGTATATAATAGGGCATGGGGATTAAAACTACCTCTTAAAACAGGCCACAGGGCGTTTTTGCACACGTTAACTCAGGCCCCGTCCCCTCCCTTCACCACTGTGTAAACACGCCCTGTGTCCGTTTTTAGTTGGGAGATTAAGTTTATTTGAATCCTGAGGGTCCCTAGGGTCCAGCTAGCCCACTAGGTACCTCCAGTAAGTGCCACAGAGCTGCGTTGCAGAGAGGTGTAAAAAGTGGCACGGCCTGGACCACCTCTCTGCAATGCAGCTCAGTGGCGCTTACTGGAAGCACTTGGTGGGCTAGTTAGCCCCCAGGGGCCCTCAGTATTGAAGGGAAATTATATCCCCAATTTAAAACGTGCCATAGTGCGTGTTTGCACACGTCACCTCAGGCCCCGTCCCCTCCCTTCACCACTGTGTAAACGCGCCCTGTGGCTGTTCTAAGTTGAGAGATTAAGTCCCCTTGAATCCTAAGGGTCCCTAGGGTCAAACTAGACCACTAGGTACCTCCAGTAAGCGCCACAGAGCTGCGTTGCAGAGAGGTGTAAAAAGAGGCTTGGCCTCAGAACACCTGTCTGCAGCGCAGCTCCCTGGCGCATACTGGAGATGCCTGTTGGGGGTGCGTTTGCAGAGTGCCGGAGGGGGCATGGCCTCCGGCACGATGCCAGTCTTTTATTTATTTTAATTTTTTAAGAAGGGGGGCTGTGTGGTTCCCCTTCTTATTCTAATTTATTGGCCCTGATGACCCCATCCCCCAGGGCCTGTCTCCTAATTATATTTGTTTGACCCCAATCCCCAGGGCCGGCCACTGTTTTTTATTATTTTAAAAAAATATATATTTATAGACACACCTAGGACATGCTGGACAAACCGTATGTACCTATCACCATGACGATTTGCGTGATATTCATTAAAAGGCGACTATGCATGCAATGAATCCACGTGGAATGTATTTACACCACTAGTGAAGCTCTGACATGTCTGATGCCCTACCGTGCCTAATCCCGGTAGACATCCTTGTCGTTTATTTATACAAACATGTGTAGCTATTGACGGGCACATTTAATACACATGCACACCAAGCCATTCAAAGGGGATTCGACAAAAATTCGACCAAAACTATGCAAGAAACCCCCCTCACGATTAATAAAACACACATCCACTGCCGGATGTGTAATACTTTTTATTTTACTCTCTGGAAAGGGGACGAACATCACTTGAGAGTCACAGCGCGCTCCTGACAGAGCCCAATGCTGTGTTACACCCACCATTGCCTGCCGAGTGCCAAACACGTCTGTGTTGTATTCCACTAGCTAGTGCATATGCTATGACACTCTCTAGCCCATGTGCACTGTAACACCACCCCGTGAATATGTCATGCCACACTTGTCTTCGCACGGGTTATATTGCCCCATCTAACGTGCCTTCCTCGATGCCTATGTTATAACGCACAGTGCTATGCCATACATATTACAATCTGGGATCCAGATCTTTGTCACAGTGCATATGCAACGTTACACTCCCCAGCACATATTTTATATTACAACTTTAGAGACTAGTTAGGTTACACAACACTGCCCTGTGCATATTACACTCCAAGGTGCATATCGCATAGCACGCGTTAGTGCCTGTGCTATCTCGCGCTCTCCAATGAATCTGTCATTGCGCACAATGTATTGCATATTATATTTCACGCCCGGTTCATCTTATATCACACTTTTTGGTGCATAGTTTATACCATACACTATATCTAGTTTTCATTTTCAATCGTGCTCTCAGGACTATGTTCTATATAACACTGTGTTCACCTACCCTTTTCACGGGCATTACATTTTACGATAGGGGGTGGAGGGTCAGGGGGTGTTTCTGCCAAGTGAGCCCGGAGTCACAGTCACAAACGTCCTCTTCTTCCTGAATAAAAGTGAGATTATGCTGCATACTTGTTCATATTTTAAGTAGTTCGCACAGACACAATGTTTTAAAAACAATAAAGTTCCTAATACCCGCCTTCTCTGAACAGTTCGCTTGCTGCCCCATCCCCCTCCTCCCTATCCTCTGTTGTGTGAATCCATGGACTAGCCTCCTCCCTCCTGCCATGCATGGTATGATGTGCTACCACTGCCCTCAATTTAGTATGATGTACCAGTCCACTCCCCCTGCCCTCCATTGCCCAATTCTATGCCCCATCATTGACCTCCTGCTTAAACTCTGTGCTTAGCTTGCTGCCCCTATTCTCCTTCCCCCTGCCCTCCGATGTCTTTGTGCATGCCCCTGCTCCATCCTTTTTGCCCACCATGTCCCATGGACCTGCCACTCCTATCTACTCTGAGTGTTCTGTTGAGCTGCCACTCCCCTCCCACCTGCCTAGCATTGTCAGATGACTGTAACCTGTCCCTGCCACGTCCACCCTGCCTGTCCACATGCCATGCCCCTATCCTCTTCCTCCTGTCCTACATGGTCCATTGTACTGCCACACCCTTCTGCCCTCCCTGGTCTGTTGTGCTGCAACTGCTCCTCCTGCCTGCCCCGTGTGGTCTGTTGTGAGGCCCCTTCCCCTGAACTTTCTTGTCTGTGCACAGGTCCTGACCCTCCCTTCTATCCTCCATCGTTCTTTGTGCATGCCCCTGCACCCTCCTTCTTGCCCATCATAGCCATTGTGCTGCCACTAACCCTCCCACTTGCCATGAATGGTCTTCTGTGCTGCCATGGCTCCTCCCACCTTCCCTGTGTGGTCAGTTAGCTGCCCCTGACCCCCTCCCACCTTCCCTCCATGGTCTGTGTGAATGCCATCACAGTCTCACTGTTGCTCTTCATGGTGTGTCTTGCTTCTAGTGCCCATCCTGCCTGACCTCCATGGCTATCTTGCTGCTCCTGCCCTGCCCCCTTGCCCCCAGCCCTCTGTTTACATGTGCAGACCCCTACTCCCTCCCTCCTGGCTTGTCTGTTCCATTGTAATGCCCCTGATCCGTCCCTCCTGCCCTTTATGGTCTGTTATGCTGCAGCTTTCTCTCCTGTCTGTCCATTATGGTCAGCTAGCTACCATTGCCTCTTGCCCCTCTGTTCTCTGTTGTCCATGTGCATGGTCCTGTCCCCTCCCTCTTGCTTTCTGTGGATTGTTGTGCTGCACTCCCATCCTGCATGCCCTGTGTGGTGTATTGTGCTGCTGCAAACCCTGATGCCTGCCCTGCAGGGTCAGTTTGGTGCACCTCTCCATGTCCCTCCTCTCCTCTGTTATCCAAGTCCATGTCCCTATCCCATTTCCTTCCATGATGCAATGTACCATACTTGCGAACATTTTGAACTTGGTAAGAGGGAGATTTTGAAAAAAAACTGGGGTATTGATTTTCCCCTTTGAGTTACATTGAAAAAGAGGATATTGTAGACAGGAGACAGATCAAATAAAGCCCATTTGAGCTTAAAAACATTGGACGTTTCCTGGCTGAATCGGGTCTGTTGGCATGTATGGTTGTACTACCATTGCCTCTTCCTTCTGCCCACAATGGTCTATTACATTGCCACAGCCTCTCTTGCAAGTCCTGTATTGTTGGTTTTTTGCCCCTGCCCCCCTTTCCACTGCCCTCCATAGTCTGTTGTGCTTCCACGGCCCTTCCTGCCTGCTCAGTGTGGTTAAATTGTTGCCTTTGCACCCTCCTACCTGCCTTCAATTTTCAGAGTCCGTGCCCCTGGCCTCTGCCTCTCAACAGTATCCTAATGAACAACTAGATTGCTAACATTCTATATTTGTTACAAAAGTGTGGAGCGCCTGACATCATCTTGATGTAATCAAAACTGTAATACCTAGAGTATTTCCTTTAGAAATTACATGTATGAGAGGGTCTTATTGGCATCAAAATTATGGTTAGTGCTCTAAAAGACTAAAAAAAGGACATATTTTCTGAGTTTTCAAATAGCGACAAAGCACTTTTAAATTATTTGTTATCTTTATGTTTTTTTATCCAGTTGACCACTTGATTAAATGTTGCACTTAGGGGAGAGGATGTGGTGTTACTTCCAGAACTGCAGACTTTGCAACTGGGGAACCAGGTTGAAGTTTCTGCTTCAGCTCGACATTCTTTGATTCTGGTCAAATCACTTAGTCTCCCCATGTCTACAACCAAAATGAATTTGTTCTTCTGTGATGTAACCAATGCTCATGTAAAGCACTCCAATACCTGACAAGTCTGCACTATATAACACTGCAAAAACACAAAATAATAAGTGTTATGCACACTTCTGTCATTGGGCTATATTTGGGCTACATCTGGGTGATTTTGGGCTACATTTGGGCTCTTTTGTCTCCGGTGGCCATCTTGGGAGATTTATTTGTAATGGAGTTTCCTAATTTCCTCATGTACTGCAGTCTCCTCAGTAGGAAATGCTTTCAGTTTTTTACTTTGATTCCATCATGAAGGTATTCAGATATGTCACACATTTGCCATAAATTCTGAATGTTAGCACTCTAGTTGCTCATTAGACCACTGTAGTAAAACTACTGTTCACCATGGAAGTCTGCTCCTGGTATTAAAAGTGCATGTTTCAATCTGCATGTCAGAATTTTTTAATAAAATAGAAGAGGATTTGAGAAGTCACTCAAAATGTGCCCTCATTTTCTTTCTTCAGCATTAATCATAATTTCTATGGCAAAATGAACCCCCTCATTGTGTTCCTTTTTAAATTAAATGTTTTAAGTGTTACCAGTTTATTCCAATCAAGATGGCTTCAGGTGTGCCATACTTTTGTCTTAATTTAAACAGTAAGCGCTCTAGTTGTTTTTAAGAACATTCTGGGACATTCTGTCATTGGGCTATACTTGGGCTACATCTGGGTGATATTTGGGCTACATTTGGGCTCTTTTGTCTCTGGTGGCCATCTTGGGAGACTTATTTGTTACGAAGTTTCCTAATTTCCTCATTTACTGCAGTCTCCTCAGTAGGAAATACTTTCAGTTTTTTACTTTGATTCCATCAAGAAGGCATTCAGATGTGTCACACATTTGCCATAAATTCAGAATGTTAGCACTCTTTTTGCTCATTAGATCACTGTAGTAAAGCTACTGCTCACCAGGGAAAACTGCTGCTGGTATTGAAAGTGCATGTTTCAGTCTGCATGTCAGAATTTTTTAATGAAATAGAAGAGGATTTGAGAAGTCACTCAAAATGTGCCCTAATTTTTCTTTCTGCAGCACTAATCATACTTTTTATGGAAAAATGAACCCCCTCATTTTGTTCCTTTTTAAATTAAATGTTTTAAGAGTTACCACTTTAATCCAAGCAAGATGGCTTCAGGTATGCCATACGTTTATCATAAGTAGGACTGTTAGCGCTCTAGTAGTTCTTTGGAACACTCTGGGAAGTTGCAGTAGAACACAAAGGAATCAACTGACAGTCTCTGCCCTTGTTGGATGTACATGTTTTACTGAGAATGTCAGACTTCATTCTCAAATGACTGAGAAAGATAATGTGAATTTACAGAAAATAAGCTCTCAGTTTAGCTTATAGATCACCTTCCAAACCTCTGTGGTAAAAGCATGAGAAAATATTTTTCTCTCAATCATGATATCCCAGCAGAAGGCTTTTTCACATGGTGAAATCACATTAGAACATACCACAATTCCTAAAATGAGTATGGTACCATCAACAAATGATTTATAATGTAACTAAAGTCTTAAAACCTTCTATTAACTGCAATGCTTTTTAATGAGGTGCTATCATGTATATTGGTCCCAAGATGACTGCCAACACTTCTTGGATGAAGTGCTGACAGCCAATCAGATCTCAGGATGAGATGTGTGGTTAGGCTCCGCCCACATATATATATGCTTTTAAATGCTATTTTCTCAGGAAATACTGAACAGATTTACACCAGACCTGCAAAAGGCACTTCCTTGACCTTATGGCTACCTCTCTGCCAAATTTCAAGTAATTCTGTTCAGCCGTTCGGGCTGTAGCTGTGTCTAAAGGTCCTATGGAAAAATGCATGGGGAAAACGCGTTTTGGGACCCCCCTTTTTTCTCGGCCCCTGCTTGATGAATCACCCCGAGACTTTCAGGGTAGGAGCTGAACGGAGCGCCCCATTAGTTTTGAAAATTTCGCGAGGATTCGTCAACCGGCGCCAAAGTTATTCAAAATAGAATTTTGAGATTTCCTATGGAAACTAGGTTGTAACTATAACTATCTACTGGCGACCGCCAGTAGATAATATATATATATATATATATATTCACTGAAAAAACCATAGGTTTCAGGGGCAATATAGTTAGCTGGACTTTTCACTCGTACAAAACCATAGAAATTCCCCCGTTATAGTTAGTTCAGCTAACTATAACTCGCGCGCCCGCAATGCACTGCTGATGACGTCACATATCACATCACTCATGACATGGTCAGTGACATCACTCATGACATCACTGATGACATCTCAAATGACATCACTGATGACATCATCCAGTGAATGTGAGTTTTTCTGAAAATTATATATGTTTTATATATGTATATCTCAAGGTCGATGGAAGAATAAATGGGTATATAAATGTCTAAATGGATGATTTGTTTTTTGAAAAATTGATTGTATTACTGACTGATTAAGTGTATCTTAGTGAGTAATGTTTAAATATGTAAATATCTGTATCAGTCTCTCACTTTGTGTATAAGTGGCTGCATGGGTTGGTGAGTAGCTACATGAGTGTCTATATAGGTTATTAGTTGATTTTTTGAGTATCAGTATGAGTGTCTGATGTCTGTATGGTTCGGTGGGGGGTATTACGTAGTGCATAGGTGCATGAATGAGTGACTCACTGTTTGTATGTGTTAAAGACAGCATGTGTGCAGGACTGTATGGGTGGATGAGTGTGTGCATGGGTGTGTTAGTGAGTGAATGACTGTCTCAATAGTGTCTCTATGAGTAACTACATATGTTTTAAACTAGTATATGTGACTATTGGTGTATATAAGTGAGTATATGTGAGAGTGAGAGATTGAAAGATTTCCTGTATGAATAAGTATGTGTTTCTATAAGTGATTGTTTAAAAGACTAAGTATGTGTAAGTTTCTTTAGACGTAAGTGTGGTGGTGTGTGTATAACTGAATATGCAGGTAAACGGATGTTTGATTCTTTATTAGCATGAGTGACTATGTGTGTGAGTAACTTTATGGATGAGTGGCGTTGTGTAACAGAATGTATAGGTGTATGAATACTTATGATGAGTGAGTGCGTGTATGAGTGACTGTATAGGACTGTTGGTGAATGAGTGGATGTGTATGTGGATCTTACAATCACTGAATAGGTTGTTGTAACTGGTATTGGTATGTCCATTGTTTTGAAATTTTTAATTTCTATTTTTGAATGTGTGTATGAAAGGTTATATAAGGGGGAGAGGAGGTCTGCCACTCTATCACAAGGATGATGTCATCAGTGATGTCATGAGTGATGTCACTGACCATGTCATGAGTGATGTAATATATGACGTCATCAGCAGTGCATTGCGGGCGCGCGAGTTATAGTTAGCTGAACTAACTATAACGGGGGAATTTCTATGGTTTTGTACGAGTGAAAAGTCCAGCTAACTATATCGCCCCTGAAACCTATGGTTTTTTCAGTGAATTTCTAAGGTTTTTTAAATGCTAATTCCTAGCTATAACGTACCTGAAACCTATGGTTTTTTCAGTGAATTTCAAAGGTTTTTTAAATGCTAATTTCTAACTATGCCTACAGAGATAGGACATGTGAAGAAAGAAGGAAAAACGCACAGAAAGAAAAAAAGAAATGCAGAAAGAAGCAACAGAAGTCCTCAAAGACGAAGAAAAGTGCAGGAAGAAATATAACGTGCAGAAAGAACAAACAGAAGAGCAGAAAGAAGCCTTGTTGCAAAATCATCCTGTACCCTCAACTTTTTCTGACGGATACTGGTGGTAACTGAGTCTGCCTAAGCAGTCCTAGAGCCAGTGCTATGTTAAAAGGCATCAGAATACAGTGAAAACACCTACATACACTAGGGCACACTATGCGTTGGGGTCCCCCTGTGATTAGCATGACCTCCTCTGTAAGCCCCTAGTATATAATAGGGCAGGGGATTAAAACTACCTCTTAAAACGCACCACAGGGCGTGTTTGAACACGTCACCTCATGCCCCGTCCCCTCCCTTCCCCACTGTGTAAACACACCCTGTAGCCATTTTAAGTTGGGAGATTAAGTCCCCTTGAATCCTGAGGGTCCCTAGGGTCCAACTAGACCACTAGGTACCTCCAGTTAGCGCCACAGAGCTGTGTTGCAGAGAGGTGTAAAAAGTGGCACGGCCTGCACCACCTCTCTGCAACGCAGAGCAGTGGTGCTTACTGGAAGCACCTGGTGGGCTAGTTGGACCCCAGGGTCCCTCAGGATTGAAAGGGAATTATTTCCCCATCTTAAAAACGTGCCACAGGGCGTGTTTGCACACGTCACCTCAGGCCCCGTCCCCACCCTTCACCACTGTGTAAACGCGCCCTGTGGCCATTCTGAGTTGAGAGATTAAGTCCCCTTGAATCCTAAGGGTCCCTAGGGTCAAACTAGCCCACTAGGTACCTCCAGTAAGCGCCACAGAGCTGCGTTGCATGGAGGTGTAAAAAGTGGCGTGGCCTCAGAACACCTGTCTGCAACGCAACTCCCTGGCGCATACTGGAGATACCTGTTGGGCTAGTTGGCCCTCAGGGACCCTCAGTATTGAAGGGGAATTAATTCCTCAACTTACAACTGGCCAGGGGGCGCGTTTGCAGAGTGCTGCAAGAAGGGGGCATGGCCTCCGGCACGATGCCGGTCTTTTATTTATTTATTTTTAAGAAGGAGGGCTGTGTGGCCCCCTTTCTTTTTCTAATTTATTAGCCCTGGGGACCCCATCCCCCAGGGCCTGCACCCTAATATTTTTTGTTGAAAAAAATTAATTTGGCCCTCCCAAGGCCTTAATCGGCCCGGGGACCCCCGGGTCATGGCCTTTTTTTTTTTTTTTTTTTTTTATTCTTTAGGAGGGGGGCTGTGTTGCTGGACAAACCGCATGTACCTATCACCATGACGATTTGCGTGATATTCATTAGAAGGCGACTATGCATACAATGAATCCACGTAGAATGTATTCACACCGCTAGTGAAGCTCTGACATGTCTGACACCCTACCGTGCCTAATCCCGGCACCCCCGCTGGTGGGTACTCTCCAAGTAGACACCCTTGTCGTTTATTTATACAAACATGGGTAGCTATTGACGGGCACATTTAATACACATGCACACCAAGCCATTCAAAGGGGATTCGACAAAAATTCGACCAAACTATGCAAGAAACCCCCTCACGGTTAATAAAACACACATCCACCGCCGGATGTGTAATACTTTTTATTTTACTCTCTGGAAAGGAGACAAACCTCACTTGAGAGTCACAGCGTGCTCCTGGCTGAGCCCAATGCTGTGTTACACCCAGCATTGCCTGCAGAGTGCCACACACCTCGGTGTTGTATTCCACCATCTAGTGCTTATGCTATGACACTCTCTATCCCATGTGCACTGTAACACCCCCCCGTGAATATGTCATGCCACACTTGCCTTCGCACGGGTTATATTGCCTCATCTAACGTGCCTTCCTCGAAGCCTATGTTATAAAGCACAGCGCTATGACATACTTATTACAATCTGGGATCCATATCTTTGTCACAGTGCATATGCAATGTTACACTACCCAGCACATATTTTATATTACAACTTTAGAGACTACTTAGGTTACACAACACTGCCCTGTGCATATTACACTCCAAGGCGCATATCACATAGCAAGCGCTAGTGCCTGTGCTATCCCGCACTCTCCAATGAATCTGTCATTGCGCACAATGTATTGCATATTTTATTTCACGCCCCGGTTCATCTTATATCACACTTTTTGGTGCATAGTTTATACCATATACTATATCTAGTTTTCATTTTCAATCGTGCTCTCAGGACTATGTTCTATATAACACTGCGTCCACCTACACTTTTCACGGGCATTACATTTTGCGATGGGGGGTGGAAGGTCAGGGGATGTTTCTGCATAGTGAGCCCGGAGTCACAGTCCCAAACGTCCTCTTCTTCCTGAATAAAAGTGAGATTATGCTGCATACTTGTTCATATTTTAAGTAGTTCGCACAGACACACATTTTAAAAACAATAAAGTTCCTAATACCCACCTTCTATGAACAGTTAGCTTGCTGCTCCATCCACTTCCTCCCTATCCTCTGTTGTCTGAATCCATGGACTAGCCTCCTCCCTCCTGCCATGCATGGTCTGATGTGCTGCCACTGCCCTCCATTTAGCATGTTGTACCAGTCCACTCCTCCTGCCCTCCATTGCCCAATTCTATGGGCAATCATTGACCTCCTGCTTAGCCTCTGTGCTTAGCTTGCCGCCCCTATTCTCCTTCCCCCTGCCCTCCGATGTCTTTGTGCATGCCCCTGCTCCATCCTTTTTGACCACCATATTCCATGGACCTGCCACTCCTATCTACTCTGAGTGTTCTGTTGAGCTGCCACTCCCCTCCCACCTGCCTAGCATTGTCAGATGTCTGTAACCTGTCCCTGCCACGTCCACCCTGCCTGTCCACATGCCATGCCCCTATCCCCTTCCTCCTGTCCTTCATGGTCCATTTTACTGCCACACCCTTCTGCCCTCCCTGGTCTGTTGTGCTGCAACTGCTCCTCCTGCCTGCCCTGCGCGGTCTGTTGTGAGGCCCCTTCCCCTGAACTCTCTTGTCTGTGGCCAGGTCCTGACCCTCCCTTCTATCCTCCATGGTCCTTTGTGCATGCCCCTGCACCCTCCTTCTTGCCCATCATAGCCATTGTGCTGCCACTAACCCTCCCGCTTGCCATGCATGGTTTTCTGTGCTGCCATGGCCCCTCCCACCTTCCCTGTGTGGTCAGCTAGCTGCTCCTGACCCCCTCCCACCTTCCCTCCATGGTCTGTGTGTATGCCATCAGACTCACTGTTGCTCTCCATGGTGTGTCCTGTTTCTAGTGCCCATCCTGCCTGACCTCCATGGTCATCTTGCTGCTCCTGCCCTGCCCCCTTGCCCCCAGCCCTCTGTTTCCATGTGCAGACCTCTATTCCCTCCTTCCTGGCTTGTCGGTTCCATTGTACTGCCCCTGATCCGTCCCTCCGTCCCTCCTGCCCTTTATGGTCTGTTATGCTGCAGCTTTCTCTCCTGTCTGTCCATTATGGTCAGCTAGCTACCATTGCCTCTTTCCCCTCTGTTGTCTGTTGTCCATGTGCATGGTCCTGTCCCCTCCCTATTGCTTTCTATGGATTATTGTGCTGCACTCCCGTCCCGCATGCCCTGTGTGGTGTATTTTGCTGCTGCAAACCCTGATGCCTGCCCTGTAGGGTCAGTTTGGTGCACCTCTCAATGTCCCTCCTGTCCTCTGTTATCCGAGTCCATGTCCCTACCCCAATTCCTCCTGCCTACCATGATCCAATGTACCATACTTGCGAAAATTTTGAACTTGGTAAGAGGGAGATTTTGAAATAAATCTGGGGTATTGATTTTCCCCTTTGACTTACATTGAACAAAAGAAGATTGTAGACAGGAACCAGATCAAGTAAAGCCCATTTGAGCTTAAAAACATTGGACGTTTCCTGGCTGAAACGGGTCTGTTGGCATGTATGGTTGTATGACCACTGCCTCTTCCTTCTGCCCACAATGGTCTATTACATCACCACAGCCTCTCTTGCCAGTCCTGTATTGTTGGTTTGTAGCCCCTGCCCCCTTTCCACTGCCCTCCATAGTCTGTTGTGCTGCCACTGCCCTTCCTGCCTGCCTAGTGTGGTAAAATTGTTGCCTCTGCACTCTCCTACCTGCCTTCAATTTTCAGAGTCCGTGCCCCTGGCCTCTGCCTCTCAACAGTATCCCAATGAACAACTAGATTGCTAACATTCTATATTTATTACAAAAGTGTGGAACGCCTGACGTCATCTTGATGTAATCAAAACTGTAATGCCTAGAGCATTTCCTTTAGAAATTACATATATGAGATGGTCTTATTTGCATCAAAATTATTGTTAGTGCTCTAAAAAACTAAAATGAGGACATATTTTCTGAGTTTTCAAATAGCGACAAAGAACTTTTAAATTATTTGTAATCTTAGTTTTTTTATCCAGTTGACCACTTGATTAAATGTTGCATCCAAGGGAAGAGGGTGTGGTGTTACTTCAAGAGCTGCAGACTTTGCAACTGGGGAACCAGGTTGGAGTTTCTGCTTCAGCACAACATTCTGTGATTCTGGTCAAATCACTTAATCTCCCCATGTCTACAACCAAAATGAATTTGATCTTGTGTGATGTAACCAATGCTCATGTAAAGCACTCCAATACCTGACAAGTCTGCACTATATAAAACTGCAAATACACAAACAATAAGTGTTTTGCACACTTCTGTCATTGGGCTACATTTGGGCTACATTTGGGTGATATTTGGGCTACATTTGGGCTACATTTGGGCTCTTTTGTCTCTGGTGGCCATTTTAGGAGATTTAGTTGGTATGAAGTTTCCTAATTTCCTCATTTACTGCAGTCTCCTCAGTAGGAAATGCTTTCAGTTTTTTACTTTGATTCCATCAAGAAGGTATTCAGATATGTCACACATTTGCCATAAATTCTGAATGTTAGCACTCTAGTTGCTCATTAGATCACTGTAGTAAAGCTACTGCTCACCACGGAAGTCTGCTGCTAGTATTAGAAGTGCATGTTTCAGTCTGCATATCAGAATTTTTTAATGAAATAGAAGAGGATTTGAGAAGTCACTCACAATATGCCCTAATTTTTCTTTCTTCAGCACTAATCATAATTTCTATGGCAAAATGAACCCCCTCATTGTGTCCCTTTTTAAATTAAATGTTTTAAGTGTTACCAGTTTATTCCAATCAAGATGGCTTCAGGTGTGCCATACTTTTGTCATAAGTAAGACAGTAAGCGCTCTAGTTGTTCTTAACAACACTCTGGGACATTCTGTCATTGGGCTATACTTGGGCTACATCTGGGTGATATTTGGGCTCTTTTGTCTCTGGTGGCCATCTTGGGAGATTAATTTGTTATGAAGTTTCCTAATTTCCTCATTTACAGCAGTCTCCTCAGTAGGAAATGCTTTCCGTTTTTTACTTTGGTTCCATCAAGAAGGCATTCAGATGTGTCACACATTTGCCATAAATTCTGAATGTTAGCACTCTAGTTGCTCATTAGATCACTGTAGTAAAGCTACTGCTCACCAGGGAAGTCTGCTGCTGGTATTCAAAGTGCATGTTTCAGTCTGCATGTCAGAATTGTTTTATGAAATAGAAGAGGATTTGAGAAATCAAAATGTGCCTAATTTGTTTTTCTGCAGCACTAATCATAATTTCTATGGCAAAATGGACCCCCTCATTTTGTTCCTTTGTAAATTAAATGTTTTAAGTGTTACCACTTTATTCCAATCAAGATGGCTTCAGGTGTGCCATACTTTTGTCATAAGTAAGACAGTAAGCGCTCTAGTTGTTCTTAAGAACACTCTGGGACATTCTGTCATTGGGCTATACTTGGGCTACATCTGGGTGATATTTGGGCTACAATTGGGCTCTCACTTTCAAAATCCAAACCAAGTTTGCTATGGCAGGGCGGGAGCTGCGAGGTTCCCGCCCTGCCATAGCAAACAGCAGTGTCCCAGGGGTGGGCACCCCGGGACACTGCAGGAACCGGTCCTGGGGGTGGCGGTCCCCCTCCCACCAATTTAGGAAGCCCCGGGGGGTGGTGGTCCCCGGGGCTGGGGGGTCCGTCATGGTCCCCCCAATTTACATATTTAGAGCCCCGGGGAGGTGGCGGTCCCCGGGGCGTGTGGTGGGGCTTGAGCCCACCACACACAGGGTTTTTATTTCATTTACTCATGACATCACTGATGACATCAGCTGCTATGTGGGAATTTACTGAGTGATTTGTGAAATGGTGGGCCCGAGAAAAATGGGGGGTCCCAAAATGCTTTTTCCCCAAGTAATTTCTCATAGGGAGTTTGAACAAGACTACAGCCTGAATCACTGGACGGAATTAAAACCAAGTTTGGGTAAAAGGTAGCTCTTGGTCCTGAAAGAGCCCTTTTTAGGTGTCGGGCCTAGCGTTGCAGTGCGCAGCACTGCTCGCGCAGTGAGAGACATCTTGAGGGGGTTTCAAAACTGACCTAGGAATCGCACATGCTTGTGCGTTTGCTTTTCCTTTTGGGACACGCTATTGGCCTTTGCGTGCGTCTTTTTAACAAAGACAGCCCGCAATTGGCCGAAGGCGGGCACATTGCTCCACCCATGGCCTATTGGTGTTGGTTATCCGCACCACCGCCATGTGGTTTCAATTATCGTGCCCAGACACGGGCGCGATAATTGAAATAACACATGTCTCACTGTGGTGCGCGCGCACCACCACTCGCGGGCTTGTTTGCTTGCTGTTGTGCCACGATGCTGTTCCCCGTCGCCATGAGGGCTCAAGCAGCATGAAGTGAGGGGTAGCCCATTTAACGCATATTCGGGTGCATGACATCACCGGACACCGAAGAAGGCGTTGAGAAGTCAGAGCCGGGCCACAGAGAGCCTTCAGTAGAACAGGACCGGTAAATGTATATTTTTGTTTCTTTTCCATGACATCTTTTAACTTTTCCTCTTTCTACTATCATGTCAATATCTAGCATTTCTCTTTCCAGATATGCAAATTCAGCCAAATACGCCCCTTTCTCCCTGTCCGTTAAAACTTGCATTCATAATCGTATTTCTTGCACTGAGGACCGCCCGTTTACCTTTCTAGACATTCTCTTCTTTTGTTTCTACCTAGAAAGCAGACCACCGTCGACTACTTAAACTGCTCTATGCCTCTCACATTTCACCTGCTGGTGGCCCTCTCTGGTAGCCACTGCTCTCTTGACATTATTCATTATGTATTAAATCTACTCACGCGCTTCCGTGAAGCACTTGACCGTGAAGTGAAATGAAACAATGTAAAAGTGCTCTTCACTCAGGAATGCAGATGCCACGTATGAAGTCAAGAACTTTTTTTTTGTTTGTTTTTACTTTTTTCTCTATATGAGAGACAGGGTTTAGAGAATGAATAGGCCTGTTCCCATGGCTTATTCGTAAATAAATGCATAAATAAAATTACAAAGTTAAGATCAATGGCCCTGCGCTTTTCTAAGCAACACGCCCCCAGCACTGCTAAGAGGCCACTAGGCTGCTTAGCCTCGACTCCACCCCATGCCTTTTCTTCTCCGATCCTAAACTTCCTGTTTCTTTATCTCACATTTTCACTTCCTTTCTCGTTGTTATTTATATTGAGTTTATAAACTTTGTTAAAAAATATTTAGTTACTTTGAGCCTGTTTCACATGCTAAATATGCCCTCCTGCCCCCTTGTACAGACGCTGCGGGAAGCGGGTGCTGTGTTAATGAGGGAAATCTCCTTGGATGCTTCTTCCATTGCCTCCCCCTCAGTGCCCTTTGTGTTGCTTGCGTTTTTTAAGAGACACTGTATCAACTTCATGGTTCCTTAATATATCAGAGTTGGAAGTGACTCTATTCACTACAGAATGTTAGTCTCATAACTAAATCAATAATGGCGTGTATGTTGTAAACCCTTAGGAGCTTGCCGGTTGTGAAGGCTTCCACCCAGAATCACGCTGCATCAATATTTTGGAAAAGCGACCCCCTCTCAGGGCTGTGATTTATGACTGCGTTCCAGATAATGGTTTTCTTCTTGTTAAAGCATTGCACTCCACGCTTGAAAAGATAACCTGAGCCATTCATATGGTGTGCAGAATTTCCACTCTCTGATGCGGCTACCTACAGAATACAAGCATTTTCAATGCAGTGGTCTCGCGTTTGCGAGAGTTTGAGCTATTGGCATTGTAAATGACAATGCATTTTATTTATGTGTTGTTTTTCAAAACCGATAAATAAAAGGCATTGTCATTTACAATGCCAATACCTTAAACTCTCGCAAATGCGAGACCTATTGCATTGCAAATGCTTGTTGTTATTTGGTGTGAATCTGTTCAGTAGTTTTGCAGATATTAAAGGATTTTGTTTTGTATATCTAGGGATGTGGACCCTCTGTGGATCCCCTGCAGGGAATCTGCAAAGTCACATGCCACCAGCAAGACCCTGATTGACTGGCTGCAACCTGAGAGAAAAGTTGCAGCCACCATTTTATGTATTGGAAAATAGTGCCTTGGGCTGAAATGTAGGCTGCAGTTTCTATGTTTGTGTTACATAGGTGTCAAAAGTAGGTGTGATGGGCAGAAAATTGCATACAAATGTTTATTTTTGCCACGTGTGCAATCCGTGGCCCCACCGCGGAGTTCAGCTTTGCCTCTCAGGTAAATCCATCACATATCTGTGCATCCCAGATGAATTAAAAGAATTAAAAGAAAATATACCAACTTCCTGGTTGAAGTGTTGGCAGCCAATCAGAGCTCTACATATCCCAGTAAGAGCTTGTCATTATTTGTGAAGGCTTCACAACCATAGGTTTCCAAATTTGTATTTCCTTAATTTTCGCAAAAATTACTGAACAGGCTTACACCAAATAACTGGAAGCGTGACCAAAAGCTACCTTTCTGCCATATTCAGTTTAATACTGTCCAGCGGTTCGGGCTGTAGTCGTCTTCAAAACCCCTAAGGGAATTAACACACTTTTTCCCCCCACTTGATGGATCAGGCCGAAATGTTCCATACACAACTAGAATGACCAGTGCACTGTTTTTGGAAAAGTTTGTGACGATTCATCAAACTGCACCAGAGATAAAGGCAAGTGAAAAATCACTTTTTCTATGGAAACATGGTCCTGACTATAACTACCTACTGGCGATTGTCATCAGTGATGTCACTGACCATGTCATGAGTGATGTAATATGTGACATCATCAGCAGTGCATTGCGGGGGCACATGTTATAGTTAGCTTAACTAACTATAACGGCCGAATTTCTATGGTTTTGTGTGAGGTGAAATGTCCAACTAACTATAGCGTCCCTGAAACCTGTGGTTTTTTCAGCGAATTTCTAAGGTTATTTAAATGCTAATTTCCAACTATAACGTCCCTGAAACCTATGGTTTTTTTCACTGAATTTCAAAGGTTTTTTTAAATGTTATTTTCTAACTATAACGTCCCTGAAACCTATGTTTTTTTCACAGAATTTCCATGGTTTTTTAAATGCTATTTTCTAACTATACCTACAAAGGTAGGACATGTGCAGAAAGAGGAAGAAAGGTGCAGAAAGAAGCAAGAGAAATGCAGAAAGAGCAACAGAAGTCCGGAAAGAAGAAGAAAGGTACAGAAAGAAGCAAGAGATATGCAGAAAGAACCAGCAGAGGGGCACATAGAGGCCAGTCATTCTGTGCCCCCATCTTTTTGCTGACTGATACTGGTGGTAACTGACTCTGACTAACCAGGCCTGGAGCCAGTGATATGCTGAAAGACACTTAGAATACAGTGAACATACCTACATATACTAGGGTAGACTATGAGTTGGTGTACCCCTGTGATTGGCATGATCTCCCCTGTAAAGCCCTAGTACATAATAAGGCAGGGGGATTAAAACTACCTCTAAGTCAGAGGTGCCGTAAGAGGCAAGAAAGGTGCAGAAGCAGGCAAAAATGGTGAAGAAAGATGGAACAGGGGTGCAGAACGAGGTAAGAGTGATACAGAAATTTGGATGAGAGGTGCAGAAAGAAGCAAGCGCAGTACAGAAAGAAGCAAGAGAAGTACAGAAATAAGCAAGAGAGGTGGAGAAATAGGGAAAAGGGGTGCAGAAAGAGGCAAGAGGGATACTGAAATTCAAAAAAGAGGTGAAGAAAGAAGCAAGAGCAGTGCAGCAAGATCTATCAGGTGCAAAAAGAGGCAAGAGGGGTGCAGAAAGAGGTAGGAGAGGTGCACAAAGAGGTAAGAGAGGTACAGAAAAAGGCAGGAGGGGTACAGAAAGAAAGAAGAGAAGTGCATAAAGAAGCAACAGAGGTGCTGAAAGAGGCACGAAGGGTGCAAAAAGAGGCAAGAGGAGTGCAGAAAGAAGCAACAGAGGTGCAGAAAGAGGGAAGAGAGGTGCAGAAACAGGTAGGAAAGGTAGAGAAAGAATGAACAGGGGTGCAAAAAGAGGCAAGAAAGGTGCAGAAAGGGGGAAGAGGGGTGCAGAAAGAGGCAAGAAAGGTGCAGAAAGAAGCAAGTGAGGTGCAGAAAGAGGCAACAGAGGTGCAGAAAGACGCAAGAGAGGTGCAGAAACAAGCAAGAGAAGTGCAGAAAGAGGCAAGAGAATAGCTGAAAGAAGCAAGAGCAGTGCAGAAAGAACGAACAGAGGTGCCAAAAACGAGGCAAGAGGGATTCAGAAAGAGGTAGGAGAGGTGCACAAAGAGACAAGACAGGTACAGAAAGGGGCAAGAGAATTGCTGAAAGAAGCAACTGAGGTGTAGAAAGAAGCAAGAGATGTGCAGAAAGAACCAACAGAGGTGCAAAAAGAGCCAAGAGGGGTATAGACAAAGGTAGGAGAGATGCAAAAAGAGGCAGGAGAGGTGCAGAAAAAAGCAACAGAGTTACAGAAAGAGGCAAACGAGGTGCAGAAACAGGCAGGAAAGGCACAGAAAGAGGGAACAGGGATACAGAAAGAGAAAAGAGAGGTGCAGAAAGAGAAAAGAGGGGTACAAAAAGAGGCAAGAGGGGCACAGAAGGAAGCAAGTGAGGTGCAGAAATAGGCAAAGATGTGCAGAAAGAACCAGCACATGCCCAGACACATACCTGTACAGCCAATGACACACCCAGTTACATATTGTTAGAACCGGCGGTCTCTAGTTGGCAGAGGTATACACTTCTGACAAATAGGGACCCACCAACTCTAGTCAGGGCAAGGGGATTACACACTCAGATAACCCCTGCTACCCCCTTTGGTAGCTTGGCAGAGCAGACAGGCTTATCTCAGAGGCAGTGTGTTAAGCATTTATGACCACATACAGTAATAAAGTGAATACACTACAAATGGACACAACACAGGAGTTATTATAAAAATAGTATTTTTATATAAGGCTTAGCACAAGACCAAATAACGACAAAAATATACCACAATCTTAATAAATACTCTTTGGAAGGAAAAATAGTAGTTCAGGTAAAGTTTCTTCTTAGGAAATAGTTCTTTAGCAACAAAAGTAAGTATTCTTCTTAAAACACAGTTCTTGGCAACAATGTGACCCCCACAGGAGTCACACGACGTCGAGTTTACGATATTCCCAAGGTTCGGCGTCGACCGCGAGGAGCGCTACGTCGAGCCTGAAGTCGCAACAGAACCCCCAAACACAGTACCTTTGGAAATGAAGAAAACGATGATCCACGGCGTCGAGATGTAGGCGTCGAGGTCGGCGTCGGTCGTGCCTCGAATTCGGGTCGATCTGCAGCAGCGTCGAGAGGTGTCGGGCCGGAGCAGCGCTCACGGCGTCGAGAAGGGCGTCGAAACGATGCGATCAGAAGCGGCGTCGAGACGGGGTCGCTTAGAGCTGGAGCCGATCCTCACTACTCAGCGGCGTCGATACCGGCGTCAAGACGGGGTCACTTGGAGCTGGAGCCAATACTCACTACTCCTGGCGTTGCTGCTGGCGTCGATCGGGCCCGGCGTCCGGCGTCCGGCGTCGAATGCTCGGAACACTGGAGCCGTTACTCACTATGTCAAGCTGGATTCGGCGGCGGCGGCGGCGGCGTCGAGACTGCAGATTTCCCCTGTGCTCTAGAAATAACACTTTCCAGCAACCAGCAATTCAGCAGAGGGTGAAGTCCTTTGGCCCTGTGACTTCAACAGGAGGCTGGCACTCTTCCAGCCCTTGGAGATTTTCTAGCAAGCTTTTGAGAGTACACACCAAGTTCCTCTCTCCTTGTTCCTTGGCAAAAATAAAGAAGCAGCTTCAGGTTCCCCCCAGCAAACAGCACACTGGCAGAAGGGGGAGGCAAGTCCTTAGATCAGCAGGCTTCTTGTCCTTGGTAGAGGTTTCCTTGTCAGAAGTGATCTGAGTTCTTGGTTCAGGGGTCCTTCTCTTATACCCCTTGTCTGCTTTGTTCCCTTTGTCCAAGCAGGGAAATTCCCCCCATCCTGGGTTTGTTGTGGGTGTTGCCAGGCAGAGGCACCTGGCCTATTCACAGAGCAGGGCAGGGTCCTCAGCCGCCCAGCAGGAGGCGGAGCTAGTATTGTCACTGGCAGGAGCAGGGCTATCAGTCGCCCGGCAGGAGGTGGAGCCAGCATTGTGTCAGGCAGGCAAGCTATCAGGGACTACTCTTCCCCCACTCTAAGTGTATATGCCTCATTCACCCCACACTGACTCATTCAGACCTCTGGAGCCACCCAGACCCTGACACACACACCAAACCAGCAGAGACCGGTGGATAGTTGGACAAGAAAATAGCCACTTTCTAAAAGGGCTATTTTCAAACACAGAATTTAAAAACCATCCATCCTAAAGGGTGTGTCATTAAATTCTGAGTTCAGGGATACTAAACTCGACCTGCTACCATGCTCCCTGAGTCAGATAGATTATAAGGGAGTTAATAATCAGTCTGCCCAGTCTGGCCTATTGGAGGCAGGTAGCCCTTCAATAGTGAAAAATGAAAATGGCTGTAATTCACTATTAGGTCATGCCACACACATCAGGGCATGACCTACCTTTTACCCACAATGCACCCAGCCCTAGGGCCTACCATAGAGGTGTCTGAAATGTGGCAAAGTGAAGGTTTTAGAGACTGGCAAGTAGGTTTCCTTGCCAAGTCGACATGGCAGTCAGGGACTGCACACAGGCTCTGCGATGGCAGGCCTGAGACACATTTTACACGCTGCTTCTGTGGGTGGCACAACCAGTGCTGCAAGCCCACCAGCAGCAGTTAACTTACACGCCCTTGGCACACGCAGTGCACTAGACTAGGGTCTGAACAGTAAGTCAACCAAGCCAATCATGGTAACACCAATCAATGTAACAATTTAACATAGGGAGCACTTGCACTGTGGCACTGATCAGCAGTGGCACAGTGCCCAAAGCAATATTCCAGCAAAAACATCGTAAACAGAGGAGGCAAACGGATAAAAATGGAGTAGAGACTCATGCCAATGATGCCAGGTCTAACACATATTGATACAGCCACTTAGACATTCAGCAAAATTCTGATACAGCCTCTCAAACACCCATACACATACTGATACAGCCAGTGACACATCCAACCACACCCTAATACAGACACTAACACATCCAGCCAAATATTAATGCATTCAATAAGACACACACAGATGCTCACATTGACACACCCAGGCATACACCTATGTATAGACTGGCAAACCCAAATATACATCGCTGAGACACTGACATATTCAGCCAAACACTAATGCATCCAATAACACACTTCGGCACACACTGACACACCCAGGCATACACCAAAGCAGACACCGACACACCCAGTCATACACTAATGCATCCAATAACACACCCAGACATACACTGACGCATACAATGACACACCCATCCTTACACTAATACTCACACTGACATACCCAGGCATACACCAGTGCATAGACTGACACACCCAGGCATACACCAAAGCAGACACTGTCACACCTAGCCAAACAATCAATCAATCAATCAATCAAGGCATTTATAAAGCGCACTACTCACCCAAAGGGTCTCAAGGCGCTAGGGGAGGGGGGTCTGCTACTGCTCGAACAGCCAGGTCTTGAGCTGCTTCCTGAAGGTGAGGTGGTACTGGGTCAGGCGGAGGTGGGTCGGGAGGGAGTTCCAAGTCTTTGCAGCGAGGTAGAAGAAGGACCTTCCCCCTGTGGTGGCTCTTCGGATGCGGGGTACGGCGGCGAGGGCATGGCCGGTCGATCGAAGCTGGCATTTGGGAGCATAGAATTTGAGGCGGCTGTTGAGGTATCCTGGGCCTTGGTTGTGTAGGGCTTTGTGTGCGTGGGTGAGGAGACGGAAGGTGATTCTTTTGTTGACCGGGAGCCAGTGCAGGTCTCTCAGGTGTCCGGAGATGTGGTTGCGACGGGGGATTTCCAGGATGAGTCGTGCTGAGGCGTTCTGGATCCGCTGCAGCCTCTTCTGGAGTTTGGCGGTGGTTCCGGCGTAGAGGGAGTTACCGTAGTCCAGTCGGCTGGTGACAAGGGTCTGGGTGACCGTCTTCCTGGTCTCGGTGGGGATCCATTGGAAGATCTTTCGTAGCATGCGCAGGATGTTGAAGCACGTCGAGGAGACGGCGTTGACTTGTCTGGTCATGGAGAGGGAGGAGTCCAGGATGACGCCCAGGTTGCTTGCGTGGTCTGTCGGTTTGGGTGCGCTGCCTAGGGCAGGGGGCCACCAGGAGTCGTCCCAGGCGGAGGGTGAAGATCCCAGAATGAGGACTTCCGTCTTGTCCGAGTTCAGTTTCAGGCGGCTGTTCTTCATCCATTCGGCTACCTCTTTCATCCCTTCGTGTAGGTTGGCTCTGGCTGTGACGGGGTCGTTGGTGAGGGAGAGGATCAGCTGGGTGTCGTCGGCGTAGGAGATGATGTTGAGGTTGTGCTGGTGTGCGATGGCTACGAGGGGGCTCATGTAGACATTGAAGAGGGTAGGGCTGAGCGAGGATCCTTGAGGAACACCGCAGATGACTTCGGTGGCTTCTGATCTGAACGGGGGGAGGCGGACTCTCTGTGTCCTTCCGGCGAGGAAGGAGATGATCCACTCCAGTGCCTTCTCCTGGATTCCGACGTTGCTGAGGCGCTGTACTAGGGTACGGTGGCAGACAGTGTCGAAAGCCGCGGAGAGGTCTAGGAGGATGAGGGCCGCTGTTTCTCCGTTGTCGAGCAGGGATCGGATGTCATCGGTGGCTGCGATCAGGGCGGTCTCGGTGCTGTGGTTGGCCCGGAAGCCAGACTGCGAGAGGTCGAGGGATTCGTTCGTCTCGAGGAAGGCGGCCAGCTGCTTGTTGACGGTCTTCTCGGTGACTTTTGCAGGAAACGGGAGCAGCGAGATGGGGCGGTAGTTCTTGAGGTCGGTGGGGTCGGCTGATGGTTTCTTAAGTAGAGCGCTGAGTTCGGCGTGCTTCCAGCTCTCCGGGAAGGTAGCGGTGTTGAAGGAGGTGTTGATGATGTCCCGCAGGTAAGGTGCGATGACAGTGTCGGCCTTGTTGAAGACGTGGTGAGGGCAGGGGTCAGACGGAGATCCGGAGTGGATGGAGTTCATCGTGCGGACGGTGTCTTCGGTGCTGATCGGGGTCCAGGCGCGGAGGTTGGTGGTGGGGGCGCTGGTTCGGTCGTGGCGTGCGTCGGTTGAGTGCTGAAGCTGTTGTGTATGTCCGCGATCTTGTTGTGGAAGTAGTAGGCGAGGGAGTTGCAGAGATCTTACGAAGGGGTGATGTCGTTGTTTCCGGCGTTGGGGTTGGAGATCTCTTTAACGATGTTGAAAAGTTCCTTGCTGTTGTGTGCATTGTTGTCCAAGCGTTCCTTGAATGCAGTTTTCTTGGTGGCATGGATCAGTAGGTGGTGTTTTCGGGTGGCGAGCTTGAGGGCAGTCATGTTGTCCGGTGTTGGGTCTTTGCGCCAGGCTTTCTCGAGGGCTCTGCAGTTCTTCTTGGAGCTCTTGAGTTCGTCGGTGAACCAAGGGGCTTTCTTGCTGCCGGGTCTGCTAGGCGGGGTCCTCAGAGGGGCGAGGCCGTCTGCGCAGTCGCTGATCCACTTCGTGAGGTTGGTGGCCGCTTCGCTGGGGTTCGTTGCGCTGGTGGGTGGGTTCATGCTCAGGGAAGTCGCGAGCTGGTCGGCTGTGATCTTGTTCCAGCTTCTGCGTGCAACCTGTTGCTGGTGGTGGTGGATCGTGGTCCTTCTGAAGCTGAAGTGGACGCAGCTGTGGTCCATCCAGTGGAGTCCGGTGGCGTGGCTGAAGGTGATGTCCTTGCTGGATGAGAAGACGGGGTCGAGTGTGTGTCCGGCGTAGTGGGTGGGGGTGGTCACCAGCTGCTTGAGTCCGAGGTTTGCGAGGTTGTCCAGCAGGGTGGCGGTGTTGCGGTCGTTGTTGTTCTCCAGGTGGAAGTTGAGGTCCCCGAGGAGGATGTAGTCAGCGGAGGGGAGGGCGTGCGGGCTGACGAAGTCGGCGATGTCTTCGCTGAATTGTGTGCGTGGTCCCGGGGGTCTGTAGATGAGGGTGCCTCTGAGGGTCCTCTTTGGGTCGGTGTGGATCTGGAAGTGGAGGTGCTCGGCGGGTGCGAGTGTGTCGTCGGTGTTGGTCGTGATGCGGATGGTGTTCTTGTGGACGATGGCGATGCCTCCTCCAGTCTGGTTGACGCGGTCCCTCCGGATGATCTTGTAGCCGTCTGGGATGGCGATGGCAATGTCGGGCGCTGAGGAGGCGTTCATCCAGGTTTCCGTGAGGAAGGCGACGTCTGGGGCTGTGATGTCGAGCAGGTTCCAGAGCTCGACGGCGTGTCTGTGGACGGAGCGGGTGTTGAGCAGGATGCACTTGAGGTGGCTGCTGCTGTTACGCGTCGTGGTCTTGGTCAGTGCTGGAGTAGTGCAGGTCCGGATGCAGGCGAACTTGCAGGTGTGGCAGCAGAAGGGTCCGTGGGTGCGTCTCGGGGTGGCTCGGTAGCAACCTGGGGTTCGGCCGGCGTTGAGTGCGTGGAGTTCGGTGGCGTCGTAGGTCAGGCGGGTGGGCTGGCGTCTGCGGGGGCCAGGGGGTCTGGCGCTGGGCGCGGTCCAGGCGCGGACGGGCGCAGACGGGCTTACCTTTGGCGCACCTTCGGCGCTCAATCGGTGCTCCCGCTGCACGCGTCCGCTGCGCGGTCGCTGAGGGGGCGTCATAAGAAGGGAGCCGGGAGGGCGGGTCAGCTGGGAGGCGGGAGCGTGGGATCCAATCGGCTGGCGGGGGGCGGGGCCGCAGGCAGGCAGCGGCGGCAAAGCGAGTGCGGGCTAGGTGGGCGGCCCTGCGGCGGCAGGGGCGCTCGCTGACAGCAAAGGCGAGCTCGCTGACGGCAAGGGCGAGCAGGCAGGCAGGCACAGCAGCAGAAGGCAGGAGGCAGGATCAGGAGGTACTGGGAGCGTTGGGGTGACCAGGCCGAGGCACAGTGGTCACTCCCGAGACGGAGACGGGTTCCCCTTAAGAAGGGAGCCGGGAGGGCGGGACAGCTGGGAGGCGGGAGCGTGGGATCCAATCGTCTGGCGGGGGGGCGGGGCCACAGGCAGGCAGCGGCGGGAAAGCGAGTGCGGGCTTGGCGGGCGGCCCTGCGGCGGCAGGGGCACTCGCTGACGGCAAAGGCGAGCTCGCTGACGGCAAGGGCGAGCAGGCAGGCAGGCACAGCAGCAGAAGGCAGGAGGCAGGAGCAGGAGGTACTGGGAGCGTTGGGGTGACCAGGCCGAGGCGCAGTGGACACTAATGCATCCAATCACACACCCAGGCATACACTGATGCACACACTGACACACACACTCTCACACCGATACAGTCACTAACACATTAAAAACACAGAGTAAGCTCTTTGTTTGACCAGATGGTGGTTCTAACAAGAACCGTTTTGTTTTCTTAATGGGTTTTTTAGCAAAAAATCTTCATTTTTATTTTTTGAATAAAAACTGAATAGGGTAGTGAAAAGGCAAGGATGGAGACATGCAAAGAAGCAACTCGCTTCTGTCTTCTAAAAACATTACGTGGTAACTGGAAGCACAAATAAAAGAAAAATCAACTGACAGAGATGCTTCTTCACTGTATTCAAGTATGCATCCACAGAGGCTATTTTTACAGGAACAAGCATGTGGCACTTCACACAGTGAGTAACCATCTCACTCAATTCTTCACATGCAGCTGATGATGATTCGCCCACGAGTGGTGTGGAGGTGGTCTGTCCTGCTGTACCTGTTTTCTCCCGCATCATCTGGTTGTAGACCCTTTTATGAATTGTTTTTACGTGCTTCCACATGGAACTTGTACTATGTGAATACTTCTTTGCAGTGCCTCTGGAAAACTGCTTGCCGCAAATATTGCACTGTACATATTTTGCTGTTACCTTCTTTTTCCCAGGAGGGATTGTAAAGTGCTTCCAGACATCACTTTCTTTTCTTCGAGGTGTTGTACCTTCCTCCTCATCAGTTTGTGGATGTTCAGCCTGCACAGAAGTTGTAGCTGTGGCAAGTCTGTAAAAGCAGAGCGCCACAGGTTCACAATCCTCTATCTAGAGACTTCACAGGAGAATTAACTGGTTTTTGGTGTGATTTTCCATGTACATGGGTGGGTCCTCATATATCCAACCAAAGACAAGGTTTGGCTGTGGTTTCATGTGTATTTATGAATCTGGTGCATAGATTTGCAGATTAGCAAAGCTCGCAAACTGGGTAACTCTGTTAAAAAACAGATATAATGTGGTTTATATATACTTGTATATAAGTTCACACTGATGTGAATAATGAATATGGAGGAATGTACATATTTCAAGTAATTTATAAAATGTTTGCGAGTCCTCAGATTCGTGGATTTATTGCGATCACTTGATTGGGATTACAATCCATAGAGTAGTAGTCCTGTCTTGGTTTTTGGACACGCACAGGTACCACAGTACCCAAAAAATAATTTATACAAAATAAAAATTGTTTCATTGTGTAAATAACATTTTTATATATTTTACATTAGGTACATCTGTGATTTTTATGTTTTAAAAAATATAAAATGTATATTTATAATAAACGGGTTGTCTGCAGGTAACAAAAAACCACTGAAAATCAAAATAAATTTTTGTACTTTTAGTATTAAAAATAAATCCTATAATTTCACTAAAAAAACTAAACATTACGGGGATATAACAATTTGGATGTAGAATTTGAAAAACCTTAGAAATCCACACAAAAAAACAAAGGTTACAGGGAAGTTATAGTTAGGCTCAGATTTCACTTGTACAAAACCATTGAAATTCAGAAGTTATAGTTGCGTGAGCTAAATTACACCCCCACAATGCACTGCTTATGACTTCACATATTACATCACACATGACAAAGTCAGTGACATCACTCATGATGTGACTGATGACATGTCAACCGGGGCACCGGCTATGTTTATATTTGTAAGGGCCTCCCTTTGAGGTTTAATTTCTGTAAAATGCGCATTAGTGTCAAACGGCCCTGCCGAAACCTAATGGGGGACAAGGCCATTTAGACACCCCCCCCCTGGGCTGATTTCGACCCCAGGGACCCAAACCCCTGCCATCTGGTCAAAATGTAATAGAAGTGTGTCGTGCGGTCTCCTCCCTGGGTCGATTTAGGCCCAGAGGACCTCATCCCCAGAGGCCTGGCCTAGTCTGCCTGGGTGCCCTGGAGCCAAACCAGGGCACCCAGTTTGCTATGGGATTGCAGGGGGCCTCAAGGTCCCTGCAGTCCCAGATAATTGCTGAAAGAAGCAACAGAGGTGTAGAAAAAAGCAAGAGAAGTGCAGCAAAGAGGCAAGTGAGGTGCAGAAAGAAGCAAGAGCAGTGCAGAAAGAACCGACAGAGGTGCAAAAAGAGGCAAGAGGGGTACAGAAAGGGGCAGGAGGGTGCAGAAAGAAGGAAGAGAAGTGCAGAAAGAGGCAAGGGAATTGATGAAAGAAGCAACAGAGGTGCAGAAAGAAGGAAGAGAAGTGTAGAAAGAAGCAACAGAGGTACAGAAAGAGGAAAGTGAGGTGCAGAAACAGGCAGGAAAGGTGCAGAAAAAAGCAACAGAGTTGCAGAAAGAGGCAATAGAGGTGTAGAAAGAGGCAAAGGAGAGGCAGAAAGAAGCAAGTGAGGTACAGAATGAGACAAGAGAGGTGCAGAAAGAAGAGAGTGAGGTTCAGAAAGAGGCAAGAGAAGAGCAGACAGAGAAAAGAGAAAAGAGGGGTGCAGAAAGAGGCAAGAAGGGTGTGGAAAGAAGCAAGCGAGGTGCAAAAAGAGGCAAAGAGGTGCAGAAAGACACAAGAGAGGTGCAGAAACAAGCAAGAGAAGTACAGAAAGAGACACAATAATTGCTGAAAGAAGCAAAAGAGGTGTAGAAAGAAGCAGAGAAAGGCAGCAAAGAGGCAAGTGAGGTGCAGAAAGAAGCAAGAGCAGTACAGAAAGAACCAACAGAGGTGAAAAAAGAGGCAAGAGGGGTACATAAAGAGGTAGGACAGGTGCACAAAGAGGCAAGAGAGGTACAGAAAGAGACAGGAGGGTGCATAAAGAAGGAAGAGAAGTGCAGAAAGAGGCAAGAGAATTGATGAAAGAAGCAACCGAGGTGTAGAAAGAAGCAAGAGATGTGCAGATAGAGGCAAGAGAGAGGCAGAAAGAAGCAAGTGAGGTTCAGAAAGAGGCAAGAGAAGTGCCAAAAGAAGAGAGTGAAGTTCAGAAAGAGGCAAGAGAAGAGCAGAAAGAGAAACAAGGGGAGCGGAAAGAGGCAAGAGGGATGTGGAAAGAAGCAAGTAAGATGCAGAAAGAGGAAAGAGGTGCAGAAAGATGCAAGAGAGGTGCAGAAACAAGCAAGAGAAGTGCATAAAGAGGCAAGATAATTGCTGAAAGAAGCAAAAGAGGTATAGAAAGAAGCAAGAGAAGTGCAGCATAGAGGCAAGTGAGGTACAGAAAGAAGCAAGGGCAGTGCAGAAAGAACCAACAGAGGTGCAAAAAGAGGCAAGAGGGGTGCATAAAGAGGTAGAGAAGTACAGAAAGAGGCAGGAGGGTACATAAAGAAGGAAGAGAAGTATAGAAAGAGGCAAGAGAATTGATGAAAGAAGCAACAGAGGTGTAGAAAGAAGCAGGAGATGTGCAGATAGAGGCAAATGAGGTGCAGAAAGAAGCAAGAGCAGTACAGGAAGAACCAACAGAGGTGCAAAAAGAGGCAAGAGGGGTGCAGAAAATGGTAGGAGAGATGCACAAAGAGGCAAGAGAAGAATAGAAAGAGGCAAGAGGGGTGCAGAAAGAAGGAAGAGAAGTGCAGAAAGAAGAAACAGAGGTAAAGATAGAGGCAAGCGAGGTGCAGAAAGAGGCAGGAAAGGTGCAGTAAGAAGCAACAGAGTTGCAGAAAGAGGCAATAGAGGTACAGAAAGAGACAAGAGAGATGCAGAAAGAAGCAAGTGAGGTGCAGAAAGAGGCAAGAGAGGTACAGAAAGAAGAGAGTGAGGTTCAGAAAGAGGCAAGAAAAGAGCAGAAAATGGCAAGTGAGGTGCAGAAAGAGGCAAGAGTGGTACAGAAAGAGGCAAAGGAAGTGCAGAAAGAGGCACTTGAGGTGCAGAAAGAGGCATTAGGTGTACAGAAAGAGGCTCAAGAAATGCAGAAAGAGGCAAGAGAATTGCAGAAAGAGAAAATAGAGGTACAGAAGGAAGAGAGTGAGGTGCAGAAAGAGGCATGTGAGGTGCATAAAAAGGCAAGAGAGGTACTGAAAGAGGAAAGGGAAGTGTAGAAACAGGCAAGAGAAATACACAAAGAGGGAAGAGAGGAGCAGAAAGAGGCTAGAGAGGTATAGAAAGAAGCAAGAGAAGTGCAGAAAGAGGCAAGTGAGGTACAGAAAGAGGCAAGAGAGGTGCAGAAAGAGGCAAGAGATCTGCAGAAAAAAGCAACAGAGGTACTGAAATACGCAAGTGAGGTACAGAAAGGGGCAAGAGAAGTGCAGAAAGAGGCAGGTGAAATGCAGAAAGAAGACAGTGAGGTGCAGAAAGAGGAAGGAAGGTGCAGAAAGAAGCAAGAGAAATGCAGAAAGAGGCAAGAGAGGCACATAAAGAAGAGAGGTTTGTGCACCGTTAGTACCAATTTAACACCCACATTTAGCAATAAGTAACACGTGACCATTCCAGCTTTGCAAAGGGCCTTCAGCCATGCTGGAACACGTTACGCTGCTATTTTGGGAACATTGAGCCGTTTGAGCTAGAAACAATGTTTTTTTTGGTTCAAATCTGCAGTTTATGCGGCAGATGTCGGATTATTTGGCAAATGCAGAAAATGTTTAATTATGTGAAAATTGGTGCAGCCGAACAGCCACATAATTCCAGTGGCCCTGTTCATGCCTCCAACTAGGTCCAGAAGTGTTCCTTCTTTTTTTTGTGTCTCATTGATTTTATAGTTTAGCTTCTATGGAAATGAAGAAGACTAAACCTGAGGTTACCACTCCACAACACAGACTACAATACCACATTATTAGTCTCCATAACACATATTCCCACTCCACATAATTCCTCTACACTAAATACACATACTTTCTATTCACATAATTTCACTGCACAACATACCACACAATTCCACTACACACAACGTACATCTATTGTACACGTAAAAATCTTTTACATTTTCAACGGCAATAACTCTAACTCTCACAAATGCGAGACCTATTGCATTGCAAATCCTTGTTAACTAATAGTCGCATTTGCTGAGTGGTGGAGATAGGGGGCAGGGACTTTGACCAGCGCTAAGGAATTCTGCTGCGTAAGACTTACAGGAGGTACCAGGAGGGCTTCTTGTCCCCAAAGTCCCTCAGGAGTAAAGTGGACTTCATCCCTAACCAGTAGTTTGCCAGGAGGTGCATTTGCAGAGTGGTGAACTAAGGGGTGCATTGCCTCCGAAAACATATTAGCAATCCTACTGTATGGGACTTACTGGAGGTAACAGGAGGGGTAGTTGCCCCAAGGACATGCTTGGGGGCCAACTACCCCTTCTATTACCTAAAGTAAGTCCCACACAGCAGGATTGCTAAGTTCTCATAGCAGGCCACGGCCGCTTTGCAAACACGCTCCCTGGAGCGCTCTTGGATGGGGATTGAAGTCCCCTTCACTGCTGGGGGTCCTTGGGGGCCAATTAGCCAACCTGTTACCTCTAGTAAGCTCCACACAGTGGAATTACTGAGAGGTGGACACAGGCCAACTCCCTTTCTCCACCACTCTGCAAACGCACCTCCTGGCATGATCTATCTTGGTTGGGGTATGAAGTCCTTTTGCCTCCTGAGGGTCCTTGAGGCCAACTAGCCATCCAGGTGTAGAAAGAAGCAAGAGATGCGCAGACAGAGGCATGTGAGGTGCAGAAAGAAGCAAGATCAGTGCAGAAAGAACCAACAGAGGTGCAAAAAGAGGCTAGAGGTGTGAAGGAAAAGGGTAGGAGAGATGCACAAAGAGGCAATAGGGGAACAGAAAGAAGGAAGAGAAGTGTAGAAAGAAGCTACAGAGGTACAGAAAGAGGCAAGCAAGGTGCAGAAACAGGCAGGAAAGGTGCAGAAAGAAGCAACAGAGTTGCAGAAAGAGGCAACAGATGTGCAGAAAGAGGCAAGAGAGATGCAGAAAGAAGCAAGTGAGGTGCAGAAAGAGGCACGAGAAGAGCAGAAAGTGGCAAGTGAGGTGCAGAAAGAGGCAAGTGAGGTATAGAAAGAGGCAAAGGAAGTGCAGAAAGAATCACTTGAGGTGCAGAAAGAAGCAAGAGGGGTAAAGAAAGAGGCTCAAGAAATGCAGAAAGAGGCAAGAGAAGTGAAGAAAGAGGAAAGAGAGGTGCAGAAGGAAGAGAGTGAGGTGTGGAAAGAGGCAAGTGAAGTGCAGAAAGAGGCAAGAGCGGTACAGAAAGAGGCAAGGGAAGTGCATAAGCAGGCAAGGGAAATGCACAAAGAGGCAAGAGAGGAGCAGAAAGAGGCAAGAGAGTGTGGAAAGAAGCAAGAGAAGTGCAGAAAGAGGCATGTGCGGTGCAGAAAGAAGCAACAGAGGTACAGAAAGAGGCAAGAAAGGTGCAGAAAGAGGCAGGAAAGGTACAGAAAGAAGCAACAGAGTTGCAGAAAGAGGCAATAGAGGTGCAGAAAGAGGCAAGAGAGAGGCAGAAAGAAGCAAGTGAGGTTGAGAAAGAGGCAAGAGAGGTGCCAAAGAAGAGAGTGAAGTTCAGAAAGAGGCAAGAGAAGAGCAGAAAGAGAAACAAGGGGTGCGGAAAGAGGCAAGAGGGATGTGGAAAGAAGCAAGTAAGGTGCATAAAGAGGAAAGAGGTGCAGAAAGACGCAAGAGAGATGCAGGACCAAGCAAGAGAAGTGCATAAAGAGGCAAGATAATTGCTGAAAGAAGCAAAAGAGGTATAGAAAGAAGCAAGAGAAGTGCAGCAAAGAGGCAGGTGAGGTGCAGAAAGAAGCAAGGGCAGTGCAGAAAGAACAAACACAGGTGCAAAAAGAGGCAAGAGGGGTGCATAAAGAGGTAGAGAGGTGCACAAAGAGGCAAGAGAAGTACAGAAAGAGGCAGGAGGATGCAGAAAGAAGGAAGAGAAGTATAGAAAGATGCAAGAGAATTGAAGAAAGAAGCAACAGAGATGTAGAAAGAAGCAGGAGATGTGCAGATAGAGGCAAGTGAGGTGCAGAAAGAAGCAAGAGCAGTACAGGAAGAACCAACAGAGGTGCAAAAAGAGGCAAGAGGGGTGCAGAAAAGGGTAGGAGAGATGCACAAAGAGGCAAGAGGGGAACAGAAAGAGGCAAGAGGGGTGCAGAGAGAAGGCAGAGAAGGACAGAAAGAAGAAACTGAGTTGCAGGTACAGAAAGAGGCATTAGGTGTACAGAAAGAGGCTCAAGAAATGCAGAAAGAGGCAAGAGAAGTGCAGAAAGAGGAAAGAGAGGTACTGAAGAAAGAGAGTGAGGTGCAGAAGGAGGCATGTGAGGTGCATAAAAAGGCAAGAGAGGTACTGAAAGAGGCAAGGGAAGTGCAGAAACAGGCAAGAGAAATGCACAAAGAGGCAAGAGAGGAGCAGAAAGAGGCAAGAGAGGTGTAGAAAGAAGCAAGAGAAGTGCAGAAATAGGCAAGTGAGGTGTAGAAAGAGGCAAGAGAGGTGCAGAAAGAGGCAAGAGATCTGCAGAAAAAAGCAACAGAGGTGCTCAAATAGGCAAGTGAGGTGCAGAAAGGGGCAAGAGAAGTGCAGAAAAAGGCAGGTGAAATGCAGAAAGAAGACAGTGAGGTGCAGAAAGAGGAAGAAAGGTACAGAAAGAAGCAAGAGAAATGCAGAAAGAGGCAAGAGAGGCACAGAAAGAAGAGAGGTTTGTGCACCGTTAGTACCAATTTAACACCCACATTTAGCAATAAGTAACCCGTGACCATTCCAGCATTGCAAAGGGCCTTCAGCCATGCTGTAACACGTGATGCTGCATTTTTGGGAACATTTGTGCCGTTTGAGGTAGAAACAATGCTTTTTTTGTTCAAATCTGCAGTTTATGCGGCAGATGACGGAATATTTGGCAAATGCGGAAAATGTTTAATTATGTGAAAATTGGTGCAGCCGAACATAATTCCAGTGGCCCTGTTCATACCTCCAACTAGGTCCAGAAGTGTTCCTCAGTGGTTCCTTCTTTTTTTTATGTCTCATTGATTTTATAGTTTAGCTTCTATGGAAAAGAGGAAGACTAAACCTGAGGTTACCACTCCACAACACAGACTACAATACCACATTATTAGTCTCCATAACACATATTCCCACTCCACATAATTCCTCTACACTAAATACCACATACTTTCTATTCACATAATTTCACTGCACAATATTCCACATAATTCCACTACACACAACGTACATCTATTCTACACCAAAAAACATTAGTAAAAATCTTTTACATTTTCAACGGCAATAACTCTAACTCTCGCAAATGCGAGACCTATTGCATTGCAAATCCTTGTTAACTAATAGTCGCATTTGCTGAGTGGTGGAGATAGGGGGCAGGGACTTTGACCAGCGCTAAGGAATTCTGCTGCGTAAGACTTACAGGAGGTACCAGGAGGGCTTCTTGTCCCCAAAGTCCCTCAGGAGTAAAGCGGACTTCATCCCTAACCAGTAGTTTGCCAGGAGGTGCATTTGCAGAGTGGTGGACTAAGGGGTGCATTGCCTCCGAAAACATATTAGCAATCCTACTGTATGGGACTTACTGGAGGTAACAGGAGGGGTAGTTGCCCCAAGCACATCCTTGGGGGCCAACTACCCCTTCTATTACCTAAAGTAAGTCCCACACAGCAGGATTGCTAGGTTCTCATAGCAGGCCACGCCCGCTTTGCAAACACGCTCCCTGGAGCGCTCTTGGATGGGGATTGAAGTCCCCTTCACTGCTGAGGGTCCTTGGGGGTCAACTAGCCAACCTGTTACCACTAGTAAGCTCCACACAGTGGAATTACTGAGAGGTGGACACAGGCCAACTCCCTTTCTCCACCACTCTGCAAACACGCCTCCTGGCGCGATCTATCTTGGTTGGGGTATGAAGTTCCTTTGCCTCCTGAGGGTCCTTGGGGCCAACTAGCCATCCTATTACCTCCATTTAGCCCCACACAGCTGAATTGCTGAGAGTGGTCAGAGGCCGTGCCCCCTTTTTACACCACTTGGCAAACGCGCCTCCTGGCGCACTGCTACTTGGTCCTCAGGACTCATCACCCCACCACCAGTGTACCAAGAGGTGTGTTTGCAGAGGGGTACATAAACGGGTGTGACCTTGGACCACCTCTTAGCAATCCCACTGTGTGGGGCTTACTGGAGATACCTGGTGGGCTAGCTGGCCCCTAAGAACCCTAAGGATGGAAGAGGAGTTAATCCCCCAACCCAGAACGTGCCAGGAGGTGCCTTTGCAGATTGGTGCAGGGAGGGGGCGGGGCCTCCTGCCTGTTGCCAGTTTCTTTCTTTTAAAAATAAATTACATAGGGGGTGGTGTGGCCCCCCCTTCCCTTAACCCTTTTGGCCCCGGGGTCCCCATCCCCCAGGCCTGAGCCATTTTTTTTATGAAAAGGAAGAGGGCCGTGCGCCCCCCTCCCCAGGCCGATGTTGCCCCTGGGACCCCACCCAAAGGGCTAGGCCATTCCTTTTTTTTTTTTTTTAAAGGGCGGGGGTGCCGTGTGGCCCTCCTTCCCTGGGCCACTTCTAGCCCCAGGGACCCCATCCCCCAGGGCCTAGCCTCACCGATGGGGACCATGGGGGAGCCCCAATGCCCCCACGGTCCCTGCCGGCTCCCCATCTCCTGCGGGAGATGGCATTGCTTTTGGGCAAGGGAAGCTGCTAACATGCAGCTCCTCTTGTCCAAAAGCAATTCTCCTTTGCTTCTTGGAAGTGAGAGCAGGTTCCTGCTCTTGCTTCCAAGAAGCAAAGCAGAGTTTGCTATGCCAGGGCGGGAGCCTTGCTCTCGCCCTGCCATAGCAAGTGGCAATGTCCCGGGGGTGGGCACCCCGGGACACTGCAGAAGTGGTGGTGGTTCCCAGGGCCATCTAGAGCTCCAGGAGTGGGGCCACGCAGCCCCCTCCCATCAAGTTTGAAGCCCTTGGGGGATGGTGGTTCCTGGGGCCGGGGGTCTGCTACGGACTCCCGCATTTACATATTCAATCATGAGGCCCCCCACATTTATTAACTCAATGCCCCTGGAAGGTGGTGGTCCCCAGGGGTGAGGGGGGCTGTGATTGATTACAGGTTTTCGGAGGCCATGCCCTCTCTTCATCAATCTGCAAATGCACCTCCTGGCACAATGAGGGTTAGGGAATGAAGTCCTCTTGGCTCCAGAGAGTCCTTGGGGGCCTATGGCCTGGCCATTTGGCCTACCCCCACATGCAGCCAACTTCACACCATGCAGGGCCTTTGGCCAACCCCCTCGCATGCAGTGTATGTGGCTGTGTGAGTGGGTGTGTGAGTGCCTGTGTTGGTCTGTGAGTGAGTGAGTGAGTTAGGGGTTCTCTGGAATTTGAGTAGATGTATCAGTGAACACATGGCTGTTTCAGAGGGGTTTCTGAGTACTATATGGGTGTGTGATTTGGCGTATGGATGTGTGAGTGGTGTGAGTGGTTGTGTGGGGGTGTGATAGAGTGTTTGAGTATGTGATGGATCAGTGTATTAGTGGTGTATGAGTGGTTGTATGGCTGTGTGAGTGGGTGTGACATTGGTTTTGCTGTATAGGTGTGTGAGTGGTTCTCTGGGTCTGTGAATGGATATATGATTGACTGTATGGGTGTGTGAGTGATTCTATGGGTATGTGAGTGGGAGCCTGTGTGGGTATATGAATATGTGAGTGTGGGTGTGTGAGTGGTTGTGTGGGGGTATAAGAGAGTACGTGAATGGGTCTGTGAGTGGTAGCATTTTTTAATAGGGATCTGGATCCACTGTGGATTCACTTGGGGGCTTCACTGAGCACCTCAATGGATCCGTGGATCCTCACACATTCAAATAAAGATTTTACTATAATTTCTTGCCTATAAGTGGTCCTTTACAAGACCCCTCCATCAGTTCCATGGGGTCAGGATACTTCTATGCTTACCCCTTCTATCCTATTTCTCCTTTATTCCCCCCCACAGGGACTGTGTCCAGATTGACAAAATTGCAGCTGCAACTTTTCTCTCAGGTTACTGTCAGCTAATCACAGCAATGCTGTTGGTGCATGTATCGTTGTCCCTAGATATACATAAATATTTTTTCTTTAATAAATTCAAAACTACTGAACAGATTTTCTCTTAATTACAAAAAGCACTCTTTATGGACCAAGATGTAGCTTCTACCAAATTTGGTGTAATTCCATTTAACGGTTTAGGCTGTAGTCATTTCTAAAATCCCTATTGGAAATTGCATGGGTAAAACATATTTTGGGACCCCTCCTTTTTCTCGAGACCTGCTTGATGAATCACCTTGAAACATTTCGGACAGCAGCTGAAGTGAGCAGCAAACTGTTTTTGAAAATTATGTGAGGATTCTTCAAATGGTGCCATAGGTATTAGCAAAACAAAAAATGCTTATACATACATATATATATACATATTCAATAATCACTGATAAAACCAAAGTTTACAGGGACATTATAGTTAGTCTCAGGTTTCACTCCTACAAATGTACAAAACCAGTGAAATTCAGCAGTTATAGTTAGCTGAGCTAGCTTTAACTTACGCCCCCCCGCAATGCACTGCTTATGACATCGGATATTACATCACTCATGACATGGTCAGTGACATCACTGAGGATATCATTGATGACATCCCCCCCAACCAGTAGTGCGCCAGGAGGTGTGTTTGCAGAGTGGTAGAGAAAGGGGGCAGGTCATGAAGAATTCTCAGCAATCCTGCAGTGTGGAACTTACTGAAGGTAACAGAAGGAGTAGCTGGACCACAAGGACATCCTTGGGGGCCAACATTCCCTCCTGTTACCTTCAGTAAGTCCCACACGGTGCAATTGCTTAGAGGTCTTCAGAGGCCATGCCCTCTTTCTCCACCAATGTGCATCCCCAGCAACCAAAGGGACCACCACCTCCTCAGGGCACAAATGCAATAATTAAGGGGGTTCATTGCGGACCACCGGCCCAGAGGACCACTACCTCCCCGGAGCTAATTTGAACAAGCCCCCCTTCCAGGAGCCCTACATGGCACTGCTAGTGAGGTATGAGGTTATCTTACCTCCTGAGGGCCTCAGGACTAAGTTGGATTTCTTCCCTGAACAAGAATTGCACCAGGAGGCAGTTTTGAGCATTAGTGGAGAAAGGGGGAGTGATCTCTTTCGACCTCACAGCAATCCACCTGTGTGGGTCTTACTGGATGTAACAAGAGGGTAATTGGCCCCCAAGGACCCTCAAGAGCCAAGGGGCCTTTATGCCCCAACTAGTAGTATGCCAGGAGGCATGTTTGCAGAGTGGTGGAGAAAGCTGGCATGGCCTCTTAAAACCTCTTAGCCAACCCACTGTGTGGTCCTTGCTGGAGGTAACAGGAGCCCCACTTACATTTCAAAGTGATTTGCCTCCTATCCACACAAAGGAATCGGACACCTGGCCTGCCCTGTCATTTTTCACCCCAGCCACTTTAGAGCCCTGACTTGGGTAGGTGAAGAACTTTCCAGAACCAGATGTGGCAGTATGACAGAGAATCCCCGCACTCAAAGGCTGGCAGGAGGAATAAACATTGGACCTCCCGAGCCACTCACCAGAACACACCTAGAGCTCAGAACAAAAACTGCCCTGTTGCCAGAAGAATGCCCTGCTACTTGAAGGACTACCTTTCTGTCTGAGAAGGAAGACGAAACCGGATTACCTTCATCTCATTCTAACTTGAGTGACTCAAATAGTCAGTTTGCTGACCTCCTGTGTGAGCTACAGATACATAACAAGCAAAGACTGACAACATGAAGCTCTTGTGAGACCTGCTCTTTGCACTACAGTGACAGTCAGCGCGACAACTGGCAATGCAAGATCTGCACTCCACTCTACATCAACAACAGCCTACAGTAACCACTAATGAAAACCTTCAGCAGTGACAGTCCACAATGCCTGACCGGCTCTTCGTGCTACAGCGACGACAGCCCTGAACCCACTCTCTGCTCCTATCAACATCCTCCACCTTGAACGAAACTCTTCGTGCCGGACTCAGGAGGTAACTTTTCAGCAGGAGTTGCCTGGTCCCAGCATACAACCCACGCTCCATCACAGTCAGCATGAATGTTTGACTTTTTCCCATTCTAGGGCAACTAGATTACTGTTAGTGTCCCTTTGGGCTTTTAGACACTATTTTCCATCTCTGGTTCTACTAATTGGATGTATGTTGTAAAGGTATCATTTTTTAGCCTTACTGTTTTGTGTCAGGCTACTAGCGGGTTAAGCATAGATTAATTTGGTGACTTTTTTCATTCCCATTGACAAGGATTGTGAATGTTGTGAGTGTGTAGGGCTTCAGTCCCCCCAACCAACAATCCAATTTCTTACATTTCCCTGTTCCCTCATCTTGGGATGCTGGGTACACTTTATTTCCCAAAGTACAAAATATACTCAATTAGATCATTGTGGCATTCATGATGATGATGGACCACTGGGTTGTGGATGTATTTATTGCTCGCATGTTCTCCAAAATGTGTTCCTTCACTGGATGTATTGTACTGCCCACGTACCGCATACAACAAGGGAATGTCAGTATGTAGACCGTATAATCACTACCACATATGATACATTTCTTGCTGCTTTTATGTTTGCTTGAGTAAGGTACTGCAAAATCTGTGTTTGAATACCTTACAATGTCCTAATTTATGAAAACCATACAGGATACATTTCATACCTTCCTCTTCCTCCAGTGAGTTGGGTACAAGTTTACCTTTTAGTAAATCACTTCTTCTATGTGTGATTTTGGAGTGTATACGCAATTTTCTACCAATCATGACTTCAGTGTGTTCACAATTCCAGTGTCCAGTCATGTGTTTTCTGACCTTTGTATCATTCCTACTGTATGGAGTAATAAATCAGATCCTGGCTGGTTCTTTCCTCCACCATAGGGGTACTATGAAACAGTTCTTTACCTTTATTTTTTACACTGTTAGATGCTTTTTCAATTACTTAATTCTGTAATCCTCATTCTCTGACCCTTTTAAGCATTGTGTCTTCTTCCTGTTCATATGCCTCTATACTGGTGCAATTCCACCTGACTTTCAAAAGCTCCCCATATGGGGTGCTCAATTTAATCCTTTGGTTGTGGCATAGAGGACACTTCTTCCACTCAAGGTTTCCTAAAGAGGGTTGACTCTATGGTCTCCGCCTTAACTAAAATTGTAGGGCAGCTTTAAAAAATTTCCATTCAACACAACGCAGCAAGAAAACTTTCTGCTCTGTGCTGCACTGTATGAAACAAAGGGCAGGAATGCACCATAGCTATCAGGAAGTGGCATATTCCTGTCATCTGCCAGCACTGGTACACTTTCTGCAACCTAGCACCAATACAGGCACACATCGTCCCATGAAGCAGGGATGCCTGCATTTCAGGATGGATAGTTTTTGTGCAGGAAGGGATAGCTTCCAGCAAAAAAATAATGCTTGGAGGCATTTTACTCATTCTAAGTATACTGCAGAATGCAGCATACTTATAAAGAGGAAACATTGAGGCAAAACCAACATATTTCTCCTCATTGTGCCTCAGGTGGGAAGGCGTATAATTGTGATGCAGTTCCAGGTCTACTAGTGTTGATAAATAAGTGAATGCTTCAGAATACATTGGTGGATGCGAGGGAACTCCATGCTCCACACATGCCCCCATAATGCAATGTAACACAAGGCAGAGACTTTGGCCTGCCATGCATTACAACAGATTTAGCAAGCCACACAGGGTGGCCTTGTGTGGCTTGGTAAATCTGAATCTAGGTTTTGCATCACCCTGCGTACCCTTGCATGGCACAACGACGATGCAATACCTTAATACATCTGGGCTTTAATGTCTTGGAAGTCAGTTTCCTTCCTGATCCTTTTGTTAGTGAATCTCAGACTGATATTACTGTGGTTGAGTATGTCACAAATTCTATAGCTAGCTGCTTATTTCCTTCCCAAATACATAGACAACTCAATAGAACTGTACCACATAATTATATGGTTATTGTAATTCTCTTTTTTCATGTTTCTCCCACCAGTCTACAAATAAGTTTGCATACCTCGAGGTGAAGCAGATGCCCATAGCAGTACCCTTGGTCTGATTGAGAGATTGCCATTAAAGAAAAATATGTAATTCTCTAAACAAAAGGCTATCACAGTCATCAACTAATGTGTGTACAGGGTTATTGATTTTGCTCTCAGTAAGTGGTTACAAGTACTAATACCATCAGATGGCTTGATTCCCAGTTTTTTATTCCATCAAACCTTTTACAGTCCACCATTGTGAAGTTACCATTTTTTGGGTGTCTTTTGTTTGTAATTTTGTCAAGTGTTTGATTTCTGATTCTTGGTATGTATTAATAAAATCAAAAGGTGAATTGGGAATGATTATGGACGTCATATCCACTGTGAAACCCATATCAGTTAGATTGCCTGCTACATCTTTCCATCTTTGACCTTCTTGTCCAGTATACTCTTCCAAATCCACTATTGCAAAAAGTAGAGACATGTCACTAATTGGTACATCCATACATTTTATCTAATTGGTCTCCTCATTCTTCCTGTATTGTTTTCTCTCTGACATTGTACGTTCTTTCATCAATTTGATCTTGTGAATTATGTTGTTCACGTCTATCCTGTTTTGTACATAATTAAAGTTCATTTTGGGGCAGAGATAGACCTAAAGAAAGAATGGATTTATCCACATTTGTCAAATGTCTGTCAGTCAAATTGATTTGTATCTATGTCTGGCATCATATGCTTGACTTTGAACAACTTGTTAGAATTCCTACTGGAGTTTTGTCTTTGTTTGATTTGTTTTCTAAGCACCTTTTCTTGAGAGGCACTTCCTTTTGAGCTTCCTCCTCCACTGCTTGTTCTTGAGTATTCCCCTCAAGTGAGTCGCTGCACAGAAAAAGATAGGACAGACCTGTCTTTTCATGTGCGGAGACTCCACAGTCGTAAAAATACTACTAGTAAAATGCCTTTGAGAATAGCAAGCATTCATAATCTTACACAAAGTATTATTTACCTTTGTGAATCAGGACCACAGTTTTTCCTAAAGTTATCCTAGACATCTTGGGGCATATTCACTAATTTTTCACTCAATGCATGGCAGCAATCAAAATTGCTGCGCTGCATTTCAAGAAAGATAGAAAGATTAAATGCTCCATATTTACAAAGATATGGAGCATTTCTGCTCTGTCCTTCTTCTGGTGCACTGTGTGCTGTGTGGCACCAATACAGGTACCCTTACATCATAGTGCAAGGGTGTCTGAGCTACAGGCAGATTTTCTTTTTGTGTAGGAAGTGATACCTTCCTGCACAATAACAATCCTTAGAGCCATTTTTGTCTTGCTATGTATGCTGATAAATACAGAACACATGGAAAGAGGATATAACAAGGAGAAATCAAGATATTTTTCCTTGTTACTCCTTAATAGGGAAAGTGAATTATTTTAGCCCACTACCAGGTTTGCTAGCTTTAGTATTTCTGGGAATGTGCCAAAATCCATGAGTGGATGTATGGGAACACCCATGCTTCACTCATGAAACACTTCTCAAGTTGAAATGTAATGTAACCCAGCACAAGCAGCCGCATTGCATTGAATTTTTTTACAAAGCCACACCATGCCACGCAAATCCGGTCTTGTGGTGCGGTTTTGTAAATTCCAAACAGGCCCTGCAGCTCATCCTTGTTGCGGACAGCCAAAGGGTCAGCAGCAGAGGGTGGGCTGCAGACCCTGGTTAAAGGTCATGTCCTGCTCTGAACAACCAAAGGCCATGTGCTGTGGGGTGGATGCCTGGGGATGGTCTGCACTATATAGCCCTGCTATGCACAGCTGAGTGCCACACGCGGCTGGGGTTAGATTCCCATGGAGAGTGGGCTTTTCTCAAATCACACGACTTTTCCAGGAGTACGCCTGGAAAACTGTGAATTTCACACCTTTTGGGGCATTATCCTACAAAGATTTATGATTTGGGTAAGAGTGGAAATTGTATTCAAGCAGAATGCTCATAAGGTTACCTTCATGTGTGTGTCGTTGAAGTAGTCTGTTCCTGCTCTGCAGTTTACTTTCTTAAGGTCTCAGGAAGCATAACTGGCCTACCTCATATAAAAAGTATTATTAAAAGAAATGACCTCTGTGTTGGGTGTTTACCCGTTTATTTTGATTTATGTGCTATGATTTCATGCTGTACAAGAGAAAAAATAAATATGCAAAGCAGAGGTGGGTTTTTAATGGGTTTACCGTTTAGTCTGAATATTTCTCCCCAGAACTGACCTTCAAATTGCCTTTTAACACAAGTCAATGCATGCAAATTCTAAAATGAGAACAGACTCCTAGAAAAAATACATGGTGAAGTTTTTGCAAAGGACACAAGCAATTCACATTCGTGCCTGAAGCTGTTGTCAGATTCAACATCAGGGCAATTGGAGAGGTCGGGATAGATGGTTGATAAACAGAAACATTTAGGAAAGGTGCTATAGTGCCATATTAAAGGCACACTGTGCATTAAGAAAGTGATATAACAATAGCAGCAGCAGTGCAAAAGGAACTAGGGTTACTCCAGTTATGATGATGGCTTTTGTTATACTAACAGTTTTTTTAATCATGCACTATTGTCTTCTTGAGGGTTGACATTCGCTATAAAAAGAAATATAATACAGGGCTCATGAAGTAAAATGTATAGCTGTGTAAAGCATTTTTATATTTCTGAATAGTGCAAGATGCGATTTTGGGGAAGAACGACCTCAAGTTTCTTTTTTATAAATCGGGGCCCATATTTCCAAGGATTTTCTATTGGGTTTGCTTCACTTTTTGATGGAAACAAGCGGTGGGCGGAATTAGCGAAATTCACTTTCGCAAACTATCGCGAAAATGTTGAAAATCTCTGCAAACACGCCGGAAATATTGCGAAGACGTGGAAGTTTTTTTCCCGCCTTTTCGCTGTATTTTTTGCGTGATCGCGGCTCGCCAACTTACCCATGCAGTTGCTCACGGGCGCGGCCATCTTGTTTTCACTTGTCCCGCCCGCTCGCGTTCGATATGATGTGCCCATGTTCTCACACTCTCGCTCGCGGTGGAGAATGACCTGTTCGAGATCTCAATCTTCTCATACTCTCGCGGTGCATGATCGCGAGAAGAAAGACGTGATCACGCGACAAATAACGTGATCGCGCGACAAATGACGTTAATGCGGGCACGAACTGTCGCGAGACAGCGCAAATGGCTGCCAACAATCCAACATCTCGTGGAGAACGCGACCGGATCGGGAAAACTTGTCGGCGAACACAGGGATTCAGGTAAGGCGATCGCGCACAGGTAAGAATGTATTTTTTTACAGCGCGAGCAAGAAGAAAATTACCGGTAAAATGCGGATTGCGGAAATTTTGACATTTTCGCGCTTTCCGCGGAACGCGAAAATGCCAAATTATCGCAATTTCCGCGAGCGGAACGGAATTTTGGCCCAGGCCTAATGGAAACCCAAAGAAAAATCCTTTTTGCTAATAACAAAGCAATGCAAATGTTGATTTGTGTTGCTTTAAATTGCTACCTTCCTGCACAAAAACTAGCCTGATCATAACTCAGGAATTCTTGCACTATGGCTCAAGTTTGTCTGCTTTGGAGCATGCTCTATGCAGCCACTAGTGTGCCTGGGCATGGAGAGAGCAGAACTCCATTTCTTTGAAGTATGACGCAGTGCAGCGGAGCAATTTTGCTTGCTGCACTGTGTTACACCACTTCTTTGTAAATATACTCCTAAGTCTTCTCTAGCATATACATTCTACGTGCTAAATTCATCATGTGTATTGCCTGTGTATTTTACACAATCACAAGTTTCCCTTAACCATGTTTAAATATACAATGCACTTTCACAAGCAGAAGATTGGGAGTGTCCAGGTAGGAGTGCCGGAGCCATACATGTTTTAAAAATCATTGTACAATACATTCACTCAAGACATATTGGTATAACAAGTAGGTTTAGCCTTGGAAACTTCGTAGCTTATTTACAAGCCCATTGTGACGCCTGTGTGTCACTTTGTTTTACACGCCAGACGCGCAGTGGGCCTTCCCATATTAACAAAGCCACGTAAAGCCACCCTTTGTGGCTTTTCATGGCCTGGTAAATGTGGCCCCCTTTTGTGCATTACTCTGTGTGAAAGGAGTGTTCCATGGGTGTTGCTGTGGGTGTTCCCACATAACATCCATGAAATCTGACGCATTCTCAGATTTACAAGGTTTTGTATACCTGCGAGTGTGTCAGATTCCTACTCCTCCCAAGGGGAGGCATTAGGGAGGCGCAACGAGGAGAAATATCTTTATTTCTCCTTGTTTTTCCTTTTTCTATGTGCGCTGCAGAATGCAGCACACATAGAAAGAGGAAAACAGCACTTGTGATTGTTTTTGTTCAGGAAGGTACCCTTTCCTCCACAAAAACAATCATTCCTGCGATGCAGGCACCTTGGCACCATGACGCAAGGGCGCTGTGTTGGCGAATGGCAGCCCATTGTGCACCAGCACAGAGGTAGAAGAAGGAACACACCGTATCTTGTAGACACAGCACATTCCTGTCCTTTTCTTTTGATGCGCAGCACGAAGGCAAACATACTAAAAATATAAAAATAATAAGTGGGTAAGCAGTTCAGGCATACAAACCTTGGCACTCTTTTCACGCTGCTGTGAACATGTGATTAGGTAAAATGCAGCCATCCACAGTGTAAAGCTGACTGAAAGCCCCTATGTATGAATTTTTAGTCGGAATGTTTTGAAACACATGAGACCGATGACCAGTTAATTCCGCTCTAGGCCAACCCTAAAAACTAGTCTGACTTTGTGTTTTAAAATCCATTTATGGATGTGTAATCTTACCCTAAAACGGATTAATAACGTGTATTAACGAGTGTGGGTGGTCCCGGGCAGGGAGCACCTATCAACTCAAAGATGTGTGGGTAGTTACAATTCTCTTTCAGACCCATTCGCACACTAGAAATGTTTGCAGAATTACTTCTTGCAAGGACATAAGTAAATACCTTTCACGGGTTGTTATGGGCTTGTAACTACTTCAAAATTGGCAGGGGTGTAGGAAAACTATTTTCCTTATAGATGAAAAAGTGAAGTATAGTAAATATGCAATTTCTCGGGTGTGATGTAATTTCCTACAGACAATTTTCTGCGATGCAGAATTGTGCACGTGAAAGTGCCTCTGCAAAGTCGCAAACACAAATTCACAAACGTTATCTAGGTCCCTGTATGTCATCATGGGGCATATCAGGAACACCCGGCGATAATTATCGCTCAGCGCTCTTAGCGTGAGGATAATTATCGGCAGGTAACGTGGATTTTTATCGCTGAGATAGCGTGCTATTAGCAACGCTTATCTTCTCAGCGATAAAAATCCTCACGTTAACTGCCTAACTTGAGATTATCGCTGGAAACCCAGCAATAATCTCAGGTAGTGTGGCGTTAGCTTGCTGATAGGGACTCACAAACTTAGCCATGATATCCACCTTTCATAGGATATCATGGCTAAGTCAGTCCTGAAGCAGGCGTAAGGAAAGTAGTGATAACAGGGGTTATCGCTACTTTTCCGGACGCTATGCTTCATAGCGTGGGGCTTGATGATAGGAGAAATGTCGCTTAGCGACATTTCTCCTGTCATGTCAGGTCTCATTGGAGATGCAAAGCTGGGCGTTAGGAATCCCCACGCTAAAGCAAGGTTTCACGCGTTAGCGTGGCCTTGCTAATTAGGCGATAAAATTATCACCACTTTTCGGCCGAAAACGGCCTCAAAAGCGGCGATAATTTTTTATTGCCAGCTTGTAAATATGCCCCCATATTCTTAACACACAAGTGCTAATGACATCAAGCGCCTACAACATAATTCAATCATTCCAAGTAAACGCCTTTGCAGATATTTATGGTACGAATATTATGTGCAAAGGAGGATTTAAGCTCATACCAGTTCTTTTTTCCCTTATTTCTTCCTGCAAACAGTTAATTATTCATACCACAGATTGGTGGGCAGTGGAACAGCACATTCTGTAAGGGCACTGGAAGATGTCACTTGTTGTGGACCGGAAGTGCGCTGAGACAAATGGTTTGGTGATGTAGCAGCTTTTAAGATTAAGCCTCCCTGAGATAATTAATGCCACCTGTGGTAAAAGGGCACGGGGGACTTATTGTTTGCTGATTATTCCTTCATTTTGTTTGTATAAGTTGCCTCTCTTTGCATCCGCCTGGATATTGCCAAGGAAAACCCCAGAGACTGGGCTTTATCCGTTGCTCCTCTGTAACTGCATCATTACTTCCCTCCAAACAAAGTCCTTTTTTTGTCAATAAAGGATGAAAACATTATTGGATTCAGGCGCTCATAGTAGCCTTATATTCATCTGGGGATGGGGAGGATAGATTTATGAAATGAACCATTTCAAATGGCATTATCTTCCCACAGTGAGGAGCACCTTTCATAAATCATGCCAGAGAGCATGGCGAACAGAAGGGAGAATTCGCTGCTCAGTGCAGCCCAGCGGCTTTGCATCGCCAACAGCTTAAGCCTATGGAGGAAATGTACTGCTTTCATTTATTTAAGAGCAATTAGTGATCGGGTTTTGTACTTCAAAATAGAACACTTTTGGACCTCAGCACAGGATAACAAGTGAGCACAGTAGGCACAAAATGTAGCCAACAATTTATGTGGATTTTTTTTAAACCTTATGTAGAGGTGTAGGAAGGAGCTGGCAGTGATAAAAAATGTTTACAGTAAGGAATGTTATGAGTACAGACGACAAGCAGGCTGTGACTTTCAGTGCTGAGAAGTTTATCTGCCTCACTGTGTCTGTGTGTGGGTGCGTGTGTGTGTGTGTTAAGTCACGTGCGTATGTGTTAAGGTTTTCAGTGAAGTTGTAGAAGTATGGATCTGTATAAACAGATTTGTGGGTGAATGTGCATGCATTAAATATTTAATCACAATTGTGTTTGAGTGCATGTGAGTAACCATATGCAGAAATATTGTATTGAGTGAAATTGTGTGTGTGTGTGTGTGGGTTTGAACTTCTTGAGAGTTATTTTGACGTTTCCTAGCATGTCCTACACCCTCGTGCCAGCATCACCGGGCGAAGAGCAACTGCTTTGTCAATTACACACTTGGGGGCATATTATCAAGAAACGGCGTTAAAATTATCACCGCTTTAGCGGCAGAAAACTGCCGCTAAAGCGGCGATAATGGGCTAGATAATATGCCCTTGAGAATTCCCATAGAAGCCCATGTTCTGGTGTCAACATGAGCTTCTAAGGGAATTCTCTGCGGCAAATTATCAAGCCCATTATCGTCGCTTTAGCGGCAGTTTTCTGCCACAAAGCGGCGATAATTTTAACGAAGTGCTTGATAATATGCCCGCTGGAGAGTCACACTTCAACTGAAGAACCGACACCTAAGGATGTTTATAAGCAATACCCTCTGGTGCTTTTTCGTGCTGGTAATTGTTTGCACTATTGAATATGCTACAAATGAAATTGCCTACTGTATGCAAACAGTTGTGTTCCCATATACTCTTTCCCCGTACACACAACCTAAGACTCTTAATAGTTCGCCAACAGAAAATATTTTTAGGGGTGTTCCGAATTTCCTTGATCTAGATCCTTTTTAAAGTAAAATCTTCAGTGCCCATATCAGAAAAGAGCTGCGCCTGCTCATGGCAAAGCTGCATGTCTATTTGTAAAAATTGAGATCTTATGATTTAACTGGAAAGGAAAAATGTGTATGTTGTGATAAAATGTTTGTTTGTATATAGATGGAATTTAAAGGTTGTAGTGACATATTGTTTTTTAAATGTAGCCACAAATTTTAAAGCTTGTATTGCAATGGTTTTAATTAACTATGCATAAAAAACTATTATTATTATTATTAAGGCATGTCTTTTTTTTTGAGGTTGCAGCTTTTAAAATTCATACCTATAACTCGGACTTTGCCTGAACTTATGCAGCAAATGCAGACTGGACAAGTTGGAAACAGCGAGCATGGATTTCCTCTTTCTGGTTCGCACTTGTGCTGTCTAAAGTTTTTGCATTAACACGGAGAATGCCCATGGGGTGAGGAGTTGGCCTAACGGCTAGGGCGCTCGTCCTCGGACCTGGGGAACTGGGTTCGAGTCTCGGTAATGACGCTGAACATCCTGTGATTCTGGGCAAATCACTTAATCTCCCCGTGCCTAGCAAAAAATGAATGTGTGTCCTCATGTAACGTAACTGGTGCTATGTAAGGCGCTCTGATACACGATTGGATTCGGGTCAAGTTCGCGCTATATAAAACTCTGCAAAAAAAAAAAGTAATTTGTATGGACTCATGTTTGGACTGGGTTAAAAGATAGGCCCAGGTGAGTGAAACAGATAAATACAAATTGGCCCATGTTTGCAAATGAGGGCAGTGTTGAACTTCTAAAGACACGTTGTATAGGTGTTTTGCAAGCTATGAGAGACTGCAGGCATATGTGCTTGCTGCACGCAATGTTTGTGGTAATATCAAGGGAATCAACAGTAAAAACCACCACAACAGATCATAAAACAGGCCCGGAAACCTTCACAAACCGGCCTATACACTGAACTGTCACACCAGGCATTCAGGCACTCTCTGAATATCCTATAGGCCAGTTTGCCTTTAGATGCCTCAAACACACACAAAAACAGACGCCCAGCTCTAGTTTGAGCTAGTGCAAATGTTTGTGATTCAGCCCCTGATCGTCAATAAATCTGTCACAGAAAAAGTATTCAAAAAGAAGCACTCGGACTTACTCTCAGCTTTTGTACTGTTGTGCCACACAAAACACATGAATACAGTAAAGGTTATTTTCTGAAGGCAATAATGTTAAAAGAACAGTACCTACCAATGAATACAAAAATTCATTAAATAAGGGACTTTCCAGTCAATGACCTTCCTATTAACAAGAGCATAGTACATAATTAGGCAAAGTCTCTTTTAAATGAATGACGACCTCAGATAAAGCAACAAAAACAGTATGTGGCACATGTATCAAGATAACTAATTGCTATTTTCAAATATCAATTTTTAACGAATTGCAATTTGGAAATCGCAATTCCTAATGTATCTTAGTCAGACTATTTAAATTTGTGATTCCATAGAATTTGCATTCACATATTTGTGATTATCAAATGCCAATCTCTAAATAGACAATCTAGTAATAGCAAATGTTCGAATGTCACTTTCTGGAGCAGCGTGAAGACATCATAATGATGAAGTGAGTGTCCCTATGCTGTTTCCAAACCCAGCTACACAGAGGAAGGCAGGCTGTGTCAGCAGAGCAACTGTGACCTTGTTTGGATGCAATTTTGCACAATCTGGCCAGTGTGTCCACAGATGACAATGATAATGATGCAGGAGGGTGCAAGAGGAAGATCAAATTCAGCAAAAAAGAACTTTGGGGTGCTCATTGAAGAATGTTTTGCACACCATGATGATCTTTTTGGACAGAACTCACTGCAAGTTCCAAAAAATGAAAAGAGAATATATGGTAGGACATTAAGGCTAACACACGTGCATTCGGTGTGAGACAGTGGACTTTAAAAAAAAATGCAAACACTGTTAATCTAAGACAGACCTTTTATTCCATGAAAATCTTAAAACATTGCTTTTTTAGGTAATCCTTGGTCTCCTCTTAGGTTTTCTGTTTTTCTCAGTAGCTAGACCTTATCAGCACTGGGACACTTCTGTCGAAGTAGCCATGCGCTTTATAAACAGTTTTTATTATTATTATTGGTATGTTATGCAGTCACATACCAAAGAAAAGTTGGCTAGCAGACTTGAAGAGGCACAGGAAACAGGTGGCGGACCATCCACTCAGCCTTCACCTACCCCTCTTGAGGGCATGATTGAGGTTACATTTCAGCCAGAAAGTATTGCTAGGTCTTCAGTATTCATACCTCTGCCACACACAGTTAATCCAATGGTAAGACTTTTATTTATTGACATATATTCATGTTTTAGATTTTTGTTTGATGTTAGAAATGTATACTTTTATGCTAAAAGCCACCCCAGTCCACAAATGGATGTTACCTTCCTATGCATTATGGGATTTGTAGTTGTGGTTTTAACAGAATATACAAAGTATTAGTGGGGCAAGAATCAGGTTTAATTTACAGTTTCCTGTTTACCATCCATTTGAGCTAATTCCGGCTCTGTTAGGCCGATAGACCTTGCCCATTGTGGCGAGAAGAGAAAAATCAAAGCTTTATGTATATTAACAATTTCAGTCATCAATATTATTTATGAGTCCATGAAGAGAGCAAGGAGAAGTTTTAAGGGCTTTATTAATTGAAATCTATTTTTAGCTCATCTTTATTATACCATCATCAGTTTGTCAATAAGTATTTTAAATCTTGTTACTATCAAATCAATATACAAATCATTAAAAGCAATAAACGTGTTCCATAAAGGAAAGAATCCCTATTCTAAGGATGTGAGGAAGGACTCAGTCAGTACTCATTAAGAGCTTTATGCCGAGGGAATGAGAGCAAGCATAAAGCTTCAGCAAATTCAACTCAATAAATCGAAAATATCAGAACATCCAATAAAGAGAAGTTGAAGAAACTTAGTAGAGTCTCAGAGCAACATGGCGTAGGGTCTGGGGCAAATGGAGTAAAAGCTTCTCTGCTCTTAATCTAGGCACATGCACTTATATAAACAACACATTTTATGAAAATGTGCCACTGATGCTTCTCTAGTCTTCTCCCATCCAATCAGCTTTTGATGTTTTCCTGGGAACAGGATCACTCCTCATCATATCACAGAGAGAACAATGGACCTTCAAGTCATTCAGTTAGATTTATTGCAACTAATATTGAGTATGGTTCAGCTTTTCATTTATCAATTTTTTCCCACATATACTTGTACCCTTCTAACCTTTCAAACCTAAATTCTACACAACAGGCTATGTTAAAGTTGACACATCTTTCTAATAAAAAGAAAACATTTTGAAATTAATATGCACGGAAAAGGAAAGACAAGTTAGTTGAAGGGGTCAAAATCTAGTTCAAATGCTGATTCTACATGTATGGCTGCATAGTTTTCCATTTGAAAAGACTCAGGGGTCTATTAGGAAGGTGGGCGGATCGTCACCGCCGTATGGCGGTGGCGATCCGCCCTCCATTTCCGTTCGCCCGCCCGCCTAACATTTCCCCCCACCATACTATGATGGCGGTGGGGACCCAGGCAGACGGAAAGACCGTCCACCAGTTATCTGCCGGTAGGCAATCCGCCCGATTGCCTACCGGGCAGAAAAGACCAGCAATATGGTGGCGGCACCTCCATCCATATTACGATGATGGCGGTCTCATGCCTTTTCATGGCAGAGACTCTGCCATGGAAATGCATGCGGAGAATGACTTTGGGGGCCCGTAGCAGGCCCCTAGGGGGTTGGGGGGTGAGTGGCTGCACTTGGGTGGTACCCATGGTACCCCCTGACATTTCCATGCACAAGGTGGCAGGCACCACGCGGTGCCTATCACGTTGTGCATGCAAATGCACAAAATGCCCTTTTAACATTGTGGCGGGTGCTGAATACAGCACCGCCCGCCACAATGTTAAATATACAGGATGCGACTGCCATGGTGGCGCTCGCATCCTAATTGGCACAGTGGGACTGCAGCACCACTGGCAGCCGGTCCCAGCACCACTAGGGTGGCGGGTGGACTGGAGTCCGCCCGCCATCCTAATAGACCCCTAAGGGCCTGTTTATGATCTTGGTGGAGTGGTTGCTCCGTCACAACTGCGACGGATATCCTGTCTGCCAAAATATAAGTCCCATTATATCCTATGGGATTTATATTTCTGCAGACAGGATATCCATCATTGATTTGACCGAGAAACCTGCACGACAAGATCGTAAACAGGCCCTAAATTCTAATCATTTGCAACAATAAGCTTTTATAACAAAGAAACATTCTGCAGAAATATGTGCACATTTTATAAAATGTTAACTTCATTATGAAAAAGCATTTCTATGCAGAGGTCAAGAATTAAACATTTTGTAATATCCACAATTTATGTCATAAATGTAAGTATGAATATGTATTTCACATTTTAAACATTAACATTGTAATAGTCAATGAACTGGAAATGAATAACAGTGTTAGGAGAAACTTTGTTAACCCCTTCAGCGCGGCGCGGATTTCAGCGCCACGCTGAAGGTTCTGAGCGCGGGCGGGGCCATGACGGAACGGTTCCGTCATAAGCACAGCCCAACCGACGTGCATGACGGAACCGTTCCGTCATGCGCGTCGAAGGGGTTAAATGAAAATATTTTATTTATAAATGAGATACTTCTCTCATAAAGTTTTATTCAAATAAAAAGAAAAAAGGAGAACAAAAGGGTTTCACGCAGAACAGGTTGTGGCTTATTTGCCCATAACTCACCTCCTAAAGAGACTCCAATGGGCAACCCCCTCGGGAAGTGGTATCTATTGGGCACAGAGTAGGCACCTTAAGGATGTTTCTTTGGAGGGGTTAGTTTAGGCTTGGTAGGGGTTGATGACAAGTAAGAGGTGAATTAGGAAACAGGAGCAAGGGAAGGAGGTGTGGTATAAGACTGGGCTTTGAAGGTAGAGGGAGCTGGAGTGGGTGATGTAGTTCTGTTTGTATGTTTGGCAGTTGCATGTGGGTCCGGTGTGTGTTGAGTATATTTGGATGTTTGTTGTTTGGCTGGTGTTTGATTTTCTGGTGAGTGGGTGTGTTTGCGGTTGATTGGTGTTGTTTTGTGTGTAGTTGTGCTTTTGTGTGTTTCTTGGTTTTGATGAGTGTGTTTTTGTGGTGGTTGGTGTAGTTGTGCTGCTTGTGGGTCTGGTGGTGGTTGTTGGGCTTGTGGGTGTGCTGGTGGTTGTGTGTGTGTTGGTACCATTGGTGCTTGTTGGCATGCTGGTGGCTGTGGGTGTGGTGGTGATTGTGGTTGTCATGGTTGTGAATGTGGTGGTGGGTTTGGGGTGTGTGGTGGTGGTTGTGGGTGTAGTAGTGGTTGTAGGTGTGGTGGTGGTTGTGACGGTTGTGGGTGTTGTGCTTGTGGTGCCTGTGGGCTTTAGTTTTAGTAGTGTGTGTATGCTGTTTGTATTTCTATATTTATGTTTATGTGTGTGTGTGTGTGTGTGTGTGTGATTATGCTGCTTGTGTCTGTTGTAGTCAATGCCTGCAAATAAGTGAGTGTAATTGGGATTGGGGCTGGAGTTTGGCTTGGGGTTGAGGAAGAGACCTGAGCTGGGACAAAAGGTTGGGCTGGTTAAGATACTGGGGTGAGTGGGGAGGCTATTTTGGCAAGCAATCTCTGCATGCCAGACATTATTCAACTATTTGTTGCATTTGGCAGGTATGGCCCTGGATGCCATTCATTATTACAGCCTGGCCTACAAAGATGCTGCATAAGAGGTCAACAGCCTCCTTCCTGAGTGCAGCTAGGGTGACAGGGGCAGGAGGTAAGGTGCCTGTGGCAAAGGAAACCCCAGCCCTTTTAGGGGGTACATTTGGCCAACTGGGGGGAGCAAGAGGTTGGTTGACAGGAATGATATTGGTACAGTTACAGTAGGATCCACCACAACTAGGGACTGGTCACTTGTGGAGGCCTCCAAAGAAGATGATGAGGAGGTGGCATCTGTTCCAGTCCCCTCACCCTCCATGCCACTGGGACCATCAGTGTCCAATGTTTCCCGACCCATAACAAAGTGGCCAGCTGCTTCCCTACCTTCCTCCTCCACCTGCTTTTAAAGATGCTTTAAAGGTTTTTTTCAAAACATTTTCTAAACTTTGGTGTATTTTTATCTTTATCTCCTGCATGTAGGGAATATCTACAAAAACCACTTGGTCACAGGTATTTAATTTTCCATTATTGCTTCTATCTTATTTTTGATCATTTTCTTAACCATTTTCAATTCTCTCCAGGAACTTTTTTACACCTCTGAATGGTTCTGATTTGTCTTTTTGAATGGTGAACTTATGTCCCAAAAATTAATATAAAACAAAAAAATCCCTTTGTTCATTGTGTGCACACGGCAAAATAAGTGGATTTATTTTTATTTAAAAAAATAAAAATATGAATCAATGTGTGTTGATATTTACTGTAATGTTTTACCAATATTTGTATAAACTGAAAACCTGTATCTTTTGTTTGGGCAATTCACAATGGTGGAATTCACTTCAAGTAACTTAAGTATTTTTTTAAATGTTAAAATTAATTTTATGAATTCAGTACTCAAGTTGCTTAATAATTTATCATGTCCGATGTATTTACTTATGCTGTTGAAGAAATCCAAAAATAATTTTTGGGGTAGTTTCAAATTACTTCTATAGCATAAATAAATACATACATTTTTATGCACTTTAGTACCAATATAAAAAAAAAAAAATTTACTGCAACATATCTCAAGTTACTTTTATTTTATTTTATCATTGTGGGCAAAAAATCTGGCTTTCAGTTCAGTCAAAATTTGGAACCACAGTACAGTAAATTTTAAATACATTGATTTGTATATATATTTTTAGAATTAAAAAGCAAAATGCTATTTACAATATAAATACATTAAGGGGGCGATTCCGATCCTGTATTTTTTTTTCCCGTCCGACTTGTATCGGTAAATTTTTCCATACAAATCGTACAAGTCCCGTCCGACCCGTGAAGAACGATTCGTACGGGAAAATACAACTTTTCCCAACCGATTTGTACGGATAGGCCCGATCCTTACAAATCGGATCAGGAAAGGTTGTACCAGACGGACCCGGACACTTTTCCGTACAAATTGTAAAAATGCAGTCCAACCATACTAGTACGATCCGGACCGGCTTTCCGATTTACGATTTGTACGGAAAACGTCCCGTACACGGGGAATGCCATTACCCGCTACGAAGCGAACTTTGTACGACTCGTATCCCGGGAAAAGTTGTTCCCGGGGTGCGAGTCATACAGGAGTACGAGTCGTACAGGCATACACCCCCGTGCGTTGTGTATGTACGGTGCGTACCCCAACATCGCGTACCCCAACATCGCGTATGTACGGTGCGTACATACGCGATGTTGGTGTATGTGATGTTGGGGTACACAATGTTGGGGTACGCACAGTACATACACGATGTTGGGGTATGCACCTTACATACACAACGCACGGGGTGTATGCCTGTATGACTCGTACCCCTGGGGTCTCTGCTTTTACAGCTGTTTTTGGCTCCCGTAAGAAAAGAGCCGTACGGAGTGCCGTAGGGACGAATCGTACTTGCTGGGCTGGAAACCGCTGCTTAAATACATACAGACGTCTCGTGCAAGCTGTTCCGGATCAGAATCGATGGTTTATTTTAGCTGTATGGTCTTTTGTACGATTTGTATGGAAAGAGGCTTTCTGTACGAATCGTACTTCCTAGGTTGTAAGGAAAGTTTACCTGGTACGAGTTGTATGGGAAAAACGCTCCATGCAACGATTTGTACAGCCTTTTTCCAGGATTGGAATCGGCCCCTAAATGTTGATGCATTTAATATATTTCCTAATGAGCACCTTTTTGTGCCTGATTTTGAGTTTTGCAGATGGAATACTCCATCATATATGTGACAGGACGTTCCATCTGTAAAAGTCCCTTTAAGTAAACTATTTTTGTCCATTATTGATTTATCATCTGCACATAAAAATGCCAATCAAAATAATTTGTCAATACTTACATACTTACATGCACATTTGCGAATGACTAAGTCATCATAAAAATCTGTAATGTTTACAATTAAATTGTATTTTTTTACTAAAAACACAGTTGTAATATACTTTTATCTCAAATGTAGCCATTTAGTCTTATGTTTCAAGCCGTTTATGCTCACATGTTTACCATTGTTTGTTTATAATACTAACTTCCAAATGTGGCATTTGGAACATCCACTGTATCATTGGTGCATTTTATGCTGTGTCACTTGTAATAGGGGTAACATAACATCCTTCACAATTGTGATGGAGCATCACACCTACAACAAGTAAAAATGTTGGCCTGTTTGGTTCAACTGTCCCTGATCACATCAAACAAACTCTTGTTTAATTATTTTTTAGGCAGGCATGTGTCTGCTCAAAACAGTCCTTTGAAAGTGATCAGAAACACATTGGTATCATTTTACAATAAGATATATGAAAAAACACATCATGATACACCTTGTGCAAAACTTATACGTTCAAGAACTCTTCTTGTGCATTGGTCATTTGTCAACTTTTATGTTGATGCCAAAATTTGTTGCTGTAACAAAAAACTATTATTTAAAATTAAAAACTCAAAAAACTACCTACCCCATTCATGCTACTGTCTGGCTCCCAACTTTCATTCTAGCTGGGGAGAAGCCATGCAAGTATGTGGGCCATTTGGGGGGTCAGGGTGCAGTGCACATGCTTTAAATGTTGGGAGGATCGGCTGAGCTGAACTTCTGCTGACTTCTTGGTCCAGCATCGTAGGTCATCCCATCCCTTTTTATAGTGGATCCTGCGCCAATTGTAGACTCCCCAGTGTCTGCACCTTCATGGTGATGGCCTTCCATATCTACTTCTTCTGATGGGAGTTGACCTGTATAGATACTACATTTGTTTTTTTAAATTGTGACTTTTTGTTTCTTTGTATTGATGTAACATAATTTGAGAAATCAATCAAAAGCATTTTTAACACGGTTAAACAGCATAATTGTTTTGTTTTTTGTATACCCCAAAACATATTTTTCGTAACAAGTTGAGTAACCTTATCCCCTCCTTATTTTAATAAAAGTTATTTGTGAGAAGTAGGTAGTTATTGTTAGGACCTATTATCAATAGGAAATTCGTAAAATTCTTTTCCCAATAACTTTGGCGGCGGATGACGAATCCTCGTGAACAGGTGGGGCACTCTGGGCGTGATTTGTCAAGTGGAGGCCAAGAAAAAAGGGGAGTCCCAAAACGTGTTTTCTCCATGTTATTTGCCTTATGATATTTTGGAACAGGCTACAGCCCGAACTGCTGAACGGAATTACACCAAATTTTGCACAAAAAGGTAGCCCTTGGCTCAGAAAGAGACCTTTTTTTAAAATGGTGTAAATCCGTTCAGTAGTTCCTGAGAAAATCAAAAAATAAAGGTCAAAAAAATCAATTTCCCATAGGAAAGTTTAGACACAGTTATAGCAAAAACTGCTGCACGGAATTACACCAAATTTGGCAAAAAGATACTGCTTGGCTCCAAAAGCGTCCTTTTTAAAAATGGTGTAAATCCGTTCAGTAGTTTTTGAGAAATTAAGAAATAAAAATAGTGATATCTATGGCCGTGGTGGATCCGCGCACACTCCCAATCACGAGCTTTATTCTAATTGGCTGTCAACACTCCAAACCACGAAGTGTTGGCAGCCATCTTGTGCCTCGGTAGAATCGAGGCACAAGAAAAGAGAAAAAGAAATGCAAAAAACAAGAAAGGGGGCAGGGTAGAAACACCCTGACCCGCTAGGCCTCCTCAGGGGGTCCCACAAGGACCCCCAGGGCCAAAAATAAATCGTCGAGATTTGTGACCCAGCGCGAATTTCAGCTGGAAAAAAAACCGAAGCGCGTACTCCCGCACTTCGTTTAATTAAAGCCCCCGGTGTGCCAGGTCCCGGGGGCATGTGAAAAAATGTGTGGGGGGCCCTAATCCCCCCCACATTGCCCTGGGGACCGCCACCCCCTGGGGCTTTATTTCTTTATGTGTGGGGGCCTCCAGGGTCCCCCCAAGCCCTGGGGACCGCCACCCCCGGGGCTTTTATTAATTATGTTGCAGGGGCTCATGGCCCCCTGCTGCCCCAGGGACCGCCACCCCCGGGGCATTTAAAAAAAATACATATACCTGTGTGGGGGGGCTCGAGCCCCCCACATGCCACGGGGACTGCCACCTCCCTGGGGCACTAATTATGTAACGGACCCCCGAGCCCCGGGGACCACCACCTCCCCGGGGCTTTGCCAATGTAATGGGAGGAGGCCTTCGCGGCCTCCCTCCTGGAGCCTGTGATGGCCCTGGGGACCGCCACCCCCCAGGGCTGGCTCCTGCAGTGTCCTGGGGTGCCCACCTCCGAGACAATGCTGTTTGCTATGGCAGGGCTGCAGCCTCGCGTCTCCCACCTTCTCATAGCAAACTCTGGTTTAGTTTTTGGAAGAGAGAGCAGGGAACCTGCTCTCTCTTCCAAAAACCAAACCAGATTGCTTTTCCACACGGGGAGCTGCATCTTAGCAGTTCCCCGTGTAGAAAAGCAATGCCAGCTCCCGCAGGAGGCAGGGAGACGGCGGGACCGACGGGGATTTGGGGACCCCCCACAGTCCCCAATGATGTGGCCAGGCCCCGGGGGATGGGGTCCCCGGGACCAGAAGTGTCCAGGGAGGGGGGCCACATGGTCCCCCTCCCCCATAATTAAAAAAAAAAAGAAAAACACAAAGGCAGGCCCGGGGATGGGGTCCCCGGGGCCATAAATGGCCTTGGGAGGCGGGCCACGTGGCCCACCTCCCAATTTTTTTTCCACAAAACAAAACCACTGGCTATGCCCCGGGGAAGGGGGTCCCCGGGGCCAAATATGGCCTCGGGAGGGGGGCCCTCAGGATTGAAAGGGTTTTAATTCCCCAACTTAAAATGCACCACGGGATGCGTTTGCACAGTGGTGAAAGAAGGGGGCGGGGCCTGAAGTGACATGTGTGCAAACACGCCCTGTGGTGCATTTTAAGTTGGGGAATTAAAACCCTTTCAATCCTGAGGGCCCCTGGGGGCCAACTAGCCCACCAGGTACCTCCAGTAAGCACCAGAGGCCTGCGTTACAGAGAGGTGGTCCAGGCCATGCCCCTTTTCACACCTCTCTGCAATGCAGCTCTGTGGTGCTTACTGGAGATACCTGGTGGACTAGTTGGACCCCAGGGACCCTCAGGATTCAAGAGAACTTAATCCCCCAACTTAAAACGTGCCATGGGCATGTTTGCACAGTGGTGAAGGGAGGGGGTGGGGCCTGAGGTGATGTGTGCAAACACACCCTGTGGCACGTTTTCCATTGGGGAATTAATTCCCCTTCAATCCTGAGGGCCTCTGGGGACCAACTAGCCCACAAGGTGCTTCCAGTAAGTGCCACTGCGCTGTGTTGCAGAGAGGTGGTCCAGGCTATGCCCCTATTTACACCTCTCTGCAACGCAGCTCTGTGGCGCTTACTGGAGGTATCTGGTTGGCTGGTTGGACCCCAGGGACTGTCAGGATTGAAGGGGAGTTAATCTCTCAACTTAAAACAGCCACAGGACGTGTTTGCACACATGTCACCTCAGGCCCCCCCTCCCTTCACCACTGTACAAACGCACCCATAGCGCATTTTAAGAGGGAGTTTTAATCCCCCTGCCCTATTATGTACTAGGGACTTACAGAGGAGGTCATGCTAATCACAGGGTTACCCCAACGCATAGCGTTCCCTAGTGTATGTAGGTGTTTTCACTGTATTCTAAGTGTCTTTTAGCATAGCACTGGCTCTAGGCCTGGCTAGTCAGAGTCAGTTACCACCAGTATCCATCTGAAAAAGTTGTGGGCACAGGATAATTTTTGAACAAGGCCTCTTTCTGCTCCTCTGTTGGTTCTTTCTGCACCTGTCTTGCATCTTCCTGCACTTTTCTTCGTCTTTGTGCACGTCTGTTGCTTCATCTGCATTACTTTTGCTTCTTTCTGTGCGTTTTTTCTTCTTTCTTCACATGTCCTACCTCAGTAGGCATAGTTAGAAACTAGCATTTGAAAAACCTTTGAAATTCACTGAAAAAAAACATAGGTTTCAGGCATGTTATAGTTAGAAATTAGCATTTAAAAAACCTTTGAAATTCACTGAAAAAACCATAGGTTTCAGGCACGTTATAGTGAGGAATTAGCATTTTAAAAAACCTTAGAAATTCACTGAAAAAACATAGGTTTCAGAGGCGTTATAGTTAGTTGGACATTTCACTCGTACAAAACCAGTGAAATCCCCCGTTATAGTTAGTTCAGCTAACTATAACTCATGCCCCCGCAATGCACTGCTGATGACGTCAGCTATTACATCACTCATGACACGGTCAGTGACATCACTGATGACATCAGTGATGACATCTGTGATGACATCATCCATGTAATGAATTGATGCATCTTCTCACACCCTAATATAACGTTTGAAACACCCACTCTAAATTGCAGACTGCCATTCTCAAAACCATAGAAACTCCAACACCAATAACTACATACCCACTCACTGATTCTGTGGTCTACACACACATCCACTCACTCACCAGTACAGTCACTCATACTTATGGTCACTCAGTACTGGACTATCAAATGTACTCATACACCTATATAGACACTCACACACTGCCACTCATCCATACAGGTACTCACAAACCTAGTCAGTCATGCAAATAATTATTCACACTCTCATTTACTTACCTATACAGTTATACACACACCAGCTCACTTACTCATACAAATACTAGCACATTCTTACGTTCTTATACAATCACTTATACAAGCAAACACTCATCCATGCAGCCACTCTCACAATCACACACTCTCACTTATAGCCTTTTACATACTCTAACACACATATATACTTCCTTTCATATATGTAGTTACTTACACATGTACCAATGACATATACATTCACTCACTAACACACCCATAGACACACTCACCCACCCATACAGTCCATCACAGATGCACACTTCAAACTATTCACCCAGTGAATCATCCACTCACACATCTGTGCACAGAATCACACACACACCAACCACACAAATACTCAGGCACCCATACAGAAATTCAGACAACCAATCAATAACTCATATAGACACTTATGTAGTTATTCACAAACCCATGCAGTCGCTTACACACCAACAGACAGACGGATACAGAGAATCACACAGTTTAGTCACTAACCCATGCATTCAGTAAGATGTGTTTAACCACTCACTTATAGAGTCAGTCACGCACCTACTAAATCATCCATTCAGACACTTATATACCCACTCATTCTTCAATACGTCTTTCCCTATATATATTAAACATATTTAAACTTTACAGAAACACACTGTCACTGGATGATGTCATAGTGATGTCATTTGAGATGTAATCAGTGATGTCATCAGTGATGTCACTGACCATGTCATGAGTGATGTAATATGTGACGTCATCAGCAGTTCATTGCGGGGGAGCGAGTTATAGTTAGCTGAACTAACTATAACGGGGGAATTTCACTTGTTTTGTATGAGTGAAATGTCCAATTAACTATAACGTCCCTGAAACCTATGGTTTTTTCAGTGAAAATATATATATATGTATATATATATAGATATAGCCCCCATGTGGGCCAGGTCCACCTGGGGGCATTTTGGGTCCCCCCTTTTTTCTCGGCCCCCGCTTGGCGAATCACCCTGAAACCATCTGGATAGGAGCTGACTGTAACGGGCCATAAGTTTTGAAAGTTTTGTGAAGATTCGTCAATTGGCGCCAAAGTTATTGGGAAAACAAAAAATGAGTTTCCTATGGAAACTAGGTCCTAACTATAACTATCTACTGGCGACCACCAGTAGATTAAAAGTTTTTAATTTAGAAAATCTTTGTACAAAAGAACATCACAATTCTAAAACAAGACCAAGAGAAGGCCAATGTTCCCTAAGTAAATATAACTCTAAAGGACAGTTCATAAAATGATAGTTGTAATCTCAAGGTCTTGATCCAAATGAGCAACAGCCGCAACAGGCGACACGTGTTTCGTCACGTCTTGTGACTTCCTCAGGGCTCTTTCAGATTTTGGGGTTTCTATACCTATTCAGACATTTGATGTCTGAATTGTGATGTTCTTTTGTACAAAGCTTTTCTAAATTAAAAACTTTTATACGCATCATGTAAGAATCCAAAACTGCTTTGTTGCCAGTGATATTTTGATAACATTCAATGGTTTCTTCTTTGGTTATATACCAATATGAATAATAGTTGTTACTTTTGAGTGCCAGGATATTTTTATATTATATGCCAAGGTGTATGAAGAATGAATGGGTGTATAAGAGTCAGGATGGATGATTAAATAGGTGTGCAACTGACTGTATATGTGAGTGATTAATTGTGTCTTACTTAATGCATGTGTTAGCGACTGATACAGACATTCACACAGTTTAGGTTGTCAGTTGGTGTTATAAGCAATTGCATGCATTGGTTAGCGTTTAAATGAGGATGGCTATTGATTGGTTGTCTGAGTTTCTATATGAGTGCCTGAGTGTCTGTGTGGATGGGTGGGGGGTGTGACTCTGTGCATAGATGTGTAAGTGGATAATTCACTGGGTATATGTGTTCAAGTCTATATCTGTGAAGGGCTGTATGGCTTGGTTAGTGTGTGTGTATGAGTGTATTGGTGAGTGAATGGATGCCTCAGTGGTACATGTGCGAGTAACTGCATATGTGAAAGGCAGTCTATATTAGTGTTGGAGTGTATAAATGACTATATGTGAGACTGGGTGATTGTGAGAGTGCCTTTATGGATCAGTGTGTGCTTGTATTAGTTATTGTATTAAAGTGGAAGTATGTGTTAGTATATGTTTAAATAAGTGAGGTGGTATATGCGTAACTGTACAGGCGAGTAAATAAAACTGTGATTGATTATTTCCATTACTGACTACATGTGTGAATAACTCTATCATTGAGAGGTGGTGTGTGAGTGTCTGTATAGATATGTGACTGGATATGATAATGCTGTATTGATCGCTGACTGTATGTATGAGTGACTGTATTGGTGAATGAATAGATGTGTGTGTAGACCTAGGAATTAGTGAGTGGATATTTACTAACTGGTATTGGTGTGTTCATGGTATTGATAATTATAGTCTCTATTTTAGATTGGGTGGCTCAACTATTACATCAGGGTCTGATGAGGTGCATCAGATTTTCACGTGGATGATGTCAACAGTGATGTCATTTGAGATGTCATCAGTGATGTCACTGACCATGTCATGAATGATGTAATATGTGACATCATCAGCAGTGCATTGCGGGGCGCAAGTTATAGTTAGCTCAACTAATTATAACAGTGGCATTTCTCTAGTTTTATATGAGTCAAATGTCCAACTAACTATAACGTCCCTGAAACCTATGGTTTTTTCAGTGAAGATATATATATATATATATCTATAGTTATATCCAGTGGTGTGCTGCAAGAAGTTCTTCAAACAGGTTTCCACGAAATGAGGATTTTGCCAATGTGTAACCACGCTTGCACAAATAACGCATTTGCCTAAACCATGCATATGCGTAGTTAAGGCAAATGCGCTCTAGTGTTCGGAATGGGTAGGGACTTGAAACAGGAGTGTGGGAATGGGAAGCGGACACAGACAGGTAAGTCGGGTTGGGGCAGGTCTGGGGGTCGCCTTCGATGGAGGATGGGGTTGGGGTAGCTTTAAGGGCTGGGTTTGAGGGAGTAGCTCAGGGATGGTACGTTTTTGATTTGACAACGGCGGCCTGCTGCATCACAATGCCTCAGTGATCTTTCAGTGGGACAAACCAGTGCAGTCAGGCTGATTAGGGAGTCGACAACTGTGGCTTGTCTCTCAATGTCGAACCGATTTGCCCCTGGAGATTTTCTGCAAAACTTTGCAGAAAGTTTCCAAACTTTGAGATCTTGTTGTTTTCTGATTTCCTTTGATGAAAATAGGTTTTCAATAGCTAAGGCCAAGAGTTTTGAGACTCTGGGTTGCTTCTTGGGGGCTAGTTCTCAATTTCCTACAATGCACCTGCACAGTCCAGGAAAATTCCAGTTTCAAATGGTCAGCTTGGGTGATTTTCTCTTTGGGCTTGGCAGGTGACTACTTCCAGCTCTGTTGTACCTCTTGCTGTTCAGGGTGTCCACTCCTCTTTCCTTTGATTCAGGCACAGTCCTTTCTTTTTGGAGCCTTGTGAGAGCAGCAGGTGAGGTCTTTTTGAGTGCAAGCCTTCTATGGTGCAGTCCATCTGTCCAGCAGGGCAGTCCGCCTTCTTCTGTTGTTCCAGGCAGTGTTCTGAGGAGCTCCTGCAGCTCTTCCATATTTTTCCTCCATTCTGGGCTGACAGGAGGGGGGAAAACCCCAACCAATAGGGGTAGAGTTACCTCCCTCTGCTATAGCCACTTCCTGTGAGGTGAGGCATGTTTTTGAGCCAGAATCCACTGTTCTACCAAAAATCAAAATGGAGAAATGTTCTCCTTGGTGTTTGTCTGTGTAACCTATTCCAAAATTGTGGCTAACAACTGACTACACCCCTCTTCCAGTCCCTCTCCCAATCTACTTAGGGGGGCTCCCATCAGGCTGGGGATCAAAAAAGTAGTGTTTGGCTTGGGTACTGTGACATCTGTTCTCCTGCCTTTGAAGTCCTGCTTATCTCACAGTCCTGTCCTCTCCCTGGCTTCTCCAGGAAGCAAATCTCCTCCCAACAATTGGTTGTATTGTTTCAGCACCAGGCCTCTTCGCACATAGTCAGGGAGCTGCATGGCTCAGACTGTCAAATGCTAACCAATCAAAAGAGGCTGCTACAGGGCTGCTTTCAGTAACTTCAGAATAGCAGGTTCGAAAACTACTTTATTTCAACAGTTACTTTAAATCCAACTTTGGCAAGTTGCTGTATTTAATGTGACTATTAATTTGATACATTGAATGGGATTGCAAGCTACCTCCAATGCAACAATAGATTTAATTAAAAGTATCAAAGGCTGCCCTATGGTAGCCTGTGGGGCTAGCAGCCCTACAATAGAGAAAAACAACCTTGGCTGTTTTTACTTACTGGGGCATATAAAACATCTTAGTCCCTGATTTTTCTGACAATGCACCCTACCCTTGGGGCACCAGGGCAAACCTTGGTGGGGGGGGGGGGGCTTATAAGTAATAAAAAAGGTTGTTTTGAACTTTGGAAGTACTTTTAATTCCAAAGTCAAATTTGGACATATTTTTAATTTAAAACCAGCCTGCAAGGCAGGTCTGGTTTTAAAGTGACATCAGACATCACAGCAGTGAACCCTCATGTGCATTAAGTCCATCGTGGTCTCTAAACATACATGGCCGTAACGTATACTAGGGACTTAAAAGGTAGGGTATTTTTGTCAATTAGAATTATACCAATTACTATATACCTTTAGATGACAGAGCAATGGCCCTAGGCCTGGTTAGCCATGCCCATGTAAGAGTCAGAAACCACCAGAATCAGTAAAACAAATGGGGAGATCACAGCAAAAAGGATGCCTTTCCTACATCCATCAGGTAGAGCGTTGACATCTAGGAGTCTGAGGGTTGGAGACTGATCATTGAGGAAGAAATCAGGTTCACCTGACATTTCCGCTTCCTGAGAACATTCAGAAAAGACTTGATTTGTAACTGAGTAGGGGGCTGGAACAAGGGAATCAACTGCGGTACCTGAAGTCTGAGAGGTGGTTGGAGGAGGGTCATGTGTAGCTATGATGAACCTCCATGGATTTTGAGCTGGTGCCAGGGGACTTGCAATTTATAAGAGTTCACAAATATGGAACATGCTGGCCAGTCATTAGGTGTTCTTTGAGGTGCCATCAGCCTAGGACCAACCAACCTGTCAATTACAACAGTGGAGGCAACAGTGATCTCAGCTTGTAAGAGGATTAGGTTTTGTATGAGGTTTGCATGATGTCCTGCATGATGTTTGTATGATCTAGTTGAAAGATATAAGCTATTTGTTCTTACCTGGCTTATCTTTCGGGTTTCCTGGAATAGGCTGGCCTTATATAAGGTTATGGTCTATGTTAAAGAGGATACATTAATTAGGGAGGAGACATAATTGGTATTGGGTTTGCCACTAAGAGGAGACTTGGACACGTGTATCCGGGGAGCCTAATCTTTTAACTGCCTCCTTTCACTTTGGAACTTCTTTTACAAGCCCCCCATGGTGTACATCTCATCCCCCAATGCTTTCAGAGTTTCTATGAGTTACTGCCACATTGCTGCCTTCTCCAATTGACTGAAGTTGTGTAGAGGCAGAAAAGCAGTTCCCTGCAGTGATCTACAACAAGGTTTACTGTCTCCTCCTCAGTGAAGATATTTTACCTCTTACACTTTCTATGCTGCATTTTGTAGGCAGAATTTGTTTTCTGCTATCCACAAGATCACACAGTCCAACGAAAGAGGGCAGAGCCCAGGATGTGAGCTAAATGTATGTGCTTCCACTGTTAATGTCTCCAGATGTGTGTGATTTAACTTGGGTGAATTTTCTTTATTCTTTTCCATTTTGACTTCTAAATAGAATAATGCTCTACCTCTGTTACAGAGAATCCTGCCTACAGGTTTAGCCAAAAATACAAGTCATAATGTTACTAGTAATAACTTTACTGTAGTAATTTTAGACATGCATGTGTCTACCTCTCCACGTGAATGGAGTAGTACCTTTGTGGTAGTTATTGCTCACATTGATCCTAGACTTAACTCTGAATGTCAAGGTTGCCATACTTTTCTTTACAGACCCACATGTCATAATGTGGGATTTCCCAAAGTTTGCTGCTAAGCCTAGACTACCATAAACATCCACTAAACTTCTCAGAGCTCTGGTGGTGCTGTCCATCAAAACAGCGTCGTCAGCATACAATAGTGCATGGACTGTGCATTTCCAATTTTAGGGATATCCACAGTAGCATCTCCCAAGAGGGAGCAAAAACTATTGACTTATAGAGTAAACTGGAGGGGTGCCAAAATGCATCCCTGACGAACCCTTTGAGCTATGAGAAAGTATCAGAGGTTTCCCCGGCTGGACAGTAATGCACCTTGGCGGATAGGTTTTCCTGCAAATTATAAAGAAAATATACAAGCATAGCCTCTGTGCCCATCTCCAACAACTTTAACCAAAGCTTGGTCCGACTGAGTCAAAAGTTGTGAACAAATCCATGAATGCTGAGTCCAGTGGATCTTGTTTTGCAATAGGATAATTACCCAGTGTTAGTTGTAAATTTAACCATTGCTTTACTGTACCCAGTTCTGGGCAGAAGCTATATTGGAAAGGTGATAAAATGTTATTCTGTCTGGCCCAAAGTCTTGACCGTTTGATTTCCCTCCATAAATAAGACCCTGTGCAATCCAATAGATATAATGTTTTCAAAGTTACAAGATTAAAATCTTGCCTTGGGGTAAGCTCTCTTTCCCTACAACTCTTTTCATTCTTAACAATTCATATACTCTTTCCTCCTATGAGCATTCAGGAGGTTAACACCTGATTAAGGCAGATTGTTGGTGATGAAATTTAAAGGTGAAGCAAGTGATGAACAGCTGTGATTTATAGAATGGGTCTGACAGAATCAGTTTGCTTTATATTGTATTTTTCTGATTTTGTTCAGACTGCCTGTGGTCATAAATGGCATTGCATCTCCTCTCTCCTTCTTTTGTTATTTTTTATATTCCAATTGTCACACAACATTCGAAAAGGTTTTCTTTTTCTTTCCTCTTTTGCTAATTTATCCTGAGAAGACTAACATTCCTTATTTCCCTATGCCTCTCTATTCTACAAAAAATGAAATCATTTTTCAAGAAAATATTTTCTTCCGGCTTGACAGGTGTTTGAATGGAAACGTCCTTCACATGATAAAGATGTGTACCTCTGCCCTGTGTACCCAACTGTACTGTTGTCTGGATCCAAAATGCTGCTTTTTTTGTCAATACAGACATGGATCATGTGTGTACACCATGATATTATTTCTGTCACACAGATTGCAGTCTTCTTGGACCAGGAGGGGTGCCTAGAGGGCTACCCTCATTGTGGTGGAAGCCTACTGCCTGCACCAGGAGTTATGCAGCATAAGTGTGACGTGGAAGCATACCGTATAGTGATCAATAGTGGTGAACATTAACTTTTTGCCCTGTGTCACTTGAATGAGGCCTACAGGCCCACTCACCTTTTTAATAGTTCAGCTGCTGTGTGCTTAACTCACCCTTACCCTACATCAGGTAGATGTGGAGTGCTGCGTATCACAGCACTAGTGACTCTGCACTAGCTGTCTGTATGCCGGGAAAGGGTATAGTACAGGGATAGAGCAGTATTGTGAAGTACATGTGAGTTTGGTGCATGTGCGGAGTGTATATATATGCCTGTGAAAAATGCAAGACATGAAAGATGTCGTACTGTGCAGTGCCATGTGCTGGGGTATGTGTACTTGTGTGTAGTACAATACAAGAAGGGTGAGGTGCTGCACACACACAATCAATGTTTGTACTGGCAGTGTGCACATATGTAAATCATCCTTGTCAAATATAGAAAAGCTGCAGTGCTGAATAGTGCATGCAGACTAATGGTGTGTACTGAATGCCTGTAAACATGTAATGGCACAATACATGGAGGTAATAGTGCTGGACAGTAAGTGTGCTGTGAATATACACTAAGTGTGTCTGCAATGGTACATTAAATGGGGACCCTGGGTTGCATATTTGGAAGCCCAGGCCTGCCTGGTGAAGAAGACATGAGGAGAAGAGGAATCTCCCCAGACAGATTTGTGTATTGCTGCATTCCTGTGAGCTGGGTGGGACACAAATTGGATGTAAAAGGAAGACTCTCTTTATACTTTAAAAAACTGAGCTTTGATTCAGTATTAGATAACAAGGAAGAGGCCTTGGCACATCTCAGGAAAATAGATGGGGCTGATAAAGGAATCATAAAGAGTAGGACTGGGTGTTTGGGATTCACCTGTTGATGCACATATCACTGTGGCTGACAGCCAGATGCGAACAAAGCAAAACCAAAGGGGATGATGGACGGAGTGTTAAACAATGCAAGCAGTCAACTGATCTGGGTTTAATCTATCATCATTCTTTAGCTCACTCTGCCACCCCAGTTCAGACATGGCCATATGCAAATCAGTCTGACCCTGTGCCTCATGGGAACAGTTCAGCCCGAACTGCCAAGCCATGTCTTCCCTGGACCGGACACAAGCATCCTGGGACCGGTTTCTGGCTAATCAGCCGCCTTCAGCCAGGCTAGCTTGAATCCAGTGGCAAAGTGAGCAAGGGACCCAAGTCTGGGCATGCCCTGCCAACTTAGGGCGAACAAAGCAAAACCAAAGGGGATGATGGACGGAGTGTTGAACAATGCAAGCACTCACCCCCAGTCAACTGATCTGGGTTTAATCCATCATCATTCTTTAGCTCACTCCGCCACCCCAGTTCAGACATGGCCATATGCAAATCAGTCTGACCCTGTGCCTCATGGGAACAGTCCAGCCCAAACTGCCAAGCCATGTCTTCCCTGGACCGGAAACAAGCATCCGGGGACCAGTTTCTGGCTAATCAGCCGTCATCAGCCAGGCTAGCTTGAATCCAGTGGCAAAGTGAGCAAGGGACCCACGTCTGGGCATACCCTGCCAACTTAGGAGCGAACAAAGCAAAACCAAAGGGGATGATGGACGGAGTGTTGAACAATGCAAGCACTCACCCCCAGTCAACTGATCTGGGTTTAATCCATCATCATTCTTTAGCTCACTCCGCCACCCCAGTTCAGACATGGCTATATGCAAATCAGTCTGACCCTGTGCCTCATGGGAACAGTCCAGCCCAAACTGCCAAGCCATGTCTTCCCTGGACCGGAAACAAGCATCCTGGGACCGGTTTCTGGCTAATCAGCCGTCATCAGCCAGGCTAGCTTGAATCCAGTTGCAAAGTGAGCAAGGGACCCACGTCTGGGCATACTCTGCCAACTTAGGGCGAACAAAGCAAAACCAAAGGGGATGATGGATGGAGTGTTGAAACATGCAAGCACTCACCCCCAGTCAACTGATCTGGGTTTAATCCATCATGATTCTTTAGCTCACTCCGCCACCCCAGTTCAGACATGGCCATATGCAAATCAGTCTGACCCTGTGCCTCATGGGAACAGTCTAGCCCGAACTGCCAAGCCATGTCTTCCCTGGACCGGAAACAAGCATCCTGGGACCGGTTTCTGACTAATCAGCCGTCATCAGCCAGGCTAGCTTGAATCCAGTGGCAAAGTGAGCAAGGGACCCACGTCTGGGCATACCGAGCCAACTTAGGGCGAACAAAGCAAAACCAAAGGGGATGATGGACAGAGTGTTGAACAATGCAAGCACTCACCCCCAGTCAACTGATCTGGGTTTAATCTATCATCATTCTTTAGCTCAATCCGCCACCCCAATTCAGACATGGCCATATGCAAATCAGTCTGACCCTGTGCCTCATGGGAACAGTCCAGCCGGAACTGCCAAGCCATGTCTTCCCTGGACTGGAAACAAGCATCCTGGCACCAGTTTCTGGCTAATCAGCCGTCATCAGCCAGGCTAGCTTGAATCCAGTGGCAAAGTGAGCAAGGGACCCATGTCTGGGCATACCCTGCCAACTTTGGGCGAACAAAGCAAAACCAAAGGGGATGATGGACGGAGTGTTGAACAATGCAAGCACTCACCCCCAGTCATCTGATCTGGGTTTAATCTATCATCATTCTTTAGAACAATGCAAGCACTCACCCCCAGTCAACTGATCTGGGTTTAATCCATCATCATCCTTTAGCTCACTCCGCCACCCCAGTTCAGACATGGCCATATGCAAATCAATCCGCTTCTGGCTAATCAGCCGTCATCAGCCAGGCTAGCTTGAATCCAATGCAAACTCTGGTCACTTCCAGGTGTGGTGTAGTAGGACAATCAGATTCAGACTATTGCCTGCTGTGACAGACATCTTTCAAGAGGACAGAAAAAAAAAAAGAGAGAAGTGTCCACTTCAAAACACGCTGTCTCCCCCCATGTAAAGCTTCAAATACTCAGACTCTAAATAAATCATGTTTGGAGCCTGGAAAAGGATAAGAAGAGGAGGTTGAGTCTCCAAACATTTGTCATATACCAAGCAGTCAGACAGCCTGTTTGAGATGGGGAAGCTCTGCAAGGCCTCTTCCTGATACCAGGACTTGGGCCAAGGCCTGCTAGTCTTCCTGTTGGATGAGGGGACATCACCCAGGGAAACCAACACCACCTGCCCTGGAGCACCAGCACATGCCTGTTTGCCAAAACCAGTGTGCCCTTTGAAAAAGAAGAGTGTTGAAGGGAGTTTGAAGGGTGCCAAGTCTACACTGTCTTGCGGTGATCTGGTATGCCAGAGGATGCGACTATTGAAGTAGTTGTGTGACCAGCGTGCCAGTACTCTTGAACACCTGAGCGGAGACCCTGCATTGAGCCTATGCTGCTTCCGCTGCAATACCGTGTGACAGGAGGAGCTGTCTGAACTAAATCATAAAAATCTTTGGACCATTTCCCTGGGACAGGAATGAGGCTGTGACCATTGGGCCTAGCTGCACCGAGGGATCTGCTCTGACTGACCGCCGAGGACCAGGAGGACACCGCAAGGATGATATGCCCTCATGAGACCCCAGTCGGGACCCAAAGGATTGAATTCACCCCACTGGGGATACCTTGACTTACTGAAACTCTGCAAGGATAGAAGCTGCTCTGATCACATGCTAGAGCCAGCTGCGCCACTTGGGAGAGTGAACCTGCGCCGGCCTGACACTGCCACGTGTACCGCAGGAGCCCTACTTCTCTGAGCAGGATCTGATCTCGTGAGGGCCCATGTTGAGGGAACCCACAGTAACATCGAATGCTACCACTGACAGCCAAGTGGAGAAGGGATACTTGGTCCAATTGAGCAGGATCCATATTAGGTCAGGCCCTGGGACATCAGGAGCAAAAGGCCTCAACCACAACAATAGGGCCCAGTAACCCCTGAGTGCCCCATGGCCTTCTGAAAGGAGTTATGATAGCATATGTTGCTGTGGCCAAGTACCCTCTATCCTTCTGGGTCTTATTTGTATTAATGTGTATTTTATGGAACTTTTGATGTGTTTCCTCCCTTTTCTCTATGAGGTTCACATTCATAATTATCTTTGCAGAATTTCCATGGCTTCTTTTGACTTACACTGCATCTATTAGTAATGTAGGCATCTCATGTTTCTATTAACATTCGGATTACTTCTCTTTAAACACATTCAATCACCTCTTGATTTATATTGTGGTGGCAACAGATAAATGTCCTAGAGAAGTGGTTCAATGAAAGTTCATTTGACCTTTATAGAAAAAGACAAAAAAGACTTCACAAAGAATCCTTGAAAGGGTGTAACTAATGATAAGATCCACAACCTTCATTTAATTTGCTTCTTTTTATTTTTTGCCATTTTCCACTACAAGAAATTCTCCTCTCACAGTTACATTTTATCATTCACTAGTCCTTGCCCAGCCATAAAAAAATCTCTCTCTCACTTCCAATTGAACTTTACATGTTGCACTAAAGTCCCTTTTCCTGTACTCCCCAACTAATATGATGATCAGTGGAGGGTGGTAGTTTTTAGAACCAGATGTTGGAACTGACACATTCCCTAGGCTTTGACCACATCATGGCTTCTTTTTCAATGGAGCATTATAGCCCGCTGCCGTGGTCTATACCAGTTGTTAAAAGCCCTGAACCCGAGCTAAAGGCCTGAGCCATAGAACTATAAGATGGAGAGGATCTTTAACAATACGTAGAGTGTGAGGCAGAGAGTTATAAGGTTATTAGAATTTTGCAATCACTGAGGACAGAATGTTATAAATTTAAACGGGAGAAACAACAAGACAAACATTGGAATATTGGAGTAGAAGGCCTATACTAGTCACTATAGACAAAGAGTAACTCAATTGCCTTAAAATGTAGCTTTCAGCAATCCAATGTTCTAATTATCTATTATCACACCAGTGGATTTGACTTACATAGAATCACAAGTATTTCACTTCTCAAGGGCTTTATAGTTTTACAATATTGTGTTGCAGTTAGCATAGAATGGTGAGGCCTAGCACCATCCTGGAGTCAGGCATGTTTCGCAAATCTATGGTAAGAGTGTTGGTGTGCCTCATGTTCAGGTCAGTTTGGAACTGCTCTGCTACCTCCCCAAATCGTATATGAGTAGGCGTAGGGGAGTGTGATGGAACATACTCTTCTCATGTACTCAGGAAGACACTCGGTGCATAGCCGGAAGGTGCTATAATTCCAAAGGCCAACATTTTTCATAGATTGACATTATGGGGCCGATTACGATGCGGCCCAGAAAGGCTCCGACCGACAGTTAGAGCCTTCCAGACCGCATCGTAATCGGCTGCTCTGTTTACTCTCCGACCGCCGCATTACAATGCTGGCGTTTGGAAATTAAACTGGTCGGTCATTCCGGTTGGCTTCCGACAGGCTCAAGGAGCCCGACGGCCAGTCTGAACCAGTAGGTAATCCCAAAGGGCGGGCCTTTCTGCCTTTGGGATTACGATGCATGGTTTTCTGCACACTAGAGGTAGGTTGGATCCAGGACCAAGACGGTGCCGGGCAGACTTAAGTCCGCCCGACATCGTAATTTGGCCCTATGTCTTTAGAATTTTTACCTCTGGGGATATTGTCTTTGACATTTCTCTGGTGATATTTCTACCGATCAGAGGTACACATGTTCACCTCTGCTTTGCCTTTGATATGCATGTCCGATTTGGGCATAGATATGTGCCTTATAAAATCAGAACGATAGCCATAATATCACATCACAGATATCATTCATTATTTCAACTAATTCCATAGGATAACACATGTAAATATGACAGCAAAGGAGACCGAGCAGCATGCATGGAGAACTGACACTGAAAAGAGACAAAGGCGATATTAATACCAATAAATGCGAATCGTTCTGAATTATGCACATATGAAAACTGTTGCTCTCCTGGAGCAGTGATTATACTGAACAATGTGCTTTCCCAGTGAACTCAAGTATTCAATAATACGTTCTAGATTTGTATTCTGTCTCGTCCTATTTCTTTTTTATTCTCTGCCACCTGAGTTTCCAACCCAGGCGGTTCAGAAGCTAGATGTGTTTTTTAAAGATTTTTCCCAATCTGAAAGATGAATAGGAGAGAAAGAATTTAGCACTTACGCCTGAAATGTCTAGGTTTTGGTGCTAGTAATAAAGCAGCCTCTCTTATATGTTAAACCTTTGTCTTCGATGGAAATTATATTTATAGTTGTGAGGTGAGTGAAGAAAAGTATATGAAAAACGAAATATGTAACCTCAAAGTCACACAATCAATTAGAAATATACAGCATCTTAGCACCTGCCCATTCAATATATTGTGGAAGGATAAACATATTACTTGAAACACATTTTTCATTTCCATATCACCCACGTGTTTATGATATGTGCGTGTTTTCTTTGTTTTTCTGAAAAAGCAATGACGGGTATGCTTAGGTGACCTAAACCAAACATCAAGAAAAAAACCGTAGACTTGCGGGAGTGTGGGGGGGTGGGGGAGGAATGCACCTGCCTTGCACTGTTTCCTCATTGGAGCTTGCAATAGCTTCCTGTTTGCTTCTGGGAACCTGTCAAGACATATTTCATTTGACTTGCTTGTGCAACATGATGCAGAATCTGGGCTGAACTGTATAACATAATATTCTGTTTGCATGAAGGTCAAAAGGCCAACACGGGAGCTCCTATGTTGTCTCATCCAACGCTTCGGAAGGCTCCTGAGACATTTCGATGAATTTAATTTAAAAGAAGGTGCAGTGATATCTTCTTTTGCCTTTTACAAGAGTGGGTTTTAAATACACCAGTACTGGATTGCTGCACGAAAATCACATGAATGGAGCCTGACAGAAGGACAGAAGACTTATGTTTTTTATTTTTTGTAAACAGCTCATGGCAGTTTTAGGAAATAAACCAGGCAATAAAAAAGATCATCATTGACTTGGAGTGACTTGCGCTTTACACGGGGTCGAAACGTCGACGCATACTATATGTCTACACAACGCTTCTGTTCACAAATTAATTTACACAGGATCGCGAAGCGTATGTGAAAAATCATATGGACAAAATCAAAGATTGTACCCTCCCATTTTGACTACACTTTCATTTTTGGCATATACAAACTATATTGTCTGTATTTATCACTACATGTCACTCCTTCATCACGATTCTTTCATTAGAATTTATGTATCACTACAGCCCAGATTATTTATTATTTCTTTAAAAATTACCAACTGAAATTTCGCTTGTTATTTCCTTTTTCCCTTTTTCCTAGCTCATTGATATGTGTTACATGTAATGTATATATGCTGTGAACACTCTAAAGCAATTGGAAATTCCCTGACAGAACCATTGTATCTATATAATACGTATACCCAGGTTCTGAGGGAGACAGGGTCACCCCATTATTTTTTCTAGATAATAATGATAACAGCAATGATAATAACAATAATAATAATACTAGTAGAATTATTATTATTGTTATGGCTGGTCGCTAAAAAATGTTTTGACAACAGATCCAAATGTAACTGAGTCAGTTACCCTAGAAAGGGAGTCTGACCTTCTAAGGGTGTATTTGGGGGTTCCCCCTCACCCCCATTTTTTTTTTTTTTAAAAGGGTCCCAGCAATTTATTTTGCAGCACACTATTTTGAATGTACTGGATAAACAAGTTGCGGGCTTTGGAAAAAGCTCTTACAGGGCACTTCTGAGAGATTTCAATATTTAAGGGCTTAGCACTCAGGTACAGATTTTTCTGCAGCAGAAGTTATTTTTATTTGCCTAAATATAAATGTTGTCTTTCCCAGAGGGAAAGGCAGATATACTTTCAGCTCCCTGATTATCATGCCACCAGGGGTTTAATCTTCTTCTGTAAGATCAGTCCAATATTGCCAAGGTGGAGACTGATAGGACCGTCAATGGTGGGTCTGCAGAACGGAGCTGAGAGCAACTTGGATGGCACAGCCTGACCAAGAAGGAAATGCATGAGATCTGACATCTTAAACCGAGGACGGCGGAGAGCGCCCCACCAGAGGGTCCAGTGGGCACAAGACGACCCAGTGGGCAACCACACTCGGAGCAAACAACAACAGGACCAAATGACCGCAGGGCCAAGCACTTCGACAGTTTGATAGTCAATTTATCAAATAAGACATTAACAACCCATGAGACGACAATGCTAGAAAAGGGATTGGGTTTTGTCCCATCAGCGCGTCCTGATAAATTCCGTCTGCACTGTGAACTCTCTGCATTTTTTAGAAAGTTGAAACTCAAGGCTTTTTTTGAAGAACGCACCTTAGAACAAGCAGTATCTGACGAAGGGGACACATCTCTACGACCGAAATCTACGTTCACCCCTCCTCCACATACCACACCAGTGGAAATTACGACTTTTGAACGTGCAGTTTTTGCAGAGATAGAGAATTTGGACATCCCCTCCAATTTTAAAAATCTCAGTGCTGATGAATTCAGAGCCATCAACTTCCTGCGTCAGGATTCCAAGCTCACCATAAAACCAGCAGAGGAAGGTGGTGCAGTGGTATTACTGAATACTGTCGATTACAATCAGGAGTGCCTTAGACTTCTCAGTGATCGTAAGAATTATATGCCTCTCCCCAGCGATCCCTTTAATGATCTGAGAAATCAGATCAAGAGTTTAGTTGAAGAAGCACTGACACAAGGCATTATCACCAGCCCAGAAGCACGATTTCTAACTGAAAGTCAGGGAACCATCCCGTACTTCTATACACTCCCAAAAATTCATAAGGATAGACTACCTCCCCCTGGACGCCCCATAGTCTCGGGGATTGGCTCTCTGTTGGAACCCCTATCAAGGTTCTGTGATTATTTCCTGAAGCCACTGGTCCAACAATCATCTACATATCTTAAAGATACAAAGGACCTTTTGAAGCTATTGAACAACATTACATGCTCAGAGGACACCATCCTGGTCACGATGGACATCGAAAGCCTATACACGAGCATCCCCCAGGACGAGACCATCAGGGTCCTAGAGGAGTCCCTCAACTCCCACCCATGGGAATACAGAACTACTAAAGATTTCATCATTCAATGTGCCACTTTGGCCTTGAAAAATAATTTTTTCGAATACCAGGGACATCTATATCTACAATCCACAGGTACTTCCATGGGGAGTACCTTCGCTCCCAGTGTGGCAGGATTGTATGTGTACGATTTCGAACAAAAATTCATCCTCCCTGAAACTAATCCACATCTATCCTCCATAGGCTTATGGAGACGATATATAGATGATGTGCTGCTAATTTGGCAAGGCAACATTAACGCCCTCCACAGTTTTTTCGTTTGGGTTAACACCTTGGATCCTAACTTGAGATTCACTCATACTTACGACCGTTCTGAAGTAGTATTCCTTGACGTCGTCATCACAAAGAGACAAGGAGCACTTCACACCAAGACGTACTATAAACCTACCTCCAGAAATAACCTTCTGGATTTTACGAGCTTTCATCCTCGTACACTGAGGGAGAATTTACCATATGGGCAATTTCTCCGTCTTCGGAGGAACTGCACCTCTCTGGGTGATTTCAAAAACCAATCTGATGATTTGACCTCCAAACTGACAGCCAGAGGATATCCACTCCCTCTACTCTCCAGAAGCTACAAACGTGCCAGAAACCAACCCAGGGAAGTACTGTTGGTGGACTATGCAAAAGAGGTCACACCCATACCACTAACATGTGTCACCACTTACAGTACCCTATCCAACAAAATGAAGAAAGCCATTACTAAACACTGGTGTATTATTAACATCAATAATCGCAAATGGGAGAAACCTCTGTTCTCTTTTAAACGAGCTCAGAGCTTGCGCAACAGCCTGGTACATACACGCCCCCCGCACGACCTGATACAATTCAAAGGTCTATCACAGAAGCTTGGGGCCTACCAAAGATAACTGGGCATTTTTCTTGCTCCGATTGCAGCATATGTCATCTGACCTCACATACAACCACTTTGAATCTCGAACCAGACAGGATCTGGACCCAAAGAGGGCACACCAACTGTAATACGCCCAATGTAATCTACCTAATCACTTGCCCGTGTGGTCTACGATACGTAGGGATGACCACTAGGAAAGTTAAACTCCGAATATGTGAACACCGGAGTAATATTAGGTGCAAGCGCGTCACGACCAAACTGAGCGAGCATTTCCTGTCTGTCAACCATACCACAAATGACTTAAAATGGACTGTCATTGAGGAGATTACAGCACGAAAAGACATTCCAAAAATCCTTTTTGAAAAGGAACAAAGATGGGTTTATCGCTTGGGAACCAAACTTCGTGGCCTGAATGATAATATACCCTGGACCACCATACTATAACTCCCTTTCGCTGGCTTGTCAGCCATACAGAGTACTTAGTACTTATTATTTTTCTGACTCTCCATGTGCCATGACTGGCTCTACATTTTAACAAATTTTTGAAAAATGTTATACACCTGCATGTCCGAAGTACCATACGTGCCTAACCCCACTTATGGGAGTCCCCATTATCTTTTTCATCAGACCCCGCATTTACGAGTGATCTATTTTCTCGTTTTCTTTACTTCGCTTCTGGCCTCTGATTTACACACCAATACACAGCGTATTCGCTTTTGGCGAGGGCCTTTTCTCCCTTTTCATGTTCCCTACACTGTTTCCCTTTTCTGGCGAGACCTGCGATCCCTGATTCTGACTCCCACGCTTAATAAAGTTTTTTTTTTCTCTCAAAAAACGTCGCTCATTATTTTGGACGACTTTGCCGTTTTCTTTATCCAAGTTTCTATTGGCTCCACAACCGCCTTTTCAACCAATCACAGCCAAGCGGTGACAGAGTCTGCCCAATCCCCGTGACTCTCTCTTTCTCACTGCCTTCTCGTATTACGGGATACCGTCTCTTATAGGAGCCCCCCGCCATGGATCCTCACACCCTGGACCCGGTTGCAAGAGGCGCTCTAGGTTCTGAACGGGTGCCGAGCAGCGAGGGCGTGAGTAACCCCCTTTGGTTTCTTCCCGATTTTACGGTAAGCGGTCCTAGAGTTTCTTTGCTCGAGGTCGTCATCCTCTTCTTTTTCTCCTGCAGGGTGTGCCATATTGCTCCCACCCCCCTCCCGGGATCCCTGAGGCTTCAAATGGATATGCCTCTTAGTAAGATGGGTTCTCAATTCTCCTAGTATTATAAGTCTACGATGACTTACACAGGGGCACGCTTTGTCGTGCCTCAGCCCATATGTGATTCGAGAATCTCACACAGAGTTTAAATTCCACGTGTGTTCCGATATACATTATTAGAAACGCTATTCAGGATAAGTTGCATTTTACTTACCTGACACCGATATCCGGATAGTCTTAGGTGCACGTTTTTCACTATTACTGCACCTGAGGTACACGTTAATGGCACTTCTTCATTTGAGCACAAAGTTTTCCGCTTGATTCTACAGCGTTTGATTACGAGTTGACCATCAACATTTACAACTCTTTCTTGTTTTGTCTTTTGTTTGTGTATCTTCCCAATTCGTTTCTCTCCACCACGATAATACTTGGCGGACTTTTTCACTGTATATATTTTTCACACAGTAGTCCACGGCAGGGTGAACCTTAGCGCGCTCACACCACCGGGACTCTGCACCCCCACTCTGGTCCTGACGAAAGCCTGTTGAACACCCATTTAGGCAGAAACATGTTGACCGCCACTGAGTGAAACCGGTCTTTTATTTTTTGACCTTCACTCTTTTTTAATATTCCCAATTAGCAAAACTAATAAATTTACTTTTTTGACTCAATTGGAAGTTTTTAAATTCACTGTCACCTCACATGAACCCCGCTCCGCAGTAACCTGGCGTTGCAGCACACTGGGATGGCATTCGGCCATACCCAGTGGAGCCCGATGATGAAGCATGTCACCAACCAGGTTGGCGAGTGAGGGCTTTATACATAACCTGTATTATCTTTGTAGGTCTGTGTTCCTCTTAACAACATATATGTTTGTTCTGAGCCTGTAGACCCATGCCCTTTTGATGCAAAGTTGCCTTGTTGACATGACACTGACTTTGTTTTTTTTGAATTCATTCCCTTGAGGGGAGTAGTCGTGTTGTTCCCTTCCTCTCTCGTTGTTTACATATATATCTTAAACTGAGCAACACATGTCATGACCTCTGTCAAGCCCAATTGTCTATACAGCAAGTAAATCAAAATGAACATATGTAATTCGTCGACGTTTCAACCTCTGAGCATAGGAATTTAGAACATGGTCATCATCAGGACGCAAAATATATATAAGAGACACCAAAAGGATTGGGGCAAAAAGTCCCACATTCGAGCAAGTTTCAAATACTGTTTCATGGAACAACTTCAAAACGGCTTATAGCATGCGGGGGATTGTGAATGGGTATCTGTGGTACATTGTGTTTCTGCAGTTCCTGGGTCTCAGGAAACACCCATGAACTCTCCAGCCTCCGGAATGTGTTTTGCTCATGGGGGGCTGCCTTCCCTGGGGCTTCTGGGCTACTAGCTGCTTTTGCTTGCTCCATCAAATCCCAAATGACAATTACCTGCCTAAGTGTTTGCAGATGCCTTTTAAAGGTGCTACGCAGATAGTCCAGTTCAGGTTTTCTTCCTGTTTGAATCCTTTTTTCTATTATGGCTGTTTTGTCCTTGATTCCTTTCTGTTTGTTCCAATCTTCTGTGTTTCCTATTCTATTATGTTTGATGTAATTTCTTTTTCCTGAACTTTTACTATATAAAGGCTTTGCCCTGGTTGCAGGGTGCTTTGCAACACAGCTATTTTCCTTCGCTTGTTTCATCACCCCATCCTCTTGCTGATCTTAACTCATCGCTCCTAAAGAATTCCACTTTTGGATTCCTGACTACTAGTTTCTTCAGCTCTGTGAAGCCCTCCCTCATCTAGCAAGGAGCTTTTTTTACACCTTTGGCTTTTTCCTTCTGAGAAGGAGTCAGCTGCTAGATGGTAATTGCCTACCACATATTCCAGTGTGTGGTGATATTGATGCCTCTGGAAATAGTCATTTGTACCTCAGACAGTGAAATACCAGGTACTAATTATGGGTAAGCATCCGGACTTGAACACCAAATAAACCTTTAATAATTCCAAGTGTTCCTGTTCCCATTCCACAAATTTGATGCTCAATGTCAAATGTTTATAATGAAATGCATACTAAACTGTGTGGGAGGGCCTTCTTTGTAGTTTATTACAACATAGTGGCCAACATGTTGTTAACATGAAGATGTGAATGTATCCTCTTGCAAAGACCCTGATTGTGTAAATTGGACTTATAAATTTGGTTTTCAGACCGTCGATTGTTGGCAGAACACTCCACTTACCTCTTGAAGGTTACTAAAGTGCTTGCTTAGAGTCACAGGAACATTTCTGTTACCAGAATCACTGTGATGATGAAAATCGCAATGGATTGTGCAGCTTAACAGTCCAAAAGCAAATTACTCTCTTCTATCATGCAATGAAATAGAGAATTTCTCTGGTTTCACTTTAATGTGTTAACTTGCAGATTTTATTTGTCACTTTATCAGATTTGGTATCTATAACCACCACTGGGCCGCAACACATTTCTACATTGATATGCCACAATATTGTTGTTATATATAGTATTCTTTTGATGTTCTGTGTAATTGTATTCTCTTTGAGAGAAAATCACAATCTCAACTTGTAAAAACCTCACAGGCCATGCCATCAAAGACAAGAGCCACAGTCTTGTTGTGAGCAGTGGATGAGCGCTCACCGTAACAAACAAAATAACCCTCAGGTGCAAGGGCTTTGAATGCCTCCAGTTGCTGGTCCCAGTCCATTGATATCAGGGTTTTGCGCAGACTGTGGGCCTCCTCTTCCCGTCTAATAGCAGCACTTTCCACACTACCCCATCGCACCACTTCCCCATGCCACATATAAATTGTTGGGGCCTTTGCCGATTTTCACCGCATAGTCATGGCACTCTTGGCAATAAGAAATGCTAAATCAATGAAGGGTGAATGCACCATTTGTGACTTTGGGCACTGATGCACCCTGAGTATGCAGCTACCAACTGTCTTCCCTATGGGAATGCCTGTCACAGTTCTGATGCTCTGGACGACACCTGTCCAGAACTCAGTGAGTACAGGGCAGCACCAAAGCATGTGTAGGATGTCGACATCTTCCACCCTGCACCTGGGGCAGTGGTGTTGTTTGTCTGGGAACATATGCTGTAAATGGTGTGGAGTGAGGAGTGAGGGATGCCCTGTGGAGGATCATATGCTGGATGAGCTTGAACTTGGTGTTGTATGACATCTTTTTGGGATATTCTAACAGAGCAGTCCATTCCCTAAGAGTCAATTCCTTTTTAAGGTCCATGGACCATCTGTTACGTAAGTCAGTGAGTGAAATCCCAGCGTGTGCCCTAATACCTTTATATTGCCCTTTTGTGAGGTGACACCCTTCTCCCATTAGATAGATTGACTGTACCAACTTGTGCGTTGGAGGGTCTTCTCTGGCAGGGGCCCAGTGTATTTTAACGTAAGCAAGTATTGCTTCGTGTGTCATGTATAGGTTGCCCAAGACCCCGTTTACCCTAGCAAAGTTCTCATGGTCCATTAGAGCTCCGGCATTGAAGAGCACCCCCACTTTGGTGACTTCCCCCTCAGACCAGCTGAGGGTGTTCCGTTTTGTGATTAGACCTGTGGGTGTAGGAATACCTAGTAATGGTGTGTTTTTTGACTATGTGGTATGCTGACGCGTGTACTGCAGTGCTTTCTTCCAGTATGTAAGTGCTATGTGTAGCAGTGTTGGGGCATCCTGGGGGGTCCTGGAGCAAGGCAGCAGAAGGGTGTGTAGAACCCCACGGTTGTTTTCCTGGACCGTATATCCCAGTTTGTGCAGATTGCGTCCTGCCAGCCAGTACGACAGCCATTGTAGTTGGCTTGCAGAGCCTTATGCGTCGAGGTCAGGTGCACCCAATCCCCCTTTATCCGTCTCTAATTGCAGCTTGGCTAAACCCACCCGCTGATGGCTAGTCCCCCAGATCAAGTCAGATAGTAGCGTATCAAGTGCTTTAAATAAGGGAGTAGGGATTACCACCAGGAGGTTCGTAAGAAAATATAATAACCGTGGAAGGACTACCATCTTAGATATCACCACATGACCCATTATGAATAACAGTAAAGAGGTCAAAAAGGTCATTTGGGAGCAGAGCGCCCTAATCGCTCTGGTCAGGTTACCCTCCTTTAGATCCTGCGGGTCCCTATAAATTTTGATGCCTAGATATTTGAACATGTGCTGCGCTACGGTCAAATAGAGTTGCCCAAACTGCAACATATCTGGGTGTACGCCAGGGCAAAAGAGGAAGGCTTGAGACTTAGCCTCATTTATAGCCAAGACCGAGACGAGTTTGAATTGTCTGAAGGTACCCGGTTTCGGCCCTAGTTCATTGGACAGGTCCTTGGCATATATGGTTAAATCTTCTACATATGCTGATAGCACATGCATGGTGTTACCCAGCCTAATACCAATTTGTCCTGCCTCTGCCCGCAGTTTAAGGCCAGGGGTTCCAGGCCGAGCACAAATAGCAAGGGTGACAGTGGGCATTCTTGTCGAGTGCCCCTGCCTACTGGGTATGCCCGCGAGATGAGGTTCCTTGTGTGGGTTCGTGGTGTGGGGGCTGTCGACAGTAACTGTAGTCCCAGTGAAGGGTATCAAAGACCTGTCTTACATCTAGTGTGATGCAGCCTGAATTCTGATTGTCTGCAGAGGTGGTCTCCATGACGTGGTATAGCCTTCTTATATTCAGTGACATGCTGCGCGCTGGCACAAACCCATATTGATTGGTGTGAATTAATTTATGCAGGTATGGGAGTAAGCGGCGTGCCAGTATTTTACTATTTTACTTAGTATTTTATATTCCGTGGCAAGTAGGGAGAGGGGGCGGTACCCTGAGACATCTGGGGCAGAACGGCCCGGTTTAGGAATTACTACTAATGCTTGCATTGTGGTAGAGGGGAGGGTCCCTGCGCCCAGCACAGATTGGTACAGCTGTTCTAGGTCGGGGATCAGAGCGTCCGAGAAGGTGTCAAAGAATTCTATTGGTAGGCCATCTAGGCCTGGAGCCTTATTACGTGGTAACGCCCGAATAACCTCTCTAATTTCTGCCCAGTAATGGGGCCTGAAGAAAAGAGAGAGAGAGGAGTGTGACAGACCCGTCACGTGAAAGATCTCAACAATCAAAGGAGTGCAGGAAGAACAGTTCCAAGCCTCAACACACGGAGCAAGATGTAGCCACCTGCAGCACAGGTCGTCCAGTGGTAAAACTCCTCACCATTGCCACTTGCATCATATGTCACCTAAGGCCTAAGGAGCATCACAACACCTCAGTGGAGTTGTAAGCTTACAAAACAATTTGGAGGGTAACAAGGTAACCCTGGTATCGTGGGAGGCAGGCCGCTCACAGACCTTCTATTAATCTCTGTGTACATGAAGTTAGCTGGCGAGAGCACAATAAACCATTCGTACCATCCATATTTGGGGTTGCACGAGAGGCTTGGTCGTGATCCTATTCAGACTTCCTCAGTGATCTCGGTCAGGGGGGTCGAAAATAGGCTCTGAACAATCCACACAGGCCTGTGGCAATCTATGAGCAAGGGCCTCAGGGAATTCCGGTGAGAGGGGAATCCTGACATGAGAGTTGCATCTGCAGAAGCTCCACAGCAGTTACCTGGAAGCTCTGAGGTCACAGTCGGAGTCTGGTTTGCTCAATACTAGCAGATGCCTGTGCACCAGAGTCTGGGTGACAGGAGTACATGGGTCCTAGAACATCCACCCTTGCGGCGGATCGAGTGACTCGTATGTGGTCCTGTAGGTGGTTCCCCAGTGGTCAATTTGCTTGGCCTGGGACACTTGCAGCGCAGTCCAGACAGTCCCATTGAAGCCGGGGCAAAGGGCCTTATGGATGTCCCATGATAAGGGAGTCCTGGTAAGAAAGGGAATCTTGAGGTTGCTCCACCATCGGGCACCAGGAAACTCTGAAGCATCTGAGGAAGACTATTCGACCTTCACAGTGACATCATCTGTCTTTGCTGGCTTGTTATCCGTAGAAATAGGGCGCTTTTGAAAACTTCAGCAGCAGACTCCACCATTGCTCTATATGCACCCTTAAGTGAACTTTGCATATAGACTTCCACACAGTGTGACCATGAGGAATAGGACTCACAGTACCCAAGTGGACTGCGACAACTTGGATTGGCAGCTGAGAAATCCGGGCTCCATCCTCACTGCCATTCATGCCCAGAGTAGATTGATTAAACTACGGAGGTGTGCCATGAAGTCTTATGCTCCCAGCTGCATCTCTCCACTCATCCTGTCTTTCAAGCAACCTGAATAGACCCAGTGGAGTTTTGTTTTGTCATTTTATTCTTTCCCACATGTTGGAATCGTTTTCCAATTTTCAATGAAGTTTGAGAGGTATGTGGTGACCGCTTGTCACATTCTAGTCTTTTTAAAATACTGTGTTACACCAGCCACTCCTTGGGGACTGGCTTCTACAATCACCCCACAACCATCTATCACAGGCGTCACCGGTCAGGGGACCCTGCTAATAAAAGGGGCCTGGTGCACATTCCCTAGGCCAGTTCCAGACCATATTGCGAAGTATCTGTGCCATGATTATATCTGCAGGAGGGCCTGCAGGAGGGCCTAGGGACCTGACCCTTACATAGTCGGGCCGTATGTGAACTTTGTTGTCCAGTGAGTGATTGTTTAGTCAGTAGATGTGACACTCATGAAGCTGTACACAAATAGTATACAATCAAGGGAGGGAGATAGAAGCTCAGATCCCTTCAGCTTCCGGTCAGAGATAGGTAATCAAGGGGAGAAATGATCACTTGAACATATATTACCAGGGTCAGGTGTATTGACCAACTTAAAAACCCTCATTCACGTACACGGATAGTAAAGTGGTATGTCTTGGTTCTCCGCTTATCATAAACGTGAAAGCATCATCATCGGGTCTTTTTTGACAAAATGCTTTCCTCCACCTGGAGGTAGACCAACTGGTGATAGCAGTAGTGATCCGTGATAACGAATAGGGGGGTGAATTAAAATTGCTTCCTATTCCTTCCCAACTGAACTTTATTTGGTAGGAGAGGAGGCAAGGTTAAAAGCTGTGGTGGTGCGCATATAGAAAAGTCACTGTTCTATAGCACCTCATTGTCCATGTGAAAGGTTGACATGTTCCAGCCCATTTACTCGCCCACAGGGTCGGGGGCTTTCTTCAGGACCTATATAGCAAGTGCTAATCCTAAGCACTCTCTCTTGGTAGCTAATTCACTCACCCTTCTTCTTATTTGAGTCAGGTCAATAGTAGCTATAACTGGGAGGAAAGGAAAAACCAACATAAATCCAATAATGTACATTTATAGATACCTAGTGTCAAATTAACAGGTATGTGCATAAGTGTCTCCAGGCGAAAACATGAAATTGAAACTCTTTCAAATATCTAATTGGCAGAAAGAAAGGAGTGACAGTAAAAACAGACTATGCTTATCCGTCACTGCTGTGTGTCTAATCACAGTCTAAAACAAGAAATTCACAGAGCTCTTACGAATATCTAAATCGCAGAAAGAAAGGAGTGGCAGTGATAACAGACTATGCTTATCCTTCATTGCTGTCTGTCTAATTACAAGTGTTAAATAGCAATAACAATAAAAGAACTGCCCGATCCTCCTGGTGAGTTAAATGCTGATGGGAAGCTCAGTGAGTGTTATTACTGGGATACTGACGTGTGGCTTGATATCACACATTTAAATTATTGTTGTTCGCACACACCAGCGCCAGACCCCCTGGCCCCCGTCCCTCCCAGCCCCCCCGCATTACCTACGATGCCGCCACCCTCCTAGCCCTTAACCCCGGTCGAGCCCCCAACTGCGTCCAAGCCGCCCCTGGACAAACCCATGGACCTTTCTCCTGCTTCTCCTGCAAATTCAGCGGCACCGACAACATCTCCGCTACGACCACACCACAGACTCCCGACCCCAACCACCTACAATGCATCCTTCTCAACACCCGATCGGTCCACAGGCACGCCATTGACCTATGGAATCTACTAGACACCATTTCTCCGGACAACGCCTTCCTTACGGAAACATGGATGAATGCTTCCTCCGCACCAGACATCACCATTGCCATCCCTGAAGACTATAAGATCACTCGCAAAGACCGTACCAGCCACACAGCAGGAGGAATCGCCATCGTCCATAAGAAATCTATCCGCATCTCAACCAGCTCTGACACCAACCTCGCTAACTCCGAACACCTTCACTTCCAGATCCACATCGACCCCAAAACTACACTCAGAGGCACCCTCCTCTACAGACCACCAGGACCCCGCGCAAAATTCAGTGAAGACATCACGGACTTCATCACCCCACACGCGCTCCCCTCCAAAGACTACATCCTTCTGGGAGACCTCAACTTTCACCTTGAAAAGATCAACGACCGCAACACCGCCACCCTCGTGGACAACCTCGCCAACCTCGGACTTAAACAACTAGTCACTTCCCCCACCCACATCGCAGGTCACACACTCGACCCCATCTTCACATCCAGCAATCATGTCTCCTTCAGCCACACCACGGATCTCCTCTGGACTGACCACAGCTGCGTTCACTTCACCTACAACAAACCAAAACCCAGCATCCACCTCCAACCTACCCTGCAAAGAAACTGGAACAAAATCACCACGGACCAAATCTCCGCATCGCTCCTTCGAAACTCCCCAGCCCTCTCTTCTAACGCTAACGAAGCCGCCGCCAACCTCACCCTATGGTTATCCAACACCGCTGACACCTTAGCACCACTGAAAAAACGTCAAAACAAACCTGGCAGCAAGAAGGCCTCATGGTTCAACGATGATCTCAAGAAGTCCAAGAAACTCTGCCGCTCCCTTGAAAAGGCCTGGAAAAAAGACCCAACCACTAGCACCAAGGACGCCTTCAAAAACGCCACCCGCACTCACCACCAACTAATCCGAAAAGCCAAGAAAACAGCATTCAAGGATCGACTTGACAACAACGCCCACAACAGCAAGGAACTTTTCAACATCGTCAAGGAATTTTCCAATCCCTCGGCCAACTCCAACGACATCACCCCCTCTCAAACCCTCTGCGACTCCCTAGCCTCATTTTTCCACAACAAGATTGCTGACATCCACAACAGCTTTGACAACCAACCCGGAAACCAACCCACCCTACCATTTGCTGATCATCTTCCCCCCGTGAACACCCTTAACGACTGGAACCCAATCTCCACTGAGGACACCATCCGCCTGATGAACTCCATCCACTCAGGATCCCCCACAGACCCATGTCCTCACCACATCTTCAACAAAGCAGACTCCGTCATAGCACCGCACCTCCGAGACGTCATCAACTGCTCCTTCAACTCCGCCACCTTCCCGGAAGACTGGAAACACGCTGAACTCACCGCCCTTCTGAAAAAACCCACAGCGGACCCCACCGAACTCAAAAATTACCGCCCCATCTCGCTTCTTCCATTCCCGGCCAAAGTCATCGAGAAAGCTGTCAACAACCAGCTCGCCGCCTTCCTCGAAGCCAACAAATCCCTCGACCCCTCACAATCTGGCTTCCGAGCAAAACACAGCACTGAGACCGCCCTCATCGCAGCAACAGACGACATTCGAACTCTACTGGACAATGGGGACACAGTCGCCCTCATCCTCCTTGACCTCTCTGCAGCATTCGACACAGTCTGCCACAGCACCCTTTTACAACGCCTCAATAACATCGGAATCCAAGGAAAAGCACTTGAATGGATCACCTCGTTCCTCACCGGAAGAACCCAGAGAGTCCGCCTTCCACCATTCAAGTCCGAGGCCTCTGAAGTCATCTGCGGCGTACCACAAGGATCCTCACTCAGTCCCACCCTCTTCAACGTATACATGAGCCCCCTCGCGGCCATCGCACGCCAACACAACCTCAACATCATCTCTTACGCGGATGACACTCAACTGATCCTTTCTCTCACCAATGACCCCAGCACCGCCAAAACCAACCTACACGAAGGAATGAAAGAAGTTGCCGAATGGATGAAACAAAGCCGTCTGAAACTGAACTCAGACAAAACAGAAGTCCTCATCTTAGGTACATCCCCCTCTGCATGGGACGACTCCTGGTGGCCGGAAGCCCTCGGAAAAGCACCCATCCCGACAGACCACGCACGGAACCTAGGCGTCATCCTGGATTCTTCACTCTCAATGAACAGACAAGTCAGCGCCGTATCCTCTTCCTGCTTCAACATTCTTCGCATGCTCAGAAAAACATTTCGCTGGATCCCCTCCGAAACAAGGAAAACAGTCACCCATGCTCTGGTCACGAGCCGACTGGACTACGGAAACACCCTCTACGCAGGTGCTACCGCAAAACTCCAGAAGAAACTCCAACGAATCCAAAACGCCTCAGCCAGGCTCATATTAGACATCCCACGCAACAAACACATCTCTGGTCACCTTAAGGACCTCCACTGGCTACCCGTCAATAAGAGGATCACTTTCCGACTGCTTACCCACGCACACAAATCACTCTACGACATCGGACCAGAATGCCTCAACTCACGACTGTCCTTCTACACCCCCTCCCGCCAACTACGTTCCTCCAGCCAAGCCCTCGCCACTGTACCTCGCATCAACAAGACCACCATGGGAGGCAGATCCTTTTCTTACCTAGCTGCTAGAACATGGAACTCACTCCCCGCTTACCTTCGCCTTACCCAGAACCACCTAGCATTCAGAAAGCAACTTAAAATGTGGATATTTGACAAGTAATCCTCCTCCCCTTCCTAAGCGCCTTGAAACCCTCTGGGTATGTAGTGCGCTGTATAAATTCTATGACTTGACTTGACTTGACATTGTCGCGCTGTATTGGGATTTTCTTCTGTGCCTCTATGTTACTGTGAAATTCAACGGACCACGTGGGTGGCGTTAAAGCGTGGGCGCGTTAAATAGCCTGGCGCTATACAGTAGCACAGCGTGTCTCGTGATTCAATTAAATATAAGTAAACTGATTAATGCACGCAATGCCTTTCATTTGACTAAATAACAATGGACTGTTCAGGGCAAGAAGTGAGATGGAAACCTGTCATAAATAAGTGGCGGCTCAAAAATAGTGCAGCGCTTGCATACCTTGGTACTTCCAGAGAACGACTCCCTCGGGGACCGGCAGGCATTGTAACCTGCTGGTTTGGGGAACAAATACGGAACGTTACCTTTACCATGTAGACAGTATGTATGGTGAATGCCAGGATGCCCGCTCACTCGGGAGAGCAGTTACCTTGCGTTACTGTTTCGCCTGCTTGTGCTCGCTCATATGATGATGCCCCGGTTACACGGGCCTGTCGTCGGCTGTATTTCAAGCCCGGTTTGGCATAGTAGATGCACTATGACAAAGTTTAGTAAATGTTGAAGAAATTATGAAGTAAATCCTAAATTGCCTTAATGATATTAGGGATCTAAAAGAGACATATTGTTCATATTTGGAGAATTAATTGCAGACTTGGGTGCTGATGTACAAACTCGTTCTTGACATAGCTTCGCCATGTACCCGGTGCAGTCTATTATCTATCAGGGCAACTCCGTTGTAAAGTGGGGGCTCTTCTTTCAGTTACTGATGGTTCTAGTGCCTCTGGTAATGTCTTTAATAAAGAGGTTGACCATATGTGTCTGTGCATTTACTATTAATCGGAGCTTGTGTATTTGCACATTTGATGTGTAGGGTCTGCTTATATGATCCTCACTGTGCTTGGTTTAACTGACGTGGTGCGCTGAAAGTCTGAATGGTCAAGTGTTTCTTCCCTTCCCAGTGCTTCGCACTCTATGTATACACATGGTGGAGAGGCCATGGTGATGGAATGTGTATTGATTGGCCATGCTCCAAACCTCAAGGCTCGCTTCTAGGAGATCTTATCCTATGCAATATATGTTCTTCCTTATGTAGTGGTTTTTAGTCTCTAGAGTCATTCAGCATTCACTGTGACAGGGTGTACCAGGAAATGATGTAGTTCAGACTTATTTCATGTGTCTTGAGGCGATACACCCACCGCTGTACACAAATATGCAGGCTACAGCGTGTTCATGGTAAACAAGCACTGCTAGCTGGGGTTACTTCTCTGATTTGATGTGCTACAGCCATTGTAGCTCATGCATTTGACATATCATGTGAAGAAAAATGATTCACCTAATATTCGGACCAAATTAGGTGCTGTATAAAGTCCTGCAAAAGCTTAAGCATTCTTACCCTGAGGGAACCACTGACCAAACAGAATTTGCTATGAAATACCATGAGGCAGACCCAAATGTTCGCATAGCTCCGTCCCTGCCTTTGTAGGCTCCAGCATGTTCCTTGTAAAATCATAAATAGCTTGGACTGAAAAAATCAGAAATGAAGGTCAAGGTAGGCCTAAGGAGCAGTTCTGCTCCATCTGTTTTCTGACTGAATATGGGGAGGCAGTTGGATCAAAGTTTTCCTAAAGAGCTTGTATTAGTCATGAATGTGGCTGGACTGAAGTGTATCACGACTACATATTTTTGAATCCTCGTCCTGCTTCTTTCTCTTACACTTCCTATTTCTTTATCTCACTTTCAATAAGTGTGGTTTTAGGTCTCGCCTAAGACAGCACATGCGCTGCCGCTTGTGAGATCTATTGTTCCTCCAAAAAATCTAAAAAGGACTCAGAGCCCCCCCACTACTTATCATTGGTTGACTTCTTAGTCATTTTTATTTCTTCTGTTTTTATTGGTCAGTGGCAGCTGGGTGGTTGGTTTCAAGATGGCTTTGGGAAGATTTTGGTTTCACCTCTTTAGATTTGACACACATAGAGACAGTATCTCATTGTAAAGGGGCTCACATTTTATTTAGACATGGCCAACTAATGTGACTGTACCGAGACACAGGTATCCAGACTTGCATGGTAGATTGTCACAAACCCACTTGCCTAGGGGTAGTGCCTTTCCAAAGTCTTCCATCCAATAATGTGATTTTTTTGCTGAAGTTCTTTGCCCTTGGGGTCAACATCACATATCTGTGCAGACAGCGTGTTCGATGATGGTAGCGTGGATTCTGATATCCTCTGGACTGGAAGTGTTATATTTCTGTTCAGCCAGTTTTTCCCTTTATCTCTCACTTTATTGAATTTTGATGCTTCATCCCCCCTTATATGCTGAACTCTGTTGTCCAAAATCGAACATGTGAATGTGTGGGTTCATGGAGTGTGCTGCAATCCGTAGTGCACCCAAATTACATTTCCAGAGTGTGGTAAACTAACCCACCGTCATTCTATTCTATGACATGCATGAAAATGTCAATTTTACTATTTGAACTGTGCTGAAATACTATGTAAACACTATCACAAACATAGGACATGGTGCTACGGCCAAAGCTGTCCTCTTTAAAACTGCAGAACCAGGTTTGAGTCTCGTGGTCGGCTCAAAATCCTGTGACACCTAATTTGTCCCTGCCTAAAAAATGAATGTGACCTTGTCTACTGTAACTGCTGCTTGTCATGTAAAGAATGCCTCGGGTCGACTTCACGGTACATAAAACCTGAAAAAAAGAAAGAAAGCGGGCAGAGGGTCAGGCATCTTTTGCAAATCTGCTCATTCTCTTGGTGGCTTAAGGGTGGTGGTGGTGACAACAGCATGAAAAAGTACTCTAGGCAAGACAGAATACACTCTTTCTTTTCCTCTGTCCCATTCCTGGGGCAGTGGGGGACATTGAGTAACGTGTGCCCCAAAGAGCAATCTCCATGTATACAGAAAACAAACACTGGCAAAGCCAAAATGTCTAGCCTTCGCATCGGTGTTACCTATTGGCTTTGCCAATGCGTATTATTCCTGCTTGGTGCCTTTGCCACTCTTTTCTTATCTCTCTCATGCTCATTCTCACTCCATTTTCTGTCTGTTTCTTTCTTAATCTGCGTCAAAATCTGATGATGATCAATAAGTCAGGGACCCAAAAAACGAGTGCCAGTGCCCGCCATATGCAACAGCCTCCACAAATTAAGCACTGCCAACTGCAAAATATAATTCTCGAAGCATTGTGGCAAATCACATTGTTACAAGTGTGCTATTGCTGTTAGAAATGCTTTATTATTCAAACTGTGGAATGCTTTCCGTAGCAGGGGTACCACTTAAATTCCTATGCATCTTCCATCTCGTGAAAGTAACGAGTTAAGACTCATTAAAAATGGTGCAATCAAGAATTGACAATCTGTGTTGGGATAATGACACCCTGAGCGCCGAGATGGGCTTTGCATTGCCTTGTGCCAATCAGTGTTTATTGTAGTATTAACAGATAACCCCTGCTGTGTTAAAGCCCACTAATCTCCCTGCAACTGGAATGTTACAAGCTAATGAGTGCTTTGTTGTTTCAAACATACAACTCATAGAATGCCAATGACAGGAGAGTGGCATCCATCAGCCAAACAGGAAACAAACTAGCCCTAAAATGGTAGTCATTTGAATGCTCACTGGACAGGCAGCCATCTCTGCAGTTAAAGAGCCATGACTAATTTCACTGTTGTGAAGCAGCAAGATTAAATCTTGAAGAAGAACAAGTAGGCTGCTAGGCAAGATTTGATATTGTTTGCTGAAATGTGCACATTCCCCAAGCTCCTGGATGTTATTTTCTACCAGCATCTTCTATATTTCTTTATTTCTGGGTACTCTGGCGGTGGGCTGGGCCTCACAGTTTCTCTGTTCTTTTATTGAGGATACTGGGCCAGCTACTTGCTTGTGCTACACTGCACTAGCTGCAGAGGCTGGCCAGTTTAGGATGACTGTGACACACTAGTCTTTTAAGCCCTGTCACTCCATTTATGTGTCTTGGCACAATGGGCTATTAACATTTGCCACACTAACCTGCAGAGCCTGGCATCTCATTGCCTGTGTTTTGGCACACTGGGATGCAAAGTCTAGTCTCTCTTGCACAAAGCCTTGTGAAACTAGGCCGCAGAGCCTAGTATCTCATTGTGTGTGTTGTGGCCTCTCTAGCAGTACTTCCTGACACAATATGCTGCAGAACCTGGAGTTTTATTGGATCTGGCATGTAGCAGAGCCTGCTCTGTCTGGCACTAACTCTTGTCAAGCTGGCCTGCAGAGCACGGTCTCTACATGACTTTCCATGGTCAAATCAGTCTGGCATACCTAGGGTCTCTGTTTGTTCCTTATCACTCATTGTTGAAATATCAGGCCCTCGAGTTCAATCATGTAAGGAGATTTAAAGCCTAGATTTCCTTTCTATCTTCCACATTAAACTTGGCACAAACCATAACATCTCAAGGATTACACCTTGTTACGCTTGTCTAAGAGCCTATATTCTTTTTGTTTTTTCCATGAAATACTGGGCTGCAGAGTCTTGCATCTCAAGAGCAAACCATTTTTGGACTGGTTTCCAAAGCCAGAGCTAGACGTTGCTCACAACGCGTTATGGAGAAATCCAAATTTGGCGCCCACTGACATTCATTCTCTGTCTGCGTGTTGAAAAAACATAGGAACAGTAGGGGAAAAGTGAAGGAGGCAAGAGAAAAGAGAGTAATGAGTAGAAAAACAGTCAAAATGCAGACACATGCATCCAAAGCCTACAGAAAACAGATGCTTAAATGCGCTTTTCTATGGAGCCACTTCGAAGAAAGCCCGCTGAAGGCAGCTCCTGAGCCCCTCTAAAGGTGTGCACTCTGGGCATGGCGGCAGCGGGCACGTGTTAAGAGTTGGCCATGTCTAGCACAATCCCTTCACTTAGAGATGCAGGGCTTCAACTTTCTGGGTTTGTCAGAAGCCACAATTGTTTGAACAGACTTACCATCTGGAGTACCTCATGTCAGGCCGTGAGGCAGAGCCTGGCTTCTTTGGCCCTCAACACTGTCACATTTGGATGCATGATCTGCCCTCCCTGTGAGTCTACCACTCTGAGGGGTAGTGGTTTCTCACTATTTGTTAAATCCTTCAGAAATAATTTGGATTGGATATTTGCTTAGTCATGCAAATTTGATTGCAGAATGGATGCAACTTCTGGCTCTTTGTTATTGTATCCTATGAGGTGTGGAAATATATATATATTTTAATTATTCTTCTTATTTTGATTAGTTCAGTAAAAAACTAATACAAAGCATAACTGAGCACTGACATTTCTTTTTGGGAGTACAGGCATTTAAATATCCTAATTTCCTGGTAATACTAACTCTCCCTCACATAACTCAATTGACATTGGTGAGGGATATTGTTGGACGTGATCGCTACTCCACCAGGCCAGTGGAGGCGAAGTCAATACAAATGTTCCCCCTATCAAAATTCAATTTTTCTCAGATTTCCCCCCATTTTTGGGGGCAACCTCAACCCTCAAATACCACCTTCTCAGTCAACATACACCAATCCATGTCACATTTCCAGTCCCCCAACTCTGGTGTCTGTTCTGCTCCCAATAATCTCGCTATATTTTGTTTTTCAACAGACAATCCACAGATCTACCATATCTGTTCCATTCAGTTCAGGTTTGTTGTGCTTCAGATATTGAGTAGACACCATTTTGCTTTGCAGTCATGGCACACTCTGTTACTTCACTCATGCCGGCCTGACTGCTGCCCAGAAAACTTGTTGTGCTGGGCAGTCCCTGACAATGTGATAAAATGTACCAACTTGCCCACATCCATGCCAACAACTCTCTGTCATTGCCCTACCCATTTTAACCAGGGCTGTCTGGACCAATGTAGCAGTTTTTGTTGAACTAAACGGAGACCGACCCAAAAGGCCACTTACCTCGGGGATGCCAAAGCCTCTGCCCATTCATTGTCTGCCATCTCTTCTAGACCTTGAGCCCATTGCTCCCTCAGATGTTGCAGGGCATTGGGTATGTTATTAATTAACTTTTTATGTCAGGTATGTGGCTTTCCGTGGCATATATTTCACAAAAGCTGGTCGTCAAGGGGTGAAGACTCTGCAAGCCCCGCTCCCTTCGGCAACATCACCCTGAGTGTGTGTCGTATCTGGAGATATCGATAACTCCCAGTAGGGGCCAGATGATCGTCTTGCTGTAGATCTACCAATGAGTGAACATCCCTGTGAGCCCAGAGGTCCCCAACTCAGGAGAGGCCAATTAGGTTGCACTTATCAAGTCCTACCTCCGCTCCCAGGGTTCACAACTGAACCGTATCCCATAAGCGTGTAACTTCCATGAGTTTATACTTCCAACCCAAGGCTCTCGTGACTGGGTGCAAGAGAGAAATCCCGGTTGATGTTGGGCCATCGAGGGCTGTGTTCCTAACCATGCCATAGAGTGCCTGGAGGTATCCCCATGGCTGCATTATCAGCCTGTCCAATCGTAATGCAGGCTTTTCCGGGGGTGAGAATACCCAGCTGTGAGAAGTTGGCCTGGCATATGCTGGTCACTAGTTATAGTGGCCACCTTGCATCAGTCCAATTCGACTCTTATGGTAGATAGGTTTAAGATAACCTTTTAAAGAAATCTATCCTAGTGGTAGCTGTGGAGAGCAGCCTTCAGGCTAAGTCTCGGAGGAATGTAAAGCAGCTTGTTTTACCTTATAATCTCTTGAATTACCAAATGAAAGGACACAACACAGGTATATATATCAAATATATATGTATTTATTTCTAGACACACTCTACTAATCTCTTTATGAGATTAGAAGCCAGGAACACATTCAAATATCAACGTTTCACAATAAGTTAAGCATAAATACGGCTGGGGCCCTAGGGGCATACCAGACCATATACTAAAAAAGAGGGTTAGGAAAGTCGACTTGCAAAATGACAAGGCCTAGGGCCTGTAGAATCGCTGGGGCTTCACTACTGCAGTGAAAGCAGGTAAGTAACAGGCCCACGGGAGACGCATGCAGTGTGTGAACACAGCCGCGGGTTCCCTGTCAATTATAATGGAGCAAGTCGTGGTTTGATTTTTAAAGTTTTAGGGTACTTCGAGGAAGTCTACAAGCAAGCCAGTTACAAGGTAAGTAATTCGAGGGCCAACACACACTACGGCACCGGAGTGCACGAGTTACCTCACCCAGGGAAGCCGGGTGCATAGGTGTCTTTTGGTGTCAGGTCGCGTCGCTGTTTTCTATGGAGACCAAAGAAGACTTGCTGCTTGCGGCGACTGAAGAAGTGTCCGGTGGAATCCAAGGGCGGATTCAAGATGCAGATGACCTGAAAATTGAAGGGACAGTGTTTACAGTCACTTGCCAGTGACCGGGGGCCAGGAAGCTGGCTGCCCACGGAAGTCGGGTGATTTCAGGTGATCAAGAGTGTTTTGACTCTTCGCTCACAAGGTCCAGGAAGAATTGACGATGACCAGCAGCTGGATTCGGAGAGTCCCAAACTGTTTGCAGCTGACTGCGGTATTGGCAACTAGATTGGAGCCAACAAGCCTTGGCAACAGCAAGTCTTGTGAAGAGTGAAGAAAGTTGATGGTGCCGACCAGCAAGGTCTGAGGGACTTACCCAGCAAGGGTAAGTGAGGGCAGGTTTGGAGCAACTAGGAGAGCCCTTTGAGTTGATAAGAAAGTCTTCGGGGGACCCACAAGCCAATGGGCAAAGGATTGCAAAGACGCCTCTTGAGGAAATGCTTCACAAGAGCCCACGGTCACTCGGGAGGGGGTAGGTCTTTGATTTTCACTGCAAAACCTGCTGGAGGCCTGGGCCACAAAAGGTCCAAAGCACAAGTTCATAGAATGTCGTGAAGGGGTTGCACTTGACAATAGTGCACGGTACCCGGGTATTGCTGTTCGTCGTCACTCATGGGGTCCACTCGCCTCAGCTTTGCTGGGGACTCACAATGGCCGTCGAGAAGTTAGAAAATCTACTTCTGGGGCTGCAGGGACTTCGAACTCCGGCGGGAGCGGGAAAGTTTGCAACCGTTGATTAGAGTTTCTGGTGCCTGCCAAGCAGGGGAGTCACTCCTAGACTCCAAGGGAGATTCTTCTGTCTTCCAAAGGTAGTGGAACGTCGAAGGGCAAGGATTCTTCTTTGTAGAGCGTAGTCCAGGGTTATCTGTTTTGCAATGGCAAAGTTTGCTATCTTATACTGAAGATGGGGGAGGGACTAGCTCTATGACCACACCTCTGGGAGGGTGAGGGTAGGGGTGGTTACACCCACTTCCCTTTGTCCTGTTTTGCGCCAGAGCAGGGACAGGTAGCCCCTGAACCGGTTTGAGCTGGCATATGCACAGCGGAGCCTACTGCTCCCCCAGTGCAGGACTTCAAAGCACTCTAGAAGTGCACCCACCCAGCTCCAATACACCAAATCCTGTCTGGAAGGTGGTGACACCTCCCTGTGACAGGATGCCTATTGTTGGGCCTCCTCCACTGCGAGTTTCAGTCAGCAGCAGGAGGGCAGCCCGGTGTCTGTGCTGGTGGCATCCATTGTGTGATGCCAAGGCTCTTTCAGATTTCTACCGTGTTACCACAGTAGGCACATGTCGTCCCCTCTAGAAGGGTGGGATCATGCTCCCACATCATGGACTGATGTGGGGATATAATTCCAAGTAGTTTGACACCAAACACGACATGTTGTGATGCAGTCATTCCAAAGTTAGCATTATAATGCACTTAAGAGTATATGGTTTGACCGCATCCACAAACAGCCACAGAGAATAGACTCTGCCAGCTGCAGAGGGGCCCTGCTCATGCAGAGGCACCCCCTCACATTGTAAACCACGCACCCTGCCCTCATTATTGATAGGGCCTGCCATAGGGGTGGCTGATAGGTTTATATGTGTGTTTATGGTGAGATATAGAAACCTATACCTCAGTGAGGAGTGCTAACACTACCTCACCCAGGCTGCAGTAGCAGGCCTGTGGTGTCAGATTGAGTCTGCTTCCCAGGGGTGGCATAATACATGCTGCAGCCCCTGGTAGGCCTGTGAAGTGCCTATGCCCTATGTACCATAGGTACCATATACCAAGGGCTCATAAGGTACCACAGTATCCAATCACTAGTGCATCTAATATGCACACCAAGTTGTTTAGAGAGAACAGAGAGACTGGGGCCCTGATTAGCAGGAACCCAGCCAGACTATAGCAAGAAACCAGTGTATACATCAGAAAAAAAGTGGGGGCAACATAAGTGCAGATCCTACTCTCCTACACCAGCTGTTGATGGTAGTGAGCTGTGCAACCCAATAATACTTCTGAATATCAGGCAGGGATATCCCACCATCATACCACCCCCTGGTGAATTTTCGTTTTGCAGTCCTTGTTGGTCCCCCATCCCAGAGCAGTGATCTAATTTCCCTGTCAATGGCTTTGAAGTATGAGTCTTGCACCGGCTAAGCAGTGTTTTGTAGATCATAGAGGAAGTGGGGTAGGGACATCATTTTAAAGAGGGTGGCCTTGCCGAGAAGTGACAGGGGTACAGACCTCCAGTGCTGAATGTCTCGCCTCAGCCTAGTGGCAGTGAGAGATTTTTACTGAAGAACAGGTCGGGATCGGAAGTTATGTATATACCCAGGTAGCAAAACCAATCTGTAGCTATGGTAGGCTCAAAAGGGGCAGTCATGGCACCCAGCTCTTCAAAAGATGAATTAGAGACTTTTTCCAGTTAATAGTGTAACTGGAGTAGATGTCAAAGTCGGTTATGATCTGCATCAATCTATCTAGTGTATTGACAGGGTCTCTTACATAGAGCAGAATGTCATCAGCGTACAATGAGATTTTGTCTTCCCATTGATCATTTAGCTTCAGACCACAGACCAAGGGCTCCTTCCTGACCCAGGCCATCAGTGGCTCAAATATCTGGGTGAAAATCAGTGGTGACAAGGGACAATCCTGGCAGGTGCCTCACCGAAATTCAAACACGCGTGATCGCCTTCCGTTTACTTTCACCTGCACAACCGGATCTGTGTATAGTAGTCTCACCCATTTGGTGAAGCGCGGGTCGATGCCCAGCATGGCTAAGACCTCGAACATTTAGGCCATTCTGGCATTTAACAAGAGCACTAAGGCGTTTTCTTGAAGATTGCTCGCTTGACACAACACATCATGAAGGCGTCTGAGATTTAGAGTGGAACTTCAACAAGGCATAAAACCTGATTGATCTGGGTGAATTAAGGTGGTTATACCTTGAGTATTCGAGAGTCCAACACCTTGGCCAGAATCTTAACTTCAGCATTTAGGAGTGATATTGGCCGGAAGGAGGCACAGTCCTCAAGTGGTTTCCCTTCTTTATGAATGGAGTGTGGAAATATTGGGTAAGTGGGAGTACTTTACTAAAGATTGTGCCAGGCATATCCAGCAGTATTATACCATGGGTTGCAAACCTAGCCCACAAAAATATTTTCTGAAAGGACAAGGCACGTTCGAACAGGAAAGATATTGCTATTTTAAGATTTGAAAAGAAATAGACAGGTGTTCATTATGAGACAGAGAGTTTTGCTACCCAAATATTAACAGAATTTCATAAGGGTTCTTACATTAAGAATCTGCACCGCTAGAGTACGAATGTGCATTTCTGAAAATGCTTTTAGAAATCTTTGTCAGGCCTTTTCCCCTGTTCCCCAATCTTGTAGTTGCAGATCCAACAACATCAAATATGAGCAGTGAAGTAACAAAAGCCCCCACAGCCCCACCAGTGCGTGGGAGCCCCGAGCTCTAGGGGCCCTCTTCAGCACTGGCAGGTCCCTACCCTGTGCGCTTCAGACTTGGCCTGGAGTGTGGGAGGCCCCCTGCTTTTACTTTGCAGGGGGCCCCCTCAAGTTTCAATATGCCGCTGGATTTGAGAATGGAGGTTTTCCCTCCGAAGCAGGACACTGAGGACTCCATCTTTGACAGGAAAGTGCTCTTCCACCCATCTAGACTCTAGGATTTGCTTAGGCTGAGCAGTCAAGCCCTAGCTAAAATAGGTCACACTAAGGTTGAGGCTAGTCACAAGTAGCTAACTTATTACAGATGTTTGCAGTAAAGATAGAATGTCTGATCAGATTTATATCTATACCTATTTTACGCCTAGTAAGTGTCCACCCTGACCTACATCATCCCGTTGGAAGAACTCCCTCATTCTTAGGGTTGAGCCCACCTGTTTATGTCACACAGTTGAGGTCCAATGGTGAAGACCGCCACTCCCCCATCCAGGGCTTTTCAATGGCTCAGTGACCTAAGGGGGAAGGACACATTTTACAAGCGACCAAGTTAGATTTTGGGGCTGCATTTTCCTACTTGATGTTCCTTGTCATCCTTGAGTTTCTCACTTCGAGAGCATTAGGGTAGTATTGATAAGGAAGTTTTCCACCGTCTTATTCTGAAGGATTTGAAAGCACTTTCCAGTTTATGGGTATCATGAATAGATGAAATCTTCAGATAAATTTGTCTATGTATTAGTGAATGAAGATCACAGCTCAGATGCAATATGATATAAGAGGAATAATGGATTTCAGAAGGAAGCTGCAAACGATCCACCTCAGGTGTGAGGAAGATGGCCCTATTCTAACAAATGGTGGTCAGTTAGAGATGAGGTGAGTCAGCTGAGAAGATCATTTCAGAACATGAAGGAATCACTCATGATTGTATTGAAGACCACTGAGAGATTGATATGGTGAGGAAAGAACTGTCCCCCTTGTCCGATGAGCAGCGTTTATCATAAAGTGTAATCGAGATCAGTTGGTATGATGCTAATAATTTCAATGAACAGAAGAAGCTATTTTTACTCCCTTTGCTGAGCCATAGGAAGCTGAGACATAATAGTTTTCAAGTTTATTTTACCCTATTTTTAAGGCTTCTCTGTCAAAATGCCTTCTCTGAAAGAAAGATTTAAGAATAAGCACTAGGCCTAAAAAAATAAATTTTCTTGGCCTCCCACTCAGATTACATAATCTAGCATGTAATGTTTTGTTTCTACATGGAACCATATCTGATAGGAGTCCATTTGGTGCTTAGGGTAATATTTGTCACAAAACAGAGTCTGTCAAGAATGGTTCCTCTGAGAGAATCCGTTATAAGACACTTGCTTATGTTTGTGTTTGTAATGATTGTTCTATATCTCTTCCGATTGAAAACGTTTATGTCTTGTCTCTCAGCACCTGGGAGACATCATGAAATAAACACACTGCTCTGCATTGACCATTGACATACGTCTTTGTGATAGAAGCAGAAGAAAAGAATATTTTTCTGGAAAATTAAAAAAATCTAAAGGCCGTTTTCTGTAAGGTTCACTAGGCAGGCACTAAGAAAAAAGAGTTGTTTTCCCACCTTGCTCAGCTGCAAAGAGCAGGATGAGCCACGTTTACAGGAAGGGGGTGTTATTGATTCCTTCCACCCCTGTTATCGAGCAAATGGTGAAATGCACACAACAGACTGAAGAAAATCTGGACTTTTCTAGTCTATGTCTAAACTGTGCTTATGGGGAACACTGGAGTCTCTCTGAAACCTGACTGACAGGAGCTGACCTCATGGCTCTAATGCAACAATCAGCTTAGAGCTCCAAATAATACTCCTAGCCAAGTGGAGACACTTTCCAATTGATGAAAGCAGAGTACCAGGTAGAAATGACCCTCTGCTTGGGCAATATAATTGCTATAATAAGAGTCATATCATGCTATTTCTCTATCAAAATCAGTTAAATATTTCTGCCCAACTGTGTTCTACAAGAAACCCACAAAAGGTGATGGAAGGCTGCTTGCAATGTCACTGGCAATAGTTCAGAGTAGCACTCCAATCCATCGTTCTTTTGCTCACCATGCCACCCCATTTGGGACTCAGCCATATGCAAATCAGTCTTGACCCTTCTCCTCATGGGAACAGTTCAGCCTGAACTGCCAAGCTGGGTCCTTCCTGGACTTGAAACAAGCATGCTGGGACCGGATTCAGGGTATTACCCCTCATCAGCCAGGCTTGCTTGAACCCAGTGGTACAGTGAGCAAGGGACCCACATCTGGGTATACCATCCCACTTAGGGTGAAAAGTGCTACGCCACCAAATGATGGACAGAATGCTGAATAAATCACACATTCACCCCCAGTCAAGAAATGTGGGTTAAATCCATCGTTCTTTTGCTTACCATGCCACCACCAGTTTAGAACCAGTCATATGTAAATCAGTCTTGACGCTGCTCCTCATGGGAAAAGTCCAGTCCAAACTGCCAAGCCAAGTCCTCCCTGAACTGGAACACAAGTAACCCAGTACCAGTTTCGTCCTTCGACTGTGCTCTACCTCAAAGTGTCGGATTGGTGCGATTTTATTAAAATAGATCTCTTTCCATTTTTCTGAATGTTTAGTATGTTGAACGCCGATAGTTTAGGAAACACACCCATTTACAGCATCGTCACACTCAAGAAGACTAGTGGAATTATTTTTGGTCCATCACCCATGGAAACGTTTCTATTGAAGAAAATACAGTTATAGTGAATTGCAAAATATCCTGTAACACTCATGGAAGGAAGAAAGAAATACATTATCTGTGATGTTTCCAAGTTAGCCAATGAAGAGGAATCTGCGACCTCACAATAGACTCAACAGATGTGTAGGAAATGTAGGTATATGATTTTTTCATCTTTCTCTAAATCCTGAATATGATATCTATCAGCAGCAGGAAAAGCACCATGTCCATTATATTCTTATAGGCACTTGTATTACTTTACAGCCTTTTCATAAGTTAAGCCATATGAAAAACAAAATATGTTTGCCATTGCTAGATTCTAGATATTAAAACAAATACCGTGCTTGGTATTCCTAAAATTATTTGTCTGAATGTGAGGAAATGTTCATCTAATGTGTGTGTTTGGAGCAAGTGAAACCGTTAATTTGAGCGCCTGAATAAAAATTAGCACACTCAAACCCTCTCTAGGCCATTAGTATGCTGAAAGTCTGGTAATCATGTCTACCTTTCTAAAGAAGCATTGTCAAAGCCAATAGGTTTGTCAAACTTATAAGCAAAATTGATTTCTGTGTGAGTTCACCTCAATGATTTTGTGGCTGGGTGAGTTAGTAAAAGGCATGATGTATTATTTACTGGATGGATGACGGAAGGTCTGCATGAATGGATGAATAAGCGGCTGACGGTGCATGGAAAAGTGTGTTGTAGAAGATTTGTTGAACAAGTGAGTACATTAATGGAGGCCTGGGTGATTTGGCAAGTGGATGAATGATATACTGAACAGGTGAATAGATAAATGCAGACAGATAACACCAATCATGTAGTGTGAGTGGATGAGAAGCCAGCTAGTAATAGTGTTGTAAAACACCAACAACTTCCAATATTATGTAAGCTCAAGCATTACACAAGGGGCAGGCAAATGTCCTCAATATTTGTCAAGAATTACCATCATCATGCTAGTACAAGCATTATATTGCAGTAGGCATCTTCCTGCCAAGAGGATAACCATTTGTCAAGGATTACCATCACGAGGCAAGGTCAAACTTGTCTGATCACTCAGTAATACTTAATGCATGTTCAGACCTGCACCATCTCTCATTTATCCGAACTGCTCATTTGGATATGTTCTATTACTCAAAAATCATCAGTGCATGTTAAAAATTTTCTCCATCACTCAGTAGTCCTTAGTGCTTGTTCAGAGTTACTCCAACGCGAGCAGTGGTTTAAATTTTTACTGTTGAATATCAGGCCAGATCCAACTTGGAGGGATGGGCACATTTGCACATCACTGATTATTCCATGTGTATTCATGTTTGCACCTTCACTAATTAATCACTGTGAATTGAGATTTCCAACATCACTCAAAAATCTTTTGCCTATCCCATATTTGCACCATCACTCCGCCACATTCCATGTGAAACATCAACAAACATGCCACATCTTTTAATGTGGAAGAAGGCCCATTTCATATGTAAATGACACAGGGGTCTATTAAAAAATAGCACATTCTGGGAGTTGTACTACTTTTAGTAACATTATTAAACTGGAGTAGTGTAGTCACAAATAAAAGATGAGAACATGTTGTCTGCCTGTATTTGAATTAGAAAGAAGTAATACTTGTTAGGTATGTATTGGGACGTGTATGTCACTGTGGTTTTTAACTGATATGACCGCTTTGCATATGCTTTGATGGTGAGATATGGTTCTTATGGCATGGTGGCATGGTGTTGGATGCATGCAAGGAGTTCACTATAGGATCTGGCCTGCGGCCAGGCCCTGCTGTCATCCTCTCACTGCACACGACTGAAGGCTGTGTGAGGCGGAGGTTGAATTAACGTTTGGCAATTAAATATTACTTTACGTTAAAAAAACATAGAAATTCACTGAATAAATCAAAGTTACAGGGACATTATAGATAGGAAATAACATTTTAAAAAGCCTTAGAAATTCACAAAAAGAAGGTTGCGAGAACGTTAAAGTAGACAAAAACATAGAAATTCAGCAGTTATAGTTAGAGTTATCTTAAGTAACTATAGCTCGTGCACAAAGGTAACTAGAACTCACGCCCTCCCCATGCACTGCTAATTCCCCACATATTACATCACTCATGACATCTTCTATGGCATCATTGATAATATCAGTGCAACATTTGCTGTAAGATTATTAATGAGAAAACTCTGCATGGCGAGCATGAGTTAAAAAAAACCCTTAGTGCATGTGGTCTCCAAATCTAGGTGCTGTGGCCAACACCCTAAGGCATACTACTGAAGGCTGTTTGCAGCATGGAGGTTGGCTGCATGCGAGGAGTTGACTGCAGTATCTGGCCTGCGGCCAGGCCCTGCTGCCATCCTCCCACTGCACACGGCTGAAGGCTGTGCGCAGGGGAGGTTGGATTAATGTTTTTACAATTTAATATTACTTTACGTTAAAAAAACATAGAAATTCACTGAAAAACGAAGGTTACAGGGACATTATAGTTAGGAAATAAAATTAAAAAAACCTTAGAAATTCACAAAAAAAGGTTGCAGGAACGTTAAAGTTAGGTTCAGATTTTACATTAAAAAACATAGAAATTCTGCAGTTATAGCTAGAGTTATCTTAAGTAACTATAACTCATGCCCTAATGTAACTAGAACTCACGCCCGCCCCATGCACTGCTAATTCTCCACATATTACATCACTCATGACATCTTCTATGCCATCATTGCTAATATCAGTGCAACATTTGCTGTAAGATTATAAATGAGAAAACTGTGCATGGCGGGGCAAGAGCTAAATAAAAAATACCTTGGTGCATGGGGTCCCAAGGGCCAGGTGCTATGGCCAACCCCCTACAGCACACAGCTGAAGGCTGTCTGCAGGTTAGGGGTTGGCTGCATGTAGGATTTAGCCGCAGGGCCTGGCCAAAGGCTAGGCCCTTCAGTCATCTCCCGCCGTGCACGTGATGGGGTTGCATTTACGTATGGTAATTAAGGATTACTTTTAATTTTTTTTAAACTGGAAATTCACTGAAAAAAACAGAGGTCAAAGTTACATTTTAGGTGTGATAAAAAAATGTGTTTATATATACTTTTTTAAACCTTAGAAGTTCAATTAAAAAAATAAAGGTTAAAATAACATTACAGTTAGGTGAATATGTCATAACAACGTTAACGTTTTGAACTAAAAAAAAAAACCAAATCACCAGTTATAGTTAACACAGCTAACTATAGCTTGCACCTCCGCCATGCACTGCTCATGACTTCACATCTTACATCACTCATTACATGGTATATTACATCATTTATGATATTGCTGATGACATCTCAAATAACATAATTGATGTCACCACTAGTGACATGATCCAGTGAATGTGTTCAATCAATCAGAGAATGCAGCTAGCTTTGTGATGATCCCTTCATTCTAAGGTCTTGAGTCCTTTCCTCAATTGCTGGAGCGATGACGTGGACTTGGGGTGCAGGGGAAGGTTGTTCCAAGCTTTGGTTGCCAGGTGTGAGAAGGAGCATCCTCCGCTGTTTCTTTGGCAGATCTGGGGGGTATCTGTCAGGAAGAACGAGTCAGGACATAGGTTGGTTGGTGGAAGGTCAAGTGCTTGTTGATGTAAGTTGGTCCTTTGTTGTGGAGGGCTTTGGATGGGTGGGTCAACATCTTGAACTGGCATCTCTTCTGGATTAGCTTCTTATAGTGGGGGTTCGTCTCGGAGGTATAGGATGAGTATGCTGTTTTGTATTGTCTGTAATCTCTTCAGGAGGCGGGTGGTGATTCCTACGTAAAGGGCGTTCCCATTGTCCAGCCTGCTGGTGACGAGGGCCTGCGTGGCGGTCCTTCTGGTGTTGACTGGGATACAAGAAAAGATCTTGCAAAGCATGCATAAGGTATGGAAGCAGGCGGATGAGACTGCATTTACCTATTTACCTATTTCTTTATGTAAAGCTTGCTGTCCAAGATGATGTTGAGGCTGTCATGGTCTGTCGGGTGAGGGACTGGCAGAGTTCAGCAGGCCACCATGCATGATTACATGGAGAGGTGTTGTTCCCGAAGTTGTGGACTTCTGTCTTGTCCATGTTGAGTTGAGACAATTGTCCTCATCCAGTAAGCGATGTTCATCATACATTTGTGGAACTTATCTCTGGTGGTGGAGGGGTCTTCTGATAGTGAGATGGTGAGCTGGGTGTCGTTGACATAGGAGTTGATGCTGAGACCGTACGATCTGTAGGTGCTAGCCAGGGGGGTCATGTATGTGTTGAAGAGGGTAGCGCTGAGGGGTGATCTTTGGGGAATGTCACAGATAATCTTCCTGGGTTCCTAAGTGAACGGTGGGGGACTGATTCTCTGGGTTCTTCCAGTGAGGTAAGTGGCAACCCATTTGAGAGTGTCTTCCTGGATTCCAAAGTGATAGAATCTTGGGGAGAGGGTCGTGCACTGATCCCCTCCCTGGACCAATTTTGGCCCCGGGGACCTCATCTCTTAGGGCTTGGTGTTATTTTGAAGGGTGAGATCAGGCATGGCCCCACTCCCCAGGCTGATTCTGCACCAATTACCCCATCCCCTAGGGCCTGGCAACATTTTGAGGGAGAGACTGTGAACGGCCCTCCTCCCGAGCCAGTTTTGGACCCAGAGTCCCCATCCCCCAGGGCCTGGCATTATTTTGAGGGGCAGAGTGGCATTCATGGCCCCACTCCCCAGGCTGATTCGGCCCCAGGGACTCCATCCTCTAGGGCCCAGAAACATTTTGAGGGGAAGGGGTGCACGGGCCCCCCTACTTTGGTCAGATTCTGCCTCAGGATCCCATCCCCCAGGGCCCAGCAGCATTATCAAGGGGGAGCGGTGTGCACATGGCCCCCTTCCTAGGCCAATTTCGTTTCTGGGGACCCCATGCCATGGAGCCTGGCACAATAAAATGTGGGTGCTATGGTGCCCACACAGGGAACCCACCATGCTGTTGTTTGGGGCTGCAGCGGGAAACCCGAGGCCCACGCGGCCCCATGTAGCTCCCTGCATACAGCTGGAGTTGGCATTGCTCGCACATGCAGGGAGTGGCTAAAAATGCTTCTCCCTGCAGGCAGGAACAATCTTTTGATATTTTTCCCTGCCTGCAACACTGCTGGCAAGGCAACAGATCTACATTCTGCTCCCAGCAGGCAGGAGCAGTTTTGAAGCTCCCAAAAGCCGGAAGCGGACTTTGTGTTTACTCCCACCTGGCCAGAGATTTGAAAATGCTCCTGCCATGTGAGAGCAAAAACAGGTGTCCCTTCCCACGCTGCTGTGGGGAGGAAAAATCACTATGACATGGGGGTGTGCTCCCTGGGACATAGCCTGTGACCCGGCACTGGAGGGTGGGGTCCCCGGGGACATTAATGGCTCAATGTTGGGAGCCTTGCGACTCCCCTCTTTAAAAGTGATCATCCCTGGGGCTGGGCTACCCAGGCCCATTTGTGATTCGGAGAGAGGTGCCTCATGGCCCCCTTCCAATTTTGGGAAATTTTGGCAACAGGGGCTTTGGAGGCACGGGGAGGGGCGTTGTGTGGCCCCCTCCCCGCACAAGCTAATTTGAGCCCTGGGATGGGGTCTGTAGGCCTCCCTTCCCTTTATAAAAACAGCCATAGGGGTGGGCTCCACGGAGCAAAAATCAATGCATAAGGCCCAGCTGCGATTATGTTTTTCTCTTTTCTATTTTTCAATCTGATGAGAGTCTTGCAGGATCACAGAATTTTTTGCTGTTTCTTTTTATTTTACCCACAGGGGTCCCCTCTGGGTCTCACCCATGGGGCCTAGGGGGCCAGGGTATCCCTACCCTGCCCTTTATGGTATTTTTTATTTTTAAGTTCAGGGCAAGGGAATAAGTCCCTGAGTCCAGTAATAGCTGGCAATAATAGTGTTCTCATGTAGAGTGACTCCCACTGGAGCGAGATGACCCATACCTCCCTGGGTCAATCAGAACACTCTATTTTTAAATTGGTGCTCCCATGAGAGTCTCTCTAGAGTATTGTGAACCCAACTGCCAAAGTATATATTTATCTTTCACCATAAATATCTCAAAAACTACTGAACTGATTTACACATACTCACAAAAAGCACAAGCTACGAACCAAGATCTAGCTTCCTGCTGAATTTGGTGTAATTCTGTTCAGCAGTTTTTTCTGTAGCTTTATCTAAAGAAGACTATGGAAAATGCATAGGGATTTTGCATTTTGGGAGCCCCCGTTTTTTGCGGCCCCCAGCTGATGGATCACCCCAAAACTTTCCAGGAAGGAGCTGAGGTGGATAAACTTCGCTTTTGGTTAGTTTTGGGAAGATACCTAAAAATGGACCAACTCAAAAAATGCCCTATCTAGTGGCCTGTAGTACGAATGTGTCTGTGTATACCAATGTGCAAGATTTGTACTGATGAGGCGTGCCTCAGATACGCTGTTTTTCACTCTGAATTGACACCTGCATGTTATCAGCTGTGCATGTTGTACTATGCCCATAGTGACCTATGCGCACGCTCTTGATTTTACATGCACATGGTTTGCTGTGTTTTTGCAAACAGACCAGCCAACGACTTATCCCAGCTGCACTGTTACTGCACTGATAATTTCTGGAGATGTCATTGCTCATTATGATAGCAATCATGAAATGCTGTGCGGATTTTATGCATGACAATTAATGTTTCCTATTGATTTAGTTCTATGTCTATGATGACGTACTTTACACATATGACTATGAAATGATAAAGCAAAATGGCGTGAATTATGTTGACAATGGCAACTAGGTTGCAGAAACGTGTCCATGATTTTTTTTTGCTGAAGCTGAGCATTAAATTGAACCTATTCACTCTTTCTGAGTGCCGGCCTTCCTTTGTGCAAGGAAAAGGAGTTTTCTTGGACACACACATATATGTATACATGTATATATTGCCTACTGGCTGTAGCCAATAGATAGTTATAGTTGGGACCTAATTTCCATAGGAAAAGTTTTTTGACTTGCCTATATCTTCGGTGCGTTTGGGTAATCTTCATGAAATGTTCATGTGTATGGAAAGTTTCGTGGTGATCAGTTAAGCGGGGGCCGAGAGAAGGTGGTGGGTAAAAAAAAGTGCATTTCCCATGTTAATTCCCCATGACATTTTAGGCACGAACTGCTGAATGTAATAACACCACATTTGGGAGAAAGGTAACTGTTGGTCCGGAAAGCAACCTTTTTGTGAATTGGTGTAAACCCCTTCAGTAGTTTTCGAGTTATCAAGAGAAAATCAAATTAGCATATTTAGGGACATGGATGCTCCGCGACTCCTTCGCAATGCAAATGCGCTCACCATCAGCGATGTCTTTGATTGGCTGGCTGCAACCTGAGTAGAAAGTTGCAGCCACCCTGTTAGACATCGGGAAATGGTCACTGGCAGTGGAAACAAGATAAAATGTAGTAGAAGGAGAAAGGGTAGAGGTACCCTGACCCACTGGAGGCAATATAGGAGTCAGTGAGGGACTCTGTGTGGACTAATAAGTACCAGTGGAAGTTTTTTTCCACATGCTTGGAGTCACGACTCGGTCGCGAGGCCCAGCACGGCACCCCTGTATAACGGCGTGGTGGAGTTGTGAGCCTTGCAGAAACAATATGTATAACTTCACACACTCACTCACACACTAAGGCACACACTGATAGACCCATTGAGATACTTATACACTCATTGAGAGACCCACTTAGGCACTTATGCAGCCACCCAAACACTTACTCAACCACTGAGAAACCCACTTTCATACTTTTGTGCCCACTCACAAAACCACTCAGACACTCATGCACCTCCTCACAGACCGACTCAAAGACTAATGCAGCAACTCACAGACCCAGTCAGACACTCCTGCACCCAGTCACATACCCTCTCAGAGACTGATGCACACATTTATAGACCCACTCACACACTAATGCACCCACCCACAGACCCATTCAGACACTAATGCACCCAGACACAGACTCACTCAGAAGTTCATGTGCCTATTCACAAACCCCCTAAGACAGTCACTGACTCAGTTGCAGACCCACTCAGACACTCATGCACCCACTCAGACTCACTGAGACACTCATGCACCCACTTACAGTTCCACTCACTGACGCACCCAGTGACAGACCAACTCAGACAGTCACATACCCACTCACATACTCACTCAGACACTCATGCTCCTAGTCACAGACCCACTCAGACAGCTATGCACCTACTCACAGCCCCAATCAGACACTCACAAAACCACTCAGGCACTCATGCACCCAGTCATAGATCTACTCAGAGACTCATGCACCCACTCACAGACCCTTTCAGAGACTAATTTACCAACTTACAGATCCACTCAGACACTCACACACCTACTCACAGACCCAGTCAGACACTCAAACTGCTGAATACAATAATACCAAATTCGGTCCAGAAAGTGACCTTCTTGTGAATTGGTGTACATCCCTTCAGCAGTTGTTGAGATATTAAGAGAAAAACACATTTGTATATCTAGGGATGCACAGGCTCTTCGACTCCTTTGTGGCACAAATCCGTGCACCATCAGCAATGTCCTGAGTGGCGGACCACAACCCGAGTAGAAATTTGCGGTCACCATGGTAGATATCAGGAAACGGTACCTGGCTAACTCGGCCCGACAAGACGAAATACACTGGTTCCAGCAATCTACACCAGGCAGAAGGTACATTTCCCGAGACACACCTACACTAACTCCCACAAACTCTGAAGTGAGCCAGACTTTAAATCTTGAAAATACAGCGGGGGAAGGGGCAGTGCAGGTTCCAGTGGGGTCTGGTGGAAAGGGGGTGTATATCGTCAACAGAACGAAGATGATCTACCCACAGCTGGGGGTTACGAGTCAGGCCAGCTGCCTGGTCCTACTGTTAAGGCAGATGTTCTAAGTGGAGAACCTGTTGTCAGCCAGGGGCTTGAAACAAAAGGTGGAGATAATTCTTTCTCCCTGTTGGATATTTCAGACTGGTCTGACTCAGATAATCAGGGCCATGTGTTGGACTCTAGCAAGGCAAGATGAACATCTGGTTGATGCTGCCACGGTAAAGAAGGGGAGGAATCCTTGTGATAGAGGTAGCAAAAATTAAACAAAAACCTGAGGTCTTCTCTGGGATTTCTCCCCTGCATTAGAAGGAAACAAGGCAGCAGCCGGTAATACTGCATGTGCAGCTGAGCCCATCTCTCTGGAGTCTATATACCAAAGTATCATGGCCCACAGAGAAGAGACACACATTGAAAGTTGCAGAGTCCAGACAGCCTGTAGGAAGATGCAGGGAACCATTTGCAATATCTCTAAGACCTGTTCTGAGTTTATGGAAAGAATGAATGAGGTGGATGGAAGGGTGGCCACGCAGGAAAATGAAGCCTCAACAAATAGAGAAATGACAGCACTGGAAAATCAAATGTCAGACACCCGGTGAAAGCTGGAGAATTTTGAAAATAGAACAAGATGGAATAACCTGAGGGTCTTGGGCATTCCAGAGGGGGCTGAGGGGGGGGGGGGCGATAACTTAAAATTTACTGTTGATCTTCTTAAAGGGGCTCTCCCTGAGTTGGAGAATTGAGACTGGGCTTAAGAAATTCAGCATGCACACAGGTTCCCATTTAAGCAGAAGAAAACGTCACTGTAAGCAGGGAGTAAACCGTGTGTTATTTTGAACGACATAGGTAATTTTCTCCTTCATCAAGCAATTTATGATCTAGCCAGGCCAGACCAGCAGCGCTCTTTTAATGGGAATACTTTCTTTGTTAGACCTGATTACTTTCATTCCACAGTAGTGGTGCAGATTAGAGCTTCCGAATCCCCTCTACTTCCACGGACGGAGTGATCTCACAGTCACACACGCACACACACATCACACGCTGGTGGGGCCCATTACACCAACATTCATCCTACCACTCTTATCCGTGCCAGTGTATAAGGGGAAACACTTTCCGATACCTATCCAATCTGCATGTACTTTGAGGTCAATGGCATCTACTAGTTGCTTATAAATCTGGAGAAAAGTGCAACAATGTTGAACTTTCAGCATTCCACAGACTCCACCCTCTTTTGCCAAAAGAATGTCAAGGGCAAGTCGATTTTGCATCGCCATAGCATGCAAAGCAACCATTTCTGTATTAACCAAAAGAAAGCCTCCAGCGGTGCTTGTTGACAAGCGATCCACCACTGTTGACAGCTTCCGAATGCCAAATGCATTCAAAGAAATTCCCACTGCTGGAATTAAAGCTCCAAAAATATCTCCTACAATTTCTGTCCATGTTTCTCTTCTATAGCGTGTTAATGTATTAGTATGTTCAGCATCATCTACTCTATCCATGTGGAAAATCTTTGGAAAGACCAGGCCAACATAACATGTACCAAACCAATGGTCAGGCAAACGGTAATAAGCCTTGTTCCCACAAATATAATACACTCCCGGGAAAACTGGATCTTCTCCTCCTCTAAATCCCCATCCGGTTGCAATAAAGTATGTATCATGGCACTCACTAGTCCCTATGAAATAATAATCATACTGGGATCTCTTCCTGGTAATGCACAGTTTGCCTTTCTGTGGGGCATCTATAGCCATAGTTGGACTGGCTCCATTTTTCAACTCCTTTTCTTTCTCAATATCCCACATTGTGTCACTCATTTTATGTCCTTCTGCTTTCTTGTGCATGTTCAACCTTCTTCTCTCAACCATGTCTAGAAAATGTTTCTCTTCTCCCTTCAAACTGCAAGTTAAATTGTTTCTAAAAACATATTCTAAGGTTAATTCTTTGGTTTCTAAAAAAATCTCACCTAAAGTGTTAGCTTCTTTTGCTGGATTCAGTGCTTTATTCATAGGCAGTTGCCCAAGAATATTATCTACATTAGACATATTATAATCTAATTTCCCCAACTGGTAAAATGTACTAATCAGCACACTACAGGAAATTCCATACGTAGCCGGAAGATGATGATAAGTCACTCCTTCCGAAACAGAGGCAGGTAATTGCATGCAAACGTAGCAATCCCTTACTTCCATTGTCTTACGTACTCATACAACAATTTAGAAAAAACATTGCTAGAAATATCATTAATTGACCTATCCTTATGTATATGTACATTGCTAGTTCTAGTTGGTACTATTTTCTGTTAACTTTTCCCTATATTAGTTCTGTTCTCAGTATGACCTTCTAAAGTGTCTATAGTGACTCTAAATGAAATCAATAGAGCAAGCACGCTCCAGAGCAGCATTAATAAACCTGTACAGCAGCAGCACATCTTGCACCATCTTTTCAGAAAGGTACATCTACTTTTATTATTCTCAGTGTTAGCCATTTTGTTAATTTGACCGTGTCTTTTGACTTAGCCTCTTCTACTCCTCTACTGAACTTAAGGGCAGCAAGTACCCACCAGATTTTTACAATCTACTAATTTTTATATCGCTTCTTTTTTCTTCTCCAAGTGACTTTCCTTGGATTTTTACTCAATTTGGATTTTCATCACTTTTCACTGTCTCTTCATCATCATCAAACTGTATCAGGTCCTGAACATCCGTTTCTTCTCCAATGTCGGACAAGATAATTCTCAGGATTCCCACAGCTTCTTCTTCAGCAACTTCTTTTAGTAAAGCCTCCTCTGGACTTCCTTGACTGTCTGCCTCTTCTCCTTGTTCAGGCAGTGCCACATACGTCCATTCCGGTGACTTGTACCTCTGGTTTGGTTTTCTTATTCTTTTAGTTCTCTCAGGTATCTTTGTTTCTTCTTCTTTAGTTGGATTTTGACTTGACACTTCGTTCACTTGTTCAGCTTTCGAAGAGTTAACTCGTGTCAGTCTATACCTCAGTCTCTTTATTTTATTCGGCCAAAGATCTCCTTTAGCATTTCTCTTTTGTTTTCCTTCTTTATTGTTTCTTTCTCCAAGCCAAGTTCTCTTTCTCAGAACTCGTCCTCCATGTATCTCATTGTCACTTTCATCAGACTCGGTTTCAGTTGCCTCTTGTTCATCCACAGCTTTCTTTTCTCCAACAACTTCCTTTTCTCCAACAGTCTCTTTTTCCACCAATTGAGATTTCCCTACTTCTGTCCCTCCTCGGGCCTCCGACACGCAATCTTCTTGCTGTCTACTTGTCCCTTCACCTAGCTTGTTGCTGATGTTCCCTACACCTCCTCGGGGTTTTTACGCAATCTGTCCCTCTCTGTCTTTGTCTGTCCCTTCTTTTTCTATATTTATCTCAGGCTGAACTTGTCCAATTTCCTCATTTGATTCAGGTATCACTTCTGTTGGAATGTTCTTTTCTTTCCTTTCTTTCTTTTTGTGTTGGTCACTGTTAATTGGAACCTCAGGTACTTCTTCAGAATCTGAACTTGCCTCTGCGGTTTGCACTGTTCTTTTAAGAACCTCTTCTGGTGGGATGAAATTTTCCCTTGACTCACTTTCCCCACTTTCAGGATTCTTTTTCCTTCTTACTGTCTCGCTGTCTGCATCATCACTGGAATCTGATTCTTCAAAGTATTCTTTTCCAGTACCATCTCTTGGATTTGGGACTCTCAGTGTGTGACTTGCATGTATCCAATTTTTCACTCCAGCACACTTCACAGCAGTCGCTGTGGTCAATATGACTTGTCTTGGCCTTCCCCACCTTGGAACCAGGCAATTCCTTCTTCTGTGGACTTTTATCCTTACCCAGTCCCCTGGGCTCAGATCATGGGCTGGTTTCTTTTCAAGTGTGGTGGCGTCTTCTCCAACCTGGTGAAACACAGAATGAACTGCGTCAGCCAGGCCCTTACAGTAATCCAAAATCATGTCATCAGTTATAGTCATCAACTTGTTGACTGGTACAAATGCATGTCTCATAGCACGTCCCATGATAATTTCATGTGGACTCAAACCTGTAGTTCTGTCTGGAGTAGACCTAATGGTCATCAGGACTAGAGGCAAGACATCGGGCCATTTCATTCCTGTGGCTAGGCACATTTTGCCAATTCTATTTTTGATGGTACCATTCATTTGTTCAACCACACCAGAAGCCTCTGGTCGGTAAGCACAATGTAGCTTCTGCTGTACACTCAATGCTTCACAGATTAGACCCATGATTTCATTATAAAAATGTCCTCCTCTGTCTGATTCAATGGTTACTGGGAACCCGTACCTTGGGATAAACTCTCTCAACAGTAATTTGGCCACTGTTATCCCATCATTTCTTCTTGTTGGATATGCCTCCACCCACCTGGAGAACAAACAGACCACCACCAGGACATACCTCAATCTGTTGACTGGGGGCATTTCAATGAAGTCTATCTGCATTCTTGTGAAGGGTCCTCCCTCTCTGCCTATTGTTCCTAGGCTCACCACTGTTTTCTTTCCAGGATTGAATTGCTGACATATCAGACATCTCTGACAGAGACTTTCTGCTATCAGCCTGAACTTTGGACTGTACCAGGTTTGCTTAAAGGCTCTTATCATAGCATCCCTCCCCAGGTGTCCTTGGCCATGATACATCCATGCCATTGTTGATAGCATGCTATATGGCATGACTGGTCTTCCATCTCTATAGACCCACACATGATCCTTTTCTCTAGGTGCACAACCTGCTTTCACCCAATCTTTCATTTCCTCGTCTCCTGCCTCATCCTGCAATTGTTTCACCTCCTCCCATGTTCCCACCTCATTAGTAAACATCAAGGAACAAGAAGATATTTCTCTCTCTTTACTCCGGTTAATGGAATGATTGTTTCTTGCACAGTATTGTGCTATGTCATTGGCGAATTTATTTCCCACAGTAACAAAATCATCACCTTGACCATGAGCAGCACATTTTACAACTGCTAGTTCTTTAGGCAGCTGTATCGCCTCTAGCAATTTTCCAACTACTTCAGCATTCTTTATGGGAGTTCCACTTGAGGTCAGGAAACCTCTTTGTAGCCATAGCTGGGCAAAATCATGGACAACTCCGAAGCCATACTGGCTGTCAGTCATCACAGTCACTCTCACACTCCTTCCAATTTTGCAGGCTTTTGTCAGTGCCACCAACTCTGCCACCTGAGCGGATTTATCTCCTTTCAAAGGTGATGCTTCCACAACTCCTGAAACTGTACACACAGCATAAGCTGCACTCAGTGTTCCTTCATCCTTTCTCAAGCAAGATCCATCCACAAACAACACATGATCACTTTCAGGCAGTGGCAGATCCCTTATGTCTGGCCTTGGTTTTGTACAGTAATCAAGCACATCCAGGCAGTCATGATCAACTTCATTTCTTATTCCCACACATTCAGCATCAGGTAACAGTGTCGCTGGATTCACATTCACACATCTCTCCAAGCTCACATTGGTTGCACCAAGAATGACTTTCTCATATTTAGTCAGCCGACTATGAGACATGAACTGTGTCCGGCTCCTTGTTAAAAGGATTGCCACATCATGAGGTACGAATACCCGTACAGGATATCCCATTATGATTCCCTCACTTTGTTCCAGACTTTTACAGGTAGCAGCTACTGCTTTTAGGCAACCTGGTAAACCCACAGCTACTGGGTCAAGTGTTGATGAGAAGTAGGCAATTAGCCTTCTCAGGCGTCCATGTTTCTGGATTAACACTGAAAGTGCACATCCATTTCTCTCACTACAATACAGCTCAAATTCTTTTTCGTAATCTGGCATTCCTAGGGCAGGAGCTTCACAAAGTCTGTCCTTTAACTCTCTAAATGCAGCCATTTCTTCTGGGTTTTGTTCTAATGGGTCTTTCCCCTCACTTTTGGTCAATTTAATCAATGGTTTAGCAATCAGGGAAAAGTTACTTATCCACTGACGACAGTAACACACCATTCCCAGGAACATTCTCACTTCTCTCTGTGTCATTGGGGCTCTCATCCCTCTAATGATTTTAATCCTGTCAATGGTCACTTTTCTCAGACCTTTCTCAATGTTATGTCCCAAGTACTGGACTTCTTTCTTGCAGAATTGCAATTTGGCTGGAGATACTTTTAATCCTCCATCTGCCAAGTGATTCAGTAAAGCAATGGTGTCTACTTCACAGGCTTCATGGGTTTTTTATGCCACAAGCAGGTCATTAATATACTGGACCAAGACTGAATTTTCAAGCATTGTTAGACTTTCCAGAGATTTCTTTAGCAATTGATTAAATATTGAAGGGCTCTCTGTATACCCCTGTGGAATTCGGCACCATGCCAAAATCCGCTCTCCAAATCTAAAAGAAAATATTGGCTGGCTGTCATGATGCAATGGAATTGAAAAGAAAGCATGACACAAATCAATTACAGTATACCATTCTGCATCATGGGGAATCTGATACAAAATCACTGATGGATTTGGCACAATGGGACAACATGACATAACAATCTTGTTAATTTTTCTCAAATCTTGTACTATTCTGAACTTTCCATTAGGTTTCTTCAGTCCCATTATTGGTGAATTACATGGGCTGCTCAATATTTCTTTTAACACCCCCTGCTGAATCATCTTCTCAATTATGGGTGTTATTCCTTCAATTATTTCAGGTATCAGTCTGTATTGCGGTATATTTGGGTAAACCACTCCCTCTTTTACAGTAATCTTTACTGGATCTACGTTTCTCATCAGACCTACATCTTCTCCAGTAAAATCCCAAACTGCTGCTTTCACTGTCTGTTTCAATTCTGGGGGTAATGCATCTGGATTAAATATAGCATACATTCCCAAAGCCTCACATTCCCTGTTATCCAAAGTCATTCTGTATAGGACATCCTCATCTGGTGTTTCAAAGGTTATTCCATCTGGAGTACAGAAAATAGTGCAATTCATCTTGCACAGCAGGTCCCTGCCTAGCAAGTTCACAGGACTAGTGTCACACACCACAAATCGGTGCATTTCTGAGAATTTCCCTATTTTAACCCTTACTGGTTCAGTAAGTAGAGTTTTAATCTGTGTGTTGGACACACCAACTACTTGGATTGCTTCGTCCGAGAGAGGAAGATTCTTTATATCAGCTGACCTGACAGTCGATCTTGTGGCTCCTGTGTCAACTAGAAAAGTAACACTTTCACCATTTATTTTCCCATCTACAAAAGGCCCTGCCTGGTCTATTTCTAGAGTTACGCCAAGTACGCACTCCTCCTCCTCTCTTCGGCACCATCAGAAGTCTCCCTCGGAGTCGCTTCCCTCATTTTTTAGCCAGTACTGAGAAACAGCGCTTGCACGTTTTGGCTTGATTACCTGCTCTTCATCGTAGAACCCCGACTCTTGGTTGTACTTCTGAGATCCTCTTCTCTGCGGCAAGGGTGGTTTTGGCACCTGATTCTGCTGCTTAGCAGCCTTCTGCTGTTGCTGATGCTGACCACACCCCTCACTCTGCACCTGTGAATTCAATGATGGATTGTCATCATTAGTAGACGGTGGATTCTTACACTCGGATTTCCAGTGCCCTAATTTTCCACAGTTGTGGCATGGGAACTTCTTCTTGGCTTCCTCAATGTTTCCTTTCCCTTTTCCTGGACCAAACCTGTGTTTATTTCCTGGGTTATTTGCTTGTTCAACCAACTGAGCTTCCTGTCTTTCCGAAACTTTCACCTGTGCCCACATTGCCTTTTCTTTTAGCTTCCTCTGCTTTGCCTCAATCTCATCACTGAAGTATTTTGCATGTCTCAGAATCTCATCAATCTTCTTGCTCTGCCAGTCTACAGTATGCTGCCTTATCATTTCACTGATTTTCGGCCGCAAACCATACACAAATCTATATACAAAATGGCTCAGGTCCTTGTCACCCAGATGTTCATCTCCACTGAACTGTTTGAAAGCTAATATTAGTCTTTCATAATATGCATGGACTGATTCTTTCAATTCTTGATGTGTTCGATCTATTTTAACCCAATCTGTTTCCTTGGGGGGTACCTTATTTTTCGAGAAGGCCATAACCTGCTCATATTTCTTCATGACCTCCGGATCTGGAGCGCCTGTCTTTGAATCTCTCGGGTATTCCTTAGTGGGCCAGTCTATGACTATTTTACATTCTGCCCACAGGTCTGCTGGTACAATTATATCAAACAGACTATTCAGGTCAATCCACAGCACTTTTGACAACTTCACAAATCTGTTGACTTGTCTATACCACTCGACAGGCTTCTTCCTTAGTCGAGGAAAATCATTTGTAAATGACAAAATATCCTGTCTGGTCCATGGGACATGTACATACCCACCTCCTGGAATCTCCCTCATGGGGTAAGCTGTCACTGCTTTCTCTTTTTCTTTCACAGGAAATGTCGAGTAAGTTCTATCTGCCCCATCCTCTCGCTTTCGGTACCATCTGTCTTTCCATCTTTCTACGTCTGCCCATTTTCTCAGCAAAGCAATCATCTCCTTGATCTGCCCTGTTCGGCCTGCATTGTTCAAATTCTCAATGTCCTTATCTGTAAAATCCACTCGGTAAGGCTTTTGTAAAGCTTTTACCTTGTCCATGTCAATTCCCAATTCACTGGCTATTCCTTTCAATCTGTCATGTATGTTCTTTGCTCTCCATGTGATACTTTTACACAAGAAGAGAGTCTCCCCTTCCTGATAATTTTTCAGCGTTTCTGTAGGGATTGTTCCTACAATCATCTCCTCCATTTCCATACGTAGCCTAGCTACATCAATTCCCTGGGATTCTTTTTCTTTTCTCTGCAAAGTTTTCAGCCAATCATTCAAATCTTCAGCAGTTATTCCCACAGATTTTTCCGCACCCCCTGGTTCTGTCACTCTTTGTGGTTCTAAGATTGATCCTCTGTTCCCTTCCACACATCCAGAATTCAAACTTGAGTTAGTCTGCACACTCAATTCTCCTCCACATATGGTATGTCTCCACTGATTTTCTCCCATTCTCCACGGTGTTTCTCCTGCTCTCATTTCTGCCTGCTCCGGAGGAACAATCAACCTATTGCCCACATATGGTACTGTCAAACCACTTTCACCCGTCCTCTGCTTGTCAAAAATCGGCATAACCGGGCCTATTGTCACAGGCACTGTAACTACTTCAAGATTTTTAGTCAATTCTCTGATTTTCTCTGTCAGTTCAGAGGTAGTCCTTGCTAGTTCTCTGGTCTTTTCGTCCTCAAGTTCATTCTCCCTGTCTATCTCTCTTACTCTCTCTCTCTCTCTCTCTCTTTCTCTCTCTCTCTCTCTCTCTCTCTTTCTCTCTCTCTTTCTCTCTCTCTTTCTCTCTCTATCTCTCTCTCTTTCTCTCTCTCTCTCTTTCTCTTTCCGCCAGAGAACAACTGCTTTTCAATCCAGGGGTGGTACCCTCTGTCTTAATAATCCGCAAGGTATCTCTCATCGGGGTCACTGCTGTTCCTACCTCTGGTTCTCGTCTATACGGGGGTGGTCTTTTATAGAGCATGTCTTCTAAGACATCGTCATCAGACTCATTCGCCCCGTATCTCCTGGTTTCTACATTATGTTCTTTCTCTGTGCACTTTCTCCCTTCTAACTCCTCTGCTGTTCTTACAGGATATAATCCCTCGGTCATACTGGCATCACGCCACCTTCTCATCCGGTCATGATGGGTTTCGCGATCATACTTGCGCCCAAACATATACCGGTAGCTACCTCCACCCCTCTGCTTTTCTCGCTCATGCATTTCATCTTCCCATTCAGTTAATGCTTTGAATTGCGTCGGCCTAGGCCGAGGCTCTAGACTCATCATCCGTTCCCGTAAGTTTCTCAGTATGGCCAGATTAAATGAGCCATGTTCTGGGAAAGCTAAAACCCCATCCTCTTTTGTGTACTTCGCCCAGTTATCCAACCAAATACAGGTATGATGCCCATACTTTGCAACCATGAAGGATGCGGGGGTTCTTATCGGAGGAAGTAACTGTCCTTCCCTAGTCACAATATCTTTATCCTTGTCAAACCAGTTCTTTACTTTACTAAGCAAGGATTTCTTTTTCTTTTCCTCAGCGTGGTAGTACATTTTCTTATTTTCTGCAAGCTGTTTGTCCTTTCTACAGCGGTACGATCTCCTGTCCAATTGCAGCACGACTCACACTAACGCACCAATCCTGGAGCATCTACGTCACTGACTCAGTCCACGAATCCCAGCGCGACTCACACCAATGCACCAATCCTGGAGCGTCTACGTCACCCTGTATGTCTCCCAATCCTAGCGCGGCGTACACTAGCACACCAATCACCGTGCTTCCACTGTTCTAACCCACTGTCCAATCACAGCGCGGTCTCCCTGACGTCAGCAGTTGCTGCAGTCGCTTCTGCTCCTGTCTCCTGTCTCTCTCGTCTACCCCTCCTTTACAAGACTACGCGGTAGACTTTGTTTCAACTTCTACGAGTCTGTTAGTTACAACATACAAACATCTCCATTGTCTGCTTCGCTAGCCACAGAACAGCAAAAGATCTTTCCCACGAGAATTCTGCCTTTCCCGAGAGCAGCGCTTACCTCTGCTTACTACAGAATCGTTACTTCCGTTGATAAAGTAGCACATCCCTCTACTCTACCCTTCTAACAAGCACCAATTAACTGTTTTCTCCGGAATGCTCCTAAGAGTTTCACAAATAACCAGAATGCCTTCTCATTCACGCACTTTCACACCAGAAAATGTAGTTCATTCACACAGAATTCTGTCTTTCCCGAGAACAGCGAACAGTCTGTCCTACTACAGAATTATATCACACGTTAACAAAGCAGCGCTTACCTCTGCCCTGTCCTTCTAACAAGCTCAGTAAATACCTATTACCTTTCTAGTGATAAGCTTTAACGGAATGCCATACGGATCCCTGAGACCTAAAACCAGAATTTCACAGATAACCTTTGCTATCATATACACTTCTCTCACACAGAAAATAAGTTTCTAATGGCAACACACGGCGATGCTATCTCATCGAACCCAGACAATGCGACGCGCAACTTCAATTGTCACACGTTTTCCCCTGTCTGCATACAGGGCCAACAATCCCGCCTTTTTCCGAGAGCAGCACTCCCTCTGCACTACTATGGGACTGTCACCGACTCCCTACGTCCCAGAAGCCGTTCACAATACATAAAACTCAACTCGACTTCAACATACAGTGTTAGTACAAATATCAATCAATAATCAACAAGCCTATATACACGCAATTTCGCCAGACCAAGACAATAGTAAACCATCATTCTGCTACCAAGAAACTGGTGCAGATTAGAGCTTCCGAATCCCCTCTACTTGCACGGACGGAGTGATCTCACAGTCACACACGCACACACACATCACACGCTGGTGGGGCCCATTACACCAACATTCATCCTACCACTCTTATCCGTGCCATGTATAAGGGGAAACACTTTCCGATGCCTATCCAATCGGCATGTACTTTGAGGTCAATGGCATCTACTAGTTGCTTATAAATCTGGAGAAAACATTTCCAATAATATCCAAATAAATTCAATAAACATGACAAGAAAATAACCACCCGACACAGAGATTCAAACAGAATATTCGTTTATCTAAAATTGTAGGAAAAGCCAATTAAATGCAAATTCATTTCTCTCATATTTACCTATTCTGTCTAAATGTCAGATCCTAAGTCAGAACCGGTCCTCAGTAATTCCATTAGAGTTTCTATCCGTCATGTAGTGTCACCGTCCTCTCCGTCAGCATAGGGACCTCGGATCATCAGTTCGGGAAGAAGTGGCGCTAGACCTCTCTAGTCTACTAATATTTATACTAAAATTTACATTCTGTAATGTTACAATTTATTGTTCAGAACGGATGAATGGCGGAAATAATGTCATCTTGGTACATTTGCGATACTATGCAAGATTTTCTCACACTTAGATTGTCCCAAATAATGAATAGAAAAAAATTAGATGTCCATAACTAATTCGATACTTCTACAGATGTCTCTTTCAGATAAATTGTATCCCAGTTGTGGGATCATCAGTTCATAAGTTCAGTATTCAGTTTTTTTGTAACAAATCTCATGTTCAGGGGCTCTTGGCATCCGTCCTGGGTTTGTCGTCATGATCATGGCTTTTCAGTTTTGTCGAGTGGGCAAGGTCACAGGCAGCGCGAAGCTTCCTTGTAAAAATTTCCATCAACTCGAATGCAGGCTGCGGGTGGTAGCCATTTTCTGGTAGGCCACATTGGTTAACTTAAGCAAAATAGAACATAAAACAGAATTACTGCACAGAAATGATTATACAGTGTTACTCCCCTGCTAATACCCTTATGTGTATGTATTTATCTAGCCATTTGCGACATCAAAAGCCATTAATGCATATTAATTATATGCGCAAGACACAATAACATCACATAAGCAACATCTATTTCTGTCAGTTTGCTCACCAACTTAGTTCACTTATTATTTTAGCCATGCAATAGCATTCCCACGTGTAATTCTCTTGTTAATAAGGTTGGTTAGACAAGACTCGACAAACTTTTAATAATTAATAATTAATCAGTAGTACTTTTAATTATAACATGCGAAAATGAAACAGGTATTCGGTTTTAAAGAAAAAACCCTGCTCCATCAAGCGACTACGCCAGCTGATTCAACCTTTACAAAGTAAGGGAGCTCAGGTCTTTTCAATGAATCCTGCCAAACTTAAAGTAATCTGGAGGGAGATCCCTCATATTTTCTCGTCAGAAATTCAAGCTAAAGAGTTCTTACAATCTCTTGATTAAACTTTGTGTATGCTGGGGGGATTAGCAATGGTGCTATTCTTTCTCTAGTTATCTTTTTGTTTCTTTTGTCTTCTTTTTCTGCTCTGGGCATTACTGATAGAACTGTGGTCAGGGCAGGAATGCGACAGGGGTCCCACTCCATTCCTGGACCTGGAAGGTCTAGCTGTTTGTGAGGGTTGGTGTGAGTAGGGAGGGAGTGGGGTGGGGGAGGCAGAGTAAGGAGTTGGGGGGAGGGACGGGGAGGGGAGTAAGCAGTTGTTGATTTTTTTTTCAAATATTTATTTGAAATGTTTTATAAAGCACGAACAAGACCCAAACGGGTATCAGAGCGCTGTACAGAAATTGGAAAATGAGGGTAACAAACTCAAAGGGACAGTACGTGAAGGTTACAACAAAGTAGGGAAACAGAGTACGTTAAGAGTTGTGGTATCAGAGGTGTCCTACAGCATGAAAACAGTTGACCAAAAAGCATACAATAAAGCGCACTCGTGCATTACAATAAGAGTCAGAATATTAACAAACAAGAGCGTGAGAGTCAGTGGATGTTGTTAAAGTTTGTTCATGAGTAGCCGTTTAACCAGTTTCTTGAAAGATAGTGTGGAGGGATTGGATCTGATCGCAGGAGGCAGGAAGTTCCAGATTCTTGGAGCCAGACTGGAGAACGTACGATTGTAAGATTTATTCTTTTTGAATCTTGGTGGTTTCAAGAGTAGGGTGGACGTACTTCTAAGGTTTCGGCCAGCGCCCGAGAGTTCAAGCTTGTTTGCCAAGTAGATCGGAGTCTTATAATGTATGGCTTTATGGGTCAGGCAAGCTATCTTGAATCGGATTCTGTCTTCAATGGATAACCAATTTAGTTGCAAAAGGTCAGGGGAGATGTGGTCATGCTTTCTGGAGCCCATGATGAGTCTCGCCGATGCGTTCAGGGTAGCTCGGAGTGGGGCCAAGCAACCTTTGGCAAGTCCAGCGAGGGTCACCAGATCATATTCCATCCTAGAGATAACCAAGGATTGAAGCGCTGGCTTGATGTCTTTGGGGGGGAGGAAAGGTTTGATTTTCTTAAGGGTGTTAAGTTGAAAGTTGGCTCCCCTATTAGCTGCACTGATGTGCGCTTGCATGTTTAAGTGTTTATTCAAGGTGATGCCTAGAGATTTGGCAGAGTCTACAACATGAGGGGTGCAGTTCAGAGCGGTGAGTTGTTTAAGCCAATCCAGGGTAGTAGCCAAGTGATTGGAGGGGAAATCAAAAGGAATTCTGTTTTGAGAGTATTTAACAGCAGATGGTTCTGAGCTAACCATTGTTGAGTTTGTGCCAGTGCAGCATTTAGTGTTTTTATGTCCTCTTGAGAGGAGATGTTCAGGTACAATTGCGTGTCATCTGCATACATGTGGTACTGAATGTTAGCAAGGTTCAGAATGACAGAAAGTGGTTCCATAAAAAGGTTGGAGAGAGTGGGAGAGAGACCGGATCCTTGAGGCACTCCTATATTGACAGGGGTACTAGAAGCAAGGGCCTGGTTGATTTTGATCCTTTGTGTACGGTTACGCAGGAAGGCGGCGAACCAATTTAGGACCAGGCCCGAGAGACCCATCCTAAGATGAAGAAGATCAATCAGGTTCTCATGTTTGATGGTATTAAAGGCTGAAGACAGGTCCAGAAGAATCAGGAGACAAGGGACATTTTGGTCAAGAGATCTCAAGGCGTCATCTACAATGTGGGTTAGAGCCATTTCAGTACTGTGGCCTGATCTAAAACCTGATTGATGGGGGTCAAGGAGTTGATATTTCTCAATGTGTTTGCATAGCTGCAAGTGGCCGCATTTTTCGAGCAGCTTAGCTAGAGCCACAATGCAGGTGATAGGTCTGAAGTTGTTAGGATCCGACAGGTCCACATTGGGTTTCTTAGGGATGGGAGTAACTTGCCCAACCTTGAAGCAGTCGGGTATCTTTCCCTGTAAGAGGGATTCATGAATGATCCTGGACCAAAGAGGGAGAATGGCTGAGTTAATCTCTTTAAAAAGCTTGGTCAGCAAAGGATCACTAAAATGGTTGGAGGGTTTAAGGAACGAAATGTTGTGTAGAAGCTCCCTGACATCAGGGAGGGAAAAGGCATTCCAAGAGGCATTATTCTTGAGAGAGCATCCTAAAGGTGATGATATTGACGAGGAGTCTACCATCTCAACTGGAAAAGCGGATGGGTTCAGAGGCCTCAGAGTTGGAGTGCCCAGACGTAGCTCCACCTCAATTTTTCTTGTTTTTTCACCAAAATGAACAGTGAAATCATCACCACTAGGAAGCAAGGACACCGGAGAAGTGATAGGGTTGGAAGAGTGGTTGGCTTGTTCCTTGATGATTTCAAAGAGTTTCTTGGGTCTATTTTTAGCTCCATCCAGCTGCGTTCTGAAGTGGTCAATTTTAGCCACACAAATGTGTTTGTTGTTTGTACTTCTCACTTTCCTCAGTTGAGTGAGACTGGAGGTGGAAGGCGTGTTTCTCCAGAGTCTCTCTGAGAGTCTAAGATTGTGCCGCTCGTCATAAAGGGCACCATTAAAACAGGATTTGGAATATTTGACAGGAATCTTTTTGAGTTGCTTCGGTGCCATAGTATCAAGAATATTAGACACCGTGTTAATGTAGAGATCAGAGAGATCGTGAAGGTTGGTCATATTGGGGGGGGCTGTAGTCTCTTTTTAGTGATTGAGGTTAGCGTATTGATGTTAAGGTCTCTCATATGGCGCATAATTTGTTTAGCTTTGAGGGGTTGTCCCTGTCTACCCTGGCCCTTGTCCAAGATGCTGCAGGGAATTTGATGATGATCTGACCAGTCACAGGGTAAGATGTTGCCTACTTGTATGCTATTGTCTTTAGCATTTATCAGGTTGAGAGTAGCGCCCTTAGTGTGTGTAGGGCCTTTGCATAGCTGTGATAGGTTAAGGTCAGAGAGAAAAGACTTAAAGGAGCAGACTATGGGATCATTTGCGTCATTCCAGGGAAGGTTAAAGTCTCCGAGGAAGGTGTGGCAGAGTTGATCTGAGCTCAAGCTAATGACCTCCATGATTTGCTCTATGAAGACCAGATTGTCTCCCGGTGGATGATAGATGGAGTGCAGTACACAAACATTCTTGCATTTATTCCAGATTTCGGTGACCAGTTGTTCACAGGAGGATAACACAGAGCATAGAGATTGTTTAACGGTGAGGTTGGAGCGATTAATGCATGCAATGCCCCCCCCCCCGATTTTAACAGGTTGATCGCTTCTGATAATGGCCTAGTCTGGGGGGATTGGGATGTCGAGACCTGGGAGGAGGTGTCATTGAGCCAAGTTTCAGTGAGAATCAGTAGGTCCAGGTTTTGTGCATGGATGAGTTCTGAAAAATCCGCAGCATGTTTCACAGCTGATCTGCAGTTGAGTAGCATCGATTTAACGTGCCTGTTGGAGGTGATCACTTCTTGATGAGAGGTGGTTATGTGGAGAAGATTATCTTTGATCACCGATATGTACTGAAGACTAGGTTGCCTGTCGGGGTCCAAGATGATGGAGGGGATGTTGAGGGTAGGGAAGGAGGAGAAAGTCCTCGAAACAGTGCAAGAGAGTAGGAGGAAGAGAATGTCCTCCTCTGATAGCTGGGGCAGGAGTCTATGGGGCCAAGAGTGATGGTTAAGTAGAGGCCTAGAGCTCCACCTATGAGCGGAGTGGACAGAGGAAAGGTCATTAGGAGATATATGTCATAAAGCTCTTATTCATCTAAGGAAGAATGAAATAATATCTACGGTTAATTGCAACCTAATATATTGGATGGAGAGATTTGGTATTAAGAATCTTAAATACAAGGATGGTGGATAAAATTCGTATCTGCTCATTAAACATATGTGGCCTCAATGATAAAAAAAAAGGGACATGTTGGCTAAGAGCCTCCGATTTATGCAGATCAATTTAGTGTGCCTTCAGGAGACCCACATACCCTGGAGTAAGTGACGGTGGCTGAGGGACTTAGGCTTTGATATGTTAGCATGTATTCGGCAGGGGATAACAACTAGAGGGGTAGCGATCCTAGCAAGACATGGCATTGGTATTTGTAAATGAATTAAGCAAGATAAGCTGGGGCGCTGGGCTACTGCAGAATATAATCTAGCAGCTAATAATGCCTCCAACTTGATCTGCTCTATCTATGGGTCTAATGTAGATTATCCTGATATATTGATTTTTTTAAGAATTGAACTTGCCTTATGGCTGCATCCTCAGATCCTCTGTGGTGACTTTAATATCCACTTAGACAGTGATTTTTATTTAAATGCCGAGCGTTCAGTTTTCAGATATCTACTTGTGTTCAAAGAGAAGAATTTAAGATGACAAAAAAGGAATAGAGGAGAAAAGCACACAAAATAGTACTTCCTGGCAAAAACAATGTAGTGAGGAAACAAAGATCTGCTGGTAAGAGAACTATGGAGTTTCTTAAAACAGTATTAAAAAAAATTAAAAATATGGAAAATAATGTGAACAAAAAGGAAGCTTTACCGAGAACTGAGAAACAAAAAGCAGTAACTCGTGTTCAAACTGGAAAAAGTTCCACAAAAAGAACCCATCTCTCAGTAAGAAAGAATCAATAAAAAGAAATAGGAAAAGCAATGTTTAGGAGTAGGGTAATAGAAGATATTTGTGTAACTCATCTTCAGTGGTGAATGTAAGCATACTTCCAGTACAAAGCCATTCTTTAATGAAGAAAGCTACTTCCAAGAGAACACATTAGTGCATGCAGTTGAAACAACTGGTCAATGTTATAAGGTGAAGGATGGTACTCCCATTCCAAAAGAGGAGGTGGTTCCTAGAAATATTGAGGAAGTGATATCTGAAGAGAGACAAAGAAGACATAGAAATGCCTGCGTGTACAAATGGAACTGTAGCAGTAATTGCAGTGTTCCTCAGGAATCAAGTGATATATTGAAAACTTTCTACGTATGTTTCCATGCAGAAGTCTGAAACAGAAAAAAGCGATTTTTCAATTATAGATTAATGCAAAAAAGAGAAGTATACAAATTTACAGGGACATTTACTAGCACGTCTATCAAAGAAAGTGTGCCAAAGCAGCTTTCATCACTTCTAAATGTTAGCTGTTCACCATTCTAAAAAGCTAAATTTAATTAGGAGGCTTTGCTATGTGAAAACTACTGCCTTGTGTTTAGGAGAAATAAATAGAGCTCTTTTGCATGGAACAGTAGCAGAGGTAGAAAACGTTTGTGAAGATGTTCAGTTTCGGTTCTTGGGTCTGAACAGGAGTCTAGGGAAACTGAGAAGTTGGTAACTGGAGCTGTAGAGGAACACGACACAAGTGTTAGTGTTGATAACTTTACAGAAGAGATTAGGAAGTTTAATGCAGTTTCTTCTGAGAAACCAAACTGTGTTTGTGTTTCTTGTTGGCACACTCACTACAGAAGCCAAACTCAGAATGTAGTTGTATTCTCAAAAACTGAACAGGAAAACAGAGTTAACTGGCAAGAATTTGCTGTTTGTTTATTTGTAAAAGAACAGTTTGAGTTGTCTATACCGCAGATTACATGTAAGTACTGCTATGATAAGTTAGAGGAGAACAAAATGCCAGCTAGAGCAGTACATAGCAAGTTAAAATTAGTAACTATTCCAGAAAAACTACGTGATTTAAATGTTTATGAATGTATTCGTATACAATGTGCACACCCATTTCAGGCTATAGTTCATGTGGAGCCAAAGACAGGAAAGCTGCCACCAAATGATATTCAGAAAGACCTTAAAGGAAGAGTTGTTTACTTACCTTTAGATTTTAAACAGAATATTGGAACTGTTGGTGTACACAGAGATGTTCATGAAGCACGTGTTATTCTAGTAAATGGTGTGCCTACCTCAAATAAAAACAATTGAATGTTTGACACTGTTCAGCATTCCGTCCATCATCTTTTTGTGTTGCTATAGTCACCCTAATTGAGAAAGGTATGCCCAGACGTGGGTCCCCTGCTCACTGTGCCACTGGATTCAAGCTAGCGTGGGTCATCAGGGGTGATACCCTGCAACTGGTCCAAGAATGCTTGTTTCCGGTCCAGGGAGGACCTGGAATGGCAGGGGGAGTTGTACTGTTCTCATGGAGAGCAGGGTCAAAACTGATTTGCATATGGCTGGGTCCAAACTGGGGTGGCATGGTGAGCAAAGAAAAGATTAATTTAAGCCAGATCTGTGACTGGGGGCGAATGTTTAACAATGTACAGCATTCCATCCATCACCTTTTTTAAGTTGCTACTGTCCATGAGTGTAATACCATAGGTCATCACTAGATGCCCACTTAAGAGAGCAGAAAGGTGAAGTACCTTAAGTTGTTCTTAGAGTTCCCTCTCAGTTGATCAGTAATGGTTCAATAGCTCAGGTATATACTAGAAGTCCCTCGTAAATCAGCAGACGGGTGTAGTACCTCATCTCCTTCCTAATCACCACTCTAAAGTTAACAGATTCTGTGCAGTGTCTTACGATGTTACTAGCGGTCATTCTGTAGTGAGTAGAAAGGACACAGTACCTGAGATGCTTATTAAGGATTATCTGAAGTCAGCAATAAGGGTGAAGAACCACTGTAATTACTCGAAATACCGCTTACATCAGAGGAGTGCCATACATCATGTCATTCATAGAGGCCCCTTTAAAGTCAGGAAGAAGTGTGTCATTTGAAATAGTTTGTACACTTACAGATTCCTGGAGTAAATCAAGGCATTTGAAAGCAATTTTAAATAAACATTTCCTCAGAATGTGAAACCATATCTTTGCAGTGTCGTCAATCTCACTACAAGTTACTAAAAATGCAATTCACTTGCAACAAGTCATAAACAATCATCATAGAATATTGTGTAATGGTTATTTGAAAGAAACCTTAAGATAATATTCAAACTAACCTCATTATTTTTCCATTTAGACCTATTCATTGGGATTGACTTTCAAGGAAATACTAGGAGGACAAAATTTACTTTAATAGAAAGAGACTGTAGAGGTATGAGGAGCACTGCTAATCTGTTACCAATACATGCACTGATTTGCCAAGCAAGCGATTTGAAATAATTCATACTGAAAATCATGTCAAAGCACATAAAAAATATGTTGCTCTAATGTCAACCTGTGAAATGGGATCCCACTTGCACTGTGAAAAGAAGTGTTTGCTAATGTGCTGCAGTTCCCTGGGAGTTTAGTTTCAGGAAAAAAATAGCTAGAATAAATATGGCCATTACGCCAGTTATTTGAACTTTTCTTTAATTAACACCTTGTAGTGAGAGCTACTGTGCTAACAACTGGACAGCATATGCGCGTCACAGTAGCAATGTCCTTCCCTGTATCTTTGCTTTCGCCTGAGATGGTCACTGGCAGGTCATAAATGAGATAAAGACTCCATTTTGACCAATCACCAATGCAAAATCGCCATCGAGTAATGTATAACTGTACAATACTCCTGTCAGCTGATAACATTTTTTAAAAGACACATCACAAAAGCAATGGTTGAAGGGGGCTGACCCAAATAACTCAATGGATGATGAGGATTGGAGAAAGCCCATTCTATGTCTATTTTTGTTTTTGGTGGCATGAGCTCTGTCAGACATGGACGTCATTTAGGTGTCCCCTCTGGCACTGCCTTTAGGACCCCCTGGCCTCGGAGGTGGCATAATTAGTGTCAGAAACACAGGGGCAGCTCGTCCTTATGGGCTCCACTTTCCTTGTTTTCAGCCAGTTTTTTTATACAGTAACAGAGAATATTGTCATATAATCCACTATTAATGTAATTAAAAATGGAGTACAATTAGCTGGAATATAACCCCATACTGAAGCTGAGGAAAGTAAAACATGTTTTTAAATGTATGTTGTATGAATGCTTGCAGGTGAGAGTGTGCCTTAGTAAGAGAGAGTGTGTGTATGTGTGAATGTGTGCACGTATATAAATATATGTGTGGTAGTGAACGTAAAGGTCAAATGGTGTGTGATGTCACTTCCTCTACCCCTGGCATTTCGCTGAATTGACGTCCATGCTGTCAGGTTACCAAATAGTATATAGCCAGATCTTAAAGTTCATTGTCTATTGTCTACATTCTAAACCAAATATCAACATTATTGCAGATAACAATTTTAATATTCAGAAAGTCGATGAAAAATGCGAACTACTACGAATCCAAATTTTAGACTGGAATATTCGTCGTTTTAATAAGTACATTCAAACTAAGAAAACATATTAATTTTACAATTGCTTTTTATCAATTGCACATTAAATTTTCTTACTTCTTTTTTGCTTTTTTTTATTCAGAATGCAGTTTTACTCTCTGTTAACGAGGCACATGTACTGCAATATATTAGTTACTGATGTGCGCATCTTTCTTCACAGTGCCTTAGTTCCTTCACAATACCCTGCACTGCATCAGCCGGAATGAATCTTCATTTCATGAATCACAAAATTAGGGTACGGTTGTTTTATAAACCTACACTGGGTTTAACAAGTCATAGCAGGCCGTAAATCCAGACTGTCCTTGAAGGGGGGTGGGAAACCTGATAAAACACCAGGAAGGACATCACACATTAAATTGATTCATAGCATAAATTCCGTAAAATGCATGAAGAGTTAATTATTTTTTCCGCAGTTGAGTCTCGGCTGTTGTTTCCTTTGGGATTAAACAGCTGTCGGCATTGTTAATGGCTACCCATTTGCGCATTAAACATTTCTCCTTCCAAGCCGTCGAAATGGGGATAGTTAAAGCACAACCGCTTGCCCCTTCTGTGCTGGAATGAAAACCGGAGAAGGTAACGGCGCTTATTACAGAACCGTGGACCGCAGCTTCTGTTGATGGAATCTCGTAACGAGTAATTAAGGCACTTTGCAGGCGTCTTTGCTGTCACTTTGGAATCGGTGCCCGTGGTCCCTTGTGACTGCAGTGCAGTAAATGCTGGTAAGGTGATGAGAAATCTCATGTTCAGAACTCGGCGCCATCTTGTTTAGTGACAGCCGTCTCTCCCATGTCATGTCAAGGCCTGCAGCTGAGAGTGTACAGGGTACAAAGCAGCGCTTTAAGTTAATCACCAATAACCATCTTTCGTGAGACGCAGTAACACAAAAGACAGCCAATCAAGTATGCAATACAATCCTAGCTTCTTGTAATGTCAACTCAGTCGTAATTTGCAAATTCAACATAATCGCTGGTTTCTAAACATTTTCATTAAAGCTCAACAAAAGTGCTGATGAATGCTGATGGTGCCGAATATCAAGGCTGCCCAGTGTTGATTCCACCTCACAGATATTTCTTTTACTACTATAAACTTCCTGTCTCTATCTTCCTTTTGCTGCTTATTTTGTTTTTCTGCTTTCTCCCTTTTTAAGGTTGAAGTCTACCAGACAGGTTTGCTAAAGACATCTGGGGATATTTAGAAAGCTTCCCTGGGAATACATTCTGACTATTGCTTACCACTGGCTTTGTGGTTTGTAACACACATTTTCTGGCTTTCTATTTGCTGGCTCAATTTGTTTAGGCTGTCCAGGGTGAGTTTGTCCCACCCCAAGGAGCAAAGCCTTTTCACACCAACTCCCCTTGTATTCTTCAAGGAGTGCTCCTTTATGTAAACAGGCCTGTAAACCTTGATCTTATCTTGTCACATTAGCTGTGCATTCAAAGACAGATGTCAAATGTCAGGCTCTGTTGTCCAGGGAGCTTGGTGTTTACTTTTCTTTCTCTGACTTCAAAGTGATAGGATTTGTGTGACACTCTTGGTTGATACTGGAGGTGGGAAAGGGTTTTTTCTAGTGCAACAATATTTAAGTAAACCATGTAACTATTTCAGAATATTTCAGGAACTGACAAATGAAGCACATTTTTGTTAATTCTGAAGTGTGTTGGAAATAAATACTTTAACATGATCAAAACAAATCAATACACTAGATGATGCCATCTCCACAAATTATCGTTTCTGCGTTGTATAATTGTATTAGTAAAACTGTGTGTCTGTACAAATGTAATGGTCATTTCAATAAAAAAAAAGTGTTGGCTGTAATGGCAGTGTGTTACCACACCATGCATACTCCAATCTATGTACTACACTCTACTATGCACCACTCCACGCCACACCATTGCACTCTACTCTGGCCCACTCCACTTTATCAGAGGATAGATACCACGCACACCAATTGTTTATCAAAGTCTCGTTTGTCTTTCTTCTTTTTTTATAGCGTGCTGCTGGAGGAGCGACCCCTGAACCTAGGTCGGTAGATAATGTTAGTTGCACTGCCCCATCACGCCATACCTGCTTCACTATTAACTTTAGTGATTGTTACCCTTGGGTAAATCCACATTATAGTGTGTTTCTATTTTGATTTCTTGAAAGGGACATGTTACACATTTATTTACATGTTTTGTTAATTATTTAATCTTTAAGGGGGCTAGCAACATAATCTCCTATTTTTGTTATAGGATTCCTCCTGACGAAGGGTTTTCCCGAAATGCATTGAGGATATCCGTTGATATTGTTGTTGTTGAACATATGAAGCCCAGAATATGACAAACATATATTCTTCACCATGAATAAATGAACTTTTGATTTAATTTACATTTGAAAAGACTGGTAACTTCGTTACCCCACAGCGCTGTGCGCATAGAGGGACACCACTCCACTTTATACCACTCCATGACACTGCATTCTGTGCCACTCCACTCTACACATTTCCACTCTGTGTCATTGGACTCTATGCCACTTCACTCTACGCTTCCCTACTCTAATCTGCACCACTCTACTCTAGGCCAATACACTTTACGCCACTCTACTCTACACCATTGCAGTCTTTGCCACTGCACTCTACACCACTCTAGTTTAGGCCACTCCAATCTACTCTGCACAACTCCACTCGAACCCACTCCACTCTACACCACTCTGCAGAACTACACTCTATGCCACTGCACTCTTTCCCAATACACTCAACGTCAATGCACTTTACTCTGTAACACTCATCTCTATGTCCCTGCACTCTATGCTAATCCACTGTACACCACTCTAATCTACTCAGCACCACTGCACTCTATGCCACTGCACTCTATCCTGCACCACCAAACTCTACAACACTTCACTCTACTCTGAAACAATCTATTCTACACCACTGCACTCTAAACCACTTTACTCTAAACCACTGCACTCTCCACCACTGCACTAAATGCCAATGGACTTTACACAACTACAATCTATGTCACTGCACTCTATGCCACTGCACTCTACTCTTCACCACAGTACTCTATGCCACTGCACTCTATGCCAGCACACTCTGGGCCAGTGCACTCTACCCCACTCCAAACCACTGTACTCTATGAAACTCTACTCTGCAACACTGCACTCTCACCACTAAACTGTGTGACACTCTACTCTGCACCATTTCACTCTATGCCAACGCGTTCTATGCCACTATACCCTACATCACTGCACTCTAAGCCACTGCACTCTACATCACTCTTCTTTACGCCACTGCACTCTACACCACTCCAATCTTCACCACTCTACACCAGTGCACTCTCTGACACTTTACTCTATCCCACTTTACTCTACACCACTCTATTCTACGCCAATGCACTCTATGCCACTGCACTCTATGCCAGTCTGCACTGCACCATTCACTCTAATCTGCACTAATCTAATCTACGCCACTGCATTTCGATGAAGGTGAATTGTATGCAGCTGAATTCTATGCTGCTGCACTCTACTCCACAGCACTCTACCCTGTACCACTCCACTCTACACCTCTTCACTCTACTCTGAAACAATCTACTCTATGTCACTGCACTATATGCCACTGCACTCTACCCCACTCTAGTCCACTCTGCACCACTCCATTCTATGCCACTGCACTCTACGGCAATCTGCTCTAAACCACTGCACTCTATCCTACTGCATTCTATGCCATTGCACTCTACTTTGCACCATTGTACTCTACGCCACTGTACTCTACACCACTGTAACTCTACACCACTGCATTCTCTTCCAATGCATGCTATGCCACTCTACACCACTGTACTCTACACACTCTACTGTGCAACACTGCAGTCTCTGACACTGAACTCTATGCCACTCTACTCCGCACTACTGCACTCTACGCCAATGCACTCTATGCCACTCTACTCTACATCATTGCAGTCTGGGCCACTGCACTCTGCATCACTCCACTCTATGCTGCTTTACTCTACGCCACTCCAATCTTCACCACTTTACGCCACTACACTCTCTGCCACTCTATGCTACTGTACACTACTGCACTATATGCCTCTGAACTCTATGCCATTCCACTGCACACCGCACAACTGCATTCTACTATGCACACCTCGAATCTACACCACTGCATTGTACAAGGCTGCATTGTACACCGCTGAATTCTATGCTACTGCACCTAATGCTAATGCACTCTGTACCACTCTACACTACTGCACTCTCTGCCACTTCACTCTATGCCACTCTGTTTTACACCACTCTACTCTACACCACTGTACTCTATGGCACTGGACTGTATGTCACTCTTCTCTGCACCATTCCACTCTGCACCACTGCACTCTACCATGCACCACTGTAATCTACACTTAATTTCTAAAATGCTGCATTGTATGCAGCTGAATTCTATGCCACTGCACTTTACTCCACTGTACTCTATGACATTCTGCTCTGCACCACTCCACTCTGCACCACTGCATTCTACTATGCACACCTCTAATCTACACCACTGCATTGTACAAGGCTGCATTGTACGCCACTGAATTCTATGCCACTGCACTTTGCTAATGCACTCTGTACCACTCTACACTACTGTACTCTCTGCCACTCAATTTAACTCTACTCTACACCATTGCACGCTACGCCACTGGACTGTATGTCACTCTACTCTGCACCACTCCACTCTGCACCACTGCACTCTACCATGAACCACTCTAATATACACTTAATTTCTAAGATGCTGCATTGTATGCAGCTGAATTCTATGCCGCTGCACTTTACTCCACTGCACTCTATGACATTTTACTCTACACCACTGCACTCGGCACCACTGCATTCTACTATGCACACCTCTAATCTACACCACTGCATTGTACAAGGCTGCATTTACACCGCTGAATTCTATGCTACTGCACCCAATGCTAATGCACTCTGTACTATTGCACTCTCTGCCACTTCACTCTATGCCACTCTGTTTTAGACCACTCTACTCTACACCACTTCACTCTATGCCACTGGACTGTATGTCACTCTACTCTGCACCACTCCACTCTGCACCACTGAACTCTACCATGCACCACTGTAATCTACACTTAATTTCTAAAATGCTGCACTGTATGCAGCTGAATTCTATGCCACTGCACTTTACTCCACTTTACTCTATGACATTCTACTCTGCATCACTCCACTCTGTACCACTGCATTCTACTATGCACACCTCTAATCTACACCACTGCATTGTACAAGGCTGCATTGTATACCGCTGAATTCTATGCTACTGCACCCAATGCTAATGCACTCTGTACCACTCTACACTACTGCACTCTCTGCTACTTCACTCTATGCCACTCTGTTTTACACCACTGCACTCTATGGCACTGGACTGTATGTCACTTTACTCTGCACCACTCCACTCTGCACCACTGCACTCTACCATGCACCACTGTAATCTACACTTAATTTCTAAGATGCTGCATTGTATGCAGCTGAATTCTATGCCACTGCACTTTACTCCACTGTACTCTATGACATTCTGCTCTGCACCACTCCACTCTGCACCACTGCATTCTACTATGCACACCTCTAATCTACACCACTGCATTGTACAAGGCTGCATTGTACGCCACTGAATTCTATGCCACTGCACTCTGCTAATGCACTCTGTACCACTCTACACTACTGTACTCTCTGCCACTCAATTTTACTCTACTCTACACCATTGCACGCTACGCCACTGGACTTTATGTCACTCTACTCTGCAATACTCCACTCTGACCACCACATGCTACTCTGAAACAATCTAATCTATGCTACTGCACTCTACGTCACTCTTGTCCACTCTACACTGCTCCACTCTATGACACTGCACTCTATGGCACTCTACTCTAAGCCACTGCACTCTACACGACTGCATTCTATGCCACTGCACTCTACTTTGAACCACTGTACTCCATGCTACTCTACTCTATACCATTGCACTCTATGCCAATGCATGCTACACCACTCTACACCACTGCACTGTATGACACTCTACTTTGCAACACTGCACCCTCCGACACTGAACTCTATGCCACTCTACTCTGCACTACAGCACTCTACACCACTTTAGTCAGCATCATTGCACTCTATGGCTCTGCACTCTGCATCACTCTTCTTTATGCCACTGCACTCTATGCCACTCCACTCTGCACCACTCTACACCACTACACTCTCTGCCACTCTACTCTAAGCCACTCTACCCTACCCTCCACCACTGCACTCTAAGCCACCTCACTCTATGCCACTTTTCTCTGCACCACTCCACTCTGCACCACTGTATTCTAGTATGCACCACTCCAATCAACACCACTGCATTGTATGATGGTGCATTGTAACCACTGAATTCTAAGCCCCTGCAATCTATGCTACTGCACTCTACATCACTATACTCTCCAACACTCTATGCCACTGCATTCTACACCAGTCCACTCTACTCCATGCCACTCCACACCACTGCACTCTATGCCACTACACTCTACTTTGCACTACTGTACTCAAAGCCACTGCACTCCACGCCACTATACTCAACACCACTCTTCTTTATGCCAATGCACTCTACCCCAATGCATTCTATGTCATACTAAACCACTGCACTCTATGACACTCTACTCTGCAACACTGCACTCTATGCCACTGAACTCTACGCCAATCAACTCTGCGCTATTTCATTCTATGCCAATGCCCTCTACGCCACTCCACTCTACACCACTCTATTCTGAATCCCTCCACTGTATGCCACTGCACTCTGCAACACTCCACCCTACGCCTCTGCACTCTATGCCACTGCACTCTACAGCACTATATTCTACTCTGCACCACTCTATTCAACTTTACTCTGCACCACTCTAGGTCACTACACTCTTTGTCACTCCACTCTACTCTGCACCACTGCACTCTATGCCATTATGCCACTATACTGTATGCCACTCTACTCTACTCTGCACCACTCCACCCTGCACCAATGCAGTCTATGTCACTGTACTCACCTATGCAACATGCTAATCTACACCACTGCATTCTACGATGATGCATTGTATGCCACTGAATTCCATGACCCTGCATTCTACACCACTGCACTCTACGCTACTATATTCTGCAACACTCTATGCCAATGCACTCTACACCAGTTCACTCTACCCTACGCCACTCCACTGTATGCCGCTCCACTCTATGCCACTGCAATACACAACACTCTATGCCACAACACTCTACTCCACTTTTCACCATTCCACTCTACGACACTCCACTCCACTATCCCCTACGCCACTAACTTTTAGCCATGCTGAACAGCAGCCTCACAGGTGTACAACATGGCTAAAACACATTTGCAAAGCAAATAGTTCTTGCATAGGTGGGATCTATTGGCTTTGTCAATGCTTTTCACTGTTTCGTATCTTTCCTTTGTTCCTTCTTTCCCTTTTGTCTGCTTTTCTCTCTTTTTCTCTCAGTCAGAGTCTAATGACAAAAACTAAGGGCCTTAGCTGATACTCCATCACAATGTGGCATCCACCTAACTGTATTATAGTCAATGACATGTAATACAGTGGATGGGATATCCACCACTTTGTGAAGAAGTATCATGCTTGCCAAACTCTAAATAAAGCCCTAAGTACTGATCTAAAAAAAGGAGTGCCTGTGACCACCACCTGCTACTACTGGCACAATCTTGGCACTGACTAGTATAATAAAAGTTGATAAATGGAATAAGAGGACCAAGCAAAGATTGTGTTCTTATTTGGGAATAAGGTCTTATGTTATATATGGCTTATATCGGAAGATTGTCCTATTGAATATCAATAAGAATGTTGTGCTATTAGAATTTTATGGGCAAAATATTGAGGACCAAAATATTGAAAGGTACGTGCATATAGAGGAAGTACAGATTCACTGATCCTAACTTCACATTTACGTACCTTGAAGATATATAAATATTGTTAAGGTACATATATGTGGAGTTATGTACAGAAGATCGATACTTACCTTTGGATATTTCGGTTTTGATATTTTGACCTCGATGTTTCCATGCCTCTATATTCTGTCTTCCATATTCAGGAGATACACTCTACAGAAAGTCTCTATTGTAAATAACTTGATCGAAATCCAGTTATTCACTGTGATGGTGTCATAATAGTGGGTAACCAAAGTGGCCACGTTATGCATGGAGCCTCCATTACGCATCTAAAATTGTGTTTGTTATGCATGGCTTCTGTTGGACGTAATGACTGCCAGTGCAGACAAGAGCGGTGGGGCAGGGGAGGGGGAGAGTTGACAGACAACGACTAGGGAAAATAAAATTTTAAAAAAGAAAACCACCTACCTTACCCTCGGCGATGCAGCAAGCGCATGGTAAGTGGTTTTCTTTTTTTTATTTTAATTGTCCACGCCGTCGCCTATCGACTCCCCCGCCCTATCACTCACTGCTCTTACCTGCACCGCCCGTCACCGGTTGGAAGCCAGTAGCATGACTACCCAACTCCAAATCCATTTATTCATTGTTATTATGTCACAGCGGTGAGAAACAAGCGATGCTTCCTACTGTTGCCATATCATAAAGGAATTCTGAAGTGCCCTGATAGGACTCTCAGAGAGCCTGTCACTGTATTTAGGGTTCTCAACACCATGGAGAACAAAAAGCAAAGCTTCCAGAGGGGAGGGTAAAGGAATCCATGTTATGTAGGCTCCTCTATTACAGTAGCAGTTGAGAGCCTGGCCAGCTGGTGTTGTGGGCCATACATGCCATTACAATTATAGTTGGTAAAAACCGAATACAAGGGATGTGTTTTCACTATCGGATCCTGAGTGACATCATAGACAACTTGAGCTTGGCTCTTGTTGCAATGTTGATGTTACTCAGAACTCTAGCTGAATGAAACACATCCGCAATATTTACTGTTGCACAAATATAATTCTGTATTTTATTGACTGTTTTGTATTTACTGAACTACTGTCCCAGCTGCCCTGAAAGTACATGTCACGAGTGTAGGCTGTGCATCGGGTCGATGGGCTTAAAGCCGGCTTTAAATATTATATTTAATAGCCTTCTTCTTTAGACACTGCCCTAGAGAGCTCGGCCATTTATGATAAAAACCTTTGCATAAGAGAGGGTTTGCACAAATATATCTATGGATTTTTCATTTGCTTCCTCAAAGGCCCGTCAATATCCCTGCAAATGTGAGGCTCTCCTGTCCCACTTCTCCAAGCAGGATTCAGAGCAATTAACTCGCGAAATGTGGGCTCCTGTATACTAAATAGATCTGTCAGAGGGAGCCAGGTTACAACTAAACATTGCTGAAACCCATGTGTGCGCAGGAAAACCAGCCGCGGACCAATTAAACATTAAACTACAGGCTGCATTTACACTCTTCCCCACGCACAAGAAGGTTTATGGACGTTCATTTTCATAGCGTGTGTCTTTAGACTTTTACTGACAGATTCCCACAGCGAATAGACCAGGGAGATATCAATTATATGGTTAGCCATGCACTACAATTGCATGCTCTATGGGCCTCTGACAGCGCCAGGCAGGCACAAGGAAAAACAGAGTAATTCTGGTTCATTGGGAATCTTAAACATGTACACAAGATACAGGAGCTGCGAGAAGAAACGTCATGCACATGCTCACATAAATATGTAATCGCAGGCCCCCTAAAACAGTATTATGGGTTGCTTATCGCATAATTTGTTAAGAATAAACACAGAAGGTAAAGTCACCCCCAACACTCCAGCTAAGTGCTTCATACACCTGTATCTGATTGAAATGTAAAAATATATGCCCTGTAATGAATAATTATTTAGCGGTTGCTTTTCCGGTTTTGCTCATAAACATATATGAAAACTGATGTTTTTGTACTCATTAGGTTTCGCCAGCACAGAGCTTGCGCTGTGCTTGTGAATCTTTTGTAAATAAAAAACTAAAATCTTAAAAGTGACTTACCATTTGTAGGCTTCGCCAGTCATTTCTCGTTTTCTTGCTTCTCACTGGTCAGCAGCAGCTTCTCATGTCATCAGGTTGCACTTCCTCTCTTTGCTCAGCTGCTCCCTGGAGCTTGGACCAAGTACTGTTTCCGGTTGGCGAACAGTGTGCTTCCACTGGCCGCATGCTTCAGAGGTACTTTTTTTTAAATATCATCCCCGCACTCCATACAACTGTATGTGTTCTGTCATGTTTCTGCACAGGATCGCAGTTTTTTTATTTGACTTGTACTCCCACTGCCCTCCTCTGGCTCCCTTGGGCTGCTTTATTCTTCCCACTGACCATTGTTTATAATCCTTATCACCTCCCGCTGTTCTTTCCCACACTCACTTGAGTTTGTTTACCACCCCTTTCAATGTTCGTTCTTTTTTTCTTTTCTTTTTTTTGTTGCAATTTTAGACAGTTCAAAGTCAAATCGGGACTCTGCTTCTGATCTTCCACAGGTCCAGGAGTGTTCTGAAGTGGATGCATAGTGATACCACATTGATACCTGGTACAAACTAGCGAGTGGGACTGACCCCTGGGGATGACCTAACCAGTGCGGTAAAGGTTCCCGGGGCTAACCCGACCCAATTTGTACTAGATGTTCAAAGTTTTCATTCACACTAAACTTGGGCTCTGAGGGCTAGAGGTATGTGTGGTGCATGTACTATGGTAATCCTATTGTCCTCTTACATCTAGCACTAAATTTCAGTTTTTTTCAATCCCTGTACCCCCTACTAACTCAAAGACAGATGTCTGGTAGGACGAAGCTGAGCTTTCAGCAACCAGACAGTAGATTCACACAATTATTTTCGCATACTGTCTTCCTTCTTTGAAGTGTGTCTCAAATGTCATATGAAAAATCCCAGCAAATCTAACAAGCAGATCTTGGCACTTCAGCTGGATCTGACATTGTGATGTCAACAACAGGCCCACTGTAATGGAGGCTGGTCTGGCTAACTGGACAATAAAAGGGTACAGGCCTCGGTGTTAACTACATCTGCCTGTGACAGGGTAGGCTTCTTTGAAGGTAAGCAAGTCCTTGGGCCCAGTCAACAGGCCATCCTGTCAAGCCCACAACAACATGTCTGCACAGCCAAGGCATTTAGTCCCTGTCCTGGAAGCAAGTTCACACCTCATTCACAACCATTAAAATACTATTTATTGCCTCGCAGATGGGAAAGAGTAAATTGCAGATTTAGCTTTCAGGGACTTCAGGCAGGGTTACGGTGACTTGTAAAATCATTATTCCAAAATATTTATCAGAAATCTGACTTCACCTGTGAATTTGGATTCTAATGAATGTGTCAAAAAGTCAAGAAAAATATATATGTATCTTAAGCAGAGATAACATGTATTAAACTTAATATTATATCCCAGTGCTTTCCTATGTAGTAGCCAATCCTGCTACAGTAAAAATACCTTTGTGGTGCTGGTCACTATAACAACATGTTTAACACTAAGCTTCACATGTCCTACTTTTCAATACCTTGCACCCTGCCTTAGTCTGAGGCGCACAAGCATTTTACCACTGGTTAGCAGGGATAAAGTACACAGAGTTCCAGCAAAAATAGGATTTAGTACAAAGGTATAAAAAGATCTGAGGTGACCCTGCAGAAAAGGCAAATTTCCAACAGTGTATCTATTTATAATTAGTTTATGTTGTAAGAAATCAAAGTCTGCAGCATGTTCTTTGTGATAGTGACCAAAAAGGTAGAAAGCTTGAGTATACATCAGTCATCCCATTTTTAAAATTACCATTATAGATGACACTATTTTCAATGGAATCGAAGTTTTACCCCTGAGACTCTTAGAAGATTGGTGAGTTGAGGTTGGTTTAAATAGCTGCCTCAAATATTGCTTTTTTTCAACATGGGAACTTAAAAGGGAGGCAATGGATGGCAAGGGATGAGATTGCAAATGGAAGTTTTTCAAATGTACTCATAAGATAGTGGTCAGCTGAGTCAGTTCTGCATCTTAAGGAAATGTAATTTCTAATCCCACATGACAAACTATTATAGCAAAGAAAGCCATTCACTATTCAAAGGATTTCTGCCCTCCCTATTTAATCCTTATCACAAAAAAAGCCATGATTCCTTCACTTTTGCAGTTCATATATAGCTCACTGAAGACCACCAGCATACAGTTAAGTGAGAAGAATGCAAGTGTATACTCTTTGGTAAACGTAGGCTCCCTGAAACCTAGTCGAGAGTGAGGGGCTAAAGACGCCACAGATGGAGAACGAAAAGCTCATTGGGAGACTGGTGTTGAAAATGTCATCTATGGTGTTGTGTATCTTTGTCCAGAAATTGTGTAGTAGGGTGCATTCACACAACATGTGTGTGGAGATCCGCATTCTCAGAGTTAGAATTCCAGTCGCTATCTTTGTTAATGAGCCCTGGTGTGGCAAAGCAGTGCGGTGTGCAGAAGGTTCTATGTAGAATAGGTAAACCGGGTAGTAGACAGCGATCTTGGCCATAATTTCATGGATAGCAGTATCTGCATGTTCTGTAATTATTAGGATGTCATTGGCGTAGGCCGCTGTTTTAAAAGAAGTGCCATTGATGCTTAGCTGGACTGAGTTATTGTGTTCATTGAATGGGAGTATGAGTGGTTTAATGGCTAGTAGAAAAAGGGAAGGGGCAGAGGACAACCCAGTCTTGTGCCTTATTTGAGTGGGAATGAGTCAGATATTACACTATTAGAACCTGATTTTGTCACTGGTGTCTGGGAATAGGGCCATAACTACCTTTATAAATAACATGCCTAAATTGAAACCGAACATTGTGACCTTCAAGAAGGGCCGTGCAACATTGAATGCTTTTTCAGCATCTAGTGCAAAGGCAGTCACTGGTGAATTTTTAATTTTAGCAATCTGTAATGCATGTCCTAATAGCCGCATATTGTCACTGGAGAGCCTGCCTTTGAGGAAACCAGCTTGATGTGCGTGATCAAAAAAGGTCATATTGTTTCGGTACGTTTGTCCCAATTTTTTTGTGAAAGCGTGCAATCTGAATTGCTGAGTGCGATCGGCCTGTAGTTTTTAGGATGGGTGTGATGCTTGCCTTCTTTGGGTATTAGGGCTATAATCGCTTTTGCAGTTGTTCCTGTATAGTCATGAATGAGGTCTAATAGGGGTAGTAGGAACTGCAAAAGTGAAAATGTGGTGTACTTAATCAAATACCCCTGAAACCTTTTCTACGTGGGCATGACACTCCGGAAGATAAAAATAAGAATTAATGAGCATTGGAGTACCATCATATGCAAGAAGAATAACACGAAGTTGACACGCCATTTTTTGGAACAAGGACACTGCAATAAAGACCTGGAATGGGTAATCCTGGAGAAGATGAACCCAGGTATCCCAAACATACAAAAGAAACAGCACATACGGGAACAACGCTGGGTATACCGTCTCAAGTCATGTGAACTGGGCCTAAACGACGACATCCCATGGCTTCATATCGGCTAAACCAGCCACTTACAGGAGATGGACAGAATCCCACCTCCCCATTTGGGACAGAACGTTATGTGTCAGGATTGATAAATACTCTTATGGACGTGGTCTGTGTGTTTCTTAACCACAACATCCACCCCTTTTGTGGGCGCGCACCATTTAAAACTGCAAAAACAAAGCATTTACCCCCTCCCTTGTTCTACCCACATTCCATACTGTTGTTGGGTACCCCAGACACCATAATACGAATCATCAATTAAGCTATTCTTCTTCTGTTTAACATAGGCAGCCATAATCCTTGCTGCTTGTTGCTTTGTTTTATTTTAATGTACTTTAATTTAATTATATCCATTGTTTTGAGGCACTGCTCAGGCGTTTCAGCTGCCTCTTTCACTGCGCAAGCGCAATTTGCGCTTTGAACACAATTTGTTCAGTGCATGAGCAGATTGAGAACCACATTAGTGGTGGCTTCACGCGGAAGAGTGGTCATGTTCATACTCCACACTCGCCAGTGGCACGCCCTTCTCAGCGGTTTCCAGCCGCCGCAAGCACTGAAACGCCTCAGTCTCCTGCAACTGACGCGTGAGTCAGGCAGTTTTTTCGACAGCGGAAGCTGGTCGATTCTTCTAAGCGTCACGTATAACTTAGATGGCAATTGCTTTCAGCTGCAGCTGATTACCCACATGGGCGGAGCCCAACTACACCTAATTGATTCAATTAGCAATTTGGGCACTTTTATAAACCATGCTCACTGCGGCACTCAGTTACCAGCGGGGAAGCGACGAGAACGGATCGTAGGAGCATCATAATGGACGCACCTTGAGACAGTAAGGGGTTGAATCTGGTTGATAAGAAAGCCTGGAGCTTGTCTCCTAAGCCAGTATGAATGAATAGCTGTGCAACAGGTTCAACAACAATGATTTGCTTTACTTTATTCTTTCTTCACTCAGATTACAGAGTGTGACTACAGGGGTCCCTCAAATCCTCCCTTCCCATGGGGCATCCCTACCCCTAACCCGGGGTAAGATTGTGATCTGGACTCACAGTTTCCGTTTTCGTGTGCACCACGTTTGCAGTGACACGTGTGCCAACACCCACATGCTTTACAATGTATTTATGCATGATATCAGTCTGATTCTTTTCTTCTCTCCGCTGTTATTATACGTTTTCTGATAATGTGGTATACCTTTATCTTTACAGGTCTTGAAGTTTCAGAGTAGAGTTTGACAAAGGTCAACCTACAAAGGTGGATTTATCTTAGTCTGTTAGAGACTAGATAGGAGCCCTTATTCACACCCTGATAAATGCCATGGACCCTCCTGGCCACGATGGCACAAACATGTTGGCAACACTGATAAGGATGGGGTACTAAACCCCCGTGTCCATACCCTTAGTTTTAATATTGAGAAAATTCGAGGAAAATAAAATTCATGTAGTATTTGCATCGATTTTTAAATCACTCACTCACTTTACCAGCACGGGCCCCCACTTAGTTGTAGAAGTGCCTCCCTGTCTCCAGGTGAAGGCCCGCTCTTTATCATACTCAGTTTTTAAAGAGCGAGGACCCCCGATGATGAAGCATGACACCTGGTGGTGTGTGAGGATAGTCCTTACAATTTTGTGAGATGCCCAACACCACATAGATAAAAGGCATAGTGCGCCCTTATCTTCCTTAAAGAATCAGACACTTTGTTACGGTACCTTCCTGTTGTGTGTTACATGTGACTTTGAGGCCAGCTTACCCTTACTGCCACGTAGCCTCTTGTTCCCCCTCCTTTTTTAATATTAGGGTTATTGTGTGGATACGCGACTTTGGAATAAGCCTAAACATGTCTGAGGAAGTGGAGCATGTTGTGGCAGTGATAAATGATAGTTAGAGAACAGTTTAGGTTAGTGCTCGCAGATACAAACAACCAACATTTCTACCAATAACGCAGAGTCAACAGGGAAAACAAATAATGGCATACTCAGATTGAAAGGAGGATAAAGCAGCAGATAAGATGAAGATACTTTACAATATCCCTGTGTTAGAAGAAGATGTATTAATCTCAGCTTCTTGAATGTTATCCAGGAAATAAGCCAAGTCCCTGTGGTCCTGGAACAGGTTTGCAGACCCTCTGTAGGTGATTCGAAACCTGGCGGTACGTGTAAAGGAAAATGGGATGTTCATGTTCCCTAGTCTAGACCTGAAAGAGAGTAAGTCTTTCTTCGTTTGAACCATGGACTTAGAGTAATCCTGCGAGATAGTAATCTGGTGTCCTTCCCAGGTAATGTATTTGTTCTTACGTATGAATTTCAAAATTAGTTCCACATGTTGATAATGCTGAGGTTTACAGATCATTGGCCTCGGTGGGCCAACTGAAGCAGTGTGTTCATTTTGTCGTAAGGGGATACGGTGCGCTCTTTCAAGTTCAAAACATTTATCAAAGTATATGTTAATATTTGGAGGGATCCAGTCTTCGAGAAAGGCAATGCAGGAGCCAATGTGTCTTTCACTGTTCTCCGGAAAGCCAAATAATCTTATGTTGCTCCTCCTATTTCTGTCCTCGAGTTCGACAATAGCTCGTTGGATCAATGCAGAGGTTTCAGGTAGCGAGTTGAGATCTTTTTTTGTAGAGAAAGATTTATCCGCCAGATCACTAATGTGTTGTTCAGCAGAGGAAAGCTTGTCTGTTGTTTGTTTGATGTCAGATCTCATGCCCGCCACATCTTGTTGCATGATGTCCATACTGACTTTTGTTGTCTGGGCGAGTTGTAAGACATCTGATAGTTTTTTGGGATGGTGTCCATTGTGCCCTTTAGGTCACTTTTGTTTTTAATGGGAGAGTCTGATGCCGGAGGATCTGACTTTGTCCTTTGTGTGGCTGTTTTCCAGTCTTCCTTGGCCATCCTGGCAATTTGGTCACCACAGAGTAGAGATGGAAATGCAGGGTCCTTCGCACTGAGATAGTGAGGTTCTCACAAGTGTTTCCAAACTGTTAGGGTGTTTGCAGCATGCCTTACAATGTAAGTGTAGTCACTCCCTTTTGACATTGGTGATTGGCGTGGGTGGCTATGTTTAGCCTACAGCTCTGTATTTAACTCTGGGGTTGCAGCTTCCTGCAGGGCTTGGTAGTTTTGCAGCTTCATGAGTTGGTGGTATGGGATTAAGGAAAGTGCTGATTGTAGAGTGAGCTTGTCAAGAGTGGGCCCAGAATGAAAGGAAACCTGTAAGGAGGCTGTAATTCAGGTTGCACTAGGTCTGACCTGATTTACAGTTCAAATTCACAGTTCTGCTCACGTGCCCTAGTTTTGATGATTCAGATTTGATACTGGCCAGGTTTGCCTGTATGGTGCTAATTGGGGGTTTTAGCTTCCTCACAGGAGAAGCTGAAGTCACACACTACTTCTGGTAGCAGCAGGGCACGTGATCAGAGGTATGGTGCAGTGGATGCCTTGGGCTGAATCAGTCGCACCAGGCTCAAACAGTGGCCTACTTTTACAATGTGGAAGTGACTGTGATGAAGGCCTGTTTCAAGGCAGCATTAAATCAATGTTGCCCAGCTGATTAGGAGTGTTTCTGTCGTGGTGCAGTGAGTGACTGATATGTGGCTCCTTAAGTAGATATGAGTGTGATTGTGTAGATTACTGCCCAAGTATATGTAAGGAAAAGATTCACTTATTGTGGTCCGTGGGGTAGTAAATACTGTAAATACTATACAATGCAGGCATCATGGGTGATTTAAAAGTCCTCAACGGTCGTGAAGTGCAAGTGTAAGCACAGAGGCGACCTCTACAGTGGCAGATCTGGTTACAGGGCTGCGGCCTCTTTAGTCAGACATAGTGAGACCACACGTGGATGCTGGAGTACAAGCAGCACTGATGAGGTCATTATGGGATTGTCGGGACAAATCTAGTCACTCACTTTTTTCGATATGTAGGGGCCATTAAGCTTAGGTTCGATGGCATGTTTTCCCTAGCTGAAGGGATTACATTGGATCTTCAGGCGTGGCCTTGCTGTGTTACAGGAACGGAAGCGACCATGTTGGAGGCTGCGGGCAGTCCACATCCTGGTTGCATTAATGCATTGGGCAGGGAGTGTTTAGGGCTATTTTGAAGCTTGCACTGCTTTCCCTACGTGTTCCGGAGGTCTTCCCTTTCTAATCGAGGTGCAGTTAACTTGCTCTGCTCATTTTAGAGGCAAGGATGCAGCGGCGAGGAGACAGTTTTTGCACTCCTATGGTAAATAAAGAAAAGTGAGAATCATTCTGCATGTTTCTACTGTGCCTTTTTTATAACAACTAACTTGTATTCAATGGCTGCTATCGTCTTTTTGAAACAAATATCTAAAACATTTTTGATGTTTTTAATTTTTACGAGAGATTTTACTTTTATTCTTCATATTTGCAAACATGCTATCTCTTTCATTTGAAAGAGCTACACACCAAGGATGTAAGTGGTTTGTGGGAAAGGTGATGATGTGACCATGCATTATAAGAATAAAGTACCCATGCCATACCTGATAACGATAAGGCTATGTCACCTTGGAGTTTTTCATTACATTATGAATGAACTAAACCTTCAACGTCTTTCCTCTATATGGTCATATAACTCCTCTTCAAGGTATATCAGTCTGTACTATATTCCATATATATGATAGTTGGTGACTCCCAATTTTAGGGCTAAATGTAGGGGAGTTCACTAACCAGCTTGTCAAATTACAGACCAATTGTTTTGTAAACTGTCCTTCATTTTCAAATGCTGCTTATCAACTACTTTCATTTGGATATTCACAGCAGAACTAAAAACCTCTTATCATGCTAATAATAACAAGACTGGGGACAATTTGTGACAAGCTACACATGGTTGTGAATGTGGGAATGGAGGGTTCTGATGGACAGCAATGCTGAACATTTGCATATCCTACTGGAAAAAAATGTATTTTTGAAAGAGGACTTATGCCTTGTTGTGGCCAATAATGTGGAGAAGTGTGGCTCAATGATTAGAGCGGCAGACCCTGATGCAGAGGTCTAGCCCGGGACCAGGGTTCAATTCCCCGCCTCGGCGGGTCTTAGGCTCAAAAATTCCACGGACCTGATAATTCTCGCATTGGTGCCATTCCAATCATGGAGTCCCACTCTGCAACTCTGGGCAATAGCTTGCTTAATCTCCACAATGGCCCCCACAACGCTAAGGATGCCTGGCCTCCACCTTGGGGGTGCCCAGGAGTGGACGCCTCACAGGGAAAGCCAGGATGGGTTCCACAGCGGTATTCGTACAAGCGCCTTGAGACCCTTGCGGGTGAGTAGTGCGCTATACAAGTATCAAATTTACATTTTACATTTACATTTTTTAAAAGTATGTATTTTCAGGCGGGGAAGACACTGGGGGGGTGCTCACAGTGTTCCTCTGGCCAGTGTTGTCTCCCCGCAGGCTACAAACATGAGTCCCAAAGAATCAGTTTCATAGAAATCAGTTACCCGGGAACTGTGGAGCTGGTAACTCATCATGGTTTGCAATCATCTTGAACATGCAATCACCCACTTATGTACCGTGAGTAAAGACTGTGAATACATATGTAATCATGCATTTGGAGAAGTTGGCACATTCTTGCTAGCCTGCGTGCAACACAACCCACTATGATTAACTGCAGCAGACTCCTGCTCATTAGGGGAGCTTGAAATTTGGTTTCTGGAGCCTAGGGTTAGTACCTGAAAGCTGGTGCTGTCATTTATCCATTTAATAATACAGGAGCAAGATCTTCCAAGCACGCAGATATACCCTTCTGATGCTTATGGAGATATGAAACACGATTCAAAGGTTGCCAACCACTGGGCTTCCCTTGAACATGGAAACAACTGTTTACCTACAATGATTAGAGACTGTGACTCATTGTCCATTTGGGGAGTACTGGGACAGTCTTGCCATTTAGTGTGCAACCAGACATACAATTATCAATACATACTTCTGAAACTTGCAAACAGGAGAGATTGCCTCTATTACCCCTTCTTATGTTTGTAATATGGAAAGGGCTGCAAAAGCCCTTTTACAAGTCAAAACATCTTTTCCAACTCATAAAAGGGCTTTTGCACATTACAAAGATGTATTTTGCAGCCGTACCCCTGTGACTTTCAGAACAGCAGAAATTGGGATGGCAAAATATCTTTGTTTTTCAGCGCCACTGTACCAACATGGCAAATGTATTGTGGTTTACACATCTCCACATAGATTTGACTGCACATCACCTCCCAAGCATTCCATGGACACAGAAAGACTCTCGGAAATCAGAAAAGCAAGTTATATTACTGGGTGTAATTCCAAGTCCGGTGCAACTTGTAATCATGCACGGTGGTAATTACACATAAAGTCTTTGAAATCACTACTCGTATGGAGGTTATGGACCCTTAACATGTTCATTCATTCAGATGCAGTTCATGAAAGTCCCCCCCTTACAGGACACATGTAAGAGTTTTTTGACATCATGAGAACCAACCACTGATTAGTTTGGGTCTGGTGACTCAGTGGGTCCACAGCTAGGGCCTGTGTTTGACCTCATGGTCACAGGCTCAAATCCAAGCGGACCCACTCAGCCTTTCACCCATCTGACGTCGATAAAATGAGTACCATTGAGTTGGGTAACAATAAATATGTTATTCAGCGCAAACATGCCTCTGTGCGCTTTACAAATGCCTATGTTATGTAGGGAACTTCTTTTTCACAGGACGAGCAGGAAGGATACAAGCAAAGTCACAATTACGGGACAATACATAGGGTGTTTTTTTCAACCTTCAAACTAGATGGTTTAATGATTTCTTCTCACTGTCTGTCACTGTCTCTTCTCAAAGGAGAAAACTCATTTTTCTCCATTACATTCAAAACCACAATTTGCATAATGTCTCGCGAAAGTACAGCTGTACCGCTCAATGAGAAAGGGCAAACAACATCAGGGGATTTCAAGTCGCGCGCCTTCTCAGAGCGGCAATTTCTTCTGAAGACAGAGCAGCATGGATGGGTCCACGTCCCCTTCACATCTACTATGATTCATTTGTAAAATGTCTGGAAAAAAGGTAATCTCTGGCACCGTTTACCCCTGAACATCAGAGACTTTCTCCGCGTCTCTGCCTGGGGAGCGCCCACATGCCGCACATACTTACACAGCTGTGGTGATATTTTTTTCCAAGAGATTGAATTTGATTTCATAAGGCAACATTTGCTACGACAGATTTTTCGTGCACCTGCTGTTTTTCATGATAAAGGGGGTGGGGGGGGGGTGAGGGATAGAACGCAGTGTACAGAACAATGTGGTAAAAAGGTGAACGCCTCTCCAACAAAAAAATAAAAATATATTATGTGCTCCACAGAGGTTTGACATTGAATAATTCACACCCTGAAGAAAAGAAGCATCTTATTACAACTTTCCTTGAACTGCTAACCTTTCCTGTCGGAGATTTCGCGGAAGAACTATTTTGGAGGTCGGGCCACTGTCTAATTGCTTCTGAAAATACTGCATAGGTGCGCGAGACAAAAAGCCGGTCTTCACGTGCAGTTATTTTGTGCGTCATTTGCACTAGCGGTTGCAGGTGGTGGGTCCAGGAACTCATTTTTGAGGAACAGGACGTTTTCTTTGCGTTTCCAGACATAAAGCCGGAGCTAGAAGGAGAAAGGCAGAAAAGAAAGGAGGAAAAGCATCATAGAGGTGACAAAAGCTGAAAGCAAGAATGAAAGGAACTTGCAAGAGAGGAATTAAGAAACAGGGAGTGTCAGTGGTGGATGAAAGACGCATGAGGTGAAATCACAAGAACTAGGCAGCCTTAATATTCAGCACTGCCGCGTTTCTCAGCTCTGTCAGTGGACTCCTTAAAAATGATATCCCCCTTTTTTTTATTGATCATTCCTTCTTTTAGCTCAGCTTGTTACTTTGAGGACAATGTATTAAAATGCAAACACATTTTTTCCTAAGCAAATGAAAACCCGAAGTGACACTGCCTCCATTTTAAGCCCTATGTGAGGTTTGAAAAAGTCTGAGGTCACAAATGTTACATTTTCCGGCATGAGTAGCTTATCCAGGCCAGGTTATTTCATTGCATTCTGGGGGTTGCAATCCTGGAAGTTTTGTGGGATAAATATGAGTACACACAGCAGAATGCAAAAAAAAAGAAGACGAAAACCTGGCCTGGATGACCTGCTCACGTCTGGAACTCCGAAACTTAAAAGAACTCTCAGGAGCAGATTTACAAGCCCCTTGCGACACTTTTGCGTCACTTTTGACATGGGGGAAGTGACGCAAAAGTGGCGCAAGGGGCTTGTAAATCTGCCCCTCAGTTTCCAAATTCGTGACGCGTCTCTTGTCCATTACAGTTTCTTCATTACTAAGTGGGGTTTGATGACCTCAGAGCTCTCAAATCTTAAAATTCCGTACACTTGCAGGTATTCAAATTCCTGTGTTTTTCATAGCAACAAAAGCGCGTTAGTCTTGAACTTGTAATGGGGCAAACATGATTACAAGTCCAAGAATGGGACACACGGTTCTACAAAAACTACTCACGCATGGGGAGATTGTTTATTATATTTATTTTTGCACAGAGGCAGTGAGCAGGGACTGTGGTTCGACTCTATTGCTCCGTGACAATCACCTTCCGGGCCATAAAGAGGCTGCCTGAGTGGCAAACAGAAGCTATTGTTTTGTGAGCAGCTTTTTGAATTGTAGACAATCCACACTATGTCCTTTCAGGTGTCTGATGGCTGACATTACCACCGACCTTTCTCCGATTAAGGTAATCTTTGATACAACGACTTGAAATTGACGCACATGGACTCACAATGAAATAAAATAATTCCCCCAGCCTTAGATTTACCATAAGTCCCGCCGTATAGAGAGCACCACTTTAAAGTCAAATGTCACAAACAAAGGGAAACCTGTAAGAGTCACGTTTTATCTTGTCCTTATAAAACATCAGATCATTATGCGTACTAGCGACCTGGAGGAGCCCTGTCCAAAATGTTGGAGCCACGTGGGAGACAGACCATCCTCCCATCATTCTTAGGTGACATCTATAGGGCTCAAGGAAGGTGTTCCCAAGAGATGGCTGCATTCTGTAAATTTCATTGTCAGTGTTTGACTGTGGGTGATTAACTACTGTATGCTGTAGTCAGTGCTTTAAAGTCAACTCTCTGAGCCAGGGGGAGCCTGTGCAGGGAGCAGAGCATGATGGTTACCGTGGCCTATTATTAGCCAGCTGTGACATTGTGAACTGCCAGAAGTTTTGCGTCTCCTCTCTTTGGGAGACCCAAATAGAGAGCATTACATTGGTCTTGCTTGACAAGCTCGGGCCTTGCACATTTGGTCGAAAAGCTACCACAGGCAGGCCAATGGGCCGGATGATCTCGAGGGAGCCTGATGGATCGCCCATGCTCTCAGTTAAGACATTCCTCGTGGCGCTGCACGAGGGAGGAGCGAGGCTGGCTCAGAATTATTAATAACCAAAGGATTAGTGATACAGATTTGGGGGAAAACACTGAGTACAGTAGGAATCTGGTTCACAGAATTAATGCTACGAGATGGCTGATTGTTTTTTTAAATATTTTTGTAAAATACAAAAACATCTGGTGTTTGTGATTGTATTTGTGTACCTTTTTTGTGGCATCTTAAAAAAACGAATATGGTGGTGTTGCAAGACTGTGTTGAACAGTAAAGCAAGCAAGGAAGATGGCACCCAGCTGCTTAGTAGAAAATTGTTTTTATAATTGGACTGCAGCCGGACACCATACCACAGCGCCCGGTGCCACTGTACTTACCACACTGTTGAAAACTATTTCCCTTGAGGTAGAAATACATGTTAGTAATGCTTTTTTTGTTTATATAAAGGTTGCCTGTAGCTTTTTAAAATGTCAGAACTGCTAACAACTTGTAAAGCATCCACTGTTAGCATATGTCCAGAAATTTCACATTCAGAGAACTCAGGATGTATACCTTGTGCTCACAATTCCAACATCCTTCGATGTCTGCGGGGCACACTAGCTATTTCTCTTGCTGGAGAGGAATGTGGCGAATAGAAGTAACAGGGGGAAGCAGTGGTGTAAGGAAACCTGAGCTCCCCCCACACTTCAAGGAATTGTGAGGGGGGGGCTTGCACTACACATACCCTTGAACTGACAAGCTGAGGGCCCCCCATTTATGTATGGAAGACTGGGGGCCCTCACACCACAGGGGCCATTACACCCCTGGCAGGAATATACTGGATTGAGACAGTTCATGAAGGCAAGAAGCATCCTCAGACCCGAGTCCCCAGGTCACTGTGTCTTAGGTACCCATTTAAATATTGTGCTTTCTAAATATCCATTTCAGTCACCTAACCCTACAAATACCACCCTCAACCTCCTTACAGTGTTTTGAGTCTGCTCTCCACTCATACCTCAAACAGAATTTGGGGGCATATTATCAAGAAACTGCGTTAAAATTATCGCCGCTTTAGCCGCTTTAGCGGCAGAAAACTGCTGCTAAAGCGGCCATAATGGGCTTGATAATATGCCCTTGGGAATTCCAATAGAAGCCCATGTTCTGGTGTCAACCTGGGCTTCTATTGGAATTCTCAGGGGCATATTATCAAGCCCATTATCGTCGCTTTAGTAGCAGTTTTCTGCCGCTAAAGCGGCAATAATTTTAACGCCGTGCTTGATAATATGCCCCTTGGAGACGTCAACGAAGCATCTGGCAGGGTCTTCTATTAAAACTCCTGAAAATAAACTGCATATTTGTTTATTTGTTTTTTTAAATCTAAGTAGACAAATCTTTGCTATGTAAGCAACAATGTATATAAAATCGATTGACAGGATTTACAACTACGAGCAGCACCTTTTTACCAATATCAGATATATTAAGCATCACGTGCACTTGCAAGACAGAAAGCATAACCATTCAGGGGTGGACGGCATTTTGTGACATTCCTGGAGACCCCAGACTTAGCTTTTTTTCATCTGTGCTAGTCTCAACTTATGGGAGTGGGTATCACTAGTGCAGCGGGTGAAATGGCACCGGGAAAAATGGTCTAAGTCTTCCACTGCCCCCAATTTATGGATTTCTTTTGCTGTGCAACTGATGGTAAGTTTGGCCACTATCCTTTAGTGCATTAGGGCCTATGGCACCCTTGCTATGCCAGTGGTGGAATTGAAGCTTGTAAGTGTGGGAGGAGTAAGTCAACGATCATACTTTGATATGGAACACGAAGGGCAACTCTCCCAGATGTGGCCCAACGTCATGTCCCTGGATGGAAACATTCATGGCTATCAAATGTTTCTCCAGGAGTGATCTGTTGTCTACTTTGTGCTGGGATTTAGTGACTCCAACATGTGAAGAAAAGTGTATTGAGGAATTGTAGAAGAGTGGTTAGTACCAAACTCAGTTCCCATGAAGTTAGAGGAATGCACCCACGAGTCCATTCATAAAGTATCCACCTTTCGGTTTATACATACCTTTATGCAATATTCGCCTTTGTTTTATGAGAAAATCAGCTTTTTCATCCATGTATCATTTATCTATGATCCATTCATATTTCCAACATTCAACACTCAATCATTTGAAACGTTCCACTCATCCATCCATTCATCCAGTCATTCATATTCCACGTATACAGCCCCCATTGTTCATTCACATGGAACATTCTAATTACCAATCCTTTCAATAAGTAGTCACCTTCAATTCAACCATTCCAATACCCGCCACTAATTTCTCATTCATTTCACAGGTGGTTCGTCTATTTATTTACCAAGTATTTAGCTTTCACTCAACTATACAGATGTTCAACATTCATCTCATTCTTACAAAACCATCTCACACATTAAAAAATCCCATAAAATAACCATGTCTCATTGCCATAATATCGAAACACACATCCAGCAGTTTTCTATTTGTAGACATATCTAACGTACGATTGACCCATTGCATTAAGTATATTTGTCCCTCAATGTGCACAGGACAGGGTAAAGAATGTCAATGTTTTATTGGCCCTCCTTGGATGAAGCAAGGATTTCTGTAATTGTAAACCTAGAAACAGATAAGCCTGTGCACGTTTGTTTGTGTTTAGTATAGCGCTAACATGGTGCCGAACATGAACTTCAGAGCACTAGGGGGTTGTAGATAAAGTCTTTGATTCAGTCTATAGTTACTGTTGAAACGAAATAAAAAATTGCAGCCATTGTAGAACCACAGGACCTGCTTGTTGATTGACATTTAGGGCCCGATTATGAATTACTCGATATATATTCCAACCCATGCGTAAACCCATGTTTATGCATGGGTCGGAATTACAAGTTTGAAGTTATTTAACTCATCGGATAATGATTAGATGCCTCAAATATCTCACCCTTCATTAAATTTCAGCTGGTCACACCTGCCGAAATTGAAGGGTGGTAAAAACATATGGTATTTCCTGTATAATGCAGATTTTAGTGTTAAAACACCAACATCTGAATGCTATTCCGCAATAAGTCGTAATAGGTGCTATTTATCACCCCAATAAATAAGAAACCCCGTGGTATGTCCTATTACGAGTTCATTGGGAATAACATGTGGATGTTTGTGTTTAACGCACCAAAATCAGCATGAAACAGTAAATACTCTATGTTTTCCCCTGTTAAATTTCAGCAGGTTAGACCTGCCGAAATGTAATGAGGGTTGTGGTATTTTTATTGGATGCATTAAATATCTTCACACTCGTAATTCCAACCCATGTGTATACAGGAGCTTAGGTAAGGGCCGGAAAATTATGAGGAACTTGTACTCAGACCCATAGTGGCAACATTGTGGCCACTTTCCTGATTTAAAGTGTCCTTTTATTGAATGTGGCATATACATGTGAACGAGGGAATTATTGAGAGGGAGTGCCTATGCACATTGGTATAATGCACAAAATTGTGTTAAAAGACTCTAAGAGAGGCTAATCATATATGCATGAGTTTGGACAGTACCTCTGCATTTGGCTTATGGAGAAGAAGCTTGAATCGTAGAAGTGGCCCTTCTACATCAAAGACTTGCTGATTAAGACATACTTAGTAACGGACTGGACTCCAACAGGGGTAGCTCTTTCGTTGGAGCGGAGGAGCATTGCCCCACTTAAAATCCTCCGAAAACCCCATGAAAAATAAAATGGTAATTTATTACAATTTTTTTCATCCCTGTCCCAAGCCAAGCGTCAGTACAGGGGTAGTGTTGCTGCTGAGTGACAGCAGCAGGTAGGTGGGAGTGTGGGCTGTCTATGCACTTATGCTTAAAGTGCGCATGTCTATTTGGCCAGCCGTCTTGAGACGGCCAGCCTCACATGCGCACTTTAAACATCTCTAACCCAGCTGTCTTAAGAGAGTTGCGTTAGAGTCAGTGCAGGCCTCCAGGGCGCTGTGGAGCGCCAAGTGAGGCTGTTCGCTCCAATCAGTGTGCTGCTCTCATAGCATGAGATTAGTGTCCTGATTGGTCTAGGAAGTTCCAGGTTCCAGTGTCCAGGACCTGTGGAGGTCTGGAGCAGAGACCGTGTTCGCACAGTAAGTTTGTATTTATTTATTTATGTTTGAGCGTGCCCGCACCCCCCACTCCCCATAGATGCAGCCGCTGCTAGACTCTGAGCGCTTCAATAGGTCGCTGCCTTCTCTTACCATTTAGCCACTCCACGGACATTACATGACAAATTATTTAGGTGTATTCTTTTGTTACCTTACAAAATAGGGGGTTCCCTTACAAACATACACTACTGTAGTATGATATGCTAACATTTTGAGCAATTTAGGGCCTGATTACAGGTGCCCCGTTCGGATTCAATAAATATCACACCCGATAAAATCTGAGAACAAGGTGTTTGGAATTTTTCGGGTGTGGTAATTATCTCCCATTCCGAGGTTAGCCTGCAAAAATAGGGCGTAACACCACTGGTGGCTCCTCTGCTATGATGGAGGAGCATCGCCCCACTGCTTTCAAGCAGTGTGGGAAGCAAAAATATAAAATTATAGTAACTTTCAGTTATTATCATTTTATGTGTTTTGTGCTGCTTTGCGGGTGGGCAGTGGGCGGGGCTGCTCTGCAAGAAGGGCAGTGGAGGAGTGCTTTGCCCAATCCTAAGAGCACAATGACTACCAGTCATGTGCACTTTCCCCTACTCCATGCAGGCTGCTGGAGAATATACTCACCCCTCAAGCCCCTGCATTGAAGCGTTGTGTTTGGCTTAGGGAAGGGATCCTGGTTGCCTACTTCCTGTTCCTGTGACAGAAGCAGGAGACCAGGAGCAGAGACGGGACCCGGCTACGGCAAGGTAAGTGATTTTTTTCTCCCTTCCAGCCGCAATTGTGACCTCCAACGTGTCCCCTCCCCCATGGCCCCCGTGCCCCTCACGCCCACCCCCTCACCCACGAGCCATGCCGGCCGTGACTGCATAACACATGGATGTCAGTGTTAAAATCCACAGGTATTTACCAAGAATTCTTCACCCATTAAGTGGAGAGGTGAAAACTTTAACTCACCCTATAATTAGAGATTATGAAAAAAAAACATTACACTACTTTTAAATACAACCCCTGAGCAAATAGTTGCTCACTCAGGGTTGGCAATTCACCTTGGCAGTAAGGATGAGAACATCATGCCTTAAGTGCCTTCAGTATGAGGACATTCAGTGTAGCAAAAAGAACAATTGATAGACAGAATGCAGAAGAGTGTCATATATTCACCCCAGTACAGAGATCTGGGCCTAAATCCATATTTTTTTGCTCACCATGCCATTCCAGTTTGGACCCAGCCATATGCAAATCAGTCTGGACCCTGCGCCCTATGGGAACAGTCCAGCCCAAACTGCCAGGCCAGGTCCTCCCTGGACTGAAAACAAGCATCCTAGGACATTTCAGGGCTTCACTCCTCATCAGCCAGGATAGCTTGACTTCAGTGGCATGGGGAGCATGGGACCCACGTCTGGCCCGAACTGCCAGGCCAGGTCCTCCCTGGACTGGAAACAAGCATCCTAGGATGTTTCAGAGCATCACCCCTAATCAGCCAGGATAGCTGGAATCCAGGGGCATGGAGAGCTTGACTCCAGGGGCATGGAGAGCATGGGCCAGCCAGGATAGCTTGACTCCAGTGGCATGCAGAGCATGGGACCCAAGTCTGGGCATACCCGTCCCACTCAGGGTGACAAAAGCAAAAAGAACAATTGATGGACAGAATGCAGAACAATGTCATACATTCATCCCAGTACAGAAATCTGGGCCCAAATCCATCATTATTTGCTCACCATGCCATTACAGTTTGGACCCAGCCATATGCAAATCAGTCTTGACCTTGCGCTCTATGGGAACAGTCCAGCTGAACTGCCAGGCCAGGTCCTCCCTGGACTGAAAACAAGCATCCTAGGACATCCTAGGACATTATGCCCTTCTGGACTGGAAACAAGCATCCTAGGACCAGTTTCGTGGTTTCACCCCTCTTCAGCCATGATAGCTTGACTCCAGTAGCATGGAGAGTACGGACCCACGTATTCAGTGTAGCTTCTGGATGCAAAATACAGAAGTCTGTTTTTATGCCTTTGATGTACACTCCTCACACTGACGAGTACGAAGCAGACAAACCTTTCCTCTGATTGGTGAATATCTTTTAAAAAAATGCCTCTTTTCTTTTGCGTGAGCATCCTCCAAGTGATAAAGGGACATTTCAAAGACGCTGGGCGTGCAGAAGTGATTAACAGTGAGATAGGCTTATCGGATGAGATAACGTCGACTTCTGAAAGAGTGGATGTATATCAGCGATTCTCTCACAGCTGTTTGCCAACGTATGTATGTTTATTTTTGATTTGGTTAAAGGCCCTGCTTTGTCTCTGTAAACTCACATTTTCACAAATATGTGGAATAATTATTTGATTTTTTTTTTTTAAACCATTGGTGAACGCTTCTACATTCACAGAGAGCTATTTCCATGCGTAATGTGTCATATAAAATCAGCCAACCTTTCTTTTTGGTTGGGAAGCTAGCGTTTGTTGGCAAGTGATGTCTGTTTAATTGACAAATTTCCTGGGCCATATGTCTGATAATTGCAGCGAGATACTGAGGTTGTAGTCATGTGTTAATGTGACAAAAAAAGCCCATACCTGTTTGCTGAAAACCGAGCCTGGCCTAGCTTCAAAATACTGTGTTTTGAGGCGCCCAGGGCAGCGTGGGAGGATGGGAACGCGCCGAAGATTTCTTTTCTACTTTTATAATTAAAAAGGGAATCTTGGATGCCTTATATCGTGAATATTTACAATAAAACCTTCAAGTGCTTGTCAGGAGGGTAATGTGTCATTAGCAGGAGCCTTTGCCTCGCAGTGGCTCTGCTCTGCGCGTGGACATGACAGTGCAGCCGGATAAGGGAAGAGTAATTATAGATCAGCAGGGCTGCCAGGTGTGATAAATGAGTAATCAGCGCGCGGGAGCCCCGGTCCTCAAAGGAGGACTATTACAGCGTTATCAGCTGCAGGCCTGGGTGCAGCGGTGCCTCCTGCGGAGACAGGGCCCTGAGCTCTGCCGTCCACCTCGCGCCGCCCGCGAGAGCTGCGCCATCCCCCGGTGAGTCACAAGGTCTCTTTGTGTTGCTACCTCCGGGACAAAAACACCGGTGGTTTTAGCAACGGCGTTGACCTTTTTAAAACCCTCGGCGTGTGCCGTAGCGGCTGAAAATGAAAATCTGCATCTGTACTTCTGTTTCAAACTTAAAAAGAAAAAAAAAGAAAAAAAAAATATATTATATACTTGAGGGTGCGTTATGTATTTTCTCTTTGCAGTCATGCAGTCAGGATTTTTTTAATCATAAGGTTGGAGCAAGCTGCTTTTCTACTTCCGTGGTAAGCAGCCACTGCACACTATCGAATTCACACAGGAAGAAAATTGGTTATTTTATTGAGAGAGACCCCGGCGACAAGGGGAGCGGAAAGCGCGCACTTTCTGGTCTCCTAGTCAGACGGATGCCCTCTGTTCTGGTAATGCTTCGTTCTTTCATGAGTTTGCTAGCATGGTCATGCTCTTTATTGCGTCGAAGTATTGACGTGTGCATGCCGTCATTCGAAAGAATGATTAATATGAATCAAATACATATTGTAATATTCGGAAAGCTGATCACAATCCGTTGTATTTTCCAAACTTAGCTTTCACGTCACTGGCAGGGAAGTTCATAGGCAAAAAATGGCAGCAATTGAGAGCCTGAGTAACACTAAATAAGCAAAACAGAGCAGACCTGTGGAATAGTGCATGAATTTCCTCTTTTTTACGATTTTTTGTTAAAAGTAAATAAACAGAGGGCCTGACTTGGAGGACACTGGAAAAATAAGAATCAAACCAAAAGAGTATTGGCAATTTGCATATCAGACAGTGAAGCCGCCATAGGTAAACTTCCAGCTGTATAGTAGTGCTCTGACATGCGGCAGTGGTTAATTTGTAAAACACATAAGTGCTGATGCTCTCATCAGGAGGCAGCTTACACCAGCCCAGTTCTTCTGTTAGCACCACCTAAAAAGAACCAACTACCAAACATGAAATTGGGTAGAGGATGTGGCGTAACGGCCAGAGCTCCCGACTTTGCAGCTGGAGAACCAGGTTTGAGTCATGGCTTTGGCTCAACATCCTGTGATTCTGGGCAAATCACTTAGTCTCCCCGTGCTTAACATAAATGAATATGCCCTCTACTGGTGCTCATGAAAAGCGCCGGTGTTGATGATCAAGTGCCAGTGCTGAGCACCGGAAACCACAGGCTCAAATTAAGCACTGGATACGCTGCCTGCCAACGTTCGCAGATAACTCCACTGTAAATGGTAGCAGGTCTGAATGTTAAATTCAGCAGATTTTCCATCTCTGTTGTGGAGTGAAAGGAATTGGCGTATTGCTTGATGGGGGTGGAAGCCCCACTCAGGCAACAACCTCAATCCCTGTTAGGGTGAACAATAAAAACCCACTAAATTAACCTGTGCTCAACCCTCTGATAGCTTGGCACAAATCAGTCAAGCTTAACTTAGAGGCAATGTGTAAAGTATTTGTGCAGCACACAAAGAGAAATAAAGTGAAACACAACACAAAAAAATCCAAAACCAATTTAAAACAATAGAGTATATTTTAAGAAATAAAATGATAATAGAGCGACAAAAATGCAATCAGTGGTGCCGTAGATATTAAATTTAAAATGTTGAAATAAATATAGAGCCTAAAAGTACAAAACACCACTGGCAGTCATCTGGTCTCTCTAGACAGAGGGAAAGTCACAAGTTCAGGCCAACTGCAATGGAGCGTGGGTCGGATACAGGGACCAGGTTAGTTCTCCTGAAAGAGTTACCTTTTCTAAGTCCAGCGTGAAGATTTCTGTTCATGGTGGAGGAGGCTGTGAGGAACAGGGAGAGCTATAGCTCAAAGAGGAGGCCGGGCAATTAGGGCTGTTATTGCTGTAGCACTAAGAGCCAGTCGCAGGCAGCCATTGCTGGAGCTTCGCGTAGGGAGTTACCGCTGGCTGTTGATGCTGTAGCGCAAAGAGCAGGTCTTTACTGGAAGTTTGCATTGGTGGTCGTCACAAGTGTCAGAGGCTCTCTGCGAATGGCCCATTTGAGGTCGCGAAGAGCCCAAACTTCAGAAATTCACCTTTTCCTCTTGGAGGAGCTCAACCTAATGCCATCTAAGTGTCTAGGACCTGGGGCACCTCTTGGGGATGAGGAACTCGCTCCAGCAGAGTCTAGCAAGGCTCAGGCAGGTCTAGTTTCAGGTCCAGCCAGGTATAGTTGCAGTTGGTCAGCTGGGCAGTTGCAGGAAGGCCATCCACAGTCATCTGATGGAGGACACTGGCAAAAAGCACAAATGGTTAGGACAAGAGAATGCAAACTTTGTAAAAGTGACCTTTCAGAATTGTATTTAAAGTCTGACTTTACCATTAAAGAGGATTTTATATTACAATTCATTTGAATGTAAACAGTATATTTCTACCTGCTCCCCTTCTAAAATTATCACCTAATAAGTGTAATAAGGTCGCCTGTGTTAGTCAATAGGAGAGATAGGCTTTACAACATGGAAAAATTACTTTAGGAGTTTTTCACTACCAGGACATCTAAAACTTAAGCACACATGTGCTGCGTTTTCAATACGATGCACGCTTCTGCATGAGCTTTGAGAGCCTACCTTAGTGGTGCCTTGTAAGTATTAGAAAGGAAGTTTTAGACTTGCCAAAGGGTTTATTTTGCCAGATCAAAATGGCAGTTTAGAACTCCACTACAGGATGCAGTGGCAGGCCTGCGAAGTGTTTTCGAAAAAGCTACTTTAGTGGGTGGTACAATGAGTGCTGCAGGCCTGTGGTAGGGTTTAATTTATATGCCCTGGGTACAGGTAGTACAATTTACTAACAACTTTCAAGTATATTTAATGTTCAAATTAGGTGTAGTCTAATTTTACCATGTTTGAAGGAGAGATCACAAGCACTTTAGCACTAGTTAGCAGTGGTAACATGTACAAAAGGGTCTTAAAGCCCCAAAATATGAAATCAGCAAAACAGAAGGTTTGAAGGCAAAAAGTTAGGGGAATGTCCTGCCAAGGATGTGAGGTCTAACATGTTCCCGGCCTCACCTGACAGCAGGGAGAACCTCATGGGAGTTCTCATCGCTAAAGCAAAAGTATCTGGAAAGACCATTAGTATTCACATGGGCAACATTCACCATAAAGTCCATTCTCTGTAGGAAGATGGATCACCTCAACAGTTTGGGATTCTCACCTCTCATCTGCATTAACCATCTTAGGGGTCTGTGATCTGTTTGAATTTGAAAGTGAGTCGTCCCAAACAAATATGGTCTCAACTTCTTCAGTACCCAGACCACTGCAAAGGCTTTCCTTTCAATTGCACTCCATTCCTGTTCCCTGGAAAGCAACCTCCTTCTGATGAAGGCTACAGGTTGGTCTAGGGCCGGCTCTCTTCTTCAGCTGTGAGAGCACAGCCCCTATGCCGTGCTCAGAGTCATCCATCTGGACAATAAATTCCTTAGAGAAGTCAGGGGCCTTGAGTACTGGTGCTGTACACATGGCCTTCTTTAAGGAGTCAAAAGCATTATGGCATGCCTATGTCTCGATTACCTTACTGTGCTGCCTCTTAGAAGTCACTAGAATATACAAAAAAGTGATGGATGGAATGCTTGAATTAATCTCAGCCTCCATATAGCTGGATCCAAACTGAAGTGGCATGGTGCGCAAAATAACAATAGACAGGGATGCGGTCCACATAATTACTAGTGGCTGAGATTAATGCAAGCATTCCATCCATCACTTTTTGTATAATTCAGTACTTTGCCCTAATTGGGAGTACCGTGCACACTTTGTCACTGGAGTCAAGCTAAACCTGGCTGATAAGCCGTAACTAGGGCAAAACCGGTCATGGGTGCCTTGTATTATGGTTCAGGGTGGAATTCGCCTGGCAGTTTCGTCTGAACTGTTCCCATTGAAGCACGGCCAAGACAGATCTCCATTTGGCTGGGTCCAAACTGAGGTGGCAAGGTATGAAAATCACAGTGGAGTAGGATGCAGCCCTAAGTAAGTACCAGTGGCTGAGATGAATTCAAACATTCCATCCATCACTTTTTAGTATACTTTAGTGTTTCATCCTAAGTAAGACGTGTATGCCCAAATGTGGGTCTTGTGCACACAGTGCCACTGGAATCAAGCAACACCTGGCGGATGAGCCCTAAATTAGGGAAAAACCAGTCCTGGGCTGCTTGCATTTTGGTTCAAGGAGTACCTGGCCTGGCAGTTCAGGCTGGATCATTCTCAATGGAGCAGTGTCAAGCTTGTTTGCATGTGGCTGAGTCCAAACTGAGGTGGAATGGTGTGCAAAACAATGATGGACTGGGATGGGGCCCGCGTATTTACCAGTGGCAGATTCATTCAAGCATTCCATCCATAAGTTTTTTGTATACTTTAGTGCTTCTTAGAAGTCAACTCTGTTAAGGGAGCACCTATAGTGCCACACCCCTTGATGAATATCCTGTAGTATCCAGTGAGGCTCAAGAAGGCTCCCATCAGTCTGTGTCTTGGGGTTTTCCCAGGCCAAGATGGTCTGAATTTTGGCCTGAAGGGGCTGCACTGTGTTCCCACCAACTAGGTGTCCCAAGTAGACCACTGATCCCTGCCCTATCTGGCACTTACCGGACTTGATAGTCAGGTCTGCCTTCTGCAGGGTCTGAAGTCCTTTCTTTTGGTGGAAAAGTTGGTCCTCCCAGCTGGAAATGAAGACCTCAATGTTGTCTAGACAGGTAGCACTGAAAGACTCCATCACAGCCAGGTCCTGGTTGACCAACCTCTGTGAGTGGCCATGTGTGGTGCTTGACTCACCGCAAGGCTGTGCTGAATGCATTTACACCAGTTTTGACACCTTTACAGATGTAGTAACTTTAGAAGTTCAGTTTGTCAATAGCAATGGCTTTACTCTTTTGTGGCTGTGTGTTCGCATGTCTTAAATCACTCCTTAAATTTCCTTAAACCCCTCTCATTTAGGTATAAGCATTCCCCATTTCCCAGACACTCCCACTTGTCTTTCTCACATTACTGCTGAAATATATACCTGCATGTGTGGGGATCCCCGTAACAGAAAAGATAAACGAATCAAAGCTCTCCACCCTAGATTTGTGAAGTGTTTTGCAGTATGTTAGCAGTATCATTATGGTGCTACTTTACATATTTCAAAAGGCAGTTTGTGAATAGGTCCCAAACTTTTATGTGAGTGGTAAGACATTGGCACACAGACAGTCCCAATCATTTCCTTGCACCAAGTTTCATCTGCAGAGTCCTAAATACTTTCAAATATCCTCCCACCCAAATCTGTTCCTACTTAGTCATAAGCAATTTGCTCCAGCTGTTCTTTATGCCCATATAAGGTATTTTGGTGCATTTTCCTCATTGTACTCCACCTAAGTTTTATTCCCTTTATACATTTCCAGACTGATAGGCCTTTCTAAACCTGTACAACTCCGATGCCTTTTGGTGCATGAACTCACTCTTGTTAATCACCCCAGTGGGAGCTACTGCTGCACCCCACCCCCCACATTCTGAATCCCATCCACCTCTGAGCCCTCCTCATCTGTTACTCTATTCCATATACTCAGGGCCACTTTTCTCAGAAGGTAGCTATCCATCTTTTCCTACATCTCCCTTATCTCACAAAGTCCACCAGGGCATCAATTCATGCAAGCCAAGTCCTCATTATCTTTAACCATTCTTTCATACTTCATCCACCCCATCTGTTTGTCCCCGATCCTACCTTGCCAATCTTGCCATAGTTTAACCATTGCCACTTATCCCTTCCCTGAGGTTTCTCAATGTAGTCCTTAGTCTTTTGCCCTATTCCTCTGTTAGACCTGCCCTTTTCACAGGTTTATCCCCAAACTTTTTGCCTTTTGCCTCCTATTTATCTGACCCTGTTTTCATTGGCTATAGGATTCTGCTAATTTTACCTCTACTGACCAGTGCTAAAGCGCATATGCTCTCTGTAAAAACTATATGATTGGTTATCCATGATTGATATATTTGATCTACTCTGAGTCCCTAGTAAAGTGCACGGTATATGCCAGGGCCTGTAAATCAAATGCTACTAGTGGGCTTGCAGTACTGGTTGTGCCACCCACAGGAGTTGCCCTGTAAATGTGTCTCAGACCTACCACTGTAGTGTCTGCATGTGCAGTTGTGAACTGTCACGCTGTATTGGCAAGTACACCCACTTGCCAGGCCCAAACCTTCCCTTTCCTTGCATGTAAGGCTCCCCTAAGGTAGGCGCAATGTACCCCCATGGGCAGGGCGCAGTGCATGTGAAAGGTAGGACATGTACTGGTATGTGTGAAATACTACCAATTTCATTTTTCACTATTGAAAGGCTATCTGCCCAATAGGATAGAATGGGAAATACTTTGTGACATATTACAAGTATAACTTCCCATTGGGACAAGATAGATACATAAAGTTTAGGCTCTCTGAACTCATAATTTGATAACACATCTTTTAGTAAAGATATTTTTTAAATTGTGTGTTTGAAAATGCCACTTTTAGAAAGTAGGCATTTTCTTGTTGAGCCATTCTGTGTGCCTCTGCCTGTTTGTGGGTTGATCGTCTGGTTTTGGAGTGACAGGAGCCGGGGATGTGCATTCACTGTAGACAGTCACTGGGGGGAGAGGGTTGAGGTGCACCTAGCCCTTCTTTGATGACTCAGAGCTGAGCTGGATAGGGCTTGGCAGCATTTAGAGTAGTGGGAGGATTTCCATGCACCTAAATAGGGCCAGTCTCCCTTGCACAATGCTGTCTCACCCCCCTGGGGTCATGCTACACCATTGAGGACAGAACTGGTTTGGACTGGGCTCAGAGACCCTTGCACAAAGAGAACAAAGACAAAATAGGGTATACGCAGTAGACCTTAAACCCCAAAACTTGAGATCACTTCTGGACGCAAGAGGAACCTTTGTTAAGGAGAAGAGCTGAAGAGCTGTGAGTAGGAGAGTAGTGCCCCTTTGCTGTGTGCTGTGTGGGGTTGTCCTGCAGTTGCTGTTTCTGTCAAGAAAAGGACCAAGACTGGAACTTTGCTGTGAACCTGCTTGAAGAAGATCTTCAAGGGCCTGTGTGTGCTGGCCTCCTGTTCTGAAGTCTCAGGGACACAAAGACTTCAACCCCAGCTCCCCCGAACTCTGCTGCTGAGAGTTCTGACCTGCCAGGAGGTGCCTTTTCAAGTTCTGGCCTTTGGAGGTTGTTCCTGCTGTTGGGAGCTGGATGAAACCTGAAGAACTGAGAAAATCAATGCATCGCTCTTCTTGTGGCTGTTTTTCCTGACGCAGCACCGCCGTGCGAGAAGAATCTCCACACATCATTGCACCACTGCCGAGATGACGCAGCACCTCTCGCGACTGTAAGTACCGACACATCCTGGGATCGCTGCTGAATAAACTGGCGCAGCGCTTGTCAAAGGTCACTTGGTTCGCATTTTATTGTGGCATCCATAGGACTTCTATTTCTAATAGGAAGGCCTAAAATGCTTGGTGTACAGCCGGTCATGCTTAGATGTGGGACTGTATCATGCAGGCCCTTAGCTGCCTCATCAAAGAAACATTGTCTTTCTCAACCCTGACATCATTAACAAAATCACCAGTAGTTGCGTTTCTGGGTTACACGGAAGACATACCTTCAGCAAACAGATGGTACATGGTGCTGGGGCTGTTGCTGGTCAAGCGAGGGTAGCGTGCAGATGGGGAAGAGGGTGAGCACCAACATTTTAAGAATGGGTCCAGGACCTCCTCTTTTGGCTGGAACAGACACTAACATACGCAGAACTACTCCCTGCATCCTCTAGACCGAGGGACATCTGCGACCCATTGCGCACATATCTGCTAACAAACTCAAGGGTGTTGGATGAGCATACCGCCTGCCCCCCTCCAACCGAGCAGAAGTGAGAACCCCCATTAGGAATTCAAAAGAGATACCAGCTTAATGGGAACCCACTCCAAAACTACAGAAGCCGCTAGGGCCCTGGAAATATGGAAATCAGCCAAGAGGCTTTAGATACTAGGGGGCATATGTATCAAACGATTTTTTAATCGCAAACGCTGCGATTCGCAAAATAACAGCGTTTGCGATTAAAAAATCGGTATTCGGGATGTATGAGCCAAATCCCATCGCAAAATTAAGGAATTGATAATTTAGCGATTTCTTAATTTTGCGTAAGCATTTAAGAAATCGCAAATTGCGATTTCTTAAATGATATGTAAAAAGCACCCAAGTTGTGCGAATTATTCCTAAGAAATTGCAAATTACCTCCAACTTCCAGTTGGTGGTAATTTGCGATTTCCTTTCAAAAAGCACTTTTTTGAATTATACAAAGTGCCACGTGGCGCTCATACATGCCCTTAGGGCATGTATGTGCGCCATATGCACACACATGCTCATTTCAGGGGTGCATCAGGGTGTCATCATGACACCCTTGCACCTTTGAAATTATTCTCAAATTGCGATTAGCAAATTGCGATTCGCTATTTGAGAATTACTTCCCATTCATTCCTATGGGTCTCCTGGCCCATAGAAATGAATGGGCAGGTATTCCTTAATTGCGATTTCGCAATTTGCTAATCGCTATTAAGGAATTTTAAGAAATCGCAAAAAGTTTGCAATTTTTTAAATACATCCCGTTTTGCAATTCTCAAATAGCGATTCTTTAAAAATCGCTATTTGAGAATCGCAAATGGTGATGTTGATACATATGCCCTTAGATACCTAAAAATGTGCAATTGCTAACTTGTCATCTGGGATGCGGCGTTGTGATTGTGAAAATGTGTATGATCTAAATTGCTGCAATGTACCTTTCACCATGTAACTTATATTGAGATATTAATGATGTGCTTGTGCTGACGTATTACTGTATGCTGTTTGAAAATGTCAATCAAATAAATAATAAAAAAAAGATTGTCTTCTAATCTGGGTTCTAAATTTAATTAAAATGGCCAATCATTGGAAATTTGTTTTTCATTAAAATAGTAGTAATGTTTTTGTAGATTCAAATGTTTCATATAGTCTGATTCGTTCAGCAAGTGATTCCTTGAAATGATACAATTAAAGGGGATCTATTAAAGAAGAGGAAGAGCTGGATTTTCTGGTAGGAGATGCAAATTAAATTGACTCTCATAGAGTCAAAACATTATATCGGCTCAAATGCCATTTTTCCAGTAGATTGTTTCATAGCTTAAAATAATATTCCATCTGTGTTTTATGCATACTGGAGTGCACTGTCATAGTGGTTCATATATCACTATTTGATTTGATTTAGAGCCTGATATTAATTGAAACTCTGCCAGTTTCTGAAGGAAACTCTGAATATGGAGACAATTCACCATCTAAATGCATGCCCGTTGGTATAGTATGGTGTAGGAAATTTAACCAGTGAATTCTACTCCATGTTTACATTTTTCTCCAGAAATTGTAGGAATCTGGCCCTATATATTTACAAGTGGCAGGTTCAGGCTTCTACATACGAGTTTCTGTTTAGTATTCAGATGGATTTGTTGTGCCATATAGAGTTCGTTATAGAGTGGAAGTTCCCTCTACATTTAATGGTCACGAGAAACCGGGGCATAGTGAGTTATTATAGAGTCCGAAAATCTTAGAACATTCTCATGTATGGCTATTCTGTTCATACAATATTGAACGTTTTACTTTTACTCAGCAAAGTTGACTCCATTTATTAAACATATGCTTTACAAATGAAGTGTAGCTTGCATGTATTTGATATGTGATTAATTTCATATATTTTTCAAATAATCTATGCCATGGAGTAAGTCAGATTAGTAAAGGTGGTGACATATAGGCTAATGCTAAACAAGTACAAAAGAAAAAAATAATTGTCGAATCTAACAAGTAGCATTCAAATTATTTTCCTCACTTGGTGACAAGCCCTAATCAATCATCTATTTCTTCCAAATAAGCATACTTAAAGATTAACAAATGTTTGCATGTTAATAAGCATGGAAGTCATTCAGTGCTGTTGAAAAAAAGCCCTGCTAACAGTACAATGTTCCTCTCACACAGCGTATTACTGTCAAGCGTCAATGGTACACGTACAGTATTAGCTGTAGAAGCAAGATAGTCTTGTTTTTGGCATATGCCATGAAAAGGAACATCAATGAAATGTTATAAACAACAAATGAATTCCCTTCTTAAAACACTAAAATGGCACAAGCAAATAAAAAGTAAAAAAACTAAAAATTCTCTTCAAAATACCTATATACTTCAAGACTAAAACAAACCCTTATATATAGTCTTAATTTGCCCCTAGAGAAATCCTCAAATTATCCTAGTATAAGGCTAAAGTAAAGATGAAACATGTATCCTCTTAAAATCCAATGAGTCAAAAACGAGGCCATATAGTATAATGTAACCCCTGTGTACCTTTCTCCACAATAAGCAAAAATGCTGTATGTAGAATGCTATAGAAAATAAATTGAAGATAGGTCTGTTCTGTAACCAAGCATAAGGGCCTCAGCATATTATTTTTGCATCTACATTTTCAAATAATGGTAACGTCCATTTCTGATATGCAACCACTGTATTGTTGCAAAATACATTTAAGTGTAGTATGTTTTCTCTTCCCCCCCCAAAAACACAGACACAGAAATTGTTATTTGGAGATGATCGCTCCCACTGTGCCCTGTCTATTCTAGTATAAAGAGTGACAAGTTTAAATTTTAAATAAAAAGTGTGGTGTGCCGCATAATGAATTCAATCAAAGTATAAAAAAAGTGTGGTGTGCCGCATAATGAATTCAATCAAAGTATAGCTCACAATCTATAGTTCCTTTAACTGCACTATAGTTAGCCTGTATTAACTGCATTTCTAAGTTTTAGGAATTCGTAAATCACCCTGCTTGTTTCCCTTGCATCAGATCCAAATAAGGTGAGATTGTTCAATAGATGGCCAAATCCCAGCAACGTGAGGACGTGTTTGATGTGCATCACCTACTGATTTGCAACAGCAGTTAATGCTCTTTTTCAGCTTCCTGTTTTGCTATTTGTACTGCCTGCTTCCTATGCCACTTATACACTGCAGTTCCTTGTACAAGATTTCAGGCCTCAGCAGACTCTAGAAGGAGGATTGTACCCCACTTCTGGACATCATGGAGCAACATGCCTGGTCCCTGTTGGATCTTTCTGACTCCTGCTTTGGGCTCCTCAGAGCCAGCTCAAAGTCACATTTAGATTCAATCCGAGAATGCAGAAAACCCCCGGCAACAGTTCCGATAAACCCACCTTTTACAGGGCCAAGCTTTAAGGTTCTCAACTGACGTCTGTTGGAGACTGTAGTCGTATGGTGTCAATCTGTCCTGCTGTGAGCTGCAAGCTCCTGGTGGCCTTTCTTCACTCACTCAACTTCTGCCAGTGATTCTGAATGACCCTTAGAAATCTGGGAGACCTTAAATGCCGAAAAGTCCTGATTCCAGGTCATTTCTCTCTCTACACCTTGGGCCAAAACATGAGTTTGGCATCCTAACCTTACCTTTAGATGCAATCCTAGAAGCAGACAACTCCCACATAGCTCTTCTGATACATCAGCCTTTCATGAGGGCCAGGACTTTACGTTCTCACCTGAAGCCCGTAAGGAACCGTAAGTTGATGGGGCCAGTCAGTACTGCTGGCCGGGGCAGTGTTTGGGTGGTTATTATTTCAGTTTCTCCACCTTTGTCAGTGATGCTGGTTCACCCTGTCAAACCTGGGGAACTCATGTGCTGAAAAATCCTGTTTCCATGCTACCCCTGCACACCTTTGCTCCAAATCAGGGCTTTGGTATCACCTCTCAGCCCTTCCCGAGGCCAGCCAAAGGCCATTTTCTTACTTTCTCTCCCTCCTGTAATTCCTATATTTTGGATGCTTCATTGCTCACGGAATAGAATCAGTTAATCAGATTCTTTAAAGTTCTGTCTCAGGAAACATGAATCACCCAGTCCCAGTTCCTCACTATGCAGCACAGACACATATGCTTCTGCAGAGTTCCTTTTAAAAGTGCCCTCTGCTTGTTTATTTATACAGGGTCTGATCCACCTGTTGTTTTCCTCAGCTCGTTCGTTGACTGAGAAAGTACCCTTCCATACAATGGACATTAACAGAGCCCCATCCACCTTGCCACAGCTGCCTCTTATTGGCAGATCAATTCACATTTTGTTATATTTGGAATCACTATTTCTGTTAGGCTGGCCCTACTTTCTCTGTTTCTCTTTACCAACCAGCAGCAGAGCTCTATTGTATGCTATATACGGATGACGCTTCTCCAGCAACTCCCACTGCAATGTTTGTTCCCGTCATCTGCTACTTTCGCCTTCTGGTTTTTAGCTAGGATCACTGGTTGATATGGTTGTTAGTTTCTGTGTTTTTCTTTGGTTTTCCTGTGGTCGAATGGCTTTCTGCTTGGGTACATCTATACTTTATTAGGCCTCAGACAAGGAAGACATTTGAGAAGTTAATAGTCCAGTATGCTTCATTAGTCTGAGTACTCTTCTTTTTCATGCCATCCTATTTCCCCCCTCCATTTTCATTTTAAGGTTTACCCACAAGACTGTGAGGGTTAACTTAGTCAGTCAGGCCCGTAGCCTTAATATAAGAGGCTAGCAAGGAATTTCTTACTTTTTTGTTGAGCTAGGACAGCTAAATACTGTCTATGAGATGAGGCAACCTTTAAGGAGGCCTAGGTCTCAGGATAATGAGGATTACCGGTACGGAATCAATGCATTTGCACTCAGACAGGGGCCTTAAGGTATTACGATTGCAGCAGATCTTTTCCTTAGATTCTGCTGTAAGCAGCAATATATTCTTAAATATCTCAGCCCTCTTCAATTGTCCAAATCTCTCAAAGACCCTATCAAATGTAGGGATGATTTGCCATTTTCTTTGCCAGTAGATTTGTTCATGCCTTCCTGTCAGATGAACCTGAAGCAGAAAGCACATCCTGATGAAAGCAAGTTAGGTATGTTTCATTTCTTTGAAAACAACATTTATTTTCTCTCTAAATTCTTTAGTAATTCACTTGAAAAGAATTATGACACTAAGATTGGCTTGGAATATTATACATTCTTGGGACATTCTAATCACAATTACTTCTTCCAGATGTTTTGTTCAGGGACCTTTACTGCACTTACTAAGTAATGTAACCTTGTTATATGCTCTTTTATATTTTATGCAGAGCTTATTTGAGTTTCTTGACATGGTAGCAGTCATATTCCAGCTCATGATTGGAATTATTCCTTTATCTTAGAAAATGACATGCACAGTTTTAAACTATAGAATAACATTTTGGGCCCAATTCAGAAAGGGAAATCTGCATGCAGAGTTCTCCACACACACAGATTTCTGCCTAGGCAGAGTTCTCTGCCAGGATAGGAATCAGCAATTCCGGGAAATAATCTCCAGCTACTAGTAGCATTTATGAGTCTCAACCCTCTCCCATAACGGGGTGGTGCCTCCTAAGGCAGAAATTATGATTATAATGTTACTAATGGTAAATATACGATCAGATTTCCACAATATGGCTGTAGGAGAAGTTATCACTACCAAGGTGGAGAACTCAAAATGGAAAGGAAAAGTGAACACCATAAGATGACCCAAATCCCAAAAACCCAATGCACATTATCTTTGCTGTACGATAAATACACCCCACACCATAGGCTCTGTCATGTTCTCCTAGAACCGTCTCACTGACAGGATGCCTACAGATTCTATAATGCAGCCAACAGCATTCAAGAAGAAGAGGAATTTCATTGAGCACAAGACAGACATTCTAGTTACCATTGTACAGGATTATTACTAGGAACTACATGATCTGCACCATTCACTCTTAGTGGAGGGAGAAGGTGGTCATCTGGCAGGAGTTGGGAGACTATGTCAATGCATTGGTGGTGGATGTAAGGGCTACGAAGGACCTCAAGTAAATGTAGCAGGAGAAGAAGAGGTGGAACAAGTACCAAATGCCCTTCCTGGAGGTGGACCTGGATCACATATCTGTCTCATCACCATTAAGGAGTGTGTCCCCACCACCATGCACCCTCAGATGCTATATGGCCTGCCTGTTCCTGGGAACATCAAAATAAGGCCAGTTAAAACTTTATCACCTCTCTCTTGTAACTAGGTCTTTTATCAGCATCCATGCTACTTTTGTCCCTCCCTTCACAGATATACAGACATCACATACACAACTTCTAACACCTATCCTTTCCGAGGAGTACACTGTTAAAATTGTTCTCACTCTACCTTTATGATATTCACTCACAATATCTAGTACATTCATAGCAACACCGAGAGCATTAGTATTTCTGAATGTGGCTGGGTGATAAACAGGTTCATTTAGCTGGTGATGTATCTCAGTACCTGCAAAAGGCATTGTGATTAGCTTGCCTGTGAGATGGCCAAGGTGCATCCACTCACATGCTGAACAGATCCAATGGAAAGGCAGTAGAGTTCAGATTGTTTTATGACATATGCATGTATGGCCTTGAGCAAGCTCTAGGTGAATTGAACTCCTGCTGCCAGTCTGCAACTATGTGAACTATCACTCAATTGAGTATTAGTGTCTAGAAATGACTGCTTCCAAGGAGATATATTACAGATGTTCATTTACTGTCTCTCCTTTCCCCTTCCCTCCTCTTTAAATAACCTACCCTCAAATTGAGTAGCAAGTAACAAAAATATTCAGACATTGATAAACAAATGTTTTTGTTTGTATTTTGCTTTCTTATGTCAAGATGCTGTGTGGTACTGGTAGATGCTGTAATTACTTTCACCTGTTGATGGGTATAGCAGAATCCGAACTGTTTACTCCCTGTCTCCTTTGCAGTACCTGGTGTGTTGAGTGTATTTGAGGCCTTGTTAGAATATGCAGTTTATATAACTCGAAGCTGAGATTATTGTTGTTTTTACTTTTTATTTTGTTTAATAAATAAACCATTATAATATAATTAAAATGGTTTAAGAAATTAAAACACACTTTCATTTCATCATGATCATAAAATATTTATTCGGTCGCACAAAGCAACCATAAAAGAGCAGCATACATTGCAATAGCAAATATAAATAAGACACAATTGCATAAAAATAGCATAAGATGCAGAATTAGAAAAGGATGAATAACAAAATATCAGCTGTATGCACAAGTTCGTCAATCAGGCCTTGAGGGTCTAGATGCCACGTCTGCCCATAGAAAACTCAACACAGCAAGGAAAACATATTAGTTGGGAAGCAATTGTAAGTACATAAGAGCAGTGCACCCTTGGTTAAAGTTCAGGGACCTCTGCAGTGGTAGCAGGAACCTCTTTCTGTGCCAACTGTAGGAATTTTCAAAACATAACAAAGTGTAAGGTATCCTGCGGAAACCTGTTGTCATAGCCTCAGAGCAACCTGTTACCAGGGTGCACACAGCCAACAGGAAAGGCCAGTAAATGGTGAATTGATTAAAACAAAACCTGGCTAAGAAAAATCGGACATGCCTACTGGTAACCACCACCAAATACTGCTGCATTCCCTGAAGAGACTGCAAAAGCATATGGCCCCTTACTAGAGGTTTCAAAATTTCTACCCCTTCTCTATTTGACAATGCCCGCTCAAAGAACAGTGCCTTTATTCCCTGTAAATCGTGTCGTCTCAGAGATTAAGGGGTCAGATAGGAATCTGCTCTCCCTAAGGCCATAAGTGCAGACTTGATATTGGCAATCCATGGAATTCTAGATTCACTGTCCAGTGGCAAGCAATCAGAGAGGATCAATCTATTTAGCTTAAGATCCTGTCTGGTCCAGACTTTTACCCGGATCAGCAAGAAATCTAACTCCAAGCAGCGCATGTACAGACCAAGCTGGTATATAATGCGGTAACTTTGTCAGTCGTATGAGAAATGTATTTTCTACTGTTTGGATTAAGTTGGTCTTCACATAACCCCTGACCTCACTACCATAGTGGACCTGCAAAACACACTTAGCCACATTAATTTTAAGCAAGACTTGCAGGGGCCAAGAACTCAGCTTTTGAGCTAAGCAGCCATGGGCCCCAGTCAACTTCACAAGCTTGGCTCTTTTCTTCTCTAGTATGGTATGCCAGTAATTCTCAGCATAAAAAAATAACTCTAAGTAAGGAAAAGCTGAAACTTTGCCCATAGTATGCTGCCCACATTGAAAGTCTTGGAGCTAGTGGACCGTGGGCCTACAACCATAACATAAGATTTCGAGACATTTACGGCGAGGTGAAGACAATCCATAAAAGCAGCAAATTTATTAAGGAGAATCTGCAACCCCCTAGCCATGCAGGCCATTAAGACCGAGTCATCGGCATGCAACAACACCAGGAGCGACCTTAGACCCACCTTGGGGCAAATGCCTGAGTTGCAAGAAGGGCCTCATCAAGGTTTTTAACATATAGCGTGAACAAAAATGGTGCAAGGATGCACCCCTGCAACACCCCCTCCTAGTGGGGAAAGACCTGGTGGGGACAGCATCGGTCGAGAAACATACTGAGGCTGAAGCATTCATATGTAGGTCATCCAACAGAGTCACTCCATTGGGTTCTACTCCTAACTTGAGCAACAGGGCCCATATTTTAGCTCAATTGACCTTGTTGAACATGGACGTAAGGTCCATAAATGCCAGATGTAGGCTCTCTGACTGGGCAACGGTGTACTTATTAATAATTAAATAAAGATTCAAGCATTGGTCGGATGCTGACCACACAGTCCTTAAACCATACTGGACGTCCATCAGAATATTGTTAGCATCTGACCATTCCATCAATCTGTTAAGTTTGACCCTCCCAAAGGCCTTAACTACTGTGCCGATCAAGGAGATAGAGCTATAGCATTGGGTATTGTCCTTATCCCCCTTCTTAAACACTGGTACTATCACCAAAAAAGACTCAAGAGTTTGGCACTCCATGACATGCAGCGGCATTCAATAGCTGGGTCATAAGGGGGCCCCATAGCTCCACATCCAGGCACAGCAGGTCAGGGAGAATTCTATGGCCATGGGCTTTGTTTCTGATAAAAAATGTAATACCCAATGTTACCTCATCCAAAGTAAAGACGATGGGGGCCGGCCACATTTCTCTTACTCACTCCAAATAACAGGGAAACCCTACTCACAACGGAACCAGGGTAATGGTTATATATGGAAAAACAGTGGTTCCAGTGGATAATAGAAAGAATGATTTAAGCAATGAATACGCACAATGGCAATAAATTTAAAAGGACTTGGTAAAGTCAGAGGACAAAAGGAAATCTCTACACAGTTGAATCAATACAATATTTTATATAAAGCAGTAAATAGTATATACACTTCTTTTAAATAAAAAACGTAAAGAAATTTCTTTGTGCATAGTGTCTCCAGGTGAAAATTGGAACCAAAAAGTGACTGTACAAAACAAAATGCTTTTTAGAAAAGTTGGTTTCCATAAATAAAAAGAGGAAAAGAAAGAACGACCATTTAAATACACTTTTTCAACAGTCTACGTATGCAATGTTACAGGCTGGATTGTGGTCTGTTCTATGTGCTTGTCGACGGCGTTTCGACCCTCCTGTGAATGCGGGGTCTCTTCAGGACTAACGATGCAGGGACATCTACAATAAATTAATGAAGGTAAGCATGAGGCCCATGTACCGGCACAGATGCGAGAAACTGTACTGAAAGGCTAAGCTGAAGGATGGTTACCTGGGTGTGGAAAAAGGCGCAGCCTGGGTGAAGTGCCTTTGTGAAAAGTGAAACAAATAACTCACGTGAGGACCCAGCCGGGTTCTACAATGGTAATTACAAAGGAAAGAAGGTAATGTTTAATTATTGGCACTGCAAGAATATTGGCTACAATGGTAGTTGCAAAGAAATGAAGGTAAGTACTGCGGCACTGGTTAGCTGTAAACAGTAATAACCATGGCAGAAAAGTGAAAGCCTGAGTTACCTCACGGAATGGGAGGCCGGCTCTTTAAAGTGGAAACAGGGCTGAAAAGGCTCCTCAGATGTATCGCTACAGCCGTAGCAGTTGGATTCCCCTTGTCGATCTCAGCGTGCAGGGGTGTAGAATAGGATGGTACCGCAGTGAATGGCTATGGGAATAATGATAGCAGGTCGATATAGGCTGAATTAAAGGAGGGTGCGATAGTGAAAGGGCACTGTCAAGCAGTGCACACATGTACTTACAATTAAAGATGGGCGGACCAATCTCCGCGTATGCCGTTTCAGCGACCTGGATATGCTGCAGGAAGGTGAGCGTTCAGTGCGCTCTTGGTGTGATAACGACGAGCGGTTGTTGTCCGCTTAGTTATAAACATAGGTTGCCGCCAATACGACCTGCCGCTCATCACGTAGCGGTGTGGAGCGCTGATTCATCGTACAATCGGGTGATCGGTGTGCCGGTAGTATGGAAACTGAGGAAAGACTTAACCCCGTGACGAAGAATACTACGGTGCAATGCGTGCAGCGAAATTCTAGTATTCTTGGAAGATGGAGTGACATCTATTGATTGTATGAGCGCTTGGCTACTTGGTGGGGAGACCAGAGCAAGTAATGTGGGTACTACCTACACTATTGTGGCCTTAAGTAAAATACATATGGACAATTCTCCTTGCATCATGGGCACAATATCTGTCATATATCCTCAAATGAAGGAAATATGCTCACATTCTACATATTACAGTATGAGCCACCCTATACAAGATATAAGAATAAAGCTATGCTTAACATGATGCGTGGAAATGTTATTAACATTGTTATCATAAAACTGCTGTGAACAAGGACCTTCGAATGCTGTGAACACTAGCATGATAAATGTAATTAGCGTGATCATACAATATGTTGCTTTGTGAGGGTACAGCATGCAAGGGCACTGTCCAATGCTCAGGTGCTAGATAGATGGTACGTGTGTGATTAGTATAAGGTGGTTACATAGCCTCTCCATTCCTCAGCGGAATTTAGGCCTTCTTCTATCGAAGTGACCTTGTCTATCCATCTACATTCTATGCGTTGTAGCATGTTGGTTATGCCACTCCCTCTTTCTGGTAGGGAGGCGATATCAATCACTTGCCATTTCAGTTCGTCGGCCGTGTGGTTTTTTTCATTGTAGTGTGCGACCATGGGAGCATTAAGAACAGATCTGCGAATACGGCTTCGATGCTGGCAGATCCTGGTCTTAACAGGTTGTTGGGTCTGACCTATGTATGGGAGGTTACAGGGGCACCAGATGCAATACACGACATTGCGTGTGTTGCAATTTGAAAAGTTTTCTAGGGTGTGTTTGAGGTTGCCATGCTCAAAGGTAGAGGTGTTGAATGTAAACTCACAGGAGACACAGTTACCACATTTGTGGTGTTCCTTAATTTTGGGTAGGCCCCACGCATTTGTGAGAGTATTGGGTGAGTTCACTTTCTTGTCCGTGGCTGACCTAACAAGATGGTATTTTATGTTTTTCCCTCTTTTGTAGGCAAAAAGTGGTATCTCGAAGGTCGGGTCTATGCTTCTGATAATGCTCCAGTTTTTTGTAATGAGGTTGCGTACTTGATTAGTATGCGTTCCAAAAGTAGTGACGCATACTGTTTTCTCCATCTTGGGTTTCTCTTTGGTTTTCAGAAGTTCCTCCTTTGGACAGTACCACGCCCGTTTGAGTGTTCTTTTGACTAATCTGTTAGGATAGCCTCTGTTGACTAGTTTCCCTCTGTTGACTAGTTTCCCTCTGAGTATATCTGCTTCTCTCATGTAATCTGCCTTGTAGGTGCAATTGCGGCGGATTCTGAGAAACTGCCCGAATGGTAGGCCGTCTCTGAGGGCTCGAGGGTGTTGGCTGCGATATGATAGTAATGTGTTCCTTTCAGTGATCTTCCTGTGAAGTGAAGTGTAAAGTATACCATTCTCATGATTGATGTTGAGATCTAGGAACGCTATGGGTGACGCATGTGTGGTAGATGTAAATGTGAGATGCGTCTGGACAGTATTAAGATGTGTAACAAAATTACTGAAATCAGTGGCAGTACCTGTCCAAATAATAAAAATGTCGTCGATATAGCGCTTCCAACATTTAATTTTTGAATGGTACAGATTGTTGTCGTTGAGGGCGAACTTGTGTTCATTATAATGCATGTAGATATTCGCTAAAATTGGAGCAAAAATTGCTCCCATGCTTGTACCAGAGCACTGTTGGTAATAATGTCCTTCTGAAATAAAATAGTTGCTCTGTAGAGCGATGCGCAATAGGCTAATGATGAAGCTAGTGGGTACCTGTATTGGCCTTGGTCTTGTCTCTAATAAATTCTCTATAATCTCTATGCTGTCTTCCTGAGGTATGTTGGTGTAGAGAGAGCTTATATCAAGGGTGGCCAATAGGTCCCTGCCGAGGTTGAATGGCATCCCATCCACTAGGTCATGTACATTGTGTCCTTCACATATGTATCTTGTAGAGGAACGAACCCTTTAATGAAATGGTCTATGTAGGCGCCTATAGGTTCCAGCACGGAACCGCATCCTGATAGTATAGGACGGCCTGGGGGATTGGTGGTGCTCTTATGTATTTTAGGTGTGGTGTATAGGACCGGGGTCCTAGGATTATCGGCATTCAGGAATTCAAATTCTTTTTTGGTAATGTAACCCTCTTCTCTTGCTGCGGTGGTAACCAACAGAATAGCTTTGCTGATTTGGGGTAGGGGATTGGTATTGAGCTTTTTATAATGTTTTTTCTCATTTACTTGTTTTTGAATCTCTGCCTCATAGTCTTTGCGATTTTGCACTACAATACCTCCTCCCTTATCTATGCCTTGTAGGATCAATTTTTCTTCAGAGACGATCCCAAATTCAAGGGTAAATTTAGTAATATCTCCACGACCTGCTCACGCCACTGGATGGTGCTCGGCGTGGAAACAGCTCTAGAACACGCAAAAGCAGAACTAAAAGAGATTGAAGAACTAGAAAAAGAACTCCAAAGTGGAGACGCAATAACTGAATCCAAAGCATTACTTGATAAACTCAATAAAACTATTGAAGACTTCAATACATTTGAGCTCAAGAAAAAAGCAGATAAAGTCTCTAAAGATATAAAAAACTACTCAAAAGAAAGGGCATACCCTTACCTTAGAGAAGACTATTACACCACTATTGGCAATCAAAATAGACAGAACACCTGGGGTAGGTTCCGAAGAAACCAGCCAATCACATTTTCTGAATCATCGGGAGGTTCAGACGACTCAGACGTACAGGCAGGTCCTAGTCGAGCTGACAATCACCCTGGTCAGTCTTTTTTAGATCGAGGAGGCAAAGCCAAAAACAAGACATGGTATCAACACCCAGGGGTAAGACAAACTCGCAGGAAGCATTACCAATGGGGCCCACAACCATACTAACACGCAATACCACCCAATCAGAGACTATCCCTATCTTCAACCTATCTCAACATATAATGTCATCAGCAGAAATCTCACTGCTCAGTAAAGGTCTCTCCTTTGTCATCACAGAAAGACAAACTTTTTTACACTTAAAACAGAGATTTTTCAATTTTTCAGAAAGATCAGGCTTAAGTTATTTTTTCGAGATAAGGAGCCTCTGATTCAAGATTCATGTACGGGACTCAGACCCCCTTGTAATTTTTACCCTACCAATGGCATGATGCCACCTGAGCTATTAGCCTTTGAAAAATTGATCCTACAAGGCATAGACAACATGAAAACAAAGAAATCATACATTCCATACAACATCACACTAGCAGAGCGCCAAGCTCCCGAGGCATTGAAAAATGATGATTCCAATATTCTGAAACCTGCAGATAAGGGAGGAGGTATTGTAGTGCAAAATCGCAAAGACTATGAGGCAGATATTCAAAAACAAGTAAATGAGAAAAAACATTATAAAAAGCTCAATACCAATCCCCTACCCCAAATCAGCAAAGCTATTCTGTTGGTTACCACCGCAGCAAGAGAAGAGGGTTACATTACCAAAAAAGAATTTGAATTCCTGAATGCCGATAATCCTAGGACCCCGGTCCTATACACCACACCTAAAATACATAAGAGCACCACCAATCCCCCAGGCCGTCCTATACTATCAGGATGCGGTTCCGTGCTGGAACCTATAGGCGCCTACATAGACCATTTCATTAAAGGGTTCGTTCCTCTACAAGATACATATCTGAAGGACACAATGTACATGATAAACCTAGTGGATGGGATGCCATTCAACCTAGGCAGGGACCTATTGGCCACCCTTGATATAAGTTCTCTCTACACCAACATACCTCAGGAAGACAGCATAGAGATTATAGAGAATTTATTAGAGACAAGACCAAGGCCAATACAGGTACCCACTAGCTTCATCATTCGCCTATTGCGCATCGCTCTACAGAGCAACTATTTTATTTCAGAAGGACATTATTACCAACAGTGCTCTGGTGCAAGCATGAGAGCAATTTTTGCTCCAAATTTAGCGAATATCTACATGCATTATGTTGAACACAAGTTCGCCCTCAACGACAACAATCTGTACCATTCAAAAATTAAATGTTGGAAGTGCTATATCGACGACATTTTTATTATTTGGACATGTACTGCCACTGATTTCAGTAATTTTGTTACACATCTTAATACTGTCCAGACGCATCTCACATTTACATCTACCACACATGCGTCCACCATAACGTTCCTAGATCTCAACATCAATCATGAGAATGGTATACTTTACACTTCATTTCACAGGAAGATCACTGAAAGGAACACATTACTATCATATCACAGCCAACACCCTCGAGCCCTCAGAGACGGCCTACCATTCGGGCAGTTTCTCAGAATCTGCCGCAATTGCACCTACAAGGCAGATTACATGAGAGAAGCAGATATACTCAGAGGGAAACTAGTCAACAGAGGCTATCCTGACAGATAAGTCAAAAGATCACTCAAACGGGCCTGGTACTGTCCAAGGGAGGAACTTCTGAAAACCAAAGAGAAACCCAAGATGGAGAAAACAGTATGCGTCACTACTTTTGGAACGCATACTAATCAAGTACGCAACCTCATTACAAAAAACTGGAGCATTATCAGAAGCATAGACCCGACCTTCGAGATACCACTTTTTGCCTACAAAAGAGGGAAAAACATAAAAGACCATCTTGTTAGGTCAGCCACGGACAAGAAAGTGAACTCACCCAATACTCTCACAAATGCGTGGGGCCTACCCAAAATTAAGGGACACCACAAATGTGGTAACTGTGTCTCCTGTGAGTTTACATTCAACACCTCTACCTTTGAGCATGGCAACCTCAAACACACCCTTGAAAACTTTTCAAATTGCAACACACGCAATGTCGTGTATTGCATCTGGTGCCCCTGTAACCTCCCATACATAGGTCAGACCCAACAACCTGTTAAGACCAGGATCTGCCAGCATCGAAGCTGTATTCGCAGATCTGTTCTTAATGCTCCCATGGTCGCACACTACAATGAAAAAAACCACACGGCCGACGAACTGAAATGGCAAGTGATTGATATCGCCTCCCTACCAGAAAGAGGGGGTGACATAACCAACATGCTACAACGCATAGAATGTAGATGGATAGACAAGGTCAATTCGATAGAAGAAGGCCTAAATTCCGCTGAGGAATGGAGAGGCTAGGTAACCACCTTATAGTAATGACACACGTACCATCTATCTAGCACCTGAGCATTGGACAGTGCCCTTGCATGCTGTACCCTCACAAAGCAACATATTGTATGATCACACTAATTACATTTATCATGCTAGTGTTCACAGCATTCGAAGGTCCTTGTTCACAGCAGTTTTATGATAACAATGTTAATAACATTTCCACGCATCATGTTAAGCATAACTTTATTCTTATATCTTGTATAGGGTAGCTCATACTGTAATATGTAGAATGTGAGCATATTTCCTTCATTTGAGGATATATGACAGATAGCGTGCCCATGATGCAAGGAGAATTGTCCATATGTATTTTACTTAAGGCCACAATAGAGTAGGTAGTACCCACATTACATGCTCTGGTCTCCCCACCAAGTAGCCAAGCGCTCATACAATCAATAGATGTCACTCCATCTTCCAAGAATACTAGAATTTCGCTGCACGCATTGCACCGTAGTATTCTTCGTCACGGGGTTAAGTCTTTCCTCAGTTTCCATACTACCGGCACACCGGTCACCCGATTGTACGATAAATCAGCGCTCCTCACCGCTACGTGATGAGCGGCAGGTCGTATTGGCGGCAACCTATGTTTATAACGAAGCGGACAACAACCGCTCGTCGTTATTACACCAAGAGCGCACTGAACGCTCACCTTCCTGCAGCATATCCAGGTCGCTGCAACGGCATACGCGGAGATTGGTTCGCCCGTCTTTAATTGTAAGTACATGTGTGCACTGCTTGACAGTGCCCTTTCACTATCGCACCCTTCTTTAATTCAGCCTATATCGACCTGCTATCATTATTCCCATAGCCATTCACTGCGGTACCATCCTATTATACACCCCTGCACGCTGAGATCGACAAGGGGAATCCAACTGCTACGGCTGTAGCGATACATCTGAGGAGCCTTTTCAGCCCTGTTTCCACTTTAAAGAGCCGGCCGCCCATTCCGTGAGGTAACTCAGGCTTTCTGCCATGGTTATTACTGTTTACAGCTAACCAATACCGCAGTACTTACCTTCATTTCTTTGCAACTACCATTGTAGCCAATATTCTTGCAGTGCCAATAATTAAACATTACCTTCTTTCCTTTGTAATTACCATTGTAGAACCCGGCTGGGTCCTCACGTGAGTTATTTGTTTCACTTTTCACGAAGACACTTCACCCAGGCTGCGTCTTTTTCCACACCCAGGTAACCATCCTTCAGCTTAGCCTTTCAGTACAGTTTCTCGCATCTGTGCCGGTACATGGGCCTCATGCTTACCTTCATTAATTTATTGTAGATGTCCCTGCATCGTTAGTCCTGAAGAGACCCCACATTCACAGGAGGGTCGAAACGCCGTCGACAAGCACAGAGAACAGACCACAATCCAGCCTGTATCATTGCATACGTAGACTGTTGAAAAAGTGTATTTAAATGGTCGTTCTTTCTTTTCCTCTTTTTATTTATGGAAACCCACTTTTCTAAAAAGCATTTTGTTTTGTACAGTCACTTTTTGGTTCCAATTTTCACCTGGGGACACTATGCACAAAAAAAATTCTTTACGTTTTTGATCTAAAAGAAGTGTATATACTATTTACTGCTTTATATAAAATATTGTATTGATTCAACTGTGTAGAGATTTCATTTTGTCCTCTGACTTTACCAAGTCCTATTAAATTTATTGCCATTGTGCGTATTCATTGCTTAAATCATTCTTTCTATTATCCACTGGAACCACTGTTTTTCCATATATAACCATTACCCTGGTTCTGTTGTGAGTAGGGTTTCCCTGTTATTTGGAGTGAGTAAGAGAAATGTGGCCGGCCCCCATCGTCTTTACTTTGGATGAGGTAACATTGGGTATTACATTTTTTATCAGAAACAAAGACCCCATAGAATTCTCCCTGACCTGCTGTGCCTGGATGTGGAGCTATGGGGCCCCCTTATGACCCAGCTATTGAATGCCGCTGCATGTCATGGAGTGCCAACCTCTTGAGTCTTTTGTGGTGATAGTACCAGTGTTTAAGAAGGGGGATAAGGACAATACCCAATGCTATAGCTCTATCGCCTTGATCGGCACAGTAGTTAAGGTCTTTGGGAGGGTCATACTTAACAGATTGATGGAATGGTCAGATGCTAACAATATTCTGATGGACGTCCAGTATGGTTTAAGGACTGTGTGGTCAGCATCCGACCAATGCTTGAATCTTTATTTAATTATTAATAAGTACACCGTTGCCCAGTCAGAGAGCCTACATCTGGCATTTATGGACCTTACGTCCATGTTCAACAAGGTCAATTGAGCTAAAATATGGGTCCTGTTGCTCAAGTTAGGAGTAGAACCCAATGGAGTGACTCTGTTGGAAGACCTACATATGAATGCTTCAGCCTCAGTATGTTTCTCGACCGATGCTGTCCCCACCAGGTCTTTCCCCACTAGGAGCGGGGTGTTGCAGGGGTGCATCCTTGCACCATTTTTGTTCACGCTATATGTTAAAAACCTTGAGGAGGCCCTTCTTGCAACTTAGGCATTTGCCCCAAGGTGGGCCAAAGGTCGCTCCTGGTGTTGTTGCATGCCGATGACTCGGTCTTAATGGCCTGCATGGCTAGGGAGTTGCAGATTCTCCTTAATAAATTTGCTGCTTTTATGGATTGTCTTCACCTCGCCGTAAATGTCTCGAAATCTTATGTTATGGTTGTAGGCCCACGGTCCACTAGCTCCAAGACTTTCAATGTGGGCAGCATACTATGGGCAAAGTTTCAGCTTTTCCTTACTTAGGGTTATTTTTTTATGCTGAGAATTACTGGCATACCATACTAGAGAAGAAAAGAGCCAAGCTTGTTAAGTTGACTGGGGCCCATGCCTGCTTAGCTCAAAAGCTGAGTTCTTGGCCCCTGCAAGTCTTGCTTAAAATTAATGTGGCTAAGTGTGTTTTGCAGGTTCACTATGGTAGTGAGGTCAGGGGTTATGTGAAGACCAACTTAATCCAAACAGTAGAAAATACATTTCTCATACGACTGGCAAAGTTACCGCATTATATACCAGCTTGGTCTGTACATGCACTGCTTGGAGTTAGATTTCTTGCTGATCTAGTGGCCCTAAGACCTCTACTTTGTTGAGTAAAAGTCTGGACCAGACAGGATCTCAAGCTAAATAGATTGATCCTCTCTGATTGCTTGCCACTGGACAGTGAATCTCGAATTCCATGGATTGCCAATATCGAGTCTGCACTTATGGCCTTCGGGAGAGCAGATTCCTATCTGACCCCTTAATCTCTGAGACAACACTATTTACAGGGAATAAAGGCACTGTTCTTGGAGCGGGCATTGTCAAATAGAGAAGGGGTAGAAATTTCACTTTTCACGAAGGCACTTCACCCAGGCTGCGCCTTTTTCCACACCCAGGTAACAATCCTTCAGCTTAGCCTTTCAATACAGTTTCTCGCATCTGTGCCGGTACATGGGCCTCATGCTTACCTTCATTAATTTATTGTAGATGTCACTGCATCGTTAGTCCTGAAGAGACCCCACATTTACAGGAGGGTCAAAACGCCGTCGACAAGCACATAGAACAGACCACAATCCAACCTGTATCATTGCATACGTAGACTGTTGAAAAAGTGTATTTAAATGGTCGTTCTTTCTTTTCCTCTTTTTATTTATGGAAACCCACTTTTCTAAAAAGCATTTTGTTTTGTACAGTCACTTTTTGGTTCCAATTTTCACCTGGGGACACTATGCACAAACAAATGTCTTTACGTTTTTGATTTAAAAGAAGTGTATATACTATTTACTGCTTTATATAAAATATTGTATTGATTCAACTGTGTAGAGATTTCATTTTGTCCTCTGACATTACCAAGTCCTTTTAAATTTATTGCCATTGTGCGTATTCATTGCTTAAATCATTCTTTCTATTATCCACTGGAACCACATTTCTCTTACTAGCACCCGCTCCACCTCTGCATTCTTGCAAAAATTATAGACTCCTGCGTAGCGGTCTATCCACTGTTGCTCAGATTTGTGGGTACAAATAGCTGGACCTTACCCATCTGCAAAAAAGGCTTTGTTCACTGCCTTCCAGAAAAGAAAAAAGGAATCTCTAGTTTCACTGGCTTGGGTTAACTCATCCCAGGCCTGGGCCTGGAGAGTAGCCTTGCATTTATGTACTGCCTGCTTGTAGGTCTGCCTACTAGCCACCACCTGGCTCCTGTTTATAGTGGCCTGTTTGAAAGCTATCTTCAGTAGCCGCAAGCACTTGGAGCCTTCCCTGTCAAACCATTTCGGGACTTGCTTACTTGCTTGAGTTAGGGAGAAAGTCAGTAGATTCTTTTCCTTATTCACAATACCTACAAAGGCTTGCAAAATATCCATATCAGGAGTGGCTGCATCTAAACAAGTGGCTATCTCTTGGGACACCTGGGAGAAAAGGGATGTCTTAAATAGAACCGGATCAACCTGAGTCCAATTTATTCGCTGGCAATGATCTGTTAAAAAGAGTCCTTTACTAGTCCCACCAGGCGTGTAGTCCCTGTGACCTTTAAGTTCCAAAATGAAGGGATTATGATGACTTAAGGGGCTTTGAACAATGTCAAAATTGGCAATATACAAAAAAAGGGGGCCGAAATAAAAATTAAATCTATAATGGAAGTGCAGCCCCTCCCATTAAAAGTAGGAGTAACACTAGGATTAGGTGAACTAATCAACTTTTCCAAGGCAAACACCAGGTTATGGAAGGCTAAGATCTCACCCATATCCTGACCTTCTTTGGAATGAATGAAGTGAAGCCCCTCTGATAACATATATTTCAGCCTATTGTCATCTAGCAGCGGACAGTCACAGCGATGACAATTAAAATCCCCCACTAACACAGTCATCCCATGACCAAACCCACCGCCCTGCACCACCTGAGCATTCAGGATCACCCTTTTTCTATGAAGGCTCCGGACCACTTCTGAATGTCCCCTTTAATTATAGAAATTAACCAGAAGTAAAGATGGGGCTTCCGGTGAGAGATACCTCAGTCCCTGCAGTACCATCAAGTTCTTATCCAAGTTAATGACCTGCCCAAACAGATCTACTGCCAGAAAAAAGATCTTGCCCCCTAAGGCCCTGCCTGAAGCTGTGGGCAGCACGATCAGAAAATATGTCTTGTAACCTTCCAGAAAAAACCTGTTATTCACCTCCCATGTTTCCTCTAACTAAATAATTTGAAAAGATGTTACAAACCCAACACAGGTAGGATCAGAAAACTTAGCAGAAAGCCCCACATTGTTCCATGACACAATTTTAAAAGCCCTTAGATTCAGAGCTGGAATAGCCAAGGCCAGAGTGACTGCAAAGAGGGTTGCAGAAGGAGACACGGTAACTTCCTGACCAGAGTAGAACTTAGGAGGAGAGTGGGAAGGGAGAATAGGAGCCAATCAGTTTCACGATTCAAGGCTACTCAGAGGGGCAAAATCGTCAGGCCAAGGCTGCCCTGTACTTTGTTGGGCGCTACCAAAACAGCCCTGGGTCTGCCAGTTTAGGTACCCTTATGGGCGACAAACTCTCTCTGGTTTGCAAATATCTCTAAGGGGAGAGTGACAATGCCCTGCTGGTCTTGAGGCTTATAGGAGGATAAGAGGGTTAAAATGTCTGCTACCATCCCAGGGTTATTGAAATTAGCTACCACACAATCCTCAGGCCAGAGCTTACAGTCTCTACCCTCCCAACTGACTCTATGATCATAATGATTGTGTCAGGAATACCTGCTCTCCCCTGAACAAGGTGCTTTAACTTATAGGTCACTTTGTTTTTTAACTCAAGTTAAGGTTCAGAAGAGGAGCTTGATAGATGCGGAATGGTCCCCAAAACAACTACAAAACGGGATGCTTTTGGAGGCAAATCAAGGATGTCCAGAGGGCTGGGTTTGAGCTGTGGGAATATGGGAGCTCTCTGGCACAGGGGGAACTTGTGGTGAAGTACCCATGGCGGCAGCCCCACCGCCTCCCCCGGGCCTTGAAGGGGAACCTGGGGGGACAGGAGCATCTTGAGAATGCCTGATATCTCCTTATGATAAGGGCTCATTCAGTTGAATTATTAGTTTTTAATCATACAAACTGTTCTCACTGGAAGGTTCATTTACACCCAAACTTTCTGGGATAGAGCAATTGAGTGCTTGTCACACCGATGGTACATCGCGGGTGTGTCATATAATGGAATTACTGTTCGAGTCACATTATGCATCTTTAATTTTTTTTAAAGAACCACTATGAAAACCACCGTCCACAATGGCGAGTTTTGCCATTATTTGAAGGACTGCCGATCACGTTCCATCTGGTGAGCATACATTTTTGTTACAAACATCGTAAAAAGATTACATCTTCCAAAGTCGCAATTTGGATGCCTAAATATATCGTGGTAGGCGCAAAGAAACATCTACAGAATATTGGTTTATATTACTTCTACAAATGTTCAGCGAAGGCTAATCTGCGGCAACACGATAATTTATCATATTGAAGCCGCTCGGAGTCAGTCTTTTGTTCGTGGGCTGTGCGAGGTTTCCTTACTCACCGGAGGAGATTGCTGCTTGGAATAGGTGCGGGAGCGCTGAGGACGGACTAACAGCTTATCCGGGACTGCGAGTACCAGCGGCCCCTCTGATTGCTGGACATTGGCCGCAGCTGGTGACTCTTCCCGGCTCCTCCCCTCTTTTCCACTATAACTACTTCCACACCCACGCGTACGCGGGACGCGTCCGGGGCGTGTCCCTGGCGAAGCCCGGGCCAAGGGCGGTCCCGTTGTAGCCCGTTTGAGACCGATAGAGACCGGACCGGGCCCACCCTCCTGAACTTGTGGACCAAACCGTATGTGTACCTTTTACTGTTATCATATTGCTATTGGATATTGTAGGCTGGTAACAGATACACATAGGCTGATTGCAGCAACTATTGGTGTGTAATTATTACGACCTTAGTATATTTGGTATTTAGTTGAATGGCCACCAAAGAGGGCAAGAAACATGTTTCCAATGGCAACCTTACGGGTACCTTAGATCATTTCATAGTGAGAGCAAATTCCGTGATCGACCAGGGCATCGTCCTCATGGAACGTAGAGTCTCGCAGGACCTTGCCCTGGCCAGGCGATCTTCGTTGGGCCCCTTTGCTATTGCCCGTACCCCCAAAGCCTTAGAGGGTGCCCCTAACTGCACTGGTGCTAAAACAACTGCTTTGCCCCTTACTCAATTCATAGATGACACGTCCCACAGCGACCTCCTGAGTTGTGATGATCTGCCAAATACTCCGAGAGACTTTTCGCCCCCAGTGACTAGACACGGACCGACTTTGCGACACAAAAAGGGCAAAACACTAGGGACGATTTCAAAAATAAAGTCCAACGACTCCAATGTAACTAGAGCTAAACCTGGGGGAGCTAAATTAGCAAAACCCCGAAATAACTTAGTATTTGAGGCCCCCAATCTGGGCGCTGAAGGCATTGGCAACGGTATACCGCCCCCAGAGTCTACACACCCAAAGCCCCCCGGGGAACTTTCAGATCATGTACATGCTTCTCCTACCTCATTGCCACAAGTAGATGGGGTTTCACTAACTCTGCAACTAGACACATTGATGCGCACCCTTCTAGGCCCTCTGGAAAAAAGGTTAGATAGCATAGTGACCCACCTTACAAAGCTTGAACAACAAATCAAGGGCATTTCTGGTAGTGCCATGAATAAAGTACGCCCTCAATGTTCTTGCAACTGTACTCCCAATAGTAGGACGGAGGGGGCAGCGATAGACGCTTTCGCTTCACGTTTAGACACCCGGCCACCTATCAACCCACACGTTGTATCACAGGTAGTGCCCGTTAATACACCCAATCCCCCTCTTTCACAACATGAAGCTAGGCCTACTGATAATCAGCACTCAGTTTACAATACCATAGGAACGGCCTTACCTGCCAAACTTAGTGACAGGGGGAGGACGGAACGAAAGGGAGGTAAGGGTGAAGCACTTAGGCTTATTCCGAGACTCGATCTGCCCCCGGAAGCAAGCCCTTATCTGGTTGTTCTTACGGGGGTACCTGAAATTAGCGACTCAAGCAGCGAGGATTTTATTTCCCTGAAAAACAAGACAATACAATGGCTTAGTTTTAATAGGCCTTTGCCTCCACACGTCAGAAGCGAGATTATTATGGTTAGAAGGGTGGGTTGGGTTGGGTAGGGCCCACCCCTAAAACTCTAAATGGTGACTGTGTTATAGTCAATTTTAGGGATCCTAGGACAGCAGACTACATCTGTAATTGGGGACTACCCCGCTCAGATACTAAAATAGGAGTACGTCCCCTTATCTTTTTCTACCCTAGCGAATTTTTGAGGCCACAGGAAAATGGCTGGACTTATGTCCCATTTTCACGTTGGGGGGGAGGTGGGAAGTCAAGGCGTGATTTCTACGCCCTGACACGGTCTTATATCCCCTGTTCAAACAGATATAGTCACCTGGATCAGGTTGACTGACTGGCCAGGTTTAACCAAGTAACTCAGGAGAAATATGAGAGTGAGACCATGGCTCACGAGCCAGGTGAGGCATTAAGGGAAAGTAACCTGTCCTCTCGTAAACAGGGGACCTCCTCTTACCCTACAGGGACTAGTATTGGTTCCCCCTCAGAGAAAATTAGCCGTACTATCAGTGAGCAGCACCCCTCAGCCGACCCAAATAGTACTAGCGTTGTTCTAACGCGGTCTATTGAAATTCATCTGCAGGGCTGTCAATCCCACCCATTAGACCCCCTACCACATACCACGAGTCACCCTGAGCACATGATCATCACATCATGGAATGTGGCAGGTTTGAAAAGTAAGTTAGCCTGCCCAGAATGGGGTAACTTTGTTGACACTTCCGATGTGATTCTATTCCAGGAGACCTGGGCCAGGGAGGATGCTCATAGATTAGGGTTTGTGGCCTTTAATATTATGGCTCGTTGGGGAGGTAAAGGCCGCCCTTCCGGTGGTCTGACAACGTGGGTCGGTATACACCTGGGATGTAAGGTGGAATTGATCCAGACCAACTCGGGCGATATTCTATGCGTCCTTATGACATGGCCCACCTCATATAAACTAGCAGTAGTTAATGTGTATTCTCGACCGACCGCTCTGGCAAAAGAATCCAGTACCATTGGGGAATTATCCGTTTTTCTTGATTCTCTAAACCGTGATACTCAGTTTGTGATTGCAGGCGATTTGAACTGCCATTTTGAGCCCCTGCAAGGGCTGAATGAGGGGGCACTGATGGGAGAGGATGAGTTTTGAGGAATCCCACCTTGCAAGTCCGTTCCTGCAAAGGCATGGTCTCCATTGGCCATGCAGATTATGACTTTAACTCTTCACAATTCGGTCAGGGCGGTTAATGGCAGGAAGCCTTCAGATATTCCCTCCAAGTGTACTTTCAATAAAAAAGATCATGAAGCCCACTTAGACTATGTTATGGTCGAGACTAGGATGTGGGCAAAGATAGTGGATCTGGAGGTATTGAATAGAACGGATAGTGATCATAACGCCCTGATGCTGAAGATGGAATTCCCCCCCACTTTAAAAAGCCATACTGAATCGACCGATGATCCTGGCCTCGTCATCACCAACAACAGGAGGCGGGTTAAGTGGGGGAACTTGCGTGAGCGGAGGGACGCACTCTCCAACCTATATACACTGATCCTCCCCCTCCTTACAATGGCAAGTGATATCTGGGCTCAAGGGTCGCACCCCGGTGCATCTGAGAACCTGCTTACTGTTCATCAGGACCTGGTGGACACTTTAGCAGGCATTTTTAACCCAATTGCCAAATCTAACAAGACCAGGGTGCCCCGCTCCTCTTCCTGGTATAATGGAACTTGCAGGAGGTTAAAAACCGACCTGATAAATGCCATCAAAGATGGCACTGATAGGTCGACTATCCACGCTCTCAGGTATCCTTACAAAGAAGTAATGAAACAGGCAAAAATAGATTGGGATTGGGAGAGATGGCAGAACTTAGCCTCCGCGCTTGCCAATAAGGAACTGCGGAGATTTTGGGCCATTGTGAACTCAGGGTATGCTGAACCCCGCAATGCGATTGAAGTCAATCTAGACGCGGGGGTGTGGGGATCCCATTTTAAATCCTTATATGCAGCAACTTCTGACTTAGATCATTTGCCTCTCCATATACCTATATCTGGGGACGCCGAGGTTCTGGAATTCTCCTTTGAGGATGTTAATATTGCCCTTGGAAAATTGATGAGTGCCAAAGCACCAGGTATTGACAAACTCCCCGGGGATATGTTCAAAGAGCAACCGAAGATATGGGCGCTGTATTTATGTGCTTTATTTAATACTATATTGCATGGGGCAGAGGTACCGGCCACGTGGTTGGGAGCAGAAATTATTCCAATCTATAAAAAGGGCTCCCCTTTGCTCCCTGCTAATTACAGGCCCATCAGTCTCATTGATGTCCCCCCAAAAATATTTGCACGACTTATTTTAGATCGTCTGCAGGAGTGGATCAATGAGAATGAAATTCTTTCCCCTTATCAGGCGGGTTTCAGGAGCAAAACATCCACCATGGAGATCTTCCATTTAATTATGCTGTATTGGAAGACTGTGCTAGTAGAGGGTGGCAGCCTCTACATGGTGTTTGTAGACCTCCGCTCAGCTTTCGACACTGTGCCCAGGGGGAAACTTTGGGCTGTTCTTCGTGATTTGGGAGTTCCTAATACATTACTGGGGATACTGGTGAGGTTGCACACCCAGAATTTTGCACAGGTTAGGTGTGCGAGAGGAGGAGTATTGTCTGCTAGGTTTCCGGTGAACAAGGGAGTAAGGCAAGGGTGCGTCCTAGCCCCTACCTTGTTCTGTTTATATGTAAATGGGATGATAGCTTACTTGGATGCAGTGCCAAACAATGATGCACCTAGGTTGGCAGGCAAGAAAGTCGCGGCTATAATGTTTGCCGACGACACTCTTTTACTATCCAAGTCACCCATGGGGATACAGCGCATATTGAACGGCTTTAACAACTTTTGCCGTGATCATGGCTTACAGATCAACGTAGACAAAACCAAATATATGATATTCAATCCCTCATCTCACACCAGACCATCACCTATTCTGGATTCAGTTTCACTAGAGAGAGTCCAGACATTCCAATATTTAGGTGTTACACTAAGCGAAAACCTCTCCTGGGGACCTCACCTTGCCAAATCCCAACTCAAACTGACCCAAATAGCGGGGGGAATACTAAAAATGACCAATGCCTCATCATTTAGGCCCATAAGTCCAGGGCTTGAAATACATAAATCTAGGGCAAGAGCAGCGGCATTGTATGGAGGGGAACTATGGGGGCATGCCGCTAGACCTGAAATCACCAAAGTAGAGAACAGATTTCTGCGGCAGTTGCTGTTGCTTCCCCAAAGTACACCCCTTCTACCGCTAAGGCTCGATTTGGGTTTACTCCCCATCCAGGAGGAATTATCCATTAAACCCCTCAGGTTCTGGAGGAGGTTATGGATAACTCCCGAACTCTTGCAGTTCAGAGATGAATTACAAGAAATTCTGAGCTCAAGTAAGGCAGTGCATATTCCCTGGCTCATCTATGTCAAACAAGAACTATTGACAATGGGCCTGGCAGATATGTGGCATAATCCGGCAATCGCCTGCAGCGAGATTGCAGGGAAATCACTCACAGAGTGCTATAGATCACGCTGTTGCAGTGTATGGCTGCACGATTCACAGAATGGCACTATGGTAAAATCTTTCCTAGAGATTAAATCTGTATATTCCTTTGAAAACTATTTAAATGTGATTTACCCTGTATTGGCTAGGAAGCTTTATATTCAATGGAGGTTCGGCTCTCTTCCAATAGCGAGCCTTACAAGTAAATGGTCTATGTCCAGGGCCTCCCAGTGTCCAGGCTGTGGTGCTGACAAAGAGAATGAATGCCACATCTTATTTTTCTGCCCTTTATACAGCAGAGCCCGGAAGCACTGGATTGTACCTATTTGTAGAAACTTGGGCTTCCGGAAATGCTCAGACGCACTAAGAATTTTTAAATCTGACACTGCAGGACATATTGTGTTTGCCCTATCCAAGTATCTGCATGCCATCTGGATCAAAAGGAGTTTTTTAATTTCAAATAGTGGATAGTAACACTGTTTTTATTGGTTTCTGCATATGTAGATACTGTCCCAACGCTGTATCTTTTTAGTGTACTTTGATTTTATCTGCATCTTTTATGGCTGAAATATTGCCGAAATAAAGAATTTTTGTATTGTATTGTATATTGAAGCATCGCAATGAAAAAAAGACTACATTTCCCAGATGCCCCGGGTGATAAGTTTTCAAAACGGATGCTTAATAAAGTTTGATACCGGATGTGTCTTTACGGAGCTCGGAAGTTAAAAGCCGTACAAATCAGTGTATTAACGCTGCTGCACACCGTCAATTATCCGGAGAGAGATGCCAGCATCGGGTCACTCTGTGGAATAAGGTATTTGGACTTGAGAATCCCCGCGTAGTGCGAGCAACTTGTTTATTCTGGAACACGCGCCGACTTTCTTCCTCTTTGCATGCTTCTACATAGAATGATGTTCCCTCATCAAATAACATGCTTTTATTTATTGCCATTCAAATTTTTGTGACATTTAGAACAGTACCAACATCCTTTGTTCATTTCATAGCCTACACCCTGCATGAATCATTGTGTGCATCGTTAAATACAGCTGTACATTTCTAAAAAGGTACGTGGGATTTCAGACTACCCCAACATAAGCTTTCTTGTTTTAAGCTTCCAAAAATATTCACTTCTATATTTTTGTTCTTACAGACTGCACTGATTCAGATTGTCTTCCATCATGATAGAGCTTCACGACACTTCGACCGTTTAAAAAAAAAAAGTAAGTTGATGCAACACACACGTAGCTCCTCTGCTCTGACAGCTTTTCAGTTTGTTTATTTATTTATTTTTCTATTTTTAAATATACCTAAAGTTGGGCCTTTGGTCTCTCTTTTCTGTAGATTCAGGATTAAAAAACCTTTTTCCAAGCGATTGCTAAGATTGGCAGATCCTTAGTAATAGGTAAGCGCTTTTGAAGTATCTGGTGCACATGCAAAGTTGCACACATTGGTCGGGCTTAGAGTAAATTACAATCTTTGTTGTTTTTTATTGTAGTGTTTGGTCATGAGGAGAACCTCTAAACAATTGATGAGAGGTTTGAAACGTGTCAACCAGTATTTCTTTTTCTCTTCCAAACAAGTGTGGTCATATATTAATGTCATGTTTTTCTGCCCCAACTCAAAGAGAGAAATGTTGTCAATTTAGTTTTCTGCAGAAGCATGATTGGTTCAATCATTCACACTGTTTGAGGCTTTAGTATTGTTGTTTGTTTTTCAAGTGTCATTTATATTTGAATGTCTAGTCATTTTATGTTTTGTATTGAACGTGGTCTTAGTCTTTGTGTAGATGTTGTCAAACATTTGTCTTTTGAATGTGTCGTTATTCGCTTTGTCATATGAATTATTGATGTGATGAAATGTGTTTTCTATGTAGTATTCAAATTGATATTCACATTTAAATGAAAAAGATGTGTTTGTTCTACTTCAAATTTAATTAAAGTTGGATTGTTGATCTAGTATCCACCCAGGTGCCTTTGATTGGTTTCTGTGCACTTTTGGGCATTTATTGTTAAGAAAAGAATTATCAGTATTGGCAATTCTGTGTTTGTTTAATATCTCCTGAGGCATGGACATCCATGGGCATGGAATACCTTCCCATTCATTCCTAAGGGCCTAGAGGCCCATAGGAATGAATGGGAAGACATTCACAATTTGCAAGTACCCATTAGGTACTTGCAAATTGTGAATGCAATTGCAAGGGTGTCAAAAGGACACCCTGTTGCACCCCTGAAATATGTATGTGTGCACATGTGGCACACATACATGCCCTAAAGGCATGTATGTGTGCCACATGGCACTTTGAAAAATGCAAAAAAGTGAATTTTTCAAAGAAATCAAAAATTACCACCAACCTGAAGTTGGTGGTAATTTGCAATTTCTTAAGCCAAAATCGCACAACTTGGGTGCTTCCTACATTGCATTTAAGGAATCGCAATTTGCGAATCCTTGAATGCATTCGCAAAATAGGGAATCACACATTTTCCCTATTTTGTGAGGGCCTTTTGGGATGATACATGCCAAATCGCTTTTTCCCGTTCACAAACGGGCCGATTCTCAGAATCGGCCCGTTTGCGAACAGGAAAAATGCTTCATACATATACCCCATAATCCCTACCAAATGGGCACTCCCGTGCTTGGAAAAACAAAATAGGATCAACCCAGGATGCCCACAAGGTAACAGGGCTCCAAGGGTTCAGGATTTTCTCCCTGCTCCTCAGATTGAGGGTCGAACTAGTGGGGCGAGTTGAGTCCAAAAGAGGGACTACCAACTCCTCATGCGTTAATGGGCTGATAGCTATCACAGGATCCTCACACCCCCTGTCCTCTCCAAACCCCTTGGCTCCCCTGAGCCCCATCACCAGTTATTCCCTCCGCCCTCCTAGGGGTCTCCCTTGGTAAAGAAAGGATTGAGGGAGAATACAAAGGACTACCCCTAGTTAACATTAACCTTCTTTCCACTAACTTAATATCTTTCGATACACGTGAAACACCCAGAGTCAAAAAATCTTCCATAGTGGTAACTCCCTGGGTCTTGGGAGGCGGAGATGCTTTTGCAACAGGTGCTTTCCTTTTTCCCATAGTTAGGTACTCCAGGGACACCACTCAATTAGGGGACAGCCAAGAAGGGGGACGAATTAGTAATTACACAGTCCACCTCTCCAACTGAGTCCCAAAATCAAATTAAATGATCCACCTGCTCCAAACAACAGGCGCTAGCTGGCAAGTTTATTAGGTGATACTACACGGCCTGTATATCCAGGGCCAGTCCCAAAGAATCCAGGAAGTAGATCTCACTCTTCTGTGGTGATGTACATCCTGAACACAGCTAGTCCATGACTTTTGGCCCTCCAAACTTAAAGCCCCAAAATCCCCAGTAACCAGATCCTGCAGGACAGACACGAAGTGCCAGGAAGAAAACCCACGGGGGGTGGTCCCGCCCTGCCTCTTCCTGGAGCTGACGGCATGTTCTTCGACCAAGATTTGCCTGGGCACGTTCCACACAGCAGGCAGCAGTGGCACTTCACAGAGCGTGTCACGCACCAGGGAGTTGTGGGCTTCATGGTCCCAGTGTCCTCCAAACAGTGGCTTTCCCCATGGTGATAATGCAGGCAACCGCCCCCAAAGGCAGCGGGGCAGTGGTGGCACTTTATAGCATGTGTGTCACGCAGCAGGGGATTATGGACTTAGTGGTTCCAGTGGCCTCCAAATAGCGGCCTCATCTGTGTTGACAATACAGGCAACAGTTTTCCATTTTCCCTGTATGTTGATAGTGCTATTTCTTGCCTATGTTCATTTCTTTGTGAGTGTGTTGCAGTGCCAGTGATTGTCCATGTGTGGTGCTTGACTTGCTCAAACAGATAGCTGAGTTGATTAGAGCTTACTTTGTCAGTAATACTATTGTAGTTGATTTAGGTGTAGGTTTTTGTAAATGGCAATTATCTTTCTCTTTTGTCGGTGTGTTTTTGCATTTGCATGTCTCTCCCTAAACCTTCCCTCCAATTTCCCTTAACTCCATTCATTTAGGAGTAGATATTTTGCTATTTTCCAACCACTCCACTTTATCCCTCCGACATTTACCACTAAAACGTGCATCTCCTTCTGTTGAGATCTGCTCACTTCTGGAAGAGCACTCCACCACTTCTGTGCTTCTCTGTCTTGGTTCCAAAATAACAAAAATGGAAATATTCTGAGAATATTCATATACACTTAGTACAAATAGAAACGAGTGTGCACATCTTGCACTTTTACTAATAAAGAGGTGGAAGTTTAGGGACCATTTACAAAGGCATGTAAGAGTGCGTACAAGACTACTTCTTTAGTACTAAATCGTGAACTCGTGAATGCTATAGTGAATCAGCCGATTATGTTGAGAGAGGCTTTTTAATTACAACAGACTGTTTGAGTCATTCTATAAATAATGTTTAAACCCTATTTTACATTTGTAAACATTAATTTCTCTTTATGAGGAGAGAGGCAATGATGCATCTTCTTTTTGCGAAATATACAAAATCTATTGTATTTAACATAACGTGTATTTGTAAAGTGCACGTTCATCCACGGGTAACTCGGCGCTGAATAACAGATGTTTATTGTTACCCAACTCAATGGTACTTTTAGGAGTTCACAAACGTCTGTTTATGTTGGCAGTTTCTTTATTACAAAACACTGATTCAGCATTGTTGCTGCGTTCCTGGCTGTGCAGAAAAGAGGAAATTATTTTTTGTGTTGCCCATGGAGTCATTGTTTTGTTACTCTGCGCCACAGCAAGACACATCCATCAGTGTGAATAAAAGTGAAACAATGACTTTAATTTCTTTGGTGGTGTTTATTTAAATATCACAATACAAGTCCTGTGGAGGGGGCGGGTGGTGCTAGGTGGCTAGTAAGACAGCACGTATTGCCCTCTGCAGGTTACAGCAGCATGGGTGAACATGTGTAAAACAGTTCAGAAAAGTTACATCACTTTTGACGAGGGTGCATATTTTACAGTGCATCATATGTTTCAATATGTGGGGAAATTCCGAAAAAAATATATAGGTATTGCATTTACAAAACATTATATGTAAGTTACATAACATACATTTAGAGATACATAATTTATTTTGAAACTACAGAGTTGATATTGCAGCTTCTGTGCTTTTAATTGATCAGTTTGAGAGTCAATGCAATAAAAAGGTGTAGGTCTTGTGTTCTTACACGGGGATTAGGAGGGATTTTCATAGTCTTTTCAGGCAGAATGAATAAGGAATTGTTTTATGTCTTTTATTTTTCTGGTTATGGAATCTCCCGGGATTTCTCGGTTTCCTTGGTGCTGTGAGTGGAATGAGAATGAATAGTGAATACATTATTTATCAGTAAATAATGTTTTTGAATGTGTAAGGCATGATATACAGGTATTTGAATGTGATGTGTGAAGTTTTTGGGAGTCAATGGAAGTGTGTGACTGGGAAATAGGTGTTGGTCCTCTGATTAGACAAACATTGGCATGGAAGGTGGATTTGAGTAAGGTGAGTCAGAAGTCAGGAGGGCAAGTGAAGAGTGCATTGCCCCCTATAGATATGGGATAAGACAAGGACTTGTATAGACATTTTGCCCAGGTGAACATTTCTTTGTTGCAGAGGAAGCAGATATCGCACCATGACATCCATATTTTCTTATTGATGCGGTCTTTGAAAGACAGGCTAGTGTCAATGTAAAAGCCAATGATTTGGCCCAGTATGATATACACATATAGGTAATATGGAAGTAGGCAGATGCAACCAAACTATACATAGGTGGTGACTCTGCATTTAAGGAAATTAGAGGAAATGAATCCAGGTATCCCCAGATACAGAAGTGAATTGCATGACTGTTTGCAACGGAAATCTCTACTGGCGTTCAGTGGGCGCCAACTGACACTTTTTTGCCAGAAACGTAATGAGGAAATGCTAAGGGCTTATTATGACTTTGGCAGTGTGACAGTGGGCTGCCACACCAGCACCCTGCAGCCACACCGCCAAAGCCATAATGCGACTGCCGGCCGGATTCCAACAGGAATCCAGGTCGGGCGGTTCTGCGGAGGCAGGCCCATGGCTGTGCAATGCTAAGGCTCATACGTGCGCCGTAGCAAGGCACTGCAATGGGAATGCCATTGCACGTTCCTGCAGGGCATGGACTGTCAAGTCCATTCCCTGCAGGAACTGAGAGTGCATGCAGGCAGGGGTACAATCCATGCGCTCCCTGCATGCATGCCCTGCCGCAGAGGCACCTTCTTTCCTCACTGCCACACTTTTCATGGTGGGCTCACTGCCATGAAAACTGTGGCGGTGAGGAAACTCCAAATATGTTTGGCGGTGCCATAGCGACACCACCAGCATATTTGTGGCCTCAGACTGCTGCAAGACCACCAGGGATTGGGCAGCAGATGTCCCATGGTGGTCCTACTGCCTCACTTGTTATAGGGTGGTCGGACCATCAGTGCGGATGCATCCGGACAGCCCCCATGGGTTTGGCGGTCCGTTTGGACCACCAAGCTCAGAATACGGCCCTACGCCTCTTTATATATCTTGTGACCATTGGGGTGGCCAGCATCCAATTTTACTGGACACCATACGTCTTTTGGGAAGCGCATAATTTTATTGCAGGTGGATAGATTTGTGTCCTTTGATGTATCTTAAAATCTTTGTCAGTGACTTGAGTGTGAATGAATCCTGCCATTAAATAGTCCTTTCCAAAAAGTTATTCCTAGGGCATTGGTTAGTCTGGATGATGAGAGAGTTTAAGAAAGTGGGTAAATATTTGCAAAGGATGTGGGTCCTTCACAGGTAACAACCTTCCTTTTTACTGTGAACCAAGCACTTGACTTGACTCTCCCAGGGTAGCAAAGCAGAGCAGTCTTTGGCCTATTCAGGGGAAGTGGTGTGGGCTTGTATTACAGTCTGTGGGCTTTTAAAATCTGACACCCAATAAAGCAGGCCTAGTCAGTGATTTTATTTATAAAACAAAACATACTTTATTACGCATACACTATTCAATACTACACATTGCTTTACAAATACATACAAGTAGGCAGGTGGAAATACATTTGGTGACGCTTGCCTAACAGTTCACACCCTTAGCAAGCCCTGAACCCTAAAACCATGATACTACCCACATATACTAGTTACAGTATAAATGGATGCATTTATAAAATGGTAGGCCTACTGGATTTTCAGGGTATCATCACATTAATAAAAGCAGATATTTATCACAATAAACCAATACAACACTACTAAAACCACCGATTAGATCAGGAATTATCTTAAAATGGCATTCATTAAGGCCTGTCATGACTCAATGCTACCCTTGTGATTGTCAATGAAGCACTTCAAAACATTCTAGTGGCCTTCTTTAAGATATATAATGAATCATTGTTAACTTTGTGTGTACCAATAAAGCTTTTTCATGACTTCAGTCAAAACTTATGTTTCCTTCTTAAGAGTATCATTGTCATGAAAGCATCAGAGTTTCTTCTACATTTAACAAACTTAGGGCCAAGAAACATGAGACCCCGCAGTTTGGAGCCGCTGAGCAGAGGCTGCAACTCCAGAATTGCTTGATATAATGTAACACAGCCTCTCCAGGCCATTTATCTTAAGATCTGGAAACATAGGGTGACATTTAGGGCTAGACTTGAGGGGAGTTGCTGCATATCTGGCAACCCCCACAACACTCAATTATTTGGTTGGTGGTGTCCCTGTCCCATCTGGGACACCACAAGAACCAATATGCAAATTCTTTTAGAACACCCCAGAGACTTCTGGGGTGCTCTATACATGGAAGGATGCATATTTAACTAGCAGCTTTGTGCTGCAACCAAGCCTTCTTTTTTAAAAGAATGCTGCCTCACAGCATCTTTTCTGTTGGATGTTGGAGACCGTGAGGGAGCTACACTTCCCCCACTGTCCCTGCCGGCTCCCTATGGTGGAATAGTACAAAAAACAACGTTCACAAGGAACTCATTTTACTGAAAGTTTTGAGGATATGCAACTCAATTAGTCGCTGAGATTAAATCAAAAACAGAAATTATTGGATTCAATCGTGACTCTCTATTGAGTCCAAATACATTTTACATTACTTTTATCTTCATCAACATTGATTGAAAAAAGCCCATATAGTCTCTTTGTTTATCAAGACTACCTAACTTCAGCCGAAGTAGGTAATTTAATTAAACAGTATCAAAAGATTTTACATATTATTTCACATTCAAAATATTTCAGTGTGCCCCAGTGAAGTGACCATAAACTATTAGGTGAGTATTCAGTGACAAAGTGAACAAACAAGGAAAAAAAAACAGGTTATTGGTAAGGTACAAAGGGATGAGCGTAATACAATATGATTATTCAATTTATGAGCTCTCTCTTTTGTCTGTAGTCGACGGCGTTTCGACCCTCTCTAGGTACGGGGTCTCATCAGGACCAAATTACTGGGGTACTGTGAAAAAAAAAGAATGGATGTGGGCTGTTGTAGATAGTCATAGAGGGCTAAATTACTACTGTAGAGGTATACATTAATGCCTCATTAACTGTTAGATTATACAACACGGTACAGGGACATGGAATTCCTGACCTGTGTCAAGGAAACTTGTAAAAAATGCCAATGGAATAAACATAACACGGTACTCACTATTGTGTTGCCTGTTGTACCAGAGTACATCTATTTGGGCTACCATCTACGAAAATTCATGCTGTGGTATTGAGGATACGCATAACCATAAGGCCGCTGGGTGGCTCCATCGTATCAATAAACTGTATATAAACCTGTACAGGCAAAACGAGTGTACACATGAGAAACTGACCTGTATTAAGGAGAATAAACACTAAGGATAGAGCAAGGCACTGACTAAGTTTCACAATTTTGTATGCAATGATACGGAGTCCCCGATCGTTAGGACGGACTCGTGTAGATACAGTTTGTTGAGCCAAGAATAAGCTTCAATTTTACGCTGGGAATGATCTAGACAGGAAGAGGGGAATAATTAGCTGAGGTATAGTAAGAAACTGATTAGATAGTCTCTAGTAGTAGCAGCACTTACTTGATATCACGCCGCTCGCATGGTAACGATTGACTGCAATGCGCGGTTCGGCGTTGACCTGGTAATGGAACCGCCGACCGGAAGTGGATAAACTAACCCCACGTTGCTAAGGAACTGTAACGCCCTGAACGTCTCAGGATCGTTTAACAGACACGACAATGAGGACGCAACCACTTGTGAAGGGTTAGTTCTTTTAATGAAGGCAAATAAAATACAAAGAACAAACAAAAGTTATAGTCACTGGAATCCTCCAGGCTAAGTACGTTACCAGCCCACAGCACGGATGGTCCTAACCGTCCTCTGCATATACGCCGATCCCGGCGTATGCCAACAGAGGGCAGAAATGAAATGGCCGACAATGCCAATCGGTAGGCTGTGAGGGGCACGAAGAGTGTTGGGGAGAATCGAGGAGTCAGGGAAACACCCAGCCGGGGTCTCTACCTGAAGGGAGCAGCCGCTCAACCTCTTCCTCAGACTGCACCGGGACGCGGAGTCACCTCCTGGTGATGCGTCACCGATACCCCAATCACAAGCAAGAAGACTGAACCGAGAGCAGCTGCTCGATCGATCCTGTGGACTTCCGAGTCTGTAACGCGGCAAACACCTCCTGGTGTGCGTTACAGCTGGCAGTCCCTGTGTCTCTGGTCGGGCTGGGAGTTACGACTCCAACCAGCAAAAGCGCCACTGCGCTTGGACTCAGCCGAGTCAAAAAGCGAAGCTCAATGGTTGACCGGTAGAGCTTCCGGGTCCTTCACAGGTGACGATGGGGCAAGACACGGCCCAGGGAGTAACGACTCGACCTACCTCCGTTCTTGCCTTAGTGGAGCACCACTCCGGAACACTGCTCTTCACGAAGCAGGTACGTCGGTGTAAACACAATATCCGACAGCCTTGTACCTCCCGGTTCCTCCCTTTATAGGGCGTGTTTTCCTTGAGTAATAGGGCGTGTTTTCCTTGAGTTATGTAACAGCTCTCCTGTTTACATAAGGGCGTGTTTCCCTTGAGTTATGTAACAGCTCTCCTGTTTACATAAGGGCGTGTTTCCCTTGAGTTATGTAACAGCTCTCCTGTTTACATAAGGGCGTGTTTCCCTTGTATGACAGGAATTCTTGACAGGAACCTAGCTATCGTAGATGAGGCAGCTATCTTAGGCTGGTGAAAAAATGCCTGAACGCTCGTTCTGTCTTAAAACTTAAGCGTAATACCAATTGATATATATTGTTAATAGTCATGGATGACTATGTTAAGTGAGTGAGCAATGAACCTGATATTAAAACCAAGGACTGAAAGTGGGAACCCGCTAATGTAAATGAATTACATAGCTATTGTGAGTGCGGCGGCCATCTTCAAGTAGTGAGCTTCGTCACTGGCAGCTGTTCCACTTTAATTCCCACACAATGAGTGGGAGACAGCTGTTTCTTCTGCCCCGTGGGGGAGCGATACCAGGAGTCTTCCTGCCAGTGCCGACTTGATGCCTGGCACAACTGTCCCCTCACAGGCACTGTCATGAGTGGTGGGAGAAGCACAAGGTTTGAATACTTCTTCGGTCCCTGGTAACAGGGGTCCCCGGAGACCTCATGTATTTAAGAGTGTGGTGGAGCTTCTGTTTCCTTTCGCCACCGCGTTGTTTCTCAGGAAGATGAGGGCCCTAGGGACATCTGTGATAAAAAATAGGGGGAAGTCACACGTGCTCCCCCCAGGTCATTTTCTGTTGGTTTGGGTCCCCAGTGCGAATGGGGGCCTCTGGTGGCATTTCAAACCCATTCCTGTAAGACACCATGCATGCTGAGTTCCGGCTGGTTCCCTGGGGGAGCTTGACTCCTTTATTGGGTTATCGCTGACCCTTTAAGACCGATTTGGATGCTTATGCAATGCTTTGCTCCAGGTGGTCAGCTTTAGCCACCAGAAGAATTTTCTTCAGGCCTCCAAACCTTTCTTTTCTTCTGGAAGGTTGTTCGTCACTGTGCTCCCCCCTTGTTCAGAGCTGGTCTACTGTTTGGGTGCCTCCTGTGCCAGTGGTCTTCCTCTGCAGCACCCCAGTGTCCCTACGGTAGAGTGCCCTCCCTCCTGAATCCTCCAGGTCCCATGGCCTTCTGATTGCCCACATGCAGAGCACCTGGGACAGTGATAGTTAGAGTTTCCATGCCTCCAGAGGTCGCAATCCTGTAGGACCAAATCCTAAAAGATCGAGGGGTGCTCTCCATGGTCTCACCCAGTAGGTCAATCCATCTCCTGCCCAAAGAGTGCAGGGAGCCAATGACACTCTCTTTGGAGAAAATAATTTTGAAGTCAGATGTTCTTGAGCCCATCATTGCAGCAGGGGTCAGGTATCTTCACTCTTTCAGCTGGGCATTCCTCCGGGTTTGCTTCCTCCATGTCCAGACTGTTCTCAAAAGCCCCTCCCCTTGTGAACTGTGTCCAATCATTGAATGTCACATTATCACTTCACTACTGACCTGACCCTCCTGCACAGCATTTTGGTACATTCCAAGATGATCACTTGAAGTGGTCTATAGAAGATCTTCTTTGGGAGCTTAAGCTCTCCCCTACCTACCTACCACTGCTGCCTGGTGTCTTCCCTCCAAAACATCAAAGGGAAGCCACTCCTATGATTGACTTGAGAGGTGTGGCTGTCTTTCTTTGTTTTTGTGGGAGTAAACCTTCACAGGCCTTGTGCATTGTAAAAGGTAATTAAAACATGCAGATTCCACCCAATCCTATTCTTTCCCAGGAACAAGCCCAAACACTGTTAAATGGATCTATTGTGTGGAAAGCCTTTGATCTTCCAACTGACCATCAGTTGATCAAGCAGGGGAACCAACGGCCTGAAATCTCATTGTGAGCGGAGTCAGAGAAAAATGAAAATCTCTTATACCAAAAGGAGTGCAGATATCACAAAACTGGCATTGGATGTGTACTCTGGGGCTATTTTTACATTAGGATTGGTACCTAATCTAACTCTCTAGGCCTAAGTAGAGTGAAACTGTGCTTGGGTACAGATTTCACCCATAATCAATCAATCAATCAATCACTGCCCGGCAGGGTTCGAGCCCCCGGAGCTCCGCCAGCGCTCTGTTGAAGGTTGTTTTCATTGTAATTTACAGTATTCTCCACTGCTGTTCTTCCTGCCAATTCATTCATTGTACTTTTTCCCCTCTGTATTTTTTCGCCGTCACAGCCCTCTGCCACCGCTCCCACCCCCCCTCTTGCCTTCCGTGTCCCTGGCCTTTTCCCGCCGCTTCCCTGCAGCCACACCCCCTCGCCGCCCTGCTCCCTCCCCCTGCCTTAAACGGCGACGACCGACAGGACGCGCAGCGGGCGCGCCGGTTGCGCGCCAAAGGCAAGCCCGTCTGCGTCCGTCCACACCTGGACCGCGCCCAGCGCATGGACCCCTGGACCCCGAGGCCGCCACTACACCAGACGGCACTACGACTCCAGCACCCTCCACGCACACAACGCCGGACGAGATCACTCCTGCTACCGGGCCGCCCCGAAGCTCATCAAAGGACCCTTCACCTGCCGTAACTACAGCTTCACCAGCATCCGGCCTGCTAAACCATCACCCAAAGAACCCAACCACCTCCGATGCATCCTCCTCAACACCCGCATAGCCTGCAAGCACGCCATTGAACTCTGGGACCTCCTAGACTCAACCACCCCTGACGTCGCCTTCCTGACGGAGACCTGGATGAACACCACCTCGGCACCAGGCGTCGCCATAGCCATCCCAGAAGGCTACAAGATCTCCTGCAGAGACCGCACCAACGGAATGGGAGGAGGAATCGACATCGTCCACAAAAACACCCTCCGAGTCTCGGCCAACACCGACGACACCCTCACCACCGCCGAGCACATGCACTTCCAGATCCACACCGACCCCAACACTATCCTCAGAGGAACACTCATCTACAGACCTCCCGGGCCCCGACCACAGTTCAGCAACACCATTGCCGACCTCATCAGCACCCACGCCCTCACCTCCACGGACTACATCCTCCTCAGGGACCTGAACTTCCACCTCGAGAACAACAACGACGCCAACTCCACCGCCCTGATCGACAACTTTACCAACCTTGGACTCAAACAGCTCATGACAACACCCATCCACATCGCCGGACACACACCGGACCTCATCTTCTCCGCAAGTCCCCACGTCTCCTTTAACCACACCACGAACCCCACTGGACCGACCACAGATGCATCCACTTCACCTTCAGGAAACTCACCACGCACCACCGCACCCAACAGCTGCCACGCCGCTGCTGGGGCAAGGTCACCAAGGATCAACTGACCTCCACCCTCGCCCTGAGACCACCCGGGGACCCCACCGACCCCCGACTCCGCCGCCATCAACCTCAAACGGTGGATCAACGACTGCGCCGACCCCCTCGCCCCAATCAAGACATCCGCTACTAACTACACCAACAAGAAAGTCGCATGGTTCACCGAAGACCTCCGAACCTCCAAGCGCACCAGCCAAAAACTGGAGAAGAAATGGCCCCGAGACCGAACTCCAGACAGCTACACTGCCCACAAGAACGCCACCTGCAGACATCACCAACTCATCAGGACCACCAAAAGGACCGCCTTCAAGGACCGCCTAGACAACTACGCACACAACACCAAAGAGCTCTTCAGCATCATGAAAGAACTCTCGAACGCCAGCTCCAACACCAACGACATCCCACCATCACAAGACCTGTGCGACTCACTGGCCACCTTCTTTCACCGCAAGATCACCAACATCCACGACAGCTTCAATTCTGACACCCCCACTCCCACCGCCGAGACCACCACCCCTTCGACCTCCATCCACACCAGTCGCCTGACCACCTGGTCCTACGTCAGCGACAAAGACACCATCAAGACCATGAACTCCATCCACTTCGGATACCCATCTGACCCCTGCCCTCACCACGTTTTCAACACAGCCAGCACAGTCATCGCACCCCATCTCCGGAAAACAATCAACACCTCCTTCGAGACAGCAACCTTCCCGACTAGCTGGAAACACGCCGAGATCAACGCCCTACTGAAGAAACCCAAGGTGGACCCCAAGGACCTCAAGAACTTCCGGCCCATCTCCCTGCTCCCTTTCCCGGCGAAAGTCACGGAGAAGATTGTCAACAGACAGCTGACCCGCTACCTTGAAGACAACAACATCCTGAACCCTTCCCAGTCAGGCTTCCGCAGCAACCACAGCACCGAGACCGCCCTCATCGCAGCCACTGATGACATCAGGATCTTGATGGACAAAGGAGAAACAGCATCCTCATCCTTCTAGACCTATCGGCAGCATTCGACACGGTCTGCCACCGCACCCTAACAGCACGCCTCCATGACGCCGGAATCCAAGAGAAGGCCCTGGCCTGGACCACATCCTTCCTCTCCGGCAGAACCCAGAGCGTCCGCCTCCCTCCCTTCCGATCCAAGACCACTGAGATCATCTGCAGTGTCCCACAGGGATCTTCCCTCAGCCCGACGCTGTTCAACATCTACATGGCACCACTCGCCAATGTCGCACGACAACACAACCTCAACATCATCTCCTATGCAGACGACACCCAGCTGATCATATCCCTCACCCAAGACCCCCCCCACCGCCAAAGCCAACCTCCACAGAGGAATGAAGGCCGTCGCCGATTGGATGAAGGACAGCAGGCTGAAGCTGAACTCAGACAAAACAGAGGTCCTCATCCTCGACCCCACCCCATCAGCCTGGGTCGACTCCTGGTGGCCAACATCGCTAGGAACAGCCCCGGAACCCACCAACCACGCACACACTCTGGGGATCATCCTCGACTCCGCCCTCTCCATGACCAAGCAAGTCAACGCCATCTCTGCGTCCTGCTTCAATACTCTCCGAATACTCCGCAGGATCTTCAAATGGATCCCCCCGACACGAGAAAAACCATCACCCAGGCCCTCGTCACCAGCCAACTGGACTACGGGAACGCCCTCTATGCAGGAACAACAAACTAGCTCCTCAGACGGCTGCAACGTATCCAGAACGCCTCGGCACGACTGATCCTCGACGTCCCCCATCGCAGCCACATCACACCCCACCTGAGAGGCCCCATCAACAAGAGATCATCTTCAAGCTCCTCATCCACGCACACAAAGCCCTATACAACACCGGACCAGCATACCTCAACGACTGACTCAGCTTCTATACCTCCACCTGCAGCCTCCCCTCTGCCAACCTTACCCTCGCCACGGTCCCTCGCATCCAGAAAACCACCGCCGGCGGCAGATCCTTCTTCTACCTCGCCGCCAAGACCTGAAACACTCTCCCTACCAACCTACGACAGACCCAGGACCTGCTGGCCTTCAGACGACTTCTCAAGACCTGGCTCTTCGATCAGTAGCCCCCCCCCAACACCTTGAGACCCTCACGCGTATATAGAGTGCTTTACAAATGCTTGATTGATTGATTGTAAATTCTGTCAAGATGGACTGAGTGCTTGCTGCCAGTATGCACCCTTTCAAAGCAAGGCCCGTGACTGTGCAACTGGGTAAGAGTCTCTGAGCTGGCTGCACATGAATACGTAAACGCCTGCGTAGGTGGCAAAAGCTTCCGCTGACTATTATTGGGAGGTGCAACATAGTAAAGATGAATATATTGCCTAAATTCCTCTATTTTTTTCGTGCCATTCCCCTCAGAATTCCAGTGTCTTTTTTTAAGCATGTAAACAGTGTTGTTGGAAGCTTTATCTGGAATTATCGGAGAGCAAGACGGGCGCTCAGATACATCAAGCTGTCTTTTAAGCAGGGAGGTTTCAAACTACCAGACTTTAGAACTTACTTCTGGGCCGCCTTTATTAGCCGAATTCAGTCTTTAATAAAGGGACCTGAGGGAAGGAAACTTTGGTTATCGTACCAGTTGGCACATGGTTCAAATACTGGCTTCTTGCTACAGTCTATGTCAGATCCCAACTACTACAAAAGAGTCCGATTTAAGACTATTCGACATATCTTCCATATCTGACAAGACATCTGTAAAAAGTTTAATCTTCCTGATTGGCACAAATTCACTTATCTTTGGGATAATCCGAAGCTTCCTGATATTTTTTCGGATTCAGTTACGCAATTTTGGCAACAACAGGGAATTATAATGTTGGGGCAGCTCTATGATGAACACGGTTTCAAGTCTTTTCAGTCATTATTAATGGAATATGGGCTCACGTATAATTCATTTTTCAAATCTTTACAAATTAGGAATTTTTTTATGCAAGAGAAAGGATTGCTGGCTCTCCCTTTAACAACAGAAGTCCTTCGTGTAATTTTTAAGAATGGTAATCGTGGTCTTATAGGGAGAGCTTTTTGCTGCTTTATGGATGAACTTGCCGATGATATGTTACAGGTTACAGCTAAATTGAATACCTTGTTCGGTATAGAGGTGACTTCCGGTGAGGTTTCAAACTACAACAGCACTGCATTTTATTTATGCTGTACTATACTCCAAATGTGATTTCTAAATGGGCTGTCTCAAGTAATTCTATTAAATCTTATTGCCCCAAGTGTAACGAATTTGCTGCAGATTTACGACATATGTTTGTTACATGCCCTAAGCTCGCCGAATTTTGGTGTAGGATTGCCCAGGAACTGAGTAAGTTAACTGGTAAAACAACGGTCTTATCAGAGAAGGAAATCCTATTAGGGCTACTATTGGATACCGGTAATGTGTCAAATTCTTTTGTGTCAATTTTTATGGCATGTGCTCGTCTGACTATTGCCAGGGTATGGATAGAAAAATCCAGCCCCACTATTACTGAATTTTGGTTGTTATTGAGGGGGGTCTACAAAATGGAATTAGCATTGGCAAAAGCAAGGGGATTGAGATCTTGGGTTAAATTTGGACGGCTTTGGTCTAGCCTTCAGTGGGATTAAAAGTACTTTTGTAATTATTGCCGAAACTTGACATGGTATGATTTGATATGACATTTATATAAGTGTTTAGTGCATTTATCCATCTGTATTTATTTACTTATTTGTAATTGTATTTAATGTAATAGAAGAATGTCTTCTTGATTTGTATTCTTTTGTTTGTGGAAGACAAAATGATATGCATCCTTTTTTGTTCTGTGACTGTGACCAATAAAGTTAAATATGAATTCCCAAAAAAAAAAAGAATACGTAAACGCACAAGTGTACATAGGTATGTTAGCTGAGCATGTGAAAGTACTGTGAAGTCGAGCCCATTATCTGCGCACAGGTAGCCCCTTGCAGAAGGGATCCTTTAGGGATTGGTGCTGAACTGGTGTATGGGCATTCATAGTGTAAGCCTGTAGTGCTTAACTGGATAGATTGGGTGCGTTAATGAATTATACATACATTACGGGTGAAATGTTACAGTGAGTGAGACTCAGATAGTGACACTCAATCACAGTAAGACTCTAAAACCAGGGGGTTTAAAAACAAAAAATCCAGGGGTTTAAATGGGTGAAACACGATTTCCTAAAGATAGTAAAAGCCTAGACCACAGTATTGTAAAAAAAGGAAAACAGAAGAGCAGTAGATACAACCATCTTTGCAGGCCCTGAGGGCCTTGTAGAGTCTGACGATTTCAGATTGTTTATTTTATTTCAGCATGTAGATGGAGGTGGCAAGGAATTCTGCTCTATTGGCTGCACAAGACACTCCTATTGTATAATTCCATGTGGTGTTTAGCTCAAAAGTGACCTTTGAATGACCTTTGACATTGGGCCGAAGTAAAGAAACACATTCTGCCATATCGTACATCAATTAGAGTAATTTTCTGTGTTATGTGTGTTAATGCTAATATGAACAAGCCAATTGATCTGGTATTGACTGCCAGGCTTTTTTGTTCGTCAATGCTTTTGTTTTTTCATGTTTTTGCAAAGCTTTGTTGTTGGGGAGGGTGTCTGAACTTCAACAATCTAAAAAAAAAAACATTGAGCTGAAAACAAGATTTTTATTAGGTCTCAACAAGCATACATTCAATCAATCAATCATTTGTAGAGCGCACTACTAACGCGCGAGGGTCTCAAGGCGCTGGGAGGGGGGGGGGGGGGCGCAACTGGTCGAACAGCCAGGTCTTGAGTTGCCATAGTAGTGCATGCATTGAAGGGAACTGCTTTGTGGATGTGCCCTTTCAAAAAGGTTATTCACTCACAGTTTAGTGCTCTGAAGTGGCCCATGCGACGCGCTACATGCTGCAGTGTGCAGAACAAAAATGCAAATGACACAATAACAAATTAACTTATCAAGAGGACTGTCTGGAAGCCCCTATAAGTAGGTCTACTAGACAAGTATATAATTTTAGTGACATCAGAAGGTCTTGGCTAACTCTAAACCTAAAAGAAACGCAAAGAGATAAATACTAAAAAAAAATCTGTTCATATTTCTGAAATACGCTTGTTTTGTCTTGATTATTCCCCCAGGAAAGGCAGTTTTTAAATTGGTTGTTGATGAAAACATGGAATAGTTTGTTTTCTTGTAGAGGTAGTGGTCTAGGCCATATTTATGTACCACCGAAATATTTTGGTTATATGTTCGCAGTTCTGCAAAATACATCCTTTTGACCTCCTTGGTTCCTCTCCCGAGTTTCAACAGATTTATAAGAACAAGCGGTAAACTAATATAACTCGACCACCACATGCAATATAATCAAGAATAACGATTTTCCATTTAAACGTGGATCATTCGTAGATTAAACATTACTAGTGCAATAGCCTCATGAGGTTCGAATTCCTTTTTTTAAAAACTTTTATGTAAAGGTTTTTAATATTATTTTAATTCTGTTAACCAGAGACAATTCTCACTTCTTCCTATCTGCAAGAGATGATGCTTGATTCAATTACATGACGTGCATTTTGACTACTACGTCTACTTTGCTTAAAAGCTAGAAAAAGGCAATAATACCAAACATAAATATTCTGACGAATGCCACGTGACCGCTACACTTCTTATCTGTGAGATTTGAAGAACCTAAAAATGAAAGGGGGTGCGGTACAAATGTGGTGCTTCTTTGCGAACCGATAACCTTGCAGCTTTTCCCGCACAGCGTGAAAAAAGAGGATGTATTTATGAAATAATCGGTGCATAAGTGCAATCAGGTCACCCTGCAATAGGCAGCGTGCGGGAGGGGCTGGATTCAAACGAGGGAAACTCATTTCATCACAGTTAATGGCAAGGCAAGGAGCGACTTTCTTTGGAGCGGAGCTGTTGTGACAAAGACCGCGGCGCCGGTGTGTCATGCACCATTTGCCGTTGCACTAGCGCGCGCTCCAAGAGCTGTGAAGCTATTATTGTAATGCGAAAAAAAAGGAAGAAAGACATACTCCCTTCTGGTCACTGGAAGGGCAAACGAGGTACATTGGTTTTTCTTTTCAACAGTATTTGTTTCTCATGCAGGGAGGTTTGCAGATTCCCTCAGGCAATGCACCGCTGGGAGACAGGAGGTCTTGGTGCCCTTAAAAACAACCCTTCTCTGCACTGTTTACCTTTCTGCGTGACTTTGCTGTCTGAGAACGAGGACATTTTCGTTGAGATAAAAAAAATACTTTTGTTATGCGTCTGTTCTTATGTCTTATTTCAGCCGATCCTTGAATCAAGATATTCTCCTTTTGTTTTTAAAATAAAAAATCATTAAAATCAGCCCAAAACCCGCGTCTTCCCAAAGATCAAATATATGTACTGCCTGACAACTATATTCATGTATTTTTAACAAACACATTGTCCTGTTTAGTCTTTTGAGGTAGTTTATCCCTTCTTGCATAAGAACATATGCTTTTTAAATCGCAGACATCCAATTATAAATCAAATCATAATTAAATTGCTCTTCCTGCAAATATAACTCTAAAATATTGTAAATTGCCTCTCACATCAACCCCCCGCCCATCACTGCTGTCTTGTTCTTCAATGCTTTATGGATAAAGCAAGATAACAGACACTCAGGCCTGCAGCAGAATCCAAGGACTGCTAAAGTGTGAAGAACAGGAGTGACATTCGAGCCTTCAATAAATCACTGTAAAAATGTTTATGAACCCTGCAATTTACAGTCTTTTAAATGCAAATGGAAAGGGGCATCATTGAAAGTATAAAGGAGATTCGCGCTGGCCTGGAGGGATTGTACAGTCATGCAGTAAACTCTTGAAACTGGGCAGCTTTAAATGGGATTATTTCAAAATGGTTTCGCCTTCTTGATTTCTATGGCAGCTTTGTTAATTTATGAGAGAGAGAGAGAGAGAGAGAGAGATCTGTGACATCTTAAGTAAAGTGTGTGTGTCAGTGGGCGCTTAGGAAACTCGCACTAGTTTTTGTGTAAGTATAGTTTCCATTGTCTACTGAGCTGCAAAATGTTCTAGCTTCAGTGCGGCCAGGGATTTTCCAGGGCATGTTTAGAATACTCCATGTCTTATTCTCAGTAAACGGATTTTTTTTTTAGTAAACTCATATAAGGACTATAGAGAGCTTTCTTGGGGTCAACACCTGAAATTATGGGAGTGGAAATACCTAGTAAAATTTTTCAGGCTATAAAAACACACCTGGTATAACAGGGAGAATTGACTGAGAAGTATGGGACTGGGACTCAAGGATCACTGCCAACATCCCTCCCACAGCACCAAGGGAGAATGGCATGTTCCTAGCTACAGCCCCAAAGCCGGAACAAACACTCTCCCTATTCCTTGGCTTGCAATGTAACCCACTCTGACCGCAGCCGTCAAATTTACCACCTGATCACATAAATGTAAACAGAAATGGATTCCATATCACTGAATACCTGTGGGAAAGGACCTAGGGCCTGCGTTAGAGTTCAGTGGATGGCATTCTCCATCACAAATGTGACAGATATCCCGTCTGCTGCATTTACAAATGCAATAGGATATAATGCACCCGAGTAACATCAGTCAGAATATCCGTCACGTTTTTGACAGACTTTCCCACCTGCTGAACTCTAATTCAGGTCCCTAGTCTCTGTGGGTCGAACTGAGTATTCCCCATTGTGAGGACTTCCACTTCAAATGGCCAGATCTCGGTGGGGAGATGCTAATTCCAGCCCTAACATCTTCCCACCTTAAATCTATTGAACATAGTATGTTGACCTAAATGTGAACGACGGCTGTGTTGGAAAATGGCTATCCTGGAAAAAAGCTATTAAAAACTAACAATAATTTATTTTTCCAATGTGTATAGATTTCCAATAGATAGTCTAGCTAGCTACTTAGCTACTTATGTTTTCAAGTCGACGTTCAGTTGTTGTCGTTTGGAACTGTTGCAAGTCAGAATAAAATATGTATGTGTGTGCATTTGTATGTGCAAGGGGGTAATGATGTCACTAGAGGTGGAATACATGAACACGAGGTGAAGGGAAATTAAGTATTAATCCGTAATCACATAAGTGCTCTTGAAAATGCCTGTGATTTTATTCCTTCTCAGGAGGCTGTACTTCTCTTCTCATCCCTGACTGTCCCACTATGACCATTTCCATTTTAAATCCACCAACATGGTCCAAGAATGCATTAAACTCTTTAATGTCGTCATCACTTTTGGAAGTCATTGCTTTCAATCTTTCTCCAAATTCTTTATTGCAGATGGTCTAGAAAGCCCTGCTAAAGTGTACTAACAGGCTAACTGCCAGAAATAGATCAACTTACTTGTATTTGAATTTTCTAGTGCCGGAATGATTGCTGTAAGTTTTTACACTGCAAAGTATTAGTGGGTTTTAACGCTGTTGCTTGATCCTTTTGAGCCATAAATGTATGTGTGAGAGCATAACATGACAGTGAACATTAACACCTCCTGTGTGGGATCACTAAGCCGCCACAAATTTCTTACCACCCAGCGTTTCCCCAGGTCTCACTATAAAAATGGTACCTTGCTTGTGTGGGTGGGCCAAGTACCCGCGACAGTCAGGGGCCAACAGCGTGTTGTGCATACATTAAAATTACCTATCACAAAACGACCTGGTTTTGCAAGGGAGGTCACCTGGGTTTTTTGCCCCGGGCTCGGCAGTTATCTGGGGAAACCTACCAAACCCATACATTTATGAAAACTTGATACTCGGGGGAGTCCAGGAATGTGTAGCTTGAGTGGATTCCCCAACATTTTCCTACCCAGAATCCCCTGCAAACCTCAAATTTAGCTGAACAAAATGAAATTTTCCTCACATACCGGTGTGGGATCACCATACCGGCAAAAATGTCCTACCACGCAATCTTCCCCTTGGTCTCCAGATGAAAATTATACCTCACTTGTGTGGGTGTCCAATGCAGAATCGCCTAAACTTTAAAACACATATAGTGCTTGGGGTTTGCTGTGCTATCCCTTCAATTCCTATATTTTTGGCCCTTCCCAGTCGCTGGCCCTTGGCCCACCCACACAAGTGAGGTATCATTTTACTCAGAAGACTGAGGGGAAAGCTGAGTGGTAGGACACTTGTGCCAGCATGATTATCCCAGACAGAAATGTGAGGAAAAGTTGATTTTTTTTTTTTAGCTAAATTTGTGGTTTGTAGGGGATTCTTGGTAGGAAACAGTTGGGGGAATCCGTGCAATGCATACCTCACTGGACTCCCCTGGGTGTCTAGTTTTCAGAAACGTCTAAGTTTGGTACGCTTCCGTAGATGGCTGCCGAGCCCGGGACCAAAACCGCAGGTGCCCCCCTTGCAAAACCAGGTTGTTGTGAGATTGGTAATTTTGGTGTCTCCACAATATGTTTTCGGTCCTTCCCTGTCGTGGGTACTTGGCCCACCCTCACAAGTAAGGTATCTTTTTATCGGGCGACTTAGGGAAACACAGAATAGTAGAGCAAGTGGTATTACTAAATGACTTTCTTTGCATTTCTGCCTGCCAAATGTAAGATGATTTTTAAAAAAAGACGTCAATTTGACAAATGACCTATAATTCACATTCTTGTACGGGTACTCACAATTTTGGAGATGTGCAAATAACCAATGCTTCTAAGCTCTATATTTTGTTCAAATTTCGGAAATATATAGGTTTCCTTGCTACCTATTTTTCACTCTTTATATTTTACCAAATTAATTGCTACATACCAGGTACACAATAAAAAACCATTGCAAGATGCAGCTCAGTTATTGGCTCTGGGTTACTTGGGTTCTTGCTGAACCTACAAATCCTTTATATACCCACAATTAGGAGGGTCCAGAGGATGTAGCAATATATTGCTTTAAAGAATCTGTCATACTTAAAAGAAGCTACAAGTGAAAACGTTGGCACAAATTGCTGTTTTTTTCAACTCAATTTCAATATTTTCTTATTTTCAACTGTTAGTTTCTATAAAAAAAACCTTGAAGGATCTACAAAAATGACCTTTTCTGAATTTAGAATTTTGTCTACTTTTCAGAAATGTATACCTTTCTGGGATCCATTATTGCTTCCATACCTATTTCTACCACTAACTGAAAGGAGGTTGAAAGCACAAAAAATAGCAAAAATGTGCTATGTCCCAGTAAAATGCCAAAACTGTGTAAGGAATTTTGGTTTTCTGTCACAATTCTGCCTGTTCCTAGAAGCTGAGAAGAGGGTGATTTCAGCACCACAATCCCTTTGTTGATGTCATTTGCAGGTAAAAAAAACAGATGCTTTCTTCTGCAGCACTTGTTTCTCATTTTAAAAAAACAAAAACAAACGTAGCTGTATTTTGGCTAATTTCTAGGTCCCCTCCAGTGGAATCCACAAACCCTGGCTACCTTTAGAATCCTTGGGGTGTTGGGAAAAAAAGGACATAAAGTTGACATGGATACCTTATGTGGACAAACAGTTACAGGGTCCTAAGCACAAACTACCCAAAATAGCCAAAAAAAGGCTTAGCAAGGAGGGGAGGCCTAGCATTGAAAGGGTTAATATTAATAACATGCATTCTTCTTCTCCTTCTCCTTCTTCTTAATAATAATAATAATAATAATAATGAAAACCCAGGTGTACCTAATCAGAATATTGCAAGTCACATGGGGGGTTCCATTACCATACAGAGGCATGACACTGCAGTCTCAGTTGCATCATAGAGTCATGGTACTCTGTGGTGATCTGTAGTGTGCTTATTATGTACGTTTGGAGGTATCCTTCCACAGTCGTCACAATCCTTGTCACGGTGAACCCTAAAGTCACTTAATGAACCTAAGCTCAACACCCTTATAGCTATGGCATCGCACAGACAGGCTTAATCTATACCAATGTGTTAAATATTTATGCAGTACTAAAACAGTAAATCACAGTGGATCACCAGTAGGTTGACGCCCCATGCCTTAAGGGCCACTGGAGCTAGAGTCAGTATCAAAATTAATCTCCTGTCCCAATGCAATCACCACCATCAACCACTGCCACCAACTGTGTCGCCCATGTAATAACTTTGGTAAGGGCTGGCCTTTGGTGACAGCTGTGAGAAATTGGGTTGTTGATAGAGGGGTGTGTGAGCCTTTCTCAAGCAAAAGCCACAATCCTTCTCAGTGTAAACCACGAAAGTCACTTGACACAAAAGCTATCAAGCTTAATTTAGAGACAATGTGTAAAGTATTTATGCAGCACACAAAGAGTAATAAAGGGAAAACACAACACAAGAATAATCTCACACAAATTTCAAAAAGCCAATCAGAGGAACCATAGTGGTGCAATTTTAGAGATCTAAGGTACGTATAGTACCTAAAAGTACAAAGCACCCCTTTTCAAGCGATAATCTGGGTGAAGGACCTCTTCTGTCATGTGTTCAAGTGTCCATTCTTTTAAATTAAATCTGATGAGAAATTGGATTTCTGACATACGTTAAGCAATGTCTGACATAGCTTATGTGCATCAAGGTATGCGTCCCAGACATTTCTTAGTGAATATATAAGCAAAAGAACGTAAATTCTCACTATATTATTTTGGTTATATGTCTGTATTTGTTTTTATTTAACCATGGCTTGTTGAAGGGTAGACATTTGACCCAGATGAACGTCGCATTAGATAGTGTATCTATGTCATTAATTAAAGAACTTGGCACTATCACAGTTCCTATAAAGATACGGTCAGGTGACATCTGCATATAAATGCTGACATGACAATGACTCTGCATATGGCAACGTCCATTGTCTAAGTTAATAAACATGTTGGATAGGGTGGGTCGTATTGTGACCACAGAGAATTGTTTTCTTGAATGTTTAGATTCCGTATAATGGGGGATTACCATAATGTAGTTGGATATATTTTAAAGATTTTGAGATCTTAAGAATGAGGTATTGAAGGACTAATTCATTATCAATATCAAATATGGAAGACTGAATTTGGAGATATCTGTATTGTGACTTTTCTTTGATTGATCATCATAAGGTAGAAAATGAAATGAGGTGGTGTTCTTTATCCCTGAAAAAGCAACATATGTTGGCTGTTAAACTTAATGTGGAATTTTGAGACTGTCTGTACCATTGGAAATGGATGCTCATCTTGCCTTGGAAATTTGAGACAATTAACATTACTTGAAATATTGACATTTTGGGGAAGAAGACTCATCTAAGTTTGAATAAGAGACTTGACATTTGGAATTTATTTGAAGAGGGTATTTTCTCAGAATCTACAATCCTATGAACATATACAAATTACTGATTTGGTGATCAGTAATCTGAGAAAACAGCACCGGTCAAGTTTCCTGTTACCCATAACTAGGAAGTTCTGTAAGTTATGGAAGATTGTGACCTCCATGGACCAAGATGGGGTTGGGTCCTAGATAAGATGGAGTAACCTTAGGGACTTTACGTCATAGGGGTGGCATATGTATTAAAAAGGTAGTTTTAGGCTTGGTGAGAGGTTTACTTTACCAGGTCAAATTGGCAATTTAAAACTTCCCACACAAGCTGCAATGGCAGACACTAGACATGTTTAAAAAGCTATTTAAGTGGATGGCTCAATAAGTGATGCAATCCCACTAGTAGCATTTAATTTACAGGCCCTAGGTTCATGTAGTACCACTTGACGAGGGACGTAAGTAAATTAAATGTGCCAAATGGGTGTGAGCCAATTTAGCTATGTTTAAAGGAGGAAGCACAGTCACTTTAACACTGGTTAGAAGTGGAAAACTGCACAGAGTCCTAAAGCCAACAAAACAAATTTAATCAAAACCAGGAGTAGTGAAGGCCAATATGGTTGGGGATGAACATGCAGAATGGACCAGGTCCATGATGATTTACCTCTAGCCTAAAACCAGGATAAACGTATCCATACCTTGATGAGCTTCCCTGCTCAGGTAATAGAAGATGGACATTGGCTTTCTACTGCAGAAGCCCGTTCCAGTTCTATGCCCGTATGAACTCAGATGGATCCCTCTGTTTACACTGTTCCGAGCCACTGGACTGACCCATGGGGAACCCTTTGCCGAATTTGCAGGCCCCTTTTGTGCAGCTCATAACCTTAACTTGCTCACAGATGCAGCCCAGTAGGTGGACATGCCTACCATGGCCAAAAAAGTGATGTGGCCCATTCCATCCCTTGGATCAGACTTCTGTCCTCAACCCAAGGAAAACTCTGCTTACAAGAGCCAGGCCACTGGCCATTCACCGCCAGGTGAAAGCTCCAAGCAGGGACCTTAGGCAGGCCTCACTTCCAGCCTTGGGCTCCCAAGGGATCTCTGTCCTCCGAGGTTTCTAACAGTGGAGGCAACAGTCCCGTGTGTTAGGGAGACTACTTCTACTCTTCTTCTCACCAGCCATGGGGTGCTATCCTGTGACTGCCCTTTCAGTCCAGTGTCTGTACCCTGAGACTGAACACGTGACATGGTTGAGTCTTTCCTCCTTCTGCCCCTTGATCTGGGACTTGATACCCTCCATTGGGGAGTGGTACCCCCAGAAAACAGAGCTTTCAGGGCAACCTGGGCTGCCACCCCTCCTAGCTCTTCCACTACCGGTGGCAACTCCATTTCCCAGAATGTAGTCAATGAGAATTTGAGACTAACTATGTCCCTTATGACCCTTCTCTGGGCCCTCTGCCCACCCCATTCCAGGGATTCCAGAAAAAGTCCTGCCCTTGGGCCAGAGTTACCATTCTCACCTGACTGGTGTACTGGTCTGGGGAAAACAGCCTTTCTAATACAAAGGTCTAGCTAGAACCAGTATCCTTCAAAACAGTGACAGGCATCCCATTCACTGTGATCTGATGTAAGTGATGATTCCCACCTCAGGGATCAAAAGCCTACCCTCTTTGTCTATCTCTCATCTAAGGGAGACAAGGGCTACCATTGGCTCCAGGGACTACTTCCCACTAAGGACACAATGGCCACCCCTGTAGAGGTCCAACCAGTGCGTGGTTTCTTACGGCAGAGAGAGTCCCCGTGCTTGTGTCCTGACTGGGAACAATCAAACGTTTGGGGTTCGAAATAAGGCACCATGGGCCACCGCCCACCAAAACCTCCTTCCTATTTCTCACCCTGGGCATGGGAACCGTTTCCCTCCACTTTACTGTGGGACTTGTCTGTGTCTCCCTTGACTCCTCTCACTCTCCCGGGGGGAACCTGAACCACCCTTAGGGGTCTCTCCCCGGTACCTTTTTAGAAACTCTGGTACTAATCCAGAGTTTTGATTGCTTATCAAGCTCCCTATGGTTAGTGAGATTCCTATCAACCAGGTGTTCTTGCAGCTCTGTAAATCAGATATTTAACATGCTCTCTCAATATCAGATTAATCAACTCAGTAAAATCATCAACTTTGCTGCCCCTCACCCAAACATTCAGTGCCTTGCTGGAATAATTCAAGCTATCTACCCAAGACTGGTTTGGGAGTTTGTTACGTCCCTGTACCTGAGGTGGCACCTCTCAAGAGTCAGCCCAAACTTGGTTAGTAAAATGGTTTCACGGGAGCATACTTCTTTGCTCCCCCATCTCTAGTGTCTGAAGGATGTCCTATCCACTATGCAAGTGTTTCCACAAGCTTGCTCCTCAGCCCCCCATCTAGAACCTTGTGCATTCTGAGGGCTACCTCATATGCTGAAATCCTGTTATGTACATCATCCCCCGGCACATAGCTGGGCACCAAGTCTTGGGCATGCATTGCTGTTGTACCCTGCAGCTTGTTTTACTTTGATGTTCGGCTAGAAGATCTTTTTTCAGTCAAGTCACTCTCTGCCTCAGTCTTTCTCTCATCTGAAGACTTCTGGGCAGTGGCCTCCTGCATTTTTAGTTAGGTCAACTGCAGCTTGAATTCTCTTTCCGCCCTCCTGTTCAACAACTCCTTGAAGGACATGCCTTGGGAGGACACGCTGCTTCTGCCCTGGCAGGGAAAACCACTTATGTAGGCAAGTTCTCCTCCTCTGACTACTGAAGCTGAGGACCTGTGCTCAGGTTCTCCTCTTGACATTCCATACCCTCCTCCTCATTCTGGTCTTTGGGTTATGGCTAGCAACTAGTGGGCCTCCGTTGAGGCTCTAACAGCCTTCTTGAGCTACAGCTTCCAGGGAGCTCCTCTTTGCTGGAAGACCCCTCTCCTTACAGAATGCCCAAAGCTGCAGTGTAGCTTTCCATCGGTCTAAGCTTAAACGTCATCCTTGCTGGTAGGATCATAGGAAGTCGGGTATAATGAAGTGAATTTGGGAAAAGCAAAAGAGCCAATCGAGGAAAATTTTTAAATTGGTTGAATATGGTATAACATTATTTATACTGTGTTTTAGTGCTACAGAAAATCATTGTATGGTATTGCACAAACACAAGTACTGGATCCCACCGCTGAGCAGAAATGCCAGAAATAAGGTTGTTGGCTGAGGAGAGGGGGCGTGTGAGCCCTTCTCAAGCAACAGCCACAATCCTTGTCGGGGTGAACTACAAAAGTCAGTAAATAAACCTTTGTGTAACCCTCTAGCAGCTTGGCAAGAAAGAAGTCAGGCTTAACTTAGAGGCAATGTATAAAGTATTTATGCAGCACACAAACAATAATAAAGTGAAAACACAACACTAGAAATATCCCACACCAATGTGAAAAAAACTGAGTAAAATTAAATTAATTATTTGACACCAAAAACAACAAAAATCCAATGAGTAGAACTGCAGATATGTAATTTCCAAGATTTATGGTAAGTATTGCACCTAAAATCACAAAGTGCCACTTATGGTTGCCGCAATGGGGTATGGACAGAATACAGGGACCAGGTAAGTCCTGGTGAGAAAGTTACCTTCTTAATTTCAGCACGAAGTGTTCAGTTCACAGTGGATGAGGCTGCGTAGAGCAGGGAGTGTGTCACGGATGGTCACTACTGTAGTGCGAAGTGCAGGCCAGGCATCAAGGACGATTGTCGCTGTAGTGCAAATATCCTTTTGGGCGTCGTGGATGGTCATTGCTGGAGCATGGCATCGGCGGTCACCTCACGCTGTTGATGCTGTAGCACAAAATGCAGATCTCGTGTTGCTGTTCATCGCTGGAGGTCGCTGTAGCATAAAGAGCCGCATTCAACAGAGCTTTGTGTTGGCAGTGGGGTGCAAGATCTTAGCACAAACTAGCACATTCTCAGTTGCCAAGAGCCCAAAGTTCAGAATTACTCCTCTTATTCAAGTAGGAGCTAAAATGATGCTAGAAGATGACGTACTGAAGAATTCTTCTGAGGGTCTCATTTTTATACTTGGTGGGCCCTTTGAAGAGGAAGTAGCTTCTGGAATTTTTCCCCTACTGAGGTGTCTGGAATTTCTGCCTCCCTACCCTGGCCCCAGTTTGTCTAAGGGCCTAATAAGCTAGTGTGAAGTCCTTTGTTTTTGAGTTGAGCCAGTGCCTCTGAAGTGCAAGTGTGGTAGGTGAGCGCTCTGCCCCCCATCAAGCCAAGATAGCCCATCCTGCCAACACCTAGACCCTCTGTTGTGATACTGTCTGGAAGGAATACACAAAGGCCAACTGCCAAGTACACCTAGTCATGTGACTTAGGATACAGGCTGCAGGCACCGAATGGTTAGCACAAGAAAAAGCCAACTTTCTAAAAGGGGCATTTTCAGAATTGTGACTTAAAATCTGACTTTACCATTAAGGAGGATTTAAAATTACGATTCCTCAGACACCAAAGATGACATTCCTACCTGCTCCCAAACAAAATGTATCACTCATTAAATGAAATAATGAAAATCAATGTTATCCCATGGGAGAAGTAGGCCTTGCTATACTGGAAAATGAATTTGAGATTTTTTCACTACCAAGACATGTACAACATAAAAGTACATGTCAAAGTTTACATACAACTAACAATACCCTATGGGCTATTTAAGGCCTATCCTAGGGTGGCTCATTTGTATAAAAATGCAATGCTTAAGCCTGGCAAAAGGTGTATTTTAGTCTGAGTAGGAAACGGAGCAACTCCATTCCTGACACACAGTGCACTGCGTAATGTCCCTAAGGTTTCTTGTTATAACATAAAACGTTTTTAATCATTTGCATCAAAATATAAAAAACTTTATACACCAATATGATTTTGAGCAATTCTTCCTTTCATATTTGTGTTCCAAACAAATATATAAAGACATCAACTGTCTGCTCACTCGTAATGATGTCCAAGGTTCAAAGCTGAACACATCTACTGCATCAAACAATATGCATCAATCCCAAGTATTAACAATTTGTACAAAGCGGACCCCATGCATTTTGGGTTGAACCCTTCATCAGGGGAAAAATGATGATTCTTTCTGACATGATGAGAACTGTGGCCTCCTGCCGGAACATTAAAGAAAGAAAGAAAAAAACAGAGAACAACATCAAATCATTCTTGATCTGATACACAGTGTCATCGAAATGACATGCAATATCTGTGCTTTCAATCACTATCCACCAGTATAGTTGTGGAAAATTTGCTCCAGAAAAGTTAAAATGAAAATACATGCAGTATGAGTGAAGGTTCGGAATGTTTCAGATACTGTGGTCTATAGAAGTGATTTTGACCCACCTAAACCTATTAAACCAAAGTGACTTGCTCATGCACGCCGGGTGGCTGCATTAAACATGGTGCGACCTGCTCGTGTTGGATGAAAAATGTAGGAAAATAAATATAAGAGTGTACATGCATATTAGGAGTCTATACGTAATCTTGTCGTGTGAACTTGAGTTATTCGTTAATTCAATTACCTCCGGGCGTTAGTCTGGAAGAACCAAAAGGAACTTCCGGCTTCGTCAAGGAGCAGATCTATCAAAGCAAAAAAAAAAACGCAAACCATCACTTTGTGCACACCAACTAACGATTTAGAACGTGATAAAATGAGAAAGTGAAAATCTTACCTACGGCTGTGCCGTGATCAGCTTAATCTAAAAAATATACCAAATCCTAAGTTATCAACGACCCCGTTTCTAATCGAATTCGCATAGAATGCCCAATAAATACCAACTTGTGATGCGTCTTACCTTCGAAACTTGTACAAAAGTTTGCGTATATTGTCTACAACAAAAAAAATTCTCTAGTTAAATTCCGACGACCATTACTCCATCTGTGAAACAGTACATGCAAACTAACTCACCTGTGTCTGACATGAGACGTCATCCTTGGTCACCTGACTTCATCAGAACGTTATCCGTAACTACGCCTCAGCTACTTTTAAGGTTAAACGCTTGCTCTGTGCTGCTCTAGGTTCAAAAGAGCACTAACTTTATTGAAATCTAGGCTTACACGGTGATACGTACAGGGCTGGTGATCGTGTCTCATTCCAAAAAACATGTTTAATGCTACCAGAACAAACCCAAATGATAAGGGGAGTGTTTATTTATTTTAAAAATTCAAATAGTGACTGGCATAAAGTGTGACGGGCTTATTGAACAAGATTCTTTCGACAACATTAAACAAAAGTGCAAGAAAAGTTAAAGAAGGATGTGAACCAGTGGCTCCTGGTGATAGTGGATGCCAGCACAGATGTACACTCACATATCAAAAGTTAATACATAAGCTGTACCAAAGCATTAAAATGAGGTTTATAGATAATGGTCATTGAGACCCTTTGGTATGAGAGTTCCAAGGTAATTTATCCAGAAGGCTTCTCATTGGGCTAGTAAGGTATGAGTTTCTATGCAAGCACACTCAACTATTTTTTCTAGAATGATGAATCGAAGTTGTGGGATGGTGTGTGTTGTGTCTATCCAATGAGCGGCTAAACATGAGTTGCTGTTTTTGTTAAGTATCATACTCTTATGTTCAAACATTCTCGTTTTTATTTTATGAGAAGTTCTGCCAACATATGTTTATCCACACGGACAACATACAGCATATATCACTCCCTCTGTATGGCAGTCTGAGGTGTGTTTTAACCTGATGTTTTTGCTGGTGTGGGGATGATGAAAAATGTTACCAGTAATTTCATTCCCGCATTATCCACAATTCCAACATTTTCTCATGCCTTTGTGTTTGTGTGTTGATTGCACAAGTGTCGACTTCAAAAGTTGTTTTAAATTCTTTGACCGTGTGTTGGCAAAAAGAGGTTTATCTAGAAACACTCCTGTGAAATCAGTCTCCTGCTCCACAATTTCCCATCTCTTCATGATGACTTTTTTGATTGTACCAGCCTGCTGAGAATGTTTTAAAACAAATACTTCACGTTTTTTCGAGACTTTAGTGGTCTTTCGGAGTAGGTCTTCTCGTTTCTTATGGGAGACAATTTCTTTAGCAGCTTCTGATACCTCTGATGGGTATCCCCATTTCTGATACCTTTCTACTTGTTCTTTCATTAATTTATCATTTTCTGATACATTTGATGTAATTCTTTTGAAGCGTATCAAGGCACCGGTGCCGAAACCAATGCAGCACCTATCGCCGTTGCAAGAACCGACGCGTCGAGGGATCACGGCTGAAGAAACTGATGCAGAGAAGCTTGATGCCGCTGCATCGATCGCAACACATCTCGGATTTCCACGCATCATACCTGTGCGGCAAGTTTTCCTGATGCATCACCCGCAGACCAGAACTGTATCAGAATCGATGCATCACTTTTCCCTTCAGACCGGATTCGACGCATCACTTCTCCTGCGTGCAGCAGAACTGTTGCATCGCCTCCCCATGGTCTCAGCAATTGACGCATCTCTTTGTTTTTCTGCGCTTCCCATCTCTGTGGCTAGTTGGACTTGTGAATTGTGTCGCAACTACCTACAGGTACTTTGAGAGACATCACGCATCCATGGTTTTCTATGTGCCAAGTTGTTTGAAACCTTATTAAAGTCATATTCTGATTACGTGTTTGTTGGATTTTTGTCGTTTTGGTCTTGTTAAGTTTACATAAAGATACTTTATTTTTCTAAACTGGTGTGGTGTCCATTTGTGGTGTTATCACTGTATTACTGTGTGTTTTGAGTACAAATACTTTACACATTGCCTTTGGGATAAGTCTGTCTGCTCGTGCCAAGCTACCCAGGAGGTGAGCATAGGTTATCTAAAGTTGTTTCCCTCTTACCCTGATTAGAAGCAAGGGTCCCTATTTGGACAAAGGTGTCTCTGCCAACTAGATATCCCCATTTCTAACAGTGAACTATACTTTATCTTTGTGAATGTAGTGAGAGAAATATGTGGAATAGCATAGGAGCAGCAGTCCTTTTGGGTTGTCCATTATTATTATTCTGTGTCCGTTATATTTTTATTACATAATTATTTATGGTGGTACAATTTCTACATTTGTTCTTGTGCATATTTGACACAGTTTTCACGCAGTATTATGAATTTCACTTTTCTGGGAGTATTTTTCCCATGTGGAAAAATGTACACCATTAGACCAATTAACAAGCAAAAGAAACAACAACATGCTAGCCCGTGTTAACTTCATCTGAGCTTCTTAATTGGCTGCTTGCAGTTTTAGTCAGTTACATTTCGAATAAAACAGAACAAGTGCTATATTGCTTGTCTCAAAAACATTAGGGCCGGGCAAAACTTAAATAAGCCCAGTGTAATTTGCATAGTTTTGGGAATTTGCATAGTTTTTAGAACTTTGCTTTACACTTTTTAGGTGAAATTAAGGAAATTACACAACAGGATTTTTTTTTCCATAAATCTCTTTATTTGTATATGCCAAATACATATAAATGTCAAAACTACAACTTTCAGTCTCATAAAACAGTCATCTCGGACAGAATCCCAACATCCCCGGTGTACCACATTGAATTTATTAATTACTGCTAACATTTCGTGGAACCTGCCCTCCCCTCTATGCCCATGAACAAGGACAGCATGATATGTTCCCTACTAGGGAGGATCCCTGCGTCCAACAGTGTTGGCATCACTTGCAGACTGTGGAGTGAGCTCTTCTGTGGCATCATAGAGATCTAATCCATAGTGCTGTCTCCATGGACCCCAAACTTTGTGGAATTTTCTGGGGCAACTCCTGCTCAGATATGTGGTATGTTGAGTGGTCATGTTGAGGTCCATCCCCCTTGTCCATTCCTGAATCGTGGGATTCTTCACCACTCCCCATCGTCTAGCCACATCTCTCTTGGCTACCGCCAGTCCCAGAGATGCAAAGAGTAGTTGGGCCCTATTAATATTAACCTCGCTCAGGACCCCAAGAAGGACAATCCAGGGTTGATCAGCGACGCCACCCCGGTATCGTCCCAACAACTCAATTATAGCATCCCAGTAGGCATGTATAGCAGGGCAAGCCCATATCGTACGAAAGAAATCACCCTTGACGTTTTTACAAGTAAGACAGTATGGCGTCTCTGACCTACCCATTTTGTGTAGTTTCTCTTTATCATAATATATTCTATGTAGGTTCTTATATTGGACAATGCGCATCCTTGCCTTGATAGCAATCTCTCTGGGGTGCATTAAGGCTGTCTCCCAATATATATCTTCTAAGGGCCCAACGCCGTTCTCCCACCTCGTTCGCAGCTCCCGTAATCTATCTGGCATGATGGTTTTGTACGTAAGGGAGTCGGCCTTCTCTACAAGTTCCTACTGTAGTAGTCTTCCCTCTAATGGGGCGTTTTCTGGTAGGTTTGTGCACTGTATGACCTCTGCCCACAATGCATGGCACAACTGTGCATATTTGATGAATTGGGATCTGTGAAAACCATATTATTGACTAAGTATGGGCCAAGTTTTAAGTTCACCTCGTCCATTATATCTCCTATCGTGGAGATGTCTAAGAGATCCCAGGCTTCAAACCCCTTTAATTTGCACAATACCTTGAACCCTCTTCCCTCCCAGAGCGGCGTGGCCTTTGTTGTCTGGTTTGGCCATCCTATTGCTTTCGTTGCCTCACCCATGCCTCCAGGGTAACTTGTGTTGCTGGCAATAGTAATTGTATGATGGTACAATGCTAGAAAAAACATTGCATTCCTTTAAAATGCATTTGTTACCCCGTATTTGTTTAGCACGCATATGCTTTTACCTCGAATGCAATTACCACGCATTGGTAAGGTAAGTTCAAATATACTGCTTACCTTAAATACGTGGTAAAGGCATGCTTGGTAAAGGCCTATACTTGCTAAACAAATGCGGCCTAACAAATGCGTGGTGAAGGCACTGTGATGTAGAAATCACATTGCAAAGGCTGTTTCCTGCAATAGTTGGGAGGTTTCCTTCCCACTGGAAAGATAGTGCAAATGTGTATAAGGCACCATCGAATTTCTTTCCAACAGATATGTGGGATGGTCCCTGGCTCGATGTAGCTATTCATTTATGGGGGCGAGGTTGGCGGCCCAGTAATAGGCCTGAAACATCTGGGAGTGCGATTCCACTGTTGTAGGGGTTTCGCTGTAGTGTTTTTAGCGCAATTCTAGGGTGGCCTCAATGTCCACAGTAGGGATCTGAGTTCACTCTCCAGCCTGGCGAACACTGCTCGAGGGAGTAGGTGGTACGTAGTTTGGGGGGCGTATTGCAGTTGGGGCAGGGAAATCATTTGAAAAATGGCTGCTCTTTTGAGCAAGGAGAGGGGAAGGTCTGTCCATCGCTCCACATCCAGTTCAAAGTTTTCCAATATCTTTCTGAGGTTTTGGAGCCTACACCTCTCTCTGTGTAGGGTTACAAAGATCCCTAAATATTGGAAACCTTCATGAACCACCCTTCGGTCTCCAGGCAGCGGCCACTGTGACTGGATTCCTTTGGGGCAATAAAGCGTGGACTTATTCCAGTTTATCTTGTACCCAGAGTGACTACCGTACTCATCTATGGTTTTGAATAATACAGGAATCACAGTATCGGGGTTGGTGACGTATAGGAGGACATCATCGGCGTAGAGGGAAATCTTTTCCACTTCTTCGCCAGTGGGGGTTATTTTGAAACTTTCTGGGTGGAGTCGGATACAGCAGGCGAGGGACTGGAGGGTGGGCACAAAAAGGAGTGGCAAGACGAGGCATCCCTGTCTCATCCCCGGCCGATGGGAACGGCTGCCGATCTCACCCCATTTACCCTGACAGTGGCAATGGGCAGGTTGTAGAGTAGTGCTACCCAACTACGTAATTTGGGGCCTAGGTGGCCACCTGTTGTTCACAGCACTCGTTTTTTGTGCTTCTGTTCTTTCGCTTCTGTTTTTTGCATGAAGCATGTGCTCGCATCCAAAATTAACCAGAGGACACATTTTGTCCTATAATATAGTGCTAAATGCCTGATTCACATTTTGCGTAATTATGCACACTTTCATCTAATTTTGCAGCAATTTTATTTAAATATGCAAAAGCAGATTACACAAATTTCACACACCCCTAGACAACATGGTACAGGTACACCACATTGATAACAATTTAGAGGGTTTAGATTTTTACAAAAAATCCATTGATCATATGCCATGAACCTCAGGAGTATATATTGTGAGAAACTCATGAATGGGATTAAGGACTGGACAAAAATTCCATAATATTTTATAATATAGATTCTGAAGAAGTAAATGTGTGGGCTGTATTCTACTTTTGCAGTGGTACTCCAAGGATAAAATGTGCAATTATACAATCGGGTGTACAACATCCACACTACAAAAGTACAAGTACAAATTTGCCTTTATCCATAAATCATCAATTAACATTGATCTATCCATTGCTATTTTAACAATAGGAAGTCTACCATCAATCCAATATATGTGTATATGTGTGTGCGCGTATATATATATATATATATATATATATATATTATGTAAGTATGTTGTATTTGAATATCCTTACAGGCTCTAAGAGCAGAAATGCACTATTACTGTGCCCTGATGTAGTCTTTCAAGAGGTGTGTCAATTTTTGTGCAAAAAAATGCACTTCTAAAATAATATTCATCACCATTTGCTTATTCACGTGTCTTGAACTTCACTGTCTGTAAGTAAGGCAAGCACTCCTAAACCTGACTTTTCATCATACAGCCAGAACTACAATGCACAGGGGCTTGTGTCTATTCTAGAAGAACCCATATCATTACTTCTTTTTGCAATATATCCCTGTATCATTCTAATCTACTTCTGCCTCGCGGAATCCAGGAAGGCAGGAGGAAAGCAGGAGCATTTAGGAAATGGCAGAAATCATAACTTGTTAACTAATGGTGTATTTGAGGTATTTCTAGGCCGAGATATTAATGGTCTGCTGGATACCTTAGGGGGAGGCCTGCCAACATGCCACAATTTTTCAGGGACGTTCAGCAAGTAGCCGCACTTTATCTTGTGAAGCCGGGCATTTGTTGCCAAGTGACCATTTCTGTTTAGAGCAATTATGCAGCGCGGTATACACCACTCGGAAATTAAGTGGGAGTACACGCTGCCTTCGGGGACCGCGCGGGCTCCCGGATTCATTTTAAACAAGTTGCGCCCCTCATACGGGAAGCTTCTGCAATAAATCACGTATGTAACAAAGCACGCTAATATTACACGGAAATAAACGAGGGAGCTGTCAGGTGGACGCGGGACGGCAGGACTGATGATCTGATAAAGTAAGGAAATATGTTTGATTTTGGGGGTGAGTCAGAAGGGGGATGTTTTACTATGCTCTTGTTTATAAGTGTTAGAGAGCGAAAGCACTCTCTGGCTGTACTCCGCATAATGATCTCGCTGCAGTAAACTACTTATGTAATAAACTGCAGGGTTGTCATCGGGGAGCAGAAAGGCTCATCTATCTAACAGATTCCAGGCTTACTCAAATTAATGGCAAGCCGTGTGAAAGTAAACTCACAAAAATACATCAGGAATAGCCAGGAAGGCAGCAAGAAGGCTAGCCACAGAAAATGACGGCCCCTGGCAAAAGTAAGGAGTCCTTGACAGGTTTGGAGGGCCTGTAAGGCGACCAGGCAGTGCCAGACGGGCTGGCTCACAGGTCAGTGTGTGGGACGTTTATTTTGGCTGTTTGTGGGCCTGTTTCATGGTCAGGTGGGCCAGTTGTTACGGTTTATTTCATTGGAAAGCTAACATTGCCTGCAGCAAGCTCAAATCAGTGCAGCTTTTCCATACCTTTCAAAACACTTATACAGCTTGTCTATACAATTTGAAAATTGCCTCAATTTGCAAACCTGGGCCACTTTTTTAGCTTTCTAATTCACCAATCGATGCAACTTTTGTTTTGGTACCCGAGCCTATTTGCTGTCCCAGTGCGACCCTGATCCTTCAGGAGTGCTGATAAAACTCTGTGAAGATGTGCTACTGTATTCTAATTAAAAATTAATACAAATGCAGATTAATGCAAACACCCCACATCTCTGCCAGTACTTAATTTGTGCTGGTGCATGCAGTTGGTGGTTTGTGTACGCAGACATGTTAGAAGTGTTTGTCGGACCACAGGTAAATAAATAAATACAAGCAGACCCCTATAGGTTGGAGACCCCGCTCAAGGGTTAAAAACAAGCACTGGCAATCCAGTAGGTCTAGGCCACAAAATCTACTGGCTTTGCCAAAACTTTTCATAGATCACTTGGATCGGTGGAAGCCTTCTTGTAAGGAATTTTATGAATGAAAAACGAAAATCATTTAGAGATGGTCAAAGGACATGCTTGTGCATTAACTGCAGCCATCTTTGAATTGTTTTTATTTGCTTTCAGAAAAATCATTATAATATGACTACTGTGCCTGTGCTCTCATACTCGGAAGCCATTTTTTGTCTTTTTTTAATTTACCATTCCAGTATGGAAGACTTCAGAACAGTAAATTATAGTTAATATATATAACATGATGTGGGCTGGGACAGAGGAAGGAACGCCATGTGGTCTTGTGTGGTACCAAAGTAAAATGAAAGTCCACTTATGTCAGCAGTCGAAGGATGCAAGTCACCAGTCAAAATTAAGGTAAAAAACTGTGCTTCAGTTTAGGAACAAAATCACAATGTAGAGAAAAACATGCATCCAATAAGGAACAGGGAACTTTGTTTGCAAAAAAATCCATGCGATTAAAGCAGGGAGCTGACCAAAGCCACACTTTATGACTATTGCATTGTAGGAAATAGGACTTTGACAACAGGCAGCTAAAGCTGTCTGTAGGGTGAGACTTAAAAGTGGCCTGCAGGGAAGAGACAAATTCTAGATCTCACACCTGGTGCCATATAGTTGTAATAGCCATGTTAAGTGGCTTGTCATTCATAAGTAGAACAGTCTTGCAGCATTGAGTGTGTGGCACTGAAAAAAGGCAGAGCTTGGGCAATAATTTCTGCTTTGCTCCCCACTTTCTCACGAACCAGCATGCTCTCATTTTTGGGGGCCTAGTCATATTTTTCACCCACAGACTTTGACCCAGAGAAAGAGACAGATAACCATAAACAAAAAAAACGGCAAAGAGAATGTTAGGAAAAAAATGGCAAAGGGAGAAACGAGGGTTGAAAAGTAACCCACAAGACTGAGATAAAGGAGCAGGAAGGGTAGGGTGGTGAAGAAAGAGGCTTGTGATGGAAGCAAGATTAAGAATCTTGGTATTCAGCAACCCAGGTGTCAGCGGTGATGGACTCATATAAAACTTTAGCCCTGCTGGGGTGGAAATGTCCCCGGCATGGTGTACAGGCATGCCCCTTGCCCTGAGTACCTAACCGTTGGTATCAGGTATTCTGTTTTTTTTTTGTTTTGGCATACTAATCTAGAGTAGGCATGAAGGCTCAGGCCTGTCTCTTGATGTGACTTCAGGACTGGACTTGTCCTTGACCTTGAGGGATACACAAACTGCTCCCCCCATAATGATAGAAGAGCTCTGTCCAAGTCAGGGTTTCAAGCATGTAGCACAGTAGTGGCAGGATACAGTGTTTCTAGTGAGCTGAGTGAGGCCAGACCTTTTTAGGTCTCGCCTACGCAGCGCGCATGCGTTGCATAGGGAGGAGACCTTTTGAAATCGGTTCGGTTTTTCGCTTAAAAACGTGCACGCGTTGCATTGCCTTCAATGGCAAAGCGTGCATGTTTGGCGATTTCCTTGCGTGAGCGAGCGACACCATGTGTTACCAATTAGTGCGCTCGCTCTCACAAGGTAAACGCTGCATGTCCCTGCACTCCCTCACCCCTCCCACTTGTTTACCCAGCGTCAGCGGGCTACGCCGAGAGTGAGACGCATTTAAAAAAAAATAAGTTTGGTAACTTGTTAAATGAAAGCGGGACCACCTCTTCCGCCAGTGAGTCGGTGCTCCCTATGGTGAGCTATAGGATCAGGGTCATCACACTGTGTTTCAGTGCACTCGCCAGACTCCTGCCTGTGACCTGTGATGTTTTGAGTTAATTGATACCAGCGGTTCACATCAGAATGAAGTTGCTGCTCTTCTGCTGCATTTGAGGACTACAGTGCTTTTCTTCTAGCTGTATTTTGTGCCTTCCTGATATGGTGTGCTCCTTGCTAACGCCCGTTTCGGGGCCACTCCGTGCAACGGATAAATAAATGCACACAGCAACGCCCGAGGGAGTGACTCTCTACGTTCTTTGAAGTGCACACAAACCTCTCCCATTTGCTCGGTCCATTGTTAAGCAGCCTGTGGGGAACGTAAAAAATCAAAATAAACAGGCTTGCCCAGAAACCTTTACAAATCTTTTCTGATGTGACCCAGGCCAATTTCCTCCCTGCATTGACTCTGTATTACTAATTTCTGTGAATTGCCTTTAACTTTGAAAACTTCGAAGGATGAATGTAAGACAAGGTTACAGATCCCTTACATCAATAATGGTGCAAACGCATGAGTTTCACCATCTTATCACTGGCTTTGATGCCCCCATCTGCAGATCCCTCACAGCAGCAATTGTGCAAACTCACCGGTTGTGTCTTCTTATCTCTGGCGTTCCTCCCCCCAGCTGCAAATCTCTTACAGCAACAATGGTGTAAAGTCCCCGGTTTCCCCATCTTATCACTGGCCTTTATGCCCCAGCTACAGATCCCTCACAGCAGTAATGGTGTAAATTCCCCGGTTGTGTCTTCTTATCTCTGGCGTTCCTCTCCACCACCCACCCCCCAGCTGCAGATCTCTCACAGCAACAATGGTGTAAAGTCCCCGGTTTCACCATCTTTTCACTGGCCTTGATGCCCCCAGCTGCAGATCCCTCACAGCAGCAATGGTGTAACCCATGAGGTGCATCTTCTTGTGTCTTGGTAAGAGTCCTGGTGAACATAATTTCATTCTCTGAATGTAACCCAGACTGCAGAGCTGGGCGGGGCATTGTCCATAAATAACCTACCTGAGGGCAGATGGAGGAAGCTTAAGTGGGAAGTGAGTGGCCCATACGGGCCTGACTTTCATCAGTGATCAGAAATCTATGACACCTACAACAGCAGGCCATGTGTGTGATATATAAACAGCATACAGCTTTTGTGGGTTGAGCCACTTCCTTCTAAAGACATTAAATTGTAACAGGGGACACAGTCTTAAGCGCTTCATTTTTAGTATAAAAAAATGAGTATCAGGCACTAGAATGCTTTTTTGCAGTTTGATGTAACGCAAACTTGACCGAAAGGTTCTGGATCGCTTTACAAGAACATCAGTTACAATGCACAAGGTTATTTTTTATTATTATTTTAAGGCACAGGGTGATTAAGCGATTTTCCTTGAATCACGGGATGTTGAGTAGATTACGAGACTCGCATTTGGTTTTCCAGTTCCAAAGTTTCTATTTAAGAGTCAATGGAACTCGATGTAAGAAGGTGAGTGCGTGTGTGTAGATAGATTCTATTTTTTATGAGGCATACTACCCTGCTGTGCTAATATGGCTGCCGTCATACCAAATCGCGCCATGGGGAGTTGGCAACGGGACCGTGGGCAATAAAAACCCCCAGCCTGAGGTGGGCATGGGGTTTTTAACGGTGAGTCCAGACTCATGCCTGGACGTTGCCCGTCCTCACCCTTGGAGCATGCGGTGAGGTTTACGAGTCACACATCCTCTGTTTCATGTTTTACTGCCTGTCCCTGCAGGTCTTTTCTTCCCGTTTACAATCCGCGCTCCCTCCAGCACAAAGCAGGCCAGCATGCGAGCGCGCTGACCTCTGACCCGCAGGTTACATATTGGTGCTATAATTACACACCATGAAAGTGCTCTGCAGAGGCTTTACATTTCCAGCTCAGTTGGAAACATCAAAAAGTAGTGGCCCTGGTACCTGCTGTGAGGTGGCACCGGTGATGCTCGCACAGGGAAGGTGCAGGGGGTGAAAGAGTGCTGGGTGGCAATGTGGCGTAGCTCACTCGGTCCGTCATGTCTGTGAGAGGGCTTCCGCAGAAGTGTTGGGGCGAGGTTGTGGTCTCACGGCTAGAGTGCCTGCCTTGGAGCTGGGAAACCAAGGTTCGAGCCTCGGGGTCCACTCCACATCCTGTGATTCTGGGAATATCACTTAATCTCCCCGTGCCTACCAAAACAAGCATTTGCAATGCAGTAGGTCTCGCATTTGCAAGACTGAGCTCCTGGCATTGTAAATGACAAACCTTTTATCTATGTGTTGGTTTTGAAAACATATAAATAAAAGGCATTGTCATTTACAATGCCAATAGAATCAAATTTCGCAAATGCGAGACCTATTGCATTGCAAATGCTTGTTTTCAGTGTCACTGGAGTGGCAGTCTACTAGGTCTTAGGAACACAAGGGGACCACTTTCCGATCCCCATCTACTAGGTCTCCCATGTAAAGTTTTGGTGCTACTGGTGAAAAGGCATACATCTGCTGATATATTGGGCATATGTGTACATTAGCATGTTTGTGGTCTGCATGTGAGATTGTTTATGTCTGAGTGAACCAGAGTGGAAAAGTGCATTGCTTTCCATTCTGGAAGCCTCTGGACTGTTTATGTGCACACAATGGAGGTGAGGTCACTTTCCCAGACAGTGGAAGTGTATTGCTGACATTCCTGAGACTGGATGGATGAGACTTAGGCACTGAAGTGAGGAAAAAGGAGACAAGCTTCCCTTAGAAATTCAATGAGGTTTTTTTGCTGCAGAGATCTGTTGATTAGTCTCCTATATGATGGATGGTAGGACTGAAGCGCGGGACTGCAGTCTTGGTTATCTGAGTGTGAAAGGTCCTTTAGGAAAGGGTCAGCCTTTTGTCCATCTTCCTGATCTCTTTCAGGTGTGGCTGTGATAACCAGGTGCAGAACACTCACACCTCTTTTTGCCTCTGATGGGTACTTCAACCTGGAGACAACAATACTGTGAGTATCATCACTCTAGACAAAGGCTGAGTCTGGGACACAGCCTGAGAAGGATAAATGAAAGAAGAACCAATCAAAACTGGCATAGAGAGACTGCATGTTCCCTGTCTGTTGTACCTGTGTAAGAGTGGGAGCTGTTGATCCACTTATTGTTCCTTTTCCAAGTTATCTTCAACCAAGAAGGGCCTGCTCCAAAGAGTACAAGATGACTGATGTACAACTAAGGCTGGTGATTGACCAATAGCCATCTCCCCAGATGTGAGGGGACATCACTTGGAGTCTGAACTTAAAGAGGAGCTGCTCCTTGTCATGGGACACCTGGTGGATCCGGCCTTGAAGAAGAGGGAATTAGTGGGCTAACTCTGAAGGAGAAATGGATTACTAAATGGGCAAGAGAAGTTTACCCCTGTGCTGTGAATCCATCTGTCTTTATGGAAGTGTGTCAAAGTATGCCAAAGGGTCGACTCTGCTGTTGTAGCCAAGGGACTTGCAAAGAGTGTGCCGGAGTATTCTGCTATGCTGAAAAAAAACCTAATGCTAAATCAAGACACTCATCAAATATGCCTGAATTGACTTTGCTGTCTCAGCTGTCACACTTACCCCAAGTATGCCCTAGACGTCTGTGCTGCTGAAGAAGAGATGTGTAATACTGTGATACTTACCTCAAGTGAGTCCAAAGGTACATGTAATGTGGTTAGTCCCATGGCACGTGCCCAATTGGGGCCCATGTGGACTACACCCCTAGAAGTGAAGCTCCCGCCTTCAGACACTTGGCACTGTATACCCAACTGACTATAAGACTGTGGAGGCACTGACCATAAGTATCCCTGATTTAACTATCTTGTTGGACCTCGAGGATACTCAGCTGCTATCCCCAGGCCTGTGACCAGAAACAGACCGCATCGCCAACTCAGACAAAGCTGGTGAATTGACAGCTCACTCAATCCAGGAGGAAGGAGGCCCTGCCGTGACCTGTGAGTCAATCTGTGTTAGAAATGGGGGTCTCTAGTTAGTAATGGATTGCACCTTTGTCCAAGTAGTGACCCTTCTTCCTAGTCAGGATAAGGGAGTTACACTCCTAAAATAACCCCTTCTCACCCCCTTGGTAGCTTGGCACGAGCAGTCAGGCTTATCTTAGAGGCAGTGTGTAAAGCACTTGCACAGAACCAACAGTAACACAGTGAAAGCACTACAAAAGGACACCACATCAGTTTAGAAAAATATCCAATATTTTTATATACTTAAGACAAGACCAAAAACGATAAAAATTCACAATACAGTACTTAGAAATCTTCAGTTATCAAACTAACTTCGAAATGCAGTTCTTGAAGTCGATAGCTCCGTCGGGGCTATGACCACGGCGTCGCGGGCCAGCTACGGTGTCGGGAAGACCCGCAAATCAGTACCTTTAGAAATGCAGGGCATCAGCGACCTCTCGTTGAGCTTCCGAAAGCACGGTGTCTGTAGCGTCAGTTCCGGAGGTCGGTGCAGGAGTCGTTGGGCCCTTGAAGTCACACGCGTTTGCCAACCAAACTCCTCCCAGTTGAAGTCAGGAGTGCTGGTATTGGCACACGTCAGGTGCTGCTGTGCGAAATGCAGCGGTGCAGCATGTGATGCCCTCAGGTCCCGGTGTGAGCAGCGGCTCGGTGGCGGCGTCAGACGGCATCATCGGTGAGACCAGGGTCATGGTGCGAAATGATGCGGTGCTGGCAGGTCATGGTGCAAGCAGGCGGCATCATTGCTGAAGCGCTATCGTCAGCAGACGAACTGGAGTCAATGGCATCAGTAGACCAAGGCTGCGGTGCGGGATGAGGATGGTGTATCGTGTAACTTTGCGAGCAGTGCCCTCGAATCACGGGGCAGGCAGCAGCATCGATTTCAGCATGGAGCGGCGGCGTTGGGGATACCAAGGAGGCGTCGTGAAGCAAGGGGGTGCTGAGTGCGGTGCCCACAGGTCGCGGTGCAAGCAGCGGCTCGGTGGCGGCATCAGCAGGAGTCGTCTGTGAGACCAGGGTTGCGGTGCGGCGTTGCGGCGGTGCCCTCTGCAGTGCCTTCAGGAGTCGGCAGCTGCGTCATAGATGGAGTCGGGTTGCTTTTCCTTCTGTTGCAGCACAAAACACTCAGTCCCCAGTGCTGAGGGCAGAAGAACTTGAAGTTTTTGCTGTTCCTGAGACTTCCTGAACAGGGGGCAAGCTCTACCTTAAGCCCTTGGAGATACTCAATGAAAGAAGTTGTAGAACGTTCAGTCCAGTCCTTTCACTGCCCAAGACCGAAGCAGCCACTGCAGGCCAACCCAGCAAAGTACTCAGCAAAGTGGTAGTTCCTCCTCACAGCTTCTCCAGCTCTTCTTCTTGGCAGTCTTCTTGGTCCAAAAGAGTTCTAAAGTTCAGGGGTTTGGGCCTCACTTTTTATAGTCCAAAATCCTTTGTCCTCTCAGGTAGAGAGTGTCTGTGCCCAGCCAGAACCAGTTCTGCCCTCTCTGGTGTGGCTTCCTGGCAGGAGGTGTAGGCGGCATTGTCAGAGGCAGACCAGGCCCATTCAGGTGAAAGGAAATCTCCTCCCCCTACTCTACATGCAGCCCAGGTCTATTCAGCCCTTTCCTGACCCACCTAGACTATCTGAAGCCACGACTCCTCCCCATCCCCTGTCATCCAAAACCCAGACAGTCAATCCACAACCCCAGCAGAGGCCTACTGGATGGCAGAGCAAGAAAATACCTACTTTCTAAAAGTGGTATTTTAAAACACAGAATGTAAAAATCACCTCCACTAAAAGATGCATCTTTAGATTCTGAGTCCAGGCATACTAAACTTTATTTTTCTACCTAATTCCTATGGCCAGTTATGTTTATAAGATGTTTTAAACAAACTCCTTTTTCTATCCTATAGGAACAGGTAGCCTTGCAATAGTGAAAAACGAAATTGGCAATAATTCACTATCAGGACATGCCAGACACACCAGGGCATGTCCTACCTTTCACATACACTGCACCATGCCCACAGGGGTACCTTGGGCCTACCTTAGGGATGACTGACATGTAAGAAAAGGGAAGGTTAGGGCCTGGCAAGTGGGTACACCTACCAAGTCGACATGGCAGTCCCAGGCTGCACACAGGCTCTGCAATGGCAGGCCAGAGTTACATTTATTGGCCGTTTGCATGGGTGGCACAATTCAGTGCTGCAGCCCACTAACAGTATTTGAGTTGCAGGCCCTGGCACACTCAGTGCACTTTACTAGGGACTGACAGTTAAATCAAATATGCCAGTCATGGAAACACCAATCCATAATACAATGTACAACATGAGCACTTGCACTTTAACACTGAACAGCAGTACGAAAGTGCACAGACACTAAGCCAGCAAAAACAAAGTCAAAACCGGGAGGTCAGAAAGCAAAAAACTCAGGGGAAACACACCAAAAGATGCCAAGTCTAACAATCTGCTACCATGTCATATACCCAGAAGAAGGCAACTGACTGAATACAGCTGCATTCCTGCAGCTGCCACTGCTGCACAGTCTTCATCTGCTCAGAATCAATGGAGCAGTTGTTTGATGGTCGTGTGGCTGATGTGTCTACCCCCACTGAGGGAGGACCAAGACTGTTGGGGGGGGGGAGGCCAGAGTGAGGCCTACAGCAGACCCAAACTGTAGGTGGGACAACACTGGGAGTCCCAGTGTCTCCTAGAGCTTACAATTTCAAAAGGGTTTGACATTGCATCTGTGCTGAAACCCTAACCCAGGTTGTATGCAGGTGGAGTATTATGTGGTAAAGTTGGTTAGACTTCTCCATGAAATACTGTCACAAACCCCAAAGAGAGTCCTTGGATTCACACTAATAAATCCTTAGCTCAGTCCTGGTAGTCTGGCAAAGAGGAGTCAGGCTTTACTAGAGTAACACATTTTAAGCATTTCAGAGTACCAACATGGATGATAAGTAATTGACATGACTCAAGAGAAATCCAATGCCAATTTATTAAAATAGAGTGTAAGTGAATGGAATAGCATACAAATAACCGGAGTTCTAGACTTTAAAAGCAATATAAAATCAGTGCAAAATAATATAGTGAAACTTTAACATTGCGTTCAAAGGAAAAATCACTAGTAACAATCGGGCACTTGCAGGTTGAGTTGGGTGGTACACTTGCAGGATAAAGGTGTTGCGGGTCCCAGGACCAGGCTATGAAAGTCAGTTCAATTTTACCTGACCCCTGGAGCCTGGGTGCAGGGTTGTCCTGGCTGTCCCTGATGCTGAATGGTCGCCGTGGGAGACTGCTTTTACAGCTTACATGGCTACAGCTTACATGGCACTGCAGAGAACAAGATGCAAAAACACGGTTGGATGCCGTTCCCACTAGGTGCAGCGTCGAGTGCAGGGGTCAGTTGCTGGACTGATGACGATCAACCTTTGCAGCGGGAATCCTTGGATAAAGGTACTTCAATGTCGAGGTCCCTGGGAATGCGGTAGCTGCCTATAAATTAGTGGAAGGTAGGACTACAGATCCCACAATACACTAGAGCATCTGGATTTTGGTGATACCTCGGAGGGCCAATGGCCAGCAGTTCTTCAGGTCTGGAGCATTGTTTTATTTGCAATTTGCAGGAGACTAGTGCTACTAGTCCAGGGATGTATTAGGGTGCTTCAAGCTCTCACATGTATGGACTTGTATGGGTGAACTGAGAGTTAGTCTATGGCGAGTCTCAATCAGGCAGTTCAAGGAGTGTTACCACAGGTGCAGAGTATCCCTCTTTTGCTTTGTGCAAGTCCTGTTGTCACAGATACGGGTCTGTTCTTTACCCTCCTCAATGCAGATTCTTCGAAACTGAGGTTGTGGTGTCAGGGGTGTCCCTTAAATCCTAGATTTAGGGTAGTTATGGAAGTAAGATCAAGTAGCAAATTGGGCTACTAGTCCCTTCAGCCTATCCACCCCTAAGGTGACCACATTTGGGAGTGTAGGTCACCTTCCCTACCCAGAACCCACTATTTCTACTACTTTTAAAAATGGCATAAGTCTTACTTAGGTGTACAGACCAGGCCACTCACCCTAGAGGTGTGTCTAGCCTTCTGGGTTTGTACCCCTCCTGATTACCTAATTATGCCGCCTGCCCAGGTGCAAATGTGCCTGGGTGAAGGGAGGGCTGTTTACTCATCTGGGAGACAGCCCAGATGCATATCAGAGGAGGTGCAGCCATTGAAGCTCACTGCCTTGATGTACCACTTCACTAGCCTTGATGGGAGGGAGGAGGTGTGATATCCTTCCGGCCCAAACCTTTGTTTCTGATATGATGCCGGGGAGTGATCACACTCCCTGGCAGGAGGTCAGAATCCTGTCTTGGGAGCAGCAAGCACGTGCTGTCAGCCAGAGCACAGAGGGTCCAGGGCAACCAGGTAGGCTACCTCTAAGGAATTCAAATCAAATCAAATTTATAAAGCGCATGGCTGCACTAGCCAGTGCGTCCTCAGGCTGCGACAAGAGCCCGTTCCAGGCAGAGGATAGAGCCGAGACATGTCAGACAGTAGAGTTACCAGATGGAAAAAGCCACGTCTTGATCTTTTTCCGGAAAATAATCTCTGATGATTCCAGCCGGAGCTCTATCGGAAGCTTATTCCAATGAGAAACTGCTTAAAAGCTAAAGGAGCGCCTGCCCATCCTGGCTCTTCTAATGATCGGGATGCTGACCTGACCCGTCCCACAATTCACCTGGATGAATGCCACATCATCCTTGACCCGAGATTCATATCAAGGGTGAGACGTGACATTATTTGATTCCAAACTTGACATATTTAGGTGGTACCGTAATGGCGCTAGGGACCACAGTCCTGCCCGGGTCAAGCCCATGTTAACCTATGGGCCGCCTATCATCTATAGTATAGTTTAAGGGTAAATGCCACTATAGAGACATATAAGCTTGCACTCATATGTCTATACCCTTAATATACTGAACCAGTCTCCAAGGCTCAGGAGGACATCATTAGGGGTGACTGGTATATACTAGAAGCGGTGCATTGACTTTGCCACGCATGGTGAGAGCAAAGTTGAAATGGAGCTAGCCCTGGGGACCTCTTCACAACTAATGACCTAGGTACCAATGCATCGCTAAATAACATTGTTTGCAAGCTGTTCTTGAGTTCATGGTTATACCATAGATGTTTTCGTGCTCAGTGTAAGGTATTAATCATCATCATACAGCATCTAGTAGTCCAAATGGGGGCAAAAAGTGGGGGGACATCTGCAAAAAGCCCTGTTTCCTTATACAGGCACCTTACACTAAGGGAGTTGGAAGAGATCCATGAGGGTAACCTTGTTGAGAGGCAGTACTCCCTAACCAGAGACTATAGGTACCTAATACTTCCTGTTTAGTGTGGAATATTTCATTCTATTGTGTATTAAAGTACTTTTCTTTTAACAAAGATAAGCACTTGATTGAACAATTACATTATTACAGTGTTGGGGGTCTGCTGAGTTCTGAGCCTGATATACACCACACTAACCTCCCAAGAAACATGTGACTGCTCACCATTGCTACCTGTGAGAGTCAAGTACTGAAGGTGTTGTACCTGGCCCAGTTTGCTGAGACACAGAAGGTTAGATTCTGTGACATCAGAAGTAAATGACCCCAGTCCTCATGGCTCATGCTTGTCCCATTCTATTAAAAAATAATAATAAGTTCTGGTCTCATTATTGATTAGACTCTGGTCTACCATTGTGTACCAGACCTACCACTCTGAAATAACCAATAGAAGAAATGTATCTCTATAAAATACTTAATACATAAATAGTTATAAGTAGGACCTTGTTTTTCCTTTTCTAGTATACATACATACATACATTACATGCATGCATTACATACATGCATACATTTTGTTACAATTTAATAAACTTCACAGTTATGGGATAAACGTTGATACACACATCGTGAAAGCTTTGAGTTTTAGCGTTGGCAGTATGTGTCTGTGATGTTTGTAATTGTTTTAAAAGAAAAACACCAAGCTAGCTTTCAAACATGGCAACTTTATTATTTGCAACACAGAAACTGAGAGGGTGTAATGGAGTATCAGCTGTTAGATGTTTGTGACCTTCACTTCAAACGTGCCTATGCTTTCTTCTGGATTGGATGAAAACATTAGCCCAGATTTACTAAGGGCTTGTGTTGCCCTTGTGTCGTGCAAGGAGATGCAGGGCAACACAAACTGTCAAGTCAGATTTACTGAGTCATGCAAAGCACCCTTGCGTGGCTCTGTGTGGCCTAGTAAATCTAGAGTAACAAAAGGTAGCCCAAGTTGCTACCTTGCATTACTCTGCATTGGGAAGATGTTCCATGGGTGGAGTGTGAGCATTCCGAAGCATCCATCCATGGATTTTGCTGCATTTCCAGATTTTCTAAGATAGTAAACCTGGGAATGCGTCAAAGTGGTACATCATCCCAACAGAGGCGTAATGAGGAAAAATATATTTATTTCTGCTCCCTATTTCCTCTTTCTAGGTGTGCTGCATTCTACAGCACACATAGAAATAGAAAAATGCCTCTGAGGAATTTTTTTGTGCAGGAAGGTGTCCCTTCATGCACAAAACCAATCCTTCCTGTAATGCAGGCTCCCTTGCACCACAGCACAGGGGTGCCTGCTTTGCCGCTAGCCTGCACTCCGTGCGGTAGCACAGAGGGAGAGAGCAGGAATGCGCAATATCTTAGTACATATGGCGCATTCCTGCTTCCTCTATTTGGCGCAGGCAGCAAGCTGTGTTGCTGCAAAAAACTATGACTTCTTTTGCTGTGACTTAATCACGAAGGTTTCCTTCTTACAAGAAGTAAATTCTGTTACAATGTAATAAACTTCCCATTTATGGGATAAACGTTTATTCACACTTCGTGAAAGCTGTGAGTTTTAGGGTTGGCAGTACGTCTGTGATGTTTGTAAATGTCTTTAAAGAAAAACACAGTGCCAGCTTTCAGAGATGACAACTTTATTATTTGCACTTCATGAAAGATGACCCTCGCCCAGGCAGTTTAGTGCATTTGAAACTGATTTAGTGGTTTAATGGACTAATGCATCTACTCGAGGGGCCTGTGTTTCACTGTGTTGTCAGAGACTTGAATCCCAAATGGTCCTTTCAGTCATTCATCCTTTCGCAGTAAACATACTGAGTACCACTGAATCAGTTGACAATAAACTGATAAATTACTGATTTCAGCTAGTAAGGCAGATCTTAAAACCATTGTGTGAAGGGTTAAATGAAAAGCAAGTGCCCTTATTTTGAGATTATGAATAGTTAAGATATTAAATATATATTTATGTTTTATCAGTCATCATTATTAATGTTTAGTCCATCGTAGGCTGTGTGTTGAAGGATAAAAAGGAAGCAGGGTATATTAAAGATTGCTGGAGCTCCTAAATTTTGTTTCCAGAGTGCTTCATGCAGCTTGAGTAAAAATGCAAGTAAAAACATGCTTTAGGTGAACTGTAGATGATTTCCTTACTTCAGAAGAGGTCTGCATTTCTCATACAAGGACAAAGGGAATAGGGTTTAAAGCTCATTATATGCTCTTTAGAAAGTGCAATTGGCAGAGAAGTGAATCAGTCAGTCCACCTTAATACAATTATCTTTATTTTGTATCAGCTTTCTTTGCCATTAGAAGTGTTTTAAGGTGATTGCAAACAAGCTTCATATTAGTGAGATGGATGCAGGGATGCGGCGGGATGTGGTAAAGATGAAGTAGAAGTGTCAGCCATGACGGCAGAGCACAGGGCAAAAGATGGCCTACACCATTAAAATGACATTATAATCTGGGATAACAATACACCCCTCAGCAATGTTTCTGTAAAATGAGGGTTTAATAAGGAGCATATATTATTTATTCAGTGACTACCGTGCACTATCTGTTGTATTGTGGGTGAATGCATTGCTGCTGATTGAAAGCACTGTCTGCAACTTTCTAGTCATCCACACATCTTGCAACCTACTACAGCACTGCCAAAGTACAAGCCTCCTATTGCTCTGCCAATGGGCCTTTAAATTGTTCCTTAGAACGTTTATCTAATGGCTGAAATGACTAGCAGAGTCCTTAGCCCACACAATAGCTCAGGGTGTTGTGAGCCTTCTGGAGTGACATATGTGTAATATGTAGTTTAAAGGTATGACCCCCCTCCCCCACTCAAATTCTTATCCTTCTGAAAGTGTCAAAACAAGTTCCAACAAAGTGAATAATAAGAAATCATATTACAGCATCAAGCGAGAAATGAATTGTGGTCAGCGTTACATACGGTATAAACGACACCCTAGCATTGATTGCAAGGATATTGCAAGTCATCAAGGAGATCCATGAACATATTGGAGGAATGAGGCCAACTGCTGCGCTCTGTTATATAGTCAAAAAGCTCCAAGGTGATTTATGATATCCTTTTAACATAAAGCAGAAGGTATTTTGGGCCAGATGTACATAGATTTCTGTTTGCGATTTCCTAGTGGCAAATGTTTGTGACTCCCTATTAGGAAATCGCAAACATCTATGTACAACAGTGTGTTTTTCATTGTTTGCGAATTTCAATGGGTCTCAAGGGACCTGACTCATTAATATTCATGAGGCTGGTCGCAATTTGTGACCCACTGGGAATTGGCAGCACTCACAGGTATGGTGGCCTACTGGGGTCAGCAGACCACCATGTCAGTGACTACTTTTTAAATGAAGCAGTTTTGGGGGGTGAATGCAGCCCATTTTCTTTAAAGGAAAGTGGGATGCATTTAAAAAAGAAAAAAGAAACGTTTCCTTTTCATTTTTTAAGAGTAGTCACTGCCTGCTCTTAAGAAATTTGGGCACCCACGTTCACAAAGGGGAAGGGGTCCCTTGGAGACCCCTTCCCGTTCGCGAATGTGTTACCACGAACTTGAAGTCGGTGGTAACTGCAAATGTTTTGGGACCACATTCCCAGTCGCAAAATATTCCTACATACCAGTGTGACTCGCTATTGGGAAGAGTCGTCCTTGGCACGCACCTTCTTACTAGTGACTCGCAAACCCAATTTGCGATTCGGTAATAGGTTACTTAATCACTAATAGGGCTTTGTAAATTTAAAAATGCTTTCTTCAGGTCACAAACGGCAGGATTCTGCGAATCGGGCCCTTTGCGAGCTGAAAAAAGCTTCGTACATCTGGCCTATAATTCCTTGTAATACATGGTCGCAACACTACCATTATATCGAAAAGCTTAAATCCTTGGCTTCTAGCTCTTCCATATGCAATGAATAATTTGATAGCAGATAATGCAGAACCTGTAGTGAAACATCATGTAAGTAATTTAAAGCAATTTGTTGTCAAAACATTTTGAACAGTTTAATATAAGCCATTTTAAAAATGACTGTCATTCAGAATGAGTCTTAACAGGCAGGGATACTGCTGTTGTTGTGTAACAAGCAGTGTAAAAAACACAGACATAATGTCATAAATGTCTTCTATCTGCTAATTAGTGTTCATTTCATGGAAACAGAGCTGAGAAGAGCTGAAAGGTATAGCATCACTTTCATTGCTTAACAGCGGTTGCAATTCTTTTCTGGGAACTGCTTTCCACTTTGCCTGCTGACTCTGCCAGTCAGCAAGAGGACATCCCAACTCAACTGTAATTATTTGTAAAAGTAGAGTGGCTACACTATTTTCGTATTACGTAAGACTTGTGATATCAAATCTAGGCTGCTATAAGAAAATTGAAGGCAGGTTTTTATACATATGTCGCAGTCTTCCGTATATTATATAAATGAATAATATCTCAGCTTCAAAGCCCCCATGAGATGCTGTTAGAGGACACATTTAAGCTGATTTTTGAGAAATGAACATTTGCCGATGATGGACATAGTTCGAGTCTCCAGCATATTGTATGCCGCCATCCAAAGAGTCAATGGAGTTTGTTCAACCGCTACGGTTTTGCACATTCTTAGACGTGAACGTTTATCATAGAGGTAAGCTATGAAAACAGTCATCCATTTTGAATAATATAAAGACATACAGATATGAATATACAAACATGTGGAAGAGGTGTGGCGCCATGGCCAGGGCGACCGACTCCGGAATCTGGGGATAACCGTTCGATCCCCGGCGCCGGCGGCAGGTCAGCCCAGCACCATGTGACTCTGGGCAATAGCTTGCTTAATCTTCCCGACGGCCCCCAGCGCCTAGAGACCCTTACGGGTGAGTGTTCGCGCTTTACAAATGTGGATTATTATTATTACAAATGTGGATTATTAATATGTCTGGCATTTGCGTGATTTCGGATAGTCTTTGTATGCATCTAAAAGACCGGGAGTGAGTGCTATGTAGTATGGAAGCATGCCTGTGATGTTCAGTGAATGCCACGGTACCTACAGTATCGTGTGTCAGTCAGTTCTTATTTTAGCTCTGCTTCAATGATACTTGTGATGAATAGGCAGTAAAGCAATCTGCTGGAGTCACAGTATCCCTTTAAATAGGTGTTTTTCCAAACCCATGAAAATTTAATAAATACTAATGTTCAATACAATTACCTGGAGACTTCTTTCTCCGTAGTTTATTCCGTTCGGCGTTCAAGTCTTTCAGTAGAATATTCAGTCCATTAACAATGTTTTACGCGCATGCACATTTGATAAGCAATATTTTATTCATACAGTGGTCCTGGAAGAGGGCAGCCTGGCCTTCGAACTCGTGCCCTGCAGCTCTTAGAGAAAGGTCACCCCATGTATTATATTATTCCAACTAAAATAGACTATTAGTTGAATGTCCTTCAGTAATGCAGTATGTTGTTTCAATAATGCGGCTTTAAATCAGAGACTAACAAGAGGGCAAAGAATGACTGTTAGGTGGTGATTCAGTGTTTGAATAAATGTGATTGACTGTGGGAAGAGCATTAGGTCAGAGCTGTCAGGTTTCCAGGTTAATGTATGAGTAGCTCATCCAGTCCAGGTTTCATCTAAGCTTTAAAAAACTTGTAATCTTGTTCACTACATTTGAAAAATGACAACAAATGCCAGAATGCAAGCCAAAATCAGGACTGGATGACTCAAGCATGAACCTGGGAATCTTGCGAGTCTTGGAGGCTTGCCGAACCATGCTAACTCATTTCTGTGGCAATGTTACTTATTATTGCTACACAATATGTGTATTTTGAATATCAAATCAGCATGGTGGACAACCTCCCCGATTTCATCAAAGCAAAGATATTAGAAGGTGAACTTATAGAAATGCTAACACTCACTCCATCACTCAATTTCACACTAATCTACTTGCCCATTCTATCACTCTGTAGGTTACTCAATAACTCTAACTTAGTGAATCAGATATTGACACTCTCTGGCTATTTAGCTCATTCACTCACTCTCTAATTCTCACTCCCATGTGATCCCAAATCTTCTGCAGTGAATGAAGGGAATGCTCGCTCACTCGCTATGACTACTGAAACCATGTATCTTTGAGAGGAATACAAGAAGGTGCAAATCAGTACCAATCACACTGACGACACTACCCCACCAGGTGAAGGCATCAAGCCCAGGCGAACTTTGTTCAGATGAAGTCTGCCTTTCTCCATTTGCATAATGGCCAAGGAAAGATGACCACCCAACATTATCCTGCAGACACAAGTCATTAATGCACTAATATAATGGGAAAATGCACATCAAGTTGGTGGGTGGTCATCCCACAGCTTATTATTTTTGGTACAGCCATCATAGCCAAGCATGTATCGTGCCCTGTTCCCATTACAATGCCCTCCCTAGTCACAAGGATTAAGCCAATGGGAATTTCGTGCATGTGAGGTTAGCTTAGATCCCATGCAAAGGCTGTGGACCCCTGTCCACAACATGTTGAATGAAAGATTGGAATTGTGATGTCATTGATCTAGTGCAGTGCTATACAACAACCCAGTTTTGGTACGACTGCCCACTCGTGGCCTATTCTTCTGAATATTGAAGTCAAGACTTGCTTGTTCAAAGCCATCCGGAATCCCCTAGGGATCATATCTAGCTGTAGTCAAAGACAGCCATTACCTGGTGTCAGAGGGAGCACCTATATCTACATTGTAAAACAGGGACTGGTCCGGATGCTGTCTCCTGTCTGAAGAACCTCGTGTGGAGTGAGTACGTGAACATGTTTAAAGTGGAAAGGACATGCCGATCTTTATTAAGTTGAGGGTCTACTAATTTCTTGCCAGAGTAGTTGATGGCTAAGACCTGTCTTTTGTCACCCTCAGTGAAGTAATTGCGATCAGGCTTTACTATCTGATTCTCTTTTTGATCGTCTTTGTTACGGGTACTTATTGTTTGCAGGTGCCTCCGCTATTTAGATTTAGATTAAGAAAATAAAAAATACAAACTTCTTAAGTAAACTAAGTGAGATGATATCAGTTTTACCGCTCCACCAAAAAACATTCAATATGTGTTTGTAGGAAATGCTTATGTTTGCAGCCGATTTTAGCCCACTTTCCAAAGTCTGCGGTTATTGGGCCTATGTGTGAATTGTTTTGAATTTCCGCAATTTCCCTTATCTATGCGTGGCAGCATTCACAGGATCTGACAAAGTGTCATAGAGTAAGGGAGCAACTTACAATCGCCAGTTCAATTCACAGAGACTACTGAACAGATTACCTGTTAAGACCAACTTTACTAGACATCAGCCAAGTCAGATAGGAGCTGTAACTTGATTATCAACTCCCAGTGCAAATGCTTTAATCCACTCTGACCTATTTGAGGGTGACACCTTGGTTGTTTGATTTAAAGGGCAGAGCACTTAAGCAGCATGTTTATAGGAGCTTGCCCCCTTACATTCACAGTCACTGGAAGATAGTGTGTATTGATGGAAGCCCCTTGTCAAATCCCTGAAGAGGAGTGGCTGGGAGAGGTTTAGGATAGGATATGCTAGCTAGCTGGTGACACCTTTTACCAGCACCTTTCCGAGCCCTGAACTCTTAAGCTCAATCATATTTTGCCTTTCCGCATAAATGTAATTTGCTGTGCTTTGCTCCAACAGCAGGCTTTGTCCCAGGGGTTCCTATTCCAGCCTTTTAGGTGTGCAGCAAGGTCATTAAAGAGACGGCCGAGAATATTTGCATTTTCTCATAACCATAAACATTTATTTTTTTATTTGCACAGAGATGCTTTCCATTCATATTCCAAACAGGGAAAGCTTTTAGCGGCGATTGGGCATAGATCTCACCGGAGGAGCAGGGAAATGTATCATGCAGCATTTATTAATCTGCGAAAGCCGTCTTTCAGAACATATCTAAAAACATATGGGAGTTCTCGGAAGCAAAGCAATTGCGAGTTCATTTGTTATTTCAAGGCCCTGTTCTGTGTGATTTCAGCCTGGCTGTATAATAAATGCGGAGCAGTTTCCACATTGTTTGCAGTCCTGTATTTTTCATTTGGCTTTAAGGGCCAATGGAACCGAGGACTGAAACATATCATCCCCTCAGAGGCATGAATGATGTTACACAATCTGTAGTTTTTTTTTTTTTACACTCTCGCGCTCTCTTCTGTCAGGTGGCATGTGATATGCTTTTCAGGCGGTAATTTAGAGGCTGTCAGTTCTGCAGTGGCCGCTGGGGAGCCCGGACGTCACCTGACTGTGCTCGCGCAACACTTGCGGCTCGCGGCTGGCAGGGTGAGGTCTCTATCTGGGATGGGGGAGCCAGCTTCAGCCCGGCACCGGGTTATGTCATGTGTGAAAGGTTCTTAACATCTTGATTAGTGGCTGCTTCTGGAGGCGGTCCCAGAATGCCAGCCTGCATTAGTGAATCCCTCACTTGACTTGCAAAGTGTCAGCTATCAGAATGTGCTGGCTGCATATAAGAAAGCCTCATGGTTTCAGGCATATGAAAATTAGGGGGACTAAAGTGAAAGAAAAACGTAACTAAGCATTCGAACTTTCTTTTTACTTTTCTGTCTACCATAACTTATGGAACTTTGGAATTAAACATATTTTAAATTGTCCTAACATTGAAAGTGCCACCATTGTCACCCCCAAAATCATCGTTTAAAAGTGCTGTTCTGGCTGGGGCGCAAAACAAAAAGATGGCCTCCTTCAGAATGTGGTGAGGGGTCGTCCAGCCTCCCACATCTCAGAGATATTTAGGCCTGCATCTGAATGTGGACCCCTGAAGAATGCCCAATTTCACAGCAGGGGCCTGCATTTCTCCCCCAGTTGTGACCTCGGCCTAGCTAGCCATGGGGTTAACTGGGACTTTAAATAAAGACAATTCCCATCTGAACCTGTGCATGTCAGCATCTGCAAAATGTTTTATTGACGTGGAGTAAGGCACTGAATTTTTGTACAGTGCCGTAACATTAATGTTTTAATTCAAAGTGGTAAAATTCTGTGAGTGTGTCCTTTTGCTTTGCTGTATCTGAAAGCAGGCACTCCACGGGGGGACTGTGGGACGTACTGGGTGAAATCCATCTACTGCAATCTTTAGACATGTATTATGACTGAATTAAAGGTACACTTGAGTATGCTGGGGTACTTTTATTTGGAGGCTTCAGCACACTTTTGCGAGAGTGTCATTGTTAAAAATGGGGGTCTCCAATTGGCAGAGGTATGCACCTTGTCCAATTAGGGACCCTTCCTTCTAGTAAGGTAAGGGGATTATACTTCTAAAATAACCCCTGCTCACCCTCTTGGTAGCTTGGCACGAGCAGTCAGACTTATCTCAGAAGCAATGTGTAAAGCAGGGGTGTCCAACCTTTTCTGTAGTGAGAGCTACTTCTGATCAAGTTAAGTCCTCACAAGCTACTAGCATATTTTATCACTGTAAAATAGTGATCAGATATGACACAACGTAAGCAAGATTATCACTAGTGACCACCCAAGCAATAAAGGTGAGGTTACCACAAGAAACCACAGGATAAATGGCATCGGTATTAATTGCCTCTCCCTAATTAATGTAATAACACCCAAAGCATCACATGCCCTTGAGCCCAAAGGACATAACCACAGCAACAGGTCGCCCCAACTAAGCTTACTAAGATTGAATTATCTTTCAACTATCAGGCATTGTCATTTTCATGAGAGGGGCAGCCACCTTTGTCAGGGATAGCTACAAGTTGGCCAGTTATGCTCTTAACTCCTTCAGTGCCCATGACGAGATGGTCTCGTCATGGAGCGCGGTTGCGCTGTGCCCATGACGAGACTATCTCGTCATGAACCCCGCCCGCTAATGAAAGGCCCGTCACAGGGCGGGGAAAGGGCGGGGCACTGAAGGGGTTAATATGTCAGAGATGGCTTTGAGAATGCCACAGCTAGACCAAGATTGCCAAAAATGGCCAAGGAAAACCCTTATGCCATACACACTATTATGACATGAATACACACAACTGTGCCAGAGTATAACCTGTTATGATGGGAGCTTATACTTCTGTTGTCCTTGACACCAGGAAAAGCTTTCAGTGAGCGATACTGTTTATTATGAAGGGACACAATGTCATGAACACAGACGCACATAAATTTGCACTGATGGGGCTCTTAATTGTCTCAGCTCTGTATCCATACCCTGTTCTTCTCCGCTCTTTGACTGATCATGCACCTAAATAACAATGTTTTTCACTCTGGATCCTGTCGTCCAAAACCTTTGTGGGTCAGCACCGGTTACTGCTCACGCTACTGCTGTCACTCTTGTTTCATGGCCCATTATTCACACACAAGGTGGACTCCTAGAGCAGGGTATAAAACATGTCCAATCTTCTTGGTAATTAGCTAGATTGAGACTGGAGACATATGGTGAATTTGCAGACCCGATATGCGGGCAGAGTGTCTATCTGATTATCATGAGATGTGTCTTTGGTTTGCCTGGCTGTCACTCTAAGGGTCTTGAGATTAGCAGTATTGCTTTCTTTAATATGCACAGACTCTCTGAATGAGCTGCTTGACTACACCTCTGAGAGCTACTCTGAGGGTGCTGGTGAGCTACCAGTAGCTCCCGAGCTACTCGTTGGAGACCCCTGGTGTAAAGCATTTGCACATAACACACAGTAATACAGGGAAAACACTGCAAAAGGACACTACACCAGTTTTCGAAAAATAGCCAATATTTATCTGTGTAAAACAAGGCCAAAATAACGGAAAGCCAACATATAGTAATCAAAGTAAGAGTATTGCAAAAATTAGCTTTAAAATACAGTCCCTTGAAGCACTGGTGTAACGAAAATTGAGGTTGCCTCCCTGCACGGTACGTAGAGGGGCCCCCTCCGGGCTCAGTCAGGAGCTCTCCTGCCAGAGTGTAGTACCGAGGGGCCCCCTGGAGCTTGGGGCCCCCCGCAATGCGGGGGCCTGTGTTACGCCCCGGCCTTGAAGTCAATAGCTCAGTCCAGGGCTATCACGGCATTGTGAACAAACCAATCCAACAGGTCAGGCCAATCTGGCGTTGCAGGCCAGCGATGGTGTCGGGAAGACTCGCAAACAGTACCTTGGAAATGCAGGGCATCATGGCCCTTGCGATGAGCACAGGAGAGGTGGCGTCGGCAGACATTGGTCCTGGGGGTTGGTGCAGGAGTCACTGGACCCTTGAAGTCACACGTGTTGCAGATCAAACTCTGTGATATTGAAGTCAGGAGCGCTAGTGTCAGCAGGCATCGAGGCTGCGCTGCAAAGTGCAGTTGTGCGGTATGCAGTATCCACAGGTCACGTGCAGGCAGCGGCTGCAAAAGGACACTACACCAGTTTTCGAAAAATAGCCAATATTTATCTGTGTAAAACAAGGCCAAAATAACGGAAAGCCAACATATAGTAATCAAAATAAGAGTATTGCAAAAATTAGCTTTAAAATACAGTCCCTTGAAGCACTGGTGTAACGAAAATTGAGGTTGCCTCCCTGCACGGTACGTAGAGGGGCCCCCTCCGGGCTCAGTCAGGAGCTCTCCTGCCAGAGTGTAGTACCGAGGGGGCCCCCTGGAGCTTGGGGGCCCCCCGCAATGCGGGGGCCTGTGTTACGCCCCGGCCTTGAAGTCAATAGCTCAGTCCAGGGCTATCACGGCATTGTGAACAAACCAATCCAACAGGTCAGGCCAATCTGGCGTTGCAGGCCAGCGATGGTGTCGGGAAGACTCGCAAACAGTACCTTGGAAATGCAGGGCATCATGGCCCTTGCGATGAGCACAGGAGAGGTGGCGTCGGCAGACATTGGTCCTGGGGGTTGGTGCAGGAGTCACTGGACCCTTGAAGTCACACGTGTTGCAGATCAAACTCTGTGATATTGAAGTCAGGAGCGCTAGTGTCAGCAGGCATCGAGGCTGCGCTGCAAAGTGCAGTTGTGCGGTATGCAGTATCCACAGGTCACGTGCAGGCAGCGGCTTGGTGACAGCATCCAGCAGCGTCAGTGAGACGAGGGTTGCGGTGTGATGTGTGATGGTGCTCGTCGCAGTGCTGGCAGGTCACGGTGCAAGCAGCGGTGTCCTCGTTGCTGAAGCACTGTCGTCGGTAGATGATTTGGAGTCAATGGCTCTGGCGTCGGTGGCCAAGGCTGCGCTGTGAGATGGAGCAGTACATTGAGTAACTTACGAGCGGTGCCCTCAGCCCACAGTGCAGGCAGCAGCGTTGTTGTCGGCATGGAGCATTGTCGTTGGGGACACTTGGGTGGCAATGCGAAGCAAGGAGGTGCGGACTGCAGAGCCCTCAGGTCATGGTGCAAGCTGTGGCTCCGTGGCGGCAATGGGTGGCATCGGTAGGTGAAACCAGGGTTGCGGTGCGAAGCGGGTCGTGCTCCATGCGGTGCCAACAGGTCACGGAGTCCACAGAGGCGTCATTGATGGCTTCAAGTTGCTTTTCACACAGCTCCAGAAGCAGGTACTCAGGGGATGGTGAAGTCTTTGGTGTTCCTGAGACTTCCAACAGGAGGCATCGCTACTTCAAGCCCTTTGAGAAATGTTGGAAAATGAGGTGCAGAAAGTTCAGTCCAGTCGTTTCACTGTCCAAGATAGAAACAGCCCCTGCAGGCCAACACAGCAAAGCACACAACAAAGTGGTAGTTCCCCCTCACAGCTTCTGCAGCTCTTCTTCTTGGCAGGTTCCTTAATCCAAAAGAGTTCTAAAGTTCTGGCTGAGGCCCCCAATATTTATACTACTTTTCCCTTTGAAGCTTTAGGCAGAAAGTCTCTGAGTTCATTAAAACACAGTTCTGTTCTCCGTGGTCCAGCTACACTGCAGGAGGTGGAGACAGCATTGGGCAGACAGACACAGCCTATTCAAGTGCTAGTGAAAACTCCTCCTACAACTCTAAAAGCAGAAAAGGTTTATTCAGCCTGGCTATGAGTCACCCAGGAAAGGAAGGACACACCTCAACCCCACTTGTGACTGTCTAGTTTGAATGCACATCCCCAGCTCCTGCCACTTCAAAACCACCAGACGATGAATACACAAACAGGCAGAGGCACACAGGATGGCTAAGTAAGAAAATGCCCACTTTCTATAAGTGCTGTTTTCAAACACAAAATGTAACAAGCATTTACAATGCAATTGCAAGTTTTTGAGCGATTGGCATTGTAAATGGCAATGCCCCAACAGCTGGCAACAGTTAGTCTGCTTTTCTGGGGTCAGTGCAGGGGAGAGGTTCAAGCCTTCCATTGACCCATTGTGTTCCATGGCAGACAGGAGGTCAGGGAGAGGTTCACTCCCCTCTTCCACCCCATCATCTGTCGCTAAGAGCATGCTTTCTTCAGACCTCTCAAATAGAGGTTGGAGGTGGTTCACATGTAGGACCCTCTAAGGGTTCGTGGGAGTACTTTCACCAGGTAGGTGACATCACTCTTGTGCTCTTATCACCTCAAAAGCCCCAGTCCACTCGTCCTGAAGAACGAAATGCTCTACTGGGGCCATGACCCACACGTTTTAGCTAGGTTGAAACTGTACCACAGTGGCATTCTGGTCATACCAACATTTCATCTCTTCCTGGCTGTCTTCCAGGTTCTAATGAGCGAGTCACCTGAAGTGCGCAGTGTGGTTTTTTAAAGGCCAGCATGTAACTAAATACATCACCTCCCAGCCTTCTTTCACTAGACTGAGAGGTCCTCTCACAGGGTGCCCATACGGTAACACAAAGAGACTGACCCCAATGACTTCAGCAGTACCTCCCTGTAAGTAAAGAGGAGGCATGGTAAGAGGACGTCCCACTTCTGCCTCATGGGTTCAGTCAGATTTGATCATGCCCTTCAGAGTTTGTTTGAATCTCTCCACCAAACCGCTGCCTTGGGGGTGGGAAGGAGTAGTGAACTTGTAGGTTGCATCACACTCTTCCCACAGGGATGTCATCTACTTGGATATGAAATTGGTACCCTGGTCAGATAGGAACTTTCTGGGGAACCACATGTGGAACTAGATCCCCATTAACACCCAGCCCACCATGGGTGCCGTCGTCCTGAGAGGGATAGCTTTGGGTACCAGGTGGAATGGTCCACCAAGACCAGGATGTACCTGTTGCCAATGGCTGTCTGGTTTGTAGCCTGCTGCCGCAAACCATCCAGAGAAGGGCATTCTCTCTGCTGTGTTGGTGAGTGAGTGGGTGTGTCAGTGGCTGTATGGGTGAGTGAATGGCAGCGTGAGTGGCTTTATGAGTGGGTAAGTGGGTGTGTAGTCACTATATGGGTGAGTGAGTGGGTGTCTGAATGGATGTATGAGTGAGTGGCTGTTTGAGTGGGTGTTTGGTTAAGTGAGTTAGTGTTTGAGTGACTGTATTGGAGAGTAAGTGTCTGTGTGAATGGCTGTATGGGTGAGTGAGTGGATGTGTGAGTGCTCGTGTGGATGTGCAAATTAATATGTAAGTGGTTGTGTGGGTATATGAGTGAGTGTGCGAGTGCTTGTATGAGTGAGTGAGTAGCTGTGTTGAGAGGCTATATGGGTGAGTGTGTGGCTATGTGAGTGGCTGTAGGGGTGCTTGATAGGTTGAATGAGTGGCTGTATGGGCGAGTGAATGATTGTGTGAGTGCCTGTATGAGTGAGATAGCGGATGTGTGAGTGCCTCTATGCAGGAGTGAGTGTGTATGTGAGTACTGGTACAGGTCTGTGTTGAAATGGGCCTTTTTGCAGGGTTATCCCCAAACGTTTTGCTTCTTCCTCCTATTTGTTCCTGACCTGTCTTTGTTGGTTTTAGAACTCTGGGCACTTTATCACTGCTGATCAAAGCTAAAGTAAATATGCTCTCCATGTAAATTGTGTTATGGATAAGTGTTTCCATGATTGGCATATTTGATTTACTAGTCAGCCCCTAGTAAAGTGCACTGAGTGTGCCAGTGACTGTAAATCAAATGCTACTAGTGGGCCCGCAGCACTGATTGTGCCATCCATATAAGTAGCTCGGAAAAGGTAACTCAGACCTGCCACTGCAGAGTCTGCGCGCAGTTTGTAACTGCCATGTCGAATTAGCAAGTACACCCACTTGCCAGGCCCTATCCTTCCTTTTTCTTACATGTGTGTCACCCCTAAGGTAGGCCCAAGGTACCCCTGTGGGCAGGGTGCAGTGAATGTGAAAGGTAGGAAATGCTCTGATGTGTGTGGCATGTCCTGATAGTGAAATACTGCCAATTTAGTTTTTCACTATTGCAAGGCCATCTGTTCCCATAGGATAGAATGGGGAGTTTGCTTATAACATTTTATAAAAATAACTACCCCTGGGAATAAGGTAGAACAATAAAGTTTAGTTTGCCTGAACTCCGAATCTAAAGATGCATCTTTTAGTAAAGGTGATTTTGACATTCTGTGTTTGAAAATACCATTTTTCGAAAGTAGGTATTTTCGTGCTTAGCCATCCTGTGTGCCTCTGCTAGGATGTGTATTGACTGTCTGGCTTTGGAGTGACAGCGGTTTGGGGATGTGCAGTGGCTCCAGAGAGTCTGAAAGAGTCAGGGCTGGGCCGAATAGACCTGGGCTGCATTCAGAGTAGTGGGAGGAGTTGTCACTAGCGCCTGAATAGGCCTGGTCTGAATTTAGAGTGCTGGGAGGAGATTTCCCTTGCACCTGAATAAGCCCTGTCTGTCTTGGACAATGCTGTCTCCACCTCCTCCTGGGAAGCTGGGCCAGAGAGGACCAAACTGGTTTGAACTAAGCACAGACACTCTCTGCCTGAGAGAACAAAGACATTTTGGGTATAAATACTGAGGCCCAGACCCCTGAACCTTAGAACTCTTTTGGAACCAAGAAGACTGCCAAGAAGAAGAGCTGGAGAATCAGTGAGGAGGTATTACCACTTTGCTGTGTGCTTTGCTGTTTTGGCCTGCAGTTGCTGCTTATGTCTTGAGCAGTAAAAGGACTGGACTGAACTTTCTACAATTTCTTTTTGTGAGCTTCTCCAAGGGTTTGAGGTAGAGCTTGCCCCCTGTCCAAGAAGTCTCAGGAACAGCAAAGACTTCAAGTTCTTCTGCCATCAGCACTCAGGACTGTGTTTTGTGCTGCAACAGAAGAAAAAGCAACCTGACGCCGTCTAAGATGCCACTGCCAACTCCGTGTCCTGACAGTGCTATAGCGGGTAGTACAACATTTTGTATACCCCCCCCCATTCTGCATGTTTATATTAATTTGAATAATTAACTAATAGTAATCATATTAATTGGTTTGCAGTGAAAATTTACCAATCATACTAACAAAAGAATTACACGTGGGAATTGCACCTTGTGTTTCTTTTGCTTAAGTTGACCATTTCGGCCTAAACAAGATGGCTGAACGAGACGTTAAACGTGACTGCCCTAACAACACGAGGTTCTGGGTGAAGTGCGCAGGCGTCACCGCTAGCAGCAGTGGCCTGGACCTGACCCCGGGAGAACATGTACCCTTCAAGGACGCTCCGGGAACCTAGCCAATACCAAAGACAATGCTTGATTTAAAAACCGGAACCAGCAAGTACGATGAGTTCATCGTTTAACACCCTGAGAACTGCACCTCCTAACCCCAAGTCAACCAATCAGGACTTTCTGAATCCCGATCTTGATACTTTTTGACATTATTTTCATTATAAAAGTAGGTAGGGAATTGAACTAAAAAAAACTCGCTCTTCTTTGACGAACTTGATTTCCTGACGTTATGCTGACGGAGAGGACGGTGACACTGCTGGACAGCTGTTATCCTGAATCTTTGAGAGACTGAATTGCGGCCTAACTTTGCTGAATAAAATTCTTCCTTGACTGACTGACTTAGAGGACGACTTTAGCCAGAATAGGTAAATATGATGCTCTGAAATGCTGATGATGATTTCTAACGTTTCTTGCAATATTTCTTAGATAAAGAATATTTGAATAATTGACAAATGTGTCGATTATTGTAAGTAGAGAATTTAGTGGGATTTAAAGACTAGATAAATGATTGTGAAACTAAACCTACAAACAACGAAATGATCCATCTCCTTATGAGAGGGGATATCTTAGGTTTGAAGTCAATGTGTTTAGGGTAAGGTAAAGGTATTCCTTTCATGTCAGCGTTTGGAAGCTTATTTCCCTAAGAAAACAGATCAACTGAGTGTAAGTATTGGTGTTATGGGCCCCACCACTGAATGTATATAAGTGAATTTGATGTTGAGGTAATTGGTCTGTGACGAAGGGGGAATTTAATGTTCCACGCTGCAGCAACAGCACCACAAAGGGCACTGCTGCCCTGCCAACCTGGTCTCACCGATGACGCCACCTGATGCCGCCACCGAGCTGCTGCTTGCAACATGGCCAGTGGGCACCGCACTCCACACCACCTTGCTTCATGCCATTGCCCTCACTTCATGCTGACACCGATGCCGCTGCTTACACTGTGGTTCAAAGGCACCGCTCGTAAGTTACACTATGCAGCACCCTTATCCCACACTGCAGCCTTGACCTACTGACGTCGGCGCCATTGACTTCAGTTCGTCAGCTGACGACAGCGCTTCAGTAACGACTTTGACGCTGCTTGCACCGTGACCTGCCAGCACCACAACAAGCACTGCATCACTGCGCACTGCAGCCCTGATCTCACCGACGCCGCTGGATGACAGTCACCGAGCTGCTGCTTGCACCACAACCAGAGGGCACCACACGCCACACCACTGCACTTTGAAGTGCAGCACCCAATGTCCGACTTTAACCACGAGGAGTTCAATTTGCATTATGTGCGACTTCGTGAGACCAACACCTGCACTGACCTCCAGAACCGACGCCTGCAGACACCATGCTTTTTGAGCTTAACGAGAGGTGGCCGACGCCCTGCATTTCTACAGGTACTGTTTTGTGGTTCTTCCCCACACCGTAGCTGGCCTGCGATGCAGCGGTCAGGCAGAACTGCTTGGATTTGTTGTTCGCGATGCCGTGATAGCCCCAGACGAAGCTGGCGACTTCAACAAGCTTTTTTTTCAAGCTTGTTTTGATAACTAAAGATTGTTAAGTAATGTATTGTGGATTTCGTTTTTGGTCTTCCCTTAGGTATATAAAAATATTGGATATTTTTCTAAACTGGTGTGGTGTCCTTTTGTAGTGCTTACACTGTATTACTGTTGGTTATGTGCAAATGCTTTACACACTGCCTCTAAAATAAGCCTGACTGCTTGTGCAAAGCAACCAAGAGGGTGAGCAGGGGTAATTTTAGGAGTGTTGCTCCCTTATCCTGAATAGAAGGAAGGGGCCCTACTTGGACAAAGGTGCAAGCCCTTGCCAACTAGAGACCCCCATTTCTAACAGTCTGTGAATGAGTATGTGAGTGGTTTTGTGGGGGTGTTAGTAGGCATACAAGAGGTTGTATGGGGGTGTGATAGGGTGTATGAAAAGTTATGTGGATGATGTCATCAGTGATGTCACCAGTGATGTTATTTGAGATGTCATCAGTGATGTCCTGAGCAATGCCACTGACCATGTCATGAGTAATGTAATATGTGAGGTCATAAGCAGTGCATTGTGGGGGTGCACATTATAGTTAGATCAGGTAACTATAACTTCTGAATTTCACTGGTAGTTTAGAAGTGAAATCTTAGCCTAACTATAACGTCCATGTAACCATTTACCCATACAGTCACTCACCCAGACACCCACTTACACACTCATTCATGCACCCATAGAGCCACTCATCAACCCTTTTACTCACCCATATAGACACTCATTTACATGTTCAGTCACCAATCCAGCTATCAGTGATGTCATTTGAGATGCCATCAGTGATGTCATTTGAGATGTCATCAGTGATGTCACTGACCATGTCATGAATGATGCAATATGTGACATCATCAGCAGTGCATTGCGGGTGCGCGAGTTATAGTTAGCAGAACTAACTATAACGGAGGAATTTCTATGGTTTTGTACGAGTGAAATGGCCAGCTAACTATAACACCCCTGAAACCTATGGTTTTTTCTGTGAATTTCTAAGGTTTTTTAAATGCTAATTTCTAACTATAACGTCTCTGAAACCTATGGTTTTTACAGTGAATTTCAAAGCTTTTTTAAATGCTAATTTCTAACTATAACGTCTCTGAAACCTATGTTTTTTTTCAGAAAATTTCAAATTTCTTTTAAATTCTAATTTTTAAGTGTGATAGTAGTTATACCTATTTTTTTGTACTGATTTTCTACAGTTTTTTAACTGTTTATTTATAAATATTTTATTCATTAAATAACATTATATATTTTTCTGAAAATTGCAAAAATATGTTAAAAACATTCAAAGTGAAAGATTGATTTTTTTTTGTTTTCATTTTTTCTTTTAATATATTTATATTATTTCTTTGTAAAAAAATGCATTTTTTTTCTCGGAGTCGCACACTCAAAGCGCACACATCACGGTGAGTGCGCGGAATCTAGCCGCCATTTTAGAAAAGTTGTGAAGGATCTGCGTACGGTGTGCAATGGCTGCGTGTTTTTCAGTTACATTATATACATTTAATATTACGTGATGTGCGCGATTGGTATGCGACCAGTCCGCGACTCCTGCTCCTGCACATTTGCGACACATGCGCATTATGGTACGAGATGCTTGCGCAGTGGCGGGTCCCGCGTGACGTCATATACATGCTGGGGCGCGCTGGGTGCGAGACTCCCGCAAAAAAAATGTATGTTCCAAAATGATGTGTGAGTCTTTAATATACATATTAGGGCAAGAAATTATCTAAGATATTCATAAAAATAATATATTTGTACTTAGAATAAACTTATTTTTAAATATATTTTCGCGAAGTGGGGTGCGTGCATCGTGAGCACAGAGAACCAGGTCAGCAGAGCTGCTGTAGAGCCAGAGAAACCAGGTCAGCAGAGCCATTGTAGAGCCAGAGAACCAGGTCAGCAGAGCTGCTCTAGAGCCTAAAAGGCAGGTCAGCAGAGCTGCTATAGAACCAGAGACCCAGGTCAGTAGAGCTGCTCTAGAGCCAGAGAAACCAGGTCAGCAGAGCTGCTTTAGAGGGAGAGAACCAGGTCAGCAGAACTGCTTTAGAGCCAGAGAACCGGGTCAGCAGAGCTGCTCTAGAGCCATAGAACCGGGTCAGCAGAGCTGTTTTAGAGCCAGAGAACCGGGCCAGCAAAGCTGCTTTAGAGGGAAAGAACCAGGTCAGCAGAACCGCTTTAGAGCCAGAGAACCAGGTCAGCAGAGCTGTTCTAGAGCCTAAGAACCAGGTCAGCAGAGCTGCTCTAAAGCCAGAGAACCAGCTCAGCAGAGCTGCTGTAGAGCCAGAGAAACCAGGTCAGTAGACCTGCTTTAGAGCTAGAGAACCAGGTCAGCAGAGCTGCTTTAGAGGGAGAGAACCAGGTCAGCAGAGCTGCTTTAGAGCCAAGGGACCAGGTCAGCAGAGCTGCTCTAGAGCCATAGAACCAGGTCAGCAGAGCTGTTTTAGAGCCAGAGAACCAGGTCAGCAGAGCTGTTGTAGAGCCAGAGAACCAGGTCAGCAGAGCTGCTCTAGAGCCTAAGAACTAGGTCAGCAGAGCTGCTGTAGAGCCAGAGAACCAGGTCAGCAGAGCTGCTTTAGAGGAAGAGAACCAGGTCAGCAGAGCTGCTTTAGAGCCAGAGAACCAGGTCAGCAGAGCTGCTCTAGAGCCAGAGAACCAAGTCAGCAGAGCTGCTTTAGAGCCAGAGAACCAAGTCAGCAGAGCTGCTTTAGAGCCAGAGAAACAGGTCAGCAGAGCTGCGTTAGAGCCAGGGAACCAAGTCAGCAGAGCTGCTTTAGAGCCAGAGAACCAGGTCAGCAGAGCTGCTCTAGAGCCAGTGAACCAGGTCAGCAGAGCTGCTCTAGAGCCAGAGAAACCAGGTCAGCAGAGCAGTTGTAGAGCCAGAGAACCAGATCCAAAATGATGTGTGTGTCTTTAATATACATATTAGGGCAAGAGATTATATTATCATAAAAATAATATATTTGTACTTAGAATAAACTTATATTATTTTTAAATATATTTTCGCGAAGTCGGGTGAGCACAGAGAACCAGGTCAGCAGAGCTGCTGTAGAGCCAGAGAACCGGGTCAGCAGAGCTGCTTTAGAGCCAGAGAACCAGGTCAGCAGAGCTGCTCTCGAGCCAGAGAATCAGGTCTGCAGAGCTGCTTTGGAGCCATAGAACCAGGCCAGCAGAGCTGCTTTAGAGCCAGAGAACCAGGTCAGCAGAGCTGCTCTAGAGCCTAAGAACCAGGTCAGCAGAGCTGCTCTAAAGCCAGAGAACCAGGTCAGCAGAGCTGCTGTAGAGCCAGAGAAACCAGGTCAGTAGACCTGCTTTAGAGCGAGAGAACCAGGTCAGCAGAGCTGCTTTAGAGGGAGAGAACCAGGTCAGCAGAGCTGCTTTAGAGCCAAGGGACCAGGTCAGCAGAGCTGCTCTAGAGTCCGAAAACCAGGTCAGCAGAACTGCTTTAGAGCCATAGAACCGGGTCAGCAGAGCTGTGTTATAGCCAGAGAACCAGGTCAGCAGAGTTGTTGTAGAGCCAGAGAACCAGGTCAGCAGAGCTGCTCTAGAGCCTAAGAACTAGATCAGCAGAGCTGCTCTAGAGCCAGAGAACCAGGTCAGCAGAGCTGCTATAGAGCCAGAGAAACCAGGTCAGCAGCTGCTTTAGAGAAAGATAACCAGGTCAGCAGAGCTGCTTTAGAGCCAGAGAACCAAGTCAGCAGAGCTGCTTTAGAGCCAGAGAACCAGGTGAGCAGATCTGCTTTAGAGCCAGAGAACCAGGTCAGCAGAGCTGCTCTAGAGCCAGAGAACCAGGTCAGCAGAGCTGCTCTAGAGCCAGAGAAACCAGGTCAGCAGAGCAGTTGTAGAGCCAGAGAACCGGATCCAAAATGATGTGTGTGTCTTTAATATACATATTAGGGCAAGAGATTATCATAAAAATAATATATTTGTACTTAGAATAAACGTATATTATTTTTAAATATATTTTCGCGAAGTCGGGTGCGTGCATCGTGAGCACAGAGAACCAGGTCAGCAGAGCTGCTGTAGAGCCAGAGAACCAGGTCAGCAGAGCCGCTTTAGAGCCACAGAACCAGGTCAGCAGAGCTGCTCTTGAGGCAGAGAACCAGGTCAGCAGAGTTGAGTTGGAGGGAGAGAACCGGGTCAGCAAAGCTGCTTTAGAGCCAGAGAACCAGGTCAGCAGAGCTTCTCTCGAGCCAGAGAATCAGATCAGCAGAGCTGCTTTGGAGCCATAGAACCAGGCCAGCAGAGCTGCTTTAGAGCCAGAGAGCCAGGCCAGCAGAGCTGCTCTAGAGCCTAAGAACCAGGTCAGCAGAGCTGCTCTAAAGCCAGAGAACCAGGTCAGCAGAGCTGCTGTAGAGCCAGAGAAACCAGGTCAGTAGACCTGCTTTAGAGCGAGAGAACCAGGTCAGCAGAGCTGCTTTAGAGGGAGAGAACCAGGTCAGCAGAGCTGCTTTAGAGTCAAGGGACCAGGTCAGCAGAGCTGCTCTAGAGCCAGAAAACCAGGTCAGCAGAACTGCTTTAGAGCCATAGAACTGGGTCAGCAGAGCTGTGTTATAGCCAGAGAACCAGGTCAGCAGAGCTGTTGTAGAGCCAGAAAACCAGGTCAGCAGAGCTGCTCTAGAGCCTAAGAACTAGATCAGCAGAGCTGCTCTAGAGCCAGAGAACCAGGTCAGCAGAACTGCTATAGAGCCAGAGAAACCAGGTCAGCAGAGCTGCTTTAGAGGAAGATAACCAGGTCAGCAGAGCTGCTTTAGAGCCAGAGAACCAAGTCAGCAGAGCTGCTTTAGAGCCAGAGAACCAGGTCAGCAGAGCTGCTTTAGAGCCAGAGAACCATGTCAGCAGAGCTGCTCTAGAGCAAGAGAACGAAGTCAGCAGAGCTGCTTTAGAGCCATAGAACCAGGTCAGCAGAGCTGCTTTAGAGCCAGAGAACCAGGTCAGCAGAGCTGCTCTAGAGCCCAAGAACCAGGTCAGCAGAGCTGCTCTAGAGCCAGAGAACCAGGTCAGCAGAGCTGCTCTCAAGCCAGAGAATCAGATCAGCAGAGCTGCTTTGGAGCCATAGAACCAGGCCAGCAGAGCTGCTTTAGAGCCAGAGAACCAGGCCAGCAGAGCTGCTCTAGAGCCTAAGAACCAGGTCAGCAGAGCTGCTCTAAAGCCAGAGAACCAGGTCAGCAGAGCTGCTGTAGAGCCAGAGAAACCAGGTCAGTAGACCTGCTTTAGAGCGAGAGAACCAGGTCAGCAGAGCTGCTTTAGAGGGAAAGAACCAGGTCAGCAGAGCTGCTTTGAGCCAAGGGACCAGGTCAGCAGAGCTGCTCTAGAGCCAGAAAACCAGGTCAGCAGAACTGCTTTAGAGCCATAGAACCGGGTCAGCAGAGCTGTGTTATAGCCAGAGAACCACGTCAGCAGAGCTGTTGTAGAGCCGGAAAACCAGGTCAGCAGAGCTGCTCTAGAGCCTAAGAACTAGATCAGCAGAGCTGCTCTAGAGCCAGAGAACCAGGTCAGCAGAACTGCTATAGAGCCAGAGAAACCAGGTCAGCAGAGCTGCTTTAGAGGAAGATAACCAGGTCAGCAGAGCTGCTTTAGAGCCAGAGAACCAAGTCAGCAGAGCTGCTTTAGAGCCAGAGAACCAGGTCAGCAGAGCTGCTTTAGAGCCAGAGAACCATGTCAGCAGAGCTGCTCTAGAGCAAGAGAACGAAGTCAGCAGAGCTGCTTTAGAGCCATAGAACCAGGTCAGCAGAGCTGCTTTAGAGCCAGAGAACCAGGTCAGCAGAGCTGCTCTAGAGCCCAAGAACCAGGTCAGCAGAGCTGCTCTAGAGCCAGAGAACCAGGTCAGCAGAGCTGCTGTAGAGCCAGAGAAACCAGGTCAGTAGAGCTGCTATAGAGGGAGAGAACCAGGTCAGCAGAGTGGCTCTAGAGGGAGAAAACCATGTCAGCAGAGCTGCTCTAGAGCCAGAGAACCATGTCAGCAGAACTGCTTTAGAGCCATAGAACCGGGTCAGCAGAGCTGCTTTAGAGCCAGAGAACCAGGTCAGCAGAGCTGCTTTAGAGCCAGGGAACCAAGTCAGCAGAGCTGCTTTAGAGCCAGAGAACTAGTTGTTTTTAGAACACTCTGGGACTTTCTGTCATTGGGCTATACTTGGGCTACATCTGGGTGATATTAGTGCTACATTTGGGCTCTTTTGTCTCTGGTGGCCATCTTGGGAGACTTATTTGTTATGAAGTTTCCTAATTTCCTCATTTACTACAGTCTCCTCATTAGGAAATACTTTCAGTGTTTTACATTGATTTCATCAAGAAGGCATTCAGATATGTCATACATTTGCCATAACTTGGGAATGTTAGCACTCTAGTTGCTTATTAGATCACTGTAGTAAAGCTACTGCTCACCAGGGAAGTCTGCTGCTGGTATTGAAAGTGCATGTTTCAGTCTGCATGTCAAAGTTTTTTTAACGAAATAGAAGAGGATTTGAGAAGTCACTCAAAATGTGCCCTAATTTTTCTTTCTGCAGCACTAATCATACTTTCTATGGCAAAATGAACCCCCTCATTTTGTTCCTTTTTAAATTAAATGTTTTAATAGTTACCACTTTATGCCAATCAAGATGGCTTCAGTTGTTCTTTATAGCACTCTGGGAAGCTGCAGTAGAACACAAAGGAATCAACTGACAGTCTCTGCCCTTGTTGGGTGTACATGTTTTACTGAGAATGTCAGACTTCATTCTCACATGACTGAGAAAAATAATGTAAAGTAACAGAAAATATGCTCTCAGTTTAGCTTATAGATCACCTTCCAAACCTCTGTGGGAAAATAGTTTTTTCTCAAACATGATTCATGATATCCCAGCAGAAGGCTTTTTCACATGGTAAAATCACCTTAGAACATACCACAATTCCTAAAATAAGTATGGTACCATCAACAAATGACTTCTAATGTAACTAAAGTCTTAAAACCTTCTATTAACTGCAATGCTTTTTAATGAGGTGCTATCATGTATATTGGTCCCAAGATGGCTGCCAACACTTCTTGGATGAAGTGCTGACAGTCAATCAGATCTCACGATGAGATGTGTGGTTAGGCTCCGCCCAGATATATCTATGAATTTACTTTTGATTTTCTCAGCAACTACTGAACGGATTTACACCATTTAACAAAAAGGCACGAGTGTGAACCAAGGGCTACCTCTTTGCCAATTTTCGTGTAATTCCGTTCAGCAGTTCGGGCTGCAGCTGCAATTAACGGTTCCTATGGAAAATTGCATGGGGAAAACACGTTTTGGGACCCCCTTTCTTCTCGGCCCTCATTTGACAAATCATCCCGAGACTTTCAGAATAGGAGCAGACCGGAGCGCCCCACCAGTTTTGAAAATTTCACGAAGTTCGTCAACCGGTGCCAAAGTTATTCCAAATAGAATGTTGCGGATTTCCTATGGATAATAGGTCCAAACTATAACTACCTACTGGCGACCGCCAGTAGGTAATATATATATATATATAATACATTAAGTAAATACTTTTAACTAAGAATTGCATTTAAGATTAGATTTACACTGCACTTTAGCACTGAGCACTTCTAATGCACGGCACTGTAATCATGCTACTCGTTCGTATATATACAGGCTTATGCGAAGCTAAATACCACAACCAGTTCTTTTTCAAGAGCGGTACCTATGTTGACATTTTCAATGTACTACTCATAAATGTATAATCTGTATATATGTAGAGCGTCATGACACTAACGAAATAATCGTTATGTATCTACATCAATGAAGATCCATCGTTGTTAATGTAATATTGAAAATTGAGTATATATTTTAGCACTATGCTGCTTATGATGGTTAAGGCTGTTTGAAAATTGATATTGTATTTAAAATATACTAACAGCGCATCAAAGTATTTCTTCAGTTTCCATGACAGTGCCGTAACATTTTGATCAGGTGATGGTTGGTTTGTTCCTTTAAAATTCACTGCTATACACGTAACGCGGTCATGTGAGCAAGGGCCAAGGGGCTCGAAACGCGTCATGGACTGTGCACATATCGATTATTAAATAAAGAAGATTTCTAAGCATTGGCGATTGAAGTTGTCCGTTCCTGTTGTTGTGCGTGACTGCACATTTGGAGAGTTCTTTCGATAATATATATATATATATATATATATATATACATATATATATATATATATTATCTACTGGCGGTCGCCAGTAGATAGTTATAGTTAGGACCGTGTTTCCATAGGAAATCCGCAACATTCTATTTGGAATAACTTTGGCGCCGGTTGACGAATAGGTGGGGGCGCTCCGCTCCGCTCCTACCCTGAAAGTCTCGGGGGGATTCGTCAACCGGGGGCTGAGAAAAAAGGGGGTCCCAAAAAGCGTTTTCCCCATTCAATTTTCCATAGGGACCTTTAGTCCAAGGTACAGCCAGAACTGCTGAACAGAATTACTTGAAATTTGGCAGAGAGGTAGTCCTCAGGTCAGGGAAGTGCCTTTGCAGGTCTGGTGTCAATCTGTTCAGTAGTTCCTGAGAAAATCAAAAGTAAAATCATATATATATGTGGGCGGAGCCTAACCACACATCTCATCCTGAGATCTGATTGGCTGTCAGCACTTCATCCAAGAAGTGTTGGCAGCCATCTTGGGACCAATCTACATGATAGCACCTCATTAAAAAGCATTGCAGTTAATAGAAGGTTTTAAGACTTTAGTTACATTATAAATCATTTGTTGATGGTACCATACTCATTTTAGGAATTGTGGTATGTTCTAAGGTGATTTCACCATGTGAAAAAGCCTTCTGCTGGGATATCATGATTGAGAGAAAAATATTTTCTCATGCTTTTCCCACAGAGTTTTGGAAGCTGATCTATAAGCTAAACTGAGAGCTTATTTTCTGTAACTTCACATTATCTTTCTCAGTCATGTGAGAATGAATTCTGACATTCTCAGTAAAACATGTACATCCAACAAGGGCAGAGACTGTCAGTTGATTCCTTTGTGTTCTACTGCAGCTTCCCAGAGTGTTCCAAAGAACAACTAGAGCGCTAACAGTCCTACTTATGATAAATATATGGCACACCTGAAGCCATCTTGCTTGGATTAAAGTGGTAACTCTTAAAACATTTAATTTAAAAAGGAACAAAATGAGGGGGTTAATTTTTCCATAAAAAGTATGATTAGTGCTGCAGAAAGAAAAACTAGGGCACATTTTGAGTGACTTCTCAAATCCTCTTCTATTTCATTAAAAAATTCTGATATGCAGACTGAAACATGCACTTTCAATACCAGCAGCAGTTTTCCCTGGTGAGCAGTAGCTTTACTACAGTGATCTAATGAGCAAAAAGAGTGCTAACATTCTGAATTTAAGGCAAATGTGTGACACATCTGAATGCCTTCTTGATGGAATCAAAGTAAAAAACTGAAAGTATTTCCTACTGAGGAGACTGCAGTAAATGAGGAAATTAGGAAACTTCATAACAAATAAGTCTCCCAAGATGGCCACCAGAGACAAAAGAGCCCAAATGTAGCCCAAATATCACCCAGATGTAGCCCAAGGATAGCCCAATGACAGAATGTCCCAGAGTGTTCTTAAAAACAACTAGAGCGCTTACTGTCTTCATTATGACAAAAGTATGGCACACCTGAAGCCATCTTGATTGGAATAAATTGGTAACACTTAAAGCATTTAATTTAAAAAGGAACACAATGAGGGGGTTCATTTTGCCATAGAAATTATGATTAATGCTGAAGAAAGAAAATGAGGGCACATTTTGAGTGACTTCTCAAATCCTCTTCAATTTCATGAAAAAATTCTGACATGCAGACTGAAACATGCACTTTCAATACCAGCAGCAGTTTTCCCTGGTGAGCAGTAGCTTTACTACAGTGATCTAATGAGCAAAAAGAGTGCTAACATTCTGAATTTATGGCAAATGTGTGACACATCTGAATGCCTTCTTGATGGAATCAAAGTAAAAAACTGAAAGTATTTCCTACTGAGGAGACTTCAGTAAATGAGGAAATTAGGAAACTTCATAACAAATAAGTCTCCCAAGATGGTCACCAGAGACAAAAGAGTCCAAATGTAGCCCAAATATCACCCAGATGTAGCCCAAGTATAGCCCAATGACAGAATGTCCCAGAGTGTTCTTAAAAACAACTAGAGCGCTTACTGTCTTCATTATGACAAAAGTATGGCACACCTGAAGCCATCTTGATTGGAATAAATTGGTAACACTTAAAACATTTAATTTAAAAAGGAACACAATGAGGGGGTTCATTTTGCCATAGAAATTATGATTAATGCTGAAGAAAGAAAATGAGGGCACATTTTGAGTGACTTCTCAAATCCTCTTCTATTTCATTAAAAAATTCTGACATGCAGACTGAAACATGCACTTTTAATACCAGGAGCAGACTTCCATGGTGAACAGTAGTTTTACTACAGTGATCTAATGAGCAACTAGAGTGCTAACATTCAGAATTTATGGCAAATGTGTGACATATCTGAATACCTTCATGATGGAATCAAAGTAAAAAACTGAAAGCATTTCCTACTGAGGAGACTGCAGTACATGAGGAAATTAGGAAACTTCATAACAAGTAAATCTCCCAAGATGGCCACCGGAGACAAAAGAGCCCAAATGTAGCCCAAAATCACCCAGATGTAGCCCAAATATAGCCCAATGACAGAAGTGTGCAAAACACTTATTATTTTGTGTTTTTGCAGTGTTATATAGTGCAGACTTGTCAGGTATTGGAGTGCTTTACATGAGCATTGGTTACATCACACAAGAACAAATTCATTTTGGTTGTAGACATGGGGAGACTAAGTGATTTGACCAGAATCACAGAATGACGAGCTGAAGCAGAAACTCCAACCTGGTTCCCCAGTTGCAAAGTCTGCAGTTCTGGAAGTAACACCACATCCTCTCCCCTAAGTGCAACATTTAATCAAGTGGTCAACTGGATAAAAAAACATAAAGATAACAAATAATTTAAAAGGGCTTTGTCGCTATTTGAAAACTCAGAAAATATGTCCTTATTTTAGTCTTTTAGAGCACTAACCATAATTTTGATGCCAATAAGACCCTCTCATATATGTAATTTCTAAAGGAAATGCTCTAGGTATTACAGTTTTGATTACATCAAGATGACGTCAGGCGTTCCACACTTTTGTAATAAATATAGAATGTTAGCAATCTAGTTGTTCATTAGGATACTGTTGAGAGGCAGAGGCCAGGGGCACGGACTCTGAAAATTGAAGGCAGGTAGAAGGGTGCAAAGGCAACAATTTAACCACACTGAGCAGGCAGGAAGGGCTGTGGCAGCAAAACAGACTAGGGAGGGCAGTGGAAAGGGGGGCAGGGGCAACAAACCAACAATACAGGACTTGCAAGAGAGGCTGTGGCAATGTAATAGACCATTGTGGGCAGAAGGAAGAGGCACTGGTAGTACAACCATACATGCCAACAGACCCAGTTCAGCCAGGAAACGGCCAATGTTTTTAAGCTCAAATGGGCTTTATTTGATCTGTCTCCTGTCTACAATCTCCTCTTTTTCAATGTAACTCAAAGGGGAAAATCAATACCCCAGTTTTTTTTCAAAATCTCCCTCTTATCAAGTTCAAAATGTTCGCAAGTATGGTACATTGGATCATGGAAGGAAATGGGGTAGGGACATGGACTTGGATAACAGAGGACAGGAGGGACATGGAGAGGTGCACCAAACGGACCCTGCAGGGCAGGCATCAGGGTTTGCAGCAGCACAATACACCACACAGGGCATGCGGGACGGGAGTGCAGCACAACAATCCATAGAAAGCAAGAGAGAGGGGACAGGACCATGCACATGGACAACAGAGAACACAGGGGCAAGAGGCAATGGTAGCTAGCTGACCATAATGGACAGACAGGAGAGAAAGCTGCAGCATAACAGACCATAAAGGGCAGGAGGGACGGATCAGGGGCATTACAATGGAACAGACAAGCCAGGAGGGAGGGAGTAGGGGTCTGCACATGTAAACAGAGGGCTGGGGGCAAGGGGCAGGTCAGGAGCAGCAAGATAGCCATGAAGGCCAGGCAGGATGGGCACTAGAAGCAAGACCCACCATGAAGAGCAACAGTGAGACTGTGATGGCATACACACAGACCATGGAGGGACGGTGGGAGGGGGTCAGGGGCAGCTAACTGACCACACAGGGAAGGTGGGAGGGGCCATGGCAGCACAGAAGAACATGCATGGCAAGTGGGAGGGTTAGTGGCAGCACAATGGCTATGATGGGCAAGAAGGAGGGTGCAGGGGCATGCACAAAGGACGATGGAGGATAGAAGGGAGGGTCAGGACCTGTCCACAGACAAAGTTCAGGGGAAGGGGCCTCACAATAGACTGCACGGGGCAGGCAGGAGGAACAGTTGCAGCACAACAGACCAGGGAGGGCAGAAGGGTGTGGCAGTACAATGGACCATGTAGGACAGGAGGAAGAGGATAGGGGCATGGCATGTGGACAGGCAGGGTGGAGGTGGCAGGGACAGGTTACAGTCATCTGACAATGCTAGGCAGGTGGGAGGGGAGTGGCAGCCCAACAGAACACTCAGAGTAGATAGGAGTGGCAGGTCCATGGAACATGGTGGGCAAAAAGGATGGGGCAGGGGCATGCACAAAGACATCGGAGGGCAGGGGGAAGGAGAATAGGGGCAGCAAGCTAAGCACAGAGTTTAAGCAGGAGGTCAATGATGGGGCATAGAATTGGGCAATGGAGGGCAGGAGGAGTGGACTGGTACATCATACTAAATTGAGGGCAGTGGCAGCACATCAGACCATACATGGCAGGAGGGAGGAGGCTAGTCCATGGATTCACACAACAGAGGATAGGGAGGAGGGGGATGGGGCAGCAAGCTAACTGTTCAGAGAAGGCGGGTATTAGGAACTTTATTGTTTTTAAAACGTGTGTCTGTGCGAACTACTTAAAATATGAACAAGTATGCAGCATAATCTCACTTTTATTCAGGAAGAAGAGGACGTTTGTGACTGTGACTCTGGGCTCACTTGGCAGAAACACCCCCTGACCCTCCACCCCCTATTGCAAAATGTAATGCCCGTGAAAAGGGTAGGTGAACACAGTATTATATAGAACATAGTCCTGAGAGCACGATTGAAAATGAAAACTAGATATAGTGTATGGTATAAACTATGCACCAAAAAGTGTGATATAAGATGAACCGGGCGTGAAATATAATATGCAATACATTGTGCGCAATTACAGATTCATTGGAGAGCGCGAGATAGCTCAGGCACTAGCGCGTGCTATGCGTCATGCGCATTGGAGTGTAATATGCACAGGGCAGTGTTGTGTAACCTAACTAGTCTCTAAAGTTGTAATATAAAATATGTGCTGGGGAGTGTAACGTTGCATATGCACTGTGACAAAGATATGGATCCCAGATTGTAATATGTATGGCATAGCACTGTGCGTTATAACATAGGCATCGAGGAAGGCACGTTAGATGGGGCAATATAACCTGTGCGAAGACAAGTGTGGCATGACATATTCACGGGGTGGTGTTACAGTGCACATGGGCTAGAGAGTGTCATAGCATATGCACTAGCTAGTGGAATACAACACAGAGGTGTGTGGCCCTCAGCAGGCAATGGTGGGTGTAACACAGCATTGGGCTCTGCCAGGAGCGCGCTGTGACTCTCAAGTGATGTTCGTCCCCTTTCCAGAGAGTAAAATAAAAAGTATTACACATCCGGCAGTGGATGTGTGTTTTATTAACCGTGAGGGGGGTTTCTTGCATAGTTTTGGTCGAATTTTTGTCGAATCCCCTTTGAAGGGCTTGGTGTGCATGTGTATTAAATGTGCCCGTCAATAGCTACCCATGTTTGTATAAATAAACGACAAGGGTGTCTACCGGGATTAGGCACGGTAGGGCATCAGACATGTCAGAGCTTCACTAGTGGTGTAAATACATTCCACGTGGATTCATTGTATGCATAGTCGCCTTTTAATGAATATCACGCAAATCGTCATGGTGATAGGTACGTACCGTTTGTCCCGCATGTCCTAGGTGTGTCCATAAATATATATTTTTTAAAAATAATAAAAAACAGTGGCCGGCCCTGGAGATTGGGGTCAAAAAAATATAATTAGGAGACAGGCCCTGGGGGATGGGGTCATCAGGGCCAATAAATTAGAATAAGAAGGGGAACCACACAGCCCCCCCTTCTTAAAAAATTAAAATAAATAAAAGACTGGCATTGTGCCGGAGGCCATGCCCCCTCCTTGCAGCACTCTGCAAACGCGCCCCCTGGCGAATTGTAAATTGGGGAATTAATTCCTCTTCAATACTGAGGGCCCCTGAGGGCCAACTAGCCCAACAGGCATCTCCAGTATGTGCCAGGGAGCTGCGCTGCAGACAGGTGTTCTGAGGCCAAGCCCCTTTTTACACCTCTCTGCAACGCAGGTCTGTGGTGCTTACTGGAGGTACCTAGTGGTCTAGTTTGAACCTAGGGACCCTTAGGATTCAAGGGGACTTAATCTCTCAACTTAGAACAGCCACAGGGCGCGTTTACACAGCGGTGAAGGGAGGGGACGGGGCCTGAGGTGACGTGTGCAAACACGCACTATGGGACGTTTTAAATTGGGGATATAATTTCCCTTCAATACTGAGGGCCCCTGGGGGCTAACTAGCCCACCAAGTGCTTCCAGTAAGCGCCACTGAGCTGCATTGCAGAGAGGTGGTCCAGGCCGTGCCACTTTTTACACCTCTCTGCAACGCAGCTCTCTGGCACTTACTGGAGGTACCTAGTGGGCTAGTTGGACCCTAGGGACCCTCAGGATTCAAATGAACTTAATCTCCCAACTAAAAACGGACACAGGGCGTGTTTACACAGGGGTGAAGGGAGGGGAAGGGGCCTGAGTTAACATGTGCAAAAACGCCCTGTGGCCTGTTTTAAGAGGTAGTTTTAATCCCCCTGCCCTATTATATGCTAGGGGCTTACAGAGGAGGTCATGCTAATCACAGGGGGACCCCAACGCATAATGTTTCCTAGTGTATGTAGGTGTTTTCACTGTATTCTAAGTGTCTTTTAACATAGCACTGGCTCTAGGACTGGTTAGTCAGACTCAGTTACCACCAGTATCCGTCTGAAAAATTTGAGGGTACAGGATGATTTTGCAACAAGGCTTCTTTCTGCTCTTCTTTTTGTTCTTTCTGCACGTTATCCTTCTTCCTGCACTTTTCTTCGTCTTTGAGGACTTCTGTTGCTTCTTTCTGCACTTCTTTTGTTTCTTTCTGTGCATTTTTTCTTCTTTCTTCACATGTCCTATCTCTGTAGGCATAGTTAGAAATTAGCATTTAAAAAACCTTTGAAATTCACAGAAAAAAACATAGGTTTCAGGCACGTTATAGTTAGGAATTAGCATTTAAAAAACCTCAGAAATTCACTGAAAAAACAATAGGTTTCAGGGGTGTTATAGTTAGCTGGACTTTTCACTTGTACAAAACCATTGAAATTCCCCCGTTATAGTTAGTTCAGCTAACTATAACTCGCGTGCCCGCAATGCACTGCTGATGACGTCACATATTACATCACTCATGACATGGTCAGTGACATCACTCATGACATCACTGATGACATCTCAAATGACATCACTGATGATATCATCCTTGTGATAGAGTGGCAGACCTCCTCTCACCCTAATATAACCTTTGATACACACATTCAAAAATAGAGACTATAATTTTCAAAACAATGGACATACCAATACCAGTTACAACAACCTATTCAGTAATTCTAAGATCCACATACACATCCACTCATTCACCAACAGTCCTATACAGTCACTCATACATGTACTCACTCATCATATGTACTCATACACCTATACATCCTGTTACACAATGCCACTTATCCATAGAGTTACTCACACACATAGTCACTCATGCTAATAAAGAATCAAACATACATTTACTTGCATATACAGTTATACACACACCACCACACTTACTTCTACGGAAACTTACACATACTTAGTCTTTTAAACAATCACTTATAGAAACACATACTTATTCATATAGGAACTCTTTCAATCTCTCACTCTCACATATACTCACTTATATACACCAATAGTCACATATACTAGTTTAAAACATATGTAGCTACTCATAAAGACACTATTGAGACAGTCATTCACTCACTAACACACCCATACACACACTCATCCACTCATACAGTCCTGCACACATGCTGTCTTCAACACATACAAACAGTGAGTCACTCATTCATGCACCTATGCACTACGTAATACCCCCCACCGAACCATGCAGACACTCAGACTGATACTCAAAAAACCAACTAATAACCTATATAGACACCCATGTAGCTACTCACCAACCCATGCAGCCACTTATACACAAAGTGAGAGACTGATACAGATATTTACATATTTAAACATTACTCACTAAGCCATGTATTCACTATGATACACTTAATCAGTCAGTTACACAATCAATTTTTCAAAAACAAATCATCCATTTAGACACTTATATACCCATTTATTCTTCCATCGACCTTGAGATATAGATATATAAAACATATTTAATTTTCAGAAAAACACATATTCACTGGATGATGTCATGAGTGATGTCATCAGTGATGTCATTTGAGATGTCATCAGTGATGTCATGAGTGATGTCACTGACCATGTCATGAGTGATGTAATATGTGACGTCATCAGCAGTGCATTGAGGGCGCGCGAGTTATAGTTAGCTGAACTAACTATAACGGGGGAATTTCAATGGTTTTGTACAAGTGAAAAGTCCAGCTAACTATAACACCCCTGAAACTAACTAATAAATGCGAGCGCTAATTACCTTCGTGTGGCATCACTGATGTCATCATCCAGTGAATGTGTGTTTTTTTGAAAATTAAATATGTTTTATATATGTATATCTCAAGGACGATGGAAGAATAAATGGGTATATAAGTGTCTAAATGGATGATTTTTTTTGAAAAATATATTTTGTAACTGACTGATAAAGTGTATGAAAGTGAATACACGGTTTTTTTTTTTACCGTACGGTAAGCGTATTTTTTTAAAAAAAAACACTAAAAAACAATTACCACATTACAAAGTCCTTGAGGGATTAATAACGAAAAAGTGAAAATCTGATTGAGGAGAAGTGGAAAAAAAGTACCATAAAATTTCTGACTTACCTGACCCACCCAAAAAATTAAATATCAATTTAAATTTTATTTAAATTGCTAGAAAAATAGTTTTATTTTTCGAAAATTTTCTTTCTCAATCTGAAAAAAAAGAAAAAAGTATTAATATTTAATAAAACATTTTATAATACAGTACACGTATTTACATATTTTCAAAAAACAATTTTTTGCCATTTTTTTGCTGTTTTCAGAATATATTGCATTTCACTATTAATCGTGAAAGCAATTGCATTCATCATTTAACAGCTGGCAAAAAAAAATAACAATCTCAAAGATTGTTTTAAAAAAGCCCAGAATCTCTTCTCACTTAAACATAACATTATAGAAATGCAAAATATTCAAAAAAAAATTCATCTAATAACAATAACTATTTCTAAAAAATACCGTCTGACAATTTTGTTACAGAAGCATAATCACAAAAATAATATATCTCAAATAACTCCACAAAACATCTGGTTACCTTTCCTTTAGGCCGAATGGTAATTTTTACATTCTTTTTTGATTAAATTTCCAATGGTAATCCAATAAAATTCTAAAATTTGATTTGTACAGATGTTACCAATTCTCTCTAAAATTTTGGTTTCCGAAAGATTAATTAGGAATTAAATTAGTCCACAATACAATTGGTTACCTTTCCTTTAGGCCAAATGGTAATTTTAAAAATCTTTTTATTAGAAAATTCCAATGGTAATCCAATAAAATGGTAAAATTGATTTGTACAGATGTTGCCAATTCTCTCTAAAATTTTGGTTTCAGGAAGATTAGATAGGAATTTGCTAAATCAAAAGGCAAACGTTGCTTAAAAACCAATTGACAATCATTACACATTGTCCAGCCTTTTTTACATTTTAGATAAACTGTGTAATGACCAGAAGTTACAGTAGGTCCATCATGGAAAATTATTGCAACTGTTACAAAAGTTGTCCTGAAATTGATAATTGCTGTCCTGTAAACTTCTTTATTAAAGTATCCAATTTTGAACCATCAGCTCTACATCGTTGCATCATTAAAATTACATACTGTCCGTATTCCTTTAAAATTAACGTTGAAAACATGTCAGATTTTCACTCACCGCATTCCATGCTATGATTAGCATCTTTAACTAATTTAGCAAAAGTGACTGATTTATTCTCTGGCAATGTTAAATAAATAAACCTTTCAGAATCAACATTAGAGCCACATGTATTGAAACAGTTTTCACAACTATGTTCCCATTTATAAGAGAGACCAAACATATTTTGTATTTGTACCCCTTCTTCTTCCAGTACCTGAAGAAAATACATCAAGAATTCCTGTGCATCTTGCTGTACATTTTGAGAAAACGGTGTACATCCTGAACATACATCTAAAAGTTTTCTAATTTCAGTAGCACTTTCTATTTTAGTTTTATCAATACTCAGCTTTTCAAAAAGGAGACTCAGCACAGAACAGAATCTTTTTCCCTGATTTACTATTATCTGCTCTTGCAAACTTTCAAGATAAAATACAACATTCAGCACTACATTAGCGTAGCAGTTGACACCAGAGCTATTTTCAAAATGACAACCAACAACCTCTTCAACATTGTCCTTTTTCTTTTTGCTTGCAATTACATCACTCTTCTTTTGTTTTCTCTTCTCTACATCCTCATTACAGACATTCTCAATTCTCCTTTTCCGAGAAACAACACGTTTTTCCAACACAGGATACTGACCTAAATGAGGAGCATAGGTTCTTCTTAATCTATTATACTCCTTTACACAATTTGCATCAGCACTAACTTTTGAGTCATCAAAGTCTATCATGAATAAACCAGATAATGTTTTAACTCGTGACAAAGCAACATAAGCCATACCTTCTTTGAACACAGTTACAGCATATGCTAGAGAAAACGGAAACTGCTTCCTACGTACATATAAGTCTTTCACAAGCAAAAAACGGACTGAACAACGACAAATGTGTTTAACCTCTTCAATCCGATCAAACTTTATTTTTAAAAATTCAATCCCATCTTTTTTCTGGTAGTTCACAAAACCCACAACTTTACCCATAGCTCCATTCACTAAGCCTTTTTCAACATCCAAATTTCTCCTTAAAAATACTCTACAGTTCATGCAAACATATAGATTTTTTTCAAATCCAGCTGTTTTTGAAATTTTCTTCTCTAGAGAATCCAATTGTTTTCTCAGTTCGCCTGTTAATGTAATTGTAATTCTTTCATGCTGAATTTTGTCCACTGCTTCCAATTTCTTAATCTCTTCCTTTTCCAATTTCAAAAGTTCCTCATTGAATACTGAGCACTCACGTAGTGTTGGCATTAAGCAGATTACAGAATTTTTTTCTGCAATGTTCTGGTATATTTTCTCTGGAACTATTTCTTCACTTGGGAATAAATTATGTAGCAACCGACTCTGTAATGCTTTCCTGCCAACTTCAGTGAGTAGTCCAATTCTGATATCTTTCAGAATACTTGCATAATCTTCATCGTTTGCTTGCCTCATATTAGTAGTAAGTTCCTTGTACTCAAAGAAGGACCAAATATTTGCATTACCAATGCTTCCCAATGACTTCTTCGTGTCCTCATGTGTCACAGTATTAAACACTGGTTGTCCTTTAACTGGAGTAAGCTGTAGAAGATCCCCAAAAACTATGACATGTTTTCCACCAAATAACACGTCATAGTCTCTCCTTAGAATTTGCTGCATTCTTAAATGCACAAAGGCAAGCATTAAGTTTGATACCATGCTCACCTCATCAATAATGAGAACTTGCATCTTCTTCAACACTCTTGACACTTCAAAGCATGCTTCTCCTGTTAGCTTGTGGTATTCTATTTTGTTCTCATGCTCCACTGGTAACATTAGCAAACGATGTAAGGTAATTCCTTTTATGTTATATGCTGCTAACCCAGTTGGAGCAGTTACCACACAAGACAAAGTTGAATCCGTTTTTTGCTGTAGGTAGCTTCTGATGACTTTTATTAAGAAACTTTTTCCAGTTCCAGCTTGTCCGCTCACATACATCCTGATTGGTTCAAATTATGTGCATGAGCACTCTTTTTTTTCATGTAGTAATCCGTGATCAATTTTGTTTCTGATCTCTTCATAAATTTGTTGCTGTTCTTCATTCAGTTGTTCTTCCAAATTTGGTAAGTCTATTAATTCTTCTTGAGCTTGATTCATAGCCGTTTCCACTTCAGTCATGGCTATTGCAGCTTCATTTTCTACGATTGGTTGTCCAAGGGGATCTTGACTGAGCGTTCCTGAACTTTGGCTGTCTTGAGAACTGTCTCTAGCTACTTCCGCTGCAATTGTAGCTTCCTGTTCAATTTCTTCATTTAACATTTGGACATAATTCGTGAAAGTACTGCATTCAATTGTATCTTTACATGCATTAAATGAGTCCTCATAGCTCTGGAATTCTCCAAGTAGTTCATCCTCTGAACGCCATGGTTTGAACAGCTGTAAAAGTGCCAAGTAGTAAAATTCCTTTTTTTCAGTAGTGTCGCAAGTCAGCTTCCGGTGATTTATCAAACTTCCTTTTGTTTGCTTCACCAAACATCCTTCCTCACCACTGACTTTATATTTTCCATTGTTGATGTCTTCTGTGGCATTCCGTTTAAAAATGAAGTTCTGTAGCACTTCATAGAGACACATGTTTTCAAGGTGATGACTTCTTTTTGGGTAATATGTGTCCAACATGTTTGTTTTTAAAATGTCTGTACTTTCAGGTTCGAACTGTGCTAAATATTCAATTTCTCCAACAGATTTCAGTACCCAATTTCTCATTGCTGCAAGGCCTAAACTTGCCCAAATTATTCTTCTTGATTTCGAGTAGAGACTTGCAGAAGAAAACCTATCTGAACATTCGTAGGATCCAATTTCTCGATGCGATAACATCTTTAAACTGAAACTGTATAGCTTCTTACTGACAGTCTTCTCGTGAGAAATCTCTTCCCACATTTCTTTCAATTCAGTCTTTTCTGATTTAGTAATGTAAGAAGTTACATATCGAGCAACAGCAATGGAATTGTCAGCTACATACTGTATATCCATGTTAGCATTCCACATGGATAAAATGACTGGGTTGTCTATCAGCTGAAGTTATCCCACAGGTGCCCATTCCCATAGATTTTTTACCCCAACTGGGGGACATGATTAGCATTCTCCTTTTACCAATTACTGACACCTTAAGGAAGCTGGAGCATAGGCTAGCGAACATCGAATCTACAATGAGAAATATGGCCGTTGTAGGTAAGGTTACAACGGATGGTACTAGTAAACAGGCTGGAGCTCCCCTTATAAATCCACCCAGGGAACCTCCTGATCTCAGTAGGAATGTAGTGCAGACTGTGGGCCACCTAACTACGGATCAGGGCAGAAATGAACCTTTGTTGCCGAAGGAACATTTAGTTAGCAAGCCCGTTATGGATTTGGTGGAGGAAGCCAGTATTGCCCCAGAAGGGAGCACTGTCCAGGCGCAGGGTAACCCTAGGTGGGGGGGGGGTTCCTGGGATTCATGGCCTTCGGGTTGATTTACCCCCAGAAGCTGCACCCTTAGTGGTGGTGTTGACTGGGGTTCCTGTTTTAACTGTTAATAAGAGTGAGGATTATGCCCAGCTTAAAAATAAAACTATCCACTGGCTAAGAACATATAGACCCATAAACAGGAAAGTAAATGGTGAGATATTACATGTTAGACGTCTCCCATGGCTTGGTGGAAGGAATAAAGACGTCGATGGAGATATAGTTCTGATTAATTTCAGAGACCCAGAAGCGGTAGCTCTTATATTGAACTGGCCCCTGGGCAATGGTAATAGCCAAATTCGCCCTCGATCTTTGACCTATTTCTATCCCAGGTCCTTGGTTTTCCCCACATCCTATGTAAGGAAAAATCGTTCAGTTTACGCAAATGACCCCACTGCCCTTTATGCACCAAATCAGCGAATCGATCACCAAGGTTGGAACACGGTTCCCTTTAGTGGCCACAGGAATAACAACATTCGGAGAATGGAGCACCTGAGGCCTTTTACACCTTTAGAATTAGGGAACAGGTTTGATGTTTTTTCCAACATTGATGATTGTGATTGAAAATTACAGTTTGGGCAGGGTAGGCGGGAGAGTCCAATTGGAGGTGGAGTTGCGGGGAACGTTACTGTGTTACCCAATGTGGTTGATGACCCCCAAAGTAGTGATGTGCTTCCCCTGGATGCAGAAAACACTACTTTAAGAATTCCTAATGTGATAGATACCACCACATGTACTGCCGAAAAAAGTATGTTAAATCCAATAATATTATCGGCCACAATAGATACCAACCCATCCCAAGTAGCCTTAGAAGAGAACCTAAGGGCTATTACGTGGAATATAGCTGGGCTAGCCTCTAAGGTAAACACCCCCATATGGGCTGATTTTATTAAACAAGGTTATGATATTATTTGCCTGCAAGAAACTTGGGATAGGGCCGAAGTACATGTTGAGGGCTATACTTCTTTTAACGTGCAGGCTGTGGCATCCCAAGCTGGTCGAGCCAAGGGTGGACTCGTGACCCTGATATCCACTGCACTGACTGAGTTCTGTGTTAGTGATCATGTAGTTCTAGGCGAACATGCCTCGGTTCTGCGTATGGTCCATAGCGGATGCAGAGACTTAATAATAGTGAACTTTTATAACAACATTGCTGGGCACAAACAGGGAAAGTTTATTTCTGATATAGAGCAGGCCATTGATGCCTTTTTATTGAGTACACCCAAACCTGCTGCCATCATATGGGTGGGAGATTTTAACATTAAATCATGTACCTATGCACTCAAGGGGGCATGTGGCCATAGGGAGGAGTACTCGGGAAGGGAAACAACATGTGTATATAATCATTTCCCGCATAACAACTATGGTAGTGCTCTGAATAACCTATTGGCCAAATATGACCTGGACCTCCTTGAATGTAATAAGAACAAAAACAACGTTAGATGTCCAACATTCCATGGGAGGAACAGTCAAACATTTATTGATCATATTATGATATCTTGCTCTGTAGCTTATATTAATGTTTGGGTGATTGAACAAACGGTCAGTGATCACAACAGTGTAACCATTGAACTATTGGGTTGGGGAATCAAAAGGAATACCTTTGGTCAACCAATTCAGGACATTGTTGCAGTAAAACCGAATGGGATGAGAGTGAAATGGACAAAAGTTGACCCCATTAAACTTGTTGCTAATGTGATCACAAACTGTTGTGGGGAGGTCGAATATTGCTTATTGCTGGACCCATGCCCACGAATTCTGTTATCCAAATTCCTAACCATTACCAAAACCATTGAGAAATCCCTGACACACAAACCTCGGAAATCAAGGAAAGTTAAGGCGGTGTGGTTTGATGACCATTGTGCGCAGTCTTTAAAAAGGTTAAAAACTTCACTTGATGCAATACCCAGAGACGTTTGTAAGATCAGGGAAGAGCGTCATAATTATAAAACTGCACTTTCCATTAGGAAGAAGGAATTGCAGGATGCGGCATGGGAAAAATTAGACCAGGCTGCAGATACTAAAGATCATAAACTTTTTTGGGACACCATAAATAGCCCATTCTTGAAGAATGACAATGTCCCTGAACTAACCTCGCATGTCAGTTGTCAGGCCTGGATAGCTCACTTTACTGGGATTTTTAATTCTGATTTTACTACCGCTTCTAATTCTAATGTTTTAACTGATACTCCAACCTGTTTTAAATGGGAGAAACTATTGTTCTCGGTGACACTAAGCGAGGTGATTGTGGCAATTGAAAAGAGTAAGGGGGGGAAAGCCCCGGGCCCAGATGGGGTCCCCGTGGACTTTTTTAAATCTGAGATTGTTTTATGGGCCCCCATTTTAACCCGTTATTTTAATGCTGCAATCGAGGACGAGTTACCAACCTCATGGGGTCAATCCATCTTAGTACCACTTTTTAAAAAGGGTTCCAGGGCTGAAGCACGAAATTATCGCCCAATTTCACTTTTAGACTCGTCGTTAAAGATTTTGAGTCGTATACTTCTGGTGAGACTAGAGACCTGGGCTGAGGACAATAATGTTCTTTCGCCTATTCAGTTTGGGTTCCGAAGGGGTTTAGGAACTATGGAGCAGTGCGTGAACCTTGAACTTATCATCGGCAAGTACACTAAAGCCAAGGAGGGGAATTTGTTTATGTGCTTTGCCGATTTAAGTTCTGCTTTTGATTTAGTGGAACACGCACTGCTCTGGCCAGTACTACTTGACATGGGCGCACCACCTGAAATCATCCACCTCTTGGCTAGAATGTATGGTAATCTTTCAAGTAAGGTTAGATTCGGAACAAATGGTGAATGCACCCCCCTTTTTAAAATTGGTAGAGGGATCCGACAAGGGTGTGTGCTTGCTCCCCTTTTATTCTCCCTTTTTATAAATCAGGTTGATCAATTTTTACAAGAATCTTATGCTGATGCTCCCATCATCAATGGAAAGCAAATACCCGTCCTACTATATGCGGACGACGCGGTCCTGATCTCCAGGACCGCGAATGGGTTGCAAAAGTTAATTGAGAAATTTCATATTTTTATTCAGGGCAGAAAGCTTAAAATTAACAAGGGTAAGACTATGACTATGACTTGTGCTAAGAAAATAAAGAAAAACAAGTCATTCTTTTTAGATGGGGATAAACTTGAGGCAGTCCGACATTTTTGCTATTTAGGTATCACCTTTTCAGGTGATGGGAGATGGGTAAACGAGCAATCCTGTGTTGGTATGAAGATGACCAGAAATACAAATTGCATCTTCAGATTCGCCTCGAAATTGGGGGGTCGTAGAATCCGTGAGATGATTTCTATCTATAATTCAAGGTGCATGTCCTCTGCTTTGTATGGAGCAGGGATATGGGGATATAATCGTCAGATTGCTCTGTCCATCCAGCAAGAGGAAAACAAGTACCTGAAACGACTATTATGCCTCCCCGCTTCTGCCTCAAATGAGATTACCCACAGAGAGCTAGGCATAAATCATGCCGCAGATCTGATTGCATTGCGTCCCTTGTCCCTATGGCGGTCCATATGGGCCAAAGAAGAAACTAGGTTTACCCAGGAAGTAATTTTGGACTGTATCCAACTAGATCGTCATTTTAAAATTCCCTGGTTAGAACATATTTACTCCTGGTATAAGATTCTCTTTGGCCAGGATATTTTTAAAGATATTTTAACAACATCGGTTTTAACAAAGCGTAACCTTAAAACCATTTACTTGGACCATGCAAAAGGGACCAGAACGAAGGAGTATGCAATGCAAAGTACGTTCAAATTATATTTGGAGTACAATCTTAGTACAAGATTCCCACCTTATCTTACATTTGTTAGTATTAATTCTCATCGCTTTGTTCTAGCACGCCTGAGGTTGGGAATAGTCCACCATCTGGTGGCTTTCCCAACCGTAAAAAAACCCGGGTCATGTCTGTGCCCATGCGACGGGAAATCAAAACAGAGCATCTGCCACTTTTTACTTTTTTGTAATTTTTATACTGGTTTTAGGAAGTTTTATTTGAAGCAACTATTTTTAGAATATAAGATATACTATACAAGAGCCGCAATACAATTGTTGTTTGATTTGGCTTCCCCGAATGTGTGCTATCGCGTGGCCACCTACATTTTAAAGTGCACCTGGCACAGGAAATCAATTATTATATGATCCCCTCGTTCCGTTATCCCCGCTCACCCGTTGGCTATGACTATCGGTGATTTACTGTTAAGTTACATTGTTTGTTGTATATTTATTTTGTACTGGCATTTGCACAAACCTTTATTACAAACAAATTGCTGCTAAAATGTATAAACTGAATTAACTCCCCCCTTAACAACTATTATTAAAATGTATTTAATGATTAAATTTAACTCTGCACACCAAGTGATATACTTTATTGATTTAACAATATTGGCATGGATAGTGATGTAATTTTAAATGTTTTTGTATTTAATTTGCATAAAATTTGATTTTTTACTGTTTTGATGTATGTGGCTATATGGTTGTACTTGTACATACCGAATAAAGCATTTTGAATTGAATTGAATTGACTGGGTTGTAGTCATTTATATATTTTGATTCTTCTTTTCTTTTTAGGTTGTAGGTATTCTTAGGTGATTTTCTTGTAATAGTATGTCTCACAGCTGACATGAAACTGTTTACTCTTCCTTTTGAAAGAACAGGTCTAGGAAATCCAAATCAACATTTAGTGTAGAATTTATCTTTGCTCTTGTATTTCCGCGACAGTATTTTCCACACCGATGACTTTGGAAACGTAAAACTTGCTCCTTGAACTTTTTCTCTTCTGTGCTTTTTGGTATAGCACATGTTGCATATTCTTCAATGAAAGATAACACTGCTTCATCAGCATCTGTTCCAAATTTTGGGGCATCCTTGATCCACAACAGCATATGAATATGAGGAGCACCTCTTGCCTGGTACTCTTTTCTCCAAAAGAAATCCACTACTTCTCCAAGAGGTGGATTTTTTTTATTGCAGATGAAGGACATCATAGCCTCAAATCTAGGATTGAAATATCTGCAAACATTAACCGGATCCAATGAGCACAATTCTCCTGCTGTCTTGTATTGGATGTTTTCAATATTTGAATTTGCCTCTCGTAGAAAATCCAGTAAATCATCCCAAGCGTACTCAGCACAGCTTAGGGTAAGGAACCATGTTGGAGTTCCTAAATTCCGTAACATGCATTTTAATTCACCATGGCGTCGGTACCAATATTCATTTGTCCCACGCTGACAAGCCATCAGATTGATCAGTTGTGTTTCCAAATGATCATCTCGGTGCTGCACTTTCTCCATAAAATCCTTTGCAGTCACATTACGTAGATGTACTCCAGTTTTCAAAATGTGATTTACTGCATAAGATAATGCAGACAAGTCACTTTAAAATAAAAGATGGAACAAATAAGGAATACTTTGACGAAATCTTGGATCTTCTGCATATAGTCTTGTAGTCCGATACTCAGAAGCTGGAATCTGTTCTGGACGTTCATCGTATCGTCCTCCTTTTCCTGTAGGAAACAGCTGGGGAAAACATCGTGCTTCCAAGCTCTCCTCCCATACACTCACGGGAGTTCCTTTTGCTTTCTTCATCTGAAACAGATCAATAGTGTCTCCCATAACTTCTTTTGAATGAAGAGGATGTATGCTAAAATGTTCATAAATTTCTTCTTCCTTTGACTTGTCCACTTTTTCAATTTGACCAGTTGGTGGTTCTGTGTCTTCTTGTAAATCTTCTTCTTCTATATAAATTGATTCATACCATTTATTATTTTTTTTCAAATACAAATTTGCTCTTTGTACTTTTTGTACATCCACCAGCTCTTGCCAAATCTTCTTATTCTTTGTAGGTACACCATTAACCAGAATTACTAATGGTTCAGTTTCCAAAGTATCTGCATCAATAGTTTCCATATTTTTTTTCAAATCCAAGGGCAAATACACCACTCTTCCTTTTAAACCTCTCAGTAAATCAGAAGGAGGTAATTTACCAGTTTTGGGCTCCATACGTACTATGGTCTGGAACGGATGAACACATTGAATGAGTATAGACTCATATGTATTTAAATCAGAAAGTTCGGCAGGAATAGCATCCAATTCTAAATTATTATGTACAGCTCTGGTCGGCATTCTATTTTCTTCTAACTTGTTATAACAGTATTTACAAATACGCTGATCTTCACCCAATTCAAAACAATTTTCCAGAAATATATATGTTGCAAAATCCTTCCACTTATAATTATCTTCATTTTCACTTTTTTTATACAGATCAACATTCCTGGTTTGATTTTTATAATGAGTTCTGCGGCAACAAATACAAGTAATATTTGGTCTTTCATTAGAGATTATTGCAAATTTTGTGATTTGATCATCAAATTTCTTACTTACAGAGGGTTCTACATTCTCTTCCACATCTTCCTCGATAGCTGTGTCATTACCTGCACTCTCTTGTTCTGGACCAAAGTAACTAAACTGAATTTCATCAGTAACCTTCTCTACATCTGATACCGATCCACGGAACAGAGCCCTATTCAATTCATCTAACTTTATTGCTGGACTTTTAGCAAAATACAATCGTCTCACAAACTTTCTCATTTCAGTATGATGAACTGCCAGCATCCTAAAATGGTGAAAAACACTTTGACACACTTTCCTAGATAGACAAGCCAGAGAGTGTCCTTGCAAACCAGTATTCTCTCTCACTCAGCATGGATCTAGACTTTGAAGCACCTTCATCTTCTGTTTAACACTTTTTTTTACTATATTCTCTTAGAAACTCATGAAATTTATCAATAGATTCCTGACGCACAGTGCAAATACTACTACAATTCCAAGTATACACTGGGGCTTTAGGACGTCTCCCCATAACCTCATCCGCCATCACTTGTTCCTCATCTCTTGGAACCATTTTCTCCTTCTCCATTATACAACCATTTTTCATTTCATAAGCACGACCTCTGGTGTCAACTGCATGCAGCAAACTATTACTTTGAAGATAACTCTCTTCATTAAAAAAAGGTTCACTACTTGAACTATGCATCCATTCCCCTAAAAACACTTTACAAAAGTTTGTTCTTTTCACTAGTCTTTTCCTTTTGCTTTGTGATTTCAGTACATTGACCATTTTATCTAATGTACGCATCCTGTTCAAAATTAAAATGAATAGTTTCCTTTTTAATTCTAAAGCCTTTGCTACAATGGCTTCAATTTCTTTTTTTCTCTTATAAAATTATGCTTTTTTCTTATATTTCTTCACATCCTTTATCAAATTGGACATAACTCTTCTCTGAAACATTTTTCTACGAATCTCTTTCAACGCTGTTTTTCTTTTTAAGTTAATCTTTATTGTTTCTGAAGGTATATTTGCATTAACTAAATGCTCAATTTTCTCCTGTTGTTTTCTATTTAAAACATTATTTCCAGTACAGACATTTTGTACATTATTCCTTTTTTTGAAGATATTTCTTAAAAAATCTTTTGTCTGCTTACCAGAAGACTTTCTCTTTTTCCCAACATGTGCATCTCCAACTAACTTAGGTCCTCCAGTTGTCTTCAAATATACATTTTTTTCTGGTTTTTCCTTAGTCTGGATTTTGTAGACATCTTAAATTTTGTTCACTGCTCTTCAGCAATACCTGAAAGAAACTAAAAAAAAATTCATTTATTTTATTTAAATATATTACTATATTTTTTATGATCTTTTCAAATCTTAAAATACTATGTACCCCTTTCCTACAAGTGAAAATCACAATAAAACCATCACAAATTAAATATCTAAAAACAATTCCTGTGTGCACACAGACTCATGGTTTGATATTAGGCAGAAAACGAAATTTCTTTGCCAATTTGAAAGCACACTTACTACTCTTTTTTTGGCAAGTGATAAGTACTTTTACAGTCTGACACATTTTCAATCCACTTTTCAGAATCTGAAAACAGCACATGTCCAAACAGCTTTTTGAGACCAGGAACATGTGTAACCTGGGTCAATGACTACACTCCAGCAAAGGCAACCAGCCTTAGTGTTGTTGAATGTATTTGCATTACTCACTGCAATCTCAAACACCACTCGGTTGTGAATACTATGCATGATTCTACAGGATAAGCAGCTGGGTGTGTGCTAAGAGTCTGCTTCTGCCGAAAAATAGCAGCCCCTTTCCTACTAATGCCAATCTAAAATTACCAGAGTAATACGCAATAAATCTCTGTCAACAATTCCTCTTTGCACACAGAGTCATGGTTTAATATTAGGCAGAAAACGAAATTTCTTTGCCATTTTGAAAGCACACTTACTACTCTTTTTTTGGCAAGTGATAAGTACTTTTACTGTCTGACACATTTTCAATCCACTTTTCAGAATCTGAAAACAGCACATGTCCAAACAGGTTTTTGAGACCAGGAACATGTGTAACCTGGGTGAATGACTACAGTCCAGCAAAGGCAACCAGCCTTAGTGTTGTTGAATGTATTTGCATTACTCACTGCAACCTCAAACACCACTCGGTTGTGAATACTATGCATGATTCTACAGGATAAGCAGCTGGGTGTGTGCAAAGAGTCTGCTTCTGCCAAAAAATAGCTGCCCCTTTCCTACTAATGCCAATCTAAAATTACCAGAGTAATACGCAATAAATCTCTGTCAACAATTCCTCTTTGCACACAGTCATGGTTTGATATTAGGCAGAAAACGAAATTTCTTTGCCAATTTGAAAGCACACTTACTACTCTTTTTTTGGCAAGTGATGAGTACTTTTACTGTCTGACACATTTTCAATCCACTTTTCAGAATCTGAAAACAGCACATGTCCAAACAGCTTTTTGAGACCAGGAACATGTGTAACCTGGGTGAATGACTACACTCCAGCAAAGGCAACCAGCCTTAGTGTTGTTGAATGTATTTGCATTACTCACTGCTACCTCAAACACCACTTGGTTGTGAATACTATGCATGATTCTACAGGATAAGCAGCTGGGTGTGTGCTAAGAGTCTGCTTCTGCCCAGGCCCGGACTGGTGATTCCGGGCACCGGGCAATCCCCCGGTAGGCTGGATGGGGTGGGGGCCGATTTTGTGACAGGGGGCCGGTTCTGTTGTTGGGGCCGATTTGGACCGACGGTCGGTCCAAATCGGCCCCAACAACAGAACACAGTGCTTACAGTTGCCTGTCTGACTGAGGCCTGGTGTGATCAGGACAAGGATTCTCTGCTGCGGTGCTCGTGCTCCGACGCGTGTGCAGGCAGGCTACTAGGCTATTATGATCACCCGCCGCCCTACTCATTATAATTTTATTAAACCCCCATCCCCCCCACACCACCTGACCTGTCACGCTGCGCACGTCTACAGCATCATCATGGTCCGGTGACGTGAAGTGACGTGACGTGACGTGGCTCTGAGGCGAGGTCGAGGCAGGCATTCAGAGGCTAGAGGGAGACAGTCAGCAATAGGGAAAGAGAACGGCACCCCGTGATTTAATTCCCCCAGTCTGCAGGTGAGTGCTATTTGTTCCTGGCCAGATCTTATTTAGGGGTGACTGGTGGCAGTGGTGGCGCTGTCTGGGGCCGGGGGGCGTCGCAACTGGGCCGGGGCCAGAATCAAAAGCAAAAGGGCCGGGGCCTAAGGAAGGGGCAAGAAGGGTCTAGGCCCCGGCCGGTTCAGCAGAGCAGTGACTTTTGTTTGTTGTGTGTCAGTAGTAGCAGGGAGCGAGGCGGTGGCTGGGCTGGCCTACTTCTCACCCCCTCTTTCCTCCTTTCGTTTATTTGTTTCACTGTGAAATGGATCCAAAAATACTTTTGCTTCAAATGTTGTCTTTTTCTGACTTTATTCTATTCCAAAGTACAGACTCAGGAGTGAGAGAAATAAAAGGTTCAACTATAAAACATAAATAAATAACTAAATAAAGCGAGAAAGTATTCACAAAGCAGCCAGATTAATTTTATTCGCACCCAAACACATTAGCGCCACTATACAGAGTTTGCCAGTGGAGCGCTACTTTTGTTTTATCTTTTCTTTGAACAGCATTGTTTTCCCTGAATGAGGAAATGCAAGACTCTTGGAGATACTGCAATGCCGGATTGATGGGTGGATTTGAAAACAAAATGTGTACTGCGGCTCGGTGGTCATGGATGTGGTCTTTTTAAACCACACTGCTTGCGTTTTGTAAGGCTATAAGCAATGGACATTGAAGCAGGTCCCTTCCGGGCCCTGTAGTCATGTCCTTAACTTTTCAGGCACAAGCACACACTGATTTCTGAATAGTGAGTGTAAATGCTTTAAGTTATCCATGTTGTTCCTGCTTACATTTTACATGCTTTACTTAATCTTGCATTCCCTATGGGTGTTTGCTTTTTTCTGGATGGTGTTACTTTTTTTAGGCAGCATATATTGCTCTTGTCTAGTGCGTAATTTGAACTGAGTCACATCCAGGTATTTATAGCAGGGCACAATTAGGTTGTAGCTGAAGGCAGTGCGAGTTTCTCTCAGTGGGGGAGAGGATGTGGCACCATGGTCAGAGCTTGTGGATTTAGAACTGAGGAACCAGGTTCAGCCTTCATGACCAGTCTCACAGACCACTCTCCTGAGGGAGCACATTCCCATGCTAGGCCTAAGAAGGCCCCACAAGGCCATAGAAGCCCCGGTGTCTTAGCACCAGCAGGTTTACCCTAGTGGGGGCAAGTGTGGATTAACCTTGGAGGCCTGTCCACCACAATCCATACTGAAGTTCACCTCTAGTCTTGCGGACAGCCTTATAAAGTAGCACACCCTAGAGCAACAGTGACTCTGTCACTGAGGTCACAGGACCCTTGAGAAGTGCCAGCTCTAGGGTGGTGCGACCGGTGTTTTGCACCGGGTGCTGACTTTGAGTGGCAAGTATATTATGGTTTTAAAAGTGCTTGCTGCCTACCTCCTGGCCTCCAGCCATTTTTGGCAACAATAGAAATGTTATGATAACTACGTTGATTAATGTTCTTCCTAGAGAGAGATCAGAGTTTTGTCTAGTGGAAGTTTTGATTAATTGAAAGGTTGCGCAGCAAGTTAATGTGCCTGCTGCAAAGAACATGTACTATGTAGATCACAAAGTGCAAACAATGTAAATAGGTCAGTGGGTTACTGATTTTTAAAGACAGATCTTTGGTTGCTTGTAGTTTAGAAGTTAAAATCCTAATATAGAATAGTGAGCTATTGTCATCTAAGAGCTGCATGCAAACTGCAAGGTACAAATTAGAGCATTATCTTTTTTCCCCAGTCTTTGATTATCCTAATGTTGCAAAAAGTGTTCATTTGGATAGAAATCAATTCTGATTATTAAAGAGAGCCCCCAACCATGGTATTACATTTTAAATTCTGAGTTTGTATTTGTCCAGACCAATCACTATTAAACTATACTGCCCACTAGTATGGTTGGCATGTGACTTCTACACCTTTTAGTCCTTTGTCTTATGTAACATTTCCTATACAGTGATTCACACATATATAATTGATGGGCTCTGTGTAATGTAAAGTGCTCTGAAACCCTACACTGGATTGAGTGGCACTGTAAATCAAATTAAATGCATCTGAGAGAGAGAGTGGTTATGGAGACTTGAGGGGCACTGTTAAAGGCTGGAATTGAGGGACTCTGTGGTGGAGGTGGTCATTGGGGGGGCACCAACAAACACTGTTGCACACGGCACCACCAGCGCTAAAGCCGGCCCTGCCCTTGAGGCCAGTCTGCCTCACCCATTGGTATCGCTATTGGCCTTGTTTCAGCAGTAGTAGCTGGAACTCACCAGTGATTGGCAATACAGGATTTGCACGCACGCTAAACTAAGTTCACAAACTTCACATTCTCTCTGCTTCATCCACATGCACTTTTAAGATGTGCTGCCTGCTTCGGGGCCACTGGAATTATGCAGCAAAAGAAGACAAAATTATACCGCAGTGTTGACTACATTATGCAGCAAAAAAAGGCTGCAACGTAATGCAGTATATTTTCTGACACTTTTTATTATTTTGACATTTTTACACATGCTATCAATCTCTGGAAAGATTTTGCCTTATTAGTACCAGTGTAACATACTACAGCAGTGAGAAAGGTGATCAGTCAACCTTTGCAAAGGGCCGTCCACTTCGCAGCAGCACAAGTCACATTTTTTAGTAACTTTTGATCCGTTTGAGCTAAAAACAATTTATTAGTTAAAATTGTCAGATAATGTAGCAGATGTTGTATTATGTGGCAAATATGGCAGAGTCATAATTATATAGAAAACTTTTGCAAACTAGGATATTTTTCCCATTCATGTTTGAACTGCTCTTGTGGAAAAAGGGAGAAGTGCTGATAACAGAATCTCCATGGATCACAGACAAATGGCTTGTGCTTCCACTTTTAAGCATATTTGGGACATTGTGTGATTGGAAATAGGTCTGTATACATACCTATGTGCACAGTGTGGATGATAGTAACATTGTAAAAGGGCTGTGTGGTGCTTTAATTAGAAGAGTAATGTAAAGAACTGGACTAGTGATTCACTTAGAGTCATATGTAGACAAAACAATAACAGAGAAGCTCAAAGTTGTGTGGTCATAAGCAGCAATAACAGACTGGGCTTGAAAAAAGAGTCCCCATAATGAACACTGTTAATTTGAAAAAAAAATGTGCCCTCAAAGTCCAAATCCCCTTTGACAATTGAGCTTTGCGTCCTAGTCATGTCACCCGCCACTTCACCACTTTCTCCATCGATCGATCAGTACATAGTGATTGGCTTCTCCAGTGATCCCTTGCTTTGAGTGGAACTAATTTTTTCTTTTGTTATTCTTCAGGCTTCAAAAGAGTACTCTTTAAATGGTATTTCTGTTGTTGATTTGCATCTTCCAAGAACTTGCAATGTAAGAAGACTATACTAGGGACAGTCACATAGCCATAAACACGTCTGGCTCTTTAAGATGGTAGCTTCCACATGTTCCAGGGCTTTCTACTTCGTGATTCGGAGCGAAACCTCTGGGAGCATCCTCTTGTTAGTAAATAACGTACAACCCCTCCCCACCCCAAGTTCTGGTTTAATGTTATCGGATGGCCTATTCATGTCTAACTGAACCTGAGCAATACTATAGATGATTGCTCCTTTCTCAAAACTGTGCTCCAACTGTCCTGAAAATGACCCTGCACCTAGAGCCCAAGTCTTTGGCAAATACTGTACAATGGTGTGCAAGCTTGTGCCCTAGTTTACAGTATTAGGCAATCATTATTGGGGTACGCAGCAGAGGTGCTTTGCTACCGCAGGACACATGAAACTACTCCGCCACACCCCTGATGAAATTAAAGAGGAAAGCTTCTAAATCAAAATAGTCTTCACGATTGACATCAGAACATATTTCCTTCGGGCAAAAAATATTAGGAAAAGGTGAAAACCTTTCTAAAGGTGGGTGCTGTGGTTCTACACATATCACCTTCGCATCTAATCCCAGTGAAAATAAATAATTCCTCTTATGAGGAATTTGATGGTACTGTGTTTCATAGTATCTCTCCAAGGAAAGAGAATGACAAACCACCCTTTAAAGTTTCTCCAGACATAAGCTTCCCTCATGTGGGAGACAGTCCTCCTTTTTCAAGATGAGTGGCGGATCCTTCAGATCTCTAGAGGGGATCAATGTTCTGCAGCCTCTGAGTGCTAACGCGATTCCTCCTGGGTGGAAGTGTGGTCAGAGAGTGAAGAAGTATTGAGAGCTAATGAACCCAAGGATCCCCGGCCTGCTATAAAGGGACTGTCTGAACAATTAATCTAAAGGTTTTGTTTTTGTGTTCACTGATGCCACTGAAAGCAATATACAGCCCAAAAGCATGTGGCATTGGTGTTTTTTCTGCTGTGGTCGCTTTTTTGTACACATACTTGCACATTTTTATTTGCTGTTGTTTCCAATTGAAATTTTCGGAACATGTGCCTCGTAGTTACAACTTGAGCACAACTTCTGGCACGCACAGCAAGGTATTTCACAATCTCTGACATGCAGTCCTCGTAATATTTTTAATTAAATATTAGCGAATCATGCATGTCAACCGCAACTGCACAGCAGCTCTGCATTGTTTCTATCTGCATGCACCAACATGTAGAGGCCTTCAAAAATGCACAAATTCTCAGGCATGCCAGAAGTTTTCATGGGTCCGGGGACCACAATGGGTAACCTGGTGCTCTTTAAGGTCATCATCTACTATTTACTGTGCTTTGAAAGTTGATACAATTGAATATGTAATGAAAAATGTGCTTTAAAATTCACCATTTTGGTCTGTTTTCCAAAATTTTCTTGGGGGAAGAACCCCCCAAAACCCCCTAGTAGCGGTCGTGCACGCTCACCGCGCTCGCGCGCTACGCGCCGGACGGGGGCTGGTCTGGCAAATTTTGCCAGGGCTGCTTTCAGTTCCCAGTCCGGCCCTGCTTCTGCCGAAAAATAGCTGCCCCTTTCCTACTAATGCCAATCTAAAATTAGCAGAGTAATACGCAATAAATCTCTGTCAACAATTCCTCTTTGCACACAGAGTCATGGTTTAATATTAGGCAGAAAACGAAATTTCTTTGCCATTTTGAAAGCACACTTACTACTCTTTTTTTGGCAAGTGATAAGTACTTTTACAGTTTGACACATTTTCAATCCACTTTTCAGAATCTGAAAACAGCACATGTCCAAACAGCTTTTTGAGACCAGGAACATGTGTATCCTGGGTGAATGACTACACTCCAGCAAAGGCAACCAGCCTTAGTGTTGTTGAATGTATTTGCATTACTCACTGCAACCTCAAACACCACTTGGTTGTGAATACTATGCATGATTCTACAGGATAAGCAGCTGGGTGTGTGCTAAGAGTCTGCTTCTGTAAAAAAATAGCAGCCCCTTTCCTACTAATGCCAATCTAAAATTACCAGAGTAATACGCAATAAATCTCTGTCAACAATTCCTCTTTGCACACAGAGTCATGGTTTGATATTAGGCAGAAAACGAAATTTCTTTGCCATTTTGAAAGCACACTTACTACTCATTTTTTGGCAAGTGATAAGTACTTTTACTGTCTGACACATTTTCAATCCACTTTTCAGAATCTGAAAACAGCACATGTCCAAACAGCTTTTTGAGACCAGGAACATGTGTAACCTGGGTGAATGACTACACTCCAGCAAAGGCAACCAGCCTTAGTGTTGTTGAATGTTTTTGCATTACTCACTGCAACTTCAAACACCATTCGGTTGTGAATACTATGCATGATTCTACAGGATAAGCAGCTGGGTGTGTGCTAAGAGTCTGCTTCTGCAGAAAAATAGCTGCCCCTTTCCTACTAATGCCAATCTAAAATTACCAGAGTAATACGCAAAAAATCTCTGTCAACAATTCCTCTTTGCACACAGAGCCATGGTTTAATATTAGGCAGAAAACGAAATTTCTTTGCCATTTTGAAAGCACACTTACTACTCATTTTTTGGCAAGTGATAAGTACTTTTACTGTCTGACACATTTTCAATCCACTTTTCAGAATCTGAAAACAGCACATGTCCAAACAGCTTTTTGAGACCAGGAACATGTGTAACCTGGGCGAATGACTACACTCCAGCAAAGGCAACCAGCCTTAGTGTTGTTTAATGTTTTTGCATTACTCACTGCAACCTCAAACACCACTCGGTTGTGAATACTATGCATGATTCTACAGGATAAGCAGCTGGGTGTGTGCTCAGAGTCTGCTTATGCAGAAAAATAGCTGCCCCTTTCCTACTAATGCCAATCTAAAATTACCACAGTAATACGCAATAAATCTCTTTCAACAATTCCTCTTTGCACATGGTGAAAACATAGTCCATAATATTTTACATGTTCCTTACATTTAAATTTCTCCCAAAACACAAATTGAAAAACACAACTTCAACAAAAGGAATTCCAATTCTATTATTCATTTCTAAATTTACCACATACATCCCCTCTCAAATTCTTAACTCACCTTTAAAATTAGTTAGTTGTGAAAGAAATGTGGCACTCAAACAGCAGATTATCAGAGCCAGGATCTCTGTTCTGTACACCTCTCTCCTCTCACCAGAACCAGATAATGGCAATGTTTCCCTCTCTTTTTCCACACATATACATGTTAATTACAAATCTCATTGCTTCCCCCTTTTTTTCAAATGAAATCACACATTTCTATTGGTTGAAAACCAACCCTTTTCCAAAAGTACCCTTCCCCCAACTTGACTTCTGACTGCTACCATAGCAACAGCTCATGGAACACTGCTGTGTGGAGTCAGGTCAGAAGTTCACCACACAATGTTTCATTTTCAAAGTGCAAGAGTGCTTGACTTTTCAAACCTAACAGCAAATCCATAGTAATGTTCTTTGGTAACACATTTTTCTGTACCAATACAAAACATGCTTCTATAAATTTACACATACAGCCTAGTTTTTAGTGTAGAATGGTGTGAAACAGCCAATGAGTTATTTTTATTTTAAAAAAATATGTATGCCTCCATTTCCAAACCGTCTTTCATTTTTTTCCCATTCTACTGACATACACCTCCTGAGTGCATCCAGATCTCCTTGGAAGATGTTCACAGTGTGGATTGTAGGGCACAGCTATGTCTTCTGGAGTGAAAAGTATGCAGAGAAAACAGGTATGGTGAGAGACCTTGCTTTGCCAAATGTAGACATTAAATGGATTGGTCAGAGAGGGTTAAAGTGGCACCAATTGATGCCATTGGTGAAATCCTTCATGCAAATCCAACACCCTGACCTCATAATAGTGCATTGTGGTGGCAATGACCTAGGCACTTTGACTGGGGTAGGTCTGGAAATGCTTATGAAGGAGACCTTTGCACAACTGTTTTCACTTTTCCCTAAAACTGCCTTTGCGTATTCTAACATATGCCAAAGGCAAAAATGGAACTGGTCCAATCAATTTTGTCCACAGATTGACAAAGCAAGAAAGCATGTCAACAAATCTGTTTCTGCTTTCCTCCGAGACTGTGGTATGGGTTCCATTTACCACAACAACTTGCGTTACAACATGCAAGACATTTATAGAGGAGATGGTGTACACTTCACTGATTAAGGGAACAGAGTCTTCCTCTTGAACCTTAGACTCTGCATCGGTACTTACTTGTTGGTACCACTAAAAAATCACTTCATAAACACAACGGCTCTTTTTAGAGCCCCCTAATATCTAAACACTTAAATCTTAGGTTTATTTCTTTTTTTCTTTTTTTTTTCTGCCGTACGCGTACGGTAAGCTTACCGTACGCGCACTCCGCGATTTATTTGTAAAATTAATAAATGTATTTTTCGTACTTTTGTGTCCTTCTTTGACCCCCTTTCAAATGTTAGGGGGTCTGTAACTCTCTTCCTTGCCCCCTTTTCATGTTATCCACCTTTTTTTTTCTGTGTGAAACACACGAAATGGCGGCCGACACTTCCTGATTTCGTCCGATTCGAATGTTTACAGTCATGTGACAACCAATCAGATTTGAGATCGCGCACGGCACCGTACGCGTACGGTAAACTTACCGTAAGCGCACGGAGCGTGCTTACAGATATATATATTGCTTTAAATGCTATTTTCTCAGGAACTACTGAACAGATTTACACCATCCTTGACCTATGGACTACCTCTCTGCCAAATTACAAGTAATTCTGTTCAGCCGTTCGGGCTGTAGCTCGGACTAAAGGTCCTATGGGAAAATGCATGGGGAAAACGCGTTTTGGGACCCCCCTTTTTTCTCAGCCCCCGCTTGACGAATCACCCCAAAACTTTCAGGGTAGGAGCGGAGCGCCCCATTAGTTTTGAAAAATTCACGAGGATTCGTCAACCGGCGCCAAAGTTATTCAAAATAGAATTTTGAGATTTCCTATGGAAACACGGTCCTAACTATAACTACCTACTGGCGACCGCCAGTAGGTAATGTATATATATATATTCACTGAAAAAAACATAAGTTTCAGGGTCGTTATAGTTAGCTGGACATTTCCCTCGTACAAAACCCTAGAAATTCCCCTGTTATAGTTAGTTCAGCTAACTATAACTCGCGCCCCCGCAATGCACTGCTGATGACGTTACATATTACATCACTCATGACATGGTCAGTGACATCACTGATGACATCACTGATGACATCTGAAATGACATCACTGATGACATCACTGATGACGTCATCCAGTGAGTGTGTGTTTTTGTAAATTTTAAATATGTTTAATATATATATGGGGAAAAACCTATGGAAGAATGAGTGGGTGTATAAGTGTGTGAATGGATGATTTAGTAGGTGCGTGATTGACTGTATAAGTGAGTCATTAAATGTATCTTACTGCAGACTAGTGACTAAACTGTGTGAATGTTTGTATCTGTCTGTCTGTTGGTGTATAAGCGGCTGCATGGTTTTGTGAATAGCTATATGAGTGTCTCTATGGGTTATTGATTGGTTGTCTGAGTATCTGTTTGGGTGCCTGAGTGTTTGTGTGGGTGGGGTGTGTGTGACTCTGTGCATACATGTGTGAGTGGGTGATTCTATGGGTGCATGGTTTTAAGAGTGCATCTGTGATGGACTGTATGGTTGGGTGAGTGTATGTATGGGTGTGTTAGTGATTGAATGTATATCTCAGAGTAACTACATATGTGAAAGGCAGTATATATGTGTGTAAGAGTATATAAGTGGGTATATGTGAGAGTGTGTGATTGTGAGAGTGGCTGTATGGATGAGTGTGTGCTTGTATCAGTGATTGTATAAGAGCGTAAGAATGTGGTACTATTTTTATGAGTAAGTGAACTTGTGTGTGTATAACTGCATAGGTGAGTAAATGGGAGTGTGATTAATTATTTGCATGACTGACTAGGTGTGAGAGTACCTCTATGGATGATTGGTGGTGTGTGAGTGTCTATGTAGGTGTATAAATGCATATGATAGTCCTGTACTGAGTGACTGTAAGTATGAATGACTGTACAGGTGAGTGAGTGGATGTGTGTGTAGATTGAAGAGTCAATGAGTGGGTATGTATTTATTGGTATTGGAGTATCTATGGTTTTGAGAATGGACGTCTGAAATTTTGATTGAGTATATCAAAGGGTGTGAGAAGATGCACTGATTTATACCATGGATGACGTCATCAGTGATGTCATCAGTGATGTAATTTCAGATGTCATCAGTGTTGTCATCAGTGATGTCACTGACCATGTCATGAGTGATGTAATATGTGACGTCATCAGCAGTGCATTGCGGGCGCGCGAGTTATAGTTAGCTGAACTAACTATAACAGGGGAATTTCTAGGGTTTTGTACGAGGGAAATGTCCAGCTAACTATAACGCCCCTGAAACCTATGGTTTTTTCAGTGAATTTCTAAGGTTTTTTAAATGCCAATTCCTAACTATAACGCCCCTGAAACCTATGGTTTTTTTCAGTTAATTTCAAAGGTTTTTTAAATGCTAATTCCTAACTATATCAGACCTGAAACCTATGTTTTTTTTCAGTGAATTTCAAAGGTTTTCTAAATGACAATTTTGAATGTATTAATTGTTATACTGATTTTTTTGATACTGATTTACTACATTTTTTAAACCATTTATTTTTAGATATATATTTTTTAATTACATTATAATTACATTATACATTACAATACAAAATATACTTTCTCAGAATTAATTACTTTAGTTTAAATACTTGGCAAATAGGCAACAGACTTTTAAGTACAGTAGTTACAGTTGTTGCAATGGGCAACACAATTTCAAACACAAAGCAACATTGAGCTCAATGTGAATTTCTAGTTAAATGCAATTAGTTACTTTATGGATTACTTTTCTAACCACAAGACTGGATCCTAGATTCAGTCCTTGGACATCTCCTGTAAACAGTTGAGTAAAAGCGCTTTGGTTACAGTAGTGATTTTTAAGGAATATTATTGTATTTTAAAAGTTGACACTTAGAAACTTTTTCCCATAGAATCACCAATGTTATCCTATGGCAGAAAATTCACTTAGCAGGTAAGTAGTGTTATCGTTACTTTTTCTTACTCAGTGGTGGATCCTGGATCCAGCACTGGCCAACCTCCTGTAAACAGTTGAAAGAATGTGTTTAAGTCATACAGATGATTTTTTTAGGAATATTTTTAGTTTGTGAAAATAGAACATTTTCTGGTGAAAACCACACAATGGATTCCTATGGAAGGAAATACAAGTTACTGGTAAGTACGCTTAGAATTTCTTTTCAAGGTAGTGCTGGGCTAAAAGATGCAGCCCTGGGTTCTCTCCTGATAAGAGGTAAGTAAATCGGAATTCGTAGTTCGGCTGATTTTAGAGGAATATTTGTACATTTCAAAAATGGACACTTAGAAAATTTTCTGGTGAAAACCACACAATGGATTCCTATTGAAGGAAATACAAGTTACTGGTAAGTACGCTTAGAATTACTTTTCAGGGTAAGTGCTGGGCTAAAAGATGCAGCACTGGGTTCTCTCCTGATTACAGGTGAGTAAATCGGAATTCGTAGTTCGGCTGATTTTAGAGGAATATTTGTACAATGGTGAAGGAAGGGGCCTGAGGTGACGTGTGCAAACACGCCCTGTGGTGCGTTTTAAGTTGGGGAATTAATTCCTCTTCAATCCTGAGGTCCCCTGGGGGCCAACTAGCCCACCAGGTACCTCCAGTATGTGCCAGGGAGCTGCATTTCAGAGAGGTATTCAGAGGCCACGCCCCTTTTTACAACACTCTGCAACACAGCTCCGTGGCGCTTACTGGAGGTACCTGGTGGGCTAGTTGGTCCCCAGGAACCCTCAGGATTGAAGAGGAATTAATTCCCCAACTTAAAACGCGACACAGTGCGTGTTTGCACAGATCTTACCTCAGGCCCCGCCCCCTACCTTCACCACTGTGCAAACGCGCCCCGTGGTGCGTTTTAAGTTGGGAGATTAAGTCTCCTTGAATTCTGAGGTCCCCTGGCAGCCAACTAGCCCACCAGGTACCTCCAGTAAGCCCCAGGGAGCTGCGTTGCAGAGAGGTGTAAAAAGGGAAGTGGCCTCATTACACCTCTCTGCAACGCAGCCCCCTGGCGCATACTGGAGGTTCCTGGTGGGCTCATTGGGCCCCAGGGACCCCCAGTATTGAAGGGGAATTCGTTCCTCCTCTGCAAATGCGCCAGGGGGCGTGTTTGCAGAGTGATGAAAGGAGGGGGCGTGGCCTCCTCCCGACCCCCGTTTTTTAAATATTTCTCCTTTTTAAGAAGGGGGGCTGTTTAGCCCCCCTTCTTTTTCCTATTTTTTGGCCCTGGGGACCCCATCCCCCAGGGTCTGCCCCAATTTGTTTTTTTTATTTAAAAAAAAAAAAAAATCGGGAAGGGGGCCGCGTGGCCCCCCTCCCGAGGCCATAATTTTCCCCGGGGACCCCATCCCCCGGGGCATGGCCATTTTTATTTATTTTTTATTTATGGAGGGGGGCTGCGTAGCCCCCCTCCTGTGGCCCATTTTGGCCCCGGGGACCCCATTCCCCGTGCCGTTTTTTAAAATTATTTTTTAAATTTATTTTTGGCCCCAGGGACCCCATCCCCCGGGGCCTGGCCTTCATGTTGGGGACCGTGGGGAGGGTCTCAATCCCCCCACGGCCCTGTCGGCTCCCCGCGTCCTGCGGGAGCCGGGATTGCTTTTCCACATGGGGAGCAGCTAACATGCTGCTCCCCATGTGGAAAAGTAATCGTCTTTGGTATTTGGAAGAGAGAGCAGGTTTCCTGCTCTCTCTTCCAAATACCAAAGCAGTTTGCTATGGCAGGGCGGGAGCCGCGAGGGTCCCACCCTGCCATAGCAAACAGCAGTGTCCCGGGGTGGGCACCCCGGGACACTGCAGGAGCCGGCACTGGGGGGGTGGCGGTCCCCAGGGCCATCTTTGGCTCCAGGAGGGGGGCCGCGCGGCCCCCCTCCCACTGAATTTTAAGCCCCGGGGGGTGGTGGTCCCCGGGGCTTGGGGGTCCATAACGGACCCCCTATTTAAATATTTAGTGCCCCGGGGAGGTTGCAGTTCCCTGGGGCATGTGGGGGCTCGAGCCCCCCTACACTGTTATTTTTTTTTTTTTTTTTTTTTTTTTTTTTAAAGCCCCGGGGGTGGCGGTCCCCGGGGCTGTGGGGGGGCCAAGAGCCCCCCACATACATTCAGTTAAGCCCTGGGGGGTGGCGGTCCCCAGGGCTGGGGGCCCCTCTGGACCCCCCATTATGATAAAAACATTGCCCCCAGGACTAGGCCCCCCGGGGGCTAAATAAAAACGAAGCGCGGGAGTCCGCGCTTTGTTTTTTTTCATTTGCGGGATGCGCATCCCGCGATTTAAAAAAAAAAATAATAATAATTTTTTTGGGACCCCCTGAGCAGGCCTAGGGGGTCAGGGTGTTTCTACCCTGCCCCCTTGTCGCGTTTTGCGTCTTTGTTTTTGTGCTTTCTTGTGCCTCGGTTCTACCGAGGCACAAGATGGCTGCCAACACTTCCTGATTCAGAGTGTTGGCAGCCAATTAGCATTCAGCTTGTGCTCGGGAGGGTTCGGGGAGGGTGCGTGGAGGATCCGCGGATCCTCCGTGGCCATAGATATCACTAACTTTTTTACCTTAATTTTCTCAGGAACTACTGAACGGATTCACACCATATATGCAAAAGGCATGAGTCCGATCTGAGGACTACCTCTTTGCCAAATTTGGTGTCATTCCGTTCAGCGGTTCGGGCTGTAGCTGCGACAACAGATCCTATGGGAAATTGCATGGGGAAAACGTGTTTTGGGACCCCCCTTTTTTCTCGGCCCCCGCTTGACGGATCACTGCAAAACTTTCAGGGTAGGAGCGGAGCGGAGCTGTCCAAAAGTTTGGAAAATTTCGCGAGGATTCATCAACTGGCGCCAACGTTATTACCAATAGAATGTTGCAGATTTCCTATGGAAAATAGGTCCTAACTATAACTATCTACTGGCGACCGCCAGTAGATAATATATATAAATATATCAAAAGAAAAAAGAAGCTGATGCCTCTTGTTTCAGGACAAAACTTGAGCTTTATTCAGCATTTCAAACTCTCCATCCTGACGCGTTTCGGCTTTCCCTGAAGCCTTTCTCACCGGTGAGCAATTTATACTTTGTCATTTGACTTCATGCCCCAATGGGTAGACTGCTTGAGAATTCGGTAGTACTTCGGTCATCCATTTACCACAATGCACCTCGTTGTTCAAAGAAAAATCCACATCCAGGCTGCAGTGCGGCTTGTTGAATCACTGTATAATACTTCAAAGAGCCCAGCAGTCTTGTAAAGTTCAAAGTATTTCTGTGCATTGTGCTGAAAATGTATGAAGTGCCTGCCACACAGTTCTCACCATGTCTCTTGCAGCGCAAATATCCTCAACCGACAAAAGAAGGTAAAATACCCCTCTTGCTCCCTTGCGCTCCTCCACTTACTGTATTTATCTTGGGTTAATCCTCTTTCAGAGTGGAGGAGGTGGGTCAGTCTCCTCAAATTGTCTCCAGAGCATCAAAATTCTTCACGGTAAAAGGAGACCAGGACCCAGTCAGGGCAGCATCAGCCAGACGGGAACGGAGCCTCCCGTTATTCAACATCTAAAGAAAAAAGAAGCTGACGCCTCTTGTTTCAGGACAAACCTTGCGCTTTATTCAGGATTTTAAAGTGGCAGCAACACTCTTCATACTGTCGCGTTTCAGCTTTCCCTGAAGGCTTTCTCACAGGTGAGTAATTTATACTTTGCCATGTGACTTCATGCCCCAATGGGCGGACTGCTCGAGAATTTGGTAGTACTTCGATCATCTATTTACCACAATGCACTATGTTGTTCGAAGAAAATTATACATCTAGGCTGCAGTGCGGCATGTTGAATCACTGTATAATACTTCAAAGAGCCCAGCAGTCTCATAAAGTTCATTGTATTTCTTTGCATTGTGCTGAAAATGTATGAAGTGCCTGCCACACAGTTCTTACCATGTCTCTTGCAGCGCAAATGTCCTGAACCGGCAAGAGAAGGTAAAATACCTCTCTTGCTCCCTTGTGCTCCTCCACTTACTGTATTTATCTTGGGTTAATCCTCTTTCAGAGTGGAAGAGGTGGGTGAGTCTTCACAAACTGTCTACAGAACATCAAAATTCTCCACGTTAAAAGGAGACCAGGACACTGTCAGTGCGGCATCAGCCAGACGGGAATGGAGCCTCCCATTATTCACCATCAAAAGAGAAAAGAAGGTAACGCCTCTTGTTTCAGGACAAAACTAGTGCTTTATTCAGCATTTCAAAGTGGCAACAACACTCTCCATCCTGACGTGTTTCGGCTTTCCCTGAAGCCATTATCACAGGTGAGCAATTTATACTTTGTCATGTGACTTCATGCCCAAATGAGTGGACTGCTGGAGAATTTACTAGTACTTCGATCATCCATTTACCACAATGCACCTCGTTGTTCAAAGTAAAATACACATCCAGGCTGCAGTGTGGCATGTTGAATCACTGTATAATACTTCAAAGAGCACAGCAGTCTTGTATAGTTCATTGTATTTCTGTGCATTGTGCTGAAAATGTACAAAGTGCCTGCCACTCAGTTCTTACAGTGTCTCTTGCAGTGCAGATTTCTTGAATCGGCAAGACAAGGTAAAACACCCCATTCGCTCCCTTGCACTCCTCCACTTAATGCATTTATCTCGGGTTAATCCTCTTTCAGAGTGGTCTCCACAAACTGTCTCCAGATCATCAAATTTCTCCACGTTAAAAGGAGACCAGGTCCCTGTCATGGCGGTATCAGCCAGACTGGAGCGGAGCCTACAGTTATTCAACATCAAAAGAAAAAAGAAGCCGATGTCTCATGTTTCAGGACAAAACTTGCACTTTATTCAGCATTTCAAAGTGGCAGCAGCACTCTCCATCCTGACGCATTTCAGCTCACTCTGAAGCCTTTCTCACAGGTGAGCAATTTATACTTTGTCATGTGGCTTCATGTCCCAATGGGTGGACTGCTCGAGGATTTGGTAGTACTTTGATCATCCATTTACCACAATGCACCTCATTGTTCAAAGTAAAATACACATCCAGGCTACAGTGTGGCATGTTTAATCACTGTGCAATACTTTAATACTTCAAAGAGCACAGCAGTCTCGTATTTCTGTGCATTGTCCGGAGGATGGAGCAAGGAATCAAAGAAAAGAAACTTGCTCGAATCAAATTCTTGTAAATATGTACTTACAAGTAGAAATAGAGATTTAAAAGAAAATTAATATACATAAGACATTCATACACGGGGAAAAAGGCTTTCTGCTTGCTTAAATAACAAAGAATAAAATCCCGCTTGAAACCGAAAATCGCTTTGCGCATGTGCAAACCCGTTCTGTGTAAGTAATCATGTGATTAACCATGTGAGAGGAAAACTCCCACACATGCGCAAAGAGTTGCTAACTGTAGGTCTGGAAGTACTGCATGCCTGGCATTTGCTTGCCGGAATCCTAAAGGAAGTTGTTTGCTGCTAACGCTTCGCTTAACAAAGAAAAAATGAACATGGGATAGAGTAGAAGGGGGAGATAAACAGTAATAATAACATATTTGAAAAATTAACATCTGTTTATGATTCTTTCCTCAATAGTGAACGTTTAGGGCCTGATATGCTAAGCTGAAAGAAAGATGGCGGGTGAAACGTAATGCAAGCTGAGTCTGCGCATTAGAGACCCGGAGTGACACGCTGACTGGGACAGTGATCGTCTGCCAAAACCCAAGGATGAGTTCTTGGGAAAAGATCCTCAACTGAAGAATTTGTATAAAAATTGTATCTATCTATTGTGTGAGATGTATGTCAAAAGGAAGTGTCATGAGAATTGAATAAATTAAGTGGGAAGGGTTTACTAAACAAAGAATTAGTTAAGGATTCTGGGATGACCGCTTGAGGTGATGGGAACTCCCCTGCCCCGGCCCAATCACGGTTCAGAATTCACAGACATTTGCAACCTTTGAGGGCCGGACATGCCAAAGTAAAGGATATAATTTGAGTGACTTAAGGTTAAGATAGAGAGCTGAGAGCTGAACTGCTGCTAAGAAAAGTCGATGCTGAGTGAGGAGTAGGCGAAAACTGCTACTGAGAAGAACAGATTGGGAAGATACAGCACTGAAAGACAGCCAGATTAGATTGAAGATTCAAGGAAGAATATCGAGGAGGGAGGGAGTGTAAGAGAGGGATGTGCTCCAATGCATCGGGTTCTAGAGAAGTGTAGTAAGTATAAACCTATCCTGCACCTCTCCAACTGTCTTTGTCTCCTGACTTTATTTGTGGACCTCCATTAACCCTTCTGGCCAGGGGTTGGGTTTCCCATTCCACTATTAGGTAAATAGAACTCTGTCATGAATTTAAATTTCCATTGCAAAGTGTGCGATATTATGTCCTTTTGTCTCTTCATCTATCACTCCTGATGCGTTGAAATTGTTGAATGCATTTGTGTATGTTATTTGAAAAATGAATTTTTCTCTCCCATGAAAATTGATGGAGTTTGCACTGTGTATCTGTACAAATGAGCGTTCATTTTGATTGAATTTTTAGATAAATGTATTGAATCTTACCTGGAGTCTGTTATTATTTTTGCTGTGAAGATAAAAGATATATTAATTAATTTGTTAATATCACCATCAAATACTCGACTAATGGTCCATTGACCAAAGGAAGAGTGTTGATCTGTGAAGATTAGTTAGGCATAGACTAATTCAGATCAAACAAAATTAAACTTGACCCCCGGCGAAACAGTCAGGATATTTAAATGTGTATATGGGCCCATTGTAAGTGATACATTGATGTGTGAAAAGTTTATCCTGGCCTTTCGCTGGATCACTGACACTGTACGAAGTGCCTGCCATACAGTTCTTACCATGTCTCTTGCAGCGCAAATGTCCTGAACCGGCAAGAGAAGGGAAAATACCCCTCTCGCTCCCTTGCGCTTGTCCACTTACAGTATTTATCTTGGGTTAATCCTCTGGAGGAGGCGGGTCAGTCTCAACAAACTGTCTCTAGAGCATTAAAATTCTGCGCGTTAAAAGGAGACAAGGACCCTGTCAGGGCGGAATCAGCCAGACAGGAACGGAGCCTCCCGTTATTCAACATCAAAAGAAAAAAGAAGCAGACGCCTCTTGTTTCAGGACAAAATCTCAGCTTTATTCAGCATTTCAAAGTGGCTGCAACACTCTCATTCCGGACGTGTTTCAGCTTTCCCTGAAGCCTTTCTCACAGGTGAGCAATCTATACTTTTCATGTGACTTCATGCCCCAATAGTACCTACTGGTGGTCGCCAGTAGGTAGTTATAGTTTGGACCTAGTTTCCATACGGAATGTATTTTTTGACTTGCCTACATCTTTGGCGTCATTTGATGAATTGTCACAAAAATTTCCCAAAAATGTTCCCTTGTGAATCTAGTTCTGCATGGAAAGTTTTGGGGTGATTCATCACTCAGATCACTCAGATGGATAAGAAAAAGGGAGGCTAAAAAAAAAGTGTGTTTCACATGTTAATTCCCATAGGGGTTCCAGACACGACTAAAGCCTGAACTGCGGGCCGGGAATTAAAGCAAATGTGGCAGAAAACTAGCTCTTGGTCCCGAAAGAGTGCTTTTTGTTTTTGGGTGAAAATCTGTTCAGTATTTCTTGAGATTTCAAAGGAAAAAATGATTTGCACATCTAGAGATACAAATCCCCCTTGGATCCCCCTCGGATTAACAAATCCATGCACCGACAGCAATGCCACGATTGAATTGGCACAACCTGAGAGGAAAGTGTGGCTGCCATTTTGTTAATAAGAAGATGGTTCCCAGCTGGTAAAATAAAGTTGTAAAAGAGATAGAAGGTGTCAGGGTAGAGGTACTCTGACAGCATGGGACTAATGGAAGGGTCTGTGAGGGAAATTGTCAAAAAATCCTTGTTTAACCATGTGAGGTTCCACGGATCCTTCCAGATCCTCCCGAATGCAGGTGGATCCATGGATCCAGAACCCAATTAAAAACATATACACTCATGCACAGATTCACATACTGATTCATACAATCACACGCCCACTTACACCCCCCACAACCATTCACACATCCATGCAGCCACTCACACACTCACAGACCCTAAAAACTACTCACGCACCCACTCACAGACCAACACAGCTTCACACACATACTTACACACCCACACAACTACTCATACACCCACTTATAAACCCATGCTGCCACTCACAGACCCTCAATACCCGCATAGCTTTCACACACCCACTCATACCCACCCAATACACAATCATATAGCCTCTCACACAGCCACTCACACACCCATACAACCACAAATGCACTCACTCACAGACCCACAAAACCACTCACTGACCCACACAGCCAGTCACACATGCATCCACAAACCCATCACACACTCACACACCAACTTACACACCCACACAACCCCTCACACACCCATTCAAATCCCCCTCACACACACAGGTTGCAAGGATGTTATAGTTAGGAAATAGCATTAAAAACAAAGAAATTCACTGAAAAAGGAAAAGTTACAGGGATGTCATAGTTAGGAAATAAAATGTTTAAAAACTTAGAAACTCACTGAGAAACACAAAGATTACAGGGATGGTATAGTTAGGATCAGATTTTACACACAGAAATCCATAGAAATTCAGCAGCTACATTTTTATTTTATTTTTTATTTTTGTTATTGTTTTTATTAAAGTTTTCATTCAAACAAAGATACAAATACAGAACAAAAAGCAGATCACATGTTCAATAAAAAAATAACCAAAAGCAGAATTAACGGGTACAGGGCACAGTGGTATACAGGAGATGGAGGTGTAGTAACCCAACACGCTTGGTCACAAAGGAGGTCCAGTAGTCACAGAGCATAAAAGAGAAGAAATTATAGACAATTGTAAAAAAAAAAAGGATGCATAGGAGGCAAGGGAAATCAACAACATAACAATAACCAGGAGACAAATGCCCCAAGTTGTGGTAGCAATGCATGCATTATTCTTCCTGAACTTCATTGGAATTATGTTGAACCAGTCGATATTGTGCGAAGAGACCCCAGAAGTTCTTTGGGCGGTTACAGGGAGGAAGCACTTCATTATAAACATCTGATTGGGTGTTACAATATATCATATCTTTTTCCCACTCTTCTATGGTAGGTACAGGACCACGCATCCACCTCATTGCGAGTCTACGCATAGCGAGTAGGAGACCCATTGCTATCAACTTGCGAACGTTCTTCCGGAGGGGCTTCGTATATCCCAACAGTGCTAATAAGGGGTCTGGTGTGAGGGAGTGCCCTACGATATCATTCAACATTTTAAAAACATTAGTCCAGTAGACCTCCACCTGTGGACATTGCCATGCTACGTGAAAACACCCAGCACTGGATATATGACATCGCTCACAAGCATCTGAGTCTCGTAAACCGTACCTGTGCAGGCATTGCGGGGTATAGTGGACTCTATTCAGGTACTTAAAATGCGCTAATCTGTGTCCATTATTGGAGACCTTACGTGTGACTTCGCAACAATAACCCCATATATCATCCGTGAACGGAACCCCAATGTCAGCCTGCCAGGCCAATCTTGCCTTCGTCTGGCGAGAAACCTTACAGACGCGGCATATAGGCGAGAGATTAGCTTACCAGGCACCTGCGAGCTCAAGAGAATGGACAGGGGAGGGATCACCATAGGTTCCAGGAGCTTGTCGCTGAGGACTGCGCGCAAAGCATGGCGAGATCTAAAGAAATGGAATTTCATCAGCGCAGTAGGCGGCGCCTCACCACTAGTTTTCTCCTCCCATGTCCCCACATGGCCATGTCTGAAGAGGTCCCCCATCGTATGTATATGCAACCTATGTAAAGAGCTAATAGTACCTTTCTCTGAACTAAGGGCAAACCATTGACACCACTCCACTTGCAATCCAGCAGCTACAGCTATAGTTGTCTCAAGTTACTGTAGCCCGTATCCTAAGGTAACTATAATGCATGCCCTCATCATGCCCTGCTAATTACCCCACATATTACATCATTGATGACATCTTCAATGACATCATTGATAATATCACTGCAACATTTGCAGCAAAATTATTGATGAGAATACTGTGCATGGATGGGTCATGAGTTATGAACACATAGGGATCACTTAAAGTGCCCGCGCAGGCGTGTATGCCACTGACGGGAGGTGATGGGTGCTGGAATCATAAAGGAAGGAAATATACACATGTGTAGGGATAAGGGGATAGGATTACATGGGCTGGTCACTGATTTTGTTATTTGTTATTTTGCTGGAAGGACTATTGCGGGACGACGCAGTTGCCTCACTCGCACCCCATTGTATTTACTGTGACTCTGCGCAATATGTGATAATGATTGGAGTGCAGATGTTATCACTGCCTTCTCACACCAGTCGTTGTTGAATACACACCACCTGCGCGTCACAGACTGTGTACTTGATAAAAAGAGACTTTGTAATGTACTGATGGCAAACAATCATGCATGTATCTTTACCGGGACTTTTATTGTAACGAATGTTCTTACATGCACTTGTTACCTTTCCTAAAAATGTAAAACCAATAAAACAGATTTAAACAAAAAAATGAGTTAAAGTTACCTTAGCGTGGTTGCCGGTTTGTAGTTATAGTTAGGGCCATATTTCCATAGAAAAAGCATTTTCTACTTGCTTATTTCTTTGGAATCCTTTTTTCGAAACAAAAGTGTCATAATGTGTCTTTTTGTGTGTGGAAAGATTTGGGGTGGTCCGTCAAGTGGGGGCGGAGAAAAAGGGGGCGGGGTAAAAAAAAGTGCTTTTCTCATGTTAATTCCCTTAGGAGCTTTGAACACAACTAAGCCCGAACCTCTTGACAGAATTATACCAAATTTAGCAGAAAGGTAGATTTGGTTATGCTGATTTATTTGATGTAAACGCATTAAGTAGTTTGTGAGAAATTAAAGGAAATGTAAATTTTGATATGTTCTATCATGGCTAATTTGTGAATAATAACAAGCTAGTGCAGAGATCTGCAGACCTCTGATTGGCTTTCAACACTTTAACCAAGAAGTTTTGACAGCCATCTTGAGACTCAGCTTCAACCAAGTCACAAAATAAACCATGAAAAAAAAAGAAAAGGGGCAGGGTAGGAATACCCTGACCCCTTAGCTCTGGTCTTGGAGTCCCAGTGGAACCTCAGCAGGGAAAAATAGAACGTTATTTAAAAAAATATTTGCCACAAAGTCACGAATTAGTGGCAAAAATTGGGAAAAAAACAAGTGCGGTCTCCTGTACTTGTTGTTCAAGAAGCCCCTTGTTGGGCCAGATCTGGGTGCATTTTGTAATTAAAAGGACGTGGCGCACATGGCCTCCCTCCTGAGGCTCTTTGAGCCCCTGGGACCACCTTCTTTCCAGGACTTTATTTTAAATAATGAAAGGGGGCCGCACAGACCCCCCACCTGGGCTTCCTAAAAGCCCTGGGAACAACCACCTCCCAAGGGCTATGTTTTCAATAATGGAGGAGGGCTGCACGGACCCCTCTCCTAGGCTTCTCTGAGCCTCAGGGACCCCCACTTCCCCGGGGCAATTAAAACAATTTGCAGGGCCCGCACACACTCCCAGCTTCCCAGTGACCACCACACCCTGGGTACAGTTCCATATTAAACAATGGGAGGGGGGCCACACAGCCCCCTTCCCGGGCCATATACGGCCCCGGTGACCACCTCCTCCCCAGGGCTGGCATCTCAATATGGAAGCAGGGGGCTGTAAGTCCCCTCTCCTGAAGCCATTTATGGCTCCTGCTATGTCCCAGGGTGCCCAGGGTGCCCACCCCTGGAACATAGCTGTTGGCTCTGACAGCTGTGACAGCTCCAGCAAGATCAGAGCAAACACGAAGCCCACACCCGCTTACTGGGTGTGGGGTTTACATCAATTTCCCTGCTTACTGGCTCCCACAGGGGGTGGGGATTCTGTAGAGCCCATGGGGGCATTAAGGCATGCTCCATGGTCCCCAGTGCTGATCACTGGGTGCCTTGGGTGGGCTTCAGGGAACCCATCATTTCAAGGTCAGGCCCTGGGAGATGGGGTTCCCGGGGCTGAAATCCATCCGGAAAGGGGGGCCACTTGGCCCCCTCCCCATTGATTCATGGCTGGGCCCTGGGGGATGTTGTCCAAGGGGGCAAAATCATCCCTTTTAGGTGGGTCATGCAGCCGCCCTCCCCCATTGAAGTTTGGTTGGGCCCTGGGGATTATAGGCCTGGGGATGGATACCGCACAGCACCCCTTCCCCCAATAGATTAGCTGGTTCACAATCTTAGAATGTTACTGATGTGTCACAATAATGGCTTTAGACTCCAGAATCATCAATGCCTCACCATTGACAGTTATTATTGCTGAACTATGACTTGTAGCTCCTGGAGGTGTTTGGGCATACCGTGTGCACAACAAGAAGAGCATGCCATGCTGTCTGAATCTATACTGTAATTTATGATAACAATACCTATTGAAAAGACATAAATAAAGGCATGGCATTGAACCACACCTGTAACCCCATATCTCACCCCCATAGACCGCATTGGTGTTCTATAAAATGCTCTAAAGTTATCCTATGTTAGGAATTATGCACAAAGCCTAACCAATTCTGGAACCGCTGAATTACAGGAAGCAAGACCTTTAAGTTGAGTTTATGGCCTGACACATACACCTTGAAGTCAAGCAAAACATTAGAAAGCGGACATGTAGTTTTGTTTGTTTTATTTTGTGGTCCGACACATACGCCTTGAAGTTGTGAAAAAAAAAATTTAGAAAGTGGACATATAGTTATGTTTGTTTTATTTTTTTATATGCTTAAATACCATTGGTGTATTGGAAGCAAATTGTAAGAGTAACTAAAGTCTTGTGTTTAGTAAACAGGCTTATTTGTAAGCTTGACTAAGGCCTTCAAGTTCTCTCCACATGTGCTGTCACACCTGTTTTCCATGTGCAGCAGTCTGTCAGTTGATGATGAGTCATACTCTCTCCACATGCTCCTGTTTTCTCCGGCTTCAGTTCCTGGCTTCATCTTCCCCTCCCAGACGTCGCGAGTTCCTGACTTTGCTGACTTTGGTTGCCTGTACAACCTTTCGGAGTCCCGCATAATTTCCTGTTTCCCTCGAGAGCTGTAAGGAAAAAGAAAAAGGACAAAGTTAAAAGAAGGTATTTCTTTCTGCATTTGCGTCTTGCTGATGCACTCCCAAGAACTATCGGGTACATTTTAAACTTCAAATCTTATGCACAAGAACATTAATCCATTAATCCATGGACCAGAACTATTCTTTTGGCATTTAACACTTGTTATCTTTAGAAAATAGGAATTCTAATTGAATCAGAACATTGGTTAAAGACAGTAAACAATAATATTTAACCCTGTGATAGCTAATACATGTGAACGAACTGGTTGTTAGTATAAGAGCTAATTTCTCTTGTTTCTTTCTTTAGTGCATGATTAAATTAAGAAATCTCATTTAAAGAATAATCCCAACAATATTTGGAAAAGCAGATACAGTCTATAAGGGTCATAGACTGTTTTGAGAGGTATACAGAAATCCTAGACATTGGATGATTAGTGTGTTCTATAATATGATCGCAAATAGAACATAACTGAACTGTTGTATATCATTTGTTGTTTAGATAAACATACCATACTGTAAATAGTGCCAGACAGTGGTGCAGAAAGAAGAAGCTTGTCAGGTCATCAGAAGTGAGCCAAACTAGAGATTGCTGTGTTTATCTCTTTTTTATTTTAGCCAATTCCCTTTTCACCTGGGATTCTTTCTTCGTGCAAAGTGTTTTTAATCGCTTTGGTGGAGGTAGGGTCTTTGGGGTATTGGGAGCTAACGTCTCATCTCCCCAAAGGAACAACCTGGTTTTCAGGTGAGTGGTTTCCTAACATCTTAATGCAGAGTAATCCAGACTATGATACAAGAAGTAGCCTGTCTGAGAAGAGGAAAGCGTTACTGAGGAAAGAGTTAAGAATGAGGAGGGATGAAGTTTGCCCCACTGCTTGGGAAATATCCATAAAAGATTGAGAATTGGTTGAGTGGGACATAGTGCCCTGAAGAACATAAATATATAACAAAAGGGGCCCAGAATTTTCCTAACTTGCTGGCACCTGCGTAACATAATGAGCTCTGAGCAACTAATCTGGCCACACTCAAACATTCACTCACAGACCCAGTGAGAGGCTTATGCACTGACTCACAGACTTGGGGCTGAGTGGTGGAGACCAGGTCTTCCCCAAAAAGTTGCTGAAACTCCTAAGATTGACTCTAGTATGCTAACCTTTCTAAAAATGTTCGCTAAGGACTCCAAAAAGAGAATCGACTACTCATGGTGCGCATGTTAGACTAAGATGCACGATCTCAGGGGTCCTTTTGTGAAAATTCAGGAATTGGTCATAACCTCCAAGAAAACTAGTTTCCCTAACAATTCCAACATCCTGGCAAAGTGGATCTTATGGACCATATGCCTGCTTGGAATACCAATTCTGCAATGTCCTTTGAGAGAAAGAAGTCTCTCCTGATGTGTATGGGCACAGACTTGATTGAGCTAGCTTCAGCGGAAGCTGGTCCCTTCGCTGAGACACAGTTTTTCAGGGATTACATGTTTGAAAGATATCTCAAAATAAGTTACCACGTTTGCAACCCTAGAGAAGGTTCAATCGAGCCTAAAAAGGATGTTGCAAGCAAGCCTTTTTGGACAGGCCAAGCTAGGCAGGAGCCCCTCACCAGGCCATCCCTACTTCCAAGGCCCTCCCAGCGGATCTTATGGATGTGGTTGAGGAGACTGGCAGGACTCCACAAGAAGGGGCACTTTCTTCCCGTCCAGACAGCACTCCTCCAGATGCCACTTTAACAGAGGCAGACCCAGAACCAGCTTCCCATCCAATAATTCCACTAGTAAGAGTCATCAATGCCTCTGAGGTTCAGTTGGGGGGTTGAATACAATTGTTTCTCGACAGTTAGAGCCTCATTACTCAAGATGCATGGGGATTACATGGGTTTCAGGCTGGAATGCTATCAGCCACCCAGTCAACAGGGGCTCCCTCCCCAGCTACATTTTTCCCTACAAGAATCAACTTTTATAGATGTCAAAATAGAAGGCTTGCTGCAAAAGTGTGCAGTGGCCTACTGGGATCCTTATCCTGCTGCTTTCTTCAGCAAAATATTTCTAGTACAGAAGAGAGGGGGAGGATGCAGACTTGTCTGCGGGATTTCAATTATTTCACCACGTACAGACTCTTCAAGATGGAAGGTATCCATCTTCTGACAGACTTGTAGAAAGGGGACTATATGGTCTATTTGGATCTCAAAGATACCTATCTCTACATTCACATCTTTCTTCCACACAGACAGTTCCTTAAATTCAGATGGAGAGGCAGGTGTCTGGAATAGTGGTCCTTCCTTTTGGGCTTTCTTCAGCACCACGGTGCTTCACCAAGATGATAAAGACGGTAATAGCCCACCTCAGGGAGAAGGGAGTATGCATGATCATTTATCTCCACAATGTTCTGACCATGGCGCACTCCCAAGAGTTAGTCACTCTACACTTGCACATGACAAAACCTCTTTTAAAATAATTGGAATTTGTAATCAGCAACACCAAATCAAGTCTTTGTCTCTCTCAGACCATAGAGTTCATGGGGTTTGTAATCGATTTTGAATCAGCTCAGTTGAAGCTCCCCAAGATCAAACTGCAGGATCTCAAAAAGGAACTGAAGTCAGTTCTTTCCCATCAGACAGTCTCTCTGTGGGTAATTGGTCACCTAGTGGGTCTGTTGGCCTCTTCCATAGAGGCAATATTTCAGGATCCCTTCTACTACAGAGCCTTTCTGAGGTTAAACATTCAACACTTGAGGAAGGGCTTGGCTTACACGGATCAGGTTCCTCTAATGGAAGAGGTGAGAGCAGAGCTCGGGTGATGGTTGGGACGGAATGACAGGGCCATCTTCGGGTCTCAACCAGAAATGGTTATAGAGTCAGATGCCAGTCTATGGGGTTGTGGAATGTACTGGGAAGATATCACAACAACCTGCAGATGGTCATTTCAGTTTGTTAGAAATCCACATTAATTGCCTGCAGCCACATTGCAGGGTGTTTTGCCATCTGGACTCTCTCCCTGCAAAAATATGTCTTATTGAATCTTCCTTAGGATGGACAATATATCAGCGGTGAGGTACATCAACAAGTTGGGGGGTACTAAATCACCTCTACTAGTGGAGATAGCAAAGGACTTTTGGCATTACTGCCTGAGTCACAGGATATCTGTTGCAGCGGAATACAACCCGGGGTAATCCAATGTTGTGGCGGATTGGAACTGCAGATACCTGATACATCACAATGACTGAAAGCTCCTACCTCAGCTATTTAGGTTCATTTAAAATGTTTGGGGTCCCTGCAAGATAAATCTCTTTGCCTCCAGACTGAATCATCAACTGGACATGTTCTTCAGTTGAAGGCCAGACCGTTAGTGAGGGCAAAAGGCGCTTTTTTTCAGTATTGGTCGAAGGGCCGAAGTATGCCTTTCGTCCTTTTGCAATGATCCCTATGCAGGCATGTAGCAGAGGTGGTGCTGGTCACCCCAGTGTGGAAAGCACAACCTTGGTTCCCAGTCATCTTGGAGTAAACGTGCAATCCTCCTCTCCTTCTTCCTTGATCTCAGACGATGCTCCAGGGCCCTCTAGGAGAACTGCATCCTTTAGTGGTATCAGAGCAACTGTTCCTGATAGCCTGGAGGCTTTCCAGCACAGTGGTGTTTTCCAGGCCTTTCGGATGTGGCTTCAGATTTACTTAAGTGAGGCTGGGCACCCTCCACTAGGAAGAGGTATTCTTCAGCATAGGGATTCTAGATTGGTTGGTGCTTGGCATGGCATGTGGATCCAGTGGCAGCAATGATCTCTCACATTGTAAAATTGTTGTCTCATAAAGCAGCTGAAGGTTTAGCCTACAGATCAGTGAACAATTTTTGTTCTGCTATTTTAGCAGGGCATGTACGAGTTGATAATTACCCTGTAGGAATGCATGCTGTCATCTGTAAGCTTCTTATATGTATCAGAGTTGCTAATCCTCCTAAACCAAAGTGTTCCTTTTTGTGGGATGTGAATTTTGTACTAGATCTTTTTGAAAGATAGCCAAATAATGATAAGTTGTCCTGTCACAGTTGTCAGCTAAACTAGCCATGCTGTTATGCAGAAGGACTTCGGATGTGAGAGTTCTGGAAATTGCAGGTAGAGTATTTACTCTGGAGCAAGTTTCTTTTACTTCTACTGGCAGGACTAACACTTTTTCAAAGGGTATCAATTATCATGCATTTCCCGCTAAAGATAAACTGTGTGTGGTCAAATATTTAAAGTAAAGAACAATGAGAGAGCTAGGGAGGCATGGGGTGCGTCCGTATCCCCTGTGGTATGTATTAGTATTATCAAAGTTGGATGAACCCAAGGGTGTTGGTACAACCACTGTCAAGCAGTGCTTGGGAACCCACTAGGTAAGTGAGAAGACCCCTCACACACCAACCTAGTTGGTGTCATGCTTCATCATAGGGGTCCCAACCGGGTGGCCTAATGCCCCCCGGTTGTGCTTCGACGCCTGGCTACAGCGGAGCTGGTGTGGTGCAAAAGTGTGATGTAGTGAGAGTTTAAAAATATCTCTGAGAATCCTTGCCGAGGAAAAATTTATTAATGGCGGCTCAGGATATAATAAAAATAAAACTATGTGATGCAACTACTAAAGAATTGAATATCTAATAGTTGTATATGTGGTTGGTCTACATGTTTCAGCCCACGTCCGGGTTTTGAGGGGCTTTCGTCAGGACCAGAAAGTGCAGTGAGCGGCAAAATTTAGGCCACGTGAAAGGTGAAAAAATAAAAGATAATTTACCTACACATTCGCTAAGGTGTGTGGAACCGGTATCAGCTCAATGGCAGACACCGCAGCGAAAAAAGACCTGTGGGAAAAAAGAAAACACAACACAAAGACACATGTAACAAATAACAAATAATAATTATGAGATGCAGTCTTTACTTGTTGTGAAGGGAACAATACTTGCAGTTGGTCGTACTTGTGGCAACACACACATTGTGTTGGTGTGGCATGCTGCTAATGTCTGAAGCTGACTACAGTCTGGTGATGAAAAGGGCGGGGTACGCTCTGTGAATTCTATCGGTGAGTCAGACAGACAGAAATGGTGTAAACTATACACGTGGGGTGCCTGGTATGTGCAGCAGGCAACTCTGAAGGTGATATTGTGTAGCCACTGACTGTGGTAGTCGGGCTAAGTAGCAAGAAATGCCCCGTAAGCGCTTGTATGATTAATATATCAAAAGACTATGCGCTTGACTGGCAAGTGCTGGGTACATAAGGGGTAAGTGCCCCTGTGTGGCGCGCTGTAGGGAAAAATAAAAATTAAAAGTTAAAACTTACACTATGGCTGAGTCTGATCGCTGATCAGGAAGGGGGAGGAGTGCGCTCCTCGGAACACAAATTCTGTAGGAAAAGGAAAAAAGTAATAACGGGCATAAGCGCTCGGTTGTGAAGGGCTGAAGCAATCCAGCAGAGAGGAGCGCGCGACACCTTACTTGGTCAGGAGGCAGCACCCGCATGGCACCTACTGTGGTCTCCCGGATCCTGGATGGTGTGGAGACCAAGCGTGTTGGAGAATATATGGTTACGGAGGCCATGGGCTACGTGCTAAGTGGCCTGTGATTGCGGGCAGGGTGGAGTGTTCTACGCATGCCCCGAGAAGGGACAGAAGTTACACGCGTATGCATGAAGGAAAGCAGCAAAGTTGCGCATGCTTCAAGGGTGCTAATTCGGCGCGCATGCGCCGGGGGAAATGGCAATGGCGCGCATACATGGAGTGTATTGGTAGGCGCGCGTGCGCAAATGAACTCGGTGCAACAGGCAAAAGTGTAAGGAGGTACACTGGGAGATAATTGCACTGCTGTTGGTATAGTGGACATGAAGACAGGAGTACGCAGTGACAGAGAAACAAAACTAACCGCAGGCTATGATGGAGATAGGGAAATAATAAAGATGCCTGACAGGTGGAGTACTGGATGCCTGGAGAAGGATGGGTATGGCTTAATAGGCCATCCCAAGGAAGTGCACAGTTAGGTTCTCTTGAGGCTGTGCCAGGGAATATTATCATTTAATCCGATGGTATGGCTGGAGAGACGGTATATCCATCTCTGTTCCTGTTCAAAAAGGCGACTCTGGATATTGGGGAGGTTATGGTCTAGAGACTCCAGAACGACCCATCTCATGTCGTTAGTAGTGTGACCTTTTTCTAGAAAATGGTTAGTCATTTTTGTGATGTTTTTCTTGCAGCGTATAGTGCTGCGATGCTCGCAGATCCTGGTTTTTATCTTGTGAGTGGTCATACCAATGTAGATGAGATTGCATGGGCACATTATCCGGTACACAACATTCTCTGTATTACAATTTGTGTGTTTGCGAAGTTCCCATATTTTGCCAGGTTCGAGGTGCAGATACTTGGTCGTCTCAGTGATGTGGCAGACGCTGCAGCTGCCGCATGGGAAATGTCCTTTGATGTTGGGTAGACCCCAAGCACTGAGGACCGTGTGGGTGGGTCTGGGAAGACACGGAGGTCTAGTGGATACTATGGTGTCTTTAATGGTGCGGGCTCTTTTGTTTGATAGGAGAGGAGGTTCCCAGTTGAGTTTGCCTGTGTTCAGGATTCTCCAGTTTTTTTTGATGATTTGGGCCACCTTGTTGGTCACGGTGTTGTAGGTAGTTACGCATGTTAATGGCGGACTGGTAGGTTCCTTGGTGTAGTTGTCCAGTAAGCCATCGCGATTCTGGTTTCTGGCCCTTTTGTTGGCTGCCTTGGTTATTTTTTGTGGGTAACCTCGTTGATGCAACTTGTGGCAGAGGTCAGTGGCCTGTGTCTTGTAATCCTTGGTGTCACTGCGGTTTCTGCGGAGGCGGAGGAATTGTCCATATGGGAGGTTTTCACGGAGGGCACGGGGGTGGAAACTGGTAAAGTGCAGTAAGGAATTACGGGCCGTGGGTTTAAAGTGAGTTTTGCTCATGAGGCCTCCCGAGGCTGCTGTTATGTCCAGGTCAAGAAAGGTGGTTTGATGCCTATCTGCGCTGTGTGTGAACCGGAGGTTAGGGTCACACGTGTTGATCCATTCGCAGAAGGAGGCCAAAGATTCCTGTGTTCCCTCCCAAATCAGAAGGATATCATCGATGTATCGTTTGCAAAACTTGATTTGGGGAATGCGTGGGGAATTGTTATTGAGGAGATGTTTGGTCTCAAAATGGAATACATAGAGGCCCGCTACACTGGGGGCAAAAACGCTCCCCATAGATGTACCGTACTTTTGTAAATAGAGCTTTCCCTGGTATTCAAAGTAGTTTTCTTTGAGCGCTGGAGTGGCGCATTTCAGTACAAAGGAGGGGGGGTTCGATATTGCCAGTTGGAGTCTTTAAGGGCCTCCTCCAATACTATCAGAGTGTCATCTTGAGGAAGGCTTGTATACAAGCTCTCTACGTCAAGTGATACTAGAAAGGAGGTGTTGGGGTCGTAGTGTATGTCCGCTAGTAGTCCTAGAAGGTCCTTGGTATCTTTTAGGTATGTGCTGGTGGATTGGACCAATGGTTGCAGGAAGTGATCACAAAAACGTGATAGTGGTTCTAGTCGGGACCCAATACCTGAGACGATGGGGCGTCCCGGTGGGGGGGTTTTGTTCTTGTGAATCTTCGGAACAGTGTAAAAATATGGAATTTTGCCTTGTGTAGTTGTGAGGAATTTGGCCTCATTTTTGGATATGTGGCCGGAGTGTTCCGCATCATCCACTAGGGATTGTATGCGAGTTTTCAGGGTGGGGGTAGGGTCATGTGTGAGCAGCTCATAGTTCCTGGTGTCATTAAGTAGGCGCTCACATTCTTGATGGTAGTCATCCTTGTTAAGTATTACCGTACCTCCCCCTTTGTCAGCTGGTTTGATAACAATCTCGGGATTATTCTTCAGAGATTGTAGGGCCAAGCGTTCTGTTTTGCTAGTGTTTTGGAACGTATGGGGTTCCTTGAGTGCTTCTATTTCTTTGAACACTGTTTGTTCGTATACCAAAATCTCGGGTGGTATGGAGCAGGAGGGGGCATGAATGAAGAATTAACTCTAAGAGTGGTGTCCCCTTGGTCCTCTGGATCGTTGAATACGGTGGCACTCTCAAAGAAAGCCTTGAGCTTTATTTTGCGGAAGAATTCCGCCAATTCACAGTGTAGCTTGAATTTGTCAAGTTTGGTTGTCGGGGCATAGCCAAGGCCTTTTTCTAGGATAGTAAGTTTGGTGGATGTTAAGACATGTTTGGAGAGGTTAGTGACAAGGCTCAGCGTGTGCTCGGGCCTGGTTGTTGGTCTCTGGTTTGGCTCCTTGTCTGGGCACCTTGCTGTGGATTGTCTTGCCAGTGTACCGTGTTCCCTCGGCGTCTCCTTCCGCGTCCTCGTCAGCCTCTCCCTAAAAAAGACTGCGGGTGGTTCTGGTTCATGTGCGGCGGTGGGGGTCCAAAAGGTGGATTCCAACCGTATCCGAATTGTGGATGCACCGGTTGGTACATGGGTGGGTACAGCAGGTTGGGTCCTTGGGGTCCATGAGACCAAGGTGGTTGCCATCCCGGTTGTCCATATCTACCTTGCTGGCGCCTGCGGTAGCTGTTGTTACTAGAGCCACTGCTTGCTGATGAATCATCGTCTGATGATGTGCCAGACGTGTCAGTACGGTGAGGTGGTTGGTAATCAGCTTCGGCATAGGGGTAGGTCTTGGCATAAGAGAATCTTTTGAGATCCTTCTGAAATTTGTTGATCTTACTTTGAGTAAGGCCCTATGAGCATATGAGGAATTTACTTGTCCATTGAGAAATGTTGTTTCTGGTCAGTTATTGATTGCTTTGTGGAAGCCTTTCAAATCATTGTTATCTGCCACTATAGCCAGATAGTTAAAGTTCATAATTGCGGAAGCTGGTATTGATACTCAGATGTTTGGGGCTCATTCTGTTTGAGTTGTTCTGGCCTCTAAATCCTTTAAGCTGGACTCGACTTTTCAGGATATCATGAATTTGTCAGACTGGTCATCTGATTCTACTTGTAAGCAATTCAATTACAAACTGGTATTCGGTAAGCTTTAAAATAGCATAATCCGAGCCTCCGGTCCTGACATAGAATAAAAAATTTGCTAGCATTTGCACCAAGAATTTTCAATTCTTTTAAGGTCAGGGAGGTGAGGATTATCCCACCCAGGAATATCAGTCGTTGAATTTGAATTTTGAGATATTGACTGTTTTTCTCTCAATGTTACCCTACCTGTATTTTTTTTATTACTCTGTGGTATATAGATAGTATGGTGCCTTATTTCTTTTGAGGGCTTCGATCAGATGACAGACTGAAAACATTTAGATATCATTCTTAAAGTTGGCGTTGCTTGCTTCGGTTGGCAGCTGAGCTGTTGCTCGCTGATTGTTGACATCTGATGGAGTTGTCGCTTCGGCTTCAGTTGTTATCGTTGAGCTTCAAATTTATTATGGACTATTCTGAGCAAAGAAAGAGGCTCTCAAGATGGTATTGACTGTACTTATGTGGGCTACTGGGCCATGATTGGTGATAAGTGGACAGACCATCATGGGGTATGTCGTTTATGTCATTTGTAAAATGTTTTTGAGTGGTAAAGGATAAGAAGCATAATCCTCACCTCTGTGTCCTTAATAGAGTTGAACATTCTTGATGCAAATGCTAGCAATTTTTTTGTCTGACTTTTGCAGACAAACATGTACTTCCAACAGGAGCAGCCTGTCAGTTAATTCCCTTGTGTTCTAATGCAGCTTTCCAGAGGTTCCAAAGAACAACTGGAGCATTGATAGTTTTACAGATGAACAAAGTGAAAGTCAAACACGAATAGTCCTTTTTGAGTATTTAACAGTTGTTGATGCTAGGGAGGTCATTATCACACCCAGTTTACCTATTATAAATCTGCCCCCGGAGGCCTTACCATATACTGTGGTGCTAGCTAATGTTCCACCCCTTCCCCAAACGTCCATGAACACTGGTCAACTTTGAGGAATAAATCCCTTTATTTCCTGTCAGTTAAATTTGGGTCAAATAGTGCTTTATTTTCGAATTTCAAGATGGCTAGAAGAGTTGGTTGGATTGGTCCATCTTCTAAATCACTGAGAGGGGACTGCGTGATTCTTTCATTCCGGTCCCCCCCTTTGGTTAATGATATTTTTGAGAGTTGTTATTCTGGCCAACTTCTCACAGAGCATGTTAATATTGTTCCTCTTGATTTCTTTTATTCGTCCCCATGGCACGAAAGGATGCAGGGTTATTGTCCTCAATTACCTACCTGGGGGCATTTTGAGGGTGGGAGATACGGTATTTCAACATCCAACCGATTTGACACTCTCAGTGGGTTAGACAACAATGATTGACAGCAAATCTATCCTCTCCAAAGCACTCTGACTACTGTTATGGATGCTATGTTGCCTTTTGACCCATTGGATAATACCAGTGGTGGAATAAGTGAAGTTAATTCTCTATTTGAAATTGACGGTTATACGGGGGGAGATGTGGTGTTGGTTGATGGATTAGAGGAGATGAGTGGATTATTGCTTCTGAAGGTAGATCCTACTTTGGTTCCCTCTATCTGTCCTCCGCTTGCCAATGCGCAGTGGTTTCGATTCAGTGGATGAAATAACTGGGAGCTTTCTGGAGCGCGCTGCGCCGGGGAAGCCACGGCCCTCCTCCGTGAGTGCGAGACCGCGTCTCTGATGACACTCTGATCGCTTCCCTCTTCCCCAGCCACCAGCCCTCTCCACCCCCTCGCTGGCTTGGTGGGCAGAGTGCCGCAGACACTGGCATCGGCAGGCAGGGCACGGTGCAGAGCTCCCAGGTCCGACTTCCTGCGGGAAAAGGCTTTGCAAATGGGAAATATCATATAACCACTGTGAGAGTCGCCTTACCTGCTGCGGGGTCCTGCTGCTGTTGTGCCTGCCCTATCGTCGCTCCTGGTGCCCTAACGCTGTGAGTCTCCCCTGCCGCCGCTTTTCCATTGCGCGGCTGTGAGCAGGGGGAGACTACAGCCCCCAGGGTGCCTAGCGGTTGCCGACGCACGCCACGCGCCCGGAGGCGCAGACAAGACCGAGGCTCCCTTGGTGGAGCGGGAACCCCTGTGAGAGTCGCCTTACCTGCTGCGGGGTCCTGCTGCTGTTGTGCCTGCCCTATCGTCGCTCCTGGTGCCCTAACGCTGTGAGTCTCCCCTGCCGCTGCTTTTCCATCGCGCGGCTGTGAGCAGGGGGAGACTACAGCCCCCAGGGTGCCTAGCGGCCGCCGACGCACTCCACGAGCCCGGAGGTGCAGAAAAGACCGAGGCTCCCTCGGTGGAGAGGGAACCACTGTGAGAGTCGCCTTACCTGCTGCGGGGTCCTGCTGTTGTTGTGCCTGCCCTATCGTCGCTCCTGGTGCCCTAACGCTGTGAGTCTCCCCTGCCACCGCTTTTCCATCGCGCTGCTGTGAGCAGGGGGAGACTACAGCCCCCAGGGTGCCTAGCGGCCGCTGACGCACTCCACGCGCCCTGAGGCGCAGAAAAGACCGAGGCTCCCTCGGTGGAGCGGGAACCACTGTGAGAGTCGCCTTACCTGCTGCGGGGTCCTGCTGCTGTTGTGCCTGCCCTATCGTCGCTCCTGGTGCCCTAACGCTGTGAGTCTCCCCTGCCGCCGCTTTTCCATCGCGCGGCTGTGAGCAGGGGGAGACTACAGCCCCCAGGGTGCCTAGCGGCTGCCGACGCACTCCACGTGCCCAGAGGCGCAGAAAAGACCAAGACTCCCTCCGCGTCGCGGGACGCGCGCGGGGCAGAGCCCGGACAAAGGGCGGGCCGTCTGTGGCCGTCCGGGGCTGGTAGAGGCTGGGCTGGGCCTGCTTCCTTTCATCCTGCCCACTCTACGAAGGTACTGTGATCTTATCTTCACTTCATAGAAATTGTCGCTGTGGCTCCAGCTCCGACTAAGTAGGGTTCTCCCTACAGTGCAACAGGACAAGAACTCGTTAACAAAAGCGCTGAAAGCATTGTTAGCATTGGCTCTTTTTGTTACCAGTCTTTGCATTATATGCGCATGGCTAAAAGAAAGACTATGGAGGGAGGTGGGGGTAGCACGAATAAAAAGGGGAAAAAGGCTAAGAAAGTTAATCATGCTGCTGGTAATTGTGTATTGGAGAGGATTGAAACAATAGTTAATGATTGCCAAGTGATATTGGAGGAAACCAGGGTACCCTCAGATGCAGTATTGGCACCAGCGGGAGAACCTATAGCTAGTAGCCAAAATTACAAGATTCCAACTATGTTTAAAAATACTAAACAAGTATCCTCTAAAGCCCTTCCTTGCATCACACCTAATGGGCAATCCGAGCCCTGTCAGGGAGTCAATCTGGACTCCTCGAAATCATTATCTGTCATTGAAATTCACTCACCCATTGCTACTCTTGAACTTTCATGCTCAAATAGGTTCGCGATCTTGGAGGGCTTAGACGAGGAGGCTCCTGCTCCTCTGGAATGCCAGAAAAATGGTCTGGTTGATAACAAAGCAGTACAGACATATAATACGCAGGGAGAGACTCTTGAGCGGAAAATTGACCAATTATTGAAAGAGGTAGAATCTTTGAAAAAAATAGTGATGGAACTAAATAGGAGGGTCCCATTAACATCTATGCCCATTGACCCACTACGTTATTCCGCAAACCCAACACCACTAGCTCCCCCGATAGCAGCCCAGCATAATTTACCGCCAACATTATATGGGGGGCACATTTAGTTTGCAATACGAATGAGCCAACACAAAAGTTATTGGCTTCTGCCAGTGGCAGAAGACGTTCATATACGGACATTGTCAAATGCTAAAAAATTCAAAAAGATTATCCTAATACTTCAAACACTTTAAAATCTACTGGCTCCTCGAGATTAATTCACCAGGAGGTCCAGGCATTTTCCAAAGATAATACCGTATCCAATTTAACCCCTGGCCACCCATTGGATAATGCGAAAATAGCTTATATGGTTAAAGTGCCCAGACTTACTGGTACTCAAGCCTACGAAAACGAGGAATCTGTAAAAAACAAAGCTATACATTGGCTTAGGCACGTCAGAGGATGCAGGTCAATAATCCGAGAAGATATTGTTAGAGCAAGAAGAATTTCGTTCCACACCAGCCAATTTGATTGTATTGAGCTTCTATTTACTAACACTACATTGGCTGAGAATCTGTTGCTTTTGGAATTCCGCACATCTTCACCAGATTATTCTTCTATACAGATCAGGCGCTCTCCGCTCTGGGTTTCCCCAGGTCGGGAACTACAGGGTAAAGTAGGGACTCAGAGAGAAGACTCAAACTTAAATAGGGTGGACTGACTGGATCAAGAATTGTTACAGGGACGTATTATAGATACAGACCCAATCCATTCTGACCCTATTAAAGTGTCTATACTAACTCCTCCTGAGTCCTTATCCCCTCTAGAGTCCTTATTCCCTCGAGAGATGTCTCCAACTAATCAGGCAACTATAAATTCCCCTATCTCCACGGCATCTCTAAATTTTGTTTCTTGGAACATCACAGGGCTCCCAAAAAAACTTTTAATTCTGGAATGGCAGGAATTTATTGGTACTTTCGATGTCTGCCTATTCCAGGAAACATGGAGCGTAACCCCCCTTTATAAAACTGGATACACCACCTATTATAAACCAGCTATAAGCCTAGGGAAAGGTCGACCATCGGGGGGGCTACTAGTGTGGGTTAACATAACACACAATCGGATAGTGGAGGCCCACAATAGTGGCTCCCCCGATCTTTTACATCTGACTATAAAAGGTCCACAAGGGGGACCAATTCTAGAGCTATTTAACATCTATGCCAGAGGGACTGTGGGTGGACAGGCTTCCCAGACAGTATCTGACCTGGAACATGAAATGACTCTTATTGACCCCCATTCTAACATCATTGTATGTGGGGACTTTAACTGCACATTTGAACCCCTATGTTCCGAAGATCTAATGGGGACCACTGAGGAAGATCTCAGATGGGGCATTCCGCCTCTCGAGCTCCCTCCCATTAAGAAATGGTCCCAAAGGGCAATACAAATGAATGCTATTACTCAGGAGTTCAATTTGAGAGCAGTGAACGGCAGGTCTAAATCTGATACGGGTGGAGCATACACATATAATAGGTTAACTACCCCGTCCTGCATCGATTATATTCTTATTGATATTCACTTCTGGGGGAATGTTGTGGATATGGTCGTAAAAAACACCATGGACAGCGACCATAATCCACTCTGCCTGCAAATGAATGATGTTTGGTCGACCCCGGAGTATGAGATCAATAAATCACCCTTGATGTCAACTAAAGAAGTGTTGTTGGCAGGTTGTAACAGACGCCTTAAATGGCATGGGGTCTCGCAACATGAGGGGAAGCTGGAAAGCATTAAGGAAATATTGGTCGGGAAAAATGAGGAGCTTGTTGAGGTCCAAAACAAAGTGGGAGACTCTCAATTCGTATCCTCACTTTACCGAGACACTATAAGTAAGATAGGGAAATTCTTTACTCTAGAAGGGAATCCACCCTGTAAAGGGGCGCCACCGAAAGGATCGAACCCATGGTATTCCAAAGCCTGCAGAGAAAAAAGAATGACCTTATCAAAAGCCTTAAAGAAGCAAGATAGTAGCATGATTAGAAGAGCAAGACAGGAATATTCTAGATCCTTGCTAGTCGCAAAACGGGAATGGGAGGAAACATATTGGCAGGAGCTTAAAGAGGCATCATTGAAAAGAAATTCCACCGTATTTTGGGACCTCCTAAATAGAGGAAAGAGGGCAAAAACGATAAGTATCCCAAATCATATAACAGAGCTGCAATGGTATAACCATTTCTCTGTTATATATGCGGGAGAGGCTGCCTCTCCAGACTATGAGGAAGAGCACAATTTGACCCCTGCCGTAATCTTTCCACCCGATGTTACTTTTGGGATCCAGGAAGTTACTCTGGCAATAAAAAGTATTGCACCTGGCAAAGCGGCGGGCCCAGACGGTCTTCCAGGAGATTTGCTTTTGCATGATCCAGCACCCTGGGAATTGTTTATTTCTGCCATAATGAATGCTATAGTCAGGGGCTCCATAGTACCAGAGTCCTGGAAAGCCGCAGTAGTGATTCCTATATATAAAAAGGGTAATAAGGAGGACCCTGCCAACTATAGACCTATCAGTCTAATCGATGTGATTCAGAAGGTGGTTGGCAGGGTTCTTCTTATGAGACTGAAGCTGTGGATTGAGAATATGAATATTTTATCTCATCTTCAAGCAGGTTTTAGGCAAAAGGTAGGCACAATGGATCAAGTTTTTAGATTTTTTATGATTTATTGGAAAGTGGTAGTTTTAGGAAAAGGTACTTTATACCTAGCTTTTATGGACCTCAAGTCTGCGTTTGACTTGATCCCTCGCCAAAGATTATGGCAGGTTTTATCTGAATTAGGTGTTCCCTCAGAGATTCTCACTTTTTTAATACTTTTACATGAGGATAATCACGCCAAGATTAGATGGGGCGCTCAGGGACAGCTCACAGAGAGTGTCACGGTGAACAGGGGGGTTCGCCAGGGCTGTGTATTAGCCCCCACCCTGTTCTCCTTATACATCAATGGGGTGGTGGATGTTCTTAGAGAGGACCCAGCCGATGCTCCAGCCCTGGCTGGCGAAAACATTCCTACCCTCCTGTTCGCCGATGACACTCTCCTGATCTCAAAATCACCAGGTGGCCTACAAAAGATCTTAAACAGGGTTGGTACCTTTTGTAAGTCCTATGGCCTGACTATAAACACTGAGAAAACCAAATTAATGGTAATTAATCCGGCAAGACGTTTTAGAAATGTTTTTACTTTGGATGGCAACCCGTTAGATATTGTGGACTCCTTCGATTATTTGGGTATCCGGATTGTGAAAGGGATGAAGTGGAGTCCTCACTTAACTAAGATGCTCTTATGCCACAAGAGGGCTTCTGGTGCCATTATTAGAGAACAACATCTCTCTACGAGTAGACCAGTGGCCCGGCCCTTGTGGTATATGAGGCAAAAGCACTATCCTGTACAATGTATGGATCTGAAATTTGGGGTCATGAAAATATCCATGAGCTAGTTAAGTCTGAGAATAAATTCATGAGGGATCTTATCTCTCGTCCCACATCAACTCCATTAAAACCACTGTTTTATGATCTAGGCAGACATTCTAGCCAAGACATTGCACGACTTCGACCTTTATTATTCTGGGCAAGACTACGAAGGACACCGGAGCTTGCTAAGTATGCTGCAGCCCTAAGCGAACTCACACTAGCTGACACTGGGAAGAGGATAAAATGGATCTCTAATGTAAGACAATTGCTGAGAGAAATTGGATACGAAGATTGTTGGGAATCCCAGACACCCCCTTCAAAATTGGATCTCAAGAAGGCATATTGGAGATGGGTCAAAGATAGAGAGTTAAGAAATGGTAATGTGGGGAAGCTGACTGAAGCTTACTTTGAGCACAAGACACTTTGTAAATTGGAACCATATCTCGATTTTATCCAGATCCCACTTGATAGGTCATTGTATGTGAGATTCAGACTAGGAACCTTACCTCTCAACTCCGCTATGGCTGGTTGGAAGGGTCACATACGCACATTAACTGGTTGCCCAAGTTGTGCATCTCCAAAGGAGACTATTCCCCATTTTCTTTTTGCCTGCTACACTTATAGAAGAGCGAGATCCAAGTGGCTGAGACCAATTTGCAGAATTCTGGGCTCCAGAGATTATGTAACTGTGTTGCGTATTTTAAAAACAGATACCTCGTCTCTTATTGTAGTATATGGATTGGCCAAGTACCTGGGTTGCGCTTGGCTGTTGAGGAAAAAAATACTTGCCACTTTTATGCACTGAAATGTTGTTGAGGCTCGGTTTTATTCTTATTCTTCTCTACCAATCCTTTCACAATGAAATTCGTGTTCCTTTGTATATAGTGTCTTATCTTGTGACGCAGTCCATTTTAGACATACTTATGATCAATTCTTTTTATTTGTCAATGTTTTACTTGATCCTTTTTAACTTTTATTGTACGTTGTGCTTTTATGATATTTTTTATCGAATAAAGCTTTACCTACCTACCTACTCTGACATGTAATGTATGTTCATGGAATATTGCTGGAATTAAATCCAAAATTGGTAACCCCTTTTGGCAAGATTTTATCTACCAGCAAGATCTCATCTGCCTACAAGAAACATGGACTAGGGATCCAGACCATATAAATGGGTTTAAAACGTTTCACACTCCAGCAGTGGTTACTACACATGGAAGAGCCAAAGGAGGCCTGACAATTTATGTATCAAATAAATTGCATTTAATTAAGATAATAGAGCCAGTTAAGGACTCCTACTTTCAACTTTTGATACTGGTTTTAAATTCAGCTACCCCGATTGCCTTGCTCAATCTATATAATAATATTCCCCTAGGGGAAGCTTCTATTACGCTCAATAAATTGGTTAAAACAGTGTTCCTACAAGAATTTTTTTGGGGTATAATATGATGACTCTTCTCTTGGGAGACTTTAATTTTACTTTGTGCAATATGACGATTGACAAAAGATGTATTATAGGGCGAGAAGATGGAGTAAGTCGGTTGCATTTTAATCACTCTCCCTTGGGAGAACATTTTAATGAATTAATGGGACAACTAGATTTGGGTTTTATAAACGAAATCTGCACAAATCCTTTTTCTCTTCCTCCAACACTTAACGGTCGAGGTTGTTCTTCGACCATTGATTTTGCATTAATTACAATTAGACATGCCGAAAGCATTGTTAATTTTAACGTATCTGATATTGCTCTAAGTGATCACTTTCCACTATGTTTAGCTATTTTAATCCCAAAGAAGTCTGCCCCAAAAAATAGTATAGATAGAGATAAACTGTGGGAAAATTTGGCCATTAGAAGAACCAATGGCTATACGCTCAAATGGGATAAGGTGGATAAAATTAACGTACTCAATACTGTAATTAATAAATGTGCTTCGGAGATTTCAACTTGTCTATCGGAGGACGCTATTCCAGAAAAAATACTTGCATCATTTTCGATAATTTGTAACGAAATTAGAACCTCTTTAACGAGAAAATGCAAGAATAACAATGTACCGAGGGGTGGCTGGTTTAATTCTAGGTACACCAGAGCATATTCTTATTTAAAGAAAACATTGCATAATCATCCTAGGTGTGCGGAAGACAAACGTAGAGCCAGGAAAGAATATAAATTAGCTGTAAAAGATAGAAAAGATGAGCTAAGGAAAGAATCCTGGAAAGCGTTGCATCAGGCATCGGTTAGCAATGATTGCGCAAGCTTTTGGAAGATCATCAGAAATCCTCTTCTTAGTGAAGAGATCTCTCCCTCCATAGAGATAGCTATTCCTGAGGACAAATGGATTGATCACTTTTCTAAAGTGTATGAGGGAGACAGTATGTTTTGTTCCTCTTGTAATCCTATGGATTACTCTTCCTTAGGAAATATGCAGTTTTCTTTGAAAGAGGTTGAAAAAGCTATACTTACAAGTAAGGGCAGGAAGGTCCCTGGCCCAGATGGTGTGCCTATAGATGTATTTAAGACAGCCATGCCTCTGTGGGCCCCCCTTCTGGTCCAGGTGCTAAATGCCAGTTGCAGGACGGATTTATTGCCCACTTGGGTGGAGTCCATAATAGTTCCAATTTACAAAAAGGGGGATAGACATGACCCGGGTTGTTACAGACCCATTTCCCTTTTAGATTCTTATACTAAAATAGTTGGACGAGTTATTCTGGATCGTCTACTCTCGTGGGCTGAGAAAAATTCTATTTTATCCGACCTGCAATACGGTTTCCGCTCTGGATTAGGAACAGTGGAACAGGGCCTACATTTTCTGATGTTGACCGGGAAGTACACCAGGGCTAAGAGGGAGAACTTGTTTGTGGCTTTTGTTGACCTCTCAGCCGCTTTCGACTGTGTGATTCACTCTAAACTATGGATATTATTGGAACAAATCGGGGTTGAAGAAAACATTATTTATTTTCTTAAATGTTTTTATAGTGATGCATCTGCTCGCGTTCGTTATGGACGCAAGGGAGAATGCACGGGCAAAATTCCAATCAGGAGTGGGGTCAGGCAGGGTTGTGTCCTGGCCCCACTCCTTTTTAATTTGTATATAAACGGGTTGGAGAAAGCCCTGTGCAATAAGAGTTTTGATCCCCCATATGTAGCTGGTCGTCCAATTCCGCTTTTAATGTACGCGGACGATGCCGTACTAATGTCCCGTACCCAAGTGGGTCTACAGCGCGTGGTGGATTGTTTTGCCCTCTTCATGAAAGACTTGGGCTTACGAGTTAATTATTGCAAAAACTTTCATCATGCACTGTGGTAGAAGGGTAAAAACTAAGAAGGCTATTTTTATTGAGGGTCAGCAGTTGACTCATACTAAACAATTCTCCAATCTGGGTATTTTGTTTACCTGGAAGGATGTATGGGGTGAGGCAATATCAGCAAAAAAACAAGTAATGAACCGTTCGATCGCTGCCCTCAGATCCTTCACGAGGAAATTAGGCACCAGACCGCCTATGGAATTAATTAAGATCTGTAAGGCCAAATGCGTTTCTGGTGCAATGTATGGTAGTGGGATTTGGGGGTTTGTGGACACTACCCAGCTCCAGGTGCTTGAGAACTCCTTCCTGACATTTATCCTCGCAGTCCCTAAGAGTTCCTCTAACTATAATTGCCATGCAGAATTGGGACTCTCCTTTATATCGGATCTCATTAAGTTAGAACCTGTACTATTATGGCATAGGGTGTGGACAAAAAAAGAACCCAAACTTAACAGAGATATATTGTTAGAAGTTTTAAAACTGGATGGACACATGAGGATACCGTGGCTGAACTATGTACGAAAGTTTCTAACTGATATTGGTAAGTTGGATTATTTTTTAAATCCTCTTACTATTTCAGCAATTTCACGGAAGGAGCTCAAAAAAGAGGGTCTGATCTTTTTAGAATAAATAAGAAATGCTGCTGAGGCCTTAAAACCCACTGTTTTACAACATCAATTAATCTTAACATCTTTTAATATTCAACCCTACTTGCTTCATGTTCCGGGTAACTATGCCAGATTTTTATTAACCTGTTTTAGGTTTGGACTGTTTCATAGATTGGTTAGCTTCCCAACAGTTAATGTTTGGTCTCATGTACTGTCTCCCTGCCCCTGTGATGAAATTTCCCCCCAAAGTACAATGCATGTTGTCCTATTTTGTAAATTTTACCATCAAATCAGGCGAGTTGTTTTATTGCCGTTCTTAAGGGAGATCGGGCATCGGCAATGCCGCCTGGCTATGTATGATATCCAACGTTTGGATAATCACTTCTGTGTTGCAACAATTACACTGTATTTGAAAAAAGTGATACTTATTAGAAATAGGATAACGGTATAAATGTACCTCTTTTTACCAACCTTAGGAAATAAGGAAATCTTTTGAATCCATTTTTTTAATGATTTGTTATATGATATTATTTAACGAATTGTAATGACTTTTTTATATGTATACTTTTATGATTGTTCTTTTACAATCGAATAAAGATTTTCTGAATCTGAATCTGAGTATTTATTCAGATAGGAGTTGAATGGACCACCAGCCATGGAGAAGCTACAATCCAACTGCCACACAGGCTCTCACCAACCTTCCAACCCAGAACCAACAATTGAACTGTCATGGGTGACAAGTAGAACAGTCAGGTACTGCCTGGCAACAAAGGCAGTAAACACTTGCATAGAAATAGATGCATAGAAATAGATGAACAATAACATAGCCCATAACACATCTTCCCAATACAATATAAAAAAAAACAATAAAAAAAATAAACATAAGCATAAGTATAATGCCAAAAACAGTAAAAATATTTCAAGACCTATCAAAATCATGGTGCCATGTAGGTTAGAACCTCAACCTCCTAGAATTCAAAACACAAGACACATCAGAACCAGGATGATCGCTAGGTACCACATCATTGGGAAAATCCAAATCACATGCAGACTGCCCAGACACTTGAGAGCCACCATTCTACCTGACTAATCTGGACATACCCTACACATCACCAGCACTTAACACAACATTCTTTCTCACTTCTGTGATAACAGAAGGACCCATAAATCTGGATCGACCCCTCTTCAAGAGTCCTGGGTTCCTGATTAACGCCCCATCTCCCACTCTCCAAATTCTGCCTTGAACATAGTTCCTTCTGTCAAACCTGTCCTTATATTTCTCCTGGTGAAACTTCCTTAAAGACACCAGCTGCTCACTACTACTCTCATCAATCACACCCAATCTTAACCAAGCAGGACTTAACTTATCTAGTGGTTTTCCAGCCCTCACGACAGTAAAAGGAGAAACCGAAGTCAAACAATTAGGTGTGTCAAGATGAGCCTACCATGTCTCTCTGAGCATACTCTTAAGAGAAGACTTTGTTTGCAAAGCCCTTTGAGCACAACTTTTCACCAGCTTATTCATGCTCTCAGCTAACCCATTGGCTTGTGGAGAATACAAAGCTGTCTTGTAATGTGTGATGGACAATTCGTTAAGAAATAGACTCATTTTATGGGAGACAAACTGAACTCCATTTTCTGTGATTCGGTGCTTGGGAATGCCTTCTGTAGAAAACTCCTCAGAAGGAAATTCAATAACTGTTCCGGTATTGACTGCTGACACACACTTGGTCACAACCCACTTGACGGTATTCTCTACTAACAGCTAGATATATCGCTCATCATGCTCAAACAACTCAAAAGGACCAGCGATGTCCAAACCCAACTTGGACCAAGGTTCTGCAGGAACCTCCACGGGTGACAGAGGAGCCGTGCATGTCTTTCTGCTCTTATCACCATTTGCGCACTCCCAGAAAGCCTTCACCACCTCCTCAATCTGCCGATCCATAGCTGGCCACCAATACCATTCAGGAACTCTGGCTTTGGTTAAATTTCTCCCAAGATGTCTTTCATGGGCCAAATTAACAAGCTTACCCCTCACACCACCAGGAGGTATTACCCGGTTGCCTTTCAACAATTTCCCATTAATCACACACAACTCATCCTTCATGTTCAAAAAACACTTCACACACTCTGGCACCTCCTTGTCCAGAGGCCAACCCTTCACAGTGTATTCCTTAATCAACTCCAAATCGTTATTGCATTGAGAAGCCAGTGACCATTCCTCCACATTAACTGTAGATTCATGTACCCATGCTACAAGAGAATTTTCAACTTCTCCACCACACTGATTCAAAGGCGTTCTAGATAGACAATCAGCAACTATATTTTTCTGGCCAGGCACATATTCCACTCTGAAATTGGACTCGGTTAAACCCTCCATCCAACGTTTAATTCTTGGAGACAAATTCTCCATCTCTCTGCAAGTAAAGACTTGACATAGAGGACAGTGATCAGATCTAACCACCACAGGTATGCCCCAAAGATAAAACTTAAAATGATGAACCGCCCAGAAAACAGCCAATGCTTCTCGCTCAATCACGGGGTAATGTTCCTCTTCTCCCTTGAGAGAACGTGAAGCAAAAGCAACAATCCTGAGTTCACCATCAACAATTTGTGAGAGTACCGCTCCTAATCCTTGCATGCTAGCATCGGTAGACAACATTGTATTTTTACAGGCATCAAAATGTCCCAAAGTAGGTATGGCACCAATAACTACCTTAATATTGTTGAATGCAACATAAGACTCATCAGACCAGGTGAATTTAGTGTCCTTCTTGAGTAACAGCCTCAGTGGTGAAGATAAGCTTGCAAAATTAGGAACAAACTTAGAGAAGAACTCAGCCAACCCCAAAACAGATCACACTTAGTCTCTGTTTGCAGGTGTAGGTGCCTTTATGATGCTTTCAACCAAATCTAACTTCGGACTTATCCCTTTCCTGGAAATCGTGTGTCCCAGATAGTTCACAGATGATACCCGGAATCTGCATTTTTCCTTCTTTATCACCAAACCTGCATCCCTGAGTTGCTGCAAAACCTTCCATAAATGTTCATCATGTTCTTGTTGATCTTTTCCATAGACAATATATCATCCTGAAAGATAAGAACTTTAGGTAACCCATCCAATACTTTGTTCATGACCCTTTGAAAACAAGCAGCACCTGATGCTAGTCCAAAAAGCATGCAAATAAATCTGAAAACCCCTAACGGGGTCACAAACACTGTTAAATATCTTGAGTCAGGATGAAGCAATACCTGGTGGTAAGCGGAGGTGAGATCCATAATGCTGCAAATTTTGCATCTTTGATGAGAGCGAGAGTTTCTGAAATGTTCGATAGAGGCTGCCTATCTACCCAAATATGCTTATTAAGTCCACGCAAGTCCACAGACCTGTGGATCCCTTTGCCCCCATCCTTGGATGCCAAAACAATCGGAGCCAACCATTCTGAACACTCAATCTCTTCAATGACACGGGTTCCCAATAGTCTCTTTAATTCCTGACTCAAGGGCTCCATCAGCATGTGAGGTATCTTCCTCACTTTGCTAACAAAGGGTTTTCATCATGCTTCAGTATGATTTAATGTTCAAACGTTTTGAGTAAACATAGATCTTCAATAAAGACCTTAGGAAACTGCGAGCACACATCCACAGGCAATTGACCACCAGTCAAAAATAAAACTTTTTCCAGTGAATTGGGATTTAAAGTGATCCCCATATCTCTTTGGTGTCTCCATCCTAGAAGGTTGTCATCCCTTTTTGCCACATACACCTTCCCTACAGTTTCTCTGTCTTTAAATTGTATTCTCTTGACCACATATCCCAAAACATCAAGCTTAACACCAACATAACCAACTGGATTTATGTCTGGTGGAGATCATTCCACCTTGTCTTGACCAAACACAACCTACCAATTCTTGTTCCCAACCATAGTAAGGTGAACCAGAATCAGCAAGGACCGAGAACTGTCTGCCGTCAATCAAAACCTCACACTCTGGCATTTCTAACTTATCCCCAACAACAACGCCATCCTCTCTCACATTCAACAAATAGTTCTTCTCTTCTTCCACACAATGTACAGCTTGCCCTTCAGCACCATGACATTCACGTGCATAATCTGTAAGTTGTTAAAAATCACAAGTGCATGCTAATGTTTTTAAAGTTGAAACATAGCTACCAACTTTTTCTTGTTTGCCTTGAACCCTTGAGAAAAGCTAATGTCATTCCAAAACCACGTTAAGTTTTGATCCAAAATGCCTCTCTAACATCATGGCAGGTATGTCAAAAACATAGTGAGGATCCCCTTCACCATGTCCTAAGATGATTTCATCTAAACTGTCATAGACATGCCTCCCCTCAACTTCCAGATATTATAACAGCACAGCTTGCTTCCCTAATGCTGATAGGTTTTAACCCCCAATGGCTAGTAAATAGGAATCAAATAAAGGTTTCCAACTATTCCAAGGCAAAACTGCATCACCCTTGTTGGAAAGGAATTGGGGAGGTTAAGACATGCTGGATGCTGTCATAATGGTACAGTTTTAAAACAGTTGAATAATATGACAATGTAATATAATTAAAAAAAAAGAAGATATCTCTGAAATCTAATGAACCATACAGTACGTTTTGGTGTGCACATCACCGTCCTGCAACAGTAAAAATAACAGTACCTCCAGAAGTCTGGGTTGCGATGTCGTTAAAACCACAGGTAAATTAAACAAAAGAGAAAAGTGAGCTCATCACTGTGTATGCTCCCAATATTTTAAAAAGGTGTGTGCATCACAGCGCATGCTGAAAATGAAGGAAATAAAACAGAAGAAATTAAAAGTGAGTGTGTCGCTTTGTATGCTCAATTAGGCTCCTGATATTTGAAAAAGGTGTGCGCATCACTGCACATGTCCAAAGTGAAGAGATTGACACGCACTGTGTGCACCACCGTTCACACCCTGGGAATGACATGCAGGGAAGACGGAGATCGTGAATAGCAGCCAATCTGGGGACACAGGAGTGCACAACCACGCAAGTAGGAAGACCGGAAGAATCTGTATAGCCGCAGATCCAGAAAAGCTGACACGCACGAACAATGGCTCTCGCAGTCCAGGAATCCAGATGGTCGTGGGAATACACACGACATACAGCAAGCTTGCGACCAGCGAATGCAAATCCTCGAAGGTAAAGGACGTCACAAAGTCCCTTCTGCATGAACGCGCACACTCAGGCAGGCCTTCCTTTTCTTTTGAAAATGCACCCATTACAATCACGATGAAGAATACATGTAGGAAATTGACATACAGGGCAAATCGCATCCAGTTAAAAGTAACGCACGTAGGTTGAGACACACCTTACAGAGTACCTGACACTCCGCAAGTCCTTGGAGATGGATGTAGGCAATCCAATCCAAAACGATAATTACCTAGTACATGTGGGTCCATGGGGAAACCGGTGGTCCTTGAATACCTATCCCCAACATGTACAACTCGTCGTCAGTGGTAAATTGAGAAGTCAAACACCAATAGTCCTTTTTGAGTATTTATTCAGATAGGAGTTGAATGGCCCACCAGCCCATGGAGCAGCTACAATCCATCTGCTACTAAGGCTCTCACCAACCATCCAACCCAGAACCAACAATTGTACTGTCATGGATGACAAGTAGAACAGTGAGGTGCTGCCTGGCAACAAAGGCAGTAAACACTTGCATAGAAATAGATGCATACAAATAGATGAATAATAACATAGCCATAACACAAAGTATGGCACATCTGAAGCCATCTTGATTGATTCAAACTGGTAAAACAAAAACATTTAGTTTGGAAAGGAACAAAATTAGGGGAATCATCTTTTCATAGAATTTTAGGGAGAAAAATTGGGACACTTTTTAAGTGAGTTCTCAAATATCTTACTCATCTATTTCATTAAAACTTTCTTACATGCAGACTGAAACATTACATTTCAACACCAGCAGCAGACTTCCTGGTATAAGCAGCTTTACTACAGTATTATAATGAGCAGCTTGAGTGCTAGCCTTCTGAATTTATGTCAAGAGTGTGGCTCATCTGAATGCCATCCTGATGGAATAGAAGTGGAAAATTGAAAGCATTGTCTACTGATGATACTTGAGTAAATGAGGAAATTAGGGCGCTTCATAACAAGAGAAAAAAGTGGTCAAATGTAGTACATATAGCACCCAAATGCAGTCCAATTATGGCCCAATGACAGAAGTACTCAAAAGACAGTGGGCCTGATTTCCGATGTCGGGGGGCCCGCAGTCTGAACGACATCGGTCATGACCTGTAACCGACCGACCTCCTGTCGTCGGTTACAGACCTGCAAGTAGGAAAGCGACAAACTGTGTTCGGTCGCAATCCTATACTTAACAATGGTAGTATGCATTCCAAATGGAATGCATGCCTGCATCATTAACTGCAGAGGTGCATTTCATCCCTGCACCCTGTGGCAGGCAACTAAAGGTGCCTGCCACTGGGTGTAGGGATCAACAGGGGGGACCATAGGTGCCCCCTAGGCCACCATTTGGCGGCCTCGCTCCCATGGGGGCCCTACTGGGGACCCCCAAAGACAGTTTCCCACTGCGGTTTTGTGCTGGAAAGACCGGCACAAAAAGGCAGTGGAAAACTGCCATCGTACGCCCTCGCCCGGAAAGAGGCAGCTGGGGGAGTACTGAAGGGTTTCCGAATGGCGGACGAGCTCTTTGAGCCCGTCGTAAGCCATCCGGAAAACCGAGTCCTTTCCGACCGAGCCCATCAGAATGGCTCGGTAGGAAAGGAATCCGAACAGCACGTTCTGATGCGGGCAGGAGAGCCCTTCCTGCTGACATCGGAATTTGGCCCTTAATGTGTTTATTTTTTTTAAATTCATATAGCACAGACTTGACCAGAAGAGATTGGAGTGCTTGGGGAGATTAAGTGATTTGCCCAGAATCACAGGATGTTGAGCTGATGCTTGTACTGGAACCTGGTACACCAGATAAAAAGCCTTCAGCTCCAGCCATAACGCACATCCTTCCCATAAGTATAACATATGACCAAGTGATCAACTGGATACAAAAAACATAAAGTTAGCAAATAATTTAAAAGTGCTTTGTCGCTATTTGAGGATTCAGAAAATGTGTCCTCATATTACTTTTTTTAGAGCACTAACCATCATTTCTATGGGAATAATACCCTTTCATTTTTATTATTTCCAAAAGAAATGCTTTAGGTATTACAGTTTTGATTACATCAAGATCATGTCAGGCATGTCAGACTTTTGTAATAAAAATAAAATATTAGCAATCTAGTTGTTCATTAGAATACTGTGGGGAAGTAGAGATCAGGGATACAGACTTGGATAATAGAGGGTAGGGAGGAGGGTGCAGAGGCAACAAGTTGACAAAGCTGGGCAAATGGGAGGGGTAGTGGCAGCACAGCAGACCATGGAGGGAAGAGGAAAGGGGAACAGGGGCAACAAACCAACCATGCAAGAGAGGCTGTGGCAATATAACAGACCATTGAGGGCAGAAAGAAAAGGAAGTCTCCGTACAATCATACATGCCAACAGACCTGATTGAGGCAGGAGACGTTGATGTTTTAAAGCCCAAAGGGGCTTTAGTTTATCTGTCTCATGCCTAAAATCCCCTCTTTTTCAATGTATGTCAATGGGGAAAATCATTCCCCAGGTTTTATTTTTTTTAATCTCCCTCTTACCAAGTTCAAAATGTTGGTAAGTATGGCACATTGAGCCAAGGAGGGCAGGAGCAATGGGGTAGGAACATGGACTCAGATAACAGAGGGCAGGAGGGAGATGGGCAGGGGCATCAAACTGACCTTATAGGGCAGGCATCAGGGGTTGCAGAAGTACAATACATCACACAGGGAAAGCGGGATGGCAGTGCAGCACAGCTGACCATGGAAAGCTATAGGGAGAACAAGGCCATGCAAATAGATAACAGATAGCAGAGGGGAAAGAGGCAAGGGCAGCAACATGACTATACCCAAAAGACAAGAGTGACATTTGAAGCATAACGCACCATGAAGGGCAGGAGGGAGGGGGCAGGGGCATGGTAACAGACAAGGCAAGAGGGAGTTGATAGGGGCCTGTACATGGAAAACAGAGGGCAAGGGCAAAGGGGGCAGGGCAGGAGCAGCATGCTGACCATCAAGGGTAGACAGGATGGGCAGTGGAAGCACAACACACAATGGAGGGCAACAGTGAGACTATAATGGCATACATACAGACACTGGAGGGAAGGGGGTCAGGGACAGCAAAATGACCACACAGGGCAGGTGGGAGGGGCTGTGGAAGCACAGAAGACCATGCATAGCAAGCAGGAAGGTTAGTGGCAGCACACCAGCCATGGTGGGTAAGAGGGAGGGGGCAGGGGCATGCACAAAGGACAATGGAGGACAGAAGGGATGGATACAGACAAGAGGAGGCAGGGGAAGGGATTTAAAAACAGACCACGCAGGGTAGGCAGGTGGAGCATTTGCAGCAAAACAGATGGGGGGAAGAAGGGAGTTGTCGTAAATGGACCTTGGAGGACAGGAGGGAGGAAATAGGTGCATAGAACTTGGACAGGGTGGAGGTGGCAGGGACAGGTGGCAGCCATCTATCTTTGCTAGGCAGGTGGGAGGGGAAGTGGCAGCTCAACAGAACACTCAGAGTAGATAGATGGGACAGTGGCAGCTCCGTGGAAAATGGTGGGCAAAAAGGAGGATGCAGGGCCAAGCATGCAGACATCAGAGGGCAGGGGGTAGGAGGGTAGAGGCAGCAAGCTAAGCACAGAGGCTGAGCAGATGAGCAATGATGGGGCATAGAATTGGGCAATTGAAGGCAGGAGAAGTGGGTAGGGACCTCAACCTAAAAGGAGGGTAGTGACAGCACATCAGACCAGACAGGGTAGGAAGGAGGAGGCTGGTGCATGGACTCAGACAACAGAGGGTAGGGAGGAGGTGGATGGGGCTGTAAGCTAACTGTTCGGGGCAGGCAGGAAGGGCAGTGGCAGAACAATGGCTACACAGGACTCTAATGAGGGAGCAGAAGAATCGACTTAGACAATGGACAGCAAGACGGAGGGTAGGGAGAAGCAGCAAGCTTGAGTGTGGGCAGCACAATGCCAGGCCAGGCAATGCGTCCAGTCCCTCCCCACTGTGCATTGCAATGGGCATCTTACATAACATTTTTTTTAAAATCCCTAGAAATTTACTGAAAAAAACAAAGGTTTCTGGGACATTATAGTTAGGGAATAGAATTTTTCAAAAGCTTAAAACTTCACTAAAAAACTAAAAGTTACAGGGACGTTTTAATTAGGTTCATATTTTACACTCACAAAATCATAAAATTCAGGTGGTTATTTCAAGTAACTATAACTCATTCCCTATGTACTTATAAGTCACGCCCTCACCATGCACTGCTAATTATCCCAGATATTACATCACTCATGACATCTTCTATGACATCATTGATATTATCACTGTAACATTTGCAGTAAAATATTGATGAGAAAACTGTGCATTCACACACGCACTAACATGCCCAGAAAACTACTCACACATCCACTCACACAACCATACAGCCACTCATACAGCCATTTACAGATTCATACAGCCACTCTCATGCACCTACTTATAGATCCATACAGCCACTCACATACTCATTCACAGACTATACAGCCAATCTCACACTCACTCACAGACCCATACAGCCCCTCACACAGCCTCTCACACACCTATAAAACCACTCACATACCCACTCACAGACCCACAAATCAATTCACACACCTACTCACTGAACTATACAATCACTCACACACCTATTCTCTAAGGTCACAGGTTACAGTTAGAAAATGCAATAAAAAACCTGAGAAATTCACAAAAAAAAACAAAGTTTACTAATGTTATAGTTCAGAAGTAATATACAAACTGTAGGAATTCACAAAAAAAACTAAAGGTTCCCGGAACATTATAGTTGGGAAATAGAATTAAAAAAACCTGAAAAATTCACTGACAAAACCAAAGATTACAAGGATGTTATAGTTAGGCTCAGATTTCACTCATATAAAACCAGTGAAATTCAGCAGTTACAGGTACCTAAGCTTACTATAACTCATGCCCCCAATGCACTTTTTATATCCTCACATATTACATCACTCATAACATGTTTAGTGACATCACTGATGACATCACTGATGGTGTCTCAATTGACATCACTGATGACATCCACAGAACCACTCACTCACAAACTCACACAACCACTCATACAACCACTCACACACCCACACACACACACACCCATACAACAACTCACACACTCACTAACAGATCTATATAACCACTCACACACCCACACATCCACTCACATACCCACTCATAGTCTCACACTGCCACTCACATACCATACTCACATACCCAAAAAAACACTCACAGACCCACATAAGCACTCACATACCCAGCAAACTCCTCACATACCTACTCACATTCCCATTCAGAGATCCATAGAGCAACTCACAAAACTAGTCACCCACCCACCCACACAACTACTCATGCAGCCACTCACAGTGTCATACAGCCAGTCACACCTACTCACAGACCCCATACAGCCACTCACACACCTAAAAAACCACTCACAAACCCATATAGCCACTCACACACTCACTCACTGACCTATACAGCCACTCACACACCTACTCTCAAATGTTACAGATTACAGTTAGGTAATAAAATTAAAAAATCTTAGAAATTCACTAAAAACAACCAAAGGTAACATGGACGTTATAGTTCGGAAATAACATTAAAAAACTGTTGACATTCAAGACAGTCACAAAAAAAAACAAAGCTTAAAGGAATGTTATAGTTAGGAAATAACATGAGAAATGCAGACATTCAATAAAAAAACAAAGGTTTCAGGGATGTTGTAGTTAGGAAATAGAAACAAAAAACCTTATAAATTCACTGAAAAAAACAAAGGTTACAGAGACTTTATAGTCAGGCTTAGATTTCACTTGTACAAAACCAGTGAAATGCCACAGTTATAGTCACCTGAGAAAGCTATGACTTACACCCCAGCAGCGCACTGCTTATAACCTCACATATTATATCACTCATGACAGGGTCAGTGAAATCATTGATGACATCGCTCATGACATCATCCACAGAACCACTCACATACCCACTCACAGCCCCATGCATCCTCTCATACACCCACTCACACACCCACACAACCATTCATATACCCATTCACATACCCATTCACAGACCCATACAACCACTGACAAACTCACACACTCAACCATAGAGCCACTAACTCACCTACACAGTGAGGACATCAAGGGCTTGATATGTTGTGACATAGAAGATGCAGAACACTACTCAGTCAAGTCATTAAAAAGTCATGATTAGGAAGAAAGCAAATGGATGAGCAATGCATGCTCTTGATGAAAATGAAAGCCGGAAAATTAAATTTGACAAACTTGGAAAGTAATTTACACATGCACTTCTAATTTTAGTTTGAACATCTTGTTTATCTAATAGATGCCATCATGCTGACCATTTTGTGTCTAGAAGAATGTGAGAGAGCATATACAGACCCATGCTAAAATAAATATCTAATATAATGAGCAAGGATCAAGATAATTTTATCCAACCTTCATAAAAATGTAAGTCAAATGGAAGCCATCTGCTGGTGGTAACATCGTTTTGGGTGAATTGAAACTATCAGTTTCTTTCCTGCCATTGTCAAAAAGAATACCAACATTTATAAAGTCTACTTTTTAAAGTTTAAAAAACATAAATGGATATCATATTGCCTAGTAACCCAGCAATACCACAGTCACATAACAATGTGAGAGCTATTGAAGTTGGGTCACATAGGAGAAGGCGTTGTATTATGGGGTGGTGCATCTCTACCTGTCCCTGTCTCCAGTGCCTTATGCAAAAAAGGAAGACACTATTGCGAAATCTGAGAACAGGTAGTGCAATAGACTCTGACATTCAATAGCCAAGTCATCTCCAGCAACAAAGTACTGACAAAGCTCCTAATCTATTGCAGCGCAACCCCTGGGGGTAGTCACTGTTAGTGTAAAGCAGACACTCACAGTACAACATCCAATCATAGACCATCACAATGAATCAGGCAATGCATCAAATAAGTGACTTTGCCAAATTTGCCTTTTATGCATAGTCACCTCAGATATTTTCACCTTTTTTGGACCCCATTTTACTGGCATGAGTACTCTCTGCACTATGGCAATGCTCTTAATTGCCAAAGTGAATAAGTTATGGCCCTAAAATGGTATTGGTAAACTTTGTTTCAACTAATTTGTCCATTTAACTGTCCAGTAAGACCATTCTAGAAGAGGGTACAGAAAAGCCACCTATTGTGTGGAATGTCCTATGTGAATTACAGTGTGTATTTACACCACCCTCATATATGATAAAAAATATGTCTGCCAGGAGCACTACTGTGCTATGGCAGGGTTGTACTTTAAATATACTATGGTGGCACGTGACAAAGTGCTCTTGCCATGTAGGATGTACCTAATTTTATATTTGGTATTATATATGTAGATAGATAGATAGATAGATAGATAGATAGATAAATAGATAGATAGATAGATAGATAGATAGATAGATAGATAGATAGATAGATAGATAGATAGATAGATAGATAGATAGATAGAAAGATAGAAAGATATATAGATAGAATCATAAGTCCCACTGTATACCCCAGATTGGGTTTATTGTGTTCTCACAGTGAAATAATACTCAAAATCCAGGTTTGTTCCACTCTGAGCTTTTAACACCAAACTCAATGGCTTCAGCAGGAACTCAAGGCCGTCATATCCAACTTAAAGGTACCCCCGCCGGCCTCAACATTGGAATTTTCCTCCTGAAAGATAATGTCCCCATTCCAGGCTTCTGACCACATCAAAAGATAAAATCTTTCACTGTAAAGACCTGTGCAGTGTATTGAATCTCCACACCATTGTAGTTGGCCTGAAATCATTTCTAGGTCTTGATTAACCGGGAGCAGTGACTTTTAATTGGCGCTTTACTTTTTTCTTTTTATAGACGCTTTTTGCCTTAAATGTTTTTTTATTAATTTCTCTAGTTCTTCTTACCTGATTTAATGATCCTGTGTTTGCTCATAAATGTGTTCTACAGCTTTCTAAATCGGTTTGGGAATTGTATTGTGTTGTTTTCTTGTCTTCTTTGGAGAGTGCCTTCTGGTTCCTCCATATATATCACGGAAGGAACAGAAATTCCCTCATCTCGGTTTTAACCTTGTTGGAATGAGAATGTCCCTTGTTTGGCCTACTGGAGTGTTCCGCTGTCCTGAGTGCCCAACTGCATGTGTATCTTGTATCCTGACTTTTATTTTGTCCCTACAGTGACACTGGCCTATGCCTGTCCTTGATTATGTAAGGACCCGGACCTGTCCTGTGACCTGAGGGTGGTGCACCAATCATGGCCTCATATGGAGACCGCATACTACTGTCTTTTTCTTGGGTATAGCACATAAGTGATGGTGTCAGCTTACTGTGTTTTGAGTTTTGTAGTGTGATGAAACAGTGTGTGACTGAGGGCGTGGCCAACAGGCCCCTCAGGTGCAAAGTTCACTGTTATGTGAATGCTCAGAGCCTTGCACGAGCATCCGCTGTGTATGTCTAGTGTGTGTCTGTGTGTATTGTATGTGTAGCAAATGGATAGCTTCACCAGGCAGTGGAAGTCTATTACCTGCTTTTCTGTCACTAGAGGGTTGAGATCCAGACACTGAAGTGAGAAGGATGGAGACAGGATTACATTTAGAAATTCCATGAAGACTGTTGTTAACAAAGGGATGCTAATAAGTTCTTCCTTAGCACCAGGATTTTGTGAATGGTGGGAATATGGCGGGAGGGGCAGTAGATTTTTTTGTGCAAGGTGAGGAAGGTTCTAGGTCAGGTCTTTCTCTCATGTCCTTCCTTGATTACTGATCAGGGAGGTTGATTACTGTCAGGTGCATAAACCTCACACTTCAATGTGTTCATGTTGTGCCAAGGATCACAAAATGCCTTCTTGAATGCAACTGCCTTTGCGTTCGTGGTGGCCCCGTTAGGGCTGTAATAGTCCTGTTGTGTCCACAAATGCCTTTGGTAGCATATCAGCAGGGTTAGAGCTGGAACTGTGTTGTGATCATGTTGGTGCAGAAGAGGCTTTTACCTCCTTTGGCAATGGCCAACAAAGGCAGTATTCATGCCAGCAGCTGGATGGGGTCACAGCACCCAAGCCTGTGTCTACCCAGAAGTTTTAGGTCTGTTGATCGATACTGCACTGAATCCAGACTGCTACATGAGAAGATCCACAGGGCCTGATGCATGATGATAACTTACCGCTTTGAGTAACTTTACTGCTTTTTGGTATTCACAAACTGCACTTTTGTGCTAACTTACACTTTTGTAGCAACTTACACTTTTGTAGTGAGGCGAGCACTACAGTGGCCAACCACAGGTACAGCAAGACCATCTCATAGAAAACAATGGACTTAGGTACTTAAAATAAAACACCATAGGAAATAATGCTAAATGAAAAAATAATTATTTAAAATTGTTAAAAATATAAATCACTATATATTAATGTTAAAAATATATAAAAATAGTACATATATTTAGTTATTTATAACGTAAGCCATTTTGATTTAAAAATAATGTATCACTGTTGTTATAAAATATTTAATAACCTACCAGGAAATGCAATGGGCAGCATTAGTGTGAAGGTTACAGTTCACTCTTGCAAACTTAACGTGTATTTACATTGGGTATGGTTAGAATGAGTCACACAACTTTTCTTTCAGTTATGGTTTCATTACTCCTAAATTAAAGCACTGCTTGGATTAACATACTGTTGAGCATAGTACTGAAATATATGTTACTTCAAGAGAAGAGTCACCGTATTCCTGCATGCAATCTCACATGTCCTTTAAAATACCAGCATATACATACAAGGACTGGCATCAGGCGTTTCCTCGGGAGGCTGGAAGGGTGGGACCGGTTTTGCAGTGATGCTGCAATATCACCCCCCATTAATTATTGGTACCATTACAGAATGTCACGCTGTATTTTAACAACCAATGAGTTCCAAAGGAACTTTCCACGTTTTTTATGAAGCGTGCACACACAGTTTTACTGAATACTTACCATTTCACACACTGTTTCAAAATGGATTCAAAGAATGTGAACAATTTGCAGCCATTTTAATAGCATACATTTTGACAAGTGTTCTTAAAACAATATCACTAATGAGAGAAAGAGGTTTAGTCCCCTAACTTACAGAGGATGCAACGGCTGTGGAGTATTAAAATAAGTTATTTTATATTCAATTTACAGTAATTGTTTCCCATATAATTTTATTTCAGCTGCATTGATGTATGTGTACTAAAATTATTCGTTTTGCTGCCTCCACTTTATCAGCATAGTTAAATACACGTGTGTAATGAGCGCAGTCTCCCGAGTGCTTGAGCACGTATAGCCCCTAAAAATATGATTTGTTGTGTATGTTTTGCAAATTAGGAAGATTTATGATGTTCTCGAGAAATAGCTAAACTGGAATTCTGCCTTTCCAGTGAGAATAAGGGTGGTGAAATAATTACACAATCATTTCCATTTTAGAAGCTGGACTGTAATTTGCTATAACCACGTTTGTCAGGGTACTTTCAAATTTTTGTAAATGAAAAGCTTTTGCATTTGGGACCAAAAGGAGTGATATCTACCTGAATATATGAAATATAGAGGGTTATTTTGAGTTTGGTGGAAGGATGAATCTGGTATAAAATGGTGGATATACTGTCCCACCAAACTCATGGTACCCCCACCCCATTTAAAGGTGGGGGAACTACAGGGTTTCTGATGATGGACCATCAACCGGTTCTGCCATTAAAGACCATAGATCTGTGGGCTGGCATGCCAAAGGGGGCTGTCTGGTCACAATGATGTTGCTGTATCGGGAAACCGTCATTAGATTTCCTTACTTGGTTGTGGCATGTGAGACACTGCATTCCTGAGTAGGTACAAAAACCACCACATGCAAGGAGAAAATGCCTGTGCATATGGTCATTGCTATTTTGTTCTCCAGGAACAAAGTTTTCTGATGGACTTTATTTTTGCAGAGCAAAAACTTGGCTAATGGAGCAGGGGCGGCTAGTGACATTGGAAAGTGGTGGGGTGAATCAGCAGCAGCTGCAGGTATCACGGGCTCACGGCTAACTGATACATGCCAATAGACCTGAATCAAATGGGAGACTCCTGATTTTTCAAGCCAATAAGGCTTTGTTTTAGGAACAGAGACAATATCAGCTGCTGGGTGTACAGTAGGCCGTCCGATTGTCATTTGATGGGTCCTGGACAGAGTCTGATACAGCCTCCATGTGTCACTGGAGCACGTCCGCCAATGAGCATCACAAAATCAAAACAACTTGCATAAATACAGAGACATGTCAGTAGGGGGAGGCCTAATTTAATCATGGACAATATAAAACAATATAAGCCAAAGAGAAATATAGAAGTAACTGGATGTCCAAATTGTAACACTCAAAGAAGACAAACAATTATTTTCTCCCAAAGCCTCATTGAACAAAAAAGACGAGGAGAGTTAATGCCACCCGCCAAGTAGACACAAAAACAGGGGTCGTTGCATACCACAAAGGCCTGCGTTGAATGCTACGGAAGCCACGGAATGCCACCTTAAGTAGCTTGCCTAAAGCAAGCTTAAATAATGAATATAAGGAAAGAAAGCATGCTCTAAAGCAGTAAATAGTTACAACAATGGTACGTGAAAACAAAAGTACTTACCAATGTTGGTTTATTGTCTTCAGAGAAGGCACTGTTGACTTCTCCCAGAAACCACGGAGAAAGGTGACTCAGATAAGCCAAGAACCTAACAGGTCTTGGAGCTGCTCTCATGCTGTTTTCAGCATGAGATTAGCGCCATGATTGGTCGGAGCAGACTAAGTCAGCACTCCTTTTGAAACTAGGAGCCTTTGTCTGCAGTCCGCCTGGCTGTTCTACACATAATTGGCTCTGAAGTGCGCATGTTGGGCTGGCTGCCGCAAGACAGCCAGCCAATCCGTCATGCACACTTTTGCACAATTGTATGTACGTTGGAATGGCCCCACCCTCATACTCAAATGGCACTTCACTTTATAAAAATGGTAATGACCAATACCATTTATTGAAAGACGTTGTTTGTTACAGCTGTAGCAGGCAGGGCGAAGCTCCTCCACCCTAAAGGAGGAACTGTTGCTGTAATGGAGCACATCAGACATGGTGGTTGCTTGCCAGAGTTCAGTACCTTTCATGGCGCAGAGTCCAAGATCTCAACTGATGTAGACTGGTAAGCCACCTACCAGGGTCTAAATGAGGTCAATTGACGGGTGCTGGACACCACACTAAAAGTAGAGTGCATAATTTCCATGAATGCATGAATGTGTAATGCATCAGGTCCTTGTTTTTTTTTTGCACTCTGGCACTCTGGTACATGTAGTCCTGAATTTATGAATGCATGAAAATAACTACAAGTACCAAAGTACCAGAGTACAGAGTATAATCTGAATTCATGACCTTCTGAGACAGAGACAGAAGAATTGAAAGCTTTGCAAAAGTGAGCTATTCATGCCAAAGTATAATTTAAAAAAAAACAAAAGGTATCAGGTTGAGAGATTTCAATCAATCAATCAGGAATTTGTGAAGTGCACTACTCACCCGCAAGGGTCTCAAGGCGCTGGGAGGAGGGGGAGATTCGGGCACCACCGTCTCACCTGAAGAGCCAGGTCTTGAGGCTCCTCCTGAAAGTTTGCAGTGTGGGGTTCGTCTGATGCTGAGGGGGAGTTCGTTCCAGGTCTTGGCCGCGATGTAGGCGAGGGCTCTACCACCCGTTCTGGCTCTGCGGATGCGTGGGATTTTGGCCAGGGCAAAGTCGGCAGGGTAGAGGTTTTTCTTGGGTGCGTGAGTTTCTCTCTCTAACTTATCATCCCTTAGTGACTCATTTCAATTAAGAGTGTGTAAATCTGCACATGTTTTCTTACAAAAGCTTTATCAATCATTTCTTGTTAGACCTGTCAGCCTCAGGGTGGTCTTCCTGCCAGCTTTTTGCCTTCCCGCTCTATTTTGTTATATCCTTTTTGTTGGCATTAGGACTCTGCACCCTTTACCATTGCTAACCAATGCTAAAGTGCATGACTCTCTCCTCTAAAAATGGCAATATTGGCTTATCCCCAATTGTCCTATTTAATTTACTTATAAGTCCCTAGTAAATTGATACTACATGTGCGCAGTGTCTGTAAATATAATACTATTAGTGGGCCTGCAGCACTGATATTGCCACCCACGTAAGTAGCCCTTTATACATGTCTCAGGCCAGTCATTGCTGAGCCTGTTGGTGCAATTTTAAACTGTCATTTTGACCTGGCAAAATAAACCTTTTGCCAGGCCCAAACCTTTCCTTTTAATATATATAAGTCGCCCCTAGTTTAGGCCCTGGACAGCTCAGAGGAAAGGATGCAGTTTATTTACAAAGTAAGACATGCCCTTTTAGGTTGTATATGTTCTGGTTGTGAAAAACTCTTAAATTCATTTTTCACAACTGCAAAGTCAATCTCTCCCATAGGATAACATTGGAGTTGCTTTATTATATTTTAGAAGGATAATTTCCAACTGGGAAGAGATAACCAGTTCATGTCTGGTGTCTCTGGAATCACAATCTAAGATCCTAACTTATGGGGAAATTGCAATTCTCAAAATGCCACTTTTGGAAAGTTGGCATTTTCTTGCCTTAGCCATATAGTGCCTGTTGCCTGTGTCTGGTCACATGACTTGGCGTAGCTGACAGTGTAGGGAGCCTAGGTGTGCCTGGATGGGCCATCAATGGCAGAATGGGAGGGAGGAGCTGGGCACAGTCCCACTTATACCTGAATAGGCTGGGTCCTGCCTCCACCACACAAAGGGCAGAATACCCCCTGCATTTAGTCTGGAGCCAGGACAGGGAAGGCAGGATGCATGGGGACTTCAAAGGGAAACCTCCAGAAGCGTCACCCCCACTTCAAAATCACCTATGGGTATAAATACTGAACCCCTGAACCAAACTCTTAACTACTGTTATGGACATGTGGATACTATGCCAAGAAGAAGGACTGCTATGCTTCAACAAGGATAACCACTCTGCTGGACTGCTGCTTTAAAGGAACTGCTGTGCTGACTTGCTGCCAGCTGCACTCTTGCTTAGGAAAGAATAACTGGATCTGCAACTTCATCTTGAACTCAGGACCTCAGAGTGACTCAATAGGCTAGTCTGCTGGCCTCCTGTTCTGAGCATCAGGGACATAAAAGCCTCCCCAACCAGCTCCTGGACCTAGATGTAGTGAATTCTTTACCCCCAAGTGGTGCCTCACAGGTCCTGGACCCTGGGTTTGGTAAATCAAGCTTTTGGGCTGTTTTTGACTGTGAACTGGCTAATTTCCACCAAGACCACACTGCTCGCACTGAAAATCAGCACAGCAAGTATCAGTCACCCACGGATTACCCCCACTGCAAAGCACCAGCTCACCTCTCCTTCGACACCTAGATTGCTCCTCACGCCACGCCAACCACCACCTGGGACACACTCCTTGCTCCCAGCGACCCTGTCCAAATCAAACAGGACTCCTGGCACAAAACTTAAAAAGTTAAAACTTCAGCTGGACTAATCTGGGACTATATCCAACCCGTGCTCCATTGCAGTCAGCCTGAACATTTGACTTTGACCCTGTCCAGCATGACCAGATAGCCGCAGTTGGCGCTTTCTGCTTTTAAGAGCTATTTTTGTAGTTTTGGTCTTGTTTTCATTTATTTCACTTTGCTCTATTTCTCTGGTGTGTGATCTTTTTGTGTGGTGTTTTCTCCATTTTACTGTCTGAAGTATTGAACAAATACTTCACACATTGCCTCTAAGTTAAGCCTAAGTGCTCTGTGCCAAGCTACTAGGTTTCTGAGTACAGGTTCAGGTGAGGTTTGCTTGTGCCTTACCCTGACACATATTTTGGTTGCTGCTTGACCAGGGTTCATACCACAGCTAACCAACAAACCAATTTCTTACATTTCTCAAAACTTTGGAAGGCTTGTGAAGTTCAGTAAGGTTGCAACCTTTTTTTAAAAATACATGAAAAGTATCCTCCCAAAACACAATATGCTTCAAAAAAACATGCTCAGAGCTCACTTTGTGGAAAACTTCTCTCACAAGAATAGTTTCTTTGTGGAATGTGTGTTTCTCGCAAAAATGTTTCTGGCAGTAATATTTAATATGCCCCCAAGCTCTCCCAATTCTGTCTGAGATGAAGGAAGTGATCTAGTGGATTGGTCGTCAGAGAGCGATAGACTGCGGAGATTGCTCCCTTGCCCAACCTTCCCATCATGAGCTTGGCTTCCAGAGAACTGTATTCAGGGACCTGGGTGTCCAACAGAAGGTGGACCTGCAAAACAAGGTACATCTGAAGATATCGGAAGAACTGCATGCAGTGGTGGGTGGCACAGGTAAGTACGGTGAGACGGTGGGGTGAGGTATGGTGTGGAAGGGTGGGGAAGCCAACAGATGAAGGAATAGGTATTATTTATTTAAACCTATTCCATCATCTGTTGACTTACCCCCAACCAACCCGCCCGCCACACTGAGTTTACCTGTGCCGACTGCTACTGACTGCATGTGGGAAAGGTTATATTAGTCACTCAGTTCCTGAAAATACATCAATTTGCCCCCTTTGCGAACGTCCCCCAAGAGCATGACTCTTATGTGGTCCCACCGGGCGAACCCCTCAAGGCTCGACACCTGCTTAAGGCAGAGAACCTGCCACAATGGTATCATGTCCTTTAGTCTGTGATTCCATTGGATAAAGCTTTCCAAACAAAATAGCATCATCCAGGTACAGAAGGGAGCTGTTGGGCTATCAGATTACCATAAAGCCTGCCAATAATCCCTTGAATCCCAGAAGGTGCAGCTCCGGACGGGAGGATGGGTAATCCCACCCCCCTGTAAAGCCCTCATTGATTGGAACCAGGCATGCAGCAAGGTAATATTCATAGATATCAGTCATGCCAAGGCATCCATTGAACGGCAACTTTCACGCAGAGGCAAAGGCACACTATGTGTGCCCACCCGCCTAAACGAAAGCCATCAATTTCGAAGTCAGGGATCGTAACCATGAATGACGGATCGGATGGGGAACGTTTGTCAAAATCTAAACATATTGGGGGAGACACGTCATTTTGAATAGCACAATGCGTCCCATCAAATTCAACAGCAGGTGGCTCCATCTATGCAAGTCTCTATCTGAGACCGATGTAAGAGGTCATACATTGAGTGACCAGGCCTGATCTGGAAGAAAAGGAAATATGAACACCCTGATAGTTAAAGGAATTCCGTTATACCGGTGTCTCAGGGCACAAGTGCTGCCCAGCGGCATCCCCAGCCATCACCACCAAGGGTGACTTGCATACATACATTGACATGCACGGCAAAAGACTTCTCATAAAGACAAAGAATCGCTAGACATCAAGGGCCCGAAGGCTACGGATCACCAAGGAACAGCAGGACATCATCTGCATAGAGGGAGATGCAGTCCTCAACACGTTATCCCACTGCCATCTCTATCCAGCGCACCAGAGGCTCTACGGCAAGGGCAATCAATAGGTGTACAGAGGGCAGCCCTGACATGTGCCTCTATGGATCAGAAACAGCTGAGAAAGCACACAGACCTGGGCAATAGGAGTGTTGTAAAGGAGGCTCACAAAATGAAGCAGCAATGAGTAGCTTTCCACTTTTATTTTGCCAACAAATGTTTACTCCTGTTTGACTGTCCAATGTGTTTTAGCCATTAACAGTACAATACATTAATCTGAAATTATTTGCATTGTAGAAAAGCTTACATAGCTGTACTGTCAGTTATTTAAGCTTCATTAGGAAATCTTTCCTTTTTTTAACTCCCCTACCAGTCCATATGCACAGCTATTTATTTACTTAGCACACATGATTGACAGTATTGAGACTCATCCAGAAGAAAACCTTTTTGATGTATTTTTCCATACTTAAAAAGAAATACAGACATGAAAATTGATTGTCTTCTGTCTGTATTCATCTGCTAAAATCAGCAAAAAACAGGAAACTGGGAGCCTTAATTATAAAGTAATTATGGTGGTCAAGAAGTGTAATAAAAATACATTGCATATTAAAAAGGGAATTGTAGACATTCATATAAAGATTCTGAAAATGGTCATGTCGGTCTTACTTTTACATAAATTGACGTTAAACAGCAAATGTACAACTGTGATATCACTAAATGAGATGATGCGTTGATGAATACATTTAAAAACTATACTACACATATTGATTATTTCATTATTTTTTAAAGTAGGATGCTGGCCACACAATACTGAGGGAAAGGGACTGTAACATTCTCCTCATGTTTCTGTTAAGTGGGTGTGGAGTATGTACATTGAACTCATCTTCTACGCCTTGGCAACACCCTATAAAATAAGAATACCAACAGTATATTTGCCAATAATGTATCACCATATGACTAGGCCTGAGCTAAAATTCCGTTCCGCTCGCGGAAATTGCGATAATTTGACATTTTCGCGTTCCGCGGAGAGCGCGAAAATGTCAAAAATTCCGCAATCCGCATTTTACCGGAAATTTTTTGCTTGCTCGTGCTGTAAAATAATACATTCTCACGTGCGCGCGATCGCCTTACCTGAATCCCCGCGTTCGCCGACAAGTTTTCCTGATCCGGTCACGTTCTCCACGAGATGTTGGATTGTTGGTAGCCATTTGCGCTGTCTCGCGACAGTTCACGCCCGCAGTAACGTCATTCGTCGCGCGATCACGTCTTTCTTCTCGCGATCATGCACCGCGAGACAAGTGAAAACAAGATGGCCGCGCCCACGAGCAACCACATGGGTAAGTTGGCGAGCCGCGACCACGCAGAAAATACCGCGAACGGGCAGGAAAAAAACTTCTGCATCTTCGCGATATTTCCGCGTGTTTGCGGAGATTTTTAACATTTTTGCGATAATTTATGAAAGTGAATTTCGCAAATTCCGCCCACCCCTACATATGACTCACGTTGCCTACACTCAGAAAAGAGAACATCAAGCCGAATTTCCTGTGTCGATAGGGGATCAGTGTGTTACCCCTGAAAGGTGGATCAAGAGGATTTCATCAAACTGAGGGAACATCTGAGCTAAATATTATTGCGCTTTATTGTTATTTCCTAACAATATATTGTAAAACACGAATGGAATGAGTCGATTTCTTTCTTAGAAAATATGAGGTTTTCTTCTTTGTCAAAATTGTAAATGAACGCATTGGCTCTTTTTGAGTAAATCAGTAATTCTTTCAGCTGTCTGGATTGCTTTGTGAGTTACATGCTTGCAGCACACATCTGCTGTCACCAGTAGGACACAAGTTTGTGTCCTATCAAGAAACCCACCGTAATATTCAACTGAAGTTATAAATTGAGTAAGTCTTATAAGAATAAATTGTATGCATTGTAAACTCCAGTTCTTTTGAGTGCTTAGAAACATTAGCAGTGTGATCTATTGCACAGTGTTAAAAGCAAGTGTTTAATTAATATTAAATTGTGATTAAGGACTGGTCGACCTGCGTTTCAACCAGAGAATCCTTCAAATTGGTAAATGGAAAGTGAACATCAGATAGTGTAAGCATGTTTTGTGGTGGGGAAGATAAAAACTTTGACAACCCAATTGAGAGAGTAAGTATTGCCATTTTTAATATCTTCAGACGACTACACCCTATCAAGGTGAATACAGCAATCGTCCAAGGAAATCAATCATACATTGTTTGGCAGGAAATGTTACCTGCATGGGGTAAATGGGCATATGCCACTGCCCTAAGTGACACAACTGCATGTGAAACTAGTATTCCAACCATTATTTGGCCCAGCTAATGCACTAGTTTGGTATATTCTGCGACCTGGAGGGGTGCCCCAGGTGTACCCTCTTGCTGGACATGGGACTTTTGGCCATGCCCCGGGTTGTTGACAAAAAAAGATGGTAGTAGGATACCCTTCTTTGGATTATGGTACTGAAGATAACTTTTGGTCTCGTTCAGATGGAGTGCAATTACTCCAGGCCTTACTCATGTAAAGTCCTGCTCATTTCATGTTGTGAGTGTATGGTTGCTGAGACCCGCTGAGTCTACTTTGCATTGCACCTGGTTTTATATGGAGGTTGGAGTACACCTTCTACAGACTGCCTGCACTCCTGAAGCTGGAGGGAGGTGCCCTCAAGTGGGGGAGAATGAAGACAGGACTTTCTTTAGATACGTAATGAGGACCTTTTAGCAGGAGATTGCTGATTAGTCTGTCCTGGGCACTTCCATATGGTTAGTGGTAGAGCACTGGGGGTGAGAAAGCGTCATAAGGAAAGGGAAGTTTCCAGTCTTGACCCTTTTGTCTCTCCATCAGTACTACTGAAGGAAGGCTGGTGGCAGCCAAATGCAGAGGGTTTGTGCTCCATTGAGCTCAAGTTGTGGATACCAACTGTGAGAGCCATCAAATTTCTCAAAGGTTCTGTTTGCACTAACGCCAAAACATTTAATTTAAAAAGGAACCACCCCAATAGGCTTCTGGACTTTGGGCAGTAGATCAACATTTCCTTTCTTGAAAATCAGTATAAAGATGGGACCCAAACCACCCTTTTCGTTCCAGGTTGAAGGTCTTCTTGAAAAAGAAAGGGAGAGGTCTACAGAATATTTGAAGAACTATGTGAGCCCTGTTAATGTGTATCTCACAGATAGTCTCCCAGAGATGAGGGGATGTCACCTGAAGTCTGTTCAACATGCTGAAGGGCTGCGGGGCTACATCACGGCTAGATGCTTTCCTGCTTGCTTAAAGAGAAAAGGAGTGTATCTGGTCCTACAGTAGAAGAGACTGTTGAGGAACCCAGCTATATAAGACTGGAGCACCCAAAAGAGCAGTCTAACTAATGGGAGTGTAATTGGCCCAGAACCGAGTTAGAAGGGATCTCCCTGCCTCTCTGCATTGCTTATGTGGCAAACTATGTATCATCAACCAAAGCAATGGTGTACCACCCAGCATCACTACAATGTCAACAGGGAGACCTGTTCTGCAACCGACCCTCAATGTGTTGTGAGTTCAGCCAGGCTCAGCAAAACTCCTGTGGCAGAGTTGTCCTCTTCAGCCTAGGGGTCACAACTGCTGAGGATGAGTAGCTGCTCTAGAAGCATGCTGTGCTGTTCTGCATCCAGCATCAAGATCCTAATGGGGGGGCTACTGCCCATGATCAAGTGCCCACTGGCTAAGGTGCTGAATATGCAAACACGGAGGGTGTCACACCAAGAAAGAAAGAGAATGCACCAGGAATTTCTGTAGAGATTTTGAACAAACAAAGACATGAAGAAACTAACCATTACGAATGTGAAATATCACATTGTACTCAAGATGAAATAACCTCAAACCTGGTTCAGTGAGCAAAAATGCTACACTACTGTGTCAGGGTACCCTCCAGGGACTCACTAGGGTCTCACTTTGTCTCTCAGAACCATCTTTTTTCCAGTCTATGTGAGCAGTGGTATTTGAATAAAATATCAGTTTAGAAATACTGAGCTACAGAAGTATTGAGTTTTAAATAGCTTGCCACATAAATATTGTGATGCAGAAATATAATTGTCAAGAATATCGATTAATAAAGGCACGTAATATTGTTTTCAAGAATATCTGTAGTTTTAATATAGTTTTTTAATAATATAGTTATAAAAAAATATCGTTTTTTAATTCTCTTTATGTCTTTTAGTTCATCTATCAATTGTATATGTTAAATATTGTTTGTATAATTGTTCACAATATTTTTAAATATAGTTTATATTTGTAAGTGATGTATCATTTTAATTTAATCGTTAATAGGGATTTATAGTGTTATAGCAGGTTGTAAGGTTTGTAGTAGGACAGGATGGGAAGTTAACTAGTTAATTTAATATCCATTAATAAATAATTGGTATTTATTATTAATTATTTGATCGATGGTTAATTATGTAAATTGTCTAATCATTATATGATTTAAGTTATATTTTAGTTACCGGTTGTTGAGTTTGTGGGGGTATTGGGTAGGAAGTTTATTAATTTATAATTGATTTATAATTGATTATTAATGTATTATTAATTATTCAATTGATTGTTAATTTTGTCAATTGTGTAATTATTAAATTTTTTAAGTTACATTTAATGTGTGGGTTGTTGGGTTTGTAGGGGTATGGGGTGGGAAGTTAATTAAGTAATAAATAATTAACAATTAATTAGCCATGTATTAATTATTTAATTTATTATTAAATAAGTTAATTGCATTATACTTCTTTATTTTAGTTAGATTTTGAGTGTGGGACGCCAGGTTTGTGGGAGTATAGTGTTGGAAAGGCATTAAATAATAAATTAATAGAATTTTGTTTTAATTTTACATTAATTATTTATATTACGAGTTTTATATTTCTGGTCAACTGATAGGGTTTTTACAATATGGTATGTGTTTGAAGTGAAGTATTTTCCCTAATATTGCACAAACTGGCATAGGAATAGTAAATATTACCCCTCCGGAGTCCAACACTTTCCTTACTGTTGCACAGATTGGAGTAGGAATAATGACTTTTATTACCGTTGAAGTCCAACACTTTCTGTACCATTGAACAGCATGGAGTTGGAATAGTGAATTTTACCTCTCCGAAGTCCAACACTTTCCCTACTGTTGCACAGACTGGAGTGAGAATAGTACATTTGACCCTTCTGAAGTCCAATGCTTTCCCAACTGTTGCATAGGCTGGAGTGGGAATTGTAAATTTAACACCTCTGAAGTCCAACGTTTTCTATACTTTTGCACAGATTGAAGTGGGAAAAATAAATTTAACCTCTCCGAACTCCAAGGCTAATTGTACTCTTCCAAAGTCCTCATGTAAGGCAACTGGTGCTTGTGTAAAGCGTTCTGATACCCAAGTCAAGTTTGTGCTGTATAAAACTCTATAAATAAAATTTAAGAAATCGAGCACAAAAGCGAGTTATGGAACACTTGCGTGAGATCAGACATAATGATGTGCAGTACCCAGTGGCTCGCCACTTTTTTAAGGTGCATAATCAAAATGATAAACTGCTATCTTATGTAGTGATTTACGCTATCACAAGCCAGGAGATGGGAGGTGACAGAGAGCACCAGTTGAGGCGTATGGAGTCAAGGTTCATAATTGACTTCGATACCCTGATACCTGCAGGATTAAACTCAAGTGAGGAGATGGCTATACACCTATAATTGGGTAAACGTGTTCATGTAATTTTATTCTTTTCTTTTGTAAGTTTCTGATATGAGATAAATGGATTTTTTATGGATTATTAGGGGACCATTGTGTATTTGATGGTATTTTTATCTATACGAGAACGAGTAAATAAGATGTTCTCTTTTTTTCTCTTTTTTGTCACCCCCTTTTCTAATGCTTACAGATTTAGGTAAAGGTGATTTCCAGAACAAACAGAAGGCGCCCAGTGGCTTTTATGTGATGATTTGTAATTGTAAAGCTGTTTTTTGTTAGATGCTGGTTCATCTCATTTTTTGCAAGCCCTCTTGGGCAAGACCCCATCTAGAGACTACGATTAAAACCTGCATAAATGCCTATTGATAATGAATTTCATAATGAACAGTTGTGAGGTAGGTTGTTGCAAATATAAATAATGAATTGCCATAAATATATGTAAAACTTTGTCGGTTCGTGTACATGTTTCTGCCCACTGGGGCTTAATTGAATAGAATCCATTCAAACCGCATCTTTCTTAACTAAATAGTGATTCAGCAGCACTGACTTTGATGCCTTAGTATGTGGTTTATTAAAACTTTGTTTGCATATGCACAATGTGTTTGCCCACTGGGGCAAAATTGAATAGGCTATTTTACAAACCGCATCTCAACTGAATGATAATTTCGTAATAATTATTTTGATGTTTTTATGATTTTGTCAATTAACATGTGATATTGTGTTCATAAAAAACACTTCAAAATGGCGCCTACACAAAGACCTTGAATGTAATTGTCGATTACTGTCCTTCTTCTGTGTTGTTTACAAGACTGTATGTAAGGAGGGTGCAATAAAGTTTTTGCCATACCGTGAACAAGCTTAGATAGCGAATCACATTGGTGAGGCGTCCTGGATTTCTTTCTTGCAAGTATGGAAAGTTGGTGGTGCGATTGACAGGGCAGCCGGAGCCCGTCCAGGACCACCGTGTTTGAAGGTCCAAACTTCCGGGGTTTGGATCAGCAGGTATATATATATATATATATATATATATATATATATATATATTATCTACTGGCGGTCGCCAGTAGATAGTTATAGTTAGGACCCTGTTTCCATAGGAAATCCGCAACATTCTATTTGGAATAACTTTGGCGCCGGTCGATGAATCCTCGCGAAATTTTCAAAATAGGTGGGGCGCTACGCTCCGCTCCTACCCTGAAAGTCTCGGGGGGATTCGTCAAGCGGGGGCTGAGAAAAAAGGGGGGTCCCAAAACGCGTTTTTCCCATGCATTTTTCCATAGGACCTTTAGACACAGCTACAGCCCGAACGGCTGAACAGAGTTACTTGAAATTTGGCAGAGAGGTAGTCCTCAGGTCAAGGAAGTGCCTTTTGTAGGTCTGGTGTAAATCTGTTCAGTAGTTCCTGAGAAAATAGCATTTAAATCAATATATATATGTGGGCGGAGCCTAACCACACATCTCATCCTGAGATCTGATTGGCTGTCAGCACTTCATCCAAGAAGTGTTGGCAGCCATCTTGGGACCAATATACATGATAGCACCTCATTAAAAAGCATTGCAGTTAATAGAAGATTTTAAGACTTTAGTTACATTATAAATCATTTGTTGATGGTACCATACTCATTTTAGGAATTGTGGTATGTTCTAAGGTGATTTCACCATGTGAAAAAGCCTTCTGCTGGGATATCATGATTGAGAGAAAAATATTTTCTCATGCTTTTACCACAGAGGTTTGGAAGGTGATCTATAAGCTAAACTGAGAGCTTATTTTCTGTAAATTCACATTATCTTTCTCAGTCATGTGAGAATGAAGTCTGACATTCTCAGTAAAACATGTACATCCAACAAGGGCAGAGACTGTCAGTTGATTCCTTTGTGTTCTACTGCAGCTTTCCAGAGTGTTCCAAAGAACTACTAGAGCGCTAACCGTCCTACTTATGATAAATGTATGGCACACCTGAAGCCATCTTGCTTGGATTAAAGTGGTAACTCTTAAAACATTTAATTTAAAAAGGAACAAAATGAGGTGGTTCATTTTTCCATAAAAAGTATGATTAGTGCTGCATAAAGAAAAATTAGGGCACATTTTGAGTGACTTCTCAAATCCTGGCATGCAGACTGAAACATGCACTTTCAATACCAGCAGCAGTTTTCCCTGGTGAGCAGTAGCTTTACTACAGTGATCTAATGAGCAAAAAGAGTGCTAACATTCTGATTTTATGGCAAATGTGTGACACATTTGAATGCCTTCTTGATGGAATCAAAGTAAAAAACTGAAAGTATTTCCTACTGAGGAGACTGCAGTAAATGAGGAAATTAGGAAACTTCATAACAAATAAGTCTCCCAAGATGGCCACCAGAGACAAAAGAGCCCAAATGTAGCCCAAATATCACCCAGATGTAGCCCAAGTATAGCCCAATGACAGAATGTCCAAGAATGTTCTTAAAAACAACTAGAGCACTTACTGTCTTCATTATGATAAAAGTATGGCACACCTGAAGCCATCTTGATTGGAATAAACTGGTAACACTTAAAACATTTAATTTAAAAAGGAACACAATGAGGGGGTTCATTTTGCCATAGAAATTATGATTAATGCTGAAGAAAGAAAATGAGGGCACATTTTGAGTGACTTCTCAAATCCTCTTCTATTTCATTAAAAAATTCTGACATGCAGACTGAAACATGCACTTTTAATACCAGGAGCAGACTTCCATGGTGAGCAGTAGTTTTACTACAGTGATCTAATGAGCAACTAGAGTGCTAACATTCAGAATTCATGGCAAATGTGTGACATATCTGAATACCTTCATGATGGAATCAAAGTAAAAAACTGAAAGCATTTCCGACTGAGGAGACTGCAGTACATGAGGAAATTAGGAAACTTCATAACAAATAAATCTCCCAAGATGGCCACCGGAGACAAAAGAGCCCAAATGTAGCCCAAAATCACCCAGATATAGCCCAAATATAGCCCAATGACAGAAGTGTGCAAAACACTTATTATTTTGTGTTTTTGCAGTGTTATATAGTGCAGACTTGTCAGGTATTGGAGTGCTTTACATGAGCATTGGTTACATCACACAAGAACAAATTCATTTTGGTTGTAGACATGGGGAGACTAAGTGATTTGACCAGAATCACAGAATGTCGAGCTGAAGCAGAAACTTCAACCTGGTTCCCCAGTTGCAAAGTCTGCAGTTCTGGAAGTAACACCACATCCTCTCCCCTAAGTGCAACATTTAATCAAGTTGTCAACTAGATAAAAAAACATAAAGATAACAAATAATTTAAAAGTGCTTTGTCGCTATTTGAAAACTCAGAAAATATGTCCTTATTTTAGTCTTTTAGAGCACTAACCATAATTTTGATGCCAATAAGACCCTCTCATATATGTAATTTCTAAAGGAATGCTCTAGGTATTACAGTTTTGATTACATCAAGATGATGTCAGGCGCTCCACACTTTTGTAATAAATATAGAATGTTAGCAATCTAGTTGTTCATTAGGATACTGTTGAGAGGCAGAGGCCAGGGGCACGGACTCTGAAAATTGAAGGCAGGTAGGAGGGTGCAAAGGCAACAATTTAACCACACTGAGCAGGCAGGAAGGGCCGTGGAAGCACAACAGACTATGGAGGGCAGTGGAAAGGGGGGCAGGGGCAACAAACCAACAATACAGGACTTGCAAGAGAGGCTGTTGGAGGGAAGATCTATTACGGGTCAAGGAAGCTAGGGGCGGTCCCCAGAGCCCCGGGAGCCACCACAGAACTGAGCAGGAGAGTGAGTCAGGGACAAAAGGGGCACCTTAATTTGAGCCGGGGTGCCTAGGAACGCTTGCTCCAAAAATGAAGAAAACAGACATATGAGACATGGAATTGGAGGCAGAATACAATGGCAGTTTAATGAGAAGATGCAACTTCAAAGAAACCGCAGAATAGAGACCTAAAGTACAAAATACAGAATCCAGATAATCATACAGCTGTCATGATATTCTCTGTATCTCAATTAATGGACTGACAGAGAGAGAGAGAAAACACATCTATAAATGCATCATGAGAAACATGTTACACCAAGGAAAATGTTGCCTAGGGACACTCACATTTACTCTTAGAGCAAGCATTCCTGCAATTACAATACAACATCTTTTAAATGCAAAAGTAAAGAGAACAATGGTTAAACATAACATGACATTTCATATAGGTAAAATAGAATAAGATACTTCAAGCAAAGCCGAGCAAGACATTTTAAGCAAAGGAAGACAAGAGCTCCCAGTTCTTGGGGAAAACCTGCACAGCCTGTTAACCTACATACAGACGGCGAGGTTGTCCGTCGATATCTGTGGGTGCTCCCTTTTTATATCATTTTGTGGGCTCCTTTGCACGCTACATCTACCTACGTATGCTACCCAAAAGCTTCGTCTGCAGATTTTACCAGACATTTCGTCATTTACCCACTTAATGCTGACAATGGACTGGGTGAAAAGGTCAGTCTCTCAGGCCAATCGCTTATCGTAAGTTCCATAGAGCAAGCAGAAAATAATGGGTATTGTACAGGAATTCAATATATTCATGTATAAAATCTCCTCAGTTCTCCTAACTTGACGCTCTGCGGTTGCCACTTCCTTAAAAGCGGGAAACCTGCCCAGGAAGCAAGTACCAGTCCAGGATGCAGCCTACTGTATGTCGACAGCTTCAGGGGGATGTTGAACTTTGATACCGAGCACGGAGCACTCGGGTAGGGTGGGGGCTACTAGTTTGGAGCAGAAGGCCTCGCAGACCTGCCTTCAGACTGCTATACACTAAAATTGCAGAGCTATGGTCAATTTACCAAAGAGGCCTACATATTGAACAGAAGGGCCTACACAGGGGTTTTATGCTGGCTGAGTGGTAAGGATGTCTCAGGATAATTATATAGCAACACAGGACCCGCTGGTCAATTTAATACGGCCTACAAATGCGGCTGGCAGGGCAAGGACAAGGGTCTCATACTTCAGGTGTGGACAGAACGGGCCAGGGGCCCCCTGTGATACAAAATCTACCCTCCTTCAAGGCTGTGGCAATGTAATAGACCATTGTGGGCAGAAGGAAGAGGCAATGGTACTACAACCATACATGCCAACAGACCCGATTCAGCCAGGAAACGTCCAATGTTTTTAAGCTCAAATGGGCTTTATTTGATCTGTCTCCTGTCTACAATATCCTCTTTTTCAATGTAACTCAAAGGGGAAAATCAATACCCCAGTTTTTTTTCAAAATCTCCCTCTTACCAAGTTCAAAATGTTCGCAAGTATGGTACATTGGATCATGGAAGGAAATGGGATAGGGACATGGACTTGGATAACAGAGGACAGGAGAGACATGGAGAGGTGCACCAAACTGACCCTGCAGGGCAGGCATCAGGGTTTGCAGCAGCACAATACACCACACAGGGCATGCAGGACGGGAGTGCAGCACAACAATCCATAGAAAGCAAGAGGGAGGGGACAGGACCATGCACATGGACAACAGAGAACAGAGGGGCAAGAGGCAATGGTAGCTAGCTGACCATAATGGACAGACAGGAGAGAAGGCTGCAGCATAACAGACCATAAAGGGCAGGAGGGACGGATCAGGGGCATTACAATGGAACAGACAAGCCAGGAGGGAGGGAGTAGGGGTCTGCACATGTAAACAGAGGGCTGGGGGCAAGGGGGCAGGGCAGGAGCAGCAAGATGGCCATGGAGGTCAGGCAGGATGGGCACTAGAAGCAAGACACAACATGAAGAGCAACAGTGAGACTGTGATGGCATACACACAGACCATGGAGGGAAGGTGGGAGGGGGTCAGGGGCAGCTAACTGACCACACAGGGAAGGTGGGAGGGGCCATGGCAGCACAGAAGACCATGCATGGCAAGTGGGAGGGTTAGTGGCAGCACAATGGCTATGATGGGCAAGAAGGAGGGTGCAGGGGCATGCACAAAGGACGATGGAGGATAGAAGGGAGGGTCAGGACCTGTGCACAGACAAGAAAGTTCAGGGGAAGGGGCCTCACAACAGACCACACGGGGCAGGCAGGAGGAGCAGTTGCAGCACAACAGACCAGGGAGGGCAGAAGGGTGTGGCAGTACAATGGACCATGTAGGACAGGAGGAAGAGGATAGAGGCATGGCATGTGGACAGGCAGGGTGGAGGTGGCAGGGACAGGTTACAGTCATCTGACAATGCTAGGCAGGTGGGAGGGGAGTGGCAGCTCAACAGAACACTCAGAGTAGATAGGAGTGGCAGGTCCATGGGACATGGTGGGCAAAAAGGATGGAGCAGGGGCATGCACAAAGACATCGGAGGGCAGGGGGAAGGAGAATAGGGGCAGCAAGCTGAGCACAGAGTTTAAGCAGGAGGTCAATGATGGGGCATAGAATTGGGCAATGGAGGGCAGGAGGAGTGGACTGGTACATCATACTAAATTGAGGGCAGTGGCAGCACATCAGACCATGCATGGCAGGAGGGAGGAGGCTAGTCCATGGATTCACACAACAGAGGATAGGGAGGAGGGGGATGGGGCAGCAAGCTAACTGTTCAGAGAAGGCGGGTATTAGAAACTTTATTGTTTTTAAAACATTTTGTCTGTGCAAACTACTTAAAATATGAACAAGTATGCAGCATAATCTCACTTTTATTCAGGAAGAAGAAGACGTTAGTGACTGTGACTCCGGGCTCACTTGGCAAAAACACCCCCTGACCCTCCACCCCCTATCGCAAAATGTAATGCCCATGAAAAGGGTAGGTGAACACAGTGTTATATAGAACATAGTCCTGAGAGCACGATTGAAAATGAAAACTAGATATAGTGTATGGTATAAACTATGCACCAAAAAGTGTGATATAAGATGAACCAGGCGTGAAATATAATATGCAATACATTGTGCGCAATGACAGATTCATTGGAGAGCGCGAGATAGCACAGGCACTAGCGTGTGCTATGCGATATGCGCCTTGGAGTGTAATATGCACAGGGCAGTGTTGTGTAACCTAACTAGTCTCTAAAGTTGTAATATAAAATATGTGCTGGGGAGTGTAACGTTGCATATGCACTGTGACAAAGATATGGATCCCAAATTGTAATATGTATGGCATAGCACTGTGCGTTATAACATAGGCATCGAGGAAGGCACGTTAGATGGGGCAATATAACCCGTGCGAAGACAAGTGTGGCATGACATTTTCACGGGGTGGTGTTACAGTGCACATGGGCTAGAGAGTGTCATAGCATATGCACTAGCTAGTGGAATACAATACAGAGGTGTGTGGCACTCGGCAGGCAATGGTGGGTGTAACACAGCATTGGGCTCTGTCAGGAGCGCGCTGTGACTCGCAAGTGATGTTCGTCCCCTTTCCAGAGAGTAAAATAAAAAGTATTACACATCCGGCAGTGGATGTGTGTTTTATTAACTGTGAGGGGGGTTTCTTGCATAGTTTTGGTCGAATTTTTGTCGAATCCCCTTTGAATGGCTTGGTGTGCATGTGTATTAAATGTGCCCGTCAATAGCTACCCATGTTTGTATAAATAAACGACAAGGGTTTCTACCGGGATTAGGCACGGTAGAGCATCAGACATGTCAGAGCTTCACTAGTGGTGTAAATACATTCCACGTGGATTAATTGCATGCATAGTCGCCTTTTAATGAATATCACGCAAATCGTCATGGTGATAGGTACGTACGGTTTGTCCAGCATGTCCTAGGTGTGTCTATAAATATATATTTTTTAAAAATAATAAAAAACAGTGGCCGGCCCTGGGGATTGGGGTCAAAAAAATATAATTAGGAGACAGGCCCTGGGGGATGGGGTCATCAGGGCCAATAAATTAGAATAAGAAGGGGAACCACACAGCCCCCCTTCTTAAAAAAATAAAATAAATAAAAGACTGGCATCGTGCCGGAGGCCATGCCCCCTCCATGCAGCACTCTGCAAACGCGCCCCCAACAGGCATCTCCAGTATGCGCCAGGGAGCTGCGCTGCAGACAGGTGTTCTGAGGCCAAGCCCCTTTTTACACCTCTCTGCAACGCAGCTCTGTGACGCTTACTGGAGGTACCTAGTGGTCTAGTGTGACCCTAGGGACCCTTAGGATTCAAGGGGACTTAATCTCTCAACTTAGAACAGCCACAGGGCGCGTTTACACAGTGGTGAAGGGAGGGGACGGGGCCTGAGGTGACGTGTGCAAACACGCAACATGGCACGTTTTAAATTGGGGATATAATTTCCCTTCAATACTGAGGGCCCCTGGGGGCTAACTAGCCCACCAAGTGCTTCCAGTAAGCGCCACTGAGCTGCATTGCAGAGAGGTGGTCCAGGCCGTGCCACTTTTTACACCTCTCTGCAACGCAGCTCTGTGGCACTTACTGGAGGTACCTAGTGGGCTAGTTGGACCCTAGGGACCCTCAAGACTCAAATGAACTTAATCTCCCAACTAAAAACGGACACAGGGCGTGTTTACACAATGGTGAAAGGAGGGGACGGGGCCTGAGTTAACGTGTGCAAAAACGCCCTGTGGCCTGTTTTATGAGGTAGTTTTAATCCCCATGCCCTATTATATACTAGGGGCTTATAGAGGAGGTAAGGCTAATCACAGGGGGACCCCAACGCATAATGTTCCCTAGTGTATGTAGGTGTTTTCACTGTATTCTAAGTGTCTTTTAACATAGCACTGGCTCTAGGACTGGTTAGTCAGACTCAGTTACCACCAGTATCCGTCTGAAAAAGTTGAGGGTACAGGATGATTTTGCAACAAGGCTTCTTTCTGCTCTTCTTTTTGTTCTTTCTGCACGTTATCCTTCTTCCTGCACTTATCTTCGTATTTGAGGACTTCTGTTGCTTCTTTCTGCACTTCTTTTGTTTCTTTCTGTGCATTTTTTCTTCTTTCTTCACATGTCCTATCTCTGTAGGCATAGTTAGAAATTAGCATTTAAAAAACCTTTGAAATTAACAGAAAAAACCATAGGTTTCAGGCACGTTATAGTTAGGAATTAGCATTTAAAAAACCTCAGAAATTCACTGAAAAAACCATAGGTTTCAGGGGTGTTATAGTTAGCTGGACTTTTCACTTGTACAAAACCATTGAAATTCCCCCGTTATAGTTAGTTCAGCTAACTATAACTCGCGCGCCCGCAATGCACTGCTGATGACGTCACATATTACATCACTCATGACATGGTCAGTGACATCACTCATGACATCACTGATGACATCTCAAATGACATCACTGATGACATCACTGATGACATCATCCTTGTGATAGAGTGGCAGACCTCCTCTCACCCTAATATAACCTTTGATACACACATTCAAAAATAGAGACTACAATTTTCAAAACAATGGACATACCAATACCAGTTACAACAACCTCTTCAGTAATTCTAAGATCCACATACACATCCACTCATTCACCAACAGTCCAATACAGTCACTCATACATGTACTCACTCATCATATGTACTCATACACCTATACATCCTGTTACACAATGCCACTCATCCATAGTTACTCACACACATAGTCACTCATGCTAATAAAGAATCAAACATACATTTACTTGCATATACAGTTATACTTACTTCTACGGAAACTTACACATACTTAGTCTTTTAAACAATCACTTATAGAAACACATACTTATTCATACAGGAACTCTTTCAATCTCTCACTCTCACATATACTCACATATATACACCAATAGTCACATATACTAGTTTAAAACATATGTAGTTACTCATAAAGACACTATTGAGACAGTCATTCACTCACTAACACACCCATACACACACTCATCCACCCATACAGTCCTGCACACATACTGTGTTCAACACATACAAACAGTGAGTCACTCATTCATGCACCTATGCACTACGTAATACCCCCACCGAACCATGCAGACACTCAGACTGATACTCAAAAAACCAACTAATAACCTATATAGACACCCATGTAGCTACTCACCAACCCATGCAGCCACTTATACACAAAGTGAGAGACTGATACAGATATTTACATATTTAAACATTACTCACTAAGCCATGTATTCACTATGATACACTTAATCAGTCAGTTACACAATCAATTTTTCAAAAACAAATCATCCATTTAGACACTTATATACCCATTTATTCTTCCATCGACCTTGAGATATACATATATAAAACATATTTAATTTTCAGAATAACACACATTCACTGGATGATGTCATCAGTGATGTCATCAGTGATGTCATTTGAGATGTCATCAGTGATGTCATGAGTGATGTCACTGACCATGTCATGAGTGATGTAATATGTGACGTCATCAGCAGTGCATTGCGGGCGCGCGAGTTATAGTTAGCTGAACTAACTATAACGGGGGAATTTCAATGGTTTTGTACAAGTGAAAAGTCCAGCTAACTATAACACCCCTGAAACCTATGGTTTTTTCAGTGAATATATATATATATATATTACCTACTGGCGGTCGCCAGTAGGTAGTTATAGTTAGGACCACGTTTACATATGAAATCCGCAACATTCTATTTTGAATAACTTTGGCGCCGGTCGACGAATCCTCGCAAATTTTTCAAAATAGGTGGGGCGCTACGCTCCGCTCCTACCCTGAAAGTCTCGGGGGGGATTCGTCAAGCGGGGGCTGAGATAAAAGGGGGGTCCCAAAACGCGTTTTTCCCATGCATTTTTCCATAGGACCTTTAGACACAGCTACAGCCCGAACGGCTGAACAGAATTACTTGAAATTTGGCAGAGAGGTAGCCATAAGGTCAAGGAAGTGCCTTTTGCAGGTCTGGTGTAAATCTGTTCAGTATTTCCGAAGAAAATAGCATTTAAAAGCATATATATATCTATATGCGCGCAGGGTGCGCGCACCGTGCGAGCACCGTGCGAGCACCCTAACGTGCGCGAGCGTAATTCTGATTGGTGGTTACATGTTAGTCAACGTTCGAATCGGTCGAAATCAGGAAGTGTCGGCCGCCATTTTGTTTGTTTTCAGTGCGAGAGTGAAAAAAGGAAGGTGGCGAACGTGAAAAGGGGGCAGGGTAGAGAGTTCCTGACCCCCTAGCCTTTGTCAGGGGGTCCCTGAAGGACCCCGAAGGCAAAAAAAAAATTTTTTTTTTTTAAAAATCGCGGGGGTGCGCGCATAGTGCGCGCACCCTGAAAAACACAAAAAAAAAATTTTTTTTTTACAAAAAAAAACCAAAATAATTCGCAGGGTGAAAACCAAAAAAAAAAAAAAAAAATTTAATACGTAGTTTATTGTAAAATAAATATATAAAAAAAATAATACATAAATAAATTAGCATTTAAAAAACCGTACAAATTCACTGAAAAAACCATAGGTTTCACACACGTTATAGTTCGGAATTAGCATTTAAAAAACCTTGCAAATTCACTTAAAAAACCATAGGTTTCACACATGTTATAGTTAGCTGGACATTTCACTCATAAAAAACCAATGAAATTCCCCCGTTATAGTTACTGCAGGCAACTATAACTCACGCGACCGCAATCCTCTGCTGATGACGTCAGATATTACATCACTGATGACATATGTGTCTTTCTGAAAAATAAATATTTGTAATATATGTATAGCTAAAGATTAATGGAAGAAGACATGGGTAAATAAGTGTCTAAATACAGTATTAGCATCAGCAGAGGATTACGGTCGCGTGAGTTATAGTTGCCTGCAGTAACTATAACGGGGGAATTTCATTGGTTTTTTATGAGTGAAATGTCCAGCTAACTATAACATGTGTGAAACCTATGGTTTTTTAAGTGAATATATATATATATATATATATATATATATTTATATATATATATTCACTGAAAAAAACATGGGTTTCAGGGACGTTATAGTTAGGAATTAGCATTTAAAAAAACCTTAGAAATTCACTGAAAAAAACATAGGTTTCAGGGACGTTATAGTTAGTTGGACATTTGACTCATATAAAACCAGAGAAATTCACCTGTTATAGTTAGTTGATCTAACTATAACTCGCGCCCCCGCAATGCACTGCTGATGGCGTCACATATTACATCACTCATGACATGGTCAGAGACATCACTGATGACATCACTGATGACAATTTTTAACGAGGAGATTCACCTTAAATTACTAAGGTTCGAATTTAGTTCTAATTTAAAAGTGATTATCGGTTCTTAAACCCCTGTTGACCTTAAAATGAAGACTTATTCGATTGCCATAATTGATTAGATATATAATGCTGTTCTAATTTATGGTAACTGGAATTTGTGTTAATTGTATGGGAATGCATTATCATTGGCTATAGGCCTATCTCTATTGTATTAAGAATATAGAAATGTGTCTAGGTGGTGAACTATTAGTGATGTAAAGATGCTTAATACATTGGAAATAATCCAAAACGACATTGTTTGAAATACAGTACCTTTATCTTATACTAGCACAACATTAGAATGGATATAGGCAGAGTTATACGTTCATTAAGATCATGTTTTTTTGAAGTTTTAATTGAATAGTTATATTTGTTTTTTCTATTATTGCAGCCCTGATGACGTCTTTTTAAGACAAAACGCGTTGGCTGAATTAAGTATCGCAACAAAGAATGATCTGATATATACAACAAAGCTGCAAGTATTTAATTTGAAAAATCAAATGACCATTTCTAAGAAAAAACTTGAATTGAATTACAATAAAGAAGAATGGATCTTCATTATGAACTATCTGCCTAATGACTTCTTTCGATTTGAAGATTTGATTCTAATATAGACATTATTGTATTTAAATTGTGTTGCTCCTTCTTCTTGTGATTGAGTAGGATGACTGCATAACCGACTAAGATGACTGCTGATGTGTCAATGTCTATATATGTGTATAAGTGCATTTGATAGTGTTCTATTAATTAGTGACTGCATGTATAAATGATTCTGTTGTTGAATGGGGAGTTGTGTGTGTAGACTTAGGAATCAGTGAGTGGGTATTTAGTAACTGGTATTGGTGTGTCAATGGTTTCAAATATGGTACTCTGTATTTTACAGTGAGTGATGAAAGGTTATACTAGTGTAAGATGAGGTGTATCAGATTGTCAAGTGGATGATGTCATCAGTGATGTCATTTGAGATGTCATCAGTGAAGTCATCAGTGATGTCACTGACCATGTCATGAATGATGCAATATGTGACATCATCAGTAGTGCATTGCGGGCGCGCGAGTTATAGTTAGCAGAACTAACTATAACGGAGGAATTTCTATGGTTTTGTACGAGTGAAATGTCCAGCTAACTATAACACCCCTGAAACTTATGGTTTTTTCTGTGAATTTCCAAGGTTTTTTTAAATGCTAATTTCTAACTATAACGTCTCTGAAACCTATGGTTTTTTCAGTGAATTTCAAAGGTTTTTTAAATGCTAATTTTTAAGTGTGATAGTAGTTATACCTATTTTTTTATACTGATTTTCTACAGTTTTTTAACTGTTTATTTATAAATATTTTATTCATTACATAACATTATATATTTTACTGAAAATTGAACAAATTTTTTTTTAAAACATTCAAACTGAAATATTGATTCATTTTTTTGTTTTCATTTTTTATTTTAATATATTTACATTATTAATAATTTTGTTTTTTTTACAATTTTGTTTCGGAGTCGCGCACACGTGGATTCTAGCTGCCATTTTAGAAAAGTTGTGAAGGATCTGCGTACGGTGTGCGACGGCTGCATGTTTTTCAGTTACATCATATACATTTAATATTACGTGATGTGCGCGATTGGTATGCGACCAGTCCGCAACTCCTGCTCCCGCGCATTCGCGACACATGCGCATTACGGTATGAGATGCTTGCGCGGTGGTGGGTCCCGCATGACGTCATACACATGTTCCAAAATGATATGTATGTGTCTTTAATATACATATTAGGGCAAGGGCTAAGATATTCATAAAAATAATATATTTGTACTTATAATAAACTTATAGTATCTTTAAATATATTTTCGCGAAGCCGGGTGCGTGCATCGTGAGCGCAGAGAACCAGGTCAGCAGAGCTGCTGTAGAGCCAGAGAAACCAGGTAAGCAGAGCCGTTGTAGAGCCAGAGAACCAGGTCAGCAGAGCTGCTCTAGAGCCTAAGAAGCAGGTCAGCAGAGCTGCTCTAGAACCAGAGACCTGAGTGATCAGAGCTGCTCTAGGGCCAGAGACCCAGGTCAGCAGAGCTGCTCTAGAGGCCGAGAACCAGGTCAGCAGAGCTGCTATTGAGACAGAGAAACCAGGTCAGCAGAGCTGCTTTAGAGGGAGAGAACCAGGTCAGCAGGGTTGCTCTAGAGCCAGAGAACCAGGTCAGCAGAGCTGCTTTAGAGCCATGGAACCAGTTCAGCAGAGCTGCTCTAAAGGCAGAGAACCAGGTCAGCAGAACTGCTTTAGAGCCAGAGAACCAGGTCAGCAGAGCTCTTTAGAGGGAGAGAACCAGGTCAGCAGAGCTGCTTTAGAGCCAGAGAACCAGGTCAGCAGAGCTGCACTAGAGCCAGAGAACCAGGTCAGCAGAGCTGCTTTAGAGCCATAGATCCAGGTCAGCAGAACTGCTTTAGAGCGAGAGAACCAGGTCAGCAGAGCTACTCTAGAGGCAGAGAACCAGGTGAGCAGAGCTGCTTGAGTGGGAGAGAACGAGGTCAGCAGAGCTGCTTTAGAGCCAAAGAACCAGGTCAGCAGAGCTGCTCTAGAGCCAGAGAATCCAGGTCAGCAGAGCTGCTTTAGAGGGAGAGAACCAGGTCAGCAGAGCTGCTCTAGAGCCAGAGAATCCAGGTCAGCAGAGCTGCTTTAGAGGGAGAGAACCAGGTCAGCAGAGCTGCTTTAGAGCCAGAGAACCAGGTCAGCAGATCTGCTTTAGAGCCAGAGAACCAGGTCAGCAGAGCTGCTTTAGAGCCAGAGAACCAGGTCAGCAGAGCTGCTCTAGAGGCAGAGAATCAGGTCAGCAGCGCTGATTTAGAGGGAGAGAACCAGGTCAGCAGAGCTGCTTTAGAGCCAGAGAACCAGGTCAGCAGAGCTGTTCTAGAGGCAGAGAACCAGGTCAGCAGAGCTGATTTAGAGGGAGAGAACCAGGTCAGCAGAGCTGCTCTAGAGCCAGAGAACCAGGTCAGCAGAGCAGCTCTAGAGCCAGAGAACCAGGTCATCAGAGCTGCTTTAGAGCCATGGAACCAGGTCAACAGAGCTGCTGTAGAGGCATAGAACCAGGTAGGCAGAACTGCTTTAGAGCCAGTGAACCAGGTCAGCAGAGCTGCTCTAGAGCCAGAGAACCAGGTCAGCAGAGCTGCTTTGGAGGGAGAGAACCAGGTCAGCAGAGCTGCTTTAGAGCCAAGGGACCAGGTCAGCAAAGCTGCTCTAGAGCCAGAGAACCAGGTCAGCAGAACTGCTTTAGAGCCATAGAACCAGGTCAGCAGAGCTGTTTTAGAGCCAGAGAACCAGTTCTGCAGAGCTGTTGTAGAGCCAGAGAACCAGGTCAGCAGAGCTGCGCTAGAGCCTAAGAACTAGGTCAGCAGAGCTGCTCTAGAGCCAGAGAACCAGGTCAGCAGAGCTGCTGTAGAGCCAGAGAAACCAGGTCAGGCGAGCTGCTTTAGAGAGAGAGAACCAGGTCAGCAGAGCTGCTTTAGAGTCAGAGAACCAGGCCAGCAGAGCTGCTTTAGAGCCAGAGAACCAGGTCAGCAGAGCTGCTTTAGAGCCAGAGAACCAAGTCAGTAGACCTGCTGTAGAGCCATAGAACCAGGTCAGCAGAGCTGCTTTAGAGCCATGGAACCAGTTCAGCAGAGCGGCTTTAGAGCCAGAGAACCAGATCAGCAGAGCTGCTCTAGAGCCTAAGAACCAGGTCAGCAGAACTGCTTAAGAGCCATAGAACCGCGTCGGCAGAGCTGCTTTAGAGCCAGAGAACCAGGTCAGCAGAGCTGTTGTAGAGCCAGAGAACCAGATCAGCAGAGCTGCTCTGTAGCCTAAGAACTAGGTCAGCAGAGCAGCTCTAGAGCCAGAGAACCAGGTCAGCAGACTTGCTGTAGAACCACAGAAACCAGATCAGCAGAGCTGCTTTAGAGGGAGACAACCAGGTCAGCAGAGCTGCTTTAGAGCCAGACAACCAGGTCAGCAGAGCTGCTTTAGAGCCAGAGAACCAGGTCAGCAGAGTTGCTCTAGCTGACACTGACTGATTGACACTGACTGACACTGATTGACTGACACTGACTGACACTGATTGACTGACACTGACTGACACTGATTGACTGACACTGATTGACTGACACTGATTGACTGACACTGACTGACTGACACTGACTGACTGACTGACTGACACTGACTGACTGACTGACAATGACTGACACACACTGACACTGACTGACTACTCTCTACTACTCTACTACTCACTCTCTACTACTCTCTCTCTACTACTCACTCTCTACTACTCACTCTCTACTACTCTACTACTTTCTCTCTACTACTCACTCTCTACTACTCACTCTCTAATACTCTCTAATACTCACTCTCTAATACTCTCTAATACTCACTCTCTACTACTCTCTCTCTACTACTCTCTACTACGTACTCTATACTACTCACTCTACTACTCACTCTCTACTACTCACTCTACTACTCACTCTCTACTACTCACTCTCTGCTACTCTCTACTACTCTCCCTCTACTACTCTCTACTACTCACTCTACACTACTCACTCTCTACTACTCACTGTCTACTACTCTCTACTACTCTCTCTACTACTCTCTACCACTCACTCTTTACTACTCTACTACTCACTCTCTAATACTCTCTACTACTCTCTCTACTACTCACTCTCTACTACTCACTCTACTACTCTCTCGTACTCACTCTCTACTACTCACTCTCTACTACTTACTCTCTACTACTCTCTACTACTCACTCTCTACTACTCACTGCCTACTACACACTCTCTACTACTTACTCTCTACTACTCTCTACTACTCACTCTCTACTACTCTCTACTAATCACTCTCTACTACTCTCTACCTCTCACTCTACTACTCACTCTCTACTACTCTCTACTACTCTCTACTACTCTCTACTACTCTACTACTCACTCTCTACTACTCACTCTCTACTACTCTCTACTACCTACTCTCTACTACTCTCTACTATTCACTCTCTACTACTTACTCTCTCTCTACAACTCACTCTCTACTACTTACTCACTACTCCTCTCTACTACTCACTCTCTTCTACTCTCTACTACTCTCTACTACTACTCTCTACTACTCACTCTCCACTACTCACTCTCTACTACTCTCTACTACTACTCTCTACTACTCACTCTCTACTACTCACTCTCTACTACTCACTCTCTACTACTCTCTACTACTCTCTCTACTACTCTCTACCACTCACTCTTTACTACTCTACTACTCACTCTCTAATACTCTCTACTACTCTCTCTACTACTCACTCTCTGCTACTCACTCTACTACTCTCTCGTACTCATTCTCTACTACTCTCTCTCTACTACTCACTCTCTACTACTCACTCTCTACTACTCTCTACTACTCACTCTCAACTACTCACTCTCTAATATTCACTCTCTACTACTCACTCTCTACTACTCACTCTATACTACTCTACTACTCTCTACTACTCACTCTACTACTCACTCTCTACCACTCACTCTCTCCTACTCTACTACTCTGTACTACTCTCTCTACTACTCACTCTCTACTACTCTCTACTGCTCACTCTACTACTCTCTACTTCTCTCTACCAGTCACTCTCTACTACTCTACTACTCTCTCTACTACTCTCTCTCTACTACTCTCTCTCTACTACTCACTCTCTACTACTCACTCTCTACTACTCACTCTACTACTCACTCTCTACTACCCTCTCTCTACTACTCTCTACTACTCACTCTCTACTACCCTCTCTCTACTACTCCCTACTACTCACTCTCTACTACTCGCTCTCTACTACTCTCCACTACTCACTCTCCACTACTCACTCTACTACTCGCTCTACTACTATCTACTACTCACTCTCTACTACCCTCTCTCTAATACTCTCTACTACTCATTCTCTACTACTCGCTCTCTACTACTCTCCACTACTCACTCTCCACTACTCACTCTCTACTACTCGCTCTCAATTACTCTCTACTACTCACTCTACTACTCACTCTCTACTACTCTACTACTCTCTACTACTCTCTCTACTTCTCACTCTCTACTATTCTCTCTACTACTCACTCTCTACTACTCACTCTCTACTACACACTCTCTACTACATTCTCTCTACTACTTGCTCTCTACTACTTGCTCTCTACTACTCGCTCTCTACTACTCTCTATTACCCTCTACTACTCACTCTCTACTACTCCACTACTCCCCACTACTCACTCTCTACTACTCACTCTCTACTACTCCACAATTCTCTACTACTCTCTCCCTACTACTCACTGTCTACCACTCATTCTCTACTACTCTCTACTACTCTCTCTCTACTACTCTCTCTCTACTTCTCTCTCTACATCTCTCTACTACTTACTCTCTACTACTCACTCTCTACTACTCACTCTCTACTACTCTCTACTACTCACTCTCTACTACTCTCTCTCTACTACTCTGTACTACTCACTCTCTACTACTCACTCTCTACCACTCTGTACTACTCATTCTCTACTACTCTCCACTATTCACTCCTCACTACTCACTCTCTACTTCTCTCTACTACTCACTCTCTACTACTCACTCTCTACTACTCTCTACTACTCACTCTGTACTACTCACACTCTACTACTCTCCACTACTCACTCTCTGCTACTCTCTCTACTACTCTCTACTAATCACTCTCTACCTCTCTCTACCTCTCTCTACCTCTCTCTCTACTACTCTCTACCTCTCTACCTCTCTACACCTCTACCTCTCTAGACCTCTACCCCTCTGCCTCTACCTCTACCTCTCTACCTCTACCTCTACACCTCTACCACTACACCTCTACCTCTACACCTCTACCTTAACACCTCTACCTTAACACCTCTACCTCTACACCTCTACCTCTACACCTCTACCTCTCTACCTCTCTCTACACGCACACATATGCACATATATATATGCATATATATGCATATGCATTTATATATATGTATGTGTGTATACATATATAATACATATATAAACATATATATATATAATCTGCATATCTATATAAATACAAATATAAATGCATGCATACATATACATATATGCATACATATGCTTGTTATGTACATGAAAGTTTGAAAAACACTAATACAAGCAAACCTAAAAAGCCACCTATTTACAAACAGAATTGCTTTGACTTAAACAAGGGCGAGAACTATTCCATTTTCAATGCTTGTTTACTTTGGTTCCATGAAGAAGGCATTCAGATGAGTCACACATTTGCCATAAATTCTGAATGTTAGCACTCTAGTTGCTCATTAGATCACTGTAGTAAAGCTACTGCTCACCAGGAAAGTCTGCTGCCGGCATTCAAAGTGCATGTTTCAGTCTGCATGTCAGAATTCTTTAATGAAATTGAAGAGGATTTGAGAAGTCAAAATGTGCCCTAATTTTTCATTCTGCAGCACTAATCATAATTTCTATGGCAAAATGAACCCCCTCATTTTGTTCCTTTTTAAATTAAATGTTTTAAGTGTAACTACTTTATTCCAATCAAGATGGCTTCAGGTGTGCCATACTTTTGTCATAAGTAAGACTGTTAGCGCTCTAGTTGTTCTTTAGAACACTCTGGGACATTCTATCTGGGTGATATTTGTGCTACATTTGGGCTCTTTTGTCACTGGTGGCCATCTTGGGAGACTTATTTGTTATGAAGTTTCCTAATTTCCTCATTTACTACAGTCTCCTCAGTAGGAAATACTTTCTGTTTTTTACTTTGATTCCATCAAGAAGGCATTCAGATATGTCACACATTTGCCATAAATTCGGAATGTTAGCACTCTAGTTGCTTATTAGATCACTGTAGTACAGCTACTGCTCACCAGCGAAGTCTGCTGCTGGTAATGAAAGTGCATGTTTCAGTGTGCATGTCAACATTTTTTAGTGCAATAGAAGAGGATTTGAGAAGTCACTCAGAATGTGCCCTAATTTTTCTTTTTTCAGCACTAATCATAATGTTTATGGCAAAATGAACCCCCTCATTGTGTTCCTTTTAAATTAAACTACTCACTCTCTACTACTCACTCTCTACTACTCTCGATCTACTATTCACTCTCTACTACTCTCTCTCTACTCACTCTCTACTGCTCTCTACTACTCACTCTCCACTACTCACTCTCTACTACTCGCTCTCTACTACTCTCTTACTCACTCTGTACTACTCACTCTCTACTCTCTCTACTACTCTCTCTACTACTCACTATATACTACTCTCTCTATACTACTCACTCTCTACTAACTCTCTACTACTCACTCTACTACTCTCTACTACTCTCTACCACTCACTCTCTACTACACTACTACCCACTCTCTCCTACTCACTCTCTACTACTCTCTCTCTACTACTCACTCTCTACTACTCACTGTCTACTACTCTCTCTCTACTACTCACTCTCTACTACTCTCTACTACTCTCTACCACTCACTCTCTACTACTCTATTACTCACTCTCTCCTACTCTCTCTACTAGTCTCTCTCTACTACTCACACTCTACTACTCTCTACTACTCACTCTCTACTTCTCACTCTCTACTTCTCACTCTCTACTTCTCACTCTCTACTACTCGCTCTCTACTACTCACTCTCTACTACTCACTCTCTACCACTCTCTACTACTCACTGATACTACTCTCTCTCTACTACTCGCTCTCTACTACTCTCTACTACTCACTCTCCACTACTCACTCTCTACTACTCACTTTCTACTACTCACTCTACTACTCACTCTACTACTCACTCTCTACTACTCTCTACTACTCTCTCTACTACTCGCTCTCTACTACTCTCTAGTACTCACGCTCTACTACACACTCTCTAGTACTCACTCTTTACTACACACTCTCTATTACTTGCTCTCTACTACTTGCTCTCTACTACTCGCTCTAGTACTCACTTTCTACTACTCTCTACTACTCACTCTACTACTCACTCTCTACTACTCACTCTACTACTCTCTCTCTGCTACTCACTCTCTACTGTTCTCTACTTCTCACTCTCTACTACTCACTCTATTAGTCACTCTACTACTCACTCTACTACCCAATCTACTACTCACTACTACTCTCTATTAGTCACTCTACTACTCACTCTCTACTACTCACTCTCTACTCACTCTCTACTACTCACTCTCTACTACTCACTCTCTACTACTCTCTCTCTACTACTCTCTATTACTCACTCTACTACTCACTCTTCTGCTTTCTCTCTACTACTCCCTCTCTACTACTCTCTCTATTACTCACTCTACTACTCACTCCACTACTCACTCTCTACTACTCTCTACTACTCAGTCTCTACTACCCACTCTCTACTACTATCTACTACTCACTCTCTACTACTCACTCTACTCACTGTACTACTCTCTACTACTCACTCTCTGCTACTCTCTCTACTACTCTCTATTCTCTATTACTCATCCCCTACTCTCTACCTCTCTACCTCTCTCTACCTTTCTCTCTTCTACTCTCTACCTCTCTACCTCTTTGAGAACAAAATGAGGGGGTTCATTTTGCCATAGAAAGTATGATTAGTGCTGCAGAAAGAAAAATTAGAGCACATTTTAAATGACTTCTCAAATCCCCTTCTATTTCATAAAAAAACATTATGACATGCATACTGAAACATGCACATTCAATACCAGCAGTAGACTTCCCTGGTGAGCTGTAGCTTTACTGCAGTGATCTAATGAGCAACTAGAGTGCTAACATTCTGAATTTATGGCAAATGTGTGACACATCTGAATGCCTTCTTGATGGAATCAAAGTAAAAAAACTGAAAGTATTTCCTACTGAGGAGATTGTAGTAAATGAGGAAATTAGGAAACTTCATAACAAATAAGTCTCCCAAGATGGCCACCAGAGACAAAAGAGCCCACATGTAGCACAAATATCACCCAGATGTAGCCCACATGTAGCCCAATGACAGAAGTGTGCAAAACACTTTTTATTTTTTGTGTTTTTGCCGTTTTATATATTGCAGACTTGTCAGGTATTGGAGTGCTTTACATAAGCATTGGTTACATCACACAAGAACAAATTCATTTTGGTTGTAGACATGGGGAGATTAAGTGATTTGACCAGAATCACAGAATGTCGAGCTGAAGCAGAATCTCCAACCTGGTTCCCTAGTTGCAAAGTCTGCAGCTCTGGAAATAACACCACATTCTCTCCCCTAAGTGCAACATTTAATCAAGAGGTCAAGTGGATAAAAAACATAAAGATAACAAATTATTTAAAAGTGCTTTGCCGCTATTTGAAAACTCAGAAAATATGTCCTCATTTTAGTTTTTTAGAGCACTAACCATAATTTTGATGCAAATAAGACCCTCTCATATATGTAATTTCTAAAGGAAATGCTCTAGGTATTACAGTGTCGATTACATCAAGATGACGTCAGGCGTTTTGTAATAAATATAGAATGTTAGCAATCTAGTTGTTCATTAGGATACTGTTGAGAGGCAGAGGCCAGGGGCACGGACTCTGAAAATTGAAGGCAGGTAGGAGGGTGCAGAGGCAACAATTTGACCACACTGGGCAGGCAGGAAGGGCAGTGGCAGCACAACAGACTATGGAGGGCAGTGGAAAGGGGGGCAGGGGCAACAAACCAACAATACAGGACTGGCAAGAGAGGATGTGGTAATATAATAGACCATTGTGGGCAGAAGGAAGAGGCAGTGGTAGTACAACCATACATGCCAACAGACCCGATTCAGCCAGGAAATGTCCAATGTTTTTAAGCTCAAATGGGCTTTATTTGATCTGTCTCCTGTCTACAATCTCCTCTTTTTCAATGTAACTCAAAGGGGAAAATCAATATCCTTGTTTTTTTTTTTACATCTACCTCTTACCAAGATCAAAATGTTCGCAAGTATGGTACATTGGATCATGGAAGGCAGAAGGAATTGGGGTAGGGACATGGACTCGGATAACAGAGGACAGGAGGGACATGGAGAGGTGCACCAAACTGACCCTACAGGGCAGGCATCAGGGTTTGCAGCAGCACAATGCACCACACAGGGCATGCGGGACGGGAGTGCAGCACAACAATCCATAGAAAGCAATAGGGAGGGGACAGGACCATGCACATGGATAACAGAGAACAGAGGGGAAAGAGGCAATGGTAGCTAGCTGACCATAATGGACAGACAGGAGAGAAAGCTGCAGCATAACAGACCTTAAAGGACAGGAGGGATGGATCAGGGGCATTACAATGGAACAGACAAGCCAGGAGGGAGGGAATAGGGGTCTGCACATGGAAACAGATGGCTGGGGGCAAGGGGCAGGGCAGGAGCAGCAAGAAGACCACGCAGGTCAGGCAGGATGGGCACTAGAAGCAAGACACACCATAGAGAGCAACAGTGAGACTATGATGGCATACACATAGACAATAGAGGGAAGGTGGGAGGGGGTCAGGGGCAGCTAGCTGACCACACAGGGAAGGTGGGAGGGGCCGTGGCAGTACAGAAGACCTTGCATGGCAAGCGGGAGGGTTAGTGGCAGCACAATGGCTATGATGGGCAAGAAGGAGGGTGCCGGGGCATGCACAAAGGACCATGGAGGATAAAAGGGAGGGTCAGGACCTGGGCACAGACAAGAGAGTTCAGGGGAAGGGGCCTCACAACAGACCACGCGGGGCAGGCAGGAGGAGCAGTTGCAGTACAACAGACCAGGGAGGGCAGAAGGGTGTGGCAGTAAAATGGACTATGGAGGACAGGAGGAAGGGGATAGGGGCATGGAATGTGGACAGGCAGGGTGGAGGTGGCAGGGACAGGTTACAGTCATCTGACAATGCTAGGCAGGTGGGTGGGGAGTGGCAGCTCAACAGAACACTCAGAGTAGATAGGTGTGGCAGGTCCATGGAACATGGTGGGCCAAATGGATGGAGCAGGGACATGCACAAAGACATCGAAGGGCAGGGGGAAGAAAAATAGGGGCAGCAAGCTAAGCACAGAGGCTAAGCAGGAGGTCAATGATGGGGCATAGAATTGGGCAATGGAGGGCAGGAGGAGTGGACTGGTACATCATGCTAAATGGAGGGCAGTGGCAGACCATGCATGGCAGGAGGGAGGAGGCTATTCCATGGATTCAGACAACAGAGGATAGGGAGGAGGTGGATGGGGCAGCAAGCTAACTGTTCAGAGAAGGCAGGAAGGCCAGTGGCAGAACAACTGCCACACAGGGCTGTAATAAGGGAGCAGGGACATGGACTTAGACAATGGATGACTAGGAGGAGGGAAGGCAGGAGCAGCAAGCTTGGGTGGGAGCAGCACAATGCCAGGCCCTGCTTCCAACCCCCCACCATCCATTGTGATATGCATCTTACTTAACGTTAAAAACAAAACTATAAATTTGCTGAAAAAAACAAAGATTACAGGGACGGTATAGTTAGACTCAGATTTCACTCATAAACAACCAGTGAAATGTAGCAGTTATAGTTACCTGAGCTAACTATAACTTACGCCCCCACAATGTACTGCTAATGACCTCAGACATTACATCATTCATGACATGGTCAGTTACATCACTCATGACATCACGCATGACATCTCTAATGAGCTGTGAATGGAATGGAACTATAATCGCTAGAACTTTATTTAGGGTTAGTGAGTGTATATTAACACCCCTTTTTTTCCTTTTCTTTCATGTAAGAACCAGTAAAATACGCAACATGCCCAGATTAATATGGCCGATAGCCTTTCACTTTAAAGTAATGTGTAGTCCATTGTTTATGTTGATGTTTGCAATTCTAAGTATGTTTATTATGAATAAGTCACATTGACGAACATACAGGTATGGCGGTCCCGGGGCAAGATATGCTGAAATGACATTGTGTGAATATTAACACTTGTTTTCTTTATTGTATCAATTTCTGAATTTTCACATCGTGACCAGGCCAATATGGCGCCAGCTTTTTGGATTAAAGTAATGCACTGCTGATGACGTCACATATTACATTACTCATGACATGGTCAGTGACATCACTGATGACATCACTGATGACATCTCAAATGACATGACTGATGACATTATCTACATGATTATCTGATGCACCTCCTCACACCCTAAAATACAGACTACCATTCTCAAAACCATAGACACACCAATACTAGTACAGCTACAATATTCTGTGCACTATGCATGCAGACCTCTAATCAGCTACACAGCTTTGATACAGTCTTTTAAATACTATGCAGTCTAGGAATCCTTCTGTCTGTCCCATGCACTTCTCCATTCAACCATCCAGAACTATCTACGTATCCTATCACTCTGCCAATACCCAAGCACTAATAAATTTAGCATGCACTCTCTCTGCAGCACTGAAATTACTACAGTTATTAGTCATATACTTAAGGAATGGTCTAGGCACTAACACAAGTGCAGGTACAATATTTTGTACACTATGCATGCAGACCTCTAACCAGCTACATACTATTGATAAGCTCTTCTAAATACCCAGTTAGTACCTATGCAGTCTAGGACTCCATCTGTCTGTCCCATGCACTTCTCCATTCACCCATCCAGCACTATCTACGTATCCTATCACTCCACCAATACCTAAGCACTTATAAATTCAGCACAAACTTTCTTTGCAACACTGAAATTACTCCAGTTATTAGTCATATACTTACGGAATGGCGTAGTCAAAAACACAAGTGCAGGTACAATATTTTGTACACTATGCATGCACACCTCTAACCAGCTACAAACTATTGATACGCTCTTCTAAATACCCAGTTTGAACCTATGCAGTGTAGGAATCCTCCTGTCTGTCCCATGCTTTTCTCCAACCACCCATCCAGCACTATCTACTTATCCTATTACTCCACCAATACCTAAGCACTTATAAATTCACTATACACTCTGTTTGTAATACTGTAATTATTCTAGTTATTAGTCATGAACTTATGGAATGGCCTAGCTACTAACACAAGTACATCTATAATATTTTGTGCACTATCCAAGCAGACCTCTAACTAGCTACATACTATTGATACACTCTTCTAAATACCCAGTTAGTACTCATGCAGTGTAGGAATTGTCCAGTCTGTCCCATGCACTTCTTTAATCACTTATCTAACACTATCTACTTATCCTATCACTCCACCAATACGTAAGCACTTATAAATTAAGTGTATCTGTTTGCAGCACTGCCATAATTCCAGTTACTAGTGGTATTCTTATAAAATGACCTAGGCACCAACACAAGTACACATAAAATATTCTGTGCATAATCCCTACAAATCTCTAAGCAGATACATACTATTGGTCCACTCCACTAAATACTGAAGTTGTACCCATGCAGCGTAGGATACCTCCTGTCAGTCTCATGCAATTCTTCAATCACCCATCCAGCCCTATGTTCTTATTTTATCAGTCTGCCAATACCTAAGCACTTATGGAGCAGATTTACAAGCACCCTGCGCCACCAGTATGTCACTTTTTGTAACGTAGTGATGGCGCCAGGCACTCATATTTACAAGGAGAGGAAAAGCCACCCTGTGTGGTTTTTCCTCTCCTTGTAAATACGACCACTTAATACACAGAACTTTGCGTTGAAGGGGCGTCCCATAGGTGTTGCTGTGGGTGTTCCCACGCAACACCCATAGAACAAGACACATCTCCAGGTTTATGAGAAATCGAAAATCGGGAGATGTGTGTGAATGCTGCGCCATCCTAGAGTGTAGCAAGGCGCAACGAGGAGAATTGTTTTCATTTCTCCTCATTTTTTCCTCTTTCAATGCATGCTGCATTCCACAGCTTACATTGAAAGAGGAAAATGCCTTTACTGATTGTTTTTTGTGCAGGAAGATGTCCCTTCCTGCACAAAAACAATCTCCACACGACACAGACATCCTTGCACCATGGTGCAAGGGTGCCTGTGTCACCGCATGGCTGCAGTTTGTGCAGCAGTGCAGAGGGAAGCACATAGTTGCAACATATTCATGTACATATGTCACATCCCTGTGCTTCGAAAGTGCCACAGTGCAGTGCAGCTAAAGAGCTTGCAGTGTCACGCTGCAGTACTTCCTCATAAATCTTCACCTATAAATTCACCATACACTACTAATGCATTCTTTCAGTCAATCATGCTGTATACATATATTCAACCAAACTTTCACACATTACCTTGCAATTCTAGTTCTTTCTTTAACCAGATAAGGTAGTTCTGATAATTTTTCAGAAAATGACCAAAAAAAAGAACGAATAAAACAGGAAACATTTGGAATTTCTTATCATTCCAAAATCAAAAAAACAAAAAAATTAGCAACGATGGTTGCGTTGCGCAGCTCAAACTGCATTCACCGACTGCTCAGCGAAGCATATAAGTTTCTTCCACTTCACGCAGTGTTGCTCGAGAAAGGCGAATTCTGGCCTAATGTCCATTGCAGGTGTTCCTGAGGACGCTCCAGATGCACTTGCTACAGCAGGCGAGGGGTTCAAAGCAGCTCGCCTCATTTCCTCCCAAGCAAGATTGAGAGGATGTGTGGTCCAGAGATGCTTGTACATAAAAACAGTGTCACAAGAGTATTTTTTTTCACTGCCTCTTGATAGGACTCGGTCACAAATTTTGCACGTCACCTTTCTTGCATTTACTTTCTTCTCTCCAGGTGGAAAAGTGAAGAATTTCCACATGACAGATTCCGGCCTCTGTGGACGTGGTGCCTCCTGCAAGAATTCTTCTTCAGAAGATACTTCCTCCTGCTGCTGCTGTCCAGATGCCATTTTGTTTGACATTTTTTGAAAAACACCAAAAAACAAAACAAAAAGGGTTCTTGTAGGAAAAGAGATGTCTCTCTAAAGATGCTTCAACAAGAATGATTAAAATGGGTGGGGTCCTTCAATAGTTACAGTGGGAAATGTTATGAACCAATGAAATCTTTTTTTTGAGGTCACATGAGATCTTCGCACTCTGCGCTCATGAAGCACGCACCCGACGCGACTTCGCGAAAATATATTTAAAAATAATATAAGTTTATTATAAGAACAAATATATTATTTTTAGGAATATCTTAGATAGTCTCTTGCCCTAATATGTATATTAAACACACATACATATCATTTTAGAACATACATTTTTTTGCAGGAGTTGCGCACACAGCGCGCCCCAGCACGTATAAGACGTCACGCGGGACCCGCCACCGCGCAAGCATCGCGTACCATAATGCGCATGCATCATGAATGCACGGGAGCAGGAGTCATGGACTGGTTGCATACCAATCGCGCACATCACGTAATATTAAATGTATATGATGTGGATACTTCACGACGTTTCTAAAATGGCAGCTAGAAACCGCGCACCCACCATGATGTGTACGCTTTGGGTGCGCGACTCCGAAAAATTTTGGGAAAAAAAAGAATGAAAATAAGATAAATATATTAAAATAAAAAAATAAAACAAAAAAATTAAACAGTATTTCAGTTGTAATTTTTTTTGTGTGCAATTTTCAGAAAACTATATAATGTTATTTACTGAATAAAATATTTATAAATAAACAGTTAAAAAACTGTAGAAAATCAGTATAAAAAATAGGTATAACTACTATTATACTTAAAAATTAGCATTTAAAAAACCTTTGAAATTCACTGAAAAAAACATAGGTTTCAGAGATGTTATAGTTAGAAATTAGCATTTAAAAAACCTTAGAAATTCACAGAAAAAAACATAAGTTTCAGGGGTGTTATAGTTAGCTGGATATTTCACTCGTACAAAACCATAGAAATTCCTCTGTTATAGTTAGCTCCCTCGCCTTACCTTTTGATCCCGACACGCTGAAAAACGCTGATATCGACGCTGATGCTGGAGGTAGTGGCCGCGCTGCTGAAACTGCGGAGAGCTTGGTGGGCGGTAACCTTCACAGGTGCTGCGACTCGGCTACGCGGTGAACGCTTTGCCAGTACTGATTCTGACCGGCCGAAGAGAGCAGCAATGGCCCGAAGCACTTACGAAAAACTCGCGGCCAAGAAGTAAAAACCGGGCATATTATCGTTTCCACTAAAGAAGGTGAGAAGGATACTGTTGCAAATCCTAAAGCTGGGGCTTTTGCCGGGAAAACTAAACAAACTATAGTGACTTTGTTCTCTACTGCAGAGCAAAAACGTCAAGGTATGACGACTAATGAGCTCCAACTAGATAACGCTTCTATAACACCACGGTCTGATGCTTTGGCTGTAGTTAACTTATTGAATGAGAAGGGAACAGGAGATGACAATATATTAAAAACGCTGTCTCATATCGAACTAAAGGAAAAGGAAGGCAGCCGGTTAATATCTCCTGAGGCAGAAATGTTGAATTAAAGCTTGATCCCTGAAAAGTCTGCTATGGCTATATCTTCGGAGTTCGAGTCTGGGGATTTTTATTCAGTTTCAGAGAATTCTGCCTCTTCATGTGAAGAGTTGGCTGCGCAATATTCAAAACAAATGCTCATTGAGGGCGAGTGCGATTCATATGAAGATGAAGTGAATGTCAGCGGTGAGCTTGGGGAGGAGGATACCCCGGCCACTGTAAGAGGTCGAGGAGATACATCTAAGGTAGAGGGTGCTATTGGCGCTCAAGATGATCAAGTGGGGGATATTACTCTTGCTACAATATATCAGACTATCTTGAGTCACATGGACAAGACGGCATTAGAGAGCCAAAAAATTCAAAATTCTTGTCGGAAGCTACAGGGATCGATCAGAAGGTTGGTGAAAGCACAGTCGGACTTTGGAGAACGATTTACGGAAGCTGAAACCAGAATTTCCAATATTGAGGATGAACTGATTAAACAAAAAACGGCCACTGAGACTTTGAGTAGTAATAAAGAGGATGTACTTTGGCGACTGGCCGATATGGAAAATCGCTCTCGACGCAACAATTTAAGAAGAATGCAGATTCCTGAAGGCAACGAAGGACAACATCCACGGAAATTTGTAGTGGACCTTTTTCAGAAGGCGTTTCCAAGTTTGAGTAAATGGGATTGGGAGCGGGAAATTGAAAGGGCTCATAGATTTCCGTTTAATACTCAATCTCGTTTTGGACAGAATTTAACTAGACCTAGACCGATTCTTGTAGCCTTCAACAGTTTTCGTGCCAGAGAAGATATCTATTTGCAAACACGCCCAAATAGTCAGTCCATGGCTGAAGGATTCACTTTTTTTACCGTACCTGATTATTCTAAATATACAATGGATATTCGCTGGCAGTTGCGACAGCTGGTGGATCAATTTCAAAAAAAGGGCGCCCAGGCGTATATTATGAATCCTGCAAAACTTAAAGTGATATATAAAGAAAAATCGAGATTTTTCACTAACATTGTGTCTGCTAAGGAGTATTTACAACTTTTGAAGGATTCTTAAAATGAATTTTTTTAAATGTCCACATAAAACATCTGTACATTAGTCAGCGGTTGCTGAGCTTAGGTACAGGATTATTGAAATGTGCTAGCTTATCTCCATTATATTATTATTTATCTTTTCTGTTCATCCTTTGTTCAGGATTGAGGACTGAAGGTTAATGATTAAGATAAATTCAGGTTCTGCATGGCAGGGAGGGGTTTCTTTTATATTTTTTATTCTTTTTTTAAGATAGAGCTGTGGGAACCGACAGAGGGGTTCGATGCTCATCTCCATCTATAGGACTTGAGTCCTAAAGCCTTGGTTAAGGGAGGGGGGAAGGGGTTTTTGGGGGGTGGGGGTGGGGGTGGGGACACGAGGTTGGGGAGGGGTAAGAGGTGTTGGGGAAGGTGGTGGGTTAGGGGTAGGGCTGGGAGTAAAGGAAGAAACTCCATGGTGGTTCCAAGTGACAGTAATGAAAAGGATATTTTTGTCTGGTGTACTTATGTTATTAAGAATTCAATGTTGCTGAATTACCATTTAGGTAGTGCTAATATCGATCTGAGGATCTTGATTTTGAGATTAATTTTCTATGTCACGCAGCATTAAAATTTGTTCATTCAATGTATCTGGGCTTAATTGCGGCAATAAAAGACGGAGAATAGCTGCGGAAATTCGATTTATTCAACCAGATATTTTATGTCTGCAAGAAACACATTTGTCTTTGGACAAAAGGTCACTTGTAGCAGACTTGGGCTATACGTTGATTGTCGCTTCCCAACAAACTAATAACACTAGAGGGGTTATGATTCTTTCCAGACCCGGATATTGTATAGCGGGCCGTAAATTAGCTGATAAATGGGGTAGATGGGCTATATCAGAGTTCATTGTACGAAGTAGGGTTTTTACAATCTGCTCAATATATGGATCCAACGTAGATGAGGCTGAAGTCCTGGAATCATTAAATATAGAGCTTGCTAATTGGAGAGTTCCGTTAATCTTATGTGGAGACTTGAATATTAATTTGAATACTATGGAACTAATGGCAGGTTTAGAACATTATCAGGGACGGAAACCACGAGTCTTTAAGGCCCTATATAATCTAGTTAATGATCATGGTCTGGTTGATATTTGGAGTAAAAATTACCCTACCCTTCCAGGATATACCTACTACTCTGCACCACATAAGAAACTTGTTCGGCTAGACTATTTTTTTACGTCTTTAACCATTCACAGCCAGATAAGGATACAGACTTTCCCTAGAGACACATCGGATCATTCTCCTATTCTAATTGAATGTTCAATTTTAAAGGAGATAAGTACTTTAAGAAGTTTTTCATTTGATAGGAAGCTCTGTCTTGATGAACAATATAGAATTTACATGACGGAGTGGATGACAGAGTTTTTTAATATTAATTTAGGCACGGCCAATATTGTAATAGTTTGGGACACATTCAAGACCTGCTTCAGGGGAGAAGCGATAAAATTCGGTTTATACCATCAAAATAAATTACGGTCTGAAATGGGGGAGCTTTATGAGCAATTAAAGGTAGCGGGAGTAGGGCTTGCTAAAGCATTAACAAAAAAGGATAACTCAATCCAGATATCCGTAATGGAAGCAAAAATTGCACATTGTAAGGCGACTATAACAGGGGTGTGGGCTAAAGAGATTGCTCGGAAATATCTTGTAAATAGAAGACATATTTACGAATATGGAGAATCTATTGGCCGTTCTCTGGCATTAAGATTGAAAATGAAGGCGACTTCTCGATTGATTCCGAAATTACAGGATCAATCTGGGGTGGTTCGGGAAGCTACGACGGCAATTTTACTCGGAACTTTACACTCAGCAATTAAATTCTACCAGAGTTCAGATACCGGACGCCGCCATATTAAATCAATTAACTGATACCGAGGCAGATGTTTTGGATAGTCCTTTTACTATGGAAGAATTAGAGAGTGCTATCAGAAATACACCAAATGGTAAAGCAGCTGGTCCTGATTTTATTCCTGGGGAAGTTTACAAATGTTTCTTTGAGCCATTGAAGAATGTGATGTTAGAAACGTTCAGGATGGCACAAACTGGAACAGCTCCAAATACATGGAATGACGCCTCTATTGTTGTATTTAGTAAAAAAGGGAAGCCCCCGGAGTTACCTGGATCCTACCGGCCAATATCCTTGCTTAATTGCGATAGTAAGCTATACTCCAAAATGATCGCGAATCGCTTATCTAAGGTTATATCTTCATTGGTAACAACAAATCAGCATGGTTTCATACCAAAAAGAGGTACGGTCTCTCACATTAACAAAGTTATTACTTTATTTGATTTTGCAGACGCGGAAAAGAGGGACTTAGCATTGATACTGCTTGACGCAGAAAAAGCTTTTGACCGTGTAGAGTGGGTCTATCTATGGGAAGTGATGAGAAGGATGGGTTTTGGAAAAGCTTATTTAATGGCAATCCAGGTTTTATATAATGCTCCAAATGCTAGAATCGCTGCTATGGGTCTAAAATCTGAAAAGATTAATATAACCAGAGGCACACGACAAGGGTGTCCCTGTTCTCCTCTGCTTTTTGCATTATATATTCATCCTTTTATTATTAGTTTACAGAACTCTCCTCATATTAAACTTTTTCTTGTTACAGGTATTTCATATTCAGTATTTGCATATGCGGATGACATAGCCATAGCGACAATTGATCCTAGGGAGGCAATAGGGGAGATTGAATTATTAGCTAGAGATTTTGGAGCTATGTCTAGTTATAAATTAAATTCTGCAAAAACCCAAGTTTTGTGCACAAAGAATATACAATTTAATGATTTTCGGGTAACAGAGGAGGTTACTTATTTAGGGATTAAAATTAAAACTCAAATGCAAGAGATCATTGATAGCAATTGGAAGGAGATTATATTTCAAATTAAGCACTCATTAGATAGATGGAGCAGACTTCAACTATCAATAATAGGAAGAGGGAATATCATTAAGATGATTATCCTTGCCAAGATTCTATATTTATTTCGAAGTATCCCATTGGAATTTTCATTCCAACATATACAGCAATTACAAGATATCTGTGGGAAATTTTTTGGGGCTCCGGGTAAAGTTCGAAGAGCTATGAAATGGTTGACGCTACCGGAAGAAAGAGGAGGTCGTGGTCTGCCTGACTTTCTAAGTTATTATTATATATGTTTTTTTACAAAAAATGAGTTATATACTGACAGGGGAGCCTCCAAAAAATGAAGCGGATGCCCCATCTATTTTCTTTCTACTATTGGGAGAACAGGCAAAAGGCTGTTTATTAAAGGAACTTGAGGGTAATTATTACAAGCATACCCGATTTAAGGTATTGGCCTCAGCATTTAAAGTATGGAGAAACATTAAGAAATTGATTAAATTGGGTAAAATTACATATTATACCCCTTTTGAGGCTGATAAAATACTCCCTTCCGTTTTTTGGGACAATAATGCAAAGTTATGGACTAGAAAAGGGATCTCCAAAATTGGTGATTTATATGACAATAAAGCAACGTTGGTAACATATGCAGAATTGGTAGACAAATATCAGTTGTCACAGGCGTCGTTTTTTAAATATCTTCAAGTTCGAGATTTTTGTCTGAAAAATCAGATTGAGGCTCTCCCTAATAATTTAATAGAGGGGATCCGTCTTCAAAAAAGGATTGGCCCACTCTATTCGATTTTGATGGAATATAGATATGATGATATTCAAAAATATAATCAGTATTGGATAAATCAGCTAGGAGACCCCCAAATCGATATTTTGGAATCTTTATTTCTTGCTAAAAAGATTTGCTTGGCTGCTAACTTAAAAGCTCAAGTTTATAAGACGGTCTTTAGGCTATACTATACTCCTAAACGTATGGCAACCTGGGGAGATAAACATGATGGGAAATGTTTTCGATGTGGGGATCCGGAAGCTGACATGTTGCATATTTTTTTCAATTGTACAAAATTGTCGCATTTTTTGAATAATGTTGAAGTATTTATGTCACTGGTATTGCTATGCCCTTTTAAGATCTCCTCTTCACTTATGTTATTGGGAATTTGTCAAAAAACATATAGTCATTCTGTTTTAAAAGAATATAGGTACTTCCTATTCCTTGCAATGACTGTTGCTCGTTTATGTATTGCTACGGAATGGCTATCACCTGAGGCCCCGACTTTTGAATTCTGGAGAGCTAAGCTGTATCGTATTTATGAAATTGAATTGAATTTGTATGCGTTGAAGGGGGCTCGGAAGAAACCTGTTGGATTGTTAATCTGGGGAGCGCTTACAAATTTTTTGGAGGCGGATGAATATCGCAGTATTTGATATTAGGTTCTTTTTCCTTTTTTTCTTTTTAATTGATTTATGTATTCTGATTTTTAATTTTACTTTTCATGGCTAAGATATGTATGTGTGGAATATATTGTTGGAACTGTCATGGAAATAAAAAATAAATAAAACAAAAAAAATAAAAAACCTTTGAAATTCACAGAAAAAACCATAGGTTTCAGAGACGTTATAGTTAGAAATTAGCATTTAAAAAACCTTAGAAATTCACAGAAAAAACCATAAGTTTCAGGGGTGTTATAGTTAGCTGGACATTTCACTCGTACAAAACCATAGAAATTCCTCCGTTATAGTTAGTTCTGCTAACTATAAATTGCGCGCCCGCAATGCACTGCTAATGATGTCACATATTACATCATTCATTACATGGTCAGTGACATCACTGATGACATCACTGATGACATCTCAAATGACATTACTGATCACATCACTGATGTATATATATACATTCTTTTTATAATAGTAATTATAAATAACCAAAAACAAAAAAATTTAATGGGAGTTAATAATCTGTCAGCCATCCATGGACAGTCACAGAAGTAGTCTAATTCTATGTTGCACCTTGCATCATATTGTTCTCCTCACTGCAGGAAATTACACAAGCCAAAAGAGGCATCTATGACATGAGAGGCTTAAGTATTGCCAAAGGCACCATTGCCAGCACATATTTCACCATTCCAAAGCCTCAGGGGCACAAAAACCTAACCAGGCATTCAGTAAGTAATGAATACCTTCTTTTTCCAGAAACCCCAAATGGTGGCCTGATTCATAACCAGACACTGCCATTCTGTATGCCATTAGGATCTCGATATGGATGAACAGATGGTGATACGAAAACAAAATTCTACTAGATGACATACTCCCTGACAAACAAAAGTAACACATTTTGCACAATTCAATCTTATTGTTACTTAGCAAGTAACAATAGTGCTCATACCCGTGTTCATATTAACCCCCTGCCACCCCCACTGTCGCTGCAATATCATTAATAGTTACATAATGTGCAAACAGCTTCCTTTCCCTTTACCTCACCTTTATAGATTGTTAATATTTCTATATAAGATGGTCTTGATGCATCCATGTATTCATTTCACAAATATGACTACATAGGTTCAGCAGCTTCGAAACAGTATATTACTACCACTACTATATTTTCCATTTTACTGTGCTGCCATTTAGTTTATTGAATTACATACTCTTTCTTTGACAGGATATTAATGTGAAGAAACATCAGAAGAAGGCACTTAGAATGAAACATTTTATACAGTAAAAATGTAAACATTTTATAGTCATTACGATGATTTTTGCTGGCAGATCAGTGGGGATACATTTTTTTCCTAACCACTGCAAATCAGTTCCCTTCAAAAGATGTGTAATACTAAAAAGTGTCCCAAAACAGTGGTATGTGCCTCCTATTCATGAACCTAAAATGGATCCTAATGTGTAATGTTAATTGGAGTTGGGGCCAGTGGTGGCTCTGCCGCTAAGGCGGAGGAGCGTCGCCCCACTGCTTTTAGCAGTGCAAAGAAGGAAAAATAAAATTAAACAACACAATGTTGTTAGCATTTTATGTTTTCGTGCTGAAGCAGGTTTCAAGGCGGGGTGGGGCTCGGCTGTCAATGCAGCCAGCAGGGGGAGGAGGAAATATGTGCAATTAAGTGTGCATGATGGTTTGGCCGGCCAAGCCATCACACACACTTAGCGTGTTCCCCACCTAGCTGTAATGCACAGCCTGGTGGGGAACATGCACAGGCTCCCACTGCCTGTCTGGGCACCGAACCATGGTGTTCAGGCCAATCACAACGCTGCATTGCAGCTTTGTTATTGGCTTTGGGGAGCCTTTTTGTGCTTCTTTTTCCAGCCAGACCAAGCAGATGATGATGACGATGGAGGAAATTCGGCAGCCTCATAAGGTAAGTAATGTTTATTTTTTAAGCCTCCCCGCCACCCACTTTCAGTACCAGCCATGAATGGATGGGGAGGCAACCAGATCAAGAGAAGGGAGTTCCCACACATTATCAGTGCCTTGTCTTGTAGTAGTTCTGATCTGAGGCTTCAAGGAAATGCGCTAGGAAATAGGTTAAGATTAAGGAAACAGTGTGAGTTGAAAGAAATGGCAAGGCACTCTTAACATGCATAATTGGTCACATAATCCAAGAACTGGACAATCACTCTGGTGCCGATCACGATCCGGCAAAAACCGGGTACGAACCGTCGGACGGAGCACAATCTCCGCCCGACGCGTACCCGGTCGTCAATTTTTACAAACAAGGAATTACGATTCGCACGGGTACACCATTACCGTACGAATCGTAAAAAAGCCTGACCGAACAAAAAAACACCTACCAATGCGATCCGGGAAAGCGCCGACCTGACGTCGGGACGCTCGCAGCCAGCCATTCACGACCCAGGAATCACGATTTGCACCGACGTCACCCCGCACGGTGAATATTTTGCGGCAGCCAAAAACTGCCGGGAAATCAGGACGACGCGAACAAGGACCACCAGTACGCGACGGACAGACGACGACGCGAACAAGGAGGACCAGTACGTGACGGACACACAGGACGACGCCACCAAGGAGGACCCGTACGTGACAGGACGACGCGATCAAGGAGGACCCGTACGCGACAGGACGACGCGAGCAAGGAGTACCAGTACGCGACGGACAGACATGGACCCGAACCTACGAGTCAACCCTGCCCTCATAGCAGTCCACCTCCTCTACAGGTTACGACGCAGACGCCGCAGAAGGTCAGAATAACTAAGGGAGGGGGGAAAGTGGGGTGGGGTGGGGGTGGCAGGACCAGGGCAGGCCACAAAACAACCACATAAGTCACACACCACACATGGCCTGGACATACCTGACTCCCATGCCCTGGTCACCACGAGGGGGTGGGGGCATGTCCTGATAAGCCAGCGACCGTCACAACGGAAGTCCGTCACCACGCGAACCGGCAACACAACCAGACAGGTACGTCCCGTACCCACGCCTGAAGAGCGTGGGTACGAGTCGGACCACGCCCACACACGTCACCCCAACAATGGCGGGACGGATCGCACCCACGTGGCAAAGGCCTGGGTACGGGCCGCACAAACATCACATAGCGTGGGGACGGATATGTACGGACCCTACCCCCACCCCGTATGCAAGGAGTGTACCCCCCACCCCAACAGTGAAAGTACGACCCGTACCCCCACCCGCGTATGCATGGAGCGTACCCTCCAGCCCAACAGTGTAAGTACGACCCGTACCCCCACCCGCGTATGCATGGAGCATACCCCCCACCCCAACAGTGTAAGTACGACCCGCACCCCCACCCGTGTATGCATGGAGCGTACCCCCCATGCCAACAGTGTAAGTACGACTCGAACCCTCACCCGCGTATGCAAGGAGCGTACCCCCCAGCCCAACAGTGTAAGTACGACCCGTACCCCCACCCGCGTATGCATGGAGCGTACCCCCCAGCCCAACAGTGTAAGTACGACCCGTACCCCCACCCGCGTATGCATGGAGCGTACCCCCCACCCCAACAGTGTAAGTACGACCCGTACCCCCACCCGCGTATGCATGGAGCGTACCCCCCATGCCAACAGTGTAAGTACGACTCGAACCCTCACCCGCGTATGCAAGGAGCGCACCCCCCAGCCCAACAGTGTAAGTACGACCCGTACCCCCACCCGCGTATGCATGGAGCGTACCCCCCAGCCCAACAGTGTAAGTACGACCCGTACCCCCACCCGCGTATGCATGGAGCGTACCCCCCAGCCCAACAGTGTAAGTACGACCCGTACCCCCACCCGCGTATGCATGGAGCGTACCCCCCATGCCAACAGTGTAAGTACGACTCGAACCCTCACCCGCGTATGCAAGGAGCGTACCCCCAGCCCAACAGTGTAAGTACGACCCGTACCCACACCCGCGTATGCATGGAGCGTACCCCCCAGCCCAACAGTGTAAGTACGACCCGTACCCCCACCCACGTATGCATGGAGCGTACCCCCCATGCCAACAGTGTAAGTACGACCCGTACCCCCACCCGCGTATGCATGGAGCGTACCCCCCAGCCCAACAGTGTAAGTACGACCCGTACCCCCACCCGTGGATGTACGGAGCGTACCCCCACCCCCACCAGTGTAAGTACGACTCCTACCCCCACCCGCGGACTCACGGACCGTACCCCCACCCCAACAGTGTAAGTACGACCCGTACCCCCACCCGCGTATGCAAGGAGCGTACCCCCCAGCCCAACAGTGTAAGTACGACCCGTACCCCCACCCGCGGACGTACGGAGCGTACCCCCACCCCAACAGTGTAAGTACGACCCGTACCCCCACCCGCGTATGCAAGAGCGTACCCCCCGGCCCAACAGTGTAAGTTCGACCCGTACCCTCACCCGCGTATGCATGGAGCGTACCCCCACCACACCAGTGTAAGTAGACTCGTACCCTCACCTCGAATGCATTGAGCGTACCCCCACCGTGTATGTTCCAAGCGTACATATCCTGAAATCGGAGGTGTGTGTGCAGAGTCCACCCAGCAGTGCCCTGAGACAGGAGGGGTAGGTGCCTATCACTCCCAGCAGTGCCCTGAGACAGGAGGGGTGTGTGCAGAGTCCTCCCAGCAGTGCCCTGAGACAGGAGGGGTGGGTGCCTATCACTCCCAGCAGGGCCCTGAGACAGGAGGGGTGTGTGCAGAGTCCTCCCAGCAGTGCCCTGAGACAGGAGGGGTGGGTGTGGAGTCCTCCCAGCTGTGCCCTGAGACAGGAGGGGTGGGTGTGGAGTCCTCCCAGCAGTGCCCTGAGACAGGAGGGGTGGGTGCAGAGTCCTCCCAGCAGTGCCCTGAGACAGGAGGGGTGGGTGTGGAGTCCTCCCAGCAGTGCCCTGAGACAGGAGGGGTGGGTGCAGAGTCCTCCCAGCAGTGCCCAGAGACAGGAGGGGTGGGTGTGGAGTCCTCCCAGCAGTGCCCTGAGACAGGAGGGGTGTGTGCAGAGTCCTCCCAGCAGTGCCCTGAGACAGGAGGGGTGGGTGCCTATCACTAACAGCAGTGCCCTGAGACAGGAGGGGTGTAACACATGTGTGTGAGGCCAGAATTATCCACATGCATACTGGCTACAAGGGAACATGTCCCCATGAACTCATGTCAACAGACTCCACACACAAGTACAGTGATCACCAAGGATGCCACGATTGTTGCAGGTGGAGACATGGCCCTGCATGCATGGCCAAAGTAGAAGGGCTCCGTCACACACACAGCTCATGTAGACACAGCTCTGCGCTAAACATTGGGAACACCCTGCAGGGAAGAAAGCTGGGTACACAGAGGAAGGAATACACCCTGGGACAAGTGCACCATGCAGTAACTGCTTACATGAACAAAGAAAGTTAGCCAACACCTTGTGATGGCACACAGATCCCAGGGTCCCACCAATGAGCAGTACACTACTACATATCCCACACACCCAAACCCTTACACACCACCCAAAACCATGTAGCAGCCCCACCAACACCAATACCAGCATAGCAGTAGTGTGATAATGAAAACAAAATTAAGCTTTATTCAGCATGAGCACAATGTCCGTGGATCGCAGGCAGTTCAATCTTCACAAAGCCCATAGGGCAGTCAATGATTCTCAGCTGGATGGGGGACACAGTGGGATGCGTGTCCCCTACCTTGCCTGCACAGTCAAATGGCATCGTCTTCCACACTGGTGAGGGCATCAGGGGGGGGGGAAGCAACAGGCACCGCAGGGACATCAGGGCAAAGGGGCGGCGTTGTGGGTGCAGGGATGGAGGACTCCACCACAGGGGGTGGGTCAGTGCCAAAGGCGGAGGCCAGGATGGCACTACACACCTTTGCAAGGTCCTCCAGGGAGTCCCCTGCACCCGAAGGGACCTCAGGCCCCAAGGAGGGGGGGGTCAGAGGGATGGGTCGCAGCGCCACCGGGGGAGGGTGGAGACAGGGGGGGAGACTCAACCACCCTGACCGGGGACCTCCTTGACCGCTTGCGTGGTGGTGTAACTGTGGGGCTCAGGGACAGAGCGGCCATGAAGGAGTCCTTGGGGGAGATGTGGCCAGGAGAGCTGAGGGGAGGGGATTTGGAGGGAGTGGACTGGGTGGAATGCGGACTCCCACTATGGCTGCGTGTCACACGTTTGCCCCCCGACCCAGTGGGTGTGCCTACCTCACCCTGTGTGTGCGTGTCAGGAGGAGTGCGGTGGACCTTCCCTGCTGGTGTTGTGCCCGTGTCCGTTGATGTGGGTGCATGCCGATGTCTGGGTGTACGTGGGACAGGCATGGGAGTGGGAAGTGTGGATGGGGCAGGGGTAGGTGGGGGGAGGTCGCGCTGCAGGAGACCCACTTCTGCAGTCAGTGTGGAGTCTATGGACCTCAGCAAGTTGCGTTGGTCAGCCTGCGATGAATGAATGCCCTCCAAGAAAGCCTCGATGTTGGTGAGGGTTTTGCCGTGGGCATGGAGGACATTAAGGATCGCAGCCTGACCAACCTGCAGTTGCCGCTGGATGTCCACAGACTCTGCATTGGCGGCAGCAGTGGAGACAGGGGCAGGGGGTGCGGTGCCTGGCAGGAAGGAGACATGCTGTGACCGGGCACGCTGGGAAGGGACACGAGCAAGTGGGAGGCGGCTGATGGAAACTGAGGGGGCGGTGCGAGGTGTTGTTCCGCTGTCAGCTGCTGGTGCAGCCTCCGCCCACTCGGAGACATCCTCCTCGGACCTGTCAGCTTCATAGTCTGATGTGCCAGTCGACAGGTCCTCGGCCACACTCTCCTCCGCCTCTGTCCCACTCGATGTGCCAGACCCGATGTCACGGCTGGCACTGGTGCTCGGTCCCTCCGCCTGGTCTGTGTCCATGTCTCTCTCTGTGTCCCCCGACGATGCTGTGGGCAGGGTGGAGAGACAGAAATTAATCAGACACCTGTACACATCTGTCACATGAGTCCAATCTACATAGGTAACATTGCATAGCCTGAAAAGGAAGATCCCTAACATCTACTGAACGGGGTACCGATGTAGGGCATGAAACACACAGTTGGTTGAGCCACCATGCCACTGAAATACCATGGAGAGCATGAGACAATAGCTAAACACAGGAAACGGAGTCTGACATAGCACCCAGGCCCTGGGGACAATCCAGCACTGCATCTGCACCACACAGCGTTGGCGAAAATACCGATGACCAGGGACCATATCCATGAACTTGAGACACATGCTGCATAGGTAATGCTGAAAACATGCCCAACATGACTCGGTCACTGCACATTGCGTGTGTGTCCAGACACATCACACACTGCCCAGACCCAGCAAGTGGAAATCAGGATTTGACACATAGGCATTGCCCGCCCCAACAAGACCCTACACGAGGCAAATTGTTGAGACACAGGTGGCACCAACATCTCATAGTCTGGGTGATACACACAGGGGCAGGCAAAAAGCAAGATTGGACGCCAAACAGCCAAGGTGCGCCTGTACAAATAATGAGGTACCAGTGCCCATCCTCAGATGAGTATAACAAGACACACAGGCACTGGCAACTGTGAGTATGAAGAAGGACAATCAGGTCAGGCTGCACAGTGGACACCTGTACAAAATAGCACGTCTATATACATGGTGACAGGGGACAATGGCACAGAGCACAACCTACGCTGTAGACACTGAGATTGGCCACGTTTATGATGACACATACACCACTGAGGAAAAGGTGCCCCAGGGGACAGTAGTGGGCACGCAACTACATGCTACTGAATGGTAATGACTGCAACACACGTCACCATCCCTGCACTATGTGTATCGCACACTCATGCACATCATGTCACAGGCCACTACATAGGACATGCGCGCTGTAAGGCATGACACATGAGAGACCAACTCCCATGTCTGGAGTCAGCATCAGTGCCAACTGACATGGAACCCACATGCCAGTGAACTTGACAGTGCACAGGCAAGGTCCCACAACCTGTTACACACCACCCCCACACATGATGCTACAGTCATTGTTCTCGTGGACAAAGCGCCAGCCTACATTACCTTGTGAAGGAGTGACTACACACAGACCAGGGAACACATTGCAAGGAGGGGAAGGGTGGCAGGGGCACAGCGCTATACTGGGGCAAACAGGATCTGCACAGCACCTTTAAACCCTGCCAGTGAATTCATGCTACTGTGCCCTTACAAATGCCGGTGACACACAACAAACACACATGTACCTACCCCCTTCCGGCTGCTGCATCGCCTGTAAGCGCCTCTCCAGGTCTGGAAAGACCACCGGCAGCACACGCCTGTGGAGGTGGCTCAGACGGCGGCGGCCGCGGTTCTTGTGGCTCTCAGGTGAGTCCCCCAGCAGGAGCCGTGCAATCCTCCGCGTCCAGCACCGGATATCCTGCCAGCGTTTCCTCACCTGGGGCAGGCTCCGCCTCCGACCATCCACACCCCTCACGGCACTGACGGCGGTCAGCCAGATCTGCTCCTTGGCAGTGGCGCCTACCTGTGAGGAGGAACAAGTGACACTACATCAATACACCAGCCACATGTCACAGAGAGACATATGGGTACAAATTAGCTGGTTACAACAAGGCATGTCATGCAGCCAACGCATTGCACCTTTGTCATAGGGACATCATCCCCTGGTGAGGGAAAAAGCAGTACGTGCCACAGTGGGTACACAGGTGGAATGATGGCAATGTCACAATCAATGATCAAGGCTCACACTGTGCATCACACCCACCCCTCCTGTCTCAGGGCACTGCTGTGAGTGATAGGCCCCCACCCCTCCTGTCTCAGGGCACTGCTGTGAGTGATAGGCCCCCACCCCTCCTGTCTCAGGGCACTGCTGGGAGGACTCTGCACACACCCCTCCTGGCTCAGGGCACTGCTGTGAGTGATAGGCCCCCACCCCTCCTGTCTCAGGGCACTGCTGGGAGACATCAGGCACCCCCCCCCTGGGACCCCCCCGACAGTACATGGCATGTGTGTTACACCTGGACACAATGGCAGAAGTCACAGTCACAACATAGGGACAGTCTGTGGCAGTGGCCTATGCACTCACCTGATACCCTGGTCGCCCATACAGCATGGAGTACTGTGGGAGGATCACATCCAGCAGAGCCATGTTCTCCTCCAGGGTGAATGGCTGTGTCCTCTCCACAGCCCTTGACATGGTTCCAGGGAATCAGTAGCAGCAGCTGGGTCGACGAATGCAAAGATGTGCAGGCAAGTGCTCCCTCATGGGACCTGGCTGCCTTATATGTGCCCTTCTGCCCAGTCTCATGCACAGGAGTACAGAGTGATTGGTCACTCACATTTGCATCCTATGTTTCCACCAATCCCTTCAAACCTAGCAGTCTGTGGGTTCTCTATCGGTTTCATTCTCCTGCATGATGTCAGCCCCACAAACACATTGCAACAAAGTAGAAGAATTCCAACTGACTTCTGCTGTGCACCTTCCAGAACAATTTCGAAATTTGAACTTGGTCTCCATGACAACCAGCATGCATGTAGGCCTTAATACTTGTCCCCTATGTAATTTGGAGCATCACACACAGGTACGGTGCGTTTCGGGGCCCTAGGGCACCCCAAATGCATGGCAACGGCCTGTACATGCATGCCTACGTTCACTATCACTATGGGTCTGCACGCGTATGCGTACTCGTAGTGGTACGGGCCGTACACTCGCATGTACGCTCACTATCACTACGAGTACGCATACGCGTGCAGACCCATAGTGATAGTGAGCGTAGATGCGTGTGTACGGTCCGTACCACTACGGGTACGCATACGCGTGCAGACCCATAGTGATAGTGAGCGTAGATGCGTGTGTACGGCCCTATCACTATGGGTCTGCACGCGTATGCGTACCCGTAGTGGTACGGACCGTACACTCGCATGTACGCTCACTATCACTACGAGTACGCATACGCGTGCAGACCCATAGTGATAGTGAGCGTAGATGCGTGTGTACGGTCCGTACCACTACGGGTACGCATACGCGTGCAGACCCATAGTGATAGTGAGCGTAGATGCGTGTGTACGGTCCGTACCACTACGAGTACGCATACGCGTGCAGACCCATAGTGATAGTGAGCGTACATGCGAGTGTACGGTCCGTACCACTACGGGTACGCATACGCGTGCAGACCCATAGTGATAGGGCCGTACACACGCATCTACGCTCACTATCACTATGGGTCTGCACGCGTATGCGTACCCGTAGTGGTACGGACCGTACACACGCATCTACGCTCAATATCACTATGGGTCTGCACGCGTATGCGTACTCGTAGTGGTACGGACCGTACACACGCATCTACGCTCACTATCACTATGGGTCTGCACGCGTATGCGTACCCGTAGTGGTACGGACCGTACACACGCATCTACGCTCACTATCACTATGGGTCTGCACGCGTATGTGTACCCGTAGTGGTACGGACCGTACACACGCATCTACGCTCACTATCACTATGGGTCTGCACGCGTATGCGTACTCGTAGTGATAGTGAGCGTACATGCGAGTGTACGGTCCGTACCACTACGGGTACGCATATGCGTGCAGACCCATAGTGATAGGGCCGTACACACGCATCTACGCTCACTATCACTATGGGTCTGCACGCGTATGCGTACCCGTAGTGGTACGGACCGTACACACGCATCTACACTCACTATCACTATGGGTCTGCACGCGTATGCGTACCCGTAGTGGTACGGACCGTACACACGCATCTACGCTCACTATCACTATGGGTCTGCACGCGTATGCGTACTCGTAGTGATAGTGAGCGTACATGCGAGTGTACGGTCCGTACCACTACGGGTACGCATACGCGTGCAGACCCATAGTGATAGGGCCGTACACACGCAACTACGCTCACTATCACTATGGGTCTGCACGCGTATGCGTACCCGTAGTGGTACGGACCGTACACACGCATCTACGCTCACTATCACTATGGGTCTGCACGCGTATGCATACTCGTAGTGGTACGGACCGTACACACGCATCTACGCTCACTATCACTATGGGTCTGCACGCGTATGCGTACCCGTAGTGGTACGGACCGTATACACGCATCTACGCTCACTATCACTATGGGTCTGCACGCGTATGCGTACCCGTAGTGGTACGGACCGTACACACGCATCTACGCTCACTATCACTATGGGTCTGCACGCGTATGCGTACTCGTAGTGATAGTGAGCGTACATGCGAGTGTACGGTCCGTACCACTACGGGTACGCATACGCGTGCAGACCCATAGTGATAGTGAGCGTACATGCGTGTGTACGGCCCTATCACTATGGGTCTGCACGCGTATGCGTACTCGTAGTGCTACGGACCGTACAAATGCCTGTACGCTCGCCATCACGATGGGTACACATACGGCAGCACTCCCACAGTGATTTGGGAACATACACAGGCCCTCTCAGCAGCAGTACAGCGGTTTTTACACATCACTGTGGTTACAGGCGACACACAGGTAGGAATAGGGCGGACATACTTGTCCATGGATGGACATACTTGTCCAGGAATGGACATCAAGGCATCGTCTGTGCATTACTACATGTGTGGGGCACAGGTGTCACAGGCTGTGATGTGGAACATGCCTCCTGAGTGGAGAAGGCACCAGATGTATGATGAGATGTGTACAGGTGTACTGTGTGAGGGTGCAATGTGTGCCAGGCATGCCCTTGACTCCTTTGACATGTGTGCATGTGGGACTGCACACTTGGGGTGAGCGTCACTGGCATGGCACGGACACCAACACACGGAAGTGTCCCATGATGCCCGGTACAGGGGTCATGACACATGACTTGTCACTACCCACAGTGCACAATGTGACTATGTCATATATGTGTCCGGGATTTACATCAGGTTGATGTTGTAGCACCCTCAAAAGCTGCAGCCGTTGCAGCAACCAACATGTGGCTGTGTGTAGATTGTCATTGCACACTGTTCCGCACACCATGCCACATGTGTTATCGGATGTGAGGTGCACATGTATGCATGGGACACGGAGTAGCGTGACAAGGCCATGTCAGCATCCTCACAAGGAATGTGTGGTGAGTCATGACATGTGCACCTTCATGGCAAGGTGTGTGGGCTGGACTAGTGTAATGTCATGTGACCTGTGGCTCCAGTGTTCCGCTACCAGTCTCTGCAATCGGCAGCCCACTTCTGCTGATGTGTGGGTGTATGTCACTCCTGTCTTGCGTCGGGCTGTGCACTTGCACTGGGACACAGCTATTTCCATGGCGTGGCATGGGGAGGTTCTCAATCACCGTGTGTAGCTGGGTCTTGGAAGGAGTGTCACCTTGCATCCATACGTGTCCTGGGCATGTAGCACATACCTGACTCCCTATGTAGCATGTGTGTATTGCCAGATTTACATGTGCTCAGTAGACATGAGTTGTTCTCGTAGTGCACTCACTCTTCCTTGTCACTTCCAAATTACTGCAGAGCGCCACCTCTTGCCCGAAGAATTCCAGACTTGGCTACCATGCAGGAGAATGACAGGATCCGGCTCTACCGCTTCACCCAACCGTTGATTCTGGAGCTGACGGCGAGACTGGCACCACACCTGCAACCGCAGCACAGGTATCCTACGGCACTGACACCCCAGCTGAAGGTAATGGCTGCCCTACATTTTCTTGCCACGGGTACCTTCCAAAATACCATAGCTCATGTTGGTGGCATGTCCCAGAGCATGTTCAGCGGTGTGCTGCATGATTTCTTGGAGGCCATGTTGATTCACCTGGATGACTTCATCAAGTTCCCAACCCCTGAACAGATGACTGAGGTCAAGCGTGGATTCTATGCCCTGGGAGGGATGCCCCATGTCATTGGGTCCATAGATGGGACACATGTAGGTTTGGTACCACCACACGCACGGGAGGTGGCGTACCGCAATCGGAAGCACTACCACTCCATCAATGCCCTTGTGGTGTGTCTGTCCAATATGGTGATTTCACATGTCTGTGCTCGTTTCCCAGGATCAGCACACGATGCCTACATCATGAGGCGTAGCGGGATGCCTGATATGATGATGCAGCTGCGCAACGAACGGGCATGTGTTGTTGGTGGGTACAGTCTGTCTGTCCTGTATTCTGTATAGCCGACCAGCACGACCGCTTCACCAGTTCTAACGATGTCCATGTGCTTCCCATGTAGGGGACGCTGGCTATCCCAACATGCCTTGGCTGCTGACACCTCTCCGCAATCCCATCACGCCGGCCCAGCTCCGCTATAACACCGCCCATGGCCGGACAAGGCGAGTGATAGAGAGGACGTTTGGCATGCTGAAGAGCCGATTCCGGTGCCTCCACAAGACCGGCGGTGCACTCCCTTATGGCGAAGGTCTGCAAGATCTTCATGGTCTGCTGCATGCTGCAAAACATGGCAGTTGAAAGAGCTGTGCCACTCATCCTGAATCAACATGACGAGGACCATCCACCCGTGGAGGATGAAGGGCTTGGCAATGGGGCTAGTGATGTGGAGGATGTGGAGCCGCAAGAGGACATCCGGACTCGGCTCATACGCGACTTCTTTGCTTAGTGGTGAGTACCAGTGTCTGAGTGTGCACGCATTGGTCCCCGTGTGGCATGCGTTGTGATGTGTGTCTCCACCTGCATGTATGGCACGTGGGTCAGAGGTGTGTGTGGGTGTGTCACTGGAGTGATGGTGGCAGTGATGGTAGTATTTCCCCAGTCATAATTGTGACCTAGCATGTTGTCATCCATACATGTGTCGAGTAAATGCACATGCAAGTGGCTGTGCTTTTTGTGGCTAACTTCTTGTGTGTCTCTCTTCCCCAGGTACCTGCGCATGCCGTTTGCTGGTTGCATTGTTGTGGCACTGCTATTCCTCATGGACATGACATCGTGGGCTGACTCAGCGTTACAGGCACGGACACGTTTGGAAGTCTCCATGGGGTAAGGGATGCATCTGGGGTGTATTGGGTGTGGCAGTTGTTCACGATGTGTGCACACTGCCCCGGTCGGGGTTTGGTTCCTCTGCAGACATGTGGCATCCCCATGGGACACGACATGCAGCTGGGTACACCTGAATAGATGGGCTGCCTGGTTGTCAGTCATCAGTGATGGGATAGTGGATTGTGATGATGGCATCAATGTGTGTGACACTGCCCTCGGACACATACGGTTAACATTGTCTTGACATGGCGTGGGACTTCCACATCAGCGGATCTATGGTGTATGTCAGGCTCTCCGTGTGCAGCTGTGGGTATTTAGCTGTTAGCCGACACTTGTGTGCCAGTTCCATGGCTATCACGCATTTGTGCTGCAGAAGGGGGGTGCCAGTGTTGGACCCACATGTTACTCCACATGATGTGTTCATGTGTACTTCAAGTTGCCTCTGCAATCCCAAAAACATGACTAATAAAGGTGTCCCTATGCCTCCAAGGTGCCTCTTCTCAGTCAATGCTGGTGTGTTGGCACGGTGCATCCTGCATGTCTGGCATGGTATTCCCTGATTGTGGCTATGTGTCAATGTGTCGAGTGGCAAGATGCAAGCTGTGTGTGTGTGCTGAGACTGTGTATTGGGCATGATGTCCATGACTGTGTGGGTATTGTGACATGTGCCATCCCCATGCATCCAACGTTGTCCATGACCCCATTCTCTGCATCCACCGGACTCAAGCTTGCAGGACATGGTTCTGCCACCTGTCTACACATACCTGGGTGCCCCCCAGGACACTGGCCAGGATCCCTGACCTCTGCGCATGACTGTTGCTGTACTCAATGTGTCTGTCAGCACGGTTGTTCGGCCACCCCCTCAGCTGGTTCTGCCCATCACGGGTGTGTATGGTGCTCCATGTCTGTCTTGCCTAATAAACTGTGACCTGTGTCCTGTGCCAGACTCAGGCCCCAGGGTGTGGATGGTTGAAGTGAACAGATGACTCAGGCATGTTTAGACTGTACAAGACACATGTTAGGTAATAATGCTACCAGCAGGCATCTACTCTTAATAGTGTGATTTATTATTGGGGGGGGGGGGGGACAAAGTGAGGGGCTTTCCGGGATTAGGGAATCCAAAGTTCAGTAGGGGAGTTGGTGTCCTTGCCATTGGAAATCCTCAGAGTCCATGCCACAGTCTTTGTCAACATTGGTCAGCCAGTGACCAGCAGGGACATGTGGCAGAGAATGTCTCTTGATGCTGTGATGCTGTTGCTCCAGTGGGCCAGGTGCCAGGCCAGGTGTCCTGGGAGATGGTGATGTAGCAGCCACCCTCACGGTCCTTTCCGTGGACGACCCGGCTTCCTGCGGGGAACCTCAGCAGCAGGCCGTGACGACGTCTGGGATGCTCCGTCGGATGTTTCCTCCTCCTCCTCCTGATCCCTCCCTGTGGGTGGTGATGTTCTCCGCCTTCTGGCACAGGGAGGGTCGGCCATGGTGTCGGCCATCCGACGGAGTGTAGCGTGAATCCCCTGGAACGCCGTCACTTGCTCAGCCTGTCTGTCCTCCATCCTCCGTTGGTGTACCAGTAGACAGGCTATTAGCTCCGCATGTTGCTGGGCCTGCTGGACCTTGATCCCCTCGAGGACGGACACAACCTGGGCCATGCCCGTGGTGTCCTGCCGGTATGAGTCCAGGATGTTACGGACATGGGAAAATACCGGATCCCCAGCCAACTGGTCAGGCTCGCGCCTCCGCCGTCCTCCACTCCCACCACCCCTGCCCACTTGCGTCTGGCCTGCACTTGGGGGCACATCGGGTCTCCGGGACCCCTGAGGGGTGGCATTGGCGTTGTCGCCTGCCTCCTCCTGGGTGCCCGGGACACCGTGTCCCTCCTGGCGAGCCTGGCTGCATTGTGGTGTTGGGGCAGGGATCCTGGGTGTCTCCTGGGATGTGGCAGGAGTGGGGGTGGTGGTTGGCACGGTTGTACCTGACGCAGGTGCTGCAGGTGGTTGGACACCAGAGGGGCCAGGTTGGTCGGGGTCGTCCGCAGAGTGGTGAGAGTGGTCGCTGCCGGTGGGATCGGTCTCCTGCAGATCCGGGTCCTGTGAGTGATCCCCCCCAGTGTTGGGGGGTGCAGCACGACGTTGACCTGTGTGTGAGAGAGAAAATGTTAATTTTGGTCCATGCAACATCCATGTTTCATCCGTTTCAAAGTTGGCACATTTCCTCTTGGAATTAGGATCTGTCTTGCATTCCACTCACAGTGCACTTGTGCATGGGTGTGTCCCTTGGGCACCAATTTGGCCCCTTTAACTATGTGTGGCACAGTCTTACTTGCTGCGTCAAGTGTGACTGCAGTCAGCAGTGGAGTGTGCAGGTGTGGCGAGCCATGCATTTGCGCCTTCCTTGTAGCACTGTACATGTGCACATGGAGTGGATCCACACACTTATATGATGCAGGTAGCTGTCCTTGTGCTCGTGTACAGGTTGTGACATGGCCCTGCGTTTTGCCATGATGAAGAGGGGGGGTTCTGGCACTGGCCACCCTTGTCTACATGCACGCAGTCCACCTGCTGACGAGCAGACATTCCCACACACCAAAGGACTGATTTGCTCTCCCTGTGTCTCCCTCCTTCTCTGTCCCCCTCTCCCTCCCTCTCTGTCCCCCTCTCCCTCCCTCTCTGCCCCCCTCTCCCTCCCTCTCTGTCCCCCTCTCCCTCCCTCTCTGTCCCCCTCTCCCTCCCTCTGTGTGTCAGCCTCCTCCCTCTGTCCGTCTTCCTGTGTCTCCCTCCCTCTCTGTCCCCCTCTCCCTCCCTCTCTGTCCCCCTCTCCCTCCCTCTGTGTGTCAGCCTCCTCCCTCTGTCCGTCTTCCTGTGTCTCCCTCCCTCTCTGTCCCCCTCTCCCTCCCTCTCTGTCCCCCTCTCCCTCCCTCTGTGTGTCAGCCTCCTCCCTCCCTCCGTGTGTCAGCCTCCTCCCTCTGTCCGTCTCCCTCCCTCTCAGTCCCCCTCTCCCTCCCTCTGTGTCCCCCTCTCCCTCCCTCCGTGTGTCACCCTCTGTCACCTTGGCCCAGCTTCCTGGGCACACACTGTTAGCAGATCTTTGAGTGGCCCTTGGCCTGTTGATGTGAGTTTGTTTCTGATCTCCAGGCACCCATTTTGTCTGCTGTGTGTCTGTGCGCTGCTGCTGTGGTGGTGTGTGCTGCCACTCTTTCACAATGTTGGCTGTTCATTAGCTGTCATGTGCAAAACAGTGCCTTCACCACCATGTGTTGATGCAAGGCGTCCGCCATTTGCTGGCAAGTCATTCCTGTGTTGGGACACACTGTTTGTCTGGCTGTGACCTAGGCCATATGGGCAGAGGGCATTGTTGTCTGCTTTGGAGTCGCACTATGTGATTTTTGGTGCCCAGCCTCCCGCCATCCGGGTTACCGTGTCATGTGTTGTTGTCGTCTGTGGCCTGTGACTTGACATTGTCCAGCTGGGTGCATGGGGCATGGTGGCAGCAGTGGCATGTGCCTGCTCATGGAGTGTGGTTGAGTCATGCGATGGCTTGTGGTGGTTGCGTGCCTGTTAGTAATTTTGGTTGTGGTTGCAGTTCCCCCCATGTGAGGTGCGTTGTTTGTGTACTCACCCGGGTCTCGGAGTCCTTCTACTCCTTCAACTGCCTCCACCGGCAGTATGGCCATCACCCTCTCCTCCCAGGGATGGTACTGTACGGCTCTGCGGGAGGGCCCTCCTCCGGTGGCGTTGGCCTGGTCGTGTTCCTCCTGCCTCTTGGCTCTGACCCTCCTCCGCAGATCGTACCACCTGTTCTGGCAATCCTGCTTGGTCCTCCTGGTGTCCGCAACGGCATTCACAGCATCGACGATGGTCTGCCACATGGCTGTTTTGGCTGCCTGGCTGGTGCTTCTGACCAATGTTCCAAAGATCTGTGGCTCGACTCTGAGGATTTGATCAACAAGGACCTCCAACTCTCGGTGACTGAACTTTGGATTCTTGGTAGTGGGCATGGTGAGGGGTGTGGGTGGGGATGGTGTGGGTGTGGGGGGTGTGTGGATGTTGGGGGGGGGTGTGGATGGTTGTGTGTGTGTGTGAATGTGATGAGAGGGTGTTTGTGAGGGTGGTCGTGTGAAGGTGTGCAAGTGTAAGGTGTGGTGTAGCTTGTAGTCTGGTTCTGTGGTGTCTGGCAGCAGTGAGTCTGTTGCAAAGGCTCATGGTTTGTGTGTGTGGGCCCTTTTTATTGGTCCATGGGTGGGTGTGGCAGTGTTTGAATTTTGGGTGGGTGTGTTATAAGGAGTGGTGGTGTATTGGGCCTCTGTTTGTTTTTGGCAGTTGCAGGTCAGTGATTGTGTTATTTTAGTGGTTGTTGGCCATGTTTAGTGGCTTTGTGCCTTTCGAATGGTGTATTCTTGTGTTGTTTTGTTTTGTCCTGGTTGTGTACGTGCGTTTTGAGCGTGTGTACGGTGTGTACATGGGCCATTTGGTTGTACGATTATGTCCTTGTGTGTGGCTTTGTACGACTCGTACATGCGGTTGTGATGTTGGGGCATGGGGTGCGCTCCGTACTTAGGAGGTTGTGTTGGGGGTGCGCCAGGAACTACTGGGGTGTACATGGACGGTGGTACGACACGTACAGGGGTGGGGGGGTGCACATTGACGTTGGTACGACACGTACTGGGGTGGGGGTACGACTGGAACGTACTGGGGTGTAGGTACACGGGGGGTATGACACGTACTGGGGTGGGGGTGGGGCTCGAACGTACTGGGGTGTAGGTTCACGGTGGTACGACACGTACAGGGGTGGGGGGGTGTACATTGACGGTGGTACGACACGTACTGGGGTGGGGGTACGACTGGAACGTACTGGGGTGTAGGTACACGGGGGGTATGACACGTACTGGGGCTGGGGTGGGGCTCGAACGTACTGGGGTGTAGGTTCACGGTGGTACGACACGTACTGGGGTGGGGGTACAACTGGAACGTACTGGGGTGTAGGTACACGGGGGGTATGACATGTACTGGGGTGGGGGTGGGGCTCGAACGTACTGGGGTGTAGGTTCACGGTGGTACGACACGTACTGGGGTGGGGGTACGACTGGAACGTACTGGGGTGTACATAGACGGTGGTACGACACGTACAGGGGTGGGGGGGTGTACATTGACGGTGGTACGACACGTACAGGGGTGGGGGTAGGACTCGAACGTACTGGGGTGTAGGTACACGGGGGGTATGACACGTACTGGGGTGGGGGTACGACTGGAACGTACTGGGGTGTAGGTACATGGGGGGTATGACACGTACTGGGGTGGGGGTACGACTGGAACGTACTGGGGTGTGGGTAGACGGGGCTATGACACGTACTGGGGTGGGGGTGTGGCTCGAACGTACTGGGGTGTAGGTACACGGGGGGTACGACACGTACTGGGGTGGGGGTACGACTGGAACGTACTGGGGTGTAGGTAGACGGGGCTATGACACGTACTGGGGTGGGGGTGGGGCTCGAACGTACTGGGGTGTAGGTACACGGGGGGTACGACACGTACTGGGGTGGGGGTGCGACTGGAACGTACTGGGGTGTACATAGACGGTGGTACGACACGTACAGGGGTGGGGGGGTGTACATTGACGGTGGTACGACACGTACTGGGGTGGGGGTACGACTGGAACGTACTGGGGTGTACCTAGACGGGTGGGGGTATACATATACGGGGGGTACGTGTCAGACGTACGGGGGCTGGGGGGAGTGTTGGGCGCGTATGCGGGCACATGTCTCCATGGTTGCTATAGGTGTTCGGTGCGGACGGTGTTTTTTCCATACGGTTGTACGCTCGGACGCACGGGATGGATCGTGATTCCTCGGTCGGACTTGGATTTTCACGTTTGTAAGGTAAATCGTCCGAGGACGTGTCGGACACATTTTCCGACCCGAGGACGTGTGGGGAATGATTCCCAGTGCGGTTCGTATGGACTTTTTACCATGCGAATCGTGATTGCCAGTTCGTACGGCACTTGTACGATTCGTACGGTAAAAAGACCCGATACGAGTCGCACGGGGGAATTTTTTGCCGGATCGTGATCGGCACCTCTGTGTTGTCACTGTAGATGAACCGAGATAAGACTCGGAATTTCCCTGTCAAGTAGGGAAATTCAATGTTTTTATTTAGATGATTCTTACAGATGGTCACCTTGTGTTTCCTATATAAAGGTGGCAGCAGAAGTGATTCTATAACTGCACCTAAGGACACACACGGTGATAATGCATTCCTTCATAGGGTATGCTGGCACAAGCCCAGCTGAAAATTCAGTGTTGATGACAAAAATAGCAATATCTCACAATCACAAATAATGAGCTGAAGTCTACATGTAAAACAAGCAAAGAAAGAAGCATTGTTTGCAACTTGTGCAAAAGGAATACATTTAAATGCAGTTTAGTACAAAAAAGAATGATTGCATTACAATAGGAGTCTGAAACCAATATAAGGAAAGAAACAGAGAGAACATTGTGATAGCAGAAGCCATGGTTGAAAATATAGTAACCCACATATGTGACCAGCAAGAGAGCAAGCCAAAATTGGAGAAGAAGAGCAGGACAAACATATGTATCATAAGTAAAAGCAAACTAGACTAAGATAGCAGCATAACAGTGAAATCTGACTAGAGCAGCGAATGCATAAAGAGCCTATGAACTTTATAAATTACGAGACACGGGGGGCAAAGTAAGAACGAGACACCAAATTGTAAAATATTGAATGGACAGTAACAATGAACAAAAGTAGGCAGAGTGCAGAACACATGCAGGCACTAAGAGCAGAGAGAGGAATCTCATGGAAACATAAAGACAAATTAGGTAGCAAAACAGAAAGTAATGTTATGTTATGTTATGTTACGACTATTTATTGTGCGCACAGATACTCCAGCCAAGGAGCGTCCCGGCGCAGAGACAAGGTAGCACGTAACACAACCACAGGCTAAAAACAGATGCTAAGAGCCAGCTAAAACAAAAAGGTTTTTATGGCCCTCCGAAAAGTCAGAAGGTCCTCCAGCAAGCGGATTTCAACAGGCAAGGAGTTCCATGCTGACGCAGCCATTACCCTAAACGAGCGTCCTCCCATGCGGCTAAGCCTGAATCTGGGAACCACCGCAAGGGCCAGACCCTGAGAGCGAAGGCTACGGGCAGGGACATAGAAAGACAGACAACTCGACAGGATTTCCGGGCCTGTACCTCGCAAGATTTTAAAAGCAAGGCACAATACCTTGAAGAGGATGCGCTTCCTAACCGGAAGCCAGTGTAGGGAGCGAAGGACACCTGTAACTGAGCAAAATCTAGGCAAGCCAACGATCGCCCTCGCCGCAGCATTCTGAACCCGTTGTAAGCGGGTTAGTTCAGCCTGGTTAGCCCCAGCCAGGAGAGAGCTGGCATAATCCAGGCGGGAGATGATAGTAGCCTGGATCACCAGCTGCCTGGTCGGGGCGTCAAAGAACTTGAGAACAGGTCTCAAGCCCCTCAGGAGACCGAAACAGCAGGCCGCGGTTCTTTTAGTATGGCCTACAAAGGAGAGGCCCGCATCCAGCCATACCCCCAGATTTTTCACTTCCGATACCGGGATCGGAGTAGGTCCCAACTCTGAGGGCCACCAGTGGTCACCCCACAGCTCCACTCCCTTCCCGACGACCATCACCTCTGTTTTAGTGGCGTTTAGCTGAAGGCAGTTGCCTGTCAGCCAACTAGCCACCGCCTTCAGTCCGGACTGAAACCTGGGGGCCTCAATCTCCGCATCCCCGCTGAGAGTAACCGCCAGCTGAGTGTCGTCAGCATATGAGACCAAAGTAAGGCCCCACTGCCTAGCGACATCCGCCAGCGGTCTCACGTAAAGATTAAACAACGTGGGACTCAGCGAGGACCCTTGCGGAACCCCCATGGCCAGTGGTTGGTAGTTGGACTTGAAGGGAGGGATGGCAACACAGAAGGAGCGGTCATCTAAAAAGGAGCGGAACCATTGCAACACCTGACCGCCAATGCCAGTCTCCTCGAGCCGACGCAGGAGGATGCTGTGGTCTACCGTATCAAAGGCGGCGCTAAGATCTAACAAAATAAGCGCCGCCGTTTGACCAGCATCCAACCTTGCCCGGAGGTGTTCCACCATCACAAGTAGCGCAGTTTCCGTACTGTGCCCAGCACGGAATCCGTTTTGTGTGGGGTCGAGGGCATTGGTCCGAGTCAGATGTTCAGACAGGGCCAGGTTAACGTGGGCCTCCGTGATTTTGGCTGGCCAGGGTAACAACGAGATGGGGCGATAGCTCTCAGGCTTGGAAGGGTCCAGGGTGGGCTTTTTAATGATCGGGGACACCACAGCTTGTTTCCACTTAGATGGAACGGTTCCCGTTTCCAAGGAGAGGTTGACAAGGGAGCATACGGCTGTACGCCCCATAAAAGCCTGATCTCGGAAGAGAGCAGGCCTTACTGGATCGGATGGGGACCCAGATTTGACTTGCAGCGCAAGTTTGTCAAAACCATCCAAGGTAAGGGGGGGGAAAACAAGCAGTGTAGCCTGATGATGGACCCCATTTATACTTTCCTCAGTGAACCCTATGCTAGGGAATGTCCTATATATAGCTTGGACCTTCCCCAAGAAGTAAGATGCAAGGGATTCACAATGGGAAAGAGAGCTCACGGTCGTAGAGGTAGTCCGCTTCGCTGTGAGATCTTTTACGGCCTTAAAGATAGCTTTTGACGGATTCGGACTGTTCCGGAATTCGATGGCATAAAAAGCCGCACGGGCTCGGCAGATAGCTCGATGGTAAAGCTTAACGGACTTGGCGTATGCAGCTTTTAGATCAGCCCCATAGGTTTTCCTCCAAGCCCTCTCTGCTCGTCTACAGGCACCCTTTAGGGCCCGAAGAGTGCCATCGTACCAGGGACTCGACTCTCTGGAATTGATTTTAGTTGAAACGATGGGTATCAGAGAGTCCAAGGCCCTAGTTATCCATGAACAGAAGAGGTCATACCCCCTTTCCACATCCGTCAAAGGACCCAGCGGCTCCTCTAATAGAAGACGATGAAAGTCCTCTAGCCGAAGCTTTTTCCAAGCCCTCTTCTGGACCCTTCTAGCCGTAGAGATGGAAGGAGTGGCCGAGACCGGGCAGAGGATGGACACCAAAAAGTGGTCTGTCCATTCCACCGGAGAGACAGAGGTAGTTTGAATCCCCAACAGATTGGTAAACAGGGGATCCAAAATATGCCCCCCCAGATGGGTAGGCTGGGAAACCATCTGGGGAAGTTGAAAGGCCTCCAGGTCAGAAGAGATGGAACGCACTGTCAGGCCGGAGAGGGTGTCGAAATGTAGGTTTAGGTCACCCATGATAGAGAAGTTGGCACAGTCGGCGACCAAAGGGCCAACAGTGTCAGGGAAAGCATTTCTAAACGCCACATCACTGCCGGGTGGGCGATAGACGACCATCCCGGACAGGGTAAACTCAGGGCTGACAGAGACCTTGAACATGGCGCTTTCACACCCGGAGATGTTTAGGGCACCCCAGACGCAAGGGTAGATAGATTTTACCACTAACGCGATACCTCCACCCCTAGACAGCCTATTCAGAGTATACATAGAATAGCCGGGTGGGCAGGCTAGATTAGTAATAGCGGTATCAGCGTCCTGTAGCCATGTTTCCGTCATGGCAAATACGTCTGGAGCTTCCTCCTTAATGAGGTCATAAATATGCTGATAGTGTTTCAGCACAGACCTAACGTTTAAATTCAAGATCTTCAGAGTAGTGCGAGTGTCTGTAGTACGGCGGGTCTCCGAAGAAATAAACCTTGGAAGAGGATGCGGAGAATCGAGAGCCCACCCATTACAAGGGCAATGATATGGGCCACGCAATGGGTGTACCGGTAGAAGGGTGCAGCAGCGGCTTACCTGACCGATGGCAAACAGGCAATCCCGCGAGTACGTCAGCATGGTGGACCCAGAATGGTATGATAGTCCTTGCACAGAGTACCGCGACGTCCAGCGCGTCCTTAGCGCGGACGGGCGCAGACGGGCAGGACTCTGGCACGACTCCGGCCACGCGAGGACACGCCCGCTGCGCGATCCCGCTGCGCTAGGGGAGGAGCTTTAAGTAGGTGTTCCCAGGCTGCTCCTGCGCACTGAAGCGCTGGAGGGTAGAGACACCTCTATCCACACACCCCACTCCAAGATGGCTGCCAAAACGAACAGGTCACCCACCCCAGAGCCAAATCCGCCAAAACGGCAGTGCGGGGGCCAATTAAAGTGCAGGTAAGGGGCGCTATCTAAAAACAGATAAACAAACAAATAAGACACAAAAGTTATTAAAAATCACAGAGGTAAGAGCACATGCGCGCAGAGCGCTCACGCAGCTACCTTGTCAGGGGCGGTTTCAGGAGGGACTCGCCTTAAGTAGGTGTTCCCAGGCTGCTCCTGCGCACTGAAGCGCTGGAGGGTAGAGACACCTCTATCCACACACCCCACTCCAAGATGGCTGCCAAAACGAACAGGTCACCCACCCCAGAGCCAAATCCGCCAAAACGGCAGTGCGGGGGCCAATTAAAGTGCAGGTAAGGGGCGCTATCTAAAAACAGATAAACAAACAAATAAGACACAAAAGTTATTAAAAATCACAGAGGTAAGAGCACATGCGCGCAGAGCGCTCACGCAGCTACCTTGTCAGGGGCGGTTTCAGGAGGGACTCGCCTTAAGTAGGTGTTCCCAGGCTGCTCCTGCGCACTGAAGCGCTGGAGGGTAGAGACACCTCTATCCACACACCCCACTCCAAGATGGCTGCCAAAACGAACAGGTCACCCACCCCAGAGCCAAATCCGCCAAAACGGCAGTGCGGGGGCCAATTAAAGTGCAGGTAAGGGGCGCTATCTAAAAACAGATAAACAAACAAATAAGACACAAAAGTTATTAAAAATCACAGAGGTAAGAGCACATGCGCGCAGAGCGCTCACGCAGCTACCTTGTCAGGGGAACTGGACTGGCTAAGGAACTGAACTGCAACTAAGTAGAGGGTAAAAAAAGAAAAGAAAGGAAATAAAAATGTAGTGCAGGTCTGGGAGGAATATGCAGCAATCTGCACTCATTCGACCCTTGCAAGATTTATTTATTTGAAGCGTTTTATATAGCGTGAAGATGACCCTCACGGGTATCAGAGCGCTTTGCAATTGTTGGAGAGGATATAGTTATGCAATGAAACATGTAGACAAATTACAATAATTAGAGCATTATAGAAATATAATATAAATATAAAAGGAAGTAGTGATCATAAAATCATAATCTAGGACAGAAAGGATTAATCAGGCAGCATCCCTAATAAGGGTGGGGTTCACTCAATGTTGACGGGATGGGAAGTGAACAGCAAATGCGAGGCAAGAGTAGCAAACAATAAAGGAACAATGAGCTTTAGATACTATAAGTTTATAATCTTGTCTCTGACCAGCAAAGCTGCTCAAACATAGTGGTAGATGTTTACAATCAAATCCTCTCACAAGGCCTGGAAGGTAAATCTAGTGCAGCACAACAATAGGACTAATACTATGGAAAGTACTACACAGGTTTTGATTTATAATTACAAATACGTGGCACTTAATTCTGTTATCTATAGTACATGGAAACGATCATAGATTTGTGGTTCATAGTAACAGAGTTGAGTTAGATGAATTTGATTGATGGCTTCAAGGCTGCATCTGAATTGGGAGTTGAAAAGCTAACAAACTGTAACACAGCAGGAGTGGTATATCTCATCACTTGCCCCTACAACCTACATTATGTGGGTATGGCCATGAGACAAGTAAGCACCAGAGTGTGCGAACACCGCATTAACGTCAGTGTCAGCGCATCACCACAGAAATGTCCTCACATTACAAGGAACAGAAACACACACCCAATGATTTGAAGTGGGTTGTCCTTGAACACCTGTGTTATAGTGATAATCTGGAACCCCAATGATGAAGCATGCCACCTGGGGGCAACCCTGGTGGGAGAGGGTGTCTAGAAAAAAAGTATTTTTTCTAGACAAGGGATTACAATGAATTCTTGCTGTATCCTATCTAATTCCCTAAGGGCAGGTTTTCTTCGATATACTAGATTTTTGTCTAACTACTGTTTTTAAACTTTAGCATAGTCACTACAACTTTTGTTTTTTCAGTAAATTTACAGTTTTTTCTACTTAAACTAAGGGGCATCTACAAGCCCCTATCGCCACCACAACATCACTTTTTTCAACATTGTGGTGGCAAAAGGGGCTTTGCCTTATTCACAAGGTGGCGTTAAGCCACCTAATGTGGCTTAAATGCGCCTTGTGTATAAGGCACCCTTTGACTCTAGCTGCTAAATCCAACAATAGTAAGTCATTTTGGGATATGGTTAACCCCCCTTTTAAAAAAAATTATAGTATCCCCGAGTTTAACTCCTTTGTTTCTTGTAAAGCATGGGAGGCACGCTTCTCAATTTTTTTTAAAACTAAATCGTGAGGAAAGTGGTATTGAGTGGTGTGAAGATGTGTAGAGGCAGCAGCCTCTCCCTTTCGATATTTCTATTGATGAGGTTTTCACAGCTTTACATGACAGTGCAGGTAGAAGGGCCTCTGGGCCAGACGGGGTGCCAGTAGATGCATTGAAAGCAGTCAAAGAATTATGGGGACCTATTGTGACTAGGGTGTTTAATGCAGCTGCTGTTTTTGTGACACCACCCAACTGGGGAACTTCCATTGTAGTACCAATCTTTAAGAAGGGTAACAAATCAGACCCAACAAATGATCGCCATTTTTCGCTCCTGGGATCCTCGGTAAAAGTGATGAGCAGGATTTTAATGAAGAGACTGGAAGTGGGCATAGAAACATTCTGTCATATCCCCAGCACAGTTTGATTGAAGTAAGGGCCTATGGACAATAGAGCAATGCGTCAACATAGATCTCTGATAGGGAAATATACTTGAGCTAAATCTGCTATCTTTGTTTTGCTTTTCTAAGTAATGCTTTTGATCTAGTCAATAATACCATTCTTTGGTCAACGCGACTTTCACTTGGGGCTCCTAAGGCAATTATTAGTTTCCTTGCATGCCTGTATGAGAACTTATCTAGTAAAGTCCATTATGGGCCTCAGGGAGAATGTTCACCTACTTTTAAAGTGGAGAGAGGCATTCGACAGGACTGTGTTTTGGCCCCGTTATTGTACTCACTTTTTATCAATGTGGTTGAAAATTTTCTGGAGACTCTACAAGTCGATGTTCCTTGTGTAACCAGGCGTCCTATACCAGTGTTATTATAGGCAGAAGACGCTGTATTGTTATCTAGGACCCTGGCTGGTCTGCATAAACTTATGAGTGCCTTTGGGGAGCTTATGGCATCAAAAATATGGTTATTAATAAATCCAAAACCTTCAAACTGATTTGCGGGTATAAACTCCAAAATTGTAGATCGGTTTTATTTAGCAATAATACACTTATTACTAGAGTAAATTCTTTCTGCTACTTGGTAGTCCTACTTACAAGTAATGGTTGCTTGGCTCAACAGCTTCTCAATGCTAAATCTAAACTGATCAGAAATACCTACGGAGTTCTAGGTTCTCAACAAAACTGGGCAGTCGGCCCATTAAAGAAATGGTGGAGAACTAAAGGGTCAGAGGGGTGGCCACTGCTACGTATGGAGCCCGACTGAGTCGACCCCTTGCCCATGTGATGGCATGAGTAAACAGAGCATGTTGCACTTTATGATATTTTCAATTTTTCTCAAACTATAGGAGCTACTATCTTAAACATATCTTTGTTGTCCAGAACATTAGAAATCACAATGCTGCCTTGAATTTCTTGCTTGCTTTAAATGATCATCTTGTGTGTTTTAAGGTTGCTCTTTTTATCCTGAAAGCTATTAATTTGAGGAAATGCATCCTGTATTAGATCCAACTGGCCTCGGGAATTGAAATATTTATATGTTAATGACAGACGATCAATTAATATGTGTTATCTCGTTGTAACTCAGTTTTATTGAGAATGCTATTCGGAAAAGTTTTTATTGTTTTTATCATAAGTTTTTATGTACTTTTATGGCTGTTTTTAACTAACCGAATAAAGTTTTTGAATTGAATCGTAAAGCATTTTTGAGTAATTGTCTGAAATGACTGTATTCTTGTTTCAGAATGCCTCTCCTCACTGGAGGAGTGAGCTTTGCCACTAGAATTTGAGGGGTCCTCTTCAGAAGAATTCAAGCCCACCCTCCATCCTTTTCACCGGAGCTACAGGTACATCTGAACCATCACTCTCTCTGACCACCCCACCCTCTCCTTCTCTCTGATGTCAAGGATTAACTTCAGGGAGAAGTGGTGGAAGATACTCACTTCCACAGTAGTCCTGGGAATTCAGGTGAGTAGCCCTTGGTGCAACACATTGAAATACAATAGATTATTGCAGTACGCCTACCAGCACACCCGTATTTATCTTGTACTATGCACACCTATGATCCTCCCCAGGCATTCAGGTCTATGTAGGTTTTTAAATATGAGAGTTTAATACTGTTTCACAAGTCTATTTCTAACAAGCCTGGACCTGCTTTTGTTCTCTTTAAGGCCACAGGGCGTGAGGAGGACCAATCAAGTCAAAACTGGTCTTGGTACTTGCTCTTAAACAGAGGGAGCTGCGGTCCCTGGCGGAGGGTGAGGCACGCGCGTACTCCTTGGCCACACAGCATCGGATATACGATGCGGGTGACAAATCTATGAAACTGCTGGCCTGGCTCGAACGCCGGGACCGGGAGCGTTCCTGGGTTGCGGCAGTTAGGGATGAAGCAGGGTCCTTGGCAACTACTGGCACGGAAATAGCTGAGGCTTTCACGTCATACTATGTGAAGGTATACACTCCGGTGTGCACTAGAACGGAGTCGGACTGCGCGGAGTTCCTGCGGGACTTTGACTTGCCTGCTCTGTCAAGGGAACAAGCTGACAGCTTCGAGACTGAACTGTCCGGGGCGGAGCTGAGTGAGGCGCTTAACTCCCTCAAGGCGGGAAAGGCGCAGGGGCCCAATGGGCTACCTGTGGAAATCCACAAGAGACAGGCGAGCATAGTCATAGATCCAATGAGGAAGATGTTCCTCGAGGCACGAGCTGGGGGTGTGCTGCCACCGGATCAACGGGAGGCTACGATCGTGGTCATCCACAAGCCTGGCAAGCCGGCTGACCAGTGCTCATCCTATCGACCTATCTCGCTCCTAAATGTAGAGGCCAAGGTCCTGGCTAAGGCTTTGGTGACGCGTCTGTTAGCGGTCCTGCCCGACCTGGTGCATGCTGACCAATCTGGCTTCATGCCGCACAGAAGCACTCGACTTAACCTTCGGCGGCTGTACGGGGCTCTGTACATGACAGAGGGAGAGGACGACTCCCAGACAGCGTTGATGGCGCTGGACGCCTCAATGGCCTTTGATAGCATCGAGTGGCCGTACTTATTCATGGTCCTACAGCGTCTGGGCTTTGGACCGGTCTTTTGTAGTTGGGTGCGCCTGCTGTATGCACAGCCGGTCACCAGGGTAAGAGTGAATGGGGCGCTATCCCGTGTGTTTCCACTGCGTCGAGGCACTAGGCAGGGGTGCCCACTGTCTCCCCTTCTTTTCGCCCTGGCGCTTGAGCCGTTGGCCCACTGGGTACGGAGGGACCAGGCGTTTTGGGGTTTGGCAATGTGCAATGGGTGGAAGGAGCGTATCTCCCTCTACGCGGATGATATTGTGCTGAACATGGCCAGACCGTACCATTCAATGGCGCAGGCGCTCCACCTCTTTGCCTTGTTTGGCAGCTACTCCGGTTACAGGATCAATTGGTCCAAGTCAGTGATCTTCCCCCTCTCTGGCCCTACCCCATGGATTCCAACCGGGTGCTCGGCCCGGGTGGTGTCAGAGGGTTTTCAGTACCTTGGGGTGTATTTGACTAGAGATAAAGGGGTGTTATTTCAAAGAAACCTGGAACCACTTCTGGCGCGCCTAGCAGCGGATGTTTTTCATTGGCGATCCTTGCCTCTGTCTCTGATGGGGCACGCGGGGCTCTTCAAGATGCTGGCTTTACCGCGCCTCCTCTATATCCTACAGAACTCACCGTACCCGATCCCGGGGGGAGTGTTCCTGCGTATTTCACAGATGGTGCGGACCCTGCTTTGGGACGGAGGGAGCCCTAGAATAGCCTTGTGTACGCTTACAAGTGGGGTATACGACGGGGGGCTGGCCCTCCCGGATGTCCGTCTCTATTATTGGGCCTCCCAACTACAAGTGGTTAATGAGTGGGTGTACGCAACGGGGTCGGAGCCGGCGTATAGGGTTGACAGGCATGTTATGCCAGGAGGAAACTGTGAGCAGCTGTTGTATTCGAGGAGGAGATGTAGGGACCTCCCATCGCATACCGGGGTGGTCATACAGTACTGGCGGGAGGCCCATCAGTTTCTTGGGTGGGCAGGCACCCTCACTGGTCGGACGCCGCTCTGGTTTGGGGACCAACTACCAGAGGTCGCGAGACTGACCGGTTTCAAAGGATGGCGATTGATCGGGATAGATTACCTGGGATATGTATGGAAGAGGGGCGCCCCCAGATCCTTTGATTATTTCCAGAAAGAGTATCACATGCACAGTGCTCAACACTTCCATTACCTGCGCCTCATGCATGCCCTGGGGTCCTACCTGCGACGAGGCTCCTCGCTCCCTGAGTATTTTCCCTAGAGGATAGGCTCTTGCTTGACCCCATACCGGGGAAGCTAATGGCCACCATTTACCGTAAGCTCATCAATAACATGCCTGACCCCCTCGTCTCCTTGCGGGCTAAGTGGGAGGGAGATATCGGCGGCATGGATGACGAGGACTGGCAGGAGGCCCTGCAGGGCCCTCGCGAAATTGCCATCCGGATGCGGTTTCGCCTCATCCAATTCAAAATCCTGCATAGGGTTTACTATCCACGAACCAACCTATTTTCATGGGGCAGGGCGCTGTCGCCTCTGTGTGTGAGGGACTGCTGGGAGGAGGGCACGTTCTTCCACATCTTGTGGGAATGTCCGAACATAGTACCTTTTTCGACCAGGGTGACGGACACTATGGCGAGGGTGGTGGGTGCGCCGGTCCCATTGGAGCCCAGGTGGCTGCTACTGCTGATCAAGGGAGACATGGACTGGTCCAGGTATCACGAGATCTGGCTGGCTACAGCGGCTGGGGTGGCAAAACGGAACATTGCGAGCGCCTGGGGGGCGGTTGCGCCTCCACAATGGGACCAGTGGCTCAGAGACCTGGACTGGTGTCAGAGGGCGGAGGAAACGGTCTATAAATCCAGGGGCTGTGTGAAGAAATGGAGGAGGGTGTGGGGCCCAGGGTGCAGATTCCGAACCTTCAGAGGCGGGGGGCCAGCTGTAGCGGGACCTTTGGGTAACTCTCCCGATCCTCAACTCTGTAATGTAACACTGTTGGTTTATGTGCCTTTTGATCACTGCTTTGTCATGCATATGATCTTGAGCAATGTTAATAAAAAAAGATGTTTAAAAAAAAAAACTGGTCTCGGTGTGCTTTTGCTCCCTATCATCGCTTGATAGGTTGGCCTGTTCAATCCCAATATGCATAGTCGTGCAATCTCTGAAATGGGACTGTGAACAAAAAAATCAAGTATTCAGATGGCTTCAATTTTTGTTTTCTTATTGAAATACCCTTAGTGTGATAGTATGACCAGACGCAGTTCCCATGTTCGCTGTGCCTTAGAAAAGAAGTTGCATCTCACTTAACGGGCCCAACACTGACAAACCCAGACTAGGATGGTTTTATTTCCATTTATTGGGAATGTAGCTGCACAGTTTGGACTGAACTGTTCCACTTCCAGTAGGGCCAAAGTTGGCTTCCTAAGGTTTTGTTCATGTCTGTAGTGCGATGGTGCACAAAAAGATGGCCTACAATGACAGTATTTACTAGAGATGAAAATTAATTCAAGCATTTCGCCAATCACGTTTTGTTTTTAAAAACTTTTTTCTGTCAGATACTTACAGCATTTGCTGAAAACAGATTACTGCTTGGTATTTAATCTAAGAACCCCGCTAAATGGTAAAGAGCACCTTGAATTTAATTCTGTCTTCTACCAGGGCCCAACGCAGCTTTTTAAAAGCAGGGCTTGTAGGATCTTATTTTCAAGTTTACGACAAGTTTGCTATTTGATTAATTATTTCTAGTACAAGCTTCTTGGGAAGTTCACATTGTGGAAGGCTAACCTGTCCATGGTGTGGTTTCAGTTTGTATTTAACATAGGTTTGTATAACTTATTCTATTTTGTTTTTCTTTGATGTTTCTTTATTTTTTTAATTGTATGTATACATTGTGTACCCTTTAAAATTTACTTTTTTGCAAGAAACCTAAAGCAAATGTGTTTCTGGCATTGTTTAAACTGCATGAAGGCAATACATACAAACACACATGACTAGTGATCTTGTGAGCTACATCTTTGTTCTTACTAACGAGTGCCAGGCCCCTGTGGATCATTACGAATGGTAAGTATGTTACCTTTTCATGTTTACTCTGGGAGTAGATGAAACCTGGGAGAAAAAAAATCCTCTAAAATTCAGGTTTTTGGGCTGAAGTCTGGATTATTTACAAGCAGCTTGTGGATAAAGTGTCTGTTTTAGTTCTACTGAGGCACAGAAATTCTTTTGTTACCTAACAATGTAAATTGGTCAAATATTCTGCAATATTTTAGTCCCTATTGACATCCCCTGTGTACATCTGGAGCTGTGGTTAGCGTTGAATTAGTTGCTCAAGTGGGCACATGCATATGATGGGTAGTTATGGGAGTATGGTACCTGCAACATTTTAGCTGCTTGTAAGTTTAGAGGACCCTATTCCAATTGGCTGCCTCATTTTAATGTAGAACAATATGATCCAGTGTATAGCTATTTCTGTGATTCCATTCTTATTCTTAGTTTCCTCAAGTATTATGTTACAGAGAGTTCCAAATGAATCAGGCATGCTTTTTAATCTTTATCTATTTATTTGAAGTTTTATATAGCACAAGCGTGACCCAAGAGCCTTAGCACACTACATCAGAACCATCTTATAGTATACATATTGATTTACACATAAGAAGATTAGGTGGCTTGACCATGATCACAGGAGGCGACGGAGGCCAGGATTAAAACCTGATTCCCCGGTTCCAAAGTCGGCATCTCTAGATGCTAGGCCATATCTCCTCTCCTTTGTTCATGAAGAGGTAATCGTGGACGTAAGATATTGAAATTTGGAGATCAGATTCCTAAGTATTGAATATAGAGCATGATGTTGCTATGGTCTTGTGACTTCTCTTTCCCTAATTTTACTTATATCAGATCCGAAATCGCATGTACAAGACTAACTGTTTGACTAACGTGTTCATACTCACTTCCCACTATCCTCTGCCTCAAGTATTTGGACACTGTTGTTTTCCTTAAGCATGCATTGGAACTGTTTGGATTTTCAGAAGCAACTCCTTTGTTTAGAAGGGTTGTCTGGCTTCAACAGAATGTTTTTTGGTTTGATCTTGCTTCCAAGCTTTCTTACTTTCTCACAGGAAAGATTCTATTATGCATTGTGTATTGGAAAATAAGAGGAAGCTTCTACATTTGTTATGTTCTCTTAGAGTTTCATTCTTTTTAATTCAATGTGCATTAGGGTGCCCTTAAAGTGCTTTGTTATCAGAAACCGGACATTTTGTACAGCGTATGGTTTGTTTATTTCATTGAGGATGTTGAATATTTCCTGTGATTGGTTTGTAAGTAAGGTAATGTTTAATTTGGGCTAAGCAGAGTGTAGAACGTTAAAACAGCAAGGTAGCATGAGCACATTTTTTGATGGTAAGATAGGAGTGCAATCTGCTGTTAACATAAGCAATGCACGGACAATAATCAGAGTAAGTAGTAGTAATAAATGATTAATTGCAGCAATGGAAATTAGTATTAAAAAATTCAAGTTCCTAATAGCTAAAGGCACTGGCCAATCTGAATCTGATCCCGATTGCAATATATCAGATGGAGAGTAATGGAGAATTCTGGAAACATCTTTGGATGTGAACAGTCAGCCATTCCAATACCAAGGCCAAATGGACTATTGATTGCTATTCAAAACTGAACCCCAAGATTCCAGATAGAATTATGTTGCTGTTATTTGCTGTTTTCACCAGATGATAAACCTTCTCAGACTGTTTGGCGGTGAGGGATCTTGGGCCAATGCACAAAAAACTATCCAGATCCTGCTCATCCAATTTCAGGTTTAATACAGTATTAGATTATGAGGCAAACATGTTCACTCACTTGACATTTGATGATTTGATGGATTGTACATACATATCAAGTGGCTCTCAATTGAAAAATCAAGCTTTAGGGGTGGATGGTGTGTCACTACTAATTCTGTTATAGCATAAGTGTACGTGGACAGTAGCTCCTTAAGGTTTGGGAAAAAGTTGTATTACTATCCTATTGATTATTCAACAACTTTCAAATGGGGTTATAGAAAGCTTCTTTGGCAAAGATGTTTTTATGGGGATTGACTCATACTTTACCTACTTTATGCTATTTAGGCTTTTTGTACAAACACCTGGGTGAAGGCTCAGCATGATGGAGACGTGGCCAGCACAGGATGGTTTAAAACTAAGAATTGATCAAAATAAGGTTGTGCAATGGGTCTGACTCTCTCCAGTTTGTTCTTGGCTATCCTTCTTGCTATTTTGAAGCTTGCAAATTGCTTATAACTTACACTTTGACCTGTGCCACTTTTGCTGATGGCACATGCCAGTGATAGATCAAATATCTACTAGATTGCAAAGACTAACAGCTAGGTTGGAAATCTACAATTCTGAATACAATTTGATTATTGATATTAATTAGGAGCAGATGCTATTGTTAGTGGCAGGACAATTTATCATTAATGATCAGTTGATTCACTACCAAGGGCAAAAACACTATAACTATGTGGTATTTTTGATAATTAAGGGCTTTATTTAGAGGTATGTTTCACCTTGTTACCCCCACAAGTTTATGCTGACCTCACCACCCCCTAGGGGAGGACCACCCAACACTTCTAGAGATCCTTATCTGCCTGACGGGGCTCTTTTTCCCAAATGTGCATCTGATGCACTCTTGATAAAGATACATGTCAAACAGACCGCCCTGTTATTGTGGCCAAGTTGGCATTCTTTTTTTCTTTTTAAGAAACCTATCCCCAAAGCAGTAATTTGAGTTTTAAACAAATGTCAATGTCACTGACATGCATGGAGGTTTACTTGATGCCCCAAATGAATCTTTCTATTTTCCTGCCTGGGATTGCATGGTTCACATGAAAGTTCTAGGCAAGAACTTCAGTGGTGCATATCCCACCTTCCATACAATGGCAAATCTAGATCAAGGGTTTCAGATGGAAGAGCAGCTGAAGCTCCACCAATCAGAAACTACATTCCCCCATCTCTTAATAGGGCAGGGAAGCCAACTATCTGGAATAGTAGAGATCCCAACAATTTATAATGGTGAGTCCAGTCCACCGGGCCATATAGGGTAACTGATGGCCAGTAATAGGTTAAAGATATCTAGTAAGTTATCTGTCATGTAATCAGCTAATCCGCTAACAAATTTATTTTCCTGCACAAATCTAAACTGATGTACTCAGGTACGTTTGGAATGGGTCAGCAAACAAAAAACGAAATATAACTGAATGAATGCCATCTGTTCAATTTATAGAAATCAGCTCACCAACACTCTCCATCTGAGATTAGTCCATGGGCTTTCTCTGGGCAGTCTCAATGTTTCTGTTCTTCCTGTGAGACTCTGCTACATGGCTCTAGTGAAGAGTAAAGTCTCACAGAAACAGCATGAGATTTAGAAATATCAGGAAGGACACTGAGTATATCGATCATGTTCTTATTTGCACTCTGCCTACACCCATGCCTTCTGCTTGTCATTCCACAAATAATTGAGAGCCGTCCAGTGCTTGCACCAGCTCAGGTTTGAGCTTTTCTCAGTACCTCCACTTACCAGTGCATGGAGTCTTGAACTCCTGTCTTCTTTTGGACAGCAGTAACTCCAGAGCTCCTGAAAAAACTCTGAGACTCTTGCCAGCTTGAAAGAGAAAGTAATGAATAAAGGTTGGTTTAAAACTAAGAATTGACTTGGATGTATGAGCCAAGAATAATGTGCAAGAATGTGCTATGAGGAATAATCCTTCAGAAAAATATGTGGAAAATCTGTGATTTAGCCAGTGTTTTAAATTTTCAGGACATTGTGAGCAAGAGAATGTTGGGGGATCCATTCAAACCACACCATCTGTCTAATTTTCATAATGACTTTGAATAGTTGAATTCCTTGGGTGCTGGTCAATCTGGAGCACAAAAACTGCAACCACACTGTACATGAAGTCACCCTTGGCTCTACATAGGTACAAGTTTAGACTTTGTTTCTCCAGTACAAAAAGCACCTCATATATGTCAGGTATATGCACATGGTGTGGCATTCTACATAATCAGATCCTCCCATCTAGCAGTGGGGGACCTACTTTTGTGTTTATTTTCTGGCATTTTTAAAGTGCACAACGGCCACCAGGGATAATGAATTAGATGAAATATAAACAGTCATTTCCAAAGTGCCATGCTTCATTATAAGGTCCTCCCATCCAGAATTGAGGAAATTCCTTTTGTTGTGTTGTTTGGCATTTGACTAGTGCGCTACAGCCACTATTGCGCACTAATTGGAGTCAGACCTGTATGTGTGATTATAGTATGATGTATGTGGGTAGAGTTGAGTCCTCCCAAATTCAAGAAAGAGACATTCCATACCTGCTCCTTCTCCGGGAATACCCCCAGAACCTTGAACGCGCTACCACAAGACTTACGCAAAAAACAATCTTTCTCCCACTCAAGATGAAATTGCAACTGCTTCTCCTCAACACATTTTTCATCCCATCCTGTCAAAGTTACCGACAGACCCATGCTGCCGCCCACAAAGTCAACGCTATGCCTCAGCTCCATTATTTAAAAAAAAACCTTATGCCCCAACTACCCCCGCCACCAAGAGGCCCATCCTGACCTACTCCTGAACTATTTCCCCCTTCCAATGTACTGCTCGCCACAACCCACTGTTAATTTGTGGTCTTATTTATGTTTACTCATTTCCTGTGTAACCCTGTGTAAATGTATCTATGCATTATTAAAACACTAATCTATATTTATAAGCTGTTCCTACCTCAAAAATGCAACAGCTATTGATCCTAAGGCCTTCATTTACTTCGCTTACAAACTTCCCCTGGGGTGCCTACCCTAATTAGGCACTGACACTATGCACTGTTTAAACCAATATCTATATTTATAAGCTGTCTCTACCTCAAAAATGCCTTATATATATTGCTTACGTACACCCATTATGTCTCTATGCATACCTCAATATGTACTGCTACTATGCACTGCTAAAATATCATTTATATATATATAAGCTGTTTCTACCTCAAAAATTGTATCAGTTACTGATCTTATAACCCTCATATGTTTTGCGTACGTATTGCCTTCTTTGTCTGCATATCTACCCCGATATGTAATATGTAAATCTCATAAGTATTACTATGTTATCACTGTTAAGTGCTCTGATGCCATTGAGTCAAGTTTGTGCTATATAAACCTCTCCAAAAAAATAAATACATTGGGTGTAGTTATCTGTGTGTCATTCCTGTTGTCATCTACTGCCTTAAATCTACACATGAGAGCCCTATGGTAACAAGTCTAGGCTAAACTCTTACTAGCACTTCATGTCTCTGTCATGCTGTGAAACCTGACTAACATTGTGTGCGTGCGCAGGTGAGCCTTTACTAACTCGTCACTATGGATGCGTGGATAGACTCAGGAGATCTTGCCTTTCTTGTGCCATTGGCACACTTGGTATGATTGGCAGAAGCCCTCTTCGAGGTGCAATTAGACTGCCAACTTGACTGCTAAAAATTTAGTTGATATTTGATAAAATCCCACTCCTTTCATTTCAAGGTAGTAAGAAAGGGGTCTCGTTGGATACTGTGAGTATATTTACATTTGATCACTGAGGTAGAAATGTCAGGACAGACTGTCCTAAGTTCTAAAAAAAACATTTTCAGGAAGACTTAGCCAAATGAAGCACAACCCTAGCAAGCATGTCACATGTGTGACCAAAGTGAACCCATTTACTTGAGTCAGGGCAAACACAAAAGCTTGAATATAGATACTATAAAACAGTTAGTTATGGATTATGGTAAATATTTGAGTGAAACTGTTTCCTATGATTTGTCAATTCCGCTGGACCAACCATTGCATAGGAAATTAAAAAAAGATTGGCCAAAGACTATTTTTAGTCACCTATTAACTCTGAAACTTAATGCTTCCTTCAAAATGTTTTTTCCAGAAATTCAGTTGTGTGTTATGCAAAGTGAAGCAGTCAAAATAAACAGGCGTGTCTTTATTGCGCACCAGACACAGTAGTACAGAGTCTAAATCATGCTTTCTTGTTGAGTACAAACTCTGCATTATTGAATGGAGACTCGTCTTCTCCTTCAGCCCAGCGACATTCTCCACAAAAAAGAAAAGTACTTCTTCAGATTTGAGACTAATGACAATGGCCAAATCAAAATCAGGGAAAGACATTAATCTTCCAGGGATAATCAGACAATAGAGAACAGAAGAATTGTATATTGTAAAATGTATCAGGTGGGTAACCAGATGCATGTGCTAAGTGCAGATCTTAGGAGTCTCTTCAAAAGGTTGTTTGGAAGTGGGCAGTTTTATTAATTCCACCCTTGTTTTTGCTATCAAGTATAAACTTATGAAGGTCTGACGATTGACCCCAAACTGTGACAGAAGTGCTATCTTAATGAATTTTATCAAGCATATGTCATTCTAATCTGTCACAGAATTTCGTCGCTAGCAGTTTTTGTAGATGTTTTGGCCTTCAGAGAGTATCCCTCAAAGTTAGTTCAAATAGTCCCACACTGCACAGTGCCAATGTTATGCAGTTCACTGAACAACTGTATTACCATACAAATGTCCCCTAAAAGTAATTAGAGAGATAGTGAGCAAGGTCTCACACAATTTTTTTCTAGTTCCCAAGGAGAAAGAGTAACCAGCAGGTTTTTATACCAGAGCCCTTGCCAGCATACACAGTAAAGCTGTGCAATACCCAGTGGAACTCTCTAACAACATACAAATTGTGATGCTTTGCTTTGTTACTATGTATATACTGCCTGAATAGCAGCCTCAGTTTTTACATGATTAAAGGCTTTCCACATGTGCATTCAGGATTTGAGTTAAAACCTTAGAAAATGCCTTGAATAAATGAAAGTGAAAATGCACTGTAGTGCCGGGAAGGTGTGATAACAATTGTAAATACGAATCATCAAAAGCCAGGATCAGAAAAACCACAAAGTACCTGGTAACAGCCAAGAAGAAAACATCCTATATCAGAGGTCTTCAAACTTTTTAATGCCGAGCCCCCGTGGGCAAATTGATTTCAATTAGGGCCCCCACCAAAAGTTGAGGGTCCGGAAGAGGGAGTGTGTGAGTGGCAGGTGTGGGCAGGCTTTATTAAATCAGCAGTTTTGTCTTTGTTAAAATACTCCCCTGGGCAATGGCTAAGAGCAGTTAAGTATTCAAGGAAATATGCATGAGCAGTTTGTCAACACTTTGCTTTTTTTCTTGGCATTCTGGGACTTGTGGTCCTGATTTGGTAATGAAATAAATATAACTACAAAATCCAGAATGCAAAGAAAAAAACTGGACTTCCACAAGGACCGAGGAAGTTTGAAAGTGCTGCCCAATAGTATGCACCTTGATTTTTTCCCCTGGGTAAGAATAGTTCATGGGCCTCCTACAAAACCCTCAAGTGTCTTAGGTATTCGCAGTCCTGAATTTATAATGTAATAAGCAGGACTTCAAATCCCAGAATACAAAGAAAACAATCTGGACTTGATAAGCTATACACGCATGAGCCTTGAATATGTAAGGGTGCTAACCCAGCAGTCTTCCATTTCCAGGGCTTTAAGTAGAAAAAACATAGCCATGCACCTTACCCCCCACTCCTGGGCCATAGCGCAGCAGCCCCAAAAGGTTGCCCCCTTGAGGGACTTTTAAGGGAAATGAAACATTTAGCTCCACTTCTCGATTCCCTCCCCTGGGCAATGGCTCTGAACCCCTTAGAGAGCTCCCAAATGTCAAAGGGACATACTTGAGCAGCTCATCCAGTACAGGTATTTTTTCATTGCTATCTGGGACCTTTAGTCTTGACTCAGTAATGTAATTAACAGGACTAAACATGTCTGAATGCAGAGAAAGAAAACATGGACTGGATGAGTTACTGAAACATGGATCTGGGAAACAAATAGTGCGTCTCCAGCTGTCTGCCCCCTCTGGGCTTCCAGTGAAATTATGAGCCCTAAATTGTACCTCCCTCCTATGTACCATAGCAAAAATCCCTCTACTTAGCTATCTGTCCCCTGTGAGCCTTTAAGTAAGGTAATTAGTTCTGCACTTCACTTTCGCTTTTTTCAGGTTTGTATATCGTGAACTGGACCCAAAGGTACTAAAGCCCTTTTTATGAGTTACATTACACAAGGTCACATTCATTTTTTAGGCATGGGGTTATTAGGTGATTTGCCCAAAATCACAAGATGTTCAGTCGGTAGCTCTGGTTTGCCAGTACCGAAATCGGCAGCTCACCTGCAGTCGCTGCAGGTGAGAGCAGTGGGGCAGTGGGGCCGGCTGGGGGGGGTTTCGAGAGACGACCATGAGGGAAAATTATTTATTTATTTAATTTTCCCTTGTGGTCGTCTCTAGAAATCTCCCCCAGCCGGCCCCACCTCTCTTACCTGCAGCGGCCACGTCAGCTCTAGCGGCAACACCAGATCTTGCTCAGAGCAGAGGCCGACCTGGAGTCAGGGCACTAGCTGGCTCTGTATACAAACTCCATTGCCTGTCTCATTGGAGTCTTTCCCATAGACTCCTAATCCTCTCCTGTGTTTTTGAAATGCATAAAAGAAGTTTGAACTTCTAAGCTGTTTTAATTCACTGCCCTTCCCCCCTCTCATTAGTGCAGTGGTCCTCAAATGTATCTGAGCCTGGCAATGGCGCCCCACTGAGGATCAAGTCATGGACGCCCATAGGGGGTGCTCCCAACACTTTGAAGACCTTTGACCTATACAGATAAGAATCAACAAAATAAAGCTCTATTGATGATGAGTGCAAGTCCCTTTTGGGACACAAACTCCTGTGTGCTCACAGAATAGGATTACAATTCAGTTGCAAAATTTGGCCAACAAAGGAAATTGCATCCATAATTTGCATCAGAAGAATCCTGCATCAAATGTGAGAGCAAAGTGTGTAGTATTAGTTTTTCACACCCAGTCACGGGTAGCATTATGCTCAAATTGCACAGGGTTCCAGATTACTGGATGCACAAATCGTAATCACCTGCAAATGGCACACTGACTAGTTTTCACAGCCAGTGGCTTTGCAAATGTGTGTATTTTCGATTGACACTTGATGTTGGTGTACCAACAAATAATGATGGCCATCAAAAGCGAATGTGTTTGTGCTTAAGTGTTTGAAATGTGTTTGTGTTTCATTGTTTTCTCACATGCCACTTTTTCCTTTTTTTTTGGTGATTTATTATTTATATGTAAAGAAAACTAGGGGAATGCTGTTGATGAAACAGGGAAACGCTCCACTTTCCAATGATACCTCTCTCTGATCTCCTACCTGCCTAAGGAGTGGTAAAAAGACGCCCCCAGTCTTTTGCCACATGGAAAAAAGAAAGGCACCCACAAGACAATCCATTGCCTAAGAGCCTGCTCCCATCCATGATGGCAGTACTGGGAGTAGGCAGGGCCCAATCACCTCCCGGGAAGATAAAGAAATAACAACTAATATAACCCACTGATGAGGGGGCCCCCCAATGCCAGGTGTCCCTCTCAAAATAAAGTAATTTCTTGGCAATCTAATTTAGGATTTCTATTCAGGCATCACTGCCTGACCACGATCCCTGGGCAGGAATTCTTTAGAGAGTGGCAAGCTTCGAAAGGGGAGGCTTTCTCCTTTCCAGTGGCATCTCTATTTAATTTGGGCCACACCTCCAAAAGGTTGCTTGAAATGGAAAACGGTTCATATAATATTTGCCCCTCTAGGGGATATGCTCCTTTGTCAGTGGGTGCCCCCCCCCACTCCTCCCTCCCAAAAAAGTATCCCTGGTGCCTCTTCAAAATTTCATGCTTGGGGATCTATACTCAGCTGCAACTTACAAGACAGAATTTTTGGGGAGGCATACTGTCGAAAAGGGAAGACTCCCCTTTCCGGCAGTGCCTCTCTCTATCCCAAGAAGCTCGCAGTGAGTCTTACCAATCTCCAGCAGGTGTGTCTTCCTCTCAGAAAATAATGTTGGGGCGTGCTGGTAAACCCAAATATTTTCTTCATCATGAACTGCAACACTCAAAATCGGACACAGTTTTTTCTTGTGAAAATTTCCCAGGTTTTACTTGCCCGAAATTAGTTCTTAAAATAAACATGTGCCTTATTTGATATTTACGTGTCTCAGAAAGCGAATCAAAGTGTGTTTACACTGCGTTGTTTGACTTGAACATACGCGTACTCTTTAGGTACATGTTCCAAAATACTTTTTCTTGGTTTGTTTTCTCCAGTTGCTCTACCTACCAATAGTCATTGCTTTGTTTCACATTATACTTGTCTTCTGTCTTAATTGCTAATTATTCCCTGCTGAGGCAATGCTATTGAGTCTGCAGTTCTTCATGGTTGAAGGTAATCATTTTCATATTGCTATGATGTCGATAGAACAGTAGTTGCTAGCAGCGGTGGCTGGTACCCCAAATATTTGGTGAGGCAACGAAACATGCAATACTGGTGACTTTATTTGGCCACAAATCGAAAGGCGGTGCCGGCATCGGCCCCGCCGCAAATATGGCGGGGCACCGACCCCCTCCTCCCCTCGCCCTTGTGTCTCGATCGCGCGGCGCTGAATCACCGCGTCATCGTGACGCGGTGGGCGCGCCGTGCGTTCGATTGGTCACAATGGTGACCTATGGCCCGGAAGCGGTTAAAGCGCTTCCGGGTCATGGTGAGTTAGGGGGGGGGGGCTGGGGTCAGACCAGTTAGAACTGGTTTGACCCCAGGTTCAAGCTTAAAGGGCGGCGGAGCGCGGGACTCTGTCTCTTTGTCCCGCGCTCTTACAGCACCTGGTCGCAGCCCTCTAGGAGGCTGCTTAACTCTTTTGTTTTTCTCCTCTGCAGGTTCGCTTCCCCTACGTGGTAGTGCCGGTGTCGGGTATCCTGGTTCCTGGTCGTGATTCCTGCGGGGCGGCTGGCGGTCGATTTTGTCCTGGGTGCGGCGCCTGGAGGCTGGTTCGCGTGCCGAACACGGAAGCTGAGGCATCGGTGTGCTCCGGTGCGCGGAAGGTCCCGGTTCGAGATCGGGCAGAGGTGTGGTAGAGAGGCTTGTGAGCCCTGGTGAACGGCGCGCGCACGCGCCGATAAGGTATTCGTTTTCGGGGGGGAAGGTGCCTGTGGGTTGCGTGTAGCGGCGAGGCTGCTTTTGTAAACGTTCTTCACGAAACAACACGCGTTAATTGCCCTTGGAGCTCACGAGCACGTTGGCTGCATATTAAAGTGGAATTGCATTAAATACGGTATTATTGTGAGGGCAGAGTCCGGCTAGTGACGGGTATTAAGGCAACATCTACCTACTGAGGTTCTTGGGGGATACATCAGTGATTTAAAAGGTCGGTTGTTTTTTATGAGGTATTACTCGCAGGGCCACAGGCTCAATTTTTAGGTGGGCTGTTTCAGATTCCTGCTCCTGTGAGGACCTGGCAACGCATGAGAATTATAATATCAGTCGATTAAGGGTTATTAATTTTAATAAATTTGCGCATTTTGCGTAATTACATTGTTACCTTATTCTGTTTCAGGTGAGCGTTCAGTGGGGCAGTGACAGTGTTTGCAGTATTGTATTCTCATTTGCCCAGGTTTATGCTGAACATTTGTGGTATTTTGTCTGCAATATTGTGATTATTGTATTACGCTAAGGCTGTGTCGCTTGTGTTGTTCCAGGTTAAGGTGCGAAGGGAATTGAAGTTGGGTGAAGGGGATTCAAAGGAAAGCGCAAGGGTCAAAGCATAGGATGTCAGGGAAGCGGGGGGCCAAGCGTTCGCGCATGGAGCATATGCTAGAGGCAATGATGCGTAAGATGGCGACTATGGATAGGAGATGGGGTAAGGTGGAGCAAATTGGCCATAGCTTGGCTGAGCTTAGGCAGAAGGTTGAGGAGCAGGGTGGGCCGTCCGGAAGGCCTAAGCGAAAGATAGTACCCCCAAAACCGAGGGGAGAATTGGAGGCTCTCCCTAAGAGGGTTAGATCGAAGAAGGGTAAGGTTCAGGATCCAAAAGTAGTGGAACCCCTAGAGACACCGGGGGGGGGTGGTCCGTCTGGGCTCCCAGTAACGCCTGATACTCCTGATTTAGTACCCAGCATCCCGGGGTCAGGGGTGCCAGTACCGGCGCCAGTTCCACTTCCAGTTGACCCAGTAGTTGAGCCGGTTGTTCCTAGTATTATCCCGGTAGTGCCCTCAACAAGCCCCAAGGTTCCCGAATTGAACCCAGTGGCCCCGACACCATCACCAGTAGGGGGAGGGCAGGTCCCGGGGGAGTTAGCTACTCAAATAGCGGCAGTGCTTCCATGGTTAGGAAAGGGGGGGGTTTTGCCGTTGGCGGTGGGAACCGATCCTCTGGCAGAGGCTCAAAAAATGGTGGCGAAGATCATGGCGGCTCCGGGCATTGAACAGAGCTTGGCCGTGGGGAAGGCACAGCAAGCACAGCCAGGGCCACAGGAAGGTGGCAGTGGAAAAGCAGGGACGACAGAGCCTGCGGGTAAGGAGCTGGCTTTGCCATTGTTGGGCGCCGGGGTGTTACCTTCTAGGAAGGAATATTTAGCGCGCCATGTTGCAAAGGATGTGAAAGAATTGATTTGGGCTGGGGCGTATGTCAATATGTTTTCTTTGCTGGTTGATAACAGGGAAATGGAGTATGCGAAGAGACAGAAGGATTGGATGCTTCCCAGTGAGTGGCGGGCGGAAATGTCTAGATTCAGGGTGGAGGAGACATTGACAAACTGGATAAGGGCATTTTCTGTTTATATGGCCATAGTTGCTGAACGTTCACCTAATATGCAGGCGGAAATGGCATGCTATCAGAGCAGGGTGGCAATGACGCATGATAAATATGGTGGGGTGGGTTGGAAGGAGTATGACATGAACTTCAGGAAGGCTAAGGAGTTTGACTCTTCATTAACATGGGACAGGGTGGATTCCATTTCTTGGTTTGATCAGTTTGCCCCCGGGCACATGGGCAGCACGACTCAGAATTGGGGAAAGGCCCACATTTCACAGCCTCATCAGCCTTTTCGGACTGGGCTTCCCGGGGCGGCGGCGTCGGCCACTGAGAAAGGGGGAAGGCGAAAGGGGGTGTGCTGGGACTTCAATAGAAAGTCCTGTACTAGAGCCCAGGGCACCTGTAAATTCAGGCATGCATGTGCCATATGTAATCACCCCTCTCACCCAGAGTCAAAATGCTTTAAGAAAGGGAACAATGTCTCAGTGTCAAAAGGGGGGAAAAAGCAGGAATGAGGGGCCAATCCTTAACGACACGCACTCGCCCATTGATGTTGTGGCTTTGAATCCTTGGCTTAATCGGTATCCAGACCATGCTACAGCTAGGTTGCTGCAGGAAGGGTTTTCATATGGTTTTAGGATACCAGTGGGGGATTACAAAGGGACAGCAGAGTGCAAAAATCAATTGTCTGTCAGAGCTAATACACAGGTTGTGGTGCAGAAAATTAGGAAGGAATTGGGCTTAGGGAGAATTGTGGGCCCATTCGACACTCCCCCGGTGCTGAATTTTGTCTGTTCTCCCCTAGGGGTGGTACCAAAAAAGGAGGAGGGGGAGTTTAGATTGATTCATAATTTATCAGCACCCAGAGGCAAGTCGTTGAATGATGCCATTAATGAAGAACTTTGCAGTGTAAAGTATGCATCCTTTGATCAGGCAGTAGAGATGCTGAGGGTGTTGGGCCCGGGGGCATGGCTGGCGAAATCTGATATTGAATCGGCATTTCGACTCTTGCCAGTACATCCTTTAGATCATCATTTGCTTGGTTTTTCATTCAAAGGTCAGTTTTACATGGACAGGTGCATGCCTATGGGTTGTTCAATCTCCTGTGCGTATTTTGAGAAATTTAGTTCTTTTTTGGAATGGGTTTTCAGACAAGTCACAGGACATCATTTTGTGATGCATTATCTTGATGATTTCCTCTTTCTGGGACCGGCGGGCTCTCAGGAATGTTCTGTCGCCTTGGAGAAATTCTGTGCCCTCATGCATACGTTTGGGGTTCCCCTGGCTCAGGGGAAGACAGTGGGGCCAACGAACAGAATTGAGTTCCTGGGCATCGAAATTGATTCAGTACAGGGTTGTTTTAGGTTGCCAGAACAGAAGATAAGGAAATTCCGTGCTGCATTGCAGCAGTGTTTGTTAAAGGACAAAGTGACACTACACCAATTGCAGGAAGTGGTAGGACAGTTGAATTTTGCATTACGGGTGATACCCATCGCTCGTCCATTTTCCCGTTCCATTTCTCAGGCTATGGCAGGATTACATGAAAAACACCATCACACGCGCTTGTCATCTGAGGTTCGCCAGGACATGCGGATTTGGATAGCATTCCTGGAGGGTTTCAATGGCAGAGTGGTGTGGCCCTGTCCTCCCATTACTTCGGCTGCTTTGGGTCTATGGACTGACGCGGCGGGTAGTGTTGGATTTGGTGCCATACTTGGGAACAAGTGGGTAGCTCAGCCGTGGCCAGGGTGGTGGTGTGAGAGTGGCTTAACAGCTAACATAGGTTTTTTGGAATTGTTCCCCATCTGGGTCGCATTAACGGTATGGCCCCAGGAGCTGCAGAATCAGTCTGTGATATTTTGGTCAGATAACATGACAGTGGTGGAAGCCATCAATCAACAGGCAGCAAGGTGTAGAATGATTCTTCGCCTTTTGAAAGAGATAGTGCTGTTATGTATGAAATTGAATGTCCAGTTTAAGGCTAAGCATGTCCCGGGAGTGCAGAATAATGCTGCTGACGCACTTTCTCGCTTCAAGATGCAGGTTTTCAGGGATCATCTGCCATCCGCGGAGGCGACAGCATCGCACTTTCCAGAAGTTCTTTGGCAGATTGGTGCCCCCAACTACAGAACCTCGTGGCTGCTAGCCTAGCTCCAGGGACACGGAAAGCTTATGAAGGGGCGTTTGGGTCCTACAGGTCTTTTTTGGGTCACGATTGGGAGGAGAGGTGGCATACGTCAAGAGCATTCCTCTCGTTTTTAGACAGCTTATGACTAGTGAGCAGTACATTTAAGGTCCTTAGGGGGCGGCCTCATTCTCGGATGGGGTCGCTCAGGGGGAGGGACAAGGGGTCTCTCCTATAACTCCAGGGGCGGTACATCCGGTTGGCTGGATGGGTGCGGGGAAGGGGGGGGAGTCACGCTTTCTTTTAGGCTGGTTGGCCACCCCGCACTGGCATTGACGTCATTAAATGGCGCAGAGTGCAAGACCCCCCAAATTGGCGTGGAGTTCAGTTAACGTATGGGGGTAACCGGGAGGGGGAAGTACCCTCTCGGTAAGCGGGCCCCCTGCGCATGCGCAACCCTACTGGGGGGGCGCGGTTAAATTGATAAGGATCTGACACCAGTTAATGACCTTGCCGTAGGCCCAAATAGGATACGCAGAAAGTAATTAATGTATGATTATGATCTTTATGTTAGATTCGGATAGGAAAACTATGTATTAGTGAAATGTTAAGGTTAGCCATCTGAAATCTGTGCATATTAATTGTAATCAAATGTCGTGTTATGTTTCTGCGTATAAAAAATGCAAATAATGTTTATCTTCAATTTTTGATTTGTTTTCATATTTTAATAAATACGGCCGGGGGTTGCTCGACCCCCGCCTTCCAAAAAGTCATTACCTCTCATGTTCCTCATTTTAAATGTGTTTAGGTTCCGGGGGGGGAGGGGGAAATTCGGTAGTCCCTGCCCATATCGCGCTGAAGTCGCAACTAGAAACTAGACCCAAGCGCAACTTCCCAAACATCGACTTTCTAAAAATAATTAACCCACTCAGTTCTCATCCCCAGCTATCAGGAACATTAGCCAACTAATAACTCACAACATTAAAATTGTAATTGTATTTATATAGCACTTACTACCCCTGATGAGGCATCAGAGGGTTTTACACCGGCAGCACGCTGCTATGGAACCCAAAGTTAGTGGTTAGGACAGTGCTATTGGTTACTGTTAGTTTTTGGGATTAGTCTTGGGACCTTAGAGCAAACCATTCCATGCAGTCATTTATGTTTTTTACTTTGTGCTCAAGGCTGTAGCTGATAAATGCACCAAAACACAGGTAGAAAACGGGTGTGCAGAGGATCACACAATGTTGGTCAGGGCTGAAAGTCGGGATTCTAACTGAAGGTTACAGGTTAAAAAAACTGAACCAGAGTGACGAGTTCAGTTGACAGCAGGACAGTTCTAAAGGAACTATACATTTCCTATAAACCCAGACATCACAGCGCCCCCTGAGGCCCAGGGACTGAAGCCGCTATCATTACACCTGCCCCCATGAGCACGGCTTGGAAACCGCAGAGTTAAAGACTGAAATCAAGGCACTTCTGATGTTTTCAAGCAGGGACCTCGACAGGCCTGCCCGCTTCCACGTTACAGAAGCATTCCTGCTGCACACTTCTGGAGGCAGGCGATAGTAAACAGAGCTCTGCCATTGCCTACAAAGGTTTGGATGCTTATTCTGAAAAAAAAGATATTTATAGCTTGCAACAGCACATACAGCCACTGATCATGGTGCTGTTATTCGAAACACCATGTTGCCTCTTCACTGCTTAATGACCCTATGTGATCCTGGGCAAATCATCCCTTAGACTAGTCAGTGACTACAAGCCACAATCTTCTAGCCACGCCCCCCCAAAAAATAAATTGGCAGCGCTTAGAAAACAAACTAAAACTAAAAGCATATAATAAGGGGCACATACAGGTAAACCTGCACTCAACCAAGTGTTTAATCTAAACAAATGAAATGCAGCTTCCAAAAGCAGTCGACGAAGTGCTGCAAACTGGAAGCTGCCAGAGCCTCACTGAATACACACCAGGACTGGAAGCACAACAGCGTAACTTCTTACAAGCCCAGGTACTTTCACGGAAATATTGGAGCATTCAGTGGAGGCTGGTAGGGGATGGTAGGGAGCATGACGGGGGTAGATAAAATAAAATAAAAAAGATTTACCTGTCAGTCGCCAGCTGCCGCCTCCCATCTGTCCATGCTGAACCCTGTCTCCCGGAAGCAGCCAAGCTCCCAGACTCCCCTAGCCAATCACGATGCTGCCTTATTGGAGCGTTGTGATTGGTCTGAGTGCCATGGTTAGGCGCTCAGACAGGGACTGGGAGGATGGGCATGTTCTCCACCCAGGCTGTACAATACAGCCTGTGGAGAACATTCACAGTGCGCATGACGGTTTGACCAGCCCAAGACGGCCGGCCAAACCGTCATGTGCACTTATGGGGCGCTCACCACTCCTGCCCCTGCTGGTGCCATGCGAGTCCAGCCTGCCCTAGTTTAGAGTTTAAAGGCAGACCAAAACAATGATAATAACGTCCTGTTATTATTATTTTATTTTCACTTTGCTTTGCTCTTAGAGCAGTGGGGCGGCGCTCCTCCGTTAGCTTCTGTAACTCGAAACCTGTTTGTCAGCCACTGGTTTTGTTTCCAATCCAGAAATTAACTTGAGACAAGACTAATGTCCACTTCCAAAATGCATAATTTAAAAAGACGTTGTGCATTTTTCATAGCAAGCCTGTATTTCTCTTTCAAGTTAGGTGAGGCACACTTAATATTATGTATTTGGAATTCAAGTGCTTTTATATTCACCAAATATTTGTACTTTATAGGAAAACAAGGCATTCAAAGAAATGTTCTTAATATTAACGGTGCAATGTTGTCTTATGGCAGCGAGTTTACTCTCCTCTACAAATGCTTCCCTCAAAGTGATGTGCTACAGTTTGATTATACCCCAAGGGAATATTCAGTTCGCTGATTTAATGTTGCCATCACATTTCTTTGAAATGATAAGTTTTTAATTCACAAAATAATCTAAACGCCGGTTTGCTTGCTTGAGATGAATTTACATTCTAAACCCTAAAATGATAATTAAATGTCTGAAATGTATATTGGATGAATCATAACAAGCTTTACAATGATTTTGAGGAAATAAATCCTTCACTAGTTAGACCTGAGCTATTTTTAATTATAGCATTTTGAAAAAACCAACTAAATTGAAGGTTTATAATTTTCCATATTTTTCCTTAGCAATTTTAATCACTCGCATTTAATGATAAATGAATCCCATTCAGTCTCTCTGCATGTGTGGCTTTATATCACTATTATGGCATACATGTCATAAAGAAGAACAGTCTCAGAACAACATCTATTGAGAGTCAAAAATATTTTTTTAAACTGGCAACACGTGCAATTAGTAGAGTAATTAAAAACATGTTTTACTCTACAATAGAAGGTATCTAAGAATTACAAATCTGCTGCTTTGCCTCCTGTCTCTTTGCTCTTTTTGCACCATGATTTTGACTACATAAACTACGCCCTCAGAGGACATGCCTTTACTTTTGGTGAATACCCCTTTTATGCCCTTGATTCTTTCCAGTTGGGCCGCACACCTGTTATTGACCTCAGCCTTCATTACATTCACGCATGTCTGCAATACACCATTCTTCGCTTGCATCCTATTCCTTTTCATTTTTATTAAATGACGAGAGGATTCACTCTCTCATTGTCACATCCTTTTCCCCAACACCACTGCACTGCACACCAACTGAGCTTGTCTTCCTCTCCAGTAAGTACATGTAGGGGTAAACAACGTTTACCCCAAAACTTTTTCAATGCAGGGAATCACAACGCGGTTGTTACAACGACCGCGTTGTGATTCCGCATACCATTACTCCGCAAGTTGGAACAACGACTTGCGGAGGGGGGGGGGGTGTTGGATTTAAAATCCAACACCTTCCCTAGTGTCCGCACACACTGGAGTTGGAATAGTAAATTATACTATTCCAACATTCAGCATTCCCCCCCCGCAAGTCGTTGTTCCGACATGCGGAGTAATGGTATGCGGAATCACAACGCGTTCGTTGTATCGACCACGTTGTGATTCCCTGCGGGGAAAAAGGCTGCAGAATAACATCATAGATTCACATGTAGGTGTGATTTGGGAGGACTCTTAGCTGTCTGATGTTTAGTGGATAAAGGGGCATATTCTCAAGGACACATCGCCGAGTTAGTGGCACTTTATCACAGCCAAAATAGTGATAAATTCATCGCACCATTCACAAGCTGGTGCTAACAGCTGATATCATCAGTTTTCCTGCGATGACGCTTGCAAAAAAGATCGCCACAGATGACACCGGCAACTAACGCTAATGATATGCAGAGTAGGCGTTCCCGTGCATAAAGCCACAACAACACCACTTCGCAACATTCTCAACGACCAGCCAGATCAGCGATAAGATCACAAAACATGCGATAAGGTGCCTTAGCAGCAGGGATTTAACACCTGCTCATACCTGGTGTTAAGTCGGACTACACCCTGAACCATAAAAGGGAGCCCAGCCCAGAGCCATACCTGAAGAACAACAGATGCCATGGAGCTACTGATCAGGCATCTCGGAGCCCCAAGAGGGCCACAATACCCTCCGCCACCCCCCAGCCCCCCCCCCGGGCCCTACCCCGCCCCCCCAGACAAAGACATATCACATCAACTAAATTAAATCATGCACAAAACAATTCACCTGCTGTCGCACAATTACAACAATTCACATTCATGTGTGGTCAGAAAAAGGAGAATCACTAATTCATCTTTGAATTTCCAAACAAAATATTAGATCCAAATTTAACTCAAAACAACTATTTGGAAGAGTCATGGCGGGTCTTCCCTAGACTATCAGTAAGTCACAGCCTGCAAGACAAACTTCAAGATGAGAAGGTGTGTCATGCGCTCATCAAAGGACAGAGAGAGAGGGAGAGAGGGAGAGAGGGAGAGAGAGAGGGAGAGAGAGGGAGAGAGAAAGAGAGAGAGGGAGAGAGGGAGAGAGAGGGAGAGAGAAAGAGAGAGAGAGAGAGATTGTACAAGGAGCGCAAGGCCGCCTGGCCTCTTGGCACATACATGCCAACTGTTGTGTGTGTATCGCTGTTGGTGCACCATGAGCCTAAGGCCTGGCCTCAATTGCAGCGCGAAAGCCACATCACATTTCCAGAATGCAAGCAGTCGTCAGACAAACATTAGGGACCCTTTGTCACAATACAGAAGGCGGAGGAACATCTGCACCTCCGACCTTGGTCTGGCATGCGGCTGGCACCCCCTGAGAGAGATACCATTGCAGATGATGACTCCCACACCACGTACAGCGTTAATGAAAGACCAGCGTATATACACCACACACACAGAAGTCCTTGCTTGAGGTACTCCCGCATGGGATGCCCTTGACACTTACGTACACAACAATCCATAATTCCAAATGTTGCACACACATATGAGTCATTGCTCCGAGCTGTGACATGTCATCCACATAACTGCCGCAGGTCACAAGAGTGCCGATACTACAAGAGCCACCAACGCAATGGCAGGACATACCGGGCACATGCAAAACTTGTCACATGGAACTGTACTGTGCACGTATGCTGCATTTGTTGGGGGCACTGCCACTGGCAGTGTTGCACATCAGTTACCGTCTGAGCTTCCGTCTTGCTTACGTCACCTGCATCCAGCCCTGGTTCCACTGTCGATCATGCACATTCAAGTGGCCCATGAATGTCTGCCTATCCAACACAATGGTAGCTGAACTGGATTATGATTTGTGTGTGCGCCCCCTGGTGGCCCACAACCAGGAGTGTAACCGTGATACCCGTGCATGGGATGCCTTGATATCTGGCGTATGTGCTGGCAGTTGGGCATGGGAGATTGCACAATTCCTCGTGTGCAGTGACCACATCGAGGCGCTCCCCTATTGGTCTGTGTTGCGAATTGGTGAAACGGCGTGGATGGAGCACACCTGTCCTGACCAGTTAAGGGATGGGCTCGCCCTCGTGTTCATTGAACTCGACAACAACCTACTCTTGGAGCTGCTTGACCAGGAAGCTGCGCTCACATTCATGAAAGAGTAACTAAGTTCCTGCAGCCACAACTGATTGTAACCCAGAGCACAGGCCTCAACACCGTGTTACATTTTGGAGAAATGGTCACATATCCCACCACAACACTGGACATGGCTGCATTCGCCTGGACTCAGAATGCATGTGCGTGCACCTACGCGTGTTGACACACACCTGTGCAAGGTGAGTCAGTCCCATGGACGGAGCTGCACAGCGTCGCTTGGCAACGTTCCTAAATCTGACATAGTGCTGGAGGGAGAGTACACACATGGCAATGTAGTACTACATGTGACCTTGTCGGACACTTCCACCTGCTCACTGTCAGCAGAGCAGACAATCAGCGCAGTCCGGTGGTACAGCACAATGCAGATCCCATGGGCTGTGAGTCATGTTCCGTGACACGGGGCAATGAGCATACGCCAAACATCCCATGACTCGTCCAGCAAGGCAAGGTGGGCTGATACCTTTGCCATCCGTAATGATTGGTGTTCAATTTTACCTCCCCATTTCTTGCACCTCTACATGTTCCTATGCTGCCTGTTAGTGTCTGAAGCATTGGTCTGCATGTTGTGGCCCTAGTCTTGCCCGTACTGACACGCACATGCTAATAAAGTCTACACAACTTCACTAGTGTTCAACTGTGATGAGTGTTGATTAGAATGCCAAATCGTGTGCCTCAATGAGCATTGTCCGTGCACAGGGAGGGACTGACCGACGCATTTAACTTAGGGGAGAGTTCTTATTGCCAGCTCCACCTCTGTGAGTCAGACGTGGTTTGGATAGTTGCTGGTAGACCTGTGCTCTTACGTGTCTTCAGCAATGTGAGCATGGTGTCCAACTTATTCCCATGTGGATCAATGTGATCCATCAAAACAGGCTGTGTCCACACAGAGGAGGGTGATTGGGTATGCGAAGAGATGTTCTGTTGTCACGTGATGGGGGACACTACTTTGGGCCTGCTACCGAATTCGAAATTTTTACACACAGCCCTATATAATACCTGGACGTGGGGCTATGTTGGGGGGTTGCAAGATTGTTGTTCATGAGCAATGAGGCCACAGCTAGTTCACACCCTCACAGTCAACTAATTGGCCATGTGGTTTAGGCTCAAAAATGCGCATTGATGTCATTTCCCAGGGTGTAGCTTTTTGTGCACTCAATCACCCAACATTCATCCCTACTTTTATACTTGATTGTACATAGACATGACACATCTGTGTGTTTTGGAATGTTTTATTCACATTCTGTGGAGTGTCGGAGCTGGAGCAGTACATGGCGATGCAAACCCCACATTACATGGTTGCCCGGTGTAGGGACAACCAGAGTACTTTGTGGAATGATAAGTTAATTGGAAGAGGAAGAGTTCAGTCTGCAGCCTGATTGCTGTGTCATTGGTAACCAGAGCAGATATGGCAGTCCATGTCGGGGTTCAGGTTAATGTCACAGGGTGTTTCGGGCGACAGTAGATGGTGTTGTTCCAGTGCATGATGCAGAGGGCTAAACCAAGCTGGAACAGGCCATATGGCGAGGATGAATGCTACAACCTCCTTTCGCACACAGAGTCATTACCATCCACATCTTGGTCCTCTGATATGTCTTCTGTGTCAGGTGTGTAAGGCGTGTGTGGTGGTGTTATATCTGCATCATTGTGTGCCACTGACACATCAGGGGGCGGAGGTGGTATGGCTGCATCACTGTGTGCCACTGACACATCGGGGGGCGGAGATGTGTGTGTCAAAGTTCCCGCAGCAGTCATCTGGGACAGGCCCTGTGGCAGCAATGCCATGATGAGAATCTGCAGGGCATGGAAGATCCCAATTACATCTCGCTGGTGTTCAGCCGTGGCAGTCATCCTCCCAGCCTGCATCCGCTCTATGTTGTCCATTGTCCTCTGTAGCTGTGCCATCTCCGTGCTGTCATTGCTGGGGCCTGTCTGACTAGACTGTTCTTGTATCCGAGTAATGGCTCCTGGGAGGTCAGCCAAGGATTGATGTAGAGCATGGAATGGACTGTGGGTGTCTGTTAGTGACTGTAAGTGGTCCCTGATGGGACTTATACACCCTCGTATGGTGTCTAGTTTGGCTGCCATGAGGTCAAAACCCACCCGCACCTGTTCAGCCACCTCCTTCTGGCAGTCTAACACACGGCGTTGAAATGCCATGTGTCTTTGTGTGAGGTGGTGGGAGCCAGCCATGGCAGTGGGTGCTTCCTGCTGTGTGGACTGTGCAGGGGTTGGGTCACCTCGATGCAGCTCTGCTGCACTGCCCCTGGGGTGGGGTGCAGAGGCTGTCCACGAGCCGTTGGAGGGTGTCGGAGCAAATGGCCAGGGGGTCCTCTTCATCATCACTGAAGAGATGTCTGGTCTGCTCTGCAGTAGGTGTTGATTGTCCCTCTCCAATGTAAAGGGGAGATGCAGGTTAACAGTGTGTCCCATGTATGTTGATGCATTGTACATGTGTACATACAGACTGCATGACCATGTACATTTTGACTGTTTTGGAGGAGCTGGCTATTTGATGGGAGACAGTGGACATTTCGACTGCATGATGAATGTGATGTTTTACTCGTACATTGTCATCTCACAGTTTCCTGCTATGCCAGATGTGAATGGCCACTTCCTACGCACAAGCGGCACCAGTTGTGTCCTCTATTCTGTAGTGAAAGTGTTGCACCTTGTACCACATTTTCGGAAATGTTGATGTGCTGTAATTGCTATGTGTGTGTGCTGCATTGTGGGAGAGTCACCCCTGCAACTCACATTTAGCGGCCCCTTATCCCTTTGAGGCGTTGTTCCTTTGACTTGTGTGCTTTTACGGTGCAGAGATGTTGGCGACTTGGGTCATTTGTGCTCTTGGACGTTTTTTGTGCATTGTTTGTCTGCAGATGTGTTGTTGACGTCAGGGGTTGTATGTGTACATGGATGTGTCAGAGTGTGACTTGCTCCTTTGAGGATGCGATCCACGCTGGGCCACCTCAGTGTCGTGTCGTGCACCATGTCATGTATTTTTACTGCAGCCATGCTATTGGTCATGCAGTGTCACTTGCATTGTCAGTGTGGCTCACAAAGAGGCTGCTTTGCTGGATTCAGCACATGTGCATGGGTAGGTTGTGAGATTGGTGATGGGAGGGGAGCCCCTTTGTGCACATTGTGGACGGGGGCCGACTTGGTGTTTCTATGTGTGCTGCAGTGTGCCAAGGGTATCAGGGACATGTTCCAGAATCATTGTCGGGGTGCAGTGTGCTACACATGATGGTGCATGTGTGCCATTGTGCCCATCTCCACACAGCCCCCCTGTCTCTGGTCGTTACTCACCCTGTTGATGTTGGGTCAGGTCATGTCGATCTGTGTCCGGACTCCCAACCAGGGCCGGACTGGCTACCGGGCGTTTCGGCATGCTGCCGAGCTGGGGGCTGATTTCGTTGATGGGGACCTGCGTGTGCTGACGAAATTCGCTTTGCTTTGTTTATTTTGAAGCACACGCAGGTCTCCATCAACAAAATTAGCCCCCACTGCAGTGACCTCAGCCCCCAGCTCGGCAGCATGCCAAAACGCCCGGTAGCCAGTTCTGCCCTGCTCCCAACTCCTTGCACCATCTCCACACTGATGACTGTGACCACCATTTCCTCCAGCTCATCCAGCTCCTCCTGTGGCGCAGGGCTCCCACCTCCAGTCGCCATTGCTGCCTTCATGTTGGCAGCGAGTTTCTGCTTGGTTTGGCTTGTCACATCATGCCAGCGCCTCTTGACCTCCTCCATTGACCTCATCGACACTCCAACTGAATTCACGCTGTTCACGATGGACTGCCACTTTTCCTTTTGTGTTGCAAATGACACGTTGGAGGTGACGAACAGTTGTCGGTAGTGTTCTATCATCTCCGTGAAGATGATTCTGTTTTCCAGCGGACTGAACCGCGTCATCCTCTTCTCCTTAACCTTCCCCGCGCACGGGGTTCCTTGCTGGTCATCTGTTGGGCTTGTGGGGTTCGCATTGTCCTCTGCAACCGGTCCGGTTGCATCCATGGGGGTACACAGTTTATTTTAATTTCTGGCCTTTTTTTTTGCTTTTAAAGCGCATTTTCCCACATGACGTGTGGGAATTGCAGGCCTGTTGCTGGTTATCGCTGATTTTTGTATCGTGATTGGCCACATCGTAACTTTTTTCACGTTCGTGTTTTGCTAATTCGGTGTTGCATTAATTTTTACGCTGTCATTTTGCGCGTTATCGTGAGACTATCGCATGCTGCCGCCGGGTTGAGAATACTACGTTGACATGGTGCTATTTTGTCATGATAGACTGCGATGTGCATAGTTGTGTTAAGCTAATTATCACACGTTTTTGAGAATATCCCCCAAAGTTTATTAACATATTCCCACACCTTCTTTCGGCCATTACAAGATTGTTGACTCATTTTTTATCCCTTCTTCCACAAAATATCTATGATTCACTTGCCCCATTCCCGAGTACGTTTTGGTTATCCTGTCTCATGAATTCATGTCAGAGAACTGACAAGGGTTTCTAAAGGAGAGTTAAAATTGTCTTGAATGATTTACACACTGGTGGGTTTATTCACAGAGGTGCATTTACAAGTGTAGATTTAATCTAATGTAAATTAACTTTGTCACATTTTAGTAACTTTGCTACTTTTGGTTATGCACCATTCCCGAGTGAAAGGTTGCATGTCCCCCATCCCCTGGGCCCTAGTAACAAAGGTACATTTACACATGTAGATTTACTCAAGTGCAAATTTACTCTTACACTTTGTAGGAACTTTACTACTTTTAGATAGTCACCACTTTTATGTGTTAATTTATTACCAATAACGTTTCAGACATTGGCCGTGGTCACCAGTATGGAGACAGAGATTGCTATGGTAAATTATAGGGGAAAGTAACTTAATGCATATTTAACAGTAAAAAACATATACAATATTTTAGTTGTAAATATGAATGTCAATTATTTTTATATGTTGATAAACCTAAAACAAATAAAAATGTATTCCCGCAATATTATCTTAAATATATATGAAACATAAATAATTTATACCTATTTAATTAATGAAAAAGGTTGTATATAAAGATTTTTTTTCAATCCCACCCAGAGTAAAATGTTTATTTTTAAGTATTGAAAAATACTGAAAGTGGGGCTTAGAATTCATTTTAACTAATATATTTATTTCTGAAATAAAAAGATAAATATAATTTTAAAAAATGAAGGCCCTCATTACGATGTTGGGCGGAATCACTTCTGCCCGACACTGCATCGGTCCTGGAACCGACCAACATCCAGTCGGCGGTCCCGACCACCACATAAGGAATGCGACCGAACACTGTTTTGTCGCATTCCTATATTTTATAATGGGAGTATGCATCCCACCCGTAAACTGGCTGTAATGCATGCTCCCATTGTAAAATTGGAGGTGCGGTTCATCCCTGCACCCCGTGGCAGGCACCTCAAGGTGTCTGCCAGAAGGTGTAGGGATCAACAGGGGGTCGGCCTCCAACCAGAGGCCGTGCACCCAAGGGGGCCCTGCTGGGGACACCCAAAGATGCTTTCCGACATGGTTTCCATGTCGGACAGGCCGGCATGGAAACCGCCATCATAATCTCAAGGGTGGAAAGGCCCGTCCTTGTGATTACTTGACGCATTCCGACTGGTGGGCTGGCTCTCTGAGCACATCGAAAGCCAACCGGAATGACCAGTCGGATTTCTTTCCAACTGCCTCAATCAAAATGAGGCGGTCAGAAAGGAATCCGATCAGCACATTACGATGCGGTTCGGAAGGACCAGGCCCTAAATGTTGAATATAAATGTATCATATTATTTTTTATTATATAAAATATTGTAACATTAAATACATTTTTTTATATTGTTTTTAAAAGTCAAAGTTTAAAAGTCAAAATATGTTAATTCATTGTAACGTTATTTCATAGTCTGTTTTATTTCAAGTCCTTGCCTCCATTACTTTCTATGGAAGTGTGGTGCAGTACCTGTGAGTGGCCACAGGTGGTGCTGGACTTACAGGCTGTGTTGGAGTACATTTACAATTGTTGTGGGTCCTTTTTGGATATAGTATCTTAAGAAGTGTATTTTGCAGCTACTCAGCCTGTCCCACCAAATCATACTACTAAAACATAAGTGTGTGTTTGCGCAGAGACCTCTTCCATCGCAGCTGCCATCCATGCATAGAAAATATAGGAGAGGCAGAGACGAAGATCTCCACAAGTAGGAGAGTAGATATTGTTTAGTATTATGTGAATAGTATTACTGTGCTACTACTAAATATACTACAAAGTGCAGCTGTGAATAGTCCCATAGTTAGGTTTGTAACCCTCTTGGGAACTCACCGGCCCTTATCAGCTTGCATATCCACAGCTCTGATATCCCAAGGACTCTATGACCAATTGTGAGTAAAACACCCATCCTTGTACTTTGCACTAACATTTAGAGAGTGAAAATTTGATGGACATCTCAATAATATTTACATTTATTTTTAGAGAACTAGTTTGACGAGCCCCCTCATGTTCCTTCGTCCTGAAGCAATCCATGGACTACCCGCTGCAAGCGTCAAAACATCAACAATAAATACACAACTTGACTGAATCATATAAGAGCAAATACTTACTGTTTTGAATATTCCAAATATGTTCAGCTTGGACAACTTTGTTCACAATCACTACTCACTGTTATCCTCACTATAATCACTTCTGTGCACTTTGTCATTATTACTATTGTTCCACTAAGAATGTGACTCCTTATTAAATATGTACTTATGAGACGATTAAGATGTGGCACATATCAAAATGCATATGTTATGTTCTTGTTAACTATTATAGAATATTAATTAAAGTGAACAAATAAAAAGTAAGTAAATATTATACTCATTCTGCATTTCGTTGTAGTCTACCATTTTCTTAATTAAATGCAAGCCTTGCAAGAGAGTCTCATGTTTTGATCTTGTCCTTACATATTGTATACACTATGGCCCAGATTGTGAAAGGTGTCACAGAACGCAGCACAGCAGCCACAAATGCTGCACTGTGTTACTTGACAGGGAGAGAGCAGGAGAGCGCCATATTCACAGAGATGCCTTTCTCGTCCCCTCTCCCTAGCACCGGCGCTGATTTCAGCTGCTGTGTACCAGGCACACAATTTAGCACCATATTGCTGGGGTGAGTGCCTGAGTCTACCAAAGGTTTTGTACAGGAAGGCTACCCTTCCTGTACAAAATACTATGGCTAAACACACCGTAACATTTTTCCTACTCTGTGTGCTACAAAGTCAGAAAAAAAGGAGAAATGAAAACATTTCTCCTTTTAATGCCTGCTTTCCAACAGCATTCATTTTTGGTGCTAAAACCTATCCACTCATGTTAATAGATAGGTTTTAGTGTCAAAACGCAGAAGGGATTGCATGGGAAAACCCATGTTCTACCATGTAACAACCCCTTGACACAAAGTAACGCAAAACAGCCTTTTGTGCTGCTTTGAGTTACTTTCCCATACAAACTAATGCTAATAGCTACTACTACTACTACTAGCTACTACTACTAGCTAATGGTTATTAATCTCAAAATCTCAAAAAAGGTTTAACGCTGGGTTAGCGTTTAACCCGTTCCCCGCTCATGACGGAACCACTCCGTCATGAGCCACGGGTGCGCTGTGCTCATGACGGAGTGGTTACGTCATGCTGCGGCCGTTGGCGGCCGCTCCTCCCACGCGGCGCTAATTCCCCACCTGTGCGGGCGATTAGCGCAGTGGGTGGAGTCATGACGGAACCACGCCGTCATGAGCACAGCTCACCCATGACTCATGACGGCGTGGTTCCGTCATGAGCACAGCGGCGCCGTCAACCCCCCCAAACCCCCCCAGCGCTGCGGCGGAATTCACGCCGCACCGAAGGGGTTAAAAAGTAACGATAACCAGACACTAAACCTTTGTGAATCTGGGCCTATGTTCCTTATATCTCAGTAATAAAGTAACACTTTTGTAATGACTACATGGGAACCATTATTTTATGTTTTTGTCTCCTAACACTGGGCTTGATTTTGACTTTGGTGGATGGTGTTAGTACCATATCCATGGCAGAGTACTTTTCTCTTGCCATGGCAAGGGTTACTCCGCCTACCAAATTTAGAGATGTCTGGCATCCAGCAGACATCTGTTGACTTTTACAGGAACCGCCATCATGGTCGTTTTTGTAAATGGATTGAAAGTGTGCTGTGCGGCTCCATCAAAATCACAAATTTTTTACAAAAACAAAATCTCAAAGTGGGCATTTATTTAAAAAAAAAAAAATATGTCCCCCTCACTGTGGAAGTTTTCTCCCTTAGAGTGGGGGTAATTAAAAAGTTTTTACTTTTATATACAGCCATGTTTTGAGCATGGTTTGAAAAAGTGAAAATTGGACGCGTCCGGCTACTATAAACCTGCCAGATGGACACATGGACATGGTATGTAGGTCGCAGAGATAGAGATGTCTACACTGTCTACATACTGAAGATCCACCCATCTGTAAATCAAGTGGGTGGACCTTCAGTTTGGCAGCGAGGGTACCCCGTCACCTTTGTGATGGAGTACTCTCTCTGACAAACTCTAAATCAAGCCTGCTATCACTGACATTGAGCTCATAACAGGAGGTGTGCAAAGAACACTCACTCCCGATTTTTTCACTTTGAATTACCGCCAGGTTTTACAGATGGAAATTGCATGGGCCACACTGTCAAGTCGCTGTTATTATTAGGCACGTTACAGTTTTTTGTTTGTGGCAAAAGGCACAATGAGGTGTAAACACAAATCTCACAACATGGGCAATCAGTATTTGAAATTAATTTTTTTGCACGTTATTACCACAAACGTGGATAGCGGACTTTAGTCTCATGCACAAAATCTAACTTTTTCTGAGGACAAGACAGACTTTCTTAAGGAAAGAAATCTCGGAGAATCTGTCCCATGAAATTTATATTATTAATACTATTTAATATAGGAAGACGAATTTCATCAGCAAAGGAAAAACTTGCAGAATTATGGCCTTCTTTACGTATGCACGTCAGTATTATAATCATAACAGGAAAGTGAATGTGTTTTACCATAATGTGAGATTGTTTGTTCAAGGAGTTGAAAAACAATGGGGCAGATATATGTTCCCTGGCGCATCCCTGCAAATCAGCATGGATGCGCCAGGGAAGATGCGTCACGCACGTTTGCCCTTGCGCCACCGCAGATGCGCCGCATTTACAATGCAGTGCATCGTGGCGCAAGGACAAGCAGATACGTGACGCATCTGCCGGCGTAAGGTTGGCGCAGTGCTGAAGTTGCATCGCAAGCGCGACGCAACTCCGGCACTGTTCCAACCTACCCTAGCCCTAACATGGTGCGTCAAGCCTTACGCCTGCTTCAAGCAGGCGCAGGGTTTTGACGCATCAGCGTTGGGAAAGTGACTCAGTGAAATCTTATAGATTTCACTGAGTCACTTTTCAGGGGCGTTCCTGTGACGGAACGCCCCCCCCTGAGTAGAAACGCCCACATGAAACCTGACACAGGTTTCATGTGGCGCAGGGCTTTACACCGTGACGCATCTCCATACATGCGTCACGATGTAAATGGGGTGCAACATGGCGCAGGGTTTACGCCGCCACTGCGTCACAAAAGTGGCGCAACAGCGGCGTAAAAGGGGCGCAAGTCTGATATAAATCTGCCCCAATGTTAGGTTGAAGTTAGTCTAATTTGTAAATCAACTTTTATTTTAAGTGTGCCGGTTTCCATCTTATATCACCATTGAAGAGACACATGCTTGGCAATGCAATGTAAAGCATTAACTTCCTGAAGTAAGCTTACAAGTAAACAGTTTTTACATGGAAATGCTGCTAAAATGTAACACACCCTCATTTTAGAAGGACCGGTAATTTGTATGCATGTATGCACACTTGTTTAGAGTTTGGGATTTTTTTTGGGGGGGAGGGAACAAGACTGGACTACTGAAGTACTGATTAAGCTGCATAAAATATACATTCAAGAACAATGGATATGGAATCTGGTATGCCAGATATAACTAGATATAAGGGAAAATACATTATTATATATTGTAGAAAAGTAACATATGTTCCGTACATAACAAATTCAATATGTAACTAATAATAGCATTCTCAATAATATTTTATTAAAATATTAATTCACTGATAAATGAAACTTGCCATGATAGTTTTATTAGTCTTCGCAATGAAATACAATTGTATTAGTTTCCAATTATATTTATGCCTCGTGCAGCACCTTTTCTTTATAAAAACATAAAGTCACTAAGTATAGTACGTTTTCTATTTTTTTTCCTGTGGGAAAAGAAATGAATCACCCTCTTGAAGTGTGAACAACAGTGACTTTGAAAATCCGGAGTATGCCAGGTTAAAAAAAATGTTTGACTTCCAGTCCATTTGTCATGGGGACGTGGCTGTCTAGAGAACCTTTCACACGGGCAGGGTGGGAAGGTGAACCCCACGAGAAAATAGTGAAAAATGATGTCTGGCCCCAGGGTGTTGCAAGGTGAACTTTCAACGTCCTCGTGGACTGGAACTTAGAGAAGTTAACAGAGAACACTGACTCCCCAAAAGCAGGGAGAGAGCTTCGTGTAGGAGGGACTGAATATAAAATATTTGGAGACCTGATTAGTGCTGACACATGTATCTTTTCAGTGGCCAACTTGGCTCCATATTCGAACTTGTCATTGGCAAAGTGCAAGGAGACGTCTGCCAAGTTCTCTCTCCGTTTTGTGTTATGCCTTATGCACATCGAAACTGTGCCAAAGAGGGAAATGTTCTGGTACTTTGTCAATTTTATGGTCGATTGTAGGTTGCGATCAGAATGCCTTTTAAATGATACACATCGTATTGGAGCCTGTAATAAAAAAAGTAGCAACGCCCCGGCCTTTAGACGAATTAATCCCCAAATAGCGATTTGACAATATGGCTATCTATGTCTACACACTCAAACTTGGCTCATATCTGAAATACAGCAACTATATTTAGCAGCTGTTGTGACGAGGCTCCCTACTTTCAACGCAGGGTGAGAAAGAGCATCTTCAGAGAGGTACTGTAACATGTAAGAAACTATAATACATATATATTCCTATACCCAATATACATTTGGTGGCCGGAAGCTAAATCGCACTTTTGATGTCATTTAAAGATAAAACGTAATTAAAACCGAGATGCAGTAAAAGGGAGTTCAAGGCAGCTGCAAGCCTGTGTGGAGAAACATTCGAATTCAATAATGTTTGTCAGGTTTAGAGGTTTTCGCTTACATCTGCGAGGTTTTTGCTACAGCTTGAAGTTTGTACTCAGGAGCCCCTTTTGGCGAAAATGCATATTTAAACACTTTATTTACACTGTAGCGTTTTAATTTGCCACTGCTCCTTATTTAAAGGGAAGGGAATGTTCATACGCACTGGAGGGCTGTAGTGTTCCATTGTGTGTGAAGTACATGACAGCAAATTGTTTTGGGGCAAAGTTCCTCTCAAGGGCCATGTTCATAAGAACAGCGACGCGAGCATGAACGCGGTCAGGAGCAGCAGCTGTTCTGGGGTTTGAATGCAACACAGTTAAGCCAGAGACTCGCACAAACATTTTGTTCAGTGCTGCTACGACCTCCTCTTCCGATCAATAACTTCTCATAAAACTGAATAATAATACTGGACTTTGAACACAAGGAAGTGCTCTTATATTCTCAATTCTCAGATTTACCTTTTACATTGTAAAACTTTTTGTCTGTAATCCAGTTAAACACAACATCACTTCAAGTCAATCATATCACTTGATATACCTTCAAACATCGATTCCTTCTTCCATTACCACAGAAGGATTGTTTCAAACACCTGGAATGGTGCCTATTGTTGGATGGATTTTTCTTTTAAATATTTGTTAAAGAATCACATTGGTACATGCTTTGTGTTTTTGCCAATAGTCTCTTGTCTCAAGAGTTTGCCTACAATTGACTTTCTTACAGAGTGATTACTGACAAATAATACAGGTAATAACTCTCAGCTATCAATATACTTATATATTGAAGTGCCCTGAACAATCAGAATCCATGTATAAATTTGACCCAAGTTATCTTTCTCACCAATATACCTCCATTTTAACACATGACCTTTCCTTAGAGAAAAGCATCTTGGTGTGGTTTACATACAACATACGAGTATATCATCATATGAAATCTTACTTAACAGTGAACTGCATGTTCATTGATAGACACATGTATTTGAAAAGTGATGTTAAAAGCACAATAAACACACCGGTATAGGATTGCACATGATTTAAGTGTAATATTATATGAGTCTAGGTCTTTATCTTCACATGCTGCACTTGGGACTCTATTTTGAGTGGCTCATAATATTCTGACACCCAAGGAGACTTCTACACAAGTATCAGAATCATAGATTTGTGGTTAAAATCCAACAGTCTGATTTATCACCCCAATAATTTCAACAGGTTCAGTCAATACAGGAACATGCAATGGTGGTGAGGTAAGCACCAAAATCTTCATATCATACCCAATTTTTGGGGCGAAACTCCTGCTTGCTGGTCTAATTGCATCCAAAGAATAATGATCCACACGGTATTGTTATTTAGTAGAGGCGATAAATAACAATCTAATTCTTCAGGACACATGATCGAGGCGTAATTTCAGTAGTTATGGCATCCTGGAAAAAATCCATGACTGCCATGCTTTGTCAGTACCATAAAGGCATGCCTATCAGCAGGGATGTTATAGTCTATTTTTGCTGTGATGATGAACAAGTTGGCTTGAGAAATACTGATTGACATTTTTCAATACGAATATTATAATTTCCTCCTTGATTCCACACAATTTAAGAAACCCAGGCAAACACGGCCAAGGCTGTGTCTGAAGGATGAGTGAACCAATGCATGGATCTGACCATATACTCACAGGTTAAAAATAATCTCTCCGGGTCCACTGCCCCTTTCAGCCTCTTGTGATTGAAAAAATGAGCACAGCGTTAAGCTGCTTTACAACAGACATCCTTTAGTCAGCTTCAAGATACCCACAATTGAATGCATATTTTATGTTAAAAAATATTGGCCATCGGGCATCAAAAGAGGGCTGAGCATAGCTAGAGTAGTTTACACTGCAGCATGTCCAGCATGGCAAACACATAGCTTTGATTTGCCCACAGTCTGAAACACCCCTTTTGTAAGGTCTCCACACCAGGACAGGATAATGCAGATTGGCATGTGTGAAAACCTTCTGGATAGCCTTTCTAAAAAACCTACAGAGCTTAGCAAAAAAGGGACAATATCTTTCTTGGTAGAATTTAAGATACAAAACGTAAGCCAGTACTAGGTACCATATATGTAATGTGAACAATTCATTATGTAACTCCTCTCATCATACCATAAAAGGCAGATGTTTTATTTACTATGCAATGCATGGTACACCTATATTTATACTCATGTTAGAGCAAGAGGCCACCTGTAAAAATAAGCTCCATAAAGTATATAATGTTTGTTATGGAAAATAGTAAATATGTCATTAATAGTGAAAGCTGAAGCTAGCAGAACATATGGCCAGCTATGAGGTAACAAAGTAAAATACAACTGTTTGGCTATTACCAGTAACAGTTTCCATAGGCATTACTTTTAGAAGTGACTAACAGTGGCAGATATAAGAAAGGAACAAACAAATTGAAAGGCTTGCTTGAGGACAAACACCAAAACCATTTGGACATTTTATTCTCCAGTAATCATTTTCAGTGCCCGATTTCTGTGAAACTTGATCAATCAGTGCAGAGAATTTCAGACCTCAGGGAATTGACACTGGTGTGTGTCATTCTTAGACCAGAAGGAGCATAACTTCTGGCACATATACAAGATGCAAGAGTGGTTATTTATTAGCTTGAAGCGTTGCATATTTTGTATGCTTACACATTAAACTGTCAATAAATGAAGTGTGATTAGTGTGCAGTGGGGATGGGAGGTGGGTGGTACCAGTGATCCTAAGTTTGGATCAACATGTGTACTTACAGGAAGTACCTGCTTCCTTGTACCACTTACCATTGCTACAGCCACATTCTACTGTATCTTTACATTGCTCAGAAAAAATATATGAGATGGAAAGTATATTTGAGGACATAAACAGGGCTTGGACTGTCCTTGTAATGCTTGCCTATTTGTGAACAGGGAGCATTGCTCAAATAGATAAGCAGATTGAAAAACGTATGTACTGATTACATTTGTACACTAATCGTAGATATGACTGTTATGCTTTACATACTACTTTACATGCTTTAAATACTACTAAGAAAAAGAACATTTGAGTACACTAATGCTGATGTGTAGAGTAAGTCAATATTGGTCACTGGAATTCAAGAACCTATTAATACACATGCAACAGATATTTATTTGATAGCAATATTATGAGTAAACTTTCATAATATAATATTGTAAACATAGGGGCATATTTACAAGTACATTGTGCCACCAGAGCATCACTTTTTACAACACTCCGGTGGCACAATGCCCAGCTCCATATTCACAATGTGACACTAAGCCACTTTGCGTAGCTTAATGCCACCTTGTAAATATTGTACCCTTTCATGCAGTTTTCTGTGTCAAAGGGGAGTGCAACGGGTGTTGCTGTGGGCGTTCCACTGCAACACCCATTGCTTTTTGACGCTGCCCCAGATTTACAAGGATCTGTAAATCAAAGACAGCGCCAAAAACAAACGTAATTGAAAAGCAGGCATTAGAGTGGTGCAACTAGGAGAAATACTTGTATTTCACTTAGTGTTTTGCTCTCTCTATGTGTGATGCATTCTGTAGCACACATAGAAGGAGCACATCACCTTTAATGGTTGTTTATGTGTTAGGAATGTGTCCCTTTCGGCACAGAAACAATCATCCCTGCAATGCAGGCACCCTTGTACAATGGCGCGAGTGTGTCTGTGTTGGCGCTAGGCAGCTTCTTCGCATCGGTGCAAGGTAAAGCACAGGGGTTTGCTGTATTCTTGTGATTACGGTGCATCCCTGCATTTTAAGACTAGCTCAACAATGCTACTTTGCCTGCAGCTCTGTGCTGTGTCATGTCTTTGTAAATATGCCCCTCATTGCCTTTAGTTCTTTTGCTACAGAAATGATTTGTAGTGAATGCAATAGTGAAACTGGTAATACCATAGATTTGAAATGGGGACTTTAACCAGGTCCTAAAGTCTCTAATCAGGAAGTGTGATCTGATGCCCTCATCAAATAGTGAGGAACAGTCTTTGAATCCTTGCCATTTCAATGGCAAGGGTTAATTCCAATGTACAGAACAGGATTAATACATGGTTGAACTTAATGAGAGGGAGATTGTCTAAGTAAAAGGGCAAATCTTCAATATAAGCAAATTGTTATCATTTATATTACAAAAAATTGCAGGTGTGAGTCGGTTGCGAAGTGGATTATTAGTAGTGGTAAATTTATATTTACCACTGATATTAAGGCCACTAAAGTGGTTTAAGGCTCAGTATAGGTCTCAGAAAAGTATTCCCATGCTCAACCCTTGGTAGCTTGACTTCGAGCAGGTAGGCTTAACTTCAAAGACAGGTATGTAAAGCATTTAAAAACACCAATTGAGTAAATAATTAAGACACAACACACAATAAAAATCCAACACCAATTTATAAAAATAGGAAATATTGTTATCTTTAAAATGACATAAAAATGAGTAAAAATATGCATTTTTAAAGATTTAACACTATATAGCTCATAGAAACCTGAAGCACCTATTCCGACATCTGGTCGCACTAGACAAAGTCAAAGTTTCAGGCCAAACACGATGGTTCCCTGCATGGCTACCCCTTGGAGTAGGTCTCGGTCAAAGTTTTCACCTTCTGACTTAGAAACCTTTCAAAGCTCTCAGCCAGTGCAGATTAAGTGAGGGTTCACCAGCCTGCCTTGTGACGAACTCTCAGTCAGAATTATGGAAGCCAGATAACCAGAGCTTTCCAGCGGGATGAACCAGAGATCCAGGCCAGCTCGTGGTTGAAGGTGCGTGGCCTGACTCTTGAGGTTGGTCCTGGTCACCTTTTCTACATTCGCACTTTTACGGAGTTTTTTTTCCCTATGCTCTTCACCAGGCCAGATTCAGTGAGGGTTCGTCGGCTTGTGTTTCAAACAGGTCCAGTTCAAACTCTGAAAGTCGACCTCTGGAGCTTTTCACCAGGATGAACCTGAAGGGCATGCCGGCTCATGGTTGAGGGTCGCTGGCTTGGCTGGCCATGTTGAGTCGGTCCACTTATGGAGCTTTTAACCAAAGTTGCTCCAAACTTCTTCAAACTTCTGGAGCTTCTTCCCAAAGTTCCTTTGAGGGTCCTAAAGTGTCCAAAACTTACTCCAAAGGTCTGGAAGCTCAAATATTGTCCTTGATAGTTTGGGACTTCAATTCCCACCATCCACTTGGACAAACCCCCTCACAAATCCACCGGCAGTATTCCAGGCTGGGGATTCTTGGTTGTGATGGTCCAAGTGAGTTCTTCCAGGGGGTCCCTCAAAGCTCTCAGCCAGTCCAGATTAAGTGAGGGTTCACCAGCCTGCCTTGTGACGAGCTCTCGGTCAGAATTATGGAAGTCAGATAACCAGAGCTTTCCAGCGGGATGAACCAGAGATCCAGGCCAGCTAGTGGTTGAAGGTGCGCGGCCAGACTCTTGAGGTTGGTCCTGGTCACCTTTTCTACGTTCGCACTTTTACGGAGTTTTTTTTCCCTATGCTCTTCACCAGGCCAGATTCAGTGAGGGTTCGCCGGCTTGTGTTTCAAACAGGTCCAGTTCAAACTCTGAAAGTCAACCTCTGGAGCTTTTCACCAGGATGAACCTGAAGGGCATGCCGGCTCATGGTTGAGGGTCACTGGCTTGGCTGGCCATGTCGAGTCGGTCCACTTATGGAGCTTTTTACCAAAGTTGCTCCAAACGTCTTCAAACTTCTGGAGCTTCTTCCCAAAGTTCCTTTGAGGGTCCTAAAGTGTCCAAAACTTACTCCAAGGGTCTGGAAGCTCAAATATTGTCCTTGAAAGTTTGGGACTTCAATTCCCACCATCCACTTGGAAAAAAAACCCTTACAAATCCACTGGCAGTATTCCAGGCTGGGGATTCTTGGTTGTGATGGTCCAAGTGAGCTCTGTTAACTTGTAGCTTGCAGGGAGTCCGCTCTTTAGTCCTTTTGAAATAGGTTTGATCCTCAGGGCTGTAGTTCCAGATTATGCAGCAGGGTTAGTCTGTCAGAGTGTAGGGCCTGGTTAGCACGAAACAAACTTCCAGCACAGACCCCGTCTTCTTCTGTAGTTTCAAGCAGCAGATCTGAGAGGCGCTGCCCCTCTCAGATACTTATTCAGTGTTCTCTGGGTCAAGCAGGCTGTCACTCCTGTGTGAGGAACAGGGCAACACCCATAGCATGACCATTTCCTCCATGGTGTGGCACTATAGTGTCCCAGAAAGCACTATACTTCAAAAATCCGATATGACTGAATTATCAGCAGAGAGGTAAGAGCTGTCTAAACCAACCTCCAGGATGGTTCATCTCCATATTCTCCATCCCCTGGCATCTGCACATTCCTTCCTTAAGCCTACCATCTGGCTGGGTTCAAAGAGTACAGGTGTAAATAAAACTGGTTTCTTCTGCCTGTCTCCTCCTTCTATTGAAGATTATTGTTTACAACCCCTCACCCTGGCATTCCTATATAGCAGATCTCTCTCCTCCCAGAATGGCTCTTTGACCGCAGGGGCTACCTATCACCTCATCAAAGCAGCCTAGCTAATCCACTTAACTCTGACTAATCAGGACAGATCACTGGAAGGCTGAATTTTGGCTTATAGATAAGAAAGTCTTATAACTTCTTGTCTGTACCTTTTAGGATACATTCAACAATACCATATTGTTGGATTTATCAATACTATTCTAGTAAGTCCTTGCCTTATAATTTTTCAGATTTGTCCTGGTGGAATTATTAATTAACAACTTCTTTCCATGTTAGCCGATTTGGCTGTGATCTGCAAATGGGGATAATGAACTGGGCAATGTCTCCAACACCAGGGCTTATAAAAGATCTTTTATAAGGACCCTGCCTGTATCTACAGGATTCCCCCACCCATGGAACATCTAGAGGAGACTTTGGCGGTTCTGAACACTTTGGGGGTTCTGAACATACAGAAATATTGCAGATCCTCACTTCATAGTGCTCCTAGCACAAAGGCCATTTTGGAAAACACTTTACTACAATGTGGGAAGTGAAATGTGCAATTTCACTAAACCCAAACCATATAAAACCTATTTTATAAGAGTCCTCCTTAAGCACACCTGATCCCCCCCCCCCCACCACTGGGACACCTAGGGGAGACCAAGGGGGTACCTAATACACCAAAACATTGTAGTTTATTAATTTGTAAGTGTCCCATACACCAAAGTATAGTTTGGGCACAGTTTGTATTTTAGAAACAGTCCTGCAACACCGGGCTGCTTTTAAACTGACCTCACTCGTTAGCAGTGCACACATGCAAGTGCAGATAGGGCTGCTGGCCTCTAAACCGCCATTCCAAATTATATACTAGGGACTTAAAGGTAGTTTCAATCCCCCTTATCTATTATGTTCTAGGGCCTAATAGGGGAGGTCGTGCCATTCATAGGGGTACCCTACATCATAGTGTACCCTAGTGTATGCAGGTGTTTTCACTGTATTCTAAGTGTGTTTTCAGCATAGCACTGGCCCTGGGCCTGATTAAGCAGAGCTCAGTGACAGTCAGAGTCAGTTGCCACCAGTACCAGTAAGCAAAAAAAATGGGTTTGCCCAGGACACAAGGATGACTTTGCCACAGTGTCCAACATTCAATCATAGGACAATTGGATAAGTTTAATCCCAGAAACCCAGCTTTGGCACCCAGTGAATCATCAGCAGCGAACATCTCTAAAAATGTGTCAGTGTTGATGATAAGTATGATGTAAGTTAGAAATGAATGGCATTCACTATTTGCATAGATTGGGAATCAGATATTGCAATATTAACTTTCCATCCAGCTAGTGCACTCAGCCAATTCAAGAAGTTATGAATGTGATGATGTCAGTAGTGTATTTTGGCTACTTAAGGCAGAACACAGTTGAAGAACAGAGGTTTTGGGTGGAATTCTGGAGATGTAAACCTTGTCTGAACAATTTATTTTCTGATAGCAACCAGAGGTGTTAACAAACACATTTGTGCACATTTTGATTTGTCTAAACTGAATTTGACTTTGCAAGCCTCTATCTGGAAGATATAGCTGGATTTTCCCTAAGTCATGGTTGATTCTTGAATTAGTTCTGCAGAATTAAATTGAGTAAAACACCAACCCTTTGGAACTGCAATTTGTCATTTGAATAACATTAACTGAAAAAATTATTCCAGTCTGTTTTTTGATTTTCTTTCTTTCTGTATATATCAGCTTTCTGAATGACTGTAAAACATACCATAATTCAAATGATATAAAACATGATTTTACTTAAATGAGAGAAGAGGTTTCAATATAATTTATATCTATTCTGTGAGGCAGAATTTAGAAAAAAATGGTCCTCAAAGCAATTAAATAATGAAGTTTTCCTAAAGCATTTAAATCTAGTTGTGATTCCCAATGAAATATTAATCCACAGAGGCACTGTTTGGCCCAGCTAGTATTTCTATGGCCACAACTGGTTGTAAAGACCTGCTTAGTGGAATCAATTTTACTTCTCCTTATCTTATGAACTCTTCTCTTTCATAAAGAACTAGAATTGTCTTAGAGAGTAAAGAAGAAAAAAGAGAAAACTACAAATGGGATAGACATATTTTTAGTTTCACAAATATTACTGAAACGCGTTTTCTATATTTAATCTCAAATAAATGTAAATAATATTGTTCAGTTTAATGGATTTGATGCCATTAGTGCCTTACGTTGTTGTAGTCCTCATGTAAATATGTCTCTCAGTAGAGAAAATAGTGTCAAATCCAAATGATATATCACTCAGAAGGTATGACGAAGCATTAAGATATCTGGCTTGCTTTATTCTTGATAATTAAGGACTGTATTGAGGAAGAGGTATTAGCAAGGTATTAGCAAGGTACTATATGATGATGTACAGTGCATATTATCCTCATTTCCTAAAACCTGATGTTCATGATAAGAATCACTATACAACAATGAATAATCTGTTTATTTGAGGCTAAAAGACATTAAGGGGCATATTATCAAGACATGTTAGATGTGAAGGACATCTAACCTGAGCTTCAATTGGAATTCCATAGAGCATATTATCAAGCCCATTATCGCAGTTTTAGCGGCAGTTTTCTGCTGCTAATGCGGCGATAATTTTATCGCCTGTCTTGATAATATGCCCCTTAACCTTTGAAATATAAATACAAATTTAGCCATAATCTTTGTGTGTCTTCCAGTGGCGGCTGGCATGGATCGGGGGCGGAGAGGTAAGGGGGTCAAAAATGAAGAAAGTAAAAAGCGTACCTGATTGTCAGGTCTCTCCTCTACTGTCCCTCCATGATCTCTCCAGGCTGGAACAGTGAAGCAGGAAGCACCCAGCTTCCAGGCTCCCCAAAGCCAATTATAATGCTGCAATGCATGGTCTGAGCGCCGTGGTTCCGTACTCAGCCAGGGAATGGGGGCCTGGGCATTTTCTCCATGCAGGCTGTAATGCAGCCTGCATGGAAAACTTGCAAAGTGTGCATGACTGTTTGGCTGGTAGAAGGCCAGCCAAAGATTCATATGCACGTATGGAGTGCAAACCACTCCTCTCCTGCCCTCTCTATAAGCAGTTAAAGACAATGTGTAAACCCTGTGTCCCTCAGAACTTGGGTATAAGTGATATGAGCTACAGTAGGTTCTGTCGGGTAAAGCAATTGCTGAGCAATATCTCATTAATAGAAAAATCTGTTGATCCCAAATAGCAGAGAATGTTAATAAACAGTCTCAAACATATTTAAAACAGGTATAAAAGTCAAAATTAGGTAAAAAATGCACCACAAATGATGTATCAGTTATCTCAAAACAGACTTTGTAAATGGCTGTTACATACAAACATAAGATAACAATACAACAAGATAGTGAAGTGACTTTGGTGAGAACATATAGCATAGGGTGCTCATGGAATTTATGACAGAGATAAACATAAATTGGATACAGTACAGGTCTGTTCCATTTCAAAATAGAAGGTTCAAACTACCCTTTGGAAAACCTTACTTTTAGTACAAGGATAGAGAGACTTAGGAATTGTACAGATAAATGAAGATTTGACGTTTTTGACCCAAAGGTATGTGTGAATAATGAACGTCACAGCGGGTCTTCCTCAGGACTGATGTACGGATTGTGGACAGCCACAATTCTGACACTCCTCCAATCCTGAATGGCGTATAATTATACCCGTAGGAGACTCTTATGTCGTCTCTCATCGATATCACTAGTAGGAAGTTATCGGGACAGTAGCGAGAAAGAATCAATTGGTACAACCCATCGGAAATTTAACCAGTAGGGCGTGGCTCACAAATACACAATCTTGAGTGGATGTGGGTGAAGGAACCCGACTAATCCTTAGATTAATGCGGTGGGCAAAATGTCCCAGGTAATGTAGACAAGTCAACTATCCGGTTGGAGTCACAGTGATGAATCTTGAATGGAAATGGGTGACGAATCCCAAACTGTCCTTGGATTAGAGGGCAAAAAGTCCAAGAGAATGTGGAAGATTCCACCGTCCGGTTGGAATCTCTTCTGATGATCGTCAAAAATGGCTGTGTTCTGTGAAAGTGCTCAGCTCTCTATAAGCAGAGCAGCCCTGCACACCCGCAATACTGCCGGAGCAGGGAAACATAAAATAATAATAACAACAAGTTATTAGCATTTTATGTTTCCTTTGTCTTTGCTGCAAAGCAGTGTGACAACGCTCCTCCGCCTTAGCAGAGGAGCCGCCACTGATGTATTCTCCTGATATCAGTAATGGCTCCCTTTGCATTCTTCATACATGGATAGGTACACACTGGTCAAACGTATAATAGACATACTGGAGTGGAATTTACTCTGATAATGGATCAGAAGATCAGAAGCACTGATCATCGAGGAAAGCCTATTACACCTGTTTATCAGTGTTAACCTGAAAGTGCCATGTCCCGATTATGAGTTGCCCAGTACTGGTACCTCCATACCCATAATCACTGACACCAAGCAATAACACCAAACCAGTACTGTGTAATTATGAGTTAATCCCCACAAATGGGAATAACCGTATGAACCTGGTTTAATTGGACAGAATTCCACATAATGTTTTCTTTTCCATAGGGATTTTCACTCACAGTTACCATATACACTAAGCAGGTGGTAAATTTGAGTGAGCGATTGGTGCAGGGTGGTGTTGGGAAGGTGGACAAGGGAAGGAGGGTAAATCTTTTGGCAGAAGCATAACTGCTTCCCCAGTGCCTAGAATGGGGTTTGGAGGCTAAGGTCCATCAAATGTTCATGAAGGGGCAGCTGCTGAGGTTCTCTATTAACACCGCACACAGGGGCACAGGTACCACACAAAAACTAACAGCAGTCTGGAAACTCCATTTGCGTTGTAAAATAACAATGTATTTTTTTTGTTTTAATAAATCAGATTTCTGACCCCTAAATAAAATGTGATGTGAAGAGCTGCTCCATGATGTGAACATAGTGCTCTTGTAAGTGCCTGTGAAGGGCAGTATTTATTTAATTGTCAAGAAGAGGATTTTTAGTAGCTTTGCCAAGAAGCTGTGATGCACAGCTTACCTTGATGCACAAGTTAATCTTCGCTGACTGGAAGAGAAAGGAAATGTAAATGTGTGAGGAGTATGTGAAGATTCTGCTACTTAATAATTGACTTAAATAGGGAACATCAAGTGCCAGGCCTCCAGTAACTTGCCCAATATGGACTACTGAATATAGGCCATGTGGTTTAATAAAAACATTGCTCTCCTGCATTAGGTTAAGGTTTGAGGGCCATTCTATGCAAGAAACACCATAGGATCAATGCAATTCATACTGCCTTGGTTTTTCCTGGGTGTCAACTTTTCAGAAATGTCTGGGTTTAGTATGTTGCCCTGGGTGGGGCTCAAGCCCAGGCCCAAATATAGCTTGTATCCTCATTGCCAAAATGGGTAATTGTTTTATAGTGAAAATTTAATGTCTCCATGTTATGCTTTTCGGACTCTCTTGTTATGAGTAGTCCCACTCACACAAGGGCCGTTTTCATCTGCAGAAGTGTTGGAACCCACAATATTATAACATTGTTGTTATCAATTGAGTGTCCCTCCATTTTTAAATCACTGACATAATATTGATGCATATATTATCGAAACACAAAAATATTGGGAAAAATATATTGCTAACAAAAATATTGCCTTCCTATAATTAACTAATAAAACCACAAATGTCGAAAACACAAATATTGATATTAAAAATATCGATTTTGACTTATATTTAAAGCACAAACATCGGAAACAAAAATATTGTCACCTTGAAATAAACATATATTATGTCAAAATTATCAGTTTACACCATATAGAATGCAACAACATCACCAAAATAATTTAGTTTTCATTCATAAATATAACAAACACCACTTTTTATGTTAAACAATTATTTACAACAATATATACACGTCTAAATAAAAAAATAACATCACTAAAATAATTATAATTCACATCAATAAAATATATAACTAAACTGATAACAATATAACCCAAAAAATAGTTGTATTAAATACATATATATTCATTGAAAAAAACAAAGGTTACAGGGATGCATGCAGGGACGTTACAATTAGGAATGAAAATAACATTTACAATTCAATGTAAAAACCAAAGGTTACACGGACCTTATAGTTAGACTCAGGTTTCACTTGTAGATAATCAGTGAAATTCAGTAGTTATAGTTAGCTGAGCTAACTATAACGGGCGCCCCAACAATGCACTGTTGTAAATTGAAACGACGATGTGATTAAGCATTTACTAAAGACATTAATTCCCCTTTCCTAGATCGTGTTTTCTCTGTTATGTTGACCGAAGTTCGGACTCCATTTTGTATTGTCATGCTTCCACGTGTTCCCCACGAGAAGAGTCCAACCTCTGTGTTAGTTGCTCTTGTAATCTGCCTAGTAACAGTCTATAAATAGCTCCTCTGTCCATTTGGCACATGCCCAGACTTGACCACATCTGTTATCAGTTAGCCTTGCTTGACCATGTTTTCGCGGGCTCAAGGAGTGTGTTAGCTCCGCCCACATATTGATTCAGTATCGAAAATGACCATAAATGGTAATGTTCTTCGGTCTCATGTTGTATCCACCCACTTATGAGCCCCTCTATTGTGTATAAAAGGGGACCATGTACGTAAGTTCTTTGTGCTACTCTATGCAATACTGAAGAGTGTTGTGTGGATTGTAGGACCACCCTTAAGGGTTAATAAATGCTGTCTTTGTACTTTGCAGTTTCCGTGCCAACTTCCTTATAGATTCCATTACAGGAGAGCGAACCCTTGTGTCCTGCGGGCCTAGCTGGGGCCTGTATTCATCAATTGGCGCCCGTCACGTGGGGCTCATCGGCGACTCGGATGCTCGAAGGACTGGTCGCGACGAAGGTGAGGAATTTGGCCGGGGACGTGATCACTGCCAGCGGCGTCTTAGCCCTGGCATCCCGAGGTTTTTCTTCCTTCCCTTCCGAGCTGACCGTCTGGGTGGCGCCGGTCCTCGACTGAGACCTCTTCTGTCGGTCTTGCCGTGAAAGCCGTTTGGGCGATTGTGGAGCTTGGCAGTTGGAATCTGGACTCTTGATTGGTAAGAACCGGTGTACGGTACTTGCTCCGAGTTTTTGAAGCCTGATCTGGCTATTTGAGTTTGATTTGTGATGACTAGTCATATTTTGTATTTGTCTTTGTGAATATATATGCGTTGCAACACATATAGGCAGGTAATGTGGAGAGATTTCTCCGGAGCTGTGTAACTTTGAACGGCGCAACGATTAAGTGCCATTTTTCTATAATATTGCATATTTTGCATTATTTCTGAGCATGCCTGCTTTCAGCGCACTCCGTAAGTGGTGTTGCTGTTTTGGAAACCGGTTGAACCTCGAGGAATCTGCTCCAGCTCCCCCAGAGGGGACTCCTAATAGGGATATGTATGTGAAGCATGGTCTTTCTTCCATAATGTACAGCACAGTATGGAGGAAATATACTAAGAAAGATCCTGAGTTACGATGGCCTTTGTATGGATCGTTTGATATACGTAAGATTGAGTATGTGGAACAGTGTATGTGTAAGCGGCGTGCTCGTCAGGATATGTTTGAGTGTGTACGGTTGTGGGTGAAGGAGGTGCGTGAGCGAGAGAAGCGCGAGAAAGCGCTGTTTGATAAGGAACAACGGAAGAATGATCATGTGCGAGCCCAGGAAGCGAAGCGTCGGGAAGACAGAGAACAGACAGAGAGACAAGAGAAAGAGCGTAGGCTGCAAGTTTCGGGTCAATATGCTGTTCGGCAGCCACTTTATCCTGTCCTTAATAATCTTGATGATGATTTTTATTTACTAGATCGCTCTCCGCCCCCTTATGTCGGCGCATCTGCTCCGAGGCCGCAAGATTCTGTCCCGGGTCCGGGTAAGGTAGATACGCGGTCCATGTTATCGGCTGAGCATATGGCTGAGCTTCGGCAAATTTCCTTCCGTGCACTTAAGGGTAAGGTGTCCGTGGATGAATTGTTCCATACTTGGGGGTCGTGGCAGGATAGAGAGAGATTGTATTTTTTGAGTCATTTCGCTGAGGAAGTGATTGCTGCTTTTCGGAAATATTCTAGTGTCTTTGAGCCTGAAGAAGTGACATCGGATGCTAAAGCATTGCATGATGGTGTTTTTTCTCCCTCTAAGGCTCCTGATACGGCTCGGCGGCTATTCGCTTTGCGGGACGCGGTGCTGGCCCATAAAGGAAAAGCGCGCCCACGAGCAGGGGAGGAGACGCAGTCGGATTCGTGTACCGCAGAAGGCCACTCATCCACCTCTCAATCAGATAAGAGCGATCTAGTGCATGCTAAGCCAATGCGCGAGGCCGCGCCTTTGTATGTTCCTCCTAAAGGAGCGGGGACTAGCTCGGACATTACCTCCGCCGATGCTAAGGGATATTTTGTGTATAATTGGGTTTACACTCCATGGCATAGGGCTGATGTTATGGCATTGAAGAATGCGCTGCCCGACCCCCGCAAGAATCCAGCGGCCTTCTATGAAGAAGTTGAGGGGGCCTTGAATTCTTGCGTTATGACTTTAGCAGATATAGATTTGTTCTTTGGGCTTATTCTACCACCAGATATGTGGCGATCTGTGCGAAAGGTAGATGATGTTGCCACTTTTAAGGCTCGATGGTCTGAACTGGAGGATGAGGATAGGGAGAGGAAGCCTGCGCAGAAACCGCCCCAGAATATTTTAGATCTCCCTGCTGCTATTGTGGCTAAGCTGAAGACAATTATCCCCCCTAAAAAGATTGACTGGAATATGTTAGCTGCATGTAAACAGAAAGTTGACGAGTCAGTTGCGGACTTCTTTACGCGCTTTGAGGAGACGTTTCATGATTTTAGTGGACAGTCGCTTACTGACGATACGGGACGCCACCTTTTTGCGGATAAATATGTGGCTAATCTGCTGCCGGCAGTTGCGGCCCGTCTAAAAGCGAGTGAAAGTTCTTGGTCCTCCGCTACACCGACGGCCCTCCTGACTATCGCCCAGTATTATGAGCGTCAGGAGCAAGAAGCAAAGGGCCAGGAGGAAAAGAAATCGAAAGATTTGAAAACAAAGGTGATGTTGGCACAAGTCTATGGCCCGCCTCGACGGGGTAGTAATAGAGGTAGGGGAGGATCTTATGGTCCTCCCTCGGGCCGATCTGATTTGAATAGGAACCAATGTGCGTATTGTAAGCAATCGGGTCATTGGGCTAGGGACTGCCCGGTGTTGCATGCATCGCGTCAGGGGCATACCCACGGTGGCCCGCGAGGTAGAGGGGGTTTCTCGAACTTTCGAGGGAACTCTAACGAACAGGCTCGTTTTGACTCTGCTGGGCAGCACCGAGATAGATCAAATGTTTTCGATCGCCAGCATCAGTATCAAGCGTCAGGGATTGACCGGTCGGGGTACCATGACTCTCAGCATGCATAGGAATGCGTTGGATGGGGGTTAGAATCAGTTGAGGTGCCGGTCGATCAGAAGGGCCCTTATGTATCGGCTGAAGTTTTGGGCTCTACTGATCAGTTCCTAGTGGATACAGGAGCGACACGTAGTGCGCTATCTAAGCAATTGGTTCCGGGGGCTCCCCCATCCGGCTTAATGGTCACATCGGTAGGGTTTGACGGTACACTCTCCCGAAGCCCTCTTTCACAGCCCCTCATGTTTAAGGTTGATTCTTTTTCTGCACCCTGTCCATTTCTGCTTGCCCCGTACACACCGGACAACATTATGGGTCTTGATATGTTAAAACATTTTAGGGCTACGATCCGCTGCTCCCCTGCTGGTGTACGGGTAATATTGAATGACAATTACCCCCGATCAGACCGGATGTGTACGATGTCAGAGGATGCGCTGTTAGCTACCCTCCCTCGTGCTTTGTGGGCAACTTCGGATACTGATGTGGGACAAATGGTGATTCCACCGATCCACATTAGCGTCCAGGAGGGGGCGGTGTTACCACGCCTCCCACAATACCGTATTTCCCAGGAGGGGGAGGAGGCTCTTATACAGATAGTGCAGGATTTGATAGCGGTAGGGGTAGTGGAGGAAGTCCCCTCCAACATTTGTAACAGTCCGATTCTTCCCATACTGAAAAAGGATACGGATGCCAGAGTTTATCGGTTTATAATTGATTTGAGAGAAGTGAACAAGATCGTGATACCTCAATACCCAGTGGTTTCCGATATCACGACGTTGCTTACCTTGGTCCCGCCTACGGCGACCATGTTCTCAGTGATTGATTTGAAGAATGCCTTCTTTTCCATTCCCATTCACCCTGATAGCCGATATCTTTTTGGGTTTACATTAAATAATAGATCTTATCGTTTTTGTAGAATTCCCCAGGGCTACACAGAAAGCCCTAGCATTTACAGTCAGGCTTTGAAACGACAATTGGATTCCTTTGTTCTGCTCGAGGGGGTCGCCCTCATTCAATATGTTGATGACATCTTGCTGGCGGCTGACACCCTGGAGTTGTGTGAAAAAAGTACGTTATCCTTACTTTCTTTTTTAGCGTCCCACAATCATAAGGTATCTAGGAAGAAATTGCAATTCTGTAGACCAAAGGTGACTTATTTGGGTCACCTTTTGTCTAAGGAGGGACGTGCACTCACACCGGATCGTATCCAAGTAATTTTGGATACACCGAGACCGTCCACACAGAAGGATGTGCGTGCATTTTTGGGCCTCGTTTCTTTTTGTAGACAGTGGATATTGGGGTTTTCGCACATAGCTAAGCCATTGTTAGCCCTCTTGACAAAGGACACGCCTATCCCAATCCCTTGGTCAGATGAGTGTGATACTGCTTTTCAGCAACTCCGGCAGGCCCTTTGTTCAGCACCAGTGTTAGGGACCCCTGATTATGCAAAACCCTTTTCGTTGTATGTGCATGAGAAAGATGGATGTGCATTGTCAGTTTTAGTGCAGATGCACGGCGATAAGCAGCGCCCTTGTGCATATTTTTCGGCTGTACTTGATCCTGTCGCCCGAGCATTACCAGGGTGTTTTCGCTCGGTTGCGGCGACAGCTGTGTCAATACGCCAAAGCGAGGGAATTGTGTTATCTCATAAGCTGTTGGTATTAGTCCCCCATGCTGTCGATGCCCTGCTCAATCAAACGAAGACGCAGCATTTGACCAGCGCCCGTTTAACGGGATATGAGTTGACGCTTTTGGCTCCTCATATTACGTTGAAAAGGTGAGTAACGTTAAACCCGGCAACATTGTTTCCATACCCCGAAACCCAGCCTGAGGCGCGGAAAGCGCATGATTGTATTCTCGTGACTGAGGAACAAACAAAGGGTCGTATTGATCTCCAGGATACGCCCTTTCCAGATGTAGATGGAGAACTGTGGGTGGATGGATCCTGTCTGAAGCTACCAGATGGTACGACTTCAGCAGCATATGCAATTACCACATTACAAACGATAGTGGAGACAGCACGCATACCACAGAAATCAGCTCAAGCAGCGGAACTGATAGCATTAACACGAGCATGTGAGCTCAGTACAGGACTATGTGTGAATGTTTATACAGATAGCCGCTATGCCTTCGGAGTAGCGCATGACTTCGGCCTACTCTGGAAGGAGAGAGGGTTTTTAACGTCACATGGAGTACAGATAATGCATGGAGAGTTAGTTCATAATCTTTTAACTGCACTGACATACCCAAAGAAAATTGCCATCGTTAAGTGTAGCGCCCATAGGAAAGTAGTTGATAAAGTTGGAGAAGGGAACGCGTTAGCAGACCGAGTAGCACGGGAGACTGCGATGCAGCCCGGTACTACTGCCATGTATGTAGTAAAGTCACAGGTGGAAAGATGGCATGATGCGAAGGGGGAAGTGCGAGAAATGCAAAGGACCGCTTCTGACAAAGAGCGGGAACAATGGGCTAGAGAGGGAGAATTGGACGATGAGGGTTGCTGGAGAAATAAGCAGATGGATAGATGGAAATTACCCACGGCTTTTGTACAACCTATGGTTCAGATGGCACATGGGCTAGCACATGTTGGAGCTTCCGCAATTGTGAAATTGCTTACCCAAGTCTGGGAGCATCCAGAGATTGCTAGCACAGCGAAGAGGGTGGTGCAGACTTGTATGATCTGCCTGAGGTATAACCCAGGAAAGGGTACTCGAACTCCAGCAGGAGGGTTTGTGACACCCACTGCACCCTTTGAGGTTCTGCAGATGGATTACATCCAGCTGGAGCGCTGTAATAATCTGAAGTATGTTCTAGTAGTGGTTTGCGCCTTCAGCAAATGGGTTGAAGCGTACCCTACGAAGGACAATACTGCAATGACTACTGCGAAGCTGCTGCTGAAGGAGTTTTTTCCCCGATATGGCGTTTGTAGACTTCTGTGGAGTGATAACGGCCCTCACTTTGTAGCGGATGTTATAAAGTATGTCTTGAAGGGCCTAGGCATCACTCAGAAGTTCCACGCCGTGTTTCACCCTCAGTCTGCAGGCCTAGTTGAGAAGTATAATGGTACACTGAAGCTTAAGATCGCCAAAATTCAAGCTTCGACGTCTTTGACTTGGCCAGACGCTCTGCCACTGGCGTTATTGTCAATTAGATCGGTACCGCACTCTCGAACTGGCCTTACACCATATGAGATTGTTTTCGGACGCCCAATGAATATTTGGGGTCCACCAAGACCTAAGGCTGTGTATGATGTACCTTGTGTAATGATGAGCGCTTATCTGGCACAGTTAACGGATAACTTGGTTTCTATCCATCAACAGGTCCGAGAGGCGCTCCCTGATCGGTCTACCGGTGAAGGACATGGTCTCCGGCCTGGGGACCACGTGATGGTGAAAATATTTGACAGAACAAACAGCTTGGAACCGAGATGGGTGGGCCCTGAGCAGGTCCTCCTCGCAACGAGGACGGCTGTGCGAGTCTCCAACAGAAAGAATTGGATCCACTCCCTGCACTGTAGGAAGGTGCCGCCCGGATTGGTGGAACCTGCCGTGCTGACCGATCAACGAGAAATCTTGGCTGCAGAGACAGGCCGTGCTGCGGAGCCAAACGCCACTGAGGAGCTCTTTCCGGACCATGCGACTCCTGGAGGAAGGCGATATCATCTTCGACCAAGGAAGTGAGTTTTCCAGTACCGGGACATACTGTCAGAACGGCCCTTGGGTTAGTGAAACGGAGAGCCGATGAGGCAAGGGGGGGGGATCAGCCCTGCATTAGTGTAGCGACACCCGTCTTGGCCCGCTGGTGAAGAAATCAACCGCTGCCCAAGGGGAAGAGTTCTGGCAGACTTTTAGTTTCAGGAAGATATTGGGTTTTATTTCCACTTTGATATGGAGAAAAAGAAAATCCTTTGTTCATTAGGGTTCATGTTGACAGTAGCCATTGTTGGGATAACCACATGGTTCGTGGAGGATGTAACTCCCGCTCGGAAGATTCTTGTGTTAACAACTCCGGTGCCTGAGGAGCACTACTTTTATACTTTACCATATCAAGAGTTGAAGCATCGACAGTCTTACTTGAATAACACTTTCATCCAGATGCTGCATCATACCCACGTTGCTACGAATGCTACGAACTGTTGGATATGTGGAATGATGCCAGCTCATCAGAAGAAAGGAGGAACGCCATTTATACCACTTCCTTTCTCTCATAATGGCTCTTGTAGAGCATGGTATACTTTGCTTTTTGCCACTCGGAAACCGACAGTGGGACGATTGCTTTTTAGACTTAATAAAGAATGCCATCAAGACAAAAATGGGTATCCACAAGCGAATGGGACAATTTGGGAGTGGGAAGAGTACCGACCAGACAATGAATCCATTCCCTACATCTTCACGAACACAAGAGACACTGTGGGAAAGGACAAATTTGTGATTCAAGTAGCACAAGCTTAAGCGGACCTGTGTGTCCAGAGTGTGGGTTTTATCCCTGTTGGTGTTAGTGATTGTATTACTGTTCTGAATATTGATGGGTTGAACAATAGTACCTTCTTAGCCTCCCATAATACGTACTTTGTGTGTGGAAATAAAGGTTATTACCGTCTGCCGGCTGGGTGGTCTGGGGTATGCTATGTATCATTTCTATTACCTCCTGTATTCCTAGCACCCGCATCTTATCATAAGGATCTGAAATTATTGAATAATGTGACTGTAAATAGGTATAAACGTACTTTATCAATTGATGATGTGGATCAGACTGATACCAGTCTGCAACAGTATATTGATTTTAACTTAGGACTGTTTTTCTTTGTTGGAGCTGCCTTGAACAGTAGGAAGATCCGAAGATTAACAAGAGTGGTAGAAGCTGTGACAAATCAGACTGCTGCTGCTCTTGGGAATCTTACGGAGGAGTTGCAAATTACTAGAATTGTTGCATTGCAGAATCGTATGGTATTAGACGTTATGCTAGCTGACAGAGGAGGAGCATGTAAAATTATTGGAAGTAGCTGTTGTGTGTTTATCCCTGATCATACGCCATCAGTTTATAATGCCATCAATAAACTGCATAAAATTGCAGCTGAGATCCATACAGAAAACGGCACTTGGTCCTTTTCTGGATGGTTTTGGGCGTTAATTACTGCCTGGGGATGGAAGGTTCTAACTGGTCTCTGCATTATTGTAGCGGTTCTGTTTTCGTGCTGTATCTGCGTTCAATGTGGTCCCTTGCTCTGCTCATTATGTGTATCATTCTGTATCCCTGATAAGAAAACTATTGCCGGTGTTGCTCACCAAAAACGTTTAGCTAAGGAAGTTGAAGAAATGATGACAATTGACATACATGATGATTATCCTAACAAACCGGATGTCTTCAGTAAATGCTGAAAGGGTCGTCTGTTGTAAATTGAAACAACGATGTGATTAAGCATTTACTAAAGACATTAATTCCCCTTTCCTAGATCGTGTTTTCTCTGTTATGTTGACCGAAGTTCGGACTCCATTTTGTATTGTCATGCTTCCACGTGTTCCCCACGAGAAGAGTCCAACCTCTGTGTTAGTTGCTCTTGTAATCTGCCTAGTAACAGTCTATAAATAGCTCCTCTGTCCATTTGGCACATGCCCAGACTTGACCACATCTGTTATCAGTTAGCCTTGCTTGACCATGTTTTCGCGGGCTCAAGGAGTGTGTTAGCTCCGCCCACATATTGATTCAGTATCGAAAATGACCATAAATGGTAATGTTCTTCGGTCTCATGTTGTATCCACCCACTTATGAGCCCCTCTATTGTGTATAAAAGGGGACCATGTACGTAAGTTCTTTGTGCTACTCTATGCAATACTGAAGAGTGTTGTGTGGATTGTAGGACCACCCTTAAGGGTTAATAAATGCTGTCTTTGTACTTTGCAGTTTCCGTGCCAACTTCCTTATAGATTCCATTACAGGAGAGCGAACCCTTGTGTCCTGCGGGCCTAGCTGGGGCCTGTATTCATCAGCACTGCATATGACCTCACATATTGCATCACTCATTACATGGTCAGTTACAACTCATGACAGCATTGATGACATCTCACCCTCATAGAACATTTTTAACCCTTCGATGCTCATGACGGAACCGCTCCATCATGGCACCCACCCATGGGGGAAGCGCTGGCGCTCCACCCATGGGCAGCCCAACATGTTGCCACAAAGGGGGATGGCAGCGGAAGACTTTCCGCTGCCAACCCCGAACCCCCTCGGCAGTCCTGTGATATCAGCGTGCACAGCACGCGCCAACGTCATCAGGAAGCGCTGGGACGCCTGGAAGCCATTTGCTTCCAGGCATCCCAAGGAGGAGGGTGAGTGCTGACTGCTTTGTTTCTCCCTTTTTGTTCTAGTTCAAGGCTTTTGCTCTTTAGACTGTTCAAGGTTGCGGTTTCGTCACTGGTGGTTCTGCTGCTTGTGTAGTTGCATGTTTTTGGTAAGAGACTTTTTTTTGTACAGTGTAAATGAGTTTCATTTCTCTGCATGAATGTGTTTTTTGCAAATGGTGTAATAATAGCAGTATGTTTGGCTTCTGTTTTTGGTGTCAAAAAACGTTTTGCATTTGTGCTCGATGTGTATTTTGTTGTCTTGTTAGTAATTGGTTTTGTTTTTTTCTTTTAGTGGGATATCGTTGTTTTTTTGCTGTGTCTCTGCAGAGTAGGTGCTGGTGAGTGTAGCTGTCTCTTGCAAGTCAATTGTATAGGTTTTGAGTATATAGATCTTTGTGATAAAGGCACATATTTTTTTACTTACTTATTTTGCACAGTGTTGGTTGTTGTTGACTTGTTTGTGCAGTCTCCTTTCTTAGTAAGGATAATGGCTGGCCACAGGATTACTGCTCAGCAGGTTGTTGGTAAGCTTCTTGAGTCTTCCTCTGACCATGGTTCAGAGACTGACTCTGCATCTGAGGCAGAGGAGGGAGGGGAAGATTCAGGCAGTGAGTTTTCTCTCCACATGGGATCATCGAATGATTAAACTACTCTGAGTGCAGATGAAGCTACTCTTAGTGCGGATGAAGTGCCTGTGTTAGAGGAGGACATTGATGTGCCGATAGTGCGGCAAGAGGCATCTGGGCTGCAGCCTGGGGCTGCAAGGCTTCCCGTTGGTATAGTGCGGCAAGAGGCATCTGGGCTGCAGCCTGGGGCTGCAAGGCTTCCCGTTGAAAGTGCTGATCTCTGGGTTGCCCCAGGCATGGTGCAGCCGGTATTGCAAGACTTTACTGGTGTTCCAGGGTGTAGAGTGAATACTGAAAACTTTTTGCCAATACATTTTTTTCAGTTGTTTATGGACAATGTATTTTTGCAGAGATTGTTGAGCAGACTAATTTGTATGCCGAACAGTTTTTGAGGGACAACAGTGCCAGCCTTAAGCCCCACTCTAGAGCTACCCGGTGGACTCCCACAAATCTGGAAGAGATGAAGAAGATCTTGGGTTTAACTTTTTTGATGGGCTTGCTAAGGAAGCCATCAATGTCTTCATATTGGTCTACTAGTCCCTTGATGGCAACAGCTATATTTCCGGCAGTTATGAGTTGGGATAAATATTTGCTTCTGCTTCGGATGCTGCATTTTGTCGATAATGGTTTAGCGTTGGCACAAGATCACCCTGATTGTGACCGTCTTTTTAAGATTCGGCCTGTCATTGATCACTTTGTTGATCGATTTTCTGAGATCTATGCACCAGTGAAAGAAATAGCAGTGTATGAGTCTTTGGGGTTGTTTAAGGGCCGCTTGGTTTTTAGGCAATACATTCCTAGTAAGAGGGCACGCTATGGAATTAAGCTGTATATGCTGTTTGACAGTAGGACTGGATATGTCTCTAATTTCAGGGTGTACACTGGTAAGGAATCCAGGATTAACCCCCCTGGTTGTCCGTCCACTTGTGGAGTGACTGAGAAAATTGTGTGAGAACTTGGTAGAGGACTTTTTAACAAAGGCCACCATTTATATGTAGATAACGTCTACACTGGTGTGCGGTTGTTCAGGGAATTGGCCAAAGTGGACACTGTTGCTTGTGGCACAATCCACTCTAACCGTAAAGGTTTCCCAAAATAACTTGTTTGTCAAAAGCTTGTGTGGGGACAGTGCAGTGTGTTGCGTTGCGAGGAGCTTCTAGCTGTGAAGTTTTCAGACAGGAGAGATGTCTACATGCTGACTACCATCCATGATGAAAGCACTTCACCTGTGACTGTTTGGGGTCAGGTTGCTGAAGCGTGCAAACCTATGTGCATTTTAGACTATAATAGGCACATGGGTGGAGTTGATAGAGTAGATCAGAGGTTGGAACCTTACGCTGCTCTTCGTAAGGCATACATTTGGAATAAGAAATTGGCTATCCATCTTTTCCACTTGGCAACCTTTAATGCTTTTGTTGTATTCATGGATTCTTGTCCTGAGTCAAAGATGACTTTTGCTAAGTTTCAGGAGTCTGTAATAGGCAGCGTTGTTCTAGTGGAACAGGCAAGTGTTCCTAGAGTTGGAGTGGTGGAGGATGTGGCTAGATTGAAAGATCGCCACTTTCTTGATCACATTCCTCCCACATTCTCAAAAGACTTTCCCAGTAGGAGATGTAGAGTCTGTTGGCGAAGAGGTACGTGGAAGGAGACTCGTATGTACTGTCCCGAGTGTCCTTCTAACTCAGGGCTGTGTGTGCCTGCTTGTTTTAGAATGTACCACACGCAAAATAATTTTTGGGAGCATACATGAGTGGTAAAGTGAACTGCCTAGTCTCTATTGTTTTATATCTTTTGTTCAGTTTCAAGGTTAGCATTTGTGCAATGTATTTAGTTTCAGATTTTGCGTTAGTAGATTTGTATCTATTTGCAATTTGATTGTGTTTTCTTTTTCGTATAAAAAATCCTAAATGTGATGGCGGTGCGTGTAGGCTGGCACTTGGCTGGTGATATGTGTGGACTGGCGCTTGGCTGGCGGTGTGTGTGGGCTGGCACTTGGCTGGTGGTGTGTGTGGACTGGCACTTGGCTGGCAATGTGCCTGGACTGGCGCTTGGCTGGCGGTGTGTCTGGACTGGCACTTGGCTGGTGGTGTGTATGGCTGGCACTTGGCTGGTGGTGTGTGTGGACTGGCACTTGGCTGGCAATGTGCCTGGACTGGCGCTTGGCTGGCAGTGTGCGTGGACTGGCGCTTGGCAGGCGGTGTGTGTGGACAGGCGCTTGGCTGTTGGTGTGCATGGAATGGCGCTTGACTTGGAGTGTGCATGAATTGGCGTTTGGCTGGCGGTGTGTGTGGATTTGGCGCTTGACTGGCGGTGTGGGTGGACTTGCGCTTGTCTGGCAGTGTGAGTGGACTGGCACTTGGCTGGTGGTGTGCGCAGACTGGCGCTTGGCTGGCGGTGTGGGTGGACTTGCTCTTGGCTTGCGGTGTGTGAGTGTGACTTGCTGCTGGTCACTGCACACACTAACGCCACTCCACGCAATCCGTAAGCTAGTGTGGTTGCTGTGTCAGGAATGAGGGCGTGTGAAAGTGATGTGCCCTTGAATGGCGCTGTCTATTGGTGTGAGTGTTGTAATGTGCTGGGCCCGCGGCTGGCAGTGTGAATGGTTTTGTATGTGTCACACATATGAAAGGTGTGTGAATGGCCTGTAAAGAGGTTGGTGCCTTGTCGTGGCTTTACAGCTCACAAGCTGTGAGTCAATGGTTCAGTTTCTGGTCCATTCAATTATGAACAGTGCATTTCATTTTTGTGAAATCTCTGGTTAATAAAACTGTATATACTGAACCATCACTCACCCTCGTGCCAAATACAACCAGTATGTATGTGTGCTTGAGGAATAGATGGTTGTGCAGAAATATTTGTCTGTTCTGTTTTTGTCAAGCATAGCGTACCTTGTCCCTTTTTGTGAATGTTGTAATGTGTTGGTTTTGTGCCTGGTGGTGTGAATGGTCTTGTGTGTATCATGTATGAAAGGTGTGTGAATGGCCTGTAAAGAGGTTGGTGCCTTGTCGTGGCTTTACAGCTCACGAGCTGCGAGTCAATGGTTACGTTTTTAGTCCTTTCACTTATTGACAGTGCATTTCATTTTTGTGAAATCTCTTGTTAATAACATTTTATATACTGAACCATCACTCACCCTCGTGCCAAATCAAATCAGTATGTGTGTGTGCTTGAGGAATAGACGGATGTGCAGTAATCTTTGTCTTTTTTGTCTCTCTGCCAAGATGTACATTTCATCTAAGAAAAACCTACCAACTGTAGATTTTGTCGTAAACTAAACACCCATGGGAGTGCATGGCGTTGTCTCTCTTGTGGATCCCAACAAGTTATCTTACCCACAATGTCCTGCAAACCTCAAAATGTGGCTGTAACAAATTCCTTGCATTATTGTGCTCAACTTTTCACACTGCAGAAAGTAACAACAAATTTCCTTCCCCCCAGCATTTCTTCAAGTATCCCAATAGAAATAGTACCTCACTTGTGTGGGTGGGCCAAGTACCCGCCGCAGGGAAGGGCCCAAAACCTATTGATGCAACATCAAAATTACCTATCACAAACCAACCTCGTTTTGCAATAGGGGTCCCTTGAGTTTTTGGCCCGGGCTCGGCGGCCATCTAGTGAAACCTACCAAACCCACACATTTCTGGAAACTAGACACCTGGGGGAGTCCAGCGAGGTACAGCTTGCGTAGGTCCTCCAACATTCTCCTACCCAGAATCCCCTGCCAAACCTCAAATTTCGCCTGAAAAAAATCACTTTTTTCTCAAATTTCTCTGTGGGAAAGTTCTGGAATCTGCGTGGATCCACAAATGTCCTCCCACCCAACATTCCCCCAGGTCTCCCGATAAAAATGACATCCCACTTGTGTGGGTGGGTCAAGGGCTCGCGACAGGCAAGGGCCCAAAAACCTATTGAGGCAACATCAAAATTACCAATCACAAACCAACCTGGTTTTGCAAAGGGGGTCCCATGAGTTTTTGACCCGGGGCTCGGCGGCCATCTGGGGAAACCTACCAAATCCACACATTTCTGGAAACTAGACACCTGGGGGAGTCCAGCGAGGTATGGCTTGCATGGGTCCCCCCAACATTCTCCTACCCAGAATATCCTGCAAACCTCAAATTTCACTGAAAAAATCACTTTTTTCTCAAATTTCTGTATGGGAAGGTTCGGGAATCTGCGTGGATTCACAAATTTCCTCCCACCCAGCATTCCCCAGGTCTCCCGATAAAAATGGTACCTCACTTGTGTGGGTAGACATAGTGGCTGCAACAGGAAATGTCCCAAATCGCATTGTGGAGACATCAAAATTACCTCTAACAAAACTACCTGGTTTTGGGGGGGCACCTGAGATTTTGGCCCTGGGCTCGGCGGCCATCTTGGGAAAGTACCAAACCCAAACATTTCTGAAAAGTAGACACCCGTGGGAGTCCAATGAGGTATGGCTTGCGTGGATCCCCCAACGTTTTCCTACCCAGAATGCCATGCAAACCTCAAATTTAGCCGAAGAAAACACATTTTCCACATGTTTGTGTGAAATCACCATGCCGGCACAAATGTCCTACTCCAACGCATTCTCCTTAGTGTTCCGAGTAAAATGATACCTCACTTGTGTGGCTGTCCAATGTAGAATCGCCTAGAAACCTATTTTAAAAAAATGTAGCGCTTAGAATTCATGGTGCTATACCCTTATTCCCTATGTTTTGGGCTCTTCCCAGTCACAGGCACTTGCCCCATCCACACAAGTGAGGAATAATTCTACACAGGAGACTCAGGCGAAGGCTGTGGGGTAGGACATTTGTTCCGGCACAGTGATTCCACGCAAAAATATGTGGAAAATTTGGTTTTTTAGCTAAATTCGAGGTTTGCATGGCATTCTGGGTAGAAAATGTTGGGGGATCCACACAAGCCGTACCTCATTGGACTCCCCTGTGTGTCTACTTTTCAGAAATGTTTGGGTTTGGTACTTTCCCAAGATGGCCACCGAGCCCGGGGCCAAAATATCAGGTGCCCCCCCAAAAAACAGGTAGTTTCGTTATAGGTACTTTTGAAGTCTCCACAGTACGATTTGGGCCATTTCCTGTTGCAGCCACTATGCCTACCCACACAAGTGAGGTACCATTTTTATCGGGAGACCTGGGGGAATGCTGGGTGGGAGGAAATTTGTGGATCCACGCAGAGTCCAGAATTTTCCCACACAGAAATGTGAGAAAAAAGTGATATTTTCAGAAAAATTTGAGGTTTGCAGGGGATTCTGGGTAGGATAATGTTGGGGGACCCATGCAAGCCGTACCTCGCTAGACTCCCACGGGTGTCTAGTTTCCAGAAATGTGTGTGTTTGGTAGGTTTCCCTAGATGGCTGCCGAGCCCCGGGCCTAAAACTCATGGGACCCCCCCTTGCAAAACAAGGTTGGTTTGTGATAGGTAATTTTGATGTCGCTTCAATAGGTTTTGGGCCCTTGCCTGTCACGGGTCCTTGACCCACCCACACGAGTGGGGTACCATTTTTATCAGGAGACATGTGGGAATGCTGGGTGGGAGGAAATTTGTGGATCCATGCAGATTCCAGAACTTTCCCACACAGAAATTTGAGAGAAAAGTTATTTTTTCAGCGAAATTTGAGGGTTGCAGGGGATTCTGGGTAGGAGAATGTTGGGGGACCAATGCAAGCCATACCTCGCTGGACTACCCCGGGTGTCTAGTTTCCAGAAATGTGTGGGTTTGGTAGGTTTCCCAGATGGCCGCCGAGTCCTGGGCCAAAAACTTATGAGACCTCCCTTGCAAAACCAGGTTGGTTTGTGATAGGTAATTTTGACTTTGCCTCAATAGGTTTTGGGCCCTTGCCTGTCGCGAGTCCTTGACCCACCCATGCAAGTGAGGTACCATTTTTCTTGGAAGACTTTGGAGAACGCGGGGTGAGTGGAAATGTGTGGATCCATGCAGATTCCAGAACTTTACACCACAGAAATATGAGATAAATGTGTTTTTTTTTTACAATTATTTAGGTTTGCAAGGGATTCTGGGTAACAGAACCTGGTGAGAGGCAGTCAAGTCACCCCACCCTGGATTCCCCTGAGTGTCTAGCTTATAAAAATGTATAGGGTTGCTAGGTTTCCCAAGGTGCCGGCAGAGCTAGGGATAAAAAACTACAGCTAGGCACTTTGCCAAAAACGGGTCATTTTTCACTATGAAATTGTGGTGTGTCCACGTTGCGTTTTGCGCCGTTTCCTGTTACGGGCACTAGGCCTACCCACACAAGTGAGGTACCATTTTTCTCAGAAGACTTTGGGAAACGCAGGGTGGGTGGAAATTTGTCAATCCACGCAGATTCCAAAACTTTCCACCACAGAAATGTGAGGAAAATTTTTTGACAATTTGTTAGGTTTGCAAGGGATTCTGGGTAACAGAAGCTGGTGAGAGGCAGTCAAATCACCCCATCCTGGATTCCCCTGGGTGTCTAGTTTTCAAAAATGTATAGGTTTGCTAGGTTTCCCTAGGTGCTGGCAGAGCTAGGGTTCAAAAACTACAGCTAGGCACTTTCCCAAAAAAGGGTCATTTTTCATTGTGAAATTGTGGTGTGTCCACGTTGCGTTTTGCGCCGTTTCCTGTCACGGATACTAGGCCTACCCACACAAGTGAGGTCCCATTTTTCTCAGAAGTCTTTGGGGAACGCGGGGTGGGTGGAAATTTGTGGATCCACGCAGATTCCAGAACTTTCCACCACAGAAATGTGAGGAAAATGTGGGTTTTTTTGATAATTTATTTTAGGTTTGTAAGGGATTTTGGGTAACAGAACCTGGTGATAGGCAGTCAAATCACCCCATCCTGGATTCCCCTGAGTGTCAAGTTTTCAAGAATGTATAGGTTTGCTAGGTTTCCCTAGGTGCCAGCAGAGCTAGGGTTCAGAAACTACAGCTAGGCACTTTGCCAAAAAAGGGTCATTTTTCACTGTGAAATTGTGGTGTGTCCACGTTGCGTTTTGTGCCATTTCCTGTTGCAGGCACTAGGTCTACCCACACAAGTGAGGTACCATTTTTCTCGGAAGACTTTGGGGAACTCCGGGTCGGTGGAAATTTGTGGATCCACACAGATTCCAGAACGTTCCACCACAGAAATGTGAGGAAAATGTGTTTTTTGTGGACAATTTTTTAGGTTTGCAAGGGATCCTGGGTAACAGAACCTGGTGAGAGGCAGTCTAGTCTCCCCATCATGAATTCCCCTGTGTGTTTAGTTTTCAAAAATGTATAGGTTTGCTAGGTTTCCCAAGGTGCCGGCAGAGCTAGGGTTAAAAAACTACAGCTAGGCACTTTGCAAAAAAAGGGTAATTTTTCTCTGTGAAATTGTGGCGGTCCAGGTTGCGTTTTGCACCGTGTCCTGTAGCTGGCACTAGGCCTACCCACACAGGTGAGGTACCATTTTTCTTGGAAGACATTGGGGAACATGGGGTGGGTAGAAATTTGTGGATCCACGCAGATTCCAGAACTTTCCAGCACAGAAATCTGAGGAAAATGTGTTTTTAAAAAAAAATATTTAGGTTTGCAGGGGATTCTGGGTAACAGAACCTGGTGAGAGACAGTAAAGTCACCCCATCCTGGATTCCCCTGGGTATCTAGTTTTAAAAAATGTATAGGTTTCCCTAGGTGCCGGCAGAGTTAGGGTTAAAATCTACAGCTAGGCACTTGGCCAAAAAAGGGTCATTTTTCACTGTGAAATTGTGGTGTTTCCACGTTGCGTTTTGCACCGGTTTCTGTCGCGGGCACTAGACCTACCCACTCAAGTGTGGTACCATTTTTCTCGGAAGACTTTGGGGAACGCGGGGTGGTGGAAATTTGTGTATCCATGCAGATTCCAGAACTTTCCACCACAGAAATGTGAGGATAATGTGTTTTTTTTACAATTATTTAGATTTGCAAGGGATTCTGGGTAACAGAACCTGCTGAGAGCCAGTCAAATCACCCCATCCTGGATTTCCCTGGGTGTCTAGTTTTAAAAAATGTATAGTTTTGCCTAGCTGCCGGCAGAGCTAGGGTTAAAAAACTACAGCTACGCACTTTGCCAAAAAAGGGTAATTTTTTTCACTGTGAAATTGTGGTGTGTCCATGTTGCGTTTTGTGCCGTTTCCTGTTGCGGGCACTAGGCCTACCCACACAAGTGAGGTGCCATTTTTCTCAGAACACTTTGGGGAACGCGGGGTGGGTGTAAATTTGTGGATCCACGCAGATTCCAGAACTTTCCACCACAGAAATGTGAGGAAAATGTGGTTTTTGGGACAATTTTTTAGGTTTGCAAGGGATTCTGGGTAACAGAACCTGATGAGAGGCAGTCAAGTCACCCCATCCTGGATTCCCCTGGGTGTCTAGTTTTAAAAAATGTATAGGTTTGCTACGTTTCCCCAGGTGCCGGCAGAGCTAGGGTTAAAAGAACACAGCTAGGCACTTTGCCAAAAAATTGTCATTTTTCACTGTGAAATTGTGGTGTGTCCATGTTGCGTTTTACGACGTTGTCTGTCGTGGGCACTAGACCTACCCACACAAGTGAGGTACTTTGCAAAAAAAGGGTAATTTTTCATTGTGAAAATGTGGTGTGTTCACCTTGCGTTTTGAGCCGTTTCCTGTCGTGGGCACTATGTCTACCCACACAAGTGAGGTACCATTTTTATCGGGAGACTTAGGGTAATTTAGATTTGTAAAGCAACTGTTATTAGCTATTGACGTTCGATGCATTTCTGCCTTCCAAATGAAAGACAATGTGTACAAAAGAAGTCAGTTTAAAAAATGACCGATAATTCTCATGCTAGTATGAGTATTCCCAATTTCGGTAATGTGCAAATATCTACTGTTTCTAAACTCTATATTTTATTCCCATTTCAGAAATCCATAGGTGTCTTTCATACCGATTTTTCCATGTATACATTTTCCCAGAATAATTGCTATCTACACGGTACATAATAAAAAACCATTGCAAGTCGCTGCTCAGTTTTTGGCTCAAGGTTCGTCGCGTTCTTCGTGAACCTACAAGTCCTATATATCCCCACAACCAGTAAGGTCCAGCGGATGTAACTGTATATTGCTTTCAAAGAGCTGTCATAATTAGAAGAAGTTACAGGTGAAAATGTTGACACAAAAGGCTGTTTTTTTCAACTAATTTTCAATTTTTCCTATATTTAACTGTTAGTTTCTATAAAGAAACCTTGAAGGATCTACACAAATGACCCCTTGCTGAATTCAGAATGTTGTCTACTTTTCTAAAATGTATAGCTTTCCAGGATCCATTATTGCTTTCATACCCATGTCTACCATTAACTGGAAGGGGGTTGAAAGCACAAAAAATTGCAAAGATAGGCTTTGTCCCAGAAACATGCCAAAACTGTGTAAAAAATGTTGGTTTTCTGACAAAAGTCTGTCATTCCCTAAAAGCTGGGAAAATTGTGATTTCATACCAACAAACCCTTTTTAGATACCATTTTCAGGGAAAAACCCAGAAGCTTTCATTTGCAGCACTTTTTTCCCATTTTTCGTTTAAAAAACAAAATTGAGCTGTATTTTGGCTAATTTCTGTGTCCCCTCCAGGGGAATCCACAAACCCTGGGTACCCATAGAATCCCCAGGATGTTGGAAGAAAAGGACACAAATTTGGTGTGGATACCTTATGTGGTCAAAAAGGTACAGGGGCCTAAGCACGAACTACCCCAAGTACCCAAAAAAAGGCTTATCACGGGGGGGGGGGGGGGGGGGGAAGGCCTAGCAGTGAAGGGGTTAATGCTATTGCTTGCTGAAAGCAGAGCAGAGTTTGCTATGGCTTGGTGGGAGAGGTTATGCTACCACCAAGCCATATCAAACAGCAAAGTCCCGGGGGTGGGCACTCCCCGGGATATTGCAAGAGCTGGCCTTGGTGGGGTGGTGGTCCCCAGGGCCATCTATGACTTCACGAGGGAACTGTGCTACCCCCTCCATTGCTGGACATACCACTGGGTAGGTGGTGGTTCCTAGGGCTGCAGCGGCTGCATATACATTTGCCTCAGGGAGGTGGCGGTCCCCAGGGCTGCGGGGTGCGGCCAGAGGCCCCATGTCAATTTTGCATCTAGCCCTGGGGAGGTGGCGGTCCCCGGGTCTGCAGGGAGGGCATAGTGGGCCCCCCACATTAATACATTTGCCCTGGAGAGGTGATGGTCCCGAGGGCACAGGGGTTGCTCAGGCAAGAACTGAATAAATTGTAATGAATGCCCTGGGGAAGTGGTGGTCACTGGGCAGCGGGGGGCCACACTGCCTCAGTATTTATTTTGACTAAAGCCCAGGGGAGGTCGTGACCTCTGGAGTTCTGGGGTTCAGCATGGCCCCCTGCTTTCAATAATGCTTAAAGACACAGGGAGATGGCAGTTCCTGAGGCTGCAGCAGAGGCCATGTGAACCTCCCCGCACTAATTTTTCCCATAGTCTAGGTGAGGTGACGGTACCCAGGGTGCAAGGGGTGCTGCATGACCACCTCCATATCATTGTAAACTGCCCACCCAGGGGCTTAATAAAAAGAAATGCAGAGCTTTTTTCCTAATTTTGCCACAGATACACCCACAAATTAGCAAAATACATAAAAAAACCTTTAAATACCCAGTGGGGTCCCTGTGGAACCCTGCCCACCACATCTGGGGGCCAGGGTACCTTGCCTCCTTTTCGTAATTTTTTTACTGTTTTGTGGGACTCGACTTCAAGCCTAATCTCAAGATGGCTGACAACACTTCCTGGTTGAAGTGTTGGCAGCCAATCAAATTTTAGTAGGACCCGCAAATCCACTGCAAGGACTCGCATCCCCATATATTTATATTTTTAAACTTTCATATCTCTGGAACTACTGAAGGGATTTACACCAAATCAGAAAAAGCACGCTTTCTGGATCAACATCTAGCTTTCTGTGAAGTTTGGTGTAATTCTGTTCAGCAGTTCGGGCTCTAGTCTTGTTCAGAAAATGAAAGAAAAAACTCAACGTAACATTGGGAAAAAGCGTTTTGGGACCCCCTTTTTTCTCTGACCCCACTTGATGGACCACCAAGAAACTTGCAGCTGAACCAAAAAGGGGAAGATTTCTAAAAATGTTGTGAAGATTCGTCAAGCGGCGCCAAAGTTATTTGCAAAAAATCAACGCTTTTCTCATGGAAGCTTTGGCCCTAACTATAACTACCTACTTGCTATATACATATATTTATATTTATATATATATATAGAACCATGTTCTCTTCTCCTGAAAAGAACGAGCCCACGCGGGTACATCAGGAAACTCGCTTTATTTAAAAACCAAGGTGTAGGCATGATGCGTTTCGTCGTAATGACTTTCTCAAATGCCACCATAAAAACATATTAAAACACAGATGCCTTGCTGCGATTGAATGAGGCATTGTGACGCATAGAGGGGGGTGTCCTGAAACCGGGTGCTCCGAGTTTCTGTCAAGCAGTCAATCGGCATAGGTACTCCCCAAGAAAGCGGTGACTGCTTCCTCTCCTCTATACCAAGATCTTATTGTGGAAATAAAGGGGCTATCCTGGACCCTCACCCCGCTGCTGGGATCCCAAATCCAGTAAGTGATATTTCCTCATGCAGTCATGATCCAAACAAATGGCAAAATTGTAGTTGGGGAAAACGGCGGTTCGGCGGTTCCCAAGTCCATTAGGAAAACAAAAAAGATGCCACTTCAGCCGCCGAACTGCTTTTGGGGTGGGTGCTCAAGTGTGCTGAGGCCACACACAAAACATAGAACCATGTTCTCTTCTCCTGAAAAGAACGATCCCATGCGGGTACATCAGGAAACTCGCTTTATTTAAAAACCAAGGCATAGGCATGACACATTTCGTCGTAATGACTTTCTCAAATGCCCCCATAAAATTGAGGTTCCCAGTTGTCCACATTAAAACACAGATGCCTTGCTGCGATTGGATGAGGCATTGTGACACATAGAGGGGGGTGTCCTGAAACCTGGTGCTCCGAGTTTCTGTCAAGCAGTCAATCAGCGTAGGTACTCCCCAATTGGGCGGTGACTACTTCCTCTCCTCTATACCAAGATCTTATTTTGGAAATAAAGGGGCTATCCTGGACCCTCACTCCGCTGCTGGGATCCCAAATATATGTATATTATGCTCCATTCCTCCTTCTGGCGACCTATGCACTCTTCGTGACGTGTGCAGACCAACAAAATGGAGGTGATTCCATTTTAATGTTAAAGTTCCTGTCTTCCAGTTAAACACGCTTCACTCGTGGGGTTCATTTCAAGACTTTATTGTGAGGACGCGATTTGGCGTGTCTTTCTTCTACTAGCTCACTTTAGCAACAAGCAGCAAATGCGTGTCAGTACTTTTAAAACCATAAATCAGTTCCCATTGGGTGCATCAAGTAAAAGGAAGAAGGGGATTGGTCAGTCCCATATCAATGTCTTTTACCTCTGTGGTTATTGCGGAAAATAATAGTGTACTCCAGGAGTTTTTATCAACATTACACAGTCTGGATGACTTCACAATAAGCATTACATATTGTGCCGCATAATGGGCACTCCAAAAAAAACCATTGTATTACATTCTTGCCTTTACTGCCACCAATGCTGTACAAAGTACCTCCACAGCCCAGGAGTCGGCAAATCCCCTGGGGATCCCTTCCCATTTGCAAGTAGTTTACCACCTACTTAAAGTAGGTGGTAAACTGTGAGTGTTTTGCGGCCACAAATGTGGTTGCAAAACAAATGTACATGGCATGGTGACTCGCTATTAGGAAAGGACGCCCCTTCCTAATAGCAGGAGTCGCAAATGCTATTTTGCGAGTCATTGACTCACAAAATAGCATTTGTACATGGCATTACCATTTTTTACGGTCGCAAACGGAAGGATCTCCCATTTGTGGCCGCATAAAAGGGTCATACATCTGGCCCCTAGTTTCCATAGGGAAAGCATTTTTTGACTTGGCTATAACTTTGGCATCGTTTGACCAATCTGCATGAAATTTTGCCCAAAAAGTGTCACAGTGGGTACTATTGTTATGGAGAGTTTGGGGGTAATCTGTGCAGTGGGGACTGTGAATTTGGGGAGCAAAATAAGGATGCGTTTGTAATGTGTATTCCCATAGGAACCTTTAGACACACTTACAGCCCAAACCGCTGACCGGACTTACACCTAATTTGGCAGGGTGGTAGATGTCCGTTCAAAGAAGAGCCCTTTGCTTATTTGGTGTAAATCCGTTCAGTAGTTCTTGAGAAAAGTAAGTTTAAAATTATAGTGATATCTCTGGCAATGTATATTTCGCTGTGGTTTCGCGATGAATCGCGGATGCACGCACCAACAGGAATGCTCTGATTGGCTGGATGCAACCTGAACAGAAAGTTGCCGCCGCAATTTTATTGCTTTGGAATGGTTACCGGGGCTGAAAATATCTGAAAAAACTAACATAAGGGGTCAGATTGTTTGAGAAACGGGGGTGTTAGTTACACAAGTTATGTGTCCAAAATAGATTTTTTTAATTGCTTGCGATATTCGCAACGATGCCGCAACTTCCAGCCTGACCCCATGTACCATCACGGGGACATTGCAACTATCAATTTTGTTGCGTATATTGGTGGTAATATAAAAAAATCAGTGAAGCATTATACACATTTTTATAGAGATATTCGGATTTTGATAAATGATTTATAGAGTTATTTATATAATCAGTTATCTTTTGTAATGATTAGAATAATGATATAGGTGTCATTTTTTAATGTGGTGGTAGCTATTGAATTCCTGCTTTTGCATTCCGCTTTCGCGATGTAACTGCGGGGTTTGCGACAACCAAAATCATCATGACTTCCGGCCTCACCGCAGAAACAGAAAATAGGTTTTAGAGATGTTTTTTATAGAAACTCTCTAGAAAAACATGACTTTTAAGAATACTGTAATAAACCTCTAGCGTGAAAAATACTGCAATATGTGTGTATATATGTGTTTTAGACTTTATGGAAAAGGAGCAATCACCACAGTTACCGACATCATCGCGTCATCCAGCATCGCCGCAATCACACAAAACACCAAATAAAAAGGCTTTTAATTAAAAAAATTCTTCCAAAAGTTAGGTTTCAAATGTATATCAATAAGCAACGTGTGTCAATTATTAATTAAAATATGTCTAAGTATGTGTCACAGAGTTTTAAAAAAACACGCGCACTTTGCGACTACCGTCAACACCGTGGTCTACAGAGTCACTGCGAATATATAAAACATCACATTGAAGAAGTGTTTTTACAAAACCATCACACAAACTGAAATATAAACTCTACATTACTAAACAACTAGTGTCTGCTATTAAGTAAAGTCTGTCTATATATAGGTTTAAGACCTACTTAAAAAACGTGCCTTTCATGAGTGGTGGGAGTTGTCACTGACACCTGAATAGGCTATGGCTGCTCTGCACAATGCAGTCTCCACACCCCGTAGTGTGGCTGGACCAAGGAGGACAGAACTGGTTTTGTTGAGTCAGAGGGACTCTCTAAACAAAGACTCCAAAGGAAAAAAGAGGTATAAGTATTAGACCTAAAAGCCCAGAACTTTAGAACTCTTTTGGTCTAAGGGGCCTGCCAAGAAGAAGAACTGGAGGAACTACTGGGAGGAATACTGCCCTTTTGCTATATGTTGCATTGTTGGGTTGGCCTGCAGTTGCTGCTTCTGTCTTGGGCAGTGAAAGGACTGGACTTAAATTTCTGCAACTTATTGCCAGAGTTTTCTCAAAGACTTGAAGTGGAGCTTGCCTTTTGTTGGAAGTCTCAGAAACATCAAAGACTTCCAGTTCATCTGGCAATAGCACTGGAAAGTGTGTGTCATTTGCGCTGCAACAGAAGAAAAAACAATATAATGCCATCTGTGATGCGCCGCCGGCATTGTGGCCTGAAGGCACGGCAGAGAGCTTTGCCCGCTTTGCACCACAACTCTGGTCTCCCTGACGTTGCCCCCGATGACACGACCGAGCAGCTGCTTGCACAGTGACCTATGGGCACCGCACGTCGCATTGCCTTGCTTCACATCACCAGCTGGCCTCAACGACGACGATGCTCAACACCAACATCAATGCCGGTGCCTGCACCAAGACCTGTGGACACCGCTCGTGAGGTACACGAAACATCACTCCGTCTCACACCACAAACCTGGTTCACCATCAGCGACATTTACTCCACTATTGCCAATGAATGCCACTGCTTGCACCGCAACCCGAGGGCATCACACGATGCATCACCCTGCATCGCAACCTTGAGTCTACTGATAACAGTGCTTGAGAAAACGATGCCGCTGTTTGCCCCATGACCTGTGGATGCCGCACGTCACATCGCTATGCCTCACATGCAGCCCTGCTCTCACTGACGAAGCTGTCACCGAGCCGCAGTCTGCACCGCGACCTGTGGGCACTGCCTGTCACATCATCCTGCTTCGTATTGCAGCACCTATGCCATAGACGCCTGTGCTTCTGACTTCATCTAGACGGAGTTCGATCTGCAAAATGTCTGACTTCAGGGCCTGACGACTCCTGCACCGACTTCCAGAACTGACGCCTTCTGATGCCTGCCGCTGCCCCCACCTCTTTGGAGCTCATCGCAAGGTCCACGATGCCCTGCATTTCTAAGGAAATGTTTGTGGGTCTTCCTGACCCCATAGCTGACCACACGGTCGGTTGAACTGTTGGATATGTCTGTTCATGGTTCCGGCTACAGACTTCAAGGAACTGTACTCTAAGTCTATTCTTGTGAAATTCATATCGTTATTACTGTATGTTGGACTTTTATAGCTATGGTCTTGTTTTACACATATAAATATTGCCTATTTTTCTAAATGTGGTGTCCTTTTGTAGTGTTTTCACTGTTTTACTGTACGTTATTTACAAATGCTTTACACATTGCCACTGAGATAAGCCTGACTGCTCATGCCAAGCTACCAAGTGGGTGAACCAGGATTATTTCAGAAGTGTAAATCCTCTTACCCTGACTAGAAGGAAGGGCCCCTCTTGGACAGGGCATGAACCTGCCAACCAAAGACCACTAATTCTAACATTGGTTGTCAGCAGTGAGGATAGGAATTGTGTTTCCACTTGATCTACAGTGATTGGTGTACACTACTACCATATCGCATACCACTACTTACCACATACTGATTTTCTTTTTGTCTATTTTTGTTTTTCCACCTTGTGTGAGCTTGAACTTCCTACTGCATCATGTCTCATTGAAGAGCATTGTCAGATGCATCCCTGGAATTAGTTATTGAGGAGGATAAGTTGGAAGCCTACACCGTGAAGGATCAGAAGGCAGTTTGCAAAAACCTCAAAGTCCAAGTTAGAGGCCTCACCAAAAAGGAGTAGCTACAAATGGCACTCAGGGTCTTGATAGCAGCCAGAGATGCCAGTGGGCAGTCTGGAGATCTTAATGTGGAGGCCGAGGAGCCAATTCAAAGGGTTGATGTGCTTTTGGGAGAGAAGGAACCCTCCAAGCCAGGCAGCAGTGGACATCAAATAAAGCTTGAAAGGCTCAAGATGGAGTCATAAAAGATGATCTTAGACCATGGGTGTGGTATAAAGGAGCTGGAGTTAAAGAGTAAATCCAGCACAGATGGTGGCAGCAATTCTGCAGTAAACTCAGCTAGAGTAGTACTCATTCCCAAGAATGCAGGAAACAAGTACGAGAAGGACGATGAAATAAAGAGGTGGTTTCAGGGCACTGAGGCATCTATCCACATAAATGGGGTTCCTGAGAGAAATTGGGGGGCACGATTGTGGAACCACCTCACAGAGGAGGGTAGGGAGATATTGATAGCGTTAGATAAGGACTTCAACCTCACCTATCCTGAAATGAAGGAGGCCCTTCTCACCCAGTATGGTCTCACGCCTGACAAGTACAGGGATCTGTTTAGGCAAAGTAGGAAACCGTATTCCCACACCTGGTTAGAATGTATAGATTATTTTTGCAGATCACTAGATGGTTGAGTGAGGGGCAGGAATGTTACAGATTGCCAGAAGCTGTACAGTTTGATTGTGTGGGAGCACTTGTCTAGTCTGTTTTTTACAGGGCTGTGCCAGCACTTGACAGACAGTGAGCTGACTGACAACGGGAAGCTTGCTTTGGAGGCAGACTGCTGGGTGAGTGCCAGGGTCCACAAGAAGGTGTATGGGGGAGACTTTGCCAAAGGTGGGCAAGGTCCCCAGCAGAAGAGTGGGGGGACAAGGATAAAGCACAGGAGTTCTTAAAAGGGCCCCAATCTAGTACTCAGGGTAAAGATCCCGCCCCCCAGGAGATAAGAAAACTACAGGGAAACAAGTGCTTGAACTGGGGGACTTATCTGAGCTAACTCTTTGGCAGCAAGTGGGTGTTCCTACAAACTACGAGTTCTGCAGGGAGCAGAGAAAATTCCCTTCTCTGGTTGGTTTGCGGCAACAGGCTGCAGACCAGGCAGCTGGTGATCAGATTAGATCACACTGGATCTACTGGGAGAATGGTCTCCTATACAGCGAGCCTAAGGCAAGAGAGCCTGGGTCAGCCTGTTTGCTAGTGGTACCCCAGCACTTTAGGACCTTCCTACTGGGTCTGACTAATGACTTGCCTTTGGCAGGACATTTAGGGCCACTTCTTTTGGCCCCAAATGCGAAGGCAGTCTGATGCACATTGCAGGTCTTACTAAACTTCCCAGGTAAGTGGTAAGAGTGGGAGGATGTAGAAGGCTATGTAAGGAGGTGAAATTTGCTGGGAGCTGATCCACTGGCCTCCTGCACCATCCTTTCTCCTTTTTCTACTATGTTGCTGCTCTTTTCCTTGATGCAGAAGTCAAGTTCTTCCCCCAAGTAGACCTTAGGGGGTTTATGGGGACTAGCATCCCTGGTCCTAAGGATAACTCCACTGATCCTGGGGGCAACTGTAGTCAGATTCCTTTGTCCAGATGGATATCAGGGTGCTCCTGCTTCCAGTTGCCCATGGTTCCCACCTCCAATCTCTGTGTCCAGCAGAAAAGCAAAACCAAGAGAAAGATCTCCCCCTTGTGCAAGACCTTGTAAGTGGGGACAGAACTCTAGCAGCCAGGCACCTCTGGCCTATCCAGGGGTGCCATATCACCTCTCCGCCCCTGTCCCAACTCTCCTGAACAGGATGCTGGGACAAATACAAATGGGGGTCTCCCAGGAGTAACTGGCCACATCTCCTCATAGGGCTTTAAATCTGCCCCTTGCTGACATGAATGCCAGCGCCTTTCACAACAAAAACTCAAAGCAGATCCCCCTCCTGTATTGGTTTCAGAGATCTGGGCTCCCTACTTTGTCCTTTGTTCAGTGCACTTCAGCTGGTCCTTACCTAGGACAGTGTGACAGCTAACTGATTGATGCATATCCTTCATCCCCACCCTTTTCTTTCTCTGGAGCTGAATGAAGCACTGTTAATTGCTCCCTATGTGTGGGGTGGCCTTTGTTCCTGCTGCTAGAGAGAAATGTAAATAACTTGGCATAGCAGGGTGACAAAAGGCTGAACTTGGGCTTTGATCCTGAACTGAGCCAGAGAAATATGACAATCCTGGATGATCCATAAACTGTACAGATATCTTCTTGGAACTCTCAGATTTGGGTTTGACATACAGGTTACCCTCCATTTTGATACATCACTGGTCTCAGTAGGGAAAGGGAAGCAAAACTGCACTCTAAGGCTGGCTTCCCCATTGGTGTATAATAGAATGTCACTGCAGTCAAGACAGTAAACCACACTGACATTCCCTGTGAGTGTTCACTAACATTAGAAGGCCCACTCTGGGCAAATATCCAATCTTGCAGAGTCTACTATGTGGCAGGCTACTTTTGTGCAGTTATCGGGCTGTGCACAACAGGAGTCTCAAACGCACAGCCATCACAGACACACTTGCACACACTTGCGCTCACTTGTGCATATGTAACCAGGCAACTACCCCTTAAACCTGCAGTGGCCTTATCTTAAAAAGCAGACACTGATGGTAAACACGTGCAGTCTATTTAACCTGTATTTACCATGGGTGAGACAACACTTGTGAGGCTCACCCACTGTAAAAAGGTAAAAAACCAGGTGATCAAAAAATCTGGAAGGATCTGATGGATAGTACCCATCACCTTACAAAGACAATTTATAATCTGCTTAGGGACCTCAGATTTTTACCAAACAAGGTGTAGTAGGAGTCTATCATCTGCTTCGCATCAAAGAATGGAATGGGTGGAAGATGGATTTCCGTACCTCTTATGGGCACTGTGAATATAGTGTGATGTCGCTTGAATTGTGCATCACTCATGCAAATTTCAGCACTTCATGGTTTCAATATTCTTTAATAAGGTATATCACTGTGTTCTGTTCAACATGTTGTAATTCTGGCATATGCTAAGGCCATCATGGATCATTAACAGTATGTTTGCCTCATACTGTCTAGGAATCAGCAACCTCAATTAAATGATAAACCATAGAAATGTGAGTACAAGAAAGGAATACATGGAATAGCTTTGATTCTGAATACATCCCTTTCGTTGGCCTACAGATCCAAAAAGGGTGTCTGTGGTTTTAAGTGGCCATCTCCTACAAACACTGAAAAAACTCAAAGGTTCATTAGATTCAATAATATTTATCGACAATTTATCAAAGATTTCACAGAAATTACAGGTCATATTACGAAGATCCTAAATAAAGTAAATTAGAAACAGGTTTTCATTGGGATGAACTCTTATTCTACGCCATGGAGATACTACCAAAAAGTTAATTGGGGAAACAGATGATCATGAAAGATCTGGTGAAACAGTTTTACTTCAGAAACAGAAAGATGATGTGTAGGAACACCTTGTGTTAGGGCCCTCTGCTCCCATTTACCATCTGTAATAGGGCTATTTGCAGGAATGCTGCTGATGTGTATGTCCCATGCTCCTTTTCTCTTAGAACTATTTATGACTATGGGGATTCTCCTCCTTGTTCTTAGCATGCTTTGTGCTCTATGCATTGTCAGTGCTGAGTCACATGAACTGATCAAGCATGGTCTGTGAGTCTGTTATACGCATTTTGATATCATATAAAGATATAAAGGAGGGACAATGAAGCGATACTGTGTTATAACACAATAAAACATCAATAACACAAGAGCTCAACACAACAATAGCAACATAACAAATACACAAAACAGCATGCAAAATCTAAAAATAAACTACAATAACAGACCCCAAGACAGAAGCGGCATAGTGCAATACAAGACTTTATGCTCAACTTTAAAGCAACATAGCACACTGCTCAAACAATAAACTGTAACAACAAAATACGATGACACAATAAAGCTACACAATACAAATACCAGATAACTGGAAAAAGCACAAAACAGAACAAAACACAACTACAAACCTAGACCAGCGCAACTGCATTGTGGTACTGTTGTGTTGCTATTTAGGTGTAATGCTGTTGTCTTTTTTGTTTTGTTGTGCAGTGTGTTTATGTGTTATTGTATTGTTATAGTAGAATCTTTATTCTTTGCATAGTTGCATCTTGTTATTTTTATTGGTGAATGGTGGTATTGTGGACTTGTGTTGTAGTATTTGTTTTGTTATTCCTTTGCACTGTATTGTGCTTTAGATTTTTTCTGTTATTTAATGTTTGTTGTGTTTGGTGTAGTGTGCTGTATTGGATGTTGTATTGTGAATTTGCTGTTATGTTGCTTTTTTGGATGCTATGTTTCTGTGTTGTTGTTGTTGTTCTGTTTTGTGTTGTTTTTTTAGTTTGATGTTTCATGATGTTTTGTATTTCTATTTTGCTATAAGCAAATATGTTGTGGATAAAGTACCCTATACTATATACTCAAATGATATTGGAAATCACACCTCCAAGCAAAGCCTTTTTCAAAAAGGGACATGCTAATATTATTTCTGATAGTCTTCTAAAATTCTGCATACTTGAAAGTTACACATTCTAGTTAAAATTTGTTCTAGATTTTAAAATATTCACTCCAATTTTTGCCTCTAAAGACATGCAATATTAAAAAATATTTTAAAATGTACCACCTGGTACTCATGACTGGCTTCTACAGAAATACTACCTCAATACTACTACACACTCCTGCCACACGTTGTTACATCAGCAGAGCCAAGCTTCTCTTCACTGGGCATCCATTGTACAAGTCCTTTCACTGCTCAGAGGCCAGAACACAATGTCTTTGGTGTTTATTGCTAACATTATGTACCTAAACGTATTCTTCATGGACTGATTGTCCATGAGCCAAGTAGCCTTTAAGATTAAAAGGCATGTTATCTGTCTTTGTTAGACTAAAGTAAGTAATGCTCTTTTTAGAAACACAATTTGCTTAAGTGGACTTCATTGAAGTATTACTGTATACATGGAAGACGTACTTACCACTCAAGGACAATGTGTCCTTCTCACAATGTTATTTCCAAGTTTAGTTGCCTACATAAGGCCCATTCTTGTGGGTGATATGCATTTATCATTGTAGCTTATTGCCAAGCACTATTCAGGTTGTTGAAGGCCCTTTGAATGAAAACAAAGTATAGCTTCTTTAACAACCAACATAACCTGAGGTCAAAGGGTTATAGAGTATTCCACTCACTAACATAAAAATGTTCTAAATTAAACAGAACATACCAGAAAGAAAAATATTGGAATGCTGAAGCAGAAGGTCCACATCTGCCATTATGAGACTTATGCACTCCATCGTCTTAAATGCAGATTTCAACATTCTAGTTTTCCAATTAAACAATATTATCCGAAAGGAGAGCATTCCTGGGTAGCTATTGACCTGGATATCAGATGACCTAAGGCCCCAGTTAATGCCCTTTCTTGGATAATGTTGTTATTGTAAAGTAGTGTCTAAACATTTGGGGTGAAATTCACAAAATCAGCTATGGAATAGATAGAGAGTTTTCACTGTTCTTGTCAGGATTATAATACATGATATACACTTATGTCATTCCCAAACCCTCCTTTGCAGTCTCATTAATTCTACAGAAATACAGTTACCCCCAGAGACATCAAGATAGAAAAGGGCAAAGGAGTGAGAGATATCCTGGTGTGGACTCAGCTTCTTAGATTGGAAGTTTGATTGCAGCAAAGCTTTTTCCGGGAACCAGGAGATGTCGATGACACCAGTTTCAGAGAAAACTGTAATGTGCACTGGAGAGGATGCTGAGCAGGCTTTGCAGAACAAACTATACCAGAAAATCCTAATACAGAGGGAACTGAGGGAAGAAATAAAGTAGTTAAAGTGGGGACACACATGGCTGGGCAAACTGGACAGCGTCACAAGGGAATCTTAGCATAGGGAACAGTTGCCAGTAAAAGCCTCATCATTTTCCCGTGGTTAAATATGGCCACATTTACTAATACAGCAGAAGGAAAATAGCTTAACCTGAAAGGTATGCTTCGGAACAATGACCAAATCATACGTTTGCTCCTAGTTGTTCCTCCATAACTGCCATGTTTAATGCATGAGAAATTGTAAAGCCATGTTGTGATCTCTCCTATCCCCTTATCTTACATGTTGCTTTGCCTAATAGCAAGATGGTCAAATGTCTATTCTTCCAAACCAGCTAATCCTCACAGTATTGTTTATATGGACGGTTACAAGAACCATACCAGATGATTTTTACACTAAGGATGCACCAATTTTGTCTTACTGAAATGTATTTTATTTGCCTGAGGGTCACAGAAAGGATCCTACAGAAAAGGTGATAACCGATTTCAGTTACATTTGATTCATTTACAGGTAGTGTCATATGAAATTTAGCAACTGTAGTGCGATGTAAGGTGATTTCACTCAATGTAAAATGCTGAACCTCTGCCGAATGAATCAACCTTGAGAGAAAACAGATTTCTCTCATGATTATATCTTGAAAATGAAGTTTAGTGGTTCATAAGCTAAAATGAGAAAACGTTTTGTATAAATTCTCAAATATTTTCCTCCTCTAGGTGGAAAAAAGGTCTGACATGCTGAGTAAAAAGTACTACCTAAAGCAACAGAAATAGTCTGTCAGTTGATTCTCTAGTGTTATGCTCTAGCTTCACCATGGGGTTCTAATGATCAACTACAGTGCTAGCATTCTATACACATGAAAATATGAGACATATGGATGTCATGTTGCTGAATTAGGAACTGTTACATTTAAAGCTTTTCCTGTTAATTCATAATGTCAGCATCCCCTTTTCACATATGTTGCCCACAACTATACATCCTATCTGTTCTTAATGCCAACTTGATTTTAATATAGTAACATTTTGGTAATCATAAAAGGTTTTGCAACATACCATTTAAATACAAGGAAGTAGATGTTTTAGAAGTACAGGAAGCTATTTTGATCAGATTTCATATTTAATTGATATAGATTTTTTCTCGCAAGAATCGTGAGACATTTCAGTTTTTTACTTGACTATACCACTTCCATTGGTCAGTAGCTGAATGTATCTGAATCAATGTGTACTGGTCTCAGAATAATCATTATAGAAAGTTAAATGTAATGAAATATAAAACCCATTTTACAATACACATAATGGCAATAAAAATGTCCCTCTGCATATCTTATAAATGGCTAAGTTGAAGGGTAATTAATTAAAAAGTACTTTAAAATAAGTAGCATTGTAAATCACACAGAATGAGGCAACTATACTAAAGCACAATAAAAACTGTCAAAAGTTACACACTTGTCACAGACTGGGAATACTTTGGAAGGAAGTGAATCATATATTTCAAGAACTTCCAACAGAAAAGATGAGAACCATTTTCATGTACATATTCAGTCTTCTGCACAGGAAAGTGAATTAATCTAATGTTGTCTTCGGGTGAATATCTCCAAGTGCATACACATTCTTTGAGGTAGGTGAATCCGCAAGTTCTTTAGTAAAATTCTGCAATGTCCACAGATAGCTTTTACGGGAAGGAGCCATAGATATATTAGGATTGATGCTGTAATGAGGAATGTGTCTCAGAAACTAGCTATGAATCTGTTGATAGAAACTGACCGGCTAGGTCAAATGCAGCATTTTGGTAAACCTGTTTGATTTACAGTTTCTATATTGCATGTCTCAACTGGTCCTGACACAAAAAAATGAATTTCAAGATATTTGATAATGTTCTTACGTGATATACTGTATTGTTGCTGTAAATCAGCAAGACATTAAAATTGCCCTTCAGAATATATTTGATGAACCAATTATAAATGTGTATATTTCTATTTTTTTTTATTTGATGGCAAAAATGTGTAAGAGGGACAATCAAGTACCCATAAAGCTCAATCGTTGTAGTGTTTAAGGATTGCTAAAGTGTTGAACTCCTGCTACGCTCTGCTGAAAGTATTGTTTGTCTTATGGCTTGTTTGATTTTGAATTCAGGTTTAAGTTTACCTTTGTAAATCAGGCCCTTAGACTTCAGGGGCCGTATTATGCATTTTGATCATTTGCACCCGGCGCACCTTTCAAAAGGTGCCCCGGGTGCAAACAATCACAATGCGCCCTATTATGCTGTATGCACTGCTCCAAGGGCAGCTGCGAACTCGCATTGCTTAGGGGCAGCACTTTCATGTAAAAACATGGAGCAGCTGCTCCATGTTTTCACAGTGCAGGCGGCACCTGCCTGCACTTTCAAAGGGGTTTAGAAATCCCCTTACAGGTGGGTGCAGTCAGTGGCTGCACTTTCAAAGGGGATGTCTGGGGGGCCCATGGGACCCCCTTTTCCCCCTGCCGGGGGCTGCTCTCATTGGGCACTCTGACAGTGCACCACCTATTAAATGGCGCACTGTCAGTGCACCTCCTGAGGGCTTCTTTGACTCTGCGCCGGTGTCTGTAATATGGCGCGGGTGCAGAGTCAAAGGAATTCCCTCATTTGCATAGGGCACGCCCCTATGCAAATGAGGGAACACCCGCTGGTGTCTTGGTCTTGGTGTGGACAAAGCTGCAATATTTGGGAACATCCAACTCCAGTAACTGTTGCCCCACCAAGTGTGAGATCTGTTGATAGTAGAAATTTACAGTGCAAAAGATTGCACATCCTGGTGGAAGAAGGTTAGAGGTTTCATGAATGCTGAGAGATTGTGAGAGATATACAAATGCAACAATCATCAAGCCCATGAGCAACATGTGACATCCCATCTATCAGTGGAATGGAAGATGACAGTTCAGTTGTCAAATTCAAATAAACTTTTCTTTAGTAGTACCCAGACTCTATAGTTAGCACTTCATTACTTAGGCTCGGAAAATGCAAAATAGGGAGGACCTGCAAATGTAATAAAAAATGTATAAAAAAAGAAATTTATAATAATAGGAACATGATTCTTGCGTACTAGCCACTTTGAAACACTGATCAGGACTATTTGAGTCCTCTTGTTTCCCATAGAAGTAGATAGGCAGTGGGCCTTCTTCTGGCAGCTGTTGTCATCAGTACTTTTAGATTTCATCCAAAAAGAGATTGACATGTTGAACAAGAAAATGAAAGAAATTGAAACTTCGTTTAGTCTAGGTAAATTGGGTGGTCCCTGAAAAACCTAGTGAGGATAGACATGCGTTAGCAAAAGAACAATCAAGCGAAGTGGCTATCGCAGTGAGGTGTGGAAGGCAAGCATTGATCCAGAATGATCTCCCAACAAAGAAGCACTTCCTTCATATAGTTAAGAGGAATGACCCTTGCTGGGTCGAGATTCAACTTTGTCAGTGATTTTTGTATGCAAACACTTGAGAAACAATCACATTGCCAAAATTACATGTTCACAAGGTCAATGGAGACACTACCTTGTCATCCTTTAAGCAGGTGTAGTGTAGAATAAGCACCAGACATTCACCCAACGAGGTAGCTCTTACTAATTAATCAGTAGAAAGCACTCCAGATGAGAAGCCATTTTGTGCAAAACTGTGGACTCTTCGTGGATAAATATACAGGCAAAGTTCCATTCTTGCCCTGATGTTCACTTCACAGAAATTAAAACACAAAGAAAAGCACTTAGAAATATAAACAAAGCAGGTGCCCTAGTTAAATTGCCACCTCTACAAAGGCCAAATCATCCTAACTTCTTGCTCTTGGCCAAGGCAAAGGCAAGTGTGTTTTCTCTACAATTGCACGTTGAAAAATGAAATCTTTGATGGAGGTGAATGCATTGTTGAGTTATTGGAGCACAATACCTTCTGTGGTGACTGTCAAAGACAAGTGGGTTCTTTTTTGTCATCTCCTGGTCTGAGAGCAGAGCCCATGGTTCTCCCTCTTAAATACTGATTAGTATGCAAATGGTAAAAATCACATCCGAGCTCTACCCATTTGGCCCCGCCCCTTTCATGTTAGTAGTATGCAACAGTGTTCCCACCGTTTTCCAGGTTGATGGACAGCTCAACTTACCAAAGTGACCTGAGCGTGTTTCCCACATATTTTGATGGCACTTTCTTGATGCAGAGGAATAGGATGGACATCTCCACCAAAGAAGCACTTACTTCATATAATTAAGAAGAAGTGCCCTTCTATCGTGGAGATTCAACTCTTTGTCTGTAGTCTCGTTGTCTTTGCTATACGAGGATTCATTTTGTCAATGTTTTCTCAATGAAGATGCTCAAGGAACAATTATTTTGCCAAAATTACATGTACACAAGGTCACTGGAGACATTACCTCAAGGCACTTTGCATAGCTATAGTGTAGAGTATGTACTAGACAAAACCAAAGGTTAAAGTAACATTATAGTTAGGTGTAATGAAAAGATTTGTTTTGTTTAAAACAAAACCCTCTAGAAATTAACTGAAAAACCAAAGGTTAAAGTAACAATATAATTAAGTGTGATAAAAAAATCTGTTTCTGTTTTTTTTAAAAACCTTAGAAATTCACTGAAAAAAACAAATGTTAAAATGAGGTTATAGTAAGGTAGATATATTTCTGTGACAACATTAATGTTTTGAACTAAATAAAACACAGAAATTCACCAGTTATAGTTAGCAGAGCTAACTTTAACGTGTGCCCGTCATGCATTGCTTATAGCCTCCCATATTACATCACTCATGTTATGTTCTATGACATCATTTATGACATTACTGTGTTTATGCAATGCGCTAAACACAGAACTGTGAAGTATACTTTATTAGCCATGGCCTTGACTGTATTACTGACATTACAAACACAAGGGGATGATGGAAAGAGTGCTGAAACTTTTCAGACACTCACCCCTAGTCACAGATCTGGGTTGAATCCATCATTGTTCTTTAGCTCACTTCACCACCTCAGTTCAGACCCAGCTATATGCAAATCAGTCTTGACCCTGTGCCTCATGGAAACAGTCCAACCCGAATTGCCAAGCCAGGTCTTCTCTGAACCAGAAACAAGCATGCTGGGACCAGTTTCAGGGTAACACCCCTCATCAGACAGGCCAGCTTGAATCCAGTGACAAAGTGAGCAAGGGACCCACGTCTGGGCATACCCTGCCAACTTAGGGCAAACAAAGCTAACACAAGGAAATGATGGACGGAGTGCTGAAACTTTTCAGACACTCACCACCAGTCAGATCTGGGTTGAATCCATCATCGTTCTTTAACTCACTTCACTACCTCAGCACAGACCCAGCTTTATGCAACTCAGTCTTGACCCTGTGCCTCATGGGAACAGTCCATCCCGAACTACCAAGCCAGATCCTCCCTGAACCGGAAACAAGCACTCTGGGACCGGTTTCGGGGTAACAACCCTCGTCAGCCAGGCTAGCTTGAATCCAGTGGCAAAGTGAGCAAGAGACCCAGGTCTGGGCATATTCTTCCAACTTGGGGTGAACAAAGCAAAGAGATGATGGACGGATTGCTGAAACTATTCAGACACTCAGCCCCAGTCACAGATCTGGGTTGAATCCATCATCGTTCTTTAGCCCAATGTATCTGGGCCAACAAACAAGACTGCCCTTGACTCAGCACCAGTGAATCTGCTATGTCAGAAAATAAAAGAAGCTTTAAAAATCCCCCAACCAAAAACAGCTCAAGACAATCTCAATAAACTATCTAAATTTCTTTAAAAAATGTAGAAAAAAAGAACACAATATCAACCATGTCACATATACAATAACTTTCACAAATGGCGGTCAAATATATGAGGAAGAAGTTGCTAAGAACAAAGAAACATATCTGGCTACATGGGTCTGGACTCTATGGGCCATCTGACCCTTGCCAGGCAGATGTAGTCAAAAAATAACCTACAATTTGCATTCACTACACTGCCATAAACCAGCCCCTAAAATTACTAATAAAACACATAGCACAGCAGCAAATAAAATTGTTAGAAATTGAGGTTTCTGATTGGAAGAGTATGCACCCTGTCCAAGCAGAAGCCATAATACTGTTCAGGGTAAGTCAGATATACAACCTAGATTAATCTGTCCCCCCCCCCCGGTAGATTGGCACAGAGCATGCAGGTGTAACTTATGAGGCAATGTGTAAAGTATTTGTACAACACTTAAATTACAGAAACACAGTGAAAACACCGCAAAAAGGCTGCACACTAGTTTAGAATAATAGAGAATATTTCTTTGAGTAAAACAAGACAAAAACAAAATAAATCCAATAGGTAAAACTTGAGATATTAATTCTTAAAGATTAAGTCCCAAAACAGCGTTTAGAATTCAAAAGCGCTAAGGGGTTACTTGAGGTTGAGCTAGACCGAGGTAAATCCTAATTTCCAGGCTGACCACAATGGAGGGCAGGCCGGCTGCAGGACCCATGTAGGGCCCGTGGAAAAAGTACCTTGGATAGAGCAATTATCGGCTTCGAAGACGCAGACGGAGCAATGCTTCGAAGTCAAACCTACAGTCTGTGTCCAAGAATCGGCACTGCATCGAAGTCAAGCCTCGCAATCCGCGTTGAAGGATCGTGGCTGCCTTGAAGTTGAGCCTTGTAGCGGCGTCTTTGGGTCAGCGCTGCATCATCATCAAACCTCGCATTCGGGGCCCGCTTCGTTAATCGAATCACCACTGCCTCAGCATTGGAGGGCAATGAGTTGGTTCCGATCAGCACAAAGGTGTCCCTACGTGAATCTTTGTAGAAAACAGTTGCAGAACCCACTTCTGAGGCGCAGGACTGAAAGGGGTACCTCGGGCAAAGGTGGGACTCACAGATGGCAGATTCCAGCAGTAGAATTTCAAGAAGTCTTTTATGACCCTAGAAACTTCAAAAAAGGGGAGGCAAGATAGCAAGCCCTTGGAGAACATGGGTTCAAGGATGTGGAGAGCAGGTCCAGTCCCTCCCACTCCCAGGCAAGAAGCAGCAGGTAACAGGCCAACACAGCACAGCAGTTAGGAAAGAGTCAGTCCCTCCTACAACACAGCAATCAGCAGGCCAACACAACAAAGCAAATGGCAAAGCGACAGTCCCTCCTGCAGCCCAGCAGCTCTTCTTCTAGGCAGAATGTCCTTGATTGCAGCAAAGTTCTGATTTGGTGGTGTCAGTGGTGCAGTACTTATACCCAAATGTGCCTTTGAAGTGGGGAGACTTTAAAATGGCCCTTGAAGATCACAAGGTCCCTGCCTTTCCTGCCCTAACTCCAAACTCACTACAGGGGGTATGCAGCACTTTGTGAGGGAAAAAGCACAGCCCTATTCAGGTGCAAGTGTCAGCTCCTCCTTCCCAATGTTCTTCAGAAAGGCCAATCAGCCTGGTGATAGGCCATCAGGATGCAAATGTCACACCAAACTCCCTTTGTATGACTGTATAGAGGGAATGCACAAAGCCCAGCTGTCATTCAACCCAGTCGTGTATTTAGAGGCATGCCGAGAAAGAGGGTGGTTAATGTAAGGAAATACCAACTTTCTAAAGTGCCATTTTTAGAATTACAATTGAAAATCTGACTTTTTAAATTGTGAGTGCAGAGATACAAAACTCCACATCACTTTTTTTTCCCAATGGAAAATTACACTTAAAAGATGTTTTTACTGCAAGCCCAATGTTAACCCTTGGGATAAATAGGCCTTGCAGTGGTAAAAAACAAATTTAGCAGTTTTTTATTACCAGGACATGTAAAACTCAAAAGTACATGTTAAATAAAAAAGAAAATTAAAGTTTCCCACCCACAAAATTAACCGAATGGTCACTTCTTGTCATAGTTCAACTCAAAAATGTTATATCAAGTTGATTTTCTGGTCGCTTGTACTAAAGAATTGCCGCTTCTGTTCAGATTTGTAATGTCATGCTCGAAATTACCCTAATGATAGTTCGGGTAAAATATCAACTCAAAATGTTTGTTGGCTGCATTTGTTAAAGAAACTGCCACTCACGTTGGGAAGATGCAGCTTGATTTCATGTAGATTGTGTTGTTTCCATGCATCTTGCGTTACTATTCCTCCCTGAACAGGAGTTTCTTTACACAAGGTGGTGTAATAGTATAATATTGGTTGACATGAAAATGTCATTATGCAAAATTATCAGAATTACAGTCATTTTACCATCTTAATTAACATTCCTCCCAGGCCTAGTTAATGTACGAGGGTGATTGCATTGTAATATGTTTAGGACAAAAGGGCTAAAAACTGACACATGTCATGCTGAGATCAATCTTTACGGCTCACCAATAAGGAGGAGGGAGGTCTGACACCAAGCAATACCAATCTTAGGATGTGGAGATGTTGAAAATATATGGCTATGGTACATTTCCATTCATCCCAGGGGTGATATCTGTGAACAAAGCACAGGTACTCTAAACCTGGATTTTCCTGGTAGCTGCTTTCCAAATTTCAAAATGCAAAACCTCCAGTTTATTGCCTGTGGGTACCCGTAAGCCCGCAGAAAAGCCATACATGTCTTGTACCTTCACACTTAGGAAACCCAAGTTAACTAAGATGGGGGTTAAGTCTTGGCATGAATATATTCCTGTTTGAGTGTTACTGGAGAGTCTCATCATGCTTAGTGAAACAAATCTGACAAATCTCATGTTCAGAGTGTTCAACTGGCCTCCCAGTCAGGGTAAAAGAGATTTGGCTTGCATCAATAGATTCCTGTGGCCATTCAAATTTAGAATGTGTATATGTTTCATACTTTCCTCTTAATCCTGAGTATTATATCTGTCAAAAAAAGAAGAGTACACCATAAACAGTGATTCTGACACAATGTCATGGTCTGCACTAAAATTACATATTTGACTGTACAGACTACATTGCCTAGGAAAAAAACACACATATTTGGTATCGCTGAACTCCAGACATTCAGGGCAATATAGCCTTAGATATTGTTCCGCAATTTATGTTTGTTTATGAAAAAAGCACCAAAATCATTGACGTTTGTTATAAAAGTGAAAATATCTCCACATTTTCCCACATATATTTTCATGCAGCAATGGGAATATTATGATGCCAGATTTGCTCCAATATAACGTTCATGAAGGTGCACAAAAAAGTATATAGGGGCCTATTCACAAACTGCATTTGATAGCACTACAAAAGTACATAGGTGTAGAGTTTACACCTCCACCTCTCCTATAGCTATGTGTGCAGAAAACTCTGCCCTGACTGCAGAGTTTCCTCACACATAGGTATACAGTTTAATAATAAATGTGGGAGGGTCACTGGGGCATGGGAATAGGAAATAATTATAAATCAGAGGGGATAGGTTAAGAGAGGAGTAAGAAGGGGTTTATGGGGGTAAGGGATAGTCGGGGAGGGTTTTGGAAGGCACATCAATCCTCGTCAAAAGAGTAAGCCCATAAACATTCACAAACAGCACTTCTATAGTCACCATAGCCAAAAAGGGGCAAAAAACTGAAGTAAAGTACTGCACCTCAGAGCTGGAGTAAGTCTAGCACCCCACATGACCAGGCACTGCTATTGCAACTCACTCTCATAGAAATTAATAGAGTTAAGGACTTCATTAGTATCAATAATTGTTAAAAGTGATGTACAGAAGTTCTTAAAAGTAGGTTAAATATATTTTCTGATAATTTATTATTATATTAATTTGTAAATGGAAACCTTATTAAAATATCCTATAATTAAAGAAAAATATATTGACTCATATTTTTAAACTATTTCAAATAATTTATCTTGATTTAATGTATCATTATTTCCTATGTGATTTTATTTGAAGTTCCTACCTCCATTATTTTCTATGAGTGAGTGTTGCAATACCAGGAGGTAACCATTTGTGGAGCTTGTCTTGCTACCGTTTTTTGCAGCAGTAACTTACTCTTGTAAGTTAAACTGCATTTCCCTTTTAAGGGGCAGAGATGTGTAAGCCTACACTTTTGAGTAATTTTACACTCACATTTTATGAATATCTAAAAGTAGTAAACTTACTCAAAAGTGTAAGAGTAAATGTGCATGTGTAAATTACTCATGAGTGTAGCTTACCTTTGTGTCTAGCCCTAATAGTCTGTATCTGTGCAGAAAGAGACAAAAGATGCACTAGTGCTTAAACAACCTAATGCTGATTTTGTTTTTTTAAAACAAGCTTTGCCAAAGAGCTGAGCACAAACCCCGGGAAGTAAAATATTTAAATCTAAGTTTCTCTCTTCCTTTGTGTCTATTTCAAAATGTATTTCTTAATATAGCTATTCTTTTGTCTATGCATCTTTTCATTTATTTACATTTTTTTTATTTTTATCAACCCGTATTTTCTTTTACTTAATGTCCTTTACCTTTTCCCTAAGATGTTTGTCTAGATGTCTTAAAAGTCATCCAGTCTCCATCACTTTATGTAAAAAATCTTCTCAAATAAATGTGTCTTTTCCATGTGAGGTGCAAGGCAGTTATATATATTCTGTCTAATGTATTGTGGGGCTATGGAGAGGAGTTTCTCATGAACCGAGACTCATTGATGTTAATTTTAATTCTGTTTTTTTATGTTAGTTTTTGGGCACGCTGTACAGCAGCATAGATGTCACTAGCCGTAGCTACTATAGCTGGGTCAGATTACCGTCAGTGCTTTTGAATTGATTTATGCTTTGGAACCCTGAACTGTGAAGCCCAAATCCATTCTTTGAGGTTTTATCCAACCTCCTTACCTCTTAGGATTGCTAATGTACTCAAGTTTCCTCTGAGCTTGCTTTATTGCGGATGGGCTTATTTATTCGGCAGTTCAAAGCCTTGTAAAGTTTTCCTCTTGAAAACGTCTGACAGTTTCTGATGCACATTCAGTTTGCCAACATTATTGAGAGTGCTAGCAAGTTTACTGGACTTGGACACCATTGTGGGATGGAGTGGACTCCTCTGTGGCGTATATGTACTATATGGTACTGAACATTCATGAGATCTGCTCTCTCCTTCTTTCTCATCATCTGTATTTCTCACAGACTCCCTGATGAGTTGCAGTTGGCTGCACTTAGACATGATATTCAGAAATGATGTGCAGTGGTGCTCTAGTTATGTTCCCAGGCTAGACCCATGTAGCGAAGCTGCTCATTTCTTACATTGTTCTATTTTTCACAGTAACATTACTGCAGTGACATTTTGCACATATTTGCATGCACAACAATGCCGGATTTGTTTCTTTGAAACTACATTGTTTACACATCTAGCTTTGCACAACATTATCTCAACTCCCTGAACACCATGTACAAGGCCTCTTTACGCACCATGTACAAATGTTGTTCCATCTTCATCCATGTGGCGACAGAGCTATATACATATCCATAACATCGCTAATCTACAACGTGCATCACAAGGCTGGCTGCTTTCTATTATAAATAATAAGCATCCCAATAGATTAGCAGAGGAGCCACTTCAGCTGACACGGATGGTCTCTGCATGCTGAGACTTCACCACGTAGCCATCTGACATCTTGTGAGGGGTGTCCAGTTTGTGACCAAGACGGGGTCCTTCATTCTCTCCCACCAGGTGATGGGTTTGAATCGTCCCTAGGGTAGATTCTTGGCTCTACACCTACATACACTCTAGGTACACTTAGAGTAGGGGTGCATAGTTGGAATACACCTGATTTCTGCCTTGTTTATATGCCAGCACATATACACTGTTTTAGCACCATGGTAGACCTGTATCTACTATTTACACTTTTGGTGCTTGTAATCACTTTCATCTGCTTCTGTCTACTGATCATCACAGCACATGTATTCTATACAAGAATAACGTTGGTTCATTAGCTTTATTGAAAACGTCCCACTGTGAATTCTGTATATTTCTCTGAGCACAAGTAAGCACAGGTGACTGAGCGAAAGGTTCTGATCTGTTTCCACGATCCCTGAGGGGTCAGGGTTGTCATGTTTAGTGGTTGCCAGAAACTATTCTCTCCCTGGTAAGGTTAGGGGGGCATATGGTGGCACTGTGAGCTAGCTGGTCTATTGACCAGCATATCCTGTGGGGTTGCCCAAACTCAGTCTAGGCACTTCACCCAAAGTGTATTTTGTCCAAACAAACATGCAGGTCATTCAGATTAGTGGGAACTACATCACATAGTGCCACCAACATTGGTTGGGCTATTATTTATCAGTATTTCTGAGTAGTTCAGTTTTGCTTTTCTCAAAGAACCCTACTCACCACCAAACCAGAGATGTCCATGGTGGGATGGAAAATCTGCCTCAGTACCCTATGTATTGGATGTAGGTTATTCAAGCTCATAGGATTAAATGTTCCCACATTTGTGCTAACCCCATCTCCATAAATTCATTTAATGAATTATCTTTCTCTTAAACAATGACCGAACAAACTGAGGACATTGAAGAACAAGAAGTTCAATAAACAGTACAGAAAATTGCAGACATGCAGTTACTCTGAAATTATTACATTAGGGCCTCCTGGCAACGGGTGGTGACATTACCTTCATGCTTGACCTGCACGAAGCATTCAGAACAGAGGTATTCTACTCTTGGGTTAAATTCCCACCTGTGGATGCTCACACAAAATTGTTACACACTTACATTGAAGATGAAACACCAGAGGAAAACTTTCCATATGTGGACATAGAAATTCCGTTAATGTACCAAGAACATATGGATTGATTTAAAGGTGCCCTCCCTCATACCATAGAAAATGGGAGACTTGCTCTGCTCAGTAAAGAAAGAGTGACTTGGCCGGTCCTAGCCGCATATACACTGCATCCTAATCTTACTAATTTAGATGCAGCAGAAATAGCAACACTATTTGAAGGCTTAGTAATGATTTACAGAAATCTCACCCAGTACCTAATGCGAACATTAACAGTTAAGCTTGCGCTGAAGGCTCAGGGTGCACAACCTCAATTGGCTGCTACAGGTATTAGCCCTTAAAACTGAATGCTGTTATAGGAAAGGTTCCCACCAGTCGGGAGCTGATTACATTCTGGATAGAACAAAAAACAAGCCAACTTGAAGTGATTTTTCCCCATTTGGAACCGCAGCACAAAAACTGAATATTAACAATATGCTTGCGAATGAGGAGGGCCCCCTCAGTGGACGATTGTACCACTTGGGGTACAGACTTCTATGCAGTCTACACCAGAACTCATGGTACCCTTTCAATAGTAGTTTAGCTGATGTACTGAAACAAGTACAGAATGAGTAAGGAACATGATCTGCCCTGGACTTAGGGATGAAACTGATGGGCAATTTTGCTGCTGTATCAACCATTATGTTAAGTAACATAAAAGGGGAAGCAGCAGCATTGGCTATACACCAATGCCTGAGGGAATTCACTCCTACACAGCAGGAGAAGGAATTGCCTGGACTTATTGAGGAAACCTATGCTACACGAGGCAGAGATAATTTTGGAGCTAGACCTGGGAAACCACAGGTTAGGAGTCATTTTGAAAAGGATAACTCTAAGCAAGCACCTGATTTTTCCAAGATTAAATGAAATAATAAACAAGAAAATAATGAACAAAATAAGACACAATCATGGGGTGGGTCTCATCAGCAGGAATCCAGTGACAAAAAATACAATCTGAGAAACTGTGATAATATTAGAAAGGGTGACAGGTATCAGGATATTGATACAAGTTCCATTAGTTCCTTTCAGAATTCATCCAATAGAGGTTTGGAGAGAGGTGAATGGTGAGAGTGCAGATCAGAAGAGCACGTGAAGCTGAAAAGGGAAATGCATCGCACTTCAGATTACATCTATAAAGAGGACAAATACAAGACTCAAAAATGTCAATTCAAAAAGATGAAGGTAGCAGGGATTAAAATAAGACATGCCCAGACTACTTAGGACTCTGCTTCTGAGCGGAGAGTAGGAAGTCACGATGCTGGACAGTGTGGCCGAAGTCACAATAGCTCACCAGAACCTGATGGATTATCTGGTGGAAGTAGAGCTGAATGAGCATATCACAGTGAAAACACCTGATGAAAAGGTAAGTATCCGACATTATTTATACAAAATAACGCTCTAAATGGAGGGGGACAAAACCAGGAACATCAAGGCTCTCTTTTTGGAAACCTAACACACTGTTACAACATTCTTTTGGCTGAATAGGATTGGACATTTGAGTTCATAATGGAGTGCCCACTGGGAGAAACAGTAATTTTGCCTGCTTTCTCTGACCTCGTTACGGAATCAGTTTAGCATTTTTACTCGTAGGCGTGGGCATTAGCACTAACTCCTGCACTTTACCGCAATCATGTTGGATAGGATGATGAGTCTACTCATCATGAAATCCCATTAAAATCAGTTCCTTAACCACAGAGACAGTACCCAAAAAAACATGAAGCTGAAAAGCAAGTTAGGGAAATCCTAGAACAACTTGAGTACCTGGGTGTAATAGAAAATTGCACCTCGCCCATGAATAATCCCTTGTTCCCCATAATGAAACCAGACAATTCTTATCATTTTGTCTTAGACTACAGACATTTGAACACTTCGACATGCCCATTTGCAGTACAAAATGCATATAATGCTGCTCTGATAAATAACATTGTGCGGAAGAAATATAAAACAACACTAGACATCTCAAATGGATTTTTCTGCCAGAATATAACACCTGGAAGCAGATATTTGACCGCATTTTCAGTGTTAGGTTCACAGCATCAATCTTGTTGTTTACCTCAAGGGTATAAGAACAGCCCTGGGTAACAGAGTTACTTCAAAATTTTGATGAGTGGGCATTGTCCTATGTAGACTATATTTATCTGATGGACGATGAGCTACTGGAACACTTGGCTAGAGTGAACCACATAATTCTTGGGTTTGTTCACCTGGGTTACAAATCTCATTTAAAAAAATCAAAAACTGCCACCTCAATGCCCTGTTTCTGGGATATGAGTTGTCGGGTGAAGGCAAAAGCCTGGCAGCACACTTTGTAGAAAAATGCACACTGCTCCAACCTCCAATGAGTCTGAAAAGATTACAATCCATTGTATAATTGTTTTATTTTGGTAGAACGTAAATTTTGGATTACGCAGACGAGTAAAACTATTCTACAATTTGATCATACCTGATTTTTCAGTCAGCCATTGGACACAGGAACACACACACATTTTATATTCTGTACAAGCTGATATGATAGCTTCCAAACAGTTGCACACGTGTAAACACAACTAACCTGGTGATCTGCATAGTCGCTGGACCCACCAGGTACACCTATATCACTTTCAATGAAGGTGATACTGTACCCAATGCATACAAATCACATTTGTTCACTAATGCTGAAATGCATTTTGCACCAACTGAGAAAAACCTCACAACAGTACAGGCTGCTGTAGTGAGAAAGAGACCTCACTAGCTCAGGGTAAGAGAATAATTGCCGTTACCCCAGTACCAACCTTAGAGACCATTACCAAAGCAAGCATTCCAAATACCAAAACATTACATCCAAGATGGATTCAATGGGCTAACTCTCTCACTGCAACACATGTAGACTACAGATTTAATTCTACTCTACAGACACAGGCATTCTTGAAGTATGAACTAGAATATCCTCTGCCAAATGAAACTTTGGGAACTAGTGGCAAGGCTGAAAGAATACTTGCCACTCATGTTATCCAGACATTGAGTCATCAGTGTGTTGGCGTTCAAGTTGAATGGAATTCCATGGCCAATGAGGCTGGTAAGGCAACAGTCTGTACTGATGCTGTTGCTGCAATCACTCATTCAAGTACGAGAATAAACAGAGACATCATGGTGGCTGTCAATGCTGATTGCAACGACACCCATCTGCGGAAAGATTTTCCACTCAAGTACTCCTACAAGTTAGATGTACAAAATATTCCTTATGCTCAGGTTCCAGGAGTTGGGGATAGAATGATGCGGTTAATACTAGCTACACATGAGGGGCTAAGGTCAGCACACACAGCAGTTGCTGCTGCGGTTTTATTACTGAAGCATCACTATTGGTGTCCTGGTCTTACAAAACAGACCAAAGACTTTGTCCTCAAATGTGACATCTGCCAGCAGATGAAGGGTTCCACCATAGCACGTCCACCACAGCCTCCTTTATTGATCTCAGACAAGCCTTTAGCAGTTGTTTATTTAGATCACTGCGGCCCCTTACAGTCAGATGGGGCTTTCAAGTACATCTTGATGGCAGTGGATTCAGGCTTCAGATTCCTGTAGGTTTAGCCACAGCGCTCAGCCCATGCTTGAACTGTTACAAAGGATTTGCAAGTCTTCTTAGGAACACACATAGTTGGCACACTACATTCCGACCAGGGCTCTGCGTTTAGCTCTCGGGCTTACAAAGAAGCCATGGAAAGTTTGGGTGTGGCCTTGCGGTACTCCTACCCCTACCATCCTGAGAGAAATTCGGTAGTTGAGAGGAAAAACCGGGACTTAAAGCAGCTCTTAACAGTAAGGTTATTAGGCTCGGGTGGTAGTCGGGTCAATCACCTTTATGGGGTCCAGAGGGCACTCAATAACATGCCAAGATAATCCCTGGGAGGTCGTACTCCTTTTGAACTCCTGTTCGGTATGAGAATGTGGGTACCAGACCTCGATAATGTCAGCACAGTGGCGGCGTAAACACCATTTGACATCAATGAACGTTTGGCTGTTTTACAGGAACTCAATGTATCCTGGGGTGCACAAAGCAACATCCAAGTAAAACGTACCACCACTGGAGAAGTTCAGGTTGTACCAGCAAGACCAGCCTGGGTCCCGAAGATTGGGGGCCTCGTCAGAGAGAAATGTTTGGACAGGAAAGAATTTGGGCCATCTGTACCTGTACTGGCTGTTGAAGGTACTAGAACTGTACTTATTCTGCCCCTTGCCGGTCGCAGGGACAAAATGTTTGTCTCAATAGATCTGATCAAACCACACTATGTGGTTGATTCTCAATAGTAGGCTGCATGGGCTCCTGGGTAGTCACCCCGCTCGCTAACATACAGGAAGTTCAGATAGAAGCTTCAATAATGACAGAAGATTCCCCTCTGCAAAGAGAAGCTGTAAACAACAATGAAGTGATACTTCTTCCTGTTGAAACAACTACAACTGTGCAGTCAACAATACAGAAATCTCAATTTGAAAAATTGACGACGTCTATGTGAATGTGCCACAGATCGAGTCATATCCTAGTTCTACAATACATGCTGAGCTACCAAAAATAGACTGTATGGCGTCTGGCTACGTCGCGTGTTATGATGACTTTTTATTGGATTCAAGTGAACCTGAGCTGCCACCACCACCCCTCCCTTTCAGGCTATGAGTATTGTATGATGTGTATGGTTCTACTGAATTTTTATAAATTCCATATTTGTTTAAAATTTCCTTAAATTATATCATCACCTCTAGTACTTTCACTGATGATTGGGTCATTGAAGCTATGCATAATGTGCTTGCAGGTCTAGAGCAATCAGCTGCATTTTCAAATGATGCATTGTATGATGGTACATCTAATTTTGGCAACATGTTGTGTTATAAACATTATCGTCACCATTTTTTACACAAAGCTAGTATCCCACGTGCTATTTACAACTACACTCAATGAGAACACTGCCCAAACCGCCAAAAGGTAGTTCAGAAACATTTGCACAAACGTTTGCTTATTTTTCTGGTTTTGATACATCAGACCCAGCCTCTTGTTATTATAGGTCTGCACCTACACCAGCCGAGAAAAATTTGCTAACGAACAACAAGCTAATATACTCTGCTTCCTTTTTTTCTCAGCTGTCTGTACAGGGTTTTGACTTTTGAAAAGACACCTTAGAAACAAAATCTGTCTGGGGGACAAAAGATTGGCAGGTTCAGGAAACAGAGGCCTTATTTAGAGCATGCCTCATACAAAATTAGATCATTTTCCTGAATAAAACGGTGCAACAAACTTCCTGTCTTGGATTAGCCTAGATGAAGGATTTGAACACACCCCGTATTCCTGTGCTCCTACACTTCGAGAATTGGCAGCACTTAACACACTCCAGAGACGATACATTAGACACCATGCTAGATAATGGTTCTTTTAATTCATCAGAACCCAATTGGAAGGGATGTTTGATTTGGCCTGTGGACACAAATGGGTGTCAATCTAGATTCCTGAGTAACACCGAAGGGTTTAGAATTAATAGACCTGAGCAGCGATCTGTACAAACAGAACACTCTGGGGTGGTGATATCATATAGTGTTGGGAAGTTGTGCCTTGATTGGCAAAAACCCTCAACACTCTCTCGGGTGAAGCAACACTTGCCCCTTCTTACTGATGACATGGATCTCAGGGATTTTCTATTAGGTCGCCAGAACCCATGTCAAAAGTGCTTCTTGTACGGAATATACAATGAGCTGTGGAAAATTCCTCAACAGAAAGCTGCTGAGAGATTGCATGAGATCGACAGGGTTAATTTAGAAAAGGCATTTGGCTGTGGTTGACTATGGTATGACCACTTTATCAGCCAGAATTTATTCACTGGGCAACATAGTGTCTTCTGCGATTGCGGTCACAATTATGGCCCATTTAAATATTGAGCTGGACATTGCAAACATTACGTTCTGGCCATGTGCCATGGCGTTACATCAATAGCACAATTTTGCTTTCTTGCATACGATCTAACAGAGAGACAGAAAATAATGACCCATAGAGATGCGAGGTATACCATGTTGCACATTGAAATGTTAGACCAATTACCTTTTGCCGTGGCAGATACACCATCCACAGACTTTATAATCCATGGTTATATCACCCTACCGGTTACGACTTTCCAATTCCAATATTGTGCCAATACCAGCAGGTAGGCAAATACATAGTGCTAGGGGAAGGTTATTTGCATGAGTGCTGTGAGTTACCATTCAGGTTCAGAGGCAGGAATGGGGGCACAGAAGTTTCCCTTAGTGTTTCTGACTGTGTGGTATCTTTAAGTGGGCCCCTAGTTTGCAAGGACATTTCTCTTAATGGGACATGCAATACTTATGTTGCAAACTTGTCCTGTTATCTGAAGGGCTCCCCAGCTGCCGTGATTCTTCCAGTTTTCAAGCTTCTCTCGAATGGGAGCTATTTGATGCTGAATGATCAAGGTTCCTGTGGAATGGAACCGGGCATTGCTTATCTGGTGACGGTTAATTCCATAATAACTTGTTGCACACAAGTATTGTTTCCACCTGCCCTTACAGTTAAGGAGGCGATGCTATGGCCTTCGATAACTGTTTCCAACCTATGCTTTGATTCTCTGAGCAAACTGAATGCCATGCTTTTTCAAAAGGATGTGGCCTTAACTTCAGCCAGAGAGACCTTTGATATCCAGATTTCAAGGTCCTTGTCTGAAATACAGACACTACTCCACACTAACTTCCTGCTGCAATTTGGGGGCTGGTCCACCGTATCTTTAACATGTCTGATACAACGGGAATAGGGCACTTTTTAAATGTATTGTCTCTGAACTGGGTAGCACCTTTCAGACAATTTTTGGAGCTCTACCAACTTTCACACCCTCTGTGTTGGGAAGCATTTTTGGAACGCTCCCGCTTGTCATGCTACTTGTCGATGGAATCCTGATTTAAATTTTTCTGCTCCTCAGTAGACATCTCATTTCAACCTGGAATGGAGACAGCATTGCTTGTGCTACGGTGCCGTGAGCTCATGGTACCCTGCTTTGGCAACTTTGGCTTTGAGAAATAAATGAGCACTAATGCTTGTCCTTCATTCCGGTTTGGCTTCACTGCATACAAGCTGTATTCCACTCCCTGCTTTTCAGCCAGGAATGCGTATTGGATCTATGGCTAGGATCACAATCGGTTGCGCCACTGGACATTAAGCTTCTGATGGACCCCTTAAAGAACCATGGGTATTGTTGCCCCCAGCATATTCCTTTGTTGATGAATGCATTCTTTGAGCCACCCTGGGATGCTTTGGGTTCTAGCAAAATGGACACTGGCTCTACGATACGCTTACAGGATGCAGTCCCTCCTTCAGCGGCTGCAGTGAGAACTGATGGAATCACCTTTGTTCTATACACCTGCTTCGAGGTGCGCCTCTAGGAACGTCATCTACGGTCACTAGCAACATTGTTGTGTCTACCACTCGGAACACATAAACAATTTGCTTTTTCCATGTGGTGGGAACCATTTGGCCTGATCTTAAAAAACAAAACGAAAAGGCTAAACAGCTTTTGGTTTATTTTTCTAGGCACCGTAACTTTCTGAGTGCTTTGGATTTCAAATAAGTATAATGACTTTTAAAGGCTTTTTATGAATATTTTAAAGGGAAGCTTGCTTTTAGATGATTTTAAAAGTAGTTTTAGAAATTCTTAGTTTCAATTATGGTCTGTTGGCTTTTTATATAGCTTTTCTATATAGACCCTTAGTATGGAGAGTGGGTGTTATGTTCCCGGGCTAAGCCCATGTAGCGAAGCTGCTAATTTCTTACATTGTCCTATTTTTCACAATAACATTTCTGCCGTGACCTTTTTCACATATTTGCAAGGATGACAAAGCTGGATTAGCTTCTCTGAAACTACTTTGTTTACATATCTAGCTTCACACGACCTTATCACGATGCCTCGAACATCATGTACAAGGCCTATTTACACACTATGTAAAAATGGCATTCTATCTTCATCCATTGGGCGACAGAGCTATCTACACATCCATAACATCGCTAATCTACAACGTACATCACAAGACTATAATAAATAATGAACATCTCGATAGATTATCAGAGGGGGCACTTCAGCTGACACTGAGAGTCCCTGCATGCTGAGACGGACCTTTTGCATCAATCGGAGCCACCTTTATGAACGTTTAAAAACAGAATAAGGCGCACTTGGGAATGTCTAAATGGTTCTTTAGACTTAAGATTACTACTTCAGTTATCTTCCCTCTTTTTCGCCACGTTCCTTTTCATTTACATTGAGGAACGACAACAGCCAAGCCTTAATGCCCATCGCTATTTATATTGGCATCCAACTATGAAGGGTCAACGTTGCACACTATAAAATATATATATTTATACATGCTCTTTGGCTGATCGTCATTTACTATTAGTGTACAAACTCAAAAATAAAAGAATTCTGTGATTCTGGTCTGCCCCACTATCTCTTCGGAGCTATTTTCGGTTCTCAGTTCATCATAAGACTGTTCAGTCTAAGAATCTTGTATTCATAGAGATTAATTTCAATGCAATAGACGGTCTCCTGATGAAGGCAGTATTGCCGAAACGCGCATAGCTTCCATCTACCGCATTGCTGCTATCAACAATATATGTATAAATTGTCCACGTCATTTGTTTGTAATACATAACAGATATTGTGTTTAATGAAATATTTTACTGTAATTTTAGTTCACTGATACATAATCTCTATTGAGTATCAAGCTGATAAGTATAACGCTAAATAGTGATATAAAAAAGAACAAACAACAATCAAAAATATCAAATGGAAAAAATAAATACCATATATTTTTCTAAATTATATTTGTGTATGAAAGCCTTATTTATAAGTTTGGTACTATTAGTGGTTACTTTCATGGCTCACACCTAGCACTTGTCTTGTTATATGTTTATCCACTTGCTATAGTACTTTACCTAAATAGCTTTTTTCCTTATGTATAGCAAGTCTATTAGTTATGTAGGGGTCCCCTTTTTTCTAAACAGCGACAGCGACAGAGCTATCTACACATCCATAACATCGCTAATCTACAACGTACATCACAAGACTATTATAAATAATGAGCATCCCGATAGATTAGCAGAGGGGGCACTTCAGCTGACACTGAGAGTCCCTGCATGCTGAGACTTCACCACGCAGTGGTCTGACATCTTGAGAGGTGTCCAGTTCATGGCCACCAGGTAATGGGTTTGGATCGCCCCTCTGGGAGATTCTTGGCTGTACTCCTACATACATTCTAGGTATACTTAGAGTAGGGTTTGCATAGTAGGACTATGCCTGATTACTTCCTTGTTTATATGTCTGCATATATACACTGTTTTAGCACCATGGTAGAACTGTATCTGCTATTTACACTTTTGGTGCTTTGTAATTACTTTCATCTGCTGCTGTCTACTGATTATTGCAGCACATGTGTTCTATACAAGAATAACATTGGTTCAATAAATATATTGAAAATGTCCCACTGTGCATTCTCTAAATTCCTTTGAGCACAAGTAAGCATGGGTGAATAAGCGAAAGGTTCTGATCTGATTCCACGATCCCCGAGGAGTCAGGGTTGTTATGTTCAGTGGTTGCCAAAAACTATTTGCTGCCTGGTAAGTTTAGGGACGCTTATGGTGGCACTGTGAGCTAGCTGGTCTACAGCCCCACATATCCTGTGGGGGTACCCGAAATCAATCTAGGCACCTCACCCATTTTTATGTTGTCCAAACAAACGCGCAGGTCCTACGGAGTAGTTAGAACTACACACCGCTTTGAGAACTGTTCTGAGTCATGGTGTATGTATCAACATTTGGGAAGAACTACCTTGATGTTTAGGTGTGGGTACTGAGCAAATAGAAGAACACATTCAACTGGAGACAAGAGAACATTCATTTCTCACTTGTTCATAAGCACACTAGTAAACTAAAGCAAATAGCCGTAAAAGGTAAGATATGTTGTTCTTTGGGTCTATCTTATTATTTCACTGTGGTTCCTCATCAATTTCTGCTGTGGTGTGGTTGTGTCATTCAGGTGGCAGAGCACTTAGTGGCCATCATCCCATCAATAACTCTAACTAGTAAATATATGCTAAAGGATGTACTAATACTTCTCGATAGCCTTGATAGTAGCCCACGTCTTATACTGACATGTTTTTCTGACTTTAGTTTTGAACATTTTTAATTGTTTGTGTCGGAACTGTTGATGGGGTAGCTTTTACTCCATTCCAATTGGGCGTGTCATAGGTTTGATCTGCTTGATTTTATAGGACTTGTCTTGTGTCTTTAATCTGTATTGCTTAGTTTGTCATCTCTTAACTGCTCCAATGTGGCTCACATAAATAGTTAAAACAAGTAGTGCCTTTTAGCTAGCTTTGCCTTCTCTTGTGTGCTGAACATAATCTACCCTTGTTTCGAAGATCTCTTCTCCTATTGGCTGGTCATTTTAATGGTATCTCTTCTCAAAGAGCACAGATGGTCTTCCATCTTTAAATAATGTTTGAACTTCTGTGGTTGTTGACAATTGATTTATTCTGATTATGTACTTATATGTGCATCATCTTTGACCACAATATTCCTCATATGGTTGGGCACCCTTCTGGACAGCTGCATAAAGGTATTTTTGATTCCGGCTCTTGCTCCTTCTGCCTACATGCCACTCAATTGGGAAATAATGCGTAACACTGCATCTGCCTATAGTAATTAGTTGGTACTATATTCAGACCCCTACCACAATGAACAGTTTGTTTAGGTTGTTAAGCCTATACATTTCAGGTTGATTGTCAGTGGTGTTTGGGTGGATTTCAAGGGGTTTCAGTGAAGCACGGATCACTGTTTATATGTCCTCATAAAGTAAGGCCATTTGTAAAGCAAAACTAAGAAGCCTTAGTTCTTGGAATGAACTGACCATCATAAAGTAAGGACTTCTTCTAAGAACGAGTAGTGATCAGGGCGGAGAAGACCAACACACATTGCAAGATACCACAGGAACTTAAAAAGCTGATTTTCACATTGTCAGTATCTGTTTATATTCATGTAAAATGTAAAAATAAACTCCAGAAAAGAAAGCATCTCCCAGCCTATTCCCAAGAAATATATAGGAAGGTGACAATACGCTACTGTCCTTATTTGATTACATTACTTTCTAACAGAACAGCATATGTATGGTGAGTTCTCATATTGGTTCATTGAGACCTTCGTGATATGGGGCTAGGTTACATGGGGACCAAGGTTAGGCTGGACATTCCTACAAGTGCTCTAAGCCCAAATGTTGAAATGTTTATCAACTCCTCAAAAACACAAGGTTTAACAGGTCAGCAAAATTGTCCCTGGTGATACTGGTTTCTATTTCTACAGTGATTGTGCTATAATGGTAGAGTGGTATGTGATCTTGCACGGATATTAATGATCTCATAAGTGATGGTATCTGTGGCATTGTGTGAAGTTAAGAACAGTACGTTGTGGTTGTATGTACTCCAGCTCACAATAACTGGCAACCTTAATTGATTTTGAGTTTGGGATTGTGACTATATTATCCTCTCAACTTAGATTTTTAGAACACACAATAGTGTAATCGGAGTGAGGATGGCTAATAGGCCCTGTACTACAGAGGAGTAACAGCTGCTTTGTGCTTATAGAAACTATTTTCACTGGATAGGAAAAAAAAATGTTTTTTTAAAACTTATACCATTGGCGCCTCTTTAACCATCGCTATTACCATTTTGACAAATTGTATGCCCAGGACCATTAGCAAATTCACAAAGGCACTATCTAAATATGTGTTAATTTTAATTCAGGCTTTTTTCGAATGTTTTGCCCAAATGTTCATCAAAAACTGCAGAAAATGCTTACATCAAACTTTGCATGGGGATAGTGCCCAGGTTCAACTTTAGATCCTTCTGTGGTTAGGTGTAAATTTGTAAAATATTGTTATTAAATTGCAAAAAAGATTTAGGTTGCGAGATCGTGATTGTTAGAGACCTGAATGGATGAAGTGATGCATCTCTGTGATGCGCATGGTTCACAGGCAGGAAGGTAAACTCACAAGTCGAAATACCTAACTCATGATGACTCTTCCTGGGTGACAGTACTGGAAAAAATGTTCCCTCAGCCACATGACAGCTCTGGTGCATCAATTTTTTTAATCAACATTCAGACAGATCCGTGGTACTCATAGTACGGCCCGCAGGCCGTGTGCGGCCCGGCAGTCCTTCCTGGCGGCCCTTGGACCTTGCAGGTAATGTACTCTTGGCCCCCCAGAGAGAGAGAGTGGAGAGAGAGAGGTTGGAGTGAGAGAGAGTGGAGAGTGAGTAGAGAGAGAGAGTGGAGAAAGAGAGAGTGGAGAAAGTGGAGGGAGAGAGAGTGGAGATAGAGAGTGGAGAGAGGGAGAGTGGAGAGAATAAGAGAGTCTGTCGGACTGACTGAGAAACTGACTGAGAGAGAGACTGACTGACTGAGAGAGAGAGATAGAGAGACTGATAGAGAGAGAGAGAGAGAGAGAGAGAGAGAGAGACTGGCAGAGAGTAACATAGAGAGACTGGCAGAGAGAGAGATAGAGAGACTGACAGAGAGAGACTGACAGGGAGAGAGAGAGAGAGACTGACAGAGAGAGACTGACTGACAGAGAGAGACTGACTGACTGAGAGAGAGACTGACTGACTGACTGACAGACTGGCTGACAGAGAGAGAGAATGACTGACTGAGAGAGACTGACTGACTGACAGAGAAAGAGAGAGCATGACAGAGAGAAAGAGAGCCTGACTGACAGAGAGAGAGAGAGAGAGAGAGAGACTGACAGAGAAAAAGAGACTGACTGACAGGGAGAGAGAGACTGACTGACTGAGACAGGCTGACTGACTGAGAGAGAGAGAGAGAGAGACTGACAGAGGGAGAGAGAGACTGTGATGGAATTGGGGTCAAAGTGTGTATGAAGCTATGTAGTGCCTCTTAAGATTGCTATTGTCTGCTAATAAAAATGTATTAGCAAAATGTGCTCTTTGTAGTTACATCTGCTTTTGAAATACAGCTTTGTCGCATTGTCTAATGTTTTGAAGATGGTTTGATTTTTTTTACTTTAGCCTCGCCCCCCCAACTGACCCCACCCCTACTGGTGCAGCCCTCGGCCACAAACCACACTGTAATTTTGCCCCCCCCACAGTAAGTTTGTGAGTACCCATGAGACAGATGAATGAGCGACAAAACTGCATTTTCTCCAAACACTGCAAACGACGACCATTATTATTAGTCAGTTTAGGCAAGTATCAAAGTTTTACTGCACCGGTACAATGTTTCTTAAAGTCGTCTTTATTAATTTAAGGCATGGTTTTTTAAATCCTTTACAGAAATCACATTCAAACAATGCGAATAAAAACATAATGTGAACCATACTTGGATTTCTTCTAATCTGCCACACAATTAAACTCATGTAAAATCAATCAGTGCTGTTTTCTTAGGTTCCCTGGCGCTGTTATTTTAATATTGAATTCACACATCAGTGATCTTTACAAATGCATCCTACTTCGTTCGCTACGTTCGAATTTTAATAAAAACAACATGTCTTTGCTGTCGTTTATATAAAATAACATCTGTTGCCCTGGCTCTCCCCCTCACAAACACACATGTGCGCGTGGATGAACACAAACAATTCCCGCGAAAAATAATGAAGTGGCAAAAAAGAGCTTTGCAGTCAATAAAGGGCTCTCACGTCAAAGTGCGCGGCTCTTTCACCGGTTGATTCTCACTCATTCACACTGACCTTTAGCACGAAAGGGAACGTGTTCTGGGAGGATGTTCAGGGGCCGGCTGCATTACGAATCACAAAGCTTCTAATACACATGAACAAGGTTATAGCTGCTACAATACTAATTAGAAATGTTGCTGGAAAAAAAAAAATCTTAATAAACCAGGGAAATAAATGTTAAGCCTGTCGGTTTTTGCACGGCCTCGCGATTCAAAGATTAATGGCCCTTAAAACAGTCATAAAATAGCAAGGTTCGGTTTGCTTAAAATAATATGAGTGTTTTAATTTGGTCTACCTCCCTTAAATTCTCTCCCTACCACGGGGCAATGTAAACATTTTAACAGAGCGTGGATTATTCTAGCTTCATTTGTGTCCTTCAAGCAAGGGTGTAACTCAGGTACCTGCTACGCAGGAGCACCCACTTTTCAGCACCCCCCCCCCTCAATTAAGAAGCGACACCTCCTGCGAGAGCCTAGCGGGGTGTTGAGTTCCCCGGGTAAGAGCCGGCCGGAGTGAAATCACCGTCCCCTCATTGTTGCAACACGAAGGCAGCCGCACCGCAGTGTAGCGGGCGACTGCTTTGGGGCCATTTCTTAGCCTCGCAGGGGGTGGAGGGAGACCAAGTGAGGTCGTCCCGCCCTCGAGGAGCCTTTGGCAGAATTCACTCGGGTGTGTTAGAAGCACCGAAGCGGGGTAGGGTGACCAACCGTCCGTAAATTTCACGGACAGTCCGTAATTTCGGCCGTCTGTCCGTTGTCCGTGAAGGATTCTTTAACGGACGCCATTTGTCCGTAATTTTACCCGGGCACCGGTCGCACCACCCTAAAGCCGGCACAGCTTCCACCCACCTCCCTGCTTGACTCCGATGCAGTACCAAAGCTCAGATCCCCAGCAGCGTTGGAAAGGCACAGCGGGATGGCCACCCTCAAACCTTCCACCCTTGATGAGCTGTTAAGAGGTGTTTGAAGGTGACTGAGAGGAAGGGGCTGCAGCTTCAGGAGCAGGGGCATCTATTCAGATGCAAAGAGCCCTGAATGCGCCATGTCTCTGCAATTTAGCGGGACTTCACACATTCCCTTTCTGTCCAGGGCCCCAAACACCCTAGAACCCTAGAACCGGCCCTGATTACACCAGGCAGCACGTGGTTCTCTTAACAGAGCTTAATTACTGTCACTAAATTGTAAGCAAACCTCGGTTCTTCAAACGTGCAGTCTATAATGTAATAAAATAAAGAAACGGCACAATCGCACCCACGCTGATTAACAAAGTATGGAGGACAATCAGTTAAATCAGTTCTCTTGGAGTATCTCCTTTAAGTACTGTACATCACAGGGGGGGATGGCAAAACTAACATTTTAGAAAGAGAGCCTGTTGTCTCGTGGTCTTGTCCAGGAGGGGGTGAGGAGCCCTACCCCACCCTTGAAGAGACCAAGATGACCTAGAATACTGCATGCCCACCCCTGTGCCCTCCCTGGTGGATCCTGTTCCCCCTCCTGTGATGGCTCCTGCCCCCCCCCAGTGATGGCTCCTGTCCCCCCCCATGTGGTGGCTCCTGCCCCCCCTGTGATGGCTCCTTTCCCCCCCCCCCCGTGGTGGATCCTGTCTCTGCCCTGGGTGGCTTCTGTCCCAGTCCTGGAATGGCTCCTGCAGTGAGGGTGAAGTTCTTGATGGGCCTCTTCTCAAAAAGGCTCAGCTCAAAATGAATATGAAAAGGTGGGCGAGTGAGTAAGTGAAGGGATGGGTGGATGGCTGGATGAATTAGGGAAAGGGTGAATGGATGAATGAACGATTGAATAGATGGATAATGAGAGAGGATGGATGGATTGATGAGTGAGTGGAAGGATGGATGAAAGAAAAGGTAAATAGCTGGATGTATGGATGGAAGGGTAGCTGGATGGGTAAAAGGGTGGATGGATGAGTGAAAGGATGGATGAGTGAAAAGGTGGATGATGAGTGAGTGAGTGGGTGGATGGATGAGTGAAATGATGGATGGATTGAAGAATTGATAAGTGCAAGGGTGAATGGATGGACGGATGAGTAAAAGGGTGGATGTAAGGATGGATGAGTGAGTGAAAGGGAGGGTAGATCGACAAAAGGATGAATAGATGAGTGAAGGAGTGAAAGGATAGATGGATGAGAGAAAGGATGGATGAGTGATAGGGTCAATGGATGGATTCATGAGTGGATGAGTAGATGGATGGGTGGGTGGATGGAACGAAGGATGGCTAAGTGAAAGGATGGCTGGATGGGTGAAAGGGTAAATGGCTGGATGGATGAGTGAATGGATGGATGGGTGGAAGAGTGGATGGATGAGTGTACAGATGGATAGGGTGAAAGGATGGATGGATGAGTGAAGGGATGGATGAAGGGTTGGATGAGTGAAATGTTAGATGGAAGGATAGATGATGGATAGGTTTGCAAATGGTTGAATATGTTTGGATATGGCTGGGCCTACTTATATACTATTGCGCGGCCTCCTCTGATGTGTCTGTATAACTTACCTATTGTCCTGAAGTTTTGTCCTGAATTTTGACCTCCTGTCCTGAATTTGTGTCCTGAATTTTGACCCTATGTCCTGAATTTTTGCACTCACCGTCCTGAATTTGCACCAATGCCAGTTGGTCACCCTAGTCCCGCATTCCACCTTTCCTAAATAGCGGCACAGGAGTAAGGTGCCCTATCGACGGGGGCCCTTAATAAAAAGTACCACGTTCCCGTATAGAGGCATAGAAGTGAGGTGCCTTATCACCAGAGGAGGGAAAGGTAATATGCCTATGGTACTGTGTTTTGGTGATTAGGGGAGTTACCTATCACCAGTTCTTATGTGTTCCGGATTCAGGGTCATACAATGATAGAATGTTCTTGTTCCTAAAGTACACTGCTGGGCAGGATTTTGCTATAATGTGCACTGCTGCTGTTTATGCCATACTGTACATGGTATTGTCTTGCTGATGTGGCTATAATATGTGGCATGCTGTGCAGTTATGTTTATGCCTAAGAGGGGCAGGATGTTTTGTGATGATGCACTGCTCTACTGCTGATTATGTTTTGCTTGAGCTCTGCAGAGGGCGGAGAGCTGCAGCATAGATCTCCTTCCATGGAAAGGGAGGCAGAGGCAGCAACTTCAAACAGAGAGGACACAGTCACAAGCAAAGGGCTGCTTCTGGCAATCCTCCGGGAATGGAGGCTGCACCGTCTGCCAAGTCAATACCTCCTCCAAATGGAGAGGAGTCAATCATAGGGGTGAGGCGGCAAGGAGTCACTGGGAATTTGGGGGCAAGACTATAAAAGTGATGCACATGGATCCAAGGAGACTTGACAGGACAGGGCAAAAAGTCCAGGTACATGTGAAAAGCGCCTATAAAGAGTCTTATAAGGCAAGTCCACAAGCTATTACTAAAATACCATCATTGGGCAAACTGGTGGAGGCAGAGAGCACAGAAAAGTTGGACAACGTGCTAAGCCCACCTGTAGTGGTGGTTATTGTTAAAAAACCTGTGTTCAACAATAAATCTACTATTGGGAGAGGAAGACACACAAAAGTTAGGGAATCAGCACAAACAGTCAAGATCACCCCCTCACTTTAGACCTACTTTAAAATACTGCCCAAGACCCTCGTTTTGAGCAAGGGAACTAGAGGGTGGGAGAAGGGGGCTCATGGGGGATCACTGGGGCTATCATCAAGGCTGGGAAGACTAGATCATCTCCCCCCAGTAGATAGTATGGCTACTGGTGGACGTTCTAGTTTTTCCAGCCCTAATAGATATCAAGCCCTTGGGAAAGAGGAATCATATGAGGTAAATATTCACGCAGCAAAGCCCAATGATGACAGGAAAACTCTTGCTATCAAGTGAGACCGCACTCAATGAAACCCACACTGAGATTATGTTGGCACTCAGGGGGGGTCAATTCCCATAGTAGAGGCAAGTCATTCTGTAGTAGCTATGATTTGTGCCCTCAGTATAGAAAGTAGGAATAGATTTAAAGTTTCTGAAGTAAACCAAAATGATATCCAAGGAGTATGTAAAAATCTGGGGGGAAAAATTGGATGCTCTGGCAAATAGGGCTGCCATTCTAGAGGGTGTGGTTAAAGAGCTCAAAGCTGCAGTTGAGACAATTAAGAAGACATCTGCCTCTTGAAGGCGGAGAGGGGACTCAGGATAAGTTAGAGGCTCTAGAAAATAACCAATGAGAAACAACTTTAGTGTTTTAAATGTCCCTGAAGGTTTAGAGGATGATGACTTGAAAGTGTTTGCAGTAAGACTGATTAAAGCAGGGGTCCAAGCAGAGGAATCGGAGCAGGTTATTTTAAATGACATTCAAATAGTGCACAGTGACCCCTTTAGAAAGAATCCGAACACAAGCAAAGCCAAGAAGATCTTAGGAAATTTCCAGACTTAGATCATAAGGGAACATTTTCTTCAGGGGCAGCTCCTTCATTAGGGCGGAGGAGCGTCGCCCCACTGCTTTCTTGCAGTGCAAGAAGCAGAAATATAAAATGGTATTTTAAATACCATTTTATGTTTCTGCTTCTCGTGCTGCGAGAAAGCAGAAGGCAGGGTATACGTGGTTGGGGGAGGGCGGAAGGGTATGCGTGGTTGGGGGTGGGCGGGTCGGGGAGGAGTGGTTTGCATAATGTGGTGGGCCCTAACTGTTTGGTCGGCCCTCTGGGGCCAACTAAACCAGTCATGCGCACTCTACATCTTCTCTATGTAGGCTGCATGCAGCCTACATAGAGAAAATGGCCTCCTTACAGGCGCCAAGCTGGGCGCTGTCCGCACCAATCACAAAGCTGCCATTGCAGCATTGTGATTGGCTTACGGGAGGGGAGAGAGGATGCGTGCTTCCTGTTCCAGCAGCGGAACCCAGCTAGGAGCGGAGGCAGCGCGGTACCCGATAAGGTATGTTTAAACAAATGTTTACCCCCTTACTGAACGAACCCCCACCCACCCCCTCACCCGCGAGTCATGCGAGCCGCGACTGATTGTCTTTTAAGTGCGTTGAAACAGAAATCGCTGAAAGCGGATGGGTTAGCTTTTGAAATCAGGTCCAATGTTTTGTGGATTACCTTTAACAGACAGTGGAAGATGGGAAAGAGGATAGACCCACTAAGGAAATTAGGGGTCCAGTTGAAATTTCCTACTACCAAGTGAGTCATGTATAACAACAAGATCTACAATTTCAGAGAATATAAGAAGGCAGATGAGCTGATCAGGGATATTAGTCAAAATAGCCCTAGTTGAGAATAAAGGTAGCAGGTGCAAACAGTTGGAATTAGAAATGTTTTACCTTTCATTCCCTTTCAACTTTTTTGCTTTTTTCTCTGCTATGGTTGTTAGAGTCTCAGGGATACTAATGGGCTTTCGTGTTTGATTGTAATTGTGCACTCTGGATGCAGCGTTTCCTAAGGCTTTAGTTCACAAGGAAGGCAGCAGGGTTTCTCCAAAGGGGGAGTGAGTAGGGGGTAGAGGTAAGGGCACTGGGTGGGGAGTATTTGGGAACAAAGACAGAAACAATTACCTCAAGCACCGGAGGTATCTCAGAGGCCCCAGTATTCGCTAGGCATGGACTACATGGGTATAACACCCACTGTACAGGGGGTTGGAAAGCTGAAACATGGCAGTCCCCATACAATATTTATCGTGGAACATAAACAGTTTACAGGTGAAAGAGAGGCGCAAAAGATTGCTTCAATAAGGGACTCCCCTGCCCATATTATCATCTTGCAAGAGACACCCCTAACTAAGGAAGAATGTACTGATCTGTTTAAATCTAGAATATGGGTTGAAATAGAGAATTCTTATAGTTCATAGAGACTTTCAGACACCTCTGTATAATTTACCAAATATAAGTCAAACAAGATTTTTTAGGGAGAAGTTTGGAGACTGAAGAGTTTCTCCTAAAAAACCTTTAGAGATCCATGAACAAATTAAAAGCATTTCCATAATTCTTAAGGGCGAGGAAAATATTACAACCCTTCCAGCGCCACAGATTCCAATAACTACTTCTCCTTGTCTGCCACATTTCATTTTATTGTGAAAACTGACACTGTTGAATCTGACACATTGTGTTGCAAATATCATATTAGAAAATTGATGCATATTTTTCAAGTTTGCCAGAGGTTTTGCTGAATTTTCACCTTTTGCCGTAGGGGCACATTTATTTTCAAATTATGCACAAAGCTTCAATATTTCAATAAAGCGCTGCTTTAAATTCCACGGCCGTGGGATGTACTTGAAAGGGAACATCCAAAACAATGTGTTTAAAAGCAATTTAGTATTAATGCATTCATCATGTCTTTCTTTTATACTGTTACCACCAAGGTAACTTTTGTTATAAACAGCTCTTTTAAATGATCGCAAAGCTCTCTCTGCATTTTCAATGTGACAGTTACATTCATGAAGCAACCCGTCAACTCTTAAAGGTTAATTTATAAAAATGTAAGCATCGCCGAAGACATGCAAAGGCTGCTTTCGGTGAGTATTTTCATATAATAACAAGGACAAAGTAAAACTCCGTTTCGCGCCGCTAATTGAACTCAATTATTAGACCATGCAGTAAAGTTATGAGTATTTTTGCAGCAAAATCGGACAATATTAATATCTTTCTTTGCCAGTGCCTTTCCGTTTTATTATTTTGCTTTTTTGGCTTTGAGCCTTTTCCCTCTACCTCCAAGAGCTGTTAATTTTTGTTCGCTGCTGAGCAAAAGTCAAAGTCGCAGCCTAAACAGCTTGTAATGAGTTTTCAATGGCCCATCTCACTGAAATTGAGGGCACAGCGGCGGCAGACTTAGACACCGTCAGACCTGTGAATTTATTAGCCAGAGTGCAATGTGTTCTGTGGAGAAGGCGCAGAGGAGGGGCGCTAGGTTCAGTCGGGGCTCCATTAAAAACCCTGCAAAGAGATGTATATCACGCAATTAAATATTAGAAAGATGCCGCTTAGCATACATTGAAATGTGAATGCCCTCGACAGCCACGCTCCAGTGTCCTGCAATAGATTGTATACGTCACAAATGCAAACCTTCAGAATCTTAACATTAACTGGAAGCATAGGATCCGCTTCAGAAGGAAGCCCACGTCCATAACCGTTACGAGTGTGTAAAGGTACAAAGGGGCTTATTTACAAGGCCGTTGCGTCACTTTTCCCATGTTAAAAGTGATGCAAAAGTGGTGCAAGGGGCTTGTAAATCTGCCCCAAAGGTGTATTTTGCAACTTTCACAAAGGACTATAGAAAACATTACATCTTGACAAAGTTTGCAAAATTCTTCGCTTGGTACATTTTGATGTTTGTGACACTTAGTCTATTTATTTTTAACAAAATGGTTCGACATAAAACATAATTATTAGTAAATAATTGCTGGATCAGTCTTTGTTCGTAAGGTGGATGAAAAGAGTAGGCCCTGTTCACAACAATAAATATGGCCATAAACATAAGGATTAGACACATTTGTTTACACGTATCAGGAATTTGTATAGGGATTTCTGAAAGGTGTCAAACCATTCACAAGGGTGAAGAAGTCCCCACAAGTGCAAAGATCTCTGCAGTAATAAAACCCAGTTAAGAGGGAAGTGTGCGTTCCACAGCTGGTTTGCCTTGGAAGTTTGGGAATACCCACAAACAAGTAAGTTTGCGAGCATTCAAAATCCTCACTCCAACTTTTTCTCACCCTTGGAATGGTCAGAGGTTCACTGAAGCACAGTGTTGGACTAAGTCCCCTTCTAGGTTGTGTAGAAAGAAGGGTCACCCCAAGATTGATTGTGAGTATAGGGAAAGGGTTTTATCCATGGAAAACATTATTTTCCCCAAGGAGAATAAACAAATTGTACATTTGCACAGAGGATCATATTCCTCATGTGTGGAATTGTCGACAATGGGGAATTCTGCATGGTGAGAATAGGAGCCCTCTGGAAAAGTCAGCTGACCTCAACCCTCTACAAAGTGGACCGGGTGGCCAACCCTCCTATGCGCACAGCGTGGGTCATGTATGGTGTAAGGTTTGCACAGGGTCTGGCCCTGCCATGCGCAGCCTGCAGCCATACACAGGTGGTGGGGGGTGGGGGGGTTGGACGTAGTGTCTCGCCATAGGCCAGGCCCTGTGCCCAACTTTCCACAAGCCCCAACTCCATCAGTAGATGTCGCAATGGAGGACTCTGCACAGTGAAAATAGGAGCCCTCTCGAAAAGTCACCGAACCTCCCCAGGAGGCATTCTACTAAGAATATTGGAGAATAGCAAACGTGGGATCATGCACTGGTGAAAATCTATGCCTATATTCTCCCTACATTTTAGTGAATGGGGCCCAGAATATTCACCTGATTTGACATTCCAATTGGAGTTGTGTTTTGCTCAACCCAGTAGTTTTACCAACACAAATTTAGCTGGCAGACCTTGAATGGGAGAAATAGGTTTTCACTACAAGTATGTAAATCTAAAATGGGGATTACATGCTGTTTTTCCCCATTCCAAGCTGCAGAACTTGAAATAGGAAGTTAAAAGCGACCCAGTGAAAAAATGCAAGGGGTGGTAATGGTGTTTCTCTAAGCACTGTGTTCCCCTATGACCCAGAATGATGCCTTTTGTGTTGCACTCCTGACCAACACCTTTGTATATTGAAACAAACAACATAGTGAAGTAAGGAATGCTTGACTTGATCTTAGCCACTGATGATCCCTTAAGCCACATTCCAGGTCATCTGTTTTGCCCATAAGCAACGCTAAGCAGAGACTAGACATATGCAAATCACTGTTGTTGTTGCTCCTGTAGGAATATTCCAGCCCGAACTGCCAGGCCAATTCCACTCCAGATTGAAAACAGGCAAATACAGACCAGTTTGGGCCTATTATGCCCCATCAGTGACGTATTGGTTGAGTCCTGTGGCATAGTAAGTGCATTTAGAGTGCCAACTGCAACAAACAACTAAATGAAGGTAGAAATGCTTGAATTAATCTGTGACTGGCAATTGCTAGGTACTCCATCCAGTCCATCTTTTTTCCCAGTCCCAGTGGACGAAGCTTGCAATTTGGGTGTGATCCTTTGTTTACTTCCTAAATAAAAATATGTTTCACAGCTGCAGTTGACCATTTATAGCTGCTTAATGGGGTTCTAATGCTGCTTCATGCTCAGAAAAGTGGATACCTTTTCCTGTGTCAATGTCATATCTAGATTATTGCAAAAACATATAACGTTTTCCCCAAGAACCTCTGTCAAAACAACAAACATCTCAAAACAGCAGTCTATGACTCTTATTCATCCCAAATCAACACAGCTAAGCCTCAGAGACCCTGTAATCACTCTGTTGGCTCACAGTAAAAGAAAGAAGGTCAATATAAAATGCTTTGTCTAATAAACAATGCTCGCTATGGATGCTCAACAAGCTGGTTTGACAAAATTGTTTGTTTATTCCCAACCACCAGAAGCCATGGGCTTGAAAGACGATGAACACTTTCAACCTGGCTGTTGGTTTCTACCAGGAAATATGCTGGCTCATAATTCCATATCCAAAACTCCCCCTTTTGGAACTTTTTCCTTTTTTAATTGAGACTGTGGACTACTTCACATTCAGAAGATCCAGCCTCACCATTGTTTTTTGATAAACATGCAAATAATAATAGCATCTCTATGACTGTCTTCTTCAGGTGTATCATACTGCAGTCCTCTTCACCCAGGCTGCTAAGGCCCTGGCTCTTTAGGTTTTGATATCTAGATGACGATATATTTGATGGTCGGATTCTCCAGGCACTTTCATTGCTTCTGGATAATCATCTAGTAAATTATGCAATATTTATATTATTAATTTTCTGTTTAAGTGTTATGTTATTTTAAAATTGTTTTAGTAACAGTAATATTGAGTTGTGATTATTGGAGGATTGGGTCAGCAGGGTTTTAATTCTAATATACATTAACTGATCAATAAATTCATCACATACGCTTTTTACATTTTACATGGGTAATTATCTATTTACCAGTTTAAATATGTTTGTGTTGTTTATATTATTGTGCATTTGGGATCAATTGGGGAATGGGTTGTTGGAATTTTACGGAAACTGTACATTTTATGTGATTAACTGTTTTTTAAATTATTCTTGTTATTTTGTTTTAAAAACAGAGTCTCTTTATTTCCTAATTTATTTGTGGATTTGTGTGCAGCTTTTTAAATTTAGTTTAGAAGTTTATTGAGTGACTAGGTAGACTTTTGGGATAAAAATAATTATTAAAAATGTAAAAATATATATTTTGAACTTGTGTTTAGTACTGGGTAAAACATAACTTTAATTTATCTTCACTGTTTTCTTTGCATTATGTATTTAATCGAGGTTCTGGCAGTACAGTAGTTTAGAAAACTATATTAAATGCATTTTGATATTAAAATGCAATTTCCATTACAATAAATTTGTAAATTTATTATTCTTGATTCAAGTCAAGTCAAGTCTACTTTATCCGGTTTTGAGAGAAAATCCATATAAGCATTAGAATACAAAATCATCAGCATCGACAGCATAAAAACATATTAAACTGCATCATAAAAATTGGTAGAGCTTGTTTGCCTGCCAATAAATTATTAAAGTTGTAATTATAATATTTTTGTGAATTTATAATAATTAAGTCAATCATTATTTACATTTTTTTTTTTTTTTTTTAAACCTTTATTTACACATCAAATATTCACAGTCATGGGCCTACAACCGCCTGGGCCGGCCGCTAACGTAGAGAAAAGGGAGGACAACAATAATACAGCAATCATAAGAGCCGGAGCGAGCCGCACGCATAACGGCTGCAGCCGCCCACGACTGAACCCAGCACTACAGAAAGGTTTCTTATTAACTATTTTATAAATAAAAACAACAAAAAGAAACTTAGACCAGGCAGAAGAACTCCATTAACAGGGACTTGCTCTCTCATGAGCGGGGGACAACAGCGACAACGCAGCCCATTACACAGTTATTCGCGTGAAAAAGGGCAGGGGGGGCAGGGAAAAGATCGGTCATCAATCCTGCAAAGCGAAAGGGAAAAAAGACCAGGAACATCAAAGTCAAGGGGACATCGTTACGTCTGGTGTGACCACCAAGGGGGGGGTGCAGATATCCCCCCGATAGGAATTCCAGGGACCCCACATCTTACTCCATTTCTTAGGTTTGCCTCTGGCCACGTAAACCGTCTTCTCTCGGAACATGCACCAATCCATATTTTCTTTCCACTTCGCAACTGTAGGGGGCCTGCCGGAACCCCAGAGCTGCGCAATGTCCCTTTTAGCGATCATGTTGCCCAAAGTCACCCAGCGTTCTTGTGCCACATCGCAGTCAGTCGGCTCCCACACATTCAGCACACATCGCCGAGCCTCAGGGAGCAGAGCCGCACCCGTAACCTCCTCCATCACTGCATGCACACCAGTCCAGAAACGTAGCACCTTCGGACACTCCCACAGAATATGAAGAAAAGTACCAAGCAGGCCACAACTACGCCGACATAAACCATCACTTGTGTAACCCATGTGAAGCAAGCGGGGACCGGTGACATAGACCCTATGTAGTATCTTTAACTGCACAAATCGAAGGCGAGCCGGTATAGCAACCTCCCTCGGTGAGGCTATGGCCGCGACCCAGTCCTCATCATCCAACTCTAGGCCATTAGCGACCCAGACCTCTCGCAAATGTGTGAGAAGGTCCGCTCGAGTATTGATCAGTTTTTTGTAGATCAGGGAAATAGTACTATCTGGCAGGTAACCATCAAGCAAACGATCTTCCAACGGGGAGGCTTCAGGGATATCTGCAGGATTCGGGAAAGCGGAAAGTAGCGCATGGCGCATCTGCGCATAGCGAAAGAACTCCCTATCGCTCAGCTTATATTCCGTCTGAAGAGCTTCAAACGATTTAAAAGCGCCCTTCGTCCAGAGATCCCCCACACGACTAATTCCGATCAAATCCCACTTCTCAAAGCCCTTAGTACGCCATAAACCACCCAACGCATCAGACGCATACAATGGAGTCGCACGAGACAGACGGCCCGTCCATCCCATAGCAGCGGTGGCGCAGTGCCAGGCGCGCACCGCATTTTTCGTAGGACCTGTCAATTTAGTGCTTCCCTTCGTAGAATAAAGCGCCCTATTGAAATCTCTGCCCGGCAACAGTAGCTTATCCATCTCGTACGCGGGGTTCACCGCCGGGCCATATGTCCCATGATTCACCGCCACCAACTGGGACGCCCAATAATACCTTCTAATATCAGGCAGAGCTATGCCACCATCATACCACGGAAGGGTCAATTTAGCGAGAGCAATTCGCGGTCTCCCATCCCAAACTAGTTGCCTCTGTAAGCTCTCTACCTCACTAAAATATCGGGCGGGCACCACGTCCAGCGTATTCTGCAATGCATACAAAAAGCGTGGAAGAGACATCATTTTGAATAAGGCTGCCCGGCCAAGCGGCGATAGCGGGAGCCTACGCCAACGAGCAACATCGGCCCGCAGCCGCTGGAGCGGGGGCAGCAGATTCAGAGCATAACGGACCGCCGGATCGAGGGACACGTGGATACCTAGATATTTAAATCCAGAATGTGAAATCTGAATCGGACAGCCACGAGGGAGAAGAGGGGGGTCGCCAACCAGCACATAAACACAGGATTTCACCCAATTAATGACAAGCCCGGAATTGCGACCGAAGGAGTTCAATACATCAAATAACACTATCAACGATTTCCGCGGGGAGGTGAGATAGAGCAAAATATCATCTGCATAGAGTGACACGCGATCCTCAAACGTCGGTGTCCACCGAATACCCGTCATGGAGGGTTCCCACCGGAGCCACGCCGCCAGGGCTCCAACGCGAGAGCAAAAAGAAGCGGGGACAGGGGGCAACCCTGCCGCGTGCCCCTCCCAAGCAAAAAGGGGGTAGAAACTCTACCATTCACCACCACCTGCGCCAGTGGTTCCACGTATAACAACTTCACCCATCCAATGAACCCAGGTCCAAAACCAAACTTAGCCAGCGCCGCCCAGAGATACGACCACTCCAACGTGTCGAACGCCATCGTGGCGTCTAAGGACGCCAAAATGGTGGGCTCCTGAATAGAATCAACTCTTGCGAGGACTCCGTGGAGGCGCCGCAGGTTCAGCGCGGTGTTGCGGTGCGGAATAAAACCAGACTGGTCTGGATGTACCAGGTCACCAATGACTTTAATCAAACGATTAGCGAGCACTTTAGCGAGAATCTTAGGTTCAGCGTTTAGGAGTGAGATAGGCCTATAAGACGCACAGCAATCACGCGGCTTGCCCTCTTTATGGATCACCACAATGGTCGCTAGACGTTGATCATGCGGAAGGGCGCCGGCCTCTCGGGATGCAAGAAACATCTCGCGGAGATAAGGTGCCAACCTATCTGGACGAAGCTTGTAAAGCTCGATCGGAAGGCCGTTAGGGCCGAGAGCCTTTCCTGAACGGACCGAGCGAATCGCCAATGCTATCTCATCGTTCGTCAACGCCGCGTCCAGCAGTTCTTTATCATCGACCGAAAGGCACGGCAATGCAATATCTCGTAGCAGTTGACGAGAGTCTTCTTCTGGCCTCTCGGAGACCGGAGAGTAGACGTCACGCAAATCTCCCCCGGATCCGTAACACTCACACCATCAGCACGCACAATCACCGGGACCACACGACTCGCTCGCTCTCTCCTCTCCAGCCATGCAATCAACTTTCCAGCCTTGTCACCAACATCATACAAGCGCCCCTGTTGTTCCCTACTAGCGAGCTTGGCCGCATCCGTAACCAACGCCCTATAATCCGATTGTTTAAGGCAAAGGGCATGGAGTTTGTCCCGTGTGACCCCCCGCCCGAGATCTTCTTCCAAGTCAGTTATGTCAGACTCCAGGCGTACCACCTCCTCAGTTTTACGTCTCTTAGCAAGGGAGATCAAGGATAGGGCCTGCCCACGGATGACACCTTGAAAGCCTCCTACAACGTTACGGCCGATGAGACTGAACCCTGATTTTCCACAAAATAACGGTCAAGAGACTTAACCAAAAGGACACGAGTTGTGGGGTCATGCAGATACCAGGGATGAATCGGGGCCACCCTCCCCCTGCCCCCTATACCACATCTAAGTGTAGCAGGACCGGGGAATGATCAGAGATGCCACGAGCCAGATGTCTGACCTCCCCGATCATTTGAGCTTGGGCGGCCGGCATCAGCACATAGTCCAATCTAGATAAGGAGCCGTGGGCACCAGAGTGAAATGTAAATTGGGCAAGCCCCGGATGCATTGATCTCCAACAGTCCACAAGCCCCATAGTGTCGATAAAGCCACCAAGCCAAGAGTGCGCCCCGGGGAGGTCTCTGGGAGGGTGCCGATCCTCTCTACCCGATACCACAGAATTGAAGTCACCTCCCACCAGCAAGAGGCCCTCCGGGAGCCCAAGCAGCAACCCTCCCAAGTCCGCAAAGGTGGTGGTTTGCAACCCCGGGGGGACATAAACTAAAACCAAACACAAAGTCTGTCCTTCCCACCGGCCAACCAACACCACGTAACGCCCCCGGTCGTCGTGCATCACCTCATCAATTTCCAGCGGGAGAGAGGATCGAACCAAAATGCCCACCCCTCTGGAGCCGGTAGTAAAACCAGAGTGGGCCACCAAACGGTAGCCCCTTCTATTCATAGCATGGCATGAGTGTCCCACCAAATGCGTCTCCTGCAACAGAACCACATCAGGAGAGAGACGTTTCAGATATTGTAGCACCACCCCTCGCTTCAATCGGTCCCCCAAACCATTGACATTCCATGTTAAAATGCGCAATCCCCTACCCCCCATTTCCACAACAACGGTCACCCCACCCACGTTGAGAGCAAAAAACAGCACACTGATTGCCTGGTACAAAACAAACGCCACACAAAAACAACTCCCCTACCGCCACCCCCCCCAACTCCCGTTACACACCCCCCCACCCTGCACCCCTGCACAAGACCATTAAGCCACCCCAACTCGCAGTGTGCCTGTCGCCCCAACATGAACCTACTCTACGGAAAGAAAGAAAACCCCCCGAGGAGGAAGAATCTCACCAGATACCCCGCAGCCTCCCAATGATGAAGGAAGGGTAATACAATCCTAGAAAAGAAAAAACAATACATCAAACCCAAGTCGGAGGTGAACAAAAAATTGTCTAGGAACCACCAGTCATTCGTTCACACTTGGTCCGCTGATCCACCACCCTCATCCTCGGCTCGTTCCTCCCCGCCGTGCCGACGGTGCAAAGTGTCAAGCCAGTCCTCAACCGCCTCGGGCCGGTCGAAAAAATGAGTCCGTTCCTCCAGTTCAATACGTAGCTTGGCCGGGAGAAGCATAGAGTACTTCAAGCCCATGTCCCTCAGCCGCCGCTTGACAGTCATAAATCCCATTCGCTGTTTTTGCACAGATTGTGTAAAATCAGGATAGAAACTGATGTCCGCACTGTCACCCTTCGTCAGGCCATGCACACGGGAGGCCTGCAGGATTGCGTCACGGTCCCTGAAGTTGAAGATCCTGGCAATGATAGGTCGCGGTGGGGCCCCAGGCCTCGGCCAGCCCCCCGGAACTCTGTGTGCCCGCTCCACCGTAAAGAATTTGCTGAGGCCTTTCGGCGCTAGTTTGTTCAGGATCAGATCTTCCACAAAGAGATCGACCGGCCCATCCTCCGACCTCTCCGGCACACCGATGATGCGCACGTTATTCCGCCGGGCCCTGCTTTCAAAATCCTCCAGTCTCTTAACAGAGAGGTCGCTGAGGACCCGCAAACTACGGATCTCCGTCTGCAGTTCAGAGACATCCGTCTTGAGGCCCGATGTCGTGAGATCGAGTGATTTGACCTTTTCACTAGTTTTCGACAGATCTGCCCTAAGTAAGTTGACATCGATCAACACGGTGTCCAGCCTGTGGGCCAGCGAGTCGAATTGCTGGCCGACCGAAGCCTTCATGGCGTCGATGGCACCCATGACATCTTGTAGTGTCAATTCCGTCGAGGGTGACGGGCCCTCCGTGGCTGCATCTGAAAGCCCACTCGAACCGGGAGATCCCTTCTGCTGGGCATAGCGGTCCATGTTGTTCGTTTGCACGTAGCTACCCCTCCGGGTAGCTCTAGACTTTTGCTTGTCACCGTCCAGCCGGGTCGCCATTACACAGCAGGGAGAGCAGATCCAGTATACCTGTTAGGCGTAGCGATCACCCTGGGGAGTCCACCTGAGTGATGGACAGCCCCCTTTGTCAATGCCACTCGACAGCCACAGATCGGTCCCAACGTAGAGCGACTGCGAGCGCCCGCCACCAGACTCGTAGAGGAAAGTCAAAACGAAAGTGAAACCAGGGGGGGACGGGCCCGCCCAAGACCCTAGGGCCGTTGTTGTTCGATTGGAGCTCGGGGACAGTGCCAACCCGAGTCCGGGGTGGCGCCACGGAGCAGGCCTCTTTCTGGAGTACAGAATAAGTCGAGTTCCCAAAGTCCGATTTAAGTTCCGAAAACGGGAATCACCTCAGCTTCGGTTCACCAGTAATATTCCTTCAAAATAGCAGGATTATAGCCAGGATAGACGTGGGAGGCTGCGAGGGTCTCGGGAGCCCTGTGCCTACGCGTCCATCTTGGTTGCGCGCTAGGCTCCTCCTCCATTATTTACATTTTAAAATGTCTATTTAAAATATAGCAATTTGGAGGTCATTTTATTTTATTTAAAAAACATTTCAATGTGTAGCTTTACATTTTCTGTGTATTAGTAGCCTAAATGATTTAAAAATAATATTTAACTATTTAAATAGATATTTATAATTTGTCTACACCGCAGAGAATGACATTCGTGTCCAAATACTCCACCGAGAGTTTTACCATCAAGAAAACTATACTGAGATATTGGCCCATGTTAAGCACTGAGGCGGACTTCAACAACATTTTCGAGATACCTCCCAGATTTGCGTATCAACGATCACGCAATCTTAAACAAATCCTCTCCAAAACTCGGGATTCTACCACAAGTCCTTATAAAGGTACTCAACCCTGTCTCAATTGTGGTAACTGTAATTGCATCATTAAGGGATCCACAATCCAACATCCACTACATGGTTACCCCATTAAGCTCAGAGTCACTGCTACCTGCAACAGCCAAAATGTCATTTACCTACTGAAATGCCCATGTGGCCTTGTATACGTGGGCAAAACCGAAAGAAAAATTCGCATTCGAATAAACGAACACAAAAGCAACATAAGAACGCAACAGACCAAATCACCCATTGCGACTCACTTTCATGAACATCACCATAACATTTGTCAACTCCGCTTCCTGATTCTTGAACAGGTTCCTATATTGAAAGGACGAGACAACAACAGATTTCTGCTACAGAGAGAAATTAATTGGATCCACAAACTGAATTCCACCCAGCCTAAGGGTTTGAATGAACGTTATGATTTAGGCTGCTACTTGTAATCTGACCTCCTACATTGAAGAGCTGATGATTGTATATAACATGTACCTCTGGATTTCACTGTTCACTTACTTACTGCTCGAATGTGACCAGGTTTCCCTCCAATTTATTTCACGTTGCTTTATTACATTTATTACAGTTTCTTCTTGTAACATTTTGTGTTTTTACACCACTCACTCCTCTTTCACTCATTTTTACATTCTTCCAGTCCCCCCGTGGACTCCTTTCTCTCATATCGGTGATTTATTCTCTCCGTCTGTTTTACGAACTACAAATCTATCTTCTATGTCCATCACTGTAGTTCACGTATACGCGCGATTCACTTTCTTTTAAATGGTCACGTCCCTCGACCACCTGATCACGATTTACTAACCCCACTACTGCCGCAGCACTCGTGAGCGACGTCTTGCCAAGTGATGGGAATTTGATTTCAAGATTAGAACGTAAGTGAATACCCCGTGCGTTGAGACCGCTCGATATGAGCTTCCCACCGACCCACTGTTTACCTCAGCGACCCACGTTTCATTTAATGGATATTTACCCTTTGACCTTTGTAAACTCACACTCTATTAGTTTTTCCTCCTTCGGACATAGCATGTTTGTTCGTCACCAAGACACTCCTTAACCACGCGTTTCTTAGCCATCAGCACTGTTTGACTTCATTTACCAACGTCAACACACCCGGTGGTTTATTACGGAAACCTGTTGTCATTTGATCACGTCTATCCGCACTACCAGCTTCTTTCACTTTTGAATTCAAAAACTTTATTGTTGCACCGCAGTTCGCTGCATAAGTCATGCTTTAATTTGTCTTGTTGTAAATTGTTATGTACATTTAACGTGATAAATGAGTGCTGCTCCCTTGTCTCCTCCACAGTGCCGCCCCTGATGAAGGGCTCCAACGGCCCGAAATGCATTGGGCATTTGATTAATGAATACCTGAACTCTTGATATATGAGTTGAGATTGATAGAATGATGATAATTCTACATCTTTGAATGAACGTTACAAATAAATTCAATTGACCTTGAATTACCGATTTCAGTTTTTGGAACTATACCTATGGACAAGGAGAATTGATTCTCTCTTTTGAGTGCAACGAGTGACACCCTCCCCCTCCAGGAGTGTGCTTACCTTATTTTCATTGGTCCCAACCCAGGGGGACAGACTCGCTTTGCACCTATAACTTGATTAACTTTACTACTTTGTTTAAAACACGGAGTGCGCCCATTTCTGTTTCTTTCTTATCGTATTTAAAATATAGCAATTTGGAGGTCATTTTATTTTATTTAAAAAACATTTCAATGTGTAGCTTTACATTTTCTGTGTATTAGTAGCCTAAATGATTTAAAAATAATATTTAACTATTTAAATAGATATTTATAATTTGTGCATAAGATTTTGTTTGTAATGTTATTGTTGTGTTTTAATTATGCATGTATGTGTGCATATATACATATATCAATCCCGAAATAGAAATACATGTACTCTCACAACCAGGCACGATAGATGCATAAACTGTTTATTCACCCATGAATGGGTGAATAAATAGATTTCTGCATATTTTATGCCTGGTTCTGAGACCGCATATATCTCTATTTTTGTGACGATTTTGATTTTGTCGGCGTGCTCCGCCGGCGCATGCACACCATCCCAAAGGTTCTTGTGGTTCAGAAGGAGAGCTTTGTTATGAAATAAACACATCTAAATATATACATACACACAGTGTTTTGTAAAGGTTTTTGATACTTAAATATATTTACTTGGGGGGTTGTGAGTTGGAAGGGGTGGAGTGATGTTGGGAAGAGGACGCTGGGAAGTGGAAGGGGTTTGTGGCTCAGGAATAGGGATGGAGTTGGAGGTGGAATAGGTGGTCTTGGCTGTGGTAGGTAGAGGAAGCTCCTTTGAGGTGTGGTAACAGTGAGGGCAAGGGAAAAGAAAGGGTCTTCTGTAGGAAACTTGGGAGGGGGTGTGGGAAGGAGTGGGGCTTGGAGGGAGATGAAGAGGCTTTGAGTGATGTGCTCGGATCTGTTGCAGGTGCATTTGTGTCAGGTGTATGTGCTGAAATCATGGCAGTGTCTTGTTTATCTGGTGTATGTTTCGTACTTGATTGTTTGCGTCTGAGTTTTTTTGGGTGTTTAGAGTGTGGGTGGTGTTTCTATGGATGTTTCTGCAGTGGAAGTGCTGGGTATGGGTATTGTAAATGGTGATGTGCTGACTGTTGGTGTGTCTAGGGATCTGCTGGTGGGTGTGCATGTGGGTGTTGTGTTGTCATTGGTGTTTGCGATGGTGGTGCTTGTTAGTGTGGTGGTGGGTGTAGTATCTGTATGTTTGGATGCGTTCACTTTTTTTTTCTGTTTGTACTTGTGTGTGATGTGCTGCTTTTGTCTGACCGGCCACTGCTGTCTAGCAGGTTGACACAGATAATAGGCAAAGGAAATAATTATTCATGTAACATCAGTTCTACACAGGTGTTTACTTATCTTGTGCATTTGACTCTGGGTCTGCCTCAGTTCAGATGGTGACATGCATGTCTGTGAGCTGAAAAGAATGTCAACACCACTTGTTCAACTCTGGTCATGACTAACCCCCTTGTCGCTGCTATTGGGCCCTCAATTGCCCTGCAAGCCCAGAATATGTCACCACAAGTATGCAGGCCATTAGGAGGGTCAGGGTGTGGGGCGTGCTCTGCACACATTGGGAGGACCGCCCCAGCTGGACCTCCATGATCGTACAGGTCCAGCGTCTCAGGTCCTACCACCTCTTGCCGCAATGGATGCTACACCTTCTGTAGACCCATATGGTCCACACCTTATTTGCGATGGCCTTCCAGATGTCACGCTTCTGATGGGCATTGACCTGCATAGATGCAAGAGAGGAAGCAAATATTTTGTAACTGAAAGGTAATGTACATCAGTTTTGATGTCATACAAGTGTATTACATCAGCCACAAGCTGACACCAATAGTGAGCACACAACATGTGTATGTTACACATTCTAAGATGTACAAACACCTGAGTGCACACTTCTGTAATAAACTGCTGAATACCATTATTCTTATTCATGTACTTAAATCACAAATTTACCCCACTCACATGAAGTACCTCAGGGATGAGCTTCATATACTGTGATGTGAACTACAATGACACCTGGCAAAACCTTGTGGCCTTTAGAAGACTGCACACCCTTAGCCAACATTTGACATTCATCCATAAAGGCAGACACATTTACTTTAGGCCTACAGCCCATAGGTACTGGTATCAGGGTATGGCCCACAAACTTTCACTTATACCATTATGACTGACCTGCCTTGTGTGTCAGCGAGAGGATGCACATTGGGGTGATGTGGACATGTCTACTCCTTAATGATACACAATACTACAGCTCTAAACCTGAAAATTGCCCCAAATGTAAGCAGGCAGTAGGGTCATTTATACATATGTGGTGGGAATATCGAGGGATACAAAATGTTTGGGAGGAAGTCCTTAAGGGACTGAGAGATTTGACTAACCTGCCGTTGCAGTTTACCACCCAGCTATGTCTCTGCGGCCCGTGCCCAGGGCTAAACACACCAAACCTGCAGAAAAAAATGCTGATCTGGGGCTAGTGGTTGGAAAGAACTGCATTGCCAATGCTGGAACACAACCAGACTTCCCACTAGCAAGCAATGGTTGTGTGAATATGTGCGATGGGTGCGTGCTGAATGTGGGGTGAGACACAAAATAATTTGCACTGTGCAAGGTCAAGATGGGAGGATGATATGGGAGTTAGCAGGGATAAAATTACAACAGACTATGGACGCCCCAATGGTGGAACCGGATGATGATGAAGTGGAACCTTAAATGTATACTGTTGTTTGTTATTACTTGTAATGTTAGATATAAACATGGCGATTTTCAGAACATACCTGTAATGTGCTTCTACTGGACCTGATTCGTCATTTAAAGGCTGACACTGTGGCCTGCTCCTACATGGGATGGGGTGAGGGGGGCAGTTGAGATGTTAACTTGTAATTGATATTACATACCACAATACAAAATATATGAAAAAAAACTTCTTCTAAGTCCAAAGGTAAGGGGAGACTGGGCTCAATCCACATTGTGCATCCGAACCATGCTCCATCATGGGCAGCTATAACTTTCAACTATGCACAAGTCTTAGCCAACATTTGACATTCATCTTTAAAGGCAGACACATTGACTTTAGGCCTACAGCCCATAGGTACTGGTATCAGGGTATGGTCCACAAACTTTCGCTTACACCACTATGACTGACCTACCTTGTGTGTCAGCGAGAGGATGCACATTGGGGTGATGTGCACATGTCTACTCCTTAATGATACACAATACTACAGCTAATGGAATATGTGTGCCATGTACTAGTGTCACTGAGTATCTTTTGTACTATGTAAGAATGTCACAGTGATGCCATCAACATACCATAGTAAGTCCACCCTGACTTGGTTGAATGTATGGTAGCTGCTGATTCATCTAACCAACATCTCATTTTAACTAAGCAATGATCTAGACTGAGTGTGTGGAATTTCTTTATTGAGCCTGTAGTGTGCAAGCATCAATTGTTGCATATTGTTAACAGATCACTGGTAGTAATGAGCCTGTGGTTGTAAAATTACGCACTGGAGTATCAGGTCAAGGCATTACCTCACTCACCTTGCAAAAGTTTGTCCATGTGAGAACAAGCAGGGGTAGTGTTAGGGTGGGTACAACTCAATTTGTCATCACACATTATAAAAGAGGACTATATGGACATTGACCATTAGGGGCAAGTGCATGGCCACCACTTATGGGGTGCGCCAATCTTTGACACACACGGTCACAACTTTGGAACTTCAAAGAGGAGATATAGACAGGCAACACACATGGAAGCAGTCTGGGAGGACTGACACAGATTACAGGGGTAGCTAGATGAGGCACGTAAAACCCTGGGTCACCATGATTACAAGACGTACACAAAGATTCAATATGAGCAGCTAGACACACCAGGCCGTTTATTAGCAAGGTTGGTTAACAGAGAGAGGGGGGGATGCGGCTCTTACACTTAAAGATGCGAAATGAGTGACACTCACAAAACATGAGGATATACTACACCTTTTTGCAGTGTTTTACTCTAATTTGCACATGCGACAGGGTGGGCATGATGAGGCAGGTATGACCGCTATACTAGATGAGACGCAGCTACCAATGGTGGATGACACACTGAGGGAAATACTAAATGCCCTGATTGACGAGTCAGATATATAATGGGCTATCAAACAAATGAATATGGGGTAGACACCGGGGAATGATGGCCTAACAGTTGAATTTTATGAGGAATATGTAGACTTACTATGTGTTCCGTTACTGGCCATGTATTGGATGAATTTGAACAAGGGGTGTTAACTTACCAGCTACAATAAGGTAGGCTGATATAGTGGTTCTGCCTAAACTGGGAAGGGACACATCCGAATGCAAATCATATCGTTCATTATCTATGATCATTGTGGACACGGATATTTTAGGGAAGATCTTGCCTCGTTGTCTCGCTAAGGTGGCGTGGGAACTAATGCACCCAGACCAGGCGGGGTTTGTGGGGTGCCACACTAACACCATTAACATAAGGAAGGGATTCATTATTATAGAGCAGATCTTGAGAGTGAAGGACCCATGTGCGCTCGCCCATTTGGATGCCCATAAGGCATTTGATACTGTTGATTGGATATTCATGAATCATGCACTGGGATGGTATGGCCAAGGCAACACTTATTTGAAATAGGTACAGTTACTCTACATGGACATTAAATCCAGAGTGAAGGTAGACAATAAGCTTTCTGACATCTGGCCGCTGGAGAGAGGGACTAGACAAGGGGTGTCCCCTGGTGACGCTGATCCTTGCCCTCGTCATTGAGCCCTTGGGGAGACTGATATGATAGGCATGAAATGGAGGAGGGTGTGATGGTTGGGAATAGGTGGGAAATTGTCTCCCTTTATGCCAATGATATTCTGCTGACCCCGTGAGACCCCAAATGCTCATGGCCTGTGGTACATGACACAATCATAGAGGTGGGGACACATTCCAGGTTTATGCTGAATGCAGATAAGTCCATCATCTATCCGATACAGGCACCTGGGCTGGGGGAGGGGTCTCTCCCTGGAATACGATTACAAACATTCCTTAATAAATATTTAGGGGTGTACTAGAGTTCTAACGTAACAGGAATATACGATTCAAATGTAGGAGCCCTACTTGATAGTGTGGAACACAGTATACATTGGTGGCTGAAGTTTCTGTTATCACTCATGTGACGGATCACAATCAGTAAAATGATTGTTTTACCCTGAGTCCTGTATGCGCTACAGCATACTTTGATTTGTGTGCCAGATGCTTGTTTCAGACGCCTAAAGGAACTGCTTCGGTTGCCATACTGGGGGACCAGGAGATCGAGTATTAGCTTGGGAGTATTGAAGCTTCCCTGGGATAGCGGAGGGTTACAGGCCCCTCATTTCTGTAATTATTATCGGGCCTTCCTCTGACAGCATGTGGCCACATGGTTTATGGAACAACATACTGATTCAGTAACTGATATGTTGGCGAGCTTGGTTAAGCCACACAAACTCTTGGCTCTACCGCTGCTCCACAGGAAGAAGAGAGGGTTACTCCTGTTACAGGCTCGAACACTACTGCATGTATGGGAGTAGGTCTCGAAAGATAAAAATGATGAATACATGTATTCCCAACAGCTGATACCTTGGTTAATGGGAATAAGTCCTATCCTGCCAATGTTTCTGAGACATGGGGAGGGAGGTGTTTCCCCACACACATTGGGTGACCTATATGAGGATGGTCGACTGATGAGTTATGCTATGTTTTGCGGCAAATGGAGAATGACAGGGGAGTGTTTCCAGGCTTATGCAGGATTGGCTGCAGCCATCTGCAAGGGACTTCCACAGATACCAGACACGCATAGTCTTAATTAACTATTACTTTATATGGTAAGGGAAGGTAGCTAATTACTAGATTATTTAAACTGCTTCAAACAAAATATGCACCTCGTACGGATTCATTGAAGTTTCAGTGGTAGACAGACATAACGGAAGTACTACAGGACTGGGACAGGGCTCATGCCCTTGGAAAATTTCAGGAAGGTTTTGTGCAGCGCGAAAGTCAAATTGATACATTATAAATATATACACAGAGATTATATTACACCGAGTTGGCTGCATAAGATAGCCCCCTCTAAACCTGAAAAATGCCCCAAATGTAAGCAGGCAGTAGGGTCATTTATACATATGTGGTGGGAATGTCCAGAGATACAAAACGTTTGGGAGGAAGTCCTTAAGGTACTGAGAGATTTGACTGACCTGCCGTTGCAGTTTACCACCCAGCTATGTCTCTGCGGGTTGTGCCCAGGGCTAAACACACCAAACCTGCAGGAAAAATTGCTGATCTGGGGCTAGTGGTTGCAAAGAACTGATTTGCCAGATGCTGGATCACGACTGCCCACTAGCAAGCAATGGTTGTGTGAATATGTGCGACGGGTGCGTGCGGTTGAGACACAAACTAATTTGCACTGTGCAAGGTCAAGATGGGAGGATGATATGGGAGTTAGCAGAGATAAAACCAGACTATGGACACCCCGATGGTGGAACCGGATGATGATGAGGTGGAACATTAAATGTATACCATTGTTTGTTATGACTTGTAATATTACATATAAACATGGCGATTTTCAGAACATACCTGTAATGGGTTGCTGCTGAACCTGATTCATAATTTGAAGGCTGACACTGTGGCCTGCTCCTACATGGGATGGGGTGAGGGGGGCAATTTAGATGTTAACTTGTAATTGATATTACATACCACAATATAAAATATATGAAAAAAAACTTCTTCTAAGTCCAAAGGTAAGGGGAGACTGGGCTCAATCCACATTGTGTATCCGAACCATGCTCCATCATGGGCAGCCATAACTTTCAACTATGCACAAGTCCCGAGCAACTAGATGTCTGCGGTTGGGGCTTTGATCTTTTAAATTCTATTTTTCCCTTTAAACATTAAAAATTCATAACTCCAGTTCTACTGCTTTGATGTTTGTCATTTTGGTGTCAAACAATGTATTACATTTGGATGTATTGTTCTAAATTAGTGTGAGTAAGATTTTTCTTGTTTTGTGTGTTCACTTTATTACTGTTTAGGCACTGCATAAATACTTTACACATTGCCTCTAAGTTAAACCTGACTGTTTTAGTGCCAAGCTACCAAAACGTGCCTGTAAGTTAAGCCTGACTGCTTTTGTGCCAAGCTACCAAAGGGTTAGGCACAGGTTAATTTAGTGACTTTTTGTGCTTCACCCTCACAAGAATTGTGGCTGTTGCTTGAGAAAGGTTCACACTCCCTTAATCAACAAATCAGTTTCTCACACAGTTTCTGAAAAAGCAGACCAATAAACAAGAGGGAGTATCCATTACAACATGGAATAGATTATTCCCACTAGGGTCTCAAACACAGTTCCAAATCAAACTTATGTAATCATTAAATATAGCACAAACGCTAATTTTGTATGTATGATACTTTCCATACATTGTGCTATCCGAAAAAGAGAAGAAAAGCTAGGCAAAGTGATAGTAGTCTTCAGCAAAAGACAAACTGGTCCACAGCTATGTTATATTATGGTATGGTACTTTATGTTAGGTTATGTGTGTTCATAAAGGAAACTATCACCCACGAGGATATCCTGCCACTGAGCAGGAGTATGCACCTAGCACTTCCTCTGGCAGGCTGGTTAAATGAAACACCAGGTCTTTAGCTTCTTTCGGAATTCAAGAACACAGGAAGAGACTCTGATGAATAGTTGAAAGCTGTTCTATGCTGTAGCAGTGATGTAAGACAATCAGCATCCTCCTTATCTGTTTTTTTGAATAAATGAGATGTGTGTGAATTGGAGCCCTGCAGAACGGAGTTGTCTGGGTGGATGATGGAAGGAGATGCGATTGTTCAGGTAGGTGAGGCCTACGTTTTGCAGTGCCTTTAATGTGTGTGTGAGGAGTTTGAAATTAACACGCTTGTGTATCATGAGACAGTGGAGGTCCGTGAGGTGTGGTGAGATGTGAGTTCTGTGTGGGAAATTGAGGATGAGTCTGGCTTCTGAGTTTCTGGATGTTTTTAGTCTTCTAGTGAGGTGCTTGGTGATCCTGGTTTAGAGGGTGTTCCTGTAGCCCAGCTTACTGGGGACTAAGTTGTGAATGACAGTTTGCCTCATGTTGTTTGTGAGCCATTTGAAGATTTTCCTCAGTTCCCTGGAGAACAATACCTTGTAATCTTGGTTAACACCCAAATCAGATTTTTTTCATTTGTGGTCATTGTAAAACCTGCAAATACAGTACCAATATCTTAGAATGTGACCTGCGAGATTCAGGCCATATCTATAAAATCAGAAAACCCATACCATGAAATTCAGAATTCTTGAGATATATAATCATGTGCCCTTGCAACGAAAAATGCATAGACAGTGTCTTTTTGGCAGTCAAAAAATATTTTGAGCGTATAAGGACAATTAAATCTAAAGATCTAAATTACAGCACAGCGAAACATGTTATGGAGAAACATAATAGAGATTGAATGACCATGAGGAATTTTGGTTTTGACTGTGTGAACAAAAACCCAAGAGACGACAGGACCTTCGCAATCAGAAGGATGGAATAAATAAATAAATTATAGCATTATATAATTGATGCAAACTGATTGTCCCCTCTTAGTATAAACTGCGATGAATAACTTTCAGTGCATTTATAACTGCCTCCTTTTAAGATCCTCCTTAGAACATCATAGAAATGTTATTTGTTGGATCAATAGGATAAATTGTTTTTAGGAAATAACATAATATATATTTCCTTTTTCTTGATCACGGGGCAGAACTAAATACAATGACATAAGAAGTATAGAACTTTGAAAAATATTAAGACTGATACCTTGCACATTATGAATATCAAAAAAGACTGCAGCTGGAATGTACTTTAATTAATGTTAAGCAATACAAATCAAGTAGACCAAATTGATCATAATTGACAGTGCAATGCTATTACAAATCAACCAAAGGCATTGAAATTGAGCTTACAGGGTTTAATTTTAAATCAACTATTAGTCTTTCTACCATATTTTAAGCCAATTTGACTAGTCACCATAGCAATGGAAGAGCTAGAGCACTGGTTCACGCCTGTTTATTATGACTACTTCAGCAATTTAACCAGTTTTTAATGATTTGTGTTACTAAATATGGAACTACTGCCTTTATGTTAAAAAATAAAGTCTTTCTACTATTTTTAAGATAGTCTATACGGAGATCCCATAATTGTAAATATAATGTTTTCTGTTAAGTGAAATGACTTGTCACAGCCTAACTAATGGCCAGATGAAGTTAATATACAAATGAATAATGAAAACTGTCACACTACATTGCACTAAATGGGTCCATTCACGGACTCTCTTGTGGTTCTCTTTCTTATTATCACTATTTGTTTGTGATTAAGACCGTTCTGGGTTGATATGTGTTGTTTTATTTCTTGAAACACTTGTGGGCAACAAGGTTACATTTCTAAGATTAGTCCTAGAGACAATCTAAAGATTTTGGAGTAGACGCTTCACCCACTATGTATAGTGGCATGCTTCATCGTTGGTGCCTATCCACCCACTGGTAGGTTAGTACCACCATAGCAGACCCAACCGAGATCTGGAGTTACTATATAAAGCACTTCTGTATTTGGAGCAGGAATCCAGAGAAAATAGCAATAAAAATGTCTCAGGGTGTAACCAAGGGAATTTCCTTTAATGTTTGAGTACCCTAGACATGATTAAAAGCTTGTTGTGGGGTCTATTCGAGTATCAATGACTCAATTGCTGCTATATAAGCCAACATGTTTTGGCCAACATTCAAAGCCCATGTGGATCTAAGGCCTTCATCAGGTCTGTTAACATCCCTGCCTATCTACTTTGTGTTTGAAGTTGTGTTAGGGAGGACACAACGAGGTTCCCTTCACTCTTTGCATAAATTGTTTTAGTCCCTGTCAGCACAGAATAACTTAAGGATACTTTTTGGGGCATGGCCTAACCAAGTACCAAGATGGTGGCTTGATTGATGAGCTTCCAAGCGGCCGCTATGAATTAACTGCCTTGCGGTGTCCTACTAAGGAGATCTGAGCCCCTGAGTGCTGCCGCCTGAAACCCTGGGGCGGGGGCGGAGTGAGACAGAACCAGAGAAAATGCCCCTGATCCCCAAACACGACAGTGCCGTGGTGGCCACCTGACATGGTCCTCAGAGGCCCCGCAATGTCAGTGTTCACAGGCTGGCCTGACGGCGGGGCCGCCACTGCAGAGTGCGACTGCTGATAAAGTTGAGGCCAGGGCTTGGAGGCCCATTGAGACAGGTTGATGAAAGCAGTGGCATCCTGAAGGGCCTGACCCACAAGGTGGCGGTGAGAGGGGTGAGCTGATACGAACCCCCTCAATGACTGGAGCGCCTCGCACCGCCTGGATGCATACAAAGATGATGCAAGTGCTCTGCGGGTGCTCAGCTTAGCAGGGGGCCACTCCTGATGGCAGACATGGGCAATTAAGACCTCACGATGGATGGTGCTGGGCTGTGCCTCCACGTGCTTTGATCACTCTATTTTTCCTGCCCGTGCATGATTTGGGGATGAGACCCAGTTAGCCTAAATTAAACGCAAGCTGCCTGACTGGCCCATTTGAAGCGTGGCCGGACCAAAGAAAATCTGATATTTCTGGTGCCCCCTCCCAGGCCTTATACTGGTTATACAGCGGCACTTCTGCCCCTTGCTAAATTGGGGGTGCATTTCTTTCGCTGTCTCATACACGCTTGGGCGTCTATCAGCATAATATGGATCGTGGAGACACCAAGTAGCGCCAGCTCTCCTTTGAGACCGCTAAGAGCCCCAGACAGGAGTGTGGAGATGACAACGCACAAGAAGAGCCACTGGATCGCGTCGAACCTCCAGACCCTGAACAACATGCATTGGAGGGCACTGCTGCCATAATGGCGGAACTGAGAGCAAGGCCATCGATGCACGCTTCGATGACCTGGGCGCTCGTTTCGACACCATACATGGCCGAGTGAAACAAACAACATGAGGCCTGCATCAACACCGCAGGAAGGCACATTTTGAATGTTGAGGATGCACATACAGCAAATGCCAAGCACCTTGATCATGCAGAGCACCTCCTAATAACAACGGCAGCGAAGGCAGAATATTTGGAGGCAAGAACACAGTGAAATAATCTTTGGATAAGCGGAGTAGCTGAGACCCCAACACGGGCCCCGTGGAGGCATATGTTGAGCGCTTGTTGACGGAACTATTTGGCAGAGACTGTTTCTCTGCCACATTTGCTGTGGAATGGGCCCACATATCTCTGTCCCCTAGATCGAACCCGGCACTCCCCCACGCCTTATTATTGTGCGATTTCTCAATAATCGTGACCGCGATGTTGCCCTGCTCAGAGCCAGAGGTGGGAGACCTGCAGCTTCAGGGAATGTCTTGGACTTCACGCCAGTAGTGCAGGAAGCCAGACACAAATTCCAGGACATCAAGCGAACCCTGAGAAGTGCAAACATTCGCTACACAATGTTATATTGGGCGTGCCTTCGCATTCAGATTGATTGCAACACTCGATCTTTGACACTCCTGCAGACGCGGCTGGCCTTTGGAAATGCCATAAATCGAATGGAGGAAATTACCCTTGGTTGCTCGCTATTGTCTGATGGCTGGAAGTTAGAATTTTGGGCGAGCGTGGTGGACTTACTGGACTCAGATCCCTTAACATTTCAAGGACGAAGTGACAAGAAACCTCTTCCTCTTTACTTTTGATGATATAGCTACTGTTCTAGTCCTCCATGAATGCAGTTACATGCTAATTTATGAACCATAGTTATCATTTTAAGTGGCCCACTTGGGGCATTTCTGCTGCCCCCAGGAGATCTCCTATTCTTTGTAATTTCTTCTTCCTTTTTTTTGGGATGTGTTGGGATTCACCGGATCCAGATTGCGTGGCTATCTGATGTGGGAGGGGGGTGGTGGGTGGGGATCTCAGGCTGTGTGAGTTTACATTTATTTGTATGTTGCAAGTCACTATTACATTCACTGGTGAGCTGTTTAGATTTAAACACAGTGACTCGTCAGACCACATACTGTTATATTTACTGTGCGGGACTCTGGATGGGGGTGGAGGGGTTGGAGTTTAAATCATGGAATGTGTCGGGTCTGTTGAACCCCCGCAAGGGATGACAGGTATTTGCCTATTTGGCAAGACACAACATAGACATTGCTCGGCTGCAAGAGACCCATTATGCCTTGAACTCGGACAACTGGTTTGCTGCTCCTTGGGGTAACAACAGATTCTTTGCTAGTTATAGCACCTACTCCCGCTGAGTATGTGTGCTCATTCACGAAGCGCTCCCTTTTGTGACTCTTTCAGTGATTGTGGATCCTGAGGGATGATATTTTCTGGTAGCTGGGAATCTGGGCACAAAATGAATACTTATTAATGTTTACACCCCCATTGTAGATGCCTGTGGTTTCTTTGCTAGTATCCACACATATTTCTGCAATACCGATCGACTCTATCATATTTGGTGAGGAATTTAATCTCACGATGGAGCCAAGCGTTGACACTACAGGCACAGGCCACATTAAAAAAAACTTACTCTACAGCTGAACTTGAGGCTTTACTGCATGCACACTTACTGGCTGATGCACGGTGACATACTCATCCTGTAGACAAGGGATTCTTGTTTTATTCTGCATTATATGGCACCTGGTCCTGTATAGATAGATGATACACATCTCCGGATCTCCTGATCACATTGCAGGAGGCGGATCACTTGCCTCGAACCCTGTCGGACAATTCGCCAGTGCTACTATCAGTGACTTTGCCCACAATTGCGCATCCCTTTAGATCTTGGCGCTTCCTAACTAATGCTTTTGAGGACACTGTTTTTAAGAGAGAAGTGCAGGATGCGATTGTAGAATATTTTGATACTAACACAGGCTCTGTTCCACGCTACACCACCTTCTAGGAGGCCTTCAAAGTCTATGTCAGGGGCGTTTGTATAGCTAAACAGGCTGGAGTCTTGCTCACAATTCGCCGGGACCTCGACGCTGGTGAGCAGGGAAACGTCTGACCTCTGATGATTTAGTATTAAAATTGTGCAGGAAATCTCCTACCTCAGTTCTGCCAAAGAACTGGTGTACTGATTTCATACATGTGTACATTTTCTGCAAATTATATTAGAATATTTGTTAGGTCTCTCAGCAATCGATTGCTTTTCCTCAAATATTGTTATGTTATGTTACAATTACTTTTATAGCACGCGACTCACCCGGGGGCATCTCGGCGCTTGCCTAGAGGTAAAACCTGAGAGCAGAAAGTCAGACCAACAGCAAGATTAAAACAGGTAAGCTTTTAGTTGTTTCCTGAAGGTACTATATATGGAAATTTCACGCAGAGCCATAGGTAATTTATTCCAGTATCTTGGGGCAAGATACAAGAAAGCTTTACCCCTTGTGCGACTAAGACGTATACGGGGTACCTGTAAAAGGGCTAGTGTACTGGATCTAAGATTTTGGCAAGGTACATGTTTTACGAGTTTCTTTTGCAGATAGCAAGGTCCTTTGCCTTTCAAGGCATTGTAGGTGAGACAGCAAATTTTGAAGAATTATCTCTTCCTCACGGGTAGCCAGTGTAACTCTCTCAGCAAGGAACCAGAGAAAGAGCCTGTTGGGCAATTCAGGATCATTCTTGCCGCAGTGTTCTGGATCACCTGTAGTTTAGCAAGCAAGGTCTCTCCCACTTCGGCCATCGGAGCGTTACCATAGTCTAATCTGCTAATCACCATAGCTTGAACCAGAGTTCTACGATGATTAGTGGGCAGATAAGGAAGAATCTTGCGCAGTAGACTCAGGCTATAATAACAAGAACTGGTAGTGGCAGCAATATGGTCTTTCATTGTTAATGTCTGATCCAGTTTTAGACCTAGATTTTTTACACATTGTTTAGGAATGGGAGCTGCTCCCAGCTGTAGGGGCCACCATTCATCCGACCAGATGGCTGAGGCTTTCCCCATTAGCATGATCTCGGTTTTTCCAGGGTGCAGCTGAAGGCAGTTCTCCATCATCCAGTTGGAGATTGTAAGCATACTGACGGAGAACCGAATTTTCTCTGCTTCTAGATTGGGGCCTATAGTAAACATAAGCTGGGCAAAGCTGAATGCAAAGCCAAGGCACACGGAAAGCTCCCCTTTTACAGGCTTTCTCGGACTCTGTAAATCCAAGAACCCATTTTTTAAAGTAATTTCTCTGCACTAATGTTCTGTTTACAGCATCCTACGTTTTCCAGCCTGCCATTGAGCGTTGCAATATATCAATATTTGTATATAAACTATGTCTGCCGTTGGCTATATTTGTGATGTTGATCCATCTATGCTTACTGGGATCCTGATTATTATAATGCCTTCTGTTAGTAACTCTCTACAAAATGTGGAAAATGTACTAAAAAGTCCATCTGTGGACCTGAATACGAAAGCTACCTAGTTGAAACTTTCACAGCGGGAGGGCTCATAGCCATGCGTTCCGTGAACATTATATAATAATAACACACTTTATATGTCACTTCACACCTAACTCCTGCCATTTCTAGGCGCTTTTAACAAAATATGCTATTGTTACCAAATTAAACTTTGCTCAATTTACCAACCTCCGAAGAATGGAAGGCTGGGCTTGCCCTGTTGAGAATTAAACTCGAAAAATGCAGATTTCACTGAGGAGAATTGAATTGAACCCGGATGCATCCCACCGATATGGTGCAGCATTCTAAAGAGTAAAAAAAATAATAATAAATCTTGTTCTAAAATGAAAAATGCTGCACCATTATACTATACTAGTATACTAACACCCACAATGTAAATGAAATTCCGTTGTTCCGTACGATTCACTCAAACTCCACCCTGGAAACTCCCTTTTCCTCAAAAATATGTCTAACAGGTCACGATCAAATCTGCACCATTTAAAAAGCGAATATTGGAGCGAACATTGGAGAAAAACTACGAATAGATAGATACAAGAATGCACAAATGGAAAGCATCCCACTGGAAAAGCATTCGGCTCAGATTGTCATTTATGGCTTCAGAATTAATAGCCCAAGAGAGGCACCACGGGCACCAACAAAATGCAGTAAAACCATTGGCAGTCAGTGGTGTCTTAAAGTTTAATTCCCGCGGGGAGAAAAGGACACTGCCTAATCTGTATTCAGTCCTGACATTGTCCACATCTGATATGGAACATTAGCTACTAACTCTCTCAATAGAGTAGTGTCCTTCAGTTTATATTACTTTATGTTAATAGTGAAAAAATTACACACAACATCATTTGTCATTGTTATACCGCACTCCACATCTCAGAGCTGATTTTAATATATTTACCACGCAGAAGATATGGACATACACGGACACGTTCAAAACAAAAGCAGGAGACATGGCATCAATCTAAATTTGACTGCTAAATATGAAGAGACATGGGCTCCTTCACTGTGATGCAAGAGTCGCTAATATTTGATCGCATGCTGAATCAAAGGATTAATAAAGTCATCTTTAGCCATGTAACAGTTGAATACATGTAGTGTCTAAAGGGACAAATAAAGTATTTAATCTGTTATGAAGTGACTGTTCTTTTTTTGTGGCAGAACCTCTCCAGGAAAAAAATATGCCGCCAAGAAAAGTTAATTGTTGAGGAATAAGGCTGTTTTCAGCTTTTGTTGGTAAAGCCAGCTGTTTTCCTCTTCCTTGGGTTTTCAGAGACAAAAATACATACTGTAGACTAGGCCCAAGGGTAGTTATTTTTCTCTGACTATGGCAGCAAAGGGACAACAAAAATAATGCCTTGAAAATGGCAACTTTGAGGGAACGTGTTAACTTTTAGAAAATACCAAGGAAGGCGCAGCACTAGAATCAAGGAGGGGTGCCCCCAAAAAAGTATCTTGTGACAGTATTATTTACTATTCCTACTCCAGTCTTTGTAACAGTCGGGAAGGTGTTGGATTTAAAATCCAACACCTAAAGCCCCCTACAGGAAGTCGCTGTAATGACTTTCGTTGTAATGGTATGTGTGGTAACAACACGGTTTTTGTACTGACCGCGTTGTAATGGCACCGCGTTGTACCGACAGCGTTATAAACGCTGTTTCCCCTTTACAAGTATTCAGAGCACCTACATGGTTGACAGAAGGGGTGTTAATTGTGGGGTGCATTATCAAAGTTTGAGAAATTGTATTATGAGTATGTAGAGAAGGCTGCAGAATCTCTGTGTGGTCAATGAATCCCAATTTGACAGCACACATAGTGATGGACAGTATGTTTGAATTAATCTCCGTCTATGGCAATGACTCTGGACTCCATTGAAGTCCATTTTCTTTTACCTTCCCTGTTCCTTTACAGACAAGGACCAATTATATATACAATCAGTCTTGGCTGTTGGGGCTGGTCCAGCCTGAACTGTCCATTCAGAGGGTATATGGCCTGGCAGCAGGCTTGTTAAAGAGGCCCCCATAGCCCCTGCAGTGTGGAGCCCCCGGGGTTCTTGTTTGGGAGAGACCCCCCTCACCCTCTGAGTCATGCCATTGCATGGCTTGTAGAATGTGTGCAAGGGCATGGAATAAGAAAAAGGTACATGCTCGGGAAAGCCACTCTGTTTTCCCAAGCAGGCCCCTGCAGTGTAGGGGGGGCAGTCATCCAGGGGGCCCCCATTGAGCCCAAGACCATTGAATATTTATGTGATCTGGGAGCCGCCATCATTTTGCTTTACGTTGCTGCCTGACAGTTTGTGTGGGACTGCACCTTTGGAGCAGTGCTAAGACTGATTTGTTTATGGCTGGTCCCTTCAGTGGTAGCACAGACAAGTACAAAAACAGTGGAATGAAAGGTAATGCTACCAAGTGTAATTGTCAGTGGCTGAAATTCATTCATGCATTACAGCCATCATATTGTGTACTCTTCTCATCACTAAGGCCAGAAGCGGATTGAATGTCATGGTGCTGCTAGTTGGATAGGAGAGGCGCCCTCCGTTATGAATATAAGTGATAGTGTGATGAAGCATGATGAAAGGTTCTCAGAGAAACCAAAAGAAAGTGGCAGATTCACTATTATTTCAAGTCATGCAGAGCAGCAACCAAAGTTTCTGCTCTGTGTTGCATGAAAAGGAGAAAGCAAAACTCCTCCTCATCTACTAAGATCCGGTGCTGCTGCTTGCTTCCCAGGTGCTTTGCTTACATCCTGTACAGTTCAGCATTCATGCAAAGTTTGAAAAGTTTGAGAACAAAAAACATTTCTCCTACTTTGTGCCTGCCTCGAGAAGGCAGAATTCTTTGATGCAAAGCCCTGCCCACCATTGGTAGTAGATTGGCGTTTGTTACAAAAAGCATGGGTAGTAGCGTGTAAATGCCAATGTAAAACCCATGGTATATCACCTTGATACAAAGTATAACAGAGCAACACAAAGCTGAAATTTGCATTACATTTAGGCAACCTTCTAGTGCAAAACAAGATTTGTGGTGGAAAGTTTAATAACAAATCAACAATTAGTGCCAGTTTGCATCACCTGTATTAGCAGTTTAATATTTGTCTACATTCATGGGGTTACTCATGTAAGTATTTTCCATACTCTTGCTTTGACTGCAGTAGCAAGAGTAAACCTCTTCACAGTTCAACATTCTTCCTATTGTAGTGCCTTTTTGAAGTTGGAATAGTAAAGTTAACCACTCCGAAATCCAACGCTTTTCACACTGTCACAGAGACTCGAGTGGGAATAGTAATTTTTCCACCTCCAAAGTCCAACACTTTCCCTACTGTTGGGCTGACTGGAGTGGGAATAGTAGATTTCACTCCTCTGGAATCCAAAGCGTTCCCTACTCTTGCTTAGACTGGAGTTTGGAATAGTTCATTTCACACCTCCGAAGTCCAATCCTTTTCCTACTGTTGCACTGACTGGAGTGGGAATAGTAAATTTCACCCCTCTGAAGTTCAACACTTTCCCTACTCTACTGTTGCGTTATTTGGAGTGGTAATAGTAAATTTCACCTCTCTGAAGTCCAGCGCTCTCCATACTGTTGCACAGATTGGAGTGGGAATAGTTAATTTTACCCATCTGAAGTCCAACATTTTCCATGCAGTTACACAGTCTGGAGTGGGAATAGTAAATGTTACCCCACCAACATCCAACGCTTTCCCTATGGTTGCATTGTTTGGAACAGGAATAGTGAATGTAACCCCTCCAACGTCTAACTCTTTCCCTACTATTGTGTAGAATGGAGTGGGAACAGTACATTTCACTCCTCAGAATTCCAACACTGTCCTTACTGTTTCTTAGACTGGAGTTTGGAATAGTTAATTCCACTCCTCAGAAGTCCAATGCTTTTCCTGCTGGTGCATGCACTGGGGTACAAATAGTAAATCTAACCCTTCCAAAGTCCAACACTTTCCCTAATCTTGCGGTGACTGGAGTAGGAATAGTAAATCTAATCCTTCTGAAGTCCTACAATTTCCATACTGTTGTATAAACTAGAGTGGAAATAGTATATATAATATTCTTAGACTCCAATAGTTTTTATAAAATTGGTTATTTAGACTTTATAGAATTGTTTTTTATACTTAACATTATTTGTTTTTATTTCTAAATTTATTTTAATGCTTTCAGTATTTTTAGTAAATTTGTATTGGGGATTTTTTTAATGTTTCATATTTTATTTGTTGTCTACGATGATTAATATGTTTTTATTGTTTATATTTTTATGACTTTATTGTGTATGCATGTTAAACATAAGAAATGAATGATATAAAATAAATATTTCATATTGAATTTTTACACACTATATATATACAGATATATTTGTTTGTGTATATAAGTATATCTGTACAAATACTATTAAATATTAGTGGAAAATATTTAATGTATATCATATTAAATTTATATTTCGAAACATTTAACATTTACTACTTTAAACTCTAGATATAAGATTCAATATGTTTGTCTATTCTTAGATGGTTTTAGTGTCAACAATATTTTTTTAATTATATTTTTGTACCTACCATTGTAATTATAGGAGCATGATATCATGGTAAATGATATTTTTTACACAAAATTTTTGTCAATGATATTGTTTACCACAATATTGTGTCAATGATCCAAGAGAAAAGTCATTCATATCATCACATGACCATTCTCTGGAAGGACCTCTTAAACTAAACAGGATTTTTAAACCTTATAGGTATTTCACGAAACAATAAACCCTGGAATATTTCCAAATCATTTGTTCTAACTTTACAGGAGATCTTTTTATCGATGCAAGATTTAATGACATCTTTGGTGGCTGCTGTAAACATTCCTCTAAAGTACAGAATAGAAACGTGCACTTTTCCACTTTAGTTGGGTTACATATGTGTTTTAGTTGATCATTAAATAAAAAAAATGTAATTCATGTAATGCACTAACTACTCAATAATGTGAGCCATAACTTGGAAATGTAAGATCATCTAGTAGTTGCTGTTAAATCACTCAATTAACTCATCATAAATTTAATGAGAATATTTGCATTCCTTGTGGGACATGAGCCCGAATATCTACAGATGCAGAGCATTTCAGCAAGGTCTTTCCTTCATTTACTTGGATTCATTCACCATGTGAATGAGGTAAATGTTGCACTGGCATATGTTAGAATTACAGAGCACTCAGTGAAACAAAACAATTGTGGGTGTTAAACACAAAGTCGAACATTGTGTTGATTTCACACATTGTGTGTCTCCTCTTTGAGGTGGCATCGAGGAGGAAATACTGGGAGACCTGAACATTTTCTGGGGCCACCCTAGGAAGATGGTTTCTACAGTCACAGACTCCATCCCCTCCGGGTCATCTTTACTTCTTCTGAAGGCAAGTTTGTGGTTAACTGACCCAAGCCAGCTAATTTGAAAAAGAGCAAACAATCTGACTCTGGCGGGTAATCCTACTTTTAGTTGAGTGAGGGAATTCCCAGAAGGATCCTCAAGACTCTCCCCATGGTCAAGGGAGGGCCTTGCACATGCTCTTCAGAACGCAGATGACAATGCAGTGCTTTGAAGGTATGCATGGTTGTATACATAAGCAGGTGCATTGTTAAAAATGCAGTGCTGAACACCAGCCCAAGGCTTCATGGCTTAATATTCACGCTGGGTTGACATACAATACAGAAAGAAGGATTGTGTCTGTACTCACTGCACATTAATACATGGCAGCCTTTTTACAATAGGCCACCTTCTATTCATAAATACCACTAAAACAACCTGTTTGAAGAAGCCATTGACAGCTGAATTCCAACACAGGACACAGCGGCCAAGCTCGATAGTGCTATCTCTTGATCCAAGCCAAATTGCCAGCTTTCTTCTTCTCACAGAAGACTCCATACCACAGCTTCCAATCATCACCCAAGATGCAAATCTAGATAACCATACCTTTATCTCAGCAAAAGGCAATGGTCTGCTGTTTGCTGAACATGAATTTCTTCCCAGTTTCAAATAGGGCATAGTCTTTGCCCAGGTCACCACTCCACTCTCTCCGACCCACACAATTTGCCACTAATCCAATGTTTGTATTTATATTTTGAAAAAGTAGCACACTGGAGGGTGCAATCTCTTATGATTAAATTATGCAATAAACCGATGGAACACTTTTAGTGTCATGGAGTCATTTATGAGTAAGCTAACAATACAGTCCATGAAAGAAGAAGAAAACATTGCCCAGATGTCAAATCAACTTGCTGAGATAAAAGCTGCCCAAGAAGAAAGACTAGCATTGCTAATAGCTTCATTACTACTGGTGATCACCACTGCAAGAAAAATACTACACAATAATGATAGAATTAATGCATCAGAATTTGATCTGATCTTAGGCTTAAATTGAGTCATCCCCACAACAAGAATCTACACTATAAAGACTTATGTTGGGGCACTAAATACCCAGGTTTTTGCTGGCACAAGAGTGCTTTGCCCTACAAAAATATTTTTAAAATATTTTTAATACCGGATGGTACTTTGTACTATGCATTATTGTTTAACTGCAGTAGTCTGTGTAGCTGATTAGTAGAAATATTTATGTATTCAGCTGGCTACATTGTTACCATCTGGAAGAAAGTATCCTGGTGATATTTACTCTTATGTGTCATAGTGTCCAACTAGTGGTGATGGATGCAACCAACTCCTTAAAACTAGAAGAGAGTTAATCAAGGTCTTACCTTAATTTTCCACTGATAGCAATTTGTGTGTAATAAACACTGATATGTTTATTGCTACATAAAATAATCGAAACCCATATATAAAACATTGTATCCAGATAACATGGTATAGCGTTTTTTAATTAGATTATTTAAAATAATAAATCTCGTTTGTCACAATCTGGGCTGCCTTATGATGCCAGCGGTTTTCAAACAAAGTAGAGTTTTTGAAGCCTACCATAAAGACGTTTTGGAAAAGCACGTACGATAACCTGGCGCGTTGCATAGTCGCATCTGTTTGATTTACATACAAATCTGCTGAAGTGTATCACATTCTCTTCCTACCCTGTTCATGGACGTGATGATTGAGCCACGCCACTTTAGATGTTGAAAATCCTTCCTTTAAGTAGAACTAATTAGAAATTCTTCTCAGTTAATTTCTTGGGATCATCATCTAGCTGTCAGTGGCTGAATACCCATATATCTGTTCCCTCTGTGGCAGCTTCATAACTTCTTACTTCAGGGAGCAAAGTAAAATGCAATTCTGTACTTTAAAGTCTATATTTCGGAGTCGTTAAGTATCCCAGTCTTACAAATACAATTGAAACCACAGACAGAAAAATACACAGACTAGAGTGAATTCACAATAGTCTACTTTTGAGAATCAGGAGTCCACGGAGAAAAAGAAAATATTGTTTAAAGGAGAAGAGATAGGTATTTTCCTCCTCCCTCCCAACTTATGGGTTATTGTCATCTCCTTTTCATATATTTAATACCATATTTATGTTTCACTTTAAGAACAGTGGGATAGGATTAGCAATGGCTCCACATGGTGTGATACTGCTTGACTAAAAAGACAGACCCCCCCAGTCCCAATGGATACCATAGACTTTCCTGTGGTTTCAGTATATTGATCTCTCCTTCACAAAGTCTAGACTAAGTCCACCATCAGGAGTACTATTGAGCAACATTAAGGTCATGGATATGTCTGTGACAATTAGCATGATAGGTTCCTTATCACTCAGAGTCTCTCACAAGGAAGGAACATTACATACTAGATTAGTCCTACACTATTCTCCAAGCGCTGTGGGATATCTTCCTTCATTCCTCTCACCTTCCGAGTTATTCTCTACTATTTTTGTGGTTCCATCCTCTGTTGGAATGTTCACGCTGGGCAGCCTCAAGCCACATACAAATTAGGCTGGAAGAACCAAACCTTTGATATGGAGCTAGAATGTCTCTGACCTTTCTTCGCAAAGAAACCATATGAATCAGCAAGTGGTTTTCAAATATGTAAGAAGGATGGATGATGAAAATGCTGAAATATGTTAACAAGTGCAGACTCTCACTACTATGCTTCACTGTGTTAGAAAATATCATGTCTCATAGGGTAGTTAGTGTACACCATATGCATGTAGCCACGTTCATGCCCTATCTATAGTTTATTAACAGTTGGCTTCCTTGTAAATGAGCAGCCATATTTCTTCCTATCAAAAGAAATCCGAAGAGGCGGTTGATTGTGGACAGAGAAACATGGGACCATGTTTACTAAGGTTTTGCATTAAGGTTGCATCACTTTTATGGTACAGCCCTAGAGAAAAATCCTTTTTGGCATTTACTACGCCACACAAAGCAACTTTACGTTTCTTTGCATCAGTGAGGCATTCCAAGGGTTTGCATAGGCATTCCCATGCATCCACCCTTGGATTTTGATGCAATCCCGTATTTACTAAGGTGGGCAAACATGGTATTGCACCAAAAAGCTACACCTTCCTGAAGCAGGTGTTGCAAGGAGAAATATCTTCAACTAATTTCTTCCTCTCTCTGTGTGTGCTGTATCCCTTCCTGCAAAAAAAAATCATGCCTATAATACAGAATGAAATGATGAAGAAACGAGGTATGATTTATGCTGTTTATTTAGCACAACATCCAATAACCTCAAACCGCTGGAGGTACCAACAACAGAACTGAACGGCAGTTGGTCCCAGCATTCTTAAGGGCGAAAGGAAATAGGAAGGAGGACAGGGAGTACAGGAACGACAAACCAAAAAGAATATATATATATATGTAGGAGTAAAAGATTAGAAAAATGGTTTCCCCTCACAGTCTGGAAATGAAGTCAATAGAATGCAGAACAACTAGTCCTTTTAAAACTGGGCTCCTGGAAGAGAAGGGAATGAAACAAAATTCCTGTATATACAAAATGAAAATTAATATCTAAATGTAGTACATAACATAGTCTCTGTGCCATGCACGTTTCCTATAATAGTTATGTAGCAAATCATTCTTGTGCAGTGAACCAATGTCACCCTAACCTGAGTGCCATTGCTTTCCCCACCATCTTCCCCCACAATGTTCGCACAATTGTCCTTTACAATTCTGTCCATGCTCCAAGTTTGATCATCGTCTAAAACAGCCAAATTTTTCAATACTCTGCAAATTTCTCCGGGTGCGTAATATTTGGTCACGCAAGAATGCACAAGCCTAGGAATTTTCACCCACACCACATCCCCAACTCTCCAGTTTGCACTTATTCTCCTCACTTTGTCATAATAATTTCTCACATATTTCGCTTGATGAGTTAGAATTTTTTCCATGACTTCCTCTATCCACCCTCTCAACTTCTTTCCTACTAACCACTGTAGACTGTTTTGTACCTGGATTCCTTCCCTTTAAGGATAAAAACAGTGAAATTCCTGTAACTGAGTGAGGAGTGACATCGTAGGAACTAATCATCTCCTCTAAAGCCTATTTCAAGTTGAAGCATCTGGCACAGTTGAGTTGGATACAATCCTTTATAAGGCGATTCGTACGTTCAACCAGACCATTTTCCCGTGCACAATAAAGAGCAGTTTGAAAGTGTTTTACAGAAAGACTATTAAATAAATCTTTCATTTGCTTAGAAGTGAATTTCACACGGTTGTCTGTTACAATGATTTGTGGTATGCCTTCATTGTAAAACCACCCTGTAAAAATGCAATAACCGTGCTAGTGTTAATATTATCTACTATTTTGATATCCACCCATTCGGATAGATAATCAACTAGTGTCTATATATATCTTCCTCCCAACGCTTTGTAATTCAATGGGCCGATGATGTCCATAGCCACCTTGTTCCATGGTACAGGGGGTACCCACACAGCAGAGATGGGACTTTTAATAATCTGTTTACTTTTATCACTGTATGCACAGCTCACACAATGCTTTTGGTTAAGCTGCAAAATCCTTTCACTGCACTTTTCAGCTATGCGCACCTTCGCGGCCAGCCTTTCAAAATCCATTCTTTAATTATATTGATAACAGGATCCTTTGCTATGTTGTATTCCCAATCACATTTACCCACACCATCAGTGATGGATGCAAACACAAATTCCTCTACTTTGTAACCCTCATTACCTCCGTCCGGTAGTGGAAGCCTGTATAGACAATCTGCAACTACATTTTTTACTCCTGGAATGTACACCATTTTGAAATTGAATCCCTCTAGCCCTATGAACCAATGTGAAATCCTTGGAGTAGTTCTTTCAATATTTTTCACGGAAATTGCTTCTATCAAGGGCTTATGGTCAGTCCTTAAAGTAATTGGAATGCCTCATTCAAGAAACCTTAAATCTTGCACTGCCCAAAAACACGCAAGCACCTCTCTTTCCACTACTGAATATCTTGATTCTGCATCTGACAATGCTCTAGACACAAAAGCTACTATTTTCTCTTCCCCATCCACCACCTGGCTCAATTTGGCACCTATGCCTTTAGTGCTAGCATCAGTTGTGAGCATGGTATGATTTTTGTGTCAAAGTCACCTAGGTGGGTATCATTAGCAATCTCCTCTTTCAATTTTTTTAATGATCCCTCGCCCTCATTCCATTAAACGTATTGTGTTTTATTAACATTCTTCTTAATGGAAACATATATGCTTTGTGGCACACTGTACTTTCACACAGAACCTGCTGTTGTTTTTCCGCTCTGTTTTTTCCTGGAAAGATCCCTCTCTAAATGTGTTGTTGCCTATCTGTGCATACCCATATGATAAAAGTACATGTTCCCAAACAACAGCTGCATTGTTTTGTCTAGGTGCTAGGGCCTGACCAGGACAAAATAATATGGGGCATTGTTATTTGACCTTGTCTAGAGGTGTTCAGACTAAATTCCAGGAAAGAACAGAAAGTGAAATCAACAGCAGGTTCTGCATGAAAGTACAGTGTGGGACCAGAGAGGATTACTTTTGTATAGTAACGTGCCCAAATCAGAGGGCAGCCTGCAATGTGCTCATGCTAGCATAGGGAAAACAACAATGGGCCTGCACTGAACATGTGACACCCTCCCCTTGGTCAGGATGGTAGCACCAAGATGATTACATAAATCATCTGATAACAAGAACCAAAGTATACAAAAAATGAAATAGTCAATGTCTCGTATAGCGACTGTGGACAAATTGGGATTTTTTTGCGAAAAAATGTATCCAATTACAGCATATTGCCAGGAGTCAGGATGTAGGATGCCAAGTGAAAATACAATGATTCCAGTAAGAAATCCGAACCTTCCAATTTAGAAATGTCAGCCATCCAGTTGAGCAGGTCAAAGGAACAAACATACTCCTCATATCCAGTTGTCGACAAGACATCAAATGACAACCTGTGTTGATTTTGATGAAACTGAGATCCAGGAGACGCTGTGCAGTTGCACAGGGATCACCTCCGGCCACTGGCCACAACACTCAGTTGTACACAAGTTGCATACCCAAGGCACAGTCCTGGTTATGGGCCGCTAAGGGACCCATCAACAGTTCGAAATCGAGGGCAGCGTGAGATGGTGTAAACAGGCTGACATCCAGGGCCCACTGAAAGGAGCACCAGATGCAATGGAACACAGGTTGCACACAGGTGAAGTAAGCATGGCAAAAGGTTAAAAATAATTCGACATCCAGAGCGTCTTAGGACACCATGCCAAAACATTGTATCATTCGCTCATGGTACTGTTGCAGCAATACCTTCCCGGAAAGGGCCACAAAAAGAGCAGCCATTGCAGAATAGCAGGACCAGCACAATGATGCTAAGACGAGCATCAGCGGGAATCTATCGAACACGCTGGAAAAAATAGAATGTCTAAAAGCTGAGATTAGGCCAAACATTGTCTGAAAACATGTCACAAGGCCCAATCCCACAAGTTTGAAAAAGTGTGCCAGGCCCCTGATATCAGATGCATTCAATATTTGATGTATCAATTCATCGAAATGCAGGCAGAGATTCGCGTTTAACAATGACTGTATTTCCCTAGACTTTCTTGCCACCTGCAATTCGAAGGTCTCACGTGCTGAAGTGAGAGCCACTTTTTGTTGAAATAATAACACTTTGAGTCTGCTTAGTTATTGAAATCTGTTTCAAACATTGGAAATGGAAGGCCAATGAACTATTTACACTCCCGTGTGGAGGGGAAACACGATGTTGTTGCAGCAAGTAACTAACTTGGAAACAGATACCACATACGGGATTTCTGTCTGCAGACCGCAACAGTCCTGATTAATCGGAATGAGATAGCTTCTGTTTGAAAGCAGTTCGAGAGTGGGAATAATTGTGGGAACAGGAGTTCACTTTAAATAACAAGCCATTTTAGGGGCAGAAACATTACAGGCACAGTGATTTTTTACTTGTTGACACACAAGCGAATGACCAGCAGTGGAGTCGCACTCCTCCCCTGTAAGAAAGACTTCTCTCTCAGCTTGTTGACAATAATATGTAAAGGGCAGGGACCATAACTCATGTATGTAGCTGCTCCCAAGGGGTTCATATCTACCTACTGGAAAGTGTTTCATGCAGGCAGTGAACTAAAACGCCGAAATGGGCAACAAGATAACACAATGTATTAACCATACCGCAGAATTGGTTTATGCTACAGTGAAGGGAAGTTTATCAATGTGTAGCATGATGTTACTAGCATCGTTCATAGCCATTAATTGATGTTTACCTGTCAATTGAAATGGTAAAGCGCTACAATTAAGATAATGCCAAGGAATACGTCCATGCTTAAATGCTGGAAGTCCAGATAAATTGCATAACTGACCTAAGTTGATTTTGTCCATGGTACAAGGTGGAAACCTCACTTTCTACAATATCAATTACTGATGATACAATATCATCAAAGGTATAAATACGAGGTGACAGTGTATTCATTTTGTTGTTGACAACAGCAAGCACTTTATCTAAATTATCTTGATAAATTTGGCGTAAACATATTGCAGCTTCTCGTCGTGACAATTTCCAAAGTTCATTATAAGCAGGATAAACAAATCATTTTGAACATGGGTAATTTGTACCTAAAAGGAAATCCGATAGGTTTACATCTTCGGACAGGAAAGAAAGATGTTGTTTTACAGCAGACAATGTGGAATGTTCTAACCATTGTTGATATAATTTGCCTACAGAATAAGTAGTAACAGTGTTGGAATGCAGGGTTAGTGGATATCTTGGATCAGGTCTATTTAATTTGCACCCAGATGTAGGGGTGGGCAGAGCTCATGGAGTTTCACTCTGCAGAATTCCACGGAGTAACCTAATAACTCCACAAGATTCTGCAGAGTTCTGCAGCCTGGCAGAGTAACTTAAGCCAGTGAGATGCATCATTGTAGTCCGAATTGAATGAGCGTAGAAACTCTGTAATGCTAGCCCATGAGTCCAGGGGACATTTCACGTGCTTTCCTTGCATACTAGCGACATCAACTAACCATTGATTGTCTGCCCACAGTCCCAGCAGTGAGGTAGGCTGAGAATCCTGACTTACATGGGAAACACAAAGCGTGTTAAATTAAGTTTGTTATGTTTGGGGGAAGATATACATTCAGGTTATCGACAAAGACCCATGGCATAGCATTTATTGATATAATGCAGCAAACACAGAAACACTGGCACCCAATGGTCGTCCTACTGCTAGCAGAAGCCTGTTCAATTAAATACGCTATTCCGAATGGCAGTGGGAAAGGTGTTGAGTACATTTAAAATACCTTTAAAACAGTACCTTTATTACAGTTGATGCTCAACGGGGTACAATCCGAGTGGACTTCACTGGGTGGTACACTCTCTGTAGCTATATATATTATATATAAGAGGGTGTGAAAACAGTTGTGCAGATGGTGGTCTGAATTGTCTGTTTTTGTTGATGGCCTGCCTGTCTCTAAACCCCTCCCGCTTAACATGGAATGAAGAAGATACTGATGGTGGGTGCTTTTGTTCTCAGTGACATCACGATGTAATTCATATTTAAAACAACTATGGGGCATATTCTCAAGAACGTGCGATAACCATCGCAAAAGTTACTTAACGCAACCTACAACATCACAGTCGATCGCAGGAATTTTACGCCGTGTGAACCAGCCATTCACATCACGGCAGTACCATGCGATAGTCTCCAGACAACGCGTCAACTGACTGTGATAAAATCAACACCACACCACAAAAATGCGAAATGCAAACGCAAAAAAAGCTGCAATGAGGCCAATCGCGATACAAAAATCAGCAAAAACCAGCAACAGGCATGCAATTCACACGCGTCAGGCCAGAGCAAGTACGGAGGAGAACCAGAACCCCACAAGCCCCCCGGAGGACCTACCTGGGACCTCGGGGTCAGGGAAGGCCAAGGAGAAGAAGAGTAGGAAGAAGCACTGCAGTCCGCAGGAGAACAGGATCCTGATAACGGAGGTGGTCAAACACCATCAACAACTGTTCGTCACCTCCAATGTGTCATTGGCGACAAAAAATGGACTATGGCAGGCCATTGTGGACAAGGTGAATGCAGTCGGAGTGCTGAAGAGGACAATGGATGAGGTCAAGAGGCACTGGAATGATGTCAAGTGCAAAACCAAGCTGAAACTCGCCAAGAACCGGAAGGCAGCAATGCAGACTGGAGTGAGCAGTCCCGCACCACAGGAGGAGCTGGATGACATGGAGGAAATCGTATCCTCAGTCATCAGTGGGGAGACGGTAGCAGGAGTTCGGGGGCCGGACACTGCTCTACAGGACCGAACACAACAGCAAGAGAGTGAGTAACGACCAGGGACTGGGGGGATGGGGGAGATGGGCACAATGGCACACATGCACAAGAAAGCATAGCACATGCCCCAGACCCCCAACTCCCACCAAGAGGCCAATGCACCCAAGTATGCTACATCTCAGCACTGTATGAGCACAGAAGTCAGAGGCCCACTGCATGTAAGGGATAAGGGGCAGCCAAATCATAGCTGCAGGGGTGAATCCCCCAAAATGCGGCACACACACATCACATGCAGAGCACATCAACATTGACAACGAAGTGGCACAAACCGCAACACGTTCACCACAGAACAGAGGACACAACTGGTGCCAATCACAAGTGGCATTGCAGGGAAATGTGAGTTGACAATGTGCAAGTACAAACACACAGCCGTGATGTTGTCAACATGTCCTCTTTCCCGCAGCAAATGGGCAGCCCATCCGAAACAGCCACGATGTAGCAAGTCATGGAGTCTGTATGTAAACATGTACAATGCGACAACACACGTGAACACATTGTTAAACTGCATCTCCCGTTCACATTGCAGAGGGACAATCACCACCACCTGCAGAGCAGTCCCAACCTCTCTTCTCTGATGACGAAGAGGACCACTACAACTTTGACACAGACTCCCTCCGAGAGTTCATTGACAGTCTCCGCAGCACACCTCCAGGAGCAGGGCAGCCCAGCTGCAACGAGGAGAATCCACCTCCTGCGCAGACCACACTGCAGGCAGCACCCACCACCACGGTTGCCTCCCTGGACCCCCACGAAGAACACATGGCCTTCCAATGCCGTGTGTTGGGATGCCAGGAGCAGCTGGCTGAACAGGTGTGGGTGGGCCTTTGACTGCATGGCATGACTTAGACATGGGTGTCTAAGTCCCATCAGGGACACTCACAGTCCCTAACGGACACCCACAGTCCGCTCCATGCTCTCCAACGAACCATGGCTGACATCACTAGTGTCCTGACTGTGAGACAAGAATTTATTTCCACTATAGGCAACTGTTGTTCAACTGTGATCCCACGCGGACTACAGTTCTAGGAACAAAAACCGTGATCTTATCACCAGGTCTCTGAATATCTTATTGTACTATGATGTTCGCTTAGTCGGTGGAATATCAAAGATATTGAAGAAGACGCCTCACTCACATAATAGTGACATGCATCATCATAGGCGTTTACTCCACACCCAGACAAGGTGGTACTGTCTGGGCGGACTCAACCAAAGATGTTTTTTTGGGAGTTCTTATATAAGGTGATGGCTGGTTAAGCAGGGAACCAGATTTTTGGTATAGTAAAAATACCTACAAGTATACCCCGGTCAAGTCGTTTATTCTGGGGTACTAGTGGTACCGTTAAAATCATATGTTGGGGTTCTTTTGAACATAATCTTTCAAATATACCCTCATTTCAATGCCAACATGTTTCGGCCCACGTTAATAGCCCAATGGGGCCTTCGTCAGGGCGTTATTCTTTAATTCCTTAGTTTAGAGTCCCTGCCTTCTCTTTACGCATATACTCCATGCATACCACTCGTGAGGCTTAATGCACTCACCTACCAATCTTGTACTCGAACTCCAGTAGATTTTCTACTGGTCGATGCTTGCCAGCATCATGCAGGACTTGTGTATCGTGGTGGCTTCCTGTAGTCACACATTCATCAAGGATTCGCCACCGTTTTTCCACCTACTAGATGCACCGCCTGCCGTCGAGTCAAGAATGACTGTCCAGTCAGAGTGGCTCCAGCGAGCTCGCCTGGGAGTTGGGACTCATGCAGAGGCTCATGGAGAACATGGAGCTGGCCAATGCGGAAAGAGCTGCTGCCAAGGCTGCACAACGGCGAGAGGTAGTTGGGTTCTACAATGACCTCAAAACCATCCTCATGGTATTGCTGCCACAAGGCCTGGCACATATGCATGCTGCTGCTACCACTCCATCCACATCTCTGCCCCCTGAAGTGTCAGACACAGTGCGGCAGACATTCCACCTCCGACCCCTGAGGTGTGACTGCCACACAGTGCTGGGGAAAGGCCAGCACTACCCACACGTGAGGCACATGAAACAGCAGAGGACGAAGATGCGGATGAATCTGCCCTTGTGGTCAGAAGGAAGCGGTAGCATCCATCTCCAAATCATGGCCGGTTTCAGCTTGGTTCTGCCCTCTGCATCATCACCTTCCACTGTCCCCCAATACACTCTGCGACACACACTTTGGACCTCGACATGGACTGCCATAACCTGTTTGATCGCCAATGACACAGCTAACAGACTGCGGACTTAACTCTTCATTTTCCTTTGGACTGGTCATTCCCTGAATGACTCTGGCTGGCCCTCCATGGGCAAACATTTGAAAGTGGGGTTTGCATGGCCCTGTACTGCTACAGATGCAACACTCCACTGAATGTGCATTAAACATTCTGAATCACACAGATGTGTTGTGTCTATGGTCTTTCAAGTGTGGTAGCATAGATGAATGTAGGGTCAGTGAATTCCTCTTACGTCCGTGTGGCTTATGTCGTTGGACTTAGGTCACAGGGTGACACATTGCCGATTGTCGTCCGGGTGGCGATGACACAACAACAGCGACACATGCATTTGTTACTTCTTTATCCAGCCCCATACAGAACCATGCACAGGGCCCTGCGGTCATTGTTCAAACCCTTACGCTGAAGTGGCATACGCCAGGCCAGACCACTCTGTATATGCTCCAGGGGGGGACAAAAACGCCACATGTTCCAGGACTCCCCTGAAGTTATCTGCTGCTCACAGGTCTAGTTGTCAGCATGCCATGGCCAATCCCTCACAGCTGGTTTACACCCACACCACACCCATCCAGGACACGCGTCACAGCACATGTGACCCTGCCAATAAAAAGGGCTGGGCGCACGTGCACGATATCATATCCAACCTCTCTCAGGGTGTATCCGTGTGGTGTGCATGTAGGCATGGGGGCCCATGGGCCTGCGACATCACATTCCGCTGGCCCGGAGGGGACATGATGGCGTCTGCACCATGATACCCAATCATAGAGGGTCCATGACTGGGTGGCACAAACTTGGTGGCACCGGATACACTGCAGCCGCCACAGGCACACCGCCACGGGACGTTGACTTTGGGTGCACTGAGATAGGGGCACCATAAGTGCTGAGCGGGTGTGCAGCCTGCGATGATGCCCCGTCCCGGCGGTCTGGACGGCTCAGGTTTTGTGTGCCCTGCTGGACCGCAGTGTAGGCCTGAGCCAGTGGACAGCGTGGGCCTACCACCACGTGGCGTCGCCTCCTGGATCACAGAGTTAGTGGCACCTACGAGGCTGAGCGGGCGTGCAGTCTGCGATGAGGCCGGGTGCACCGGTATGTCCTCTGCCATGGAGTTATCAAGACCCAGCACCAAATGTGAGACCTGGTGGCCTGCGGAGCGGGGCTACATGATGTGGAGGGTGCCATGTCAGCGGGCCCCAGGTTTGTTGCTTGCAGCGGCACGTGGTAGGCCCTCATTGCTACACGCCAAGGGCGTAAGGTGAGCAGTGAGGCCTGGGAGTGCACGGGCGGGCATGCACCACTGGGTGGTAGGAGGGGCTGGGGTGTAGCTGCCTGGGTGCGCAGGGTTGGACAGGGGATGATGTTGTGTGCAATTGTATGTACTGTGCCATTGATGTATCTGGACTCTGTTCCAGATGACGGGTCTGTCTCAGATGTGGGGCCTGGTGAACTGCACTACATACCGGCACGTGGTTGGAGACACACCGGTGGCAGCAGGTGAGCAGTGTGGCCTGGGTGCGCAGTGTCAGCACTCTCTCTCCCTTTCCCTCTCTTCTTTTCTCTATCTCTCTCTCCCCCTATCTGTCCTTCGTTCTCTCTCTCCCTCTATCTGTCTGTCTATCTCTCGCCCCCCCTCTCTGTCCGTCGTTCTCTCGCTCACCCTCTCTGTCAGTCTTTCTCTCGCCCCCTCTCCTTCGCTCTCTCTCTCTCTCGTTCGCTCTCTTTCTGTCCTTTGATGTGAGGAAGACACACCTTCTCATCATGATTTTTGTCTTGCAGGCTCTGACCTACGGATTGTCCTGAAGGGAGCGGACATGTGTCTTCATTTCTGTTCAGTGTCTATTTGAATAAATTATCATTTGTTGCTTCGAAGGTGATTGTGTGATGCTCATTTTGGGGATGACACATGCATGTCACCAGATGTGATTGTGCGACATAATTTGGTTTTTGGTATATGATTCTGTGTGGTTGATGTGACATATCTTTGTCCGGGGGTGGGTGCGGGATGGGAGGTGGGGTCCTGGGGGTAATGGCGGTGGGTGTTGTTGCCCTCTTGGGGATCTGGGATGCATGTTATGTGGCTCCATGGCTTCTGTTGTTCTTAAGGTGTGGCTCTGGGCTGGGCTCTCTTTTGTCGTCCAGGTTGTAGTCTGACTTTGCACCAGGTCAGAGCAGGTGTTAGTTTCCTGGTGCTAACGCGCCTTATCGCATGTTTAGTGCTCTTATCGCAGATCAGGCTGGTCGTTGAGAATGTTTTGGTGTGGTATTGTCGCAGCTTTTTGCTCGGGAACGCCTACTCTGCATCTCATTAGTGATAGTTGCCGGGGTCATCCTTGGCGATGCTGTTTTGCGGTTGATATTGCCGGAAAACTGGTGATATGGGCTGTTTGCACCAGCTTGTGAATGGGGTGGTAAATTTATCGCACATTTGGCTGTGTTAAGGTGCCGTTAACTCAGCGATAGCTCCTTGAGAATATGGCCCTATGTGTGGAATATGTATGAAATGAAGTCATTCTGAGAGAGAAATCAGCCTCAGCTATAAACATACCAAGTCCAAATCTGAAACTTGATGCAGGGAGTGGAGAATGCTGCAAATAGAGCATCATAGAACGTCCTGGCTCTGAGCTTCCTTAAATTGCTATGATGATAAGATCCCGGCTTAGCACATCATCGGTTTCCTTTAAACTGACAAGCACTGCTTCTCTCTGCTGGACCTTGGCACAGAAATAATAAAACCGACTCTTGTTTGGAAATTCTCAAGACTGCTTTTGTAGGCTGCAGTCATGCATATTTTGTGTCCAGTATCACAGGTTCTTTCTGCCATCTATCTTTTATTTGTCACCTCTGAGGAGCACCGCATGTCAAGGCCTTGCCGTGCACTTGGCTCTGTGGCCTGGCCTGATTTTAGAACTTCAATCATTGAAGTGATTTTTTTTACCTTCTTGGTCTTTGTCTCAGTGGCGAGCAGGGTTACTGCCATTTAAAAATGAACCGTTTAGCTTGCTTTGGAAATCGTGATTTACTAGGCTTTTTACCACTGAATCATGTGCCTCCCAGGCCACACATGTTCATGGAGCTGCCTGTGCTATTTGTAAAACAGCACTGCTCGGCCGCCCTTAGTGAACTGTTCAGTTACTATTTTGTGGAGAAAAAGCTTGGGTGTCAATTGTAAAAGTAAAATGGTCCATTTAATAGTCTCTACCAACATGCATCTTTCGCACAGCGGTCACGTGACACAAAACAAAGTACTTCTCTGGTCATCACATGTAACACCAGAACACTTCCCCCTTTGCAACACTCTGAACTCACACCATTCATGCCTTCACCCTCACAACTTCTTTTTTTAATAGAGTTTTATATAGCGTAAACTAGACCCGAATCAGGTATCAGAGTGCTTTACATGAGCACCAGCTTTGTTACAGAAGACACATTCATTTCTGTAGGCATAGCGAGATTAAGTGATTTGCCCAGAATCACAGGATGTTGAGCGTCGTTGCTGAGACTCGAACCTGGTTCCCCAGCTTCGAAGTCGACTGCTCAAGCCGTAAGGCTACATCCTCTCCATCTTTAACTCTTTCAAAATAAGGTTAAAGTTTCTACCATTTCATTTTTAGCCTTCCCTCCTAATTACTGAATTTATTGTTATCTGCTTGCTCTCTTGCACTCAGTCTTGTTCAATCGACCACTGACAAACAATACTCATTAACTCACCATCTGCTTTATCTGCAGTGCACGGGAGGCAATGGGTTACAGATAGAAGCAACCTGGACCCGGAGTCCGTCATCCTGACTGTGGCCAGGCTTAACACTCAGCAGCACTTCCAGAGTATGTGCCTGTGGCTACATCTGGCTGGATTAGTCTCCTAATATGTTGATCACGAGCCTTGGGACGCATCCTGTGGCCAAGCCTTATTTTCACACCATTATTCATAGTGCATCCACTTCCAGGCATTCGTGTACATGCTCCTAGAATGGGTGAGTGCCAGTAAACTCCGCTCCTCTGTGTAGACTGGGATTTTCCCTGAATTCCGTGTTCCACACAGAGTGGTGCAAACTCTGCAAACTTCGCCAACAGAGCGGAGTTTGCCGCCCGCCGCTACCCAGAAGTAGAGTTCATAAATCGAGAATGACAAACATTTGTGTTCAAAGGCAATACTGACCGGGGTGGTGGTAGCAGAGGATGGTAGCAGACCCCATACCTCAGCATGCACAGATGAAAGTTCTACATCTAAGGTGCTGTCAAGATCTCTTCCCTAGAAAGATCCCTTTCCAAGTGTGTGTCTGTGCATACCTATAGACAAAGGTATATGTTACCAAACAGCAGCTCCATTTGTGTGTTTCGTCTAGGTGCTAGGGCCTGAACAAAATAAAAAGAGGAATTGTTGTTTGACCGGTGTTCAGACTAAATCCCAAGAAAGAACAGAACACAAAAACAACAACAGGTTCTGTGTGAAAGTTCAGTGTGGCACAAAGCAGAATATGTTTGTATAGTACTGTGCACAAAGCAGAGGGCAGTCTGCAACATGCTCATGCTAACATAGGGCAAACATCAATTGGCCTGCACGTTGCATATGACACAGGTGATACATTTGGTTTCTGCAATGGCACAGTGCTGGTGTTAAACAATGCATGAAAAGTTTCACTGTTTATGAAAGTGAAAGGTGAACAAGAATCCACATGTATCTCTATTTTTTGACATCCAAATGAATTTCACATTGCGGAATATCACTCCCTTTCCTCCCCTCTGATACGTGGAGTACATACCTTACACTCTCAACCTCAATTCAATCAATGTTATTGATAGATATATTGCTTACCTCTTTACACACTCTCGCTAAATGCCCTCTACGGTTACACTTTCTACATAACGCAGACCAGGCTAAGCAATTCATATTATTTGCTAAATGTCCTTTGCTGCTGCACCTAAACCACTTCAATATATGGTCCTGGTTGTAGCTTTCTTTTCCAGGAATTCTTAACTCTTCAGTTTTCTTCTTTATTACAGGCACACCTTTCTGTTCCTCAGATACCTCTTTCACAAATTGTTCACTTGATACTCTCATTACTCTAATACATTCGACAATGTGCTCAACACACTTTGCAATATCAACTGTATCTTTCAAATTGGAATCACCAACTAGTAATTTCTCTTGAATTGTTAAGTTATTAGTACATCATACTAATTGATCTCTTATTAGAGAATCTGTTAGCTCTACAAATTCACCTGTCTGCCAAACTCTCATAAAATAACAATGTAGTTAGCAACTTTTTCACCTTTTTCCTTGAACCCTTCCACAAAATGTGTGCCTCTCTAAAACCACATTTATTTTTTCCCAAACTGTAGCTCCAGTTTCTTGGTGGCACATAAACAGATATCAGCATCCTCTAAGTCATCCTCATCATCCTCCAAAGCAGGCAAACTCTCATACACTTTTCTACCTTCAAGGTTATGCAACTGTCGTGCCTTCCAAATCCGAGTCCTCAGGGCTGTGTCGATGCTCTATGGGGGCCCACCTCTGAATCGACCCAAGTCTGGCGCATGTAGAATACACAGACTCTTGGGGCAATTGAGTGGGGGAAGGAAAGGATGGGGACTGCTGGGAGGGAGACCTGTAAAGAAAAGAAAGGCAACGTGCAACACATACACATAGGCAAATGAAGAAAATGAGAAAACACAACTACTGCACAATAAAGTGCTCCACCATGGAACACATATCGGAACACGTTGTTGTCTGTAGAATGCCCCACCTGGAGCAACAGTTAAATAAGTGAACTCTGAGGTTGCCTCCTCAGATCACAACAGTTGCGTGGCTAAGGGCCCCGCACCCTTTCTCTTAATACTCAAAGTCAAAGTGAGGAGGACGGAAAAATATGGAGGTGTGTTTAATCCTCCCTCAAGTCAATTCACACACCCACACTCACTGCGATGAGCGTTCGCTCTGTTGTGTACTGTACTTCCCCAAGTACGAAAGGCACCGCACACTGCACGCTCTCCAAACAACTGTTTATACTTGACTGCGTGTCTCTATCAAAAGTACGAAAGAAACTGCACACTGCACGCTCTCCAACAACTGCTTATGCGAGACTGCGTGTCTCTTTCAAAAGTACGAAAGACACGGCACACAGCACGCTCTCCAACAACTGCTTAGACGTGACTGAAAGTTAGCTCGCGGGCACTATACCCTCCCTGCAATAAAGGACCACGAGTCGGCCTTTTTTCCAACAGGGAGCAGGTAACCCACGCGCCACTACGGGCGACAACTCCCCTCTGCATGTAACGGCTGGGAAGCTCGTTACGGCCAACAGAGGAGATCACAGGACTTGGGTTGTCCGAATGACGGACCAAGGCTAAGGAATGGCGGTTCCGTGAGTGAAGACTCCAGAACCCTCTTACCGCTACCACGGAGGCGAAGACTTTCTCTCCGCCACTGGAGCAGACCGCAATGGAGGAATAATCGGCAACGCCGCCCGGGGCTCTGCCGCTTTGTATCCTGCTTCTTGGTTCCGGCTCCGCCCTTGCTGGCGCACGTCGCGTCACTCTGGGCATTCTGGGGAATGTAGTTCCTGGCTGGCAATACGCGTGTACAGCTAGCGTAACACCCGGCCAGGAATCGTGACAGGACATTCCCCTTCCCAGAAGACGCTAGCTGTCACGTGGAGCATTCGGATGGAGTCTATAAAACCGGGCAATCAACTTGGGCGCGTGAACCGCATCCTTGGGCTCCCAGGAGTTTTCCTCTGGGCCATACCCTTTCCATGCGATTAGGTACCATAGTTTGCCACGAACCCTCTTAGCGTCTCGTATTCCCTGCACTACATATTCCGGCTCCCCTTTTATTAGCACAGGACCTGGCCTTTTCTGTATCTTTCCCTGCACAGGTTTCAGAAGGGAGACATGGAATACTGGATGGAGGCGCATATGTGAGGGAAGTTTGAGTTTGATTGCCACAGGATTTATGTGTTTCACAACTTGATACGGACCTATGTATTTAGGATGGAATATACTAAGTTTCTTAAACCGTATATGTTTTGTGGCCAGCCATACCCACTCCCCCTGCCTGTACCTCGGAGTAGCCCTTCTGTGCTTATCTGCTTGTTCTTTATACTTCTTTTTTGCTTGGATTAAGTTGTTTCTTGTCTGAATGAGCGTTTTCCGCATGTGTAACAACTTCTCTCGAACATCGGGAAAGCGGACTTGTGTACTAGGAAGGATCAAGGGGGAGAATCGGGGGTGAAACCCATACGTGCTGTAGAACGGAGAGTGTTTTGTGGATGAATGTATTGCGCTATTGTATGCTATCTCAGCAATCCATAGCCAATTGACCCATTCGTCGGTGTTTTCCGCTACGTAACATCTGAGGTATTGCTTGAGTGTTTGATTCAGACGTTCAGTTTGGCCATCCGTCTGAGGATGGAAGCTGGTGGACAGGGACGAAGATACCTGTAGCTCAGAACACCATGTTCTCCAGAACCCTGCGGTAAATTGAGCCCCTCTGTCCGAAACAATGTCTGTGGGCAGGCCGTGAAGACGTACTATGTTGATTAACAACAGCTTGGCCAATTGGCTGGCCGTGGGTGCTTGTCTGCAGGCGATGAAGTGACCCATTTTTGTCAAGAAATCGACCACTACTATTATGGCTGTGTTGCCTTGATCTGCTGGCAATCCAACCACGAAATCCACCGAAATCCTTTCCCATGGGATCTTTGGTGTGGGCATGATTTGTAGTTGTCCTTGCATTTTCCGGTGATCTACCTTCATCTGTGCGCATTTTGCGCATTCTTTCACCCAAGTTAGAACGTCGGGGCGCACCGTTGGCCACCAGAACTGTCGTAGTATTTTCTCCAGGGTTTTCATGCCTCCTAGATGACCGGCCCAGGGAAGATCGTGGCACCATGAGAACGCGATTTTGCGTAATCTCTGGGTAGGAAGCAGCACTTGTTGGTTTTTTACCGGGAGCCCTTGCCTCATTCGCCATTCCGGATGGCTCTTGATCCAGTCTTTCCACTTGAAAGAGCAAATTCCTTGACGTATTTCTTGTAAGAACTCATCGGTGCGAACAGCACATAACACCCTACTGGGTTCAATTATGGAGTTTTCAGTGGGACATGTATCTGGGAGCGAGAGGTCTTGTCTCGTCAGGGCATATGCTTTCTTGTTCTGGATCCCTGGGCGAAATGTGACCACGAAATGATACTCAGCAAAGAAAAGCATCCACCTAAGTTGTCGAGGGGTTAGATGTCGAGCTGCCCGCATAAATTGCAAATTTCGATGATCGGTATACACCGTTACTTGATGACTCGCCCCCATCAGCCAATGTCTCCATTCAAGAAACGCTTCTTTAATCGCCAATAGTTCTTTCTCTGCGATGGTGTAATTCCGCTCTGCGGGATTGAATTTTCGTGACATGAATGCTATAGGATGCATACATCCGGTCTCTTCGTGTCTTTGAGACAGGACCGCGCCCAATGCCACGTCCGAAGCATCGGCCTCCACTACAAACGGCAAAGACGGGTTGGCGTGTCGAAGGACTGGAGCTGTGGTGAATGCGGTTTTGAGACTGTCAAAAGCCTCTTGGGTGTCTGCCGTCCACTCGAATGGTTCCTGTTTTCTGGTCAACCGGGTTAAGGGGGTTACCAAATCCGAAAACCGACGAATAAATCGACGGTAGAAATTGGCGAATCCTAAGAGACTCTGGATTTCCTTCACGGAGCTAGGACGAGGCCAGTCCAAGATGGCCTTCACCTTTCTTTCAGCCATGATCTGACCCGAGGGGGTGAGCATGACCCCTAGGAACTCTACGGTGGTGACGTGGAACTCACATTTCGTGATCTTGCAGTACAAGGAATGCTCTCGAAGGGCCTGTAATACCATACGAACATGATCAACGTGTTCTTCATTGGTGTTGGAATAAATCAAGATGTCGTCAATGTATACGACTACAAAACGATCCAGGTACTCCCGCAATACCTCGTTTAAGAAGAACTGGAACGCAGCGGGGGCATTACATAACCCGAAAGGCATTACCAAGTATTCGTAAAGCCCATACCGCGTTTTAAATGCGGTCTTCCATTCATCCCCTTTCTTTATTCGGACCAAGTGGTACGCTCCCCGGAGGTCCAATTTGGTGTATATCCTTGCCGTTCGTACTTGCTCCAGAAGCACCGGTATTAGGGGAAGCGGATACTGGTTTTTCACCGTGATGTCATTCAGCGCCCTGTAATCGATGCAACAGCGTAAATCTCCGTTAGCCTTCGGAATAAAAAACAGGGGGGGCGCTGCAGGCGAACGTGAAGGTCGAATGAAGCCCAAAGCTAAGTATTTGTCTAGGTAGGTTCGAAGATACGTCGTTTCGGGCACCGTAAGGGCATACACTCTCCCGCAGGGGACGACTGCACCGGGTATCAGGTCTATCCGACAATCATACTCCCTGTGGGGTGGTAGCTCTTCTGCCTTGGTGTCGCTGAATACATCAACAAAATCTGCGTAGCAAGTGGGTAGTTCCACCTCTTTTTCAGCCGCTGTTGCAACATGGTGAATGGTGGAAAGAATTCGAGCAGGCTGAGGACCATTCGTAACACAATGGGTTTGACAGTATTCTGAGTCAAATGTTAGCGTCTTGGTGGCCCATCGGATATTCGGATCATGTTGCTGCAGCCATGGAAGACCTAATATGATCCCGTAGTGTGGTGCTTGTATGATTCCAAATGACACGATTTCTCTGTGGTAATCTTCGGATACCAATTCGCAATCCGGTGTGTTATGGGTGATGGGGCCCGAGTCTAATTCTTTTCCATCCACTGCATATACTCGTTCTGGCCGTGGTTTAGGTACCAAGTGAATTCCTAATCTAAGAGCCTCTCCTTTATCCATGAAACACCCCGTGGCTCCTGAGTCAATCATGACCAGTACAGGATTACTGGTTTGATTTATTTCCAGAGTCATGGAAATAAAGAAGTGGTCTGTTTTGGTAAAAACAAAGGTATCCATAGAAGGGATGGATTGACCGCTTGAGACTCTCCCTTCTTGAGTGCTCAAGCTTTGAAGTTTCCCTCCTCTTTTTCAGTGGCTAGCGCTACCACCTGTCCTTGTCGGGGTCTACTGAGCTTGGGTTTCACTGGACATTCCCTCAGAAAATGGCCCTTCTTCCCACAGTACAGACATAATCCTTGTTTCCTGCGATAGTCCCTCTCACTGACCGTTAGTGAAGCCCTTACGGTCCCTATTTCCATTGGTTCCGCCGAAGTAGTCGGTTTGTCCAGAGGGGAAACTCGATCCCCAGTGAGAGGATGGCGATCTTTTTTCTTATGGTCTCCCCGACGTTCTCGCAGCCTGTGATCCAACCTCAGGGTGAGGTCTATGAACTCGGAACATGTTCGGGGTTGAGGATCTATTTGCGCCAACACATCTTTTAGGTCGTCTGAGAGGCCTTGATAAAATATCGCCGACTGTTTTTCTTCCGGCCAATCGGTTTCGGCGACTAAACGACGAAAGCTGTTTAAATAACTGATCAGTTCGGAAGACCCCTGTCGCAGTCCCAACAAATCTCTATCCGCCGAGAATGTTTCGGCTCTTCTATCAAATGTCTTTTCGAAGCACTTGCTGAACTCATCCCAATCATACAACTTCGGGTCATCTCTTCTTACTATGGGGACCGCCCACTGAGCTGCTTCTCCCCCTAGGTATGAGATTAGAAATGCCACCCGAGCTTGGTTTGTAAGGAACATCTTTGGTTTGCATGAGAAATGGAGAAGCACCTGTGTGAGGAATACCTGAACTTTCTTTATATCCCCATAGAATCTCTCTGGGGGTGCTAGGGGAATTTGTGCCGGCATTTCAACTACCACCGACTGTGGGTGCGAGGTACTCCCTGCATCAAATGGGTTCCTTTGCATTCTGTCTAGTCTGGCATGGAGAGCCGTGGAATCCTGCCGTGATGTGACTAATTCAGCTTGGACCAGCGCTAAGGCGGCCACTACATCTTCTAATGTGGCCATCCCTACTTTCAACACAACCGGGAGGAGACTAATTCGTGGGCCGATTATTCTGTCGTGCCTTCCAAATCCGAGTCCTCAGGGCTGTGTCGATGCTCTATGGGGGCCCACCTCTGAATCGACCCAAGTCTGGCGCATGTAGAATACACAGACTCTTGGGGCAATTGAGCGGGGGAAGGAAAGGATGGGGACTGCTGGGAGGGAGACCTGTAAAGAAAAGAAAGGCAACGTGCAACACATACACATAGGCAAATGAAGAAAATGAGAAAACACAACTACTGCACAATAAAGTGCTCCACCATGGAACACATATCGGAACACGTTGTTGTCTGTAGAATGCCCCACCTGGAGCAACAGTTAAATAAGTGAACTCTGAGGTTGCCTCCTCAGATCACAACAGTTGCGTGGCTAAGGGCCCCGCACCCTTTCTCTTAATACTCAAAGTCAAAGTGAGGAGGACGGAAAAATATGGAGGTGTGTTTAATCCTCCCTCAAGTCAATTCACACACCCACACTCACTGCGATGAGCGTTCGCTCTGTTGTGTACTGTACTTCCCCAAGTACGAAAGGCACCGCACACTGCACGCTCTCCAAACAACTGTTTATACTTGACTGCGTGTCTCTATCAAAAGTACGAAAGAAACTGCACACTGCACGCTCTCCAACAACTGCTTATGCGAGACTGCGTGTCTCTTTCAAAAGTACGAAAGACACGGCACACAGCACGCTCTCCAACAACTGCTTAGACGTGACTGAAAGTTAGCTCGCGGGCACTATACCCTCCCTGCAATAAAGGACCACGAGTCGGCCTTTTTTCCAACAGGGAGCAGGTAACCCACGCGCCACTACGGGCGACAACTCCCCTCTGCATGTAACGGCTGGGAAGCTCGTTACGGCCAACAGAGGAGATCACAGGACTTGGGTTGTCCGAATGACGGACCAAGGCTAAGGAATGGCGGTTCCGTGAGTGAAGACTCCAGAACCCTCTTACCGCTACCACGGAGGCGAAGACTTTCTCTCCGCCACTGGAGCAGACCGCAATGGAGGAATAATCGGCAACGCCGCCCGGGGCTCTGCCGCTTTGTATCCTGCTTCTTGGTTCCGGCTCCGCCCTTGCTGGCGCACGTCGCGTCACTCTGGGCATTCTGGGGAATGTAGTTCCTGGCCGGCAATACGCGTGTACAGCTAGCGTAACACCCGGCCAGGAATCGTGACAGCAACAAAATGTGCTGCTTCCTCAGGACCGGGAAACCACTCCCCCAATGGCAATCAAATATGATTCAAATAATTGTATCCACATTTTCAATGTTAAAATGGGTTCTCCCACATCCTAAAAAAGAAGCAGGTGGCTGGCTCATAATGGCTGCTGCCATGACAGTGTGTACACATATGTTAAAGGGTATATTAGAAATTTAAATACAATAAAAAAAGAGAAAAAGATAAGTAAAAAATCCCACCAGCAAATTCACACACTATATTTGACATACACATAGCTTAAATGTATACTTCACACTTAAATGCTGTTTTCTTATTTAAAGGTGCACAAAAAATACATGAGTCACTCTGCCAACTTCAGAAAATACACTTGTCCTTTCAAGCTGTAGCACTGACGAAAATCAAAACAATGCTGGAAATCCTTACCCAATGTAGTAGAAACACGCTTCCTGAGAGTGCTGCTGGAAACCAGTAAAAAATGTATGAACACGTTGAAAATGCTGACCACAAGGCACTAGCCAGTCAATGAATAATAGCTCCTCTGCAAGTATGCAGGGACAAGAGCAACATTGAAAGTATGAAGGAATGAGGTAACACTTGCATATTTCATCAAAACAGTTCCCTCGTACAAAACCATAGAAATTCCCCCGTTATAGTTAGTTCAGCTAACTATAACTCGCGCCCCCGCAATGCACTGCTGATGACGTCACATATTACATCACTCATGACATGGTCAGTGACATCACTGATGACATCACTGATGACATCTCAAATGACATCACTGATGACGTCATCCAGTGAGTGTGTGTTTCTGTAAAGTTTAAATATGTTTCATATATATAGGGAAAGGCCTATGGAAGAATGAGTGGGTGTATAAGTGTGTGAATGGATGATTTAGTAGGTGCGTGACTGACTCTATAAGTGAGTCATTAAACATATCTTACTGCAGACTAGTGACTAAACTGTGGGAATGTCTGTGTCTGTCTGTTGGTGTATAAGTGGCTGCATGATTTTGTGAATAGCTAAATGGATGTTTATATGGGTTATTGATTGGTTGTCTGAGTATCTGTATGGGTGCCTGAGTGTTTGTGTGGGTGGGGTGTGTGTGACTCTGTGCATAGATGTGTGAGTGGGTGATTCCATGGGTGCATGGTTTTAAGAGTGCATCTGTGATGGACTGTATGGTTGGGCGAGTGTATGTATGGGTGTGTTAGTGATTGAATGTATATCTCAGTGGTACATGTGTGAGTAACTACATATGTGAAAGGCAGTATATATGTGTGTAAGAGTGTATAACTGGCTATATGTGAGATTGTGTGATTGTGAGAGTGGCTGTATGGATGAGTGTGTGCTTGTATCAGTAATTGTATAAGAGTGTAAGAATGTGGTAGCGTTTTTATGAGTAAGTGATCTTGTGTGTGTATAACTGTATAGGTGAATAAATGGGAGTGTGATTAATTATTTGCATGACTGACTAGGTGTGTGAGTACCTCTATGGATTATTGGCGGTGTGTGAGTGTCTATATAGGTGTATAAATGCATATGATAGTCTTGTACGGAGTGACTGTAAGTATGAGTGACTGTACAGGTGAGTGAGTGGATGTGTGTGTAGACCTAAGAGTCAATGAGTGGGTATGTAGTTATTGGTATTGGAGTATCTATGGTTTTGAGAATGGCCGTCTGAAATTTTGAGTGGGTGTATCAAAGGTTATATTAGGGTGTGAGAAGATGCACTAATTTATCACATGGATGATGTCATTACTGATGTCATCAGTGATGTCATTTGAGATGTCATCAGTGATGTCATCAGTGATGTCACTGACCATGTCATGAGTGATGTAATATGTGATGCCATCAGCAGTGCATTGCGGGGGCGCAAGTTATAGTTAGCTGAACTAACAATAACGGGGGAATTTCTAGGGTTTTGTACGAGGGAAATGTCCAGCTAACTATAACGCCCCTGAAACCTATGGTTTTTTTCAGTGAATTTCTAAGGTTTTTTAAATGCCAATTCCTAACTATAACGTGCATGAAACCTATGGTTTTTTCAGTGAATTTCAAAGGTTTTTTAAATGCTAATTCCTATCTATAACTTATCTCTAAAGCTATGATGTTTAATGATTTTCATTGGATTTCACAATTTTTCTATTTCAGTGTGTCAATTCCTTTAAGTATGTTTTTTTTAAATACTTTTTTATCACCATTTTTTAAACATATTTTTTCAATTAATTCTTTTAAAAATTAAAAAATATTATTTGTTTTTTTTTTAAAACAATTGTAATTTTTTTTAAATATTTTTTCATATATTTTTAAAATATTTTTTTTATATTTTTTAAAATATTTTTTTAACTATATTTTCAATACTTTATTATTTTTTCCCCCCATTTTTGGGGGGATTCGGGCACCCTATGTGCACCTTTCTCGACCCCTGCGTGAAAGCATCTGCGTTGGGTACGTGTTTGGTGCGCGATTGCAATGCGACCGGTACGCGACTCCAAGCCTATACGCGACACGTACAATGCACGTTATGCGACACTTGCGCGCTTCCGCGATACATCGTGTGCGTGTATGACGAGGTGGGTGCGCGAATCCCGTGAAATATTTTACATTTAAAAAAACATATATATATGTATTTCATGTGAATATTAATTGAAGACAAACTCTAAACTACTCATAAAAGTAATATATTTTTACTTCTAATCCTATATTCCTTTTAAATTCAATTTCGCGGATTCACGTTCGGTGCGTGCTGCGTATGCGCACGGTGCGCGGATCCCATGTGACCTGAAAAAAAGAGATTTGATTGGTTCACTACACTTCTTATTCTAACTATTGTAAGACCCCACCCATTTCAATCATTCTTCTTTGACCTTCTTTGGAGGAGCATCTCTCTGCAGAGAAGAACTTTTTGGGGGAGATTTCCACAGCTGCCATTCTTTTCATTCTAAAGAAAATGGCTTCTGGACAGCAAGCGCCATCGGATTCAGAACATTCTTCAGATGATGGGTTTCTTCCAGAAGCTACACGCCCTCAACAATATACTTCAGTGGTATGGAAATGTTTTGCCTTTCCTGATGGAGAAACAAAGACAAATGCAACTAAGGTGACGTGCACAATTTGCCAGAGAGTCCTATCAAGAGGAGATCCAACTAAAAAATACTCTTGCGGGACCGCAAGTATGATGAAACACCTCAGGACTCTCCACCCCATCAACCTGGCAAGGGAAGAATGCAGAAGAATGCGTCACAACCCTCCGCCAGCAGTGGCAAGTACATTCACAGCACCGTCAACTGTTGTTCACCCGGACATACGTCCCGAATTTGGACAACTTAAAATTAGTTGCATTACATGCAACAAACTGCTGTGTTATGGTGAGCAGTCCATTGAGCTTATCTGCAGGGTGCAGAGAAACCATCAGTGTTAATTATTTTTTTTTCCTGAAGTTCACAATTTTGTTCATCAAGTTCCCTTTTTTTGTTTAAAAAAATAAATTTAAAAAATCACAAAATCGTTGAAAAAAGCACAAAAAAAATATAAAAGAAAAAAAAGTTCTTGTCAGAACTAACTTCTCTGTTTAAAAAAGAGCTATATTTGTATGTTAGTGTGTGAAAGTTTAGATGAATGTATGTATAGTGTGTTATTGACTGAACGAATGCATTAGTAATGTATGATGAATGTATAAGTGCAGAACTATGAGGAAGTGCTGCAGCATCACACAGTAACCTCTTTAACTGCAGTGTGCTGTAGTACTTCCGAAGCACAGGGATGCAACATATGTTCATTAATATGTTGCAAATCTATGCTTCTCTCTGCACGGCTGCTTAAACTGCAGCCATGTGGTGACACAGGCACCCTTGCACCATGGTGCAAGGATATCTGTGTCATGTTCTGTTTCTTTTTGTGCAGGAAGACACACCTTCCTTCACAAAAACAATCAGAAAACGCATTTTTCTCCTTCAATGTATGCTGAACATTTTAGCATGCATTGAAGATTTAAAAATGAGGAGAAATGAAAACAATTCTCCTTGTTGTGCTTTCTTACACCAATTGAAGAATGGTGCAGCATTCTCACACATATAGAGATTTATGATTTTTGATAAATCTGGAGATGTGTCTTGTTCTATGAGTATTCAGTGCAATCACGCACAACAACACTTATAGAACACCCTTTCAACGCAAAGTGGTGTGTATAATGAGGTTGTATTTACATGGAGTAGAAAAAGTACACGGAGTGCCTTTTCCTCTCTTTGTAAATATGAAAGAGTGTCTTGCGCAATAACTATGTTACAAAAAGTGACATATTTCTGTTTTTAAAATTGCTTGCGAATGATAGGAGGTAAGCACAGAGTTTTGTCTGCAAAGATGCTCAAAGAAGAATGATTGAAATGATTGAGGTCCTTCAATAGGTACAATGCGAAATATTATGAACCACTCAAATCTATTTTTTTGGAGGTCACATGATATCCGATAACAGAGAGATTTCAAAACTACATAGGTATAAACAGAGTGTTTTCAAAAACGTGTTCAAACTTTGTAGCTTCTTGCAGATCTGCCCATTCTGCATATTAATATTTAGTTAAACTTACCTTCACAATAATAGAAATTAAAAATGGTACACATTTTTTTCAGATGTTTTTTTGTAATGTAAATTGAGGTAAATTGCTTATTTTAGAATCAGGATCTGTGAAAAAAAGAAAAAATAGTTATATCAAGTAATAATACATTTTTTACAACACAGCATAATTTCAACAAAGTAATTTGTTTGCCTTTTTTGCTGTTCTCAGAATATATTGAATTTCACTAGAAATAGTGATTTCAATCGTACTCATCACTTAACAGCGAGCAAAAAAAAACCAATCAAAAAGATTGTTTAAAAAAAACCAACATGCTATTCTCAGTACAATACCAGAAAATACAAATCACACATATCTGAAATGCTTATGGCTAACAAAATTTTATAACTTTAACTTATAAAAACTGTAAATGTTGTCGCTTTAAAATATTCACCGAGTCAATGAGCGCGAAAAAGTCCATAATTCAAACATATACCTTTCCTTGAGGCCAAATGGTATTTTTGCACTCCTTTTTATGTAAATTGTCCAATGGTAATCCTATTAAATTATAATAATAAGTTTCTCAGAGAGTGAATTATATTCCTAAAACTTTGACTTTAAAAATATTAGGTAGGAATTTGGTAATTCCCTAGGCAAACGTTGTTTGAAAACCAACTGGGAATCATTACAAAGTGTCCAGCCTTTGTCACATTTTAGATAGGCAGTGTAATATCCAGATGTTGTGGAAGGACCATCATGGACAATTATTGCAATTGCTACAAAAGTCCTTCCTGATATTGATAGTTGTGTTGCTACAAATTGCTTTATTAAAGTATCCAATTTTCTTCCATCAGCTGTACAACGTTGCATCATTAAAATTATGTATTGTCCATATTTTGTTAAAAATAATGTGGATAACATTTCTGATTTACATTGGCTACACTCCATGTTTTGATTTGCACCTTTAACTAATTTATTGAAAGACACTGATTTACAGTCTGGGAATGTTAAATACAGAAATCTTTCAGTGTCTACATTAGTGGTACATGTATACATACAATTTTCACAATGATGTTCCCATTTGTAAGAAAGGCCAAAAATATTTTCTATTTCTACACCTTCATTTTCAAAAATGGAAAGCATACACATTAAAAATTCCTGAGCATCTTGTTGGATATTTTGTGTAAATTGTGTAGAACCAGAAACACACATCCAAAAGATTACGAACATCTGTAACAGATTGTATTTTACTTGTAATTTTTCATAAACAGAATGCAACAGAGAACAAAATCTTTTTTGCCGATTCTGCCGAATTTGTTCTTGCAAACCTTAAAGATAAAAAACAACATTGACCACTACATTAGCATAGCGGTTGACACCTGAACTATTTTCAAACTGATAGCCAACAATCTCTTCAATAGTGTCTTTTTTCTTTTTACTTGCAATCACAACATTATCTTGTTCTTTTCCCTTCTCTACACCTTCAGTACATATATTCTCAAACCTTCTTTTTCGACCAACCACACGCTTTTCAAATACAGGATATTGACCTAAATTTGGAGCATACACCCTTTTTAACCTATTATACTCTTTTACACAGTTTGCCTCTGCAGTAACCTTTGTCTCATCAAAATCATTCAAAAACAAACCAGATAATGTTCTGACTCGCAACATAGCAACATATGCCATACCCTCTTTAAATACGGTAGATCCAATGTTCACCAATGCACTGTTCACACTTAATCCTTGAAATTTATGAATAGTCACTGCAAATGTCAGAGAAAATGGAAATTGTTTCCTACGGACATATAAATCTTTAACAAGCAAAAAACGAACTGAACAACGACCAATTTCTTTAACTTCTTCAATCTGATCAAATTAAATTTTTTTAAAATTCAATTCCTTCTTTTTTCTGATAATTAACAAAATCCACCACTTTACCCATTGCTCCATTAACTAAACCTTTTTCTACATCCAAATTACGCCTTAAAATTACCCGACGCTTACACATGCATATAGTGTCTTTTCTAAACCAGCTGTTTTAGATATTTCTTTTTCTAAAGAATCCAGTTTTGTTTTCAACTTTCCCATCAAAATAATAGTGATTCCTTTATGCGCTATTTTATCGATGGCTTCCATTTTTATAATTTCTTCATTTTCCAGTTTCAATAGTTCTTCGTTGAATATGGAACACTCGCGCAGTGTTGGCATTCAGCAGATCACTGATTTATTTTCTGCAATTTTCATGTACACTTTCTCAGGAACTACATTTTCATTTGGAAACAAATTGCAAAGTAATCGACTCTCCAAAGCTTTTTTGCCATGTTCTGTCAGAATTCCAATTCTTATATCTTGAAGAATACTTCCCTATTCAGCATCATTGGCCTGTCGCATATTTTTTGCCAGTTCTTTGTATTCAAAATAAGTCTGAATGTTCACGTTACCAACACTACCAAGAGACTTTCTGGTATCTTCATGTGCAAGTGTTTTAAATACCGGTTGTCCTTTTACCAGAGTCAGTTGCAGTAGATCTCCAATAACTATGACGTGTTTTCCTCCAGATAAGACGTCATACTCTGTTTTAAGAATTTGCTGCATTCTTAAATGGACAAAGGAAAGCATCAAGTTTGAGACCATGCTTACCTCATCAATAATGAGAAGTTTCATTTTCTTCAGGACTCTTGAAACTTCACAACAAGCTTCTCCAGATAGCTTGTGGTATTCCAACTGTTCTCATGCTCTTCTGGTAGCATTAGTAAACAATGTAAAGTAATTCCTTTAATGTTATGTGCTGCTAACCCAGTTGGAGCAGAGACAACACAAGACAAATGTGACTCAGTTATTTTCTGCAGATAACTTGTAATTACTTTAATTTAGAAACTTTTTCCTGTTCCAGCTTGACCACTCACATACATTCGGATAGGTTGAAATGATGTACATGAGCACCCTTTCTTTTCATGAAGTAATCCATGGTCAATCTGCTCTTTCACTTGTTGATATATTTGTTTCTGTTCAACATTTAGTTGTTCTTCCAATTTTCCTAATTGTATTACATCTTCTTGCGCTTGATACATTACTGTTTCCACCTCATTCATGGCAGTCGCTGCTTCATTTTCAACAATTGGTTGTCCTAGTGGATCTTGACTTAGTGCAGCAGAACTTTGACTGTATTGAGAACTGTCTCTAGCAATCACAGCTGCAATTGTAGCTTCTTGATCAATTTCATCATTCAACATTTTCACATAATTTTCAAAAACACTTCATTGTATGGTATCTTTACAAGCATTAAATGAATCTTCATAGCTCTGAAAATCTCCAAGTAATTCCAGTTCTGAACGCCATGGTTTGAACATTTGCAAAAGGGTTAAATAGTAAAATTCCCTTTTGTCAGCAGTGTCGCAACTCAGTTTCCTGTGATTAATTACATTTCCTTTCCTTTGTTTCACCAGACATCCTTCGGAACCAATCACTGCATATTTTCCGTCATTGATGTTCTCTGTAGTATTCCGTTTAAAAGTGTAGTTTTGCAGCACTTCATAGAGACACATGTTCTCAAGATGATGACTTCTGTTTGGGTAATATGTGTCCAACATATTCGTTTTCAAAATATCTGTACTTTCTGGTTCTTTTTCTGCTTAATATTCAATTACTTGAACAGATTTCAGTACCCGATTTCGTATTCCTGCAAGACCTAGACTCACCCAAATGATTCTTCTACTTTTGGAATATAGACTTGCAGATGATAACCGATCTGAACATTCCTATGCTCCAATTTCACGATGCGATAACATCTTCAAACTGAAACTATATAATTTCTTACTTATAGTCTTCTCGTGAGAAATCTCTTCCCACATTTCTTTCAATTCCGTCTTTTCTGATTTAATAATGTAGGACGTTACAAATCGAGCAACAGCAATGGAATTGTCTGCAACATACTGAATATCCATGTTATCTTGAGCCTAGAACCTTGTCTACCATGAAACATAATCAGCAGCTGTTTTCAATCAATTACAGGTCACTTTCCTGTCACAAACTAGATATTTAATCCTATTTGAAAGAGAAACATCCAGATGCAATTTTTCTGATGGAAACCTGGCATCATGTCAACTCAGTGCCAGACCTTGTGCAAGCCCTGCCCCTGGATTACATCTGTAGGAAATATCGACCGAATAAGAGGGGTGGGGGAATTACTATCACTCTTGAAACAGACTATAGGTGCTTTAGTGAAACTTGTCATCTTCTTGGTTGTAAAAAGTTTGACCTTTGCTATATATATGTCCCCACCTACACCTTCTCAGGAATTCTATTAAATCACCTCCAGGCCCTAGTAGGGAATTCTTAGAAATTCTCCCAGAGGTAGCTGCCAATCTGTCTAATGGAAAATCTAACGCTTCTGGGAGACTTTAAAATGCACCTAGATGACCCAGCTGGGGCCTAATCAGCCCGGTTCTTGTAGAACCTTTAGGCAAATCGACTCACTCAACTCGTCTCTGGCCCTAGCCATGAAAAAGGTCATCTGCTTGACCTGGTTTTCGCTATCGATGTTCTCTTTAGAACCCATTCCCAATTATTTGGTCTGACCATTTTATGATTTCTTTCACTATTTACCTCCCTCGTTCTCCCTCCAGATTCACTACACGGAAAGATTGTTGCTTGTCTAAATTCAATGTTAACTCATGGAAACAGATTCTTAACACAACTGGAGTGGAACTTAATCCAGACCATAATCTGGCTTGCAGCGAGTTCTCGCATTGGACCAACCAATCCTTGGGCCAAGTAATTCCTATAAAAACTCAAACAAGATACACCAAATCTAAATCAGCCCCTTGATATACTGCCCACCTTAGGACTTTATGACAATTGTGTAAGAAAGCAGAGAGATCTTGGAAGAAAGACTACACAGAAATAGGCAAATCAAAATATAGGGAGATCACCCGAAAATACCACGGTGATACTAAATTTGCAAAGAGCATATTATGATGAATAAAGAAATGTGACCCCAAATGTACCTAGAGAAATATTTCAAATTGTTAAAAAATCTTTTAGATCTGCCCACCAACTCCTCAACTCCTGAATCAGCAGTATCCCATTGTAATGATATTGCAAAGTTTTTCCAGAAACAAATTCATGATATCTATCTTATCTTTCACCCATATAAACCAGAACCTAACCCCGTGGTTAATAGTGATGAACGACCAGTCCTGAACATTGTCCTTAGTACCTTTCTTGATATTAATGCTAGAGAACGTCTAAATGATTTTTGATAAAGTCAAGTCAGGCTCTCCGCTATACCCGGCCTCTTTGATTATCCTAATTAAAGGTTTGGATCAGATCCTGCATACCCTACATGGCATTTTGAATATTTCCTTAGCCAAAAGAATTGTCCCAACATCCTGGAAACATGCCATGGTAAAGGCCCTTCTCAAAAAACAAAATCTTGACTCCCTTGACCCTGGGAATTATAGGCTAATTGGCCCATTTCTCTGCTGTCTGGACTAAGCAAAGCCCTGGTGAGTCATGTTGATAAGCACCTCTCAGAATATCTAGAGGCTCAGAATTTGCTCCTGCTTACCCCGACTACATTTACACCAAAACATGCTACAGAGACTGCACTCCTGGCAGTTGTCGAGAAAGCTTAAATGCAACTGATCCTCCTCGATCTTAGTGCACCATTTGATACTGTTCGTCACAAAATTCTTATTGAGAGAATTCGTAACATGGGAGTTGTGGCCGTGACCTCACCTGGCTTCAATCCTTTCTTAATAACAGGACCTTTCAATTCTTTGAGGGATATTGTACCTCAGATATCTTCTCATAAAACAGACCTCCTCATTAAGTCCTACACTGTTCAATTTATATATGCGTACTTTGGCTGATATCGCTCTGTCATTTTGTATTTCTATAATCTCATATGCAGACAATATGCAACTGGTTTTTGTCATCTCTCATAAGAAATTAAACAGAGAGAAGACGGAACTTATGATTCTTTGGAACTTCCCGAACCCAGTGTTGGACTTGGGATGGTCAAGCCTCCTGGGCACCCCTCCTTCTCCCAAGTCGGCCATAAAAAATCCAGGCCTCTGGTTAGACAAATCATTGGCCATGGAAATCCAGGCTACACAACTAGCTGCAACATGTTATGGCATCCTTAGGACTTTCAGGTAAAGTCTTAATCAGCTCCCTCAATCTTCTGAAAGAATAGTAGTCACAGCTATGATTCTATCTCGCCTGTATTACAGAAAGTCCTTGTACTTAGGAGGCTCAAAATCTGTGGTAAGGAAATTGCAGGTTGTACCGAATTTGGCTGGTCGGCTGCTCTATAATATTCCTAGATATGAGCCAGCCCAGCAAGCTCTTCAGTTCCTTCATTGGCTCCCGGTGGCCCAAAGGGTTACATTAAACTTCCTCTGTTAAGCTTATAGGGCATTTTTGGGCAAAGGCGCTTTGATCCCACAATCTCTGATTTCTCCCTATACTCCAACCAGAAACATGCGGTCTACTAATTCTCAACTTACAGTGGTCCCCTCCATTAAAAAAGCCAGAACTGGAGGTCAGTCCTTACGATACAATGTTGCCACGTTATGGAACTCCTTACCCCCACCGTATGGACAACCAACTTGGAACTTCCTTTTCACAAACTCCTGAAAACATGGTTGTTTGACTGCTCCCACCATTAAAGTTTTGGTACTCTAGATGTGTACTTAGAGCTGGGACGCCTACGGGTAGCCATGCACGCTATACGTCCCTCTAAGATAAGGTTATCTTTGATCAAATGGGCAAGGACCACACTAGGGATGGGGAGATGCCAAGTCCGTTTAAGACAATTATGTTGGGGCTGAGGGCAAGCTATGGTCTGGGTTGAACAGCTGACTGTAGGCAACTGGAGGGAAACTGAGGCAAATGAGCGATTATGATCCCATTGCAAACATCCAGGATTTACCCCTCTCAAAAATATTTCATTATCCCTTGTGACAGAAAATATAATCTAAGATTGAGGCACAAACCCTCCCGTGAAAGGAAACTATCCTGTCTGCTCCATGGTGTAAAAACTCAAGCATATTAATTAGATCTGGGCTAAAGTGTAACTGCAAAGTTCAATACCCCATTGATTGCAGTGTTGTCCAATACATTTGTTAGCTAAAGGACCCAAATGAAAGGTTTTTGCAAACAATTTTGCATTGATATCCCCACAAGGAAATACATTAAACTTCTGCATGGGTGATCTAGAGTTACACTTTAGGTCTTCCATGAAACTGAACAGAGAAAAAAAAGCATATTGGTAGGGTTCACAGAACCAATATATTTGAAATTCAATATAGGTGACATATGTCCATACTTTTATTTAAAAATTGTCTGAATATCAAGTGCTCTTGGATCCTATAACACTTTACTCTACTCTCATGGTCAATTTAATGCAGATTGACAGATCACATTTTGCATGCCCAGAGCACGAGGTGAAACATTGATGAAATAGCATGCATACCAATCACAAGCTAAAGAGAGGATGGCCCAAGTTTTCTGGAAGAGTATAATTTCCTATTTACAGGTAGAAGCAGCTTAGAGTTCATCCTAACAATGCTTCAGATCATACTGTTAATAGGGTGAAGGGTACTATTAATAGGAGTGCCCAACTGTGTACTGCATTGAGCAGGCCCACATAGTGTATCACCATAGGAAGTGTTGTCTACATTACGATACTTAAGTCAATTATTTGTCATGAGATTTGATAATGCTTGATATCTTTTAGATAGCAGCAAGTCATTTCCTGCAGGCAGGAGCTGACGAATGGTCATTGGTGAAGCGGTCAGCCCAGTCAATACCTTGTTAGGATCTATTGGTGAAGGTGCGTTATAAAATTTGCACGGAGGGAGAGTAATAATGCAACTTGGCTTTCTATCGAATCGGTAAGAAAATGATTATAGGTTTATCACATAAATTGGGTTTTGGATATTAATGACAATACAGTCACCATTCATATTTTTACTGGTGGGATCTACTCAACCCACCCTTCTTGTCATGAGGATATGGTTGCCATTAATAACAATGAACACCCTATTACGAGACTTTTATGGGCAGGCAGATGGTGGGAGATTTAAAATAGCCCTAATAGTTGCAGTCACTAAGTCCAGGTGCTCTACTTTATGCAACTCATTGGCTGAGAGGCCAGAAATCTGAACTGATACAATTAGTAGAAAGCGAAATTCATCTTTATGAGCCAAAAGTTCACTGCACTTGTCTTGCAGTCCAATCTCTTTAGGAAAACGTAGCCCATAGTGGAACATAGAACGGCAGACAATTAGGGCCATGCCTGGTTGCCATGGTCATGCAGCAAAAGAATGCAGCCCGAGATGTAGTGGGTTGTATGTCCACCAAAAGTGAGGATTGAGAAACCAGGACTTTAATGGAGTGGGTGGCACTCATGTATAGTTCAATCTGTTCTAGTGATCAAGGATAGGTTGTAACTGAGCTTACAAAATCAGGCCGAACCTACTACAGCATTTTTTTTTAACCATTGAGTCTGTGCTGCCCTGTAGTGAAGTTAACCCCCTTGAAGGTGCATTGTTATCCTCTAGTGCCACCCCCTGCATGCCCATTTTCTTCCGTTTAGCTGCCGGTTTAATGAGGGTGCAATTTCTGGCACTACGCAAGACCGAATTGGGGGGAAAGGATCCAACCCAGCAAGACTGAAGCCAGGAGCACTATCATCTACAATAATAGAGCATATATTGTGGCTAATATTATCAATGGAGAATCTCCTTTCAGTAAGGGCAAGTTCTTTTGTTATAACCCCAATTGCTCTTTCTAGAATGATGTCATTGATAGCTCCTTTGCAGGATGGATTAGCACTTCCAGCCATCTTCTGCGTATCCATGATAGAGTAGTATTTGAAAATAGATCAGGTGTGTTCCAAAGATAGAGCAAAAGAGGGGTTGGCCAGTCCAGCCTCCTCCTGGTTCTGGCGGGTGCAGACGGGCTCTATCTGTAGTTAAAATCAATCACAGAAATTGTGTTTTGCTGACCACAGCAGAGCACCATCCCTGTGAGGGCAACAAATAATAGTGGTTTGCAGTCTATTTCATCAATATGCATGAAGTAGGTCGGAATCTGGCCTGCTACGATTCAGATTTTTAAGAGCCGACCTTTTAGTAGATTGGTCAGTTCTGATAATCTAAACTAGTCGAAAAAATACTGGTCTTAAATCGTGACCAGTATTTTGCAATTTACACCTGACTTCATCTAAAATGCATTCTTAGGCAAAGATATTCTAAAACACTTCTTGCGTATGCTACACGTTTTGGGTATAATGTAAAATTGTATTCAATTTTAATAATAAAAATAAATAAATCTACCTAGGATGTTTTTCCAAGGTTTATGTTTTACAATTAAGTCTTAATTTGTTGTCTTTATTGCAAATTCATACAATGCAAATCTGTATCAATGTTTTTTTTTTTAATGCTTCCCCCTTCGTCAGGTCCCATACAGTGTTCCAGGCAGTTGCCTAAACACCAAGTATTAATGAGTAACATGAAGTGTCAGAGCTGAAAGCCGAGCTTCATATCCCTTCACAATGCATCAGTTGCAGAATCTGCAATGTTTAGTGATTAAAGATTTGGAGTCATAACTTCCAACCCGTTTTGTACTTTCAGCAACACTATCCATCTATCCCAGTGGTCTTCAAACAGTGGGTGCATCCCCCTGGGGTTCCGTGGCTGCATTCACAGTGCGTGCCAATGCCTCTGCAACAACTTGTAAATGAAGATGACCTGGAAGTGCAACCTTGTTTATTTGGCGTGTAGCCAGAATGTCTTCTTTACATGCAGCAATTGGAGCGTCAAAAATGTATGCAAACTGTGACTCGTGGTTCCATGGGTGGGAGACAGTGAGAGGGGTGGTGGGATCAAAGAAGTGACTAAAAAGAGTCAAATATTGTGTAACTATCTAATTTTTTAACTTCCAGGTAACAACATATAAAAGATCTTGCAAATCTTAAATGAAAAGTAAATGCAAGTTAAACTAATCAGTAGAAATATGCTGTTTCCGTTCTGAAACCTCAGTTGGCTAGTGCATTACTGCAGATGTCTGTGTGTGACCAGAGAGTCACAGAATTGAATCATGGTTGGTGCAGTGGGAAACAGTGGCTTGTGTATTTATAGTGCTACAAGGTTCCAGCCTGTGGCAGAAAGCACTGTGAATATAAGTCATTATTTATATATTTTTGCAATATATAGGGGCACTGGAATTATGCATTTCTGCAGCAGCGTCCTTTTCTGTCTAGCTATGTATCTGCTACATTTACCACATTATACATCATATGCTTCTACAGCTGCAGATGTTAGCAAAAAACAATTGTGTATTTAGCTCCAATGGATCAAATGTTACTAAATATGTTGCAGCATGTGTTTGCACGCAGTGGAAGACCCTTTGCTGAGGCTAACTGCTCATCTTTCAGTTTCTTATTTCAATATTTGACTGTTAAACTGTTACTATTAATTAAGTAATACTATCTCAGAATATGCCACATTATGCCACATAATGTGTGTTTTCATAATGCAAAATGTAGTCAACGCTGCTGCATAATGTGGTTCTCCCATGCTACGTCATCACAGTGGCCCTGGTAATGAGTAATCAGACTGTACCTAGAAACATTTTGATAAGTGTCCGTTAAAAGGAAGTACTCAAGAATTCTACTGGAGACGCCTCCACGTTACCTCTCAAGAAGAATAAACCACTTCCACCGTGGAGCTCCAAGTGACTCCATCAGTTAAAGCGTATACTGGCTTCTAAGCGGCCTTAATATTTTGTGATTAAGCAATCGGGCACATTACATTTCTTTCAGGCAGCAAGCATCCTGGTGAGAGGCTCACTTCTTCTTTAGTTTTCTGTCTGTACCTTGCTTTCACAGCACAGGAGTTCCTCCCCTGCCCACTTTGCCTTTCAGGCAGAGGTAACTCCAGGTTAGCCATAACCTTTAAGGTACGGTATTTGTGTAAAAGGATGAGTACAAGGAATGGCATTGAAAAGATCAACAGGGTTACATTCAGCTGCACACCCCTAATTCTCCAGACCCCCCAGGACCTTAGAGTAAAGGCCCGGGCAAAAGAGGAAATGAGTATGATCCACAGAAAGTGTCAAAGAGATGTGGGGGCTCATTTTTTGTTTATAAATGGACAGAAACAGCTTTCTTTGAGAGATGCTCCTGGGGAAGAGGGTAATATATTGGGGGGATTTTTTTGAGTGCCATCACAACTATTGGTGCAGCAGCCAGTGTGCCTCTGGGGTTTTAGTTGCCCCAAATGTGGCTGTGCTACTAGAAAAAAGGGTAGCAGGGGCCGGTTTGCTAGTATTGGGGCCTACATTACACTTGCTGTGCGTGGAACAGGGCCCAAACAACACAGGTGGGGGTAAGATGTGTTTTGTGATGGCCCAGGTTTGTGAACAGACCAGAAAGCCTGCTTCACAGAGCTGTAGGTATCATTGATGCCACAGGAGAAGTGGCACCTGAGCCCTGCACTATTAGGAGCCACCTAAAAGCTAATTATGAAGCTTTTACTATCCTTCCTTGCTTGCATTGGGGCCCAGTACACACTTGCAGCAACAGTGTTGCTTTGAGTCATGGAGCAATGGATCAATGGAGGAGAAAATGTAAGCAGAGGAGACACAGTACTTATTGCACCAGAAACATGGTAGGGAGGGGGATGGGACATAATGGGAGCCCATGTTTTTAACAAAGGGAGCAGGAGACAGCCTGTTTTGCAAAGCAGTAGCTATCATTATTGAAGCAGGTGCTGGAGTACTGGGGTTCAAGGGTCTGAGATTCCCACGGTATCACAATTTTTACTGTTTGTCTAAAAAAAATGACTATGGGGTTAATTTCCTTGCTAGCATTAGAGCTGAGGGCTGAAAGGGAGAAAATGAGGCTGTGAGGTGATAGATGCTGACCTTTTTAACTGGGGTATAATGTTCAAGTCCCAGCATTGGACTAGGCAAATCACTTAATCTCCCAGTGCATAAAAGAACAAATTAACCTGGCCTTGTGTAATGCATCTGGTGCTTATGTAAAGCACTCCAGTGCCCTTGGGCCAAGTTTGCTCTATATAAAACTCACAAAAAAGGGACAGAGTTCTTGTTTTAAAATTGGGGCAATGATCAGGCATGGCGGAGAGGAGATGAAAGAGGCAGAGGAGATGGCCTGCTACTTTGGGCGGAAGCTATCATTAGGTCAGCAGTTGCATAAGAGCCCAGGAGTATGAGGGGGTCACAACACACCAACTGTGCAGAGCACATTCTTTTGGTTAGTTTCTATCTATGCTTGATGAATTTTCTCTGTTATATGTCTCCCATTTATTGTGAATTTTAAGCTGCAGACAATCTCCCTGAAATTATCTCATAAGCCCGTCGCCTGTGCTCAGCCCTGCTGCTCTCCTCCCCCTGTCCTTGCCAAACCTTTGAAGGGGGTCCCTGACTTAAACACATTTTCCTTTGGGGGGCTCAGACCAAAAACGTTTGATGAACTCCGCTCTGTCCAGATCATATACAAGACAACAACTGACATGTTGACCAATTATTAATAGTTTGCCTTTGTACCTTGTGTTGGAAAGACCCAATTGAGAAGTTCAAAAGATAGTACAGTAGTCCTTGTGTCAGGCACAAACTGGAGTCTTTTTTTAGAGCTTGGGTTGTGCAAACAAATCATAGAATACTTGTGTTGTAATCAAGCTTATCTTACCCTCTTGATGTCTCCTGTAGTCCTCCAGGAATTAAAAATCAAATCAGTTGGAGGCTAAACTGTAAGGTATGCTCTCCACATGCTATGCTGTCCTAATAAAGACTGTTTTACATAAACAGTTTCAGACTTCATTTCAACAAATTTCTAGCACACTCTAAACTAAAGAATGAGAAAATATCTTCAGAGAGAATAAAGAACAAGAACCTGTCAAATGAAGTATTTCTCTGTTAAGGACTTCTAGAAGGCATGTTTGGTGGCTGACTTTGTACATTATGCATCTAATTCTTGGGTTGGCATGTAAGCCAATAAATATTATCAACCGAGATCTACAGATTCACTATGGCTCACTGGGAACGAAGATACATTGGGTTATGGCTTAATTTGCAATCACTCTCTGCTTAGGGCCTGATTACAACTTTGGCGGTGTGGCGACAGGTCCGCCCTGCTGCCACACGGCCAAAGCCAAGGTCAGACCACCTGCCAGATTAGGAGCTTCCTCCTGTCTGGCAGGCTTTTGTTTTTAGGTTCCCACAGCGGTGCCCTGAAAATTAGCACCGCAATGGGAACTCCAAAAACAGTTCCTGCTCGGCATGGACTGAAAAGTTCACGCCATGCAGGAACTGGTGTGCATGCACACAGGGGGGCATGTTGTGCCCCCATGTGTGCATCCACAGGGCATGAGGCACCAGGGTGTTTCCTCTCCGCCAGGGTTTTCATGGAGGAGGAATCTCCATGAAATCCCTAGCGGGGAGGAAACTATTTTTATGCTTGGTGGGCCAGCGGCGGTCCCTCCACGCATATTGGTGCTTCTACACTGCCTCAAATCCACCCTGGAACGGCATTTCCCTACCAGCTGCAGCAGGGCAATGGCAGTCTGACCATCCCTGTTGTAATAGGGGAGTCAGGAGCCACCTCTGCCATGCCCCCATGGGTCTGGAAGTCCGTGGACCACCAGACTTGTAATTAAACCCTTAGTGTACGGTAAAGTTCTTCCTCCCAGCGCATTATTAATCTTACATTTAAGTGATCTGCTCAGGTAAGATGGTATCTCTAAAATTAACAAATTACAAAAACTTTTAATTGGAGCAGGTCATCTATGAGTCATCAGACAAGCTACTGGAGCAGTTAAAGTATAGTGAAAAGAAACCTGGAAAATGAGTGAAAAATCACATGCAGGTGATATGCTGAGATATTTGGCCATATGAAAAAGATACCTGGCAAAGAATTGTTTAGAGTGCAACCGGATATAAAACTCCTGTATTCGCTTAGGGAATCTGTTTTCATCTTAATGGGGCTTGAAACCCTAATAAGCAAAGTAAGATAACACATGTATTTGTAAATCACACATTCTCTCCCTTGGACATCCTAAAATTGAATAATAGATGTTTTTTTACTTAATTCAAAGGCATCCATTTTAACAGCCTCGGAAGGAGGAATTGTTAAGTAGCCGCACTGGGTCATACACGGATCCCTGTGGTGAATGCATTAGTCCACTGCAAACCCAGCCCGGTGTATGAAATTGGGCTACTAGTTGAAGGGGTAAAACCTACTTAAGCAGTAACCACAATCCTTGTCATGGTAAGGCACAAGCAAGCCACAAATTAACCTGTGCTCAATCCTCTGGTAGATTGGAACATAGCAGTCAGGCTTAACTTAGAAGCAATGTGTAAAGCATTTATGCAGGACTTCAAACCTTAATAAAGTAAAAACACAATACAGGAAAAAGTCCACACCAATTTAGAACAATAAATCAAAACAACAGAAATCCAATCAGTAGAACAGAAGATAAGCAATTTTGAACGTTTAAGTGACAATAGCTCCAAAAAGCCTAAAGAGCCACTTTCGGCTATCTGGTCATGTAGACTGGGAGAAAGTCATAAGTTTAGGCCTACCACGATGGAGTGCAGGCTAGATACAGGGACCAGATTAGTCTCACTGAAAAGTTACCTTCTCAGTCCAGCGCACAGAGTCTTGTTCGTGGTGGAAGTGGCTGTGAAGAGCAGGCCACCATTGCAGATGGTGGTCGCTGTAGTGTGTCGATCTTGTTAGCATGAATGGTCTAGCTGGAGCTTTGATTGGGGGCTCCCCATGAGCAGTCAGTGCTGTAGTGGGAAGGGCCAGGCTGACTGAACTTTGCATTGGTAGGCGGTGTGAGCAACAAGGTTTTGGCACCAACGGGTTCATCTGTGGTTGGTAGAGCACAAAAACTCCAATTCAACTCCACTGAGGCCTCACCAAGGGCCCAGGTTCTGAGGTGCACCACTTGGGGGTGAGGGGCTGGGTCCAGAAGAATCTGGGTGCTGGTTCAGGAAGTTGGGGGCCTGTGAAGTCCCTGTGACTCTGAACAGGAGGCCAGAAAGGTAGCCGTTGGAGTCCTGGGTTTAGCTGCAGGTCCAATCCCTCTAATTCAGGCAAGAGGGCAAACCAGCAGCAGGGCGGCAATCTAGCAAGGCAGCAACCCAGCAATGCAGCAGTCCAGCAAGGCACTAGTCCAGCAGAGCAGTAGTCCAGCAGAGTGGCAGTCCTTCCAGAAGCACAGCAGTCCTTTTTCCTGTCAGAATCTCCACAGGTCCAGAAGTGTAGTAAAATGTTGGTGCTTGATTCCAATATTTATACCAGGTGCCTCCTTTGAAGTAAGAAAAGCTTCTAGAGGTTTTCCTTTGAAGTGCACAGGTTCCCTGCTTCCTTTGACCTGGGTCCAGACTAACTATAGGGGTATCCATCCCTTTGTGTGGTGGCAGGGCACAGCCTATTCAAGACTAAGTGGCCCATTCAGGCATACCTAAGCTCTCAATTGCATGTGGCCATCTAGGAGGAATAAACAAAGCCCAACTGTTAGCTACAACCAGTCATGTGTCCCAGAGACAGGTTACAGGCACGAAATGGCTAAGAGAGGAACACTTCAACTTTCTAAAAGTAGCATTTCCAAATTGTGACTTAAAATCTGACTTTACCATACCGGAGGTCATTTCATTACAATTCGAAAGACACCAAATATGAACTGGTTACCTATTCCCATTTGGAAATTACAGCGTATTAAATACAATAAGGCCATACCAATGTTAACCTAGGGGAGAGGTAGGTCTTCCAGTATTGAAAAAATAATTTGAGTTTTTCACTACCAGGACATGTGAAACTTAAAAGTACATTTGCACATTTTGAAATATGCTGCACCCTGCCCTTTGGGCTGTCTAGTGTCTATCCTGTGGGTGACTTATATGTACTAAAGTGGAGGGTTTGGGCCTGACAAAAGGGCTATTTTGCCAGGTCGAAATGGCAGTTTGAAACTGCACACACAGGCTGAAATGACTGGCCTGAGACTCTTTTTTTTTTTTTTTTTTTATTGAGCAGAAAAAGAAAGATCCATTAGACATGGTTTCAAGCATTACATTTAAATAGCAAATGAAGATATGCAAAACAGGGGGAAAAAAAAAAAGAGAAAAAAAAAAAAGAAAGGGGGGTAAGATCCAAAATCAACTGAAATGGGAAAAGCGAGATAATTCGAGAAAAACGAAGCTATTGACATTTCATTCTATTATATCATACAATGCATCGATATTAAAGTGCAGTGCAAAATATAGAGCCACTCCATAGCATGTATGTATCTTGAGAGATATTAGCTCTAGAGTCTATTAAAAGCAAAAGAAAAAAGTGCTGCAGAAGTCTTCAGATACAATTTTTTTTTTCTTTTTTTCCCTTCTCTTCCTTCCCCCTTCTTTTCCCTCTTTCTCTTCCCTTCTCCCCCCTTCTTCCTCCCCTTTTATAAATCCCCAAATAAAGTGCAAATGCAGTAGCAGCAAATCATGACTTAATAGAATAAAGTGCGACTAGCAACGGACATGAAGATTAATTCCACATAAAGTGCGAATGCAATATCAACAAGTAATTCAATCAACGAAAAGAGCCGTACTTAAGTCTTATAGTTCAGAGCAAAGAGTGAGGCAATTAAAGTGCAAATGCAGATAGCAATCAATAAATACATTATAGATTCACCTTAAGGGAATGTAACCTTTTTCCCCCCACGACACCCCCCAAAACTTTCTAAATCGAGATTAAAGAAATAAAGGCACACAACCTCAATCATCATATCAAGGCATGCAGATCTAAGCAATTACACATAGTCGTTGTTCATTAGACCCCGTAAAAATTCTAAAAATCATCGAGAACCAATAGATCTGGAACTGTCCTTAAATACGAGTAGTTCCCTAAACCCTTTCCAAGTTTTGTCAAATTTCGTTATTCCCCCAACTCTCCTGGCATAGGCCTCTTCAAATCTACAAATCCTTTTCATTTTATTGAACCAAGTTAGATGGTTTGGTATCTCCTTCGATTTCCAATTTTGAAGTATCAGGGGGCGAGCCACCATACAGGAGATTGCTACAAAAGCTTTGTCAGCGCTGGACAGAGTAGCTTCATCCCTCGCACCCCCAAATAATGCAATTTCAGCTTGAGGAGAAAGACACATACCCAAGGCAATGCCCACATCGCTAAATATTTCTCCCCAAAACTGGTCCAATAATGGACAGGAGTAAAAAATATGATGCCAGCCACCTTCATCCTCCTGCTGACACCGAAAACACCTATTCGGAGAATCCGGGAATTTTTTCTGTATTATGGACGGTATCCATTAAGCAAACCACCTTGATAGAAAGGACTGGCCTGAGACTCGATTAAATAGCTACATTGGCGGCTGGCACACTAAGTAATACTGACCCACTAGTAGCATCTAATTTACAGGCCCTGGGTACATGTAGCACCACTTTACTAGGGACTTATAAGTAATTTAAGTATGCCAGTTGGGGATAAGCCAATGTAACCATGCTGTAAGGAGTGAGCATATGCACTTTAGCACTGGTTAGCAGTGCTAAAGTGCACTGAGTCCTCGGGCCAGCGAAAACGAGATCAGCTAAAATGGAGGAGGAAGGCAAAAATGTTGGAGGAAGACCACACTAAGGCTGACAGGTCTAACACCCGGCTATTTGAATGCAAAGAAAAAAGAGTGTGCTAAATTTGATATTAATAATTTTAAACAGTTAAGTGCAGTTGAGAGTCCTCAAAATGTTAGAAATCACTATTTTATTACTGCCCCCAACATACAGCTCTTTAATACAATATTTAAATATCTGGGTGATGTTCAATGTAAACAAAATACAATTTGCATGGTGTTATTTTTAAACCCTCTTCTAGGCTCTAGTTGTGACTCTGAACGCGTGTTGGCTTCTCTGGTTAACATTATAGCTCGTTAGTGTTATGTTGTCATGGATTTTCGCAGCTTTCGTCAAATGTTAAATATATATCGTCTTTGTGAGCGGTTGCCTTGGGCAAATTAGCCTGGTAATAGACAGCATGGGTTGCTTCTTGACGCTTTGCTGATTTCTACAGGATAAAGAATTTAAACGAATGGTCCATGTTGTAGCTCATACACCAGGTACATGGCACACTCTGCTGTCTGTAAATCGAAAGTGTGATTTACGTCAATTAAAAAAAACATCTGTAATGATTCCATCTCAAGAACACTTTTTTTCATTCCAGTTTTCAGATTTTCCCTCGCAGGCCACAGCACATCTCTGGTGGAGAAGCTGAGTATAACATGATGTTGACATCACTCTGTAGGCTTCATTACCTGCTCTGAGGACTGTAAATTAGGCTAGGAAATGTGTCTCTTACATTTTGTCTTATATCTCACACTCTTCCTCCCCTGCACGTTTCCTGGGATGTCTGTCTGGTTACTGGTAGGAGCTTTGAAGACCAGCAGCCAAGTTACAGAGGGAAATGTCTGCAAAGCTGGAGATGAAATGGGCACAGAACTGGGACTCGGCAGCATTCGTCTGACAGAAAACACTGACAAGAGCCAATTATATATGCCGTGCACATGCAAAGCCCCAGGCAGGATTACAAAAAAAGAATGATGTTGTATACATTGCGATTTCATAAGCCCGGAACATTATAGCCCGGTTTTAATGTCTTGCTTTTCTCATTTAGCTATTTATCACATATTGGCAGCTTTAAATAGAAGCCATTTGAGCCGAGCATAAAACAGTTTTCCCAGTAGCATGACACACGATCTATTACTAGATTTAAAAGCCTGAAATGTTGTTGATAACTATCTGCTTGCGTTTTTAATCACATTTTCTGCTGTTTCGATTTTTGTCGCTGCGGCCTACTCCCACACCGTATATATATTTGTCTGTGAAGTTATTGAAAGGGGACATTTCCACATCTCAGCGGTGTATTCCGAAACTCACCTCTGCAGTGTGTCACCGCTTTTCATTATGAAAGGCAACCGCAGCAGACTACAGGGACGAGTCACCAGAGAACATATCCCACTTAACAAAAATGAGTACCTATTTTTTCAGTGGTTCATTCATTTTTCAGACGTGCATCATTAAACGGCATTGGGGGACTCCCGTTTACATATAACCAAAATAGGTCTGGACAGCCATTTAAATCAGGCACCCGCGGCCACACGCTCTGCTGGATTTCAGAGGGAAAAGTTTTTCTCTATTTGCTTTTAGATAAGACTTCTTTTTGGTGAGACTTTGCTGGAAATGGTGGTCCAACTTTAGTTCATCCAGCAGCTAAGGTGGGTTAAGAGCGCAATTAATAAAGTAATTAATGACACTCTGGGATAAATGACCCTTTATTCGCAAAAAAATAATAGATTGGTAAATTTTTTTGTGTGAAAGGAAAATCTGCACATATTGTAGGATTTATATTTAATAAAGCGTCTTAATTCATTAAATAAATTTTAGCTTGATGATGACAATCGTTGTGGTCAATTAAGAACGCCCAGCGGACGAGATTTATAGTTTTAGGCCTCGATTAGATGAAGTGGGACTGATGGGGTGAAATATGTATCACACGTGACAAATACAATTTTCCAGAGGGAATTTAGTTTTCCTTGTGAGGTAAATATGTTGTCCTAATCCAAGTTTTACACAAAAGTGAGGCATAACGTGTAACATAAAAGCTGAAAAGTCTGCATGTTTTTTGCAGGCCTTTTCCTCTGATATTTCGACAGGTTTGCCCTGCCAAAATCTGTCAGGATAAAATATTATGGAGTGATAATTATATCACAACTCCGAATTCAGTTACCAGCTCTAACTACCGATTACACGCAGATTGCACGGAGATCGGGATTAAACCCTGCGCTTGTATTTAAATCCTGGGAGTATTACTGAGGCAGCCAAACTTTCTGTTCAATAAAGCATAGCAAATTGCTTCCATCTGGGCTGATGATTTCCCTGTGCCCCGGCGTTAACACCTGGTATATAAATAGGTCACCCCCCGTTCAGACCAGCAGTAGAACAGGGGATGGATTATTTCTATGAACGCCACTTCGCCTCTGTCCGCCTCTCTGTTGGCGGACCCAGTGGAAAGTAATTTTCCTAGTGGAAGGCCATCTTGCTCGTGGGGAAGTATGTTGCACCACCTGCCATGTCTATTTAGGCGTTCAAGCACTTCATCCACACACCAAAAATGATTCCCTTAACAGAATATAGACTGTACTCACGAATTTACTTGTGTCATTCGGCATTGTAAGAGGCCACGTTTGGTTTGTCCAGGGCAGGGCCTTTCCAAATAATGTCATCACTATTTACCAGTGCATCTGTGGGTATAGGGAGTGACTATACATATTTGTGACCTATTATTAAAAGCCAAGACTGGTAGTAGAATTTCCTTTGCACAAGAACTGTGGGGCCTATCAACAATAGACTGCGATAAATACTGCAAAGCGCGCTTAGCGCTTTTGTATCTATCGCCGTCTATCGCCGTCTATCGTTGAAATTTATCACCCGGTTAGCGCGTTATTTACAACGCGTTTCACCCGGGTGATAAATTTCCAGCGATGAGGGGGAAATGGCAACAGCATCGCCTGAAAACACGCGTTGAACTCATAGATACGGCGATAATCTTGCTGATACGACCATGTGGTCGTATCAGTATAATCCACCAGCAATGTAAAACATTCTTCAGCACAGGTTTTTTGCAGACGTCTGGAAGCAGCGTTAAGGGCGAGTTAACTCTGAAATGAATATCGCTATGCCGGACAGGGCTTCGTTGTAAATATCGCGAAGCCCCGTTAGCGATATTCCACAATGAAGTTTCACGAGGCACACCCACCTTGCATCTCATTAGGGATGCGGGGCGAGGCGGCATGAAACCGGGCTCTAATGCAAGGAAACACGCGCTGGCGTGTCCTTGTAGATAGAGCGATAATATTATCGCCGCTTTTCGTCCGAAAACGGACGATAAAGCGGAGGAGATTCTCCCCACTGAGCTGGTCGAAAAAGGAAAAAATAAAATGATAATAACTCACTGTTATCATTTTATTTTTCCCCTTGCTCAGCTGGGTAGGGGTGGGGCTGCTCACAGAGCAGGGCAGGAGAGGAAGGATTTGCCCACTCCAAGTGCGCATGAGGCTTTGGCCGGCCGTCTTGGGCCAGCCAAATCATCATGCACACTTTTCATCTTCTCCATGCAGGCTGCATTACAGCCTGCATGGAAAACATGCCAAGTCTCCCATTCTCTTGCTGAGAGCCGATCCATGGCGCTCAGACCAATGCAGCATTTTGACTGGCTATCGGGAGGCTGGGACCCGGGTGCTTCCTGCTGCTTCCAGCTTCCTGCCCTGGAAGCAGGCAGAAGAGGACCTAGAAGAGGCGGCAACGATGGCGGATGGCAGCGGCAGACAGGTGAGTATTTTAATTTTTAATATATTCGCCCCGCGACATCTATTTTAATTTTTTTTAAGTTTTAAAAGGTAATTTTATTAAGATGAAAAATACAAATTACAATAGATGTCATAAAAAGCAAGCAATTATAACATTGAAATGAGAAGAAGAATCACATATCAATTAAGTAAAATTTGGTAAACTGTGCTAATTAATAACCATACACGTTTGTTAAATAGAGATAATATTAACAATCATGTAATGTGGAATGTCAAGGAGGGTTCAAGACTTCTTGCTCTGCAGGTGATCGTATATTATAACGTTTCGCACTTCCATCGACGTATTGAGTGACAGGGGACCATAAAAATAATCACTTCATAGCGAGAGAAGGAGGATACACATAAGCTGTGTATAATCTGTGGTTATGACAGACTGTGTACCACCAAGCCTGGAAAGACAATTTGGATAAATCTTTCCAATTTTTAGTAATTTGCTTAAATGCAACTGCAATAAGCAAGTCCAGAATTTGCGTACTTAAGGAACAATCATCCCAATCATCTGACAGGGAACCTAAAAAAATATTAGCGGGAGAAAGAGTAGCCACATAACCAAAAAACACGACTATCTGCTTCCAGACGTCCTCCCAAAAACCCTGAACAAAAGGACAGGCTTGTGCTGAAGAGCAGGACCAACAAATATCTGACTTGTCCGTGTTTATTCTATGCAGGGTTAAGGGAGAAAGGAGGAACCTATTATATATATAAAAAAGTGTTTGAGTGGCGTTAGCTGCTCAGGAGGTTTTCCTGATCTTAGACCAAATTCTTGACCAGATGGAAATTGACCAAGCCTTTCCAAAAGTCTTGTTCCCAAGCTAATTCTATTTTAGTTTTGTCTCTAGTATTAGTGGACTTGTTAAGAAAAGAGTGAATGGTGGAAGCTCTTGGGTTTGTGTGAAGGAGATTACGAAAAAGAATAATGTTTTGGGAAGTATTAGCGGTAGATGAGGGAAACTGGGTGAGAGAGTGGCATAAAGCGTCATTTAATAGTAAGTATTTATTTTGAAATGAAGGAGAAAAGTCAAATAGGAGGTTAGCCTGAGAGGAGGACATTCTCTGTCAGCTTCAAATAATTGATTTACCCACAGTAAGCCCTTTTGTCTCAAAGTTTTCCAATAGAAAGGTTTACCTTTGATCAATATAAATTTATTATGCCATAAAGTGGTATTAAGAAACATTTCGCGACTATCAGGGAAGAATGAAAGAACCGATTCTAATAAACGACATGAGTGTTTAAATGCTAGGGTTTGCGGGTGAACAACAGGTACTTTTGAAAGGAAAAGGGAGATAAATAAGATTGTTCAAGTAAAACCCAGAGAGGTGGAGCTTTATAATGAATCTGATTTCCAATTGGAGGTGTGGCGCAATAAGAATGCCTTATGGTATTTGGAAAAATCAGGAAAATTAACACCTCCCTCTGTTTTTGGGCGCATAAGTTTTTATAAAGACATGCAAGCTTTCTTGTTGTTACAGAGAAAAGAAGAAAGTGTAGAAATAATTTCCTTGAAGGATTTAGAGGATATAGCAAGTGGCATATTAGAAATAGTATAAAGAATAATAGGAGAAAGCATCATTTTGATAGTATCTAAGTGTCCCCACCACGACAAATAAAGTGGATGCCACCTGCTTGTCAAGTCAGCCAATTTTGACAAACATTTCTCTACATTCGTCGAAATAGAAGTTTTAATTGACGAAGCGAAATGTATGCCTACATATTTTATATGTTTGGGATTCCAAGTAAAGTTAGTACTGATAAAGTCTTCTTTGAATGTGAATTTGGTCAAGGGTAGCATCTCACATTTATCATTGTTTAGTTTATAACCAGAGATGAAAGAGTAAGAATTCACATCTTGTAAAAAGGCGGGAAGGGAAGATTGAGGATTTGAGATAAATAATAAGATGTCGTCAGCATACGCTGCTAGCTTCACTTGTAATTTATTAGATTCAAAACCATGTATTTCCTGGTTTTGGCGTATTTTAGATAGGAAGGGCTCTAAGGCTAAATTGAAGAGGAAAGGATACAAGGGGCAGCATTGCCTCACCCCTCTGCCTAAGGTAAAGTAAGGGGAAGAAGTGTTAATAACGTAAACTGCTGCTTTAGGATTTGAATAAAGGAGAGAAATCAAATAAATAATTTTTGGACCAAATCCAAACCATTTGAGAGACTGAAACAAAACAGGCCAATTGGCTCTGTCAAATGCTTTCTCAGCATCCAATGCAATTGCCGCTAGAGACTAGGAGGAGTGGGAAGACTTAGAAAGAATATCAAAGAATAATCGGGTGTTATCTGTAATGTATTGCCCTTTAACAAAACCTGACTGTTTCCTGCCAAGAAGATCTGAGAGGTATGAGTCAATTCTCAAAGCCAGGGTTTTGGAGAGGATTATATAGTCTATGTGCACTAAAGAAATTGTTCTGAAATTCTTGCAGTAGCGCAAGTCTTTACCATCTTTGGGAATGAGGCAAATCAGGGCTTCAAGGAAAGAACCAGAAGCTTCACCATTTCGTATGAAAGAAGATATCAGAGTAGACAATTTTGGGATGAGTAATTAAGAAAAATGCATTTAAATTTCTACAGTGAATCCATCTGGACTAGAGCTCTATCCTTTTTGAGGGTAAGCAATGCTTTATGTAATTCGTCTAGTGAGATATCCAATTCTAATGGATCAAGATTTAAGTGTGTATCAAAGGGTTTCGTTCTGGAAGAGAGATAATCTGTAATTTGAGAATCTGAGGGAGAGGTACTGGTGTATATAAAGATTTATAAAAGTGATGAAATTCCTCTAGGATCTCAGAATCCTTATATTTAAGAGTTTGTTGGGAATCTAGAATTGATTCAATGTTAAGTCAATTATGTTTAATTTTAAGGTAGTTTGCAAGGAGTTTGCCTGACTTGTTCTGTCCCCCATAGAATTTTGCACTGGATTTTAAAAGATATAATGAGACATTATCTGTGGATTCTTAATTAATTTTGAGTTTGGTATCAATAAGTTCATTTAAACTGTCTTTTGACTTAGAAGTAAAGTAGGAGTGTTCCAATTTCTTTATTTTTGCAAAGAGATCAGTAGATAATTTTCTGGGCGATGTGTCTCTTTTTGGAAACGTAGTTAATGATGAAGTCACTTGCTGTCGCTTTAAAGGCGTCATAAATGATGTAAAGAGGTAAGTCATCCGATTTGTTGAGTATAAAGTATTCATGCTCAAAGGAGGTAAAAGAGGAGGTAAAGTTAGGGTCAAGAAGTAAGGAATTATTAAAGCACCAACGATTGGATAGATTGGGTTTGTTGAGAATGTCCAATAGGATAGAAATTGGGGCATGATCTGAGATTAAAATAGAGCCACTGTCAGCGGATTTTAAGGACTGTGAAATATTATGGGAGATAAAAAATAATCAATACGTGACTGAGTCTGATGTACCGGTGAAAAATAAGTATACTCTCTTGTGGTGGGATTGCAAAGTCTCCAGGCATCTAAAAACATCTGTTGCTTAATGGTTTGTACAAAAAAATTGTGAGCTTTGTTCTGTGTGAAGGAGGTTAGGGAACTACGGTGAAATAAAGGGATCTAAGATTTGATTACAATCACCCTCCAAGATGAAGTTGTTGTGAGTGTTTTGTAAAAGATTTTTTGTGAGATTCGCCCAAAATAAAGAATCTCCTGTGGTCGGAGAATATATGTTAAAAAGAGAAAGTGGGGTCTTTACAATCATCAGCTCAGTGAAAAATCACCGACCAACATCGGCAGAATCTTGGGTAAGTAATTTTACATTTAAAGATTTGTGACATAGTGTGGCAACTCCATTCCTTTTGCCATCACCTGGGGAGAAGAAAACCGTACCCACCCAATCCCTTTTTAATTTCATACATTCTTTTTCGGTGAGGTGGGTTTCTTGTTGTAGAGCAATGTCTGCACCAAGCTTCGCTAAATGTGTTAGTACATGCTGTCTTTTGATGGGGGAATTTAAGCCTTGTACATTCCATGAAATGATTTTCAATCACATGAGGACTTCAATGCGAGAAAAAAAAAAAACTACAATATGCATATGAAGGAGATAGCATATAATTCTGAATGAGAAGATGAGCATAATTCCGAACAAGAAGATAAATATCGTAGAAATTGATTGACCGTTAATATGAACATAATAAGGAAAGTGAGAAGAGCAGAGAAAATATTGATGGAGAATATAAAGAGGGGGCATGAAGAAAAAAGATAGGTGAAAGAAGGAAAAGGACACAAAAATAAACACAAAAACATGAATAAAAATAGACAAAGGAATGCTCATACCTACAAAACTCCAAACAAACTCCAAAAGAAGGTGGGGGGAGAAACCACATGGAAGGGCGGCACATCCGGACTCCGTTGACGGGACAAATGAACCACAGTAATCAACGGATGACATGGAGGAGCTGGTGTAGACAGTCATCAGTGTGGATACTGTGGGCGGAGTCGGGAGACCGGACACTGCTTGACAGGACACAACACAACCGCAACAGGGTGAGTGACCACCAGGTACTGGGGGGACAGGTGGAGATGGCCACGATGGCACACATGCACAATCAAGCAGAGCACAGTGCACACCCTCAATGACTCTGGGTCATCGCCCAGATCTATTGACTGTCACAATTTACCATGCCATGCTGTCTGAATGTCAACATGTACCATGCGGCTACATACATGTGGACACATTGCAATACATCATCTCCCCTTCACATTGCAGGGCCACCGTCAACATCCCCTGCAGAGCAGTCCCAGCCATTTTTCACTGATGACGAGGAGGACAACCCCAGCATCGACGCACAAGCCCTCCTAGGCATCATTGACATCATCTGCGACTCACCTCCAGGATCAGGGCTGCCCAGCTGCATCGAGGAGACCCCACCCACCACCCACACCACCCAGCAGGAGGCACCCATGGCCCAGCAGTCTCGCAAGACCCCCAGAAACAACACACGGGCTTCCAACGCTGTGTGCTGGAGGGCCAGAGGGTGACAGCTGAGCAGGTGCGGGTGGAGTTCGACCTTATGGCTACCAAACTGGTCGCCATCCATGGGTGTCTAGGCCCTCTCCATGGTCTCCAACGAGCCCTGACTGACATCGCTGGAGTCATGACGTGGAGAGAAGAACACCTGCCTGCTCAGAGGGGCTCCTGCGATACCAGCCGTGAGCTGGCACACATGCGGAGGCTCATGGAGGACATGGTGCTTATGGAGGCGGAAAGGATGGCAGCCATCGCTGCACACTAGCGAAATGTAGCTGGGATCTACCATGCCCTGCAGATCCTCATCGGGACATTGCTGCCACAAGGCGTGGTGATGATGAATGCTGCTGGCCCCACACCATCCACATCTCCGCCCCCTGGTGTGCCATTGCCTCACAGTGCAGCAGACGTATCCCTTCCGGCACCTGATGTGTCAGCGGCACACAGTGCCTCAGCCAGTACTGCAACACCCACAGGTGGGGCAGAGCACACAAGGACGTGGATGGGTTTGTGATCAGGAGGCACTAGCTTTCATTTCCACCACCTGGCCTGTTTCTGCTTGGTGCCACACCTGGCCCCATGACCTTCCACTGACCCCCGATACACTCACCTTGGACAGCGACATGGACTGCCATATCCTGTTTGATGACCAATGACACGACGACCAGACTGCGGACTGTACCCTTCCTCTTCCGCAGTACTTGTCATCCCCGGATGGACTCTGGCTGGCCCTCCACGGGCCCATATTGTGTAGTAAGCTCGGAATTGCTCTGTACCGCTCCAGCTGCAAAACTGCACTGGATGTGCAATAAACATCCAGTGACGCACTGCTGTTTTAAGTCTCTCATCATTCATGTATGAATGTGTGGATGAATGTAGGGACAGTGATTTCCCTTGCGTCAATGATACTCATCCTGTGGTATGCCAGTCAGAGGGTGCCACATTGCATATCGTGTACCGGGTACTATGGACGCTACAACAGGGACACACGCATCAGTCACTTCCATGTACGGACATGGACTGAACCACACCCAGAACCCATGAATCATTGTTGTAAGCCCTGCACTGGTCCGGTGTATGGCAGGCCAGACCACTCCGCTTACGCTCCGAGGAGGGCCCTCATTGCAAACCGTCGCAGGCGTACTCGCTGGTGGTGTTTAGGTCACTGGTCTAGTTGTCAGCATGTCACAGCCACTCCCTGAGGGCAGGTTTGCACGACCACCACACCCATCCAGCACAGGCGTCACATGCCATGTGACTCCGCCAACATAAGGGGCAGACGACATTACATTCCCCTCTGCCGGTGGTGACTGGTTGACGGCCGCTCCATGGTTCTCAATCATAAAGGGCCCATGAGTTGTTGCGCACAGGGTTAGTGGCACACAGAGGCCTTGCAGCCGTCACGGGCCGACCACCACGTGGCGCTGACTGGGGCTGCACAGGGTTAGTGGCACCCGGAGCATTGCGGCTGGAACAGGCACCCCATCACGGGACGGTGACTTTGGGTGCACTGAGGTAGAGGCATCTTAAGCTGCTGAGCAGGTGTGCAGCCTGCGATGAGGCCCCGTCCCGGTGGTCCGGACATCTCAGGTTTTGTGTGCTCGCTGAACCGCAGTGTAGGCCAGAGCCAGCGGACAGCGCAGGCCTACCATCACGTGGCGTTGCTTCCAGGATCCCAGAGTTAGTGGCACCTATTGGGCTGAGCGTGTGTGCAGCATGCGATGAGGCCGGGTGCACTGGTATGTCCTCTGCCATGGAGTAATCAAGACCCAGCACTAAACGTGAGACCTGGTGGCCTGCGGAGCGGGCTGCATGATGTGGACTGTGTCACGTTCGCGGACCCCGGGATTGTGGCTTGCAGTGGTACGTGCTGGGACCTCCTGTCTGCACGCCGGTGGTGGAAGGTGAGCAATGAGGCCTGGGTGTGGATGGGCGGGCATGCTCCGATAGGCAGCAGGAGGGGCTGGGGTGCCTCTGCCTGGATGTGCATATGCGGACAGGCGATGTTGTCTTGTGCAATTGTGTGTACTGTGCCAATCATGTATCTGGACTCTGTTTCAGATGACGGGTCTGTCTCAGATGTATGACCTGGTGAACTGCTATACATATCGGCAAGTGGTTGGAGACACACCGGTGGCAGCAGGTGAGCAGTGTGGCCTGGTGTGCAGGGGCAGCACTCTCTCTCTCTCCCCCTCTCTTCTTCTTCTTTTCTCTCTCTCTCTCTCTCTATCTCTCCCCCTCTCATCTTCTTTCTCTCTCCCTCTCTCTCTCTCTCTCTCTCTCTCTCTCTCTCTCTCTCTCTCTCTCTCTCTCTCCCTCTCTTCTTTTCTCTCTTTCTCTCACTCCCTCTCTTCTTCTCTCTCTCTCTCCCCCTCTCTTCTTCTTTCTCTCACTCTCTCCCCCCTCTCTTCTTCTCTCACTCGCCCCCTCTCTTCTTCTCCCTCTCTCTCTCTCCCCTCTCTTCTTCTTTCTCTCTCTCTCTCACTCTCTCTCTCTCTCTCTCTCTCTCTCTCTCTCTCTCTCTCCCCCTCTCTTCTTTTCTCTCTTTCTCTCACTCCCTCTCTTCTTCTCTCTCTCTCTCTCTCCCCTCTCTTCTTATCTCTCTCTCTCCCGCTCTCTTCTTTTCTCTCTCACTCTCTCTTCCCTCTCTTCTTCTCTCTCTCTCCCCCTCTCTTCTTCTCTCTCTCTCTCTCTCTCTCTCCCCCTCTCTTCTTCTCTCTCTCTCTCCTCCTCTCTTCTTCTCTCTCTCTCTCTCCCCCTGTCTTCTTCTGTCTCTCTCTCTCTCCCCCTCTCTTCTTATCTCTCTCTCTCCCTCTCTTCCTCTCTCTCTCCTTCACTCTCTCTCTCTGTCCTTTGATGTGCGCAGGACATACCTTCTCATCATGATTTTTGTCTTGCAGGCTGTGACCTACGGATTGTCTTCATTTCATTTCAGTGTTCATTTTATTAAAGTTTCATTTGTTACTTCGAAAGTGAATGTGTGATGCTCATTTTTGTGATGTCACATGCATGTCACCAGTTGTGATTGTGCGACATCATGCGCATTATTTTGTACATGTTTAGGTGTAGCTGATGTGGCATGTTTTTGGTCGGGGGGATACCGGGCAGGGGGGTCCTGGGGGTGGTGGAGGTGGGTGTTGTTGCCCTTTCGGCCCTCCGGGCTGCATGTTCAGTTACCCGGGTGCATCTGTTGTTCTTCAGGTGTGGCTCTGGGCTGTGCTCCCTTTTTGGTGCAGGCTGTGGTCCGACTTTGCACCAGGTCAGAGCAGGTGTTATTTTCCTGCTGCTAAAGTGCCTTATCGCCTGTTTTGTGTTCTTATCGCAGTTCTGGCTGGTCATTGTGAAGGTTGTGGAGTGGTGTGGTCGCGGCTTTTGGCACAGAAACGCCTACTCTGCATCTCATTAGCGATATTTGCGGGGGTCATCTGTGGCGATGTTTTTTGCAGCTGCTATCGCGGGTAAACTGGTGCTGTGGGATGTTAACACCAGCTTGTGTTTGGGGTGATAAATTTATCGCAACTTTGGCTGGGATAAAGTACCGTTTGTGTTAGATCCTTGTGAATATGTCCCTAAATGGTTGGTTTGACTTGCGAGTCATCTAAATTGTTTTGTGCTCTGATTTGATGTATTTTAGTGAAAGTGTTTTTAGCATTTCTTTTTACTTGCTGCTATTTAAGATTGATTCCCTTCGCTTACCCGCACCTTAAAAGAAACTATGCTCTTTTGCACATCTACTCCCTCTTACCTCTTTCCTCTTTGGGGCGCCGATCTCGGCGAGGGTTGGAGGGATTCCCAGGTTATTTGGGCGTCATTTTGACGACTGACGCTGGTCAGCACTCTAGTTGTTCTGACATCAGGGGCATTTAATGCGCGCCGAACGGACGCGCAGCAGACGCGCGCAGCGGGTGCGCCGCTGGCACGCCTAAGGCAAGCCCGTCTGCGCCCGTCCGCGCCTCGGCAGTGCCCAGCGCGAGTGAGGCGTCTTCGTGGGCTTGAGGGTCTCACCAGCCCACGGCTCTGGTTTCATATTCCGGGGCGGCGCTCAGGGCATTGGACTCGACTGCCTGTCGCAAACTTCACTCTTTGAACGTGGCAGAGAGGCCTTTGGGAGCTTGCAGTCTCTGTGGTTTTCAGCTAGGGGTGAGTTGTAGACGGCCCTTCACTATACTCTCCTGTCCCACTGAGCGGACTAATCCCGTTACGTTTTCGGCAGCTCTAATTAATGTTCGTTCTTTGAAGAAACATCATGCGGACGTTCATGAGCTGTTGGAGGATGGCACCTTAGACATGCTGTTCCTCACGGAGACTTGGCTGGATCCATCCTCCGCTCCCATAGTTGCTTTGACGACCCCGGTGGGCTATAAGATCCGGAGAGCTGATCGTCAGGGGTCCAGGGGAGGAGGTGTTGCAGTTATCTATAAAGATCGGTGGGATCGTCATTTGGGTGACTCAGGGGACTGGGCTGGATGCAAGGCACTTGATTTTAGCGCCCGCTTGTCAGCCCACTTCACTCTTGGGGTTTCCCTGATCTATCGGCCCCCGGGCCCCTCTGGTCCCTTTCTTCTGGCATGGGGAGATGCTCTTACCTCTAGGGCAGCTAGGTTGTCTCACTATTTGGTGCTAGGTGACTTGAATTTTCATTTGGATACGCCAGAGGTCAAGGAGGTCTCCGACTTGCTGGACAATCTTCACACTGCCCAACTTGCCCAGCACATCGGCCTCCCCACCCATCTGGCCAGCCATATATTGGATCCTATCTGTTCCAATTTTTCCATTCAGGTTCATGATCCCCTCCCAGTGTCATGGTCTGATCACTATTTATCTCACTTCTCTTGGACCGTCTCCAGTGCTGAGGCTCAGGCACCTGTCTTCTTGAAACCTACTCTGGGGAAAGTGGATCCTCTGGATCTTGCTCAGGCTCTGGACGTAGCCAGGCCCCCGATGTCCAGGGGTTTGGAGGATTGCATTTCAGGGTTTTCAGGCTGTGTGTCTGGAGCAGTGAATTCTATCACCTCTTCTCGACCTATAAGACCTAGAATTACCCCCTCTAAACCCTGGTTCACTCCCGCTCTCAAGAAGTTTAAACGGGAGTGTAAAGTCCTGGAGCGGGATTGGCGGAGGAGCAATTACTGCCCGGTGGCCAAAATCCGGCTTAGAACAACCCAAAGATCGTATTATGCCGCCATCTCCGTGGCTAAAGGTCTCTTTTACGCCTCCTGCATCGAGGCGGCTAGGAACAACTCTAAGGAAATCTTTTCAATAGTCCAGAGTTTTACCTCACCGTTGGCCCAGTCAAGCGTGGTTCCTTCCTCGTTTGACTGGTGCAACATCTTGGCTGGGTCGTTCAGCGATAAAATTACGGCCATTCAGGCCTCCTTCTCTCCTGACTTGCGTGTTCTGCCAGGGTTGCAGCTTGTGCGGCCGGTTCTTTCTACTCTGCTGTCCGCCTTTATCCCGGTTCACCCTCTGGAAAGTCTTAAAATCCTAAGAGGACTTAAATCGGGGTCCCCGGCAGATGCCTGCCCGGCTAGACTTCTGGCAGCTGTAGCAGAAAGCATTTATCTGGAAGTCAACCAGATTGTCAATCTCTCCTTACAGTCCAAGGCGGTACCTCAGGTCTGGAAGGAGGCTAAGATTCTGCCACTGCTTAAAAAACCATCCTTGGACCCGCTTAATCCAGCCAACTACCGACCCATCTCTCTCCTGCCAGCTCTTGCAAAGGTTTGTGAGAAGGTGGTGCATAAACAACTGTCTGATTTTGTGGAGTCAGAGGCTCTCCTTCACCCATCGCAATCAGGGTTTCGGTCGGGTCATTGTACGGAGACGGTCCTTATCGAGGTTGTGGAGGCCATCCGGACGTGTCTCGATGCCAGGGGTAGCGCCGCTCTGATTTTGTTGGACCTCTCGTCGGCCTTTGATACGGTCCCGCACGATCTTCTGCTGTTCTGTCTTGCTGAGATTGGCGTGTCGGGGGCCGTGTGGGGCTGGCTTACGTCCTTTTTGGAGGAAAGGGTTGAGCAGATTTGGCTCCCTCCATTCTACTCCTCCCCCCGTGTGGTCACCACGGGTGTCCCGCAGGGCTCCTCTATTAGCCCTTTGCTCTTTAACATTTATGTTACGCCTTTGATCCATCTGGCTGAAGCTCTTGGTGCTAAGGTCTTGGCCTATGCAGACGACACTCAGCTGCTGTTCACCTGGGATAAGGCCTCTAGCTCAGTCCTTGCAGCCCAACAGTGCCTTCACTCCATCTTCACTTGGCTGGCAGGCGCTCAGCTTAAGTGTAATGAGCAAAAATCTGAGATCCTGCTTTTTGGCACTTTTCCGTCTGATTTCCGTCATCAGCTGTGGCCACAGGAGCTTCCTCTTCCCTCGTCCGAGGGACAGCCCACTAAAAACTTGGGCGTCTGGTTCGAGGAGAATCTGCTGTTCTCCACCCATATCAAGAAAACTGCTGGCTGCTGCTTTGGACTTATTAAAACCCTGAGCAAGTTTTTTCCTCTCCTTCCGCAGGCAGCCAGAGTTACAGTTACTTGTGCTTTGATCCTTTCTCGGCTGGACTATGCAAACTCTCTCTTTATCAGGTCTCCTGGTTACCTAATTAAGAAATTGCAGGTAGTCCAGAATACTGCTGCTAGGCTGCTACTGGGCCTCTCTTCGAGGATGAGTGTCACTTCTCATCTGGCTTCCCTCCATTGGTTACCAGTTGTGGCCAGATTCAAATATAAATCTTTGGTTCTGGCCCATCGTGCCCTCAAAGGTCAGGGTCCTCTCTATCTTCAGAGGCGCTTTTCTTTCTATGTCCCCGCGCGGGCCCTGCGCTCGGCTTCTCTAGGCCTGGCCTTGACTCCGAGATTTAGACTTCAGAGGATTGGAGGCTGCTCTCTGGTGATCAGAGCCAGTAGAGCTTGGAATGCCCTTCCCCTTGATCTTCGTCTTACCCAGGAGCTTGCAGTTTTTAAAAGGAAGCTGAAAACATTTCTCTTTGCTTGATTGTCTCTGTTTGCCCTCAGGTTTCGCGCCGGAATACTCGTGAGTAGCCGAGCGCGTTACAAATGGAATATAACATAACATAACATAAATATACTATGGCATTTAAAGAACAAACAGTTCTGATAGTCAGCGAAATCCTGAAATATTAATTTGGATAGGAAGACAAAGTTCTCGAAGTATCCGTGGTCTCGGTCTTGCAAGAGTTTATAAAGCTTCTCAATTTGCTGGGATCTTCGTAGGCAATCGTATTGTTTCTGTAAGTAACTTTAAAGAGGCATGGATGGAAAAGGCCATAGCCGGCTCCCAATAAATGAAGCTCCGGTCTCATGTTGAGGAATTTCTTATGTCTGTCAGCCGTATTCTTGGCGTAATCTTGGGAGTAGAAAAAAGCGTAACAATTGAGGAGCACTTTGAGGAGATCTGTATATTCCAAAAATACAAGATTATGCCTCTTGGGCGTCTCGGAGAAGAAACCACAGCAGGCAAGCGACCCAGTTGGTGAGCACGTTGTATGTTTAAAGAGAATATGTGACGTAACAACACGATCAAAATAATCGCGGAACGTTAAATCGCAGTTTTTACAACACAAGTCGTTACAACGACTTGCGTTGGAGGGCGCTGGACTTAGGAATAGTATAATTTACTATTCCAACACCAGTCTACGTACAGTAGGAAAGGTTTTGGAATAGTAAATCATACTATTTCTAAGGTTAGAGCGCCATCCAGCGCAAGTCGTTGTAACCACTTGCGTTGTATTACCAGCGATGTAAAGGCATTGCGATGAAATGCCAGCGTGGTAATGGATGTTTCCCATTTAAAGAGATGTTTTCAGGAAGTTTGAATAGTTCTGGGAGAAAATTCTTGTAGAAAGTGAGAGGATCTGATCCCTCCACATTTTCTGGCAGTCCAAAAATGCGTAGATTATTTCTTCTGTTTCGATTTTCCAACTCTTCAACATGTTTTTGTAAAAAAAAAAAATGGATCTGGAGAGAATTGACTTTATTTTCAGCATCACTGAAAAGAGAGACACTGTGCTGCACTGCCACCAAGCGCTCGTCCATTTGAGACCATCTTTCTGTAAGGTATTGCAATTTATTATTTGTTTCCTCCATAAAAGGTCGCAGGGCTCTAATTTCATCTAGCAACAGGTCCAATGAAGCTGGAGGAGGGGATTTTGCAGGGGAAAGCAAGTCTTTTTTTTAGATGTTTTGTTGAGGCCTTCCCAAAGGCCGCCGAGCCAGAGTTTGTGTCAGACAAAGCATCATTTTTAGGCGAAGAGGCTGCTAAGGAGGCTTCCATGGCTGCATATTTTCAGAAGAGCATGGAATTTTTGATAAATTTCTTTTGCACCACAGACTCAATGCAAGAATCAGCTTTCCTCAATCCCCCCATAGGTTGGCAGATTAACAAGTAAATGAAAGTCCACAAAGCTGCTAAGGTACTGCAGTGAATATGGTACTGATCTGGGGAAGAAGCTAGGCAACTTCAAAGACCAAAAAGACCAAAGCCATGTTTCACATACTCGATACAGGATCAGCAATCCTCAAACTCCTCATATGATGACCAATTGATAGGTTGAGAAATGTTCCACAGAGGCACAAAGGTAAAGCAAAGAATATGCGGAGATTATAAGGAGAATGTCATTCAGCATCGTTAGGAGCTCAGAAAGACCAAAAACAAGTCAGGTGGTTCAAAAGATCATGTAGCCAGAAGTGCTGAAGGGAGCATACCTTGAAATCTTTGGCACGCAATTTATATGAGGAATTCCCCTCAACGAAGCTTCCCCGGCATAGATGAGTTGAAAGGAAGCGTCCGCCATTCAAAATGGTGGACGCTTCTGAGGCGAGAAAGAGCGCACCGCCCAAATGCCTAGAAATCACTGCTGCAGTGGTGAAGGCTCTCGTTCAAGGCAGCGCGCAGCTCTCCGCATCCTCCCAAACCCATTTCGGCTCGTCAGGAGAGGCGAAGACGAGGTAGGCAGTCCGCAGTCTGCGTCGACCCGGAGAGAGTCACGGACGTACCGCCATCTTCTCGGGCGTCAAGCCACGCCCCACCTATTTTAATTTTTAACAAATCCCCACCGCTCACCCCTGCAACCCACCCCTATACCACCTTCAAATACCAGCCACCACTGGTATGTGGATTACAGTTTTTTGATTGATGTATTTTTAAATTAGAAGTCATACTTGTGCTGTATCATCATTTCTCATTAAAAATGTAATGACTTTATGTGTTCCACAGTTTATTACAACAGAAATGAGAACCTATAAAGCAATGCCTTGTTTTTGCATTACATTTCATGATGAACAATATGTTCCAATGACATTCTCCATGTCAATAACATTAGAGTGGAGCAATAACAAACATATTGTCAGTTTACTGTGGAGTCGGCCATGTAGAAAGGTGACATGCCTTAACTAGCTTGTCACATAATTGGCCCTCTTACAATGTGATATCTCATGAAGTGTGAAATGGAAGAAACTGAAAAAATACTTAGTTATTCCTTCTACCTGATTATGGCTGCAACAAGAATGGCTAAATTAGAGCAAGATTATCAAGATGACCCAAAATATGTATTAAATGTAGTACGGTGAAAGTATTCTGTCCCATTAGCTGTATGTTTTTAGGTCTGACTGAAAGCACTCCAAGACTGAGTGATATAATTTTAGGTACAGGTAGGTATTGTACAGAATGGGTGCATGTTGGAAATTTGCCCATCCTGCAGGGTACCCCCATGATATTTTCTGTTTTACTGAACCCTATTTGTGTTGACTGTAGAATTCTGTGCACTTTACCCCTGCTAACCAGAGGTAAATTGCATGTGCACTCTCCGGGTAAATTTGTCGTACACCTAATTGGCACTTTTATTTTACTTATAAGTCCCTAGTATATGGTACTACCTATCCCCAGGGCTGGTGCATCACTCATTGTGCCACCCTCTGCAGTAGTCCTTTAAAACATGTCTCCAGGACTGCCTTTGCAGCCTGGGTGTGCAGTTTTAACCTGCCAATTCAACTGGGCAAAATAAACCTTTTGTCAGGCCTAAATCTTCCTTTTTAATACTAAGAAGCCACCTCTAACATAGACCTTAAAAGCCCATATGGCAGGACACATCGAATTTAAAAGTTGGCTACGTATATTCAATGGTTTCCAATACATGCCCTGGCTGTGAAAAACCTCCAAAGTTGATTTTCACTCTGGCAAGGCTAGCTTTCCCATAGGTTAACATTGGTTTACACTATTACATTTAATAAACACTATTCTATTTGGAAATAGCAATAAAAAAAATATTTAAAGGACTCATTTTAAGAGTAATTAAAACTCAACTTAATGGTCAAGTCCGTTTTTTATTGCTATTTTGGAAATAAGACTTTTAGAATGTTGAAATTAAGTATACAAAAAGTGATGGGTCGAATGCTTCAATTAATCTCAGACACAACTAATTATTCAGTACGCATTCCCAGTTTGTTGTTATTTTGTACATCATGCCACCTCAGTTTGGAGTGCCACATGCAAATCAGTCTTGACGCTGCTCGAGTAGAAACAGTCTACCCAAACTGCTAGACCGGTGCCTCCCTGAACTGGAGCACAAGCAACCCAAGACTGGTTTTGCCCTGATTTGGGGTTTTCAGTTGGTATAGCTTGGTTCCAGTGGCACAGTGAGCGTGGTACCCAGGTGTGGACATACACATCGCACTTAGGGTGTTGCACTGCAGTATTCAAAAAGTGATGTATTTAATGCTTTTCTTAATCTCAGGGCTGCATTCCAATGCATCGGTCTTTTGCACTGCATGTCACCCCAGTTTGGACCCAGCCATATGCACATCAGCCTTGACCCTGCTCCAGCTGGAAAAGTCCAGGTCCCTTAACTGGAACACTAGCAACCCAAGACTGGTTTCACCCGGATTGAGGCTCTTCAGTCGGGTGTAGCTTGGTTCCAGTGGCACAGTAAGTATGGGACCCCTGTGTGGGTATACATGTCTACCCTCGCACTTAGGGAGTTGTACTGAAGTATTCAAAATGTGAGGGATGGAATGCTTGAATTAATCTCAGCCACTGTTAATTTGTCAGGCTGCATCTTAGGTCATTTAATTTTGCACACCATGCCACTTCAGTTTGGGCCCAGCCATATGCAAATCATTCTTGACTCTGCTCCAGTGGAAACAGTCCATCGGAACTTCCAAGACAGGTCCTCCCTGAATTGGAACACAAGCAACCCAATACGGGTTTTGCCCATGATTGGGGATTTTCAGTTGGGTGTTTCTTGGTTCCAGTGGCACAGTGAGCATTGGACTTAATTCTGGGCATACCTGTCACGCTTAGGGTGTTGAACTGAAGTATACAAAAAGTGATGAATGGAATGATTGAACTAACTTCAGGGCTGCATCCCAGTTAATAGTTCTTTTGCACATCATACCACCTCAGCTTAGACCCAGCCATAGGCATATTAGTCGTGGTTCTGATATGATAGGAGCAGTATAGCCTGAACTGCCAGACCAGGTCCTCCCTGAACCAGAACACATTCAAACCCAAGATCGTTTTCACCCTGATTAAGGTTCTGCAGTCGGGTGTAGTTTGGTTCCAGTGGCACAGTGAGCATGGGTCCTGTGCTCACTGTGGAATGGAATGGATGAAATGTTTGAATTAATTTCAACCACAGGTAATTCCTCAGAGCTGCATCCTAGTTGATCCTGCATTCTAGTTGATCCTTATTTTTCACACTTTGCCACCTAAGGTTGGACTCAGCCATGTGCAAATCAGTCATAACCCTGCTCCAATAATAAAAGCCTTGCCCGAGCTAACAGGTCCTCCTTGAACTGCAACACAAGCAAACCAAGACTGTCTGTGCCATGTTGCGGGGCTTTACAGTCAGTGTAACTTGGTTTCAGTGACAGAGTGAGCATGAGACCCACATCTGGGCATTCCTGTTGAAGAAAGTTGTAATTTTCCTGCCTAAAACCAAAAGGCTTTCCTGCAGTATCTAGCTGCCACATGACTCTTGATGGCTCCCCTGTGGTGACATGTATTGGTCCCAGACAGTGGACAAAGGGCTCTGGGTGTGGGTAGAGGCTCTCCTCCCTTGACAATATGGCCTAGGGCTCTGCCCAGACCTTTCCTGAGCTTTAATGGATGCCTTCCCTGTCACTGGCAGATGAAACTCACCTTTAGACCTGCCTCCCTTTTGTCTCCCTAGTCAGGCAGGCTGGCTCCAAACCCAATGGGAGGGGAGACCCTGAGTAGAGCTGATTTAAGGGGAGGGAGGACTAAGGACTGCCCGCTACCCACAGGCTGTCACTGGACACAAATGTCTGACTCATGAAGGAAGACTGGGTCTGCTTACCTTGATCCCATGACCTCAGAAAGACTCCAAGGGTCACTTGGCTGACCCCCTATATCCTGTATATATATATATTCACTGAAAAAACCATAGGTTTCACAGACGTTATAGTTAGGAATTAGCATTTAAAAAGCCTTGCAAATTCACAGAAAAAAACATAGGTTTCACACATGTTATAGTTAGCTGGACATTTCTCTCGTAAAAAACCATTGAAATTCCCCCGTTATAGTTAGTTCAGCTAACTATAACTCGCGCACCCGCAATCCACTGCTGATGACGTCACATATTACATCACTCATGACATGGTCAGTGACATCACTCATGACATCACAAATGTATCTTACTGCAGACTAGTGACTAAACTGTGTGAATGTCTGTATCTGTCTGTCTGTTGGTGTATAAGTGGCTGCATGCTTTTGTGAATAGCTATATGAGTGTCTTTATGGGTTATTGATTGGTTGTCTGAGTATCTGTATGGGTGGCTCAGTGTTAGTGTGGGTAGGCTGTGTGTGACTCTGCATAGATGTGTGAGTGGGTGATTCTATGGGTGCATGGTTTTAAGAGTGCATCTGTGATGGACTGTACGGTTGAGCGAGTGTATGTATGGGTGTGTTAGGGATTGAATGTATATCTCAGTGGTACATTTGTGACTAACTACATATGTGAAAGGCAGTATATATGTGTGTAAGAGTATATAAGTGGCTAGATGTAAGAATGTGTGATTGTGACAGGGACTGTATGGATGAGTGTGTGCTTTTTTCAATGATTCTAATAGAGCATAAAAATGTCATACTATTTTTGTGAGCAAGGGAACTTGAGTGTGTATAACTGCATAGGTGAGTAAATGGCAGTGTGATTAATTGTATGTATGACTAGGTGTGAGAGTACCTCTATGGATGATTGGTAGTGTGTGAGTGTCTATATAGGTGTGTGTATAAATTCATATGATACTTTTTTATGGAGTGACTGTAACTATGAGTGACTTTACAGGTGAGTGTGTGGAGGTGTATGAAGACCTAAAAGTTATTATGTGGGTATGCAGTTATTGGTATTGCATTATTTATGGATATGAGAATTGAACTCTGTAATTTTGAGTTGGTATATCAAAGGTTTTTTAAGGGTGTGAGAAGATGTTGTAATTTATCACATTGTTGACGTCATTAGTGATGTCATCAGTGATGTCATTTTAGATGTCATTAGTGATGTCATGAGTGATGTCACTGACCATGTCATGAGTGATGTAATATGTGACGTCATCAGCAGTGGATTGAGGGTGCGCGAGTTATAGTTAGCTGAACTAACTATAACGGGGGAATTTCAATGGTTTTTTACGAGAGAAATGTCCAGCTAACTATAACATGTGTGAAACCTATGGTTTTTTCTGTGAATTTGCAAGGTTTTTTAAATGCTAATTCCTAACTATAACGTCTGTGAAACCTATGGTTTTTTCAGTGAATTTGCAAGGTTTTTTAAAAGCTAATTTCTAAATATAACGTGTGTGAAACCTATGTTTTTTTCTGTGTTTTTGCATGGTTTTTTGAATTCTAATTCCTAACTATAATGTGTGTGAAACCTATGGTTTTTTCATTGGTTTTTTTTACATCATTTTTTTTCTTTTTCTTTTTCCCTTTAAATACTATTCTACCTATGTATATATTCATGGTTGTAATGCATTCTTCAATTTATAAAGATTCACCTTTTTTAAATAAATGGTTAGATATAGTTGTATAACATAGTTAATGTCTTCAACAAACCTTTTTTTTAAAATTTTTTACCGTGCGCGTACGGTAAGCTTACCGCAAGCGCACGCTTCGCGTTATGTACGATGAGCGTACGTAATATTTATACTCCGTGTGCGCATGCTTACGCAATTTGCGTAGGCGTCCGTACTTCCTACACGACGCGTAAGCGCATGCTTTACACGCGCACGCACGCGCGCGCGCACGTTACGCGGAAGCGTAAGAGCGTGCCTGTAATGCGCATGCGCGCGTGCGTATGTCTTTCGTACGCGCATGCGTACTTTTACCGTACGCGCTCGGTAAGCTTAACGTGCGCGTACGGTTGGTCATGTGATCAAGAAACAAGACTTTTGATTGGTTCAGTTCCAGAATCTTCCTACACCACACCCATTCCCCTCATTACTGCTTGTGATTCTCCAGGAGAAGGAGCTGAATTGTCTTTGGGATACAATGGCAGAGCAGCAGACCTCTTCTGAGAGTGAGCAGGGCAGCAGCATCATCAGACAGAGAAGGAGGAAACAGAAGAGTTCTTTTATTTGGGAGTATTTTACATTTCCTGAGGGGCAGAAAAAGGTAAATGCTCCTTTAGTTACCTGCTCACTTTGTGAGCGTGTGTTATCTAGAGGTAATCCTAGAAAGAAGTATTCCTTTGGTAATCACACTATGTTGAGACACCTTAGGGATGTTCATTCAAGGACTTTTGCTCGACATACTGAAGCAAACCATTCAGTAAGTCCCCCGAGCACATCCGCAGAAGCTCAGCCGAGTACATCTTCGGCAGCTCAGCCGAGACCTTCCTCTGCGGTGGGAGCATCACCCTCTTCTGCTCCTCTGGAAACGAACCCTCAATTTCAGAGGGTACAAATGAGGTGCACCAGATGTTATGGTCTAATTGTTCATGGGGAGACCAGTATTTCCCTAATAAACAATAAGATAGACCAGCACATCTGTGGTCCTTGTTAATATTCCCATTCTTTCTTTCCTCTGTCCCTGTATTAACACAACGGCTCTTTTAAGAGCCAACCTTACCTCTCAACTTTTTTTAAAAAGTATTTTTTTTCTTTTTTTTTTTTTTTTACACCCTACAAGGTCCTTGAGAGAGTACAACGGAAAAGAGAAAAGCAGATAGAGGAGAAGTGAAAAAAAGGGAGCATGAAAATAAATGTGTGATAAATACAGAAATTACACACTTACCTGACCAACAAAATAACTTATTTATTAATAAAACCATCATATTTATAAAAAAAAAGCTGCCCCTTTCCTACAAATGCCATTCTTAAAGAACCGGACCAACACAATTAAAACCTCTGACAACAATTCCTGTGTGCACACAGACTCATGGTTTGATTCTAGGCCCAAAACATTATTCCTCAGTGATACCAGTACACCTTAACTTATGGTGAAAACATACTCCATAATATTTTACAAGTTCAAGACAGTTAAATATCTCCCAAACCACAAAATGTAAAACACAACTTTTAAAGAAGAATCACAATTCAATTTTTTATATCAAAATTCACCACATACATCCCCTCTCAAACTCATATCTCACCTTTAAAATTAGTTAGTTGAGAAAGAAATGTGGCACTCAAAAAGCAGATTATCAGAGTCAGAATCTCAGAGCTGTACACCTCTCTCCTCCCACCAGAACCAGTAAATGCCAATGTTTCCCTTACTTTTTTCACACATATACATGTTAATTACAAATCTCAGTGCTTCCAACATTGTTTCAAATGAAATCACACATTTCTATTGGTGGAAAACTGCAACCCCTTTCCAAATGAACCCTTCCCCCAACTTGACTTCTGCCTGCTGCCATAGCAACAGCTCATGGAACACTGGTGTGAGCAGAGAGGTCAGAAGTTCAGCACACAATGTTTCTATTCCAAACAGCAAGAGTGCTTCACCTGTCAAACCTAACAGCAAATCCAAATTAATCTTCTGTGGGAACACAATTTTCTGAACCAATACAAAACAGGCTTGTAAAAATCTAAACATACATCCTAGTTTTTAGTGTTGAATGTTCTGTGCCTCCATTTTCCAACTGTCTTTCATTTCATATTGCCATTCTACTGAAAGACACCTCCTGAGTACATCCAGATCTCCTTGAAAGATGTTCACAGTGTGGATTGTAGGTTACAGCTATGTCTTCTGGAGTGAAAAGTATGCAGAAAAAAGAGGTATGGTGAGAGACCTTGCTTTGCCAAATGTAGACATTAAATGGATTGGTCAGAGAGGGTTTAAGTGGCACCAATTAATGCCTTTGGTGAAAACCTTTCTACATCTCCCACAGCCTAACCTTATTATTGTGCACTGTGGTGGAAATGACCTAGGCACTTTAACTGGGGTAGGTCTGGAAATGCTTATTAAGGTCACCTTTGTGCAATTGATGTCGCTTTTTCCTCACTCTGCCTTTGTATATTCTAACATATGCCAAAGGCAAAAGTGGAACTGGTCCAACCAATTTTGTCCGCAGATTGACAAAGCAAGAAAGCACGTCAACAAATCAATTTCTGCTTTCCTCAGAGACTATGGTATGGGTTCTATTTACCACAACAACTTGCGTTACAACATGCAAGGCATTTATAGAGGAGACGGTGTACATTTCACTGATGAAGGCAACAGAGTCTTCCTCTTGAACTTTAGACTCGGCATCGGTACTTACTTGTAGGTACCACAAAAAAAAACACTTCATAAACACAACGGCTCTTTTTAGAGCCCCCTAATATCTAAAAACTTGAATTTGATTTTTACTTCTATTTTTTTTATTGTTTTTTTTCTGCTGTGCGCGTACGGTAAGCTTACCGTACGCGTACCCCGCAATTTAAAAAAAAAAAATTTAAAAGTATTTTTCATACTTTTGGGACCTTCTTGGACCCCCTGACAAACGCTAGGGGGTCCACAACTCTCTTCGTTGCCCCCTTTTCACGTTCTCATCCTTTGTTTTTCTCAGGCTCAGACTGCGAGAGACAAAATGGCGGCCGACACTTCCTGATTTCGACCGATTCGAATGTTTACAGTCATGTAACCACCAATCAGAATTAAGCTCGCGCACGGCGTCGTGCGCTTACTGTAAGCGTACCGTACGCGCTCGGAGCGCGCTTATAGATATATATATTGATTTAAATGCTATTTTCTCAGGAACTACTGAACAGATTTACACCAGACCTGCAAAAGGCACATCCCTGACTTGAGGACTACCTCTCTGCCAAATTTCTAGTAATTCTGTTCAGCCGTTCGGGCTGTAGCTTGGACTAAAGGTCCTATGGAAAAATGCATGGGGAAAACGCGTTTTGGGACCCCCCCTTTTTCTCAGCCCCCGCTTGACGAATCCCCCCGAGACTTTCAGGGAAGGAGCGGAGCGGAGCGCCCCACCTATTTTGAAATTTCGCGAGGATTCGACAATCGGCGCCAAAGTTATTCAAAATAGAATGTTGCGGATTTCCTATGGAAACGCGGTCCTAACTATAACTATCTACTGGCGACCGCAGTAGATAATATATATTTTGCGTTTAAAAATAGAAAGAGTACACTCACTTTGAGCACACAACACGAGGTGAATTTGACACTACATTTCCCATGTACCGAACAGGATATGATGGCTTCACAAAGCAGCCTAACCAAACTGAGTAAAAAAACTCTAGCCAATATCAAGAAACCCCAATGTAAAATGTGTTGTCATTTTTCTCCTGTGATATGGATGAGTAGTAAATTATTTTATCTCTATTGAATGTGGGTCATCATTGCTCTTATGACAACACTTATATTTCAAATATACATGTGTGTGTGTATGTGTGTGTGTGTGTGTGTGTTTTTGTGTGTGTTTGTAAAGGTACTCCAGACGTAATGACTGAGATGTAATGACTCCCAATGTAATGAACCCCAAAATAAGAACTTACATTCAGTTGATATATGCTGCCATTTTTAAAGCTAAATGTTTGGCCCCTTTATCAGCTATGTTTGATTTGAATAAAGTAATATTGGTGCACTTTGTGAAGATCTGAGATACCTTTCTTCAGAGAAATGCTGATCAGTGTAAGCTATATTTGAAATTTTCAATTAAATTCTTATTCATCATATAAACATTCCATCTGAAAATGCATTGACTAAACAGTATTATTTATGTTGGAATTCCTTGGCTGCTGCTAAATGCCAACTTTTATGTTTTTGTTTTCTTTGTATTTCTTTATTTCAATTAGAGTTTGCATGGGCAGGGTTACTAAAGAAAGATGTCATTTTTACCACGTTGTGTCATGATTCTATGGAGACTCTTGTCCATGTCATCTGCTTATGTTTTGGATTGTTTGATGCTCTTAAATAATGTTACTGCTTCTCTTCTTGGAAGAGAGAGCCAGAACCGTCATCAAAGCAAACAAGTATTGTTCTAATGATAAATAATTAAAAAATATTGGCTGTGTAGTAAAATTCTTTAAACTGGTGACAGATGATTTGCAAGTGTGTAGAATGAATGATAGTTAATACACTTACTTGTTGGATGTTCAAATTTGTATATTATACTGTTTAAAGTCTAAAACATGGAAAGATGATGAATGACTACAAGTGTTTGATGCCACTGCTCCCTCCTTGACTAACAATTCCATCTTCTGTAATTGAGGCCCAGCCTTACACTGGTGTTATGTATTTTATTACTTTTGTTTATTTATTTCTAACATGAATTATAGCAGTACAATAAATGATTCTGTTACATAATATTATCAAAAAAATCATAATCCTAAATAAGGACAAAAATATCAATTTGCATGCTTGATATATGCAGTACTAAAGCATTGACTGCAAAGATATAATAAAGTAAATATCATCAATACATACGTAAGCATACATAATTTAAAATATTAACACATTTAAATGTATATTAACTGTAATAAAATGTATTTAATATAGAAACTTGTAAAACAAAAAATGGCTTATTGGTCAAGGGGTGTTTATGACCCTACTCAGTCAACAGCCATACTACTATTATTGAATTACTATGATAGAAAATATATTAATAAAATAAATAAAGTAGAAACCAAATCACAATACATTTGCAAAAAAAAGCATCATAATGCACACAGTGACAATAAATCACTACAACCTAAATACAAAAAAATGAATTACAATTTTAACTGCAAAGTAAGGGTAAATTTAAAAATACATATTTCAAAAACAGATCATTTTAATTATTTTATAACTACGTAAACATATTAAATAAATACATAAGATTACTACTAAAACTTAAAGAACATTAGAAAAAATTGAAGACTTTGGGGGGAACAAATTTCTTATTTACACTCCAACCTAAGCAACAGTAGAAAAAGTGCTGGACTTTGGGGGAGTTAGATTTACTACTTTTGCTCCAACATAGGCAACAGTAGGGAAACTATGGAACTTTGAAGTACGCAGAGTATATTAAACCCTCCAAACTAAGCAACTGAAGGGAATGTGTTACATTTTTAATGGGTCAAATGTACTATTCCCTTCCAACATAAGCAACAGTAGGGTCAGATTTAGTATTCCCTCTCCAATTACACTCAATAGTATGGGAAGTGTTGGACTTTGGAGGGGTCATATTTACTATTCTTACTCCAAACAGCAGTAGGGAAAGTGCTGGACTTTGTAGGGCTCGGAATTACCATTCCTAATCCTAAAAAAACAATTAACTAACTAAAATAGATGGAAATAAGCATGAAAATATATTTCAACAAATTTAGTAAAAATATAAAATAGTAAAATAGTTTAAACATTAGATAATAATTAATATAAATAATTAAACACTAAAATTACATTACAAATCAAGATAATTAAAATATTATAGTAGAAACCACTAAGAAATATAATAGTATGGGATAACTATCACATAAAACTATTGAAACCTAATGTATTTAATGAAAACAAAAATAATTTAGTCTTTACTGAATTAATGATGTAATCAACCAATTAACAGTTACCAATTAAAAAAGATATGTCTATTAAATAATTCACAAAACATTTTTTTATAATATATTCAACTTAATACATTAAAATTGATGAAATAAATAAACTATTTAAAAATAATTATAAAATCTGTAATAAAACACTTTCAAATGTACTCACCTACAAACCGAAGAACCTTCAAGAAAATAAGCAAATTAATACTAGAAATAATTCCCACAATATAATAAAAAAATTGAAAATAAATCTTCTAACTATAAAAACACTAAGGCCCCGATTACAATTGTGGTTGGTCAGACTGCAGACCGCTATAGCAGCAGTCAGGAGACCACCTGACAAGCAGACCGTGGTCCGATCACCTAATTTTGATGTGACCGCTGAGCTGGCAGTCGCAAACCTGTTGGAACCGCGGCAGTGGCATGCCGCAGCCAATGTAAATGGCCGCAGCACATGCTGATGCCTTGCAGCACCACCAGCTGGTCCATGCACCCTGTGCCATGCAGTGCATGGCACACAGTGCAGGGAGTTGAGTGGGGGCACTACATGTTCCACCATGACCACTTCTCAGTGGCCTATGATGCAAGGGGGCTCTGTTTCGGGCCCCTCCATATCACTTTCTGGCAATCTTTTCATTGCGGCGTTCCCATCATTAAAAGGCTGTCAGAAAGGAATATCCAAATACCGATGTCCGTGCCTGGCTCAGCACTGCCACTATTCACGGCTGCAACTCCGATCGCCGACTCATCAGGATCTGAGATGCTGGTGGAGGTGGTGCTGTGGACTCTGACCGTTGTGTTCTGACCACCAGCATCATAATGCGGCATTCGGACCGAAGGGCTGTCGGATGTCTGATCACCAACGACAGCCTGTCATGGCAGTCTGGCTGCTATCATAATCAGCCCTAAAACTTAATACATTAAATGAATGTAGTAAATTAATTAAATTAATTAATTAAATATTATTAGTAATAACAACAACAACGATAATCAAATTTACCAATTAAACTTTATACAAAAAAAATCTAAGCAATTATAAAATGTATATATAAAAATGTCCCCATCCTATTTTCATGCAAACCCAATAACCTAACAACAAAGAAAGAAAATTAAAATAGAATGAAACTCATACTTTAAATATATGATTAACACAAAAATAAAATAAACACAAAAAGTAATAACATGTAATAGAATTAAAAAAATTGTAAACAAATTTAGTAAAGAAAACTATATTAAAAACGTAAGAAACAATATTCATAAGAGCAATATTCTGTTCCATAATATTCTTACCATCACAATAGTTTTAACCCATTGTCTGCAGTAATATTAGGGTTGTGCACTGTGGCATTTCACATTGGATTAAGTTGCTAGGTGATATGTGTAGAATCTCATCTATGTCATGGATTGTTGTATGTGGGTAAGTTCTGTAAATGATCAGTTGCAGGAATGACTCACTGGCTGTTGGATAGAGGGATCTGAGTGGTTGGCTCCGGTCGTTGCAGCACGCAAGCCCAACGGAAATTTGCGCTTATGCATCGACTTGAGGCAACTTAATAAGTGTGTGGTAGTGGACAGATATCCATTGCCGAACATCTCTGAGTTGTTGACACTTCTTGATGGGGCAAAGGTATTTAGCACAATAGATCTTACCTCGGCATACCATCAAATCGAACTAGAGGAGTCATCCCGGGATTATACATCATTTATCACACCCTTTGGCACATTTAGGTTTAAGAGAATGCCGTTTGGCTTGGTATCGGCTTCCTCAGTGTTCCAACGTGTAATGGAAAAAGTGTTAAATAACCTTCCAGGGGTATGTGTATATCAGGATGACATTTTGGTGTTTGCTAAAAATGACATTGAACATGATATTAGATTAAAATCTGTCCTGAAGAGTTTGTGCAAACATAACTTAACAGTTAAGGGGGAAAAGTGCAAATTTAAATCCAACACCATCAATTATCTTGGTCACAATATTTCTGGGGATGGTGTAAAACCTAAGCCTGAGTTAGTTGAAACCATAATGAAAATGTGTTCTCCGACAGACAAAACTGAATTGATGAAATTTTTAGGGATGATTGAATATTATGCAAAATTTGTGATGGGTTTTGCAGAAGCAACGGTAAACATGAGACAACTATTGCACAAAGGTGAGGAGTTTGTATGGTCAGATCAGTGTGAAGAAGAATTTGTGGCCATTAAGAGGAAGCTCAGTCAGGCTCCTTCATTAAGAAGTTTTAATCCAACGAGTAAATCGATTCTTGTAACTGATGCTAGCGAGAAAGGGCTTGGAGCAGTTTTAAAACAATGTGGTCCTGATGGTATACGAACCATTATGTTCTTGTCAAGAAGTCTCAGAGATCCAGAGATGAGATATTCTGTGGTGGAAAGGGAGGCTTTAGCTGTGTTTTGGGCAATTAAGAAAATGAAGAAATTCTTGTGGGGTCTGGATTTTGAGGTCCATACAGATCATAAACCCCTAATTGAAATATTTAGCAAGAAAGGATTGGATCTAGTTTCAGGAAGAATAACCAAATGGATAATTGGTTTGCAGGAGTATAACTTCGGGATGAAATATATTCCTGGGATGGAAAATGGTGTTGCTGATGTTCTTTCACGTTTAGTTCCTAGTGGTAGTGAGCAAGAAATGAGTTTGCATGATGATGAGGATGACAAAATTGTTTGTGTGGTGGACCATGACATAATTTCTGAAGAAAGATGGTTAGAGGAACTAGAGTGTGATGCAACGCTGGTTGAAGTGATATCCTTATTAAAAAAAGGTTGGGGTTCTAGTAAAGATGGATCAGAAGGTACCAAAGTCTTTTGGGCTGTTCGTAATAAATTGTCTGTTGAAAATAACTTGTTGTTTCGTGGGACCAGATTGATTCCTCCTACCACTCTCAGAAAGGAATTGATTGATTTAGTGCATGTGGCTCACTTCGGTTTGTCCAAGAGTAAAGGAAGACTTCGCATGTCGTATTGGTGGCCTGGAATGGACAGAATGATTGAGCGAATTATAAGGGATTGTGTTCCTTGTGCAATCAGTGACAAAAATAAGATCACGCATGTACAACCAATGGTTGTGAGGAAACGTCCAAATGGTCCATGGGAAGAGATTGGTTTGGATATTGTTGGTCCCATACAAGGTAGGGGATCCCAACTATACATACTGGTGGTCATTGACATGTTCTCAAGGTAGCCTGAGGTATTTTTCCTATCAACAATTAACACTGGTAATGTGATTGAATGTTTAAAGAGTTTATTTGCAAGGGAAGGTTTGCCTACGTCAATTTTGTCGGATAATGGTGTTCAACTGGTTTCCAGGGAAATGGAACAATTTTTAGCGTCTAGAGGGATTCTCCATAAAAAATCTGCTCTTTATCACCCAGAGGCCAATGGGATGGTGGAAAGATTTAATAAAGTTATTAAAGAATCCATTACTTTGGCTAAAGGAGTGGGTATTGATTGGAAAAGTGAAGTCATTGGTAAGGTTGAGGAATACAGATTGACTCCTCATGCAACAACTGGAAAAACTCCTTTCTTGTTGTTTTGGGGTAGGGTCCCCAATACGTGTGTTGAGCCGTACTGGGTTAACAAGTATGAATTGTCAAAAGGAAAGGAGGGAATGTGTGACGGTGAACAGATGTCAAGAGTTGAAGAAGAAAAAGCAAAATCGAGAAAGGCATATTTTGAATGCAAACATTCTGTGAAGAAAACTAAAGTAAATGTAGGTGATTGGGTCAGAATTAAATGTCCTGGCTTGTTGGGTAGCTCTTCATTTAAATTCATGAAACCAATCAAGGTAATCAAAATTTTCAACAATGCTATTCAAACGCAGGACCATCGAATTTGGAATTTAAATAGAGTTTTTGTGTGTAGAGGTGTCTTGGAAAATAGTAAGGGTGTGGTCTCCTCTAAGGAAAGTTCTTTTCTTCACCAACCTAAAGGGGAAGAGGGAAAGGGTTTAAATTGCCCTAGGACGTCTTCCAGAGTGGTGAAAAGACCAAATTATCTTAATGATTTTGTTAACGTTATTGTTTAATTTCATGAGTATAGGAACAATATAAAAATAAAAATAAATAAATGTTTTCTTCCAAGGGAGGGAGATGTGTGGCATTTCACATTGGATTAAGTTGCTAGGTGATATGTGTAGAATCTCATCTATGTCATGGATTGTTGTATGTGGGTAAGTTCTGTAAATGATCAGTTGCAGGAATGACTCACTGGCTGTTGGATGGGATCTTCTTCTATGGAATAAACTACATATATTCATGTTATATCTGACTCTGGATTTATTATGAAGAATCTTACATGCACCCAATAAATTACTTCCTTTTTATTAATGTTAGTTTCTGACCTAAGCTTGCCCATATATATTAAAATAGTCGGACTTGTCCAAACATTTGTAAGAGAATATTGAGAATAAGAACCTAGGAATGCACATACCAGAGGTTCCCTTGGTTTGCTAGGCTATTGCATGGCTATGTGTCACACCTTAACGGTACAATTTTCTGCCCAAAACCAGAACCACTACAAATACAGCCCTGAATGGAAAAAGGTCAGCCCTGGACCGTGAAGATTATTTTGTAAGTTCAACTAATGTTCCCCTTATTAGGGCTTCTCATTAAGAAGTCAGGAAACTTATTTTGAGCACAACATAGATCATCAATCCTGAGACTGGCTAAAAATTGTCTCAGCTGAAGATAACTGAAAAAAAACCATCCGAAGGTGGGAAAACTGTTGCTGCAGAGTCTGGTATGATAGAAGTATGCCACCCTCCTATAGATGTCTCAGTACAAGGAGTTTAGAATCATCCCATATCTCAAGAAAACCCTGATGGACAAAGCGGGGCATATTAGTATTATACCCAAAATGGGAATATGTGTTAAAGAGAGTGATTTCAGATTAAAACCTTTTTGAGATCAGTCCGAACAGAATAAACTACCCTCAAAGTCTTGCACCTAGTCTTCTATCAGTCCCAGATACAATCGATTCCATTTAGTAAAAACTTCGACTGACTGTTTGAAAGTATTGCCGAAATTATGCTCTATGACCTCCTCCATCCGTAGTCCATCCATCCATATTCGACGCACAAGTATGTTGCTAACCGTACCCAGTGATTGGCTGGGACAGGAGCAGAGACATTTGCTATGACCTGTGTTTTATGAATGTTTAGCTTGTACCCAGAAACGGAATCAAATACACCCACTGTTGCAGCCTACAGAGCAGCTAGTGGAGTAGAGGTTAAGATAGCCATGTCATCAGCATATGTGAGGACTTTAAGATTAAGCCAATGTATATGCAAAGGAACTGATAGCCTTTGCCTTTTGTTGTGGATATAAGGATCAATATAGAAGGTAAAAGCTGGGGTGAGACAGGGCACCCCTGCTGAGTACATCTGTTAATTGTTATGTGGTCCAAAAGAATACCAGAGCAGAGAATCTGGACCTTCAAACCGTCATAAAGTTGCTGGAACCAAGATATGACCCACGGGCCAAATCCTGAAGCTCCCAGTATTACCCACAGAAATATCCAGGAGAACAGGTCAAATGCTTTTTTGACATGAATCATTATCATTCCAACTGGGGCCCTGTCCACTTATAGGACCTCTAAAGTGGTAATTGCTGTGTTGATATGCGCAGTTGTATCCCGCCGCAGTATAAAGACGTGCTGGCTCTCATCAACCAAGCTGGAAATGACCAAGGATAATCTATTGGCCAATATTCAGGTGTAGAAATTGATCAATGATCCGCATTCCATTAGACCTTTTCCTTTTTTGGGGGAAAATTACAATATGGGTTTCCTTCCAAGAGCCTGGCCCTCGACCAGAGAAATGAAAACATTTAAAATATCAGAAAGAACTGGTACCGAAGCCTGTAAGAAGACCCCGTAAAACTCTAGAAGAATTTAGTCTAGGCCAGAGGCTTTGCCCTTAGTCAGCTGACTCACCGCTGTCTCAACTACGAGTGGTGCTATTGGCTCCTCCAGACTTAGATATTGTGAACAGGTCAGTTTCTGATGGTAATGCTCTATGATAAACTGATTTATCACTTCAGTAGGAGCAACCATCCTTCCTGATAGAGTGTTAGATAAAAACTGACGGACTTCTTCCCTAATCTGCTAAGTGACCTGCTCACCTTTGACATTAACAATTTCCTGAATATTATTAGAGATTGCTCTGTCTTTAACCATAAAGGAGGGTAGATGCCCCAACTCTTCATTATTTTTAAAGCTGCACAGCTGATTCGCCCATAGCCTCTTGATAGATCTGTCCCATAGAATTTTCCTAAGGGTGGCTGAGAGTTTGCAAGTTATTCTGACAATATTGTGACCTACTGCCAGTCTTGGCTGGCTGCATACTGCGACCTTCTAGCTTCAGTTTGAGCCCAAAAGAGAGCGGATTCGGGCTTCTGTCATAACAGATTCCTTATACTGAAGCAAGGCGTAGGTTAGACAGTATCCCCTACAAAAACCTTTAAGCACATCTCATACTCAGGTAGTAGAAGCTGAGCCGACGTTTTGCTCAAGGTTTCCCTTCAAGTGATTATTCATGAAATGAATATACCCATCGTCGAGAAGAAGTCTCAGACTGAAAGGTCCAGCTACGAGACCAACAGTTTTGGGAGGGTCTATTGGCTTGAATGAAAAGGGTTAATGAGATGTGGTCCAATGTTATCTTGAGTAATCTGAATATCTAGCTGCGATAAGAGAAAATGGTTGACCAGAAACATATCGACCCACAAGAAAGAGTTAGGGAGACTTTTTTAAACTCAGGGCCAGTAAATGGAGTAGGCACCTCATGGTAAGGGTGACCTTGAAGAACATTAGGCACACTAATTATCTTGCACAGAGTGTTCTTAATGTATTACAACTTAAAGTATGTCAAATAAAGTTAATTAACAATTTCTATTATAAGCCTCACTGTCTCCACACCATGAAGTTGAGACAAGATGGGAAATGCTTTCGGGGTGGGGTTGAGTAAGTGAAAGCCATTCATATGTTCAACCCTTTTTCGTCTAATAGCTACTACTGGCAGAAGATCATGGGGAGGCTCAATTCGATCTTTCACTTCAATGTTGTTAGCGAGCCTAAGCTAGTAATATTGGGACACTCTCCTTCCTCTCCATCTCATCTAGCAGGGATATACTTTTTCTATTGTTCTTAGGCAAGATTGGTGTTAGCTAGACATTGGCTTCTGAGGGAAGCTCCTAGCCTGATACGCTGGTGGCACAAATTCCTGAACACATGCTCTCTTGTGCTGAAGCTATTAGATAATGATGAGCATAAACTTAAGCTTAAGAGAATATTGGAACCTTTGAAGGGATGGCTGTGCTGGATATAAGCTGGTCATGACCAATGTTCCCTCTAATTTTTTTCCTCTATGTGCAGCAGAGTAAGGTCTGTGTGCGCTTCAGCCAAGGCTATGTGCGCCACGAACCCGACTGCGCGTGTAGACCCAGGCTTTAAGTTGAATGAAAAAACTAGGGGGGTTTATCAAAGGGGCGTGACCGATGCAATTAAGGGCATGACTTAAAAGCAATTAAGCGAAAAATCTGTGCTTAAAATAGTGTGCCACCCGACTGATATTTTGCTTCTTCTGTCATTGCATCCAGATCAGTGGTCGAAGTGGGGAAAAAAAAGCAGGGGAACTGTGGGCGGAGAATCAGAAGGCGGGAATAACCTGATGATTGGATCAGTGGGCGGAGTTAGAGGTGTGGCCAGGATTGCAAAACATGCCAATCTTTAGTATTTGTTTGGCATGTCACTGACCAGTTACAGCTTATTATGCTATGTAATTCAACCAATGGGTACACATGATTATTTAACGATTAATATGAGTTATTGACATTAAAATAAATTCACAAAGTGGGATATGTTTCTAATCACAGAATGTCCCACATATGCTTAAAAGTGGAGGCACAAGACATTTGTTTCCGAGCCATGGATTTTCTGTCATCGGCAATATACACAGAGACAATCAATTTTACGTGTCTAAATCACTGTATGGAAAATGTTACATAAGACAAAGGACTACAAGGTGCAGGAGTCACATGACAACCATTTTAGTAGGCAGTATAGTTTAATAGTGATTGATCCGGAGAAACACAAACTCAGAATTAAAAAATGTAATACCATGATTGGGGGTCACTTTAATAATCGTTATTGATTTCTATCCAAATGAACACTTTTTGCAACATTAGGATAATCAAAGGCTTAGGGAAAAAAACCATAAAGCTCTAGTTTATACCTTGCAGTCTGTATGCAGCTCTAAGATAAAAGTTAATAGCTCACTGTTCTTTGTTAGGATTTTAACTTATAAACTTCAAGTAGCAAAATAATCTTACTGACAAAAGCAGTAACCCACTGACCTATTTACAATATGTGCACTTTGTGATGGGCATGGTACATGTTCTTAGCAGCAGGCACATTAACCCTCTGCACTATCTATGCTGAGGAATTGCCTAGTACTTCCAAACCTCGTGATATTTGGGGCCCACTAACTGCATACCTGTTGACTATCACTGATGTCTGATTGCTCATGTCATTAATGTACTGTAATCCTCCACTGCCACATTGTATACCTGAATGATTACTATCAAGTGTTTGTGTGTCTACGATTGTCATCTAATTCATTGTCGATATCTCCTGCCACCCGAGTGTACGAACTGTTAATGTGTCATCAATTGCTACAGCATAACCATCTGTATGTGCTCTTTTTGAATCTGAAATTGAAATAAATTAATAAAAAAATTTAAAAAACCTTGCGCTATCTTTCCATGAGTCAAAACTTCCACTAGACAAAACTCCGAACTCGCTCTAGGAAGACTTTTATTCACCGGAGTTATCATGACATTTTTATTATTGCCAAAAATTGCTGTAGGCCAGGAAGGAGGCAGCAAGTGCTTTTAAAACCACAATATACAACGCCCCACTCAAAGTCAGCACCCGTTGCGGTCACACCGGTCGCACTGCCCTAGAGCCAGCTCTTCTCCGGGGATCCTGCGACCTCAGTGACAGAGTCACTGTTGCTCTAGGGTCCGCTACTTCGTAGGCCTGCCTGCAAGACTGGAGGTGAACTACAGTATGGATTGTGGTGGGTAAGCCTTCAAGGTGAACCCACACTTGCCACTGGTAGGGTCCACCTGCTGGTGTTAAGACACCAGGGCTTTTCTGGATTTGCAGAGTCTTCTAAGGTCTAGCATGGAAATGTGCTCTCTCAGGTGAGTGGTCTGGGGGACTGCTCATGAAGGCTGAACCTGGTTCCCCAGTTCTAAATGTGGCAGCTCTGCCCCCAGTACTACATCCGCTCCCTCTCTGAGCACCATACTGCCCCACTGAGAGAAATTCACACTGCCTTCAACTACAATCCAATTTGACCTGCTATAAACAACTGGATGCTTAACTTAACGCTTTTACACTCACTTTTCAGAAATCAGTGAGTGCTTCTGCCTGAAAACTACAGTGCCCAGAAAGGACCCATTTCAATGTCCACTGCTTATATGCTCACAAAACGTAAGCAGTATGGTTTAAAAAGACCACATTTGTGAACACAAAGTCACCGTACACATTTTGTTTTCCAATCCACCCATCAACCAGGTATTGCAGTACCTCCAGGTTTGGTGCACTTCCCCACCGGGGGAAAACAGCGCTGGACTGGCAAACTCAGTAAAGTGACGCTAATATTTTTGGGGTTTGAATAAAACCGATCTGGCCACTTTAAGAACGATCCGTCTTGCTTTGTTTAGTTATTGATTTTTCATATTTTGAACCTTTTATTTCCCAGGCTGCACTTTGGAATAGAAAAATGTCAAAACGGCATTTCCAGCAAAAGTGTTTTTTTTTTTGCATCCATTTCACAGGGGAACAAATGAACGACAGAAAGAAAGAGGGTGAGAATCATTTCTTGAGTCATGGTTTTCGGTAAGTGAGGAGGAGCTAGACAGACAGAGAGGGAATAAGAGTAAGAAAGAGGTGGCGCAGCTGCCAGCGTCAGTGCAGAAGCGGACACCTTCCTTGTCTCATCTGGGCAGGAAGCAAGAGACCTTCACAATGGCCTACAATCAGCCCGCAGTCGTATTTCATTAAGACAAGACATGCATCAAGTCCAAAAGCACGGCGTGTAAAGCACACTTCGTGCTTTTGAACTTGTTGCATTTCTTCTCTTAATAGATGCGCGGCTGGGGGCTGATTGTGGGCCATTCTGAAAATATTTGTTCAATTCAGCGCATGACGGTGTTGCAATTAACAAATATTTTCACAAAGGCCCAGAAAGAGCCCTCAGCAGCGCTCCATTATTAAAGAAATGCGGCAAGTGCAGGAGCCCCTGCGGGCATAGGCTTCCCGCAATCAGCAAATTACCATATTTCTTGCCGCACGCGATTTAAAAGCGTGCAGCGCGAATGCTCACCCAGGATGTGCGCGCTTCAGACCGGACAATGCGCGCTTGGCGGCACAGAGGTGCGCGTGCGCACGCAGCTTTCAGGGAACACTGCTCATGACTACGTACAGCTATCATAGCTTCTACCCTTATTTCTGTTGACAAACTCTGCAATTTAGGTTCTATTTTTTGTGCCCTCCTTTAAGTGGGGAAAAGTTTTTTTTACCCTATCTGTTATCCCAGTCCGATTTGGCTTTTTGTTACTGTGTGTATCCTGTAACTTGTTGTTATATTGCTCTAATGAAAAAAAGAGACATCATCACACTTGGAATACTAAAATGTAAACAAAAACAAAACATAAAAAGACAGAACCAGTACAAATACAATTGTTCTGGGCCTCTGATTGCCCCCCTATCCATCTTGGGTCTCTAAGTGAAGCTTAAAGACATGGTTAAGCAAACATTATTTACAGTTGTGTCAATTCAAGGAATTGTTAGCTAAACTGACTTCTGCTGCATACACAGGATACTTATACTGTATTCTGCAGCTTCTCTAAGGTCTACATGAACCCAGTGTGCTGCTTCTCAAATTTCCTGCCCTTTAGAATTCTCATAGAGATGTAGAGACACCTTGAAGCAGAGACAAATGTTGTTTATGAGAAGTTGTTTGCCCAAAAAGAAATTAGACTTTGTCAACTCAGCTCACATAAGTAAATGTAAGAGGACCCATTTCATTAATAATTGTATTTTTCTTGAAAGACTGTTAGCTGTATGTAGAACCTTTAGTATCACTAATGGCATTACTAGGGCTTGAAAATGGACTACAGTTCTCTCCTAGAATATTTCACTCTCTCTTTGAAACAAGAAAAGCCTCCAAGACAAAAACATACCCCATAAATCCTCAATTGATTTAGGGCCTTATTATGACTTTAGCAGTCCTAGAGCGGACAGTGCAATGCACCGTCCAATGTAGGACTGCCAAAGCTGTGGTTCTGCTGCCCGCCAGATTAGGACTTTAATTCTCATAGGGTGGGTGGTTTTGTGAAGGTCTGACAGTGGTGGTCTGTTAGGTTCATAGAAGAGTTTTTAAATAAAAGGGAGAGGCCCTACTATCCAAGGGACAGGGAGCCAAAATTTATAAGAAATGTAAAAAATACATTCCCTTGGACTCAACTATCAGCCAATGCATTAAAATCAACAATACGCTATGTAAAAAAACAAACAAACATTTTTTTACATAGTGTATGGTTGATTGTAATGCATTGGCTGATAGTGGAGTCCAGGGGAATATATTTTTTCCATTTGTTATAGGCTCATAGAAGAGCCTAATATGCAGACTGCGCTGACTGCACCTTCCTGCACTGTCTGGCATATATTCCAGACCATGCAGGAACTGGGGGTGCAAATCCCAGGGGACACTACACGTTCCCCCCCACATGCATCCCCAGGCAGGGGCCCTGTTAGGGCCCCCTTTGTTGCCTCTCCTCCACCCTTGTCATGGCGTGCTCACCGCCATGAAAAGGTAGGTGGAGAGGCAACTTGAAATATGCTTGTTGGTGCTGCTGCGGTACCACCAGCTTATTTCTGCCTCTAACCACTGCGCAACTGCTGTGGGATCCTGGATCCCTGGCAGTCGCAGTGGTCCTGTGGCAGTTCAACTGCCCCAGTCGTAATGCTGCAGTTGGGCCTGCAGTGTGGTGGCGGTTGGACTGCCACCACGGGTTCGGCGGTCAATAATAGGGCCCTCACGCTGAAATTAAAGTGTAGAGATGAGCAGGCCCCATGTGCAGTAAACAATGCATGACAACAAATGTCTGCCAAGTCTGCCTAAGGTGACACTGCTTTCAATTGCTGTTGGTGTCACGAAAACTGTTGCCTTTCAAATTGGGACAGTCGAGGGGCATTCAGAGCGATCTGCTAACAAAGTCTTCTTATTTGTTTAGCAGCTTTCCTTTCCTAGCAAGCAATTTGACAGTGAGTACAATTCCCTTTTGCAAAGTAAATACCACCCTCATAACAGTTACTAGCTGTCCCTTTGGGTGGCTTTAGGTGTAGCAACACAAAAAGATGATGGACGTAATGCTTAACATTGTCAAACATTCACACCCAGTAATAGATCTGGGTTAAATCTATTGCTCTTTTGCTGACCATGCCACCCCAGTTTGGACCCAGCCATATACAAATCGGTCTTGACCCTGCTCCCCATGGGAACAGTCCAGCCTGAACTGCTGAGCCAGGTCCTCCCTGGACAGGAAACAAGCATCCTGGGACCGGTTTTGGGTTAACATCCCTCATCAGCCAGGCTAGCTTGATTCCACTGGAATGGTGAGCAAGGGAACCACGTCTGGGCATACCCATCCCACTTAGGGTGAAAACTGCAACACAAACACAATAAGATGATGGAAAGAATGATGAGCGTTGTCACACATTCACCCCCAGTCACAGATCTGGCCCTAAATCCACCGTTCTTTTGCTCGCCACGCCATTTTAGTTTGGACCCAGACATATGCAAATAGGCTTGACCCTGCTCTTCATGGGAGAAGTTCTGCCCGAACTGCCAGGCCAGGCCCTCCCTGATAACTAGCAGTACCAAAGTTCTGAGTTTGTGGGGAATACCTTTCTACACAAAACAATCCCTAAAGACAATTTCCTCTTTCTATGTGTGCTGCAGAATGCAGCCAACGTGGAAAGAGGAATTAACAATGAGAAATAAAGATATTTCACCATGGTATGCTTTCTTGAGGTAGGCGCTCTATTTTGGCCATATTCCATGGCTGGATGTACGGGAAGGTCCATGCTCAACACATGGAATGTCGACCACTATGAAATGTAATGCAATGCAGTGCAAGACGCTGTATTGTGATACATTTAATTACAAAGTCATGCAAGGCGGCATAAATCACCCCTTGCGTGGCTTTGTAAATCTTACTGGTGTCTTTTGTGTTTTCTGCAAAGGCTTAGTAAATCTGGACCTAAAGATTTAAGTGCTCCATGTGCAAAGACCTTTATATTGCTCAAGTAAGGACTTTGAATGCTCACTGTGACTTTTATCATAAACCTCTCCTTCTGCAAAAGCTACTGAGCAAGTTCCTAAGCAGCAGGAATCCCTAGAAGTCTGAGACTAATCAAGGCACCATGACCTTGGACAGATCTGGAGGAAGCTCACGGTGAAGAGTTTAGCAGAGACTGAAAAAGTTTACTGATTTATTGGTGCAGGCCAAGGCCCATTTTTTTGTGTTTTTGCAATATAAGCACTTAGCCCCGGCTGCTTTTCGGGGTTATTGATGCTGGCTGAAAAATAGCAACCATGAATTTTAATATGGACGTCGGTCCCAATTCACAAAAGTAAACTTAGACGTTTGGTCTAAACTTAGAACATTTAGGAGTACATTTGGGAGTACTATCTTTATAGCCACACTCGCACCGGATCTTAGCCCTGAGTGCAGACATAAAGATTTTACTCGTAAATGCCCTTTGTGAATTCCCAAAGCTGTAAACTTAGATGTTTGGTCCAAGTTTAGAACAAACGTCTAAGTTTACCTTTGTGATTCTGGCCCAGTTTCTTTTGCTGCAGTTACGTTGGGGACTCCAGGTCCCAGTAGAACTCCTGCCAGGAGGCGCCCACCACATCGGGTAGAGGAGCACTGTTACCTGGGAGCGCTATATAACACCGCGCTCACTCCCGCAATGCAATGCGGAACCATTTCCTTGCTGTACTGTAATTGGGGACTCTAGGTCTCAAGAGAACTCGAGCCAGGAGGCACGAACAACATCAGAGGCATGAATAACATCAGGGCGATGAGCACTGTCACCTGGGAGTGCTATATAGTGCCACACTCACTCCTTCAATGCAGGGCCATGTCTTTTGTTGCACAGTCTTTAGGGACCCCAGGTCCGAGGAGAACTGACCACATCAGGGAGAGGAGCGCTGTCACCTGGGAGTGCTATATAGTGTTGTACTCACTCCCGCATCGCGGCACAATCGTTTTGCTGCACTGATGTTGGGGCCTACAGGTCCCAGGAGAACTCACGGAAGGAGGCACCAACCACATCGGAGGGAGGAGCGTTGTCACTTGGGAGCACTATAAAGCATCGCTCTTCCTTTTCACCTGTGAGTGCTATATAGCGCTACGATCATTCCTGCAACAGAGGACCATGTATTTTGCTGTCCTGTTGTGGGGTACTCCAAGTTCTGGGACAACTTGTACCAGGAGGCGCCAACCACTTCGGGGGGAGGAACACTGTCACCTGGGAGCACTATATAGTGTTGCACTCACTCCTGCAATGCTGGCCTGTGTCTTTTGCTGTACTGTCATTGGGGACTCAAGGTCCCAAGAGAACCACATGGGGGGAAGGAGTGCTTTCATGAGGAGTGTTATATAGGGTCACGCTCAATCCCGCAACAAGACCACGCCTGGGCAAAGCCCGAGCAAAGGGTGGGCCGGGACCAGCCGTCAGTACCAGGAACACACAGGGCAGGGCAATTCCTCTTGGCCCTGCATTTTGATCATCGGCTAAATCACCTTACTCACCGGTAAGGCCATTTAGATTTGTTTAACTGTTTATCAGCATGAAGCACGTTTGAGTATAGCCTCTTGAAATTCTTCAGCACCTGTTTGATGAGGCAGTGATACTCCATATCGGTGACTGGGTCTTGTAGAATTGGATGCAGAGGTTCTTAATTGCTAGGAACAATTGAACCAGGTGATGTCTATATTTCTGAGTAGTAGGTGCAGCGCCTTTTGTGCACATTGTACTGTTGGTTTACCCACAGTGCCCACCTGTGTCCGGTACTGAGAATAGAGAATCACAAGGATAGTGGGGATTCTGCCCCACGTAAGGACATGGATATCACTAAAACCAGCCAGGGGAAAATTAGCATATTTTCTTTTTTATCTTTCGTAGTTGGGGTCCTAAACAAAGAAATCACGAATGTTGAGGAAAAACTGGCGCAACAGGTGAGGGCTCTTGATATTTCCCCTCAACAGCGTGCATACCTACAGACACCATGTGCTCACTCAATACAGGCACTTCTGCAAATTTAACATCTTCTGCACCCCTAATGAATGTTGGTACTGCCAATATAACTCATGCTAGGGTGATAAACATCACCAGCCCGATTTCGCATCATGCAAGGAAGCTCTACCCCTGATTAATAACGGAACTGAGGAAACAACTGATTCACTCCCCTATCACACAAAAGGAAAAATAGGGACTAGATTACCTTTAAAGGAAATCTCTGTGTGCCTGCCCAAGCGAAGGAGGTCTCCCTACTCCCTTACTTAGCCGATTCAGGCATTAATTAATTACTGACAAAATCCAAGGCTGTTTGGATTATCTTTATTTAAAGTTGGAATTACTTATCAAGGGATTACTCCACCCTCTTGAGCTGCTTTGTGAGAACACCAAGCAAGCCATCAAAGCAATCAGAGTTGGCTTGCCTCTGCCAGCTATGCCTGTTTCATCCCTTCCAGTCTCTTCGGCTGATATGGTAAAGCAGTGTTGGATTGCCCACCTCATATCATCTTATAAGGAATGACACACAGATACCCAATTGAGAGGCAACTGCGGAGGGGGTATGCCCATTACTTCAAGAGAGACAGGTCAGGTAGACATTAGGCCTCCCAACGTCAGCTTTCGGGATGACAAACCCAGAAGAAACCTTGGCTCCGTCATTAACGTCCGACCAGAAGCTACCCCTTATGTGGTGATATTAGGAAATGTGCAGTCTCTGAATGAACACACATCTGAATCTTATGACCAGTTAAAAAGCAAGGTGTCCCACTGGATTGATACAAAGTCGAACTTGGACCCTTGTTTGTATGACCAAATAAATATTGTGAGAAGGGTTCATTGGCTGTGGAAAGGTAAAAAACCCTCACTGGGCATTGTGTGGTGATTAATTTTAAATGCTCTAATGTGGCGGAATGAGTAATTGCTGCCACCAGTTCCTTTAGATCTGTCAAACCTGCATAATTCAGGTGCTCCCATTAAGCTTCCTTTATAGACCGTATGTAGTATACTCTGCTCCCTGGACAATGGTTGGGCCGCAGAGACAAGTTCGCTAGAGTAAGCAGCCTTTGTTTATCCCATTGGTGATGTCTAATAGATAATAGATATGCTCCTTGGACTCCTGTGACTAACTTGTGCGACCTGTCTTGCCGTCAGTACCAGATACACTCAACTCACCTTGTTCTTCTGATTATTTACTTATGACTTAGTTATCAGGAAAAACAAGGATTTTACGTGGTTAAGTTGGAACATCACATGACTCACCTCCAAATGTAGGGGTCCGAATTGTAACTATTTTATCAAGGGTTTTCAATTGATATGTCTACAAGAGACATGGGAGACTACAAATTCCTTTTCTCTAGAGAGATACAAAACATATTTTTCTCCAGCAATCCCTTCTCCTGTTGGTAGGGCAAAGGGGGGGGCATGATAATATTTATTTCTTTAGGTATTGGTGAGTGGGTTAAGGTACTGAACTCAGGGGCACCTACATTACAAGCCTTAAGAAATACCCTTTGAGGCGCCTATGTTTTAAACCTGGTGAACCTTTAGAACACAAAAACATGGTCACAGACCTCTTCTAATATACAAATTTTGGGTTCATTCATGCATTTATTGTCCGAAAGAAAAGGGGGTCTGGCTAATTTAATCATCACTGAGGATTTTAACACACATCTATGAAAGAGCCTCATTGAGAGTTAAGCAATTTTTCCAGGTGCATGATATTGGCAGGGGTATATATGGAATGCGCTACAGACGGGATAGAGCTGAATACTTTGTTAAATGGTTATAACTTGTTTTTTTCCCTAGATAAACTGGTTAACTCTAATGAGACACAAATTATTCCAACCTGTACTGGAAGGAGCTATGTCTCAATTATATTTTTTTCTCTGCACCTTTGTATTTGATGATCACTAACAGTAATATCCTTCATAGTCTGCATGGTGACCATAACCAGGTCACTCTTGCCTTGGGCCTGTTGTGTCCTCTGAAAATAAGAAAGGAGGGGGTCTCAGGTGAGCTTGTTCCACACTGCCAGTGCAGACGCTTAAGAAGGTCGAAGGTAGAACCTGAGTGCTTCAAATGTAACCTTTTCCGGAGATCCTCTCAGGAATTCTCAACTTGTCTAGACCTTAATGCTTCAGATCAGGCAATACTAACTGCCTTTGGATGTATTTCCAACAAGATAGCTGAAATGTTACATGCATGAGTAATTCCACTCTAGCTTCACCGAAGTGGGTTGACTCTAGCTGCTCCAAAGCCTTGCAAAATTTAAAGTGCGCCCTAAAAAAGACACCTAAAGATCGTGTGCAGGTAGCCATTTGCCGGTGAATTTGCAAGGAGGAGCTTAGCAGGTGAAAAAAGGCACTGAGGAACACAGCTTGGGATTATCTAATGCAAGCAAGTACCTAGAAAAATTGCTCTACCTTTTGGCGTATGATGAATGTACGTTCTTATCCCGCAGTCTTTTTCCCCGCACGGAATCACAACGAGGTCGTCACAATGACCGCGTTGTGATTCCGCATACCTTAACTCCGCAAGTCGGAACAACGACTTGCGAATTTACTATTCCAACTCCAGTCTGTGCGGACAATAGGGAAGGTGTTGGATTTTAAATCCAACACCTCTCCCCCCCCCTCGCAAGTCGTTGTTCTGACTTGCGGAGCAATGGTATGCGGAATCACAACGCGGTCGTTGTAACGACCGCGTTGTGATTCCCTGCGGGGAAAAAGATTTGTGGTAAACGTTGTTTACTGCGTATAACTAATCACCCCTGTTGTGCACAAGATAATGCCCCTGTTTTAAGTCATCATATTCCAGCTGATCAGTGAGTTGCCCAGTTTGAGAGTTTATATAACTGTGCACTTCCCATTGAGGCTGGTGAGCTAGGGATATTAACCTGGGGGAGGTCAAACTCAGGGGGTCATTACGACGATGGTCGGAGTTGCCTCCGACCAACATCGTCACTGTCTCAGGACCGACTGACCTCCCGTCAGCGGTCCCGACACTGCAATTACGATTAGACGGCACATGGTCAATCACAAGCTCCCATTTCTCTATTTTTCTCCATTTGTCTTAATGTTGCACATTTTTTAAAAGCTGTTATTACCTTCAGGAGTTCTCAGGAAGTGTAATTCTGCTGATAAATGTCTAACATTTAATTCATCATAATTAAATCTTTATTTCGATTTATAAAACCATAAAAGATACACAATAAATAGTTTATACATGTATGATTTTAAAACATGATTTAAATTCAAGAAATTCCTATGATAATATTATGATTAAAATGTAATAAAAAATGCTAAGCTTCTAATTCTATATAGGTAAAACCAGAGGAGAATAAGTTTAAGAGTCGAAACAGCAACCAAAGTGCAGGTGCTTTTGAAAGTGCATATAGACAAAATGTAACAAAACGAGGCAAGTTCGTTCAAACCACTACCCATTTTCAAAGTGCACGCGCAAAAATAAAGTACATGTTGGAAATTACAGCTACACATTAATACATTAAAATTTCAGGCCTTTTTTCTCTCTTAATATACCCACAGCGAATAAGTATCTACTGACACTAAAAACATTTTTCTGTGAGGTATTAGTTTTTAGTATTCTAAACGCTTCAGAACAAGACCTAGTTCCTAGGTTTCAACAAATGGGTTTAATCCATTATTGCCTTGGCATGGCATATACAGGGCAAAAGAATAAGATATGTATCTCATTTTCTAGTGAGTTGTGTTGACATAAGACACAGCAGTCATCATTATTAGTCACACCAGTCCTTTGACCGCATTTCGCTGTGTTTGGATTAATTTGCAGTATAACATAGCGAAATGTAATATACAATGTTTTTGCCAACTGGAGCTGTACTGTACAGGTATTGTTCAAAAATGGGAATGGTTTTACAAGCAGGAACTGAGACGTTATTCTGCCTGTGTCTGTGTTGTGGGAAACACTATTCTGTATAAACGCCCAGAAAGCAGTTTTCAATGTCTTTTTGGCTGTTGCTGTCAGTAAAATAGGAGTTTCCCAAGAGTGCTTTAGCCCAAGTTTATCAAACCATGTATGCACATGCTTAACTCACTGGAGAGTGTTACTTTTGTCGAACTCTAGGATCTCCTCTAGCCCTTCCTTGTAACTAGCTAGTTCTATTGTAGTCCACATTCGTACCCAAAACAACAAGGGTTTCAATATGGCCTGATGGCCAATACGTTTTATATCCAAATCCATAACAATGGGTATGATAGGTGTTCACACAGGAAGATGTAGCAGCGATCTAAAAAACTTATTTTCTTGCCTGGCAAATGTGTTCCTACAGATAGCCTGCCATATTTCTGCACCGTAGAGAGATGCTGCTTGTGCCCTGTATTTATACACTTCAAGTGCAGGGGACACTGCCTTTGTGATACTATTCCTGTGTTTTTTTATTATTGGTATGGAGTTTTGACTCAGGATAGTCTTACTTTTTTCCAAATGTGTGTGCCAGGTCATTTTAGTGTCTAGTGTTATGCCTAGATAGATAAAATTTATTTGTCACATATTCTAGCTTTTGTTTTTGGACAGTTATATTCTTCTTGAATAATCTATGTGGATTGACTGCCATATATTTTGTTTTGCTAGAGTTAAAATTCTAGGCCCTTGGAATCGCAATAGACACTAAAAGATTCTAATAGACCTTGAAGGCCCCTCGGGGTCTGCAACACTAAGGGGCCAATTCCGATCCGGGTCGGAAGGGCACCGAACGCGATCCAGCCGGAAAAACTACGAGCCGTGTGCGTTTTTTTCGGCCGACTCGTACAGCTGTACGATCGAGCAAGTACGATGCGAGCTACATGAAATTCACCTACCGAGTTGTTTCTGGGTCCAAACCGCTCCATACGTCTCGGTCGTAAGCTAACCGTGGCTTGCAATGGATGCGATTCACGACCGAGCCAGTACGATGCACGCGTCGGACAGCCTGTGCGAGCCGGAGTGTCTGGCTCACAAATTGTCTGGGTGGTTGCCTGTGGTGGTCCGCGTGGGACCCCCTGTCACCCGCAGCCCTACGACTCGGATACAGGGGGAGACCCATGGGTCTCCCCAACACAGGCATGTACGGTGCAGATGGCACCGATGCGTACCCACTGTAGGGGGCGCACTTGTCCGCGACATACCCATTCAGTCAATGGGAGCCCATGTACGCGTCGTACGACCGGCTCCCATTGACTTCTATGGGAGTCCGACCGAACCGAGTCCGGCAGCATACGGCCGCATCGTACTCGCTCGGTCGGACTGCAAGACTCCGGCTCGGTCGGAAAACACTCAGGATCCGGCTCGGTCAGAGTGCTTTCCGACCCGGATCGGAATCAGCCCCTAAGATAGTGTCGTCCGCAAATGAAAGAGCGGGTACTGACATCCCACCTAACTTTGGTGAGTCATGTGTGCATCCCAAAAGGTAATTCAGAGCATCATTTACATATAATGAAAATAGGGTTGGTGCCAGTACACAGCCCTGCCTTACACCTCTCTTTATGGGGATTGCGTCAGTAAGCTCTCCCCTTGGACCCCATCTAACCTGTGCATAATTATCTTCATGCAATCTTATTATTTGCGTAAGAAGATCCTATGGTACACTTTGGCTTCTTAAAGATTTCCAGAGAAAATCTCTGGGGATGAGGTCAAAGGCAGCTTCCAAATATATAAAAGGTATATACAAGTGGCCTTTTTTTTAAATCGTATATTTCCAGCTTATACAAGCAAATCTAAAAATGTAATCAATGGTACTGGTCTTGGCTCTAAATCCCAGCCTGGTATTGGGATAAAATGTAATTCTCCTCAATCAAATCGTTTAATTTTGATAAAAATCAGCTTAGCATATGTTTTTTGAAGAACAGCAATTAAACTTATTGGTCAGTAATTAGCAGCGTTTTGGCGATCTCCTTTTTATAAAATAGTAATGATTTTGGCTCCTTTCCAGGACTCGGGTATTGGAGCACCTGCCACCACACTATTGCCAAGGAAGTTGACGTATGGCCCCCATACAGCTTTATCGTGCTTTAGCAGGTCGCCAGGTAGTTTATCTGGGCCCGGGGCATTCCCCGGTTTTATTGAATCGATTGCTGCTAGGGTGTCCTCTAAGCTAAATAACGGTGTTGTTATTGCAGAATTTGTTGCATTACCTTGCTGGATGTTGAATGTATCCATTGCAGTTCCTGAATACATTTTAGAGAAGTGATCTACCCAAGTACCTGGATTTAAAAAGAGATCTTTGGTACTTTTTCCATTTTTGTTTCCTTTAGCTATCAAACTCCAGAAACTTACATGATCCTTAGTTTTTGCTGCAACAATCAGTTCCGCCCAGACACTATCATCCCATTCTTTCTTGGTTTTTGTTAATTTTTAAAAATATTTTAACCTTATAGCATCATTATTTGTTGCTGCCATATTTAGTTTGCACTTGGCTTTACGACACTCACTATTATACCAAAGGTTTACTGGATACTTGGCAGCTACATCCTCCCTTCTTTCACCCCAGACATCCTACTTAAAATTTGTTTTAGTTTGTCTGCCACTATGTTGTGGATCTGTATTATTGGAAACTCTACAGTAGGCAAGTCAATATAAAGGGAGATAACATCTGAAAAGGTGTTATAAATATTTGTCATGATCTCGTCTTTACCTACTATAGAAGGCCATTTCAAACCTCTACGATTATTAGTAACTGTGGGTTCAATTGGGAGAGGAATGTTTTCATTGTCTTCCCAAATAGTAGGTTCAAAAGAATTACCTACTATTGTGAGACACAGAGCATAGTGATCACTGTCATCTCTAATTTGACCAAAAGTTAATGGAGACCAGTGTGTAATCCATGATGCTCTTGCGGCTCCCCCTGCTGAATGTAGCAGCACTTGGTCCATCAGAGGGTAAATTACCATTACAGGCCCTAAGTCTATGCCCCACGACTAGTCGAGTAAGTTGTGATACCAAAACTGTACAGGATACTACAGGGTTACTATCCAGTGGAGGAATATTGTTTACAGTATCCTCCTCTTAAAAAATATTTTCTAAACCAACTACTGGTTTGTACTTGCAGTTGAAATCTCCCCCCACAATTATTATAGCCCTTGGATCTATTGTGCTTAAGTACTCATCTAATAGCTAAAAAACAGGAGATTCCTTACTCAATGGGCTTGGCCTTTTGTAGATGTTTACTATATGTATTTCAGTTTTATCACTTGTAGAGATTTGTATTCCAATGATGTCCTGTGATGCAAAGTCCAACTGGGTTATACTAACAATGAGGGTGATCTTAACCCATATAACTAGCCCACCCGACAGTCTGCCTCTTAATGAGCGGGTGGAAATTCACACTATATGTTTTATACCCAAGCTTATATGGGGTTTCCAGGGCCCATGTTTCTTGTAGCAAGCAAACTTCACTATTATCAATATATTCGTGCCATTTAGCATCATTCAACTTCCTTTTCAGTCCTGCAATATTCCATGATATCAATTGTAGTATAGGTTGCTGGCTTGGTATATTTAACATGTCTGTTTTATCAAGGAGTTGGTCTGCCCTTAAATCACCTCTAGTTTCTTGAACTTCATGATTATCCTTCTGGGGGACAGGGGAATATGATTCAACTCTAGGTAAGCCCACCTTGTAGTATAATAGAGTACAAGTCAGAGAGACCAGTGGTACCAGTCAATCCACCTTATCTACGACTGAATCTGGCCCTGGCCGTGCGACAGGACGCTTTTGAGCTTGGGGCTGCAACATACTATTTAAGTTATATTTCATCTGTATGCCTGTCGGAGTAGGTGGACATGCTCTCACTTCCAATGCTATTAAATTGTGCACCAGGTTCCCCTCTCTTAAATGTAACTCAATGCAATCCAATTGAGTAGCATGGTGACTCAGCCTTTTGGCCCATAGTATGTCATCCCGGCTGACCAATCTACAGCCCCTAGCCTTTCTGATCCACTGGAGCGATTTATTGATTAGGGAGTTGTGGTCTTCATATTTATCGTGTGACGGTATTTTAGGCACATTAACCGGGAAGATGCTCTTTGATGAGGAATTGGACAGTACAAGTGAGTCGCTCGAGTATCGCATGTTGTTATCCTTAGATATGTAATTTCTACCTGCTTTTCTACCCTCTGGTTCCTGAGCCTTTGGGAACTATGGTTTGATAGGGGGGCATGTAGAAACGGATCTCAGAGGAGGGATGCTGGGCGTGAAATTTCGAGGAGCAACATTTATCTGGTGCGAAAGAGGGAATGTTACAGGACCACTGGAATAGTCTGGAGCTCAAGTTTTGGGTGAGTCCCTACCCAAGAGTTGTTTGACCTGATCTTTAAGGTCTAAAATGTATTATTTAAGTGAATTAACTTCTGCCGTTAGGTCATTGATAATCCCAGTCGTATCTGTCCCCAAAATGGACTCTCCTGACTTGGTCCTGTTTTTATCATTGTTACCCTCATACTCTTCTTGCTCCCCACATGCAGGACCTAAACTAGGCGAGTGTGTCTCCATCCCTACCTCAATCACCCTCTCTACATTGTTGTCTGTTATACCTAGTTGGGGAGAAAACTTAATGGTCAAGTGGATTCTGGACGAGATATTTCACCAATATAGCCATTTACCTCAACTGTCTGACTTGTATCATCAGCTAAAGAAGTACCATGTATTCCTGGTGTTTCATTGTTGGGGTTTGCTACCGACCTCGTCGCCCTACTTAAACTGGGAGACTTGTTCTTTGTGCTCCTAGTAGCACGTTTGGTAAAGATGGAAGGGATTAGTGCAGCAGGCTTCTGTTTTGTACTCATAGGAGGGACAGTTTCATCTGGAGCGTGAGGATTATCTACGGGAGATGGATTAGAATCTGGAGCTAAGATACCTTGACACTCCTCAAGAAGATCGTTTATGCGATCTAGCACACAATTTGTAGCTGTTGATCTATGGGCAACTTTTGTTCTACTACATTTCGAATGAGGCCCATCAAATTTTGCAGTTCCCTCACTAGTAGTGGTCTTCCTTTTCCCCATTTTGTCAAAGAGAATATAAATCCTAAAACAATGAGATTAGAAACAGTTGTGGTCTTTAGACAGCCCAACTGGTGCTTGTTTATATGTGAAACAAGTTAATGACCTGAATAATATAGCAAGTATGGCAAAAAAGCCCAAAGTACAGATTTGAAGAGTATTTCGGAACTCATGTTTTATGTCTTGTCAAGCCCAATTGTCCCAAACCCTGCAAAGGTTCTTGCACAACCTAGGGGGGTGGCCAAGCCCAGCCTTGTCCAGTTGTGGCCCGGGCATGCCCTCCAGGCGCTGCAGGTGTGACGAGGCGGTCGAGGCAAAGCAAGGGAGCCTCGGTGTTGGAGTCCTGTGGACCCGCTGAGCATGGCTCTCGCCCCCAGTGCTGCTGGCTTTAGCGTAGTTGCCCCTCTGCCCGTGAAGTGAGTGTCACTGGACCGCGCTGCTCTTAGGGAGTCTCACTACTCCCAGGTTGTGGCATTCAGGGCAATAGCGTGATTAAGGCCGCAGCAACAGCTTGTGTCCCTATTCTGGTGGTGCCCACAGCTGTGGGTGCAGTAGTCCCAGCAGGGATTGAGGAGGCCTCCCGGGGCCGGTATGATTTGCAGCAGGGCTGAGCCTCAAGCATATATCAAAGGTGAAGGGGGCTGGAGCCTCGCAGCTCTCCCCCAAGCAGCTGTCAGTCTCTGTGCCTTAAATGCGGGGGCCCCTGGAGAGATGCTGGCTCACGATGCGTGCAGGCACCGCTTTTGGAGGTCACTGGGGGAGAACAAAATGGAGAGGTGGCTGGGGCTACGCAAGTTCAGAGGGTGCCCCTACTCACCGGGTGGATACGCTGCTCTGGCAGCGGAAGAGGGCTCTCGTAGGAGGTGGCATGGCCCACAGCGGCAGACACCAAGCGGCGGTGTCAGCAGACCCCGGGCTTCGCCGGGTAGGTAGGCTCTGAACTTCAGGTGGCTGGGCTCCCTGAGGGGTCGCAGAGAATCGTCTCGCTTACGACTGTGGTCGTACACAGATGTAGCTGTTATGAAAGAGGATTCGCTCCTGCCGTCCTTGCAATAAATTAGCGGTGTTCACGGCAGCGGCCGTACACCAAAATGCAATCATAAACAAAGAACCGCTGGTGCAGTTTTCTCAAGGGAGCAGCGGAGTTCACGGCAGCAGTCATACACCAAAAAGGAAAACAAGGAAGAGAAATTGCTCCTGCAGTCCTCCAATGGGCGTGGTGGTGTTCAGGGCGAATGTTTTCTTCTTTTTATGGATGTTCTGTTTTTATGAATTGTTCTTGTGATTCAGATGTATGGTTTTATAGTTTTAAAGGTAACTGAACAAAGATGTATATTGTTGTTGTTAAATAGGGACCTTTACGCTGGGTATTGAACCTTACCACCCTGTGGGTGACAGATATGCAACACAGACACCGGCTTACGCACCTCAGGCTCAAAACCATACATTATCTAGTTGATTTCCCTGAACCGGGCTAGGATTTTGTCAACTTACCTACTTCTCCCTGTGACTATTGCTCATCTCAGGTAACTCTGTGTTTCATGTTCTTTTGTAAATGTTATCTCTTTCCTAGGAACAGCATCTGACACCTCTTGTTCAGAAACCTCATTTTAAACAGTGCAGACCTGCTCTGCTATTAATTAAATCATTATCTTCAGTCCCTTCATGTTAAGTTCATGGAGTGTGAAAATTAAGTTGAGGAAAACGCTTCGGTGTTGATTTTATACAATTTGTCTGCATTCCTCCGAACTATGCAACTGGCACTAAAATGCTCGCTGCATTTGTATGTTACTTGGGATACTTTTAAAAATTATTGCAATTGAGTTTTCACTGATGCCTTATTGATCACCTTTCCTATGAATTTTACATGATTTATGCAACTTGCACTAAATTGCATAATTGCACTTTTCTACTATTGGTAGTTATCCTTAGTTAGGAGCTTTTATGCAAGTATTTATGGCAGATATACAGAGCCGCATGTTTTGTGATATAATTTTTTTTCCTGTATTTTTCTTTTTTTATTGAATCTTTTATCTTTCATGAATAAATTTAATCGAATAAAGACAATTTAATTGACAATAGGTATCTTTAGGCAAACATCTTTCACGCCTTATATATACAGCGCGGCACAGGAAGGTGGTAGTTTCTACAAGACAAAGAAATCACTTAGAACTATTTCTAATAGTTTAATAAGCGAACACCAAAAACATAATCCATATGAGCCTGTAAAAGCCCACAGTGAGCCCACAATTCACTATTGTACACAGTGAAATGAATCATGCCACATATAGTGATGAGAGTTCAGCATCCTTTTTGATAATCAGAACGCATGAGAAATCTATAGAGTTGATTAAAACACACACTATTTCTACCTAGAAAAATACATTGGTTATGGTCTGTATTTAAACCTATGGTGTTTTGTGATTTTGAGCTGCAAGTTTACGGTGTCATACTGTTGGCCATTCAACCTCCTCTCACTCCCTCTTAGGCTACTGACAAGAAGGTACCCAATCAGACTACCAACTATTAGGAGTGCTCACTAATGTCTTACCCCTCTATTCACACTGGGCTCCACAGCTACCACAGCTACTATGGAAATGTGGGTCTCTGTCTGGAAGCATTCAGGCAGAGGACCTCAACAGCCCCTTGTGTTTATTGAGATATTAGTTTCTCTATACACTCTGCCAGATGAAGGCCAAAGGAGGTTCCTAAGCAATGGGAAATAGCTATGGCAATTAATCAAAAAACGTGTTAAGTGGAATAGGTAAAGGGGAGGCATAGGTACTCCGCCAACTCGGGCCTGTTACTGGAGGAAAGCTGAGGAATACACCAAGACAAGATGTGGACCTAAGTCTAAAAACGAAACAGCTCAAGAATACTAGATGGGATAGTCATGATCTATGACAGTCAAGTTGATGCAATTTTGTTAATGGTTGCTTGTAATGTATTGATAACTTGCGATATGTTCAATAAAAAGAGTTTTAAAAAAAACTCATTAAGACTAACCCTGGGCGTAGTTCGTGAAGTAGCGCTACGTGTAGCTACGCAAAGTGCACTTCACACTACGCCAGCTACGCGTAGCACTTCACGTGCTGTGTAGTACCCTTTTAGCACTGTGCAAGATGCTGTTTTCAATGATTGCACAGTGCGGACAAGCATCCGGCACTGTGCAATCATTGAAAACGGCATCTTGCACAGTGCGAGCTGTAGTTTTCTGCCGCTCGAGTAGATTTTTACTCAAGCGGCAGCTTTCTCAACGCGGACTGGTAGTTTCTCATCGCGAGCGGTCGCGACCATATGCGACCACTCGCAATGAGCAACCTGACCTCCCCTCGGTGAGAATCTCGCCGGGAGGTTTATTTTCCACGCTCGCGATCGGCAACTTGATGTTGCTGATCGCGAACGAGGAAAAAGTCTTGCAGGGATGTCATTTTGCTTGCTCACGGTTGCCAACTTGACGTTGAGGACCGCGAGCAAGCAAAAAATGACCGCTGCACTAAGCTACGCGTGTTTGCACTGTGCTATGTGCAATTCGTGCAGTGCGAAGTAGCGCAAACTTCGCAAACTACGCAAGCGTAGCGTAGTGCTTTGCCCAGGCTTAATTAAGACACAGCATGGCTGTTAAATCAGTGTGCCATGGGAATACATTATGTGGGCAAAATCTCAAAAGCTGAGCCTACAATGGGTCAATCCCTAAGATGTAATGCACTGATACTAAGTTGTCCCTGAAGGAGTTTCCTTTTACCTTTACAATGGAGTAACCTTAAACTCTTTGAGGATTCGTTTTACTTCCCCTTAGTTTCAACGCGGCAGAAGATTTTGCATAAGAAGAAGCACTGTGCACTGTGCTGTCCTTTGTCTTAAACGATGCTTCAGTGTCTCGGTGATTCAGAATCATCGACTAGGAATTCCATTCTGAGCATGGATACCAAAGGGATGTCTTGGCCTCTCAAGGCCAAAGGTTTATCAACTTAGGTAATTACTGGCTAATCGTCCATTCATATCATTGGGATGAGTGAAATTCCTCTACAGCCTTCAAAGCAAGGTCAAATCTCTTCCAATAAAGCCCAGCCGTGCTTTTTGAATTCAAGCTGAAGAGATTGATATAATATTTATATCTTTCAGTAAAACTATAAGTTATGAATAGAATTGATGTGCAGCCTTTTCTTTGCATGCAGTGCATCTGGAGTTTTTTCAGTGCAGGCAGTAGGTCCAGAGTCATTGCATTGCAGGTAAGTTTTCTTACGTTTATATTGAGACTCTTTATTTCACAGGTAAGTACTAATAAGTATTTTTTTTTAAATTAAAAATAATGGCTAATTGTCCATCTAAATCTCTGTGATGAAAGAAATTCCACTGCGGCCTTCAAAGCAAGGTCAAATAATCTATGTCTACATTTCTTCAACTAAAACCCAGGCACTTTTTTTGTACAAGAGCTAAATAGATTAATAATTCTTATATCCTTCTGTAAAAGTATAATTTAATTATAAGATCAGAGTGTAACCTTGACGTCACAGGCAGTGTATAGGAGACATTACAACGCAGGTAAGTTATGCTACATTTACATCAAGAGGTTCTACGTCCCACAGGGCACACCACAACTTATGCCCTCACCATCTTCTGCCGTTTGTAGACAATTGTTTAATATGACATGAGCTAAGGGGTGTACTGAGTATGGCGAGGCAATGAGGTGGGGTGTGCATTGTGCATTGCACACCATAGCTGACAAATGTCAGGGCTTTTGGTTTTATGTTCACTGAAAAATATCTCACCTTTAACTATGCTTTTTCAGTTAATTTCTTGGGATTTTCTTTGTACCCAATCTGCTCTATGTGCCTTAATCCACATTCAGGCATGTGCAATGAGGGTTGCTTGCCGACCTTTTATTGAGATTAGTTTTCTAGCTGCCAAATTTATGCAGGTTCATAACCCAGCACCAAAGTTATAAGTGAATTAAACATTCAGTGGCCCATATGTCTTGCTCCCCTTGAGGAATCACCTTAAAACTGGGCATACCCAACGGAAATTTAAACCTGTCACACGTCTGCTAAATTGATTGCTAATTGATCAAATGGTGCCAAACTTGATAGTAGATGAACTCTTCCTTGACCTTCCCCTTTGAAATCTACACTACTTTAATGGGCCTATATGAAATTAAGAAAGTCAACAGTAGTCTACACATGCTAAATATCTTCCTAATGTCCTGCTGATCCACCAAATGTGCAAACTTTATTGGTAAATTGAAAATGTTTTGACCTTTCTCTTAACTTGCCCCCTTTGATATCTGCCCAAACACTGAAACAGCAGCACTGGGTGTAACTTACTAACTGCCTGTTACATTTGATACAGATTAATTAAACACTGCTTGTAAATATTATTGCCCATTTAACTTTGGCCCCTCCACGTGATGGATTGGCAGAAATGTAGACACTCAATAGAAAGCCAATCCTTCAAAGCCACATTTTGGGAAGGTTAGTAACATAGTGATAATGTTATTAGCAAATGAACACTATTTGTCACTCCTTTTAAATTCACACCCCATGGATGCGCAATAACCTAATCTCAGCGTAAAGCTATATGAGCTAAGCCTCTGACAAATTTTGTGCAGATCCGTCAAACAAGGCCAAAGTTATTAGTGAATCAAAACTATTTTGACCACCCCAACCCCTCATTTATCTGTGTCTCTCTCATTGGATCATGCCGAAACCTGCAGTACCTGTACTGGGTGTAACTTGCTACATTTAATGCAAATTCATCAAAGTTTGCCAAAGTTATAAGTAAACAACTTTTTATTGACCACCACCTGAACTTTGCTATTCTTTGATTTACTGGCAAAAAATGTGACATACCAATAGAAAACAAATCCTTTCAAGCCTCTGACAAATATTCTGCAGATTCATCACACATTGACAGAGTCTAACAAACAAATACATTTTTGTCCCAGCCCTTTTAAACTGGACCTCCCCCTTGTTGTGTCTGTGCAAATTTTCAAATACCAAGAGTATTCTCTGTATACTTAGGGGCTGATTTGGATGTCCGTTGGAAAGCCTCTGCCCATAGGTCGGAGGCTTCTGACCGACATCTGTGTTTTTAATTCTGACCACCGTATTAGGAATACGACGGTCGGAATTCAAACCGGTTGGTCATTACGGCTCGATTCCGACATGCTTAAGGAGCCGTCGGCCGGTCAGAGACCAGCCCGTAATCCCTATGGATAGCGTTTCCACCGCAGGGATTGCAATGTCGGTTTCCGACAGGCTTTCCATGTTGGGCTTCCTGACATGGAAAGCCTGTCAGAAACTGACATTGGGGGCCCCTAGCAGGGCTCCCTTCTACCCTGTGGCCTCCAGTTGGGGTCCGAGGGGGTGTTAATCCCTGCAACATGTGGCACGCACCCTGAGATGCCTGCCAGGCGGTGCAGGGATGAACAGATCCTCCCATTTGGCTGGTTTATGGCCGTAGCACAAGCTTGCATAGACAAATGAGAGTATGCAACTGCATCATGTGCAGTCTCATTGTAATTGTGGTGTCAGGACCACCGACCAAAGGTTGGTTGGTTCAGAGACCGTGATGGTGTCAGTCGGAGACAACTCTGACCGACATCGTAATGAGGCCCTAAGTGCCTGTCACATTGAATGCATATTTGTCAAATGGTGCCAAAGTTAAAGGTAATTCAACAAATGCATTTTAACTGAAAAGATAGATAAAGTCAGCACCTCCTTCAAATGCTAATAGCTCAAAAACTACTAATTGGATGTATACAAAACCAACAAATGCACATTTTCTGAGTAAAGTTCTATTTTCATGATTTATTTGTGTAAATCCACTCAGAGTTCTTGGCTGCAGAAGTGAGCAAAATGTCTTATTGGAGTTAAAATTGAAAGACACATAGGGGTATATTTCTGTAAGTTTTGCATTGCCCTTGCACCACCCAAGGGGCGCAAGGGCGACACAAAACCTAAGTACAATTTATCAAGCCATGTAAGGACAGTTGGGATGGCCCTGAGTGGCTTGATTAATCCAGAGTAATCACTGCATTGCATTACTCTGCACTCGGGGAGCGCTCAATTGATGGAGCGTTGGTGTTCCCACGCATCCACCCATGGATTTTTGCGCATTCCCAGATTTACCATTACTGGTAGAACTGGGAATGCATCAAAATGCTACGCCTCTGCAGGTGAGGATTAACGAGGAGAAATATCTTTATTTCTCCTCGTTACTTCCTCATTCTATGTGTGCTGCATTCTGCAGCACACATAGAAAGTGGAATATGTCTCACAGGATTGCTTTTGTGCAGTAAGGTGCGCCTTCCTGCATAAAAACACTCGGCGTACAACGCAGGCCCCCTTACACCATGGGGTAAGGGTGCCTGCATTGGCGCTAGACAGCACATATTGCGCCAGTGCTGGGATAGGGCAGGAATGCGCTGCATATTGGTATGCCCAGACGTGGGTCCCTTGCTCACTTTGCCACTGGATTCAAGATAGTCTGGCTGATGAGGGTTATGAACACGAAACAGGTCCCAGGATGCTTGTTTCCGGTCAAGGGAAGACATGGCTTGGCAGTTCGGGCTGGACTGTTCCCATGAGGCACAGGGTCAGACGGATTTGCACATGGCCATGTCTGAACTGGGGTGGTGAAGTGAGCTAAAGAATGATGATGGATTAAACCCAGATCAGTTGACTGGGGGTGAGTGTTTGATTTGCTCAAGCGCCCCGTCCATCATCCCCTTTGGTATCGCTTTGTTCGCCCTAAGTTGGCAGGGTATGCCCAGATGTGGGACCCTTGCTAACTTTACCACTGGATTCAAGATAGCCTGGCTGATGAGGGTTATGAACCCGAAACCGGTCCTAGGAAGCTTCTTTCCGGTCCAGGAAAGACATGGCTTGGCAGTTAGGGCTGGACTGTTCCCATGAGGCACAGGGTCAGACTGATTTGCGTTTGGCCGTGTCTGAACTGGGGTGGTGAAGTGAGCTAAAGAATGATGGTGGATTAAACCCAGGTCAGTTTACTGGGGGTGAGTGTTTGATTTGCTCAAGCGCTCCGTCCTTCATCCCCTTTGGTATCATATTGTTAAGTACAGCACATTCCTACCCTTTCCCATCACACTGCACTGCCCAGCAAGATGACTTGCTGCTCTGTGCTGTGTAATATCTTAATAAATATGCCCCATAATGTTTTACTTAACTTATTTTTCCCTGCATAGAACAGGACATACTTTGACATGTTCGACCTTAGTTAACCCTGTTAAGCTAGTTACAAATTTGATGCAGATCCTTTGAATGACGCCAAAGAAACAGACACATTTACAAAAATGTCTTCTGAATGATAAGTGCAGATGAACAATAACTTCACAGTGATATATATATAGACTTGTAGTTCTTTCTCTTGTGGACTGTTATTGTTTTAGCTGCTCTTGATGTTTTGTTAATTGTTTTTGTCGATAAATGTTCTGATGCTCGGATTGTTTTTGCTAACCAAAGCATTAATACAATTTCACTTTCAAATTCAATTTCAGTTTTATCCATATTCAAACCATTTACATTTTTTCAGAGTGATCTCAACCAAGAGTTTTCACTCTCCATTATGCATATAATTTTGTCCTCGGGAAACAATACTCTCTTTATATACTCCCTCTATTCCTATTAGCTGCAACATTAGTGTTATTTTTCATCATTTGCATGTTTTCCTATGAAAATAAATGTGAGACAGAAACCCAACCTGTTCTCACTGAATTAAGGCCTAGTTTATTCTAGATACACTTTTAATGTGTTACCAAAATGCTGTCCGTTAATATAAATTTAAAAAAACACTTTACGAGGTGCAAAAGTGACACAGGGCTCTCATAAATAAGCTTCTGAGTGCTCTAAGGTTGGGTTAAGACCACAGAGCTGATTTACCAAATGCAAGACAAAGACAAGAATTGCTTCAGTCATGACAGTCAGTAAAATAGTCCATCCTCAGATATTTTACCTTGGCAAATATGAGCATATAGGTTTGGATTCCTAATATTTTCTAAAAGTGCAATACTTGCTCCACTGAACAATTGAATTTTGCAGATGCAATAGAAATCAAAGTTTTACATTGCACTTGGCTATGTGCAAGATTACGGTTCAGGACGTATAGCAGGATCTCTGCTTTCTTATGTAAATCATATATTTCCATTTGCTTCTTAACATGCACAATTTAGTATGGTTTGCAAATTAGTCGAACTGTTTAACTTACATATATGCACAGGTATTCCATTTTTGCATGGTGCAAATTACACTCATGTTATGATAATTTGCGAATTATCGTGTGGAGCTTGGTTGATTTGCCAGTCTCTGGATCATGTGGGGGCATATAAACAGATAAAAAAGGTGATCCCATTTTGTAGAAGGACTGCAAGCTTCATCACTCTCTGCCCACTGCCTTCATGTGGTTTTAAGTACAAGAAATAGAAGTTGTTGAAACTACCTGGCTCTTCATCTTACAAATCCTTAGTCTGCAGCAGATGTTATAATAGTGAAATACATTAGTGATGTAGTTGAACAGTTCACAGTCATCATCGTTAATGGACTGTTTACAAGTTCCATGGAATTTGTGATGCGGCCAGTAACAGACTTTTCAGCCCCACTGGGCACTAAAAGATCTGTGGCAAATCTACAGGACCAGTACCTCTCATCCTGAGAATCAGGCTGCAGAAAATCTCATATAAAAGCTATGGGGGGGGGGGGGGTGGGAATTACTGGGGGAATTTTAATTGTAATTACCCATTCTTCTGGAAATTCCTTATTTCTCAATGGAGCCTCAGGCTTCCCCCTGCAATCCAGTTACTTTGGCCCTGTGTTGGAGGTACTAGTACACTCTGTATCTGTAACTCTAGGTTGGGGGACGGACCTACCAGACCAGCATTAGGGACCTCAGGCTGTGGTGCTCCCAACTTTAACAGCAGTGCGCATACCTACTTAAAGGCTTCTACTTGTATAATCAGTCTTTTGAGACCCTCCCTTGTTCACCGATTGAATGGATATTTATGTCAATTTCTCCTTTTAATCAAGATGCAAATAGATGACTTTAAGCATTTTACTTTGGGTAACTGTGTTGTTAATGTTGCTAGAAGATATATGTTTTCTAGATTTCTGCTATTGTGTCAGCAAAATCAAAACTTTCAAAAGCAAAGATTTATACCCCTACATAAAGCAAGTGACAGATCAATCATTTTAAGCTTTAATAAAAAATCTTTGTAGTTGCAATTTGAGTTAAAAAATGAAAAACAGTACTTCAGGAGACAAGTTATTAGAACAATTAAATGGGCAAATTACTTGACCTCTATCCCCCTTGGCCACTCCTCTCACAGACCTCACTGAGCCCTTAACCTCTATCTCCATCTGAAGCAATAGTACTTAGCAAATCACACTGCACTAAAGAATCCCTAAAGAACCCCAAGCCCTCATCCAGTATCCCAGTAGTCATCAGTCCAAACAGAATCTCTTGAACAAACATAGTGCCTAGACCCCCAGCTCAGTACATCACCATCAAAACACTCCACGGCCCTAGCAATAGCACCGACCCCTTAAACTGCCTGCACCTGAACTGTAGATCAACAGTTAAGCATGCAAACAAAATAGCTGAAACCATACTAACAGATGACATTGACATTACATTCCTAACTGAAACTTGGCTCAACGAACACTAAACCCCCATACTCGACCTACTCGCAACACCTGACTGTTCCATTGTACAACGGGATGGACAAGGTTGTACAGGAGGTGGTCAATCAATCATTCATTCTCTTCTGCTCTGCTTGTCTCTGATAGCGCAGGGATGCCTAAGGGTAGCCAGGCGCTCTATAAATATTTACTGATAATATTAATTCATAAAGATGTCATCTGGCTCAACACCTGTGAGACCAAAACCTACACAACATTCGAATACCTAGGAGTAAAACTCACTGGAATGACATTAATAACACTACAATCTGTAACTTAATAAACTTACTGAAAATCAATTACTTCAAACAAATCTGCAAAGAACAGACCCACAACAGAGGTGCTACTCTAGATGACATAATTAGCATAAGTGAACTTGTCTCTCTTAGATCTATCACACTCTTCGACTGGTCAGATCACCATCTCATACACTTCAACCTAAAAGCTAACCCCAGACCCTACAAAGCTACATCTATGGAGACAGAACCCTACAACAACTCACCTACAAGAAACATCTTTAGAGAAAAGACTGCTTTCTTTCGCTTTCAAGTTGACTGGGCAAAAATAGACCAAGGGGTCTCTACAACATAATTAAGCAACAAACTACACTTGCTTCCCATTAGGAAACAATAATCACTAATGAACACTGTGAAGAAATAGCAAACTTCTTTTCTGAGAAAATAATTAAAATGTAACAATCTCTTACCAATGTCTCAAGTCAGACGCCTCGGCTGTCTTGCTCTGACGATGTACCATCTCCAGGGTAACTCCCTCTCCAAGCTTTACCGCAGTCCATTTTAACCCACAATTAACCAAAGTCAAAAAGGATCTTTACCTACTGAAAAACAATGCCAGTTGGTCAGTGTTCAAACATTTGATAGAAGGACAAATCTACAAGATAAGTGGAAAATTCAAACCCACATTCCACACCACCAATCCCCTCCCCCCCTCCCTGGTACAGAATCTTAACCATATTATCTCACCATTCTGAACCAGAATCACCAAAGCTTCTCTCCTGTCGGGCTGTGTTCCGGACTCCCTTCAACTAGGCCAAGTGACATCCATTCTAAAAAAACCTGGAGCAGATCCTAATGACCATAACAACTTCAGACCGGTCACTAACCTTCCCTTCCTAGCTAAGGCATTGGAAAAATGCATCTTAGTCCGAATCAACCAACACATCGACAAATCTCACCTTCACAACGCCTTCCAATCGGGATTCCGAAAAGCCTGTAGCACAGACATTGCCTTGATCAATATATCAGACGACATTCTCAGAACTTTAGATGACGGCGACTCTTGCTTCTTAATCCTACTATCAATGGCATTTGAGACAGTCAACCATCAACATTTATTTCAGACCCTCAAGAATCGAACCGGCATCAATGGCACAGTCCTGAGATGGTTTATGTCCTATCCACAACACCCCTCTCAACAAATAAAAGCAGCAGTTCTCTTTCACAACTTAGACCAGCTTTACAAGAATTTCCACAAGGTTCCATACTTGTTCTAGCCCTTGTCAACCTCCTCATGGAACAACTGACAATTATCCATAACCAAGCAGGTGTGAAATATCATCTATATGCTAAGCATGCACAACTTTACTACAAAATATCTTGCTGCAGTGACATTTGCCAACTGAATACCTCACTAACCAAAATACAAACCTGGCTAAGCACCAATCACCTAAAAATGAACCGGAAGGAAACTGACCTTATACTCTTCTTCCCCAATGACAAGCCTTTACCAATCCAAAAATGTCTTGAGAGCATGAATGTTCATAACTATTCTCTCACATTCTCCAACTCCGAGAAGTCCCTGGGAGTCATCCTAGACAAACACATGTCAATGAAAGTACACATCAGCAAATCAGCAAAGACAACCCTTCATACTAGGGGTGGGCGAAGGATTCCACTCCGGTGGCGGAGTTCGCTGAGTTTTGCCCACTCTGTGTGGCTTTCCGCAAAGCGCAGTTCGTGACCGCTCACATTGAGAAATCTGCCACTTGCATTGAGGAATGTCTACTCGAGTGGCAGAAAGCATCAGCACCCTCCGGCAAGACATAGAGTGCCATTTGCCCTGATTTTTACAGCACAGGACAAACTCCCAGGGCTTAGGATCAGTGCGAGCAGCATGACTTAACAGACTCTGCCGCTGGCGGAACCCCCAGGAGTGCGGCAGTGTTTTTCCAACACTTTGCAGAGCTCCGCGGAGTACAAGTCCGCAAGCTTTGCCCCAACCTACTCTATACTATAAAACATCTTAGGAAAATCAAACTGTTTATCCCACCAGAAGACCTAAAGTCTATAGTACAATCACTAGTCTTCTTGAACATTGACTACTCCATAAACACTGGGACCCTGAAAAGCCTCCATGCGCCTCTAAGAACAACTTTCACTACAGCTGCCAGACTCCTCACAGGCACCAAAAGATATGAATGCATCTCAACCACTCTCAGGAGTCTCAATTAGCTTTCCATACAAGGAAGATGCATCTTCAAGACAGCCTGCATCACACACAAAGTCCTTCACACTGCAAACCTTAAATATTTGGAAAACAAACTATCAAGAGTAGATAGAAATCAGGCCCTGAGAAGTTCCAACTCTTTCCTTCTCATCCCCCCAAACTGAAAAAAATAACATCTCAGAAATGTTACTTCTCAGGTATTGCTCCATTGATTTATAACTCACTTCCCATTGATCTACATTGCAATCCCTTCTATACTTTCTGCAAACGGAACCTCCAATCAATTACTGAACAAATGCTACAACCTGCCCCTATCAGCCCACCATACCAACATGGGCATTCACATGGCCTCTTGACCCAGCTTCGATTCAATCATTAATGCCACTGATGGAAAATGTTGTACTTTTGATACCTTTTATATACATATATAATGTCCCATTGTTTTATATTCCCTGTATTGTTTGTAATAATGCTATGATCTCTGTTCCGGGTCGTGCCTGTGTTATATAAAAATCTCAATAAATAAATAACTAGATGCACAAAATAAATGTGTGTACTTTCAACCGCATTTCCTTCTAGACAATGGGTGAGATTAGTCAATTTTCATTCTTATTTGAGCCATTGTTTAAGAAATTTGATAACATATTTTGCCCCGCTCTTCACTTTGAACAAGGTAAGAAAAAATACAGACTATGGGTGGATTCATCGCATTGTCTCTCCATAGAGGTGACCTAGATGACCTGAATAGATGTTAAGTATGCAAAGTCTACAATCCCTTTAATATAAACAGCAGTTGTCTAGACTAATAAAAGTTTTGAGGTCAGAAACTGTTAGTACACCACAAACCACAGATAAGCATTCAGTCTGCCCAAAGTAAACAGCAAAACTACATACAGACCACAGATTCGGCCAACATAAAATTATGCACAGTGACAAGAATAGTATTGGCCAACATTGTAGATCTGAGATGAGATAAACTGGCAAACAAAATATCCATTAAAAACCCGTCGCCATCAAAGTGCTCAAAAAAGGAACCAAGAAAACCCAAACAAATTAATAATGACAAATACATCAGTGGCTTCTGGAAGCTCTTGCTTTGTAAAAGGCTCTTAAACTTTTTCGACCTGCAGGACTAATGTGCTAACAATAAAGTGAGCAGAACGAAGAAAACGCATTAATCATGCACTGATACATTAAAACTCTGGCCGCTGTAAAAACAAAGAGTAGGGCATGACAATTCCTAATATCAGAGATGCCTCCAAAGGTTTAAAAAATGGATACAAATTATTTCGTGTGTATTAATACGTTTATTTTAGTTTAAAAAGAAACAGTATACACTTAATTGAAATGTTACAGTACACACCTCATTGAAATGTGAATCCGTATGTAAAGTCTTTATATGCAAATTACAGTTACTATAAATATTCGCCAATTTTGTCCGTTTAGGAAGAATTCCATACACTTTCGATCATTCATTTTGTCAACAGTTTCAAATAATTATTCCAATATGTTGTAGTTTGTTTATATTGAAGCATAATATGTACAGGTGTGTTTAGGTTTGTTTTGAGCAAACAATGTATTCTATCATCTTTAGCAATTCTCATCTCCCGACACTGAGGGGCTGATTTACAAGCTCCTCGGGCCGCCGGTGCATCACGTTGCATGACGCACCAGTGGCGCAGCCTGTGGAGTGATATTTACAAGAACAGGTAACGTCACCCTGATTGACTTAACCTGTGCTTGTAAATGTCACCCCTGATCACGCAACACTTTGCGTGTTAGGGGCGTGACATGGGTGTTACTGTGGGTGTTGCCACGCAACACCCATGTCCACTGATGCATTTGCAGATTTCCAGAAATCGTAAATCTGGAAATGCGTTAGAATGCTATGCCACCGTAGGGGTGGCATAGCGAGGTGCAACGAGGAGAAATGTTTTCATTTCTCCTCGTTTTTTTCCTCTTTCAATGCGTGCTGCATTCTACAGCACACATTGGAAGAGGAAATCACCACAATTGATTGTTTTTGTGCAGGAAGGTGCCCCTTCCTGCACAAAAACAATCTCCCCACGAAACAGGCATCCTTGCACCATGGTGCACAGGTGCCTGCACCGGCGCATGGCAGCAGTTTGTGCGCCAGCGCAGGGGGAAGCACAGAGATGCGACATATTGTTGTAAATATGTTGCATCCCTGTGCTTCAAAACTAACGCAGCGCGGTGAAGCAAAATTACTTGAGGCACCGCGCTGCGTTAGTTTCTTGTAGATCTGCCTCTGAGTATTTGGAAATTGATTAACCCCTGCTAGCACTAGGGATTTTTAGTGTTTAAATTCCACAAAGTAGCCCCGTGTCCTCATCAAATGTATATCATGCAATAATGTGCCCTATCAATTTATTGACACTTTCATACCTAAATATGCAAGCATCTTTAGTTGGATATGGATCATATATGTCTTTGGATGTACATCTTTTTGAATTAATCAGTACTTTTCCATCTTTCAGTGACATTTGTAGATATAGTTTATCGATCCACTAAAGACCCTCCTTTTTAGGTGTAGGAGATGACCTTTAGAAATCGGTCAGCACTTTTGTCACACTCGTGCTTGTGCTAGCATCCACCTTGCGGGAGTGAGCAGCGGCGCGCAGGGGCCACCCTTTTCAATTAGCGAGGCCACGCGCACTTGTTGACATTCCTCGACTCTCATCACAGGGAGCTCTAATATTTAGTAATTAAAGTTGGGTGTTATAGAAAATAGAAATTGAACTGATCTAGAAATATTTATACCTTAGATTTAAAATAGGAAGTCTGCAAAATGCGGAGACTCTGAATTGTTTAGTACTGGGATGGATTCTTTTTTGAATGACGCATGTGAGATTATCAAGTCTTTACACAGGAACTCATTTGACTGCATGAGAATTTGACTGCAGCAGTGCCAAGTCTCATTCTCATTTTTTTCTCGTGGCGAGCTTCCTTCTGTCAGAAAATACTTTCCCCATCCCTCTCATAGACCACCACTCCCTTCCCTCACTCCCTATCTCACGTACTTGGACGTTCATATATTTACAACATGCTTAGAGCAGTTGCTAAATCTATGTAGTAAAACCCCATGGTAAATTCCACGAGGTCTTTGGACCAGAAAAATCGTTCCCAGGTGGCAATTCCCCATTCCATTGGGTTTTGCTCATAATTGTACAGTACTGGTGCAATCTTACCACTTGGTAATGCTAAAATTGCATGCTATTTTACTGTTACCCCATTATAATGCAACTTTAATTAGAGCCAAAGAATAGTGATTCTATTGAGTTACTTCTTAAGCTGAAAAATGAGAGCCATGTTGCAGCTTCACACTTATCAATAATTGTTATTGATTCTAGAATGAACATGTTAGTAATTGGATTTCTGGTTGGCAGACGTATGCATCCTGTCCAGGAAGGAACCACAATGCTAGTCAGGGTAAGTCACAACACACCCTAAATTATACTGTGCTCACCCTCTGGTAGCTTGGCAAAGAGCAGTCAGGCTTAACTAAAGATGTGTGTGTAAAGTATTTGTGCAACACTTCATACAACAACACAGTGACTCCACATCAGGTTAGAAAAATAGATTATGATTTTATAAATATAACAAGACCAACATGACAAGTATCCAATAAGTAGATCAAGAGATTTGCAATTTTAAAGATTTCGTTGAAAATAGCACATAAAAGCGCAAAGCGCCAACTGTGGTTATCTGGCCGGGCAAAAGTCACAAGTTCAGGTCTACCGTGATGGAGCATGGGCCATTACAGGGAACCACTTGGGCCCGCTGAACACGGTACCTTAATACCTGGTTTACGGTATGCTCTGTGTTGCTTTGTGAGGCTTCATGTCATCCGGCGTCGGTTACGAGAAGTTGTGTGGCAAGGCTTTGCAAATCTTGGCGTAGCTCTGCATCTACTCCGGGGAGCTGTGCAGTGAGGCTTTGAAAAGCATGGCGTCACTGTGCATCAGGTCCGGTGGACTGGCAGCTGTGAGGCTTTGAGGGGCTTCGCACTGCCCATTGTCGATTTAATTGAGGCTGGCAGCTGTGTGGTGTGGCTTAATGGGGCTTCGTGATACTACGTGTCGGTTTTGTGAGAACCACAGAAGGTAGAACACCTTAGACCCACTTTCAAGGATCCAGGACTGGGGCGGCACACCTTGGCAGGGCAGACTCACAGCTTGAAGGGTCCAGGCACAGATATGGGTGGTTAAAGTATTTGATATCCCGGAGACTTGGGAACAGGAGGCAAGCCAGCAAGCCCTTGGAATCACTCTGGGTTCAAGGGACGCAGGTCTAGTCCTTCTCACCCAGGCAGGAGAACAGCAGGCAGCAGGGCATCTAAACAATGCACGAGCACAGAAAGGCAGAGATCAGCAAAGCAGTTGTCCAGGAGAGTAACAGTCCATTCAGCAGCACAGCAGCTCCTCTTCCTGGTGGAGTAGACACAGGTCCAAATGTGTACTGATTTGGTAGTGCTAGAAGTCCTGGTAGTGCTAGAGGTCCAGTACTTATACCCTGTGGTAACTTTGAAGTTGGGGAGACATCAAAGAAAGCTTTGAAGGGCACAGAGGTTCTCCCTTACTGGCCTTTTTCCAAACACACAATGGGGGTAATCAATCATTTGGGTGGGGACAGGACACAGCCCTTTCAGGTGCAAGTGTCAGCTCCTTGCTCCCATCTTTCTGAGAATGACCCATCGGCATGCAGATGACCACCCAGGCACACCTACCCTTCTGTTTTGTGCAGCTGTCTGGAGGGAATGCAGGAAGCCAGCTGTCACCCACCCCAGATGTGTATTCCAGAGACAGGGAGAAGGCACAAAATGGCCTAAGTAAGTAAGTAAATGTCAACTTTCTAAAAGTGTTTCTCTAAATGGAGAGTGATGCAACTTAGGGACTATGGGGCTGGCATCAATAAATTCTGTGTATCTAGGCATGGCCCCTATACCATCACTATTGGAACTTTACGTAGAGAAACGTCTCACCTTTGTTTCTCAGATATTCAACATATTTCAACAGTTATATTTCTTAATTCATAAAGAGGTGTACACTGACTTTACCATGTGATGGTTATTAATATAGCAATGTAACCCCCAAAGCAGGAGAAGACATATGATTTGATGTTCTTTTTCATTGATACACGAGCCTGTTACATATAATTTACACATAAAATATATACACATAACAACATAAATCACAAATATGCATATCAAATTTTGATCAAATCAAGCAACAAACATTAACAAGGGTTACATGAATTGACCCTCTAAAGTGTAGTCCAAATGGTCCTAAGTGGCCCTTTCTTTGGTGGTCGGAGATCTTTAACTACTCTCCACGGATGTCAATTGTCACATCACTGTTTTAATTAAATGATTCATTCCTTTGAGATAATAGATAACTCCTGGCCACACCAATATGTACACCGACCCATTTCGACCTTCCTCATGGGCCTTTATCATTGTTAATGAAGGTCTTCTTCAGGGTTTTGTGAACTTTTTAATGGGACACTATATTTAGGACATAAAGGGAAAAATGTAAATCCGTGTCATTCTCTTGTATGATAATAAATGTAAATATTTACAGGGGAAGAGAAACACGTGAATGTACCATTCATATGGGATGATTCTACATCTTCATGTAGCTAGTAAGTCCAGAATCATCACGAGGCCATCTCATTTAATAGGTGACCTGGCACCATTAGCATGGGTTTCCCCTGTATTTTTGACTTTGCCTCCTTTGTTCTTGATGTGTGTTGGACTTCGTTTTTGCTGGGCTAGATGCTTTGGGCACTTTGCCATTGCTGTTCAATGTCAACGTGCAAGTGCTCCCTCTGTAAAGTATTGTTATTGACTATTGATTCCATGATTGGCATTTTTGATTTACTAGGCAGTCCCTAGGGCACTGTGTGTGCCCAGGGCCTGTTAATCAAATGCTGCTTGTGGTCCTGCAGCACTGAGTGTGCCATCCACATAGGCAGCCTGTAAATGTAACTCAGACCTGCCATTGCAGAACCTGTGTGCAGTCTAGTACTGCCATGTCGACTTGGCAAGTGCACCCACAATGCCAGGCCCTACTCTTCCCTTTTCTTATATGTTAGTCACCCCTAAGGTAGGTCCAAGGTAGCCCTGTGGGCAGGGTGCAGTGTGTGGGAAAGGTAGGACATGCCCTGATGTGTGTGGCATGTCCTGATAGTGAAATACTGCTAATTTCACTTTTCACTATTCCATGGCTATCTGTTCCCATAGGAGAGAACAGGGAGTTTGCTTATAATCTCTTGTGAGCAAAACTACCCCTGGGAACAAGGTGGGAAAATAGTTTAGTATGCCTGAACTCAGCATTTTAAAATAAATCTGTTAGTGAAGGTGACTTTTACATTCTATGTTTGAAAATACCACTTTTAGAAAGTAGGTATGTTCTTGCTTAGTCATCCAGTTTGCCTCTGCTAGGATGTGTATTGACTGGCTGGCTGTGGAGCGACTGGATAGGTGCAGTGGCTCCAGAGAGTCTGGATGAGTCAGGGCTGGGCTGAATAGACCTGTGCTGCATTTAGAGTAGGGGAAGGAGATTTCCTTTCACCGGAATGGGCCTGGCCTCCCTTCCACAATGCTGTCTCCACCTCCTGCCAGGAAGCTGCACAAGAGAGGACAGAATTGGTTTTGACTGAGCACAGGGATTCTCTGCCACCAGAGAATAAAGGATTTTGTTGTATAAATATTGGAGCCCAGACCCCAGAACTTTAGATCGCTTTTGGGGCTTCAAGAGGAACCTCTGCAAAGGAGAAGAGCTGGAGAAACTGGAGGTGGAGTACTGTCCCTTTGCTTTGTGCTGTCTGGGGTTGGCCTGCATTGGCTGTTTCTGCCATCCTGCTTGATAAAGTATCTCCAAGGGCTTGAAGTTGAGCTTGCCCCTCATTCAAGATGTCTCAGGAACAGCAAAGACCTCACCATCCTTCTGGGCATCGTCTCTGGTTTTGCTGGTTCTAGGCGCTCCAAAAGAAAAGAGCAGCCGACTCCGTCGCAGACTCCATGTCCTGAAGGCACTGTACAGAGCACTGCCTCGTTTCACAACGCAACCCTGGTCTCACCGACTCTGTCAACGAGCCACTGCTTGCACCGCCTCCTGTGGGCACACTGCACAGACGTCACCGACTCCATTGCTGCCCGACTCGAACATCAACTGGCTCCATTGCCCCACCGTGACCTGCCAGCATAGCATCGAGCCCCGTCTCAAACTGCAACACAAGCATTGGTCTCACCAACTCTGTCAACAAGCAACTGCCTGCACCGAGCTGTGAGGACACCACACGCTGCAAAGCTTCCATCTCAAATCGCAACCAAGACAGTTGTCCTGACCAACTAGAATCAGTGCGTTGGCCGCAACAAGAAAGTTACTGTTTCCGAGTCTGTCGACACTTTAGCTAACCCGTGCCGACGCGGGTGGCTGGAATTGTTAGACTCTGTTGTGTTCAGTATCGCGGTAGCCCCAAAAGGAGGAACTGTTTTTCATGTTATTCCTGCAATTCAAAGGTTATTTTGCACAGTAACTGTTTTTACAGTATTGTATGTTGGAATTTTGTCGTTTTTGGTCTTTTTGTTTTAGATAAAGTTTTGTTTATTTTTCTAAACTGGTGTGGTGTCAATTTGTAGTGTTTTCACTGTGGTACTGTTTGCATACACAAATGCTTTACTCACTGCCTCCGAGATAAGCCTGTCTGCTTGTGCCAAGCTACCAAGGGGGTGAGCATGGGTTATTTTAGAAGTATATGCCCTTTACCAACTTGGAAGAAGGGTCCCTATTTGGACAAAGGTACCTACCTCTGCCAACTAGAGATCCCCATTTCTAACAGTGTCGTTTTAAGGTTATAGGGAGACAACATATCTGGAACACTCAGGATGTGTTTGATCTGGTAACTGATCCCACATACTGCCATGGAGGTGCTGCTCCCCTGAATAAAACAAAAGGGGGGATTTTAAGATTGAGATATGGACCAGGGCGCACGTAAGTTAATATGGTGCCCTTGGTAGCAAACTTACATTTAGTTGCAGTGAGAGTGACTACCGGCCAGTTTAGAGGTGGATTAATGTCTGTGCACTATTTTCGAAAAATGTATGCGCGTTAGCCTTGGGACGTGATCCCTTTACTGATAGTGAAAATCTATACCTCGCATAAAGTTAGTTAGTTGAGTGAAATGTGTATTAGAAAGGAAGGGGAGTGTTGTTTTTTGTACTGCCCAGTGTGTGGAATTCTGTTCCACGTATCTTATTGCTGAGTAGTGCACATCCTGGCAGGTCCAACTTGGCATGCTCCCATCTGCAAGGATCTCTACTAATGCCTGCGCGCGCTGTTGCCAGAATGGCGTTGTAATGGTATAGTAGTGTGAGCGCATCTCTACCTTCAGGGGGGTCCGGGGTGCCAAGTAACAAGGAACTGCTTACCTTGTATCGGTTATTACTGCCGGAACCACGGTCTGTCAGTTCCTCTGTGTGCAGCTCGAATGCAGATCCGGGAAATGCGGAAGCATCACATTATTTTAACAAGCTCCCTGCTCGTTGCCTAATTTGTTTTGAGGCTACGTCTATGGACATCAAGGGCATCATTACCATGGTGATTCTTGAAACGCGGAAAAGACATGGAAAAAAGTGTATTGGTCTCAGTTTGACCTGATCTTTGTTTCTAGATTCAAACTGTGTGAGTATAAGTAATGAATGCCTTAGCTTGCCCTCCTGGATCTTTACAGTCCTTATGGGCTCTGTTTGGTTTGTGGTAGCTTTGGTTGTTCTTTTTTCATAGTTCAAGTTAATCATGAGGTTCAGTTTGCATATACATGATTGAGTGAAGGAGCACTTGCAAATCTCATGACTGACTGAGGAATATAATTTGGACCACACATGGAACATACAAGGGGGGTAATTGAGGTCATCTCCATCACTAACATGTCATTAGGGAAAATCTGGGTCAATTGGTGTGTGTTAAGACATGATGATTAATGATTCAAAAATGATATGAGCTTGCATTGATTTATTCAATGTGGTGGCTTGTGGTTCCATCTGAAACAACCTTTACTCTATTGGCTTATAGAGTTGAATACACAATAACATTCATTGTCATGAATGCCATATACATGTTGTTGGCTGTACAGCCGTATGGCTCATAATTACATCCATCTGTGGCATCCATAAACATAGAGACATGCGGTGTTTATTACAACAGTCTCACTGCTCATTTCGATTAGTAGGCCATATACCAAGTCACATACTTTTTACAGAAAGACTGCACATGAGAGGTTTATAATACATTGTCCTGGCAAGAGGTTTCACTTGCCAGGTCGATATGGCAGTTTAAAACTGCACACACAGGCTTTGCAGTGGCAGGCCTGAGACATGGTTAAGGAGCCAATGTTACCATGTTTAGTGCAGAGAGCACATGCACTTTAGCACTGGCTGGCAGTGGTAAAGTGCCCAGAGTCCTAAAGCCAATAAAAATGAGGTCAAAAAAAGAAGAAGTGGAAGGCAATTTTTTACAATTTAAGGCAAAACATTTGTGGGGACCCTTCAGGGAGGGCCTTTTTCCAACACAACCCTTGAGAGCTTATGATTCACTGGTGTGATCTTTGATGACCCTTATCAAATATACTAGCAAAAACCTTAAAATCTGCATTCAAAAAAGAAATTGGCTGATATGAGTTTGTCTTCTTCGGATCTTTAGCGGGCTTCAAAATCAACACTAACGTTGCTTCTCACCATGACTCCGGGTCTGGGCATTCTCAAAGTATATAGCATTAAACAATTTCCCCCAGAACGGGATCACCACTCACCCCCTTCTTTAGTATCTTATATAGCTCAGAGGGGATAACAGGGCCGCAGCTTTCCCATTTCTTAGCCCGGCTCATATGCTCCCAAACTTTGGCCTCCATAATTTGTGATTCAAGAGCCTCCTTACCTATCTCCGGCAGCCCTGGGAGGGTCCGATCCCAGAGCCACCCCTAAGACATTCCAGGTCTAGAGCAATCTCCTTGGTATATAGTGCAGAAAAGAGAGACCAGATGATCTTGCATCACCCTCTCATTTTTAGAGATGTCACCCTGAGAGTTAATGATTAATTCCTTGATATTATTCTGTGCCTGCTCTGATCTAGATTTCCAAGTTAGCAGTGCTCCTGCTCTCTGCCCATACTCAAAGACCTTCATACTCTTGGCTTGCCATCTATCCCTATATTTCTTTTTCAGCTTTAAAGTTAGCTGGGCATCCTCTAGCCTCTTTCTCACTTGATCGCCACCCTGGGGGGAACTTTCCATCTACAGGTCAGTCTGCAACACAGCAATTTCCTGCTCTAGGGCAATACATTTCACTCTCTCTGCGCTTTTTTTGGCATACCCCACATTTTGAAAAATGTCTCTTATGAATGTTTAAATGTATCACATACTGTTGTTAGGGTAGTTGACCCCATTTTGTCTGGAAACAAATCATTGCCAACCTTTTCCAGGGTAAAGATGACTTCAGTGTCAAGGAGAAGGGCACAATTAACCATCCACCTAGAGTTCTGCCTGTTGGCAGGACACTGGAAAACCATACTTACAGGTGAGTGGGCAGAGATGTGCCCTGGCTGATGAGTAATTCTTTTAACCTTATCTGCTATTGCTGTATCCACAAACAAAATTGTCAACCCTAGAAAAATGGCCATATTTCTTACTATGAAATGTGTAAGCCCTTGTCTGGCCCATTTGGTGGTGCCACACATCGACCAACCCCAGATCTTGAAACATACTCCTTAGTGCCTGCCTAGTTTTAGGTGTAGAGATACAGTATCTCCTTGTAGATCTGTCTAGGATAGGGTCAGCCAGAGTATTAAAGTATCCCACGAGACTATCAGTAATGCTGCCTCCAACAAACTCCACTCCAGTGTGGCGAGATATGAGGGGTCATCAACATTCTGGTCATAAAAACCCCCACAAACAAAATCATAGTTAGAGCATCTTATACACCCCAAAACCCATCTACCGGTGATATCCGTTTTAGAAAATAGCATCTCCAATCCTGCTCCTTTCCTCAAAAAAATGGCGGCACCCTTGCAAAGTTCTACCTGATCTGAAACTGCCTAACTCTCAACCACTCTACACTTTGAATATAGTTGTCTACTCTCTATTGCTGTTAAATGTGTCTCCTGCCAAATTATTATGTGGGCCCTACTTTCTTCAAGATATCGAAATACCAGCCTATGCCTTCCCTTTGATCTACGACTGTTAAAATTCCATGTTAAAAAACATATCTCCTTACCCTCCCCATTATAATTTAGGAAAAACCATCCATATATATATATATAAAACCAACCCCACTCCACATGGAAGAGAGCACGCACACGAGGAGTGCTAGGTTTCAAAGGCATTTTAATTTATAGGGCCTCCTACGACCCGGCAACACAGAGAGAGGCGTTTCGGGTGTCGCCGCAGCATATATATTTATATATATATATATGTCCATTTCTATCTCGGCGTGGATGGCACTTTGCTAATCCTATGCTTAAAGATTTTGATAGAAAAGCAGACATTTGAGGTGAGCAGATCTAGAGTGTCGCTGGTGTTGAGAGTGCTCTATACAGGAGCTGCTTTCCACCTAAACTTGAGAACTACCCAGAGTTCTCTGATTTTTTTTTGCATAATTTACTCGTCACTCTATGCCTGAAAGGGTATTTTTATGATTTATACTGGGTGCTCCCTTGTGTCTGAACAAAGCTATACCTCTCTGAAGAGCTCTAATTAGAGCGAAACACTGTGTCAGGGGTTGCTTTTACTCATTTCAGGTTGGCTTGGTTGGTATTTTACCAATTCAAAGCTGTAATAATGTGCCTGGAGTGGTAAATGGCTTTTGTCATTTTACAGCTCAGCAAAGACAGCACTGTGCTAGTCCTATGCTTAAAGACTTTGCTGTAGTAATGGCAAAAGACTTTGTCCTTTTCTATCTCGGCGTGGATGGCACTTTGTTAATCCTATGCTTAAAGACTTTGATAGAAAAGCAGACATTTGAGGTGAGCAGATCTAGAGTGTCGCTGGTGTTGAGAGTGCTCTATACAGGAGCTGCTTTCCACCTAAACTTGAGAACTACCCAGAGTTCTCAGATTTTTTTTGTGTTGCTTATATGCATAAATATAAATATATATATATATATATATATATATATATATATATATATATATATATATATATATATATATATATATATATATATATATATGATACAAACACTTGGGTGTCAGGATTGTGGTCATGATATTTATTTGGCGGTTTTGCTGTTACCGCTATTCAAACTGACTCTCTCTACGCAAGTGGCTGGCTGACGACAGCTGATATCGCCTTGGCGATTTGTGGTGAACTCGGAAGGAGTATTTGGAGCCAGCCCCCGTAGTCATTTGAGGAAAGAACCTTACAGCTGCAGAGGCCAATCGGCATATCCAGTGGAGCGGCTTGGACGGTTCGAGGAGTCGGAGGACACTGAGAGCGGTCGAGTTAATCCAAGGTGAGCCAGGGTTGCAGCCTAAGCACATAACAACTATTACTGGTAAAGAGACTGCAGCATAATTTATACATTCACGAGCCTGAAGAATATTTGTACTCGGGCTGTGTACGTAAAAGTGCATAACTTTTTCCCAAGATTTTCGGTTTAATGGCGGCAGCAGCGGACGTGCTTTGGGACCGTGAAGCAGTGGCGGACGCATTATTTCTTAATTTGCCAGAAGTCAATGACAACAAGAAAAGTGATAACACCAATACTGCGGCAAAGAATGATGTTAAAAGCATGTAAAAGAAATTGGAAAAGCTTCAGCGCACCGAATGAACAAAGTGGTGGGAAAAAAAGTCCCTTGAAAAATACAAAGAAGCAGGCAGAGTTCCAAAGGGGTTGCGGATTCTCATTGCGCCATCTTTTGAGAATCCCAACCCCCTGATGTTGAAAGAATGGAATACCAATAACCTTGATGTCTCCATGAACATGGTCTGTATTTTAATAAAATATGCCGAAATTGATAGGGCAGAGATTGTCAAGCAGATTGATATACTTAATCATGAATTGGATGCTTTAGACCAACAAGAGGCAGTAAATAAAGGGAAAGAAGACATCAAAAAATGCCTAGATAAACATGAAAGCATCATAAAAGAACGAAAAGTATTCAAATTTGCAAGAGACAAAAAAGACTATGAGGCTGGCAGAATCTTTACTTTTTCAAAATAAATTGAATCTGTTAAACGGCAAGCCCTTGTGACCAAAATACCTCCTGTCCGAGCACAAAATCATGAAGAGATTGTAACATCTGATACAGACCTTAGTTCAGTGATTAGTTGTGGTGATTCGGATGAAGGCTGTTCAATATCAAATCAGTTACAACCCCTGACAAGCTTTACTCCATCAGAAGAATTGGGGTTTATCATAGAAGACCGGAGACACACACTGAGGCCGAGAATACCTCAAAAATCAAAAGCAACAGGCGAAATGGGCACCGTAAACAGAGGCGCAAGAGGAGGAGGCAACAGGAGAGGAAAATCCCACTCAGATCAGTGAATTCCAGTATTGATACTACCACCAATACAGTTATCAATCTAACAAATATGGACTTGAATGCCGCAGAAATCTAACTTTTGGCTTTGGGACTTTCATTTTGCCCAAAAAATGGTTTTAAATATGTGCAATCACGAATAGATGTATTTAAGTTTATACAGAAATTAAAGTTGATCAAATATCAAAAATTGAACAAGGCAAGCGGTGCGGCCAATTTGATCATTGCCGAAAATCAACCGGGTATCAACTACAGGCATCAGATGTTTCAATGTTAAAAACCATGTACACTCTGGCAGGGCAAACCGATGATAATTTAACAAGTACTCAGGAAGAGCTTCATCAAATGGGAATCATTAGTGCAAGTCCAGCAGTGAGCCCATTTCGTCCGCCATCGACATTTATTCCTATGATGCCGAGAGATGCCATAGACATTTTTAGCGATTGTGTCATCGAAGATTTGAAGGAATTAAATAGAACAGTTACATATAGAAATAAACATCGAAGGTATTCAGAACAACAATAATCCAAGCTCATGCACAAAATCAATGACAATGATAATGTTATAGTGAATAAAGCCGACAAAGGCGGGAACATTGTGTTATGGCCCCATGAAACATATCTGAAGGAGGCCACCAAACATTTAAGTGATCCTTTATGCTACAGGAAAGCATCATTCAATGAACTCAAACTAGTAAAGGATCAACTGTTTAAGGAGTTGGCACAATGGAAGAGGGAATGTTTAATCAATAAAGATTAACATAATTTTTTAAAAAACTGATCATCCCATTACCTCTACACTATATTTTATTCCTAAAATACATAAACAAATTAGTCCTGTGCCAGGTCGACCGATAAGTTCTGCACAGCGAGGGTTGTTGGAATCCATGTCTAAGTACGTGGACTTTTTTCTTCAAGAACATGTGGAATCTCTACACTCTTACATCAAAGATACTGGTCATTTTTTAAGCAAATTGAGAGAAGTTACTTGGAGTACTGAATATTATTTTATAATCATGGATATTTGTTCCTTATACACTAGTATCAATCATGATGATGGATTAAATACCATACAATGGTTCCTTTCCAGCAGGGATGTGAAATTTAACCAACACAACAAAATGCTGTTGAAAATGATTGAAATATGTTTGACTAATAACTTCTTTTTGTTTAATAATGAAGTATACCAACAACTTCGGGGTGTGGCTATGGGGGCACGTTTTTCTCCCAGCTATGCGTGTTTGCATGTTGGTTGGTGGGAGAGACATGTCCTCGGCCACACCTATAGAGACACTTTTGCGAAAAACATTGTCAGATGGTGGTGCTTTATAGACGATGTTTTTGTGATTTGGCAGGGATCTAAAGAATCCGCACTATGCTTTGTAGATGACATTTTTGATATTTGATATTTGAGGGGGTATTTATAAAGCACAACGTTCGCTCCGGAGGGAGCATCATGGCGCTGAAAAACCTGGATGCCCGGTCAAAGGTAGGTGCGAGGGAGGCTAGATGGCGGCTTTAGTCCAGTCGTCGGGGAGATTAAAGATCCAAGTTTTGAGAAGTTTTCTGAAAGGCTTCTCTAAGGTCTGTTGTCTCAGGTGTTTATAAATAATCAAAAGAGGAAGGATCACTTGTTACTGGCACCAGGGTTCAAGTGGTTGTCTCCGATATAGGTAAAAAACCCTCAATCACGTCAAGATATGTTTGGGCGGTATATCTTGGTTCTCCGCCTTTAGATACGTGATAGCATCATCATTGGGTTGATTCTATGCATCCTCCACCTGGAGGGAACCACTGAATTCTCCAGCAGTGATCAGGGAAAAAAGTGAGGAGTGCTCAAGGGTATGATAAAAAGGGGGTTGCTCCTCATGCTACCTATAAAAAAGACTTTATTCTGATAGGTGCTGGGGAAACGTTAAAAAAGTCAAGTTGCAGATTGGGTGTATAATGAACCCTCTACAGCATTAAACGTGGTGATTGGTCGACATGTTTCAGCTCATATAAAGCCCATAGGTCAGGGAGCTTTCTTCAGGACCACAGGTGAATAATGTGAATTGAATTTAGTCAATTGCAAGTAGAAGTTCCAAGGTTGATTCAGATGGACTTCGTCAGGACTGTTACCTGATAGTTTCAAAGCACGGGCTCCGTACGAGGATACAGGCAGCGTTAGTTACGCAATGGTCTGCTACGACTTGTGCTGACTCTAGTTTCCTGCATCTCAGGTGTTTAGGCATGCTGTTCCAAGCTTTGATGGCCAGGGAGCTTAAAGTTTTTCCACCTTTTGACTTCAAGTTGTACCTGGCGGAGGACATGAAATTGCCATGGGCAGAACGAAGGGAGCGACTCGGGTTGTAGTGTGGAAAGCGTCTGGTTAAGTATTTAGGACCAGTGTTGTTAAAAGCCCGAAAGGCAACAGTAAGAAGTTTGAAAAGTATTCTTTTATGGAGGGGTAGCCAATGCAGTGTTTTTAGGGCTGCAGAGATTGAGGATTTGCGGGGTAATTTTAGGACCAGGCGGGCAGCAGTATGGAGGACGCTTTGGAGTTTGGTCAGAGTGGATTTTTTGGTCCCAGCCAGGAGGCCGTTACAGTAGTCAATGCGCGAGATTACGAGGGCTACTGTTACAGTTTTCCTGGCCTCAAGAGGGAGAAAGTCGAAGAACTTTCTGAAAGATTTAATTATACCGAAGCATCTGCCGGCAACCGTCCTGGCGTGTTGGTCGAATGATAGATCTGCGTCAAATACTACACCAAGGTTTCTAGCTGTTGTGACAGTTTGAGGAGGGGCAACAGAGTTATCCGGCCACCAGAGGGCTGGGCAGAAGGAGGTGTTCTTTCCGATGGGGAGGATCTCTGTTTTACCAGAGTTACATCGGAGGTGGTTAGTGTCCATCCACTGGAAGACCGCAGTTAAGCAGTTTTTAAGATTAAGCTCAGCTTTATTTGAGTTGTCCTCAAGGGGTACGATCAACTGAGTATCATCGGCATACGAGGTGACGGGTATGCCGAAAGATTCAATCAAGGTAATGAGGGGAATGAGGTAAATATTAAAAAGGAGGGGGCTCAGGATGGACCCTTGGGGTACTCCAGAGGAGACCTTTTTCTCCTTAGATTGAAAAGGACCAAGGGCGACGGTTTGGGACCTATCGCTGAGGAATGATCCTATCCATGATAGGGCTGTGTCTGAGATCCCTATAGCCATCAGTCTGTTGATCAAGATAGAGTGTGATATGGTGTCGAACGCTGCCGTGAGGTCGAGAAGTATCAGAATGGCTTTCTTTCTCTGATCTTGCAGCGTTTTAATTGTGTCAGTCAGTTCGATCAGAGCTGTTTCAGTTGAGTGTTTAGGGCGGAAACCAGATTGTTGAGGGTGAAGTATATTATGGGTTTCCAGGTAGATTTTGAGTTCTTTATAAACTAACTGTTCAGTGATTTTTCCCAAGGCAGGGAGAAGGGTGATTGGGCAGAGATTGGTCAAGTCCACTGGGGATTTGTTAGTCTTCTTCATGAGTGGTTTGACAACACCCTTTTTCCATATGCGAGGGACAGATCCGGAGCTGAGTGACAAGTTGACTATGTCATTGATGGTAGGGTTCACCACATCTATGATTTGGTGGAGAATCTTGGGGGGGCAGGGGTCAGAGGGGGAGCCGGATTTGCAAGATAGGATGGCTTCTCTGGTTTGGGCCAGGGTGACCGGTGTGAAATATTTGAGACTGATGAATCAAGTAGGTCTGGACTAGGAGGCCCTTGAGGGGTTTGCGGAGGGGGAAAAGTTCTTTGGATAGAAGCGATTTTTTCGTCGAAGTATTCTGAAATCTTGTCACATAGATCTTGGGATGGGGCGATTTCGGGTTGAAGGGCCTTGGGCTGAGTAAAAGATTTTACTATAGAGAACAGAGTTTTTTGTTTCTGACTAGCTTTCTTGATGGCTTTTACGTAGAAGATTCTCTTGGCCGATTTAATGTTAGAGTGGTAATTTTTCCTCTGTTGGATATAGGCAAGATGGTCGTCATTGTCGTAAGTTCGGCGCCATTTGCGCTCGCTTTCCTGCATAGTAGGTGAGCGTTAGCTAAGTCAGGGGTGAACCAGGGGGCGTTGTTTTTTGTTTTCTTATGAGTTTTACCCGATCGATTAGTGGGATTCCGGTTTTTAATTTCTTGTGTAATCCAGTTGTGGAAGAGGTCAGCATCCCTTTCTATGTTACCCGATAGAGCGGGGAACTGGGAATGAAGGATAGGATTGAGAATAAAGTTTTCCTGGACAGTTTTCCAGTTGACAGAATTGTCACAGTGAGGATTTGTTTTATTGATAGTTTGAGGGTGGCTATTTGTGATGTGAAATGGGATCAGGCTATGATCTGTCCATATCTGGGGGAGAGGGGGCAGGGTAGTGAGAGAAGGGAAATTAGTGCAGACACCATCGAGAGTGTGTCCTAATAAATGGGTGGGAGAAGTGACACTTTGTTGAAGATGGAAGATTTCAAGTGTCTGTAGAAGGTTATTAGTTTGTGAGTCAGATGAAGACTCGAGGTGCAGATTAAAGTCTCCTAGGAGAGTGAAATGTGGATAACGAAGTAGGAAGTGTCCCAGAGAGTCGCTGAGGGAGTGAAGAAATTTGGAAGCATTACCGGGTGGGCGATAAATCAGACCACCTGAAAAGGAAAAGGCTTGGCTGAGTTTGATGGAGAAGCCCATACCTTCTGTGTCAGTTAGGGGGTCTAAACTGAACGTATGACAGTTGAAGGTATTTTTCAGAATAATTGCAACGCCTCCGCCCCTTCCTTTCGGTCTATCTTGTCTATGAAAGGAATAGCCCTGGGGGAGTGCAGTGGCTATATCTGGGTTACTGTCTTCAGTGAGCCAGGTTTCTGTAATCAGGAGACAGTCCAGGTCGGAGTCTATGATGAGGTCGTGAATATCTTGGCTATGTTTACACATAGACCGAGCGTTTATCAAACCACCTTTGAAGGGTGGCTGGGGGTCCTTGGTGCCGGGAAGGGGGGGGATGACTGGGCTGGAGCGATGGGGAGTGACCAGCGGCATTGGATGCAGCAAGCCGAGCCGGATACCTTTGATAGGTCAAGTTTGCAAGAGCAGTCCAGGTTACTTCGTAGAAGGTGGAGATCGTTAGGGAGGTACCTGATAGGTGCGGTGATTAGGGCAGAGTTTCCTGCGCCTGTCGCGGTCTTGGCGCGGACGGGCGCAGACGGGCTTGCCTTAGGCACGCCTTTGGCGCACAAACGGCGCTCCCGCTGCGCTCGTCCGCTGCACATCCTATGTATGCACATGTCTAGCTAGGAAGGAGGGCGTGGCCTCAAAGGGGGCGGAGTCAGCGCGCACGCCTGGACTGATGGCGGCCGCTGAGTGCGAGCGAGGAAAGGCGCGGCAGCTATTCCAATCAGCTGTGCGCTGCAAGCGGGTATTGTTAAAAGGGGTAAGTGGTTTTTTAAAAACACAGAAAAGTGACACCACACAGAAGAATAACAGAATTTCAATTTTAAAAACAAAGTGCGAGTACCTCCAGCTCCCGGCTTCCGCCTCAGGACTGGGACAGGATTTGTCTGTCTGCCGCTAGGAATCAGCGGGTTAAGTAGTCAAGAACAGAGGGGCGTGGCCTCAAAGGGGGCGGAGTCAGCGCGCACGCCTGGAATGATGGCGGCCGCTGAGTGCGAGCGAGGAAAGGCGCGGCAGCTATTCCAATCAGCTGTGCGCTGCAAGCGGGTATTGTTAAAAGGGGTAAGTGGTTTTTTAAAAACACAGAAAAGTGACACCACACAGAAGAATAACAGAATTTCAATTTTAAAAACAAAGTGCGAGTACCTCCAGCTCCCGGCTTCCGCCTCAGGACTGGGACAGGATTTGTCTGTCTGCCGCAAGGAATCAGCGGGTTAAGTAGTCAAGAACAGAGGGGCGTGGCCTCAAAGGGGGCGGAGTCAGCGCGCACGCCTGGACTGATGGCGGCCGCTGAGTGCGAGCGAGGAAAGGCGCGGCAGCTATTCCAATCAGCTGTGCGCTGCAAGCGGGTATTGTTAAAAGGGGTAAGTGGTTTTTTAAAAACACAGAAAAGTGACACCACACAGAAGAATAACAGAATTTCAATTTTAAAAACAAAGTGCGAGTACCTCCAGCTCCCAGCTTCCGCCTCAGGACTGGGACAGGATTAGTCTGTCTGCCGCTAGGAATCAGCGGGTTAAGTAGTCAAGAACAGAGGGGCGTGGCCTCAAAGGGGGCGGAGTCAGCGCGCACGCCTGGACTGATGGTGGCCGCTGAGTGCGAGCGAGGAAAGGCGCGGCAGCTATTCCAATCAGCTGTGCGCTGCAAGCGGGTATTGTTAAAAGGGGTAAGTGGTTTTTTAAAAACACAGAAAAGTGACACCACACAGAAGAATAACAGAATTTCAATTTTAAAAACAAAGTGCGAGTACCTCCAGCTCCCGGCTTCCGCCTCAGGACTGGGACAGGAAATCAACAAGAACAAATTGAATTTGGAATTTACAGCTACAGTTAGCAATGAGAAGGTCGAATTCCTAGATGTCGAGTTATATGTGAGCAATAACACTATAAACACTAAACTCCATAGAAAGGCTACTGCCGGAAATTCGACATTGCATGCCAGTAGCACTCACCCCAGACACCTTGTTAAGAGCACCCCCTATGGTGAGTTCTTAGGGATTAAAAGGATTTGCAGCAATGAGGAAGATTTAATTGATTGCTTGGATGACTGTGCATAGATTTCTGGCACGGGGTTACAAAATGAATGATTTACGGTTAGCTCTGTCCAAAGTAAACAACAAAGATAGAGATACAATTGTATCTAATGAAGAAGGTAATGCAGCATCTATTGAAATGAGTTATTCTAAATCCGATAAGTCAGTGGTCAGGCTTATTACTACATTTAGTTGTCAAGAAGAACAAGTCAGAAAAATCATTAATAAGAGCTGGCCGATTCTCAAATCTGACATTACACTTGCCCCCAAATTGGATGCCTTGGCAGCTATTACTTTTAGAAGGGCACCCTCTATGAGGGATGCCCTAGTAAAAACTAGTCCAGAAGTACGCAACACCAGTCACTGGCTATCCAATAGAAAGGGTTTTTACAAATGTAGTTCATGTAGGGCCTGTAAATTTGGAATCAACAAACAGGAATTTTTAGATGCTTTTTCCCCTACCCTGTACAAAATCCAAGGGTTATTCACTTGTAAAACCGACCATGCCATTTATGTATTAGAATGCACGTCATTTAAAATACATAGGCAGTACTAAGCTCCAGGTTTTTAATCGTATTTTACAGCACTTACGTGCCATTGTTAATTCAGACTCTACCTATCTAGTCGCGCGTCATTTCAAACTAGTGCATCATAATAACTTAAATGATTTAAGTTATTTTGTAATTGACGCAGTGCCCAGATCAATAAGAGGGGACAATAGAGAGAAAAAGCTACGACAACTGGAGAGCCACTACATTTTACAATTAGATACGAAGATGACGAACGGTTTAAACACTGGAGAAGATCTGTACAATTTTTTTATTAAGTGGGGTTTATTTATAAGCTGCAATTCTTATTCCATGAATTTTGCTAAGTACTATTTTTTTATTGTAATTGACTTTTATCGGAATTTTGGTCTTGCTTTTAATCAAATTTTTACTGGTTTTACTTACTTTTTAGTTTTACTGGTTTTTATTCGGTGTCTTTGAGGTGGGGTTCCGGTTTTTGTTGATCTTATATGGATTTAGTATTTATTATAACAGTTTTATTATAACATGATGATAAATGATCGATTTCCTGTGATCTCTGTTCTGAACATTTTTTTGCACATATTTATTACACAGTAGTTTTGTACATATTTTGCTTATTTTTGCAGATCCTACAGCACAATAGCACTTTAAGAAATCTTATCCTGGCTTTTGAAATAAGCAAATGCTAATGCAATGAAATGACATTGCATTAGCATTCAATAATATAATGATTGATTCTTTGTAATTTCAGGCGTCCTTTTCATCTGCTTTGTCAATTTTTATATATAGAATACGCAAGAGATCTATGATTTTAATAGTCGACTTGCATTAATGTATTTATTTATTCATTTTATTCTTTGTTAGGTTTGCACTTATTATGCACTAAGCACTTTGCTCCATTAACAGACGTATATAAACATAATACTTTAAATAATGTGATGATATTAATGCAATTACAATTTGGGCACTTGCCCAGTATCTCTATTATGTATTTATTATGTGTTGATTTTTCATATAAGGTGTTTTTAATGGTTTAAATATACACTATAGGATAGTAAAATGATTACCATCAGGAAAAGTTTTCAAATCTGAGCTTGTTTATATAGGGTTCACACTGTGATTATTCTGTGTACCAATAGTCTGTTATTCATATCTATGATTGAAATGGGAGGAGCATATTTCTGGTGCAACCTTCTTTAATCACAGGGTGGTCTCGACATGTCATGTGATCAAGACAGGGTAACCCCGGTCGAAACGCGTCATGTTGCTGCTAATGGGAAAAAAATAAAAGCACTCTAAAGAATTCCTGTCTACTTGGTGGTCCGTTCCTGCCTGTGTTGCGTGGAACAAACACCTGGGTGTCAGGATTGTGGTCGTGGTCGAACAACAATATGGTGATGTTGAGGACTTATTTTGTTTTTTCCCACTGCTCTCCCAAGCCCACCCTTCAGGAACACTCTCTCTACTATTTAGCGTTTAAAAAAATGCCATTGGGCTTCTCCTGGATACTAAACACACAAAGAATTACACACACATAAACCCGGCACAACCCTGACTATCCATCCCATCTCTCCGCTACCCATACTTCAATGCTTCCTGATTGTATCAATAAGACCATCCACCTCTTCAGGAGTGCGATAGTTATACATCTGGTTGCTCCACATGATGCGCAGCATTACCGGGAACTTTAGCTGTGCTTTAGCCCCCAATGTTTGAAGCTCTTCCAACCTTTTACCAAGCTCCCACTGCAGCTGATCAGTGACCTTACAGACATCTGACCTAAAAGTGAAGGAGGAATCTTTAGTAGTGCAAGGCCCGTGTTTCAGAACTGTGCCCAAGATAGTCTCCTTCACCGTATAAGTAAATAAATTCACCAGAATCTTCCTAGGTTTCTGACATTTAGGGTTCCATTTAAATGTATCCCTGTGCACTCTTTGGATCTCAAGCTCTAGGTTAATGTCTGACTTGTTCTTGAGAACTGTGTCCCATTGTAATGCAACCACAAAGGACTTCATATCAGCCCCTTCCTTCATCTCTGTGACATTCCATATCTGGAGGTCATTCCTCCTCGAATGGTTCTTGATCCTTTCTTGATCCTCCTTCGTGCCTTGATTTTGTTTTGTCAGCAGCAAGCTTTTGCTTGCGTTTTTCTGGACATCTTGCTTAACCAGTGCCTCTTCTTCCTCCAGCACTTCAGTTTGAGTGGCCACTTCATCCAATTTTTGGATCAATGCTAAACAGGAAGCCTGCATCCCAGACCCAGTCCTACTACTGTGATAGAAGTGTCCGCATTATTTGTATCCGCTCCTTGCATATTTTGATTTTGATTTTGAGCTGTTGCAGCCATTAATCTAAAATAAGAATTAAGTGATGGGGTCACTCTATCCAGGTGGCAGGAATTTTCCTTCCCCTAATTCCTAGTGTCTTATTAGCCTGTTTAGCAGATTTTCCAAGCTTTGATTTTGGCCCTCCCAGTGCTCCTCCGACAATACTACGATGGGGGTTAGCAGTATTTTCAGGGACTACCACCAAGGGATCCATATCTAAATTTACCCCTGAACTACTGACAGTATGAGCATGAAGATTGTACCTTGATTTCCTTCCTGGTCGGTAGTTGTGCTGATCCATAGTCCTAGGGGACTGGTGCTGGTGCTGACATCACTGTTGCTCCTGGCACTTTTGGTTTGTACTTGCCTCAAATTCCTTCCCTCTCCTCAGACCTTTCACTTGCCTTGTTCTCCCAGCAAGCTGAGGGCTATTGCTGCATGGAATCGCTGCCTAAATCTACCCCCAGACCTTCTCAGCTCCTTGGCTTGCCTGTCGGACTTGTGTTGACTCTTTCCCTCAGGACATGGGAGAGCGTCATTCTGCCCTGCTGGAGCTCCCGCGTGCCAAGCTCCCAGTGGGGGAATTGCAGTGAGCTTTGTTCTACAGGGCAAGAGAGACTCCTCCAGCATCAGGCGGAAACGTAAATGGCCCAGATGGAGCAGTGGCATTTCCACCATCAGTGGGGGATGCTGTACAAAAAAATGCAGTCAGCACATACCAGACAACCTCAAAAAGCCACCCAGCAGGTTGGACGATCTTTTTCCTTTACCGCCACATCAGCGCATGTTGCGAGGGACGGGAGCCAAAAGCAAACTTCCCAGTGCTGCACGCTTCCCTTCCCCCAGGCGCCCGCAGCCAACTAGTGCATGGCTGCCATGTTCCTCTGAATTAGTTAATAATTTTTACTTAATTATATGATTGCCATTTATTTTGTAAATTATATAATACCGATTTATTTTTGGTGTATGTTATTTGCAGGCTGTTAGGTTTGTAGTGGTATATGGTGGGAAGTTAACTTAGTAATAATTAATGGAGTTTTTTTTGGATTAATTATTTAATAGATTTTTAAATATGCAATTTATGGAATACGTACTTATTTTACTTATATTTTAATTGCGGGCTGCTAGGCTTGTAGGGGTCTATGGTGGGAAGATAATTTAGTAATAATTAATTACCAATAATTTATTATTAATTGTTAATTAATTAGTTAATATATTTTAAAGTCTGTAAATTAGAGAAAACGTATTAATTTTAATCTTATTTTAGTTGTGGCCTGATCGGTTTGTATTAGTCTAGACTGGGAAGTTAATAAAGTAATAATTAATTTAACAATTTATTCCTAATTAATTAGAAATAAGAAAGTTTTTTTATTTTAGGTGCAAGATGCTAGGTTTGTAGGGGCATAGGGTGGAAAGTTAAGTAATAACTGATTACCTATAAATTGTTATTTATAAATTACATATTTAATTTTATTTTAAGAATGGACTACTTATTTATTTTAATTATATTTTAAATGCGGGCTGCTAGGTTTTTAGGGGTCTAGACTGGGAAGGTAATTAAGTAATTATTAATTAAGAAGTATTTATTAATTGATAATTAATTATAAAATTGATTTGAAATATGTAAATTATGGAATGTTTGTTTTTTTAAATGATATTTTAGGTGTCGGGTGCAAGGTTTGTAAGGATATAGGGGGGAAAGGTAGTTGATTAATAATTGAATAACAATTATTTATTAATTGATAATTCAATATTTTATTGACTAGTAATTATTTGTTTTTTTAGTCTATTTAATACATATATATATAAATATATATAAATGTTTCATGTTAATTAATAAAAAAAATATTCAAGGTTTGATATATTTTTTATATTCATTGAGTTACTTATATATAGGGCTCCCGGTTTTCCGTATTTACGGATTTATAGATATAAATACAGACGGAAATCGATATTTCCTTTGTCTGTATTTATATTTATAAACGGTAAAATACGAGTAAATGTTGCCGCGCTAGTCTCCCGCCTCCCGATTCCTGCAAGCAAAAACCCGATGCCTCTGGGTTTCAGCTGACAGGGCAGTATTGTGTAACGTGCTAATTCTTCCAGCAAAAGTCGAAGTGGCGATGCAGGGGCTCTAGAAGGGGTGAAAAACCAACAAAGCTCCATTAACAAGCGAATGGTCTTTTAAAGACCTGTGAAGTGCTCGGGGTGGCTGTGTATAAGCTGTTTCAGCCCGGGCTGCCACAAACGGGGTCGGGGGGGGAGGTACGCACTTTGCTCCTCTGAAATGTTGGCATCCACTCTTGTGTTACTTTTCACAATGTATAATTTTGAGCCAATTCGTGCCTCTGTTTTCAGAGCCCGTACGCAGAGCATGGTGAATGAAGTCACACTGAGTGTGAACGATGCCTTTATCTGTTCAGTCGAATGCTTTAAGTAACCTGGAAACACTGGGCTACCAGACTTACCTCTTTCGAGCATTTTAAACATTACAGTAAATTCTTGGGATGTGTGCATGGGCGTAGGAGGTGTGGGGGACGCGGGGGATATATCCCCCCCAGATTTTGGAGTGGGGGGGACACGGGGGAGAAGGGTGGGGGGGACGAGGGGACAAAGGAATTTCCCCTCTCCCTTCTGTTATCGCAGGGCCATTAGCACGCGAAAGCGCTCCCTAATGGCCCTGCACTTGACCTGCCTGGAGTCAGAGGCCACCCGCCCTCTGCCTTTTGTTATGCTGCAGGAAGGCTCAGCCGTTCTGGGAAGGGCAGAGAACGGAGAAAAAATAAACGCTGTCTCTTTTCCTTCATGGCAAGGACCGTGCCCACTACTCCTGATCTGCCTCTGGCGGCTGCCCTCCTCTCTTTATTCCTCCATCTCTTTCTGTCTCTGTCTCGCTCCTGCTTACGTGCTGATTTCAAGAGGCAGCTCTTAAGGTACTCTCTCTTGCCTCTCCTTTTCTTTATTTGTTCCCCTGTGAAATTGATCCAAAAAAGGCTGAACACTTTGGCTCAATGTCCTCATTTTCTGACCGTTTTCTATTGAAAAGAAAAACCTCGGAATGGAGAGAAAAAATTGTTAAATACCCAAATAAAGCAATACAGAGTGGACAGCAGACAGGCCAGACTGTTATTTACCCCCACACACATTAGCGCCACTTTACAGAGTTTGCCAGTGAAAGCGCTACTTTCTTTTTATCTTCTTTCTTTGAACAACATTGTTTTCCCAGGGTGGGTAAGTGCGCCATTCCTAAAGGGACTGCAATACCTGGTTGATGGGTAGAGTGGAAACATTTAATATGATCGTTTTCAACTTTTTAATTATTTTAGCTTATAAAATGCGGCTCTGTGTTTGGGGATGTGGTCGTTTTTAAACCAAACTGCATATATTTTGAAAGGATATAAGCAATGGACATTGAAAGGGGTCCCTTCCTGGTCCTGTAGCCATGTCTTGAACTTTTCAGGCAAAATCACTTACTGATTTCTGAATAATGAGTTTAAAACCGTTAAGGTAACCATGTTTTTTTTCTGATTACAGTTCACATGCTTTGCTTATTCTTGCATTCCCTATGAGTGTTTGCTTTTTCCAGGGTGTTATTAATTTTTTTTCAGGCAGCATTTTACTGTTGTCTAGTGCATAATTTGAATTTAGTCGCAGCATAATTGAGTTGTGCTGAAGGCAGTGCGAGTTTCTCTCAGAGGGTCAATGTAAATAAATGTGGAAAAATACTAGCTGTAGCGTCGCCTTTTGCTTGTGGCAAAAATAAATATGGATAAATACAGAAAAAAGCCCAAAAAATAAATATGGATAAATACAGACGGAAATGGCAAAAAAATTAATACCATAAAACCGGGAGCCCTACTTATATATAATGGGCCTCATTATGATGCGGTTCGGACCGCAACCGACGGGTTGTCAGCTGCGCTCTGAACCGCAACGACTGCTGCGGTCCAAACCGCATTTACTGCTGCGGTCCAACTGACGCATTACGATGCATGCAGTCGGAGGCAGCAGTCAGTGGGACCGACCAACGCTTCCCCTTTTACACCTTTGGGAATATGATGTTGGTTTCTGACAGCCTTTCCATGTCAGGCTTTCCGCCATGGAAAGGCTTTCAGAAAGCGACATTGGGGACCCCTAGCAGGGCCCACTTTTCCCCCTGGCCCTCCGCATTTGTGCTTCGGAGCACCTATGGTGCCCCCCTGAACATCCCTGCACCGTGTTCCAGGCACCGTAAAGTGCCTGCCACACAGTGCACGGATGTTCATAAACTCCCATTTCTCAATGGGAGCTTCTGCTGCGGGTGGTTTCCACCCACTGCACCATCTTCCATTGAGAAATGTGAGTTTTTAACCACACCCCGAGTGGTCGTATCCAAATAACGCGGTCGGAACTGCCGACCTGAGGTCGGTGGGGTCCCAATCTGCAACTCTGACTGACAACCTAATGAGGGCCAAACTGTTTGATGTGAAGTATTTTCCCTACTGCTTTTTAGACCGCAGGAATAGGAATAGTAAAATTAGCCTCTTTGCAGTTCAACACTTTCCCTACTGATGCTCTGTTTAGAGTGGGAATAGAAAATTTCACCCTTCCAAAGTCCAACACTTTCCCTACCGTTGCACAGTTTGGAGTGGAAATAGTACATTTTATCACTCCAAAATCCAGCACTTTCCATACTATTGCCATGTTTGGAGTGGGATTAGTAAATTCAACCACTCCTGGCAGCCTCCTTTGAGGCCAGGGGTCGCAAAGGAAGCACCAGGAGTAGCAGAGAGCAAGCTAGAGGTCACAGCTGTGACCCCTGACTACTCCCAACTAACATCCATGTGAAATTTACTATTTCTATTTCAGTCTAAACAACAGTGGGGAAAGCGCTTGACTTTGGAGGGGTTGAATTTACATCCATGAAAATTCACCTCTCGAAAATCCAACGCTTTCCCTGTTGTTGCTTAGACTGGAGTAGGAATCATAATTAACCCTCTGCAGTATAACTCTTTCCCTACTGTTGCACTGACTGGAGTAAGAATAGGTCATCTAACTCCTCCGAAATCAAACACTTTCCCTACTATTGGGGCACCTGGAATAGGAATTGTAAATCATGTCATTCTGAAGTTCAACACTTTCCTGGCTGTTGCATTAACTAGAGTGGCAATAGTACATTTAATATTCTTAGACTCTATTAGTTTTCATAATATTGGTAAAATTGTCTTTATAGCATTAATTGTTTGATTCGCGCATGGATCTCCGGCCGTATTACGAGTTGTAAAAGTACAACACATAATATGGTCGACGGTCCTTTCGCCTTTTCCATGGCGGTGCCTTGAAAACAGGCACAACAATGGGAACAACCAAAAGGTTCCAGCACGGCATGGACGGTGATGTCCATGGCATGTTGGAACTCGGGGGAGTACAGATAGTGGGACACATGTTGTGCCCACCTGAATGTATTCCCATGGCAGGGGGACATGGAGGCCTTGTAGGGGCCATTTTGTTTCCGCACTGCCAGCCTTTTCATGGTGGGGCTCCGCTATGAAAATGCTGGTGGTCCAGGAACTCAAAATATGCTGAGTGGGACTGCGCCAATCCCTGCTCAGCATAATGTTTTGCAGTGCTCCTGCTCCACCGCCAGGGAATGACTGTTCCCTGACGCAGCCATCGGTCCACCACCGTCACGATTTACAAGGTCGTAATCAGCAAAACGGTGGGCCGCCACTCCTGCGTCAGACTCATAATCAGGCCCTTAGTTCTTGAAAAAGCTATTTTTTGAAAATAAGAAAACTATCGGCCTGATTACGAGTTTGGTGGTCTCACTGCCATACCACTGCAGCGGCAGTCCCAAGAAGACTGCTGAGCCACTGGTCATTTGCCTGCTGTATTACAATACATTCCGGCTGAACCACTGACTGCCGTTGACGGAGTGGTTCCTGCCTGGGCTGCGGCAAACCGCAATGTTGGTGAATTGTACAGCTTCCTGCCGAGCCGATTACGAAAACATAGTTGTACTGCGGTTCACTTGCGGCGGTTCCTGGACTGCGGTAGGCCGTCACTGTACACTCTCAGCAAAGCACCAGAACAGTGCCCATTGGATTGATGCAAAAAAATCCCAGCTGATATCCATTGGCCAAGTGGATACAACTGAAAATCATACTCACATCCTATCCCAGACCATGATCAATTGCCTCTCCACTGCAGCACAGCAATACAGACACCACCATTTATTTTCAGATATGGCAGCCCTTTTTTCCATATCCCATTTAACACTCTCCACACACTTTTATGTCACGCCAAAACTATCCATGTTTTTCAGAGGCTGAGTTGTCAGTCATGGTGGATGAAATCATAAGAGTAGATCCACAATTGTTTGGAGCCCAAGTCCAACATACAACTTTCAGTAGGAAATGGGAGATGTGGAACAGGATTGACAACAGAGTGGATGCAGTAGGTACCACCCTGTACACAAAGGAGGAAATAAGGGCGAGGTGGAATGACTTGAGGGGGAGGGTGCATTTCCTGTACTCCAAACAACACCTGGAGGCATGGAAGATCGTCTGTGGTCCTCCAAACACCCCATTGCATCTCTTTCTCTGGGAGGACAAGGTCTTGGCCATCCTGCATTCTGAGTGCTTGACACGAGTGCCTGGGGGAGTGGAGTCTTGTAAGTTACACCTCACTAACGGTCACAGCACTTAAATGTTCTGTTTGCTCTCATCTGAGCTTTTGCTATTGTGTTGTCTATCTACCTTCCTAAAAAGCAATACTCAAAGTATCAGATATGTTTGATGTCAGTGTCAAAGTTTAGTGTTGCATATAAGATCACATGCATCAATGTCCATTACATGCCAAATGTTGGAATGCTGTCTAAGTGTATTACTATTAAATCATCATCACAGGACCCATGATAATGTGTCAATATGTAAATGTATGGTCCAGCTCAACAGCATTTAGTCTACAGGTACAACCTAGCCATTTTGCAAGTGTTGGCAAGTAGAGATTGAAATGACTCCAATTACAATGAGGCCTTGTTTCTGTAACAGTGAATTTGCCCATTCTCAATTGTCTGACATATTACAACTGATGTTCACTTCTTATGAAGTTAACAATTTGCTAAGTATTGGGAAGTAGAGATTGAAATGACTACAACTATAATTAGGCCCTGTTTTTTTTTAACTCAGAACAAGATGCAATAGTGAGTTTGTCAATTTTTGCTTGTCTGACATGATACAACTGATGTTCATTTCTCATGGAGTTAACCATTTTGCAAGTGTCAGAAGAGTCCGGGAGGATTTAATGCAATGAGGAAGCCTGTTCCAGGCAATGGAGGCACCCAGCTGCAGCCGCCCCATGACACAAGTTTGAATTTGGGCAAGATAACGGATTGGTCTGTAGAAGATGTTAGTAGCATGTTGGGAATATGGTAATTGAAAATGTTTTGCAGGAATGTGGGTCCTTGATCATGTAGTGCCTTGCAGGTGATGCAAAGAGCTTTGAGAGTAATTATCTGCCTGATGTGGTCTAGCCTGGAATGTGTTACATCCCAGGCCAGTGCACAAACTGAAGCTTCTCTAGAATATTGCACTGTAGTTATGCGATCTGTAACTCAAAACAAGATGTAATAGTGAGTTTGCCCATTCTCACTTGTCTGACATGTTACAACTGATGTTCACTTCTCATGGAGGTAACAATTTGCCAGGTTTTGGGAAGTAGAGATTGAATGAATGAAAAGCTTTATTCGGTAAGGAAATTGCATACCATAAAAGCACATACAAATATACATATAAAATAATTGATCACAATTCCTTACAAATTTTTAAAACATTAAAAATGTAAAAATGTACAGACGGTGCTCGAAAAACAGAACCCCCCTGTTGCAGGTTTAGGGTGCAAGGGGGGCTAATCCCAGTTCATCGTAGGGTATAATTAAGTGACTCGAGGGGCCGTCTGGATGAAATTTCATTTAGAGATTTGCTCTGTGTCGCACGCAAAATTTTAGAAACTTCGCCATGTTAGTTGCCAACATTTCTGTTTCTAACATTTGAAGAGTCATGAAGGCTGGTCTACATTGGGTTAAGCCCAGATGCTTCAAAACAGGAATCAGGTATAGCTTTCTTGCCTCGGTATAAAATCTACAAAACATAATTGTGTGCAGGGTCGACTGAACAGAGGAGTCGTCACAAGGGCATAGAGCCAATTGGGCTGACCAATCATTTGTCACAGGGAATGTAATTAAGCGGTGGAATATGTTCAAGCGCAATCTGGTCAATAAGAACTTCTCGTAGTTGGTTAAGACGGAGTTCAGATAAGGCTCTATTTGATCTGTTGTCTGGATGTGAAGAAACGGTTGCACAGTAGTTTTGTTTGATTCAAGTGCCAGACGTAGGTCTGTTAGGTGGGTTGAGCATATGTCACGTATTTTCTTTCTGGAGATTTGTTTAGTATTTAGGGGATTGGTAAAAAAGTGTTCGAGTCCTAAGTCTGTAAGAAAGTTTTTGACATAGGTGAGCCAAGTAATGCGTGATCCGTATTCCAATTTCATACAATCTAAAATAAGTGACTGTGTAAATGTTAGTTCCGGTGTGGACCAGATGCGATGCCATAAGAGAATTGGCTGCATTCGTATTACGTCTGTGATAAATGGGAGGCCCAGTTCACTGTGAATGTTAAAAGTTGAAGTGGATCGCGGGGCTGCCAGCAAAAATTTCAGGAAGGAGTTCTCTGTTTTTTGAATTGAAGAGACTCGTGCGCTGCCCCAAATCCCTGCCCCGTAGATCGCCACACTAAGACATTTTGAGTTGTAAATGTCAAGCATTTCTTTGGATGCTCTTTTTCCCAGTCTCCAAGCAAACATTTTCAGTGCCGTTGTTGTTTTTAGGAATTGTAGATTTCTATTCTCTATGGCACTATTCCAGGTGGATTTGTTATCTATTATGACTCCCAGGTAGGGATAGATGTTTTTCCTTTTACGCAGTTGTTTACCTGAAGTCATTGTAAAGGTTTTCTTGGCGTTGATGTTTAAACCCAATGAGTGCATAAAATTTGTGTATCTGTCCAAGGTCCTTTGAAGTTCCAGAGGGGTGCGGGCTATTATAACTGCGTCGTCCGCATAAAGAAGGGCGGGGATTGGGCGCAGTTGAATATGTGGGTGGTCCTGGCTACCTTTTAGCAATGCTGCTTCTAAACCATTGGTGTAAATGTTAAAAAGAAAAGGCGCCAGGACACAGCCCTGCCTGACTCCCCGTTCAATGCCGAAAGATGAAGTAAGCTGGCCCCCTGTGCCAAATCTAACTCTTGTTGTGGTATTCGAGTAGATTTCTCTGATGTAATTGACTAGGTTTATATCAGTTCCCAAATTAGTCATTATGGCCCAGAGCTTGTTATGGTCTACGCAGTCGAAGGCTACCGATAGGTCAACGTATGCCATGTAAAGGCTGCCACCCTTTGCATGGACATACTTCCCTCTCAGGAGAGTGAGGTTAAGAACCTGTTCTGTGGTGCCTCTTCCTGCTCTGAAACCAAACTGGATGTCGGATAAAATATTATTTGTCTCTGCCCAAGTTTGTAGTCGTACTAGAAGAATTCTACCTACTGCTTTACCAAAGGAGTCCAGTAGGGATATAGGTCTGTAGCACGTAGGGCAGTTCCTGTTTCCTTTTTTGAAAATAGGGACTAGAATCGAGTCTGACCAGGATGTTGGCAGTCCTACCTGTCCCAGAGCCACTAGAACGTTTAGTAGCAGGGGGGCCCATAAGTCGATGTTTGATTTGTAGAGGTCCATAGGAACCGAGTCTGGTCCTGGGGCCTTTCCTGATCTACTACCATTCAGTGCTTGCTCTACCTCGGCAAGATTGAAATTCATCGCTACAAGGTTAGTTTTGGCCGGTGGTAAAATTGACGTCTGTGGGGATTGATCTGTTGGGGCTGAAAATATTTTTGAGAAGTGGGTGACCCATTCTTGTTCAGAGATGGTCGACTCAAGCGTTCCACTGCCTTTTGGGCCCGTCAGGAAGGGAGAATTTACAATCTCCCAGAAAGTAACCGAGTCTTTGCTTAGGCAGCTATTATGCAAAGCAGTCCAGTGTTCCTCTTTTAATTCCTTTTTTCTGGATGCTATTGTTTTATTGTAAGTTTGCCTGGCCATTTTGACCTCGAGCGTGTTTCTGGGGATTTTTTTTAAAGATCTTTTAAGATGTTTATAAGCTTTGGAACATGCTGGGTTAAACCATCTGAACTTAGGTTTGTCCTTTGTCAGTTTTTGTCCCCTGGGGTGCACTATCAGGGCGTTTCTAACCGCTGAGATTATTTCTTCGTAGTTGGTCACTATCTCAGCGGGAGAAGAAGTTTCTGTTAGGCAGACTTCAAAAGCTGGGCGAGCTGTGGTGATGACAGTTTTTAAAATGTCTGCGGGGTCGATGTTTGACCATTTAAGTGCATAACCGTTTAAACGGGACATGGAAATGAAATCATCATGAAGTATTGTTTGAGCATTTGCTCGCAATGTGGTAATTTGAATGGCAACAGATAGTGGGAAATGGTCACTAAAAACACAATCGTGTGTAGTAACATCAAGGATCTGCTTTGGGCGAATGTTTCCCACTAAAATGTAGTCAATGCAGGAAGATAGGCCTCTGCCATTGAAAGTTGGAGCAAAGGGAGTTAGAGGTACAGTATGTTCGTTTGCAAATGCTAATTGCAAAAGAATCATAGTCTCGTTCAGGATTGACCCCTTGTGGGAGTGCACGAAGTGGGGGATATGATTTTGTTGATGGTCCGTATAGCCACAGTTTCCGTTTAAGGTACTTTTACATTGTGTCAAGTTAAAATCCCCCCCCCAGATTATTATAGGGTCATTTCCTTTCCTTTCGGTGAGTTGTTTTTGTAAGAATTCACGAATTTCTTTAATAACCTCCATAAAGCTAGAGTCAGTGAGGTTATTATAGATGTTAACTATTAAAATTGGTGGCATTCTGTTTATGGTAACTCGTAGGATCTGATACTGTGATTCGTTTTTAAGGGGGTAAGCTTCCAGAGTGGGTGTTAAATTTGAGACGTAGATGGTTAGTCCTCCTTTTGCTCTACCGGATGTTGAGGGGAGTGCTGGACTAAAGAAAGTCTTGAAACCATTTATGTGGATAGGAGTGGTTACCCATGTCTCCTGAAGAGCAATTATTTCGGTTGCTTTCATAAATTTGATCCATTCTTCGTTCTGGATCTTTGAGAGAAGGCCCGAAATGTTCCAAAATGTTATAGTTAATACGGAGCTTTCTCCGTTACTTCTGTTAGGGGTCCTGGATGTAATTTGTTTGCCCACGAGAGTGTACTCTGTGGGAGTGGTGACGTCCACCCTGCAGGATCTAGCTGTTTGGAACGAGATGTTTTCAGGGACACTGGTATGATCGGGGTTTAAAAGGGTCCCTAGTTGAACTGTTGGTAGTGGGTAATTAAGGCGAGATATGATCGAGGTCTTATTTGTGTCAGGATGTAAACTAGGATGCTCGTTTGATGTGGGAGGGGACAAAATGGAAATTGAAGGAGTAGGGATATCCGATGGTATTAGTTGTCATTCCACCTCCTCTAGCATGGAGAGTTGTTCGTACCTGTTTTGAGTGAGGATGCACCCGTTCCCTCTGGGGGGTTTCGTTTGCTCGATTCGATAGAAAAAATCGAGTGGCACCAGATTAATGTTAGTGGTTTCATGTATTATTCCCCTATTGATCCTAAGAAGGGAGCGAACTAGACCTGGAGACCTGAAATTTATGACTATGCAGTCTCCAGGGTTTTGTTTATTAAGGTCCCCAATCCAGCCCACTCTTCTCACCATCAGGATCTGATTTATGTGCCTGGGGTGGAAATAGGTGTTGTTAGTGAGCCAGTTGGCAACCTTGTTCCTTAGTGAAACCCATGTTTCTTTAGAATCTTTTTGTAGGGGCGGGACGTTTGTTAGGACCAAAACATATGGTCGTGCGGCTGGCGGTAGATGTAAACTTTCTTTGTTTGGGATTGTGGTGGTGGTCAAGTCTGCCCTGCTCTCATGGTTTAAAATTGTGCAAGGTGTCACAGATTGTTCCATTGCTGTGTGTGGTGTAGAAACTCCCTGTGTGCTCTGTTTGCTCGGTGGTCTTGCTGTTGAGACAGTGGTGGAAGTCATTGAAGTGGGATTAATTTGGTGTTCTGTTGGTAGAGATGGATTTTGTGCTTGCTGGGGATTGGATTGACTTAATGCTGACGCGGTGTTTGAGAAGTGTGATTGTGTTCTGCCATCGAGTAAAGTTTTTGTAAGTTGGACAAATTTATCCTCAAAAACCGAGGAGAGTAAAGATATCATTTCACTCAGTTTTTCTTCTATATCATGGCTAACAGCTGTTTGAATTTCCTTCATACTATTTTGTGCTGTCATTTTAATCATTTCTTCGAGGGTATCTAATCGAGCATGGGTGAGTGGAATTGGTTCATCTGTTTGAATACCTATGTCGTGAGTAATTAAATGAGTTGGTGTCCTCCCAGGTTTAACAGATTGGCCCTTTCTGTGCGCCCCCCTCCCGATACTTGGTTTAATGTTAGCTTTCCCCCGAGTTAAGGGCCCTTTTGGTAGTGGAGAGGTGGCTTTCTGCTGTATTCCTTTTGAGCCCGGTGACGCAGAGGGGAGATGGACTAGGGGGTCCGTAGTGGCCATTGACCTGATGGGGGATCTAGTCGGTGAGGGTGGGCTGGAAGCGTCAGAGAGTCTGATTGATCTTAATGATGGTTCTATTGAAAGTCTTTTTTCGGTGGATTGTATTTCCTGAATGAGTAGGGATTCAGCTCTCAGTAGATACGCATCTAAAGTGCCCACTGTACTTTTACGTGGTTCCATATTAATGAGCTATGAAGAAAAGTTAAAGTGCACGATACCGTCTGATGTCTTCAGCTGGTCCGAGTAGGGCAGTCCGACAGTGAATAGTTTCCAATGACCAGTCAGGATGATTTTAGCAGTACATCAGGGGGACGACGCAAGGGGGGTGGCCCGACCCGGCCTTCTCTGGCCCCTGACGGCCACAGACGGCCCGCCCTCTGCCCGGGCTCAGCCCGGCGCCGCCCGCGCGCGTCCCGCGACGCGGAGGCAACGGCGCTCTTTTGAACGCCTCGTGGCGCGAACACAGCGTCAGCGGGTCCGGTGGCGCACAGGGTGCTGGGGAGTGTAGTCCGCCCCTGTCCCCACACTGCGGCCGCTGATGGAGATGGCGGCGGCGGGGGACTGCAGCACAACAAGGTAGGCGGCGGTGGCGTGGGCAGCAAGATGGTCCTTCAGGGAATGGCCAGCTGGACACAGGAACCCGCTCCGTCGAGGCAACGGCGCTCTTTTGAACGCCTCGTGGCGCGAACACAGCGTCAGCGGGTCCGGTGGCGCACAGGATGCTGGGGAGTGTAGTCCGCCCCTGTCCCCACACTGCGGCCGCTGATGGAGATGGCGGCGGCGGGGGACTGCAGCACAACAAGGTAGGCGGCGGTGGCGTGGGCAGCAAGATGGTCCTTCAGGGAATGGCCAGGCGAAGATCTTTGAGCAATGTTGCCAGAAGGAAGTAGAGATTGAAATGACTACAACTATCTTGAGACCCTGTTTCTGTAACTCAAAATAAGGTGCAATAGTGAATTTTCCCATTTTCACTTCCCTGACATGATATAACTGATGTGTATTGCTCATTGATTTAACCATTGCAAGTTTTTGGAAGTCAAGATTGAAATGACTACAACTACCATGAGGCCCTGTTTCTGTAACTCGGAAACAGATTCAATTATGAATTTGCCCATTCTCAGTTCTCTGGCATGTTACAACTGATGTTCTTTTCTCATGGACTGAGCAATTTACGTACAATGCTCTACTCAGAGACATATCTGCCTACTTAGCTTTATGTTGACCTGGTCTCCTCAACTGAAACTATTGATGGCATGATAACACCATACCAAGTGTGTAGCTCAAATATTTATAAGGCATTAAGCTAAGTTAGCTGATTTGAAGTGGCATGTGACCCATTGACTCTGCACTGCTCACATGATTACTAATGCTAAATATACAACCAAGTTGTGTGTTTGCCTGTATTGCACACAACTAGGCCCTGGAATGGTCAAATACACATGTTACCTCTCCACTGTGTTGCCTTCAATATTTGGGAGATGTCATGTTTATTCCTTAATCCACAATGCAACATATCAGCAAATCTACTGAGCTGCTCAATTCTAGCACATATATTGAATGTCTCCAAATATCTTGTTAACAAGTTCAATACCAAAGAATATATCACGATAGTAATCTCTACCTATTTGTTTTTTACTAGTTCTCTACTTACTGTGACACAAAATATTTGGATGTAGATACCACACTTCCACCAATAACAATGTTCTCTATTTTACAACAGCTCGATCTGGCACAGCAACTGCCCAGAGCATGGGCACCTAACAGACTCCTAGACGCCCAGTCTTGTCCAGACATCTCAATCTGGTCTTCAGGGACCAAAAAGCCCACTCAACTGGCCCCTGTGTTCTTCCATGGGCCTCATTGAAGCAGACTTCCCCTGCCATTGTTGGAATCCTCAGCGATGCCAATAACCACGGAAAGCTGTGATAAACTGAATCTCCAAGGTGGAAGACAGACATAAGTGCAATAGTAAGTTACACACTTTCTGATCATACTACCTGACATCACCCACACAAGGTTAGGACAGATCAAACTTAACAACAAGCCAGGCCCTCTCTGGTAGTAGTTGTGACATTAGCTAGGGTATGGTGCTGTTCTACAGTACGAAGGAATCATGGGCTGATCCTGTGAACCAGGCACAGATGTTTGAGATGTACACATCCAGTAAGTAGACAACATGCATGTTGATAGAATAGAAGTGTTTCCTGTTATGGTAAACTTGTTTCTTGGCTAATGCAATATAGGTGCCATCAATTGCTCCAACAACATGTGGGATGTGACCTAAACCATAGATGTCCACCTTCACATTGACTACATCTTCACATCTGGGAAACTGGATGTAGCTGTAAAGGTGTCCCATCATTGCTGAAAGCATATCTTGTAGTACACCACTGAACATTGATTGTGACATACCATCAGATATAGCCACAGTATATTGACAGGAACCTGTGGCCAGAAAATGCAATACTTCCATAAGAATCACAGTAGGTGGGGTGCATGTGAGATTAGTGTTTTGAGGCAGGTGATCAGGCTCCAACTGGTGGGATAAATCCTGTATTGTTTGCCTATTCAAATGAAGTTTCTTGATGACATCCCTTTCTTCCATGGTCTGAAGGTTTGGAAAAGAGTGGTGCACTGGAGGCTGTCGTCTCCTCCCTCTCCCAGGGTACCTATGTGTGGAGTGAAAATCATTTTGAACATTAGTCACAGTGTTTGTAGTAACATATATGAAAAGTAAGCCAAAGTCATGTGACAAAGCATAACTGCTTCAGAAAGCCTTACACATATTTCATGTAATATTTGTCTACAGTTGAACATCAATCTATAATCCTAATTTTGGGCTTCACATGTGCCTGTAACAGAAATGTGCACATTATATATCATGAAATGTATCATGAGCACCCTAAAGTAGGGGGGCGTGGCTTGGGCGCCGATGGCGATGGTCGCCTGAGAGCTCGGCTCCGGGACTGAGCCCGTGATTATCCTGTAAATCGGCGGCTACGGGGCACCCCGACCCCCGTATTTTGGTGACCGGCCCAACGGAGACCTGCCGGGGCCCCCGGCGTGATCGGCACGAGCGGTGACCCGGTGCAAATCGCAGTTGAGGGAACTGCGGAGTGTGACCCAACATGGCACCCGGACTTCTTTGTCCCTGTGGCCGGATCCGATAGACTGGAGGATCGTCGCTGACGGCGAGGCGCCCCCTGCTCGGTGGTCTCCAGGTGGGGATTGAAACTGGACATCGGTCAGAGTGGTCTCTTCTACTGGGGATTGCACTCGGATGAACGGATGCCCACACCATAGCGGATCCCACGCTGGGACAACTGGAGATCCCGACGGTGGCCCCACTCCCTGCATCGTACTTGGCTACTTTCTCCTGGCTAACCCACTCCCATGGGAGGCGCAACCCTTTGGAGCCGCGAGTCGTCCGGTAGAGCTGGTGACACTCGGTCAGCCGTGTGGGCCTGCCCGGCCCGGCGACGATTGTCCCCGCCTCCTCCACGGTGCCCCCGGACAGCAAGGTGGTGGCACGGGCCGCGGCTGGGACGATCCAACGGGCCTTGGAGACGAAGGTCTCCGGCACTTGACCTGAGGCCTAGCACCCGAGGGAGTCGTAGCCGGTGCCGACACTCGGGGACGCCTGCTCCGGGACTCGGGCGGAGAACGGCCGGCGACATGGGGAAACCTAGAGGTGCCAAGGGGACTGCCCCGGTCGTCTCGGACTTGGAGACCCAGGACAAGGTGGAACGCGGAGGTCCAGAGGAGGCCGGTGGTGCACCTCTGCAGCAGCAATTCGACCGCGTTTTGGAGGCAATAGAGACCACGCGCTCGGCCCTCCAGCAGGACATTGCCCAGGTGGCGACGAGCCTGGGTCTCCTCAGAGCGGATCACGGCAAACTGTCGGACCGGGTCAAGGAAGTGGAGGGCTCGGTGAAAACCTTGGAGCCGGCGCAGCGCACCCTGGCCGCGGAAATGAAGGAGGCTTTATCCCGGATCACGGTCCTCGAGCAGAGAGCGGAGGATGCAGAAGGCCGCAACAGGAGGAACAACATTCGGGTGGTTGGCCTGCCGGAAAAGGTCGAGGATGGCGACATGGTGGCGTATCTGGAGGCCTGGCTCCGAGACACGGTGGCCCCGGAGGGTTTGTCCTCCTTCTACACTCTGGAGTGTGCCCATAGAGTCCCGGCGAGGCCACCGCAGCAGGGCCGTGCCCCGCGGCCGGTGGTGGCGCGGTTGCTGCACTTCAGGGACAGGGACCTGATCCTCAATGCCGCCAGACATAATGGACCATTCAAAGTGGCGAACAGTCAGGTGAACATCTTCCCGGATTACACCTATGAAACCCAACGCAGACGGTTTTCCTTCCTGGCGGTCAAGCGCGAGCTCCGGAGTGAGGGTATCCAGTACTCGCTCTTCTACCCGGCGAGGCTCCGCGTAATTGTCGATGACAAAACCCAGTTCTTCGACACCCCAGAGGACGCTTGTCACTGGCTCGAACTCTATAGAGCGGGGAAAGGTGGATCCGGCTCTTCGCCTAGACGGATGGCAGAGCCGGGACAGAGGCAGAGATCCAGGAGGACTCGAGGTCGCGGAGGCCGAGCGGGGGGTCCCTCAACTGTGGAGACATCGACGGAGCGGAGGGGAGTGCTGGAGGTGCTGACGGCGCTGTCTGGGTCACGGGACGATGCCACGACGGAGGAGGGGATCCCGGGTGACGAGGGGGGTTCAACGGACTCCGAGGGATCTGTACTGGACAGTGGCCATACGCCGGAGATCACACCACAATCGGTTGAGGACATACTGGATGGACAGGGGTAACTGGGTGTGCTTCTTCAGTTTGGGTGGGGGCCCGGCGGGGGGATGGCGGGTGACGGTAAGAGTTGTTGTCTACCGGGGTGGGATGGGCGGGGTGCCCTGGACTGGCCCCCAGGGGGTCTTTTCGTGACACTGTTGTGGGCTTGCTCTAGTCCTGGTGGCCCGGGCGACGAGGGCCCATTGCCTCCGTCCGGCCCGCACCTGGCCCTTTAGGCCTTCCTGTGGTGGCGACTGCAGGATTAGTAGGGTGTAGTGGGTTGTTGGTGAGTGTGGTTTGGATGGGAACTAGATGGTGCTATTTGGGTCCTGTTCTGGGGAGGGTGGATGGGGAGTTGATTAATATTTGGGTTGTTCAGTTTTGTTTGGGGACATTGGCCGCCATCAGTGCTATGAGGATCGATGTCCTTTTATGGTTGGGACCCAGCTGGGGAGACTTTGCGAGACTGATATGGGACAATGGCTGAGATTGCCAATCTGAAATGTGTTACTTGGAACGTACGGGGGCTTCATACAATGTCCAGGCGTCACAAGGTCCACGCTTATTTAGTGCGTAGGGGGATACAAATGGCGCTGCTGCAGGAAACCCATCTGAACAAGGCGGAAGGGGCGGCGCTACAGCGTAGATGGAGAGGGCAGGTCTTTTGCACCTCGTACTCCGCGTATGCCAGAGGGGCGCTGATCTGGGTTAGAGCTGGAGTCCCCTTCCAGGTCACAAACACAGTGATAGATCCAGAGGGGCGCTATGTGGCCATTTCGGGGACTTTGGGAGAGAGAGACCTAAACGTTTGCTGTGTGTATGCTCCTAATGTCGACCAGACTGCCTTCCTTTCCAGATTATCGGGCTCGCTGGCCCACTGCCTCTCCGGGCCCATCCTGCTGGGTGGAGATTTCAATTCCGTAGTGGATGTAGACAACGACCGTTCGCACCCACCCCTCCCTGATTCTCCGGTTCGTCGTTTGGCTAGGGACCGTCGAGACTGGCAGACTCACTGGGGTCTAACGGACATTTGGAGGGCGCAACACCCCACAACTAGGGACTACTCCTACTTCTCGAGCCTCCATGAATTGCACGTTCGATTGGACGGCTTTCTTGGTTCGCCCGAATTGGTTTCGGCGGCGGTCCGGTCTGAATATTTGACCAGAACCATTTCTGATCATAACCCCCTCCTGTTGGACCTTCGCTGGTTTCCTGGGGTGCCAGCGGTGCCCACCTGGAAATTGCGTCCCGAGACCCTTGAGGACAGTGTCTTCAAGGCGGACCTGGGTGACACGATCTCGGAGTACTTCGCGTCCAACGGTGGCACCGCGAGCACGAGAGCGCTAGAGTGGGACGCTTTTAAGGTGGTGGTGAGGGGGTACTGCATATCTAAACAGGTCGGTGTGCGGCGAGTTATCCTCGCAGACCTGGAGACAGCGGATCGGAAACTCCGCGAGTTGGAATTACGCCGCCCAGGGCACCCAGACTTACAGGCGCGCACGGCGGAGGCGAGGGAGGCGGTGGCAGCAGAGGTCGAACGGCTCCGCTGTTTTGACTATAAAGCCTATACGGTTCGGTCCATCGCGGAGGGGGATAGGTCGAGCGCGCTGTTAGCATGGCTGGCCAACCCTACGCGGCAGACTTCACTGACGACGTCCATGCGTAGGGCAGACGGAACCCAAGTGTATACTCAGCCTGCGATTCTGAGCTGCTACCGGCAATACTATGAGCGCTTGTACCGCAGTCGCTCTGTCCGAGACCCTGCCCTGCTAGATAATTATTTGCGGCCCCTAGAGATTCCAGCAATGGAGCAGGAGGTGGCTAAAACCTTGGGGGCCAACATAGAACTGGGAGAGATCCGTAGCGCCATTAAAAAGATGGCGAAAAATAAGACCCCGGGCCTGGACGGGCTTCCTGTAGAGTTCTATGCGGCTTATGCCGATCTCCTAGCCCCTAGGTTGATGGTGGTATATAGAGAGGCGAGGAGGCTGGGGCGCCTTCCAGGCTCGATGTGTGAGGCATTGGTGGTCCCGCTCCTCAAGCCCGGCAGGGACTCATCCGATCCGGGCTCCTACCGTCCCTTATCGATGCTGACGGTGGATTATAAAATACTGAGCAGCATCTTGGCCACGAGGCTGCTTGGGCACATGAGTTCCTTAGTGCATGAGGACCAGGCTGGCTTTATCCCCAGGCGTAACACGACCATGAACATTCGCAGGTTGTGCCGCTTGCTTGGGGAACCGCTTGTGGACGCCCCATGCCCGGTTGTCCTATCAGTGGACTTAGAGAAGGCTTTTGATAGCCTGGAATGGGACTGCCTCTGCACTGTGTTGCGGAGGTTCGGCCTCGGGGAGGGTTTCGTCAGCTGGACCAGGGTGCTGTACGCCTCGGCGTCAGCCAGGGTTCGGGCGGGACCGCTGATTTCCTCACGATACCCGGTGGAACGGGGCACGAGGCAGGGCTGCTCGCTCTCCCCACTGCTCTTTGCGCTGGCGGTGGAGCCTCTTGCGTTGCATCTCCGGTCGGGAGCCCATTACGCGGGCCTGTGGACCCTGTCGGGCCCGCACTACGTCTCGCTATACGCAGACGACCTGTTGCTCTTCCTAGAAGACCCGCTTGCTGCCCTACGTGGAGCTGCGACGGCGCTCACGGAGTTTGGGGAAGTCTCGGGCCTTCGAGTGAATTGGACTAAGACTTGTCTTTTCCCGATTCGCAGGGGCACCCCTACACCTGCCTTAAGTAGGGAGATTAGATGGGAACCCGACTGCTTCAAATATCTAGGGGTGTATGTCTACCACGAACCTTCTGGCCTCCTTGATGGGAACATTGCCCGGGGCATCCGGGCTCTTCGAGGCAGTATGGGCTTTTGGGCCACGCTGCCGCTCTCGGTGGCAGGGCGGATCGCTCTGCTTAAAATGGTCGCGCTCCCCCAGCTGTTATATTATTTCCGGACACTACCGATCTGGATCCCACCGACCACGTTTCGACTATTACGGTCAATGATAGTCGGATTCCTTTGGGGCTCGGGCCGCCGGCGGGTGGCCCTCAAGACCCTGATGAGGCCGAAGGAGGAGGGTGGGCTTGCGGCGCCGGACTTCGAAAAGTATTACTTAGCGGCGCAGCTCCAGACCTTCACCCAGGAGATCGCTCGGGAGTTCCGGGGCCCCGAGGACAGGAGGGGAACGGGTATGGCCAGGCATGTTCTCTCCTTCATAGTGATGAGGCAACGATTGGCCTTGCAGGACTTGTCCATGGAGGAGCGGACTGTTCGCCTATGCTGGAACCGGGCTCACGCCCGGGGCCACCAGCGAACACCGTATGCACCCGAAATACCGCTGGGGATGCTAACGGCTTTACCCCATGGGGGTGATTGGTCGCGGCTGGCGACCTGGGAGGACGCCGGTCTGCAGCTCATCGGTGATCTCTACGAGGACGGGACGATCTTGCCATTCCAGGAGCTCATTGATCGCTTCGGGATTCCCCGCGGCGACTTTTTGCTGCACTCGGCCCTTGTTCGAGCGATCCAGGCGCACTGGAGGTCCGGGCAGGCAGAACCCCTTTTATCCCCAGTGTGCCAATACGTGATGATGTCCGCGGGCACGGTAAGGGCGGTCACATGCCTTTACGGTAGACTGCTCAAGGAGGGGCTGGCTCCCCTCACCACCCTGAGAAACCGATGGGAGGAGGACATCGGCAAGGAGATCCCAGAGACGACCTGGGCTCAGCTGGTGCGGCGAGCCTGGAAGGGCACGCGCCACGCCCGCTTTCAATTAGTCCACTATTATGTGCTCCATAGAGCATATTTGACCCCGGTGAAAATCAGGCGATATTTTGCGGCGGCCTCGGCGGAGTGCCCCAGGTGCCCGGCCCAGGAGGCGGACCTTCTCCACATGCTGTGGGCCTGCCCGGGATTGTCGGCCTATTGGGAGGAAGTGGGGAAGACCCTGGAGGAAACGACGGGGAGATCCCTTTCACTGGATGCGGCGGTGGGTCTCCTGCATTGGTTCCCTCATACCCCCAAGAATAAAATATCTAGTAAATTCATCGATTTGGGGCTGCTCCTTGCTAAGCGGGAGGTGACCAGGAATTGGAAGGCACGGACCGGCCCGACAGGGAGCCGGTGGCACAGCGAATTTTTGAAGTGGGCGGCGGGGGAGAGTACGCTTAGATACCAGCTAGCTTGGAGGCAGCGTAACGAGAAGGCCGAGGAGACAGCGCTGGAGTGGGAGATGCTCGTGCAGGCCCTTAGGGAGTATTGCGCCCCCGGCGATGCCGAACGTGAGGAAGCGGCGCGCCCTGAGTCCCGTTAGACGGTTGCACTTCTCAGTTTTATTGCTTTCCCCATGGGTCCCCTAGAAGATCCGGTTGCGGTTGATGCCGCGCGCTGATGGCGGGGGGGGGGAGGGCTTTCTGGGATAGGGGGGTTTCAAGGGTGGGGGGGTGTTTTTGGAGTTATAGGGTTGTTTAGAAAAGCAGATGAAGGACAACGAATCCTCCGGGCCGACCTCGACAACCTCCTGAGCCCCCATGGACTTTCGCCGCCCGACCCCAGGGTTGTGGGCTGAACGGCTGTGTAAGCAACTTCCGGAGGGGGTCGGAGGGTTGGGTTTCAACGCTCCGGCTTGAGATGTAATGCTGGCCGATTATGTAAAGATTTACTAATTCCTGCAATAAAAATAATTTAAAAAAAAAAAAAAAAAAAAATGAGCACCCTAAAGTTGTAACGTTTCAATTGTTCTCACAAAATAAAGTCACTGGTGGTGTACACTGCACCATGGTAATATAGTGTTCATGCACAGTAATGCACTGCACTGATGTTTGTGAAAAGCAAAGTACAGAGCAATGGAGTAATACATATGTAAACATGTTATAACACATTTGTATTGGTGGTGACGCACTTAACATTCACCAATACTGTAGTTCCAACCGCTAAATTGGCAGACGGCTGACCTCGCATACAGGACATTCAGAACCTACCACTGCTGGCGGAAGTTGACCGTGTGGTGGGCGGTTTCACCCACGGCAGACACAGCCGTAGGCTAGCGTTGTTGGCTGTGACAATTGAGGCCCAAAGGCTGTGTCCATCTACGCTGATGACCTCATACATGGAGTACATGTACACTTAGGTTTGAAAAAAACTCACTTGCCTCCTGACACTACTGCTATCAATTCCTCCTCTACTTTAGCTGCTGTGTGCCACCTCTGGGTGCAATCATGCCAGGCCATGCAGGTGAGAGGGCCTGTCCATTCTCTCCAGAGGAGCTAGAGAAACATGTTTAAGAGGTCCTTTCCCTGTATGGCCAGCTCTATGGCTCATCAGGTAACTATCCCAAATACATATTTTACTCTGTTCAATTCCATGCTTTCAATTCCCAAAGGCTACAATGTGCCTCTGAGTCCCAGAGTGAATTCAGATTACTGTTGTAACATTTTGTTGTCCCTACATAGGACAATCATGTAATAGATTGTGGCACACTGTACTTTGTGTACTTAACATCATCATTGTGATGTGTGATAAGCCCTAGATCCTACTTTTGTTGTATAAACATATCTATGCATATATACATTTCATAATACCGATGATATATTTGCTAATTATATCATGGTAAATGTGAAAAGAAATGTATAGGCTTTACAACATGAGCTGTGTACATATACTGTAAGAATCAGTTGAGGGTGATTTTAGCTATGTGTACAGTCCCACATATCACTCCGCCCACATCAGGGCTCGCCAAATTGTTGTGTGGGAGCTAGCTATACCTCACAGGCCACTTCAGAGTGCAACACAGCCTTGAGGTAACTGATAGGATGGTCACAAGATGTAGTATGTATTGAAGTGGTGGAGATGTAATGTTCATGTGGGATCAGTATGCTAAGCCTCCAAAGAGCAAGGCCTGACACTGAGTTGTGCCCAGTCTGGGCCATGGCCCAGGTTGGGGCGCAGTTACTGGGGCAATACAAGTGATGCACAGAGTAATCTCCCTGTGGACCTGATGATCCTTGGATGTTCCCAAAATGAGTTTTCTGTACCAATATTAGCCTTGATTGCTTTTACATGGACTACATTTGGAATGGTTACTAAGTTAATCCCCAGACCTGACACTTCATTCCATTGACCCACATTGTCAATGTGTGACATTTACTTATGACACGCCCCTTACCCCCACAGGTCTGTTGTCACTTTTCCATAAGTCATGCTTGCATTTTACAGGCCTATTGCACATGTGACACATTAACAGTGCAGATAGTTGGTTACCTCTTAAGTGATTTTGATATGAAATCACCAGCTTTGTTACAATAAAACAACACATGCAATAGTATGTTGAATGTCATCCCTGTAACAGTGCCACATATGGCAAAAGGTATGCCCTGTAATGGCAGTACATACCACACAAACTCAATCATACGTAGTATGATATTCCATTAAGTAGTCTACATGTCCATACATCCCTAGAGAGGAAGCTTTCAGTGACACACATGCCAGCCCTTTCATTGTGACCTAAGTCTTAGGATGTAGTCTATACAATGGTACCAGTCTGTATGGAGTATATGCATCAAGGCAATGGGCCTGGCTCTAAATGTGTCTGTACAGTCATGCCCAAGTACTTTACCCTTCAAAAGGTCACAATGGTGTCTTGTGTTTCGCAGAAGCTCACAACACAGTACATGTAGGATGGCCCTGGGCTACATGATGTTAGTGGGCTGGCTTATACAGTGTAGGTCATGATCAGGGTTGAGGATAGTCAGTGGATGACTACAAACCTGTGTATTCATGTCTTTGTAGTGCTTAGCATGTGAGATTTACACATGTAGTGTGTTAACTATTGAGTAATGCTTGTGCAAGGTGTATACAAAATGCGTGTCAACCAAACAGATACCCTAAAACTTGCAGCTATAATCTGTTTCTTCATCTATTGTATCCATACTGGTCAACGCCCATCAGAAGCAATCCATTTGAAAAGCCATCACCCAGAACGTGCGGATCCTGGGGGTCTGCCACCGGTGCAGCATCTATTGCTGGAAAAGGTGGGAGGACCTGAGGTGCAGGATCCGGAAGATCATGGAGGTCCAGCTGGGGATGTCTTCCAATGTGGATTGGACGCGTTCTGGACCCTGCCACCCCTAATCGCCCACATACTTGCGGTTGCCTTCCCAGAGCTTGATGGGCATTTGAGGGACCAATAGCATCTACAAGGGTGTAAGTTCTGTTCAGAGTCATTCATGCTACATTGCCAACTTTGTGTGTTACAGGCAGGAATTCCCCCATCAATCTTGGGGTGGCCTATTTGCGACACACAAGAAGAGTTATTGTTTGTGTTGGTCTGGTAGTAGTTGCATGCTGATGTGCTTTGCCTATTGTCTTTCCGACCAGGAACATAGCAAAGGTGAGTTCATTATCAATTTACTGTCTTGAGCAGACACATGGCTGAGTAAAGTGATTATTCAGCTCATGTTGTTTGATGTTGTGGGTGACAATTGTACTAAACAGCTCACTTGTCTTCAATGTGTCATGATTGATCATCCCTCACTACTGTGTGTCATGTGATGGTGGCCCTCTTAATTGTGACATTTCATACAATGCATTTTGGATGCAGTCACTGACCAATATTTCCCCTTGGTAAGTGGGGAATGTACAATAACATGAGATAGCAAACATCACTGGTGCCATCAGTATTAGTGCCTACATGTAGACATATCTACATTTCCCTGTTGTAGTATCATCTGCACTACTGTATCATACATGATTTACAAATGTGTGTGTGGGCCAATCTGCATTTGAAAATAGTTATTTGTGATGGCTTTACATTTCATGTATTACCACAAACAGGTGTGTGTAGACATTGGTGGGTGGGTCACACATACTCTAAGCCAGGGGTCTCCAACCAGGAGCCTATGAGCTACTGTATGTCTCCTGCTACCTCTGAGTAGCTCACCTGGGTGCAGCCCAGTTTATTAAATTACAAAGCTTTTGCTTAATTGAATTAATATACATATAACAAAATTAAAGTTATACACTACTGATAATATTAGTAGCTCTCAATGTGTTTCATTGAATATTAGTAGCTCTCAGTACAAAAAAGGTTGGAGACACCAGCCCTAAGCCATTACTCAATGTCATTAGTCAGGTCCATTTGATGAAGCAATGAAGGACATGACAGGTAGACTTACAGTAATTTTTCATAATGTGAATTTCCATGTCGTTGATATGAGAGAATTCAGTTATGTGAATTGCACATGTTGATTTTTCAAGGTTCCTTCACTGGCTGGGAAGTGACATGAAGGAATGGAGGGATCATCCTTGACAGCGAACTCTCTATGAAATGTCTGGTCAACGCTGTCTCCTCAGCGTGCTTCCACATGCTTGGCATGCTCTGCAAAATGTTCAAGTGGCTCCCCACCACCACCAAGAAGACTGTGACGCAACACCACCAAGAAGACTGTGACGCAGCAATGCACTCTATGCAGGCACCACCATGAACTCATGAAAAGACTACAGACTATCCAAAACATAGCTGACAGACTGATCCTCAACCTGCCCAAGAGAACCCACATCACCTATCACCTGAAGGACCTCCACTGGCTCCCAGTCCAGAAGAGATGCCGTTTCAAGCTCCTGGCCCATGCCTACAAAGCCCTCCATGACCAAGGATCTGCCTACAGGAACCACCGCCTGCACTTCCACCGACCCCCCAGGAACATCTGCTCCACACAACCCACCCTCACACAGATCCCTCACATATGTTGCTGCTGAGCCGGAGGGTGCACCTTCTCCCATCTCACCACCAAAGCCTGGAACACCCTACACCTCCGCATCGCCCCCTCACTGACCCACTTCAAGAAGAGGCTTAAGACGTGGCTCTTTCGAATGAGGCCTGCTGCAAGCATCTGGATACCCTCTTGGGTGACAACTAGCCATGCTCTACAAGTACAACCTGATTGATTGATTGATTGATTGATTGATTGATTGATTGATTGATTGATTGATTGATTGATTGATTGATCATATGTGAGTGTCTACTATAAAATGGAATTTGTGTTTAGGAGACTGTTATGTGCCTTCCCATTAGGACACAATTAAAGCCACCTCTTCAAGCAATGGAGACTCCCTGGGCCTCAAAAACCTTAAATGGTCCATTGCCTTTAGGACACTGCCAGGGAATGGTATGCAGTGTAAGAATGATGTTCTTATCAGTACCAAGCTGGATTGGGGATGACCCGAGGCCTAGATGATTCATTATGCTATGGATATTCGTAGATAAATCTCCCAGATATTTTGGCCAGATTGTCTCCAGTCTACTTCTCTGTGCCACATGTGATACATGGCGAAGCTACTTAAGTATAGATTTCATGAGACTATTCTGACAGTGGACATGTGAGGAAGTTTCTATTAGGAAGTGTCAACAGTGTGAAATGAGCATTTCCATGTTACCTTCTTCGTTCTACTGTACATATTGGTGCAACATAGCTGTATTAATTGACCATCATTTCATCATGATGTGGTATTAGGTATTTGACCATTTGAGGATTGCAGGGCCTTCTGTGGAATCTGTAGGAATGAGTTTGTCATTTCCATCCTATTTGATGACATCAGGTTACTAAGGTATTTACTGGAGCCAACCTATACCAGGTGATGAAGTATCCTACTACATACAGGATTATGGAGATCAGACAACTTTACTGATGCAGTTGGAGCTGTCTGTGTTTGTGACTTCACTGTGAGCAGCTGTTTACATGTCACATAGCATGCATGCATGTGCTCATGCTAATGTGGAATCCATCATAGTGGACTTTGTAGTTGAAGTCTTCTGTACACTATATTAATGTTCTGTGATCAAAGCTGTTTGAAAAGTGTATTCTGGCACATGCAATAGACCTATTTTAAATGTCATTTTAGCACCTTCCTAGGCAAGCGGAGGAGACATGGCCAACATCATTGGCCACAGTGGCTCAGGTTGTGACACGACAGATACCAAGGGAGCCAGTGGCCCAGAGGGTGAGGGGAGTGCCATGGAGGACACAGACTCAATGTCATCATCTTCAGAGTTGAACTCCAGTGGACACTCCCAAGTGGTGGCGTAAGAAACAGGACCTGTACCCACACCATCCTTGTCAGCCACCCCAGTTCCATCTCCACCCTCCCTGTTGCTCCCCACTCAGTTGGCCTGACCAGCTCCCCCTTATCTGTGGCATACCCTCACTCAGCCCCACACTGCTCAACGTCTACATGATGCTGCTAGCACCCATCGTTTGTAGCCATGCTCTCAATATCATCTCCTATGCTGACAATACCCAGCTCATACTCTCCATCACCAAAGACATAGACTCCACCAGAGCAAACTTCCAGACCACCATGACTGACCTCGTTGACTGGATGAGAGCCAACTACCTCAAACTCAACACAGACAAAACCAAAGTTCTCCTCTTCAGAAGACCCCCTCACCATGGGAAGACTCATGGCAGCCCTCCGCTATCGGACCAGCACCCACCCCCACCTCCCACGACCACAACCTTGGTATCATCCTTGACATCAAACTCTCCATGAGACCACAGGTCAATTTGGTGGCCTCCACCTGCTTCAACACCCTCAGAATGCTCTGTAAGATCTTCAGATGGATCCCAACAGACATCAGAAGAACCGACACACAAGTCCTCATCACTGGTCGACTTCACTACGGGAAAACACTGTATGCCGGAACCACCATCCTCCTTCTCAAGAGCCTCCAAACTATCCAGATCACAGCAGCAAGAATCATCCTAAACCAGCCCAGTCGATCCCACATCACCCTCACCTACACAGCCTGCACTGGCTCCCCAGCAAGAAGAAATACTACTTCAAACTCCGCATGCCTAAAAAGCCCTCCACAACATGGAACCATAATACCTGAATAACCACCTCAGCTTCCACTGGCCCACCGGCCCACCAGACACCTGCGGTCTGCTTCCCTGGCCCCCTCCACCATACCCAAATCCATCGTACTGGAGCCGGAGGACACGCCTTCACCCACCACACTGCCAAGGCCTGGAATGACCTCCCAATTTAACTCCGAACCTCCTCCTCCCTCGCCAAGTTCAGGAGCGGCCTCAAAGCTTGGATGTTTGAATAGATCCACCCACACACAGTGTCTAGATACCCCCTGGGGTGATTAGCATGCTTTACAAATGCCAATTGATTGACTGGTGATGAGAAGACCAAAACCCCTCCCTAAACTAAAGAACTACTTCTCAATATCAAACCCACTCCTCCCAAGTAACATCTTCGAGGTGCCTACCATGCCCAATGGATGCCCCTTTGTGAGGAGGTTCCCTGGCAGTGTCCTAAAGGGCAAGTTTAGTAGCTCAGCAGCGTGCTGGAGCACACATTGTGTACATGGACTGACCATTGGGCTTTGGATTACTCCATCTAGTTATTTTGGAGAAATCTAAATATTTGGTTGGTTTACAACACAGTCCTGCCATTACCTTTCTTACTATTTAATTGGATACTTTAGGATGTGTGACTACAGCGGTGTTTGCTTCACCCTGATTGCTGATACATTGGAAGCGGTTAGTATGATCTGACCTTGGAACCAGTGCTGGAGCCACACAGGACAAGGGGAAATGTTTAATGGATCGATATGTGAGATGAAATCTAATTGGGGCTGACATTGCATTGGGTGGTATTTCATATGGTAAGTATTTCAGCTGGACGTGGCCAATGTCAGCATCATTTAGCTTGAACTTCTCCCTAGGATGTGGGTTGGATATATGTTTGATGTGTGCAAGTTAGAACTTTGTTTATCCACAAATTGATTGTGTTAAATTGGTATACCTTTGTAGACATTTTTATGGACATGTGTTCATTTTTCTTCATGTAAATGTGTGAAAAATGCTGTCACTGCTGTGTTTATTTTCATGGCTTGCACTTACACACAGCCACAGATGCATGGCACTTGGTTATACTATTGGTTGTCCCTGATATACTGCAAGCCACAGGTTCTATGGACATAGAGGTTTTGAGGCATATGCAAAGTGGACTGTAGCCCAGGGACACAGCCTTTCATTGTTACCCCTGGTAGCGGCATACCTATTCTGCAGAGAGATTTTTCATTGTGCCCTTTGAATGCTTCTCACACTGCTTATTTGGGATCCTATTCACCTGACATTACCTTTTAATGTGGGTAATGTGTGAGAGTCCATTACAGAGATTTAGCAGAGAAGGTGTGTTTCAGTTTCATGACACATCCATACAGATGTATATTGGATATCACCAACAGGATCTTGCATGTGACCAATGTGAGGGTGTCACAGAGATTAAAAGGTGTGACATTGATGAGGAGGTGCTGTTGTGTGACACAATTTACTGCACACATCACTATCACTGATTATGAGATGTGAACACATGTTGACTTTATTAGAGTGTGCCTGTGCAGTGTCAGTGACCTGGCCAAAGACGGCATCATAGAGCTATAATTGGACCCTACATTGAGAACAATTCCAAACAGGGGCCTACAAAATATGTTTGGCCCAGACACCCCAAACCCCATGCCAGGTCCATGGCGGAGCAGCTATTTGTTGAGGAGTTCATTGAAACGGGTATGAGTATAGCATACTGTTGGTTTCGCCCACAACGGTTTCAATTTTGGACGTCATCAAGCACAAAGAGTAGCGGCAGGATGTGTAGGATCGGCTTCATAGCTGCATAGGTGTAAAGCTGAGTACAAATAAGTTTCAGCCTTATAGCCCTTCCTTTTTGATAGCTCAGATGCGGTGGTCGGACCGCCACAGTCACATTGGCGGGAAGACACATCGTAATTAGGCCGGTGGTAACATTGGTGCTCTGCCCTCCAACAGATGCATTAGCCTATCCTGCCACTGTCACGGTCGACATTTCCTGGTGGCGATGGTGGGACTGCGACAGTCTTTTGGCAATGTAACCGCATGCTTTGCAATAGGGCGGTCGGACCGCCAATGGTTCAGGGGTGATCCCGATGCCATTTTGATGGCGGTACCGGGACCACCAAACTCGTAATCAGACCTTAAGTTTAATTTGTTTTCCTACTTATGCAGTAAAAGAATGGGACACAACTTTTTTTGCTCAAATTTAATTTTGCATTTAACATTTGAAATTGGCGAACATGTATGTTTTCTTCAAATGCATATGCAATCATAGCAAATAAAAGCGAAAACAATAAGTGTTGTATTTGCCCTTATGCACACATGGAGCAAAAATGATGCAAATGTAAAAGTCTTTCTTTAATACTGCACAGGACACTTGTAGTTTGGAAATCTTGGTACCTACAAACTTTAGCATGCCCAGTAGCATCAACATAAAAAAGTAAACCCCTGGGAAGTGGACAGTGACTGAAAAATCAATTAACATAAAAACTAGACATCTCCACCTGACTCCTGATAAACATGCCTTTTACAGGGTCCATTACAGACTTTTATAGACTTATGTGCGGCAGAATATACTTACTATTAAAAAGACCAACTGGGTAATTCTAACTTGCTAATTAAAACGCTTTTCGGTGTTTTACAGGTGAAGCAAATATATACTGATTTATTGTAGGGCTATGCTATTTTTTGCATTATCCATACATCAAGCACAGGATGGCCAAGTAGGACCAGGAGAGCTGGTGATAGAGCGCTTTCAGCACTCTATATTGTATGGATGCACTATACTCATGGTTAAAATTCACTCACATGTATTCTTATTGTTTGCAGTGTTTTATGATCATTAACATGTATTCAGTAGAAGCATTCAAACATTCATTATAGTGAAATGTTATAGTATGATTATGTATGTATCGTAATGCCTGCATATATAAAGCGCAGGACAGTCTTATAGCCACATAATGTAACTGTGTTTGATTTAAGTTGCCCGAATTCATAGGCCCAAGACTGCAGTTGTTTTTGCACCTCCTTGGCTTCTCGAGAAATAAATATTTAAATGCATGTTGTTTTCGAGAAATAGCAGTGTTCTCATCCTACTGCAGGTGTCGGAATGCCAACTCGTTATTTTCAGATTGGAAAACATACATGAGATGCTTTGAAGAGGGTTGGAAGTGAGAAGGGAGGACACCTTTCGTGTCTGGCTGGCCTGGGAGCCAAGGTTGACTTGGTGAACAGAGAAAATTAATTAAGAGATCATGCATTCGCTACATAGAAAAAGTTGCAATGGAAAGTTTTACTGGGATGACTCAGTAACAATCAAATTCTATATAGTATGATGCACAGGGACACGGACCCCAGCCTTCTGCTAGCTTTCGGAGAGAAGGGAGCATCTTAGAACTAGCTCCTAACATTAAGCATTTTAACCCATTTGACGTGAGTACTTCTTAGAAACTCAACACGTGCTGACACCTTTGGGAATTGATGGAAGGGTATGAGATACCATCTCCTTCTAGTACAGCGTAGGGACAGATTTGCTTTAATGAAAAGAGACCAAGGGGCATATTACCTACAGTCCGCGATAAATATCGCAAAGCGCGCTTAGCGCGATTTTAATCATCGACGGCTTTCCCCGGATTTCATCGCTGTGTCAGCGGCGTATTAGCAACGCTTAGCTGACAGGCGATGTGAAATCCTGCGATAGACTGCGATAATGAATATTAGCGTGTGAAATCCTGCTATGATTTCACAGTGCTAATGTCAGCTTGGTAATAGGGGCGTGTGGAATTAACCTTACAATCCACCTCCAATAGGCATTAATGGCAAGTCAGGTTTTATTCAGGTGATAGAATATTGCGATGATGGGGGCTTAGCGCGCCTTTTCTCATCGCTTCGCTGTTCAGGGGCAGCGTTGGTAATACCGCGATGTAGGTTTTGCAGGCATTGCACTGTTTGTCCTAGGAGGGAACACCTACTTTGCATCTCATTAGCGATGTATATCGCTAAGATGCGTGACGTGACGTGCGTGTGTGCGCTGATGCATGGTAGCGCCACCTTGGTAATGGGGCGATGGGATTATCGCTGCTTTAGCGGCTAAAAATGCCACTAAAGCGGCGGAACTGCCCTTGATAACATGCCCCTTGGACTCTGCATCTATTTTGAGTTGTATTCTGATTTTGTAATTTACCATTATCTTCGTTTTATGCCAAATCACTTATATTTGTAGAATCGGCTCTGTATTGATTTTTCTATATCTATATATGTTAATTCTGAGATGTGTATACATCATATTATTCTTGGCTTTATAATAAATTGACAACCCCAAAGTCGGAGTCTGTGGTCCTTTCAGGTATGTTATATTGACGTATTGTTATGAAGTGTTTCTTCTCCTCCATCACTTTTAGTAGGTATATAAAAGACCATTGGCACTAAATTCTAGGAAGAAGACAAGGGTGCAATTTAGCGTAATCACTGGCTATATAAAATTTTAGTCAGTAAGTATGCACAATATTGAAGTATTGCACAGGTTGAGATCCCACTTCGTTGTCTTGCAAATTGAAAATCAAGTTCACTGTCCCTGTCTTATCTAGCTGCTCCCATTGCAGACCTGGACAGTGCACTTGATTATTCTATAAAGTATTCTGTCCTCAGTGCAGGTACAAACTCTGACATAGATGAAAGATAGGGCCACAATTTGAAACTGCAATTCCATCTTGCACTAAAGGTGACCAAACTATTTTTAAAGAGGGGGAAAGGCCTCCACCTGTACAGGAAAAAAGTTCCAAAGTTAGTCCCTTGTCTGAAAAGAATGACGGCCAAATTCAGAGTCTCATCGGAACACTGTGTGCCTGAATCAAAAGTCAGTGTGTGGGCCTGGAGAAAACATGAAATCTTCTAATCCTGTAGACAAAAAGTTTTCTACCGTTGTAGGTGAAAGTTGGAATACCTCGTTTAGAAAATTAACTGCACATAGATGTGAACTATCGCCGTCAGCATTGGTTGCATCAGCAATGTTGGAATTGGATGCTACCTACGTGCCTGATGTTCCTTCTCGTACCTCAGCAGTAGCAATTTGTATCTGTGAGATCTCAATGAATGCCGTCATCAGGATTGGTAGCCGCTGGGGACAACACAGTCCATGGGCCGTTACCGGGTCCAGCAGAGTATCGATATCCGTAATTATGGCTGATGGGAGTGTTAGACAGATGTCTAGCACGCATTCTTCACCACAGAGCAGGCAGCGTATAACAGGTAAGATGCAATCTTGCCATATTTGTCTGAATGACAGAAACCATGTGGTGTTTAATTCTCGTAGACGAGGTAAACTCAAAATTTGGACGATGCGCTCACGACACTTCATCTCCAATAGAGTTCTCTCCATGGTGAATTGGGTGTCGCTGGTGATTGGGCTTGCCATATCGTAGCAGTAGGAGCAAAAATAGGATCCCAGCAAGGAGTGCTAAAAGGTGCGGAAGTCCGCCAAACACAGAGTGTATGAAGTTTGGCAATATGCAGAGGACTGCTTGAAAAGGTGCTAACAGTCCTGCACACACGTTCTTAAATACATGTATAATACCGCTCGTATCAGACATGTTTAAGATATGACCTAACATTTCTGAGAAATGTACAGGGCAGTTTGTATACAAAAGGGTATGTATCTCGGCAGAAGTCCTTGCGACTTGGAGATCATAGGTTTCTTTGGCCGAGGTCAGTGGCACTGTTTTCTGTAAAAGAATGGCTTTCATTCTGCTTAGAGTATCAATTTGTATAGAAGAGATGTTCAGTGAAGGCCATAAAGGCGACTCCCTGACTGTGTCTATTTGTGGAAACAAGACTTGCATACAGAAATTGACCCTGGATGTAACCGTAACTAGATATGGAATACCTGCAACATGCCACAGCAGCTGTGATCATTCAACATAATGTAACTCCCATTAGAAAGTTGGCCTAAAATTGGATTAATCACTGCAGCCGGTGAACCTTGCAGGTGACAGGATAATTTTGTAGTGGAATCATCACAAGCCCCATGTAAGTTAATACCCTGACAAAGGAGAGAACCGCTTGGTGCGTGTTCACAGTTTTCACCACTAAGAAACCCTTCACGTTCCCCACTCCAACATCTATGTGTGTAAGGTAAATCCCATAATGTCTTGATGTATTCTTTACCCAACCTTTCATATTTGCCTACTGGTATATGTTTTAGGCAATCCTGAAAATGGAAAGTTGTAACAGGCAGAATAATTTTACCATGGGCGATCAACTCAGTAGCTGGTTTTTCTGCCACCGTGAATGGTAATTTTTCCAGTTTTTCAATGCTCAGCACAGCGTAGTCTGCTCCCATTTGTGCCAGTCTGATCTGTTTATCAGTGAGATTGAATTCTGAAAACAGTGACGTAGTGTTGATTAAACGCCAAGGCACATAGCCTGCATGCAAGTTTTGTAGCGTCCAGCCCAATAGCAATATAGAACGAAGCTGAGACTGACCATGTTGCAACATGACCAAGTCTTGTTCCATGATGTCTATGACAGAAGACACAATGCTGTCCAATGAATATATTAAGGACGACAGAGTCGTTAACCCATTGTCTACTACAGAGATAGTTTTCTCTAAATGAATACGATCAATTTCTCGTATTCGTCTGCAGTCTCTGCTTGGGTAACCTTCCATGCTTCATTATAAGCAGCGTAGATACCGGCATATATGAAACGTTTTTGACGCGGTTTTCTTGGTCCTAGCAAGAATTCTTTAAGGTCTGCGCCTTCTTGAAGTAAAGTTAAGTGTTGTTTTACATCCTTCAGTGTCGCTTTCTGTAGCCAATCAAGGCAGAGTTTCCCTACACTGTATGTTGTTACTACCCCTGGATGATGTCTTTGAACATAGCGTGGGTCTGGCCTATTGATAGTGAAACCCTGTGTTTTGTTCAGGAATCAATCTTGACAGTTGTTTATGTCTGTGGGCCAGAGCAACCATCTTGTCCATTCTGGATCTGATCTGTTGTGATGCAAAATATTATGTACGTCGACCTCCCCCCGTGTAGTGCTATTACTAGCTGGTATAGGTATGGTCGGTGTGTTCATGTCTTTGATCTTGACTAACCCAAGGCAAGACGTTTGTTGGACAGTGTCATTCAAAAACATAATTTGCTCAGGGATGATACAGGCTCTAAACAAAGCTTCTACCCCTGTACTTGCTAATCTTTTGTATCCCAGACAGATTTTGTCTCATTGTTGTCTTTCCAAAAGTCGAAACCCAGTCTAGACAGTTGGGCAATAAAGGCTGCAGAATAAATCTGTTTCGTATTGGTTAACATATTTTTCGTTCTTTTCTTGTTCACATATTTAAAGTAAAAGGTTCTAGATTAGACAAATTGTAGCGTGAAAAATATGGAAATGTCATTGCAAAAGTTTTCAAACTACCCTTTGGAGGTGTAGGACAATGTTCCCATTGGTTATACATAAATACCTTTCTAGGTGTTGCAGATTTATGCAAGAAATGATGACCATAGTTGTTATAACAATACATTTGTTCAGAGTCTGATGAACCCTCTAAATATTCATGATTTGTGAATACTGCAGACATCTCTAGATCAGACATCATGTTATTAACAGTCTCAAAGTCCCAATCATCAGAAAAGGTACTAGAGGTAATAAAGTCACTTAATGAAATTTTAATTAAGTGTGGAATCTTCAAATGTTCCGATGGGACAAAAATGTCATATTCAGTTCTGTCCCAAACTATACCCTCTGGTATAGGAACGGCTGTGATGTTCACTGCTGACAAGTCTCTTGCTTCACGATGGGATGATTTGTGTGGCTGGAGAAGTAAGTTTACTCTTTTACTTGCTGTGTCCATTTGAATATATCTTCCATTTATCAGCATACCCAGAGTTATTACCAGAGCTAACCAAATTAGAAAGAAGAATAATCCCAAAACAATCCATAGTTCAATCCATGGTGAAACCAGATAAGTCTTTTTTAGGAGATGAAAAAAGTCTGCTGCTTGTTCTTTGAAAGTTCTTTGTGCTGGCGTCGTTTCAGGTTCACTGGGATCCTCAGAAAACGTATCAAAGTTAATGAAATAGCCAGAGGCAGTTCTGTAAGTGGTTTGAATTGCATCAGGATTCGTTGAATTTGCTGGAACCAGTTGATCACTTGTTACTTCGCTGTAGACATGTGTATAAGGACGAACTGTTATTTGGGTTTCAAGAGGGACGAGTTTCATAGCTTTTTTGCTTAGTCCTTCATTTCTCACTGCAGAATCTTCAAAGGTGATGAGTCTTTCAGTTTGAACCTCTTGGATTGTAGCCAGAGGAGTGCGTCTGCTACATTGGCGGAGTCCACTTGGCCTACTGCTTAGTATCGGTCACATAGTGTGGTTTGATCTGGTCGATGGACACAAATCTTTTCTCCTATTTACCAGCAAGGGGCGGCAAAAGTACTGTTCTTGATCCGTGGATTGCTAGGACAGGTACTGGTTGTCTGTAAGAAGGCCCAAATTACATCTTGTACGCAATCTTTTCTCTGACCAAGCTTTGGGATCCAGGCAGGCCTTGCTGGGACTGCCGATTTTTCCCCAGTGATGGTTGGCTTCAGGAGCACGTTGCTTTGTTTCGTTCTTAGTTCATTTAAGTCCTGTAAATCAGCCAAACGATCTTTGATATCAAACTTTTTATTTTCCATCACTGTGCCTTGCATATCAAGGTCCGGAATCAACATTCAATTTCCAAATTGGACTTCATATGGAGTGACACCCCTAGAGAACTTCTTGGCAAGTTGTTAAGTGCGCACTGGACCCCATAAAGATGTTTGACCCACCCATCACCCGAACCTAATACCCTAGCTGTTATAGGCTGCTTTATGTCCCGGTTTTTTCTTTCCACAACAGAATTTCCCTCAGGATGGAATGGAGAAGAATACCGCAATGCTATGCCCAAACTGGCCATGGCTTCTTTGTAAGAATGTAGTGTGCCAATTGCGTATGTGCCGATGAAGACTCGCAAATCTTTTATAACAGTTCGAGCGTCAGCCGAGCACTGAGGCCACATCCATAGAAACCTAGAACACAAAACTACTGCAACCTGTAACGCCCTGAACGTCTCAGGATCGTTTAACAGACACGACAATGAGGACGCAACCACTTGTGAAGGGTTAGTTCTTTTAATGAAGGCAAATAAAATACAAAGAACAAACAAAAGTTATAGTCACTGGAATCCTCCAGGCTAAGTACGTTACCAGCCCACAGCACGGATGGTCCTAACCGTCCTCTGCATATACGCCGATCCCGGCGTATGCCAACAGAGGGCAGAAATGAAATGGCCGACAATGCCAATCGGTAGGCTGTGAGGGGCACGAAGAGTGTTGGGGAGAATCGAGGAGTCAGGGAAACACCCAGCCGGGGTCTCTACCTGAAGGGAGCAGCCGCTCAACCTCTTCCTCAGACTGCACCGGGACGCGGAGTCACCTTCTGGTGATGCGTCACCGATACCCCAATCACAAGCAAGAAGACTGAACCGAGAGCAGCCGCTCGATCGATCCTGTGGACTTCCGAGTCTGTAACGCGGCAAACACCTCCTGGTGTGCGTTACAGCTGGCAGTCCCTGTGTCTCTGGTCGGGCTGGGAGTTACGACTCCAACCAGCAAAAGCGCCACTGCGCTTGGACTCAGCCGAGTCAAAAAGCGAAGCTCAATGGTTGACCGGTAGAGCTTCCGGGTCCTTCACAGGTGACGATGGGGCAAGACACGGCCCAGGGAGTAACGACTCGACCTACCTCCGTTCTTGCCTTACTGGAGCACCACTCCGGAACACTGCTCTTCACGAAGCAGGTACGTCGGTGTAAACACAATATCCGACAGCCTTGTACCTCCCGGTTCCTCCCTTTATAGGGCGTGTTTTCCTTGAGTTATGTAACAGCTCTCCTGTTTACATAAGGGCGTGTTTCCCTTGAGTTATGTAACAGCTCTCCTGTTTACATAAGGGCGTGTTTCCCTTGAGTTATGTAACAGCTCTCCTGTTTACATAAGGGCGTGTTTCCCTTGAGTTATGTAACAGCTCTCCTGTTTACATAAGGGCGTGTTTCCCTTGAGTTATGTAACAGCTCTCCTGTTTACATAACCTCTCAACCGCTAAGCATCCTGGGAGATGTAGTCCGTTTTCGCTGGTTACCGTTTTCCTCCCCTCGTATGACAGGAATTCTTGACAGTACATCCTCCCTCTCAGCGGCTCCCCACGGGTCCAGCGCTGGCAGGAAAACGCCGATGGAACAAGGAGACCAAGCGCGGAGCATGAACCCCTTCAGCCGGTTCCCATGAATGCTCCTCCGGGCCATAGCCTTTCCACGCAACCAGGTACCACAGCTTCCCCCTGCGCCATTTGGACGCCCGTATGCCCGACACTTCATACTCCACCTCCGACTCCACGCATACCGGCCTAGGTGTCCCAGACGGCTTGGAGGGTGCTGGTTTGAGCAATGATACATGAAAGACAGGGTGTATCCGCAATGACTGGGGCAAGCACACCTTCACGTTCACGGGACCCATACACTTGGTAATTCGATAGGGGCCCATGTACTTGGGATGGAACACACTGTTCTTTCGAAACCTCATGTTTCTTGTGGATATCCAGACGTAGTCTCCAGTGCGGTACAGTGGCCCGGGCCTTCTCTTCCTATCTGCCGCAGCCTTGTATCTTCTCTTGGCCTCTATTAGGACAGCCCTTGAGCGCATCAACGTGTCTTTTATGTGTGCCACCCTGTCCGCTGTGGCGGGAATCCTGTCCTCTCTGAACGGATGTAGAAATGGCAAGAACCTGGGATGTTGGCCATAGTTGCTATAGAACGGAGATGACTGTGTGGAGCTGTGAGTGGCGTTGTTATAGGCTATCTCTGCAACCCATAGCAAGTCGACCCATTCTTCCCTGCCCTGGTCCACAAAACATCGCAGATACTGTTTGAGCGTTTGGTTCAGGCGCTCGGTTTGGCCGTCCGTTTGAGGGTGGTAGCTGGTGGACAGGGCGGTCTTAACATGCAGCGCAGTGCACCAAGTCTTCCAGAATTGCGCAGTAAACTGCGACCCCCGGTCCGACACGATCACCCCAGGTAATCCATGCAGTCGTACCACATTCTTTAGGAGTAGTGACGCCAATTCCCCGGCCGTAGGGACTCTCTTGCAGGGGATGAAGTGCCCCATTTTCGTCAAGTAATCCACCACCACCAGTATTGCCGTCATCCCCTGGTCTACCGGTAGGCCCACCACGAAGTCCAGTGATATGCTATCCCATGGTCTATCCGGGGTCGGAAGTGGATGTAAGAGCCCTTGGGTTCGGCCATGGTCGGCCTTCATGGTAGCACACGTAGGACACTCCTGTCCCCACCTCCTGACATCCACTCTCATGGTTGGCCACCAGAAATGCCGTCCCATGCTAGCCACCGTTTTTTCAAAGCCCAAATGACCTGCACATGGAGAGTCATGGCACCAGATGAATGCTTGTTTCCTTAGCCTAGGCGTGGGTATCAATAGGCACCTGCCCTTCAGGGGTATCCCGTCCTTCAGCTGCCATTCTCTGTGACTGAGGAGCCACCTCCGCCATGCGAATGACCTGATCCCTCTCTTTATTCCCCTCAGGAAAGTATCCGGTTGGATAACCCCCAATACCATCCTCGGGGAAATGATGGAACGCTCGGTTGCAGGCAATGGTTCCTTAACTGCAGATTGACGGGACAGGGCGTCTGCCTTCCGGTTTTCCGTCCCCGGCCGATATGTGATGCGGAAGTTGAACCCCGCAAAGAAGATCATCCACCGCAGCTGCCTGGGAGAAAGGTGTCTAGTGGCCGTCATGAACTGTAGGTTCCGATGGTCCGTGTACACCGATACCACATGTCTTGCCCCCATCAACCAATGCCTCCATTCGGTGAAGGCGTCCTTGATTGCGAGAAGCTCCTTCTCCGCAATATGGTAGTTGCGTTCGGCGTCGTTGAGTTTGCGGGACATGTACGCAACGGGATGAAGCACCCCTGTGTCGTGGTTGCGTTGGGACAAGATAGCCCCCAGCGCCACATCCGACGCGTCCGCTTCCACCACGTAGGGGAGATCCGGATCGGGGTGAGCCAACACCGGCGCCTTACCAAAGGCGCTTTTCAGGGCCTCAAAGGCTTTGTTCGCTTCAGGGGACCAGACAAACTCCTTGGACTTCCTCAGTAGCTGTGTGATTGGGGCCACCACTCCTGAAAATCCATCTATAAACCGCCTGTAAAAGTTGGCGAAGCCAATGAAACTTTGGACGTCCTTCACGCTTTGGGGCACCGGCCATTCTTTCACCGCCTTGATCTTTCGTTCTGCCATCTCCTGTCCCTCTGGACTCAGCATCACTCCGAGGAATTCCACGGATGTGACGTGGAAGTCACACTTGCTGAGTTTACAAAACAGCATGTTTTCCCTCAGCTTTTGGAGCACAGCTTTGACGTGGTGTACGTGCTCCTCCACACTGGACGAATAGATGAGGATGTCGTCGATATATACAACCACGTAGATATCCAACTCCTCTCTGAATACCTCATTCAAAAAGTACTGAAAGGCTGCCGGGGCGTTGCACAGACCGAACGGCATGACGAGGTACTCAAAAAGGCCGAACCTGGTCTTAAAGGCGGTCTTCCACTCGTCTCCGTCCCTCATGCGCACCAGATGGTATGCCCCTTTCAAATCCAACTTGGTGTAGATACGAGCTTTCTTGACCTGTTCCAGAAGTACACTGATGAGAGGCAAGGGGTACCGATTTTTTATGGTTATCGCATTCAATGCCCTAAAGTCCACACAGGCTCTCAGCTCCCCATTAGCCTTCGGGATGAAGAAGAGTGGCGAGGCGGCCGGAGACTTGGACGGGCGGATGAATCCTAGCTTGAGGAGTTTATCCAGGTACCCCCGGAGATGCACGTTTTCAGGCTCCGTCAGGGCATAAAGCCTGCCGCTGGGAACGCTGGCCCCTGGCACCAGGTCGATCTGGCAGTCAAACTGTCTATGTGGTGGTAGCACTTCCGCCTTCACCTCATCAAATACATCCTCAAAACTGTGATAAGCCTGGGGGAGAGCCACATCTTTTTCTGCCGCTGTAGCCACCGTCTGACTCCTGCTCTCATCTGCGTCAAGGGATTCCGTTCTTATTCCACAATGCACGATGCAATACGGTGACGTCATTTCGATGCGATGTGTTGGCCAATCCACAAAGGGGTTGTGTTTCTGTAGCCACGGCAATCCCAATATGACGCCATATTGGGGAGCTCGGATGATGTTAAAATCGATTTGTTCCAAATGGTTCCTCCCATATCTCATCGGAAGGACCCCCGTGTGCTGTCCGATGGGCCCCGTCACCAATCGCCTTCCGTCTACCGCCTAGACGTCTTCGGGTACTGCTTTGGGAAGAAGCACTAGCCCTAGCCTGCATGCCTCGTTGTGGTCCATAAACATGCCAGTGGCCCCTGAATCCACCATGGCCACAACGGGTATCCACTGGTCATGCACTCCCACGTGCACCGTGATAAACAGGTGTCGTTGTCCCTTAGTGACCGAGTTGGAAAGTGAAGGGATGGATGAGTGACTCCGAGATGCCCCTTCTCTGGTCTTGGAGTCCTCTAGTTTTCCGCCGGTATGTCCACCACGGCTGTTACCGACCGGTTGGCCCGATAACGTGACGTCTTCGGTTTGGCAGGGCATTCACGTACGTAGTGGCCTTTTTTGCCACAATATAGGCACAATCCTTGTTTACGGCGTGACTCTTTCTCCGTGGCTGTGAGGCTCGCTCGTATTGCGCTGATGTCCATGGGTTCTCCCTTGGATGCGGTGGAAGTTTCAGGACTTCCCACCGTCACATAGGATGGAAGGGATTTTCCTTTTCTCCCATGATCCCCCTTTCTTTCACTTAGCCTATGTTCCAGCCGTAATACCAGGTTGATAAGGCCCTCACATGTCTTGGGTTGAGGGTCAATATGAGCCACGGCGTCCTTGAGCTCATCGCACAGCCCTTGATGGAAGAGCGCCGTCTGTTTAGCAACAGGCCACTTGGTTTCCGCAACCAGCCTTCGGAACGCGTTGAGATACTGCACCAGGTCGTTGGATCCCTGTCTCAACTCAAGCATTTCACGGTCCGCCGTGTACGAGTCAGCCCTTCTGTCGAATACCTTCAGGAATTCCTCGCGAAAAGCACCCCAATCACATAAGAGGGGGTCGTCCCTGCTCACCAGAGGTACGGCCCATTGTGCCGCGTTTCCAGCCAAATAGGATATAAGGAAAGCCACACGAGCCTGACTCGTGGGGAACGCCTTTGGTTTGCACGATAAATGTAGCGCCACTTGTGTGAGGAATACCTGCACTGTGTTAGGATCCCCACTGTACCTCTCTGGTGTTGCCAAGGGGATGGCTACCGGCATTTCCACTACTACCGCAGGTGTCTGGTTCGTGAGGGAGGTGCTGGGCGTGAGCGGGTCCAATTGGATAGCATCCAGTCTGGCTTTTACATCGGCTGTTTCTTGCCTAGAGGCAGCCACTTCAACTTGCATGGCCGCTAAAGCAGCCAGCACATCATCAAGTGTTGCCATGTCTGTTATCGACCGGGAGACAGTTAGTGTTATTAAGGTCGGATATTTTGTAACGCCCTGAACGTCTCAGGATCGTTTAACAGACACGACAATGAGGACGCAACCACTTGTGAAGGGTTAGTTCTTTTAATGAAGGCAAATAAAATACAAAGAACAAACAAAAGTTATAGTCACTGGAATCCTCCAGGCTAAGTACGTTACCAGCCCACAGCACGGATGGTCCTAACCGTCCTCTGCATATACGCCGATCCCGGCGTATGCCAACAGAGGGCAGAAATGAAATGGCCGACAATGCCAATCGGTAGGCTGTGAGGGGCACGAAGAGTGTTGGGGAGAATCGAGGAGTCAGGGAAACACCCAGCCAGGGTCTCTACCTGAAGGGAGCAGCCGCTCAACCTCTTCCTCAGACTGCACCGGGACGCGGAGTCACCTTCTGGTGATGCGTCACCGATACCCCAATCACAAGCAAGAAGACTGAACCGAGAGCAGCCGCTCGATCGATCCTGTGGACTTCCGAGTCTGTAACGCGGCAAACACCTCCTGGTGTGCGTTACAGCTGGCAGTCCCTGTGTCTCTGGTCGGGCTGGGAGTTACGACTCCAACCAGCAAAAGCGCCACTGCGCTTGGACTCAGCCGAGTCAAAAAGCAAAGCTCAATGGTTGACCGGTAGAGCTTCCGGGTCCTTCACAGGTGACGATGGGGCAAGACACGGCCCAGGGAGTAACGACTCGACCTACCTCCGTTCTTGCCTTACTGGAGCACCACTCCGGAACACTGCTCTTCACGAAGCAGGTATGTCGGTGTAAACACAATATCCGACAGCCTTGTACCTCCCGGTTCCTCCCTTTATAGGGCGTGTTTTCCTTGAGTTATGTAACAGCTCTCCTGTTTACATAAGGGCGTGTTTCCCTTGAGTTATGTAACAGCTCTCCTGTTTACATAAGGGCGTGTTTCCCTTGAGTTATGTAACAGCTCTCCTGTTTACATAAGGGCGTGTTTCCCTTGAGTTATGTAACAGCTCTCCTGTTTACATAACCTCTCAACCGCTAAGCATCCTGGGAGATGTAGTCCGTTTTCGCTGGTTACCGTTTTCCTCCCCTCGTATGACAGGAATTCTTGACACAACCATGATATATATATAGTTACCATCCCTTTGTAAGGGACCGCAGTAGTCCAGGTAAACACATGCTAATGGTTTATCTGAAATTAACAGGCTCGTCTGCGCAGGACGTTTCACAGTTGAGACTTTTATCTTCTGGCATATTTTGCAGTCCAAAACATAATTCCTGGTCTGTTTCCTAATGCCTGGCCACCAGTATCTCTGTTTTAATAACGATACTGTGGCGGAAACACCTGCATGAGCAGAGGTGATTCCTTCATGTGCTGCTAGGATTAGTCCTAATCTATGTTCCATGTTTGGTATTACCCTATCCCACACTCCAGGAATTTGAGCAAACGGAACATTGTTTGCATCATTTATATATGAGTATTTGAGTGGAAACTTTTTAGGTAACGCTGTACCGCTGCCTTTGCATGAAGCATTGACAGCCAGCATTACTTCACTGTCTATTTTTGTTTTTGAACAAGTGATTGTAGCTATGGAAGCCGTTTGCACAGCCCCTTTCACGGCTTCATCAGCCAATGAATTCCCTTTAACGTGAACGCCATCACGTTGATGACTCAGCGTGTGTATCACGTGAGTGTTTTGGAGTCTGCTTCGCAACTGAACTACTTGTTCCCAAAGCGTTTTATGCTTGATTGTGCCACCTTTTGCATCTTTGAAACCATTTTGAAGCCAATTCTGTAAATATTCATTGTAAGCTTGAACACAGTAAAAAGAATTGCACACTATGAGTGTGGGGAATTCGCGATCCTTGTTTTCAAGTGCCATCTTGAATGCTTGTAGTTCAGCTCGCTGAGCTGTACAATCTCCTAGAGATTGCGTTTTTGTGACCATTGGTCTGAATTTGCCATCGCGCATATGACCTTTAACAATCGCGCATGCTGCACTGTAAGCTTGTTTACTCTCCGTAGCGGGTTGTGCAGATCCGTCAGTATAAATTATAAATTCATACTGGTCAAGAGGGAGAATTTCAGTAGGCAAAGGAACTTTGTGTTCGTATTGCCGGAATGCTTGTGTTTTCAAATAAGGGTCAAAAACATATTCAACATCAGTTGCAGCAAGAGAATTAACCCATTGTATCCATCTTGGATGTAAAGCTTTTGCATTCAGAATGCTAGCTTTAGTAACTGCCTCTAAGGCTGGTACAGGAGTTACGACCATAATGCGTTTCCCCTGTGCTAGGGCTCTTTCTTTTGCCACAGCGGTTTGAACTGCTGTCAGAATCTTTTCTGTAGAAGCGAATTTCATTTCTGCTTGTGTATACAAGTGTGATTTGTATGCAATTGGTACTTTTTCACCTTCGTTAAAAGTTAAGTAGGTGAATCCACATTGACCCTAAATGATTCAGATCACTAAGTTGCGTATATTTACGCGTGTTTGCAAGTGTTTAGTTGCTAACATGTCTGTTTGAAGTGAACACAGAATTTCTGTGTGTTCTTGTGTCCAAGTTGTGGCTTTGAAATCAGGTTTGATTAATTCATACAGAGGTTCAACCCTCTCTGCGTAGTTTAGAATGTATGTTCTTCCAAAATTCAGGAAATCTAGCATGGACTACGTTTTCCAGCGTTTTTGGAGGTTGGAGTAGCGCACACTTTTCTAAAAAAGTTGGCTGCCCGGCTTTTGCCTTCCCTTGAAATATCATATCCTCGGAAAAGGACATTGAGATGGGCAATTCTGGGCTTTTTAAAGTTGAATTTGTAACCCTCAGAGGCGAAGCCCAATATAATGGTGTTCACCCTGTTCAAGTTTCTGTCCAGGTCATCGTCTTTCAGATATATATCATCGACATATAACAATGCCTCGTCATCATAAATTTGAAGTAACTCTGTTACTCTTGCTGAGAAAAACCCCGGGCTGTTCTTGAACCCCTGTGGGAGTCGACAAAAACTACCCTGGGTCCCCATTATTGAGAGAGCGGTCAAATATCTACTTTCAGGTGCAATATTTTGACAAAAGAAACCATTTGAAATGTGTAATGTGGTTTTGTACTTTTTACACACAATGTTATTCATTAATGCTGTACTGTGTGCATTTTGCACTGCAAATGTTTTACAACATGAGTTTAGGTGTCTGTAATCCAAAACTAGACAATATGTATTGTCTGGTTTGGAAACAGGAAACAAAGGATTGTTCATTGATGAGGTGCATGTTTCAATCACCCCTTGGTATTCAAGTTGATCTAAGATCTCCCTGACTTGTTTTTTAACTTCTTGCTTAATTGGATACTGCCTTTATGCAGTTGGTTAAGTTTTTTAACTGGATTTTGTGGTGAGGTGAGTCCTCATCCAATCCTACATGATTTTTGTATAATGCTGGGGCTTGGGCCACTGCCCATTTCCTGGCATAAGTATATTTTAAATGTACTGAAACATGGTTAGAGAAGGCTGGCATAATGATGTCTTCGCCATGTGGGCACTCCCTGACAAATTCTGGTGGCCAGTCTTGTTCTGCTAGAAGTATATCATAACCCTTTGAAAGTCGCTCCCAAAAGAGTGCTTTCACTTTTCTTGGTATGTCTCCCTCCATCTGGAGTGTTATTTCATATAACCTATGCGGAGAACTAACCCTGGTATCTGCAGTTTCAACTTGGATGTCCTCATTCAAGTCCACTGTCTCCAGAAGCCCCTTCAGGTTCTGGTGAGCTACTGTAATTTCTGCTGCGCTGTCCAACATTGGGTGAGCCCATTCTCCGTTCTTAAGTTGTGTTCTCAGAATCCTCAGCATGTCTGGTCTTCAGACCTGCTACTTTCTTCTTGGAGAATTGAGGTTTTGGTTTGTTTTTCTGAACGTGTTGATCGTCTTTGGACTTCACGCGTTCTTCTTTGTTCTCTGACTGTCCTCTTCTTTTGGATGTCTGTGATAATATCTGAAAGGTACGAGAGGAACGTGTATCAGTATCTTGAAACCTGTCAGGTTTTCTCATTTTATTCCTATTCCTGAGGTTATACCTCCTTTCAGAGGGTTCCTTTTGAGGAGACCTACCTCGGGATTGAGAATCCTTTTCTTTTGAATTTTGTTTGTTATTTTCCCACTTCTTTTTAGAAGAGTTAGGATTGTTTTTTAGTAAAGGCCTTTTCAGGACTTTCAGACAGTTGTGGTTTAACTGGTTTCCCTCCCAAACTGTCTCGGCCTAATTCTTCATAGGATTTTTCAATTATTCTGGCTAGTTCTTGTGGTTGTTCTGTTACATCAAAGTCCCTTAATTTCTGGTGGATTGCCACTGATGCTGCTTCTCCTTTAATATTAGATTATATTATTGTTGAGACCTGGTTGAAATTTTTCAGTAACTTCATACCTAAATTCAGAGCAGGCTCTGCCCCGTATTCATTTTGAATTTGTTTCAGGACATCAGGTATTACCACCATGGACGGAACACCATGTGTTTTTGTGTAGATTGCAGCAAAGACTGTGCCCCAGGTGGTGCAGTCTACCAGATGTGGTGTGGTCCTCATTGGTAAACAGATTGTTAGAATTCTGTGTTTCTCATAATGGCTAGTATTAGGAAATACTGCTTCGATTTGAGTCATTTTTTGAGCTATCCAGAATGGAATTTGTTCACGTTTTGTGGGCATTTTACCCATGACTGCGTGTAAAGTATGTGGAGTGATTTTTAGCGCATTCCCCTGGTGAGAGTTTTGTTTTGGAATTGCTATTGTTGGTTGGACTGTGAAAGTCCTCATGACATATTGAACCAATTGTCTATAAATTTTGATCAACTCTTTGAGTTGAGCAAGTAATTCTACATCTGCCATTTCTTCAATGTCAGGATGAGGTGTGTAGCCGCCTAAAATCGGCCATGTTGCTCCTGGTCTACCTAGTGGACCGAGCCTGGTAATGTGATTGTAATGTTTTAGGCCACCTTTAAACCAGAGATCATGCTCCTGGTATGTGAGTGGAATTTCAATATCCTCGAAAGGAATATATTCCTCAGGTGGTTCATCTTCTTTGTAGAAGTGAAACGTTTTAGTTACTGGATTTGATTCTGGGAATACTATCCACGAATAGAATACCTCTGTCTGGTGAGATTCATGTGCCTCTATCACAAAAACTGCTCTACCACCTCTTGGTGTTAGGCCATGTTTTATAAGCTTTAGAGTGATCACTCTCCTTAAATTTGGTGAGATGATTTTCGCATTTTCATCAGTTTCATCAAAACCTGTATAATCAAAAGCTGCTACAACTTCGTCGGGTACAGCTCCACCAGTATCGGTGTTTGTGCCGTTTTCGGTCATTGTTTAATGAAAGTTTCAGAGCAAGTTTCAAGGGAACAAAGATAAGGTGCACAATATTTTGGAACACTGTATCCTTCAACGTTGAACAAACTAAACAGCTAATACATAGGATTTTCGTCCTACTCAGCTATGGCGGATATTATCTCTACCCACTCCAGACATCTTATGGAGTATTATGAGTAGGGGTCTCTGAGAAAAGCACGACTGAGTTACTTCAGTATCTAGCGTTAAATTAGTGCTTTACCAAACCGTTGGGCGCCATGTAGTGTAGTTCCTATATCCCTGATAGGCTCTGTGTATTGGAATAATATACACTATAGTTTTGACATAGGACTGAGGTCAGTATGTTGCTATAGAGTACATTAAACTTAATTACTTGTGTGTGCCAGCTAACTCAGAGGTCACTAGAAACTTCTCGAATAAACAAGAAGGGATTCGTTTCTGACAACCACATAAACATGACAACTTTGTTTCCCTTAGAGTCGGAACAATCTCAGAACCTTGGAAACAATAGATAACAGTTTCACTCAGTCAATCGTGCATGCTTCGTTTCTACAGAGTTGCACAGAAATAGAGTAACAGGCGTTTCAATAAAAAGAGTTTATTGAACAGTCTTATTTCTCATGCAAGAGATATGAACTGCTACAATTGTAAGACAGGATGTGAAGTACAATACGTACAGGCTTAGCAGTAAGATAAAATAATACTGCAATAGCATGGTTTGTAGCTATGACATATATTCATAAAATACATACATAAATAACACATGTGAATACTCATCTGATGCTTCTAAATAGTTCTACCCTAATGTACCTAACCTAAGTGTAGTACGAGGTAAGAAGTAGGTGCTGTGTTCTAAAGTATAGCTAGCTATAGTTTTAGTTTTGCCAAGAATTGCCAAAAGTTTTTATAATTTCTAGTCTGCTCCTACCTTAGAATGTGTGAGGTTGGAATCTCTTTCCGAGACTCGATATCTAACACCCCACAAGGGGAGCCAGAAACACTGGAGCTGGATTCTCTGCTAGGAGGATGACAGCATCTGGTCAGTGCATCAGGCGGGAACTCGATCTCCTTCTGAACTCGCCGTGGCGAACTACAAGTAGGCAGTCGAACTGGACCGTACCGGAACCGTGGTTTGCCAGGGCAAGTGCAGGTATATTTATACCTTGAAGGTGTTTAGGAATGCCTGTATTGACGCAAAAGTCGAGCATCGGAGTGTCATGAATGAACCCCTAAGGAATAGATGTTCATGCATAATAAATGAGTTCTTGGAGAAATCAATATCCAAGCATGGGAAATTTCTAAAGGCTTAAGAGTCTGGTTTTCCAAGATCTCGTTGTGATGTGGATTGACGGATGTAGGAGACCATGCCTGTATTTAGTTAGCATGGACAATGCATAAATAAGGGCTGGATTTTCTATGCCTAAATAAGGTCAATATGAATTGTACCTATATAAGGGCATAAATCGGGAAACCTATATACGGAATCTAAATCTACACACAACAGGTTGAAGTGAGTAACTGTACCCCACTGCAGCGGGACGTCTCTGGGACTTCCCTTACACCCTTGGAAGAGGCATCCTCAGGGACACATTGACATTACATCACATCATGTGTGGAGCACTGTCAGTGCATCTCCTGATAATTTATTTGTAATTGTACCTAATCTATTATAAGTATGTAAAGACAAAAACCAGTGGTCCCATCTGGTTCCCTCAGGTAAACATTTTTACTAGTTGTGTGATCTGACAAGTGAAGGTACAATAGCCTACAAGGATCTGTCAAAACGGACACAATTCCAATAAGACTGTATCAGAAATGTTACAAATATGTGGACAAAGCAACTACCTTATTATAACATAAATGTATTATGTACATTCATGCAGTAAATACATTTAGGATGCTAGAAATAAATAAAAGAAGAAGTGGAAAAGTGCTCTGTTCCATGTAAAAACATGCAGCTAGAATAAAAAAGATCATATGAACATGTTACAAAGAAAATAGAAATACAATGCAGTAGTTCATGAACTTCTAGTTACATTTCAAATGTAGCATTGGTATAGACTTAAAGTGGTCCTAACGTCAGTATTCATAATGTCAAAAGAAAATTAGTATGTTAACGTTTCAACACCTGGTAAGTAATTTAATACAGGGTCTTCATGAGTACTGTTTCAAAGACAGCTGAGGGAGCACCTCCTTAATGGTCGGAGTCACACATGCCCGATAATGGAATTTGACAATTGCAGTACTTTCCTTACCATCAGATGGCGAGCTTCTGCCTTGCGTGCACTGCCTAATTTCTTGACCCTCATAGTCTATTGCACTGACTTCTATTGTGCCATGATGCTTGAAGCTCTTTGACTTCTCTACAATAGTGTAATACACCAATATATTATTTTCTTTGGACAGCATCCATACTACCAATAAGGTGTTCAGGAAGGACTAGTTTCAGTCTATACCAATACCATAATGCGGGAAGCTTTGGCGATCCCTGGAATCAACATGCTCCCTCACCAACGACAGCCTTCGAGTTTTACTAACTGAGCACCTCTTCCTCAGTGGAACACAAATAGTGAAGCTTGTTAAGGTCTATATTTTCCACTGTCCATGTCAGAAATAAGGGGACTGTGCAGGGACAAAAGACAATTCCACAATGTAACCAGACTGCATAACCATGCAGATAAGGTTACATGGATGAAATGTGCGAATGCAAGACTGGTACTGCAGAAGGGGGAGTGCAAGGGCCTGCAGCCCCCTCTGTAATCTATATGTCCCATGGGAACAGAGGAAAGAAGCATCAATGTCTGATGTGACTTAAGGAGTTTTAGTCATTCGGTCTCAGAATCGAGTTGGAGTAATCTAATTTAAAGAATCTGGGGCCAGATATATGACCCGCCAATTAGCGAGTCTCAAATTGCTTCGTATTTGCGACTCACAATTTGCGACTCACTACTTGGAATGCACAACAGTGTCTCAGACACTGTTTGCGATTCCTAATGGGGTCGCAAATTGCATGCTCATTAATATTAATGAGGCAGGTGCAATTTTTGACCCCTTTAGGAATGGCTAGCATTCACAGGGAGGGTGGCCTGCTGGAGTCAGCAGACCACCATGTCTGTGACTGCTTTTTTGATAAAGCATTTTTTTTAAATGCAGCCCATTTTCCTTAAATGGAAACGGGATGCATTTGAAAAAGAAAAATGAAACTTTTCAACTTCAGTTTTTTAAGGGCAGTCAGCAGTCTCTTGGACTTTATCTTCCATACAAGAAGTACTAGTGTGAAGATGCTATAACGGTGTTAACATATTTATTCATTTTCATTTCTGTATCAAAAATGCCTGTGAGGGTCTTCACTAAATAAACAAAGGTATTATGTTCCAATTATATAACAAAAATGAGCCACAACTGAAATTACAATCTTTTGCATGGTGTACCCTAACATTTTTGCCTTAACTGTTTTTGTTGGCTGGAGAACTCTTTATCCAAGTGGATCAATGGTGAAGTGACTGTGTTTAACCTTTTAACATAATGAAATAGACACAACCTTAATTGGCATATTTTTGTCACCTATAAGTCCCTAATATATGGTATAAAGTGTACCCAGGGCCTGTAAATGTACTCTCTTTAGTGAGTGCTGCAACCATTGTGCCAATCACCTTAGTTACAGTGCAAATCTGACTGCATGTCTACCATTTGTAGTCTGGAGTGGTTTTAATATTTCAAATTCAGCCTGTAAAATAACCGCTTTCGACAGGCGTGAACCTTCATTTTAAGTATTATTGTCACCCCTAAATTGGCCTTACTACCCATAAGGCAGGGTGCATGGTATTTAAAATTAGGACATCAAAAGGTTTAATGTTAAACATGTTCTTATAGTTACAAGGCACAAACCGCTATTATCACTGTAGCAGGTTGGGCTGCTCCAAAGGAAAGCATTGGGATGCATTTAAAATGTATTAATGTTATATCCGGCTAAGAAGCAGATGCAAATTTCATTTTTTGACTTTTTGAAATATTTTTACAAACCCCATCAACTGGTGGTGTCAGATTTGTAACAATGTTTTGAAAAGGGTAATTTTAGAAAGCTACCATTTCACAACCCTGAATTTTTACTGGGCACAGTACACCCCAGCTCCTTCCTGTGGGACCAGGGCCATTCTCCTACCCTATGGGATTTCTACATGGATGTGGATTTGAGAACCAATGGGGAGGTCAGAAGAGAAAAATATAGTGCCACAGCATGATGCATACAACATAGACCAGACACTACACTGGGCCATGTGACCCACCCACTTAGCCATGCAAACTGAGGCAACACCCACAAAAACGTTATATCTTAACAATGTCGCCGTGAAGGCATATTGTGACTCTATCGATATAGCTATGCTGCACTCACACCATTGAAGAAACATGCCTATGTGAGGCTTTGGGAGGTGGAACTCAACACAGGACTCACAGATGATGCCTTCGGAACTATGAACTATTTGGCAGCAGGCCTCCAAGTCCTCTATTTGTCTTTGATACAAAGAAAACTCCTACAATATCCAAACACATTGATACCTTACACCGATACAGCTCCATAAAATGTTTGAGGGTTCAGACCAATGTTGGTAGATAGGGTTGTGGGGAAAGGAGAATGTTACCCCATACTTGATCAACCTGCCGGGTACTACAAGCATTTTGGAAAACGATCCTCACTACTATACACTCCATCGCTAGCGCTAAATTGCTACATAACCCATTCTTAGTTTTGCTTAGTGACCCGGGAGCAGATAGACTTATCCTCACTACGACCCCACAGGGGAAACTCTTCTCCCATCTCCTCTTAGCTGCACTTTTGAGTATTATCAGATGTGTATGCAACCAAAGGCACCCTTGATTAACAAGTGGTGGAGAAAGGAATGGACTATCTATGCTATGAAAAAACTCACGGCCATGCTCAGAGACAGAGTAGGCAAGTTTGATGTAATATGGAGTCCATTTACTACATACGAAAAGAGGCAACAGAGAACAGGAGGACTCCATCTCACAGTGTCTAAGACATCAGAAATGTGGGTTATGGCTTCCACAGACTCGGCGAGTGATCCACCCTCAGATACTAATATATGATTTCTCTTCTTTTTTCACCACTGCTAGCATGGGGTTGGAAGTGGTGAGTGAGGTCCCCCAATTACAGGGTATAACTAATTTTTTCTGTCAGCTATATTGCTTCTCACAGCTCTCTTGCTTTCCAGTGATTTTCACGAAGAATGTCATAAGTGTGTCCTGGTTCTTATTGCAAAATGCTAATTAGAATTGTTCAAATCAAAAAAATAAAGTTACCTTTTCTCTGCCTTAAGCCTCTAGATACCCTTTTGCATAAACCTGTCTATAACCTAGCAGGCTGAATAGCTCCCTTGATGAAGTTTGAACATGCTCCCAAAGCTGAGACAAAAGCCTTGGGTGTGGGGACATGTTGTTTTTTTTCCTTGACAGTATGTTCTTTGAGCTGCATCCCATAACTTGATTAACTTCAAAGAGGCCTATGCTGTCACAGGCAGGTGTAACAAGAATTTGGGCCTGATCCTCCCTAATGTACCACCAGCCAGACTTGATAAGCTGGTGCCGTAAGATTTGCAAATTCCCTCTTTAGCACCCTCCAACACCCCTCGTAGTCTACCTGGTGGATCTCCAGACACCTAGAATCCCCTTAAGGGTGTTCCATATAAACCGCCTCAAACCCCAGTTTGAGAGGTCTGAAGTCAACATGCTCCTGGTGACAGATGAAGGGTTAGAAGAGCCTTCTGTCTGCCCAAGAGTATGATGGGTCAGTAGAGAGCATTAACCTCTTCCCCACTCTGACTCCAGAACAGCGGAGTGACAGTCAATAGTTGTAGGAGTAGTTTTCTTCTCTGTTCTCCCTCAAACCTGGGCTTATACATTTGTATACCCATCATAATGATTCAGGGGACAGTATGCCTGTCTTAAACAAAATGTGCAGGCTGTCAGATAAGATGAGGGCCAGTATCAAGGAGGAGGTCTCTAAGATGCTACATTTCGAGGGATTGAGCCCTCCAGTAGTCCCTGGTCCAGCCTTGTGGTGCTGGTACCCAAGGCAGCCCCATCGAACACCACTTCAGGTCCTGCGTGGACTACCAAGGACTCAACTCTTCATGAAGATTGATGCACACCCCACCCCCCAAGCTCATGAGCTCATAGACAGGTTGGATGCTGTCAAGTTTTCAGTACTTTTGATCTTAAATCAGGGAACTGTCATTGCTCTGACTGAATGAGCAAAAGCGAGGTCGGCATTCTTGACGAGAGAGTGAAGCACTTTGGCTTGAAAAATGCCCCTGCCAAGTTTCTTAGGTTGGCCAACAGGGTCCTAGATGGGAAGGAGGAATTCTGTGCCTTCCACCTGGATGACATAGCTTTCTTCATTTCCAGCTGGGATGAACACCTGAACCATCTCCAGGAGGTGCTCCAGGCCCTGCAGCAAGCAGGTCTGATGGTCAAGGCTAGTAAGGGCCCGATTGTGTAGGATATATCTGGGACACATGATGTGCAGGGTCAAGGTGCAGCCCTTCCAGGCCAAGATTAAGAGTATCCTGGCCTGGCAAACCTGTAAAACTCAAACTGAGGTGATGGCCTTCCTGGGACTCACAAGATACTATAGGAGGGTTGTTAAGGGGTATGGTACCATTGTTGCTGCCTTCACTGAACTGACTTCTAAGTAGGGGTGTGCAGTGAACTCTGCTCCACCAGTGGTGTTTTCAGAGTTTTTACCACTCTGCACTCCGCTTGGGGCGCAGAGTTAGGCAAAGCTCTGCCCACTGCCACGTAGAGAAGTTACCGGCACCCAGCCCCACTACAGAGTACTTGTGGATTCTGATTAACATATGTGGGAACTACAAATCTGTTCATGTAATTACTGTACCATTCATAAAACACTCTGTAAGTCACATCCCAGAAACACCGCACAGATGCAATACCCCACTCACAGAGCACACCACTTACCATGCAGGTGAGAGGGTAAAAGTGCATTCCTGAGCTCCATCAAACCCAAGCATGGCTGCAGCTCCTGTTAGCTTGCAAGTGAAAGGGAGTTGCAAAAATCCGCCTTCCTGTCCTCTAGCCTCTGGGTGTTTTACAAGTTCTTCCCATGGACAGGATTATCCAATGCTGATGACAAGCGTAAACTAAACCCTTCCTCACTCCACGATCGACCACTGCAGCCTCATTGGCTGCTAACATCACTGACGTCACATTGAGAGGTCGGGCACTGCCTTGCGTCAGCCCAGCTGCACAGCAGTGCACGCTGTCCTCAATGCCAGCCATGGAGCCTCGGACAGTTGTGCTACTGCCCTGCCTGCTCACTCCCACCCAGGCGCTCAGCCCTGGACTGGGGCTGCTCGACCCCCTACCACTGTGAGTGGGATGGGTCACTGCACACGGTGGACTGCTGCTTGATCTCACTCTCCATGTTACCCCACAACCTGAGCGCTATCACTACTCACCAACTACCTGTACGTATGAATGTTTATTAACCTGCTTAATGAAAGTCCTTGCAGCACGTTGACACCCTTACACCTCTCTCCACCTCTGTGGCACAGGTGCACAGTGGCAGAGGGTACAGGGTGTAAGGTATTTTACAGGGTAATGCCGTGGGCCTGTGGGAACAACCAGAGGCTTGGAGTGTAAAACCTCCATGGTACGTGGAACGGAACTCTGGAGAATTTGTCACAGTTCTTTAGTCACTCCATGGAATAACGTTGAGTGACACTCTGTGAACTCCGCCCAGGCCTACTTCTAAGAAGCATCCCAGAATGGTGATCAGGACAGAGTCCTGCCAGAAAGCCTTTGCCACCTTCAAGGAGGCCATGTTTAGAGAACCTGTACTCAAGGCTCCTGACTATTCTTATTGTTTACTGTGCAGTCAGACGCTTCAGAGCATGGCATAGGGGCTTTCTTAGCACAGTTAAATTAGAAGGGCTTATACCAACCAGTAGCCTTCATTAGCAGGAACCCCCAGGAACAGAGGTTGCATGTGGTTGAAAGGAGGATTGCTGTGGTCTGGGCACTGAAGAAGCTGAGCCCATACCTGTTTGGAACTCACTCCTGAATTCAAACAGACCATAGGCCTCTCAGATCGCATATGCAAATGAGGGTTGAAAATCACAAACTGTGGAGGTGGTCCATCTCCCTGTAGGGAGTGGACTTTCCATCTTCCTGTAAGGAGTGGACTTTATGGTGGCACACCATCCTAGGTCAGACCATGCCAGGGCTGATGGTCTATCTAGGTTATTCTGCCTTGGTGATGAGAACTACCAAGTAGTTGGGTAGTTCTCCCAACTTTCATCTGGGGGGACACATCAGCCTTAGGGTGGATGTCTCCCAAAACATTTTGCCTTCCTCCTCTGTTTTTGCTGATCTGTGTTTTTTCTGGCCTTTGGACTCTGTGCACATAACCACTGCTAATCCACGCAAAGGTGCATGTGCTCACTCCTTAAAACAAGGTAACATTGGCTTACACTCAATTGCCATATTTAATGCACTTATTAGTCCCTAGTAAAGTGATACTACATGTACCCAGAACCTGTAAATTAAATGCTACTAGTGTCCCTGAAGCACTGGTTGTGCCACCCACTTACATAGCCTTACATACCTGTATCAGGGCTGCTATTTCAGGCAGCCTGTTTGCGTAGTTATAAACTGCCATATCGACCTGGCAAAATAAACCTTTTGCCAGGCCCCAAACTTTCTTTTTATTACATAGTAACCCCATGGAGGGCCCTGCACAACCCACAGGGCTGGGTGCAATGTATTTAAAAAGATGGACCTACTTTTAGGTTTTACATATCCTGGTAGTGTAAAACACTTACATTTCGTTTCTCACTACTGCAAGGCCTACCTCTCCCATGGGATAACATTGGAGTTACCTTATCACATTTTTTGTTTTGTTTTTTCATAGTTTTATATAGAGTGAACTTGACCCGAAGGTATTAGGTATCAGAGCGCTTTACATGAGCACCAGTTGTGTTACAGATGGACACATTTAATAAGCTGTACCTTTAACTTCCAAATTGGAACAGGTAACCAGTTCATATTTGGTGGCTTTGGAATGCCAATGAAAAATCCTCTCTTACAGTAAAGTTGGAATTTAAATGACAATTTTGAAAATGCCATTTTTAGAAAGTTCCAAGTAAAAGGGCCCACAAGGGATATTGTTTAAGCATCAATAACATTTCTTTAGACAATGCTTATGAATGCCCTCATATTAGCATCCTGGCAAATAAATTTCCAACTTAAATAAAGTAACTTAATAATGAATTATTCTTTCAGAATAAAAGATACAAAGTAGGGTGTATTTCTTTTTTGGTATACATCTATATTCCTATAATATGAATCAAAAGATACATACATATCTCATAGATACAAGGATGATAGAGACAGAAGTTTGGGAAGTAATTTATCCTCATCACCAATGAAATAAAACCCATTTAAATATAATCCTGATCAAAACACCCTCTACCTTGGATACCATTTTCATAAACTTATAGGTTCCTTGGTAGATTGCAAAAAATGGGTTGGCTAGGACTACCTGCCCTGCTGTGCTGACCTGCTGCCCACCTGCCTGGGTGGGAAAAACTGGACCTGCAAACCTGTACCCAGGATCACCAGAGTGTCTACAAGGGTCACGTCTCTTGTAACCTGCACCTGGACTCTGCAACTGTGAGTCCTACTTTGCCAAGGGGTACCACCCTAGTCCTGGAAACTTAAAAGTGGGTCTAAAGGTGTTATGCCAGCCCATCAGTGGATCAAGCAGAACCGACGAATCCCCTCTGCTGTGTGGACTTCCCTAGCCATCAGGGCTCCCCCTCGCAGCCTCGCAGGTCATTACAACCAATGCATCTCCTCTGCTGCTCAATACATCCTCAACACCGTGCTCCGCAGTCCCCCATCAATGGTATTCCCTACGACAATGTAGTATCTCGCAGCGCAGCCCTGCAGTTGCTCGGAACTGGCCCATCGCCTCGGGTGTGCGGCTCTTCATCGACTCTGGACTTTACATCACAAGCCCTCATTGACGGAATCCTTGATGACGACACCTTGCATCATAGTTTTGCAGCTCCTCGAATCAGACGCATCACCTCGGCTGCGCAATGCATCCTCAACACGGGACCTTGCAGCGCTCCACAATCAGGATTTAAGGGGTACTCTTGTTCAATGGGTCTTGGTCCCTGTAGCTGGGCAACGTTCCATCGAGGTCAGCATGAACTTGTGACTGTGTACCGGTTCTGTGCAACCAGAGATCTAGAGATGCCGCTTTGTGCTTTTTGGAGCTTTCTTTACTAAAATTGCATATCTCCAGGTTCTACTGATCTGAGTTTTGTTGTTTCAGTCTTGTTTTATATATATTACAATTTACTTTACTTTTCTAATCTGCTGTGGGACCCTTTTTGTTGTGTGTTTTCACTTTTACTGTTTGAAGTGTCGTACAAATACTTTACACATTGCCTCTGAGTTAAGCTTGACTGCTCTGTGCCAAGCTACCCGAAGGTGGAGCATAGGTTAATTTAGGGTTTGCTTGTGACTTCACACTGACAAGGATTGTGGTTACTGTTTAAGTAGAGGTTCAAACTCTCAACCAGCACCCCAATTTCTTAAATTGTTGAACTAAGAACTCCTTCCACGATGGTTAGGGAGTGTCCAGAGTCACCCCCAACCATTGACTAGTGCCAACAGTGATGTGGCTCCCACATGGACCCTCCGCAGCACACTTTATTACCCAGCAGAAAATCCGAAGAGGACTGGATCTGCTGTCTGTGACCTGAGAATAGCCCTTAAGACCAGATCTACTCTCTCTTGTACCCAGGACAAAGAATTGAACTCCAAGAGCCAGCTAGCTGACCTGTGTGACTATAGGGACACATTCAGCAGCAAATGCCCTTTTTTTCCTGAAGCAACCAGTTGACCAGTATCAACTGAACATGAACTGAACCTTGCTGGTGCCCTCTAATATCACAAATCCTGGCCCCTAAGTGCTGTCCCTGAGGCCTTCAGAGCCTTAGAAGGGACACAGAGAAGCTTCCACAGAAACCCTTAGGAGTGGACACTCAGAAAACCTTAGGACTACCAAGATGTCCAGAGCTGTCAGAGGGACTTGCAGCAAAGGTGTCTTATTTCGATACATATCCTCAGATACAGCTCCCGGCTTGCCCCACTGGAGGATTTTCAGCGCCATAAAAAGACTAAGCCCTAAGGTACAATCGTTGACTGAGACAACCTGCATGGTGTGTCTGAACCGTGCTTCGTCGCTCTTTGCTTGCAATCATGCCTAGGTCAAGGCCTACTGCTTTAATTGAATACCATTGGTGCATAGAGTTGTTGGCGCTATTTTTACTTAACACTTTAAAAAATCATATCTTCCATTCCCCTTATTGAATTTTTGATGGTTTGTGTCATTTTGTTTATTAAAAGCTGATCTATGTTTCTATTTCAGTTTGGGATTTTTATTGCTCTGTATTTTGAATTTATTACTGTTTAGGAACTGCATAAATATTTTGCACATTGCACTAAGTTAAGCATATCTGCCCTGTGGCATAGCTACCATCTGGTTGAGATCAGTTTACTTAAGCGACTTTAAGTTTCAGCCTGGCAAGTTAGTGTTATTATGCCTTGAGGTGGGTGACCGTCCTCCTCAAATAATAATCCACTGTCTTAGAAATATCTTCTCTGATGTCTTTGGCAGATGCTATGCTACTTCATGCCAAGGCTTACGTTCCCATCAAAATGTTTTCTTACAGCTACATGTCATTAGCAGAAATAAAGTTTGAGGAATATTAGTTACTCCTCTAAAACCTTTAGCAGAAAGTGGGATGCTTCATACTGGTCCTGGGATGGTTATATGTCAGAATGCTGACAAAATTATTGCCTGACATAAATATATTGTCCTAAATACTGTTTACAATGATATTGTCCTATTGGGTGCAAATTTTGTATTATCAACTCTAATTAGAGAATATTTCTGTAAACAAAATTAAGAACACAATATTTTGTCAGATCTTATATAGTCCATGATCTTCTGGTGTGTCTTGACACATCACTGCAGCATACTTCAAAATTTCCTAGATGTGATTTCCACGCAGCATTTTGGTGGTCCCTAAAGAGCAGGTAGTTCTTCAGAAATCACAGCCAAAACGTTAGAGCTGGTGCAATCTTTGTTTTAGGAAATAGCAGTATTTAAGCAGACAGACGTCGAGTAGTAAATAAGAGGGACTCTAACAAGCGATCTGACATTGTAATAACATTTATAAAAAGGAATACAAAAGGAATGGCACTGAATGAAAAATGTGTTTCAGACCTATGCACATCTATGGCAGCAGGTGTTCTAGAAGAACCCAGCATAGCAAAACAAGTTCAGATAGTAGTATAACATTTTATTGTTGGTAAATTAAAACCTTACTATATAAAAGCACGCATCGTGTTCATAAAATGGATACATTTCTTAAAATTGTTGAAATAACATTTTAGTTAAAACTCTACTTGGCTTCTTAACTGCTATTAAAAGTCTCTTGGACCAGGTTAGAATCAACAGTTTGTTAATAGCCGACAAGGTGTTGGTGTGTCCAATTGTGGAAATTTAGCTTGCAAACTGAACATTATCTGCGCCATCTTGCCTCTCCCCAGCGCCACGCACAGCGAATGCACGGCCGCCATTTTAGGCACCCCACTCTCTCCCCGCTCATTCTCGATCGCCAGCGCTTTCCCCTGGCGCTGCGAGCATCCCCCGCGCGCCGGCCACCCCCGCTCTCTCATACACGGGCCATAAACCCTCTCATTCAGCGCGACCCTGCCATGGGACCACATCCCACACCTGACCGACATCCCATACATGGTCATGCCCCTCTTTGATAAACCCCCATCCTCTGCGACCCATTGTCCGAACCGATCCCAGGCCATCACCTAGCCCTGCGGATGCAGTTTATTGCTCCTACTGTAAGGGAAACACCCCACATCAAAGGGATTACGGTGGATCAAAGCCCCTACCCCCTGAGACCCGGCCGGTTGCACACACCCCCGGGAATTGGCGGAATATCCAGCTGCGTGATAGCCATCTCCTACTGTGGGTGGGGTGGGGACTTCTACTGTAGATATGTGTGGGAACGAGCTTGAAGTGGGGGTTCCAAGGAATGTCTTTCCGAACATCAAAGCCTCAACAAGAATGTACCATATGTAATAAAGCAATAAACCTGTGTATAAGAGACCAGGTCTCAGAGATGCAGTTAGAGCACCTCGTGACGATACCTTGCTGTCTGATCTGATGTGTTCTGCTCCGACGGAATAAAACTTTGTTTCCTGCCTTCCAGTCTCCGGCGCCTGCCTCTTTCATTGGTAAATTATCGAGTGGTATGAGAGACGATTACCGCCGGGCAATACTTGAAAGGTTATCGACTGAAACTGCGGCTACCATTTAACAATTGGCGTCCCAAACGTGGGGCCCATCAGCGACACGTGGATCCAGTGGGAGAGGTCCCGACGACAGAGTGAACGACTGCAACGATCGGGAGAGCTCCTGCCCAATAGACCCTCGTCTGGCAGCCGATCATCCGAACTTCACTGGTTCCGAGCAGACCTCTCTCGAGTGATCTACGGTCCTGACTGGGAACCATCAGGAGTGCCGCGGCAAATACGGAGAGTAGAGGACGATCGGGCGCTGGAGGCGGAAGACGAGAAAATGTCCACGCGGTCCGGGTAAGGTCGTGATACACGACAAATTGCGAAATAATTGATTGATTGTTTGAAGTTTTGGAAATACTAGTATTGCTCATTGATTGTTCTCTTTGAGATATTCGCTGTCTACAAACGGGGAGGAGTAGAAATACTCTCTCTCTCTCTCCCTTTGCAGATAGTGAAGGGTAGGTAACGCAGACTTTTGTCCCCGTTGTAACCCGTCGTGCCTATCTTTATCTCCCCACTGATTGATTGTCCGAACATTGATTGTTTTGAAGAATAGTGCTCTTTGAGATATTCTCTGTTTGCAAATAACGTAGAATAGAAATATTCTGTCTAGTCTTTGCAAATAGTGAAGGGTAGGTAACGCAGACTTTTGTCCCCGTTGAAACCCGTCGTGCCTATCTTTATCTCCCCATTGATTGATTGATTGATTGTCCGAACACTAGTTGTTCGATATTGGTTCTTTGGAGGTATTCTCTGCTTACAAATAACGAGGAATAGAGATATTCTGTCTAGTCTTTGCAAGCAGTGAAAAGATAGGTAGTGCTGACTTTTGTCCCCGTTGAAACCCGTCATGCCTATCTTCTCCCCACTGATTGGTAGTTGGTTCTGCCCGGACCGCTTATTAGAGGGGAACCATCCGGCTCCACTGGAGGGCACCCCTAATAAGGACATGTTCACTAAATATGGACTAGTCGCCGTAGCTTATAGCAAGCTGTGGCATAAATATACCAAGAAGGACCCAGAGAGTCAGTGGCCACTGATGGGATCCTTCGACGACCATAAGATAGAAGTGCTAGAAATAGCTCTGCGTAGCAATAAGACGACGCCTACTATGCTTGACAGTATCGGCATGTGGCGCAAAGAAGCAACGCAACGGAAAAAGAGGGAAGAAGTAAAAGCAGAAAAGGAATTACGAAAAGCAGCTCACCTTGCCGCTAGAAAGTTAGAAGAAGAAATAAAGGAGAGAAGGGAAACTAAACTAAGACAGGAGCCCGAAACATCAGGCCAGTACGCTGTTAGGACCCCTTCTTTGCTCTACCCTGAGTTATCCTCTAAACAGCGAACGAATGATGAATTACTATTAGGTCCCCTGATCATTTACATGCCCCCTCCATACACACCCTCCCAATCAATAGTGCAACACCCACAACCCCCAAACACGAACGAAAGCAGTACAGGGGCCTCGGTCCTCACGGCCTCCGCGCCGGCCGAGCCTCCTGTACTGAACACAACGTCGGCAATAACGTTGGATGACCCTGAGATGAGAAAGAAAGAGTCCATCAGAATGAATCGACTAACAAAGGATGAACGAACAGGAATCGACAAAATAGTAAAGGCACTGGTGGGATCCTTTTTGACCTTACAAAAACTAAAGTAACGCTAGGAGTTAGCCCTTTGTGGGACATATGAAACCAAGGGAAGGAGCCAAGCTCACGGTCGAGACGGCCACGAGGTAGCCCGACTCCATTACTCTCACTACCTAAACATGTCTGCCCTACTGCCCACCCCGCCCAATAAGCATGACAAAATCCTGCACAAACGGAAGCCTGCTGACACCCACCATCGACGTCACCAAACTAGGGCTAGATCGCGCACAATTGGGCTATGTTATTTTTCCGATTGCACAGTAACCTCCTTGTGCTCGTCACCAGATCGCAAATATGTACAAACACTCCAACGAAGTAGTATAGTTATAACATTTTAATAACTTATAAGATATAACAAACACACCAACAGGGTAAACAGGTTAAAACACGTTTTAAAACAACTATTTACATGACAGTCTGCTGCAACCTCCATCCCAAAGCCTTAACGTCCACGTGACACCGTCCTCGCCTCTCCTTCCTCGAAATTGCAACATTGGCCTGTTTTGGGCGGTCCTTTTAGTCGACTTTGGGCTATAAAAACCATGCAAAAATCCATTGACATCAGTGGCGGACGACTGTGCGAATAGGCCGGAGGCTATACGAAGCGCCGAAGTTCTGGCAGCGCCAAGGCGGAGTCTGCCACGCTGTGCGGATCTTCCCATTTTCTTCTTCTTTCTTCAATAACGGCGGGTGCCCTGGTGGGGGGGGAAGCGACGCGGACGGGCCTCCCCTGCCTCCCCAGGTGGAGGCTCACCAACAGATGAGGGCACCCCAACCGTCTTTTTCATCGGTCTGCTGAGTTGCACCCTGACACGCTGTGCGGATCTTCCCATTCTTTTCTTCTTTCTTCAATAACGGAGGGGTGCCCTGGCCGGGGGAAGCGCTGCGGACGGGTCTCCCCCACCTTCCCAGGTGGAGGCTCGCCAGCAGATGAGGGCACCCCAACCGTCTTTGACTCGCCGGCCAGCTAAGCTGCACCCAACCGTCTTTGACTCGCCGGCCAGCTAAGCTGCACCCAACCGTCTTTGACTCGCCGGCCAGCTAAGCTGCACCCAACCGTCTTTGACTCACCGGCCAGCTGAGCTGCACCCTGCCACTGCACGCGACCACCGGACAACCGCCCAAGCACGGGTTCACCAGGATCGCCACTAGCGCCCGACGCGAGGAGTGGGCCCCCGCAGCCAAGTAATCGGGGACCCACCCCGGTGGCGATACCATCCAAACTGCTGTCGTTGCTGCTACTGGAATCATCCCGGTGGCGATACCATCCGAACTTCTGCTGTCGCTGCTACTGGACCCACCCGGTGGCTTTACCGAAGAGCTGCTACTGCTGCTGCCTTTTGACTCCAGGCGGTCGGCTCCTCCGGATCCAGGCCTAAGCCCACCGTGAGACAATTCTGGACTCGAAAGCTTGTCTGCTTGGGCGTGGGCCCCACCCTTGACAAAATGCTCCCCTCAGCTTTGCAGAATCGGCTGGAGTCATTTGACACTCGACTCCCACAGACTTCCGGTAAGGACAAACCGCCGCCATTGCTCTTTGCCCCGGACGGCAGCCACCTTGCCTCCGCTTGGTGCAGTGAGAAAGACTGGTTCGAAGCGTCGGCGGAAGAACCCGCCTGCTGCCCCGCCCCAAGAACGAACCATGGCATTTCTACGGGGTCGCAGTGACGCCATGCTGACGCAAAGTTGACGCTAACGAAAGTTCTCGAACTACTGAAAGGAATTCTGGTCCAACAGCTAATTCATGGAAAGACTTAGACTGTACTCTGGCCCGACCTCGCCCCAAGATGGCGCCGATGTAGGAGAGGCCTACAAACCCTTGTGGCGTTCCAGTCACGTGACATTTGTGTTAAAAAGAGAGATATATATATATATATATGCGATGCTTCCACACATGATGGTCGGGGAGGGGCGGGGAGGGAACCGATTTTATGCCGTAGTAGCGTTGCTCATGACACTCGACGCCTCTCACACCGTGGCCGGCCTGAACGGTTGTAGGCCCGTATCTTATATACTGACATTGTTTTAAATAAAGGGCCTCTTGAAAGAATTACGGAATCAGTGTCATGACTAATCACATAGGTTGATAAAGATTTCTTCTTTTGAAATAAATGATTGTTACTCCCAAGCAATAGAAAACAGATAATGCAGTCCCCATTTGCCTGAATCTTTTTGATGAACGGAATTTGTACCCATCACACCTATCTTTTCCAAGAGTTGTTAAACAATGGTCAACCATAGCTCAGGGTATATGCCGAACGCAAGGTATGGTATCTTGCACCTTAATACACGACCGATTGAGAAATGCATGTATGACAAGGGAACCCGAATTTAGGAAATGAAATAAATTAGAGCATCTTTGTCTCGGACAAAAAGAATAATAGGTCTGTGGTATCACCCATGCATCTCATACTTAGGTCACTTGAAGAGAGCGTCACTGTATGATTGAAGTGCTCGCCCACCGATCAAAGGGAGGAGAATAAAGGGTCCGACACCCCCTAGGATAAACTACAAAATACTGAAAGTACGCAGCATGCATAGGAAAGGAGGACAGGAAAGGAGAGGTCCCCATACTCAACGTAGCCCTGAGTCTCCGTCTTAAGTTTCTGCGCTTGATGCATGTACTGTCACACCCTATCCGGCATTTGTGTGTACGTGATCACCGAATTTATGTCTTTTCCCCGCTTGTGTTTTCTTACATGGAACAGACCCATGCTACTCCATGTTGTGTGTGCACCAAGTGGCCTATTATCTTACCCATGTCTCTCTCGTTTTGTGTCGTATGTATGCCAAATAGCCTACTTGATGCACACCTACCTCTCTCTCTCTCTCTCTCTCTCTCTCTCTCTCTCTCTCTCTCCCTCTCTCTCTCTCTCTCTCTCTCCCTCTCTCTCTCTCTCTCTCTCTCTCTCTCTCTCTCTCTCTCTCTCTCTCACTCCCTCCCTCACTAAAAAGCCTTCTTACCCTCTTTCTTTTTGAATAAATTAACGACACATACCTCCTCGGTAAGTGTATAATTGGCCTGGAGCACGGTGGTGTTCGAACAAATTGACTGAAACAAAACGACCGTACTTTGCCACGTTACTACCTCTCCTTTCTACAAATATTGAGCTTAATTGGCTGAGAAAAGAAAGGACAGGTAAGACGACTGATGTCTCCCAATTTGGCCCTCATCACGGGGACTATATGTCAGTGGTTTCCGTTTTTTCAGAGCTTTAACAACACCATCTCCACCGCCCAGAATTACCCCCACCCAATTACCCCGAAATAGAATGTCTAAAGCACCCCGTTCTCCCAAGATAACCCCAGCCCTATACTAGCCGCCTCAGAGTATTTCGAACGAAACAGCTGATGACCTTATTCACTAATAATACATCGCCTAAACTGATAAAGGGTTACCTATTGTCGCCAGCAAAAATAATGCTTAGCTTATGTTCCTCCCCGAAATGGATACTCGTGAACCCGTGACAGTAGCACCTCGCACTTTCTTTTCATAAACTTAGCAGTCCTCGGAAGGAAATATGTATTAACAAAACTAGTGTTGAGACGAACGAGTCTCTGCCGGAGAAGCCGGTTCGAATTTTTAATAGACTAGAAGGTTGACAGATGTCAGGCTTCCTGCAACCAGTATCGGGCGCAGGAATCGGCACCTAGAGGGCCAGACGATGGACAGGGACACCCACAGAAACTTGCACCACAGCAATGATTAATAGATTAGTAACGCACACACTAACATCAGAGTTAATAGACACCAATCATACCGCAACCGATAAAAGCATGTCCACAACTACTCGGTGGTTGGGAGAGAGGATGAAGTATGTAAATGTCTTCCCTGCCAACTCTCTGAGATTTTTGTTTCTTGTACTCATTTAAAGATAACGTGCTGCCATCGGAAGGGAGGGGTCGGACGTGACGCACAGCCTGGCTGCAGACCATGGAACATCTATGACATCGACCAAGGGGGAAGCTACGAAGCAAAAAGGGCGTGAGACGAGACACCATTTTCAGGATGATAAGCGCGAAGGGCTACATCGAGGCCCCCCTGCTCACTGACCAGCGTGCCTGAAGTCTCAACCCGTCGGGCCCGATTGATGGGCCCAGTGCTGGAAGATTCTGCTCCCCTTGGTCCACATTTTTGATCCGATCCCACTCCACCCCCTCTTCCCTCGGCATCCCGAAGCACGTCACACCCTTCTCTCTCTCACCCTCTTTTATATGGATTATGAATCCGACTTACCTACAGAAGAACAAAAAGCAGGTACCCTGTCTCAAAGTACCTATGGTGAACTGTGTTAAGGAACAGGGCTGTGATCGGAGAACAGTGAATGGTCACACCCTGCAACGTGAGAAATTGGATTTGAGCTGGACCTTAGCTCCACCGCCGGTGCTCAACAGTGCCAACGAAAGAAGAACAACAATAAGAGCTTACCAGTGATGGCTCTTTATAAAAAAGGACACTGGAAAGAAGAACCCATGTCAAAGTTGAAAATCCTCTCCCAACCACCTTTTTATATTAACTATCTTCCTATCAAGTTTTCATGATGTTGCATCAATCACTTCCGACTGTACACTGAGAAGTTAAGAAAATGTAACTTTGTATAGTGACATTCATACAACACCAGCCATGTACACGACTATACTGACTATTTTCGATCCACACGAAGTCTGGGCCTTAAGTAATGTATGAAATATCCCTTGTTTTGCCAGAAACATCCTGTTTGCTTTACAGTATCCTATTTGTGCTCAAACAAACTCCCCTCCTCCTGTCCCTGGGCCTGACATGCGGCACAGCTGATGTAACTCTGTATGTACTACCTCCTCGCCTACTTTATCACCTGTATGTAACTATAAGCAAATGTGTCAGATTACTCCTGCCTGCCCTAAAAACTCTGCATCTTTAAGGAATGTACGAAAGACATTAACGATATTATAGCTGAAGGTTAACGAAGATAAATGTCGGCCAGGCAAGCTGGCGAGATATGTTAAAAGGGAGGACTGTGGAAATTTAGCTTGCAAACTGAACATTATCTGCGCCATCTTGCCTCTCCCCAGCGCCACGCACAGCGAATGCACGGCCGCCATTTTAGGCACCCCACTCTCTCCCCGCTCATTCTCGATCGCCAGCGCTTTCCCCTGGCGCTGCGAGCATCCCCCGCGCGCCGGCCACCCCCGCTCTCTCATACACGGGCCATAAACCCTCTCATTCAGCGCGACCCTGCCATGGGACCACATCCCACACCTGACCGACATCCCATACATGGTCATGCCCCTCTTTGATAAACCCCCATCCTCTGCGCCCCATTGTCCGAACCGATCCCAGGCCATCACCTAGCCCTGCGGATGCAGTTTATTGCTCCTACTGTAAGGGAAACACCCCACATCAAAGGGATTACGGTGGATCAAAGCCCCTACCCCCTGAGACCCGGCCGGTTGCACACACCCCCGGGAATTGGCGGAATATCCAGCTGCGTGATAGCCATCTCCTACTGTGGGTGGGGTGGGGACTTCTACTGTAGATATGTGTGGGAACGAGCTTGAAGTGGGGGTTCCAAGGAATGTCTTTCCGAACATCAAAGCCTCAACAAGAATGTACCATATGTAATAAAGCAATAAACCTGTGTATAAGAGACCAGGTCTCAGAGATGCAGTTAGAGCACCTCGTGACGATACCTTGCTGTCTGATCTGATGTGTTCTGCTCCGACGGAATAAAACTTTGTTTCCTGCCTTCCAGTCTCCGGCGCCTGCCTCTTTCATTGGTAAATTATCGAGTGGTATGAGAGGCGATTACCGCCGGGCAATACTTGAAAGGTTATCGACTGAAACTGCCGCTACCATTTAACACAATGATGGAGTTTCCCTCAGCTCTGATGACACAGGGTTGGCATCCCCGATAACTTCCAACTGGCTTAGTACTTTAGTTACAAATTTTGTTAGCCCGATATTCAGCTTTGTATTATCCGGATTGAAAGCTGTTATTATAGCTTGGCGGCAAGATCGAATTCCAAATCTTATCCATTCTTCTCGTAATAATGAGCGTCTAAAAGTGAGCATTGTTGGGCATATGCAGACTATGTGTTCCAACCCCTCGGTGTGGTAACCGCACAGCCTGCATTGGGTGTGGCTGTCTTTCTGGCGCCAATCTGGAAGATTTTTCAGGAAAGGCCATTCACACAACCTCAGCGCCAGGAACTTTTGTTTCAGGTAAAGTGCTGTGGTGCTTGATAGATGAAGGGATTCTGCTCCTGGGTTAAAGTTATTGATTACTGCCCAGGTGTGTTTCCTTTTTGACAGTATTGCCCTGTCTGAGTGAAAGGACCACAACCTGGCGCTCTTCTTGATAACTAGCTTTAATGCAGACTGGGGGAGGTTTGTTCCCCAAAAATCATTGACACCAAGTAATTGTAAGCTGTGCTCCAAGTGGAGCCAATTTTTATGGATGACATGACTTTTCTGAATTTCTTGCCTGAGTCTGGCCTCCAGTGAGTCTTCCCGGGCTTGACACAGTCTGTTGCAAAACTTTATAAATGCCCCAGCCTCTACGCCGTGGTTGTCAAATAAGCCAAATTCCAGGCAGACTTGTGCCGGTGGTGCTGAATTTGGAAGATGGAATGCACGTTTAAAGATTTTAGTTGTCAGTTTATTTAGAAGAATGTTTGTGGTTCCCTTCATGATCTCTTGGCCGTTCGTTAAAGAATTAGATGTTTTTGCCTTCATCACTTTTAACAGTGGGATAAAGCTGGGACCTAACAGTTTTTTTAACAGTTTTGTTGCTGCTCCCTCTAAAGCCAGAGCGTTGGTCCGCAGTGCTTCTTTTTGCTTAGCAAATGAGCTTCTGGAGTCTAAAAATATTCCCAGATACTTATAGTGAGGTGTTGAGTCAATTTTTACGTTGTTGAAGTGCCACCATCCGCTCAACTTCTTGGGTTTCCCAAAGGTGATTGTTTTTGATTTTGATAGATTTAGCTCTAAGAGGTAGTTTTCAGTGTAGGGGAGCAGTTCATCAAGTAGCCTCTGTAAGCCCACCTTCGTGTGGCTGAGCAGCACCAAGTCGTCGGCGTATAGGAGGTTGCTAATTCGTACTCCATCTAATGGAGGGGGATGACAATTGAGGCTGTCAAGGATTGGCGAAAGGTCCGATATGATCAGGTTAAAAAGGAGTGGAGCCAGCACGCAACCTTGTTTTACTCCACTACTGGTCTCAATCTTCCTGGAAACTTGGGAGCCTTCACCCAGCTTGATTCTTATCCACGTTTTAGAGTGGACTTGAAATATTGATAATAGCAAGGATTGAGGAACTCCCCAGCCTTTTAGTTTTTGCCACAATAGTTCCCGGGGCACGTGGTCAAAGGCTGCTTTGAAGTCCACAAAGCAACAGTGCAGATGAGTTTGTTGGACAGTAGCTTTCTCTATTTGAACAGATGATGTCAGTAGGTTGGTTTTTGTTCCGGATTTGGCCACGAAACCTGTTTGATTGAATGGGAGGCGGTTTGTTTCATTTGCCCGGGTCAGGAGATCTTTCAATAGAATACTGGCGTAGTATTTAGACTCCACGTCACGGAGGGCTATCATTCGATAGTTACTAGGGTTGTTTCTCTTCCCACTTTTGTAAATGGGGTGGATTATTGCACCTCTCCAGGAGTCGGGAACTTCGTAGTTTGATCGGCATTCCGAAAACAGGGGGGTCAGATGCTCTGACCAGAATTCGGCTTCCGTTTTGAACATTGCCTGGGGGAGACCATTTGGACCTGGCGCGCCATCAGCCCTGGCTTTCTTTATAGAGCGCAGGATCCTGTACTTTATTCCTTCAGGTGTCACTATTGGCTTTTCAGTGAGTGAGTTAATGATGTTGCTGCTTATGTGAACAAGCTCTTCGGGTGTGCTAATGGGTAGAGGGCTTAGCCGCGGCTGTGTTTGATTTGCGGCCTCCGGTGGAAGTATCATTGAGTTGTTTATGCTTGGCGAAGTGGGCCTGTTGTCTTTGTAATGGATGATCTTAAAGTGAGAGGATAAGAAGTAGATCCATTCATCAGCACTGATATTTGCATTACCGTGGCCATTTTTGCCTCGCTGGCTCCTGTTCACCATGGACCAGAATTGCTTTGAATTTGATTTCCTGCTTTCATGGAAGAGCGTCAGCCAAAATTGATCGGAGGCTTCTCGTTTTTCCCTGCGTGTGGCAGACTTAGAGGCTGTTTGAGCTTGCTTATAATTGAGAAATTTTGTTTTGTTGTCTGGCTCTTCCTTGATTGCCGAAGGACTCGATTTCTGTGAAGCTTTAGTTTTTTTGTTGCTGGTGAAATGTATGATTGAAATACCTGGTGCCCAGTTTTCCTCTTTGCGGGCACTGCATATAACAATTGGTTGGTAAAATTTGCCCAGCTACTAATAGCTGTGGAATCGGTTCAGATAGGCTTAGCTAAGTGCATATTTAGCTTAGACACATGTGAGCCTGATTAACAAACTGTACTTGTAGTTTTTTTTAGCACTACAAACCACACTACAAAGTACTATTCATTATCTAAGTGTGGGGTTTACGCATCCTCATTACCTATGCTTATGTCTGAGGAGGTCTCTGCCCTAACTTTGGAGTCTTCGCACATTTAAGTAAAAGTTTTAGTAGTAAATATATGTGGGATGGAGGGAGTGGGTGGAAAACATTGCAGACCTATTACAAAAGGGGCTGGGATTAGGAAGGGGTAAAATAGATTAAGGGAGGGTGAGGGTGGAGTTTAGGGAGACTTCACACACCCACCCACACTACAGTAATTAAATTGCTTTGTGCAGGGGATGGAGACATGTAACTTACTCTTCTGAAATAAATTTATATTCAGAGCTTATGATTACCGAAAAGTAATACGCGTACTCTAAGGAGTAAATCACTCAAAATGTAAGTTACCTTTGTGAATGGGGCCCATTTGTATTTATCTCCTTATGGATTGGTTTTAAGGACATTGGGAGTAGAGACGCAGGCGTCCTACTGAAGATAAAATTAATACTGACACGTTTAGCTTTTGAAAGAGAAACCAAAGAGAGGCTGTAGATAAAGAGGAAGGAGTAGAGAAAGTCTGTAAGAACAAAGTAGAGAATAAAGAGAGAATGTGTGAAAACTAGAAACAGCGTGAGAGTTACAGGCATGGAATTAAAGATAGATGGGAAGGGGGAGAGAGAAAAAGAAAGCATCAGAATGGAGGCATGAGGCCCTGATCAGGGCAGGGTTTAAGGTAGTGTGACTGGTGCCGCCGCACTGGGCACTGACCTGTGGAGGGGGCGCTGTGACCTCAGGGGGGTGCTGCTCAGCAATATCTTATGATAGGAGAGATGAGGAGCACTTTTGCAGGGGTAGTGAGAGAGCCTGAGGTGGCGGTCATGTGACGTGGGGGCGCCTAAAGTGATTGCTGCACCGGGCGCCGCCAGCACTAAAGCTGGCCCGACCCTGACACAGAGAATGAAAGAAACAGAGGCAGAGGGAAAAAAAAGAGCAGAGTGAGAAACATACAGAAAGAGGCAATGTGATTAAAAAAGACTGCAACTGAGAGAAAGCATGAAAGATCTGGCGGGTCGTTTTCTCTATATTATTAAGTACACATTTTCGAAACCTACATACACCCAGTCTATATCGAATTTTAATAAACAAACTAAAATACGCTTTTTAAGGCTTTTGTACCTCTGTTTAGATTATTTACGTATTTACAAAACAAATGACTGCGTCGGATCACCGCATAAACAATAGATACCTTTCGCCTATTCACAAGCAGACAGCTTACAGTTAGTGTTCAATTCAGTCTTCGACTTTATTAAAAATTAAAAATTTTAAAAAGTAAGCTTTCATTTACAGCTTGGAACAATTTCATTGCTCTTCCTAAAACAGTTAGGCGACAATGATATATAAAAAAAGTCGTTTTTAAGCTCTCGGTGTCTGCTTAGAAAGGTCCCAGCAGTTCCATTACTGTGTCTACACGTTCGGGCCAAACACAAACCACTGGCAGCGCCTAAAAACGCCCCCACAAGTCTCACAGTGACTTATTTCAAAACTGCAAAAACGAACAATGAATAACAGCATTTAACCTTCTCATTTTCTATTTCTCTTTCCAAAGTGTCATATGATCCTTCTCAGGCGAGAGCCTACGCAAACATTTTCAGTCCTTTTACATTTGTTCCAAAACAAAACTTTTAAGAGTACTGTTAGGTTAATAAGATGCTTTATCACATGAGATGTCATATTTCCCTAGATATGACTTGTTAGAGATCATGAATTTCAGCTAATTCCCAGCTGACATCGTATCAAGAACATAAATTAAAAGCAGAGGGATCATCCATTCCTTCAACAGCTATGAGTTCTCGCTCATACATGGTTAGATAATACACATGCATGACAATGTGTTTTAGTCACATATCCATGTCTTTGAACTGACTACATTTTGTTTTGTTTTTGACAATTTGAAGTCAGATTTTGGCTTTAGCAATCAAACTTCACAAGATAAAGGGAAGGCTTTATATTAAGGATGGCAAACATATTTCAGGATAATGTGATACATATTGACTTTAATATATATTTTTGATTTCTGATGGAATGCAATTCAGAACATTACTGCAGCCTACATTTATCACAGGAAGCAGACATTTGATGTGTCCTGTAATGTAATGTGCGATATCATTTGTGAGGTGAATTTAGTAAAAAATAAAATAATATTCAGCGATTAAAACAACACTGATTTGACAATGACAGAATGACAATTTTGTTCATGGGATCATGAGTTATGGATTGCTTATGAAAATGCTCACGGTAAACAATTTTCACCACAACCCAATGTAAGTCAATGGGATCCCTTCTTCAACTGTAACTGCAACTTGTGGAAGCCAGATCTCTGTGTTCAGGAGTAGCATAATTAAAATCATTGCAGAGGAATCTGCATAGCTTGCACTATCTTGCCAGTTCACAGAGCAGAATGAACAACCTTTCCACAAACCCTGTCTTCAACATTGATACAATAAATCTAAGTCCCACAATGGGCGGGAATTTCACTGTGTGGTTGAATGATGCAAAATCTTCACAAGGTCCCTAGGTAACCATTCATATATATGCTGTTTAAACTATATTGTGAACTTTTAAATGGAAAGTTGCTATTGAACTGGTCAGATGGGTGTTGCTACCAGGGTAGACTGGCCTATAGGTCAATCTGTCAGTACCAGAAGGGCTAGTTTAACAGGTCAGTGTGTGGGGTGGATCTTGACTATTTGTGGGCTTGTTTTATGGTCTGTTGGACCGGTTTTTACTGTTGCTTTTTCTGAAACTACAAACAGGACCTGCAGCAAGGACAAATGCATGCAGTCTCAGATAACTTGCAAAACGCCAATAGAGTGTATTTTCAAGTTTAATTTTGGCCCATTTAGAGAATCTGGGCCACTATTTTACTATCTGATTCGCAAATGGGGGCCACTTTTATTTCCGCGCTTGGTCCTATCTTCTTTCCCAGTACACACCTGGCTGCTACTTCTGCAACTTGCAAGTTTAGCACACGTCATATTTTTCACTTTTGCACAATTTACACTTGGTCTTTGTAGATTTCAAGGAAGTCTTCACAGATGACATGTAATGTCAGAGAAATTCTTAAACATGTCAGGATCGGTTTTTATCTGATTTCACTGTAGGTATTTAGATCTGATTTCTTGTCTTACCACTGGATTTTCAAAAGCCCAGAAGTGGGTTTTATAAAACCACACTGCATTCTACATTGATCATTTTGTATACATGCACCAAGGGCACATTTTGCACCCTTTAACCTTTGGGCTTATATAAAAGTCAAATAGTGAATTACTCATTTAATGCCATGATTTCCAAGATTTTAAAGGTGCTCAAAATGGCACTATTTTTTGTATTTCATATTTGCAAGAAAATTACTTTACTTTGCAGCACCTTGGACTCTGAGAACAGCATGTTGTTGCCTTATTGAATGAGTATACTTATAGCATAAATTCTATAAACTTGCCTATTTGCGATGTCATTGTGCAAGTCCGTTACACTCAATTTTGTCAGGCTTTGCTTGGAAATTCAAAATCATTTTCTTGATTTATATACATGTGCCGGCTAAAAGAATTAACATAATCACAATTCTTGGCTCCTTGCCCATATATAGACATTAATGTTTTTGAAAAACCCATGAGATTATATTCCTTGGGGCATATTTACAAAGGTACATTTGATTGCAAATGTATGTTTATGACTGGATTTATCTTACATAGGCCTTCCAGGAACTAACAACAGGATTACTAGTAATCGTATGTCCTTTTACGTGTATGGAGATCGCCCCTATGAGTGCAGAGTTTTCCACAACCATAAATCCCACTCAGTTAGTGAGAAGCGAGCATTTCATGGAGTGGTAATCCATGGAAATTTATGAAAGTCCACAGATATGGCTGTTTGTCAGCATTCATCAATTCCTCTTTATTCATTTTCCACCCTGGAAAGGATTGGAGATTTACTCCAGCAAAGAGATGGCACAACTCTTCTTTCAAGGAGGGAAGAGAGAAAGATCATCCCTATATTTGTTTGGGATGTAGGGAAAAGGCTTTCTCTGTGGCGAAAAATATTTTTTCGGAAGAGAAGAAAAACCAAAAATAAAAAATGGTATGTTTGCGCTGGGATTATATTCCTTATGTTAAGAGTTCTTCACTATGAATAACTTTGCACAGTGGGAAAAGGATCCCACCAGGAATATCACATGACCTTCCAAGAACTATACCTGGAAACCTGAAGTTGGTGGAGCTCTTCTGTCCTGTTTCTGCAAATGTTGGGCTTTCCAGAAAGTAGGAACATTATGTGCATTCAGAGGCAGAAATCTGCCTTACTTTTCATACTTTATTTGTGATTCAGTGCAATTGTTTAAACATTTATTGCATGACTAAACTATATACAGCAGATGATTGCTTTTTGTTTAACACCCTGTCCCTCTGCAAACCTGCCACAGAAGTCTGAGATACGATCACCACCCTCACCTACAATGTGATCTTCATCATCGAAACCTGGTTCAACCCCTCGTTTATCCTTGACATAACTACCACAATGCCCCAGGGCTACAAGATGATGCAGCGACACGTGCCACCAAACACAGAGGAGACATCGCCATCACCCACAAGGAAATCATCTGATACTCCACCACCAAAGACGACACCACATCAAAAATGGAACACCTCAATTTCCAACTACAAACCGACACCAGGACAACCTTCAGAAGTACCCTCCCCTACAGGCCCCCTGGACTGTGACCAGCATTCTGCAACACCATCTCTGGATTCATCACCCTTCTGGCTATCGACTCCAAGCACTACATCCTTACCGGCAACCTCAACTTCCATGTCGACGACCCCAACGATGTCAATTACACTAATCTCCTGGAAATCATGAGCACCATCAAACTCACCCAACTGGCCACTGACCTCATACACAGTGCAGGACACACACCGGACCCAATCTTCAAATCCAGTGACAGAGTCAAGTACAGCCATGTCACCAAACTCACATAGACCAACTATGCCATCATCTACTTCACTATCACAGGTTCTCTGGACACCTCCACCAAGCCCCAAGCTCTGCCCACATCAGCTGAAACAAAGTGACAGGGACCCAGTGGCCTGAAGCCTTCAACACCAGCCAGCCCGACGCTGCATCAAACTAAGAACAGTCCGTCCAGAATATCTCTGATTAGATCGCCAAATGCTCCAACAGAGTAGCCCCAATGAAGCCAGCCTAAACCAACGGATCAGCAAAACAATCCAGCTGGTACAACGGAACTTAGAAACGTGAGCGCAACTGCTAATGACTGGAAAAACAATGGCGCTTTCAAATCAGCCCTCAGCAATTACCACCAATGCATTAAGGACACTAAACAAAACTCCCTCACAGACCACATCAAAGCCAGTGCCAACTACTCTAAGGAACTCTTCAGAATTGTCAGAGAGTTCTCCTGCCCGTCATCAACGAGATAACAGTTAACCCTTTCCCAGAACACCCTATTAGACTTCTTTCACAGCAAGATTGCCTCCATCTACAACAACTTTGACCCCCAACCCACCAACTTCGACCTCAACAACCTCTGCCCACTTATTGGGCTATCTGCTGCCAACACTCTTGCATTATGATAGTGGGTGTGAGTAACGTGGGGATGCTGTGCCATGGCATTGAGGAACACATAGTTGTAAACTCATGGGTATGAGGTAAAATCTGTGTTCAATACGTATCTATCCCTTATTGTCTTCGGCAAGGTTTTATTTAATTGATTATTAATTATGTTAATAAGGGAAAGAAATGTAATTAACAATTTTGAAGTGTTTTGTTATTGGTGTGGTGTTATACGGTATGAAATAAACGAAATACATTTATGTTTTAAATAATTTTTTGTTAGTTAATATTTGCTACTATTGAATAATTATTGTTTATAAATGTATTTATTTATTTATTTGATATATTATTTGTATTTTTTTATCTATAACTAATATTATAATATGTGTTCTTTTTATATGTTTAATATATTTAATTTTATATTTTGTAAATATTTTTTATTGTTATGATTTTTTAAATGTAATATTTTTTATTTTTTATCAACTGTTTAAGTGTTATTAGTAATTGCTGTCTCTCTGCTATCCAACACTTTCCCTAATGTTGCACTCACTGGAGTGGGAATACAAATGTTTTGCCCTCCGCTATCCAACACTTATCCTACTGTTGCATTCATTGGAGTGGGAATAGTAATGTTTACCCCTACCACCCCGCTATCCAACACTTTCCCTACTGTTTGGAGTGGGAATAGTAATTTTTACCCCTCCGCTATCCAAAATGTTTCCTACTTCTGCAATCACTAGAGTGGGAATAGTAATTTTTCCCCCTTCGCTATCCAACACTTTCCCTACTGCTGCAAAGTTACAGGCAGCTACAGTGTTCCCCGGGTCCTCCGGACATTGAAATTGCTTTTTTTGTGCTTACTGCTGCCAAGGCTTGTTGGTCGCCTGTCCGGCAACTAACCTCTTTACTAAATGCTGAACCTTAAGGGAACTCTGCATCATCTTCATCTGCTGTCAGCAGTGGCTCCATTGTCAACATTTTTTAACTGGTTTCCCAGCAGCACTGTGTAAACCGTAAGAGCAGCTCTACCAGCAGATTCCGCTTCAGCAACAAGGACAGCCAGGACAACTCTGCAACTGGGTTTCTTGAGGCAGGTAAAATCAAACTGACTATCGTGGCTTGGTCCTGGGACCCACATCACCTGCACCCTCCTTGGGTACCATGCAACTCGACCTGCAAGTGACCAATTGCCACTACCACTTTTTCCCATTGACCGCAGTACAAAAGTGCTTTAGTAGTTGTGAGAAGCTGTCCAGGTATATGATGTCCACTAATGTAAGTGGGCACCATGCACCAGTTCAAACAAACCTTATGGTGATTTAAGAGGTCTTAGACAACCACAGAAAGCTCTTTAAGTGGTAGCTTTGGAGAGCACCCTTCAGGCTTAGTCTTGAAGGAGTGTAAGGCAGCTTATTTTACCAGAATGCAATCTTGTAGAATAGATTTAAATGAAGGAGAACCACACAAGGTATTTATAAAAATATGTATTTATTATATAATACTCTCTTGTATGTTACAGTATCTCCTACACAGGGATATACACAAAGCACAAAATATTAAGCAAAGTAATCAACGTAAATAGCACTAATATACAGTGAGCCCCCGGGGGGGACCAAAACATATACTAAGAAAGTTGTATGAGAACCCCAACTCGAGTCAGGGTAATGTCGAGAGGCTGTAGAATCACAGGGGACCCAAGGAATCACCCAAGGTACGTAGATATGGACCTCACGGAGGATGCGTACAGTGTAAGAACACAAACACGGGCTCCATGCAACTTTACGTGTAAGTCGCAGTTGAAAGTTGAGAGATTAAGGACCCTTCACAGCGGACCCTGAAGAAACCTCGTGGAAGACACAAGGTTGGAGATCCACCCCATCCTTGGATACCCTAGCACCCACATCACCTATACCAGGAAAGCCAGGAGCATAAGGATGAATTGGTGTCAGAAACCACAGTCAAACCCAATGGAGGACTTCAGGAAAGTGCCGCTGCTGGAAGAGGAGAAAGTGTCCGTGGGAATCCAAACATGGATTCTTGATGAGGAGTGCCTGAAAGCAGAGGGGACCAAGTTTATGTCACTCGAGAATGACCAGGTGCCCGGGACGCTGAAAGCCCACCCATGTCGGGGTGCTTCAGGTGAGATGACGACGAACTTGACTCTGCAGCTGCGAGAACCAGGCAATGCTGAGGACAACCAGGACCTGCATACGAGCTGTACTGTGAAGTATGTTGAGTGCTGAGGGGGTCGGTGTCTGGCAGGAGCAGAAACAGGCCTTGGCAAATGCAACCAATGCGGCAGCTGAAGAAGGAGCAACGTTCAAACCAGCAAGATCCAGGGGACTCACCACAAGCAGGGAAGTCAGGGCAGACCCTAAGCAATAAGGGGAGCCCAAGAAAAACAAAGGTGACGCTCAAATAGACCCACAGACTGGAGGCACTGGAGTCACGAAAGGACCTCAAGCAGTTCAAGAAAAGATGCAGGCCACGATAACACGATGCAGTGTGGCTGAATATTCTGGTCACATGAAATGCTCGAGGTTGGGGCTACTAGGAGCCCGAATGTCTTCTTGGAGAAACATCAACAAGCCTTTACACTGCAAGTTGACGCGGTGCACAGGGGTTGGGTTATTGCAATCCCCAATGAGCAGTTCTGGCCTCAAACTCTGTGAGAGGGTAAAGCAGACCTCAGGAGCTGTGGAAAACCACCAACTGTGTTTCAGAGCCATTCGTAGTCCAGAGGAGCTCAGGATCAGCAGACTGGTTGACTTAGTTGCGGTGCCTGTGAATTCAGGGGAGTGACTCCTTCAGTTCAAGGGAGATTCCTTCAAGTGTCTTTGATGCTTCACAGGCCTTGGAAGGTTCCTGTATGATGCACAGACACAGACGATGCAGCAGACTAGAAAGGGAGATAAAGTATGGTGTCTGATCTGAATCTTATCCCATGATGAATCTAGGAACCTACACCCAGGTAAGCCCTTAAGTGCTCTAGGGAAAGGGTTGGGAAGATTCAGGAGGCCCTCCCAGGAGAGGGTCTAGACAGGGGGGAAGTTACTTGTTATGTTTGGCTTTTACTTAAATGTTTTCTGGGGTATGGTGCTTTAAATGCACATTCTAATTTCGTGTTCCAAGGTTGCCATGGCATGTATTGTAGATGTGTTCCTTCTCAGGCAGTTGTTTGCTGGCTGCATTGGGAACACCAACGCTACTCCTGTGCTTGCAATAAAGTATATATATACTGGTATCACGACTACACTGATGGTGCTTATTTGAGATTACAACATTGGCGACAGTCGGCCAGCAAGTACTGCACGGAGTGGAAGCGGCGTTGGTAGATTGGAACTCACGCGGTATTATGGAATCGACCTAACACGACGAAGCCTTGGGAAAATAAGTAAATAGAGTGGAAGGTGAAGGCGTTGACAGTATTTGAAGAGGCGAGAACCCTGTTCAACATATCACCCGGGTTGATTTACTAACTTTGTGTATGTCCAAGGAGGAGATCGGAGCGAGCGATCTGACTTTGACACTGTGGAAGTGGCTCAGTGGTCGGAGGCAATTTGTGTGGTGATTTCGACGGTTGGTGTAGTGATTTCGTGGATTGGAAAAAAAAAAGCTATGTGCTGGTAAGACGATTGATTTTGATACAAACTACGAGTGCAACCGTTACCTGGATTCTTGAAAGACAACATCGGCGCGTGGATTAAAAGTTCGACGAGAGGAATCTTACGAGTGTCTTCACACCGGAGTTCTCAAGCTGCTGTGACGTTTAGAGAGTCACTGGAACGCATACGCTTAAGCGTGAATACGTGATCACGTAGGGTGTGCAGCCATATTTGTTGTGTCGTATCCTAGGAAACAAATCTTGTGGGCGCGTTCACGCAAGCGTTACGGATACATTGGTGTGACTAAAAGAAAACAAACAAAGGAACAGTACTACGCGGACATCGCTCGTATTCAAGACTGAGGAGTATTTGAGAACGTGGAGTCATCGGTATTTGCACAGTTTGGCGAGAGTGTGTGAATTGGTTTGACTTACACCATATTCACCATATGAGTATTGTGAAACAACTGGTTGAAACAAATATAGTATACTATTTGTGTTTAAAAAAAAAAGCATTGGTAAAGGAATTTTTTTTTTTTTTTTCCTTCCCTTTTCTCTATTTTTTTTTTTTTTCTATCCTTGAGTGGGTAATTGTTTCAAACCATTGTACGGGGTGATTGTTGTAATTGAACTTTATCATACAGTATAATGGATAATCCCACTGTAATAGCGCCACCGTTATTTTTACAACAACCTGGAGATCCTCCTATCGAGTGGGATGAGTGGATAGAAATATTTGAAAATTATATAGAAGCTCTGGATGGTAAGGATTTCAGTGCTTCAAGGAAGAAAGCTTTGTTATTAAGCACATTAGGAAAAGAGGGACAGCATGCTTTTAAATTCTTGCCAGTTGGGGTGGATGCAGAAGGAAGGGTTTTAGCTAATGTTTATTTAGAAGCGAAAGAAAGACTTAAAAAACAATATGCTAAAGAAATAAACATAGTAATGTGTAGGCACAAATTCTATACGCAACCACAAAAATGTGATGAAACAATTGACCAATTTGTAACACGATTACGAGAATTGTCTCTAAATTGTCAATTTGGTGGCATGAGGGAAGAGATGATGCGTGATCAATTTATTGTACAATGTAGGAACAAAAAAATGCCGGAAAGGTTATGGGCGGCTAAGAATCCTACATTGTCCAATGCTATTGATATCGCTAAAGTGGTAGAGCAATCTGAGACGTGCATGAAGGAGATGGAAAAGAAAGAAAGCTCGGCGGAAGTAACATACATAGATAAGGATGAGGTGGCAGCATTAGGTGCTAGTAAAAATATGGATGTCAATAGTAAAAAGGGTGTATATGGGAAGAAATACACTAATAGCTCGAGTTCAAACTCGGACACTAGCAAATTGAATGAAAAAATGTGTACTAGATGTGGAAGCACTTACCATACAGCAGATTATAAGAGATGCTATGCCATTGACAAGGAATGTAAGAAATGTGGTCGTAAAGGTCATTTCTACAAGATGTGCAAAATGTACAAACCCAAGGTATCAATAGTGCAGAGTGAGGTAGGAAATATTACATCACTGTGTGATGTGGAAGGGAGAAATAAAATCCTGTGTGTAGATGATGAGAATGTTGTAGACCCGGTGGGAAGAAGAATAAGACCAAAGGCTTTATTCATAATTCACGGAAAGGAAGTGGAATTAATGGTGGATTCAGGGTCTTTCTGGACGATTATTCCCCGGGTATTGTTTGAACAAAATTGGCCGGATGAAAAATTACTTCCAAAAGATATCAACCCAGGGGGGTACCAAGGGGAGAAAATAGATATCATTGGATTTATGGTTGCGGATATTCATTTTCAAGAAAGATGGGTAAAGGGGAAAGTGTATGTGGCTCACAGTGGACCACCTATCTTGGGTTGGGCACACCAGTACGACTTACACATAATTTTAAACCCGAGAGCAGAGCATCAAGTGATGATTGTGGATGAGATTACAACGAATACCATTGTGGAAGGTATGAGTAGTGTATTTGCAGATAGGATTGGTGAACTTAAAGGGTATGTTCACAAAATTATACTGAAACCTGATGCTATACCAATGCAACACAAGGTTAGGAAGGTACCTATCATTGCGAGACAAGAGGTCAAACGAATGTTAGGTGAGATGGTAGAACAGGGCATCATAGAACAGATTGAGACATCAAGATGGATTTCACCCGTTGTTATCACAGGCAAGCCTGATGGGAGTTACAGATTTTGTGTGGACTTGCGCACACTAAATCAGAATATTGTAGTGGATAGTTACCCGTTACCAAACATAAATTAACTTATTCTCTCTCTTAAAGGAGGGAAGTATTTCTCAAAATTAGATCTGCGCAGTGCGTATCACCAAATAAAATTACACGCAGAATCGAAACCACTGACAGCATTCATCACGACTGAAGGGATTTTTCAGTTCACGAGGATGCCGTTTGGATTGGCATCCGCTGCTGGGGTGTTCCAACGAATGATGGGTTCAGTTTTGGGAGATACAAAAAATGTTGTTTATTTTCAAGATGATGTTTTGGTATTCAGGGAAACAAAAGAACAACATGATTTGTTCTTGAAAGAGGTATTGCATAAAATGGATAATGCGGGTTTAACACTTAAAAAAGAAAAGTGCAAATTTGGGGTAGAGGAAGTGGAGTATTTAGGTTATACCTTGTCTTGTGATTGTATCAAACCAAAACGTGATTTGGTGGAGGCTATAAGGAAAGCTCCGGCACCATCAGACAAAGATCAGCTTAGATCCTTCTTAGGACTCATTGACTACTATGCTAAATTTGTAAAGAATTTTGCGGAGAAGACAGAGAAAATTAAAATACTTCTAAGGAAGGGCCACAAATTTGTTTGGGATATAGACCAACAAAATACCTTTGACATGATTAAAAAAGAGATTTGTGAAGCAATGATTCTAACACCATTTGACACAAAATTGAAATCAGTTCTCACGGTAGACGCTAGTGCGGTGGGTGTAGGAGCTGTATTGGCACAGGTACATACATCTGGTATTAAAACAGTGGCATTTGCTTCAAGATCCTTGACTAATTCTGAAAGAAATTACTCGGTAATTGAGAGAGAGGCTTTGGCGGCGGCCTGGGGTGCTGAGTATTTTCGGATGTATTTGTGGGGATTTCAGTTTACGTTGCAGACGGATCACAAACCTCTTATTAAGATCTTATCTCCTGGTGGGGCAGGCAAGGGATCGGCAAGGCTAGCTAGACTTGCGCTCGTTTACAGGAATACTTGTACAGGATTGAGTATATTCCGGGATGGAGAAATTGTCAGGCGGATGGGTTGTCCAGATTGCCTTTACCTTGGAAGGAAGTGGACAAAATGAAGGTGGAGGCATTCCAATATGAAGGTGCGGTTGCAGCTGTTGACGAGCTGGTGGAACTATGTAATGGTGCTATAGGTAGGGATCAATGGAATGACTATATGGTGAAGGATGGAGTCCTTCAGGGAGTTAAAGATTTAATTACCAAGGGAAATAGGAGGGAGAGCACAGTTTCAATTGGTGTGAGGCCTTTTGTGAAGGTTTTGGAAGAACTTTCGGTGTTTGATAAAGAAGGTTATATCATCATGAAGGATGACAAATTTATTCCTCCACAAGGTTTGAGGTTTTCTTTGTTTAAATTAGCTCATGAAGGTCATATGGGGCAAACTCTTACAAAGAAAAGGTTAAGGGAGCATTTTTGGTGGCCTGCAATGGATCAGCAAGTATCTGATTGGGTTGAGAGGTGTCCTGACTGTGTAGAAAGTGACAAAAGGTTGAAAGTAGGCAGTCAACATGAGGTAGGTAAAATAGATGTCCCAGAGTTACCGTGGCACACTATTTGTTTGGACTTTATTGGTCCATTTGTTGGTCTGGGTGCAGAATTAAAATTTGGGGTAGTGATTGTTGACGTGATGTCCAAATGGTTGATTGTGGAGTTTGTAAGGGAGATTACTACGAAGAATACCATTAGTGTTTTGTCCAATATTTTCAAAGAAGAAGGATACCCTGTTAGGTTAATTACGGACAATGGCACGCAATTGACGTCTCATGAGATGACTCATTACTTGAAGTCTTGTGGGATAGTTCACACTAGAACATCCTTTTATAACCCACAGGGAAATGGGGTAGTGGAGAGAGCGAACCGCATGGTGAAAGGTGTTATTCAAATGGCAATAGTAAACAGGAAGGATGTGAGATCTATGGTGAATGATTTGGTATGGGCATATCGCACAACAGTGAATACGGTGTCAGGGAAAGTTCCGTTTGCTGTCATGAGAGGGCGTCCTGCCAGTACCAAATTAACTCCGGCATGGATGAAGGAATGTATTGGTTTAGCTAATTTTGATTACGACAAAGGGGTGGAGTGTAGAAAATCTCCGCATAATATTTCTATAAGACCCAATGATTGGGTAAAGGTTAAGCCTGGACGGATTGGGGCTGGGTTTGCCAAATTTAGAGGTCCATATAAGGTTAAAAATGTGCACAGTAGGCATGTTACTTTGTACAATGGAGAGAATTGGAATCTGAGAAGAGTTGCTTTGTACAGAAAAAATGTCAATCAAGGAAAATATGTGATAGTGGAAAACAAGGGTGATTTAAATCCTTATCTATTTATTAGTGATGAGGAAATGTGTAAAACTCAATCTCCTCTGACTAATCAGGATCGAGGTGAGGGTATCAATAATAGAGTGGGGCTGCAGAGATCTAGGTGCCCACCAAGGTACCTTCAAGACTATGTATGTGGGGATAGATAAGTTTTCAACTTATTAGATACGTTTTCAACTTACTTGTGTAATGTAGCAGCTCATATGATGTTTATAGTTTTTTGTGTTATGTTGTAGCTCATATGATGTTATAGCTTTTTGAGTAAAGTCATGAAGGGAAGAGGATATGTTATGTTTGGAAAGTGATAAAGGTTTGGGAAAGTGATAAAGGGAAGAGGATATGTTATGTTTGGCTTTTACTTAAATGTTTTCTGGGGTATGGTGCTTTAAATGCACATTCTAATTTCGTGTTCCAAGGTTGCCATGGCATGTATTGTAGATGTGTTCCTTTTCAGGCAGTTGTTTGCTGGCTGCATTGGGAACACCAACGCTACTCCTGTGCTTGCAATAAAGTATATATATACTGGTATCACGACTACACTGATGGTGCTTATTTGAGATTACAACATTACTCCCATGTCCCTTGTCCAGTTTTGCGCCAGAGCGGGAGCCAATGGCTCCCAGAACTGGTTTGAATCGGACAATGCACAGGGTCACTCATGCAGAAGGAGCAGTGCTGGCAAGCACACCCAACCCATCCCAATACACTAAATCCTGTCTGGGAGGTGGTCACACCTCCCTGTGGCAGGATGCCTACGTTCCTCTGCTCGAGCTTGGCTCAGCAGCGGTTGGGCCGAATCCTGTCTCTGGTCAGTGCTGTCCAGGTAAAGAAGGCTGGTACCGGTAACACTGAGAGCTTAGCGGAAGGTTTTTACAGTGCTTGGAATCATACCTCGCACACCGTTTATGGTGTGGGGGTATGATTCCATTAGTGATACAAACATTATAGGATTTGTTGCAGCCAGTTTCAAGATGGTCATCGTGTAATTACCTGGTGCCCCTCTATATATTGTATGGCTGCTTCACTAACAACCCAGGAAAATGGACTTTGTAGGCTGCAGGGGTGTCCTGCTCATGCAGGGATACCCTCTCACTTAGAACCAAGCACCCTGCCTTCAGGATTGTAAAGGCCTGCTATAGGGGTGACTTATAGGTTTTAAGTGCAGTGACCCTTAGATGTAGTAAACCTATATCTTTAGTGAGTGGTGCATACACCAACTTACACAGGCTGCAATGGCAGGCCTGTAGTTCCATTTTGATTGGTCTCTCATGGGTGGCATAATAAAGGCTGCAGCCCATGGGAGACCTCTATGGTACCTGTGCCCTGGGTACATGGGCACCATATACTAGGGACTGACAAGGGTACCCCAGTATCCAATCTGGGAAGTACCTAAGGACTGAATACACAAATCTAGGGAGAAGGCAGATAGACTGGGGTCCTGATTAGCAGGATCCCAGTCAGACTAGTCAAAACTAGCTTAGCACCAGGCAAAAAGTGGGGGTAACCTTGCATAAGGATCCTACCTTCCTACAGTAGTTAATTGATGTGATTTATCTCTGGTTATATGTTTCCGCTATTGTTCATTTAGGTGTCTAAATAATATAAAAATCGACTTTATTTTTATAAATTGGTGTCAGATTTCTATTGTGTAGTGTCAATTACTTATCGTCCATGATGGTATTCTGAAATGCTTAACACTTGTTCCTCTAGTAATGCCTGACTGCTCTTTGCCACTCTATCAGTAGTGACCTAATGATTTATTATTGTGAATCAAAGGAACATCTTGTGAAAGTATTGCATGGTGTAGCCTAACCAGCATCACCACATAATACTCCTCCTTCCTAGAACAACAGAACTGATTACCCACTGTTACTATGTCATAAACGTCTTCCAGGTTACACTGACAGGGTTCTCTCAGAGACTAAAAGCAGAAAGCACAGCTGCAGGAGGAGGATGGGAGGCAGGCAGGTGGTGGGGGTTGGTTAAGGATGGCAGTTAAGGTATTTTTTTCACATTTGGGTATGGGAGGAGAGGCCATGTTTATGTATGGCTCCCCATTACTCATCTCCCCCCGTGCAGCAGCTGAAAGCAGGGCAGATGTGTTGGGGGCCATACATAACCTAAAGTTGTAAATGGATTATAAAGAATATTATAAGGATTTTTTACTCCTCAGGATTTAGAGTGACATAATGGACAGCTTGAACATTGCTGTCTTTGTCTATTTGATGCCACTCAGAACCTCTCGGTGAAAAAATACCTGTAATTCAATGTTATAAGTGGGCATGTGGAAACTGTCACACAAAAGGATTATTTTGGGTCACAGTAATGCATAGATGGACTCAGAATGTGCAGACCTGTGTGCAGCCTCCAAACACAATTGGATGTGATGTGAGGACAACGAAGAGCACAACAATTAAGTTAGAAGACAAAGGTGATGGGTCATTGAGTTAAACTCTTTGTACTGATGTGTGCTGTTCACTGCAGGTCACAGGTTTAAATGAATCCCACCCAGATCAAATCTTCTTTCAAGTCTTCCCCCTTCAGTCGACTGAGTACCATTAATTTGGACAATAGCAACAATATTCTGAAATATGTTTCTAGAAAATGCTGAGTAGACTGAAACTTTATGTAAAGATGTATAATTATGTTAGTAACAGAGTTGACCCCAAAAACGTATCCTGTGTATTGACAAAAGTCTAACAAGTTTATTCTCAGTTGAGATAAAGAACATGGGAAGCCTGTAAGAGTGTGATCACATTAAGGTGAACAGAATGCAACCTTTCTTTTGGAGGGTGCTCAAGGTTTAAAAAAGGGTTGATCACATTAAAGTCTATGGAGGCATTTTCTTTGTTTGGTCGGTCCATACTAGTCAAAAGAGTGTAACATCTACTAAATGTGGGCGACTAGTGCTATGTGTCCAACAAATGGTCAAAAGTTATGTCTATTATCACTTGATTGGTGCTGAAAAATTGGGCACAGGTGTATTGTATTAAATGACTTCATGTCCACAAACCCTATATGATGCTGTGACAATGGAGGTTTGATGTCATCAGTGAGATCATCAACGATGTCATTTTATAGATTATCAGTGATGTAATAAATTTTGTAATTTAAAGTGTTATTGGTTACACTAAACTGAAACTGGCGAATTTCTGGGGTGTTTCTGTTTTAAAACATTAGTCCTTATCTCATTTCAACACCAAACTATAGCTTCACTTTAACGTTTGTTGTTTTCAGTGAATATCAGTAGAGCTAAGAATAGTAAATATTTAGTTCACTATGTACACTTTGTTTCACAATATTATGGTAAATTCTATTCTGAATACAATATTAGTCCAATACAATATCTTGTCGCTCAATATTCTGACATCCATCCATCACTTTTAGGACAATAGTGTGCATTTGCATTCTCAGTTTCTCACACATGTATAGGTATTTGCATAAACCAAAATGTTCATATAAATTCTCTAATCATTTCATGTATACTAGTACCTGGCAACATTTAGACTGTAACTTTATGGAAAATTGTTATTAAACCATTTATATCACTGATCTAAAATAGCTTATATAAATCAATGCCTGCTGTACAGTTGGATGACCCTCAATTTGCCAAAGAAGTGCTAAATAGGGAGGAAAATCCACCACCAGGATGTGTTAAACTACGCCACTGCTATGGTGGAATATTATAAGCTTGTTTACTTGCCTTCAGATTTAGTATAACATTTACTTATCAGAGCATGTTTCACTCCCATTGGGCTCTAAAATATACTTTTCACCAAATAGCATTAATAGAAGTTATCATAGATGCACTCTCGTGATTTCCAGTTCTTTCTATGTCCATTTCCTCTCCTGGTCTTAGACTCTGTCTGGCACTTCTTTGATCCAAAGTACTTTTTTCATTTTCAGTAGTCTCTCATACAAGTGAGCCTTATCCATCTTACTGTACTTTTCTTTCTCCCTCTGCACATTAATCTTGGCTCTCCTGGGAGGCTGGGAACCCGCTGTTCCAGATCATTACCATATTTTTTCTTTTGAATATTTTTTTTCACCCATAGGTGACAACAGATATGTCATAACTTTGGCCATCTCTGCCACCAAGTAGATAGCAGCTTCATTCAAATCGGTGCTGTATTTATGTATCTGGGAGTTGTCCCCACTCCAGACATGACTTCATTCAGGAACAGTCAACATCTGGAGACAGGATTTCTTTCTGAAAAAAGCAGAAGTTGGCAGTTTCTTTATCAAAGTAAGTAAACATACATGTGTGTATCTCTTAATTATTTACTTGCAAATAAAACATACACGGTTATGCTTTTCACCGTTTATATGATAAACTATTTTAAAATATAAATTGATCTCTGTCTACAATATATTTCAGTTACCTTTGATAACACTTACAGCAAAGAAAATATACAATTCAATTTGCCGCATTGTAATTAATACAGAACAAAAAACAAACACTGGTAAAGTCACTAGATCTGACTTTTTTTGTAATGAAAATGGCATGTTGAATACCCAGATATGTTCATGTGTGAATGTTTCTAAAACAAAATGGGGAACAGGTCTCGCTTTGCTTATCAAGCAAGAATTACGCACGCTGGTGGGCTGTGGCCTCCGCTATGTTTAATCACAGATTACCAGTGCTTTTCAGGGTGGCTTGTAAATATTACAGTGTCCTATTTCTTACAGTGCCACTCCACCATAAGTGCCTTTAGCTTTAAGCAGGGTTGGTATATTTTTTTATATATATATAAGTAAATTTTATTCATTTATAAAAACAACAATGCTAAACCCTCATAGACGGTTCTCCCACCACGTACATAGCCCCTGAACCAAGGGGATAGTTACATAAGTTGTCTCATCAACCAGTACATAATCCATTACAAAATCCAGAATAAGTTCACCCCGCCCCCATATTGTGGTATGCTTGTGTAGGCAGCCACTGGCTAGGTAGATGGGTATGTCCAGTTTGGAGCACCAGTCTGTTACAGTATGCAAGTCTGCAACTTTGGAGGGTTGTTTGGCATTCGAGAGGTGAGCTTTGTCCCATTTGGCAAGTCGTGTGCCCACTTCCACCAGTGGGCACTTGCCCCAGGGTCCTCCCAGATCCTCTAGAATGCCCAGTAGCTCCACTCTCAGGGAGAGTTCCACTGACTGCTCCAAATTGTCTGACAACGCCCTGTCCACCACCGACCAGTTGTTTGCTACGAATGGGCATGTTCCTACTATGAGATAGAAATCACCGGGTATATTTCATATAATTTTAAAGAGACAGGGCCAGAACCTTGATAGCATGACAAAAACTAGACGACAGAAATAGACTGGAAAAATAGACCATACAAAAAAGTTAGCCTACATTAATCTGCCTGGAATCCCATCACCATCAGAGCCAGACTGGCCGTACTGGACATCGGGTGTTTTCCCGAGATGCCTGAAGGGTGAGGGACATTTTTGTTACTGGGGACCGGTTTTCCAAGGGTGTTGCAATTTTGCCCCCCAGTAACAAAAGCAGCAAATCAGCAAAATCCACTCATGTTCGTTTCCAGCCTCCAAGCACCAGTCAGTGCTTCACACTTGCACTCAACTTATGTTTTTAAAAAGATACAAAATTGAACACCATCCCTAGTGGAATATGCCTCCTTATCCCGCAGTCTTTTTGTCCACAGGGAATCACAACGCAGTTGTTACAACGACCGTGTTGTGATTCCGCATACCATTACTCCGCAAGCCGGAACAACGACTTGCGGAGGGGGGCGCTGGATGTTGGAATAGTATAATTTACTATTCGAACTCCAGTCTGTGCGGACAGTAGGGAAGGTGTTGGATTTTAAATCCAACACCTTCCCCCCCCTCCGCAAGTCGTTGTTCCGACTTGCAGAGTAATGGTATGCGGAATCACAACGCAGTTGTTACAACGACCGCGTTGTGATTTCCTGCGTACAAAAAGTTTTGTTATAAACATTGTTTACCCCCCTAATGGTGTGTTGGCTCACAGAGTCTGTAATAGTGCGTAAAAGCGCTACCAATGATGGCCCTGCCTGGCATAATTATTTTTTTCTGGCCCCTGCGCTCCCCGCCCTCGTATCCCTCCCTCGCTCGCCTCGTCGTCACAAGGCCTCTCTTTCTCAGACCTCTCGGTGGTGCTCATGCAATGCAGACAGCCAGGCCAAGGAAAGCAGTCAAGACTGGCCCCAGCCACCACCAGCCAATTACCAGAATCAGCCTGCAACTGCTACAAGTGGTGAGTGCTGACTGGCAAGGCCAGGCAGTCTAATATAAATGGGGCTGCCAGGCTTCTGCAGCTGTGCACATGTGAGGCACTATACAGATCTGTGTAGTACTGTGTAATCGTGTGTGCTCAGGCACAGACTTGTATAGCACTCTAAATCCCCATCATGTCCTAAAGCAGCCCAGATTAGCCTCAGGATTCATGGATAATGATTGAGGAAGTGCTGCAGCCAGGCTAGAAACTGGAGTGAATCCTGTCTGTATATATCTACCACCATGGAGGGCCAGAGCGGTCCGGACCCAGGTACGGAGGGTGCATTCTCGGAGGTGGGCTTTGTGATTTGAATGGGCCCGCACCTGAAAAACACAGTACCTAGGGCATGGCTCTATATAGGCCGTTGGCCCGTATGCTTAGGGTCCAGCATACCTCAACCATCGCCTCTCCTTCTGAACTTCCACCAGACACCTCTGCTCCGCTAACCTTGCCCTGATCACTTTCCCACTGATCCCCAAGACCACGGCTGGAGGAAAATCCTTCTCCTACCTGGCCGCAAAGACCTGGAACTCTCTTCCTCTACATCCATCTCAGACAATCACCCTCACTGCCTCAAATCATGAAGGACCTCAAGACCTGGCTCTTCGACTGAACTGGCTCTTCGACTGAAATGCAGAATCTCCCCTGCGCCTTGAGACCCTAAAGGGTAACTAGCCACACACTATAATAATCCTGATTGAGGGAGTCTGTAGGAAGGTGAAGGGTATCCTTTCTGAGGCTCCTGCAGCGCATAGGGATGATTGGGCATTGGGTGGTGTTGGTGTGTGGGGCAGAGGTGACATTAAGAGTTTGGGTAATTGGAGCAGCCAAAGAAGGGGTTTCCATGACCTGATATCTGTCTGCAAGTGACACGGCTGGAATTGAGACTCTATCCAGACTCACTGAGGCCACTGTATATCAGCTCCACCCTAGTTTACTTGATGCCAATATGACCAACGATCCAGTGAAAGTCTTGAGATGCAAGCTCAGTAGATGCAAAGCACCTTGTTGTAGGGAGAGGGTGTGCATGGTCCAGCAAGGATGAGGTATGCACCCTCTTATTTTTCAAAGTGCAAATGGCACCGCACCACATCATGGGGAGGAAAAATGTGTTTAAAAAGTGCACAATGTGCCCAGCCCTAATAAAGCCTGCTACGCACTGTGCATGACAGTGCTGCATAGGAGTCACAACAGACCACTTATCAAATGAAACTGCATATTCTGCCCTTTATTGCAGTGTGCCACATGCTCCTCTGTTCAATGCCCAATGCAAGCAGCCTCCTTTAATCAGTGCCTGTTTTGCACACTATTTCCAGTTTACCTTATCTGGTCCCAGTGTATTCATGGTTTCCTTTAAAGAATGCCTGGTGTGCTCCCAGATTCCACCATACAACGCATTGTACACCCCTTGTCCCCAGAAATGTGCCTAGGTGTGTAACCTTTTTCACTCAGTGCTCTTAGAACCCAGTGTACCCAAAGTCTTCTTCATAAGGTGCCCATTGGGTCTTATTTTTCATGTTCTCCATAAGAATGTCTGGATATGACTGGGTATCCTAGTGCACTGTTAGATCATCATTTACTAGGCTTTAAAAGCTGATAAACTCCTCTTGTAGTGGTCACGCTCATTCACTATGCACTGTGCAGGGGATGATATCACAAAATTGCCAGGGCTGCTTTGGGTTCCCTGTCTTGCCCCGACCACCATGATCTTGTTTTCAGATATTTAGGAACTTGCGGTTGATATGATATTTTAACTTCGTCCTTCTATATCTGGAAGATACTTTGACTAGATTTGGGAATCTCTAATAATCTTTTCATCTTGCTGTTAGCATTTTTAGGTATTTCGTAAGTCCAGAATGCATACAATTTCACAGTAGTAAATCACACGCAAGGATGGAGAGTGTGAGGATCAAGGTGCTGTTTTCCTTCGGACCTCTGAGTTTGATGGCATTTGTATATTTCTCTCCAGCACATTCCCACTCTGGAGATCATTATAGATTTAGACCAGCAAGTTTCTGGAGTATTTACCCTTCCATTGTGTGAAGAGAAATGGCTTTCCCCACTTTTTAAAAGTGATTTCCATTGAACTAAAAAACAGAAAAAATGTGTATTTACATATTGTGCTTCATTTTGCAGATTACCCTCTATACAACCCATCACTGGAGAAAGAGCAGATGATGCATGAGATCCACAGTAGTATGCATGGAAATCTGCAATGGGTGCTACTTTCATGGCATACCACTGGTATACCACTTGGAATGATTATGAATTCTCAGAATTCATACAATTACACATGTTCATAGAATTACATCTACATCTTAGATGTGTGTCTGTTATGTGAATCTGGTCCTATTTGCTTAATGTGTGCATATCGACCCGCTTAACAACTCTCATACACATGTTATATTAATATTTTACTACAAGGTTGCTAGCTCTTTTAATGTGACCTTACTTAGTGTAATAGCACTACATATAATCATCTCAATACTTGCAAGGGCATAGCATAAGCACTGTTTTGCTTTCTCAGTTGAGAGCCCATTTACTGGAAGGGCATTGTCAGAAAGCTGTTCTCACCTTGTGAACAGGTATGATGCTCAGGGAATCTTAAACTTTCATTTTTTTGTTGGGATTCTGGCTATAGAGCTCTCTAATTCGCTCAATGTATGACATCGTCATGTTGACTTTTTTAACACTGCCAAAGCCATGGAAACATTTGTGAGAAGCCAACCTGAACCTAAATCTTATTTTCAAGTTAGGAGTTTATTTTAGGTGCTGCTTGGACTTGAGCTAATCCAGTAATAAGCCCATTTTACAAGCAACTCACACTGCCTTATCCCTACCAAGTATGGGGTACTGTCCTGTTGGGAAACATAGTTCAGTTGGTGAACATATTTCCCTACAGTTCTTTGTTTAATCTTCGGTTCTCACATTTGAATCATATTTCACCTTTCAGTAAGATCATAGTGTATGGTGTATGAACATAAGTGAATAGCATGGAAAGCTAAATGTCACGCTTGAACATCAGCACTTGTTATGCCATCCACTAGGATGACATGGCAAAATATGGTTTCAGGTCTAAATCTGCACTTGAACTTGTCAAAATAACCCTTTTGTCAGGAAAGAAATCCACTTTAAAATAGTAAATAAGTCACTCCTAAGTAGCCCTTGTAGGTCGCATGGTAGTGTTTAGTCTTTAAAAGTAGAACATATACGAATTTCATGTTGGCATGATCTTACAGTGACTAGCCCCCAGAAACTATTTTCACTGTAAAAGGCAAAAGCTGATCCTATGAGCAAAGTTGAAGCGAAAATTTAAGACAATTTTTGGTAACTTTGGTCTGTGATAAGCTACAAAAGCAATTCACCGCTGTTTTTAATATTTATTAAAAATCAATTTCAGTGGTGAAGTTGGATTTATAAAAATATTTTTTTTCAGGAAAAGTACATTTAAAAATGTTAGACTTTGGCTGCCAGAAGTGTCAGATGGCTAATTAGCTTTAACCTGCCATTAGCTGTGTCTGTCCAATTCAGTAACATCTTTATTCTATTTTTCTTTTAAATCATGAAAGTAAAATACAGAACATATTCAGCTAATACTACACAACAAACAGATAAAAAAGTCAATAGATACAAGCATCACGAAAGGCTGCAATATCATAAAAATTCATCAAGATAAAACAGCATGTCAAAAATGCTGGCAGATGAAGGCCCTCCCTTTCTTATAATGACAAAGCTTTATATATATATATTTTAAAGCTCCTGATTAAAAAAACAGATAATTGGGGTTGATAAAAACTGCAAGTACAACAGAGTGGGTCTTGCATGTCTTAAATTCATGAGTAGCAAGAGCGGCCTAATATATTTGTGCTGAAGCATATTAAATATTGAGCATCTAAAAATGATATGAAACGTGTCGCAGGCAGAAGTATTGTCACACTCACAAAAAGGTGGACTTGATTTCTTAAACGTGCAGCCATGATGGTGCAGCAACTGATGGAACAAACCCAGTCTAAATATGTCAGCATCTGTCGATGATAGCTAGATGTTACAATAGTAGGTTAGGGTTCCATCACACTTGCTGTCTTCACCAGCAGGTGTTGTTAGACAGAGCTCTTGCTAAGAGCAGACTTCTCATGCACTGCTGTCACCCTTGAGCAAAAAGTCTGTTTCAGCCAAGCCATGTCTTCTTTGACTATGCTATCCAGATGGTAAAACAGTTCTGGCCTGCCAAGCTCTTTCAAGTTCTTCATAATGTATTGTCGCCAGGGGATGTGCAACATGTTATCCAGACCCAACAGTCCTGGACAATTAACTTATTTAGCTTCAGTTCCTCCTTCAGCCAAATGTTTAACCAGAGCAAAAGTGGTCAAAGTTGTATCTGGTCTGTGATGTAACTCAGGCCAAGTTCTTCATGGACAACCTCAGAGGGAATGCCCTGTGGGACACTCTGAAGACTCCTCAGGAATCTGTTTTCTACTATCTGAATCTGTTCAATCAAAACATACCCCCAGACATCACAGCCAAAATGGCTACTGAAACACATTTGGCCCTACAGACTTCTACCAGAGTCTTTATTGGCTTTTGGCCTTGTCTTAAAAAAAAATTCCCCTATGCCTGCCATGGCACTTTTAAAACAAATCGTGTTCTTCTCGGGCCAGTTGCTTCCAGCTGCAACATCTCAAGCCGAATGCCCAGATAGGAGACATTTTCCAGCCTACTTATTTGATGGCCTTTAGCAATACATTTTTTTCTTTTTTGTGTTCTTAGAATGGACGGTCATGACATAAGATTTTTTTCAATTTGTTGATAAATTGATACTATCCATAAAATCACAAAAGAAATATAAGAGCCGCTGAAGGCTCTGTGCTGTGTGGGCAGCCAGAATGATTGTCTGCATATAAGAGAGCATATGGATGTATCACCCACTCTTGGTACATCCAACTCATGCTCAGAAAGCACAGCTTCAAAATGATTAATATACAAAATGAAAAGTACAGGAGCCAAAATGCATCCATGACGGACTCCTCTCCTGAGATTAAAGTGCTCAGTGCATTTGCCATTGGGCCCATATCTTCTTGATGCCATAAGGCCATCATGTAAATTTCTCAAAAAGGCAACAAGTGCAGGGACTATCCCAATGGATCCCAGCTCAGCCCAAAGATTGGATCTATATACTCTGTCAAAAGCAGAGCTGAGGTCCATGAATGCCAAGTGCACTGAACCCTTTTTGCCTTGATCTATTTGAGGATAAGCAACAACAGATTCAAGTTTTGCTTCACTGTGCCATGCCCAGGTCTAAATCCATACAGTCAGATAGGATGTCTTGCTCATTAGCCCAACCAGTAAGACGTTCAATGATCACCCAGTCAATTATTTTAACTTCTGAATTCACCAGAGATATTGTCCTGTAGCAGGTGGGGTCGGATCTTTCCCCCTTCTTGAATATGGTCACAATCATAGAGTGGCGCCAGCCTGTAGGAATGGAGCCACAAAGTGCTGCATTTATGTGCTGTGTCACAATGGGTGCACATAGATCCACCAAAGACTTGACCTGGTCAAATGGGTCCCCATCCAGGCATTGTGCCTTCCCTGTTAGCAGGGAGACAATTGTTTCCTTGACTTCTTCCGACTGTATTTCCAGCCTCTTAACTGGCTGCACTTCCATGATAGGTTGGTCAGGGCCCTCAAAGTCATACAAGGTAGAACAAGTGATCAGTCCAGGCTTGCACAGAGACTGTCACTTCATTTCCCACTTGAAATTAGCTGACAGTGGATTGTAATTGCTCTAGATGTCCCAATCAACACTAAATTTTAGAAATAATGGAAATAAACCCGCAGAAACAAATATAAAATCAATAATCGATCCTGTTTCCAAGCCTTTAAATGCAGGTGTTCTCCCTTCAGCAGTGTCATCATTCCTATTGATCAAATAAAACAAATTGCAATCTGTAAGATAAAAATATTAAGGACGTCGCCCAGAGTTAAATGCTTAAGATACACTTGATAACCAGCTTTACACTCTGAAACAGGTGTGTCATACAAGTAACAGTCTAGCAAGCATGTCAATTGAAATGCACATCATAATCAGACCTGAGTATTTGGGGGTGTGAGAGGAGTAATCATTCAAAAAAACACTCAAGTCCTTGAGGACATCTTGATCCGCTCTGCCCCCAGATATTGAATTGTACATATTAATAGTTAAAATCCTTAAATCTTTTGAAAAGAATATAAGGACCTACAAAATATGAGGTGAGTGACAAAGCAACACCTCCAAATTACAATTCAAGTTCAGTTTGATTCACATGGCTAAAATCCCTCTTGTTTTCCCACGAGATGAAGGCTGAGCTTTACAGTGAAATGTAACATAGCCATCTATGGACAAATCTCCCTCTGTATCCCATGTCTCCTGGAGACTTAAAATATCGAAGGGACTGATCTTCTGTATCCACCCTACATCACAATGGTTTCCCTGTACACCAGTTAATTACTTCCAGCATTTGATGAGGGCTATCAACCTCTGGCCCATCAGTTCTGGTCACTGAGACCACCTAGCGGCTCAAAACGGTTGTTCAAAGGGAGGTGACATATCTGCCCCAAAGGTTGCTGATGACCTGAGCCAACCCTGTAACTCTGGCCCCCCTCCCCCGACACTGTCACCCTCCAATCGTCAGATTATTTAAAAAAAAAAAAACAAGGGGAATATTGCAATTCTATTGCTAGAGGAAAAAGGGGATAGAAGATTATGCTGTAAAAAGGCCTCTACTTGCATTGGAAAAATTCACCACCACACAATTCCTTTTATATGTTTTAGGTGACTTTTCTAACCAGCCCACTCTCTGGGTCATTATAATCTCCTGAAAGAGAGGCTGGATAAGATTAGAATTGAGCCCACTGGACAGTCAGTGAGCTACTTTTTTTGAAAGTTGGTAATAGTTCTCATTTTTGTTGGGTTTAAAGGGTGGAACATTGGCCAGGATGATGACATATGGGGTAGATACAGGAGGAAGTTGGATAGCTGCCTCCCTTGGGAAGTCTGTTGGAAGGCGCATGCTAGGTATCTGCATGGGAGTATGCAATGGCCTTCCCAGGCTACCTTCTGCTGCGTGCAAGCCTGTATTATCCAAAAGGGGCAGATTCAAAAGCACGGACTCCTGAGGCAAGCATGAGCTCCATACAGGTTTAGCAGTACTGGCAGTGTGTCTGGAGAGTAACTGTTAAGATTAGCATGGCACTTCAGGCCCCTAGCTTCGACCCTCAAAAGAGGGAGAGGCCTGTTAGGGGTAACCACCGGGGAATTTATTTTGGTTTCAACACTGAGAGTAGGCAGGCAAGGCATTACTTTAGGAATATTTGATAAATGTGTGAGAAGAGACTGTGCCAAGCCTCCCAATATTGCCACCCCCCACCTTCTAATCTAGAGATTCAATTGGGCAGAGCTTCAAAGGCAGTGTAAATATGCAGTTCCAGCTTTAAAAAAGAATCCTGAAAGGAGCTAAATTCAGGAGAAGATGCTATAGCAGGGACCTGCCTCCCCTTTTACCCTCCTCCCACTTCGTTTAATATATGCTTATACTGCCGGTCATAGTTGACCCCTTTTTGCATTTCATCCTGGTATAACCCCACCTGCTGCCATCGGAGTAGGGAGTTCACTACTCCCCTTTTCACTGTTACTGCATGCATCTGTAGATTACTTAGGGTCTTATTACAACACTGTAGTCGCGGAGGCAGTCCGACCACCACCACACAGCGGCACCATGTGCTGCATTACGAATGTGGCAGTCAGACCACCACAGGATCGCTGCTGCCACCAGGGATCAAGGATCCCGTAGTGGGGGTGCAGCGGTCACAGGACAAAATATGCTGGTAGTGCCACTGCGGCACCGCTGAGCATATTTCAGGTTGGCTCTCCACCCCCCTTTTCATGGCAGTTAGTCCACCATGAAAAGGATGCAGAGAGACATTGGGGGGATCCTAGCAGGACCCTCTTGTGCTTCTGGGCCTGGGGGTGCATGCAGGGGGGAAATGTTATGCCCCCCTGTAGAATTGAACCCCAATTCCTGCATGGTGCAGCATGCCCCACATGGTGAATGATGCACCGTGCAGGAACGTGCTGCAGCAGTGTCACAGCAGTGTCTGTATAAGGCTCTCCTATGAGACTTAGACAGGCACAGCCATGAAATCGCCCCAGCACTGACTGCCTGCCAAGGATTACTATCGTAATCTGGTGGGCAGTCTCACTCTGGGCTTGGCTGTACTCTGGTAGAGCATTGGCGTGACAGCCGCAGGAGGACGGCCAAACTCAGAATAAGGCCCTTAGTCTAGTAGTTCCCTTCTTTAGTCGTCCTTTCATTCACCCCCCATCCATTCCTCTATACATATGGACTGCCCTGAAGCATTAAGGCTAATTAATCAAAGGTTATTTCACATAATATTACATTACATCATCCTATATATTTGAAAAATCACAATACCTCCAATTTTCAGTGTGAATATTTGAAGGCAGGACGTAGGTAGTGTTTATATGCGAGTGGTTGGTAAATGTGTATTTGTGGATGTGTGACAAGGGTGGTTTGGGATAAATTTTGTTTTTGCAAAGGTTTAGTTGTATTGCTTGCAATAAAAAGAGTTTATGCCAAGTTTAATTGACAGGTTAACAATGTCACCTCCAGCTACTTCAACACCCTCCGCATTCTCCATAAGACCTTCAAATAGATCCCCCCTTGGCAAGGAAGACAGTTGCAATAAAAAAAGTTTATACCAAGTTTAATTGACAGGTCAACGCCGTCACCTCCAGCTGCTTCAACACCATTCCCATCCTCCGTAAGACCTTCAAATGGATCCCCCAGACAAGGAAGACAGTCACCCACGCACTCATCACCAGCAGGCTGGACTCCCAAAACACCCTCTATGCCAGCATCAACTAGTCCCTACTCCGCAAGCTCCAGACAGTACAGAACACTGCCGTGACACTCGTCCTCGGGATCCCTCGACACAAACACATCAGCCAACACCTGCGCAAGCTCCACTGGCTCCCCATCGAGAAAAGAGTCACCTTCAAGATACTCACCCATGCCTACAAATGCCTACACAATACCGGACCCCAATACCTCAGTGACAGAATCACCCTCCACGTACCCAAACACAACCTCCGATCCACCAACCTCCTCCTCGCCAAAACCCCGTGCATCTGAAGAGCCAGAGCAGGGGGAAGATCCTTCTCCTTCATCGTGGCCAAGACCTGGAATGAGTTCCCCGCCGACATCAGACATGCCCCTCCCTGAACACCTTCAGGAAGGCTCTGAAGACCTGGCTCTTCGAATGAAACGGACCAGCTGACCCCCCCCCCCCAGCGCCATGAGACCCTCACGGGTGAGTAGTGAGCTTATAATTTCCCTGATTGATGCAAAATGTGGCCTAGATATAGTTTTATAGTAACAAAATAGCAAGACAATATGGCAAATTCAGGGCCTGGTTAAAAAAATGTCTCAAACTTATGCCACCTCTTGCATTTGCGCTGTATTTCATGGCAAGGTTATCGTGTGGGAGCCCATGAATTCTGCTAAATAAACAGAAAGCGCGCCAAGAGTAGTTTGCGACAATTGTGTTATTATCACAATTTTATGTGAAAAATGCATCCTTGTGTCAAAATTGACATGAAAATGTATTTGACTTGAAATTCACACACCCCTTGTAATGTCCTCTGTATTTTTTTTTAACATCTTTATTTAATATTTAGTGAAATGCATCACTATCCTCAAAGAGGTTGATAGAGTCATCACAGATTTACAAATGTTTTGTGTCTGGTTTGCGTACCTTTTTTTGCAGACCCAATGCAAAATCCTGTTTGGGAGTTACATACTGGAGGAAATGGCAATTTGCTTTGGTTTGTGAGAAAAAGTAATACAATGCAATACAATTCACTTCTTTGGATTCCTTTACTTCAGGTGCATGGGTATTTCCGTTTTTCCACCCATTGACTTCGATGCAAACCTGTAGCAACAAAGACTTGTAGCCCCAGAAAATCCTGTGCCTCTGTGAGACTGATGTATTGAGAAATATCATTATTTTTTCTTATTCTTTCCATTTTTGCAGCACACAGGCATGGATGGAATCGCCTTTAAAGCATCATTTTTGTGCAAGAAAGGACCCCTTCCTGCCCAAAAACTATGCACACCCTCTTGTACTATGACACAAGAGTGTGTGTATTGGTGCATGGCTGCACAAAGTGCACCAATGAATGGAGTGATCAGAACTGTGCCATATCTTTGTAGATGTAGCGTAGTTCTACTGTCTCTAGTTCATGCAACAGCAAATTTACTTGCCGCTCTGTGTTGTGTGAACTCTTACTAAATATGGGCATTTACATTTAGAAATGTCTGCATATCCCCAGCTTATGCAATATCGCACTCTGGACATTCTTGTCTGCCAAGGAAAGGAGAATCTTTTTCCCAGCACCATCATTTTTTCACCAGCAACACATTAATCCATGCTAATTGTGCTTCTTTGTGAGATGTGAGTTAGTTCAATACTTATTCTTTTAAATACTTTTAATAAAGTTCCTCTCTCCTGGCACCCTTTGTACCCCTGTCACTCCTGCTACTTTTTCATATGTATTCATTTGCAGTTCAATTTTCCACCTGAGTTCAGAGTGGCCTGCTGTCCAAAGATTCTATACATTTTCTAAACATTGCCATTCACTTCTGTAGGTCATCCTCCACCCTTTGATCTTTGCTGGTGGTTCCAATATGAACCTCATCTGCCAGAGTGTATTCCTTGAGATCTTTTTCCAGATCTTCCTCTTCAGGCCTCAAGGAAGGAGCCAATGTTTGCCTGTATGGTGCTTGGCCAGGAATGTTCCTAGGGCCACCTACCTGCATTTTATATTTCTGCCACTCGCTGTAGGGATTATTACATTTCCACTAACTTCTCTGCAACCAATGCAGTTAATTATTTAAAGTAAATCCTACTTAACTTCAAAGCAATTAGCTATACCCTGTTAAGGACATTAAATTGTACTAGTTTGAATCTGGAATTGTGGAGACTATCTTTACATGTAAACATGCCTTTTCTCAGTCAGTTTCTGTCTGTGGCTCCTGATTGTCTGTTTCCCACTGTTACTGTTTAACTCTCAGTGATTTATTTGGATTGGGCACTAATTTCAACCCACACCTCTAGCACTGTGGCCATAATTTTCATAGCTTTAACATTCACTGTAAAGCCTGTCCAGATTTTCCTTGCCACCTTTGCCAGTTCCAGTTATTGCAGTAATTGTCTTAGTCCAACCCCAAAGGTTTCTTTTGCTTTTTTCAAACATGGTGACGTGGTCAACCAGCTAAAAATCTCTGAATATTATGCAGCCTCCTTCCCTCCACTGCTTCACTACCATGTGTCTGGTTCTTTAAATGGTTATAAGCACAACACCTCTGCATCTGGAGCTGAAGATGGTCTTCTCATTACCTTTTTCACTGTGTCTAATTCATTCTTGCCTGATTAAATTGGGATAACATATCCAGACAAATCTCCCCATCATAAGCATGAAAATGTGCTGCTTGTTCCCTTTAGCAGCTGTTTTTCACAGTTTGCACCCTCCTGTAGACCCTCACAACATGTTGCCTTCTGATACTATTTAATTCACCAAGCCCTCCAGCGAGGCCACGGACATCACCCCCTCCCAGGACCTCTGCGATAAACTCAGATCCTACTTCCATCTGAAGATCAAGGGCCTCTATGACCACTTCAACGACCAGGCACCTGATGCCGAAATCATCTCCCCCCCAACAACAGCAGCCAGCCCACCGCCCCTTCCTGGATCCCAGTCACCATCAAGGACACCACCGCGACCATCAGAGGCATCCATTCAGGGGCCCACACGGACCCCTGCACACCGCACATCTACCACAGAGCCGCCATAGCACCCCAACTACGACGCACTACCACCTACAAAACCGACACCTTCCCAGATAACTGGAAACGCGGAGAAGTCAGGCCCCTGCTCAAAAAGCCATCAGCAGACCCCACGGACCTGAAAAACTACCATCCCATCTCCCTCCTCCCCTACGCGGCCAAAGTCACTGAGAAGATCATCAATGCCCAGCTAACACCATTCATCGAAGAAAGCTCCATCCTCGACCCCTCCCAATCCGGATTCCAAAGCAATCACAGCACTGAGACTGCCTTACTCACCCACTGCCGCAGATGACATCCGCTCCCTCCTCGACCAAGGACACACCACGGCCCTGATCCTACTCGACCTCTCTGCAGCATTCGACACCGTCTCCTACTGCACACTCATCGCCAGGCTCCACGATGCCGGCATACAGGGAACCACCCTCGAATGGATCCGCTCCTTCCTCACCGGCAGAACACAAAGAATCTGACTACCACCTTACCTCTCCAAACCCACAGAAATCAACTGCGGAGTGCCCAAGGATTGTCGCTTAGCCCCACACTCTTCAACATCTACTTGGTCCCGCTCACTGCCATAGTCAGAGAGCAAGGACTCAGCATAGTATCTTACGCCGATGACACCCAGCTCATCCTCACCCTCACCAAGGATCCTGTCACCACCAGACTCAACTTCCAGGAAGAAATGAAGGATGTCTCATCCTGGATAAGTGGCAGCTGCCTGAAGCTCAACTCAGAGAAGACAAAGGTCCTCGTCCTCAGACCCTCCCCCTCCTTATGGGACAACACCTGGTGGCCCACCACCCTTGGCAGCCCTCCAACCCCCACGGACCACGCCCAAAACCTCGGCATCATACTCGACTCCTCTCTCTCCATGACCCGACAGGTCAATGCCGTCATCTCTGGCTGCTTCAACACCCTCCGCATTCTCCGAAAGACCTTCAAATGGATCCCACCAGAATAAAGGAAGACCGTCATACACGCACTCATGACCAGGCGACTGGACTACGGGAACACCCTATTTGCCGGGATCAACAAGTCTCTGCTCCACAAACTCCAGACCATACAGAACACCGCACCCAGACTCGTCCTCGGCATCCCTCGACACAAAGACATCACCCAACACCTGCGCAGCCTCCACTGGCTCCCCATAGAGAAAAGAGTCACCTTCAAGATACTCACCCACGCCTACAAATGCCTCCACAACACCGGACCCAAATACCTCAACGAGCGGATCTCCTTCCACGTACCCAAAAGAAACCTCTGATCTGCCATCCTCGCCCTCACCGAAACCCGGCGGATCCACAAAACCAGAACAGGAGGAAGGGCCTTCTCCTACATCACGACCAAGACCTAGAACGAACTCCAGATCGACATCAGATGCGCCTCCACCCAGAACATCTTCAGGAAGACTCTCAAGACCTGGCTCTTCAAATGAACCGTGCTGCAATCCAACCCCTACCCCCCAGTGCCTTGAGACCCTCACGGTGAGTAGCACGCTTATAATTCCCTGATTGATTGATTGAATACAGTTCAATGTGTGGGTGTTTTAGGCAGCCCGCCTCCTAGGTCTGCTCCAGAGTGTCCAGTCATTCCCAACTCCTTTTACCTGCCTAGACCAATGATAGTCTAGCTTCTAGAATGCACACTGTAGCATTGGGCTCATTGAATTTGCATAACGTACAGTCATCTGGGGAGAAATGTCCTCCATACTTAAGAGTTTGAACTGATGATACAATGTGAGCCCTCTGTGGCACAGGTCTTGCTTAATTGCATGTGTATATGATACATTTTGCCGTAGTAAGAAACAAAGTTGTGCTATGACAAGGTAGCATAAAGCACACATGTTCCAAGCCCCAGATATGTCTTCATGTCTACCTGGATTTAATAAAGCAGTAATCAGTAACGTTGTAGCCCTATATTCCTCAGAACCTGGGTAATTTATACAATAAAAAACCAATGGTTCAGTCAGTTTCTTTTGTACTAAAGTAAGAGGGCTTGTGAGAACGTTAGCATGCTTCTTAAGTGGAATACTTCCAAAGTACAGAATAACAGTCCAGTCATTATTAAACAAATTGTTTTTAGATATGGATTTATAAATGCAAATATATCTCTGTTTATGGTGCTCTAAAAGATATAAAATGGTTCAGTTCATGTGAGTGGTGATAAGTGACAGAAAAAAGAAGCCCCAGACTAAACAAGATGACTTGGCTGCGAACCATAGAAGAAATCACATAGAGCAATGAGATCATACTGTATATTTATCCTGTCAACATTGTGCTAACAGTTCAGGCCAAAGAAGATTGTTAGAGTATTGACCCTAAGAAGTATTTGCTCAGGGTCTCATCAAAATGTTTCAAATTAACATTAGAAATAACAAAAATATTGAAATCTAAAATATAGTTTGAAAACATTGCTTATACAATTTAAAAATATTTCATTTGCATAATTAAAATTCATTTTAACGTGAGCAAATGCAAATCTTTTTAAAAATATATTATATATTTAAAATAAAAGATGTTTAAATATTTCTTTTTAAAACCTACATTTTAAATTACAAATAGGAAACAATATCACATTTTTTAATTAAAGATGTTTAATTTAAATACCATAACTCATTTAAAGAATGTTTTTGTAAATCTCTATGCATCTAAAACTAAAATTTAAAAATCTTCATAAATATATGCATTTTTCAAATAAATAAAAAATCTTCTAAATCTGCGAACATGTAAGAGTGTCCAGTAATTCCCTACTCCTCTTACCTGCCTAAATCAATTAACTATTTTTTCAATAATCTGTGTTCTTTAGTTCGTCATCATATATTTGGAAGAGTGGTCAGTTTTGCTATTTTTACTCTGTTACTTCCAAAATGGAGAAAGTTAATTTAACTTATTTGGAGGACGGGGTGTCAGATTCACCTTTTGAACTACAATCCTTCTAAGAATGGAGAAAAGCCATATACTTAGTGGTGTAAGATTTACTATTCTAACTCCAATCCAACTAACATCAGGTAAAATACTAATATTTGGGTGGTCAGAGTTATTATTCCCAATCCAAACTAAGAAACGTTTGGGAAAGTGATGAACTGTGGATGTGTTAGGGGGACTAACTAATGAAATACTCCCTATCCAAAATGCAAATCATTTTAGAAAGTATTTGTCTCTTCTCTTCACTATACTATTTGCTATTCACCCTCCAGACTAATCAACATGCAGGAAATAAAATTAAAAATGATTTAAAAAAATATATAATAAACAATGATAACAATTAAAACATCAAGAATGGATTACTTATTAAAATCTGAAGGATAACAAAATGAAAATTAATAAAAATAATCATTAAACAGTAATATCAATATAAATGATTACATACATTTAATAATGTGACGTACAAATATATTGACACAATGATTTCAGTCTGAAAATTTCATTCTGAATTTAGCAATCAATTAAAAAATGTATGACATTTAAAAAAATACTTCTTAAACAAATCCATTTATTATTTCTTAACACAAATACAGAAAGGCATATTTAACATTTTCCAGCAACACCTCTTAACAAAGCATATTTGGTTTGTTTTTGAGGCATTAAGCAGCACTACCCTATAACTCCCAGCAACCAAAACCTTAAATTACAAAGAAAAGCCTCTCTTTGGTGTTCTGCACTCATTCACAAGTAACAACTCTTTATATTAACAGAGCAGAAGACTACTGTCACTCTATGCTCTTACATCAGTTTCAATTGCATGCAGTTTTGTCTTTTATATGAATTTCACATGAATTGTAACATCCCATAGAAACTGAAAAATTACACAAGAAGCACTGAAGCAACATTTCTATTATAAGAAACGCTCAACGTATCAATGGAACAGTACTTTTATCTGGCTAGAGCCAAAGGAATACTTGTAAGACTGGTCATGTTCCGCTGTCCATCCAACAGTTGGTAAAGATTCACAACTTGAGGCACTAAAAAGAAGCAAAAGTTTATTAAGGATTTGTCACTCTGTGAAGACCCAAAAGACAGCTGCTATGGCACAATTTAGAAGGTGAGGCAGAGTTCCAATACATTGTGCAAGGAATAGTTGATAATCGAACATAGTTTCAAAATCCAAACTTTTAAATCCAACTCTCCATAGCTAAACATTAACCTAAGGCCTCTGAAGGTAGCACTGGAATAGGTTGACGATTTCCAAGGATGCAAGGAAATTCTTTGAAGAGTTCCAAAGATGCAGTGAAATTCTTTGAAATGATGCTGCTGAAGATGTTCCAAGATGCAACACATGCAAAGCCCAAGCAGAGGATTCCTTTCATCAAAAGGGAGGAAAGAGAAGCTCTTGGCCATGCCCTTGGTGTGACTTTTATAGACTGCAGGCTCCATGAATCCTTCAGTCGATCCTTGAATCTTGGGTCCCTCAAATCCTTTGGTAGAGTCTTGAATTCCCAGGATCCACATATCCTGTCATGGATCCTCAAATCCATCTGTAGCCTGCCACTTATATGGGCATACTGTCACTCCTTCTGGGGTGCCCACAAAGGGGAAAGATTGGTTTGTTTTGGTGATGGAGTATCACAATTGGGCAGCACAAATGTTGCAGCCAGAATCCTGAGCAGCATGACTCATGTGACACCAGCACAGGCAACATCCTAAATGTCATCGCCCTGAGCAAGGGTTGGAAGATGAGGGCAATAATGCTGAGGGTAAGCGGTGGATAGGAGTAGGGGAGAACACCTGTAGGAAGCCGTGACAATAGGCCACTAAGGTCATGATGTAGAGACAATGGAGTCAGAATAACACCAGTCACCTCTAATCAAAAGCAGGGATCATGGAGAGAGTACATGTTGACTGTTAGAGAGCTCCCTGAATATTTAAACAAGAACAGAACAAGCTCTTACACTCTGTGGTTGATCCAGATAAGCCTAGGCTTCTAATGATATTATCCTGGAATGTTAATGGACTCAGGGTATCCCTAGGAAGGAGGAAAATTTTATAATATCTTAGGCTTAGTGACACTGATGTTATTTTTATTCAGGAATCTCACCTTGTCGAGGAAGAATGGCGGGGGGTCGTAAAAGGTCCACAGTGGATTGAACATTGTGTATGCACTTCCCAGTCCTGCACAGTTATATACGTTGCCCTTCTTTTCAAAAAGTCTTCTCAAGCTATATCAGGGAAGTGCGTGGTGGACCCTTCAGGTAGATGGGTAATTGCCAAAGCCAAAATGTATGGTGTTTGGCTGGCATTGGTCGGATATTATGGCCCCAATCTGGATGACCCTACGCCTCTACTTACTCTATTTTTGCACTTAGTAGACATTAATCAACCGATTATTTTGGGAGGTGGCTTTAATGTTTTTTTGGACCCAGCGCAAGGAACAACTTCTAAGAGGGCAGTCACCACTGCTCCCAAACTGAGAAGGGCTTTGAAACAACTGATATGTGATACAGGTCTCATTGATATCTGGAAATGTATGAGTTCTAGGGAGGGGGATGGGGGGAAATTTCACCTTCCATAATAAAAAAACAAGAACATCGCTCCAGCATCGACTTTTCTCTTGTGGACCTAGCTATTAGTAACAACACTAGGAAAGTTACCCATATCCCTGATCACTTATCGGACCATTCAGCGGTTTCCCTTGAGATCCTTTTTAAAGACAATGTCCCATTACAGTGTTGGACTTTAAATCATACTTTGCTTTCAGATCCCTCTGTAGTGGATGATCTAAAAATAGCAACAATGGAGTTTTTTACGTATAATCTTGACTCAGCTACTTTAAATAAGGTATGGGATGCATACAAGGATTATTTTAGAGGTATTCTATCTAGTCTAAGCTCAGCACAAAATAAAAAGGTCAGGGAGAAGATTAAAATCTTCGAAGCTTCAATTAAAACTCTACAGGGAGCTTTAGCGCATGCCCCTAATCCTGCAACCAAAACTCGAATAGAAAGTGATTTAATTAAGGCAAAATCTAAATTAGCTAACTATTTGGAGTCTAGGGTAAGGCGAAAATGGGAAGTATGCAGAATTTTTGATTATGAATATGGGGAAGAGTGCTGGAAACTCCTGGCATGAAAGACCAAAGCAAATCAAGCCAGAAATCTTATTAAAGACTTAAAATGTAAAGTCTCAGTTAATATAATCTCTGAGGACGGCGAGATCGAAAACGCATTTGTCCAGTTCTTTCAAGACTTGTTAAAGAAAAAACTATTACTACTAACAACTAATAATAAAATAACAACATTTTATTTAATACCAAACCTTTTCTCCTTTAAAAGTTTGAACAACACAAAAAATAAACATTTACCCAACATAAATATCAAATAATTAACATTAATTAAAAACTATATATTAAGGAATTAAACACAAATTACTTCCCACCCATCACTCCTATAAACACCACAACACAAATAAAATGAATTACATAATTACCAATGAATTATTTAAAATTAATTAACAACTTATTATTAATTCATCAATTAAAAATAATTTACTCCCTACCCTTCCCACCATTTCCACCTATAAAAACTGCCACACACAAATATATTTAATTACATAATTACCAACATTAATTACTAATTAATTAATTACAATAATTAACAACCAATTATTAATTCATGAATTAAAAATACATTTCTTCCCACCATTTCCATCTAAAAACACCACAACACACACCTAAAATTAATAACACAATTACCATAGTCAATTACCAAATAATTAAATAAAATTAATTAAAAACCAATTATTAATTGATTAATAATAAATTACTTTACACGTGTAACACTATAACATCTCAATTAAGCAAATATTTATAAATAAAAAATAATCAATAAATTAAATATAATTAAACTACTTGCCACCCTATTCCCCTAAAACCCACAACCCGCTACGGAAATAAAAATGCAAAACATTTTTTTTAAAAATGTATTACATTTAATATAATTAAATTACTTCCTACCGTATTTCCCTATAAACCCACAACCCGCCACGGCACTAAAAACACAAAATTCTAATAAAAAAAATGTGTAAGTTTAATATAATGAAATTACTTCCCACCCTATTCTCCTATTAACCCACAACCCACTACAGAAGTAAAAGCGCAAAATGAAAAAAAAAATTAATAACTACTAAAATATGAACTCATATATTAAAAATACAACCACATTTTGTACAAACAAAAATACATCACATACATTTAAAATATATACTAAAATACATAACAATAATGAAAAACTATATTTTTAACAACTATATTTTTGCAGATGTTATTAAACACTTCCGATATTTTAAAATCTATATTACTTACCTTAATTCAATATTCTTGTCCGCGATATTCTTGCTGTTGTTATTCCTGCCCTACGATATCAATGACTCTATATTTGTGCAACTCAATATTTTGCAGTCAATATTCTGTCTCTGCACCTGAGTTTAGCTGGTTATTGATGTGGTAAGGGGACTGGAAAGTAACTTGTTCAGTAATGAGTACTTACACATACTGAAAACGTTTGCACCTCATGGTTAGTTTTGTGTACATTTTAATCACTAAAGGTCCGTTAGAAGATTATCATAAATCATCCTGTTATTTTCGTCCCCTAGAATTACCAATACCAGGTGGGGGGGGGGCATTTCTAACTTCATGGGGGAAGAATGTCTCCAAGAGTTTCACCGAGCATTTCAGGCCGTTCCTAACATGGACTCTTGTCCATATTAAAAATGTTTTAAAAAACTGTCTTCCTGACATCTGTGTCCACAGCACCCGCTATGCCTTTCCTTCCTAAGCGATGCTATCTGCTCTTCTGGAGGGATATCCACTGTAGCACTGACAGGCATTCTGAATTGGAAGGTCCGCGGTCTGTGTCTGCGCTGCCTCTGTGGTGGTCCAGGGGGGCTGCGGGGGGTCCGTGGGCTGGTGGCGGGCCTGGGGGTGGTGGCAGTGAGTGTTGTGGGCCTGTTGGGGCTCCGAGCTGCATGATGAGTAGCTCCATGGCATCTGTTGTTCTTCAGGTGTGGCTGTGGGCTAGGCTCCATTTTGTGGTGCCTGCTGCCGTCCGACTTTACATCAGGTCAGAGCAGGTGTTAATTTCCTGCTACTAACGCGCCTTTTCGCATGTTTTGTGGTTGTATCGCAGATCTGGCTGCCCGTTGAGAATGTTGTGGAGTGGTGTTGTTGCGGATTTTTGCACGGGTACGCCTACTCTGCATCTCATTAGCGATAGTTGCGGGGGTCATCTGTGGCAATGTTTCTTGCGGCTGCTATCGCAAGTTAACTGGTGCTATGGGCTGTTGGCACCAGCTTGTGAATGGGGTGATGAATTTATCGCGAGTTTGGCTGTGCATGGGGTGATGAATTTATCGCGAGTTTGGCTGCGCTATGGTGCCGTTAACTTGGAGATAGCTCCTTGAAAATATGGCCCATACTATGGCAGAGGGGCAGCATGTGCCCCCCCTGACGTTTACATACGGCCGCCCTGGTCAACAGCAGAACAGGACCGACTTAGCACGAACATTAAAAACATGTTAAATAATTAAAGTTAAAGAGAAGAAGTAAGCATGGTGTCCTGCACTGCTTAGATTTAGAAACACCTTCATTTTAAAAACAGTGTGCAGCAAAAGTGTAAAAGTATGATAAGGTCTGTTTAAAATGTAAACAGTGTATATCATTAACAAGCAAAACTGTTTCACCTTAGCACATTAGATTCTATCAATGCATTGAGAAGCATTTTTCAATTTCAAACATGATTTTGGAAACGTTCCTCTTTCGCAAGTCATCAATATATGAACTCTTTGGGTAGCCTGGGTTTATCTTATACATGAACAACATTATAGTTTATTTAATCACACACAGGAGAATGCTTTGCACAGGACACATCCTGAAGTCATTCATTTCAAGATCTTCATCATATGTGATAATGATAAAGAAGGGGAAGTGAAATAAAACAATTGCCTAGGATAATACAATGTAGTTAAGTGGAAAAGCCAGGATTATTCTCAAGTTTTTGGTTTCACATTGTGCAGTTCAGACATTGGATGTATATGCTTCACTTCTCCCACACCCACCTTACTGCCAATCTCCCTGACCACCACCCTGCTGGCATTGATGTGACCCTCCATCACATCCCACACCAAACTGTGAGGCCCCTGGGAAAATGTTTGTGAGTACCCACGGTCTAGCTCTTCGTGGTGCAGGTGTCATTTACTCACACAATAAACATGAAAGTGAATTACCAATCAAGGTGACAAGGTAAATAAAAGCAAATAGAAGTGAAATAATCCAATACAGCCACTCTTTATAAATATAGTTGAAGGGATGCCTTTAGAAAAACAACGCAAGGAAGCAGCTGATTTAAACACGCATTAAAAATACTGAAATGGCAGCGATGCTTTGCACATTTGCTGCAAGCACAGGATGAACAGGGTCGGAGAAGTCCTAACAAAGCGAATGCGTGCACAATCATTATCAGATGAGGGGGATTTGTCAGAGATTAGTAGGGTTTCTTTGTGATATCCATATCTCACAAAGGCATACCCTGACAGGGTCCAATTACTTTCAAGGAGCCGGGCCTGCTACAAGAACCTCTGAACCGGAATGGCCTGCAAATCTGTGCGCTTTCCCTCAGACAGATAACACCAACATGGCTCGCTCTCTCTGATCACTGCCGGCCTCTAAATGAGTTAATCTCGTTTTCCAGATGAATTGTTATTTTGTCTCCGCGGGCTGTGATTGCGGGACACAAGTATTGTGTTAACAGGCGGGCCGGGGCCTTTCAAGAGCGGATTCCACATTCAGATAACCAGCCAGCCGGGTTTGTATCCACTTGGAAGCAACAGGGCTAACGGGCGAAAACTGGAATATGACAACAAAATAAACCATTTCGAGTTCAGGATCTCGGCGAGGTTAAGGGGAGGGGAGCTGGCTCCCTTTCCATTTCAAACTAATATTTCAGTCGAGTCGAAGAATTTGAAGTCAGTTACCAATGCTCTCCCGTTTAGGCTGCTTATTTCGCTTTAACATTTTATTTACGTGTTTCTATAGATATTATCATACTTAACCAGCAGTCCTACCATGCATTACTTAAACACCTGCTTCTCTTTATTCTTTACATTTGTTTGGGTTTACTTAGGCACATAACCAGGATTAAAGACATGGCAGAAAGACATCACACTGCATAACCTGGTACTAAAACTAACGTGAGTACAAAAACAGCAATAACCTAGAAAAGATACAGTATCAGTTGTTTTAGTGGCTGTGAAGATGGGACTATTTTTATGCTCTTCTTGAAAATGGGTAAAGGGAGGCCAATTTTGATCTGAGTGGGAAGTACAATCCAGATTTTAGGTACTTTTCCAAAAACAAATTATTTTAGGGTGCACTAGTTCTTGAAAGTTGGTATCAACAGGGCAGGAGGGTTTTCCTGCGAAAATCTCTAATACTACCAGAGATGTCGAGTTAATATGCAAGGTACTTGGCGGTGAATATGCTTTTTGTGAGAGTCCCGTGTGAGCTATTTCAAAGAGTCAAGGTGCGGTCAAATATGGTGATGCGGCCAAACATTTTTGTAGCGGTGGTGTAAATACAGGGGCAGAATAGGGTTTGATCAGAGGACTTTTGATCAAATTTTGTAATGATTGTCTAATGTTTCTAAGTTTTACCAGCTGAATTCTGATGTTATTATGTGCATGTTTATGTGCTATGCAACTGATATGGCAAGCTTGGGAAAGAGGAGAGGATTCAGAAATGTCCTTATTATGGGATGGTTGAATTACACTATCTGACATCTTTGTTTAAAAAAGACAATACCTTCACTCATTGTAATGATGTGCTGTATCATGGGCTCTGTTACTCCACCTGCTGAACAATTTCAAAGCTTGGTTGCGTTCCTATACAGGAGTTCTTATAAGGAGACTTTTTCCCATGCAAATTAGATACTAACCCTATTTCTACAGGCAATAAAGTCATAGGAACCAAATACTGTTAAAATTACCACACAGTGAATGCAAATCATTTATTAATGGCCTCTGCAGTAAGATTAAAACCATATCAGATAACAACAGTGTTGCAGCGGAAGCACTTTTTACTCACTTCAATCTAGCACTGGGCCACACATATTTTATTTTGTATATCATACTCCACCTTCTGAGGCGATGGCCCTCCGATGGACCTTCCTCTGTTGTAGTGAGTGGTGAGAAATCTGAATATCCAACTGTCAACCACCCAACGAGGACCATTAATTGGTAGCCAACTCACAAACTGGTGATCAGGTCCAAATATATTACTCTCAAAACCATGCGGTAGCAATAAAGTATTGCAGTTGGTAAATAAAGTATTGCAGTTGGTAGACACAACCTCCTAAAGATGTTTACTCTGAATCGTACAAACCAAGAGCTCTGATGTAGCTGCAGAGAACAAGAGTAAAAGAACGCGATGTTCTGAAAAAATCTATGACTCTCTCTGTTATACATTTAAACTCAGCACAGTTTCTGCGAAAAGAACATTAGAAGCAAATAAAACTAAGACACACTTTGATAATTTGGTTATTGTATTAAAGATCCAAAATTAATGCATATAAATAACATTTTAAGAAACTCGATCATAAATCTAACAGCTTGAAATATAAAACCTCACATCTAGTCAAAGTAAATCAATTGCAAAATGCAGACATCCAGAAGAGGACGGTTCCTAACCACTAAAGATTCCTACCACCAATAAAGGCAGAAGGATGGTTCTCAAGAGTTCTTTTAGCATGGGCAAGATGACCATGTTAAAGTCCACTAGGGGAAAAAGTCCATGAGAATGGGCAGGGGAAATGGAGAAATAATCAGGAAAGTTCCAGTCTGGTTTCTCACCAAACTTTCCAAATCTTGCAACAAGCAAGTTCATCAGCAAGGGAAAAAAGGCAAGGTGCTTAAAAGTAAGTCCAGCAGGCAGGCAGAAGGCAAGGAATGTGAAAATGAAGAAGCCTGAGCGTAAGCTTAGCCTCCTCCTCCTAGTAAATCATCTTTATGCAGTTCATGTTTGTCATTATGGCATAAATGGTTGGTCCACAATGGTCTGATCGTCATGTGATCACTCTTCCGTTCTCCAGGTACAAATTGATTCTCCAGCATATTTTCCCATGCACATCATGAGAAACGACTGTCCATTCCATCCTCTCAGGTTAGTTGACAAAGAGCTTATTTACTTTGTTGCTCCCCACAGATTTAGTTTAAAGGTTGAGTTCCCACCATTCATGCACCAAGGGGTGTAAGAAAGTCTTTTGTTGCTTAAAAGAAAGTCGCATGAACAAGAACAAATAAAACAACATTTGATAAAACGTATCAAAGTCCATTGCACAAGGCTATGAAATAATGCAGCCTAAGGAGAAAATACATCCTTTTTTTAAGTTACCATTTCTTATTTAGTAAAATAAAACTCCTAATTAAATTGAAGCATAACAGAATAAATCACACATATCATATATAAGTATTTTATAAAGTGGTCAGTGAATGTTATACAAAAATGCTCAACTCTAATTGTGGCCTACTACAACAATGTCAAAAAGTAGCAACATGTAAACTATTTCTGAAAATCATTAAAATAAAATTGTTTTCTGTTAGGCACTTATGCTGAAAGTTTCAGACTTGTAACTCTTTGCAAGTACGAGTTGCACCAAGGCCGAGTTTGTTATGACACTCTTCAATTTTCATCACATATTTGTTAATGATATAAGGTAATCAGGAACTAAAACATCTTACATTCACTATTTGATTAAACCTACTGTTTCTATCTAATCAAAAACCTTTTTATGGGGCTGGTACATCAACTTTTTCTCAGTTTCAGTGTCATTTTTCTAGACGTGTGCAAAGTGCAGATTTGCATTTTCATTGTCAAGATAGGTTTATCTGTTGTGCAGAGCATGATCAGCTTTTACGCTGCATCAACAGCATTGAGGATGCCTAATATCGTGGCCAACATGTTTTAGATACCCAATGATAGCCCCATCCAGGGTTTGGGGTTTTCTTCGTTCAAAGGATTTCTTTGAAGCTACCAAATATTCAACTCATTTTAAAGGCTTAAAATCTTCTGTAGCAGTTAGAGTGCATACAAATAATCAACAAATGAAATAACATTTTTCCACTTGACCAGTTCTTACATTGGCAAATCAGTGCACTGTAAGTAAAAGGTTAGTCAGGTGAACAGATATGACAGGTTTCAGATAGAGGAGTGGATTTAGAAGCAGCCTTACTTTGGGTACATTTAAATTACACTATTTGACATCTTGTTTCAAGGACAAAAGATCCTTGGAAACTGCAGTGGCATACTTTATCCACATGTGTTTATCTCACCTGACGTAAGACTTTTCAAAATGGGTCGGGCTCCTGCAGGAGTTCTTATTAGTAGATTTTTTTCTTGTTGAAATGTGATGTTAACCCTATTCCTCTAGGTATTGGAGACATAAAATGCTGTTAGAAATATCTAACAGTGGATGCATATCATCTATATATGTCTCCTGCCGTAAGATAAAAAAAAATAACAATACACAGTAACTAACGCGCATGCCCAATAATGGAGCCAGGGTACAAAACGAGAACAAGCTAAATGGACCGTGGGAGTCTTTTGTTGTACAGTCAATATAACTCTCTCTCTTAACAATAAAAACAATTTGCTCCATTTATTCTCCAAAATAGGCATATTTTGTCACATACAAACATAATTAGTGCAGACTACCCAGTGCTCAAAGTTGCAGTGATGTGTGGCATTTATGATACATATATACAATCTGGATGTCTCTAAGTTACATATAAATCAGCAGTTCGATGTACATTTACTGATTACTGTCTTCAACCTATTGAACATAAGGCAATCGCTACTACATATGTCGATGTACTGACTCCACGCAATTTACATGGGTCTCTTCAGAACAAATGAGTGCTATTTGGGACAACACCTATTGGTGCAGAATGTAGAGAGAGACTACTTTAATACATATATTAGACATATCTGTCCTAATGAACTGTTACGTAACAAGCACAAACCTACCACCAAGCAGTGTAGGTCATTCATGTGATGGGGTGGTCTTTATTAGTTGGTCTCTGGATCCCAAATAAAGAAAATAAATAAGCCATATTAAAGATTTTTGTGCATAGATACTTTTGCCTCTGCCAACATCACCAACCCATGGTGCAACCATCTACACTTCTACTCTTAACAATGTAAAAACCTCTACCGGGCTGTGCAAAGTTATACCTACTATCCGTCAACATTCACCCTGTCATATCTTCCTGTCTACTATAATACCAGCCAACCTGTATGCAAAGTGTCTCATCATACTATGTAAACATAGGTGGTAAACAAGCCCACATCATAAACACCAACAGCATTCATTGTCACAGTGTACACCGTAAGCTAGTGTAATCTCCAAATGAAGTAAAATGTAGGTACTTCAATTGGATCACGTCACCATTTCTCTATATAGAAGGCAGACTCAAATCACATTCACATGCGGTCATCACATTGCAGTGCAGTGCACTTGGGGCATTTGCATCCGAAAGCTAAGAAGTCAGAAAGGACATGCAGGGAAAGGCATGTCCTTATCTCTTGCGGTCCTTGTTGAACATTAGTCAGCCAACTGAGGCGGCCGACTTGGGTGTGCGAACTACCCAAATCCATTTATGGCAGATGTTATGCGTTGGAAAGAAGGAAAAGAAAAGAAGAAGGAAAAATGAAAAGTGAAATACTGGGGGAAAAGGGAAAGAAAGAGGTGGAGAAGGAGAACGAAAAGAAAAAAGGACAAAAGGAAAAGAAAAGAAAAGAGAAAAGCAAAACAGGGGAAAGGGGGAGAATGTGGCAAACACAAGAGGGGGTAGGGGAAGGAAATATGTTGAAATCAACCAGAAAGAAAAGGGACAACAATAGGGTAATGACAACTGCTAGAAATGGGGGTCCCTGGTTGGCAATGGTTTGCACCTTTGTCCGAATAGGGACCCTTCCATCTAGTCAGGATAAGAGGGATACACTAATGAAATTATCCCCTGCTCACCCCCTTGGTAGCTTGGTACGAGCAGTCAAGCTTCTCTCAGAGGCAGTGTGTAAGGCATTTGCACATAACCAACAGTAATACAGTGAAAACACTACAAAAGGACACCACACCAGTTTTAGAAAAATAACCAATATTTATCTGTGTAAACAAGACCAAAATGATACCAACATACAATAATCGTATAGGTCGACTTTGGAAGAATCACTTTAAAATGCAGTTCCTTGAAACCGGAAGTTCCGTCCGGTGCTACTGCGGTGCTGAAAACAACAGAATCAAACAATTCCGGCTGACTGCGTCGGTGCAGACCGGCGGTAGTGTCCGCAAGCTCGTAAATAGTACCATTGGTTCCAGCCGACCACGCTGGTGCCGGCCAGTCGTGGCAACCATTGCGGTTGTGATGTGAAGCTTAGCGGTGCAGCATGTGGGGCCTTCAAGTCGCAGTGAAAGCAGCGGCTCGGTGACGGTCATCCAGTGATGTCAGTGAGACCAGGGCTGTGGTGCGGAGTGAGGTGGTGCTCGTGGCGGTGCTGACAGGTCACAGTGAAAGTGACAGCGCCGGTTGATGGGAGCTGGTGTCGGTCGGCCCAGGTAGCAGTGTGGGACAGGGCAGTGCATCATTTGACTTATGAACGGTGCCTCAGAACCACGATGCAGTCACAGGTGTCGAGGTCAGCGTGCTGCAACATCGTTGGTGAGACCAGGGCGGCAGAGTGAAGCGACACGGTGCGGAGTGCCATGCCCACAGGTCGCGGTGCAAGCAGTGGCTCAGTGGTGGAGGTGGTCATCATCGTCAGTGCGACCAGGGTTGCGATGCAAAGTGCGGCGGTGCCCTCTGCAGTGCCTTCAGGACACAGAGCCCACTGTGTTGTCAGTGACAGTGTCAGCAGCTTTCCTCTGTGGCAACTGAAACCCACGGTTCCAGAGGCAGTACCCAGAGGTAAGCATAGTCTTTGCTGTCCCTGAGACTTTGTGAAGAGGAGGCAAACTCCATTTCAAGCCCTTGGTGATATTCTGTGATAAGTGAAGAAAGTTCAGTCCAGTTCTTTCACTGCCCAAGGCAGAAACAGCAACTGCAGGCCAACCCAGCAAAGCAACAACATAGCAAAGGGGCGCACTCCTCCAGGCAGTTCTTCCAGCTCTTCTTCTTGACAGGTTCCTTGTCCAAGCGAGTTCTAAAGTTCTGGGGTCTGGGCCCCAATAATAATGCTCAGTTTCTCTTTGTTCTCTTGGGCAGAGAGTGTCTGTGCTCAGTCTAAACCAGTTTGGTCCTCTCTGGCCCAGCATCGCGGCAGAAGGTGGACACAGCATTGTCCAAGTCAGACCAGGCCCAATCAGGTGCAAGGAAATCTCCTCCCACTACTCTAAATGCAGCCCAGGTCAATTCAACCCAGCCCTGACTCATCTAGGAAAGGCAGGACACACCTTGACCCCCCCCCCCATTGGCTGTCTGAAGAGAATGCACATCCCCAGCCCCTGTCACGCCAAAGCCAGACATTCAATCCACAACTCTGCAGAGGCACACAGGATGGTTAAGCAAGAAAATACATACTTTCTAAAAGTAGTATTTTCCAACACAGAACATAAAAATCATCTTTACTAAAAGATACAGTTCTACATTCTGAGTTCAGGCATACTAAACTCCATTTCTCTATCTTGTCTCAATGGGAAGACATACTTGTAAAATGTTACCAAGTATTCCCCATTCTATCCTATAAGACAGATAGCCTTTCAACAGTGAAAAACACAATATACTGTATTTCACAATCAGGACATGTCACACATACCAGTAAATGTCCTACCTTTCAAATACACTGCACTCTGCCCATAGGGGTACATTGGGCCTACCTTAGGGGTGACTCATATGCATTAAAAGGGAAGGTTAGTGTTTGGCAAGTGGGTGCACTTGCCAAGTCGACATGGCAGTAAAAACTGCACGCAGACACTGCAGAGGCAGGTCTGAGAATCCATTGAGAGGCTGCTCATGTGGGTGGCACAATCAGTGCTGTAGGCCCACTAGCAGCATTTGATTTACAGGCCCTGGCACTCTCAGCGCACTTCACTAGGGACTTATCTGTAAATCAGATATGCCAATCATGTAAACACTAATCCATAATACAATTTACAATAGGAACACTTGCACTTTAATACTGAACAGCAGTGTGTCTTTTGCTTTTTCACTCAAAGTGCGCCGGGTATGCACAGATGTGGTTCCCGGGCTCACTGTGCCACTGGATTCAAGCTAGCCTTGTTGATATGGGGTGAGGCTCTGAAACCGGTCCAAGGATGCTTGTTTCCAGTCCAGGGAGGATCTGCTTTGCAGTTCAGGCTTGACTTTTTCCATGAGGGACAGGGTCAAGACTGATTTCCATATGGCTGGGTCTAACCCGGGGTGGCATGGTGATTTAACCCAGATCTATTGACTGGGGGTGAATGTTTCATTTGCTCTGCATTCCGTCCATCATCTGTGTGTCTTTTGCTTTCTCACCCTTAGTGTGCTGGGTATGCCCAGACTTGGGTCCCGGGCTCAGTGTGCCACTAGATTCAAGCTATCCTGGCTGATGACGGTTGAAACCCCAAAACCGGTCCCAGGATGCTTGTTTATGGTTCAGGGAGGACCTGGTCTGGCAGTTCAGACTGGACTGTTCCCAGGGGGAACAGGATCAAGACTGATTTACAAATGGCTGGTCTAAACTGGAATGGCATGGCTTGCAAACAAACCAATGGATTTAACCCAGATTTGTGACTGGGGGCGAATGTCCGATTGATTCAGCATTCCGTCCATCATCCGTTCTTTTTGCAACTGTCAGCCTAAGTTGGAAGGGTATGCCCAGACATTGGTCCCATGCTAGCTATGCCACCAGATTTAAACCACACTGGCTGATGAGGGGTGAGACCCGAAACCGGTCCTAGGACGCTTGTTTCTGATCCAGGGAGGATCTGGCCTGGCAGTTCGGGCTGGACTGTTTCCATGCGGAACAGGGTCAAGAATGAATTGCATATGGCTGGGTCTAAACTGGAATGACATGGCATGCAACAAAATGATGGATTTTACCCAGATCTGTGACTGAGGCAGAATGTTCAATTGATTTAGCATTCTGTCCATCATCTGTTCTTTTTGCGGGTTTGCTATTAGGACATAAAGCAGACAGAGATAGTGAGCATGTTTATTTGTGTGTCTCGGGTGACATTACTGGATGGGTGTTAATAGGCTTATTGACCCCATTGCTATTAACAGGTGCTAATTGACCTTCACCTTATTATGTAATCAGCTTTAATTGGAGACAGTACTTGTAGAACAAGCAATTAACAGAGCATGTAAATACCCTGAAGAGGGGTTTACTATAATGCAAAATAAGCCCACTATATGTGATTTTGAGATATGTTTAGCAAGTTAGAAGGCATAACATATGAGTTCTGAAAATGTCTGATGTATTCCGAATCTGTAAAAGTAAGCATATGTGTCTAAGTGTGGGAATGACATTGAAGGAATGGACATTCTTAGCCATATTGCCATATGTCAAGATTATTAATTGCTCTCATGTATGTACCCAACACCTTTTGTACCAACCCATAATTACAAGGTGGGCAATAACAGCTATTAATTTTGCCAGCAGAAAGCAATAAAGCTTAATAATGAGGAAAAGCATGTTCCATAAGTGTGCTTCCTCTTTTGGTCCAATATGCTGAATCAAAAGTCATTATTGAGGTTTGCTTAACTGTTACTGTTACATTGTCTATTTATAGGCACATGAGCCACAAATGTAATTACTGTGACTTTAGCAGAACAAATGGTCTCACATTTGTCATGAGCAAGAAGTATTTTTGGAGGTTTTTAAATTCTAATGCAAGTTTTAACGTGATTTTATTTGAGCGTTTGAAACCCAGAATATAGTACATCCCAAAAGTAAATTGAAAACACAGCAGAATACTATCTAAACAATTAGTCTGAATATGGGTGATTGCATTCATTCTCTTACATTTATTAAGTGTGTACTCTGCAAATGTTTCCTTATTTTTACTTTGCAGTTTTATATAGAGCAAATTCGACCTAAAGATTTAGAGCACCCTACATGAGCACCACTTTACATTACACATGGACACCCTCATTTTTTGCTTTTTGCAGACACGGGAAGATTACGTAATTTGCTCCATAGAAGTCATGCTCAGAAAAAGGGAAGAACTTTCACAAGTCATGCACGTGCCAATGATGTCTAAAGTGACATGGAGTTTTGAGATGTGTCACCAGGCACAGATTGCCATTCTCTAACTCGGATATTCCGCCTGAGCCTAGAGGCTTGGCGGTTTGCTTTCAGCATGGGCAGGCATGACCCAACCATGCAGAAGCATACAAAAAAAAGTGATGTATGGATTGCTTGAATGAATCTCATCCACTGGTAATTACTTGGGGCAGCACCCCAGTCCATCAATATTTTGCACACCATGTCATCTCAGTTTGGAACCAGCCATACGCAAATCAGTCTTGACCACGCTCCAATGGGAACAGTCCAGCCGGAACTGCCAGGCCGGGTCCTCCCTGAACCAGAACACAAGCAACCCAAGACAGGTTTCACCCTTATAATGCCCATCAATCAGTTGGGTAGAGATTAGTTCCACTGGCACAGTGTTCATGGAACCCAAGTCTGGGCAAGCCTGTTCCAGTTAGGCCATCACACTGAAGTATACAAAAAAGTAATGTATAGAATGCTTGGATTAAAGTCGGCCACTAGTAATTACTTGGGGTCTCATCCTAGTTCATCATTATTTCGTGCACAATGTCACCTTACTCTGGTCCCAAACATGCACCATGTCCCCATTCTAGTGGCAGCCCCCAGAAGAGTGGGACTTTTGTGAAAGTTTAGTTAAGATTGATTTTGGTTTCCAGTCCAACTCTGCATGTTACTTTGCATTACAATAATGGTCAGCTCCCTCACTCGGTGTTCGTCAGGATTCCCTTCCATGGGACAATTCCTGCCAACATTCTTAAGAAGAAAAGAAAATACAATACAATTTCTGAAATTCTTTGAATGCAGGCAGGAAATTCTCATGCACCATCTTCATAGCTGAGATCAGGTGATTGTACTGAGAGAGTAAGACCAAAACGTCGGAGGGCATCATCAACACATTATTCAATTGGCTGTGGTTGTAGGCAAGTATGCCAGTACCCATCCACCACCATTTCTACTGTTGCAATGTTGGTACATATCTGTATCTTTTCCATAGAAACTGTATCTTTTAACCCTCACAGGTCTTATCCCTATAAATCGCCTTGATTCTCTCACCACAGCCTGATGTGCTTCCCTCTACCCAGGAACACCAGAATTACACAACAGACGAAGACCTAATTGTGCATAAGAGTTTGACCAAATTATGCAGCGAGAAAAAGCTAATTATTAGGGGTGGGCGGAATTTGCTAAAGTGACTTTCGCAAATTATCGCAAAAATGTTAAAAATCTCCGCAAACACGCAGAAATATCGCGAAGATGCGGAAGTTTTTTTCCCGCCCGTTCACGGTATTTTCTGCGTGGTCGCGGCTCGCCAACTTACCCATGCGGTTGCTCGCGGGCGCGGCCATCTTGTTTTCACTCTTCTCGCGCTGCATGATCGCGAGAAGAAAGACGTGATCGCACGACCAATGACATTACTGCGGGCGCGAACTGTCGCGAGACAGCGCAAATGGCTATCAACAATCCAACATCTCGTGGAGAACGCGACCGGATCAGGAAAACTTGTCGGCGAACGCGAGGATTCAGGTAAGGCGATCGCGCGCGCGCGAGAATGTATTATTTTACTGCGCGAGCAAGAAACAAATTATCGCTAAGCTGCGGAATGCGGAAATTTTGACATTTTCGCGCTCTCCGTGGAACGCGAAAATGTCAAATATCGCAATTTCCGCGAGCGGAACGGAAATTTAGCCCACAGCCTAATGTGGCACAATTTTGTGTCTTTCCACACATGAGCACTGTTTGGGCAAAGGTTTCACCTCATTAGTAACAGTTTAACACTCAAATAAAGCAATAGACAACTGAAAGGTGACCAGTCAACTTCCATTGTAGAGCAGCACGTGTCACCACATTTTTAGTATTCGTTTGAGCTAGAAACAAAATTGGTTTGGGTAAAATCTGTAAATTATGCAGTAGAAGATGGATTGCGTGGCAAATGTGGCAACTCCATAATTATGTCGAAAACACTGCAGATGTACCTCAGCATAAAATGTTTGATTTATTGCTGAAGTGTGAGAAAGACTTCTAGTTCAACTGACCAATGAACTTCTGGTACCTATCTCCCTCTACTTCTCTATAATGGGTCGCGACAACTGCTTTATATGTCCGATTGATTTTGTGTTCTCTTTAAAACTGTCAAATTTATCACTTTAGCATACATTATGATAATTATTGTTTTCCACCTTTCCATAGCTCTGATGCAATTAGGTGTGTTGTAAATATATATTTTGTCACTGCATGATTATTTAATCTCATTTATCCTACACCCAAACATCTGAAGCTAGAGATAGATGTAACTGTCATGAGGTACTACCCAAGTATTTAAGGTTGGAAGGCAAAGAGTGTTGAGTGTGCACTAACTGAATGGAAATGTGTGCATTTGCCTCCCTTACTACAGTTTGCTCGTACATAAACTGACAATTTGGTATATGAATTACCTAAACGCTGGTGCAAGTGGGCAACCAGGGGTGCAGACATGTATTCAAAGAGCTTTTTGCACATGTACACATTTTTCATGATTTGATATATGTTTAGAGCAAAGCCGCATAAACTCCTGAAGAAAAGGATGCCATCTTGGACAGCACCAGCATTAAGACCCCATTTAAAAATATTGCAGGGTGCTTAGATTAAAAAGTCGATTACCAAAAGAGCAGAATTTTATAAATCCTTTTGCCCCTTTAGAAATCTCTGCTTTAAAGGTTGTGTGTGCTATTGTTTATATTTCACACGTATTTGCTTTTCCCCTTTATAACATTATGTGGATTAACACTTTGCAAATTGGATGACAATTTTGTTAAACAAAATTCACCGTGCCAGAGTAGCCTCCTGGTAACCTTTGGCACTGCTAGATTTAGCGAAAGCTTCCTGGAAGGCACCACACTCGTTAGCTTTGAGGGGTTTCCAAATGTGCGCCACAAAGGGAGCGAGCGGTGCGTGCAGCAGTGAAGCAGCCCACAAGTGGAGCAGGACAGAGTGAATGCTTTGACATTCTTCACTCTGCCGTCGTCAACGGTCCGCACAGGGCCGTCGAGCTTGAATGCAAGTAGTCAATAGAGAGAAAATAAATAGAGCATTTCCAGAATTCCGGCAGAGGTACAAAAACTGTCTGTCCACTCTTGCGCAGCTTGAACGTATCACGCTCGTTTTCACAAAGATACAATGTTTCTGCGTCTGGCCGGACCATGTCTGCCTGAATAATTCCCCCTGGAATTTGCAAATATCACTTATAGATTTCCCAAGCAGATGTGGGGACGCTTCAACGTTTTCTCTCTAGTTTTCATGCAAACTAAAAACGTCATTCAATAGTATGCTTAAACATAGAAGGACATAGGCCAATTGTAAACACTCATTTGATGTTATGCAGTCCATTATATAATATCAATTCTGTCACAGAAAATCAAGACCTAATGGGTTACACTGCAGTCGACATCATAAATGATAGCCTTCTGCTGTAACAAACTATTTGCTTTTAAATTTATTTTCTTTCAACATAAGTAAGAAAACACTCAATCTGGTATAGTTATTGGTGCTTGGATGTGTGAAAAAATACTGGTTTGTTAATCTGCTGCCAACCGGTTTACAAATTGGATTTTAGGGGTTTGCTATTGTGGATAGAATCGAATAATAATAACATTTTCCTGCCAAATGCGATTTATGTTAGCTATTCGGTTTTCCAGTGTACTAAAGATTCGCAAATTGCCAATAATAAAACTGTCAAATTGCTCCTGTAATTTGCCATCAAGTGAAAGCAAGTGTTAACCAGATTGAAAGTATAAAAAGTTCCTGAAAGCCACCACCACCATCTCTCTGATGGTGGCACGGAGATGGGCACTGGGGGCCTAATTTGTGGCATTTTGGTGTAGGGCAGTGCAGCAAGGCACCTTGCTGTTCTGCCCTCTGCCAAAGTTAATGGGCAGGAACATATCGTATTTTAAGCAATACGTTGCATTCCTGTCCTTTCTGTCTGTGCTGGCATAGTGTCGGCAGTCTAGCGCTAACGTAGGCACCCTTGCACCATGGTACAAAGATGCCTCCGTTGAATGCAGCATTCTTTTTGTGCAGGAAGGGTTGCCCTCGTGCACAAAAACAATTCTACAAGGCGTTTTCCTCTTTCTATGTGTACTGCAGAATGCAGCACACATTAAAAGAGAAAAAAAGAGGAGAAATAAATATATTTCTCCTCATTACGCCTCACCTCTAGAGGCATACGGATTTGGCGCCTCCCCAGGACACATCACTGTTTAAATATGGAGCTGTGTCAAATTCCCTGGGTGTTGCATGTGGCTTTGCTCTTTATGAGAGCCCTGCGTCAAGCATGTACCACTGTACATGGTGCAAAAGTGATGTAGGGCTCTCATAAATAAGCCCCTGGGAGTTCACAGCACAGAAGAAGACATGAGATGTTGTTACATAGAGAGTCACCCTGTTTGGCTAGACAGAGGAGGTGGTTTATGCCAGATATGCCATTCTTGCACATGTTCAGGTTTAATGCTTCCTACATCTATTTGCAAAACACTGTTGCAGTAGCAGGAGGGTACTCACAGAAAGCTCCTTTAGGGGAATTTAAGCACTTGCTGGACTCGTTCCTAAATAGAATAAATGAACATATTACTTTTTCTACACCTCCTGCTGAATTACAAAATTAGAAAATACAAATTTACAAAATTACAGCCTTTCCAAATATTGTAGTAAGAGTGGATAATACACACATACTAATATGTCCTCACTCTAATATACAGAAGCTTACAGGTGGATTGTAATTCTGAATAGATAATTGCAGATATGTTTGCTCAATACCAGGCAGCAGATGGAGACTCACTTGGAATGTGTAATAATGTGTTGTGCCATGTTATATGTTATAAAGACTAGAACATGAAATGTATACATTTTTTGTACATTATGCCATTTGGTCAATGGTATGACTCCTTACGTTAACTCTCGAACTCTGCGTGCTTGTTGCTATATTGCTCCACACAATCATGCAATGGTTGACCTTGATATTGTTAAAAAATTTATTGGAGCACACTGACATCATTAAAAAATATTTCAATGACAAAAATATCATGAGGCATCATACCGCAGGTAAGAATAATGTTTTTTTGTTTACTTTTATACAAATCTTAGAGTATTTAATAATGTTTTATGTAATAATGCTGTATATAATATCAGTTTTAAATTTGTTTGTAAAATTATATATAATAATGTATTATTTAATATTATTTATTTGTAATTAGTTTTAGTAAATTTGATGTGAAACTGTTTTATTTATTGGTTGGTTGAACAGGGTGAGATGTGTTTCAAAAGAAATGTTGTATAATTGTTTATGAATTGTTAATTCTCTCATTTGATTTTAATTGTTTAATATTTATTTTATTTCAGTGATCATTTGTATATGTACTTTTATTAGTATTTGAATACATTAAATTTAATATTTGTAATAAATATTATTTTCATCCACTATTTCTGTATATTTTATGTATCATCAATGCTTTTTACATTATTTAGATTTTTTGGGTGGGTTGTTGGGTTTGTAGGAAAGAGGGTGAGGAATATTTTAAATATATTAGTTTAATGTTTTACATTCAATACTATTTACATAATTAATGTGTTTATATAAATATATACACTTTATTATTTTTGGGGGAAAATTTCAGCATTTTTTGTTTTATAAAATATTTAAATGTACATTGGTAATTAGATTAAATGTTTTATTTATTGTTGATTGTTTTGTAGGAAAGCAGGGTGCCAGTTTTTTAAAGTGTATTTTAATTATTTTTGCGTTATATTTATTACTTAACATTTGGTAGGCAAATTTACTATTATTTTACTCAATGTGGCACAGCAAGGGAACTTTTCGCATGTGTTGCATTGAAGAGAGGGAGCAGAGATGGTCCACATTTGCAGAAGATATGGTACACTTCTACTTTCTCCTTGTGCTGGTGCACTGTGGACTGCCTGGCACCAAAGCAGCCACTCTTGCATAATAGTGCAAGGGTGCCTGTATTATTGGCAGGGTTGTTATTGTGAAGGAATCAATACCTTCCTGCAAAAAAACAATCCTCAGTCTGCCTGGTAGGTTCACTATTTTGGTGCAAACTCAGGATTACCCACCTTTGTAAATCAGTGTTTGTGTCAAAATAAATGTTGTGGATGCATGGGAGCGCCCATGCTCCACCCATATAATGCACAATGGACACAAACTAATGCATGTCAGCGCTATGCATTACGCTACTATGGGCCTCAGTATGATGTCAGTGGGACTGCCACCGACAGGCTGCCGGTGGTGTTTCCACTGACAGACAGCCCTTCAGTCTGACCGCCATATTACAGTGCTGGTGGCTGGACTCTTATCTGTCGGGAGACTGGCTGCCGCCTCCACCAGGATCAGTGATCCTGATGGGGCGGCAGTCAGAATTGTGATCCCTGAACTGAGACAAGCACTACCATCAGGATTAGGATGTCCCTTCCCGACAGCCTTTTCATGTCAGCCAACTGCCATGAGAACACTGTCAGAAAGGGACTTTGGGGGCCCCAAACAGGGCCGCATCCCTTGTGGGCCACTGCAAGTGGCCCTGGGGGCACATGTAGTGCCCCACACACATCCATGCACAACTAACTCTATGTCTAAATAAAACACGAAAACTATACTTGTCTATACAAACTAATCAAACAACCTACCTAACCCACAAGAATGCCTTAGAAATTAGAAATATGAAACAGAAGGAGGTCACCCAGGAACAGCCATCTAGGAGAACAACCACCAAACACTGACAAAGACTGTTAAAAAATGGAGAGGGGATTGTATAGTTATCAACTGCAAATACCCACGGTTGGCCCATCGGCTAATTCAGTGCGGTACTAGGAGGCATCTACAGGGTGCTGACATTAACATTGTCCCCCTAGGTTATTTTTACAAGAACTTACAACCTAGGAAAGAGGTTGGATGGGAAACCTTGTCTACTAAGGCCGATGAGTTAGTTAGATTCACTGTGCCTGTCTCCAACAGATGTCTTCCCTTGTCAGGTCTGGCTAGTGTGAACTGATGCCCAGAGTCAGCTTATTCATTGTGACCAATCTAATTATGGGAGAGCAGGTTGGGGAAGAGGGCACCGTATTCAAGATGGTCAGTTGGAATATTGTGGTGTTCAGGGATAAGCAGCAGGATCCCAAGTGGCTTGATTTCACCTCAAAATCTGATTTAGTCATTCTGCAAGAAACCTGGGCTCTTGGGGAGCTCACATGGGATGAATTTATGAGTTATGATCTACCTGCCTCAGCCTCCCTGGGACAAAGAGCACTGGGGGTTCTGGTCATTCTTGTTCGGATCATGCTGACTCTAAAAATTGTCCCGATAGTTTTAGATCATTGTGGGATACAGATAGTGTGGGTCGTTTTGCTAAATAGGTTCACATTCTTTTTTATACATTTTTATAATTCATTGTATGAAGTGGGCTATCAGATAGGAACTCCCCTTAGGTCATCCAATGTGGGTTGTGATTTTAATGTTATCCTAAGGGGTGACTTTGATGCTAAATTAGGCACAGTCACTACAGCAGTTGACCCTTTTTTGCTGCAGGACTTGCCTTTCCTCCATGCATCACTTAGCGAGAGGGGTGGAAGGTTGCTCAAGGCTTTGGTCAACTCAGGCCCTTCTAGTTTAGTGGAATTAGCGGGTGATCTCTCTAATCAGCCCCCTAAATTTGGGGGTTTGGGCCGAGGATCCACCATTGATTATGTATTTATTTCTAGGAACCCAGAACGCTGTGTTTATTCGGAAAGGTGTATTAAATCCTGTTATAGAGATCACATGCCCATTGGATTCTCCCCGAAGATATCTTATTGCTCTTGTCTACGTACAAACCCATGGGATTCCTGGTCTTTCTCAAAAGGATAAGGGCCTGATACTTAAGTGGTGGTCATCCGCTATTCGCACACTGACAGATCTGCTGTTAACAGGAAACCTGTCAGTTTTAGTTGACTGGCTGTTAATCACTGATTCACCTGCTTCTGAAATTCTAGAGGACTTTGCAAGTTTAGGTTTCTCTGTTAGAACAGTTTTGCTTAATATTTTCAGTCAGAGAGGGTCTAGGAAGCAGGGTTGGTTTAATTGCTCAAGAAAAAATCCTAGAGCCAGGAAAATGCACTATGATCTGTATTCCTCCCCAGGTGATGAGTAAGGGAGAGTGTGCTAAGATTAAGGAGCAATTTGTTTTGAGCACAAAGGAATCTAGAGAGAGGGGGTCCCTGGGCAAAGGTATGTTGCAAGATTACCTGGTTATTAAAATGTGTGTTGGGCCTGAGCCTTATCTGTTGCTGGTGAGGAACCCTTGGAAAAGATCCTTGTTAGTGAAATCTTTAATAGGCTCTATCAGAAGCTTCCTCTGTTTCCCAGCTGGCCATTTTGGCCCTACCAATATGCAGCCCTGTCCATGTGATGGCATTTCCTTCCAGTTACATGAGCATTTTACTTTCTTTCGTATTAATTATGCAGCATTTCGCCACAGATACATACTACCCATCCTTAGAATCTGTGGATTGCACCATCACAGGACAGCTTTTCTTCCTCTGCAAATGTTGTCTGATCTGGTGGTGTGTTTTGCCGTAGGAGCATTCTAAATATTTGCCCTACACAGGCGGAACACAGCAAACATTTAGCATAATTTGTCTACATCACATAGAGTAATTATGAACTTATTGACTATATGTGTATTTAAGGATCTTGTTCTTTGCGACCATGTCATTATGTATTTTAATCATGTAAGTTCTATTTTATTATTATTATCCCTTGATGAATGTATGTTTCATTCCTTTATGATTATTTGTATATAATTGAATAAAGATTTTACAACAACAAATATATTCCATAAAATGCATATTACATAAAAACGAATATATCATATTTTTGGACATTTAACAAAACATAACTATTTACATTATTTACTAAATGTGATGACCAATTAAAAAAGAAAAATAACCAAATATATTTGGAAACCTTTCTAACCTACTTTAAAAAACAAAAACAAAACCCAGAATCTTCACATAAATGTCTAATTTAAATCAATTATGCATTAAAAAATACAAATGACTAATTAAAATAAAAGTAAAAGTATACATATGAAAATTAATAATTATTAAAAAATAAACTTTGAATAATTAACCAGCTTTTTTGTAATTAACCACGCATTACAAAATATGTATATTGAAACACTTCCCACTCCACTCCATACAATACCAACAAAATCCTAAAATACATATGTTAACTAAAAACCCATAAATAAATCATTAAACTAAAATAAATCAGGCATACAAAAAACAAGAGGAAAAAACTTACCTAAATACACTAGCAAAAAATAGGTATCAAGTACTATGATACTAACGAGATCATCACTTACGTCACTTTTTAATAGTGTGTAAAAAAAGCAAGGTTCCTCCTTTCGATAGTTTGTTCTAAGATCTCCTGAACATCACAATATTTTGTCCACAATACTCTTAGCTAAAAATATTCTTAAGTCTATATTAAGGTAGAAGACCAAGGTTCCCATTTGCCCTCCTGATTGCCCTCATTGACTGAGCCTATAACAGATAGAGGCTGCACGCTCCCTTACCAAAAAACACTGTCACTAACTCATGTACTAAATCTCATGGTTAGCATTTGTAATGGAGATGGGGCAGCAGAGATATATATGGAGTGGCGTTACAAATTGCTAATCTCTTTAGGTGGTTCCTTACAACTTGACGGGCATCTGAAGTTTTAGCAATGGTGGGTGCAGAAAAACAATCTGCATGATACATCTGCAGAAACATTGAGTGAGTGACACCGTCTGCAGTGTCAGCATCATTGTGTATATTGGGCATGTAGATCTGATAAAGAGATTACAATTGTTTACATCCAAAGAATTCTCTACACAGACAATCCACTGTGGACACCAGTTTAGGCTCATTTTGTAATTGAAATGAGGAAAATAAACCTCATTCATTCATATCAGAGTGTATATGGCAAACTTAGAAATCTTAACCTTGCCTCGTGGGTTTTCAGTTAAAACTGCTTAATGTGTTCAGAGAACTGCATTATAGTTGTCAGTTTATCTTCCAATATATAAAGTAAATATATACAATTGACTAATGGAGATCTTGCTATGGGTACTTCTATAACTTGCAAGACACACCCCACTATATTTGACCAGATCTAATATTTAAAGTCTGGCTAAGCAAAGCTCACATGTTTGATAGGCAAGTGCAGTCGATTTCTTCTCTGAAATAAGTGAATAATACTAGTTTATACTCTCTAAAAAATGATTACAATGTAGCAAGGACATTTCATACATACATGGAGAAATTTAGAATTTTAGAAATTTTATTGTATCGATCCTGCCCATGAAGGAAAGATGAGTAATCTTCAGTTCTTTCAGGCCAATTAGATATAACTTTTAACAGTGAATTAAAGTTAAATTTCTAAATGTTCTCAGTTTGTACCACAATTCTGACCCCGAAGTACTAAATTAAAATGCAGAAATATACATACTGATGTTCTTGACAATGGGAAACAAGCATGTCTTTTATTAACGTGTTTGAACCAGGTGTTGGCTTGTTGGAGATTATAGACCAGTACCTAGCTATTTTCTCTTTTGAGCAAATGTTGGAAAACAAGGCATTAGTTGTGAGGCCTGCACAAGTAATGGTTCTACATTTGTTCTTCACTAGGAACCAAACTCCGCATTGTAGCTCTTTACTCTCAGAGGGTAGCGTTGCAGAGCAGTCCAAGGCTCACTCAAGAGAGGTGGTGTGGGCTAGTATTCCCCATTGACAGATACTCAGAAATAACACTCAATCAATGATTGTCCAGTCTCTACTTCTCTTTATAAAAAGGAAAAGTACATTTATTACACACACACTACTCCATACTAAGCAACAATTAAACAAATATACATAAGCTGATGGAAATACTTCTTGACATTGCTTTAACATTCCCACACCTCCTACAGGAGGGGAGGATAGTACCACCACTCAAATGTATGAACATCATCTTGCCCCCAAATTCCATGGGTTGACCATAACATGGAGTGAGGGCCCTTACCACTGGCACCAAGCAAGTGGCTGCCCATCTCATTATTTCAACAAGAAATTCATAATGGGAACACCTGTCATAGTGAAAGATAACCCTGACAAGAGCAACTAATAAAGACAATAAAGTATACACACTTAAATAACAGTGGCTGACAGTCTGGTTGTTCAACTAACACAGTAGCAAGAATACATATCTGAGCATGACTTGGGAGCATGGTATACTTATTATAACTGATAACGTACACAGTTCCATCACAGCCCCTAAAGGGCACCACGGGAATCATATAAATGCTGTGCATTTATAGTTCATACATCCCTAAAATGTGCTTACCGCAGAGAGAAATCACATTCAACCATGTTACATAAAAGATACATTTGTTTGGAACTTCCCACTTGTTCATTTAACACCTTCCAACCCTAGAAAGTGTCTACAACATAAAATGTCCCCATGGACTAACTTTGGCCACCAAGCGTGCCACCATAATTGTTGCCTCTGGTAGAAAAGTTCTTAACCACTGTAGAACAAAAGTTTCAGCACCCAGGGAGCTTGACAAATACACAAAGCCCTCGAGGAGTTATTCTTTTGGGATCCGCAGAAACTTATGATGGGGACTTTGCCCTTCTTTTGGGGGGAGTCTGCCCTGCAGCTCCCTCACACCATTGCTTTATGAGGGTGGTGACCCCCTCTTCCTGGGGTAACAAAAAGTCTAAAACGATTCATTGTTCCCCACGAATGTGGCCAGGCCCTGTAGGGCATTTTGGGGTGCTCCCTCAGGAGCATGCATCTTTGAGTAGCGGCTCTCACGCTGCTCCGGGGAGAGCCACGCTGTATTTCCTGGCAGCCTCGTGCTGCATTTCAGCTTTTCTCTGTGCGCCCGGTCCCACCTGGACACCCCGTGTACAGGTATGACAGTGGAGAGCAGCTGGGGAGCCCACTCCTGGCTGCTCTCGCCAGCTCGCCTGGGCAGGCGGCACACTTGTGTGCTGCCGCGAGAGCCAGCCTTCACACTGGTACCCTCTCCTCCAGTCTGTCCACTCCGTTTACAGACATGTGGTGGGCAGGCGGGTCAGTGGCCGCATTGGGCTGCTTCACGGGGATCCTGGGCCCCTAAGGCATGTTCACAGGGATGCGATGGCTCTCCCTGGTTTCACTTGGTTGGGCCACTTCACAGGTAGGGCAATGACACTCACCAACTTTGTCTTCCTCTAGGGGCAGCCCCCGAACTTGACCCGCCCCAGGGGCACATCGGAGACTGGCAGTGGAGACCCACGCATTCATTTCGCTCCTGGTGGCCAGCTCTAGCCACTGGGAGCAGTCTCCTTCTGCCTCCTGGCATCCCAGAGGCTATACTCAGCAGGGAGTAGGTTTCACTTGTTCTCTGTGCCAGCCTTTCACCAGGTTTCCTCTTCTGGTCTTCTCTCAGGACTTCCCCCACTGGTCCTGGACTCCCTCAGTGACACAGTCCAGAGTCCTGGGTGCAGTCAGGGGGTTCCTCCTTTCGACTGCCCATGGCACAGTCTCCAGCACCAGTCTTCCTCAGCAAGACCACATCCCAGAGAGAGTTCCTCTTCCTGTGCAAAACCTTTAAAGAAAAGGGGGCTGGCAGGAATGTACCTCTACCCTATCCTGCAGTGCTACATCACCTCTCTGCCCCTGATCCTCCTTCCTGCACAGGCCGTTGGGATACTTCAAGATGGTGTAGTCCAGGGGTCCCATGCCACATGGTCTTTGAAAAGCCTCCTTCCCCTCCTTGCTGACATCACAGCACGGGCCTGGGGCCCGGGCCTGGAGCAGGCCTGGTGCCTGGCACAGAATGACAGCTGCTTATTCACGTCCTGCAGCTTCACCCCATCTATCCCTCCTGGAGAGAAAACCGCTGCCCTGGCGAATGCCTGCACTGAAGGGCATGGCCTATTATGCTACAGCTTGGGGAGGAAGGTCATTAATCCAGCCTGGCAGGGTCACACCAGGCCTGGGCTTTATTTCTGAGCTGCACAGAGGAATATAGCATTTCTGCATTGCCCATTAGCAGTACAGATATGCCTCTGGGCACAGCAGAATGGTTCTTTTCACACAACTTATAGTGTACTTTTGTGCATGTCTGGAGTTTGTAGGCCCACAGGAACTGAAACTACCCCATGTGGTCTCCTTCTCCTTAGGAGTATAATGGAGTGTTCCTACAGTGAAACAGTAAAGCACACTGACTATCCATTACATGTGTATCCCTTCATAATAAGGTCTATTCCATGTCACCACCCAAATGTGCATAGTTCCTTCTACACCATTCTATCTGTACCCAGCTCCTGGGCAGAGCTCAACAGGAATCTCCCCTGCACAGCCTTAAACAGGTGCACACACATGTTTACACATGTCCACATTTATCAGTTCAGTGCCCCTTACCCTGGATGCAGGGCAGCAGCCTTATCTCAAAAGGCAGACACAAGTGAAAACACATGTAGTCCATTTTATCATGAGTTTACCATGGGTGAGTCCCAGCTTATGAGGCTCTCCCACAATAAAAGATAAAAAATCAGTTGATCAAAAAGCGAAAAATCCGGGTGGCTCAGATGGTTAGAACTACCTTCTCACAGCATACAATTATTTTTTCATACAAACCTCAGTGCTAGATGTGTGCATGTATTTGGTTTATTAGATATATGTGAACTGCTAGTTTTATCTGCTGACATTGATCTTGAAACTTATTTAAAGCTTAAGCCATACATTGTAGTATATTTGGACGGTTTAGTCTGTAATGCATGTCGATTTCATGGTCTTTAACCATCAGGATCCGCTTCTTTGAAAAGACAACGCATGAAAGCCACATCTTTTGCACAATACTAAACATGTAGGCCTCTCCTGTATTGAAAAAACATTCCAAAGGTTCAGATACATTCAGCCTAGTATCAAAAACCAATTATGATCAAACAAAAATCTCACTTCATTCCTTGGCCATTTTACTGCAGTCTCAATATATTTATTGTGTGTCCCACCAACAAGCAGAATCAGACATGGCCAACACAAATTAGAAATCACACCGAACCAGATCAGGCATGCACAATGGTATATGATACATTTTGTCTAAAATTGTTATTTTACGAACAGCAGATTAAGAATTAGTCAAATGTATATATTTATGAAATAATCATGCAGCGCAGAGCAGTATGTCACCTTGCTGCACTGTGTGATAAGGAAAGGGCAGGTACATTTAACATTAATATTTAACATAATGCAGCACATTCCTGTCTTTTCCAATCGCTGGCACACAATGTGCTGCCTAGCACCAACGCAGGTACCCCACCTTTGCAACATGGTGCAATGGTGCCTGCGTTTTAAGAGCAGGATTGTTTATGCAGGAAATGTCACCTTCCTGCACAAAAACAATCCTCTAAGGGATTTTGCTTGTTCTCAGTGTGTTGCAAAATGCAGCACATATAGAAAAAGGAAGTAACGAGGAGAAATAAAGATATTTCTCCTAGTTACGCCTCACCTGAGGAAGAGTAGCATTTTGACGCTTTACCAGGTCACCCAGTAATGGTAAATCTGGAAATGCACCGAAATTCAAGGCTGAATGTGTGGGAACATCCATGCTCCACCCATGGAATACCTCCCTGGAGCATAGTAATGCAACACAGCGATTTGCACTGAGTTGCTCTAAATTTAAAAGGCCACTCAAGGTGGCCTTGCGTGGCTTGATAAATCTTACTTAAGAGTTGAGTCGCTTTTGCACCCCATTAAGTGGCGCAAAGACGACACAACTCTTTAGTAATTATGCACCTACATCTCTATGTATTTGCAGAGGCTGTGACACAACCTGGACACTTCTTTGAATAGTGCTTCATGTAACAATTTGGCTTATAACTGAGACAATATCGAGGTAAACAATATGGTTTGACATAAATAACATGTCAAAAATATTGTTTGCAAATTTTTTGAATATAGAGTTTAAAGTAGTAAATGTTAAATATTTTAATATATAAATGTAATATAATGTAAATTAAATAAACTCTACTCATATTTATTACTATATAAAAATACATAATTATATAAACACGCAAACACATATCTATATATACATGTGTTTGTGTTTATATAAATATATGTATAGAGCGTGTAAGAGAATTAATAAAATAATGTATTTTACATTTTATAATGTTTGTTTACTATTTGAAAAGTTTTAATGTAGCAAAAATATATTAATACATTTAAGACAATTAAAAAAATAATACAAATTTAAAACCCCCAAAAAACACATTTACTAAAAATACTATAAAGAATAGGAAAAATGTTGGACTTCGGAGGGATTACATTTACTATTCCCACTCCAGTCTATGCTACAGCAAGGAAAGTGTTGGACTTTGGAAGGGTAAAATGTAATATTACCACTCCAATTAGTGTGCTACAGTAGGCAAAGAGTTGGACTTTGGAAGGGTTAAATTTACTGTTCCTACTCCTTTCTGGGCTACAGTTGTGAAAGTGTTGGACTTCGGAGAGGTAAGATTTACTAGTCCTACTCCAGTCTGTGCAGCGGTAGGGAAAGCATTGGAGTTTGAAGGGGTGGCATTTGCTATTCTAAGTCCTATCTATGCAACAGTAGGGAAAGCGTTGGAAATCAGAGGAGTTAAATGTATTATTCCCACTTCACTCTGTACAACAGTAGGAAAAATGTGTTGGACTTCGGAGGGGTAATAATTAATATTCCCACTCCAGTCTGTGCTATAGTAGGGATAGTGTTGGACTTTGGAAGGGATACATTTACTATTCCCACTCCACTCTGTGCAACAATAGGGAAAGCACTTCATTTCAAACACATTACATATTCGAATAACCCTAACAATTTATTTAAAAAAAACCTCTTAATATATAAACAATATTACCGAACATAAAACATATATATATTTAAAAATAAATACAATGTACCAATGTACATAATTTATCAAATATTTGATAATTATCAATTCAAAAATATTAATTATTTCATTATTAAATTATCTCTTAATTAACTTCCCACCCTCTAACCCTACAAACCAGGCAGTCCACACTTAAAATATAACTAAAACAAATACGCATAACACAATTTACATAATTAATAAACAAATAAATAATTAATTAGCAATTAATAGTTACTTATTAATGAATTGTTACTTACTTAACCTCCCCAACCTATACCCCTATAACCCAGCAGCCCACAGCTAAAATATAACTCAAATATATAATTATTATACAATATACATAATTATTAACCAGTTAAAATATTCAACCAATCATTCAATCAATCAGAGATTTTAAAGTATGGCTACTCACCAGTTAGGGTCTCAAGGCTCTGAGGGGCATGGGGGGCTGCTGATCCATCTGGGCGTGGAGATTCAGTTGAGGAACCAAGTCTTGAGATCCTTCCGGAATAGGGTCAGTGAAGGAGATTTCCTGAGGTGGAGGGGCAGGCTGTTCCACATCTTGGCAGCGATATAGGTGAAGGATCTTTCTCCAGTTCTGGTCTTGTGGATCCGTGGGATGGTGGCCAGTGCAAGTTGGGCTGAGCGAAGTAGCCTGGCAGATGCGTGGAATGATAGACGGAGGTTCAGATATGATGGTCCCAGGTCACAGAGAGCTTTGTAGGCATGGGTGATGAGCTTGAAGGTGATTCCCTGGTGCCAGTATAGTTGTTGAAGGTATTTGGTGATGTGGTTGTGGCAGGGGATGTTGAGGACCAGTCAGGCTGCGGCCTCTTGAATGTTCTGTAGTTTCATGAGCCGTTTTGGGTGATGCCGTCGTACAGTGCATTGCCGTAGTCGAGTTTGCTGGTGATGAGTGTGTATTATTACCTAATTATATTTAATGATTACTTAAATAACATCCCTGCCTATCCCCCTACAAACCTAACAACCTGCACCTAAAATAAAACTAAAATAAATGAATATGCATTAATTTCCAAATTATTATCAATCACATACACATTTAAAAATATAAATTAGTTAAAAACCCACTACGGCACTATTAATTACTATTAGCAATAACATAAAAAATTTGAAATCACTTACAATCTATATTTTTATTATAACCACAATTATACAAACAATAATAACTGATACAATTTATACACACACTAAAACATATTAAGCTAATCAAAAAATTATATTTAACAACTATATTATGGAAAACGATTTTAAAAACTGTGGGCCCGATTCACAAAAGTAATCTGAGACAAAATCATAACTATACAACTTTTGTTATTCACAGAAGTTATTTAGGAGTACTAAAGTTAGTATTTTGTCTCAGTTAAACTTAAGTTTTGGTCTTAAGCTAAACTTAAGACAAACTTAACTTTAACTGAGACAAAATTCTAGTTGAAAATTAGGATTTTGTCTCAGTTAAACTTAAGTTTGTCTTAAGTTTAACTTAAGACCAAAACGTAAGATTGACTGAGACAAAATCCTAATTTTAGTACTCGTAAATGCATTCTGTGAATACCGAAAGTCGTAAAGTTAGGATTTTGTCTCAGATTACTTTTGTGAATCGGGCCCAATTACCTAAATAACGATATTGCTTACCTAAAAAAATGACATTCTTGGCAGCAATATGTCTGCATCACTATATTTTTGCATCACAATATTGTTTTCTGTTATTTCTGTCTCTTGATAAAAAAAACTCAATATGTTGTCCAAAACCAATCTGGCATAAGCACAAATGATGGCAGTACAGAAGTAGTGGTCCATTACGAGTCTGGCAGTCCGCAGACCACCAGACTTATGGGGGGGCAGCGGTGGTGGTCTCTCGACCACCCTTGTACAATAAGTGCAGTTGCATTGCTCAGCCACAGTCACTTTCAGAACAAACTTTCTCAAGACTTTGTCAGGCAGATTAATTCCCTCCCAAAATAAAAGAAATTAAAGTTTGTAACAACAATTGTGTGTGCAGGCTATCTTTCTTAATCAAAGATGTCAGCTTCTTGTACACATATGACAACAATGAAGATTAATGTTTTTCACTGTGTGATGACTGGCACACAAGTATAGTATTTGCAATTTTTGTATTGTTCTTTATCACTTTGACAATTAAAAACCTATTCAGTAGATGAATATCCCTTGGTATTAATTGCTTTAGTAATTGGGGGCCTGATTAGGATGGCGGTTGGACTTACGTCCGACCGCCATCCCTTCGGAAACGGGACCGCCCAATTAGCTGTCGGCCGTCCCGCAACTGGTATCGCGATGTGACTGCCTTCAAGGCGGTCACAATGTGTATCTTTTGTATTGCTGCGTGAGCTGAGGACTGCAGCGCACACTGCAGTACAACAGATACACTCTGTTCAAATCCCTGCGCTATGTGGCAGGCAACATGCGGTGCCTGCAACATGGTGCAGGGATACCAGGGCCTATGCCGTAGGGCCAGGGGGTAAATGGGGCCCACTTACTGGCCCTCAATGTCCCTTTCTGCCTGCCTTTTCATGGTGGGTAAACCGCCATGAAACGGCCAGCAGAAACTGACATTGTAATACCTATGGCAGTCCCTGAGCAGGCACCACCACCATTGTAGGCATTACACTCCACCCAACGGGCTCCTTGAGCCCGTCGGATCTGTGTCGGACGGTCTCTCGGACTGCCAAGCATCCGCCCGCCATCATAATGCAGCAGGCTGTAATGTAGGGTCGATGTTGTTGGGACCACTACTGACGGCCTGACGGTGTTGGTCCCGCCGCCATCGTTCTGAGGCCTTATGTTATCGGAAAACATAGCTACTACAGCACTAAAAAGAGCCCTTAGTGAACCATCATTCAGTTTTTAGGTCTGGCATTCTAGCATTACATGTCTATTACAGCTGGTGTATTCATTATAAAGAGAGATAAGGAGAGCAGTGAATATCTAACTCTTTTGTCGATGCTCTTTTTAACATTTCATTGGAACATCTGTTTTGTTAATCATCCATGAAGTCATTCTATTTCTCATAACTGATAGAGCTATTCTCAAAGTAGACCCTGCGTCAAATACTGTAGACCATTGAGGAGGTCGTCGTCATCACTGGATAGCCTGTCACTGTTGAACCTGGAAAAGATTTTTACCTCCAGACTTTAGACAACTGCAAGCCATAGCCAAAGAGGGCTCCTATAGGCTAGATACAGTTAGTCAGAGGTTCTGCTGAACAGAATTCACTGCTGTGGATTAGAACGTAGTGAGAACTACCGCTAAGTCAGGCCTACTTGCAATGCACATAGGCATATCGGCTGGCAGGTAGATCCTGGTCTTCTGTCAGTTCTTGTGGCACTTTATCCTGGTCTTCTGTCATTTCTTCTGGCACTTTTTGTTGAAAATAGTTCCAAGTCTCAACTTTTAGGGTTAGGCAGGAGCAGCACCTCTAACACCTCTTCCAAGGGTCCAGAACCTGAGGGAAACCACTTGGGGGAGTTAGTACTGACTCCAGCAGAGGCCAGATCCAGGGTTCAAAGTCTCTGGAGCTTAATATGTCCATGTAGCTCACACAGGAGGCCAGCCAAATAACCCTTGGAGTCACTCTGGTAGTCCTGGCTTCAAGGAAATAGTCCTCTCTCCTTCAAGTTGCAAGATGGGCCTTAAGCAGAAGAGCAGTCCGCTGAAGAACAAGGCAGGCCTCAAGTGGCAGGGCAGTCCTCCGGCGTACAAGACAGTCTTTCTGAAGTCTTCCACAGGCTCAGGAGTTTACTGAAGAGATGAGTCAATAAGTCCAATATTTATACCTGGATCCAGACTTTGAAGTGGGGATGACATCCTGGATACCCCCACATCTGGTTCTGAAAAGTCCTTCCCTAGCATGCTAAGGCTCTACGTAGTCTTGGGTTATGTTATGTTATGCTATGTAATGTTATGGTAATTTGTATGGTGCACTAATCACTTGTGAGGGTATCCAGGTGCTTGAGCAGGTTTTAAGCATGTATTCCCCTATGTGATTTTCGAGGAGCCAGGTCCTCCTCCTCTTGAGGAATGCAAGACGTGAGTAGGAGGAGCTAATGTGTTGAGGGCATTTGTTTCATTTTTTGGGTTTGATTTAGAAGAGTGAGCAACCAACTGCCCTGCTTTTGTGAATGCAGGTGTGTGTTCAAGTGAGTGTGGGGCAGAGAGTTGAAGTCCGGCAGCTGGTGAAAGTGTATGCAGCTGTTCAGGTATGTTGGTCCCATGTTGTATAAGGCTTTGATATGTGCTTGAGAAGTTTGAATTGGCTGCACTGGTACATAGTGCGATGTGGGTGTGGTGTGGGACATCGAGTATGAATCTTCCAGCTGCATTCTAGATGGTCTGAAGTCTGTTTTGGAGTTGCTCAGACTGTCTGGCATTGAGTACACTGCTGTAGTCGAGTTTGTTTATGATAAGTGCTGGTGTGATGGCCCGTTTAGTATTCCGTGACATCCACTTGAAGATTTTTCGTAGCATGCGTAGGATGTGGAAGCAGGAGGTGCTCATTGCATTGACTTGTGCATTGAAGTTGAGATTGTTGTCTAGGATGATCCACAGATTTATTTTGTGGCCGGTGGGTGTTGGGCCTAGCTCCGACGGCCACTAGGTGGAATCCCATGGGGAGGTCTTCTTTGCAAAGACCATTACTTCTGTCTTGCCGGAATTGAGCTTCAAGCATTTGGTTCTCATCCACTCTACTACCATAGTCATGCAGTTGGTGAAGTTGATTCTGGTGGTGTTTGTCTTATCCGTCGGGGTGATGATGAATTGAGTGTCATTGGCGCAGGAGATAATGGGGATGTCTTGGAATCTGATGATGTTAGTGAGCAGAGTCATGTAGACATTGAACAGGGTGGTGCTGAGCGATCCCGGTGGCACTTTGCAGATCAGGTTCTTAGTCTCTGACATGATGGGTGGTAATCTGATCTTTTACGTTCTTTCCATCAGGAAGAAGTAGATCCAGTTGGATGCAGATACTTGGGTACTAATCTCATGGAGTCTTCTGGTGAGAGTGCTGTGAGAGACAGTTTTGAAAGCTGGGGAGAGATCGAGCAAGATGAGGGTTGCTGTTTCTCCCCGATCCATGATGGTCCAGATGTCATTGTTGGATGCGACAAGTGCTGTTTTGTGCTGTGGTTCTTTATTAATCCTGATTGCGTGTTGTCCAGCCAGTGGTGGAACGTAAGGGGGTTCAGAGTTACTTGTTGATGCCCTTCTAAATCACTTTGGCTGGGTAGGAAAGAAGGGAGATTGGTCGGATCCGAAATTGCTCAGTTGGGTCGGGTCAGTTGATGGTTTCTTGAGGAGGGTGTTGACTTCTGTTCTTTTTCAGTCATCTAAGAATGCGATGGAGGTGATGGAGATGTTGATGTGTGGGTGAGGGCAGTGCAGATTGGTGGTGTTCCAAGGTTGTAGATGTAGTGGGGACATGGATCCGCAGGGGCTCCTCAGTGGATGGCCCATATAATTGTCTCTGCATTGTCTCTGGTGAAGGTTGTCCATTTAGTCAGGTGGCCGACTTGGTTGGTGATGAGGAGGTTGGCAATGAGTTCACTAGGAGTCAAGTTGGTGTGTGAAGTTGCTATAGATGTTTGCAGTTTTGTTGTGGAAGAAGTTTGATAGGTCACAGCAGATCTCCTGGGTGGGGGGATTCTTTTGAAGGAGGGTAAGGGTATGGTGAATTCCTCGATGATCGAGAAGATCTCCTTGCTTCCTGTGATCAGCTACCAGTCTTTTCTTGGTTCTTAGCTGATGGTGGTAGCGTCTGAGTGACAAAATATTTGAGTTCAAACTGGTCATTCCTATCTGTTCACAATCAAACGTTACCAAATGGTAGCACCTATTAAATGTAATGAAATAACCCAATGTTATCCAATAGGAGCGATATGCCTTACAGTAGTGAAAAACAAATTTCTCTACCAGGACATATAAAACTTAAAAACATATGTCCTACTTTTTAAACACAGTGCACCATGCCCTGAGGGCTGGTAACGGCCTACCTTAGGGATGAGTTTTATGCTTTAAAAAGAAAGGTTTAGGCCTGGCAAAAGGTTTACTTTGCAGGGTCAAATTACCAGTTTTAAAACTGCGCTATAGGCTGCAATGGCAGGACTGAGACATGTTCTAAAGGGCTACTTAGGCGGGAGGCACAAGGAATGCTGCAGGCCCACTCGTAGAACAGTGAGATAGAGGCAGCTACTCTGCCGCATCTCAGCACGGCTCTGTATTTTAATTTGTACAGTTGAATTTATTTTCTTGCGTTTTTAATGATTAAGTGTTTTTAACATTTGCCTACTTGTTCTTGTGATTTAATGACTGTTTGACTTACCTAGAGTCATATATTGCTCCCCGGACATTTCATAGCACTATTCTTTTGTTCCCCAACTCCCGGTCCACCGTAGCTGATTTATTGCTGATTGAGTGGAGGGAGGTATAGGGGTTAGAGAGCGGATTTTCCATTCCTTGCACTTCCTGGTTGCCCTTGCGAACCGCCATCTTAGCAGGGTGACGCTCTAGTCTCCCGCTCTGACCTAATTGATCCTGACTATATCAGGACCCGATGGCGCTGACGCGCGCAGTGGGCGCGCCAGCGGTGCGCCAAAGGCAAGCCCGTCTGCGCCCGTCCATGCCCGGATGGGACCAGGGGCCACGAATCCTGGCCAAAATTTTGTATATTCTAACAACTTATTATGTTATTCTTCCGAGGAGTTGTTGAAACACCGTGGCACCTCCCACCCTGATTGTAATTTACTTCAGCTTTTGGAGGAGGCCACTAGTTGTCCCTGCTGTAATTTTACATTTTGCAGAACACTCCCTAGAGAACAGAGCAGTTTAACTCCTGATTCTGCCCCTTGTCCACAAGCTTACTGCTCTTCCCAAGGTAGCAATCCTTCTAATAAGGTTTTTACTTTCTGGAATATTAATTGTCGCTCTCTTCCAAAACATAAAGCGGACGTTTTTGACCTTCTAAGCAGTGAACATCCAGATGCCATTTTTTTAACTGAAACGTAGTTCGGGGCCAGATGTGGCTTCTGCTTTACCATCTAACTATGCCATAGCTAAGAAGGATAGAGATCTTGGGGGGTAGGTGGCATTGCTGTAATTTTCAATAAATCCTACACATGTAAACTGGAAGATCTACCTTTCATGAGCTGTGAGGCAGCCTTATTCAAACTTACCTTAACCCCTCAATTCACATTTTCTGGCATTCTTGTTTATCGGCCCCCCAGACCTTCAGGCCCCTGGGCTTCTTCATTTCCGGATTTAATCACCCCTCATCTTCTCAAAGTGACCAATTTTACCATTCTGGGTGACCTTAATCTTCATCTTGAAAACCGTGCATGTATAATCAGCAGCCCGGTGATCTCTGACTTTGCAGCTATGAATCTGCTGCTCTGTAATAATGGCCCGACACACACGACAGGCCATTTACTGGATCCCATCTTTTCTAATCTATTTTATGTTCATTGCTTCCCTGCTTTCCCTCTATGTTGGTCCGACCATTATGCAGTCAAGTTTCACTGCACAGTTCCGGTGAACCCGATCACAGTTGCACCTGGAATTCAGTTTAAATCCAGAAACTGGGGTAAATTAGATGTGGATGCTTTTAATAAACTCTTGTCTAATAGTGTTCAGACTATTGATCAAATATCGACCACCTCTCTGGCCACAATGCATAACTGGATTCTTAATGCTATTGATCACTGTCTTCCACTCTCTACTAAAAGATCCTATAATCATCGCCCCCCTGCTCCTTGGTTCATGGAGTCACTAAAAAATGAGAAAACTAGATGCAAAGCTCTGGAAAGACTCTGGAGGAGGAACTACTCACCTGACTCTAAACTGAAATATCAAAAAGCTTTAAAAGACTATCAAGCCCGTTGTAAGTCAGCTCAGGCAGACTATGTTTCCTCCACCGTTTCCAACGTGCAGAATTGTTCACGCACCTTGTTCACAATTGTAAAAAAATTAGATGGTTCTGACACACAGCCCACATCCCCTATTTTAGATGAACCACAATGCGACAATCTTGCCAGTTTTTTAAATAAAGTGGAGCAAATACACTCTACACTTTGGAAAACTCAGTCAACAGTCCCTTCTCCGCTGACCTCTGTCCCTGGACTTACTTGCACGGTTGAACCTATCACTGAACTAGAATCTTGGGTGCCCCTCGACATTAATTCTTTTAAAAAGATCTTAGGTAGTATTAAATCAGACTCCTCATGCGATCTCCTCCTTGTCTCAATACTACAGCAGCTTGAATTACCATCTATGATGTTAATCATGGCGCTACTTAATGCTTCCTTACAAGAGGCTACGGTTCCGTCCGACTGGAAACACGCCATGGTCCTTCCCATTTTGAAGAAGGTAAATGCCGATACCGCCCAGCCATCAAATTTTAGGCCAATTTCTTTGCTTCCTATTTATTCTAAAATTCTAGAAAAGCACATAAACCTACAACTAACTCAGTTTATTGAATCCCCCAACTTTTTACACCCATCCCAATCCGGCTTTAGAGCAAATCTTTTGACCAAGATAACTCTCCTTGGAGTTACAGAAATGGTACGACCGCGCCTGGACTCTGGGGACACAGTGGCCCTCATATTGCTCGACTTGAGCGCCACGTTTGAGACGGTGTCCAAATCCCTGCAGTCTCTTGGGATTTCTGGTTAAGCACTTGGCTGGCTTCTCATCTTTTCTCTCCACGCGGACATTTCAAGTCTTCTCATCTAAGGCTACTTCTAAAACTTACTTTCCCCGCCTGGGGTACCCCAGGGTTCCATTTTAAGCCCCCTTCTGTTTAATGTGTACATCAAACCTTTGGCAGTGATCACAGAGGAGGCTGGGCTGTCTCTCTTTTCTTACGCGGACGACATCCAAATCATCTTCTCCCTTTCAACGGAAAAGATGCCCGGACCATCACTTCTTCAGGCCAGTCTGAGTAACATTGCATCATGGATGCAAGCCAACTTACTTAAGCTTAACGGAGAAAAGACTGAGGTCCTGATTTTGGGTAAATATAAAGATGTCTGGGGCCCCCAGCACTGGCCTATCGAAATGGGTACCCTACCCCAGCCCACTCATTAAGTCCGCAACTTGGGATTCATTTACGATGACAAATTATCGATGAATCTGCAGGCGGTGAAGGTGGCAGTCACTTGCTTCACCATTCTGAAATGGTTGAAAAAAATCATCTGGAGGCTCCCCAGCCCTACCCAGAAGACCGTAGTCCTGGCGCTTGTGACCTCTAGACTGGATTACAGGAACATCCTCTATTTGGGAGCTAATAAGGATGTAATACGGTAGCTTCAGGTGGTTCAAAATTTGGCCGCAAAATTGCTTTGCCAGATTCCCAAAACATCTTCCACCACCTCTAGCACCCTGAGAGATCTGCATTGGCTTTGGGTCGAAAGCTGTACCAAGTTTAAAGCCTTGATATATATGTTCAAGATCAAGGCCGACACTGCCCCTCAATATCTGCGAAATCTTGTTCATCCCTATCAATCCTCCCATCTGTTACGCTCCACTACCCAGGGAAAATCTTTGGTCCCCAGAGTCAAACTTACAAGGACGGGAGATCATTCATTTGCTTACCTGGGTCCATCCCTGTGGAACTCTCTCCCTATAGCGCTCTGCAGTGAAACAATATATGCAAACTTTCGTAAACTTTTAAAAACTTGGTTGTTTAATAAATAATTTTCACTTTTCTGTTCCTCTCTGTTCCTTCAGACCGGCGCTGGGAAACCCTTGTTGGGTAGCTGTGCACCTTATAAAATCAACTTAACATAACATACCACTAGTAACATTTAATTTACAGGCCCTGGGTACATGTAGTTCTGTATACTAGGGACTTATAAGTAAATTTAATATGGCAATCAGGTGTAAACCAATTATACCATGTTTTAGGGAGAGAGAATACAGAGTCCTAATGCTAACAAAAGCAAAATGCTCAACACAGGAGGATTGAGGCAAAATGCTTGGGGGAAGACCACACCAAGAAAATCTGCTCTAACATGTGTCACCCCAGCAGACAACAGGGAAAACTACCCACCATCATAGGGGCAGGAAAGACCATCAGCGTTGACATGGTCAGTTCCAGGGCAATATTAATTTGGTTTGATTTATTTCGGAATTTTCAAAGTGCATGGATACTCCTAGCAGTATCTCAGGCACCGTGTCCAAGGATACCTGCAAAAAACTGACCGTAGAGTTGCTCTTGTTGGAACAGCCAAGTTTTTTGCTTTTTCTTAAAAACAAAGATTTCAACCATTGCATATAGCTCAAAAGCGAGTTTATTACAGTTGACCGGCCCGAGATAGGAAAAGGACCGCCATCCAATTCTCACCCGGCAGATCTTAGGTGTCTTAGCCAGATGACTGTTTAATGATCTTAGGTTTCTGGAGGGAACATAAAATGCAATCCTGTCCCTGCACTGGTGGAGTGGAGGGTTTATAGGCCAGGACTAGGGTTTTAAGAATAATTATTTTCTTAATTAGAAGCCAACGAAGAGCTTTCAAAAGTGGGGATGGATGAAATCTTTGAGGGAGGTTAAGGAAAGTTCGAGCAGCCACATTTTATATCACCTGAAGCTTATTTAGTAGGTAGTCAGGAAGACCTGAGTATAGGGAATTTCCATAGCCTGTTTAACTGTCTTTTATGCAGAAAAAGAGAGTAAAGTAAGAAATGTTTTCAAAGTGTGCAAATCCCGAAACAAGACCCTACCACAGATTTAATTTGTGTTTGAGAGAGGGATTTTTCAAATTTTATGCCCAGATTTTTTACTAAGTCTTCCTGAGGGCTGAGTAGTGGGATGTCCTTTGGTCAAAAGGTTTGCCATGAATCCGGCATATGAGGGACAAAATAAAAGTAGTAGTTCTGTCTTCTTGGCATTGCATTCCATTTGATTGGTAGTCATCCAATGAAACATGGAACAAAGCATTTTTGTATGCCTCTCTGGCAATTTCCTCTCCCTTTCCACAGGTGAGCAACAGCTGATATTGTCAGAGTATGAAATCATCCTGACTCTTAAGGCCCCAGCTGGAAGGGTCAAGGAAGTGAGATAGACATAAAATGAAGTGGGGAAGAGAGCTGAGCCCTGAGGCACACCCACTAACAGCCTGTGTGCTTTTGAAGACATGGGGGCATCCTAACTTCTAGTTTCTCTCTTCCAAGAAGGAGGCCAGGCACTTCAAGGCCGTTCGACCATGGACATCAATTCACTGAAAAGCAAGGGCTAGTGGAAGTGACATCACATGTCCTTTGACCTCCACCTTCACTCACATACACATACTTACACATACACACAAATTCACACATATACACTCTCTCACAGATAAACACACTTTCACCTGCAAGCACACACACAACATACATTTGGGTCGCAAAGGCAGTGCTAGAGGTAGCAAAGAGCAAGCCAGGGTTTGCAGCTGCAACCCCTGACGACCCCTAAATGAAGTCCATGCATTCCACCCTTCTGAATCGATTGGAGGCATGTTAGAAACCTTGAATGAGAGACTGTGTTGGAGGCCACTGATAGATCTCACATAATAAGGACGGCACCCTGCCTGGAGCGCCTCTAATGTGCTCAGAGACGTCCATCAGTACTAAAATTGGGTCTGAGCCAAACTGGCTTGGGTGCAGTAGGTCATTAGTTTCAAGATATTGTGAGAGTTGACAGTTTGCAAATTTCTCCAATACCTTAGGAAAAATCAGGCAATAAGGATATTGGTCAAGAGTTTGATAGCACATTGGGATCAGTCAAAGGTTTGTTCAGCAAGGGCAAGATTTTAGCTTGCTTCGATTGCACCATAACAATACCTTTGGACAATGAGGCGTTGAACACTTTATTTACCATAGGGTTAATAGTTGATGCCCCTAATACAAGTGAGCCAGGTGGGTCTGGATCAGATGGAGACCCTGATATAAAACTTTTAATGGCAGCAAGGGAATCGTCCATGAAATAGGCAGGAAATTAGAGAAAAATGCCTTCTTGGTGGTAGCCCTACTGCTGTATGCTACTATTGGTGGACTGTCTCTTGTCTGCGAGTCTACAGAAGGCTCCTTTGAATAATTGTGATTTTTATTCTGATAAAGCAAGGCCAGCTGGCCACGCCATTTGTCTGAAGGCTGATGGCCTCTAATAGAGGTCTCTGGGCTCGTGAAAATTTCAACTATTTTGAAATTTTCTCTGGGCTAGTTGCCTGACTCTTCTATCCTTGCCTCAAAATAGGCTTTTTTTCCTAGTCTTACCTCTGCGTGGTATTTATTTAGTGCTGCCGTATAGATACCTGTGTCATAAGAATTATATTTTTTTCACCATTGCTTCTCTAAAATTTTACAATGTTTCCTCTTATTCCTAAGCTTCCAGAGAATTAATGCAGTTCCCAGGTTGAATTTTCTGGAATGCCTGCTGAAATTGGTCACATAATAATCTGTCCATACCAGTTGCAAAGGTTCATCAAGGTGCATCTTAACATTAGAAAAAAATTGATCTAGGATATGGCCTGCATGATGTGTTGAGCTGAACATATGTTGGTTAAGCCCTAAGTAGGACATAGTGTCTAAAAGTGAAGCCACCTCATTATCTGCTATTTTATCCATGAGGAGATTTAAGTTCCCCAGAACTATAAAGTGAGCATATCTAAGGGTAGGAGGAAGCAAGGGCATTGCTCAGCAATCTAAGAAAAAGTCCTGCATATCCAGGTGGTCTATAGATAAGTGCTCCTGCTACCGAATGATCGGGGGGAAAGGGAGAGGTAAAAACCTAATCCTTCTGCCCCTTCCAGTCCCTCAAGGGGGATGGGCGTGCACTTGAATTCATTTTTATGCACTATGGCAACCCCCCCCCTACCTTGAGGTGGTCCTTCCTGAGAATTTTGTGACCTCTAGGGATGGCTGCTTCTATAATGGGATTAGAAAACTCTGTAAGCCATGTTTCAGTTAAAAACAATATATCAGGCTTTTTTCACTCAAAAGGTCAAACACATTAATCTTGTGCTTTTGTAGCAAGCAAACATTCAATAGAGCTGCTGAAAATTCCAGCTTTTGTGTCCCCTTTGCTCCTTCACTGTAAGAGGGAAACAGTGGGTAGAGCATTCTAAACTAGATGCCAAGCTGAACAGTGCATTGCGCCCATTGAATAAGTGCGGCCTACCTTCTGTAGAGCAGGGAGCAGAGTGACTTCTGCCTGACACTTTTGGGATGCTTCCGGGTAGAAGCAGGCTTGCCTTTGGCACACCAGTGGAGTGTCAGCTGAGCCTATCCTCTGCACATCTGCACAGCGTCTCTACTAAAATACATGTGGCCCGAAAAGAACTACCGTACCTACTACCAAAATGGCCCTCTCCCTGTCTCAGCAAGGAGAAAAGGTTGAGTTAAAATGCAGTCATAGTTTTTAGCTGCACATACCTCCCTTCACTTGTATAAATAAGCAAGTTTTAAAGATTAGTCTAAAATCACATACAACAGTTGTTATTAGCTGCACTCACTTCCCTTGAATTGTGCAAATAAGCAAGTTTTAACGATTAGTCTAAAAACACACGAAACAGTAATTTTAAGCTGCAACCACATCTCTTCACTTTTGCAAATGAGCCTGTTTCAAAACTTGTCTAAAAGCACATGAAACAAACATGGACCATAATCAGAAAAACTGCTGATAGCCTTCTATATTCCACCGTGAAGGCTGTTCCCTAAAGGGAGATGGAACATCTCAACAGTTTGGGATTCTCACCCATCATCTATGGTAGTCTTTGAGGGGTCAGTGGTGTATCTGAACCCGGAAGTAAGTCCCAAGCAAGCATGATCTCAACTTCTTCAGTGCCCAGACCACTGCAAAACCTCCCCTTCAATATAGCACTCCACCTCTGTTCCCTTTGAAAGTAGCCTCCATCCAATTGAGGCTACAGATTGGTGTAGGCTCTCTTCTTTTAGCTGTGAGGGCACAGCACCTATGCCTTGCTCTGAGACATCCGACTGGACAATGAATTCCATGGTACAGTCAGGAGCCTTGAGCACTGGCTTCTTTCAAGGTATTAAAAGCATTCTGGCATGCCTCTGTACAGGTCACCTTCTTGGGCTGCTTCTTAGAAGACAGCTCTGTCAAAGTGGCAACAATTGTACCACACCCCTTGAAAAATCTCCTATAGTATCCAGTAAGGTCTAAGAAGGCTCTAACCTCAGTCTGGGTCTTGGAGGGTTTCCAACCCAGGATGTTTTGAATCTTAGCATGGAGGGATGCACCTTGCCCCCACTAACTTGTTGTCACAAGTAGACCACACATCCTGCCATATCTATCACTTGCTGGTCTTGATAGTCAGGCCTGTGAGGTGGAACAGGTGGTCCTCCTAGCTGGAACTGAAGACTGCAATGTTGTCCAGATAGGCGGAACTAGAAGGCTCCATCCAAGCCAGGACTCTGTTCACCAACCCCTGGAAGGTGGCAGGAGCATTCTTTAATTGAAAGGGCATCACCTTAAACTGGAAGTGGCCCTCTGGTGTGTAGACCTCTTCTCAGACCTCTCAGTCAAGGCAATCTGCCAGCACCCAGACATCAAGTCAAATGTGCTCAGGAAGCCCCTAACTGATCTATGAGCTCATCAGCTCGGGAGATGGGGTGAGCATCAGTCTTCGGGACTGATTTGAGCGCCCTATAATCCACACAGAACTGGAGTTCTGGGGTTACACCCGGTGGAGAGCCCTTAGGTACTAGCACCATTGGGCAGGACAAAGGATTATTAGAATGCTCTGTCACCAACAGCTCCAATATCATGCACACTTCCTTTTTGATGATGGCCTTGTCAGATAGCCTGTAGATTTAATTCCTCACAGGCATAGTGCCACCAGTGTCAATATGATGGGTACATGGATGGGTGATCCCAGAGGTCAGTGAAAATAGGGAGGCAAACTGCTCAGTAAGTTGTGACACCCTCTGTTGCTCTCGGGTCAGGGTAGGGGAGAGGGCAACACCTTCCACAAACTCATCCTGATTCTTAGACAATTGATGGTTGGGAACAGGTTCACTCCCCTTTTTCACACCATCATCAATCACCAGGAGCATAGTTACCTCGGACCTCTCAAAGTGGAACTTGTGGTGCTTGACATTCAGGACCCTTAAGAGGTTCCTGGGTATTTTGAAGTCTACCAGGGCTCCACTGATTCCAACACCCACACTTTCTGACCAGGCTGCAACTAAACCAGAGTGGCATTCTGGTTATGCTTAAACTCCTGACTTACTTCTAGGCTCTCAGTGGCCTTCTCTTAGAAGTGCTTAATCTGCATCTGGAGATCCAACATGTAGAGGCTTTTCTTGGAGCTTGCTCCCACCTCTCCTTCACAAGGATGAGAGGGAAATTGTCAGAGTAACCATACAGGAGTTTGAAGAATGACTGAACCCAATTTCCTTATGCAGCACCTCTCTGTAGGTGACAACAACAGCCATGGTAAGAGGACATCTTACTTCTGCCTTAAGGGCCATGAGAAGCGTGTACGCATACCTTTAAGGGACATGTTGAATCTCTCAACAAGCCCATTGGCCTGGGACTGATAGGGTGTAGAGAATCTATAGGGTGCACCACACATGCCCCACATGTACACTGACATTTAGTTGGTACTCCTCTCAAATACTACCTCCTTGGGGAAACCCACTCTGGTAAATATCTCCATCAGTGCCCTGGCAACTGCGGGTGCAGTCACTGTCCTCAGGGATATAGCCTCTGTATACAGGAGGGCATGATCCAACTAGACCAGTATGAACTTGTTGCCTAGAGCAGTCTTGGGGTCAAATAATGTTATTACTTCCCCCCTGACTTCCCACTGTCCTGGTAGGTAGGATAAGACCTGCAGAATGCATTTGAGGTCACTGTCATCCGGGGCGAATAAAGTGGTTGACAAGTATGGCAAAGGTGTTGTCTTGTCCCAGATGTCCTGCAAGTAGGCAGGCTCTATAGCATTGAGGGACCACCAACACACAAGATGCATCAGTCTCAGGAACCATAGGTTCACTATACTGCAGATCATACTACCAGTAAATCAGTTGATCACCAGAGGCCCTGCACTTGCAAGCCCTCAAGAGTAGGATACTCTTCCTGGGCTTCCAGAAGTTTTCCCTGAATGGCCCTCCTTCAACTTGCCAGTCGGCCAACTCAGTTGGGTCTCCCACGGTAGCACTGTCTTCCCCTGTAGGATCAGGGGCATTGGCCTTAGGCTCAACCTCCTCCCAGACCATGGGAGTCTTAGGAGCAGGTTTCCCAGATGGTGTGCTCCATGTAGATTCCAAGCAGCCAATTCAGAAGCATGGCTGGACTAACAGCTACTTTTAAGGAACTTGAGACCCCCACATTCAAAGCGAACCAGAACTAGGGGACAGTGACTCTTGTGGTTGTTGGCCTGGTGGATTAAATTAGGGATTACCTGTTCTGAGGACACCAGTAGACTCCTAACGGTAGCCATACTGGCTCCTGTATTTCTCAGAGCTTCAATTCATTGTCCATTGATGGTAACCCACTGCTTATACTTTGCAGTATTGTTAGACATGTGGACCTTTGGCACCATCTCTTTCTCACCCAGGGAGACTAGGGTAACCTCAACACTACCCCCAATGTGAAATGGGACAACCTCTTGTACAAGCACTACACTAGCCAACCCTGGTGCCTGTCCACCAGTGGGGGGCTACATCCTCGAAGGGCATTTGTGCTGTTTGCGACTGTGAATGGGCCCCTTTATGTTGAGACTCTACTGGCCATGATGACCCTTTGCGTGAAGCTCAAATGAAAACCTACACTTCGCGCTACAGCAACTGCCATCCAAGGTGACTACCAAACTGAAGCTTAAGCAAAGACCATACATGATGCCTGACCAGCTCATTACACTACAGCGATAGCAGCCCGTGCCACCTGACCTGCTCTTCATGCTATAGCGGCAACCACCTGCAGCACTCTTCCTGCCCCTCGTGGCCTCCTCCACCATGAACTGAACTCTTCATACGAGGCTTTAAACTGTAGATTTTTCAGTGGGACAAACTTGGTCGCTGTATCCGATTTGCGCTCCATTGTGGTCAGCCTGAACTTGTGACTTTTTACTGTCATGCACTACCAAATGACTTCATGTAGCACAGCAGCACAGTGTATATGCCAAATGTGTCTGTCAGGGTACATATCAGAACATCCCTGAAACCAATGAAAAGCCACACAAAACAGCAAGGGCAGAATCCCCATACCTGTCCCAGTTTCTTATAGGGCTGTCCTAATAAGAACTGGTTGAGGGATTTATGTGGGTCTTCCACTTTTTTAACATGCCCTTGCTTCTTTATCTGGCTCCTCATTGGAGATCATGGATTGCTGGTCCCATTGCCCAGCACCAGATTCCGGCTCCACTGCTACCATGGGGCTAAGTCAGCAAGGTATTTAAAACAATGCATATGTGTTTATGAGTGTGTGCTTGTGAATGATGGGGAGTGAATGGGATTGAGCAAAACTGTTTGTGTGAGTTTGTTTGAGAGTGTCAATGACAGTGAAAGTGAGTGAGAATCTGAGTTTGAGAGTGTGGATGAAGTAGGTGAAGTAAGGTCAATGTGTTAGAGTGAATGATTGTTTGGAGGTTGTGAGAAGGAGTGAAAGTGAGTCAGGGGTTTGGCTATCAATGGTGCAGCAGGAGCAGTTGCACCAGGGCCCAGAGACAGTTGGTGTAAGTAAGTGTGATAGTATGTGAGAATGAGAACCAGTGAGTATTAATATGTTTGTGTGTGAATAACAGTGAGTGTGAGTGAGAATGAGTAATTGAAATATTGTGAGTTAGAATGAGTGAAGGGAAAGAGAGTAAATGTGAGATGGAGTGAGTATGATTGAGGCAATTTTTCAAAAAAATGGGGTAAACTCTTGGCGGGTATTATGCGCCTCCACTTTCAAAGATCACCAACTGGCACTGACATAACATGTCTTCAGCCAAGACCTCAATGGAAACTAGAGAGGAAGTGTTCGAGTCCTTATGGGGGAAAAGCAAAACACCCTAAATTCCAACGACACTCTCCCATGCCTTACAGACACAAAAATAGTCACACACTACTGGAATCATTCTTATAGTCTTCACATACTATCAGTCTCAAGCTACAAATAGCACTTTTGCACTCTTAACATCTTTCACCGATTGATAGTCATATAATTGTAATAGCCATTACACTCCTAAAAAAGCAGCAGTCTGACACTACTCAATACTTAATTTTTAAAACAACAAATGAGTGGCAGTGACCACAATTCATTCTGCTTAGAAGTCCGCCACCCACTTACATTTCTTGTGTGACCCTAATCCATCAATAAGACTAGATCTCTCCACCTTTGGCTTTACCCACTGCCTGAAATCAGTAGCGTAGCATGCATGCCAAGGGTCATAATGTCAGTAAAGAAAATAGGCAAAAATGCCTCTTCTTTGGGTAGAAAAATACTACCATACTTAGGGTACTGTAGGCCTCTCTGCTACACTATGTATGGTTATTCCCCTCAGTGAACTAACCGTCAAATGGATATTAGAAACAAGATGTAGATATGCTGATAACACTGAACGGGGATTTGAAACACAGCTTTAAAATATAGCATTTTATAGTTTGTCCAATATCATTAATAATAGGAAAATGCCTGTATAAATATGATTAAACATTATATTTATGAATTGTACAAATATATCACATGCACACATAATCAAAACTAAGGGTGAGGTTGGGTTTTCAGTAGCTACCTCATGATGTGAGTATCTCTTGGATTATGTTTTTTGCGTACTGTCCTAGGTTCATGGGCCTTCTGCCCATGCCTCACCAACACAGCTACAACCTTTCTTTCCCAGAAACACCCCTCTAACCCCAGGGTGTCATTTGTTCCGCTCCATTTCATGTTTGTTCAACAGTCCCCAGATTTGTCGCGGGAGGTGTTTGTGGCCATAAATCAATCTGGGCTCACAGAGTAGTTGAGCTGACCCTAGTGGGCGCCTGACACTGACAGGCATTATTACACTTCGTCTCTGCAATGTCAGCAGTAACTGAAGGATGAGAAGGATTATTTGACGTGTGGTCACAACAACGCTACATGCCTGGGCATGGGCGAGGCCATACAGAGCAGGCAATATTAGTAATGAAACTTCTGGACTGCAGTCAGAGGGTTTTAATAGCAACAGTCCTAGTAACACAGAAATATGTTCTGATAGTGCTCTGTGGCAACCAAGGACACAAATTAAGGGGGATATTATAAAAAAAAGTGTCGCAGGGCAGAGCAGTTAGTGACCTTGCTGTGCTACCCCGTGTCACTGAGAAAGGGCAGGAATGTGGCATATTTAAGCAATATGGCGCATTCCTGTTTTGGAAGCCTAGCCCCAATGCAGCCACCCTTGCACCATGGTGCAAGGGTGCCTGTGTTGTAGGCAGGATTAGTTTTGTGCAGGAAGGGGAACCTTCTTGCACAAAAACAATCCCTAGAGGTGTTTTCTTCTTTCTATGTGTGCTGTTCACACCACACACGGACCAGCAGTCATATAATGCTGACTTCGCACTACAGCCCCACAGATTGAGTAACACACTGCCAACAGTACTCACACACCCCCTCACAACTGGTAGTTATACAAGACAAGAAGCACTTTCACACCCCTCACAAAAAAGCACCAAAGGTATTGTCTTGGACTGATAACTGAAAGTGCCTCTCTATTGATTGGTGAGTTTCTGTCTTTTGTATTTTTGGGAGGGCGCATGTGTGAATGAAAGAATGAGTCAATGGGTGGACTGATTGACACATGAGTGCAAAGATTAGTGACTGAGTGCATGAATGGTAGGTGGTATAGTGCAAGGCCAAATGCATTAATATTTGCTCAATTGCCAGCATCCAGGTACAATAATTATAAGTAGGACATGTTAGCAGGGCTATTGCTTTTCTGAGACAAGAGCCGGATTTCCTAAACAGAAGCTTCACAATGCAACAACGATGTTCCATTCCTATAAGTCAGAATTTCCTTCCATGTCTTAACTGTGAGCCTCATAGCTTGTATAGTAGCATACTAAAATGCAGGGCCCAATTTAACCTGGTACAAATTTCCAGAGTGTTGCACATAAACAATCCTAAATTGCCATTTTGTAACTTTCATGTGTGCTGCTTCATGCAGCACACATTAAAGTAACAAATGGCATTTTTTAAAAAGGTTTGTTTATGTACAGGAAGAGACACCTTCCTGTACATAAACATACCATGGCATTTTGCTTTTTCCATGTGTGCTGCACAAGGCAGCACACATGGAAAAAGCAAAAACGAGGAGAAATAATGCATTTCTCCTCGCTTCCCAACTTAAGACCAGGATTTTCCTGTTGCTAATTTTGGCGCTGCCTCCTATGTACGCCACCCTTGTACATAGGGGGCAGCGTCAAATACAATGGGTGTTGTGGTGGAACGCCCACCACAACACCCACTGCACGCCCCTTTCACGCTAAACATAGTGTGAAATGGTGCCTTATGTACAAGGCAGCGTTAAGCCACGATTTTGATGTACTGGAGGACAGCATAAGACGCCGATAATTTATCTGGCAAACTTTGATTAAGGGAGCATTATTATTCCACCAGCACAGTCACTTGGCAGTCAGAAAAGAAACATTTTTAAACAATTAATCTTAGGAGCCATGCTTGGAAAATCTAAGAAGTACTATTTTATTAGCAGTAGCTGTTCACGAACTGTTCCATTGGCCTTTGAACTTCAAGTGCACAGTGGAAAAACATGTGCAATTGACACTAAAGCTGGGTCAATTTTGCTTAATGAAGATGAAAAATGTTGCAAAGCAAAATAGTATTTTAGTCTTAGGTTAATTGTTAGTTCCTCCATGAGAAACATTTCAACATGTGCTTTGGCTTAAACCTTATTGAGTTTGTAGATGTGCCGTCCACCTTAAGGTTGGGTTTTCTTTAAAAACAAAACTCTTGCAGGCAGTTGATGGAATGCTAAATTACAGGCTGCTGTTGACTAACTTGAATATTCAGAGCAAAAGATATCCAGAGAAAAGGGGTGTTTTATAGTGTAAATGTACGTCGGCATGTAGCGTAAATTAAATTCATCGGAGGGCCCTATAAATTGTATTTACATTGTGCACCCCATGTTTTATTCTTTAAATGTAACTGTCTTAAGGAGAGGCCCCAAATAAACGTTTCAACATGTTTGCCCGTCTCTCTCTAAAAAACTGATGACTTCGATTAAGACCTAGTTTCCCCTACAAATCTGTCAATCCGCACATTATTATATTTTATGAAGTCAGGGTCCACGAAAAGAGGTATATTGAATTTCAATCTTCTCTGTGAACTAGCCAAGTAAGCCTAAGAAAGGTCTTTATAGATTGGGATGTAATCTGACAAACAGATATTAGCCTTCAAAAGTCGATAGCACAAACTCTTCTGCTACCAGTGATATTAGAAAATAATCAATTGTTAATGTGATAGCATAAGTTGTAAAACGCCACGCCAGTTCTTTATTGCTGGGATGAGAAAAGCTTACACATGTTTACAGCTTTATTCATCAATGATTTGTCATCTTTCAAGGCTGCGGAGAAGGGGGAATTGACTGTAGGAAATAATCTCTTCAATGCCCCAGGCCACAGCGTTATCACATTTTATGTTTCTGAATCCAATGTGGTATGTTGCAGTTCTGGTGACACGGTGGTTCATTTGCCAAATAAATAAATAAATACAATTAATAATAATGATGAATGCAGATACCCCAAGGTTATTCATAGGCACCTATCTCCCGGAAGCTGAATACAGTAGTTTGCCAAATAGCAAAACCGCTTTGTTTTGAACCCACCTCATGCCTCTTTCTTCACTCAACAACTTCTAGTTTCTTTATCACAGTTTTTCATCTTCTTTTCACCCTTGTTTTTTCCCTTTGCTACTGTTTCCCTGTTTTTCTCGTTTTCCTTCTTTCTCACTTTTCTGCCTTTCTAGCCCTTGCTCTGGGTCAAAGATTGATATCAAAAATGAGTTTAATTTCCCAAAAAAGACTGACAAGCCCACCACCTGCACAAATTAAGCTCTGAATGACAATACGCTGTTGAGCTGTTAACATTTCAGTTGTACAGTAAATAATAAACATCTTGTCCAAATGCATTTTTTCATTGCATACCACAGTATTTCTAATATTATGTGATGTTTCAACGTATTCATCTAGTAGGGACATATGCATGGCATTTTTCTTTTTACTATTGAAAAAGTTTATGACTCGCACACCTCTTTCATTAAGTTTAAATCTTCATTTTAAATGATTAAACATGGTGGAGGTTGATTACATTTGGTTTACAATGATTTCATCATCTTACATGCTGCGATGCATTCTGGGACTGATATTACGAATATCAGCGATTTCGGTGAATGTTACTTTAACGCTCTAAGGATGAAGCGTAAACCAGGATAGCTCCCCATAATGAATACCCTTGATAAACTTGATGAAAGAGGTGTGCGAGTCATAAACTTTTTCAATAGTTTCTACAGTCATCCTATTTGACTCAGCACCCCAGGATTACACTAATACCCAGAAAAAGGAAACGCCACCTCAGGGTTAGAGTGCAACATACATTATGCAGAAAAGGAGAAGGGAACCCTCGGTAGCTCCCAAGTTTAGTAGAATGCAAGCTATTTTTTTGAAGGCTGTACAATATTTAAATAGAGGTTAACCCCATTAAAGTCTGTAGAGGTATTAATTTTGTTAGTTTGGCGAAGGCAAGTAAAATGGGATAGTATTCACCACATGTGCAAAACTGGTCTGATATTCTATGTCTACAGCATGTGGTCAAAGGTTATGTCCATTATCACATGTTTGGTGATAGAAAATTGGCCACAGATGTACAGTTTTGTTTTGTAAACATTTTATTAGGCTTTACTTTAAACAAAAATACAATAACAAATAAATAGGAAAGACGATAAGTAAAAGGAAGTACAATACATTTCATTTAGCACCTTTTAGTCCAATAAAAGAGAGTATCCATTTATACCACTCAGACTTTATGACAACTTGTAGAATATAGATCAATGAGAGAGATCAAATGGCCAGATTGGAGCATTTTCAATCACTGCCTGCATTATTCCGGTGGTCAGGTAGGTGATTTACTTCTCATGGGAAAAAATATTGGGAAGGGAAGAGAGGAAAGGAGATAGGGAGTGGAAAGAAGGAAAAAGAGGTGGTGAATATGGAAAGGAGGGAGGTCGGGGGAAGGGGATATCCCAAGTATTTAAATTAGGTGGTTTGTTAGTTAGAAGTTCATTGTCCAGTATCTTGATTTGGAGGAGAGCTGGTTTGCACTTGAGAATCTAAAGGAGACCAAAGTAGTCTTGATTTATCATGATTGAAGTTTTGGTTAAGGATGATGCTGTCCGTGCTCATAAGGAAGCAAACACAAGCCCACCATGTTTTGTATGAAATAGATTTAAAATCCTTCCAATCACAAAGCATTGTTTTAAATACCAAGTGTAAGTTGCAAATCAATTAGTTGTAGTTTTGTTGTATTGAGTGGTGGAGGGTTGGGGAGAGCCCATGGGCCTAGGGAGATTCGCACTGGGTCCAGCGATATCTTACAGTGGAAGATGTTGTTAATAGGACTGTTAATGGCTTCCTAGTTGGAGTGGAACAGGGGACAATAAAAAATCATGCGGTCAAGGTTGCCAGCTTCTGGGGAACAGTCCCAATATATGTTTGAGGTTAGTAGACTTAATTTGCAAAGCATTGCTGGGGTCCAGAAGGGTCTGTATAATAGCCAATATTTGCAATGCAGTATGACCGGGGAAATCTTGACCTTAGTGGCATGTTTCAAAATAAGCAACAAATTGTCTTCCGTTAGGTGAGAAAAGCCTTCCCCAATACAAGAGTCAGACCATTTGGTTTTGTATCTGTGGATGGAGTTAAAAGCAGAATCCTGGGGGATTTTGTAAATTTTGAGGTTTGGTGAACTTGGGTAGAAAGCAAGGTAAGTTAGGTTTCTGAAGCTTACAAGGGTACCAAGGGTTTTGGAAGCATTGGTTGCGATTTATCACCACTTTGAGTTTTAGGAAGTTATCAAATTCTTTGTTAGGAAGACCAGAGGAGGCTTGTATGAAGGAAAACAGAATGGGGTGGGCTCTGTCAATCACATCTTTGATGTATACGATATTGTGGGATGACCAGGAGTGGCAGTGGGGCTTTACTGTCAATTATTATTAGTGGGTTGTACCAGAGTGATGTGTAGGAGGAATGCTCAATTTTGATAGTACAAGTCTTGTCCAGATGTTTCACAGCAAATATCATATCTCTAAGAATATTTGTGGAATGCCGTGGTTTGAAGTAGTCCATTGGGATAGCTGCAAGAGGTGTAAATGGTAGGAAGAGGTCTTTCTCAATACCTGTCCAGGGGGGTGTAAGTAGGGGGTTTGGAATCCACCAGTTCTATTATGGAACAAACTCCCATTAACCCTGAGACAGTCAGGGGAACTATTGCACTTCAGGAAGAGATACAAACATGGCTGAAACACTTTAATGGCCATGCTGCTGATGATCACAGACACACTTAATTTCCGGCACTATATGTCTGTAGGTGTGTAATACAGTGCAAGGATACCCATGGGGTGACAGTGCAATTTATAAATGACCTAAATAAACAAATGCATGAGTTAAACACACTGATGTAGTGGTAAGCAGGAGTACCTCATGGATCAACAGATACAAGTGCAGGTGGGCATAGAATAAGTGTTTTGACGTGATGTATAGCAGGACAGACAGGGAGCAACACGTTTATTGTGATGCCTCAGATTGACTCAGTGCCATCTCCAATCAAAGATGTGAACTGTAAGACTAGCAGGAGGGGGAAGTGAGAAATATACAGTTTGAGTGGGCAGCATTGCAAAAGTCACACAAGAGCTTCAAGGGTTAAATTGGGGAATCACCAAAATCAGTGACTGAACATACAAGAGCCCTGGACAAAATATTGAAAGTACATATAATATCTGTTAGCATTGTTGGAAACATGAGATGAAATGTGAGATCAAAATGTTTTTATATGAACATTTTGACTTAAGGGGGTGTAGGAAATGACGATTTTTGATGCAATTTCCCTCCAATTTTTGCCCTATCTGTTTTGCTGGAATTAGTAGTCTGTACACTTTAACACCACTAAACTGGAGTAAAGTGCCTGTCCTTCCCTTTAAATATGCTTCAATTGGCGTAAACCCCAAGAGATATATTGTACCTGTCTACAAGTCCCTAGTATGTGGTGTAGAAAATGCACCCAGGGCCTGGAAGTTAAATACCACCTGTGGAATGCAGCTGTACGTGTGCCATCCACAAAGGAAACCTGTAAAACATAGCTTCTGGCCTACCATGTGTAACCTGGCTGTAGTAGCCCAAACACCTGCTATCAAAAGTGTCAAAATGCCACTTAATGACAGGTATGAAGCCCAGCATTTAACTACTAATAATCTAACCCTATGTATACCTTGTTGCCTACAAGGTAGGGTGCCTGATAAAAGTGGCCCATGTGTGAAATTAAAGTTGGCATGTTCCTCCAGTGACTAACCCTCTATTTTCACTAGCGGCTGGGCTTATTAAATATGAGGGGAAAGTACTTTTAGAAAGTTATAATTTTCCTGCCTGTTAGAAATTGAGTTATTGGTTCAGAGGGATGGAGGCCCAAAATCCTTGTCAGGGAGAACCACAAAAAGTCAATAAATTAGCCTGTGCTTAACCCTCTGGTAGCTTGGCACAAAACAGTCAAGCTTAACTTGGAGGCAATGTGTAAACCCTCTATACCAATCAAAAAACTACACATGTGCCAATACTGATCCCAATTCACCATCTCACATCATAATCACACAAAGTACTTCATATGACCATATATTTTATTTTTAAATTTTTTATTTCATATCATTTTTTTTAAATTACCAAAGATGCATTATTCATAGGTTAGAACAATATTTTGTCACAAAGAATTACACAACCTAGAGACTCAGAAACATTATTACATTGAATAACATTCCTTACAACAAAACAAATAAACCATTTGACAATTCATCAACATAAAAAAAATTGTACAAAAATCTTGGTTGCTCCAGTTCTGTAATTTCTAAAGACAATATATCTTTTTGTCACACAAAAAACATAAAACAAAACCACGCCCTTTAAGCTGGCATTTCAACACCCTACTTATATATTCCCTTAGCAAAGGCAATGCCAAACAGTGTGCTAATTGGGCTCAATATACAACATCTCAGTTATAACTTATATTAGTTCACATTATGAGCATCCATGGTAGATGCTTGCGTAGAACACATGTTTGAGAAAACAACAGTCAATGCTTTTCAAACCCTATTAAGTGTCTTACAGGTTTCTACTTAGGACTCAGAACATACAATGAGCTCTTCTATCCTCAATAGGTCTCACCTGCTTAGTTATCCTTAACATCTTAGAAGTGGCCCCAGCTTCATGACATAATAAGGCATTTTAATGGGAACATATTTCCCGACCAAGGGAGCCAACAAACCCTTCCTGGTAATGTATATAAATTCACTTTAGTGTAAGGGATCACCGAACGGGGCTACTATGCTCTGCGCTGTCTTAACGACAGTCTTGTTGCAGGATGGTGGCTCCTTGCTCGTGGGCGCCGTGGAACAGGTGGTGGGGATAGCCAGGCATCCCTGGTAGTGCTGCCCTATGCCTTCCTCCTTGCGTGGTTTACCTGAGCAGACTGGCCTTCAGGCATCTGCAGCAGGACAAACAAGAATCGTGCGGTGAGTGTAAGTCAGGCACTTATACAAAAGTTATGATGAGAACGACTATGACTGCTTGTGATTTTATTTGATGCTTGGGCGGGTGTCGCAGCTCTGTGGCAGCGCTGCACTTCCTCCAACATGGATCAAGGGCAGATGTGGCCATCCATTCCTTTCATGCTTTATCCTTCCAGGTTCATGCCTATACCAGGTATTCTGTGGAGTGCCTGCACAGGAGTACTGGTGGGGTCCTTTTTGAGGTGTGGAGGGCATACATGCCAAGTCCATAAACTTTAAAGCCTGTCTACAACCGAGAGAGGTGTTGAGCAGCATGCTGAACTAGGGGTGGCTGGCTGAGCAATACTCCTCCAGCCCACGGAACTCCTTAGAATTCTGCGGAGTTATCCAGTGACTCCAAGGAATTCCCCAAAGTGGAACTCTGCAAACTCTGCCCAGCCCTACAAGCAGGCTAGCTGGTACATTGAAGACCTCAGAACTGCTAAATGACACTGTAAACAACTGGAAAAGAGATGGCGCATGGGCAAGGACAAGACTGACAAGACCACCTTCAAGATGTCCCTTACCTCTACCGCAGACATTTGAGAGTATCAAAGAAATAGGCCTTAGCCTCATGCATTGAATTAAGCTCAAGTAATGGCAAATTACTTTTCAACATTGTCAAAGAATTCTCCAATTCCCTCAGCTGCAACAAACGTTACCCCCTCACAGGAACTCTGGGACAAACTTGCAAACTTCTTCCACAACAAGATCGCCAACATCTACAGAAATCTCAAACCTCAGGCCAAGGCCACTGACTTCTTCAAGCAGCACAACGACCATGCTACCACCACAGATATACAACTAACTGAATGGAGGCAGCTTGCCACACAGGGCGCCGCCATCATCAACTCTGTCCACTCAGGGGCTCCAACTGACCCATTACCTCACCACATCTTCAACCTAGGCGATAAAAGAATCAGCCACGTTCTCACCACGTAATTCAAAACCTCAATTGCCACAGTCACCTTCCCCGAGGATTGGAAACAAGCAGAAGTCAACGCCCTAGTAAAGAAATCAATGGCAGACCCCAGCAAACTCAGCAACTACTGACCAATCTCCCTGAAAAAAACGAACAACCAACAACACTCCTCACATCTAGAATGAAACTTCCCACTCGACTCCTCCCAATATGGAATCCACAGCAACCACAGCACTGAGACAGCCCTCATCGCGGCCACCAACAACACCCAAGAGCTACTCAACAGAGCAGAGACTGCAGCTCTGATACTACTAGACCTCTCAACAACCTTCGATATGGTATCCCACCACAAACTCATCACAAGGCTGCACAACATAGGCATCCAAAGAGCCACTCCAAGATGGATCACTTCTTTCCTCAAGTGGAGAATGCAAAACATCTGCCTTCCCCCTTCACCTCCAAACCCAAGGAAATCATCTGTGGAGTAACCCAAGAATCCTCTCTCTGACCCACTCTCTTCAACACTTATATGACACCTCTGGTCAGCATCGCCAAAACCCACGGACTCAACATTATATCTGATGCCAAAGATACACAACGCATCCTCTCCGTCTCCAAAGACACCACCAACACCAAGACCAACTTCCACAACTGCATGACAAACGTCAACTGGATGAAAGACAACTGCCTGAAGCTCAACTCAGACAAGAAAGAGATTCTGATTTTCTAAAGAAAAGCTCCCAATGTGATGCTTCCTGGTTGCCCTCAGGACTCAGACCTACCCCCCACTGACCACCGGAATCTAGGCAACATTCTGGACAATAAGCTATCCATGATGACAAAGGTCAACACTGTCTCCACCTCCTGCTATTTTATCACCCCCAAAGCTCAAAACATTCCATCACCCAAGCCCTCATCTCCAGCCAGCTGGACTATGGCAACGATCTCTGTGAATGGATCGCAGCTCACCTCCTCCGATGACTACATACCATACAGAAACACTGCAGCTAGATGTGAGAAGTTGGCCTGGTACATGCTGGTCACTAGTCAAAGTGGCCACCTTGCACCAGTACAATTTGACTCTTATGGTAGATAGGTTTAAGACAACCTTTTAAAGAAAGCTATCCTATTGGGAGCTGTGGAGAACAGCCTTCAGGCTAAGTCTTTAGAGGAATGTACAGCAGCTTGTTTTACCTTATAATCTCTTGAATTACTAAATGAAAGGACACCACACAGGTATATATATAAAATATATATCTATTTATTACTAGACACACTCTATTAATCTCTTTATGAGATTAGAAGTCAGGAACATATGCACAAATCAACATTTCACAACAAGTTAAGCACAAATATGTCTGGGGCCCTAGGGGCGTACCAGACCATATACTAAAAAAGAGACTTAAGAATAACGACTTGAGAAGGGACAAGGCCTAGGGCCTTCAGAAGCGCTGGGGCCTCACTAATCCACCCAAGGCAGGTAAGTAAAGGACCCACGGGAGACGCATGCAGTGTGAGAACACAGCCGCAGATCCCCAATGGCTTCAATGGAGCAAGTTGCGATTAGAAATTTAGAGTTTTAGGATACTTCGGGAGAGTCTACAAGCAAGTCACTTACAGGGTAAGTAGTACTGTAGTGCTGGAGTTACCTCACCCAGGGAAGCCGGATGCATAGGTGTCTTTTGGTGTCGGGTTGCGGTGTCGTTTTCAATGGGAGCCAAAGAAGACTTGCTGCTTGTGAAGACAGGAGAAGTGTCCGGTGGAATCCAAGGCTGGATTCAGAAGAAGGAAGACCTGAAAGCAGAGGGGACAGTGTTCAAAGTCACTTGGCAGTGACCCGGGGCAAAGAAGCTGGATGCCCACAGTCGTCTGGTGATTTCAGGTGATCATGGGTGTCTTGACTCTTCAGCCACCAGGTCCAGGAGGCGTTGATGACAACCAGGAGCTGGATTAGGCGTGTCCCACAAAGTCTGCAGCTTACAGCGGTGTCAGCGACCATATTGGAGCCAACATGCCTTGGCAACAGCAAGTCTGGTGGAAAGTGTAAAAAGTCAGCGGTGCAGATCAGCAAGGTCTGAGGGACTCACCGAGCAAGGGTAAGTCACGGCAGGCCTGCAGCAACCAGAGGAGCCCTTTGGTTTTGTAGAAAGGTCTTCTGGGGACCCACAAGCCAATCGGCAAGGGATCACGAAGACGCCTTGGGAGGATTCACTCACCAGGAGCCCACGGTCACTCGGGACAAGGTAGGCCTCTGATCTTTGGAGGAAATCCTGTTGTGGGCTTGGACCACATGTGTTCTAATGCACAAGTTCGTAGAACGACGTGAAGGGGTTACACTAAAAAATAGTGCCCGGTACCCAGGTATTGCGGTTCCTCATCACTCGTGAGGCCCACTTGCTTCACCGACACTGGGAACTCACGATGGCCTTGGAGAAGTCAGGAAATCTACTTCCAGGCCTGCAGGGACTTTGGACTCCGGCGGGAGCGGGAAAGATTGCAACCGTTGATTCAAAGTTTTGGTGCCTGCCAATCAGGGGAGTCACTCCTTAACTCCAAGGGAGATTCTTCAGTCTTCCAGAGGTAGTGGAATATCGAAGGTCCAGTATTCTTCTTCAGAGCGTCGTCCAGGGATATCTAGTTTGCAATGGCAAGGGTTCCCTAATTTATACTAGAAGGAAGGGAGGGACTAGCTCTATGACCCCACCTATGGGAGGGTCAGGGGAGTGGGTGGCTACACCCACTTCCCTTTGTCCAGTTTTGCGCCAGAGCAGGGGCAGGTAGCCCCTGAACCAGTTTGAGCTGGCATATGCACAGGGGAGCCTACTGCTCCCCCAGTGCAGGACTTCAAAGCACTCTAGGAGTGCACCCACTCAGCCCCAATACACTAAATCCTGTCTGGGAGGTGACCACACCTCCCTGTGACAGGATGCCTATTGTTGGGCCTCCTCCATTGCGAGTTTTGGTCATCAGCAGGAGGGCAGCCCAGTGTCTGTGACTGGTGGCATCCATTTTGTGATGCCAGGGCTCTTCAGGATTCTACCGTGATTCCACAGTGGGTACATGTCTATCCCTCTAGAAGGGTGGGATCATACTCCCACACGAGTTACTGGTGTGTGGGTATGATTCCAAAGCATTTGAAACCAAACACAACATGTTTTGATGCAGCCATTCCAAAGTTAGCATTAACCGCGAGGTTATAATGCACTTAAGAGTATATGGTTTGACCGCATTCACAAACAGCCCTAGAGAATGGACTCTGGGAGCTGCAGAGGCCCTTCTCAGGCAGAGGTACCCCCTCACATGGAAACCAAGCACCCTGCCCTCAGGATTGATAGGGCCTGCCTTAGGGGTGACTGATAGGTTTAAATGTGTGTGCAGGGAGAGATATAGTGAACCTATATCTCAGTGAGGAGTGCTAACACTACCTCACCCAGGCTGCAGTAGCAGGCCTGTGGTGTCAGATTTAGTCTGCTTCCCAGGGGTGGCATAATACATGCTTCAGCCCATGGTAGGCCTGTGAAGTACCTATGCCCTTGGCACCTAAGGTTCCATATACTTGCGGCTCACAAGGGACCACAGTATCCAATTACTAGTGCACCTAATGTGCACACCATGTCGTTTAAGGGAGTAAGCAGATAGGCTGGGGTCCTGGATAGCAGGATCCCAGCCAGACTAGTAAAAAACCATCAATACACCAGAAAAAAAGTGGGGGCAACCATGTAGTCAGATTCCACCTTCCTACATACCACCCCCCCCCCAAACGAAAGGAGATAAGGCTAACCTTGTCCAGATAAGCCTTTATTTCCTGAGTGGCCATATAAGGAAGAACCTGCACTAGCATGGTTGCTCCCTGTCTCATGGTCCACTTGGGAAATCCTACCCCAAGGGGTTCTGGAGTTTAACCAAAGTCTAGGGAAATTACCTATCTTGTGTTTTGGTACAGAAGCAGTCTGGTGGGGTGTCTGAGTCTGGAAGTGAGGCCCTATTTGGGGTCGTCTCAACTTCCTCAGGACACTGGTCACCATGGAAGCCTTTCTGTCCATGACTGTGTCATATCTGGCCCTAAGGGTCAAACTCTGGCTGTCTACAGCTGGGGCTTGGGTCCCTCTGGTTGGAATAGTGGAGGGCATTGGAATGTCTGGGGTAACTATGTCCCAGGTCTCCCTGTGCCTAACAGAGTCCATCTGTGGGTTACCTGTACCTAGGGGTAAGGGGGATCCCTCAGTATGTAAAGTAATATTAACCTAGGTAGAACTACTCTGCTGGGTGTCCCTAATCTGTTGATGAGGGGGTTCCTCTGGACAGGGGCCCACCAAGGGTCCACTGACCTCCCTGACCTCTGCAGCCCTGGGCTGACTGAGGCAGGGTAGAGAGGAGCAGGATACCTGCTCCAGACTGGGTACCATCTTGGAAGGATCCCCTGCCATCAGAGATGTGTCCAGGACAGGCCTGACCACGTCTGGGGCAGTTACTTCACAAGGAGCAGGATCAGTTCCCTTAGAAAGCTGACCCTTACCTTTAGTCTGGTGGGGAGAGGACTGTTCCTCACCCCCTATGCTCTCTGTTTGTGTGGAGTGATCCATTGTTTCAGGCTTCACTCCCCTTTTATTTCTCCTGGGGTGGAAGTGAAGCCCTCAGGGTCTCATCCACTCTATAAGGGATGCCTAACATTCTTAAATGGGCATTGTGATCCACATCAGCCCAGGCTGAGATTTCCAGATCATTCCCCAGTAGACAATCTACAGGCAAGGTTGGGGACACTGCCACTCTCTTTGGGCCAGTGACCCCTCCCCAGCTGAGATTTACATCTGCCATGGGATGGGCTGTCCTAATTCCATCAATATTGGTCACCTGGTATCTAAACTCAGGTAAAAGCTGTTCTAGGGGCACTAGTCTCTTTGTCACCATGGTGACACTAGCCCCTGTATCCCTGTAGACCACAGCCTTCTGACCATTGATCATGGGCTCTTGTCTGTACCTGCCCAAAGTATTGGGACTCATAGTAAAGTTGGCAAACTCCATGCCACCATCACAGACTAGAGTTGCTTGTGTAGGGGACCTCGTTAGGCCAGAGTCCACATGAGTTCCCCAAGAAAACCCAACTAAGTTTTTGTGTGCACTCCCACCACATGGGGGATTACTACTGGTAGTAACAGGAGGTGTTGGAGCTGCAGTGGGAGGAACATTTTCTTTATTGCCATTCTTTGGACAGCTGGAGTCAGTTTTCCAGTGGCCAGGTTGCTTGCACACATGGCAATATGGTTTCTTATTGGAAGAGGAAGGATTTTGGGACCCACCCCCAGAACTGGATTTTTGGGGCCCTTCAGAGGACTTTTCCATATTTTTATTATCCCCACCTTTCTCTTTGGGCTTAGTGAAATCTTTCTTCTGGTCACCACCTTGGTTCTTGGGCCTCACCCCGGCTCTGACCCATTTGTCTGCCTTCTTTCCCAATTCTTGGGGAGAGGTCAGATCAGAGTCCGCCAGGTACTGGTGTAAGAGCTGGTTTTGACAATTGTTAAGCATCTGCTCACGCATAATCAAATTATACAATCATTTAAAGACAGTTGCTCTACTGCCAATTATCCAACCCTCCAGAGCCTTGGTAGCACAATCTACAAAGTCCACCCAGTCCTGTGTCTGTGCCTTCTGGGTATCTCTGAACTTCAACCTGTACTGCTCAGTAGTTAAGCCAAACCCATCTATCAGTGCACTCTTCAGGACTTCATAGTCATCAGCATCCTCTTCTATAACAGTCAGGAGCTTGTCTCTGCCTTTATCTGAAAAGGAGAGCCACAAGATTGCTGCCCACTGCTTTTGGGGGACCTGTTGTACTCTACAGGCCCTTTCAATAGCAGTTATCCACTTATGGATATCATCCCCACTCTGGTAGGGAGGAACAACCTTGCTCAGGTTCCTATGGTCTGGAATATATTCTCTACCTCTAGGGACACTGTTGCTGCCACCGGGGGGTTCTAACCCCTCTCTTCTAGAAGCTCTCTGGAGCTCAAAGGCTTCTCTATCTAATGCCAACTGCTTGGCTTTGAGGGAAAATCTTGCTTCCTCATACTGCAGCAGTTTTTACATTCTGTCAGAGGAGGTCTCTCTTCTAGGATGGTAGGAGTTCCTCTGCTGGACAGATTCTCTGCCAGAGTGATAGGAGTGGTCAGATTCCCTAGAAAGGGACCTAGGCCTCTCCTCCACTCTGTCACTTCTCTTAGGGAGAATTCCTCTGTCCTTTTCAGGCCCTTGTGGGTCTGGCCCTTCAACCACAGAGTCCAGGTCATCCTGATTTTCATCATCTGACCCAGACACTGTAATTGACCCAGCCCCTAATTCAGATCCCTTAGCTCCTAGAGATCATCTGCTGTCATCAGATCTATCAGGTGAAGTGTGGAGGGACTCTGTCCTTTCCTCAGGTGCCTTGCAGCACACATGGCTTTCAAGTCAAAGAAAGTCATGTCTTTATACTGAGGCTGGGTGGACCCACTGGTTCCAACCCTTAAGGACATTCTAGTGTTGTGCAGTGTTGTACTACCTACACTAGTTTGTGGCCTACTGATCCTAGCTTGAGCTGTAGAAAGGGTGTGCTCTCCCTTGACACACAGCTCTAAGTTTAGTAGAACTTATTGATACTAAGCTTGACTTTATATGTACCATGAGTACCTATAGTGGTTTTCAGTTTGCAATTCAAATAGAGATTTTCTGGTAAAACAATGGCAAGCTGTAATCCCACACACTGCCACCAATGTGAGAAGTTTGCTTGGTATATGCTGGTCACTAGTCAAAGTGGCCACATTGCATCAGTACAATTCACCTCCTATGGTAGATAGGTTTAAGACAACCTTTTAAAGAAAGCTATCCTAGTGGTAGCTGTGGAGAGCAGCCTTCAGGCTAAGTTTTTAGAGGAATGTAAAGCAGCTTGTTTTACCTTATAATTTCTTGAATTACTAAATGAAAGGACACAACACAGGTATATGTATATAAAAGATATATGTATTTATTACTAGACACACTCTACTAATCTCTTTATGAGATTATAAGTCAGGAACATAAGCACAAATCAACATTTCACAGCAAGTTAAGCACAAATATGGCTGGGGCCCTAGGGGCATACCAGACCATATACTAAAAAAGAGACTTTAGAATAACGACTTGAGAAGGGACAAGGCCTAGGGCCTTCAGAAGTGCTGGGGCCTCACTAATCCACCAAAGGCAGGTAAGTAAAGGACCCACGGGAGATGCATGCAGTGTGAGAACACAGCCACGGATCCCAATTGACTTCAATGGAGCAAGTCGCGATTGGAAATTTAGAGTTTTAGGATACTTCAGGAGAGTCTACAAGCAAGTCCCTTACAGGGTAAGTAGTTCTAGAGCCAACACCCACAGGAGCACCGTAGTGCTGGAGTTACCTCACCCAGGGAAGCCGGGTGCATAGGTGTCTTTTGGTGTCGGGTTGCAGCGTCGTTTTCAATGGGAGCCAAAGAAGACTTGCTGCTTGTGAAGACAGGAGAAGTTTCCGGTGGAATCCAAGGCTGGATTCAGAAGAAGGAAGACCTGAAAGCAGAGGGGAAAGTGTTCAAAGTCACTTGGCAGTGACCCGGGGCAAGGAAGCTGGATGCCCACAGTTGTCGGGTGATTTCAGGTCATCACGGGTGTCTTGACTCTTCAGGCACGAGGTCTAGGAGATGCCGACGATGACCAGGAGCTGGATTCGGGGTATCCCACAAAGTCTGCAGCTTACTGCGGTGTCAACAACCAGATTAGAGCCAACAAACCTTGGCAACAGCAAGTCTTGTGGAAAGTGTAAAAAGTCAGTGGTGCAGACCAGCAAGATCTGAGGGACTCACCCAGCAAGGGTAAGTCATAGCAGGCCTGGAGCAGCCAGAGGAGCCCTTTGGTTTTGTAGAAAAGTCTTCTGGGGACCCACAAGTCAATCAGCAAGGGATCACGAAGACGCCTTGGGAGGATTCACTCACCAGGAGCCCACGGTCACTCGGGACGAGGTAGGCCTATGATCTTTGGAGGAAATCCTGTTGGCGGCTTGTACCACATGTGTTCTACTGCACAAGTTCGTAGAATGACATGAAGGGGTTGCACTCGAAAATAGTGCCCGGTACCCAGGTATTGTGGTTCCTCGTCACTCGTGGGGTCCACTTGCCTCAGCGTCACTGGGGACTCACGATGGCCTTGGAGAAGTCAGGAAATTTACTTCCAGGGCTGCAGGGACTTCGGACTCTGGCGGGAGCGTGAAAGTTTGCGACCATTGATTCAAAGTTTTGGTGCCTGCCAATCAGGGGAGTCACTCCTTGACTCCAAGGGAGATTCTTCAGTCTTCCAGAGGTAGTGGAACGTTGAAGGTCCAGGATTCTTCTTCAGAGCATCGTCTAGGGATATCTAGTTTGCAATGGCAAGGGATCCCTAACTGATACTAGAAAGAAGGGAGGGACTAGCTCTATGACCCCACCTATGGGAGGGTCAGGGGAGTGGGCGGCTACACCCACTTCCCTGTGTCCAGTTTCGTGCCAGAGCAGGGGCAGGTAGCCCCTGAACCAGTTTGAGCTGGCATATGCACAGAGGAGCCTACTGCTCCCCAGTGCAGGACTTCAAAGCACTCTAAGAGTGCACCCACCCAGCCCCAGTACACTAAATCCAGCCTGGGAGGTGACCACACCTCCCTGTGACAGAATGCCTATTGTTGGGCCTCCTCCACTGCGAGTTTCGGTCATCAGCAGGAGGGCAGCCCAGTGTCTGTGACTGGTGGCATCCAATTTGTGATGCCAGGGCTCTTCAGAATTCTACCGTGTTTCCACAGTGGGTACATGTCTATCCCTCTAGAAGGGTGCGATCATACTCCCACACCAGTTACTGGTGTGGGGGTATGATTCCAAAGCGTTTGACACCAAACACGACATGTTTTGATGCAGCCATTCCAAAGTTAGCATTAACCGCAAGGTTATAATGCACTTAAGAGTATATGGTTTGACCGCATTCACAAACAGCCCCAGAGAATGGACTCTGAGAGTGGCAGAGGGGCCCTGCTCAGGCAGAGGAACCCCCTCACATGGAAACCAAGCACCCTGCCCTCAAGATTGATAGGGCCTGCCTTAGGGGTGACTGATAGGTTTAAATGTGTGTGCAGGGAGAAATATAGTGAACCTGTATCTCAGTGAGGAGTGCTAACACTACCTCACCCAGGCTGCAGTAGCAGGCCTGTGGTGTCAGATTTAGTCTGCTTCCCAGGGGTGGCATAATACATGCTTCAGCCCCTGGTAGGCCTGTGAAGTACCTATGCCCTTGGCACCTAAGGTACCATATACTAGGGGCTCACAAGTGACCACAGTATCCAATCACTAGTGCACCTAATGTGCACATCATGTCGTTTAAGGGAGTAAGCAGATAGGGATGGGTCCTGGATATCAGGATCCCAGCCAAAACACCAGAAAAAAAGTGGTGGCTACCATGTAGTCAGATTCCACCTTCCTACACTAGACTTGTTCTGGATCTCCCTGGATGAACCCACATCACCCCATTACCTCATGGAACTCCATTGGCTCGATCCCTGATCAGAAAATATGACAGTCCACGCTCCTGACTCATGCACACAAGGCTCTACACAACTGTGGACCCGCCTACTTGAACCACCGCCTGAACTTTCATCAGCTCACCTCTGCTCTGCGTTCATTCTTTAACCCTCACCCCTGAAGCCAACATAGCAGATGTGGAGGTCGCTCCTTCTCCTACCTAGCAGCAAACACATGGAACAAGCTACCCTTTCATCTACGTACCTCCTCATGTACCTCCTCATTTGCCAAAGGGAAGACCGTCTGCGCCTGTCCACGCACCGGGTGCACACAGTGCCAGCCACGCTGCCTGTTAGGGGAGGAATTCCACCGGGAAGCCAGGTTTGATCTATACAGGTGAACAACTGCGGGCCAAAGGTGAGTTGGGAGGTGGAGCCGGGGAGTTTAAGCTGGAAGGGACTGCCGGGCCGGAGTCAGACTTTGTTAAAAGGGATACCCTGAGGTATGGCCTGCTTAACGTCAGGTCATTACCAAAGCACTATATGGAGATTCAAATATTGCTGGAATCACAAAATTTGGATGTCCTGTTCATGACTGAGACCTGGACATATCCCGGGTTAGATATGGAGCTGGGCCTGACCTGTCCACCAGGATACAAAGCATTTCATAAGCCAAGATCTAGTGGCAGAGGTGGTTGGGGTTGGGATTATTTTTAAAGAGATATGGGATATCTCACCAATGGGTATTGATGAGGTGACAGGTATTGAATTGTTGGGCTTCTCTTTAAAAGATCATAATGGACACGTGTTGATTGGTATGGTTTGTTACAGGCAACCGGGGGCAGTAAGTCTTCAAAACCAACAGGATTTAGCTGATGTCTTTAGTAATATGGCTCTTACCCATGCTAGACTGCTCATCCTAGGAGATTTTAACCTGTGGACCAACGGGAACCTGGACTCAGGTTATAAAAACCTCATTCAATCCTGTGAGAACTTGAATCTGCCACAATGGATCACAGAACCTACACAAAAGGGAGGGCACAAATTGGACTGATTTTTGCCGATAAAGACTCCATCAGAGTGGAAAATATCCTACCGGTGGGTTGGTCTGATCACCACTTGGTTAAGTTTCAGGTGGTTAACCCCAGGCTGCGTGCTTCTACTACCAAGACGGAAAGGAGTTTTCTAGGCAGGGACTGGATTGGACTCTTGTCTTGAAGAAGGCAAAACTGTCCCCTGGATTCCATACTAATGGGTCCTTTGATTCTAGGAAACAGGTGGAAGAGAACTATGCAGCTTTCTGTGGACATATAAACGAAAAGCTTGATCAGATTGCCCCTTTAAAAGCTATTAGAAAATTGGGGAGACCTTCTGCCCCTTGGTATAATGAAAAACTGAGGAACTTAAAAAAGGGATGCAAAAAGGTAGAGCGGCAGTGGAGGAAGGTGTATGCAGAAAAGGATAAAGCTACTTGGAAGCAGAAAATAGTCAGCTATAAAAAAGAAATTGTCCCTGCAAAAGCAGAGCATTTTGCAGATGTTATTCTAAAGGCACCTAATAGTACCAAGAGTATTTTTAAATTGTGAATGATACTGTTAGCCCAAATTGTACCAAAAACAAGATTCTTCCCACACAGGACTTATGTGATAGTTTAGCAAACTTTTTTGAGGATAAGATAAGTAAAATCATCAAAGGGCTGAAAGTGGATGGCTTGGTCATCACCAAATAAGCAAGAGGGGACTAAGCCATCAGATCAGGTGGCTCTTTTAGATCATTTTGAGTTACCTTCAGAGGAGGATTTCAATAAAGCATCCCTAAGTGTCTCCTCAGGCTCCCCTATGGACACCCTCCCTCATAAAATTTGGAGGATCCGAACTCTTCCCGATACTCCGACAGTTGCGTAGTCAATCGTTGAGTAGGGGGCTGGTACCGCCATGCTGGAAACAAGCAATAATGACACCACTTTTGAAAAAACCCACACTTGACCCAGCCTTCCCTAAGAGCTATAGGCCCATCTCCCTTCTACCTTTTCCAGTGAAGATCACAGAGGGCCTGGTGAGTAGGCCACTGTCCCAGTTTTTAGAGGTTAATAATAAGCTGGAGGATGAGCAATTTGGTTTCCGCCCAGGACATGAGATGAAGACTGCTTCGGTAACCGTTCTGGATGATCTTCAAATGCGCGCAGACAGGGGACAATCAGCTATATTGATTTTGTTGGACCTGTATGCCGCATTCGATACCGTTAACCACACCGTCCTTTTACCAAGGCTGGAGGGATCAGGGGTGGTGGGCATGGCTCTGAAATGGTTTCAATCTTAGTTGGCCAATAGACGTCAGGCAGTGGCTCTCCCCCCTTATCAATCAGATTTTGTTGATATTAGGCATGGTGTTCCTCAGGGGTCTGCGATCAGCCCGATATTATTTAATGCTTACATGATCGCCGTCATTAAGTCATACAATGTCAGCCTTGTGAATTATGCTGATGACACACAGCTTATTCTGTCGCTGGAGGGGGATCATGCCGTCTCATTAGGACATTTTCACCCCTGTATGCAAGATACGGTACACTGGCTGATAAATAACTCCTTGCAATTCAACGGCGACAAAACAGAGATCTTATGCTGTGCTGCAGGCAAAGTGCCATTCTCACTTCCAACGGACTTTTGGCCTATCCCCACGGGTACACCTTTGATACCCGCCGAGGAGGTACGCAACCTAGGAATTAGCTTCAATGACAAGCTGAACCTAGAAACTCAAGTTAACAAGATTATGGGGAGCAGTTTCTCTCTCATTAGAGTACTTCGCAAGATTCTTCCGATGCTACCAATCCAGGCCCGAGCACAAGTAGTAAGGAATGTTATTTTGAGTTGTTTGGATTACTGCAACGCTTTGCTGCTGGAGTCTCCAAGGTACTTGATCGGGAGACTCCAGAGAATCCAGACTGTGGCGGCAAAGCTTGCTTTAATGAGACCACGACGGTCATCAGCATCTCAGGCTAAGGCAGAGCTGCATTGGCCCCCTGTATTACAGAGGATACAATTTAAATCACCCTGTATTGTTTTTAAGGTGCTGCATGGACTTGGACCTAAACTGCTGCAGAGCAATCTTGGCTGGTATATCCCCACCCTTAGTCTTCGCTCTTCCTCGGCCAACCTGGTAAAAGTACCCAGGATTAAAAGAACAAAATTGGGGGGAAGAGCTTTCAGCATTGCAGCAGCGCGACTTTGGAATGATCTTCCTAATGATCTGAGACAGATGCAGGACCGGTTGCTGTTCCAAAAGAAAATAAAGACCTGGCTCTTTCCAGGAGCATAAGCATTTTGAATGTAGCATGGCTCTCCTTCAGCACTTATGGTGGTAGTGCACATGTATCTCATCGCCAGGATGACTGTAGGGTTACAGTGCGCTTTATAAGTACGGACAACAATAACAATAACAATTTCTTTCAGAGTTCCAAAAGTCCTTGAAGACGTAGCTATTCAGCAAATCATCTGGACCCTACAAACGCCTAAATACCCTCACGGGTAACTAGAAGCGCTCTACAAACGTACTGATAGAATGATTGTTAATTGATGTTTAAGTTAGAAACATAAAATTATTTTGATTAAATATCCAAAAAATGATTTACAAAACATTTAAAATAAGTTTATTAATGTTAGGATTTTTTAAAGAATATTTTAAATTGGATAGCTAATTAAACTATACATTTTATATTTTAAAATTAAATTTTTCATATGAAGGTTAGTAGTTTAAATTGGTGTGTTTTAATATATTATTTTTATTAATTGTATAGTTTACCAAAATGTGGGATTGTGTGGAAATGATTGTGTATTTTACAATCTTATTTTTATATAGTAGAACATTTTTTTTATTTTGAACTGGATTAGCAAAATGTTAAGTCTTTAGTGTCAAATGCCTTCCCTTAAATGTGTATCGATTGTAGTGGGAATAGTAAATGTCACCCTTATAGTGTCCAACACCTTCCCCAAGTTATTTTAGATTGGTCTGAGAATAGTAAGTGTGGCCCCTTTAGTGTCCAACTCCTTCCCCAAGTTAGGTTTAAATTGGAGTAAACCCTTTAGTGTCCAACACCTTCCCTAAAATGATTTAGATTTGAGTGGAAATAGTAAATGTTCCCCATTTAGTGCCCAACACCTTCCCCAAGTTGGTTTAGATTGGAGTGAGAATAGTAAATGTTACCCCTTTAGTGTCCAACGCCTTCCCCAAGTAGGTTTAGATTGGAGTTGGAATAGTAAATGTTACCCCTTAAGTGTCCAACACATTTCACAAATTGGTTTAGATTGGAGGGGAAATAGTATGTGTTACACCTTTAGTGACCCATACCTTCCCTAATTTGGTTTAGATTAGAGTGGGAATAGTACTTCTTTAGTGTCCAACACCACCCGCAAGTTGATTGAGATTGGAGTGGGAGTAGTAAATATTACCCCTTTGGTATCCAACATCTTCCCCAACTTGGAGGCATATTTATGAGAATTTGGCACAGGGCTGTGCAGAAAGTCACCTTGATGCACTGTCCTGCATCAAAGTGAAAGGGCAGTAATGTGCCCTATCTATGGCATACTGCACATTCCTGTACTTTTTCCGTGCGCTGGTGCTGTTTTGGCAGTCTACCGCCAAAGCAGGGCACCCTTGCACCAAAGGGCAAGGGTGCATGCGTTGCATTAACGTTTATTTTTGTGCAGAAAGATGTCCCTTCCTAGGAAACCACTTACCTATTAATAATTGGAACAACAATATTTTCCACACTGAACATGTGGAATTCGCTAATAAGGAAATAATAGTTGCATTATGAAACAGTAACTGAAAGTAACTCATTCAAGACTTGACACACCTCCTTCAAAACAACATTCAACACCTCATCAATATTGACATGGAGTAGGCAATTTGTCACTATGCAAGCATAGAAGGCATTAAATCCTGTAGCAAGAACAAAGAATATTATGCCATATAGTACAAACAATTTACAGCAAGTAATTCAGGTTACCAGTCAATCAGTGACTTCAGTAGCTGTTACCACACAATGTACAAATAGCAACAGCATGCAGAACTTCGGGTATGGGAAATAACGCATCAGTGTCAGATTGATTACAACTACAACTCTTACATACTGGCCTCGGGCAATTGAGCAATCCAGTGAATGGCAGATGGGCTAACTGCTGAAAGATCATGCATTATTGCAATTGGACAAAAGGCACATGGGATGTCAATTGTCGATATCAAAAAATAGCATACGACAAGCATCCTTTGCCCTGAAGTCTTTCACCAATCTGTTCACATTAAAAGCTTTAATTACAATTTATAGAATGGGATTTTACCACATGTGCTAAATACCATTGCTCCAGAGTGAAATATTTAATACACGTCCTAAAAAAATACTTCCAATTGCCAGGTTTCAATTTGAAAATAAAGCATAACCTACTGAATAAGTATGTAACAAAATGAGGTATGCTTGTTTTGCTATCCTAAGGCCCCTTTCCTCTGATACATTTCAGCTTGTTTGACTTCGAGAATCTATCAAGTGAAAACTGCAGCACCGGCACAAATTAAGCACTGAGTGTGATAATTATCACGCACTTGTGATTGATATTGACGGGCTTATTTATGAGAGGCCTGCATCACTTTTCCACCACGTAAAGTGGTACATGCTTGACGCGGGGCCCTCATAAAGATATAAGAAGCCACACAAAGCCACCCTCCATGGCTTTGAGTGACCCTCACAAATCATGGGCAAGGTGATGCAGCACAAATCGCTCCGTCACCTTACTCTGCACCCAGAAAGGGTTCCATGGGTCTTGTTGTGGGTTTTCCCATGCAACACCAAGGGTAAGTCATGCTGCCTCAGATTTACAAAAACATGGAAACCTGGAGAATTGCCAAATATGTACGCTTCCCAAGGTGAGGCATAATGGAGAAATATATATTTTTTCCTCCTTGTTTTTTCCTCTTTCCAAGTGTGCTGCCTTCTGCGGCACACATAGAAAGAGGAAAACGCCCCTTAGGATTCTGCCTGCAATGGAGGCACCCTTGCACTATGGTGTAAGGGTGCCACCGAGGGTACATTGGAGCTAGGCTGCCAAATCAACACCAGTACAGGCAGAAAGGACAGGAATGCACTGCATTGCTTAAATATGGTACATTCCTGCCCTTTCACTTAGGCGCAGGGCTGCAACAAGGTTCCTTGCTGCCTGCCCTACCCAAAATGCCATAAATGAGGCCCTAAGCCTTTAACTTGTAAAGAGGGCTTTATGACCAAATATACTTTCTCATATTTTGCACTAGTTATTCTTTTTTGAAAAACAATTAACCTGAATATAGGTATCATGTTGCATGGTAGATTTCCCCTGTAATGATTTGTTTAAAGATACAAAAAATATATGCACAAAACAGCTGCTTTTTAGATCATTTCCACTTATTTTGACATTTTCCCCAATTTATAAATTGCATAAAAGTTGAAGCAATAAAGTGTGTTAGCACACTGTGAACCTATCCCATTTTTCTTGGAAGGCAGCATGGTTTGTTTGTAGTAAATGTCTGTTCCTGTGGTTATTATTTTCACGATGGAAATGCAATTTCTAAGCCATTTGGGAGTTAACATATTTTAAGATCAGACTGAGGATAACATGTTCTTAAATTGTTCCTCAACAAATTGTATTTTGAATGCTCTCTCCTCCTTAATAAAATGTGTGCAACTGGAGTGGAGCACAAGATGGCAGCGGCGATTGTAATACTGTATTCGGGAAATGGAAAACTGCATGCAGTTTAGTACCTGAAATTAGAACGCTAATTTATCATTCTGATTGGAAAAGCAGAAATGCCCGGTTAGAATACTTTAGGGAAAATAATTCATATCTATTTTTTTTTTTTTTTAAATAGTAAAGTGTTATGAATGAAATAGTGATTGCTATTTTAGAGAACCATTCAGAACCATCACCCTCAGGGAAGAGAAGTCACCTTGATTGTGAATATAATGCTCAGAGCTGAATATCACAATTCGGTATTTTTTCTTCCACTGGCATTTTTTCACACTTTGCTGTGGGAACCAGCCTCTATACCTAAATATATCTGAGCAGGCGTCGCTGCATATAAATACAATATTATTCTGTAACTGGAGTCATGTTAGCACATTTTGAAACTCATGTTGAGGACACAATTAGATTATATGCTTTGCAGCTGCCAACGCCTTAACTAATAGCATGAGTATTTTTACTAGTAAACCAATTTACAAGGCATGTATTTATGGTGGGGTTTCAAACATTACGCCTATTGCTAGTTTATTCTACTCTACTCCGAGGGCGTGGTTTACGAAGAGTCTCCGTAGTCATGGTGGAGGCTTCGCAGTCATGGCCCTGGGTCTATAATTCTCTAAGAATAAGTATAATTTACTGATAATGAAAGGATCTATATGTGGTAAAATATAGTGGTAAGATATTTCGGGGCAGAGTTATAAGGGGTTGCGCCACCTTTACCTGCGTTCTGGTGGCACAATGCCCTGCACCATATTTACAAAGGGGCATTAAGCCACTTTTTGTGGCTTGATACCGCGTTGTAAATATGGTAGCCTTTCACTCAGGTATCAGGGTTAAAAAGGAGCGTGCGATGGGTGTTGCTGTGGATGTTCCACTGCAACACCTATTGCTTTTTGACGCTGTCCCAGCTTTACAACGATCTGTAAATCTGAGGCAGCGGCAAAAACTAACACCTTGTAATAGCAGGCTTTAGAATGGCACAATGAGGAGAAATACTTTTATTTCTCCTCGTTTTTTCTTTTTCTTTCTGTGCTGCATTCTGCAGCACACATAGAAATAGCAAAACACCATTAATGATTGTTTATGTGACGGAAGGTACCCCTTCCAGCCCATAAGCAATCATTAAATAATGACGATATGCTACTTCTAAGTGTGCTGCAGAATTCAGCACACATAGAAGTAACAAAGCGCCATTATTGATTATTTTAGTGTGGGAAAGGACACCTTCCTGCACATAAACAATCATTCCCTGCAATACATGCACCCTTGCATTATGGTGCAAGGGTGTCTGTGTTGGAGCTAGGCAGTTATTTTTAAGGCCAGCGCAAGGGAAAACGCAGGGATGCTCCGTATATTGTAAATACGGCGCATCATTGCGATTTGGGAATGGCGGAACGCATCGCTGTGAAATTTGACGCTCTCTGCCATATCCTTGTAAATATGCCCCTTCATTCGGTAGTGAGCCTGTTGCAGAGAGAATTTTGCAACACATGTCACATTCTGCTTTTCATCCTCATGAGACTGGTAAACTGAGTACTGGTAAGTGGAGTAATTGTAACATGTTTTGTACACTCTAGGCTTTGGGTAATTTATCACAGTACATATAACCAGTTTCCAACAGAAAAATGTTAAACAAGCATTGGAAAAGCCAATATGTCTGGCATAGGGAGAGAAAGAGAGAAAGAAAGAAAGAAAGAAAGAAAGAAAGAAAGAAAGAAAGAAAGAAAGAAAGAAAGAAAGAAAGAAAGAAGAATGTGAAAAAAGAACAAAAGAAAAAGAAAGGAAAGAAAGTAGGAGAGAAAGAAAGAAAGAAATAGAAATGAAAGTAAAGAACAAAAAGAAAGAAAGAAAAGAAAGAAACAAGGAAGAAAGAAAAGGAAAGAAACAAACAAACAAACAAAGAGAGAGAGAAATGAAAGAAAGCAAGTAGGACAGAAAGAAAGAAGGAAAAAAAGAAAAAGAAATGAAAGAAAGAATAAATGTGGAAAGAAAGGTGGAAGGAAAAAAGAAAGGAAAGAAAGAAAGAAAAAGAAAGAAAGAACGAAAGAAAATAAAGAAAGTAGGACAGAAAGAAAGAAGGAAAAAAAGAAAAAGAAATGAAAGAAAAAGGAAAGAAGGAAAGAAAGATGGAAGGAAGGAAGAAAAAGAAAGAAAGAAAGAAAGAAAACAAAAGAAAAAGAAAGAAAGAAAGAACAGAAGGCAAGAGAGAGAAAAAGCAAGAAGACTAAAAGAAACAAAGACAAAAAGGAAGAAGGAAATAAATATAAAGTGTTACAATTGCTTCACAATGAACACAATAAAGGTTGCTTTTCTTCCTGGGCAAAGTTTATTAAAGTACCAATAGTGAAATTGAATTCAAAATAAACGTGTTCTGAAGAATTGTTCACTTATGAATTCACATGTACAATATTGAAATTTTAAGTTTATGTACTGCAGGCTTGCATAATTTTACAAGCCAGTTGTGAAATATTAGGCTATTTCCTGATCTTTTTTCAATATAGTGGTCAAAGCACCACAGTGGATTTAAGGGGACTTCCTCGAGTCTCTGTGTTACATGTTGTAACATTGTTCTGCAACAGAATAAAGAAATTATACCCAGATGAGACCTAATTAAGTTTGCGGGACACCAAAGGTTTACATATCACAATATGAAGCACACAATTTAGCTGCAAATGTGTTTCATGGGTGCTTCTTTAACTGTGGGAAATAAATCATTTTGTCTTCATCTTCCAATGATCACACCATTCAATTTGTGATTTGTCCAGCAGACAGGGAGGATAGTACCGGAGCAATACATGTGAGACGCTTAGTAAAAAGAGGATAATTTAATACAGAACAGTTTCAAATGGACGCAATCTATTATGCTGTGAAATACCAGCAGTCAGATAAACAAAGGACACTTTATATTCATTTTCTTTGCCTCTGTTGAATGACTGAGAAGTTCTTTTTGACAAATCTAATGGCTTAGTGAAGCTGCTCCAACATTTCCTAAATAAGGTCACATTTTGTGTAACCTATACTGTACCTGTTCAAGCGACTGTACATGTTGCACATGTACTGAAAGTGCTGCAGCGAAGTGTCAATCAACATACAAGTTTGTAGATGTTCAAAAATCTCTAAAGCAAATTGAACATGAAAATGCCAAGATGACTTTACGTGTTACCTGTGAGCCGAGAGAAGATGACATTTGGCATGCACTGCATATATGGTCAATGATATTATGATATAGAGAGCAACATAGCACTCTATTTGACTATATTTGAATTGGTGTTGTTTTTGTTTTTTAAAAGTGTTAACTCTGGGCTGACTTACTTGCTGGTGCTTGTTTCTTTTTTTACAATTATGTACAATGAGGTGCAAGCACATGAAGTTGTTAGCCAGGATAATGCACTTCGACCTAATGTAGACTCAAGGATGTCAGCCAGAACTTCTGGTCATACAGTCTGCAATTTAGAAACAGAAGCTACTTATTTTCGCTAGGTTTGCAGAAAAGGACAATGCTTTGAGCAAAGATTCTTCTGGATCACAAAAATTATACAATGAAAGCAGGTTCCCCAGACTCAGGGTATTTTGCAGTATGGAGACAGCCTTTCATTCTGATGCTGATTGTCAGATTACTGCTGAGATTGCACATGAAGAATGATACGCCGATTGGTCATGAGCAGGAAGAACAGTAGACATGAGAAACAGACGCATTGTGCTGCCATTCCTTTGTCTGTGGTCCATAGTAGAGGTGGGTGTAACTTGCGTAATTTGCTGTTGTAGAATCATGAGAGCCTGGACAATGTCTTAGTAAATGGGATGTGAAAATGAAGGGGCAATGTGCGTGATCTCTGGATGTCTCAGTACTGGGATAGTGGGACATGTACAGTTCAATATAGACACACATCACAGGAGCACTCTGAATGTGTGATAAACCTCAGTTAGGTTCATGTAAACTTATGTTTTGAGAGTTCTGTTTTTGTTTCAGCTAAAGGTGCCTCTGCAGGTGTTTCAAGACTAGGACACTAATTCACAGAGAGATGTATAAAGTGAGCTTTATGTGTGTTTTACTTACAAATCAGTGCACTGCAAAGGTCACACTGAAGCTTTCTTGGAAGAATCGTGTGGTTATGTCATTACTGATATAGTGGTGCATGACACATCAGGATGGAGATGCATGTTTCTGTTCTCTTATGATTAAGATATCCCAGTGCTGGGAAAACAACATATGGGCCAAGTCAATGAAGGAATTTCTCAGCAGTACAAAAGCACATGATGTGAGCCTTGTTAATGTCTTTGTTAGACCTGACGCCCATGGGTGGTAGTCCCCAAACTTTTTGCCTTCACCCTTGCCATTTTGCTGAATGTGTCTTGTCATTTTTCAGGACCTTGTGTCCTGGGCACCCCCATTTTTGGCTGAGTGGTACTGGTGATAACTGACTAACCCTGGGCTCTGCCTAACCAGGCCCAGGGCCAGTGATATGCTGAAAAAGACTCTTAGAATACAGTGAAAACACCAACATACACAAGGGTACACTCTGGGTTAGGGTACCCCTATGATTAGCAAGCCCTCCCCTATAAGACCCTAGTACATAATAGGGCAGGGGATTGAAACTACCTTTAAATGACTAGTATATAATAGGGCATGGCAGTTTAGAGGCCAGCAGCCCTGAGTTCAGTTTGAAAACAGCCCTGTGTTGCAGGACTGCTTTTAACATGCAAATTGTGTCCAAACTGGACTTTGGTGTTTGGGCCACTTACAAATTGATAACTTAAATGTTCAGGCATATTAGGTACACCCAGGGACTCACCTAGGTGTCCCAGGGGTTGGGAGTCAGGTACCCATAATAAGGACCCCTGTAAAATGAGGTTTATATACCCTGGGTTTAGTGAAATTGCACATTTCACTCACCACATTGCAGTGACGTGCTTCCCAAAATTGACTTATGTGCTAGGAGCACTGTGGAGTGAGTATCTGAAATCATTTTACATATTCAGAACCCCTAAAGTCTCCCCTAGGTGTTCCAGGGGTGTGGGGTCCTGTAGATATAGGCAGGGTCTATATTAAAGATGTTTTGTAAGCCCGGGTATTTTACAAATGGACAAAGTCATTTTCCCATTGCAAATCCCCAGCCACATAGGTTAACATGGCATGAAGTTATTAAGTAATGATTAACATCAAGGAGGTGCTAAAAATATCATTCAATCCTAGAATGGTATTGATAAATCCAACACTGTGGTATGGTTGAATTTAGCCCTCCAGTGCTCTGAACTGATTGGTCAGAGTTAAGTGGATTAGCCAGGCTGCTTTGATGAGGTGATAAGTAGCCCAGGGGGTCAGGGAACCATGCTGGTTTCTTCTACATTGGAATGCTAAGGCAGGGGGATGGGTCATAAAACATCTTCTTCAAAGAGAGGAGGGGACATTCAGTGTAGTTCTGGTCCAGTTACAGCCCTACCCTCTGAACACAGCCAGATGGCAGGCTTAAGGCAGGAATTTCCAGATGCAAAAGGGAGGGAGCATATGTAGATGAGCCATCCTGTAGGCTGGTTTAGGTAGCTCTTCTCTCTCTGCTGGAAAATCAGCCATGATGAATTTTGGATAAATCGTGCTCTCTGGAAGAATATAGAGCCAAACTTTGGAGGATTTGGTCATACCCTGGGGTGTTGCCCTGCACCTCATTGGACAGTAGTGCCTTCTTGCTTGACCCAGAGAACTTGGAATAAGTATCTGAGAGGGGCAGAACCTGTTAGATCTGCTGCCTGAAACAAGAATACGAAGAAGGGTCTGCACCTACTGCACAATCTGGAACTACAGCCCTGTGGACCTACCAAGAATCGCCAGCCTGGAGTACTACCAGTGGATTTGTAACGGTTTTTGTCAAGTGGATTGTGGGAATTGAGGTCCCAAACCTTCAAGGACCATCTTGGAGCTTCCAGACCTTTGGAGTAAGTTTTGAACACTTTGGACCCTCAAAGGAATTTCAGGAAGAAGTTCCAGAATTTTAGAGAAGTTTGAGGCCATGTTGGAAAAAAGATTCATAAGTGGACCAACTCGACCTGGCCAGCCAAACCGGCGACCCTCAACCACACATCGGCCTCCGGTCCAGGTTCGTCGTGCTGAAAAGCTCCAGAGGTCCGACTTCCAGGGTTTGACTGGGAGTTGGCTGAAACCTAAGCTGTCAAACCTTCACCAAAGCCGGCCTGGTGAAGAGCAGCAAGGGACCCCTGAAGAAAAAGCTGTAAATGTTTCTAAGTATGAATGTAGGAGAGGTGACCGGGACCAACCGTGTGAGTTAAGCTGCCCGCCTTCAACTGCGAGCTGACCTGGATCCCTGGTTCGTCCCGCTGGAAAGCTCTGGAGATCTGACTTCCATAAGTTTGACCAGGAGCTCGTTACAAGGCAGGCCGGTGAACACTCACTGAATCCAAATTGGCTAAGAGCTTTGAGGGACCCTGGCAAGCAAAGTTCCAGAAAAGCTTCTAAGTCCGAAGGTAAAAACTTTGACCGAGACCTACAGCGATGGGGAGCCGCACAGGACTCCATCGCGGTCAGCCTGAAACTTTGACTTTGTCCAGGTACAGCATGACCAGATGTCTCAATATGCTCTGTAAATTTCTATATGCTATAGTGCTTTATCTTCAAAAATTCATATCTACGGTTCCCTACACTGGATTGTTTTTGTTTTGGTCTTATTTTAAAGATAGAACTATTTCCTATCTTTATAAATTGGTGTTGGATTTTTATTGTGTGTTGTGTCTTAATTATTTACTGAATTGATGTTTTTAAATGCTTTACATAACTGTCTTTAAAATTAAGTCTGTCTGCTCGCAGCCAAGCTACCAAGGAATAATTTTCTAAGACTTATACTGAGCCCTATATTGTGGCCTTTCTGCCATGGGAAGATATATATTTGCCACTCCTAATAACCCACTTTCCAATATGGACCGTTTGAGCTCCTTATCAGATCACTTCTGGACATGTGGAAGAATCAAATGAAGGACTGCTGTGCTGTCCTGCTGCTGGAAGGACTGCCCTGCTGTCCTGTTACTGGAAGGACTGCCCTGCTGACTGTGGAAGGAAGACTCGACCAGCCCTAGGACCACTAAAATTACTCCAAGGGCTAACTGGCTGGCTTCCTGTGTGTGCTACAGGGACATAACAAGTTCCAGAGACCTGTCCTGCATCTCCCCAACTGACGAGACCCAACTGAACCTGCCTCCGTCCTTCTACTGGCCTCTGCTGGAGTGAGTTCTGATCCTGGACCCTTGTCTGGCACCAGAGTGTACTCCTCCTTCTCCAACTGAGGGATTTCTCAAAACAGACGCAGCAAGACGCAACTCGATGCAACTTGACATAGGACCTCGCATTGCAGCACATTGCATCTCCTGACCAGTGGCCTCATTGGAACAGATGAAGCCTGACATAACTCAATACAGGACCTTGCATCACTTCACCTAGCAGCTCCTGTTCGGTGGCCTCATAGGGAACAATTTATGGGAAAATGCGTATTGTGTCAGGTAGGCAATAAATTCTGTTCCGCTGGTGGAGTTGCTATGCAGAGTTCCAGCCCAAATTCTGTTAACCACTGTGTAGTGGAATTTTTTCTTGTGTGCAGCTTGCTAACAATAGGTTTGCGAGTGTGAATGAGAATTGGCATCCCCTAGCGTGATTTTTGGGTGCTAGGAGGGCACCCGGTGAAATGTTCCTACTGTGGGCGTCGCAACCGTGCGTGATGAGAAAGCTGATGCTTGAGTAGAAGATCTAAATGATTGGCTGCAAAACCAACTTGAGAAGCAGCACCCTCTGGTGTGCCACGTGGTGCATTTCATGCTGATTTTTCTGCACAGAACGAGCTCCTGGCGCTCAACATCAGACCAGCACAGCGTGTCAATTTCCACTCATCCACATAATCTCATGGACTTTTGTTGTAACTCTGTGTATTTTCACCTATCCCAAGTTTTGGGACCCTCCTTCCCCTTTTCAATTTGATAGATAACCCTGAAACTTTTCATGAGAGAGCTGAGTTAGATGAGACTTTTTTTTGGAGAGTTAAGTGAAGATTCATAAACCAGGACCACAGTTATTAGGAAAACTGAATTCCTTTTAAAAGATCATTCTAGGGAAAGGTAAGGGAAAGCTCTGAGTCAGAAGACAGACACTTGCAAAACAATGGGTTGGTTTGCGTAGAATAATTTTCCATTCTAGAGAAATAATGTTTAGAATTTCAGAGAACTCTTTGAATTTCTCCAAACTGACATTGTATGCATGTAGGTTTAGTTACTTCTGAAGGACGGCATAGCTGGCTTGTAAAGGAGCGCTGTAGTGGAGCAAATAGTGAATGTTGTGTGCTTGCAGCCAACGGCATTGAGCCAAATTCATACATGTTTTTAAAGTGTCACCTACAATTGTAAAATTGGCATTTGAGCACATTGAAGAGTAAAAGGACTGCAACTCAGAGTTTGTTGTGAAAGAGGTAGTCAGATTTTCCTTAGTGGAAACTATGAACACAATTAGTTCACTTCAGACTGGGAAAGCTCCAGGGCTAGATAGACGATCTGGAGACCTTTACAAATCTGAGCCTAAAATATGGGGCCCCTTGCTCCCCATAGTTTTTAACGCCTTCACACAAGGGGGGGACATCCCGGCATCCTGGAAGGGTGCCGAAATTATCCCCATATACAAAAAAGGGGATAAGGGGGACATTATAGATGTGTCCCAGAAAGTCATCAGTAAAATGATCCTGTGACATCTCCACAGCTGAATAGAGGATAACACTATATTATATCACTTGCAGGCTGGGTTTATAGCCTCTACAAGCACCCTAGACCAGGTGTTTTGTTTACTCTTGCTCATTTAGAAAGAAGTCAAGATCAAGAGGGGCCATCTGTATGTAGTGTTTGTCAATCTTAATACTGCATTTGATTCCATAGATCGCACCAGGCTTTGGGCTGCCCTTAGAAACCTAGGACTCCCCTCTGGCTTGCTCCAACTTTTGAGCCGTTTACATCAAGATAACTATGCTAAAGTCAGGTGGAACTCCAATGGTAGTCTAACCGTTAATATACCGATCTCTAAGGGGGTGAGCCAGGGCTGTGTTCTGGCCCCAACCATGTTCACCCTGTACATAAACTGGCTTTTAAGTGACTTCCATGACAGTGGAGGTGACCCGCCAAAATTAGGAGGCAAGTTAATACCTTCTCTGTTATTTGCAGATGACACGTTGCTCATTTCTAAAACCCCAATGGGCACTTAGAACGTGTTATCTAAATTCGCGTTAGCTTACAAAGATTGGGGCCTTGAAATTAACTGCTCAAAAACAAAGTTTATGGTTTTCAATCCCTATAAATGCACCAAGGGGAAAGTGAGGTTGGGTGCCCAACTATTAGAGCAGGTCAAGGCCTTTGATTATTTGGGTGACAGAATTAGTGACAACCTGGCATGTACTCCCCAAATCCAGAAGAGCATGCTGACTCTTCAGCATGTGGACTGTGCAATTATAAAGAGAGTCAAGCATTCAGCTTTCCGCCCCATTTCTCCCACTTTAGAAATACATCGGGCCAAACGGTTGGGTGGGGCGCTTTAAGGGGCCAAATTACGGGGGCAGAAAAACCTAAACCAATTAGAGGTAACTGAAAACAAATTTCTAAGAGCACTCCTTAATCTTCCTAAGATTATTCCTTTATAACCTTTAAGCCTTGATCTTGGCCTAAAGTCTATCACACACTTTGCATTTCTTAAGGTTCTTATTTTTTGAATAAGACTCTAGACCAATAATACCCAGTTTCCAGTAAAGGACGCTGTGGAGGAATTACTAATGCTCCAAAGAAAATCAGGGTGTTTGGCTTGGTTTGAAAAGGTCAAGGAGTGGTTTTTTAAACTGGGGCTGGGGAATATGTGGGACAATCCACAGTCTATCACCAAAAAAATAGTACCACAGATTAAAATAAGACACTGGAATTTTATTGATTCTTCTTGTATTGATACTAGGTCACTTGGCACTTTAAGTACCAGATTTTTAAATGTTAAAAGTTGTTTTAAGCTTGATATTTATATGGATGATGTCGAAACCCCCAAGCATGAGCACTTTACATACAATTTAGACTTGGGGTCTTTCCCTTGAATGTTATGAAAGCAGTTGAGTGAATGCTACTGTAACCCCTATCTGTCTGTCCTGTTGCTTTACCCCTGAAACTATTGAACACTTTGTCTTTTTTTGTCCTGCTTATGATACCTTGAAAAAAACATGGATTATCCCTGCGTGTCAGTTGTCATTCTCACGTCCCTCAGATGCTCTACGTGTATTTAGATCAGACACGACAAGGTGGCTTGTCTTCACTTTATCAAGATATCTGCTTTACGCTTGGTGGCAGGAGTCTAAACTAGCACAATAACATTTTAAAGCAGGACTATATGCACAGGTAGGGAAAGTATGTACCAAGGCTATTGACAGGGACTGTAGTGCCAATAGTGTTTTAGGATTGTCTTGCTAATTGCTGATTTCCATTTTATTGTTTAGCATAGGTTTTATACAAATTTTAATCATCTAAATCAAGTCACAACTTTTAATCCTATTTCTGGATGTTGCATATGTCTGTAAAGATGGTGCTATTTTTTTATTCCTTCACACATTTTATTACCAATGAAATTTTGTGTATTTTATGTATGTGTGTATGATCATGCTATTGATCGAATAAACTTAACTTGACTATGACTTGCACAACCAAGATTTTTAAGTAGAATGACATCTTACTCAGTTGAAAATGTCGTTGTGTTAGGGGAACATTTCTGTTTCAGTAAGTATGTGGAAAAGTAATTGAGAGAAAAAAAAAATATGGCAATCCTGACAGAACAAGTGTGACTATGTACCCCTTTTGGTAATCAGTCACATGCAATGAAGCTAAATTATTCATATCAAACCATAAAAAAAAACATAAAATACAAACAACTAAGAAACAGTAGGACATTTATATAATGAAAAAATGGCACACATTGCTGTTATTACAGAAGGGTTGTAGATCCTCCTTTTTAAAACCTAATGCCTGTTTTGTGGCATAATGAAGTTTGGCCATAGACAACTTTAGCTTTGTGACAGACCTTTTGTCACTAATAATAAATAAACTTAAAGCTGGTTTCAGAGGAGTATGTCTTTCTCACCGTTGTGTTATTTTCTGTATCATTCTGCTTCCTAAAGGCTGCTTCAATGCAATACATGGGGTGCATTGTTTTCCAATACAGAGGAGATTGCAGGTACTGTTTGGTGAATGGAGAAACCATCTTAAAAGAAGGTGATCCTTAAAAAAAGCATATGACAAACACTCACATAAACGAAATGTTACGGAAATAAGTATATGACTGTATCGCACTAGTTGTCAGGAAGCTACATAAATAAAACAAAGTACTTGAAAAATTACACCTGACAAGTACAATAGCGCATTTATCTTACTTGGAGTACATTTTTGTTTTTTAGCTTCGTTGTTTAGTGCAGTTGCTTTTAATGTCACAAGTCACCTTTTCAAGATTAATTCCTTGTGTTTTTGTTTTTTTCTTGACTTCCTTCATTATGACTTACACTGAGACTATTGTTCAATCTTAACAAGAGGCAACTTTTGCCTCCTGTTATTTTCTAGTTCTGAGTCCTGATTGCGCCATCCTAACACACCTTTTGCCTCCTCTTATTTTGTAGCTCTGAAGCCTGACTCAATGAAGGACTGTCACTTCCTCTCACATTAAACCTCCTATTGTTGTGATGTTTTCTTGTTAGAGATTACCAACGCCTTATGAGAAAGCTGCTCGCATACTTTTCCTTTACTCCCTTGATTCCCTGGTTTCCTGCATTCTTTTACAGGTGCAACACACCTCTCTCCCCTTTCATTTAGCTGTACTACTGGTGTTAACTCTGTCTGTAGCTTCACCTTAGACCTTAGCCACTGCTGCTATCTTGGCTACTTGCTGACGTGCCCGCACTTGAACCTCTCTTTAGCTACCTCTGACCTTCGGCTATTTTTTAACACTTCTCTCTGTCTCTCTCTCGCTCTCTCTCGCTTTCTCTTACCAGCTCTGCCATATGTTGCTCCTCTTGCTGAATGGTGGACACACTTTGTGTGTTCTGCGTTTCTAACCTCCCTCTTCACTCTTCATCTAGCCGGTGACTTTTATATCAAACACATTTTCTACATCAAAACCACACAACTCTGCACGAGGAAATGTCACTCTAACGGTCCCATGTCACTAGTCAGCTCTTGTAATTTATGCACTACATGTCATAGTGTAGAGTTGGAGAACTGTGGACTGTAAAATTGTGCAAGTACAGCCTTGAAAAATACAATATTAAACATTAGAAAAGTTAATAGCTGTGGCTTTAATGTGTTAATACATGCCAACACAAGTATGTATTTATGTTATTTGCACTAAGCGCGCTATTGGTTTTGCCAATGCTTGTTTTGTTAATGGACTACATGGCCACGAGTGAGCATGATGCTGCCACGTGAATCCCAGCTTCCTTCAAACGTAGGTATGTTTCTGGAATGCCATTGATTTTGTTGAAGATTTTCAACAATCAATCCAGGAAAGAGCTACTTACTTTTTACAATTTCAACCTGAAATTGGTATGGCCCACTTAGAATGCAGAAGAATATCAACAGTTGTCAGTCCTTTCCAAATTGAATGGACCTAATATTCCTTCTGCTACATTCCTTTGGGGCAGTGATCAACGTTTGAAGACTGGAATAATGATTTGTCACACAAATAAGATTCATGTAGTCCTTAGAACGAGTTAAAATCAAGAGATTATGTTTGATTTGAGATATTGCCGTGTAGGAGCAAATATTTTTGTTGTGGTCGACATCTGCCATTGCCTTTTTGAAAATGCTGAAAGACATGGAACCATATAATGTTTAAAATGTTGTAAAAAATACACAGTCAAAATCACCTGGTAAAATTAAGCCTACATTGACTCGGAGGAATTTTTTGAGAAATCACTGAATGTGGTGAAATCAAGGCAAATAAACTTATGGTGGTTCAACATCCCCCATATGTCAACATTTGTAAACAATATTATAACAATGCTGGGAAATAAGGGGTCTTCAAGGAGGCATGACATTGTTTTGAATAATATTCCTATGTGAAGAGATGGGAAGGGGCTCAGGTACAACTGTACAAAATACTAGGAACAAAAAAGTGGTCTCAATTTGTGAACAGTTTTTTGCGAAAAATAAAGATTTGTATTAACTGACTTATATACCAATAGGCCGTCTCAGAAAAGTTTGATTCAAAGTGGATCATAATCGGAACTTAAGTCATACATAGGAAAGGAAAAGGATGCAAATTGTGTCTCACTGTGATTGGTGGCAATCAGACAGACGGTGGCCTGCCAGGGTCAGTAGACCACCATGTCTGTGATCACCTTTAAATAAAGTATTTTTTTTCTAAATGTAGTGGATTTTCCCTAAAGGAAATGGGGCAGCATTTAAAAAAGTCTTCTTTTTTTTAAATTTCGTTTAAGAGTTGGCAGTGGTCCTAAAATACTGTTGATGCCTTGAAAAAAACCTACTTTATGGTTGCAAACTCGGAATCTGATTTGGGGCTAAAATATATCTTGCGCTCAGCTGCATGCTGCTTCTTTGTCATAATCATGTAGGAGAATATAGACCACTCCACACTGCTGAAGTTTTCTTTTATATTCATTTATGAGGAAAGATTTTCCGCATAAATGTAGGGAAATGGAATTGCAGATCTTGGGCGTGGTGATGGAAAACCCTCGGTCACCACATGATGCTAGTCTAGATTGTGGTGTCAGTAACATGAACTGATCTATATATAAATCTCAAAGCTTTAGTGTGTCTGAGTCATGGGTTTATGAACAATGGTAATAGATTTCAAAACAATTGTACTGCTGATTAGCAGACAATGAACACCAGAGTAAAGTGGTTGTGGTTGGAAGACTTTCCTACCGAATGAGCTGCTATATTTTGCACTAGCAGGGGGTGTTGAATTAGACCAGCAGTTGAAGCTAGATATACTGCATTGCCATAGTCCAGTCTGGATTGGACCTGGGCATTGGCCAATGTCAATTTAAATATGGAAATCCAGGAACTGGATTTTTTTCATCAAAATCTAAAGATGAAAGAAACAGCTACCTGCGACCTTGAAGGCTTGAGAGAGGAATCTAGGAGGATTGCTAAGTTTCCTACAATGTAGACAGGAATAGGGCATGGTCCTGTAGGCCTTGATTATGAGTAGGCTGATGATGATGATGAGTAGGCTGATGAATTCCAATATGTGAGGATACTCTTGTATCAATTCCGAGTAACGCAGAAATCACTACACCTCCCACAATTTTCCCCAGGTAAATTTTGGGAGGACACACCTTCCTATACTGAGTAGATGCAAATGTCTGGTGACTACAATACATGCAGAATTTGGTCCAGTATTCACTGAATACACAATGTTATACTCCATTTCCCAACAAACAACCTGGATTATGAAGCATTTTCAGCACCTACCAAAAACCTAATGCTTCCGTAATGGTATTTATCAGATGTGATAAACATGCCATGATTATCTCCCACCTATAACTAAGGCTATAGTAGAGTTTTTATACTGTGTCTGTAGAAAGATGGGCAGTTGAAATAAAAGAACATATTTCTTTGCAGGTCTCTATTCCCTAGGTCTCGAGGCTGTAATCAAGAAACATATACAAACCTGTGTAGATCATTCATACTCTACAGGGTGTGATAAATTCTGAAATGTAATACCGCCCTGCATGGGTTTGCCCTCGCACCCAGGATTTGAAAAAATTAAATGATAGCTTCACAGAGTTCAGAATCTGAGATGGAAGGAAAGCCTGCTCTGAGTTTCCCCTGAGAGAGCTGCTGATACCATAAGGATTAAGGATACCCTTGTGGGAAACACAACCGAAGGATTTCATGGATTTACCCCTACAATGGGGATTCACCAGCAACAATCAACTCCCACGTGTTTTTCACCCATTCATAAAACTTTTTACCAGGAATGTTTAGGCAGGTTTTATCAGCGGAGATGTATCTGGCGGAAGAAAATCAGTAAAATCAGTTTTAAATCAACAGGCGCTTATTTACAAGCCCCTTGTGCCACCGGTTCATCACTTTTAATATGGGAAAATGCAGACAGAAAGACATGTACACTCCTGCAACAGAATTCCAATGAAGGCGAGGCCCGGACTCCACCCCGCCATATCTTGAAGGGTTCAGTGAGCTCAAAATACACCATTAAATTTAGCATTTTAGAAGACAGCCAAACTAACTTGTCAGAGTCTAGTTATTGTTCTTTAAAATTAAAGGAAGACCTTGGGCAACTTAAATAGTACTTTTGCTTTTCATTGATAATGTTGATCACTTTTGACACACCCAACATTATTTATTTGGCTCTGGTGCATCAGTGCCTATGACAGATGGATCCATATATACTCCTAGTATGACCCTCATAAGGAGGAGCCCATTATTTCTACACCATCAGGAGTAGAAGTCCTGGTGAAACATGGCATGGTCTGACTTTTTCACTAGCCATATCTGCTGAAAGCAGGTGAAATGTCCTGGTGAAAATTAAAATTCCACATTAAAATGGTGAATCAGCACGGAAACAATCATTCCTACATATTATTCCCCATTTCTTCTAATCAGCAGTAATCCCACCTCAAACATCGAACTGTTATGTGTGTATTTTCACATAAAATGAGAATAAATTCACGTAGAAATGCCAACAGAGTTGTAAGAAAACACATTAACCATGCAACAATTCCACAAAAACCTGAGGGGATGGAAATTTGAAATAAATGGTGCTAGAGTACCTAATATCAATCCTTTATGCAAAGCAAACACACACACCCATACACACATGTATATATGATAGATAGATAGATAGATAGATAGATAGATAGATAGATAGATAGATAGATAGATAGATAGATAGATAGATAGATAGATAGATAGATAGATAGATAGATAGATAGATAGATAGATAGATAGATAGATAGGTAGGTAGGTAGGTAGGTAGGTAGGTAGGTAGGTAGGTAGGTGGGTGGGTGGATGGATGGATGGATGGATGGATGGGTGGGTAGATGGGTAGGTAGGTAGGTAAGTAGGTAGGTAGATAGATAGTGAGATAGATAGATAGATAGATAGATAGATAGATAGATAGATAGATAGATAGATAGATAGATAGATAGATAGATAGATAGATAGATAGATAGATAGATAGATAGATAGATAGATAGATAGATAGATAGATAGATAGATAGATAGATAGATAGATAGATAGATAGATAGATAGATAGATAGATAGATTTACATTTTCTATGTTCTATATTAAAATGATCTGTCTTTCACCTGCCCGTGTAACATGGGCGCGGAAGAAGTTACAAAATGTGTCTGAATGGAAAACTTATCAATCAAAGATCTGGTTCTGAAAAACTCGCAGTTTAATTCAGCATAAATCTCAGTTGCACTCTGGCAGAAGGCATTTATCTGCCTAAAAGGGAGACAGTAATTTAGATTAACAATGAATGGACCAACAGTGAATCTAATACCTTCCTACTGCTTTGACAGACATATATTTTTACCACGTCCAAGCACCGCCTTTGTGCTTGAGTTACAGTACATTCTAATGCATGCACACAGGCGTCCTGTTCTTCATCATAAGCTTTTTAAACCTCTTCATGATAAAAAAAAAACATAACCGACGCTGGCAGAAAAAAAGGCTTTTGTACCAGAGAAACCACTAAAACCTCCAACTGAGATCTTGCATGTCAAGAGAAAAGACTGCCCATGTATTATTATTATTAAAAATAGGTATATACAAAACAATGCTTCGAAATGAGGTTTGGTGGGGAAGCGAATCGATATCAATGTTGCAATCTGGGTTTCCGCGTTTCACTTGCAAGAGACAGCAAATGACATTCCAAATTTTAAATGAATTATGGCTTTAATATATCACAGGGTCTAAGTGTATACTGGCTGAGCACTCAAGCTCCAGTGCTGACATGCAAAAAAGCACCATTTCAATTTATCTGAAACTTGGCATGTGTTATTTTATGACATGAAAATACCCAATTTATAGCAGTTGCAATCTACTCTACCTGAGAGATTGAAACAGATGGCAACCTTAAAGGGATACTACAACCTACACAAATGATGTGCATTTTAAAAACTCATAACGCATTAGTCAATCTGCTGAACCCTTTCCCCAGCAATCATTTCTTCACTTCATTTTAAAATTCTTTATCCTGACACCGTTTTAGCATGCTGAGAGTTTCCTTTGCTTCCAATTTACGACGTAACACCGCTATAATTCTTGAATTGTTTGTCTCATGCTGCTTAGCAGAAATGTCCAATTTAATCCATGCTACTCCATAAGACAAATCAGGTTGACATATAGAGGAAGCACTACCTAAAGATTTTGGGGGTGTATCAGCAACAACCGGCGATGATTATCGCTAAGCACACTTAGCGCTAGGATAATTATCGCCGGCTAGCGTGGATTTTTATCGCTGAGATAGCGTGCTATTAGCAACGCTTATCTCAAAAGCGATAAAAATCCTAGCGCTAACTGCCTAACGTGAGATTATCGCTGGCGTTAGCTTGTTGATAGGGCCTCACAAACTTAGCCATGATATCCACCTTCCATAGGATATCATGGCTAAATCAGTCCTGAAGCAGGCGTAAGGAAAGTAGCGATAACAGGGGTTATCGCTACTTTTCTTGCCGCTATGCTTCATAGCGTGGGGCTTGATGATAGGAGAAATGTCGCTTAGCGACATTTCTCCTGTCATGTTAGGTCAGGAACGCCCACTTTGCATCTCATTAGAGATGCAAAGCTGGGCGTTAAGATTTCGTGCACTAATGCAAGGTTTCACGCGTTAGCGTGACCTTGCTAATTAGGCGATAAAATTATCGCCGCTTTTCGGCCGAAAACGGCTGCAAAAGTGGCGATAACTTTCTATCGCCGCCTTGATGATATGCCCCTTGATTTTAGGCACACTATTTCAGAAAACCCACAATGCAATGCGAACAGAGGGACTGCTACAAAAAAACGCCCCATGGATCCTGTAATTTGTATGTGGCCTTACTCAATGGTCAGCAGAGCACCCAAAAATCTGCTAGGCGTTCATAAATGCACCACCTTACAGAACTGGTGTGCCCAATCGCGCGCTCTCAGAATTTCACAGACTGTTTAATGGACTGCAAGGAATTGACAATCACCTCCTCAAATGGCAATGAAGAGACATACAGTCTTTTTTTAACAGGGTTTTATTGAAATGCTTGTGTAACATGAAATGAACCCTTCGCTCATTGGCAACAAGGGATTTTCCAACAAAAAAGTCAACAGCTTGAAGTATGGGACCAAGCAGACAAGCAGACAGAGGGCTCTATGGAGGGGGAGGCAAGGAGGGTAGGCGCAGATTTTAGTTGGTTTTACTGTAAAGATTTTAAATAATCGAACAGTCAATACATTTACTTACTTACTTACACTCAATGGTCAGGAAAGGTGTGCAAACTCCTGAATGTGTGATGATGGTTAGAGGGTTCATGTGATGACACAAGACCTGTCCCCGCCCCCTTTGTGGCCTCACTGTATGCTGAAGCTCTCTCTCTCTAACTTTAGAAGGGAAGATAGCAACCCCCCCTCCAATAGCAAGGAGTTTAAACTCTGTGACCTCACCACCCCAGTTACCACAAAAGTGTCCTCCTTCCAAAGATCCTATAATGGAGCTGTGCAGGATGTATAACAGGATACTCCATATTGTGAACATCCTTGTAGAGGTACATTTGGCCTATTGGGATTCCGTGAATGCACGGGGCAAGCAACAACTGAAATCAAGGGGTGTCTGAAATGAGTTCATCTGAGTGTGGATATCTTCTGCACATTCTCATTACATAACAAGGTTTGATGTATGTTATGCAATGCTAAATTGTGGAACATTGTCATAAATATTATTCTATGCTGTTTACAAATGATTTAAGTAATGAGGAAGCATATAATATTGACAGAACAAAGATGCAGGCTATAAAAATATATAAGGGGCATATTTTGTATATGGTCATGAAATGCAGGGGTGAAAGCAAAGTTATTGTGCTGTATTGCATGAACCGTAGAGACCTGAACAGTGCCATATCTACTAAAATAGGGTGCTCTACCTGCGCTGCTGCACTTGAGGCTGCCCAGCGTCAACGTAGGCACCCTTGGACCATTGTTCAAAGGGGCCTGTGTTATAAGCAGGATTTATTTTTTGTCCGGAAAGGAATACTTTCCTGCACAAAAACAACAACAAGAGGCAACTTCCTCTTCCTAAGTGTGATGCATAACACATCATGCATAAATAGAGAAATAACGAGGAGAAATAAACATATTTGCCATTGGTGCTCCATGGTCATTAGAGCATACAATTTTGGCTCAATTCCAGGTTTACAAATTTCAGGAACTCTGGGACTGTGTCAAATTCCATGGGAGGATGCTGGGAACACCCATGCTATGTATACACACACACACATACACAAACACGTGCACACACACGGATATATATATAATAAATATTAAATATATATATATTGAAGATGGGGTGTGAAGAATAGCAAATCTATACCTCCTTCTGTGCAAAGACCTGTTTATATTTTTGTCTTTGATATTTTGGCTACTATACTCCGGTAGCATGAAAGTCCATGCTCGATATTCTGTACTACAACCCTTCCCACAGATGTGCAAGGCTTTACCTCAGAGAAAAACTGCAGTATGCAGCAGCTGAAGCTATATTTGTGAACATAGCCACCATGCTTTGTCTGAAGACTCACCCAACCATTTTGATCAGGGTCGGACTGGAGAACCAAAAGAAGTTTGGAGAAAATAATCAAACCAGCCTGATCCCTTAATCTGCTCGCTCTAGCTCTCTCTCTCTTTCCATCATTCTCTCTCTCTCCTCGCACTCTGATCGATTTCTCTCTACCTTCTGCCTCCTTGCCTCTCTTTCTCTCTTCCTTGAAGCCTTCCCATTCCTCCAGTAATTAGCCGGGGGGGGGGGGGCTGAAGAAAGTGACAGAGGCACCAGGAGCAGCTCTGGGCTTTCAAAACTGGCCTCTAAGAGTTCTAGCTCACCGGGAAACGTGCGGCTGAATAAAAAGCCTCTCCAGCCTTGATTGTGATGCTGATATATTGAATATGGGTATGGCACCTCTAACCACTTTCTACAGTAGCAGCACTGTCTGTAATGCTGTTATTTAGATTGCATATCGGTAGCATTATTAACATTAGCAGTAATATTATAGCCTTACCCTGCAGTACCTCAGTGACTTCTGCTTGCCAAACTGAGATGATCAGAAATTATGTAAATTACGAATCACTGACAGAATATCGAGGAGCTAAATATCGACCGACAAAAATATCAGTGACAAAATATTGACTACCAGAATATCGAATTCCTATCTACAAACAGGTAAATAGAAAAATATTGCATCCTAAATATCGTTGTAAATAATATAGTTTGCTAAAATATCGACTTTTTTAAATGTCTCAAAAGTAATGTAAAATTAATGAAATAATAAATATAATTAAGTAAAACTTACTTAAAAATACTTAAATAACCATAAAATTAATAAATAATAAATGTAAGTAAAAAAAATAAACATGCATTTTTATTTTTTATTACATATATTAACTTAATAATATTTAAAAAACAATCAATATTTTTAATAATTAAATGTTAAAAACAAAATTTTAACTATGATCACATATATATATATAAATAAACCTGTAATATAAAAATAAATTATAGTTAATAAGTTACAACACAATTTTTTAAAAATAATATTTTACACTACATTAAATATAACAATACTGAAAAGATTGCATAGCGTAAAACATACATTTACTATTTCCACTCCTACAAGTTGTACAATAGGGAACGTGTTGGATAGCGGGAGGGTAAAAATTACTATTCCCACTACAGTGAGTGCAACAGTAGGTAAAACATTGGATAGCGGGAGGGTAAAAATGACTATTCCCACTACAGTGAGTGCAACAGTAGGGAAAGCGTTGAATAGCGGGAGGGTAAAAATGACTATTCCCACTCCAGTGAGTGCAACAGTAGGGAAAGTGTTGGATAGCGGGTGGTTATAAATTACTATTCCCACTGCAGTGAGTGCAACGGTAGGGAAAGTGTTGGATAGCGGGAGGGTAAAAACTGCTATTCATACTCCAGTAACTGCAACAGTAGGGAAAGTGTTGGATAGCGGGTGGGTAAAAATGACTATTCCCAGTCCAGTGAGTATAACAGTAGAGAACGTGTTGGATAGCGGGAGGGTAAAAATGACTATTCCCACTCCAGTGAGTGCAACAGTAAGCAAAGTGTTGGATAGGGTAGGGGAATAATTTAATATACCCACTCCTGCAATATAATTAACATTAATAAACAATTAATAATTTTTAAAAAGTTAATTTACCTCCCACCATTTTCCCCGATAGACATTACCTACAATATTGTAACATAATTAATTAACAATTAAATAATTAACTAATTACAATTAACAATATAATTAATAACAATAACATCTCAATTGACTCACACAATTAACACTATAAAATAACTTACAAAAATGATAATATAACAAATAATAAAAATTACAATACATATAAATTACTTCCTACCCTACTCCCCTATCAACCCTCAACCCACTGATAAACAAGTACAAAATTAACATATGCACAAATTAATTGTTAATAATTAATATCTAATTAATTACTAATTAATACAAAAAATACACAATTAACATAATTACCAATTAATTATTAATTGTTATTCATCAATTTATAATTAATTAGTAATAAATTAATTAACTTAATTAACAGTGTAAATTATTAAATATTAAATTATTAAGTAATACAAGAATAAATTAATTGATTTCAATTAAATTACTTCCCACCCTATTCGCCTATAAACCCACAACCTGCTACAGACTTAAATTACGCAAAAAGTATTTAACATATAATTAAATAATTCTAAATAATGCTAAAAATATTTATTATAATTAAATTACTTCCCACCCTATTCCCCTATAAACCCACAACCCGCTACAGAATTAAATTACACAAAAATTAATTAACATAAAATTCATTACTTTTACAAAATTCAAACATACATTATAAAAATAATAGAAACTTTTAACACATATACTAACACTTAAAACACTAAAAAAATGTGATATTACTAACTTCGATATTGTGGAAATCGATATTTCTTACCTGCATTTCGATATTCTGCACCATTATATTTTTGCAATTCGATATTCTGTCCATTCTATATAAAAAACTCGATATTCTCTCCAGTCGATATTTTTTTCTCTATATTATGACTAGTAAAGTAAGTTACTGATCCTAGGCCCAGCTTTTCTCACACCAATCTATTTCCCCCCCTGCTGGTGTGCCAGCTGCTATGTTCTCTGAGAAGCTGACAGTCTGTGTGCTTTTTAGCACTCACTCACTGGTCTCTCCTTTTTAGGTCTCGCCTACGCAGCGCGCAAGCGATGCGTAGGAGTGACCCCTTGGAATCACTCCGGACTTTTTCGGAAACTCGTGCATGTACTGCACTGTTTCCAATGAGCACTCGTGCATGTACGGCGTTTACCTTGCAGGAGCGAGCAGCAGTGCCATCTGTTAGCAATTATCGTGCCCGCGCTTTGGAAACAGATGGTGCCGCTGCTCGCTGCCGCAAGGTAAATGCTGTACATGGACTGAGCCTCGAAGCCGCACCCCGTTCCCCACCGTGAGTTCAAAACGTAAAAGGCGCCAGCTACATGTCTTTCTGCTCTGCCGATTTAATGACCTCTTATCTCACGCTAGCGGAGGATGCCTCGAGCTTGGCACTTGTTTACCCAGCACCTTTCATTGCCTGTTTGCTTCGCCCACCGGCTCTGGCACACGCTCTATAAAACTGCAAAATAAATAAATATATAAATATCACGCTGACCAATGTCTAGCTCTGACATGCCAGGGGTGGTGAACAACACAGGAGAAACTAGGGTGCCCTGCCTTGTGGAGGTGTTCAATGCATGTGTGCCCCTTCATTCGTTCATCTGTTTATTTAATAACTCATTTGTTTGTTCGTTAAACCATTCACGTAGCATTTTCCATTAATTTATTCATAAATGTTTGTTCATTTATTAATTAATTTGTGGACTCATTCATTCGTTTTTACAGAGGTTCATGCTTCATTCGTTCCATCCTTCCTTCGTCCATTCAGTCATTTGTTTGTCCATCCATCCATCTATTCTTTCCTTCTTCAACCCTTCATTTGTCTGTTCATTCATTTTTCCATTAGTTCATCCTTCCTTTCATTGTTTTATTCCGTCATTCATTTGATCATTTAATCGATTATTCATCTGTCTATCCATCCTTTCTTCCTGCCTTCGACTATTTGGTCTTTCATGTGTGCGTCCATCCATACATAACGTCCATGAGCCCAGCAACCCATCATTGTATTTATTTTATTTGTGCAATCATTAATTCGTTCGCTGAGACCCCACCCCCGCCCCCTCTTCTTCTCAGACACTGTTTAACGTTCCTCTTCTTCACTTCCATCTTAGAGTTACCCCTGACCCTCCTTAACCCTCCGTTATCTTCCCAATAATCAGTCTTCCCACTGAGTGCTCTCTCTCTCTCTCTCTCATATATTCAGTGAGACAGCCTGGAACAAGGGCGGCCCCATGGCAGGGGGCTACCACGTGAGGTACAGCTCCAACTTTTTGTCACAGTTTGGTCTGATTTACCTTTACCTGTTTACTCGATTCCCACACAGGTGATAGACACGCCCCTGAAAGTATGCAAGTTTTGTACAACAACCTCTTTCAGAATTGTTTTTGAAGGTGGCGCCCCCAGTGGCACGGAGGACCTTGTGTTATTTTGGCAGGTTTGGGCAGTGGGTGTTTTGGCCTTCAGACACTCCGTACTTCAAAGCACCAAAAGTTGATTTGGTTTGGGCCATTCCCAGGACCCTGTGTCTAAAATTCACAGAAATACTTTGACCACAATGGTATCCCTTCAGGGGCAGCATTTTTTGGTAAGTTCAAAATGCTTCACAACTAGAAATCTTGGGCCCCGCCTAGGTTTGAGGCAGCCCCCTACAGGTGCTCTGCTTGTCCTAATCTACACTCCGGATAGTACCAGGGCATGTTTCAAAGACATGAAGTCAAAGAATGGCACAAAAAGGGGGTGTCTTCAATTATGGGGCTGGGTTACAAAGTAAGTAGTCACTTTCTACCTGCTTGTCAAACCATTTTCCCCAGACTGCACTGCGCAGAGCTGGAAAAACCACACTTTACGCATGCACAAATTTTTAAAGAGAATTCACGAAAGTGCAAACCCATGGGGAAACCAATGAAAAGGGTGGTGACTAGCGATAAAGGTGCAATTTGGGGTTGTTTATATTTTAATTGTCCACGTTCTTGCCCCGCCCCACGGAACACACATGTTCTCCCTGAACTCTAGGACTGAGTAGAACCCATGCTGCGGATTTCCCACGATCGCCAATTCCTTCTCAGAGGAGGGGTCAAGCATTCTCACTCGCTGAATCCGGATCGACCGTTTGGGTCAACAGGCGGCTTTTTTGCACAATTAATACAAACTTCGGTACATTAAATATATTGTAAACTGGCTGGACTTGATGACCTAAATCAGAAACGAGATTGTAAATGCATGGCCTACTTTCCTCAGATAGTTGTTGCATTTTTGCTAGAGCATGGGTCTGGTAGGTGTACACCTGAAAGTCATCAGCCATAGCTGAAATATAGTATACTTGCTATTTAACTTAAAGAAAAGTCCTATTCCATTGAAATTTGGCGGACCGATAAGCAGGGCCACTGGAATCATGCGATTTTGCGGCCACAGATTTTTTCGCATAAAATGATGAATTTGCCACATACTCCATCATCTGCTGCATAATCTGCAGATTTTATTTTAAAAAATGTGTTTCTATCGCAAACGGATCAAAAGTTACTAAATATGTGGTGATATGGGTTTGCGCGCAATGGAAAACCCTTAGCAAAGGTTAACTGGTCCTGTTTTGCTTGCTGTTTTTCAGTTTTTGGTTGTTAAACTGGTACTAATGAGGATAAATCTTTGGACAGACCGTACTAACATGTAATAATAACAAAATATTGAAGTAATAATATAAAAAATGTGACACACTATGCTGCATAATTTGTCTTTTCGTGCCTCATAATTTAGTCAAGCCTGCCGCACATTTTGGTGCTCCCCTGCCACTTAATTCCAGTGGCCCTGCCTATTAGCCAGTGTGCAATTCTTAACTGACACCTGGGTCTGGAGTAAGATGCAACCACTCACCGAAAACGAGTTGTGAACCAGGTCTCCAAATGCATGAGTGAAGCACACATTAAACTTGCTTAAGACAGAAATACTCTCAGAAAAAAATTATGAATCAGGCATATTTCACTCCTGTGTGTCTTCTGACAGAAAGCAGTGCTTAATTAGCGCTGGTGTTTGCTGGTGGCAGGCACCACCTCTCATTTTTGAGAACCAGGACATACGTTTTATCAGATCTTGATCTAGCTCAAGAGAGAGAAAGGCAGAAAAGGGAGAAAGACGCTAGAGATAGAACAGTGACACAGCGGGAAAGCAAGCACGAAAAACAACCAACATTCGTGGGATAATGAGACAGGATGAAAGAGGCATGAGGTGGAATCAAGATTTGGCACTCCTGGTACTTGGTAGCACTCAATTTATTAGTTGCAAGTCATTTTACAGTCATAAAATCTGCAATTCACAAAATCGCAGCTTCTGCAACAACAAAATAGCTTTTTGCGATGTAATAAACCTCCTTTTTGCGATTGAGAAAAGCCTCTCCAAATCTCAGAAGGGGTGCTGAGGCTCATTCTGAATTACAATTAGGAGGGGCTGTGAAGGGGGCAACCCTATCTAACTGAAATTAGGTGTGGGTGCCTGGATGCTCAGTTATCGACACCTCAAAAGGAGGTGCTAACAGATTTGCAAATAGGAGGTTCTCCCCATTGGAACACTTACCCTTGGCGCTTGTTTTGAGTGGCTTCAGGTGGGAATGGGCAGGTGTCCACAGGGCTTGTGTGTGCACCCCCGATGTGTTTCCAAATGTGCAAAAAAAAAAAAAAAGGTCTCGCTTTTGGGACCTTATAAGTATTTAGTTATGCAGCACCATGTCCTTGGTGCAACAACATCAACTGTTGCATGGCTAAACACTTATAAGGTCCCAAAGGCGAGACCTATTGGCTACGTCAATGCTTGTTCCTCTTGTTTTTTGCATAGGGAGAGCGGTGACTGGTGGTCTGCAGTGGCAGTTTTGTCTTGCCTTTTGTCCTGCCATTTATAAACAAGCATTGGCAAAGCCAATAGATTTTGACTCTGCAAATCTATTGGTTATGTCAATTTCCTTCAAACATGTCGCACAGCAGACAGAGCTGCTGTGCAACATGGCTTTAAGTAAAACAAAAGCTCTATGACATTTACCGTGTCATAGCACTTTTTTTCTTTTAAGATGTGTTGCACAGCAGCTCATGCTGCCGTGCAATATGTATAAAAACAAAACAGGGGGAGGGGGTGGTTAAGCAAAAGGAGGGCAGCAGAAAAATCAGTGTGACGTGGCCAGCTTTGTTTTACTTTAAGCCATGTTGCCCTCCTGTTGTTTAGCCATCCCCTGCCCCTGTGCTTTTTTTACACATAATGCACAGCAGCATGAATTGTTGTGCAACATTTCTTAAATGAAAAAAAGCGCTGTGATGCTCTGTAGTATGACCTTAGGGTGTAACATGTGTATTGTCTTTGTGTATACTTGTGCATATTCTCCTGGGGGTTCACAACTTGGGTTTCACTTAAAAATTGAAAATGAGCACTGGCTACCTCAAGAATATTCACATGGACTGGAGGAGAAACCGAGAAAACTGTTGGTAGCAGGGAGCAACACAAAATAAAAACAAGAGTAGTAAGGTTGGTGGGGTGATTGAGTGTTGCCTCTGTCCCAGAAGAAAATTCCCGTGTACACTGAAGACCAATCGTTTTTCAATGGCCTTGACTTATTACTGGCACAATTACCTTTTTCATATAACAACCCATATTCTATCAGATGAACATGGAGCAAGGATTCCATAGTTTTTTTTAGATAAAATGCAACTATTTGCATGCTTTCTAGTCCAAAAAGAGAGTGTGGGAAAACTCCACTGATTGAAAGTTGCCATGATAAAAAAGTGCCATGACGCATTGACCGCATCATATTGCTTTTTTCTTTTAAAATATGTTGCACAGCATCTCATGCTGCTGTGCAATATGTGTAAACACAGCACGGGTAGTGGGTGGTAAAGCAACACGAGGGTCAGAGGGAACAAAATGAACGGGGGTGAAAATGAATGGCTTAAAACAAACTGCAGGGGTGGGTTGGGGGATGATGAGGACCATAACGTGCCATGCACTCTGTCATTTTTGAAAAGTACCTTGAGGAGGGCGCAGCCAGTGGAAGAACACTGGCTCCAAATAGGAAGTTGTGATTGGTCCATGCTCCACAGCAGGGACAGAAACCCAGAGAAGACTGCAGGAGGAGGTGGGCAGCTGCCAGGCAGCAGGAGGCAAGACCAGAAAGAAGCATTGAAACGAGGGTGAAGTGGAAGCCAATCAATGATAAGTACATGTAGTTAATGTGTGGGCTCCAAGCCCATTTTGCAAGCTTTTATTTATAACAATAGCTCTTGCTAACATTGCTTGTGCGCTGTAGGTGAAATCTAAAAAGGATCTCTCTGCTGTGCAAGCTACAAATGTTTCTTAGGAGAGGGTCCTGCCATGCATGCCACATTGAAAGATAATACTGATGCCGAGGTATGGTGACTCCATGAACTTATCCATCCACTGTAGGCACCTGTGTTCGACTCCCTGGCCACAGGTTTGCATTTTATCAGACTTCCTTAGCTTTTCATCTGTCAGAGATCTATAAAATGTGAACTGTTGAATTAGGTAAAAATTAATGTTCGCTATCTGGTCATAGATGTCAAGAAACCCCTTCAAAAGTGAACCTGCATACTTAGAATATGCTTGATCTGTTACTCGTATGTGATGGACAGCTGTCTCTGGAATGGCGCCCTCCTTCGACTCAAATCTGTAGTGCAAAGATGCAAGCCCATCAGCATAAACGCACTTACATCAGTGTAGGTGTAAGTAGAGCTTTGTGCACCTCACCAGGGGCCTAGCTTCCATTGGTGAAGCAGGTGCAGTGGCACCAGGGCCCAGAGGCATAAAGGGCCTACTGAACCCTGCTTATTGCTGTATTTTATAATGCATACAGCAAAGAGGGGGGCATTTCCCTCCTTGCAGTAGGGCCCATGACTCACTGGCTACACTAGGGCACCCAAATGTCGATTCCGTTACTACAATTTCAGCATCTGCATTTTTCTTTTTATCACCAACAAGCATGTGCTAAGCTGATAACATTTTAGCAAAGTAGATTGTTTGTAAAAACCGTTTGTGAAACACAGCGCTGCACCTTTAACAAAATGTTATGTTTCTTTAAGTCACATCAAGGTAAATTTCATCAGTATTCAAAGACTGAGCAAAGCACTTCAACAATTTATTTCAATAAAAGAAGACTTAGCTGAAAGGAGTATAAATGATGAGAACTTGCTTTAAACTGATTTATTCCCTGCAGCAATAAAAGGAATGTTTCTTCACTCAGCTGTTTAATATGCAAATATGCAGAGCATCCAGCTTCTGACAGCACATCATTAATAAAACCTTGCACTAAGCAGAGCTCACGATATTTCATCCTGATGAAAATACATGATGATGATTTTAGACTGTATAATTTCTGAGTTGGAACAATGTGCTTTAGAGTGATGAAACTCTGCCATCCACGGTCCTGGCTGCCGCTTACTAATAAGGTTAACCCTTGTCTGCCGCATTAGAAAACAAAAACAATACAGTTAAAAGACGAGCGTTCACCGACGCCAAATAGAGGGAAGCTTTACTATGGCCGGGCATGGTCTAACCCTGACCGCGCCGCCATTCACAACACACTGAGGGGCATATTCTCAAGCCCCTATCGCCACGGGAACGTCACTTTTTATGACTTTCCCGTGGCGATAGGGCCAGCGCCCTATTCTCAAGGCAGCGTTAACCCACTTAACGTGGTTTAAAGCCATGTTAAGTGGCTTAATGCTGCCTTGAGAATAGGGCCGCTTTCGCGCTAAACTTAGCGTGAAAGGGGGCGTGCGGTGAGCGAAGCACCGCAACACCCATTGAATTCCATGCTGCCACCTGTTATCAAGGGCGGCGATAATAAGTGGCAACGCCGAACTTAAGACCAGAAAAATCCTGGTCTTAAGTAGGCGAAACGAGGAGAAATGCTTCATTTCTCCTTGTTTTTGCATTTTCCATGTGTGCTGCCTTGTGCAGCACATATGGAAAATGCAAAATGTCATGGTTTGTTCATGTACAGGAAACTGTTCCTTCCTGTACATAAACAAACCTTTTTTTAAAAAATGCCATTTTGTAACTTACATGTGTGCTGCACGAGGCAGCACACATGTAAGTTTTTTTCATTTCAAAAGAATTTTATTATTTTAAAAGCGCAAATATGAAACATAAGATACAAGCCAAAGTGATACAATTGATATCGGACAATAAGGTAATAAATTCATTAAAATAAAATTAATTAATAGGAGAACAAATCATTGTCATTCATTAATCTGCAGACATCAGATAAATAAATTACATAAGGAGGGAAGACCCAAAATGATATCTGGCAAAGATATATATCAAAAGTATCACCCACAGATGGCAAGTTAGGGAGAAGAGGAAAGAGAAGAAAGGAAGAAAGAAAAGACGGAAAGAGTAGGAAAGAGAGGAGGAAAGAAAAAGAGAGACAGAGAGGAGAAAAGGAAGAGGAGAGGATTTCCAGAGGAATCACCCAACACACAAGACAACACTAACCAGACAAATCAAAGGGATATTGCTCCACCAACCCTTCAGAGGCCAACTCCATGTATGAATCTAAGGCTTTCCAAACACCAGAGGAAATAGAAGGAGAAAGATGAGCATGGTCCACTGACGTATGAGCACTTCGTAGAAAGGAAACCCAAGCCCACCAAGTATGGTAAGAGACGGACGAAAAGGATTTCCACTCCATGAGAATTACTTTGACTGCAATAGTTAATAAGAGGTCCAACAACTGTAACTCCATGGGATCTAAAGGCAGAGGGACTGGGGCCGCCAACGGACCCAAGAGAATTAATGGAAAAGACAGTTGGAATTTGATGTTAAAGATGAGCATGAGGTGTTTGTGAACTAAATCCCAAAAGGGTTGGAGAAGGGAACAATCATGGAACATATGTTGAAAATCGCCTGGTAGAAGCCCACAACTCCAGCACAAATTGTCTTCTTTGAGATTAAGTGAATACAGACGAATGGGAGTCCAGTGAAGAAGATTAATAGAGAAAAACTTAGACTGCGTTAGAGAGGGGGCAATTTTGTTACGAAGAGAAAATTTACCAATATCTTGCCAGGTATCAGAAGAGATATGAGCAGTAACACTATGATCAAAATGATGTAACCATTTTTGCTGTGTGACAGTTTGGGAAGGGAGTGTAGAGGACAATAAAAATTTGTAAATCCGAGACGCAACATGACCAGTCCTGATCCAAAGCTGAAAAAGCGTAATCATAGGGGAAGAAGGATGAAGGTGTACTTTAGCAAGTGCAACCTTAATCTTAAGAAAAGTATAAAAATCTAAATTAGATAAAGAGAATTGTTGAGCAAGGGATGAGAAAGGGAAAGGATCATTGTTGGAATCATAGAGATGTTTAACAAGTGAGACACCTTTCCCAGCCCAGTAAGACATCAACTCAGGGTCAATATTAATTTTGATTTTAGAATTGCGCCACATAGACGACCATCTAGTTTTATGTAATGGAATGGCTACTCTCTTATCAACCTTACGAACCGCAGCAATAGTGTCCAAAATAATAGAGCGAGAGAATGGAATAGAAAGGGTGTTTGTGGTTAAAAAAGATGCAGTGGGGAGGCCAGTTCCTGTTCTATTGTCAACCATGCTGGAGCATGAATAGATGGAGAAGAAAACCAAAGGGCACCCTGGGACGCCAGAAAAGCAGTTTGATACTTCCCCCAATCAGGAAAATTACAGCCACCCATATCATAAGATTTCCGTAAAAATTTATAAGCAATCCTAGCCCTTCTATCATTCCATAAAAATTTAGAAGTAAGCAAATCAAGTTCATGAAAGAAGGAATCAGAAAGCCTTACTGGAAGCATAGAGGAAACAAAATTAATAATAGGAGTGATCATCATTTTAAGAGTCTGCATACGACCCCACCAAGAAATATGCTTCGGAGACCAATTTTCTAAAAGACGTCTCACCTTAAGAATAGTTTGGGATTCATTATAAGTAGCCGTAGCATATAGGGTGGAACAGAAATAGATACCCAGATATTTTAGCTGTTTAGATTGCCATTTAAAGCCCGCCGAACCCATATGAGAGGAGAAGCAGTAAGCATTTAAAGGAAACATCTCTGTCTTATCTTTGTTCAGAGTGTATCCTGAAACTTTTGAAAAAAGAGCAATCGTATCCGAAATAGCAGGGATGGCCAGTGCAATATCATCAGAAAAAATGAGAACATCCTCTGCATATGTAGCTGTTTTTATCTGATGAGACCCAAAAGAGAACCCCTTAATATCTGGATGCGAGTCAATCATTCTGAAGAGAGGATCAATGGACAACAAAAATAAGAGAGGGGACAAAGGACACCCTTGTCTAGTGCCCTGACAAAGGTTAAAAAAGGAAGACGTAGCACCATTCACCCGTATATTAGCCCTAGGTCGGGAGTAAAGAGACATAACCATACGAATAAAGGAATCACCAAGATTATGTGCACATAGAACAGCTCTTAAAAAAGGCCAAGAGACCTTATCAAAGGCCTTTTCAGCGTCAAGGGCCAAGGCTGCCGCCGGAAGATTAGATCGTTTAGCGGCACCAAGAATATGACAAAAAGTACGAATATTATCCCGCGCAAGACGCCCCTTTACGAAACCTGTTTGGGAGGGATGAACCAATTGAGGAATAAAGGACTCTAAGCGTTTAGCTAAAATTTTAGCAAAGATCTTGGCTTCCATGTTAAGAAGGGAAATGGGACGAAAATTTTTGGGATCTGCGTGATCCTTCCCTTCTTTGGGGATAACTACAATAGTAGCATCAGCCGCGGAACCAGACACAGAACCATCCTTAATAAAAGCATCAAAAACGGATTGGAGTTTCGGGACAAGCACGGGAATAAAGGTTTTATAAAAAGCAATAGGATATCCATCAGGACCAGGAGCTTTACCAGACCGAGTAGCTTTAATCGCGGAAATGATTTCATCAGAAGTAATCGGGCAATTTAATGATTGATTGTCTTCCTCCGAAACCACTTTCAAAGGAACCGACTTCAAGAACTCCTGACATTGTTCAAAAGAAGCTTAAGCCGACGGGGTATATAAATTATTATAAAAATCGCGGAAAACCTCAAGGATTTCTGCAGTTTGAAATTTTTTCTTACCAAGCTGGTCAGTAATAGAAGAAATTTGGAAAGTATTACAAGAAGATTCCTGGAACTTTAAAGTGGCTACAAGAATCTTGCCCGCACGATTTTTTAACAGCAGTCTCTTAGATTTCTGAGCCTGCAGGCCAATATGAGCTCTCTTAGTGACTATAGTATTGTACGAATACTTTAAATTTTTAATAGATTGAAGGCAGGTCTTGCCCTGAGAATGTCGAAAAAGGGATTCCTGACGTTTGATCTCATCTGCTAAGTCCGTGAGTTCCTTTTTAATGGCTGCGTTTCTCCTTGACATACATTTAATGACCTGACCACGGAAAGTACATTTAAAAGAGTCCCAGAGAACAACAGGGGAACTGACTGACCCAACATTCTCAATAAAAAAAGTCTCAATGCCATTGGAAAACTCTCGCACCAAGGACTCATCATGTAAAATTTCTGTATTGAGTCTCCACGAACGAGCTCGTGCCCTAGGGACAAAGGACGTAAGAGTAAATGTCACTGCGGCGTGATCAGAAACTAAAATAGGGTGAATAAGCGGAGAAGAAGAAGATTGAACCGGAGAAGAGTGAACCAAAAGATAATCAATGCGTGAAAAGGACGAATGAGGGGAAGAAAAAAAGGAGAAGTCACTACCAGTGGGATTATGAAGACGCCAGACATCCTGAAGATGGGTAAGAGAGCACATATTAATCATTTGTTTGTGTGCTTTAGGGGGACGAAAGTTAAAGGCAGAATTCCTGTCCAAGATAGGGTCCATTGGCAAGTTAAAGTCACCACCTACAATAAGATTACCAGAGTGAGGGGTATCCTCGAGCTTTTTGGTGATCGCATTCCAAAAGGACGGGTCATCCTTGTTGGGGGCATAAATATTCATGACAAATAAGTCAGCATTACCATTGGACACTTTAGATAGTAACCAACGACCCTCTGTATCCTGTTCAGAGGAAACGATAGATAACCCAGAGTGTTTAGAAACTAAGGTAATTACCCCATTCCTTTTACCACAAGCATCTGAACAAGCAACATCAAAGACCCACTCTTTCTTCAGAAACAACGCCTCCTTGGCAGAGAGCTTTGGCTCCTGAAAAAGGACGAGATCCGAAGAAAGAGATTTACAGTAGTCCAAAATCTTTGACCTTTTGACTGGATGATTTAACCCTGTAACATTAAGGGAAAGTATATTTAGTCCAGACATAGAACCATTATCAGGAAAAAAAGATATTCCATATGTGACAGATGAAGCGCAACAACTAGGAGAGCTAACCAGCAGACATCAACAGCCAACACAAAACAGGGTGAGACCAAAGAGGAAATCCGAAGAGAAAAAAGGAAAGAAGAGGAAAAAGAAAGCAAGAGAATACACAGAAAGAGAGAGAGAAGGGCCCATCCGGCAGGTCTGAAAGAGACCAAATTCATACAAGGGGGGACATGGGAAAAAGAGCGAGGGGCCAACAGGAGGAATAACAACAACAGCATAAAAAGCCCCAGAACAGTGCATAGCTGATTATACATTTTAAAAGAAAAACTATCTAAAAGCTAAGAACTGGAATTAATTATAACTTTTAGAAAACAAATCGAAATGAGAGACTATAAAGTCAACACGTTTGACCAAATTAATATATAGATAACAACTAAAATGAATCATAGAGAACGGTAAGAGCAGGAAAGAGAGAAAAAGAAAGCACGTTCAGGCAATAAGAGTTGGTGGAAAGTGAACTAAAAGATAACATTACTATAGGTAGAACCAGACCAAAGCGGACTCCATCAAGAGAAAAAGGAACATAATGAAGAGAAAAGAAGAAATACAATCTAAAGCATACTATATGATACAATATGGGAAAAATAAGTGAAACATAATAAAAAAAACGGTATATAGCATCCTATCAATATAACAGTCAATGAATCCCTATGGCAGCTAAATAAGAGACCTAATACTATATATAAATGTGTAAAATCTATATACAAACTTATAGATAACTGGCCATGAGTAAATAAAGCCATATACACACAAACTGGCAGAATAAATGTGCTTGCCTAAGTAAGTGAACATGTAGGTAAGAGAGGCATAAATCTATCAAGTACAAAGCATCTATAAAAAACTAACCTACTCGAAAAAGACAATTAATAACACAATGTAGTCAAATCACTCAATGAAAAAATCAATAAAGTAGGTATGACTAGCAACTATATGAACATCACATATTGACTCTAAATATAGCCATAAATAAACACCTAGTAAACATATATGATTAAAACACCTAGACAAACCATACAACAACACGTTGATAACGCAAAGGAAAAAACAATGACCTACTCCATAAAATACGAAATAACAAGAAACAAACATGAAGCAAAAAGACCGACCACAAAAGGATAAGATAAACCAAATTTACCACAAAAATCGACGCCCATACCGAAGACATGCAACGGGAAAGGAAAAGGACCATGACCTAATACGTCGAGAGACAAACTGGGGAGGCACGGAGTAACAGGACGACACGCGAACAGGAGTGAAGTCAAGCCAACAAGAGATACTACCACAAAAAATTAAAAAGTTTATACAATAAAACTAACAACACTAAAGACCAATACACCATAACGATAATAGGGGAGCACCAAGAGACGACAAAAATACGTCAAAACCAATGGACATAAAGACCACCGCGCAGACCTAAAAGCAGCTAGACTTAATAGATCTGACAAAGACAAAAAACAATGCATTATGTATAGCCGCATCAGGTGCCAGAAGAACCAGGAACATGTGAAGCCCCCGTTTGAAGATCCATCTGCAACTCCATTTGATTATCCAAAAACGAGGCCAAATCCGCAGGTTCGTCAAAAATTCTGACACGACCTTTGAAAGTAATGCGGAATTTTGAGGGTCCAGCAAAGGAGAAGGGAATATTCATCTCAGACAAACGCTTCCGGAGATTAAGGAAGCCCTTTCTCCTTATCACCGTGTCCCTGGCAAAGTCTTGAGAAATTGAGATACGATGGCCATTCCAAGAGACAGCTCTAACCTTCCGCATATGAGCCAAAATCTGCTCTGTATGTTGATGACGCAGCGGTTTAAAAATTATCGCTCTTGGTTGCGTAGCAGACTTGGGGCGAAAGGAGGGGACACGGTGTGCCCGTTCCAGTTCAAAATCTTTATGGAAAGAAATTTGTAGTGTAGATGGAATCCATTGATAAAGAAACTCAATCATGGAAGATGCATCTTTCTCAACATCCTCTGGAAGACCAAAAATACGCAGATTGGATCTACGATTACGATCCTCTTGTTCAGTGAGGTCTTTCCTCAATGCTGCCATGGAGCGCTCTATCTGCGTGAGAGATCTAGAGTGCTTTTGCATGGTATCCTCTGCACCACTAATCCGTGCTTCTGTACCTGAAACACGAAGGGAAAGGGCCTTGAAATCATTCCTGATGGCTAACACCTCCACCTGCAGTAAATCTGTATTAGTCTTAGTAGACTGCGCAATTTCATAGACCTCATTAAGGCGCGTCAGGATGGACTCAAGAGTCGAATTAGTGTCTTTAGGAGTAGACTCAGGTGTTGGGGATACCTGTTTGGACCTCTTAAGAGATGCTTTAGAGTCCTTAACGTCTTTAGCATTCGGTGAAGGGGCCATATTCTCAGCCATAGGGCAAACCACCTCAACCGGAACAAAATACACCTCCTCAGACAGAGTGAGAGCAAGAAATGCCAGGGACTGTAAAACACTCAATGTGCGAAAGGAAAAATGAGCAGGAAGGAATAATGCACTTGCATCAAAAAGAGCCGAACAGAGAATATGGCCGGCGATCCCAGTCAGAAAAAACCACCTCACAAAAAAATATCATGTGCTGCAGGCGCAAGTAAGCACACACCGACACCGAAAACAACCAAAATCAAGCCAAGAGCAAAGAAGCCTCACATAAGGAAGTGGCAGTGCGTCTGACGAATAATATAGTAGCAAAAACCTCAAAAAAAGTCACACAGTGGGCCGCACTGCAATAGGCGGCAGAAAAAAACAAAATAAACTCAAGAAAAGTGAAAAAACGTCACCAGCTCCTGTATGCCTCCATTCCTGACAGGATAGTCCAGTAGCGTCGTCGTGTAGAGGCGAGAGTAAAACTTCCTCACAGAAGAAACAAAATGGCGGCCGCTCGTGAAAACATGAAGCGCCACCTCAAAATGCCGATATATGGACTCTGGCCACTCTCCACCACCAGAAAACTCCCTCGTAGCGTACACGGCAGTTTCCCAGGCAAGATGTCATCCTCTGCGCTGAGCGGGGCATTCCTCAGCGGCAGCAATGTCTCCGTCGGCCCTCGCTCTTTACGGATCTCAAGTGCGATCCGCCATCTCGCAGCGGCGCGCAAGCCACGCCCCTGCACACATGTAAGTTTTAAACTGGCATTTTCGGTTTGTTTACGGTCAAGGAAGGGACACCTTCCTGTACATAAACAAACCTCCCTGCTTGCAGACACCCTTCCACTCTGTGGAAAGGGAGCCTGCGTTGGCTCTAAGTCTAGAAACTTAGCACCATCGCAGGGGGATACGCCAGGCTGCACCACATTCTTGAGAATAGTGTGCAACCTTGCATTTCGAAGTGGAGATGAGAGGTGTTAAGCCAAGAAGGCTAATGCCTCTAACCGCCACTTCATTGTGAATATCCCCCTGAGCGTCTACTCAATGGTCCTGATTCACAAACAGTCTGGCTTCCTGTTGAGTTCCACGAGTAAGTGAGGAGAACCCCTCCTGGCTTATTCCTGGAATTCAGGAGTAAACCCGAAGCACTACAAGAATAAATCACACCCAACTCAATAGAAACTCTTTGAGTATCGTACCCAAATGTGGAGAAAGAGATCAGTCAGCTCTAAAATAAGAGACTGAAGCAGTGGCGTATTGAAACTTGAGGGGCCCCCCTGCAAAGTACATGGAGGGGGCATCTCCTCCCCGGCACATCAGCTATCACTTAGGCTGAGAGGGGCACTCTGGAGCGCACCCCCCCTCCCCACGGCGGTGACTCTGGGGGCTTTTGTTACGCCACTGGGCTGAAGTGCAGAAAATTAGCTGAACATGTGCTATAGGGTTGTGTTTTTAAAAAAGCATCTTTTGCCTTTTGCAGGAACAATGAGCCAGTTTTATCAAAGTGTTGCGCTGCCCTTGTGTCTTGCATGGTAACGGAAGGGCAACGCAACGTTAAAGTCAGATTTGCCAAGCCGTGCAAGGCCACCATGCGTGGCCCTTTGGTGCTTGGTAAATCAGGAGTAACGCAAGGTACTGAAAGGTACCACAAGGTACCGAGGGAGGCGTTCCATGGCTGGACCATAAGTATTTCCACACCTCCACCCATGGATTTTAGTGCACTCTCAGATTTAACATGAGTGATACACCTAGGAATGCATCAAAATGCTACTCCTTCCCAGGGGAGGCGTAACAGGGAGAAATATCTTTATTTCTCCTAATTTATTTTTTCTTTCTACATCTGCTGCATTCTACAGCACACATAGAAAGAGGAAAAAGTCTCAGAGGATTATTTTTGTGCAGGAAGGTGTCCCTTCTTGCACAAAAACATTCCTGCTAACCAAGCAGGCACCCTTGCACAATGGCATTAGGGTGACTGCAATGGAGCTAGGCAGCCAAAAGTGCGCCAGCATGAGGAGAGGGCAGGATTTCGCCATTTAATGTTAAATATGGTGTATTCCTGCCCTCTCCCTTTCATGCTGTGCAGTGCAGCAAGGTGTCTAATTGTGCTGCATTGCATGAAATATTGATAAATGTGCCATAATGTTTGTAAGAAAAGTTGCATTTTGTCTCCCCTCACTTGTTAGTGGAGGTTTACATGTAGAGAAAGCTATTTCAATTTATTGTTCAAAATACAATTTAATCTAGTTTAAGATTGACCTAAAATGTCAGCACCTTAGGCATCCTGTACCAAATATTTGAACCCGTACCCATTCTCCCCAAAAGATATTCCTAGAATGTGTGATTAACATAATTTTAATTGGAAAAACAAAAACAATGTTAGTGCTTTTGAAATAGATGGACATAGTTCTTTGGTGTAAAGGGTACTACCGATCTAGAACATACAGCATATGGAGAGTCTTAGTTAGTGTGTCCCTTAGTGAAATTAAGATAATAAAGTATTTACCTCAATTGAGCAATGTATGTCTTTGCATGCTGTTAAGGCCAAAATAGCATCAACAATTTATGCTTGAATTTCAACTCTCTACAACCCTCATTCCGATTTGCACAGTGTTGGGGGCATGGTAAAATTACATGCGATTATATTGTCAATGTCAGGTAAATCCACCTAAATAATGGGCAATGGCAATTCACACCCGAAAGATTGGGGAATTACTGTATGGGACTGATAATGTCAAACCACAAGGAATTTCCACTTCAGTGGGGTTTAACACGTACAATATATGCAAGGACCTTTAGGTGTGGTGTGAGGTGAGAGGGTGGGGTGGGATGGGATGGGGAAGTAGGTGAGGGAAGGAGAAAGTGTTTCTTGACACGGGCAAGTGCTGTGTGCTCCTTTCTGTCATGAAAAGTGGGGTATCTGTCTTTGCTGCTTGCTGCTGCAGCCAACGCCTCATGCAATTTTATTTATGATTTGGAATTGCAATACAGCAAAATGAGGTCTGGTTCTTCCACACCCGGAAAACCCGGATCTGGAGGAACCAACCCACATGGAATCAGGCGTAGCAGGAGGTCATGAGGTAATCTGCTCTGCTTGACTCATAATGAGGGCCTAATTGTCTGAAACTGATCACAAAGAAAATGATGAACCATAGATGGACCAATTAACCAAAAAACAAATTCTCTAATGGCTCTATGTACCCAATATCTTCTTCCTTCCTCTTCTTCCCTTGTCTATGCACAAGATTTCATACTGTGAGCTATATTATATATGATAACCCTATACAACATTCGAATAAATCACAATAGGACTTTTATTGTAGAGTGAGTGAGTGAGTGAATGAGTGAATGCATCTGAAAGCACATATATGTCCAAAGCCAATCTTGATGTTAAAACTGCACAATAGAAATGCAAAAGAGAACCAGCTAACAGAAAAGATGATTCTCTTTGACCTTGTAGAAGACATTCTAAATGGCAGTCTGCACAAGAGCAGGAGGCAGAGTTAGCTGGTGGGTCAAGACAGAGATGTTCCTACCCTCAAGCCAATCCTGCCTAAATTATGGCAGTGTTTACATATGTAGGCTCTGAAACATAGAAATCATACAGACACAGGTAAGTGAAGTCAGGAGCTGATACTCCAGTGCCCAAGGCCATTTTAAGCCCGGTGGGAGAGGCAGAACGACTTAAACTCAATCTGCAGAGCAACAGGATTAGATAGTCTGCCGAAGCTCTGTTGGAGGCCAGGATCAGCTGTGTAACAGGAACTCCACACAAAAGTAAATATGATGCCACTCAAAGGGTGCAGATAGGCTTTGAATATAATGGGGACAAGGTAGATGCCTGTGGACACCACACCATACTAAACTTGACTTTGATCTAAAGGGTAAGATCCAGACATTGACTGTGCCCTGATAAAAATGATGAGAAGGAGGACAGGGCTTCACCCTGAAGGACAACCTTCGAAAGTATTTTAGGATCAAATGACTCACTGTGTCAGTAACAGAAAAGGGATCAAGTATAGCGAGGCCAACAGAGTGCCTTGCATCTAAGCTGTCTTCGAACATGTTTAACATGAAGATCAGAGCAGTCTCTGCTCCCAACCCATGGTTCGAAGCCCATCTCCATAAAATCCAGCATGTTATCAGCCTTGTGGGGATCATGCAAGATATTTATGCCTTACTTGGCAATAGCGAGGAGCTGAGAAGGTGCCTTGTAGTTTGCCTCTATATTATCAACAAGACTAGTCTTTCTAGCAAAGTTGAGGAACAATTGTTGATAAGGAGCCATTAAACAGGGATTCTTGGGCGACATGTGCGACAAATGCTTTGCAAGATTTCCTGGGAATCCTGACTTAAGTGAAGAGAGCAGGGCCTGGACCTGATGGTCCTGAATGAAAGGAATAAAGTTCTTCACTTCAGCAGCCCCCTTTATCTACATAGTTAGGAGTGGCATGCCATTGACATGAATGTGTAGGATTTCCAAAAGTCCTCATGCATGATCCGCATTGCTTTGAATTTATTTCTAGGTAACTTTATCACATTTCCTTAAGACTATAAGGGCCATATTTATGGGAGTCTTGAATTGTGATTTTGCATCATGCAATGTGGTACATGTGCAATGCAAATCTCTAAGTCAGATTTATGAAGCATTGCAAAGCCACTTTGCATGACTCTGAGTGGCCTCATAAATCTGGAGTAGTGCAAGGCAGCGCAAATCGCTGCGCTACTCTGCCCGGGTTAGACGTTCCATGGGCATTGCAGTGGGTGTTCCCACACAACTCTCATGGATTTTGATGCATTCCCAGATGTACATGGACTTGTAAACCTGGGAATGCACCAAAATCTTACACCTTCCCAAGTGAGGCGTAAAGAGGATAAATATCTTTATTTCTGCTGGGTGTTTCCTCTTTCTATGTGAGCTGCATTCTGCAGCACACATTGAAAGAGGAAAAAGTTTCTCCGGATTGTTTTTGTGCAGGAAGGCACTACTTCCTTCACAAAACAATCCTGCATACAAAACAGGCCCCCTTTCACCATGGTGCAATGGTGCCTGGGTTGGTGCAAGGAGGCCAAAACGGTGCTAGTGCAAAGGAAATGTACAGGAATGTGACTATTTCGATAAATATGGCACACTCCTGCCCTTTCCCTGTGACACAAAGCAGCACAGCAAGTCTGAACCACAAATGCCATAAATATGACCCACAGTTTGAAAACCGTATGGTGGGGCAACTCGTCACATATTAATCTCTCTCCATGTTTTTAGTTTGAAACAAAACTTCAAAACTAAAGTCTTGGATCTTCAGAGGACTTTGATCTCATAAGATTCCTTTTACATTTTATCATTTTTCTGCTGCTTCGTTTTCTCACAGCAGGTACTATTTTCTAATCTAAAGCACAGTTTACTACATTTACAAGAAATAAACTTTGAAGACAGTATGCATTCATTACTTTCTTCGTTTCGTTTGAAAAACTTTATTCGATTCTTGTGAATCATAAAAGTACATAGTTACAGTAATAAAACATTGCTTAAAATCTTCCATATTACATTTTGCACATACTAAATATAACCAAAACAACATAGAAAATTTCATAGCAGGGTTTTCTATAAGCTACCATTTTCTTTATATCAACCCAAGGGTGTAAAAATAAATAAGTAATAAAAATTGAATAAGGCCCTATTTCCCAATTTCCCTATCACATTTCTTATCTTTTTCTGATTCGCAAGACAGTTCTAATGAAATTTAACACAGCACAACATGTGACGGCATTGGACAAAGAACGTCAATAATTAAAACCATCCTGATGTGAACAAGGGACAATTTCTCTCAGGATGGGCCTAATACAACGAGCCCTTATATCTTTATACATAGTGCAAAACAGCATAAGGTGCATTGTGCTCTGTTCGGCTAGGTTATCACAAGGACAGGGAGTCAGTCTCTCACACCAACTCACCTGATTGGGAAAAGCCATAAGAAAGTGCAATGTGCAGAGACGAAACCTCGTCAAAAGGAAGCGGGAATGTGTGTGAGTACTAAAAGATAAATAAAATTGATGAAGATTTGGCGACCCATGAGATGGAGTCTCATCGTCCAGGTTAGGTGCAACTAGCTCATTATAATAAGCATTTTTAATCATTGTTTTAATGTTGGTTGGTATGCCATCGGGGTTTTCAAAATAATTGCCTAAGCCAATCTTACTTAAGGCATTTTTGACATAACAGAGCCAGGGAATAGACGATGCATTTTCTAAACTTAGACAGTCCCTTATATTTGCTCTAGTAAATGATAGTTCTTTCGATGACCACACTTTCCCCCACAGAATCATGGGCAAAATTTTTATTCTATCTTCAACATAATCCAGTCCCAGCTCAGAATGACAAAATTTGGTAGGAGAGCTAATGGGAACGATCAACAATCTTTTTATAAATTGTGTTCCAAAATTTGCAATTGGCTGGTTTTTTGACTTCCATATTCCCGCCCCATAAGTTGTGACTGACCGGCATTTTGATTTATATAAAACAAGTATTTCTGCCACTGGCTTATGTCCTAATTTGCACGCAAAACGAAACAGGCCCTCTATTGTTCTACTGGTCTGTTGGGCCCTAGTCACAATCGTGTTGTCCCATTTTAATTTATTATTAAAAACATTCACTAAATATGTAAAAGAAGGGACCTTTTCAATTGTTCTACCATTTACCACAAATGTTCTTATTTTTGTATTTTTAGGACCACAGACCATAATAAAAGACTTATTAAAATTAACCTTAAGATCCAAATCCGTCATAAAATCAGTAAAAGCCATCAAGGCTTTTTGAAGGATATTAGGCATTAAAGTCAGCAGTACGGTGTCATCCGCGTATGATAACAAGGGTACCGCATTACCTCCTACAGTCGGATAATCCAAGTGCTGCTCTATTAGGAATTTCTCCACCCCGTTTGTATATAAAAGAAATAAAAAGGGGGCCAAAATGCATCCCTGTCGTACGCCCTCTGTGGATGCAATGGATCTAGATTTTTCTCCTCCCGATCCATAACGTATAGAAACGGAGGTACATGAATGCATCCTACGTAAAAGGGTAATGAGTGACTCCTCAAAGGCCATCTTTTCCATATGTAGCCACAGCTTCCCCCTATTAACTGTGTCAAATGCACTGGATAAGTCCATGAAGGCCAGGTGGATCGATCCTTTCTTGGCCTTCATGTACTTACCCATAACTAAGGACAGATTGAGGCATTGTTCGTTCGTACCCATACCCTTTCTAAAGCCGTATTGTGAGTTGGATATCAGGCCAGACTCATTAGCCCAGAGCTCAAGACGGGCAAGAATCACCCTCCCCATGACTTTGCATGTTGCGTCAATTAGGGAGATAGGCCTATACCAGATTGGATCATTCCTATTGCCCTTCTTGTATATTGGGACCACCACGGCTTCTTTCCATGAATCAGGTATGCGGCCCACTATTACAGATTTAAAAACATTCACCAATAATGGTGCCCATATTGGGGGATTACTTTTAAACATGTCTAACGGGACACCATCGGGCCCTGGGGCTTTTGTGGAAATACCCTTCAGCAATGCATCTTCAACCTCACCAATCGTAATGGACAGACTCAGTTGGTTCGCGGTTGCGAGATTAACGGCTATATCTTCTTTTTGGTCTTGCAATGATACACCCTTAGGATTAAATATTTTCGTAAAATGAACTACCCATACATCTTCAGTTAATAATGATTCCATGTTCCTAACCTCATTTGTGAAAAGGGGGCGATTTATGACTTCCCAGAAGTCTCTAGAGTTCTTAAGGGCACTAGCTCTCTCCAGGTCATTCCATGCAAGGCTTCTTACCTCATCTTTTCTCTTCTCAATTGCTAATTTATTTGATTGTCTTGCTTTCTTAATTAAATCCCCTGAACGGGGGACCATATAGAGGGCTTTTTTTAGATCTTTTTGGACCTTAGAACACGTAGAATTAAACCATTTTACATCCTGTTGTTCTCTTTTCTTCATAGTCCTGGTCAGATTACTAGCCACGTCTTTGCAAATATCTTCAAAGCTCTGTATGACCTCTTCCGGCCTGGAAACGTCAGACAAACATATCATGACCTTATCAAGATTAGATCGTATAATATTCTCTTCAAATTCAACAGGATTTATTTTACTCCATTTTAATCTCACCCCCTGGTTAGAGTTATAATTTAAGGGGAGTTCATCAGTTTTACCCTTTGATACCTTTATTTGCAAACTAAGAACCAGGGGGTTATGGTCACTAGGGGGGTTGGGTTCCACCACAAAGTTATTCACCAGGTGGGGAAATTTCCTAGAAATCAATATAAAATCTATAGTACTTGCCCTACCCCCACCCTGGTATGTTGGATACTGTTTCAGTGGAGTACAAACCATAGTTTTGGCAAATCATAAATCATTAGTCACGATTATGTCATTTAAAGCTTCACCCTGAATATAGTGTTTAAAATGTGGGAGAGGTTGGTTTTCAGTATCTAACACCCCGCAAACCAAGTGCGAGGTATGCTGACATAAGGTTTAATTAAAATCCCCCAACCAAATGAAACAAACAGGAAAACATTTGGCTACGGCCTTATTTAGCTCCTCTTTTAAATTAGTAATGGCAACACATTCATTAGGGTCGAAGATATTATAATACCAATTAATTAGCAAAATTGGGACATCAATTAGATTTGAGATCAAGATAATCTGAAACCAAGGGGAGTCCATAATATTCTCGATCTTGATCATCCCATATTTTACAGAGATTAAGGTCACTAGACCACCCTTTGTCCTCCCTGCAGCTGATGGAATTGCCTGGGTATTAGATGAACAGAAACCATCAATAACCAACTCATCCATGCTCCAAGTTTCTTGGAGACAAATAATGTCAAACTTCTTGACATATGATAGCCAAGCCTCATCTAAAATTCTTGTTCTAATGCCCGCGATGTTCCATGAGGCTACTCTTAGGATGTGTGCATTTTGAGTAGGTATATCTACCACTCCCCCACCAGGATCAACGTCAAAATGATTTAATAATACAGTACTTATTTCCCATTTATGCTTCACGCAAGCTTCAGGCAGGGGATAGTCAGGACTCTCTACATGGTCAAATACCTGTGGCCAATCCACCAAGCAATTCAGGGGATCGGAAGCTACCCCTGAGTTGCTATTTGAATTTTCCAATATCTGCAGGCCAGTAATGCTTGAGGCCAGTCAATCTATATCTCCAAGATCACTCAGTGGCTCGTATCGATTTGTGTGATGCCATGGGGGATGCATAGGATGTTGGTTAATTTGTCTAGATCTCGCCCTTTCTGAAACAGTCCCCAGGTCTCTCGATGTCTGGTAAAAGAAGCCCAATGGTAAAATAGAAACTCCCCTTTGGGACAAGGACCAGGTATTAGACCTTTCCAATATAGGTTTCACTAATCCTGTGACGCAAAGCAGCACAGCAAGTCTGAACCACAAATGTCATAAATATGACCCACAGTTTGAAAACCGTATGGTGGGGCAACTCGTCATATATTAATCACTCTCCATGTTTTTAGTTTGAAACAAAACTCCAAAAATAAAGTCTTGGATCTTCAGAGGACTTTGATCTCATAAGATTCCTTTTACATTTTATCATTTTTCTGCTGCTTCGTTTTCTCACAGCAGGTACTATTTTCTAATCTACAGCACAGTTTACTACATTTACAAGAAATAAACTTTGAAGACAGTATGCATTCATTACTTTCTTAAGTTTCATCATACCCACATATCACATTTACCTTCAATGATGTGTTTTTTTCACCTTGGAAAACCTCTATCTACCTGTTGGTATTGTATCCCTGCATTTTTTCCAATTCGGCACTTATGTCATACACACTTATAAAAACTGAAGATCGAAAGGGCATGTTTCAGAGTTTCTTAAATGCTCTGTTATGTTTTTCGATATTGCCTAGGTGGCTCCTCATATCTCCGGACTTTGATCTGTTCCTTGGTTTACTTTCAGGTCGTTTACAACTGCAAGACTTCCTCTGGTCTCTGTCCTACTGTGTGCTGAAGGCTGCTGTGTGGTTGATGCAGATCCTGGGTATTTATGAAGGTTCTCTCTGTTGCTAATTGCTGGCCCCTTCTCTTAAGAGTTTTGAGCAATGATACTAAACCGATGTGGAGAATGTACCCAAACAAAGTGTTCTTCTCTGAATGAATCTCATTGTACCACCATTTTATATGTACTTATATATGTATATGTACTATGTATTTAGTGCAGGCATTCTGGGGTCGCAATCTGCAATTCCAGTAATTTTCCCCACACTAATTAATGGGCATTACAAGGTTTTGATCCCTGAATTGGGAACAATACAGATACCCAAGAGTAACAGCAGTAGCGGCTCGTGGAGGGAGTGCTGCGGGCGGTGTGGCGGGGCGGGGCAGGGGCAGGGGCGGGGTGGAGGGTAGTAAACTCCGGCTCACGGCCGACCGAAGTAATGTAAATAAATAAATAAGTAAAATGAATTTCATTGCGCTCTGAAACGCCAAATGCGTTTCAGCGCACGCAATGAAATTCGTTTTATTTATTTATTTATTTACATTACTCCAGTCGGCCGTGAGCTGGACTTTACTACCCCCGCCCACCGCCCCGCGGCACTCCCTCCCCGAGCCGCTACTGCGTAACAGGTCATTTTCTGCAAGTCCTTCGCTATTCTGGGCCAATGAACGGGCCCTTGACGTTTGTCATTTACAACCTGCTTTGAGGAGGGCAGAACATTACTGCGGTACTACCATTGGTTGAAGTGCATTAAAAAAGGTATGGGAACTGTGAAGCTGCATGCAATGTGGTGGGGTCAGTGCGCATAGGGGTGGGCTCAAAGGGGTGCCTAAAAAACAAAATATTCTCTACTTATTTTTGGTCTTTCATCTTCAGGTAGCTACATTTCAAGTAATACACAGCATAAATGAGAAATATATAAAACACATTTTAAGTTAATTAGAGGGAAATGCACAATAGTATATTATGAACCCTCTATGAGTTAATGCACTGCAGAGGCCTGTGGCTGTATCCAGACAGCTACAGAGTGTAATCCTTGGTGCTGTAGAGAGTAGTGACTTGTGTATGTTTAATGCTATGAGGTCAGCCAGTGACAGAAAGCTCTGTGACTACGTAAGTCATTATTATCTACTTGCATTACGCACAGTATAAGTTAGACTGCTACAAAATGCACAAAATGATTTAAGATAAAATGGTGCTTCCATGTAATGCAATTTAAAAAAATATAACTGTCCCTTGAAAGCATGCACTTCACAGCTCAGCTGGCAACTCTCTTGCACTACCATTCAAAAAAAATAAATCTTTGTCCGCATAAAGCTTCAAGTGATTCCATCAATTAAAAAAAGTACCGGCTTCCAAGCACCTTTTACATTCGCAGATTGACCAGTTGCATTTCTTTCAGGCATGCAGGCACTGTGCAAGAAGGCGTGTTTATTGTTTAATTGTCTGCCCCTCCCTTGGTTTCACGGCCCAGGGGACTCCCTGAATGACACTTGAGCCGAAGCATTTAAACTATCGGAAATTAACCGCTCCAGGACGGTTGTCTTTTCACAGGACGGTTTTTGAAAATTACAAAAAGCAAGTGCAGGGCATGCCCCTCCAATCCCGTCCACTACGACCTCCGGGTAGTGCTGTTGGTTCTCGTGTGTGGGCCTTTGTCAGATCCCGTTTGGAAGGCGTGGTTAATGGGTCACAACTGAGGTTTTGGGTCCAGTCATCACTGCTGTCCAGCAGATAGGCCTGCTCTGAAACTGAAAATTGAGGGCCAAGTGCACCCGTTCATCACTTCACTCTCAGGGCAGAGAGAGGAGCAGCCCAAAGTATTTCGTTAAGGTATAATGAGTGGCATTAATGCAGAACTTGACAATCCCCTATTAGAACATAATAATGCATGATACATCCAGTACTTATCTTTATAAAAAAGTACTTTATTATCCACTACGCAGTGCTACACAAAAAGGATAGAAATGAGCAAAGGGTTTAATGTGTTTCTACAGGTACAATACATCATAGTAACGAGCAAGGCAAAGTCACAGTTGCCGACTTATGGTGAAAGAGTAAGTAAATGGTGTCTCTGGGACTTTAGGGACACTGGATCTCAATTCACTTAGCAATTAGATGCCAGTCTTGGATTTAGGCCATCTTGCCAGCTTGGGCACAAATCGGTTCAGGTTTACCTTCACATGTGGTGGCAGGATCCTTGTGCAATGTCATTGTTGTGATGTGCTGCCGGGGCCTTCACCTTTCTTCTGAAGGCCCTGGTGAAGCTCCAAATGCTGCGGCCAGTCAGCAGAGTGGTGGTGAGCTCTAGGGGTGCAAACAGGTCCAGTACAAACCCTCTCCCTAAAAGTTGAAGATCCAACACTCACGTTCTCAGTGTCGTAATTGGCTTTAGTCAGTCAGAGGTCTTGGGCAGTGTCAGAATTAGCCGGCAAATCTTCAACACAGGATTGAAGGGAGTCCATTCCTGCAATAAGCCTCCTATTGTGATGCCACAACAGCCAGGCTAACCAAGAGCAATGGGCATGCTCCCTTGCTTCTTTTCTGCTCAGCCAACCAAATGCAATTACAGGGATGAAGGGAGATCCACTCAAGTACTCAGATTGGACCCTGTGATATCCTCCTTGACATTCTGCACTACTGGGAAATGTCCTCCTTCCAAGCATTGTAGCTGGTCTTCTCCTCTAGGCACTCTTCCTCCTGCAGTGAGCCCTCACCTTCCTAGGGTCCGATTACGATCTCGTTAGGAAACTCATCCGACTGAATCGGTTTCGGAATCATTCCTGAATCGATTGGGTTCTGCGAGTCCAATCGACCGATTATGATGCTTCCCAACATTGTTCGGTTGGATTCCCATTAACTTCAATGGGAGCCTGTGTTCCAATCGAGAACACGGGCTCCCATTGAAAAAAGGGGTGGGTGGGGAAAACCTTGCACCCTGTGGCGGGCACCCCATGTTGCCTGCCACATTCTGCATGGTTGGGAAGAGGGGTCCCTTGGGTACCCCCACAGGCCCCATTCAGATGCCTCCAGGTGAAGAGGAGCCCACAATGGGCCCCCAAAGACAGATTCCAACAGCCGTTTCATGTCAGGCAGACCAAATCGGAACGGCTGTCCAAATCGGTCATTGTACTCGCTCGTCCAGAAACTATGTCCATAGAGCTGTACTAATCGGCTCTGAAAGACTCAGGCTGTCTGAATGCCTTTCGGAACCGATTCGGACTGCCCGAACAGTTTCCGGGCATCCTAATCAGTCGTTGCAAAATGTGTGCTCTTCGTTCGGAAACAAGGGTTACGAATCGGATTCTGCAATACCGAATACCATTCGATGCCTTTCCTAATGAGATCACAATCGTCCCTCTAATCTGCAGGCCATAAAAGTGCTATAATGAGGTAGATTCACAACTCTCCTCCAGTGGAAGATGCAGGTTGATTGGCTGCCCCATCTCTTTAACACATGAGACTTTCTGGAATACTGCTGCAAGCGTTCAGTCCCTTTCCTATAATCAGTTTCCAGGCAAGAAATGTTGATTCCACTGTTATTGTTCTGGAACTGGTTTGAGGCAGTTCATTCATATAGGTTATCCCTCTACTCCAGAAAAGACACAGCCATTGCTCCAAGGTGGTGGCTCCACATAAGGGAGTGATGAGGTGAGTATTGAAGGGAATTAACCAGAATTTAAGCACAATCAGGCATGAAGACCTTGCACTTGGCAGGCATCTGCCTTTGGGAGTGGCAAATCTGGGAGAGACAAAAGACAGACCTTGACAAATTGTTTCCTCTGCAATACAAGGGAGAAAGCTATATCCACCTCCCTACACCCTCCCTCTAATCTAATGTAAGTGCTCCGAATGGAACAATCAGACAGTTCTGTTTCCATCCTCTCACACCTAACACGAAAATACAACACTAAGGGCCCGACACCGATGTCGTTCGGAAGGCCTCCGAATCGGATTTGGCTTTGCCGGATCCGATTCGTAGTCCTTGTTTACAACCAAATCGTACACAGGTCCGAACGACCAAGTATGATGAAAAGATCGCATAAGCGCCGACCGAATCGTTTCTGGACCTGAACCACTCTGAACGACTCATGTGTAGCCAAATCGTGCCGCACAAGGGAGCCAAATTCTGATCGAGCTAATAGGATGCACGGTTTGAACAGCCTCTTCCTCTGGTTTCAGTGAGAGGAAACGGCTGTCATAAGCGTACTTCGGGGGCCCGTAGCAGGCCCCCCTTCACCCAGGGCCCTCCGAGTCTGTCACGGGGTGTGCCCATGGGTCCGCCGATCCAGGCATGCACTATGGGGTGCCCGCCACAGGGTGTATGCTTTTCTCCACCCACCCCTTTTCCGCTATGGGAGCCTGTGTACACGTCTGTACACGGGCAACCATAGAGTTCGATGGGAGTCTGAGCAAACCAAGCCCGTAAGCATACAGCAGCATCGTACTCACTCATTCGGACTTCCTGAGCACTTTCGCTCGGAAAGCCCTCCGGATCCGAGTCGTACAGAGGGCTTTCATAGCAAGATTGGAATCGGTCCCTTAGACGTCAAAATCAGGCTTTGCAATTATTTCTGTTCTCTTGATTCAGCCTAATAGGATCACTTGTTGCTTTAGTCTATTATGTTTTGTTATTAATGGTTCATTTTTTGTAAAGTTTGATAGATAAATGTGTCTAATAAATGTATTTTTAAATAAAAAAAAGTATATAAATAGATGTGTACTATTTCTCAAATTCCTCAGGAACACAAGCAATACACTTTGATAGACTGGGAGACTGTCCCACAACCTACACCTTGTGGCTTGCCACTTCAAAATGGATCCCACGGGTCCTACACCATTTACTTATCTTCCATACACCTCCATGTTAGCAGTGACCTTAAACGTTCAACACTCACATACCATGCACTCGGACATTCAGCACCAGGACCCAGTTATGGCGTTTCAGCAGAACTTTATCGAGTGAGACCTGTAGGATACTCTCTTGTTACCAGAAGAAGAGGAAAGTGACTACGTGCCATAAGATTACCAAATGGAACTCAGAAACTACTGCCAGCGTCTAGAAGGAGGAAATGGAGAAAAGTCCCATGCAGTGTGCGTATTGTGTCCTCCAGACCACTAAACCCTGCGGTGAGAATCAATACCTATACTTGTGTAGGGAGCATTCCCCTCCCTACAACCTTTCTTTATTATTTACGGGAAACATTTATTACAACGCAGGCTTTACATCGTAGTGCCTTTACAACGGAGTCAAAAGCACGACTGCAAAGATACCATGAGTTCCATTACAACGCATGTCGTTACAACAACTTGCTTTAGGGAATGCCACCCCGCTCCCCCTCCCAGCTGCCCCTCCCTCGCTCCGCCCCCCCACTCTCCTCATATGGCAGAGTGGCCAACGCGCAGCGTGCACGCGCAGTGGGCACGCCGATTGTGCGCTGAAGGTGCGCCAAAGGTAAGCCCGTCTGCGCCCGTCCGTGCCTGGCCCGCGCCCAGCGCCCGAACCCCTGGCCCCCGAGGACCCCAGCCCACCCGCCAGACGTACGCCGCCGCCACCCTCAACGCACTCAACACCGGCCGAACCCCGGGATGCCACCAAGCCACCCCGAGACGCACCCACGGACCCTTCAGCTGCCTCGCCTGCAAGTACACCTGCATCCGGACCTGCCCCGCACCAACACCCGCCAAGCCGAACACCAGCAGCAACCACCTCAAGTGCATCCTGCTCAACACCCGCTCCGTCCACAGACACGCCATCGAACTCTGGAACCTCCTCGACACCACATCTCCAGATGTTGCCTTCCTCACGGAAACCTGGATGAACGACTCCTCAGCGCCCGACATCGCCATCGCCATCCCAGAGGGATACAAGATCACCCGGAGAGACCGCGACAACCAGACTGGAGGAGGCATCGCCATCGTCCACAAGAACACCATCCGCATCACGACCAACACCGACGACACCCTGACTACCGCCGAACACCTACACTTCCAGATCCACACCGACCCCAAGACCACCCTCAGAGGCACCCTGATCTACCGACCCCCGGGACCACGCACAACATTCAGCGAAGACATCGCCGACTTCATCAGCCCCCACGCCCTCCCCTCCGCTGACTACATCCTCCTGGGGGACATCAACTTCCACCTGGAGAACAACAACGACCGCAACACCACCACCCTGCTTGACAACCTCGCCAACCTCGGATTCAAGCAGCTGGTGTCCACCCCCACCCACCTCGCCGGACACACACTCGACGCCGTCTTCTCATCCAGCAAAGACATCGCCTTCAGCCACACCACTGGACTCCACTGGACGGACCACAGCTGCGTCCACTTCACCTTCAGAAGAACCACGATCCACCACCACCAGCAACAGGAGGCTCGAAGAAGCTGGAACAAGATCACAGCCGACCAGCTCGCCGCCTCCCTGAGACAGCACCCTCCAGCCAGCTCAGCGAACCCTAGCCAGGCCGCCGACAACCTCACGAAGTGGATCAGCACCTGCGCGGACGAACTCGCCCCACTGAGGACCCCGCCCAACAGACCCGGCAGCAAGAAGGCCCCATGGTTCACCGACGAACTCAAGAGCTCCAAGAAGAACTGCCGAGCCCCCGAGAAAGCCTGGAGAAGGGAGCCAACACCGGACAACATGACCACCCTCAAGCTCGCCACCCGGAAGCACCATCAACTAATCCACGCCACCAAGAAAACTGCATTCAAGGACCGGCTGGACAACAACGCACACAACTGCAAGGAACTCTTCAACATCGTGAAAGAGCTCTCCAACCCCAACGCCGGAAACAACGAAATCACCCCATCGCAAGACCTCTGCAACTCCCTCGCCTCCTACTTCCACAACAAGATCGCTGACATACACAACAGCTTCATCCCACAAACAACGCCCCCCACGACCGCACCAACGCCCCCCACCACCACCCTCAGCGCCTGGACCACGATCAACACAGAAGACACCATCCACACGATGAACTCTATCCACTCCGGATCTCCGACCGACCCCTGCCCTCACCACGTATTCAACAAGGCCGACGCTGTCATCGCACCCCACCTGCGAGACATCATCAACACCTCCTTCGACACCGCCACCTTCCCTGAGAGCTGGAAGCACGCCGAACTCAGCGCTCTACTAAAGAAACCAACAGCGGACCCCACCGAACTCAAGAATTACCGCCCCATCTCGCTCCTCCCGTTTCCAGCCAAAGTCATCGAGAAGACCGTCAACAAGCAGCTGGCCGCCTTCCTCGAGACGAATGGATCCCTCGACCCTTCACAGTCTGGCTTCCGAGCCAACCACAGCACCGATACCGCCCTCATCGCTGCCACCGATGACATCCGAGCCCTGCTGGACAACGGAGAAACAGCGGCCCTCATCCTCCTAGACCTCTCCGCGGCATTCGACACTGTCTGCCACCGCACCCTAGTGCAGCGCCTCAGCAACGTCGGAATCCAGGAGAAGGCACTGGAATGGATCATCTCCTTCCTCGACGGAAGGACACAGAGAGTCCGCCTACCACCGTACAAGTCAGAGGCCACCGAAATCATCTGCGGCGTCCCCCAAGGATCCTCGCTCAGCCCCACCCTCTTCAACGTCTACATGAGCCCCCTTGCGGCCATCGCACGCCAACACAACCTCAACATCATCTCCTACGCCGACGACACCCAGCTGATCCTCTCCCTGACCAACGACCCCGCCGCCGCCAGAGCCAACCTCCACGAAGGGATGAAAGACGTAGCCGAGTGGATGATGACCAGCCGCCTGAAACTGAACTCAGACAAGACGGAAGTCCTCATCCTGGGCTCCTCGCCCTCCGCCTGGGACGACTCCTGGTGGCCCCCCGCCCTGGGCACCGCACCCAAACCGAAAGACCACGCACGAAACATCCTGCGCATGCTACGGAAGATCTTCCGGTGGATCCCCACCGAGACCAGGAAGACGGTCACCCAGGCCCTTGTCACCAGCTGACTGGACTACAGCAACGCCCTCTACGCCGGAACCACCGCCAAGCTCCAGAAGAGACTCCAGCGGATACAGAACGCCTCAGCCAGACTCATCCTCGACATCCCCCGAAGCAGCCACATCTCCGGACATCTGAGAGACCTGCACTGGCTCCCCGTCATCAAGAGAATCACCTTCCGTCTCCTCACCCACGCACACAAAGCCCTACACGACCAAGGCCCGAGCTACCTCAACAACCGCCTCAACTTCTACGCTCCCAAACGCCATCTCCGATCAGCCAGCCACGCCCTCGCCGCCGTCCCCCGCATCCGAAGAGCGACAACAGGAGGAAGGTCCTTCTCCTACCTGGCCGCCAAGTCCTGGAACTCCCTCCCGACCGACCTGCGCCTGACCCAAGACCACCTCTCCTTCAGGAAGAAGCTCAAGACCTGACTGTTCGAGCAGTAGCGGCACCCCCCCCCCCCCCCTAGCGCCTTGAGACCCTCCGGGTGAGTAGTGCGCTTTATAAATGGCTTGATTGATTGATTGATTGAATGCAGTGTTGGACTGGTGTTGGATTTTAAGTCCAACACTTTCCCTACTGATACATCGACTGGAATTGGAATAGTAATTTAAACTATTCCAAAGTCCAGCGCCTCCCTAAAACAAGTTTCTGTAATGACTTGTGTTGTAATTGACCATGTGGTAATGACACATTCATTGTATAGACTGTGTTGTTAAGCCATGGATAGTTTTCACAGATGCCATTCATATGAACACATTGTAAAATGCAATCATTAGTCACAGAAGTCAGCAACTGCATGAAATTACCAAAAGACCTCCCTTTTTAATGAATTATTAATGGTTGATTTAGGAACCCATTTGCCTATCAAAAAATCTTTGACAACATTTTCCCTCGAATTGTTTCAAACCACGACTCAGCTGGAGGGCTTTGGCTCCGCGGAAATGACGCATGCTTTGGTCAACTTCTGCTGCCTGACCCTGATGCCTGTTTCTGGTTTTGAATGTCTGCTGAAACACTCTCCTTTTCTCCCAGTGAGATTAAACTAATAAACGTTTCCCAACAGCATATAAAACAACTGTACTTGGCATGCGTCTTTGGATGAAACCATCCTCATTGGGAGGATGTGATATAAATTTCATCCTGTGTAAATAGAGATTTAGAATATGAGAAAAATAGCCGCTATGAAATAATATACAGTTAAGGAAGTGAACAGTTATAACTCATTTTCATAAAATATTTATGCCCCCTGAATGGCCTGGCAGCCGGTTGATGCATACTAAAGTAATCTGACTTTAGTTTTATTACTTTGATAAACACAACTCTCCAAACTTTCGAGATACAAACATTAGCTTAGACAATACTTCTCAAATACATTACTGATGATGCTGACCGGGTTTAGTGAGAAATCCATTCTTTAAGAGATTGTATTACTTCGATTTAATATGCACACTACATATGCCAGAGGATAATCGCATTCGTTTATTAGGCAGCTCTAGTAATAAGGTACCAGGTATTGACTGACCATACTACAGAAGTATCAGAGGGTGTTAAATTACATATAATGTATGTAACTGTGACATACTCAAGCCTCTCACTCATCGAAGCATGTTTCTTTTTTATATCCGGTATTAAAGAACGGGTTTAGTTTAATTGAGACACTGCTATCTCACAGTCCTGATTCTCATCTATAGAATCATTTCCATCATTTGTTGCAGGTGGGGTAAGCCAGCACCTATTTTTGGGAACCAGTGGCCTCGTGAACAAAGCCCTTTTGCCATTACAACCACTGCCATTTGCAAAATCCTGAGATTTTCGACCGTAAAAGAGCTTTTCTCTAAGCAGTGCTTAATTTGTAAAATATTAAGTGCCAGAGCTCTGACCAGGAGGCCACTGAGGCTTGCACCACCCATCGCCCCTGTCATCGCTGCCAAAACAACTACTCTCTTGCATGTAAATGCGACAGTTCAAATTATTCCAGGTCCCCAAAGCTGAAGGAATGGCTGGGGAGGCAAGTATTAGCAATTTTAATGTATATTGTATTCCTCAACAACCGTTGTTCTGCTCATCTCTAAATTAGATGAGCAGTGACACCATGTGGTAGACTGTTCTATGTATGGTGCTGACAATTAGGTGCCGGTGCCGAGCACCGGAAACCAATTAAGTGCCAGTGCGTAGCACCGGAAGGCCCTGGCTCAAATTAAGCAGTCTCAAGGTACAAAGCTTTCTGCACTTTCTGTACAAAAGCCATTTTATGAGTCAAAAAAAATTTCTCACACATAAAAGGACTTTTTGTTATGCTTTTCGGATCACAAATAGGAGGAGGCATGAAAGGAACACCCCTCTTCTATTGTTGCAGTGGAAATGAAGGAATCAATCATTTACAACTGCAATTGTAGCCGCAAACCATTGATGAGTTGCCGACCACAAGTTGGGGTGGTAAGATATTCGCAAAGGGGATGGGGTCCCTTTGGGACTCTTTTCGCCACCACTGTCTGCCACCTCAAGATTTCCAACACTTTTTTTTAAGGTACACTGGTTACTTTAACCCCTTCCACGCTCATGACGGAACCACGCCGTCATGAGTCACGGGCGGCGTGTGCTCATGACGGCGTGGTTCCGTCATGCTGCGGCCGCTCCGCCCACGCAGCACTAATTCCCCGCCTGTGCGGGCGAAGAACTGAGTGGGCGGAGTCGTGACGGAACCACGCCGTCATGAGCACAGCTCGCCCGTGACTCATGACGGCGTGGTTCCGTCACGAGCATGGCGCGCTCACCCCGAACCCCCCCCCAGCACCGCGGCGGTATTCGCGCCACAGCGAAGGGATTAAGGGAGGTGGGCTGCTTTAAAAACCAAATATTGATCTTCGAATGCTATCATAAAAATGGTGGTCTGCTGTCCCTTGCAGGCCCCATCTCTGTGAAGAAAACCAATCACAGGGGATCGCAAATTTCCACCTGCCTAATGACAACTGTTTACCCTCTCTTGGGAGGGTAAAATATCACTGCTCCAGTTCTTCAACAATACGATTAAAAAAAAGTCAGCCTAAAACTCTGCTGGAGACCAGCCATCCTTTGCCCTAATTTGCACTTGCAGTGCTTACGTGACATGGCTCCACACGTTGCAATGTGATAGAAGGAAGAAGCTCAAGGTGGAACAGGACACGAGTCAAGAGTACATGCGGGTAGATGATGTCTACCCACTCTTTTCACAGGGTGGACGCCTTCTACCCTGCCAAGAGGTTAGACCCCACGGAAATATGTTAAACTTGTCTCAGTGCAATTTTCTACACATTCGGAAGCTTGTCTGCTGTTGTGCGGAGCTGCAAGGTGCAGACAGGTAGGGGGCTTATCAAATTCCAGCTACCCCATAACAAAGGCCGTAGTTAAAGGGCCATCAGATTTCATTTTGTTGGAGTATCTTGGCTGGTAGTTATCAGGAGCCTCACACCTAAATGCAATGGAGAGGAAACAAAGGAACACAACTTATCACTTCACAGGTACTTAACAGAGCCATGTTTTTGACTTTCCTCAGTCCCTGTATATAAGAGATATGCATGCAATGTTAGAATGTCAGATGTGTTGGTCTGTCCCAGTACTTACATAAGTAACAATTTAAATACAACTATTTTCTTTTCTTTTTTTATATCACTTCTCATCCCAATACAGAGTGCAAGAGTGTTTTAAATCACACGTACACACTACACACTGACAATAAATCATGTGTGTGTAAATCAATGTACAGGATGTGTTACATAAGACAGTGAGTTTACAAGGTGTAGGAGCCACATGTCCTTGATAGCTTACTGTACTATATTAGAAGGATTATAACTTATGAACTGCAAGTAAACAAATGATCTCTATGTCATAAGCAGTAACTCACTTACTCATTCACATAAAATAAAAATGTGTTTTGCAGGAGACATATTAACCTTCTATGCTAGTTTGATTCAAAACTGGGACTAATCTAAACACAGACCACTCCAGCAAATAGCTATTTTGCCATTAATATTATTCCCTGAGATTTACTGGGCACACAAAGATCTCTGCAGCAGGTGCCTTTACTCCATAAGATAATTTGAAAAGCATTTTTTTCAACCAATTTAGCAGAACAGGTTTACAGCCACATTTCTCCTTGTTGCCAATTTCTTTGTGGTACGGTTTAAAAAAATAAATGCATTAAGTTCAGACCCAGATTTTGCGTTGGGGTTGTGTCACTTTTTGGGCCACCCTCGATGCAAAATCCCATTTTCTAAATAATGTAATGTGTCAAATGTACTCATGAAAGACCTGCTAAACATATGTGTGAGGTCTTAAGATCTGATATCACTTTTTGTGATGTCACTTCTTGTGAGGTCATGGATTGTGATGCCACGTGCCGTGATGTCATGCACGTTGCATACTGCCTAACTTGGTAAGTCCCGCCTCTTCTTTTTTTAGGACTTGTGCATTGAGGTGGAACCAAGATTATGCAGGCTTAGCATTCGGCAACCTGGTTTTCTGCTGTGGCGTTCATGGGCACCTTAGAAAAACTTTGCCCACTGCTCCTATTTTTTGCAAATTAAGCAATGCCTACAAATTCATGATAACGCATTGGGGACATGATGACATTTTTTTTTTCGGGAATAAATTCTGATTAAAGTGATACATCATTACCACACCCAACCCTGCAGGTGTTTGATGAGACTCCCGCGCCATTCTCCTTAAAAACAAGTGATATGTTCTGAGAGGCGTGTCTCATCAGCGTCTCCTCCTCCCTCCTGGCGCAGCTGCAGCAGCGGCGGCTCTGAGACGTGAATGTGAATGAGTGTCAGAGCTTCTCCTGCAGGACATGTCTGCGCACTGACCTTCAGCTTACCCTGCCTCCCTGGGAGCCTGCTAAGCATGATCCATCGTTTTGCAGGCCATTCTCCCCTCACCCCATTGATGGGTTTCAGAGCGGCTTCCATTTCAGCGTCCTGACGCGTTGCAGCGGTGGCCAGGGCTCGGCTTGGCTCACATATAGATCGCACAAGGTCACAGTGAGGGAATGGGAGAGGGGAGAGGAGGCTGAGACATTCATCAGGATGTATTGCTTTACTTTTTCTATCAATCACAGAGGCGATGATTCTATTTTAGTGAAAATCCATTGAACTCAGATCAAGTCAGATGGCTGTTAACATTGGAAACTCAAGAGCTGTCGCGCCATAATCGGTACAAATGATGAAGAGTGAAATGCGAGGCATCAGGCCTCTTAATAGTCTCTTGAATGTCTGTTGTTTCTCCCAGAGATTCTGAAAAGCAGGGTTTTATTTCTAAGTATTGTTTCTTGCACTCGCCCTGTTGTTGAGACATGTTGCTGGTCGGGTCCAGTGTTTGATCGAGTTACACATGTTCTGACAAACGACATTGAAGGCATTTGACGAGCCCCAGTTCTGACAGGGAAGCTTCACTTTCAGACTTACACAGGGCACTGCTCTGTCATCTTGGTGCTGTCACTCAAAATCAAATGAACTTCCTTTGAATGTATAAGTCTCAGAGCCAGGAAGCTCTTTAAACATGTGTTAGAGTAAGAACTGCTTTACAAAAGGGGACTATTGTTATGCTCCTTCCAGTGGTAGAAATTGTGTTACATATGTATTTAGTGGATTTCAACCAATTCAAGGTATTTTTCTATTGAAAGTATTTTGGTTTTATTGCCTCTCTTTTGAGGTAATGCTACTTGCTGTTAACACCTGTATAAAGCTGATGCTCAGTTCATATCTTTAGATGTATATTGACACAGTTTCCATGTAATTTAACATTTGTTGCAAAAATTATGGAAATGTCAAAAACACCGATTATTTTAACACATTTACTGAACCATGGTATTACTGCAAAAAATCTAAGATTCTCCACCCTGTGACAGTTCTCTTGGTTCTGTGTGAGTCTAAAACTGAAATTCAGCATTTTGCTAATGGAAAATCAATTCAGAGTATGCCTGATAATGTTAGAAAGGGTATTACATATATGCTTAGTGGATTTCTGAGTAATTAACATAATATTGCTTTTTAAAATGATGTTATGCTACTAACTTAAGTATGCAATAATAGGTGTTGTCCAGGACAACACTTTCCGGCAATACAACATTAAAACTTTTCAACCCTTTTTTTAAAATACATGATTGATTTATAAATGTCACCAAAAATATTCCAGACTTGAGTGAGAATTTGAAATTATCCTTCTGGACTATTCTGGGGAAAAGTGCATTTTCCGCAAACATGTTCAGATAGGCTGTCAGAACAGTACACTTGCTCCCCCCAACATCCACAAAACCCTCTGTTGCATTGAGGGCATAATTAAAAGCAGAAAGTGAATTGTGTCGCTAAATCTTGGCAATTTTTATGATCTGTGATCCTTGGCGGTGCCCCTGAATTCCATTTTTGAAAGTGAATGAGTATAGTGGGGATCTGACCTCTAGCATGCATTTATAATGGCAATCATTATATGGTTTGTGAGAAATCTTCCTAATAGAGTGGTGCAAAATGATCACACATACAATTGCTAAAGATCCAAAAATATACAAAGGCCTGCTGACAAAGGTACATTTGGTCAAAAACATACATTTATAAACACATATACCTTTGCTTTAAGTCTGCCTAACATGTTTGAAGGGATATTTGCACCCGTAAATGTTTTACAAGAGAAGATTGCTTCACCAAGAGAGCAGAGAAATCCACACTTATAAATTCCATTAAAGGGGTGGGAAGTGGGCATTCTAAGTCACGGTGTACACTTGAAGTTTGAGAACAGCCACAAACCTGTATATTTGTGAGAATTCACAAACTCTTCTCCATCCTCAGGTTTACTTTAGGAAAGTATTAGAGAAACTTCTCTTACGGGAGGTGAACAGATCTCCCGCAACTTGGTTGCGATGCAGTGGAAGTACTTTCTACACAAATACAAAAGATCCCAATGGAGAAAAGAATGTGTATTTGCACAAAGAGCTCCATTACCATGTTTGGCTTCTTCCAAGTGGGGAACTCTGCATTGCAAGAATAGGAGCTCATGTGTCAAGGTCCCACTTTCTAGGCATACTGCCATGGATGTGAATCTATAGATTAACCATGAGAGCCCTCTTCTCCCAAGGCAAACTAACGACTGCTTAAATGTGTCTGCTGGACATGGCCCTTCTTAGGGGATTTTCCTAAAACATTTTGCTTTATCTCCTCTTGGTTTTTGCTGCTTCTCTTTCATGGCCTTATGGCTCTGGGCGCTTTCCCACTGTAATGCAATGCGAAAAATGCGCACACCCTTCCTACACCCTAGGAAGTGGTGCTTACTTGATTGGTTTATGTTTTGTACCTGTGAGTGCCCTGTAAAAAAAGGTACACCACATACCCAGGGCAGGTACTGCACTGGCTGATGGTGGGACGCAGCACTGATTGTGCCACCCACCAGAATAGCCTTTCAAACATGTGTCAAGTAGGCTTGTGGGTGCAGTGTCATGCCTAGGCTGAGGTTGGCATTTTTAACTCATTAGCCAACCTTGAGTGGGCCTTCCATTACCACTAGAGCACCCCCAGGGTAAGGCTTGAGGGGTGGGGCAAGTGGTAGGCAAAAGGCCGGCAGGACCACATGAGTGTTCCCTGCCCAGGTAGTGAAGAACCCCCATGTGGGTTTTCCTACCTAGGAGGTCGGCTCTTCCCATGGGACAACATATGGGTTTTGCTAATTCTCTTTTTGTGGCTTTAGGGCTATGGGTATTTTCCCAACGTAAATGCAGTCTGAAAATGTGTGCCCACTTCCTACACATGTTAGGAATTGGTTCTTTCCTGATGTTTTTGAAACATGTCTCAAGCCTGCCATTGCAGGCCTGTGGGTGCGTACTTGCACCTATGAGGTTTCTAAACATATGTCAAGCCTGCTATTGCAGGCCTGTGTGTGTGTGTGTGATTGCACTTATGCTCAGGTTAGCCTTTCTAAACCACTTGCCATATCCTGAGGGGAACTTTCACAACCACTATGGCTCCCCGGGGTAAGTCTTAAGGGGTGAAGTAAGTGGTAGGTGAAAGGCAGGGCAGGTACACGTGTAGTCCCTGAACAGGTAGTGAAGAATACCCAAGTGTGTTTTTAATACATATGAGGCTTGCTCTTCCCATAGGTTAACAGGGGGAAATGGTTCAAATTACTTCAAGCTGCAATAGTGGCTTACAGTGGAGCAGCCTCATAATGTTTTCTATCATTGAATTTACAATGACAAACCCTCTCCTTTGGTAAAGTGGGATTTGTCATTAAAAGCTTAGAAGTGGCACTTCTAGAAAGTGGGAAATTCCTTTGCTCTAAAAAATTTTTGTGCCTTTTAGTTTGACTCCAGTCCGAACTGGAGGATGGGGAAGCACATCTGTGCATTCCCCAGAGACAGCTATAAACATTGGGCATGCAACTGGAATGATAGGCCTCTGCCATTTGAAGGCCCAGCTGGGTAGACTGGGGGAAGAGGTTTTGACACCTGGCCTCTTGGAACCAGATCATGACCCCACTAAAGATTAAGATCTGCATTCCATGACCTCATAGCAGAAAGGACTGAAATGTAGGGGAGACAGCTGTGGTTCAGAGGGAAACTCAATGTAACACTCCCGACTTCAAAGGCACACTACAGTATACCTACTGATGCCATACTTCAGCAGTGCAGAGCTACACTTGTGGGGAAATGGGATTGGAGATCCTGGAACTGCATGGTGCACACTGCCATAAGAATCTGTTGTGCAAAATGAGGATTACTGCTGTTGGAAAGGACTGGGCACCCTTCCTGAATAGTGGATGGCCTGGGCTGACTACCTGCTGCTGTGTGACACCCTGAAGTGTGATTCCCAAGGGCTTGTTGGCATGCCCCTTGTTCTCTGGGTGAGGTCTCAGGGACATCTAAGACCTCCTGTGTGGGACCCACACCATCTACCTGTGACACTTGGAGAGGGGTGCCCTCTTAAGTGCCTGCGTTATCTGCTGGATCTCAACTGGTAGTGCGGTGTGAGTGTGGATCTATGAATTGTGCCTGGAGCCCAGATTGCCTTGTGCGAAGTCCCAAAAAATACAGCCCGCATTTAAGTATTGTGACCCTGCATCATTGGGCCTCAACGTGCATTAGCATCTTGTTGGTGGTGAGCAGATTCACCAGTTGTGGGTTCCCATGGGGCCTGCTTCGTCGATCGTGCTGCATCTCTCTTGTGCAACACACCGACTCCATGCTCATTGCATGCCTCATTCTACTTCATGCGGCACTGCTGAACTTGCACATGTGTGTGTGACCAGAATTGTCTGGTGCATCTCAGAACAATGCGCACCATATGTTGTGCCTCATTTCCAGGGAGGTACGGAATTTGCAACTCTTCATGTGTATCACTGGAAATGTCTGGTGCGACTCATAGCAACACTCACCAGATATTGTGCCTCATTTCCAGGGAGGTGCAGAGGTGTGGATTTGTGTTCCGTGGTGCCTGGATTGCCCCGGTGCTCCTTTGATTGATGTGTGTCTGAGGGGGTGCCTCCTTCTTCTGAGAGGGTCCCCACTTTATCCCCTCATTCATTGATCCTTTCGTGCCCTCAGTACGGCGGACCAACTGCCCTTTACTCACCCAGCGCAGATGACTTCGTATTACCAGCTAATATTGCCCGGACCAGGCTCGGGTGGTGAGATTGATTGACCGGACTAAGGAATGCTTCCAAGAGCGATTGGAAGCGGGTCAAGAGACTCCATGACCCCCCCTGTGCTTCACAGAACTGGGCTGGTGCCAGAAGGCACAGTGTGGAATCCCTTAAGTGAACAACTATCACCCTCAGCCCGTTTCTGCTCTGCATACCATGGGTAAACTTCCAGAGTAGTATATAGGCCTGGTATCAGGGGGAAGGTTTTCTTTAACTCCAGCCATGGGTGTAAGGTGGTCGAGGTTAACTGACCTGTGGCGGAGGGTTTGAACCATGGGGTATGCATGTGCATTATCAACTGACCTGCCGGATATCAGTGCACTGCATTAATGAGCTGTGTGAGTGTGTGTGTGTGCAAGAGTGCTCCATACAGGCCTGCCTGATATCCATGGCACCAGGAGTCAGTGCTGAGGGAGTGTGTGAGAGTGACTGGCTGTTATAAGTTACAGCACACGGCAGTGTTGCTTTACACATTAATTCCTTGCCAAAAGACTATTACCTTTGACATTATTTTTACCCGTGCAGTCTTGGCCTGCGGTGCTGCTTAAGAGTGCAGTAATTATCTGTGTGTACACATTTCTGATATTGTTGTGATCTGTGGTGCACCCTATAACTGTGTGGTATTGAATTATAATGATTGCTGGGGTGGGCCTCGTTCTGACAATGTTTTGCACTGCATAAGGCTGCTGGGGATAAAATAGAATTGTTCCCAAGTTTGCATATTATTGATGTCATTTTAACAAGGTTGGACCTAGTACTGCTAGTGATATTTCCTAATGTTATTTATGCCCAGAAATACATAATGTTCATGTTGTGTTAATTGATGTGTGTTTTAAATACAAACTTTATTTACATGCACAACGTGTGAAGTCTCTTTTATGACGCTCAGTGTATTTATTGTGTGAGTGCTGAACCAATAATTTACAAATTGCCTTTGTGATAAGCCTGACTGCTCAGTGCCAAGCTACCCAAGGGTGAGAGCAGGTTATGCAGTGAGTGTAATCACCCGTCCCTGACGGGAGTGGCAGGTTCTGCATGACTGGGGCCTCACCTTAGCAAACCATAATGTGCCAGTTCCAACAGTGACGCTTTGTTTAGTAGTGTGAACCAAGTCCAAGTCATACTTTGTGGAAGGTGCAGAGCGTCATAAAAATAAACAACACGTAAAATATATTAAATAATTACAACAAAATCAAAGAGAAATGGTTAAGAGAGTGGAGAAATAACCTTCAATTGGTCCTTTACCATTTTGGTTTTGGCTAACACTACTGCAAAGGGAGTTATATAGGGATAAGACATTCTAACACATCTCTCAGCAGTTTAAATGGAAAGGATAGAAATATGTTAGAACAACCGGCACAAGAAAAAGTATTTATACAAAATAATCAGCTAGTGGAAATCAGCAGGATAAGACTGTTTCCAAAGAATGGTAGGTTTGGGGAAAATGCTCATCTTAGTTGATGCACATTTGCATTCTTTGTTGATGTTCTTGTAGTTGAAAACTTGAATGGGCCCCAGATTAACAGTATAGCTATAGCAGGCTGGCTGGTTAGCTGTAGAAAACTGGTTGTATCAGCCTAAGGCACATACACTATGGCAAGGCAGACAGGCACGCAACTGTCACATTCAGGATTCTTTCATTATCTCAGGTTATTGCTTGAAGCCACAATGAGCTATAACAATTAAAATCCACAGTCAGGCAGTAGGCTGAAGACACACATGCTTTCTGCTTTCATAGGTGTCTACATCACTCACGGGTTCCTTAATTCTCCTTTGGCTTCCACGGTTAACAGGAGAAGCTGACACCCAGGCAATTAGATATCCATCGCATTCAAACAGGTAAAGCAGCAGACATTGTAACATTTTTAGTAAATTTTTATGTTAGAAGCAAGGGTGGGCGGAGTTTGTGGAGGTGCACTATGCAGAATTCAGAAGAGTTGAATAAAATTTAAGTGGAATTCTACTGAGTTTTGCTCCTCCCTACAACCGTCTCATACCTTTCAGCCCCCCTCCACTCCCTACATTTCCCGTGCCCTCTTCACCCCTCCTCTCTCTCTGTTGCCTAAATCACTGCAACACCTCAGATGTCTCCTCCCTCTCTCTCCCCTTGGTTTATCCCGCCTGGTATCCCCATTCCGACTGTACCGTCTCCCAGTGCCTCCTTCATGTCCCTCCCTGATAAGGAATAAGGATTTCACAGTTACATGTCTCCTGCTCTGCGATCCCTGGTTCGGACATGATACAATCTGCTGCAGTGCAGCCTGCTTGTCACTGGAAGTACCGCCGTGATGATCATCCATGGAGACTTGCCCATGGAGCAGTTCCTGAGAGACAGCACATCACTGACTGCTTTCTTACAAGTCAGATTCAGGGTGGACTGCCTGCTGCCGACTACGGAATGCACGTGGCCGCTGGACGGCATGGTAACGCGGCCAAGAGTTACAGACTCGTGGTGCAGCCGTGTACCTGGGAGTAATCTTTTGTAGAGGAATGTATCTGCTGCATTTGGTTTGTAGCCCGATTGCCCCAATAGATTGTGCCTATTGCCTGCGTCATTCATCTGGAAAATAGATAGGTAAATGCAGACTTATCAAAGCAGCAAGAAATAAATGGAGCTCTCCATAACCTGTCAATCCAAAGACAAATTAGCTTTTTGTTTTTTACTGTCGTAGGGGCCTTGTTCTTTTATTTTTATTGTGAAGTGTCCCTTAGTTTTCATAAAAGCTTGACTGAATATTGCTGCTTGGAGGAATGGTTCCCTGTATGTGCACCATGTGCTTTTGAACAAAACGCGATTTGTTGTCTATGTACAAAGCTTTGTTCGGGTGAAGGTGTGCTCCTCTGCATCATGTGAGCTTATGCAGGGCCAGATAACATCTATGTGAAATGTATTCTCTCTAGCAGTTAGCCCGTGCGCATGAGCTCTCTCTCTTCTGCGTAGCGTGGGGTTCTCCCTGTGCACGCCCACCTCCTCTGCACGCTCTTATGCAGGGTAGCAGTCAGCACCTCTCTACTGTGATCTTATGTAGAGCCTGCTGCTCTTGACATGCAAAAGAAGCTCCTTTTATTCTAGTGCATGATCTCGGCTCAGCCACTCCTCCTCTTGCTCAAGAATGCACCCTGCGCAGAACAGGTTGGTTAATTTTCAACCGTGCACAGCTCTGCTCCCTCAGATGTGAAGGGTTTGCTAGTCAGACCTGCATGCAGGACGAAGGGCCAAGGCATGGTCAAGTGGATTCCTATTTTTTCAAAGAACAAATCATTTCTCACCTTAATGAGTGTTGCAGTGGAGAGTTTTATGACGCACCTGCAAGTCAGAAATCCAACCAAATCATAGAAAGAGACATAGGACTCCTACATTTCCAGCTTTCAAAAGCATTATTTAGAAATGAAGCCAGAAAGCAAAAGGGAGTGTGAGCCTTCACCCCCTTTATAGTCTCCTACAGCCCCTTTAACTAACGTGGGGTCCTTCTCCCCCAGTGACTGTCCTACCTTGGCTATTCCTTCAGTGAGGCTCCAGCGTGTACTTTTGACTTTCAGGGAATTCATGCAAATCTTCAGGAGAATCTGGACACAGATCTGCCCACTCTGTACATTTCCATCTGTACGCCCATTGCCTACACCTCTTGTTTGTCTATTTTTAGGGGTGGGCGGCAGGGGCAAACTCCGCCACGCGGCGGAATCAGAGATTTTTGCCAAACTCCGCACCCCCAGCAGAACGCGGATTTAACAAAACTCCGGAAACTCAGCTGGCAGAGTGGAATTCACCTCCCACCCTTAGTTAAAATATGGTTTCTTTTACCCTGGTAGTAATATTTAGACCTAGATGGACAGTGGCTCAAGAGAGAACAATCTCATCTTCTATCTTCAGGAATTAGGAAAGACTTTAAACTCAGTTACCACTTAAGTCCACAATCAATGTGTGCATTAGTGTAATGCCCAAACCCAAAGGGTGTCAGTGGTGAGTTGACCCACTTTTCCAAAAACATGACCCTAAGTGAAATTTGCAAAATGTAGGTTCAGATACCTAAATTCTTATTTGTGACTTGCTCTGAATGCCAAGAAAGAAAAAAACATTTGAATGAGAGTAAAAACACTTGGTCTTCTCCACTCTCCTGTGCTTCACGCAGGGGCTATGTGGAGGGTATCACCAAGAGAGTACCCAATGCTGGATTTGAAGTATTATGTGTGGCCTATTCCTCTGAGTACAAGGGATCGGACACAGGGGTAGTAAGGGTAATGGGCCATCTCATGTGAGAAACTATTTTCATGCTTTCCCAAGAAACTCAACATATGATACCTCAATTCAAGTCCAACCTTTGAAAGAAATGCGTATTAGAACTGGCTGGATTAAATGTATATTTATACGCTGCAAAACTGGGATTGAGAAGCAAGATGTTGTTACAGTAATTGTAGATTTGTTGGTTTATTTGAAAATTAGAAATACCTTTACATTTTCGAACTAATCACATCTGCCAACAAAGGTAGCTTAAAAGATATACTCATATGTAGGAAATCATAGACTTTGAAACAACGGGTGTTTAATGACTTTCTATGGTAACATGTGGACAAGGCTGAAAACAATGCAGAAGAAAGAATACTGCTTGTCCTCTATGACAGTGGTATCAGGTGTGGAAAGAGATATGCAAAATTAGTTAAAAAAAACTTTTATGGAATGGTGTGAAAAAGTACTGAAATTATGCAAAATTCGCTAGCGGTTATCCCATGCGAAAAATTGAATGCGTTTGCATACTTCGCATTGAAATTCAGAAAAGGTTGCAAGAGAAAATATCTCTCGCAAAACATTTTCAGTATGAGACAATTTGTGAAATGCAAGTAACATACATTGTGCACATTTTGCAATATTTCTTGGGTGTGAAAAAGTTTTGTTTACGCCGTGCCGTAAGCCATGTGCCCAGGGCTGGACTGGCTGTAGCAGGCACCAGGCAATTCCCTAGTGGACCTGATGGGTGGAGGGCAATTGTGTGGCCATGGGGGCCGGTTTTGCAACAGTGCTGCAATATCAGCCCCCTGTAACAAAAGCGGGAGCGTGTTTCTAACTAGGAAATAGAAAATATGCACTTTAAATAAAAAGCGAAATGCCCAGGTGCAGAATATTGCGTCTGATTGTTGTGATGGTTGTCCTCATTGTATTACAGTGACCTGCACAGGGGTAAAAGGCTTTATCCTTTGGCAGAGGCAAAGTACAAGCAGATGTGCCTCACACCATTGCCTCAGAAATGTTAGAACACAATGGGGTTTATTTATGAGAGCCCTGTGTCACTTTTGCACTACATAAAGTGGTACATCATGGAGGAGGGCTCTCATAAAGATTTATGAGGCAATGTAAAGCCACCCTGCATGGCTTTGAGTGGCCTCATAAATCAGGAGTTAGGTGACACAGCGCAAATCACTTTGTTGCCATACTCTGCTCCCAGGAGGAGTTCCATGGGTGCTGCTGTGGGTTTTCCCACGCAACAGCCTTGATATTTGATGCTGCCCCAGATTTACAAGGTGAAGTAATCTTGGGGAAGTGTGAAATCCGTGAGATGTAATGAGGAGAAAAATGCTAATTTCTCCTCATTTTTGCCTCATAGAAAGAGAACAATGACGAGTAGGATTGTTTTTGTGCAGGAAGGTGCCCCTTCCAGCAAAAAAACAATTTTGCCTGCAAAAGAGGCACCCTTGCACCATGGTGCAAGGGTGCCTATGGCAGCTCTAGGCTGCCAGAACAGCGCCAGCGCAGGCAGAAAGGACAGGAAAGCACCGTATTTCTTAAATACGGTGGGGCTTCTTTACAAGCCCATTGCTCCGCCTGTGTGTCACTTTTATTGATGCAATGGCAGCGCAATAGGCTTCCCCACATTTACAAGGTCATGTAAAGTCACTCTGGTTGACACTTCATGGCCTTATAAATATGTTTCCCTTTCACCCATAACTTTGCGTGAAAGAGGCATTCCATGGGTGTTTTTGTTGGTGTTCCCACGCAACATCCTTGGAACTTTACGCATTAACAGATTTACAACATTGTGTAAACCTTGGAATGCGTCAGAATCCTAAGGAGACGCAAACGAGGAGAAATACTTTTATTGCTCCTCGTTACTTCCTCTTTCTATGCGCGCTGCGCTCTGCAGCATGCATAGCAAGAGGAAAATGCCTTTAATGATTGTTTTGTGCATGGAGGTGTCCCTTCGTGCACAAAAACAATCATCCCCTCAGCAACAGCCACCCTTACAAAATGATGTGAGGATGTCTGCACTGGCGCACAGCTGCTGTTTGTACGCCAGAGCGGGGGAAAAGGACAGGAATGCATCGTATTTTGTAGATACAGCGTTTTCCTGCCATTTTATTTTGACGCAAGGAGGTGCAGCAGGAAGGCTTGCGGCACTGCCGTGCGTCAAAATATTGTAAATGAGGCCCAGTGCATTCCTGCCCATTCACTTTGGCGTAGGGCAGCACAGCAGCTGCCCTACGCCAAAATGCCATAAATGAGTCCCACTTTGTCTAAGTCTACGACGAAACAAGCATTATTGAACGAAGAAAAATAGTTTATGCTTTGCGGAATCTGAAAAAACTGCCGTTTTCCACCATTATAAAAGAAAAGAAGAGAAAAAATCGTTAGAAAATTGGCCCAGGAATAAAAGCCCATCTACAAAGGCCCTCTAATGATGCAGTAATATTCATAAGTCACTCTGGAGCCTCTGATACCCCACATCAAGTGATGTCGCCCAGGACAGCTCCAGGTAGCGTCACCGTGCGTCGCGCAAGAGAAAGCATCTTTGAAGTCACACACAATGTGCGCCTAATTGACATGTTAATTTCATGGTTAGCCAGGCAGCAGGTAGCGGGACTTTATCACATAACTGCAGTTGTACCATATCATAGCAGGCTAGGAAAACACCTGATCAGGTTCACAGAGAAATGCGCCTCCCTGCTGGAAAAGCTCATCTCACAAAGGGCTTCTTGGAGAATTCTCCACCCCGGTCGGTGCGCCGTTGGAATCCGTCCAACGCGCTCGCGCAGACACCGACGCAGATAATCTAGGTGCCCGTACATAAATTTGTTTTTATGATTACTTCAGACGTATTCGTGTATTTGAAATCCATATAGCTAAATTAAAACAGGAGAGGTCTCATCGGCTCTGTAATCTATTCCGGGCATTAATTTGGTTTTAATGCAGCATATTTATTTGAAAGGTTAACCTTGGACGGGCTTGTGACACACTCCACCGTCCTGCTGCATAAAGGTTGACCCCCGGGTCCGAGCGAATAAATATTCCGTATCGACTCAGACAATGAAAACTCAAAGAGAGCAGGAACCATAACACAGCTGAGCTCGTCTACTGGTTCGATCGAACTCTGCCTGCCTAAACCTAATGACAACATCTAAACAACAGGAATCCGGTAAACCGGGTGTAAAATCACACATTTGAGTGGGATTGTTATTCCCCGCCTTCGTTTTATATCTCACAAACATAATGAATAAACATGATAGTCCATATTTCAGCGCTATTTAAACTGAGATCAGTAAATGTATCAGCATACGCTGAAGTAATCTTTAGGCCTGGGCTAAAAATCCGTTCCGCTCGCGGAAATTGCGATAATTTGACATTTTCGCGTTCCGCGGAGAGCGCGAAAATGTCCAAATTTCCGCAATCCGCATTTTACCGGAATTTTTTTGCTTGCTTGCGCTGTAAAATAATACATTATCGCGTGCGCGCGATCGCCTTACCTGAATCCCCGCGTTCGCCGACAAGTTTTACCGATCCGGTCGCGTTCTCCACGAGATGTTGGATTGTTGGTAGCCATTTGCGCTGTCTCGCAACAGTTCGCGCCCGCAGTTATGTCATTCGTCGTGCGATCACGTCTTTCTTCCCGCGAGACAAGTGAAAACAAGTAGGCCGCGTCCGTGAGCAACCGCATGGGTAAATTGGCGAGCCGCGACCACGCAGAAAATACCGCGAACGGGCGGGAAAAAAACTTCCGCATCTTCGCGATATTTCCGCGTGTTTGCGGAGATTTTTAACATTTTCACGATAATTTGCGAAAGTGAATTTCGCAAATTCCGCCCACCCCTAGTAATCTTATATCCTGCGCATGGGTCACATTGAAAAAGTTTTCAAGTGTAATATTACAAGTCCTTAGATGTAAATAAGGCAGTGATTGGTGCAAACGACTATTACTGATGTAACAATAGTTTCGTGGAGGTGGTAATGTGTGACAACAATGTTTGCGCATATTCGTTGTGTTTTACAATCTTGGGGGTGATCATGTGCTGTTTTTTAATCACTCGTGATTTTTGTGTTGTATTATTGCTTTGTGTTGGAATGTGGTTGGTTTTGGTTGGTTTGTTGCATCATGTTCAACTAATGTTTTGTGCCTGGTATGTTTTAGTTGTGTTGCTATTTTGTTTTGTCTTGTGTAGCCTTTTTGAGTTCTGTTGTGCTCTTTACAACAGTTTTTCACTATCTATAATGGTGAAATACCACTTCTCTATCTTTTCAACTATTTGAGACTCTATTCTGCCCTAAACTGATGCTGTTTGCTTTGTAGTCCTTTAAGGCAGTGCTTCCAGCAGTGTTTTGCTGTTCATATTATCTTAGGGAGCGAGTTGTTGTCTTTCTCACCCCACACTGCCTCCTCCTACACTAGCAGCACAATTTCATCAAGTAGATACTGTGCCTCTGCACTGCCCTCCTCACCCTCTGTAGTTCTGCGGGGTTGTAATCTAGCTCATTTTAAAGTAGGGAGCTCCCTGCATCTTTTCAGTCTGCGGATACTGTGTTTTTTCTCAACCCTGCTTCTGTCTGTACTCCACCTTAGACTTACATAGGGGCATATTAGCAACAACCGGTGATAATTATCGCTTACCGCACTTAGCGCTAGGATAATTATCGCCGGCTAGCATGAATTTTTATCGCTGAGATAGCGTGCTATTAGCAACGCTTATCTCAAAAGCGATAAAAATCCTAGCGCTAACTGCCTAACGTGAGATTATCGCTGGAAACCCAGCGATAATCTCACGAAATGTGGCGTTAGCTTGTTGATAGGGCCCCACAAACTTAGCCATGATATCCACCTTCCATAGGATATCATGGCTAAGTCAGTCCTGAAGCAGGCGTAAGGAAAGTAGCGATAACAGGGGTTATCGCTACTTTTCTTGCCGCTATGCTTCATAGCGTGGGGCTTGATGATAGGAGAAATGTCGCTTAGCGACATTTCTCCTGTCATGTTAGGTCAGGAACGCCCACTTTGCATCTCATTAGAGAATCAAAGGTGGGCGTTAAGATTTTGTGCGCTACTGCAAGGTTTCACACGTTAGCGTGACCTTGCTAATTAGGCGATAAAATTATGGCCGCTTTTCGGCCGAAAACGGCCACAAAAGTGGCGATCATTTTCTATCGCCGCCTTGCTGATATGCCCCCAAGTGAGATCACAGGAGCGTAAAGGTCTTGTTCAGCACTATAAAATTGCAATGTGGACAAAGAAGCACCACAGTCATGGCAACACAATCATTTTGGATACGGCCACTCTACCAATGATTGATAAAGGGTGGGTAATCCAAAATGCCAATGATTTTCTCATTGTTGCCATTTCTTGGCATATGTTGTTCATCAATATGTCGTCACTAGACACATACATATTTAAAGGTGTGAGGCACTCTCTGGACAGGTATGCAGTTCGCCAGGTTTTTAATCAATCAGTAAGGATTGAGGGAGAACCAATGTATTGTTAATTAGGTTATTGCTTATTATTTTTCTAGTGTTTTAGTTTAAAAACAAAACAAATTCCTTAACATGTTGCTTTGCTTGTGAATTGTGCTTGTCTGCTACTGATTGTCAACACGTGTTTTGTAACAAACATAACAATGTCTCTTCTTCAGGGCAAAAACACAGTCAGTCTTAACAAGGTGTTTCTGTTATATTACAATTATAACAGCGAGTATGAAACTTTATTGACAATTCAAATACTGTACAGCTAGGTTTATTCAGATAGTCTATGGCCCACAATTTAAAAAAAAGTCCAAAAGAAAGTCACTTTATTGGTTGGAGGTCAGTACTTTTCAAGGGTTTATAGCAGCTCTCTTTATATATCCCACTGAGTTAGAGGCTTTTATATATTTTTCGTGGTTAAACCATAATTTACAAGTATAATAACCCAATAGTGGCAGGTTTCACAACTGCTCTCACTACTGGTGTGGAAGGAACACTCAGGACTTCCCTGGTTAACCCTCAGTTCTGACTCTAAGCCATATCCACCTCCCACAGTCATCTATGGACCCAGGTCCACAGCCGGGCACTTAACATATAGTAATACGTCATCAGAGTAAAAAGAAATAATATGGTGCGTGCATCTCACCAAGATTCCTCTCCCACTCACCATCCGGTCACTCCCAACTTAACAGTGGCTGCACTTGCGGGGCAAAAAATACTGGCATCAGAAGGCATTACTGTAGGGTGCTTCTGCCCACCGTCCATTGGTCCGAAATCTATACTGCTGGGACTCATATCAGCCGGCTTTCACAGATATGCCACTGACAGTAAAATAGGGCCAGCACAAACTCAGGAAACTGCTACCGCTCCTCTCTCTCACTTACCACCCCATGCTGTTCATCTAAAAAGGTTGGTAGACTGTCCTCTTCTCTGTCTATTGATTGGTGCATCCTCACCGCCGTCCAGCTGCCATGTGGTCGAGTGGGCTGAGTGGGCTTTAAAGTAGGATGGTCCTCATTTTATGATGTTGACACCTCTGCGACTGACTACTGGGTACTTCCCCTCTATGTGTCCTGTCCTCACAGCAGTGCTTGGCGGGTCTATTTGTGCCTTGAGCCCTAGATTATTTGCAAGATTTAAAGGGTTCATAGATTAACAATTGTAAATTGACATCCTGCAAGCCATCTTTCTGACCACGTTCCCCACTGCAACATGTTTGAAAACGTGATTGATATTTGTGTAGGAGATGACCAATCTGCTCTAAGTGGTTTATCTGTTATGGAAGGTGGATGATGGTTATGCATTCGAATAGGTTTTTATGGACTTGGTTAGCTTTGTTTCGGAGAGGAGGGTTCTGGCCTCTTTTAACAGTAGCCAAGAAGATACATTGAGTGAGAAAAGCGTAGATTATGTTGAAGTGGGCTAAGAAACAGTTTCAGTCAGGTATTTCTGGATGGTCAAAAGAGGGATATGAAATGATTTGAGTGATCCGTACCCCAAAAGGTGGATTCAGAACACACTTGTTTCATTGTATGGTTCCCCTTTTGGGGCTCTAAGTGAAGTATTTTGCCACTGGTTCGCAGAGCGAATGGAATGAATTGATTTGAAACATATGGCACCAGAAAAAAAAAAGATTTAGAACATGCGAAGAATTAAGCTCATCTGACAAGGTGAGATGCAAAATTGGGGTTGGCTGAGACTGCAAATGAGCGATTAAGGTCTTTTGACAGAGTTACTTTTCTAAGTCAAAAATCTTGCAATCTTGCAAATCACTATAACCTAGCAAAGACATTTTGAAATGAATGTAAACACATTTTTTAAAAAGCTGTTCCAATTGTTTTCCTAAGGAACTATTGGCATACATAGGTAATATGCTCTTTTGTTCTCGCTGGATCAGATAAAGGGATTTGTCATTTAATGTGAATGTGTTTTTAATATAATGTTATATCTTTTGTACTAATTAAAGAAGAAAGTATTATGGAGTATACAAAAGTATCATGGATTGAATTCTGGCTATATTAATGCTTAGGAAAATTACTTCCCATATTGCCAAATATATAAAGGAATGACTAGAGCAGCAGGGTTAGTGGTACAGTGGGCTGTAGCAGCTCAGGACTACCCATGTCAGCTAGCCCAGTCCTTAACGGTAACGGCATATCAATTTATAAAGCATCATTTCTCTGCCTGCGCCCTGGAGGAGTGAGTGTGCAGCAAATATGGAAGTCAACAGATGTTGGATGATTTTGATTATTAAATGAGTTGTACTGTAGCCTGTACTCATTCTTCGTTTCAGTACTGCTCATTCAGTATTTAGAACTCATAATACAAAGAGTGAAGACCACATATGTGAAACGTTGGCCTGGTATATGCTGTCTACTAATTAAAGTGGGAACCTTGCACCAGTCCAAACGACCCTTATTGATGATTAGGTTAAAGACCACCTTTATTGAAAGCTATCCGAGTGGTAGCTATGGAGAGCAGCCTTCAGGCTAAGTCTCGAAGGAATGTAAAGTTGCTTGTTTTACCAGAGCAGAACCTCCTGAATAACCAAATGAAAGGAGAACCACACAAGAGATATATAAAATATATGTATTTATTACTAAACACTCTCTACTAACCTCTTTATGATATTAGAGCACAAAGCACACAATATTAAATCACTAGAACTACAGTAAATAGCCCAATACATAGCGGGCTCCAGGGGGAGACTGAACCATATACTAAGAAAGTGGTATAACATCCACGACTTAACTAGACACAGTGCCTAGAGCACCTAGAATCGTTGGGACCCCAAGGAACCACCCAAAGTAGTGACAGAGGGGACCCACGGAGGATGGGTGCAGTGTGTTAACACAGGCGCGAGCTCCGTGCAATCCTATGGGAAAGTCGCGGTTGGAATTTTAAAGATTAAGGACACTTCGGAGAGGACTTTCAGCAAACCCTGTCAAACATAGTATATTCCAAGGCCAGCACCCTTGAGAGTACAGAGATAGTTGTGTTACCTATCCCAGAGGAGCCGGGTGGATAGGGGTCAAGTGATGTCGGAAACCTTTATTGCTTTCAACGGCGTGATGCGGAAAAGTGCTGCTGCCGGGAAGATGAAAAGTGTCCGGTGGAATCCAAGCCTGGATTCAAGGTGAGAAGAACCTGAAAGCAGAGGGGACAGAGTCTGGGTCACTTCAGGGTGACCAGGGGCATGATAGATGAATGCCCACCGATGTCGGTGCTTCAGGTGAGATGATGGGATGCTTGACTCTGCAGCCACGGGGACCAGAAGATGTCTGCGATGACCAAAGTCTGGAGGTGAGCTGTCCCACAAAGGATGTTGAGTGCTGGGGAGTCAGTGTCCAGGTCGAACACCAACAAGCCTTTGGAACTGCAACCCACGCTGGCAGAGGAAATCAGCTTTGTTGAGGACCAGCAAGGTCATGGGGACTCTCCAAGCTATGGAGAGTCAGGGCACGTCTGGAGCAACCAGGAAAACCCATGGAAAGTCAAAGTTACCTTCACAGGGACCCACAGGTCAACGGACCAGGGATCGCAAAGAGACCTCGAGCTGAATCACAAAATACCAACCCACGGAACACTCGTGTAGTGTAGGCTGGAAATCTTTGGTGCAAATACTGCTCGCAGTCAGGACTACTCGTAGCTCAAAGCACAGCCTCAGGGATTGACAAAAACCATATGCTGCTGCAAAAGTATGCTGTGCAAAGGGGTTTGGGTTGCAAGGTCCCCACGAGGGATACTGGACTCAGAATTGCTGAAAGCGTAGATCGACCTCAGAGACCTTGGAAACCTACCTCCGGTGTTGCAGAAACTTTCACAGTCCTCAGGAGCTTGGGAGATGCAAACCGGTCAGATGCGTTAAAGGTGCCTGCCTTGCAGGGGAGTAACTCCTTTGCTCCAAGGGAGATTCTTCAGTCATCCAACATAGTGTAGATCGTCGAAGTACTTGGTTTCTGTAGCAGAGTTTAGTTCAGGTAAAATCTAAAGTCCTGTAGTCAGGGGTTCCTACTTTATACCCAAGGAAGGGGTGGGACAAACTGTGGGGACCCACCTGTGGGAGGGTCAGGACAGAGGGGTGGCTACACCCATGTCCTTTGCCCAGTTTCACGCCAGAGCAGGAGCAAATGGCTCCTGCAACCGGTTTGAGCTGGACTATGCACAGGGACACCAAATGTGCCCCCAGTGCAGACTTCAAAGCACTCTTAGAGTGCACCCACCCAGCCCCAGTACAATAAAGCCTGTCTGGGAGGTTGTCACACCTCCCTGTGACAGGAAGCCTATTGTTAGGCCTTCCCCTGCTCGAGCTTGGCTCAGCAGCAGGAGGGCAGATTTGTGTCTGTGGCTGGCAGCATCCATTTTGTGATGCCCAGGTCAAAAAAGCTGGTACCGGGTAGCCCGGTGACCCACAGTTGTGGTTCTAGAAGGGAGGAATCATACCTCCCAGACCAGTTACTGGTGTGGAGGTATGATTCCAAGGTGTTTGACACCAAACACAACATGTTTCTAAGCAGCTGTGAGGGTATAATGCACTTAAATATATATGGATGGCTGCATCACAAACAAACCCGAAAAATAGGTTCCGAAGGCTGCAGAGGGGCTCTGCTCATGCAGGTGCACCCTCTCACATAAAACCCAGCACCCTGCCTTCAGGATTGATAAGGCCTGCCATAGGGGTGACTGATAGGTTTATATGTGCAGTGATTTAGAATATAGTGAACCTATATCTGAGTAAGGGGTGCATGCACCACCTTACACAGGCTGCAGTAGCAGACCTGTGGTGTCAGTTTGAATGGTCTCTCAGGGGTGGCACAATACATGCTGCAGCCCCTAAGAGGCCTCTGGGGTACCTATGCCCTGGGTACATAGTATACCATATACTAGGGACTTATAAGGGTACCTCAGAATCCAATCTGGAGTGTTCCTAAAGTACATGCAATCAATTTAGAGGAGAAAGCAGCTAGACTGGCGTCCTGGATAGCAGGATCCCAGTCAATCTAAGTCGAAAACAGTGATCCATCAGCAAAAAGTGGGGGTAACCATAAATAGCAGATCCTACTCTCCTACAACATATAAGAGCTTTGGCAGTTAGGTGATTAAATATTGAATATTCAGGATCGGATACAAGAGGTAAGAGTAGTAGCTCTGTCTGCACACAAAGTATTGAAAACCCACTGGAAAAACCTGCAGCTCCATACACTATCTTGCTCTCTGTGGTGCACCGTCTCATTTAAGCCCTGGTTACTCAGCATGGGGAAACAGCGTTTACAACGCAGGCAGAACTACGCAGTGCCATTAAAACAGAGGCACTACAATGAATGCATCGGTACCATGCGTTCCATTACCACGCAAGTCATTACAATGACTTGCTTTAGGGAACGCATTGTTGGATTTCAAATCCAACACCTTCCCTACTGTTGCCCAGACTGGAGTTGGAATAGTAAAATATACTATTCCAAAGACAAGCGCTTCCCTAAGGCAAGTTGTTGTAATGGCTTGCGCTGTAATGGAACGTGTGCTAATGACACGTTTGTTGTATTGCCCGTGTTGTAAAGGCATGCGTTGTTAAAGCATGCATGAATGCATCATAAATCCCTCAGCATGGCTTGCCAGCCCAGCAATTAACATGCTCACATGCTAACAGACACACTAACACACACACACACACATACATAAACACACAAAATCATGCATGCAAACAGTCATACACACAAAAACACATATTCATGCAATGACACACATACAATTACACACACAAAATAGACACTAACATTACTCGCTGAACTTAGTTTGTGGTACTGCACACTTTTACAGCTTGCTTCTCTTGAAGGGAAGATTGAATTTTGGTATCTGTTGCTACTCCAGCTACCAAGAGACACATGGGAGAGAGACAGACCGTAATCTCTGTCTCAGATTGAGCCGTCTTGAAAATCTGATGCTGGATTTCCTGGTGTATCCACGAATCCAGGAAGGAGAAGGCCATCAGGCCTCTAGACACTGTAGCAGCAGAAAGTGGAAGTGGGCATGGATGGTTGATTATTTGCAGCTTCTACTTTTCACTCCCTAGTCCCCGCTTGTTTTCCCCACTTGCTGCATTTCATGGATTCAGCTCTAGTAAACCTATTGCCCCCACTTGGTTATGCAACTCCTGATGGGGCTAAATCTATAGACTTTCAGTCTGGATGACGGTATATGGACTTCTTTGGTGAGATACACAGGAGTGGTGGTGCTAGGGAGGTAGGACACCTTGTATAATTTAAGCATTGTAGACGCATAGTCTGCTTTCCCTCCTGCTGGTATCCAAGGGTTACGGCAGGATACTAATATTGTCTAGTTTGTGCTCACCATTTCCAGGACTTTAAAGGGAAGCACTGTCGTCAGTCTGCCAGGGTGGAGGTGAGCTGGAACCTGTTTACGACCAACTCTCTCATTCACCCTTTTCATGGAGGACTCATCGGAGCTAGACAACGAAGGGAACTAAAGAGCTCAGGAAGACTGGACAGTTCAATCCCTTTTGCGATCAGGTGTTACTGGCAGATCAGGATAACACTGATTCTCAGTGTGTATCTTCACATAGGACAATATGGGTCTCAGAAGTTCTTGATGCTTATTACGTCCACTTCTCACACACATTATTAACTCAACATTGAAAAATTATTTAAAACATTTTTGTTTGATTTATAATGATTGGCCCAGTTCTCGCAAAGCGTGAGGATTCTAATACTGCAATATGGTAGTTAATTCACCTGTCATACTTGTCTTTCCTCTCTCCTAAAAAACAGACTAAAATAAAGTGAATACATGTATTTGTTTTTAATTAATTCAAATCTTTTACAAAATGGTGAAAATATTAGAAAGGTGACGAGTGACCATGACAATCAATTTAGATACCAATTAATTAATTCAAGGTAATTAAAATTGACAGGAATTTTAAAAAATCAACTTTTGGCAAGATGAAGATCGAAACTGACATCAGGCTATTATCACATATGTATACATTAGAGCTCTTGTTTGGAGAATAAATATTAATATGGATATTTGTTTCACCCTCTTATGACAAATTCCAGCCAATCATTAACCCAAGGATTCAAAACACCTCTGGTATCCCATGCTTGGCTTTCATTTGACATTCCACTGTACTATGTGCCTAACAATGACTGTCATTTTACTCTCACCAACAAATGCTCTTGCTCAAAAACCCTGCTCTAGACAGAACCCTATTATTATTTTCACAACACCTCAGCAAGCACATATACTTGGAAAAGGCTGCCAAATCAAGGGCACTGCCATAAATTACACCCACATTTACTCTACATAGAAAAGTAGCTAAAGCTAGCATAAACCTAATACATCATCACATACGTAGCATGTATGACTCCTCCTAAAGAAATCCTGTACAGACCCCGGCGATCTAAAAGATTACTGACTGATCTTTCTGTTCCGTTACCCCAAAAAAGTTCTCGATAAAGTCAGCAACCAACAGCTCATTGAATGTCTGGAGCAAAACCATCTACTTCACACCTCACAATCAGGATTACGGGCTAACCACATCACTGAGACTGCCCTGATTGACGCCACTGAAGACATTAGAACTCTGCTTGACCAAGGAGAATAGTGGCCGCCATCCTCCTCAAACTTTCTGCTTCGTTCAACAGTGTCTTCTACCACACCCTCGTCGACAGAATCTACAACATCGGCACACAGCAAAACACCCTCAGTGGATCACCTCTTTCCTTAAAGGATGCACACAAGGCACCGGACTGGCTCCTTTCACCTCCGCACCCAAGGCCATCATATCCGGTGTACCCCAAGATCATTCTTTAGCCCCACCCTGTTCAATATCAACATGACCTCCCTCGCTGATGTCATTAGATCCCTTGGACTCAACATAATCTCCTATGTGGACGACATCCAACTAATCCTTCTGCTCAATGAGGACCCCTTGAACTCCAAAACCAACTTCTGCAACACCATGACCAACGTAGCCAAATGAATAAGAGACAACTTCCTCAAGGTCAACCAAAACATAAGTACTGATCTTCAGGAAGAAAAAGTCTGAATGGGACCACAGCTGGTGGCCAGCACAACTCGCACCATCACTCACACCTACAGACCATAAACGCAGCCTTGGCATCATCCCCAACAGCCAACTGACCATGAAACGCCAAGTTAATGTAATCACCTCCTCCTGCTACCACACCCTTCACATGCTCCACATAATCTTCAGATGGATCCCAATCAACACCAGAAAGACCATCACGCAAGCCCTCATCACCAGCCACCTTGAATATGGCAACGCTCTACACTGGAATTTCCACCCAACTCCTCATAAGTCTCTGGACCATAAAGAACACTGCAGCCAGACTCATTCTGGACCTCCCCAAATGGACCCACATCATCCCACACCTCAGAAACCAACACTGGCTCCCCATCCAGAAGAGATGCCAGTTCAAGATCCTCACGCACACCTACAAAGTCCTACATGATCAAGGACATTCCTACATCAACCGTCAACAGAACTTCCACTTGTCCGCAAGACACTTGCGATCCTCTTCACTTGCCCTCCCACCCCCTGGCATCCGTCGCAGCCTCAGCGGGGGTTGCTTCTTCTTCTACATGGCCCCCCACCCCCGAACAGCACCCTCCCTGGCGGACTTCAGAAAGGAACTCAAAACCTGGCTTTTAAACGGAGACATGGCAACATCAGCACCCAGATACCCCCAGGGGTTAAAGTGCTGCGCTATATAAATGCTGACTGATTAGTTGATTGACAGCATTGCATCATACACAAGCAAGCTGGGTTGTGGTGTGTGTATAGATGAGCAATGAACCAACTCCCAAACCCCGACAAATTGACCCTATACAATCCACCCATATATCTAAATTGCAACAAATATCATCTTGCAAACTAGATCACATCAGCCTTATCAAACTAAACTTTGAGCAAGTTATCTACAAGTTATCTACTAACCGCACATAAACACAACCCAAAAACCACAACCTACACACCTGCCCAAGTGCCTGGAATCAAATCATTATAACGTAACATCCAAAAATGTTTCCTGCAGTTTAATGTAATAATGAGTGATTCATATCCACTGATAAGGACACAAAATATAGAATGTACTTTAATGCCCCAATAACAGTACTGGGCACTGAACAATTGTGGATAACACAAGATATCACACTGTAAGTGGAAAGAGGGAATCAGCTCAGTGCTGTCATACATCCACATGCAGCCCAAATGTCACAACTAAGCATCGGATTCTTAACTATCGCAGGCACAGGTGTAAAACAGCTGTATGATTGAATTGAAAAATATATACTACAGAGCAAAAAACAGCATTTCTGTTTCTATTCATATTAAGTTAAAATGGCTCTCTGTGTGGATAACCAATCATGTTTTAAAACCCAGAGAATTATTTTCTCATGGGAATGATCCACCGTGTGCACATTTGGCCAATAAATATACTCAGGTGCTAGAATCTGTCTCAGACCTAGAAAGAAAGACTTACTGAAATTGGCACTGAAAGCTCATCTCTGACTTCAAGCCGAATAAAGTTGTAAATTCAAAGTTCTATGCATAGTTCATGTTGTGTTAGATTTGAGACAAGGTGATATTGTTTTACTGTGGTCATCACTGAGGTTACTATGGATAAGGGTGGTGCTGCAGTCTTGGTGCTGCTGGATCTTTCAGCAGCATTTGATACGGTGGACCACTCAATCCTAATTAACCGTATCTCAGCCATAGGGATCAAAGACAGAGCCACGGCCTTACTAGCTTCCTTTCTAGCCAATCGATCACAACAACTAAAACTGGGCAGTTTTCTCTCTCCTCCCTTTTCCCAACCATGCGGTGTCCCCCAGGGTTCTTCACTAAGCCCTACGTTGTTTAATCTTTATGTTGCAGACCTTGCTAGAATCATAAAAGCTCACGACCTGCGACTTTCATCTTGTGCTGATGATACCCAGATTGTTATAGAAATATACGATAATGGAAATTCAATCGCAAACAATTTTAAAAAAGGAATGTCCACCATCTGCACTTGGATGTCAAATAACTGTCTGAAACTAAACTCCGACAAAACTGAGGTGATGATTTTTGGTAAGCCATACCCCAGTTGGTCGACCTCTTGGTGGCCAGAGGAACTAGGCTCCCCCCCGGTTCCGGTCACTAAGGTCAAAAACCTTGGACTTTTATTTGATGATAAGTTATCATTCATGCCACACGCTAATTATATCACCTCGTCCTCATTCTACACCATCAGAATGATAAAGAAGCTTCTACCCTTTCTTCCTCCTAGCGCAGGAAAAACTCTTGTTAGTACCCTTGTCATGTCTAAAATAGACTATTGTAATGGACTACTTATTAATGCACAAGAAAAAGTCCTGCAAAAATTACAAATGGTACAGAATGCCGCAGCTAGGATTCTCTCTGGCACTCCCAAATTCAAGCCTATCTCAGGAGTCATACGACAGCTTCACTGGTTACCCATCAAAAGCAGGACTAAATTTAAGGCATTATGCATAGCCTATAAATCAATCCACGGCTCAGGCCCCGAATTCCTTAAGAAAAGCTTTTGCCTGTACAGACCCAGCAGGACTCTACGTTCTAGCTCTAATCAGCTGCTAATGGTTCCTAGAACCAAGAAAGCCACATGGGGCGACAGGAGATTTGTCGTGGCAACATCCAAACTCTGGAACAAACTTCCGCTACATATCAAAAGTTCTCCTACATTATTATCTTTTCGAAAGAACATAAAAAATTGGCTATTCCAATAATACTCTCCGTCTCTCCTGACTGTTGCGTTTAAGTCGTCCTATAGCGCCGAGACACCCCCGGGTAGTTGCGCGCTCAATAAATTGCTTAAATAAAATAAATAAATAAATAAATAAATAAATAAATAAATACATAAATACGGTGCGCTTCTGGTGGCAGGGACAATATGAGAACGGTACTCCCACGATAAATTGTTTTAAACATGGTGGGCAATGACCCACTTGGATACTGCGGGCACACTGTGGAACCCGAAAGGCCTTATGTACAAAACGCCAAAAGGATGAGCCAAAGGTCATCTTTCACTCATTGACCTTTATGATTCAGAAGACATGGTATGCTCTAGGGTAGTCCCACTTTGTGACTATCTGGGCTTCAGGGTTTCTTTGACGAATGGTAGCTGTTAATGGTGTTGAATGCTAATCTTGCTGTCTGTATTACACAATGTAGAGCCCCTGATCTAAGTCGTTCTAGGTTCCAAAGAACATGGATGTCCCTACAAGAGATGTAGAAGTTATGGCTTAAACATTCAGTAGGTTTTTGGGAACTAAACCATCAGTGTTTCCTCTTTGTTTTCTTAGAATTAGTAAATGTGGCTACATGGATTGTGAAAATGTCCTTCCTGTGAGGGGACAGTGAGAAGGCAGATGGCGTTCTGATCATGTTAGCAAAAGAGTAACAATGTACTTATGGCAGTTGAAGAAAAAGACCTTATGTTGGCTCCAGGGCTTTCAATCAGTGTCCAGTAATCTCCTGAAGCAAAACAATTATCATAAAAAAATGGTCAAAAAAGCTAAATAGGAGAGGTACACAATTAATATACAGATTGTGGTACAAGCTATGGCATTAGGAAAATAAAAAGCAATTATTGGGCAAGGCCATACAGTCAATAAGCAATGTGCCCTTGTGACATAAATAGAACAAGTAGGGAGTCTTACATTTATTTTAACTGCCCATAAATGAGTGATGTGTGTTCATCTGTTTGAATATGTTCTGGTAGTTTCTTAGCTAGTATAGGTGTATGGTGGTTCTTTGCTCAGACTTCATCAATATACATGCTTATGACCCACAATCTAAGAGGACCATAACTGAAGTTAATATTCCTCTCACAGTACATTGAGTTATGGGCAAAATGAGTAACCATGTCCCGGAAATGGTGGACACATGGAAAGAGCAAACGCACAGGAGCCATTGTAAACCCATCTCTCTCACTTGCAGAGGATGGGCTCGCTCTGGTGTTTCCTAGGCACCACGGCGGTCTCATGAGGCAGACCCAAACCACAAGAGCAGGATAATTACAGGAGAGACATAACCTTGCTCTTCACCGGTGCTCATTCTTCTGCTAATTGCCCTCCCTTGAGTCCTATTTGCATTGGTTCTTCTTGCGTCTAAGTCCAGCATGATATGAGGATTACGAAGTGGTTGGTATCCAGCTATCCTGTAAGAACTCACATTTTGCACCATTCCTCTTTCTCTCTGCAGCTGATCCTCATTAAGTAAGACCAAGTTATTAAGTTCAGGTAAGATGGAAGGATGATGGGTGTAGGCTGATTTATCCTTCATATCATCCATAAGACCAGGCATGAATACATCTATATCTGGACACTGAAACATCTATTTGAATGGTCATGGGAATGTTGCAGGATCATACAATTGACAATCTCCAGCTGCAAATAGTGGCATGGCCTAAGCCAAGGCACCCTCAAAAAGGCAACCAATGAGATATGCCACGCTTGTATGATCCTGAGTGAAGTGTGCAGGGCAAAAGGAAAAATGAACTTTTAGGGTATCTAGATATTATTTCATCTTAGTGGAAAAGTGAAGCAGAGTAGAACTAATAAAATAAAGGATTTCCTCCCTTGAAGCCAAGATTCATTTTCAGCATGCAATTGTTGTAAGTCTGGCCTTTATTTTACCCTGGTTTTCTGCCAGATCGAAGCAACAAAAGAACAAAGGAGGCCATGACAAGACAACCTGTTGAGAGATGAGCACAGCAGTATGTTTCTTCTTTTTTTGTTTTGTTTTGCTGTATGCCCGGGCACCTCCTTCCTGTAGGCATGATGCAAAAGTGAAAACAGAAATTGTCTCTAAGTTGGGTCACCAAAGGAGGCAAAAACCTTACAGGTATGACAAGCCTCCAGGCATAGTTAGAACACATTAGATATAATCAAAAGCAGTAGTGAACAAATAATGAAGCACCAGGACAGCATTGCAAGGCAGAGCAGACTAGGACTGGGAAACCAGGGGATGATTCACACCAAAAAGAAGGCAAAAAGGATAAAAATGTCAACCAAGTGACTGATGATTTCACTGAAAAATATGGATCTGAATGCATTGTGCTACTGTTTCCAACTTGTGCTGGCTCCTTAAAAATGGGGTAGACAGGAACTTAATGCAAGAGGATCAGGAACTAAAAACAAACAGGTAAACATGAGTGCTTATTTTGTTTCGATAGTTCCTATAATTTTCATTGGCATGATGTCCACTATGCTTACAGCTAAGTCTACTTCCGAGCAACTGAAGTTCCCAACCACAGCCTGGGACAGCCGTTACCCACTCAAAAACAGCATTCTTATGCACAAACTCGCAGTATCAGGTGTTTCACTGAATGTCAATGGCCCCTGCTGGCCAAGTGACCAATGACCATGTCACAGCCGCAGCCACCCAACACAACCGATTCTAGCTGCTGAAAAGAGGACCATACCCGGCACATACTTCACCTTAGCATAAGACGTAGGCTGTGCAGCACACATCCTAGGGATCACGGCTTCCATATGGCACAGAGTCTGTGCACCTGCAGATCAATGGAGGTCTGCAAACTGCTGTCTGGTACATCAAAATGTTGTTTGGTTGATATACCCTAAGCAGAAATGTAACATGCTCTAATGGGCCAATATTGATTAGATTATAAATTGAGAAGTAGGAGCCAGCAGTCTGGGCTCTCTACAACAAAAATATAATTAGATCATTTTCGTATTTCACCTACTTGAGGGAAAGAGATGAGTTTAACAAATATCTGCACAGATTCTTTGAATATAACAGAAAAGTTTATAAAATGAGAGCAGCAAACTGAAGGTGTTTGATGTCTAATGAACCTGCTCACATTCACCCATGGTGTAAAAGAGAACTGAGGGCTAGATGTATTAAGAATTTTAACAGTTGCAAACACTGTGATTCAGTGTTTGCAACCATTAAAATGTGTTTTTGAATGTACTAATCCCATTTTAGGGGTTGTTAGATCTGGGGGTCTCTAGTTGGCAGGGTATGTACCACTGTCCAAGTAGGGACCCTTGCTTCTAGTCAGGGAAAGGGGGATACACTGTTAAGATAACCCCTGCTCACCCTCTAGGTAGCTTGGCCTGAGCAGTCTAGGCTATCAAAGGCAATGTGTAAAGTATTTGTACCAACACTCACAGTAACACAGTGAAAACACCACAGATTTACTCTACACCAGTTTTAGAAAAATAAGGTATCTTTACTAAAAACTTCACAAGACCAAATACTACAGAAAAACCAACATACAATTAAAAAGGTTACTTCAAAGATAGTTCAAGAGTTTGTAGAAAGTACTCCAGGATGTAAAAATCAGTGTCCTGCACAATGTGACTCTCAATGCACAAAATGCGACACTCTCGTGCCCAACAGTACCTGTAGTTGCGCTAAGGTTCCCAAAAGCTATAACAATGAAGATGGCAAAGGTGATGCGATACTCCTGAGACCTTGGGGAGGCTTTGCAGCAGCCCTGCTTCACGCAGCAGAGGTAGATGCACCGGCTCCGATCTGTAGGGGGAGGATGCGATGACTTTGGCTTTCGTGGCGTAGGTTTCTTAGGGGGAAGCTTCAGGCATAGGTACGGTGCGACGCTCTTCGACGGGGCGTGATGCGCGGCGTTGACTTCTGGCGCCGCAACCCTCAATGCGCCACGGGACGGAACTCTGCGTCGACGCACGCAGCAACTGGATACTTTCACGCACCGGCAGTGGTGCGGCCCGCAAACTGGTTCTGCGACGGCCTTCGCAGTGTGAGGAATCTTCACGCACCGAGACGATGCTCGACGCGCTCGGCGATGCGGGGACTCCGGGTGCTGCGATGACGCCGCAATTAAATTCTTCTTGCACTCTTGATCTTGCGACTCGCAATCGGATGATGCGACCCTCAAACGGATGATGCGATGGGTACCAGTTACTCTTGTTCACACTTTCTGCTTTCCAGCTCCCAAACACAGCAAAACGACCTCCTGAGGCCCCAAGACTAGGCAAGCACTCCAAGGCAGGTCAGAACTCCCTCAGCAGAGTTCCAGGGGAGCTGGTGGTGAAGTCCTTTTGTTCCTGGGACTTCTTAACAGGGAGCCAGCTCTCCTCAGGCCCTTGGAGATCAGAATTTAAAGAAGGGAACACAGCAGAGTCCTTCCCCTCTCCTTGGCAGCAAAGCAAAACAGCAAGCAGGCAGTCTTCTCCTCTTCAGTTCCTTCCAGCTTTCTCCTTGGCAGAGGTTCCTTCTTAGTTCCACAGTGACCTAAAGTTTAGGTGTCTGGGGTCCTCTTCTTATACCCCTCCAAGTCTTTGTCTCTCGTTGTTCCAGTGGGGGGATTCCCCTGCTCAAACCGGTTCCTGGGTGTGCTCTGCCCTGGAGCACCTGGTTCCTTTCAGAGTGAGGGGCAGGGTCGTTGGACGCTCATCAGGAGGTGGAGCCTTCTTTGTGCTGGCAGAGGCAGAGTCCTCAGCCTGGCCAGCAGGGGGTGGAGCCGGCATTGTGCTGGCAGAGGCTGCCCTATTCAAACCCAGGGGCTACTCCTCCCACCCATCTAGAGCAGATCTCCCTATTCACCCTGCTGCTGACTCATCCAGACTCCTGGAGCCACCTAGCCCATCACATGACACCAGTCAGCCAATCTGCACACAGGCACACAGGAAGGTTGAACAGGAGAACAGCTACTTTCTAAAAAGTGCTATTCTCACACAGTGAATTTAAAAACCATCTTTCTAAAAAGATGTATAATTAAATTCTGAACACAAAGATACCAAACTTGGATTTTCTATCTTGCCTTTAGGGGAAGATAGGCATGTAGACAGCCTCCCCCATTCTGTCCTATGGGCAAGATAGCCTCTCAGCAGTGAAAAACGACAATGGCTGTAATTCACTACCAGGGCATGTTACACACCTCAGTACATGCCCTACCTTTCAGATACACTTCACCCAGCCCAGGGGGGTACCTAGGGTCACCATAGGGATGCCTTACATGTACAGAAAGGGAAGGATAAGGCCTGGTCAGTGGTTGCACTGGCCAGGTCGACATGGCAGTCCTGGACTGCACATAGGTACTGCAAGCAGGCCTAAGACATAATTTTAGCGCTACTCCTGTGGGTGGCAGAAACAGTGCTGCAGCCCACTAGTAGCATTTGTACTACCAGCCCTGGCACTCTCAGTGCACTTTACTAGGGCCTTGCAGGTAGAACAAATATGCCCAAAGCATCTATACCAGTAAAAACGACATCCAGCATTGCACCAAAAATACAGGAGGTAGAGGCAAAAAGTCAGGGGTAACCACGCCAAAAGATGCCAGGTCTAACAGGGGTCAATAAACGTTTACTGACTTTTAAAATGGGATGGCTAATCCAAGCTGTATTAGAGTTTGGAAGGAGAATTTTTATGGTGTTTCTTCCAAATACTAAACCAGAATGATATGTATAAATGTTTTGTGGCCAAAATCCAGTTCCAAATCATTGAAACGTTACTAAATCTGGTGTTTGGTCGGCCTTGCATTTGCAAAAGGGAAGTGGTCCCTTTTGACCCCTTTCCCCTTTCTGAATTAAAACAAGTTTATCAGGGAGTAGGCAGTGGTCCAGGGGATGACTAGCAACTATCACACAAAGTTATTTTTAAAAAACTTTTTTTTAAATGCAGCCCTGTTTCTATTAAGGAAAACAGGCTGCATTTCTTTTTAAAGGTGACTTTAGTAAAACAGACATGGTGGTCTGTTAACCCTAACAGGCCACCATCAATGTGATGCATTCGAATAGTAGGGTGTTACGATTTGCCACCTACCTCATTAGTATTCATGAGGTTGGTCAGATTATAACCCACTGTGATTCCAAAATTTGTGAACCAACCTATTAGCACATAGTTTGATGTATAAATTCTTTACTCGTTTCAAAAATACTGGTTACAACATGAGACCTGTATTTTGTGACCAGTTTTTTGTATATTTGGTCCAAAAAGCTGTGTTTGAAGCTTTGAAAACAGGTACTGTATTACAACACTGGACACACCGGCCTGAATTGAGCTAGAGTTGGATTTCATTGGGTGTGCACGTAGTAGACTGAGCCCTATGCATAAATGCACAAAGTATGTAATCGTTATGGTGTAGGCACACATTCTCTAAGTTGGTATCTCTAGGGAGTGTGACAGTTGGGGCAGGGGCTTTAACCGCTAATCTGACTTTCACTACAGGCGACTCTGGCCCTCCTTTAAAGGAAGTCAGGGTTCCCCCTCACAGAGCATTACAATCTGCACTATGTTGAACCACTATGTTGCTATGAACCTTCCAATGCCTTCATCATAAGGGCACACCAGTGGACACACTGTGGGCCACTTCCTAGGTTGCACACATTTAGTACACCTATTTTGAGTGTTATTCTATGTAACCCCAGAACTGTAGTAAGGGTCAGGTCCTTAGGACACAAATAGAGTCTTGTCACCATGCAAATGAATAAGTGTGCCCTTCATACTCGACATGTGCGAGATGTCTTTCTTTGCATTTCTTTTACAGATGGAGTAGAACACACATATGTGACACCTTCTGTAATATTTAAGTGCTCTAGGGGATCAATAAATGATTGTAAATAACAGGTGCACACCCTGGGTATTTCTGTATTTGCACCCCAGGTTCCACAGTACATAGGTTCTCATTCCAAGTGTTCCATTATTTTTGCTGCCATTTAGAGACCATTGGAAAAATGAGATTCATTGGAACACCACTCATCGGTTTACTTTCGTTAGGATATATGAGAGGGAGGCCTGCCAGGAATCAGACAAAAAATGAACTGTACCCCTAGTAATCTAGCGGAGCTTCGAGGATAAACTTGTAATGGCCTGGATTAACCTCACCCCAAGACATATCAGTACTCATGGAGCTTCATTATGTAAAGGACTCACTTTCTCTGTTTGGGCTGTGGTGCACTTTTAACTAGGTGCGCGGGATGCAAACAGGGGCAGTGCAGCCTATTACAGATAAGGTGGAGCCTCCAGGACAGACAGGAACTCAGGCTGCCCTGGGGGCAAATCATTAGTGAAAGATTGAGCAGCTGGTTGAAGCAGCCACTCCATCATTCACAGTGTAGGTGGTACCCTGCTTGCTTTACAATGGGTAACAGAGCTCCTCTTGCATGTGGGTTCAGTGAGTGACTGCACCGGCCTGTAGTGGGATGTCTGGGGGCCATGGAACCCCTTTACTCTCTTTCAGAGGGCGCTCTCAGGAAATATACTGACTATGCACCACCTCTTCCTGCTGCACCATCAGTGTGCCTTCTGATGACCTCTTTCCCTCAGTGCCTGCATTCATAATACAGCACGGGGACTGAGGCAAAGTACTTCCCTGCCTTGCACGGCCCCGTCCTCCCATGCAAGTGATGGAGGACCCCTTTAGGACCTAGCCAGCACAACAAGTACGCATGCGCTATCTGATTACAGAAGGGGCCCCACAGCATCTGCAGCCTCTTCTGCAATAGAAAAGTGCCCTGGGGGCTAAGTAAGCAGGCGCACACACCTATTGCACCCCAGGGCACTTTAGGGAATGTGGCCCCAGGCAGCTATTATATAGGGGGTACGGAATTAATGACCAATTGCGCAGGCCACTAATGAGGGACCGAAGGTCTTAGCCCGGAAATTCTCCAAAATGCTTGTGAAACTAAACTGATATTCATGAAATACTTAAGCATCTATCCATTCCTCTTCAGCAAAGGAAACAACAGAAAAAGTGGCAATAAAAGTCCCATTTCAGTGACATTTATTTAAGATATTTGGGAGCAGATGCAGCCACGGTTCTTTTAACCCCCCCAGAGAACAGAGAAAACTGAAAGGTGGCCTAAACCCTAATGCATAACATTTCACTCTTTCTTATTGGGACGTCGGTGCTTGCATCCACATTTTAGCAATTGTTATAGTGTTCTTCTGCACATTAATTTTACAATGGATTCACCAAAGGAATCTGGAAGAAAATTAAAAATGCGCTCATCAGTAAGAATTTAGGGGCATATTATCAAGGGGCGACGATAATATTATCGCCGCTTTAGAGCCTGTTTTCGGGCGCAAAGCGGCGATAATATTATCGCATTATCATCAAGGGCACGCTAGCGCGTGATTCCATGATGTATCGCCCCTTTTTCACACGCCTTGCCTCGCGCCGATAATGAGATGCAAAAGAGGCGTAGCTGTGAAAAGCAACATGGGATGATATCGCGAAGGAAGCTTCGCGATATTATCAAGGAGGGTTAGCGATAAAAAAAATCGCGTTAAGTATGCCCTAACTCAGGAATTTAACGTCTGTTAAATTCCTGACTAAGGCATACCTAACATGGGGGGTGGATTGTGTGGCTAATACCACAGGCCCTATTATCTAGGATATCGCCGTTTTCCACCATGGAAAACGGCGATATTCTACCTATCTCGGGAATTTTATCGCCTCGGCGATGCGCTAACCGGGCGATAAATTCCAGAGATAGCCGGCGATAAATATGCAAGCGCTAAGTGCGCTTTGCGATATTTATCACCGGCCCTTGTTAATATGCCCCTTATTTTTTATACACTATGCGAACAAGTTTTTGTATGTTTACATGCACATTTTATCTCATACTACAAGTCTGCCAAATAGCCGCAGTGACTATAACCTAAGCATTTCTCATTTTAAGCGAGGTGGGAGTGACCAGTTGACAATGTTGCCACAGCAGAAGTCACTGTGGCGCGTGAAGTGACGCGTAGGCCTTTAAATGAAATGTCCACCGGATGGCCTCGCGCAGCAATATTCTTTAGTGCTGTTCATGCCAGGAGAAGCGAACCAAAACTAGCTCTAACGTTTTAATCCTCGCATTTTGTCATCACAAATCCCTCAATAAAAGGGAGAGACAATGTTCCCGTTAGCCAATGCAGGGCCCAGGGCAGAACACATGCAATCCCCGCTGCACTAATGTGCCTGCCCCTTAGTCAGCAGCGGGCTTTCCCGCTTTGACCTTGCCAACGAGCGTGTCTTCTTCCGTCTGACTCCAGCTGGTGCTCGGCTCCGCTCACCCCTGCAGGAAAGAACCGCTCGCTCTTTCTCTGACATCTTTCCAAATTATTACCACGAAATATGGTGGTTTTAGAACCTAATTACCTCTAATTGAAAGAGATAACGCGTCCAGTTTTAATAGTCCGAGCAGCGAAACTGAGTACATTAAAATTTCAAGACAGACAGTGCTTAATTTGTAAAAGAATAACTGCCGGTTCCCAAAAATAAGAACTGAAATAATCCACATTCATAAAGCGCAAACAATCACCCCCGTAAGGGTCTCTAGGCGCTGGGGGCCGTCGGGAAGAGTAAGCAAGCTATTGCGCGGAGTCACATGGCGCTGGGCTAATCCGGCGCCGGGAATCGAACTGTGATCCCCAGATTCCGGAGTCAGTCGCCCTGGTCAAGGGGCCACACCTCTTCCCTGCGACCCCTGGCTCAAATTAACTTTGGAGATACCTACCAAAATGCCTGTAAATTTAGTGCATCCGACAAGCATGCAGAAATTAAACATATACTCGGATCTCCGGTGACGATTTTTCAGTATTATGCCAGACATATTATTTCCTGGCCGTATAAATCTCGGAGAACTGTTCGGCTCTTACACGTTGTGTTAGAATTCGGGATATTTCATTTTGAGCCTTAAACCTACCCCTCCCGCCCCATCTCTTCTCCTCATCAGCTGGCCTAACAGATGAGGCTAACAACTCGCATTGGCAGCCTTTTGTAGTGTAATGAACGGCGAGCGGTCTGATGAATGCGGCTCCTGCACAGAAAACGTCAGTTCTTTCATTAAGAAAAACCTCCCAAAGTTCATTATATTGAGCCGGGGCCGCGGCTTTCAGGCTGATACATGGTACAGTCAATTCCAGTTACGCTTTAAAGTGACTATATTCATGGCTACTGCGTTAAGACTAAAACAAAACAAAAAAAACTGCTTTTGAGCTGATTAGTGTAATCTTCTCATAATTTACTTTTTTATTAGGGCCATGAGCGAGGACATAAAATCAGCCTTTAAACAGGTTAGATTTCAAGTTTGAAATAAACACAGTTTTAGAATAACTCGTGATAAAGGTGAGATTTAAAATAAAAATACGATATGGGAGGAAAATAGAGGTATTTATTGTGAATAAAACTTTGACTAGCTTTTTATTTTTTGTAATTCTTATATTACAAAGGTTTTTTGTAAACAAAGGCAGAGGGTTTAGGTCCTTTGCTATGGCAATAAAATCTGTTCAAATATTAAGGTCCTGGATTCTAAACCCTTCCAAACAGTTATTAACCTTCGTGGCAAAGAAAAAGTTAGAAGCAATTGCAATGGCTGAGAAGCAATTCCAACGCCTGAGTTGCCATAACAGATGAGAAAACTGCTTAAAATGGCTAGTATACATTTTAGATGGTGAATTTGAAGCCATATTCACAACGCTTTCTTCCGTGAACTTTGTGAATTACTCCTGGAAATTCTAGAATTTTAGAGTAAACGAGGAGTTAGTTAAAGCTACTCTCAGAAAAATATCTTTGTGAATCGGTTGAATTATTTCTAGGTGTATTATTATAAATATTTTTTTATTTAATAACTTAATAACCAAGCACATTATTGTTGCAAAAACTAGGAAAAAACCCACTCAAAATACCCAAAGTTACCTTCAAGGAACACTTTCGTGTGATAATGTGGGATTTTAAAAAAACTCTTTTTTCAGTGACTGTCATTCACAAGGAAAAGCTAAGCAAGGTGGTGTGAACAATTAACTTAATTTGTGATTAGGTAATTATGCGAGATTTCAGGAAAATTATGTGAAATGGAAAACCGACATTTGGCACTATATTTTAGCGCAAAATTCATCTGTGCATCCATTTTGGAAACACAGACACATTTAGCACTAACAAAATAGCGCGAAACCCACAAGCATGGCAAATAGCAGCTGCTGGCTTTCTGGCCATATGAATGTTTCCCATGCATTAGTGCTAAGTGTTTGCTGCATATGCCACATCATTACGCCTAATCTTGTAACACAAGATTCCCAAAAATTATTCAGGATTGTACTGTCATAACACCACTTTTGCCCTGGTAACTACTAAAATACCGAGGCTTAGATTTGCTATGATTTTGCATCAGGGCTGGGTCACTTTTTTGATGATGCAAAATCACTTTTGCCATTTACTAAGCCATGCAAAGCCACTACCCATGTATGTTGATACAAACCCAGATTTACAAAGACATATAAACCTGGGATTGTGACAAAATAGTGCGCCTACCCGACAGAGGCATATGGAGGAGAAATATATTTATTTCTCCTCCTTACTTCCTCTTTTCATGTGTGCTGCCGTCTGCCGAGCTCATAGAAAGAGGAATATGCCTCTTAGGATTGTTTTTGTGGAAGAAGGTGTTCCTTCTTTCACAAAAACAATCCTGCCTGATCCGCAATCACCCTTTCGCTATGGTCCAAGGGTGCTTCCGTTGGCACTTGGCAGCACACAGTGCGCCACTGCACAGAGAGAACAGAAGTGCTCCATATGTTTGTAAATATAAAGCATTTCCGCTCTCTCTCTCTTTCACACAATGCAGCCCAGCAAGTTCCCTTGTTTCATTGCATTGAATGAAAAAATTGTAAATGTGCCCCAAAAGTTTATGAGTTACAAGACAGGCACAGTTTTAGGTTAAAGGTACACCAGTTTAGAAAAATATCCAATATTTTTATATACATAAGACAAGACCAGAAATGATAAAAAAAATCCATAATACAGTACTTAAAAATCTTTAGCTATCAAAATATGCTTGAAAAACAGTTCCTTGATGTTGATAGATCCGTCCGGGCTATCACGGCGTTGTGAGCCAACAGTTCTGGCTGACTGCAGCATCACGGGCCCGCTATGGTGTGGGGAAGACCCACGAAGAGTACCTTTCAGAAATGCAGGGTGTTGGCGACCTCTCGTTGAGCTTCCGAAAGCACGGCGTCCGCAGGCGTCGGTTCCAGAGGTCGGTGCAGGAGTCGTCGGGGCCCTCGAAGTCACACACGTTGCAGATCGAACTCCTCTCTGTTGAAGTCAGGAGCGCTGGCGTTGGCAGGCATCGGGTGCTGAGGTGCGAAGTGCAGCAGCGTGCGGTGCCCTCAGGTCGCAGTGTGAGCAGCGGCTCAGTGGCGGCGTCAGATGGCGTCGTCGGTGAGATCAGGGTCTCATGTGAAGTGAATGCGGTGCTCGTCGAGGTGCTGGCAGGTCGCGGTGAAAACAGCGGCATCGTCATTGCTGTTGTCGGCTGACGAACTGGAGTCGATGGCACCGACGTCGGTAGGCCAAGGCTGCAGTGCGGGATGAGGGTGGTGCATCGTGTAACTTTACGAGCAGTGCCCTTGAGCCTCGGGGCAAGTAGCGGCGTAGATTTCGGCGTGGAGCGGCATTATCGGGGATACCAAGGTGTCGTCGTGAAGCAAGGCGGTGCAGAGTGCGGTGCCCACACGTTGCAGTGCGAGCAGTGGTTCGGTGGTGCAGTCAGCAGGAGTCATCGCTGAGACCAGGGTCGTGGTGCGGCGGTGCCCTCTGAGGTGCTGTCAGGACACGGAGTAGGCAGCGTAGTCGTCGTCGTTGTCGGGATGCTTTTCCTTCTGTTGCAGTGCAAAACACACAGTTCCCAGTGCTGAGGGCAGAAGAGCTTGAAGTCTTTGCTGTTCCTGAGACTTCTTGAAAAGGGGGCAAGCTCTACCTCAAACCCCTGGAGAAACTCACAAAAGTAGATGGAAGAAAGTTCAGTCCAGTCCTTTCACTGCCCAAGACAGACGTAGCCACTGCAGGCCAACACAGCAACGCACACAGCAAAGTGGTAGATCCTCCTCACAGCTTCTCCAACTCTTCTTCTTGGCAGTCTTCTTGGTCCAAAAGAGTTCTAAAGTTCAGGGGTCTAGGCCCCAATATTTATATCCCCAAATCCTTTGATCTCTTAGGCAGAGAGTGTTTATGGATTTTCGGAAAAAAGTACATTGTGGCTGTTATTGGATGTTCAGTTGTAAGATACTTTCGTTAATGTTCATCCAATAAACCTTCTTCCATCCATTTTGTCAATTTCTGGTCAAGTTCTTGTTTGAATTTTAATGTAGGGTTCTCTTTTAGTTTCTCATAGTATTCCTTATTGCGCAGCTGTGAGTGTGCTTCCCGCATGTATGATTCTTTATCCAAAATAATCACATTCCCACCTTTGTCTGCCATTCATATTTCTATAGTGTCATCTTGTTTGAGGTTCTTCAAAACCTCCCGTTCATGGCGGGTCAGATTGTCCATATATTTTGTGGTTTTCAATTTGTACAGATCTTTAATCACTGCATCGTGGAATATATCAATTTTGTTACCCTGGAGCATATAGATATATATATCGCAGCTCGAACCCACAAAGGGAAAGAACAGTGCAGTTCTGCCTTCTTTGGTGTGACTTCCTGGCATGAGGTGGAGACGGCATTGTCAGAGGCAGGCCAGGCCCATTCAGGTGCAAGGAAATCTCCTCGCCCTACTTTACATGCAGCCCAGGTCTATTCAGCCCTTTCCTGACCCACCTAGACTATCCAGAGCCACTCTGGCTCCCCAGCCCCTGTCATCTAAAACCAAGACCGTCAATCCACAAACCCAGCAGAGGCACACTGGATGGTTAGTCAAGAAAATACCTACTTTTTAAAAGTGGTATTTTCAAACTCAGAATGTAAAAATCACCTTCACTGAAAGATGCATCTTTAGATTCTGAGTTCAGGCATACTAAGCTTCATTTTTCTACCTAGTTCCCAGGACCAGTTATATTTATAAGATGTTATAAACAAACTCCCCATTCTGTCCTATAAGGAACTGGTAGTCTTGCAATAGTGAAAAATGAAATTGGCAGTAATTCACTATCAGGACATGCCACACACACCAGGGCATGTCCTACCTTTCACATACACTGCACCCTGCCCACAGGGGTACCTTGGGCCTACTTTAGGGGTGACTGACATGTGGGAAAAGGGAAGGTTAGGGCCTGGCAAGTGGGTGCACTTGCCAAGTGGACATCACAGTACCAGACTGCATACAGGCTCTGCACTGGCAGGCCGGAGTTACATTTACAGGGTGTTTGGGTGGGTGGCACAATCGGTTCAGTGACTTAATATCGAGAGACAAAATATGGACTACACAAAATATCAACGCCAAAATATAGAAAGACAGAATATCGATTCCCTATCTACAGACAGGTAAGTACTAAAATATCGATTCCAAAATATAGAATGTTAAAATATAGTTAGCTAAAATATCGAATTTTTTAAATGTATTAAAAATAATATAAAAGTAATTAATTATTAAAAACAATTAAATAAAACATACATAATATAATATAAAAAAGCTTAAAATGTAAACATAATAAAAGTAATGTAAAAAAAGTAGAGATTTTGTTGGATAGTGAGAGCGTAAAAATTACTATTCCCACTCCAGTGACTGCAACAGTAGGGAAAGCGTTGGATAGCGTAGGGGTAAAAATTACTATTCCCACTCCAAAGAGTGCAACAGTAGGGAAAGCGTTGGATAGCGGGAAGGTAAAAATTACTATTCCCACTCCAGAGAGTGCAACAGTAGGGAAAGCGTTGGATAGCGTAGGGGTAAAAATTACAATTCCCACTCCAGTGAGTGCAACAGTAGGGAAAACGTTGGATAGCGTAGGGGTAAAAATTACTATTCCCACTCCAGTGAGTGCAACAGTAGGGAAAACGTTGGATAGCGTAGGGGTAAAAATTACTATTCTCACTCCAGTGAGTGCAACAGTAGGGAAAGCGTTGGATAGCGTAGGGGTAAAAAAATACTATTCCCACTCCAGTGACTGTAACAGTAGGGAAAGCATTGGATAGCGTAGGGTTAAAAATTAATATTCCCACTACAAAGAGTGCAACAGTAGGGAAAGCGTTGGATAGCAGGAGGGTAAAATTTACTATTTCCACTCCAGTGAGTGCAACAGTAGGGAAAGAGTTGGATAGCGGGAGGGTAAAATATACTATTCCCACTCCAGAGAGTGCAACAGTAGGGAAAGCGTTGGATAGCAAGAAGGAAAAAATTACTATTCCCACTCCAGTGAGTGCAACAGTAGGGAAAGCGTTGGATAGCGTAGGGGTAAAAATTACTATTCCCACTCCAATGAGTGCAACAGTAGGGAAATCGTTAGATAGCGGGAAGGGAACAATTACTATTCCCACTCCAGTGAGTGCAACAGAAGGGAAAGCGTTGGATAGCGTAGAGGTACAAATTACTATTCCCACTCCAGTGAATGCAACAGTAGGGAAAACGCTGGATAGTGTAGGGGTAAAAATTACTATTCCCACTCCAAAGAGTGTAACAGTAGGGAAAGCGTTGGATAGCAGAACGGTAAAAATTACTATTCCCACTCCAGTGAGTGCAACAGTAGGGAAAGAGTTGGATAGCGGGAGGGTAAAAAATACCATTCCCACTCCTGAGAGTGCAAAAGTAGGGAAAGTAATGATTTATTTTTAAAATAAGATTACATTAATTATCAATACCAATAAAAAGTTAATTAAAAATAATTACCAATTAATAACAATTAATTACCATTGAAATAAATTAATTAGCAATTAATACAAATTAATTACCAATTAATAATTAATTATCAATTATAAATACGCACAAATAAATGTTTTTTATTTACTTTATTACAATTAATTTACTTCCCACCCAATTCCCCTATAAACCCACAACCCACTCCCAATAATAAAAAACACAATTAACATTATTATCAATTAATCAATTAATAAAAATATTTTGGAAATTAATAAAAATTAATTAGCAATTCATACAAATTATTTACCCATTAATACAAATTAATTACCAATTAATAATTAATTATCAATTAATTATCAATACACATAAATAAAAAAATAATTATTTACTTTATTACAATTAAATTACTTCCCACCCAATTCCCCTACAAACCCACAACCCGCTCCTAATAATAAAAAATACAATTAACATAATTATCAATTAATCAATTAATATAAATTAATTACCAATTAATAAAAATTAATTACCAATTAATAATTAATTATCAATCAATTAATTATCAAAACATATAAATATAATTAATATTTAATTAACCATACATAAATTACTTCCCACTCTATTCGCCTATAAACCCACAACCCGCTACGGAATTAAATTACGCAAAAATTAAATTACATAACATTCATTAGTTTAAATAAATTAAACATACATTACAAAAATAATACATAATTTTAACACATATACTACCATACATAACACTAAAAAAAATTAGATATTATACATATCTATATTTTTAAATTCGATATTATGGTAATTTATATTTTAAAATTCGATATTATGGAATTCTATATTTTTAAATTCTATATTATGGAAATCGATATTTCGTACCCCAATTTCGATATTCTGACCTATCTATATTTTGATAATTCGATATTCTGTCCACTCTATATTTTAACTTCGATATTCTGGGCAGTCGATATTTTGGAATCGATATTTAGGGTGTTCACCGGCACAATCCAGTGCTGCAGCCCACCAACAGAATTTGATTTACGGGCCCTGGCACATGCAGGGACTGACACATAAATCAAACAGGCCAATCATGGAAACACAAATCCACAACACATTTTACCACAGGAGCACTTGCACTTTACCACTGATCAGCAGTGAGAAAAGTGCGCAGAAACACTAAGCCAGCACAAACATAGTCAAAACCGGGAGGTCATAAAGCAAATACTCGGGGGAAACACGCCAAAAGATGCCAAGTCGAACACCTGCGTGGAATAGTTTCAGAATAATTGCAAGAAAAAATAAGCAAGGAATGTACTAACATATACAATGTTTGTGGGTTCCTGGAGACACATAAGGCTTGCAATAAAAAACATCACCAGTTTTTGGGTGTAGGAAAGGCAGGCAACTCCGTGAGATATCGGTAGGCCAATAATCAGGTACAATGATATACTACTCTTAGGTAAATAATTCTCACCATGCTAATTTGTTTTAGTTTTGAAGCCTCTATCTAACGGTGATCAGTATTGTACAGTAAGGGGATGAACCAGGTAATGGTGATCCCCTCGCATCCGGAAAGGAAGACGGAACCAGTGTCATTACCCCGTCCTAAGACCCAGCTCGAGGGCAACACGTAATAGCGGCTTATCCGCCCTCTTTTTCGTGTAAGGCACTGGACTCCTGGGGATCAGCATTACCTGGTTCATCCCCTCACTGTACAATACTGATCACCGTTAGATAGAGGTTTTGGTTTTTAACCCATTTTGGCCGGGTTGGAATTATCACCGGCATCGCAATTACGCAAGGATTTGAAACCCTGACTGACAGCCCTGAAGAAGTCACGGGATTCTTCCCATTGTGACGAAACACGTGTTGGCTGGTTGTTTCTTTTGAATTATGGATTACATTTACCAAGGTAACATACTGGTGTCGACCACAGATAATTCATGCTCTATACTTATGAGACTTGCAAATCATCCATGTGACTCCAGAATGTGTGCCCAGGACTTTGGTTCCAAACGTGCAGCAATTCAACAGAGGAAATGCATATGGTATTTCCTGCATCATGAGGATTTTGGTGCATTAAACACCAAAATCCGCATGTTATTCCCCATAGACTCATAATCTGTGCTATATATTCCACCCTGTAAAATAACCTATCCCATGGTATGATTATTTATCAGGTGTGTTAAATAGCACCAATACTCATATTAAGGGCAATAGTTGGAACAATGCTGATGCTGTTATGGATTATATGGCTACAATGGTTCTGTTGGGGAAATACAATTGTTTTGGGATGTTCACAATATAAATACATTACATGTAACATGTATCCATGATTTAGGAAGAGAAAAGAACAACACCCAAGTGAAAGTTTCAATCAATATTTTAAGAAGTAACAAATAAATTGGGCTACAATGGTACAATTGAAAGAATTGTGAAAGAGGGGTGACATGTAGAAGTAAATACAGACAATACACTTGGTACACTAAGGTGCCAATTACGATCCGGTAAAAAAATTCCCCGTGCGACTCGTATCCGGTCTTTTAACCGTACGAATCGTACAAGTGCCGTACGAACTGGCAATCACGATTCGCATGGTAAAAAGTCCATACGAACCGCATCGGGAATGATTTCCCACACGTCCTCGGGTCGGAAAATGTGTCCAACACGTCCTCGGACGATGTACCGTATAAATGTGAAAGGTGAAGTCCGACCGAGGAATCACGATCCATCCCGTGCGTCCGATGTTACAACCGTATGGAAAAAACACCGTCCGCACCGAACTCCCATAGCAACCATGGAGACATGTGCCCGCATACACGCCCAACACTCCCCCCGCCCCGTACGTCCGAGACGTACCCCCCGTGTATGTCCACCCCCACCCGTTTATGTACACCCCTGTACATCCGAGTCGTACCCCCACCCCTGTACGTGTCGTACCACTGTCTATGTACACCCCAGTATGTTCGAGTCGTACCCCCACCCCTGTACGTGTCGTACCACCGTCTATGTACACCCCAGTACGTTCGAGTCGTACCCCCACCCCTGTACGTGTCGTACCACCGTCTATGTACACCCCCCCACCCCTGTACGTGTCGTACCACCGTCTATGTACACCCCAGTACGTTCGAGTCGTACCCCCACCCCTGTACGTGTCGTACCACCGTCAATGTACACCCCAGTACGTTCGAGTCGTCCCCCCACCCCTGTATGTGTCGTACCACCGTCTATGTACACCCCCCCACCCCTGTACGTGTCGTACCACCGTCTATGTACACCCCAGTACGTTCGAGTCGTACCCCCACCCCTGTACGTGTCGTACCACCGTCTATGTACACCCCAGTACGTTCGAGTCGTACCCCCACCCCTGTACGTGTCGTACCACCGTCTATGTACACCCCAGTACGTTCGAGTCATACCCCCACCCCTGTACGTGTCGTACCACTGTCTATGTACACCCCAGTACGTTCGAGTCGTACCCCCACCCCTGTACGTGTCGTACCACCGTCTATGTACACCCCCCCACCCCTGTACGTGTCGTACCACTGTCTATGTACACCCCAGTACATCCGAGTCGTACCCCCACCCCTGTACGTGTCGTACCACCGTCTATGTACACCCCAGTATGTTCGAGTCGTACCCCCACCCCTGTACGTGTCGTACCACCGTCTATGTACACCCCAGTACGTTCGAGTCGTACCCCCACCCCTGTACGTGTCGTACCACCGTCTATGTACACCCCCCCACCCCTGTACGTGTCGTACCACCGTCTATGTACACCCCAGTACGTTCGAGTCGTACCCCCACCCCTGTACGTGTCGTACCACCGTCAATGTACACCCCAGTACGTTCGAGTCGTCCCCCCACCCCTGTATGTGTCGTACCACCGTCTATGTACACCCCCCCACCCCTGTACGTGTCGTACCACCGTCTATGTACACCCCAGTACGTTCGAGTCGTACCCCCACCCCTGTACGTGTCGTACCACCGTCTATGTACACCCCAGTACGTTCGAGTTGTACCCCCACCCCTGTACGTGTCGTACCACCGTCTATGTACACCCCAGTACGTTCGAGTCATACCCCCACCCCTGTACGTGTCGTACCACTGTCTATGTACACCCCAGTACGTTCGAGTCGTACCCCCACCCCTGTACGTGTCGTACCACCGTCTATGTACACCCCCCCACCCCTGTACGTGTCATACCACCGTCTATGTACACCCCAGTACGTTCGAGTCGTACCCCCACCCCTGTACGTGTCGTACCACCGTCAATGTACACCCCAGTAAGTTCGAGTCGTACCCCCACCCCTGTACGTGTCGTACCACCATCTATGTACACCCCAGTATGTTCGAGTCGTACCCCCACCCCTGTACGTGTCGTACCACCGTCTATGTACACCCCCCTACCCCTGTACGTGTCGTACCACTGTCAATGTACACCCCAGTACGTTCGAGTCGTACCCCCACCCCTGTACGTGTCGTACCACCGTCAATGTACACCCCAGTACGTTCGAGTCGTACCCCCACCCCTGTACGTGTCGTACCACCGTCTATGTACACCCCAGTACGTTCGAGTCGTACCCCCACCCCTGTACGTGTCGTACCACCGTCTATGTACACCCCAGTACGTTCGAGTCGTACCCCCACCCCTGTACGTGTCGTACCACCGTCAATGTACACCCCAGTACGTTCCAGTCGCACCCCCACCCCTGTACGTGTCGTACAACCGTCAATGTACACCCCAGTACGTTCCAGTCGCACCCCCACCCCTGTACGTGTCGTACCACCGTCTATGTACACCCCCCCACCCCTGTACGTGTCGTACCACCGTCTATGTACACCCCAGTACGTTCGAGTCGTACCCCCACCCCTGTACGTGTCGTACCACTGTCAATGTACACCCCAGTACGTTTGAGTCGTACCCCCACCCCTGTACGTGTCGTACCACCGTCAATGTACACCCCAGTACGTTCCAGTCGCACCCCCAACACAACCTCCTAAGTACGGAGCGCACCCCAGGCCCCAACATCACAGCCGCATGTACGAGTCGTACCAAGCCACACACAAGGACAGCACCGTACAACCAAATGGCCCATGTACACACCGTACACACGCTCAAAACGCACGTACACAACCAGGACAAAACAAAACAACACAAGAATACACTATTCGAATGGCACAAAGCCACTAAACATGGCCAACAAACACTAAAAAAACTCATTCACTGACCTGCAACTGCCAAAAACAAACAGAGGCCCTAAACACCACCACTCCTTATAACACACCCACCCAAACTTCAAACACAGCCACACCCACCAATGGACCAATAAAAAGGGCCCACACACACAAACCATGAGCCTTTGCAACAGACTCACTGCTGCCAGACTCCACAGGACCATACTACAAGCTTCAACACACGTTACACTTGCACACCTTCACACAACCACCTTCACAAACACCCCCTCATCACATTCACACACACACCTGCACAACCACACCCACACACCCACAACCATCCACACACCCCCCCTACCATCCACACCCCCCCCCCACCATCCACACCCACACCCCTCACCATGCCCACTACCAAGAATCCAAAGTTCAGTAACCGAGAGTTGGAGGTCCTTGTCGATGAAATCCTCAGAGTCGAGCCACAGCTCTTTGGAACATTGGTCAGAAACACCAGCATGGCAGCAAAAACAGCCATGTGGCAGACCATCATCGATGCTGTGAATGCTGTTGCGGACACCAGAAGGACCAGGCAGGAATGCCAAGCCAGGTGGTACGATCTGCGGAGGAGGGTCCGAGCCAAGATGCTGGAGGAACACAACCAGGCCAACGCCACTGGAGGAGGGCCCTCCCGCAGACCCGTACACTACCAGCCCTGGGAGGAGAGGGTGATGGCCATACAGCCGGTGGAGGCAGTCGAAGGATTAGGAGGACTCCGAGACCCGGGTGAGTACACAAACAACGCACCTCACATGGGGGGAACGTCATCCACAACCAAAATCACTAACAGACACGCAACCACCCCAAGCTATCGCATGACTCAACCACACTCCATGAACACGCACATGCCACTGGCGCCACCATGCCCCATGCACCCAGCTGGACAATGTCAAGTCACAGGCCACAGAAGACACCAACACATGACACGGTAACCCGGATGGCGGGAGGGTGGCCCCAAAATTCACATAGTGCAACTCAGAAGCAGAACAATGCCCTCTGCCCATATGGCCTAGGTCACAGCCAGACAAACAGTGCGTCCCCACACAGGAAAGACTTGCCAGCAAATGGCGGACGCCTTGCATCAACACATGGGGTGAAGGCACTGTTTTGCACATGACAGCAGCTAATGAACAGCCAACATTGTGAAAGAGTGGCAGCACACACCACCACAGCAGCAGCGCACACACAGACACTACACCCAATGGGTGCCTGGAGATCAGTAACAAACTCACATCAACAAGCCAAGGGCCATTCAAAGATCTGCTAACAGTGTGTGCCCAGGAAGCTGGCCTGAGGTGACAGAGGGTGACACACAGAGGGAGGGAGAGGGGGACACAGAGGGAGGGAGAGGGGGACAGAGAGGGTGGGAGACACAGGGACACGGACAGAGGGAGGAGGCTGACACACGGAGGGAGGGAGAGGGGGACAGAGAGGGAGGGAGACACAGGGACACGGACAGAGGGAGGAGGCTGACACACGGAGGGAGGGAGAGGGGGACAGAGAGGGAGGGAGACACAGGGACACGGACAGAGGGAGGAGGCTGACACACGGAGGGAGGGAGAGGGGGACAGAGAGGGAGGGAGACACAGGGAGAGCAAATCAGCCGTGTGGTGTGTGGGAATGTCTGCTCGTCAGCAGGTAGACTGCGTGCATGTAGCCAAGGGTGGCCATTGCCAGAACCCCCCCTCTTCTCCATGGCAAAACACAGGGCCATGTCACAACCTGTGCACGAGCACAACGACAGCTACCTGCATTATATAAGTGTGTGGATCCACTCCATGTGCACATGTACAGTGCTACACGGAAGGCGCCAATGCATGGCTCGCCACACCTGCCCACTCCACTGCTGACTGCAGTCACACTTGACGCAGCAAGTAAGACTGTGCCACACATAGTTAAAGGGGCCAAAGTGGTGCCCAAGGGACACACCCATGCACAAGTGCACTGTGAGTGGAATGCAAGACAGATCCTAATTCCAAGAGGAAAAGTGCCAACTTTGAAACTGATGAAACATGGATGTTGCATGGACCAAAATTAACATTGTCTCTCTCACACACAGGTCAATGTCGTGGTTCACCCCCCAACACTGGGGGGGAAGACTCACAGGACCCGGATCTGCGGGAGCCCGATCCCACCGGCAGCGACGACTCTCACCACTCTGTGGACGACCCCGACCGACCTGGCCCCTCTGGTGTCCAACCACCTGCAGCACCTACGTCAGGTACAACTGTGCCAACCACCACCCCCACTCCTGCCACATCCCAGGAGACACCCAGGATCCCTGCCCCACCACCACAATGCAGCCAGGCTGGCCAGGAGGGACACGGTGTCCCGGGCACCCAGGAGGAGGCAGGCGACAACGCCAATGCCACCCCTCAGGGGTCCCGGAGACCCGATGTACCCACAAGGGCAGGCCAGGTGCAAGTGGGCAGGGGTGGTGGGAGTGGAGGACGGCGGAGGCGCGAGCCTGGCCAGTTGGCTGGGGAACCGGTATTTGCCCATGTCCGTAACATCATGGACACATACCGGCAGGACACCACGGGCATGGCCCAGGTTGTGTCCACCCTCAATGAGATCAAGGGGACCCTCGATGAGATAAAGACCCAGCAGGCCCAGCAACATGCGGAGCAACATGCCTGTCTACTGCAACACCAACGGAGGATGGAGGACAGACAGGCTGAGCAAGTGACGGTGTTCCAGGGGATTCACGATACACTCCATCGGATGGCCGACAACATGGGCAACCCTCCCTGTGCCAGACGGCGTAGAACATCACCACCCACAGGGAGGGATCAGGAGGAGGAGGAGACATCCGACGGAGCATCCCAAACATCGTCACGGCCTGCTGCTGAGGGTCCCCGCAGGAGGCCGGGTCGTCCACGGAAAGGACCGTGAGGGTCGGCGCTACATCACCATCTCCCAGGATACCTGGCCTGGCACCTGGCCCACTGGAGCAACAGCATCACAGCATCAAGAGACATTCTCTGCCCCATGGCCCTGCTGGTCACTGTCTGACCAATGTTGACAAAGACTGTGGCATGGACTATGAGGATTTCCAATGGCAAGGACACCAACTCCCCTACTGAACTTTGGATTCCAAACTCCCGGAAAGCCCCTCACTTTATCCCCCGCCCCAAAATAAAAAATCACACCATGAAGAGAAGATGCCTGCTGGTTGCATTATTACCTTACATGTGTGTTGTAAAGTCTAAACATGCCTGAGTTCTGTTTTGACTTCAACCATCCACACCCTGGGGCCTGAGTCTGGCACAGGACACACGGGTCACAGTGTATTAGGCAAGACAGACATGGAGCACCATACACACCCGTGATGGGCCCAACCAGCTGAGGGGGTGGCCGCACAACCGTGCTGACAGACACATTGAGTACAGCAACAGTCATGCGCAGAGGTCAGGGATCATGTGGAGTGTCCTGGGGGGCACCCAGGTATGTGTAGACAGGTGGCAGAACCATGTCCTGCAAGCCTGAGTCCGGTGGATGCAGAGAATGGGGGCCTGGCCAATGTTGGATGCATGGGGATGGCACATGTCACAATACCCACACAGTCATGGACATCATGCCCAACACACAGTCTCAGCCCACACACACAGCTTGCATCTTGCTACTCGACACATTGACACATAGCCACTATCAGGGAAAACCATGCCAGACATGCTGGATGCACCGTGGCAACACACCAGCATTGACTGAGAAGAGGCACCTTGGAGGCATAGGGACACCTTTATTAGTCATGTTTTCGGGATTGCAGAGGCAACTTGAAGTACACATGAACACATCTTGTGGAGTAACATGTGGGTCCAACACTGGCACCCCCCTTCTGCAGCACAAATGCGTGTTAGCCATGGAACTGGCACACAATTGTCGGCTAACAGCTAAACACCCACAGCTGCTCACGGAGAGCCTGCCATACACCATAGATCCGCTGATGTGGAAGTCCCACACCATGTCAAGCCAATGCTAACCGTATGTGTCCGAGGGCAGTGTCACACACATTGATGCCATCATCACAATCCACTATCCCATCACTGATGACTGTCAACCAGTCAGACCATCTATTCAGGTGTACACAGCTGCATGTCGTGTCCCATGGTGATGCTACATGGCTGCAGAGGAACCAAACATCGACAGGGGCAGTGTGCATACATCGTGAACAACTGCCACACCCAATACACCCCTGATGCATCCCTTACCCTATGGAGACTTCCAAACGTGTCCGTGCCTGTAACGCTGAGTCAGCCCACGATGACGTGTCCATGAGGAATAGCAGTGCCACAACAATGCAACCAGCAGACGGCATGCGCAAGTACCTGGGGAAGAGAGACACACAAGAAGTCAGCCACAAAAAGCACAGCCACTTGCATGTGCATTTACTCGACACATGTATGGATGACAACATGCTAGGTCACAATTATGACTGGGGAAATACAACCATCACTGCCACCATCACTCCAGTGACACACCCACACACACCTCTGACTCACGTGCCATACATGCAGGTGGAGACACACATCACAACACATGCCACACGGGGACCAATGCGTGCACACTCAGACACTGGTACTCACCACTAAGCAAAGAAGTCGCGTATGAGCCGAGTCAGGATGTCCTCTTGCGGCTCCACATCCTCCACATCACTAGCCCCATTGCCAAGCCCTTCGTCCTCCACGGGTGGATGGTCCTCGTCATGTTGATCCAGGATGAGTGGCACAGCTTTCTCAACTGCCATGTTGTGCAGCATGCAGCAGACCATGAAGATTTTGCAGACCTTCGCAGGGGCATATGGGAGCACGCCGCCGGTCTTGTGGAGGCACCGAAATCGGCTCTTCAGCAGGCCAAACGTCCTCTCTATCACTCGCCTTGTCCGGCCATGGGCGGTGTTGTAGCGGAGCTGGGCCGGCGTGATGGGGTTGCGGAGAGGTGTGAGCAGCCAAGGCATGTTGGGATAGCCAGCGTCCCCTACATGGGAAGCACATGGACATCGTTAGAACTGGTGAAGCGGTCGTGCTGGTAGGCTATGCAAAATACAGGACAGACAGACTGTACCCACCAACAACACATGCTCTTTCGTTGCGCAGCTGCATCATCATTTCAGGCATCCTGCTACGCCTCATGATGTAGGCATCGTGTGCTGATCCTGGAAAACGAGCACAGACATGTGAAATCACCATGTTGGACTGACACACCACAAGGGCATTGATGGAGTGGTAGTGCTTCCGATTGCGGTACGCTACCTCCCGTGCGTGTGGTGGTACCAAAGCTACATGTGTCCCATCTATGGTCCCAATGACATGGGGCATCCCTCCCAGGGCATAGAATCCACGCTTGACCGCAGTCAACTGTTCAGGGGTTGGGAACTTGATGAAGTCATCCAGGTGAATCAACATGGCCTCTAAGAAATCATGCAGCACACGGCAGAACATGCTCTGGGCATGCCACCAACATGAGCTATGGTATATTGAAAGGTACCCGTGGCAAGAAAATGTAGGGCAGCCATTACCTTCAGCTGGGGTGTCAGTGCCGTAGGATACCTGTGCTGCGGTTGCAGGTGTGGTGCCAGTCTCGCCGTCAACTCCAGAATCAACGGTTGGGGGAAGCGGTAGCAACGGATGCTGTCATTCTCCCGCATGGCAGCCAAGTCCGGAATTGGTCGGGCAAGAGGCGGCGCTCTGCAGTAATTAGGAAGTGACAAGGAAGAGTGAGTGCACTACGACAACAATTCATATGTACTGAGCACATGTTAATCTGTCAATACACATATGCTACATAGGGAGTCAGGTATGTGCTACATGCCCAGGACATTTTTGGCTGCCAGGTGACACTCCTACCAAGACCCAGCTACACACGGAGATTGAGAACCTCCCCATGCCATGCCATGGGAATAGCTGTGTCCCAGTGCAAGTGAACAGCCAGACGCAAGACAGGAGTGACATACGCCCACACATCAGCAGAAGTAGGATGCCGATTGCAGAGACTGGTAGCGGAACACTAGAGCCACAGGTCATATGACATTACACTAGGACAGCCCACACACCTTGCCATGAAGGTGCACATGTCATGACTCACCACACATTCATTGTGAGGATGCAGACATGTCCTTGTCACGCTACTCCGTGTCCCATGCATACATGTGCACCTCACATCCGATACCACATGTGGCATGGTGTGCGGAACAGTGTGCAATGTCACTCTACACACAGACACATGTTGGTTGCTGCAACAGCTGCAGTTTTGAGGGTGCTCCAACATCAACCTGATGGGAAGCCCCCACACATACATGACATTGTCACATTGTGCACCGTGGGTAGTGACAAGGCAGGTGTGGTAACCCCTGTACCGGGCATCAGGGGACACTTCCGTGTGTTGGTGTCCGTGCCATGCCAGTGACGCTCACCCCAAGTGTGCAGTACGACATGCACACATGTCAAAGGAGTCAAGGGCATGCCTGGCACACATTGCACCGTCACACAGTACATCTGTACACATCTCATCATACATCTGGTGCCTTCTCCACTCAGGAGTAATGTTCCACATCACAGCCTGTCACACCTGTGCCCCACACATGTAGTAATGCACAGACGATGCATTGATGTCCATTCATGGACAAGTATGTCCATTCATGGACAAGTATGTCCATTCATGGACAAGTATGTCCATCCATGGACAAGTATGTCCATCCATGGACAAGTATGTCCGCCCTATTCCTACCTGTGTGCCGCCTATCACCACTGTGATGTGTGAAAACCGCCGTACTGCTGCTAAGAGGGCCTGTGTACGTTCCCATATCACTATGGGAGAGCTGCCGTATGTGTACCCATCGTGATGGCGAGCGTACAGGCATTTGTACGGTCCGTACCACTACGAGTACGCATACGCAAGAACACCCATAGTGGTAGGGCCGTACGCACGCCTGTACGCTCCCTATCACTATGGGTGTCCTCGCGTATGCGTACTTGTAGTGGTACGGGCCGTACACACGCCTGTACGCTCCCTATCACTATGGGTGTCCTCGCGTATGCGTACTCGTAGTGGTACGGGCCGTGCACACGCCTGTACGCTCCCTATCACTATGGGTGTCCTCGCGTATGCGTACTCGTAGTGGTACGGGCCGTACACACGCCTGTACGCTCCCTATCACTATGGGTGTCCTCGCGTATGCGTACTCATAGTGGTACGGGCCGTACACACGCCTGTACGCTCCCTATCACTATGGGTGTCCTCGCGTATGCGTACTCGTAGTGATAGTGAGCGTACATGCGTGTGTACGGCCCGTACCACTACGAGTACGCATACGCGAGGACACCCATAGTGATAGGGAGCGTACAGGCGTGTGTACGGCCCGTACCACTACGAGTACGCATACGCGAGGACACCCATAGTGATAGTGAACGTAGGCACACGTGTACGGGCCGTTGCAATGCATTTGGGGTGCCCTAGGGCCCCGGAACGCACCGTACCTGTGTGTGAAGCTCCAAATTACATAGGGGACACATGAGGGACAAGTATTAAGGCCTACATGCATGCTGGTTGTCATGGAGACCAAGTTCAAATTTCGAATTTGTTCTGGAAGGTGCACAGCAGAAGTCAGTTGGAATTCTTCTACTTTGTTGCAATGTGTTTGTGGGGCTGACATCATGCAGGAGAATGAAACCGATAGAGAACCCACAGACTGCTAGGTTTGAAGGGATTGGAGGAAACATAGGATGCAAATGTGAGTGACCAATCACTCTGTACTCCTGTGCATGAGATGGGCCAGCAAGGCAGATATAAGGCAGCCAGGTCCCATGAGGGAGCACTTGCCTGCACATCTCTGTATTCCACGACCCAGCTGCTGCTACTGATTCCCTGGAACCATGTCAAGGGCTGTGGAGAGGTCACAGCCATTCACCCTGGAGGAGAACATGGCTTTGGTGGATGTGATCCTCCCACGGTACCCCATGCTGTATGGGCGACCAGGTTATCAGGTGAGTGCAGTGTCCACTGCCACAGACTGTGTCCCTTTTTTGTGACTGTGACTTCTGCCATTGTGTCCAGGTGTGACACACATGCTATGTACTGTAGGGGGGGTCCCAGGGGGGGAATGCCTGATGTCTCCCAGCAGTGCCCTGAGACAGGAGGGGTGGGGGCCTATCACTACCAGCAGTGCCCTGAGACAGGAGGGGTGGGTGCAGAGTCCTCCCAGCAGTGCCCTGAGACAGGAGGGGTGGGGGCCTATCACTCCCAGCAGTGCCCTGAGACAGGAGGGATGGGTGCAGAGTCCTCCCAGCAGTGCCCTGAGACAGGAGGGGTGGGTGCAGAGTCCTCCCAGCAGTGCCCTGAGACAGGAGGGGTGGGGGCCTATCACTCCCAGCAGTGCCCTGAGACAGGAGGGGTGGGTGCAGAGTCCTCCCAGCAGTGCCCAGAGACAGGAGGGGTGTGTGCAGAGTACTCCCAGCAGTGCCCAGAGGCAGGAGGGGTGGGTGCAGAGTCCTCCCAGCAGTGCCCTGAGACAGGAGGGGTGGGTGTGATGCACAGTGTGAGCCTGGCTCATTGATTGTGTAGTTGCCCTCATTCCACCTGTGTCCTTTCAATGGCACGTACTGCTTTTGGCCTTCCCCCACAGGATCATGTCCCTATGACAAAGTTGCAATGCGTTGGATGCACACTATGCCTTGTTGTAAACAGCAAATGTGTTCTAATCTGTGTCCCCGTGACATGTGCAAGGTGTATTGATGTAGTGTCACTTGTTCATCCTCACAGGTAGACGCCTCTGCCAAGGAGCAGATATGGCTGGACGCCGTCAGCGCCGTGAGGAGTGCGGATGGTCGGAAGCGGCGCCTATCCCAGGTGAGGAAACGCTGGCAGGATATCCGGTGCTGGACGCGGAGGATCGCACGGGTCCTGCTGGGGGACTCACCTGAGAGCCACAAGAACCGCGGGCGCCGCCGTCTCTCCCACAGCCAGAAACATGTGCTGGCGGTGGTCTTTCCTGACTTGGACAGGCGTCTACAGGACATGCAGCAGCCGGAAGGGGGTAGGTACATGTGTGTGTTTGTTGTGTTTCACCAGCATTTGTAAGTGCACTGTTCCATGGATACACTTCCAGGGTTTATGGTGCTGTGCAGATCCTGTTCCCCACAGTATTGCAGTGCTCTCCTGCCTCCCTTCCCCTCCTTGCAATGTGTTCCCTGGTCTGTGTGTAGTCACTCCATCACAAGGTTATGTAGCCTGACACCTTCTACAAGTGTACAATGCCTGCAGCATCATGTGTGGGGGTGGTGTGTAACAGGTTTTGTGACCTTGCCTGTGCCCTGTCCAGTTCTGGACTTGTGGGTTCCATGTCAGTTGGCACTAATGCTGAGTCCAGACATGGGAGTTAATCTCTCGAGTGCCAGGCCTTCCAGCAGGCATATCCCATGTGGTGGCCTGTGACATGATGTGCATGAGTGTGCGTTAGGCATAGTGCAGGGATGTTAGCGTGTGTTGCAGTCATTCCCATTCAGGAGCATGGGGTTGTGTGGCCACTACTGTCCCTAGGGGCATATTTTCCTAGGTATCATGTGTGTAATCCGAGAATGTCGACAATCTCTGTGTCTACAGCATAGGTTGTGCTCTGTGCTATTGTCCCCTGGCAACATGTATATTGACGTGAGATGTATTACAAGTGTCCACTGTACAGCCTGACCTGATTTTCCTATTACATACTCACGGTGGCCATTGCCTTTGTGTCTTGTTGCAATCATCTGATGCTGCCCATTTGTACATGATAATTTGCACAGCCGCACCTTGGGTAGTTTGTGTGCAATATAGAAGTTTTGCATCCCATGTGTATTTCACCCTGACTAAGAGATGTACGTGCTTCCTGTGTCTCCATAGATTTGTCTCATGTAGGGGGTGGGTGGTGCGGGCATGTCCGACATGTCAAGACCTGATATCTCCTTGCTAGGACTGGCCAGTGTGTGATGTTTGCCTGGACATACACTCAAGGTGCAGTGTGCCAGTCAGGGTGGACATGTTATCAGTATTACCTATGCTGCATGTGCCTCTAGTTCCTGCCTATGGTCCCTGCTCATCCCTATTTGCTGCCATGCTGTGTGGTGCAGATGCAGTGCTGGATTGTCCCCAGGGCATTGCTCCTCAGTGAAAATTCCATATCATCTCATTTGCTATTGTGTCATGCTCTCCATAGTTTTTCCATGGCATGGTGGGTCAAAAAACTGTGTCTTGCATGCCCTACATATGTACCTTGTTTTGTAGATGTAACTCTTCCTTTGTTTCAGGCTATGCACTGTAACCTACGTAGATTTGACTCATGTGACATATGTATACAGGTGTATGATTACTTTCTGTCTCTTCACCCTGCCCACAGCATCGTCGGGGGACACGGAGGGAGACATGGACACAGACGGCGCGGAGGGACCGAGCACCAGTGCCAGCGGTGACATCGGGGCTGGCACTTCGAGTGGGACTGAGGCGGTGGAGAGTGAACCCGGGGACCTGTCGACTGGCACAACAGAGTATGAAGCTGACGGGTCCGAGGATGATCACTCCGAGTGGGCGGTGGCTGCACCACCATCTGACAGCAGCCCTACATCTGGCACCGCCCCCTCTATTGGCATCAGCCGCCTCCCACGTGCTCGTGTCCCTTCCCAACGTGCCTGGTCACCACATGTCTCCTTCCTGCCAGGCACCGCACCCCCTGCCCCTGTCTCCACTGCTGCCGCCAATGCTGAGTCTGTGGACATCCAGCGGCAGTTGCAGATTGGTCAGACTGCGATCCTTAATGTCCTCCATGGCCACAGCCAGGTCCTCAACAACATGGAGGCATACTTGGAGGGCATTCATTCATCGCAGGCTGACCAACGCAACTTGCTGAGGTCCATAGACTCCACACTGACTGCAGCAGTGGGTCTCCTGCAGCGCTACGTCCCACCCCCTACCCCTGCTCCTTCCACACTTCCCACTCCCATGCCTGTCCCACATACACCCAGACGTAAGCATGCACCCACCACAACAGACACAGGCACCACACCAGCAGGGAAGGTCCGCCGCACACCTCCTGACACGCACACACAGGGTGCAGTAGGCACACCCACTGGGTCGGGGGGAAAACGTGTGACACGCAGCCAGAGTGGGAGTCCGCATTCCACCCAATCCACTCCCTCCAAATCCCCTCCCCTCAGCTCTCCTGGCCACATCTCCCCCAAAGACTCCTTCATGGCCGCTCTGTCCCTGAGCCCCACAGTGACGCCACCATGCAAGCGGTCAAGGAAGTCCTCGGTCAGGGTGGTTGAGTCCCCCCCCTGTCCACACGCTCCCCCAGTGGCGCTGCGACCCATCCCTCTGACCCCCCCCTCCTTGGGGCCTGTGGTTCCTTCGGGTGCAGGGGAGTCCCTGGAGGATCTTGCTAAGGTGTGCAGCAAGATCCTGGCCTCCGCCTTTGGCCCTGCCCCACCCCCTGTGGTGGAGTCCTCCATCCTTGCACCCACGACGCCTACCCTTCACCCTACTGTCCCTGCGGTGCCTGTTTCTTCCCCCCTACATGATGCCCTCACCCCTGTGGAAGACAACGGATTGTAACTGTGCAGGCAAGCTAGGGGACACGCATCCCACTGTGTCCCCATCCAGCTGGGACTCCTGGACTGCCCTATGGCCTTTGTTAATATTGGACTTACGTCATACTAGTTTTTTGCTCATGCTGAATAAAGCTATTTATTTTTTACCCTCGGAACACTCCTGCATTGCTGGCATTGCTGTTGGTAGGGCTGCTACATGGTTGTGGGTGTTGATCATGTGTTGGGTGTGTGGGAAATGCAGTAGTGTGCTGCTCATAGGGGGGACCCTGGGATCTGTGTGCCTCACACGGTGTTAGCTACCTTTCTCCATTCATGTAAGCAGTTGCTGCATGTTGAAATTGTCCCAAGGTGTATTCCTTCCTCTGTGTACCCTGACTTCTTCCCTGCAGGGTGTCCCCTGACTTTAGCACAGAGCTGTGTGTCCATTAGCTGGGTGTGTGACCTAGTCCTTCACCTTTGCACATGCATGCTGAGCGATGTCTCTACCTGCATCATTCGTGGCATCCTTGGTAGTCATTGTACTTGTGTATGTGGCCTATTGACATGACTTCATGTGTACATGTTTTCTTTTCTGCGCTATGCATGCGTATACTCCCAGCCTCGCACACATGTGGTACATGTACTGCAGGGTCTTTGTGCACCTGACTGACATTTGTGGGCATGGTATCTGTGACTACTCCACCCTTTGCGTTCCATGGGCACTGCTGGGAGTGATGGGCACCCACCCCTCCTGTCTCTGGGCATTGCTGGTAGGACTCTGCACACACCCCTCCTGTCTGGGCACTGCTGGGAGGACTCTGCACCCACCCCTCCTGCCTCTGGGCACTGCTGGGAGTACTATGCACCCACCCCTCCTGTGACTGGGCACTGCTGGGAGTGATAGGCACCCACCCCTCCTGTCTCTGGGCACTGCTGGGTGGACTCTGCACACACCCCTCCTGTCTCAGGGCACTGCTGGGAGGACTCTGCACCCACCCCTACTGTCTCAGGGCTCTGCTGGGAGGACTCTGCACACACCCCTCCTGTCTGGGCACTGCTGGGAGGACTCTGCACCCACCCCTCCTGTCTCAGGGCACTGCTGGGAGGACTCTGCACCCACCTCTCCAATTTCACAATATGTACGCTCATGACATGCACGGATGTGGGTACGCTCCATGCATTCGAGGTGGGGGTACGTGTCGTACTTACACTGTTGGGGTGGGGGTACGCTCCATGCATTCGAGGTGGGGGTACGTGTCGTACTTACACTGTTGGGGTGGGGGTACGCTCCATACGTACGCGGGTGGGGGTACGGGTCGTACTTACACTGTTGGGGTGGGGGTACGCTCCATACGTACGCGGGTGGGGGTACGGGTCGTACTTACACTGTTGGGGTGGGGGTACGCTCCATGCATTCGAGGTGAGGGTACGTGTCTTACTTACACTGTTGGGGTGGGGGTATGCTCCATACGTACGCGGGTGGGGGTACGGGTCGTACTTACACTGTTGGGGTGGGGGTACGCTCCATACGTACGCGGGTGGGGGTACGGGTCGTACTTACACTGTTGGGGTGGGGGTACGCTCCATACGTACGCGGGTGGGGGTATGGGTCGTACTTACACTGTTGGGGTGGGGGTACGCTCCATGCATACGGGGTGGGGGTAGGGTCCGTACATATCCGTCCCCACGCTATGTGATGCTTGTGCGGCCCGTACCCAGGCCTTTGCCACGTGGGTACGAGCCGTCCCGCCATTGTTGGGGTGACGTGGGTGTGGGCGTGGTACGACTCGTACCCACGCTCTTCAGGCGTGGGTACGGGACGTACATGTCTGGTTGTGTTGCCGGTTCGCATTGTGACGGACTTCCGTTGTGGCGGTTGCTGGCTTAGCTGGACACGCCCCCACCCCCTCGTGGTGACCAGGGCATGGGAGTCAGGTATGTCCAGGGCATGTGTGCTGTGTGACTTTGGTGGGGGGTTTGTGGCCTGCCCTGGTCCTGCCACCCCCACCCCACCCCACTTTCCCCCCTCCCTTAGTTGTTCTGACCTTCTGCGGCGTCTGCGTCCAAACCTGTAGAGGAGGTCGACTGCTATGAGGGCCGGGATGACACGTAGGTTCGGGTCCATGTCTGTCCGTCGCGTACGGGTCCTCCTTGTTCGCGTCGTCCTGTCTGTCCGTCGCGTACTGGTCCTCCTTGTTCGCGTCATCCTGTCTGTCCGTCGCGTACTGTTACTCCTTGTTCGCGTCATCCTGTCTGTCCGTCGCGTACTGGTCCTCCTTGTTTGCGTCGTCCTGTCTGTCCGTCGCGTACTGGTAGTCCTTGTTCGTGTCGTCCTGATTTCCCAGCAGTTTTTGGCAGCTGGAAAATAATCACCGTGCGGGATGACGTCGGTGCGAATCGTAATTCCTGGTTCGTGAATGGCAGGCTGCGAGCGTCCCGACGTCAGGTCGGCGCTTTCCCGGATCGCATTTGTAGGTTTATTTTGTTCGGTCGGGGTTTTGTACGATTCGTACGGAAATGGTGTTCCCGTGCGAATCGTAATTCCATGTTTGTATATTTTTATGACCGGGTACGCGTCGGACGGAGAATATGCTCCGTCCGACGGTTCGTACCCGGTTTTTACCGGATCGTAATTGGCACCTCAGTATAACAAATAAAGGAATAGTTGGGAAAGTGCGATTTTTGGTAAAGTCCATATGATTGCGTCGACGTTTCGACCCTATGTAAGGCGCAAAAATTTTTAAGCGTCACAGCGGGTCTTCTTCGGGACGGAGGAGTGTATGTTGCCCTGCGCAAGAGTCATTAATCACTGCGCGTGTATTATGCTTCTTTTTCCAAAAAACGGGGTCGATTTATGTTTGACCTCACAAGAGACACGAGTCAAAGAGGTTTGGCACTGAGAGCTGGAGAGATGTCATTTTCAGCAGATCGTGTAAATCACCCGACTGACTGATGAAAGAATTAACTACTTGGACTTTTGCCAAACCTCTTTGACTCGTGTCTCTTGTGAGGTCAAACATAAATCGAAACGTCGACGCATAATAAGAGTCTACACAACGTCTCAGTTCAAAAGCCTATTCACATATGAACAGGAGGCGTATGCGATCAATCATATGGACTTTACCAAAAATCGCACTTTCCCAACTATTCCTTTATTTGTTATACTAAGTGTACTAAGTGTATTGTCTGTATTTACTTCTACATGTCACCCCTCTTTCACAATTCTTTCAATTGTACCATTGTAGCCCAATGTATTTGTTACTTCTTAAAATGTTGATTGAAACTTTCGCTTGGGTGTTGTTCTTTTCTCTTCCTAAATCATGGATACATGTTACATATAATGTATTTATATTGTGAACATCCCAAAGCAATTTTATTTCCCCAACAGAACCATTGTAGCCATATAATACAAATACCCAGGTTCTGAGGGACACAGGGTCACCCCATTATTTTTCATAATTGATGCTGTTATGGAAACATAATTTGAACTTGGAATGAGTGTTAATTATTTTATTTAGGGTATTTGTTACACACTGCTAACGGCCAATTAGATGCATCTGAGTGTGCATATAATGGAACTATTTGACCTGGAGAAAGCCAGAATAGATTAGTGGACTTTCAGTCCAAGTCAAAAATAGACTCACTAAAAGATCAATAGATAATAAAGCCTTTTATATAAGCCGTCAAAGCCAAGGTGCTAGGACGAATCAATCATAGGATTCTGACAGGTGGTATAGGATACAGAGTCTTGGTATTATTCAAATGCTAGGTAGAAAAGGAGAGCCTTTAAGGTATTCTGAATTTGAAGTTATCCTTTTCCAGTCAGAGGTTCTCAAGGATTTCCAGAGGGATATACATTGCTGAAGAAGGGTCGGCTGCCAAATCTTCTATACCCCAATTGGTGTGGTGTCAACAGTCTTTTGTTGGAAGATGTGAGGCTCTGTGATGGTGGATAGAGAATAAAAAGACTGGCAATATAGGTTGGGATGCAATCTTTTATTGTCTTGAGGACAGGACAGAGGGGCTTATTTGCAAGAGGCCTGCATTGCCAGAGCATAATTTTTTTTTATGCTCCGGTCGCGCAGGCCTCTCAATCATATCTATGATGTGACGCAAAGCCGTTCTGCATTGCCTTGCATGGCCTCATTGATATGGAGCAAGGCAAGGCAGCCCAAAGTGCTGCGTTGCCTTACTCTAAGTCAAGGAGGGGTTCATGGGCATTGCGGTGGGTGTTCCGAATGCAACACCCATGGATTTTAACACTTCCCCAGATTTACAAAATCACATAACCTTGCACAAAAACAATCCTGTGAAAAACGCAGACACCTTACACCATGATGCAAGGGTGCCTGCATTGGCACTAGCTACCAATTTGTAGGCCGGCGCTGGCTGAAAGGACAGGAATGCACTGTATCTCGTAAATACTGTGCATTCCTGCCATTTTAAATTGGCATGGGGCAGTGCAGCAAAAAGACTTGCGGTGCTGTCCTATGCCAAATGTTTGTAAATGAGACCCAGAGTGTTTTGAACCTTGCCATTTCTTGCACAGGGAAATATCAGAGTGATGTGAGACCAGGGTTAACACAATCACAGCATTTGAAAATATATATTAGCTTTGAAATCATTGGAATTTTTTAAAGAAAGTCCTGGGAAGTCCAGTGTAGAGTCCATTGCAGTAAACCAGGTGATGCATAACCACTGCATGGATCAAGGCAACTTTCTGAGAATAGTGAAGAGAAGCAGAGTTAAGATCCTCTTCAGCTGATGAAGGAGGTAAAATGCTTTTTTGCATATCACATTTATCTGGAGGGAGATTGTTAGATCACTATTGAAGATCACTCCCAGTTTGCATGCTTGATTCATTGGGTCGGGCAAGAGCCCAAGTCGTCCCACAAACCAATAAGCAATGAAGGGCTGACCCAAACAAAGAGCAACATTTTAGTCTTTTCCATGTCAAGGCATTGCCAGTTATTTTGCACCCACCGGTGAATATGAACGAGAAATTGAGATAGCTTGAGAGAGGGTGTTCAAGACGGTCCTCTAGCTTCGGGAGTAACTGGGTGACATCTACTTACATGTGGTACAGAAAGTTACAGGAATACAGGATATCTGCTAAGGAGACACTGTAGACATGAAATAGAATGGGACACAAAACAGAAACTTGAACATCACAATGGATGTGAAATGTTCTAGAAAGGAATGAACCCAGTTCTACATTATTTTTATGGTTTTGTAGGAAGGAGGAGAAATATACCAGTGCTGCACTGCCTATGCTGGCACAAGTTGCTACTTTATCTATGGGCACCTTGTGGTCAGTGGTGTCAAAGGCGGCAGGTAGGTCAAGCAGCATTGGTGCAAAGAGCGGCCCTGGTTGGGGGCCATAGAAGTTCCTATTTTATACATAGCAAAGTGATTCAGAGCATATTTTCAGGATAATCCTAATTGGAAGTCATTGAGAAGGAGTTTCAACTCCAGGTTAAAGTCGACTTGGTGTTAGGAAATTGTTTCAAGAACTTTAGACACAGAAGGGAGGACAGATATATTGTAGTTATCTTTAAGATTGGGGTTATGATGGCATGTTTGAAATGCTAGCTAAGGAGCAGTTAGCGGTTAGCGCTCTAACAACACTCCACACTGGGCTATTTAGCCCCACGGAGGCCATAGCGCGCAGCGGTTGCGCGCTGAGGGGCGCCATTGACGGCGCCGAAGACAAGCCAAAGACCTGCCCGTCTGCGCCCGTCCGCGACAGGACGGGGCCAGGGCCTATGGGGCCTAACATTATTGACTATCCACCATCGCCTAGTTCAAGGATGACCTATTCTGCACAGGTACTTCATGATATAGGCGGAAAACAACGTCAGCTACAAGAGTGTATGATGGGAAGGTGTCTCCAATTTTCTTGCCGTTTTTGTCGAGCTCAGTTTGGCATACCTATTCATGAGACTTGTCCTAAAAAGAGTACTATTACTCCCACCCACTCTGCTAATGCTAGTACGAATAGAAGTAAAACTGTCATTGGAAGTAAAAATTTACTCTGTAATATAAGGTCTCTTCCCAAACATACATCAGAAGTATGGGATTTAATTTCTACTAGTGAACCGGATTTTTGTTTCCTTACAGAAACCTGGCTCAAACCCCATTCTACTCCAGCGATTACGTTAGTAATTCCTTCGGGCTATAAAATGATTAGGCTGAATCGCCCTAGGAAAACAGGAGGAGGGATAGCAATTGTCCATAAACAAGAAATTCATTGTACCATCTTGGCTGAATTGAGCACTCCAGCTATCGAATTATTGGTTTTCAAATTCTATTATTCCCCTAAAAATATACAGATGGGTGCTTTAGTATATCGCCCCCCAGGACCATGTACTAATTTCTCTAATATGTTAATTGAGATCCTTGCCCCATACATTAGTATTGACAGGGACTTCTTAATGGTAGGGGATTTTAATATACACAGTGATCAGAAAGACTGCAAAGAGGCACAGTCTGTACTAAATGATCTATCTGTACTTGGGCTAACTCAAAGGAACTCTGGGCCAACGCACCAGGCAGGGCACATACTAGATCTGATTTTAACAAATTTTCCTACAGTCACATGTTCTCCTCCCACTCAAGTAAGTTGGACTGACCATTTTATTATTGAATTTTATACCTCACACCTTAATAATACTCTGCATAGACCAATTTCTCTTCCTTGTCATCGACGGCAATGGCATAAAGTTAATAAAGAAGTCTTCACCAGCAATTTCACAGAGCCCTTTGTTACAATGTCAGAAAATGTTGAAAGTGCCCTAAAGAAGCTGGAAACAGCAGCCAGATTAGCCATAGATAATATAGCCCCAATAAAAAATTTCAAATCTCGGCCCGCCAATAAACAGGAAATCTGGTTCTCTAAAGACCTTAAAACGTTAAAACAAGCAGCTAGGAAGCTGGAGAAAAGATGGAGAACCTCCCATCTGGCGAGTGATAGAAAGCACTATTGGGACTCACTATCCATCTATCATAAAGCTATCCGTAGTGCGAGAAAAATTCATATAACATCTCAAATTACGGCTGCAGGGAATTCTCCCAGTGTCCTTTACCAGGTGCTCCAATCGTTTGTCAAACCTGTAGCATGTGAAAGCTCCGAACTGTCGTCTCAACAGCTCTGTGATGGAATATCATCTTTTTTCTCCAATAAAATCGATACTATTTATGAGAAAATTGTGGAGTCTAATAATGTCATGGCTACTGACACAGTTCTTGCCTTCCAAAACACAGAATTCAATCATGATATACATACTTTGGACACCTTTCCTCCCATCACTTATGAGGATCTATCTGTATTGGTTAAGCAGATTAAAAGTGGCAGCCCAGATGATATTATTCCAGCTAGATTAATGCCCACTCTATTTGATACACTATGTCCTACGATCAAAAACCTCGTCAATCTGTCTCTGAGCACAGGATCTGTCCCCAGAGAATGGAAACTTGCACTAGTTAGGCCTATTAGGAAAAATACCACCATTGCTTGGACCGAATTATCCAACCTAAGGCCAATCTCACTGTTACCTTTTCTGGGAAAACTTACAGAAAAGTATGTTAATAGACTCCTTTCCAGCTTTATTGAAACTGCTGGTGGCCTGGACCGTTCTCAATCTGGCTTCAGGCCAAAACACAGCACTGAGTCTACCCTATTGTCTGTTATGGACGACCTGCATATGCTCCAAGACAAAGGCTACTCCGTGATCTTAGTGTTATTAGATCTGTCGGCAGCGTTCGACACCGTGTCAAATAACATTCTTATTAACCGGTTGTCGAACGTGGGAATTAAGAACAAAGCCCTTGCATGGCTGAGAAGCTTCCTTTCCGATCGCACCCAGACTGTCACCATGGGTACGTATCGCTCAGCGGAGGTAAAAGTTATGAAAGGGGTACCACAGGGCTCCTGTCTAAGCCCAACGCATTTCAACATCTATGTGGCCCCCCTGGCAAGAGTGATGCGTAAATTTGGCTTCATCCCCGTGTCATATGCTGATGACACGCAGCTCCTCTTCCCTTTTAAGACTCTTACCACGGAATTGAGGAGCTCTTTCTCTGCAGGCATGGAAGCTGTAGCATGTTGGATGTCTACTAATTACTTACAGTGTAACGTCAACAAAACGGAGGTCATGTTGTTCGGAGAAGCCAAAATACTCTGGACTCCAGACTGGTGGCCACCTGGTCTAGGCGTAGTACCTGAGCCTAAACAGATCGTTAAAAACTTGGGGGTTCGCCTTGACCAGGATTTGTCACTAAAACAACATACAAATTATGTCGCAGGCGTATGCTTCCATACTATCAGCCTGCTACGTAAAGTCTTTCCATTACTGCCGGACCTTTTCAGGAAGACTCTGGTGCAGGCCCTTGTCATGAGTCGGATCGACTATTGCAACGGCCTGTTGCTTTCTGCAAATGAGGGAGTGTTGAACAGACTCCAGGTGATACAAAACACTGCGGCTCGCCTTGTCCTTAATGCCCCTCCAAGAACAGCATCAAAGCCACTTTTAGATGAATTACACTGGCTCTCAATCCGCCAGAGGATAAAATTTAAAACTTGCTGCCTGATACATAAGAGCATAAATAGACAGGGTCCACTATACCTGGAAAAGAAATTTATTCCATACATTCCCTCCAGAACGCTCAGATCCAGCAATGGGCATCTACTGGTAGTGCCGCGTGCCAAGAAGGCCAGGCACGGAAATAAATCCCTATCAGTATTGGGACCCAAACTGTGGAATTGCCTCCCTGTAACTATTCGTTCATGCTCTGAACACTTGATGTTTAGAAAACAACTTAAAACCTTGTTGTTCACAAATGCGATTTAGTGACTCCCGCTTGTCTCACCTTTGATAAAGGATTAACTTGCCAAAAGCGCAGAGATACTCCAGTTGGAGTCGATTCTAGCGCTATAAAAACCTGCAAATAAATAAATAAATAAAATAAATAAATTTCCAAGATTGGTAATGGTAAACGTGTATAGTAGAAAAATGAATGAATAAAGTGACTTCCATATAAAAATATATATTTTTTGTAGTAAGATCACTGAATAGTATATGAACCGTAACATAAAGTTCCTACTACATTGAAGTTGGATTTTACAATTTCTAAACAAATAAACTACAATATTTTAAAACAAAGCCATAAACTTAATTGCTCAAATGATTGTAATGTATGCCCCCTTCGTTGAACAACCATAATTAAAAAAAAATATTTATTAACACTTGTGTTAATAAATAGTTAAAGCAATTATGATTGTTCAACAAAGAAGGCATCCATTACAATACATATATATATATATATATATTCACTGAAAAAACCATAGGTTTCAGGGGCGTTATAGTTAGCTGGACATTTCACTCGTACAAAACCATAGAAATTCCCCCGTTATAGTTAGTTCAGCTAACTATAACTTGCGCGCCTGCAATTAGGGGTGGGCGGAATTTGCGGAATTAACCTTCGCAAATTATCGCGAGAATGTTTAAAATTATCGCAAACAAGCAGAAATATCGCGAAGATGCGGAAGTTTTTTTCCGGCATGTTCGCGAGATTTTCTGCATGGTTGCGGGTCGCCAACTTACCCATGTGGTTGCTTGCGGGCGCGGCCATCTTGTTTTGAGTTGTTCTCGCGGTGCATGATCGCGAGAAGAAAGACGTGATCGCGCGACGCATGACGTCACTGCGGGCGCGAACTGTCGCGAGACAGCGCAAATGGCTAAAAACAATACAACATCTCATGGAGAACGCGACCGGATCAAGAAAACTTGTCGGCGAACGCAGGGATTCAGGTAAGGCGATCGCGCGCGCGCGAGAATGTATCATTTTACAGCGCGAGCAAGAAACAAATTATCGCCAAGCTGCGGAAACCGGAATTTTTGACATTTTCGCGCTCTCCGCGGAACGCAAAAATGTCAAATTATCGCAATTTCCGCGAACGGAACAAAATTTTTGCCCAGGCCTACCTGCAATGCACTGCTGATGACGTCACATATTACATCACTCATGACATGGTCAGTGACATCACTCATGACATCACTCATGACATCTCAAATGACAGCACTGATGACATCACTGATGACATCATCCAGTGAATGTGTGTTTTTCTGAAAATTACATATGTTTTATATATGTATATCTCAAGGTCGATGGAAGAATAAATGGGTATATAAGTGTCTAAATGGATGATTTGTTTTTGAAAAATTGATTGTATAACTGACTGATTAAATGTATCTTAGTGAATACATGGCTTAGTGAGTAATGTTTAAATATGTAAATATCTGTATCAGTCTCTCACTTTGTGTATAAGTGGCTGCATGGGTTGGTGAGTAGCTACATGAGTGTCTATATAGGTTATTAGTTGGTTTTTTGAGTATCAGTATAAGTGTCTGATGTCTGTATGGTTCGGTGGGGGGTATTACGTAGTTCATAGGTGCATGAATGAGTGACTCACTGTTTGTATGTGTTGAAGACAGCATGTGTGCAGGACTGTATGGGTGGATGAGTGTGTGCATGGGTGTGTTAGTGAGTGAATGACTGTCTCAATAGTGTCTCTATGAGTAACTACATATGTTTTAAACTAGTATATGTGACTATTGGTGTATATAAGTGAGTATATGTGAGAATGAGAGATTGAAAGAGTTCCTGTATGAATAAGTATGTGTTTCTATAAGTGATTGTTAAAAAGACTAAGTATGTGTAAGTTTCTGTAGAAGTAAGTGTAGTGGTGTGTGTATAACTGTATATGCAGGTAAACAGATGTTTGATTCTTTATTAGCATGAGTGACTATGTGTGTGAGTAACTTTATGGATGATTGGCGTTGTGTAACAGGATGTATAGGTGTATGAGTACATATGATGAGTGAGTACATGTATGAGTGACTGTATAGGACTGTTGGTGAATGAGTGGATGTGGATGTGGATCTTACAATTACTGAATAGGTTGTTGTAACTGGTATTGGTATGTCCATTGTTTTGAAAATTTTAATTTCTATTTTTGAATGTGTTTCTCTAAGGTTATATTAGGGGGAGAGGAGGTCTGCCACTCTATCACAAGGATGATGTCATCAGTGATGTCATCAGTGATGTCATGAGTGATGTCACTGACCATGTCATGAGTGATGTAATATGTGATGTCATCAGCAGTGCATTGCGGGCGCGCGAGTTATAGTTAGCTGAACTAACTATAACAGGGGAATTTCTATGGTTTTTTACGAGTGAAGAGTCCAGCTAACTATAACGCCCCTGAAACCTATGGTTTTTTCAGTGAATTTCTAAGGTTTTGTAAATGCTAATTCCTAGCTATAACGTGCCTGAAACCTATGTTTTTTTCAGTGAATTTCAAAGGTTTTTTAAATGCTACTTTCTAGCTATGCCTACAGAGATAGGACATGTGAAGAAAGAAGGAAAAACAAACAGAAAGAAAAAAAAGAAATGCAGAAAGAAGCAACAGAAGTCCTCAAAGATGAAGAAAAGTGCAGGAAGAAGTATAACGTGCAGAAAGAACAAACAGAAGAGCAGAAACAAGCCTTGTTGCAAAATCATCCTGTACCCTCAACTTTTTCAGACGGATACTGGTGGTAACTGAGTCTGACTAACCAGTCCTAGAGCCAGTGCTATGTTAAAAGACAATCAGAATACAGTGAAAACACCTACATACACTAGGGCACACTATGTGTTGGGGTCCCCCTGTGATTAGCATTACCTCCTCTGTAAGCCCCTAGTATATAATAGGGCAGGGGATTAAAACTACCTCTTAAAACGCACCACAGGGCGTGTTTGAACACGTCACCTCATGCCCCGTCCCCTCCCTTCCCCACTGTGTAAACACGCCCTGTAGCCGTTTTAAGTTGGGAGATTAAGTCCCCTTGAATCCTGAGGGTCCCTAGGGTCCAACTAGACCACTAGGTACCACCAGTAAGCGCCACAGAGCTGCATTGCAGAGAGGTGTAAAAAGTGGCACGGCCTGCACCACCTCTCTGCAACGCAGAGCAGTGGTGCTTACTGGAAGCACCTGGTGGGCTAGTTGGACCCCAGGGTCCCTCAGGATTGAAAGGGAATTATTTCCCCAACTTAAAAACGCGCCTCAGGGCCTGTGGGCGTTCTGAGTTGAGAGATTAAGTCCCCTTGAATCCTAAGTGTCCCTAGGGTCAAACTAGCCCACTAGGTACCTCCAGTAAGCGCCACAGAGCTGCGTTGCATGGAGGTGTAAAAAGGGGCATGGCCTCAGAACACCTGTCTGCAACGCAGCTCCCTGGCGCATACTGGAGATACCTGTTGGGCTAGTTGGCCCTCAGGGACCCTCAGTATTGAAGGGGAATTAATTCCCCAACTTACAACTGGCCAGGGGGCGCGTTTGCAGAGTGCTGCAAGGAGGGGGCGTGGCCTCCGGCGCGATGCCGGTCTTTTATTTATTTATTTTTAAGAAGGAGGACTGTGTGGCCCCCTTTCTTTTTCTAATTTATTAGCCCTGGGGACGCCATCCCCCAGGGCCTGCACCCTAATTTTTTTGTTGAAAAAAATTTATTTGGCCCTCCCAAGGCCTTAATCGGCCCCGGGGACCCCAACCCCCAGGTCATGGCCTTTTTAAAAATTTTTTATTCTTTAGGAGGGGGGCTGTGTTGCCCCCCTCCTCAGGCCACTTATGGCCCCGGGGACCCCATCCCCCAGGGCCGGCCTTTGTTTTTTATTTAAAAAAATATATATATATTTATAGAAACACCTAGGACATGCTGGACAAACCGTATGTACCTATCACCATGACGATTTGCGTGATATTCATTGAAAGGCGACTATGCATACAATGAATCCACGTAGAATGTATTCACACCGTTAGTGAAGCTCTGACATGTCTGACACCCTACCGTGCCTAATCCCGGCGCCCCCGCTGTGGGTACTCTCCAAGTAGACACCCTTGTCGTTTATTTATACAAACATGGGTAGCTATTGACGGGCACATTTAATACACATGCACACCAAGCCATTCAAAGGGGATTCGACAAAAATTCGACCAAACTATGCAAGAAACCCCCTCACGGTTAATAAAGCACACATCCATCGCCGGATGTGTAATACTTTTTATTTTACTCTTTGGAAAGGAGACAAACCTCACTTGAGAGTCACAGCGTGCTCCTGGCTGAGCCCAATGCTGTGTTACACCCACCAGTGCCCGCCGAGTGCCACACACCTCTGTGTTGTATTCCACCAGCTAGTGCGTATGCTATGACACTCTCTAGCCCATGTGCACTGTAACACCACGCCGTGAATATGTCATGCCACACTTGCCTTCGCACGGGTTATATTGCCCCATCTAACGTGCCTTCCTCGATGCCTATGTTATAAAGCACAGCGCTATGCCATACATATTACAATCTGGGATCCATATCTTTGTCACAGTGCATATGCAATGTTACCCTACCCAGCACATATTTTATATTACAACTTTAGAGACTACTTAGGTTACACAACACTGCCCTGTGCATATTACACTCCAAGGCGCATATCACATAGCAAGCGCTAGTGCCTGTGCTATCTCGCGCTCTCCAATAAATCTGTCATTGTGCACAATGTATTGCATATTAAATTTCACGCCCGGTTCATCTTATATCACACTTTTTGGTGCATAGTTTATACCATATACTATATCTAGTTTTCATTTTCAATCGTGCTCTCAGGACTATGTTCTATATAACACTGCGTCCACCTACCCTTTTCACGGGCATTACATTTTGCGATGGGGGGTGGAGGGTCAGGGGATGTTTCTGCCAAGTGAGCCCGGAGTCACAGTCCCAAACGTTCTCTTCTTCCTGAATAAAAGTGAGATTATGCTGCATACTTGTTCATATTTTAAGTAGTTTGCACAGGCACACATTTTAAAAACAATAAAGTTCCTAATACCCACCTTCTATGAACAGTTAGCTTGCTGCCCCATCCACCTCCTCCCTATCCTCTGTTGTCTGAATCCATGGACTAGCCTCCTCCCTCCTGCCATGCATGGTCTGATGTGCTGCCACTGCCCTGCATTTAGCATGATGTACCAGTCCACTCATCCTGCCCTCCATTGCCCAATTCTATGGCCCATCATTGACCTCCTGCTTAGCCTCTGTGCTTTGTTTGCTGCCCCTATTATCCTTTCCCCTGCCCTCCGATGTCTTTGTGCATGCCCCTGCTCCATCCTTTTTGACCACCATGTTCCATGGACCTGCCACTCCTATCTACTCTGAGTGTTCTGTTCAGCTGCCACTCCCCTACCACCTGCCTAGCATTGTCAGATGACTGTAACCTGTCCCTGCCACCTCCACCCTGCCTGTCCACATGCCATGCCCCTATCCCCTTCCTCCTGTCCTCCATGGTCCATTTTACTGCCACACCCTTCTGCCCTCCCTGGTCTGTTGTGCTGCAAGTGCTCCTCCTGCCTGCCCCGCACGGTCTGTTGTGAGGCCCCTTCCCCTGAACTCTCTTGTATTTGCCCAGGTCCTAACCCTTCCTTCTATCCTCCATGGTCCTTTGTGCATGCCCCTGCACCCTCCTTCTTGCCCATCATAGCCATTGTGCTGCCACTAACCCTCCTGCTTGCCATGCATGATCTTCTGTGCTGCCATGGCCCCTCCCACCTTCCCTGTGTGGTCAGCTAGCTGCTCCTGACCCCCTCCCACCTTCCCTCCATGGTCTCTGTGTATGCCATCATAGTCTCACTGTTGCTCTCCATGGTGTGTCTTGTTTCTAGTGCCCCTCCTGCCTGACCTCCATGGTCATCTTGCTGCTCCTGCCCCCTTGCCCCCAGCCCTCTGTTTCCATGTGCAGACCCCTCTTCCCTCCCTCCTGGCTTGTCGGTTCCATTGTAATGCCCCTTATCTGTCCCTCCTGCCCTTTATGGTCTGTTATGCTGCAGCTTTCTCTCCTGACTGTCCATTATGGTCAGCTAGCTACCATTGCCTCTTTCCCCTCTGTTGTCTGTTGTCCATGTGCATGGTCCTGTCCCCTCCCTATTGCTTTCTATGGATTGTTGTGCTGCACTCCCGTCCCGCATGCCCTGTATGGTATATTGTGCTGCTGCAAACCCTGATGCCTGCCCTGTAGGGTCAGTTTGGTGCACCTCTCAATGTCCCTCCTGTCCTGTGTTATCCGAGTCCATGTCCCTACCCCAATTCCTCCTGCCTACCATGATCCAATGTACCATACTTGCGAACATTTTGAACTTGGTAAGAGGGAGATTTTGAAATAAAACTGGGGTATTGATTTTCCCCTTTGAGTTACATTGAAAAAGAGAAGATTGTAGACAGGAAACAGATCAAGTAAAGCCCATTTGAGCTTAAAAACATTGGACGTTTCCTGGCTGAAACGGGTCTGTTGGCATGTATGGTTGTATGACCACTGCCTCTTCCTTCTGCCCACAATGGTCTATTATATTGCCACAGCCTCTCTTGCCAGTCCTGTATTGTTGGTTTGTTGCCCCCCTTTCCACTGCCCTCCATAGTCTGTTGTGCTGCCACTGCCCTTCCTGCCTGCCTAGTGTGGTCAAATTGTTGCCTCTGCACTCTCCTACCTGCCTTCAATTTTCAGAGTCCATGCCCCTGGCCTCTGCCTCTCAACAGTATCCCATTGAACAACTAGATTGCTAACATTCTATATTTATTACAAAAGTGTGGAATGCCTGACGTCATCTTGATGTAATCAAAACTGTAATGCCTAGAGCATTTCCTTTAGAAATTACATATATGAGAGGGTCTTATTTGCATCAAAATTATGGTTAGTGCTCTAAAAAACTAAAACTAGGACATATTTTCTGAGTTTTCAAATAGCGACAAAGAACTTTTAAATTATTTGTAATCTTAGTTTTTTTTATCCAGTTGACCACTTGATTAAATGTTGCATCCAAGGGGAGAGGGTGTGGTGTTACTTCCAGAGCTGCAGACTTTGCAACTGGGGAACCAGGTTGGAGTTTCTGCTTCAGCTCAACATTCTGTGATTCTGGTCAAATCACTTAATCTCCCCATGTCTACAACCAAAATGAATTTGATCTTGTGTGATGTAACCAATGTTCATGTAAAGCACTCCAATACCTGACAAGTCTGCACTATATAAAACTGCAAATACACAAAAAATAAGTGTTTTGCACACTTCTGTCATTGGGCTACATTTGGGCTACATCTGGGTGATATTTGGGCTACATTTGGGCTCTTTTGTCTCTGGTGGCCATTTTAGGAGATTTATTTGTTATGAAGTTTCCTAATTTCCTCATTTACTGCAGTCTCTTCAGTAGGAAATGCTTTCAGTTTTTTACTTTGATTCCATCAAGAAGGTATTCAGATATATCACACATTTGCCATAAATCCGGAATGTTAGCACTCTAGTTGCTCATTAGATCACTGTAGTAAAGCTACTGCTCACCACGGAAGTCTGCTGCTAGTATTAGAAGTGCATGTTTCAGTCTGCATATCAGAATTTTTTAATGAAATAGAAGAGGATTTGAGAAGTCACTCAAAATGTGCCCTAATGTTTCTTTCTTCAGCACTAATCATAATTTCTATGGCAAAATGAACCCCCTCATTGTGTTCCTTTTTAAATTAAATGTTTTAAGTGTTACCAGTTTATTCCAATCAAGATGGCTTCAGGTGTGCCATACGTTTGTCATAAGTAAGACAGTAAGCGCCCTAGTTGTTCTTAAGAACACTCTGGGACATTCTGTCATTGGGCTATACTTGGGCTACATCTGGGTGATATTTGGGCTACATTTGGGCTCTTTTGTCTCTGGTGGCCATCTTGGGAGATTTATTTGTTATGAAGTTTCCTAATTTCCTCATTTACTGCAGTCTCCTCAGTAGGAAATACTTTCAGTTTTTTACTTTGATTCCATCAAGAAGGCATTCAGATGTGTCACACATTTTCCATAAATTCTGAATGTTAGCACTCTAGTTGCTCATTAGATCACTGTAGTAAAGCTACTGCTCACCAGGCAAGTCTGCTGCTGGTATTCAAAGTGCATGTTTCAGTCTGCATGTCAGAATGTTTTTATGAAATAAAAGAGGATTTCAGAAGTCAAAATGTGCCCTAGTTTTTCTTTCTGCAGCACTAATCATAATTTATATGGCAAAATGAACCCCCTCAGTTTGTTCCTTTGTAAATTAAATGTTTTAAGTGTTACCACTTTATTCCAATCAAGATGGCTTCAGGTGTGCCATACTTTTGTCATAAGTAAGACTGTTAGCGCTCTAGTTGTTCTTTGGAGCACTCTGGGAAGCTGCAGTAGAACACAAAGAAATCAACTGACAGTCTCTGCCCTTGTTGGATGTACATGTTTTACTGAGAATGTCAGACTTCATTCTTACATGACTGAGAAAGATAATGTGAATTTACAGAAAATATGCTCTCAGTTTAGCTTATAGATCACCTTCCAAACCTCTGTGGGAAAAGTATGAGAAAATAGTTTTCTCTCAAACATGGTTTGTGATATCACAGCAGAAGGCTTTTTCACATGGTAAAATCACCTTAGAACACACCACAATTCCTAAAATGAGTATGGTACCATCAACAAATGATTTATAATGTAACTAAAGTCTTAAAACCTTCTATTAACTGCAATGCTTTTTAATGAGGTGCTATCATGTATATTGGTCCCAAGATGGCTGCCAACACTTCTTGGATGAAGTACTGACAGCCAATCAGATCTCACGATGAGATGTGTGGTTAGGCTCCGCCCAGATATTTATGTGATTTTACTTTTGATTGTCTCAGGAACTACTGAACAGATTGACACCATATATGCAAAAGGCACATGCCTGACCTGAGGACTACCTCTTTGCCAAATTTCAAGTAATTCTGTTCAGCCGTTCGGGCTGTGCCTTGGACTAAAGGTCCCTATGGAAAATTGCATGGGGAAAATGTGTTTTGGGACCCCCCTTTTTTCTCAGCCCCCGCTTGACGAATCCCCCCCGAGACTTTCAGGGTAGGAGCGGAGCTGAGCGCCCCACCTATTTTGAAAATTTCGCGAGGATTCGTCAACCGGCGCCAAAGTTATTCCAAATAGAATGTTGCGGATTTCCTATGGAAACACGGTCCTAACTATAACTATCTACTGGTAACCGCCAGTAGATAATACATATATACAGACACATATATATGTGTGTGTGTGTGTGTATATATATATATATATATATATATATTCACTGAAAAAATCATAGGTTTCAGACATGTTATAGTTAGGAATTAGCATTTAAAAAACCTTAGAAATTCACTGAAAAAAACATAGGTTTCAGGGCTGTTATAGTTAGCTGGACATTTCACTCGTACAAAACCATTCTGGTTCTGCTAACTATAACTCGCGCGCCCGCAATCCACGGCTGATGATGTCACATATTACATCATTCTTGACATGGTCAGTGACATCAGTGATGACATCACTGATGACATCTAAAATGACATCACTGATGACATCACTGATGACATCATCCAGTGAATGTGGTTTGGTTCGTTATTTAAATATGTATTATATATATATAGCAATCTGCATTGAAGAATGAGTGGATATATAAATATAAATATCTGGATGGAGGATTTAGTAGCAGTGTGATTGACTGTTTACTTGACTAATTTATAGTGTTTCACTAAATATATTGGATAGTGACTAAACTGTGTGAATATCTGTATCACTTTGTCAGTTGTTGTGTAAACTGCTGCATCAGTTGGTTACTAGCTATGTGAAAGTCTATATCAGTTATTGATCAGTTACTGAGTATTTGTATGGGAGCGTGAATGTGTGTGTGGTTCAATGGGGGGGGTGTGACTGCCCAAAGATGACTACATGTTATAACAGTTGTTTGGGTGAGTAATATCTCAATGGGTGTGGTGATGAGCAAATATATCTTTCAATGGTACATGTCCAACAAACTAGAAAAATAAAAGACAGTGTATGTAACAGTTGTTGTATATAAATAAGAATACATAAGACTCAGTGATTGTATGAGTGATTGTATGGATAACTGTATACTTGTAATAGTGATTTTATAACACACTAAGTATGAGTTACTATCGATATGAATAAATGAAGTGGTGTTTGTATAAGTGTGTAGTTGAGTAAATGTAAGTATGAACCATTGTTTGCATAAGTGAGTAGGATGACTGCATAAGTGAATAGGATGTGTGCTGGTGTGTAATGTCGATATAGGTGTATAAGTATATTTGATAGTGTTCTATTGATCATTTACAGCATGTATGAGTGAATCTATAGGTAAGTGATTAGATGTGTGTGTAGATCTAGGAATCACTGAGTGGGTTTTTAGAAACTTGTATTGGTGTGTCAATGGATTCAAATATGGTACTCTGTACTTTACAGTGAGTGATGAAAGGTTATACTACTGTATGATGAGGTGTATCTGATTGTCATGTGGATGATGTCATCAGTGATGTCATCAGTGATGTCATTTGAGATGTCATGAGTGATGTCATGAGTGATGTCACTGACCATGTCATGAATGATGTAATATGTGACATCATCAGCAGTGGATTGCGGGCGCGCAAGTTATAGTTAGCAGAGCTTACTATAACGGAGGAATTTCAATGGTTTTGTACAAGTGAAATGTCCAGCTAACTATAACGGCCCTGAAACCTATGGTTTTTTCAGTGAATTTCTAAGGTTTTTTAAATGCTAATTCCTAACTATAACTTGTCTGAAACCTTTGGTTTTTTCAGTGAATTTAGGAAGGTTTTTTAAACGATTATTTTTAAATGTAATAATGGTTATATGTATTTCTTTATACTGATTTTCTACAGTTTTTTAACTGTTTATTTTTACATATTTTATTTTTTAAATGACATTATATATTTTTAATATAAATGGAAAAAAAATGTTTTAATAATGAAACAGAAATTTTTGTTTTTGTTTTATATTTTTATTTTAATATATTTATATTATTTTCTTAATTTTTTTTCAGTTGGTATTACCTTTTTTTGTTTTTATTTTTTTTTATTTGAGTACAGGCTGAAGGATATAGCATACATTAATACATGTATTTATTTTAACAATCAATAAATTAAAAAAAGAGAAAGCAAACAAGACAAAAAAAAAGAAAAGAGAATAAAGAGCAATCCAGAACAGAGGGAAAAGATCTCACTATTCCATTAACGTACCCCGATTCTTTTTATATTTCATCAGAGAGCGTCCCCCCCTAAGATTAGCTAATGCTAGCTCCATCGAGTGAATCTCGGTTACCAGCACCCACCAATCCCACACAGTTGGTGGGTCAGGGCGGATCCAGGCTCTGGCCAGAGTTAATTTAGCACAGGACATAAGAATTGAGGCCAGAGCAGGCTGAGGGAGAGAAACAGGATATATATCTAATAGGACCGATGCAGCAGAAAATGGAGGCAACTGAATATGTTTAATTTCAAGAACCTTCTGAATATCCCTCCAGTAATCTACAAAAGTGGGGCAGGAAAACAACATATGATCCAAGTCTACTGCGTGGGCAGAACATTTAGGGCATTTTGTACGGTCATTTAAAGAATTATTAGAGGACCACCTGGAAATTAGTTTTGGAGTGTAATATAACATACAGCTCGTTCTGAGTTGTTGTAACCTTAAACTTGAGGATCGTACATTTTCATTAATATTTGAAAAAGATCGTTCTATATCCTTTAGTGTAATATTAAAGCCTAGTAACCTGCTCCATTTGTCAGCTAGTTTGGAGCAGTCGTTTGATTTAAAATTAAATAAAAGGCTGTAAGTGTTACTAATTACAGATTTAGTTTCTGTAGAATATAAGTGGCTCCATATATCGCTATCAGAGTTTTCCACGAGATGTTTTTTATTGATCAGATAGTCATGCATCTGTCGATGTTTATATCGCATAGTTTCAGGGAGACCATAGAGCCGTTTTAAGGCGTTAAAATCTAGAAACCCTTGCGTGCCATATAGGTCCCCTAATACTCTGATGCCCAGCCTTGCCCAGCCGTTGTCGATTTGTTCGTAGAAAATTGCTGGAAGCCCAGGGTTACCCCATAGAGGTAATTTTGAGTGAAATAAACTGGTTTTACAGTAGGTTAGTATATTGTCCCAAATTTTTTTTAAGTCTCTTGCGGTCTTAAATTTGACTCTTTTAAAATAGTTGGGGTCATTAGCTCGTTGTAGAAACATATTTGAATCTTGTTTTAGCATAAAGGAATGAAAAAAAAGAGCGCCTCCTCTGTTTAGTAGAGAGCGTATGCGTAAAACAAATGTGGACCAAAAATATAACTTGAAATCAGGAAAATTAAGTCCGCCGGTGTTCGTGCTATTTTTTAAAAGATTCACCGACCTTCTAGGTTTTTTGTAGCCCCAGATGAAACTGCTGAGTACCCCATCGAGTCTTTTAAAGAAGGCGTTGTTTAGGATTAGTGGAATAGAACGAAATAAGTATACAAATTTAGGCAGAACCTTCATTTTAATTAAATTAATTCTTCCGATTATATTCAGAGGAAGCCTATGCCATTTTTTAAGTGTAAGTATAGTAGATTTAATTAGTTCATTATAGTTTATATTATTAATATCTTGGAGTTTGGCAGTTAATTTGACTCCTAAGTAAGTTACATTTTTACGTATCTCAGGGACCGCGACAGCTGGTATGTAGTTAGCTATGATTTGAGTCTTTTGGATATTGAGCTTGTATCCGGAGACTGTCCCAAATTTCCCGGCCTCAAAAGCAATGCCACGCAGTGCCTCCACTATGTCTTGTGAGTAGACCGCGATGTCGTCGGCATATGCTGTTATTTTTAGCTCTTGTGTACCTGATCTAAAGGGACGGATTTGAGTTTGAAGTTGAAGGGCGGACAAAAATGGTTCAAGCGTGAGAGCAAAAAGGAGGGGAGAGAGGGGGCATCCCTGACGGGTTCCACGTGAGATTGAAAAGTCTGTAGAGGTCAGACCCCCGTAACAGGTACAAGCCGTAGGGTTATCGTACAGAGCCTGTATACCTCGTAAGAATTGCCCCCCAAACCCCATTTTGGAAAGGACACACCAAAGGTAGTCCCATCCCACACGGTCAAAAGCCTTCTCGGCATCCAGTAAGATCATTCCGAGTGGGGTGGATTCTGTTTCTGCTACATCGAAAGCTGTAATAGCCGTGTTCACGTGTGTGGTTGTGTCCCTCCCGATTATGAACCCGTGTTGTTGGGGATTAATTATTTGGGGCAGAATAGGTGATATTCTTAAAGCCAAAATTTTTGCGAATATTTTGGCGTCGGTATTAATTAGGGATATAGGTCGGTATGACCCTCTCTCCTCCTTTGGTTTGTCTTTTTTTAGAAAGAAAATTATTTTTGCTTTATTCCATGACTTTGGGGCTTTGCCATTATGCCCGACATATTGCATTACCTTTAACATAAGGGGGGCCAGTTCATCCAAACATGCCTTGTACAGTTCCAGAGGTATTGTATCTTCCCCCGCCGATTTCCCTGTCGGTAGTAGGTCTATTGCTTGGCATAATTCTGCCCTGGTGATGACATCCGAGAGTGATTCCATTCTTAAATCAGTCGGAAAATTTATTGAATATTTGTCCAGATAGTCCCGTATTATTTCTAAATTTGGTGTGCTTTCTGGAGTATATAGAGTTCTATAGTAGTCTGCGAATTGTTCCACTATATCCGTCGGTTGACTATACATTTTGTTGCCATTGCCCCGAATGTTGGTAATCAGTGTTCGAGCTCTATCCTCCGCAGCTTTATAGGCCAGGATTTTGCCGATTTTATCCCCACCTTCATATTGTGTTATTTTAAATTTATGGATATATGCGCTGCTCTTTTGAATAAATTTAGCTTTGGCTTTGTTTTTGAGTGAGGTAAGTTTGAGACCTATTTCTGTAAATGTTGGTGACTTTGATCGTAGTGCAGAAACCAACAATTCTTCTTGGGTCTTTATTTCGGAAACTATCTGGACGCTGTTTTTTTTACGTTCGGAGTTTTGTCTAATCAAATATGCTTGAGTGAATCCCCTCATACTAGCCTTGCAGGTGTCCCAAACCGTGATACATATAGCTGTGTTGGTATTGAATTTCAAGAATTCCGTCAGATGTAATTTAAGCTGAGTCAAATATTGCACGTCTGTAACTAAATACCTAGGGAAGGAGAACGGTCTGGGCACGGGCCTCCTATGTGGTATAGCAATGACCAGGATTATAGCATTATGGTCTGATGAGATTCGGGGGCATATCTCCATAGTGCTATGTTTTAATAGGTTATCACTGGCCAATGCCATGTCCAATCTTGAACAAGATTTGTGAGGTGCGGAATAGTATGTGTATCCAGGTAGGTTTGGATTTAAATACCGCCAAGCATCTTTGATATTATGGATGCGGCATATTTCGAGAATAGAGGACCTAGTTTTATGCATCCTTTTAAAGCTACCGAGGCTGGTTGTGTCTATTTTATAATTCATGATGCAGTTGAAATCACCCATAATAATGAGTTCTCCCTCCCAATCCAAAAGTTTAGTGCTCAGCTGATCAAAAATTATCGGTTCATCTGTGTTGGAACCATAAACAACACATAGTACAAATTTATAGTTCTCATAGCTAAACCGAGCGGCTGCCCATCTGCCATTTTTGCAAGAAAAGGTCTGCAGTATATCGATTTTAAATCGTTTGTCCTTTAGAATCGCAACCCCTCTTATGGGATGATCAAGTGTGGAACACGCCACAGTATCATAGCCAAGTTGGTTAAGTATTTTTTTGTCCTTCCCAACAATGTGTGTTTCTGAAAGAAGGGCGATATGGGGATTATGCAGTTTTAGTTCTGCTGAGATCAGTAACCTTTTATTTCTGCTATTAAGCCCGGCTACATTCCAGGCCAAGAGCTTTATCTCATGCATTTGTAAGTAGTTGAGAACTTAACCGTATTACCGAATGACTTTACACACTCCCATTTGCTTATAACTATGGATTGAAATATTAAAACTAATATGTGTACAATGAAATTTGTTCGATCAGCCTGTAAACATTTTTTTAGTGATTTTAACCCTCCCCAAAACCCCCCGCCCTCCCCTCCCCCATCCACCCAGGTTCCGCCCCCGATCCGGGGAAGAACCACCCTGGAGTTAAAGCTGCCGCTGAAATGGGCAGCGCATGTAGCGGGTCTACCAGAGGGGCCCCCCAGCTCCACCCTCCCGTGAGTGATAAGTCGGCATCTATAAGTTATATATCAACGCTAAGTCTTATCTGTGCCTGTACTGAAGCTAGAGATATATGCTTCCGCTTCCTTGATATCATTGAAGTAATGAGTGCGGCCGTTCTTGATAACCTTAAGGCAAGCCGGCTCCTGCAAGTATACCTGGCCACCGCTAGATTTGATGGGATCAATCAATTTGCGAAACTGCCAGCGTTTATTCATTGTTTCTTTGCTAAGATCAGATCGAACAAAGAAAGAAAGCTCGTCTAAAGTTATTGGGGCGTTAGGTCTTGCTCTCTGCCATACTGCTTGGCGAAGTAGAAAGTTTCCAAAACAGATTATGAAAGGACGTGGGTACTGATTATCCCTCTTTCTCATAGTCAGAGGGAGACGGTGCGCCCGTTGAATTTGAGAGTCCCAGTCCCAGTCTGCAAGGTCCGGAAAAGCTTTCTGCAGTAATCCAACAAGATAGGCCCTCGGGTCGGCTCCCTCACGACCCTCTGGTATCCCAAAGAGTCTCAGATTGGAGCGTCTTTGCCGATTCTCCAAATCTTCTATCTTTGAGGACAATATCTGCAGTTGAGTATCATGCTTCTCGACAGTAGTGGTTATGTTTGTATTTGATTCTTCGATCACTACAACTCGTTCTTGGAGACCAACAATATCTTGAGATATCCCACCCAATTTAACTGCAAGTTCTTCCAGCGAATTTCGCATTTTGTTGTTGTCTTCCCTCAGTTGGATATAATGTTCTTTAGCTTCGGCTCTTTGATCGTTCAGTAGCCGGAGAATAGTATCTACTGAGGAAGAGTCAGACAGCGCCTGGCCTTGTCCCTTTTTGGGGACATATACGGGGTCCGTTTGAGATAAATAAAGAGTACTTGCAACTGAGATAGGATCCTTGATAGGAGGGGGGAGAATATGACTTATTGGTGCAGGTGTTGTAGTAACAGTAGGCGGCAGGACTGTATCTGTACCCGTTGAGGGATTGGCCACGTATACTTGGGACAGTGGCGGTTCTTGTGAGATGGAGCCATCTGATGAAAAATTAAGCGAGACGTCATTTTCTGCTATTGATGTAGCAGGGTTATCTGGGAGGACAGAGTTTCTGTTGTGATAATAGGTTCGATCGTGCTTGCCCCTGATAGTCTTTGCGTCATGTTTTTTACTATGCTTTTGGCTTCCATCCATTTTCTTAATGGGCTTTTGTCCCAGCGTGTCTTCTTTAAGTTCTGAGTAGTGTTTGTAAGTGGTTGATTTAATATAGTGGTTTTAGATCCTTTTTTAGCCCGAAGCTTACTTTTAAATTTTCGGCCTCTTGCTACTCGAGGTTTTGTCTTAAGATCTGTATCCGTATCCGTATAATGGCCGTCCATTAGATTCTTGCCACCCTCGACTTCTGATTTGGTCTCATCTTCTGCTCCGTACGCAATATCCAGGCGCGCAGGAGAACCCAGCGCCGTGTCATCAGTGGGTTCAATGACAAGTGCATCTGCCCCGGATGTCCCTGTGTCTAGCGGGCTGTCAATGAGCTCGATAGTGAATGGTGCGTCCGATTGGACGGGGGAAACCCCCCCCAGAGAGAGCGGTGTCGGGGCTAAGTTTGGATCAGCGTCGGGGGAGGAGATTTCTAGACCATCTGTTATGGCGGCCTCTGTGTGCGAGGGGGTAATACATGTAAAGTCTTCTATCTCTTGTTGTTGTTTTGCCCCGTGTGGGTTGCTGGTTTTAACCCCCTCCCCGCTATTCGTAGCGACATTCTGAGTTGTAGTCTCTAAATTTCGTGGAGAGCTGCTTATCTTGCCTCCTGACTGTGCTCCCCCGACCCCGACCCCTCTTACCGGAGATTTCGTTATTTTTGTGATGGTTAGGCTTCCGTCCGGCCCTTTTCGGACTGATTCAGCTAGCAGGGTCGGCGGTCTCAGTATTTGTTTACTTGCACTCCCTTTCGCCTGTAAGAACTCCGTTTCAGCCTTTCTTGTCTCCAGAGGAGGGCGCCTGTTACTCTTTGACGCAGGTTCCTCGGTGCTGATTGAGCCGTTAGAGAGCTCAGCTGTTGATGTTCCGTTCGTTCCGTTCGCTACGCTTGCTGCCATGAGTCTTGTCGGCTGTTTGTTGTGCCGCGTCGCTCTCTGTGAGTTCTTCTTCGGGGACATCCTCAGCTGCCAGGTGAGAGAAATGGTTATAGAGGCAGTATAAGTGCAGTTACTTGGCCGATCGCCTCCCGGGTACTTTGACAGTCCTCTTGAGATTTGTTGAAAGAGCCGAGTAACCCTCGGGGAGTTTTGCATTAGCGGTAGCAATCGCCGGCTTCTTCCGCCTCAACCACCAGCGCTGTGTCTTGCTGTGTCTTGCGTTAATGTATCCCGCTGCGAGTCTGGTTAGATTCTTCGAAGAGTCGCTAAGCCCACGAAAAGACGCCGACCATTAATATCATCGTTATGCCTTTTTCGCCGGGGAGGGTAGAGCGGGGGGAGAATCCTCCGGACGAGCCGCTCAGCTCTGAGCCTCACTCCGCCATCTTGCTCCGACCGACTTCAGGTGTATCTGATTGTCATGTGGATGATGTCATCAGTGATGTCATCAGTGATGTCATTTGAGATGTCATGAGTGATGTCATGAGTGATGTCACTGACCATGTCATGAATGATGTAATATGTGACATCATCAGCAGTGGATTGCGGGCGCGCAAGTTATAGTTAGCAGAGCTTACTATAACGGAGGAATTTCAATGGTTTTGTACAAGTGAAATGTCCAGCTAACTATAACGGCCCTGAAACCTATGGTTTTTTCAGTGAATTTCTAAGGTTTTTTAAATGCTAATTCCTAACTATAACTTGTCTGAAACCTTTGGTTTTTTCAGTGAATTTAGGAAGGTTTTTTAAACGATTATTTTTAAATGTAATAATGGTTATATGTATTTCTTTATACTGATTTTCTACAGTTTTTGAACTGTTTATTTTTTACATATTTTATTTTTTAAATGACATTATATATTTTTAATATAAATGGAAAAAAAATGTTTTAATAATGAAACAGAAATTTTTGTTTTTGTTTTATATTTTTATTTTAATATATTTATATTATTTTCTTAATTTTTTTTCAGTTGGAATTACCAATGTTATCCTATGGAAGGAAATTCAATTTGCAGGTAAAGTATGTTCACGTTACTTTTGTAATCCAGTGCTGGAATCCTAGGTTCAGCACTGGGACCTCTATCTAAAACAGGCAAGTAATTATGTTTTTATCATTGGCACGATTTTTAGAGAATATTTGTAAGTTTCAAAAATCGACACTTAAAAACGTTTTCAGCAAAAAGCAGGCAATGATATCCTATTGAAGGAAATTCAAGTTACTGGTAAGTACGATTAGAATTACTTTTCAGGATAAATACTGGTCTCAAAGATGCAGCAATGAGGTCTCTCCTGATAACAGGTGAGTAAATCGGAATTCGTAGTTCGGCTGATTTTAGAGGAATATTTGTAAGTTCCAAAACTCCACACTTAGAAGAATTTCCAAGTGAAACCAGTCAATGTTAACCTATGGAAGGAAATTAAAGTTACTGGTAAGTACGGTTAGAATTACTTTTCAGGATCAGTACTGGTTTAAAAATGTAGCACTGAGGTCTCTCCTGATAGGTGAGTAAATCGGAATTCATAGTTCAGCTGATTTTAGAGGAAGAGTTGTAAGCTTCAAAAATCGACAGAAACGTTTTCAGAAAAAGCAGGCAATGATATCCTATTGAAGGAAATTCAAGTTACTGGTAAGTACGATTAGAATTACTTTTCAGGATAAATACTGGTCTCAAAGATGCAGCAATGAGGTCTCTCCTGATAACAGGTGAGTAAATTGGAATTCGTAGTTCGGCTGATTTTAGAAGAATATATGTAAGTTCCAAAACTCCACACTTAGAAGAATTTCCAAGTGAAACCAGTCAATGTTAGCCTATGGAAGGAAATTCAAGTTACTGGTAAGTACGGTTATAATTACTTTTCAGGATCAGTACTGGGCTCAAAGATGCAGCACTGAGGTCTCTCCTGATAACAGGTAAGTAAATCAGAATTTGTAGTTCGGCTGATTTTACTTTGGTCTAGTACATATAGAGCCACTTTCCTACACCATCCCCTCCCTTCACCACTGTGTAAACGCACCCTGTGTCCGTTTTAAGTTGGGAGAGTAAGTCCCCTTCAATCCTGAGTGTCCCTGGGGGCCAACTAGACCACCAGGTACCTCCAGTAAGCACCACAGAGCTGTGTTGCAGAGAGGTGTAAAAAGGGGTGTGGCCTCTGAACACCTCTCTGCAATGCAGCTCCCTGGCGCATACTGGAGGTACCTGGTGGGCTAGTTGGACCCCAGGGACCCTCAGGATTCAAGGGGACTTAATCTCCCAACTTAAAACGTGCCATGGGGTGCATTTGCACAGTGGTGAAGGGAGGGGGCGGGGCCTGAGGTGACATGTGTGCAAACACGCCCTGTGGCGCGTTTAAAGTTGGAGAATTAATTCCCTTTCAATCCTGAGGGCCCCTGGGTGCCAACTAGCCCACTAGGTGCTTCAAGTAAGTGCCACTACACTGCGTTGCAGAGAGGTGGTCCAGGCCACGCCCCTTTTTACACCTCTCTGCAACGTAGCTCTGTGGCGCTTACTGGAGGTACCTGGTAGGCTAGTTGGCCCCCAGGGGACCTCAGGATTGACGGGGACTTAATCCCTCAACTTAAAATGCGCCATGGCGTGTTTGCACTCATGGCACCTCAGGCCCGCCCCCTTCCTTCACCACTGTGCAAACGCGCCCCATGGTACCTTGTTAGTTGGGGAATTTATTCCCCTTGAATACTGAGGGTCCCTGGGGGCCAACTAGCCCACCAGGTACCTCCAGTATGCGCCAGGGAGCTGCGTTGCAGAGAGGTATTGAGACGCTACGCCCCTTTTTACACCTCTCTACAACACATCTCTGTGGCGCTTACTGGAGGTACCTCATGGGCTAGTTGGACCCCAGGGACCCTGAGGATTCAAGGGGACTAAATCACCCAACTTAAAACGTGCCACGGGGTTCTTTTTCACAGTGGTGAAGGAAGGGGGCAGGGCCTGAGGTGACATGTGTTCAAACACGCCCTGTGGTGCGTATAAAGTTGGGGAATTAATCCCCCTTCAATCCTGAGGGCCCCTTGTGGACAACTAGCCCACCAGGTACCTCCAAAACCTTAGAAATGCACTGAAAAAAACATAGGTTTTAGGGAAAGTTATAGTTAGTTGGACATTTCACTCCTACAAAACCACGGAAATTCCCCCATTATAGTTAGTACAGCTAACTATAACTCGCGCCCCCGAAAGGCACTGTTGATGACGTCACATATTACATCACTCATGACATGGTCAGTGCCATCACTGATGACATCTCAAATGACATCACTGATGACATCATCCATGTGATCCAAGTAGATGCATCTTCTCAAACCCTAATATAACATTTGATACACCCACTCTAAATTACAGACTACCATTCTCAAAACCATGGACACTCCATCACCAATAACTACATACCCACTCACTGATTCTTAGGTTTACACACAAATCCACTCACTCACCCGTACAGTCACTCATACCTATGGTCACTCAGTACAGGACTATCATATGCACTCATACACCTATATAGACACTCACACACCACCACTCATCCATAGAGGTAATCACACACCTAGTCAGTCATGCAAATAATTAATCACACTGCTATTTACTCACCTATACAGTTATAGACAAACCAGCTCAATTACTCATACAAATACAAGCACATTCTTACGCTCTTATACAATCACTGATACAAACACACACTCATCCATACAGCCACTCTCCCAATCACACACTCTCACTTATAACCATTTATATACTCCAACACACAAATATAATGCCTTTCACATATGTAGCTACTCACACATGTACCACTGAGATATACATTCACTCACCAACACACCTATACACACACTCACCCACCCATACAGTCCATCACAGATGCACTCTTGAAACCATGCACCCAGTGAATCACCCACTCACACATCTATGCACAGAGTCACACACACCCCACCCACACAAACACTCAGGCAGCCAAAGAGATACTCAGACAACCAATCAATAACCCATATAGACACTCATGTAGCTATTCGCAAACTCATGCAGCCGCTTACACACCAACAGACAGACGGATACAGACATTCACACAGTTTAGTCACTAACCCATGCATTCAGTAAGATACGTTCAACCACTCACTTACAGTCATTCACACACCTACTAAATCATCCATTCAGACACTTATACACCCACTCATTCTTCAATACGCCTTTCCCTATACATATTAAACATATTTAAACTTTACAGAAACACACAGTCACAGGATGATGTCATCAGTGATGTCATTTGAGATGTCATCAGTGATGTCACTGGCCATGTCATGAGTGATGTAATATGTGACATCATCAGCAGTGCATTGCGGGGGCGCGAGTTAGAGTTAGCTGTACCAACTATACCGGGGGAATTTCTATGGTTTTGTGCAAGTGAAATGTCCAACTAACTATAACTTTCCCTAAAACCTATGGTTTTTTCAGTGAATATATATATATAAAAAGACCACAATCCTGAATCACCAATTCCTCGGCGGAACTCAGGTACGGACCACAGCGTGCCTTTCAAACAATGATGTGCTTTTTTCCTTGGTACGTGGCATCAAAATAACACGGCAAGTGCCCAGCATTACGTGTTTCGACTGCGTTTCCATGGTCTTGATCACATGACACGCCGGACCCCATTACATCATTAAATAGTGATCTGGTGAAATTAATTAAGTCACTCCCCTCTCATAATAGAGCTAGAAAACAATCTATGCAGACATAGGGATAAAAATAACAACCAAGTTACGTGTTGTACATCCATGAAACTGCAACAGATATTTAACTCACAATTGATTGTGGATCCACCTAGACAAATCTCTGAAATCGTTGAAGACTAGCCAATATTATCTACAAGTAAAAACATTGTAAAAATAAAACCAAGTGATTAATGGCGATTTTGTCTACCATGACTTATAGAGTAATAAACTGAGTGAAGATCCAAAGTTCATGTTGTTAAATTAATACTAATGTCATATAGACAAAAAGGGGGAAAGTGCATAAAGATAAAGTGCAAGTGCAAAAAAAAAAATAAACAAACTTCATCAGCTATTCTCGTACTTAGTTGACAATGTAAAAATAATTGGATAATGGATGCCAGAGGTATGCCTTGATCATATGAAGAATAAAGTGCAAGTGCATTGTAAACATATTTCAAAGTGCAAATTCATGGCAAGCAGAAAAAAGAGAATATACAGAAGTATAAATACTTATGCTTCTAACCAAACAATGAAAACAGCGTACAATATACACAAATTCACTGCGAGTGCAATAATTGTAACAAAATGCCATTGCATATTGGTAGATGTCAAAACAGTTCATCATAAAAAGGTGCAAAATGCGTACAGTACATGGATATTAGAGGGCTTAAGACACAGTTTAAAAACCTGTCTAAAACCGGCTAAAACCCCGTAAAACCAAGTTAGACCGGGTAAAAACCAGGTAAAACCAGGTAAAACTAGGTTAAAAGCCAGGTTAAGGACTTGGCTTGAAAACTGAAATTGTGAAGCCAATCTTTATTCATACTGAACACCATAAAAACACACTGACTCTAGTCTATAGAAAATTGTGCATGTCTTCTCCTGTATTGAGTCCATTCGGCATCTTGGTATCTAATGTTAGGATATAGTGGGACTCTAACTGTCTGAGTTTTTTTTTCTGTTTCCTCCTCTGAGTGACTTCGGTACTGAATCTATTACAAGGTAGCTCAGGTCATTAAGATTGTTTCTATGCACGAGTTTAAAGTGATGGGCAACAGGGTAACTAGAGTCTGAATTGACTACTGCTCAGAGATGTTGCAGTATACGATTAAAGACTGACAGCTTGGTACTACCCACATATTTAGGATGGCATGAACATTCCAATACTTATACTGTATAATCAGTTCTACATGTAAAAAATCCTTTGATTTTAGTAGGTTGGGATTCAAAAGCAGTAGTATATTCAAGAGTATTTTTTCCAAACTTACAAGCTCGGCATGAGCTGCATCTAAAAAAAAAAACCTGTCCTCTTAGATAACCAATTACCAGAAAAGTTTACCTCAGGACTGGTCTTGACTAATGCATCCCTCATAGTGGGTGCACGTCAGAATGTCAATGATGGACGTTCTGGTAAGATTTGAGATAAGGTTAAGTCAGTCATTACTATAGGCTAGTTTTTGTATATGATTTTCCTCACTTGTTTCTCCAGGCTACTGTAGGTGGTTATCAGTCTTACTGGGTCACTTACTTGGGGCACAATATTAGAACTCTCATGATTCGTGGAGGTGGTATTAAAAATGGTATTCTGTAAACTTTCCTCTCTAGAATGGCTGTTAGCCCTCTCCATAGCAGCCTTCAATTCTTTTATTTTATATCCATGGGCACTGAATCTTTGGAGAGCTTCCGTCTGACAGATTTTCAGATCAATGTCAGAACTACAGATTCTCCTTATTCTTAATAACTCTACATACGGAATGCTTCTAATGAGGTGGTTAGGGTGGGAGCTGCTGGCATGAAGCACAGAATTGCCAGCAGTGCTCTTTCTGTGGAGTTTAGTATGTATGACATCATTTTTAACATATAACTCAACATCTCAGAACCGAACACATTGATTACTTATATGGGCAGTAAACTCCAAATTCAATACTTTATTATTGATAGTATGGCATTAGTGAATGTATATTCACGTCCTACTGCTATGGCAAAGGAATCCAACACCGTTGGGGAATTATCGGTTTTCCTTGAATCTTTAAACTGAGACATTCACTATGTGATTGCAGGAGATTTCAATTGCCATTACGAGCCCCTTCAAGGGCTGAATGAGGGGGCACTGCTAGACGAAGATGAGTTTTGGGGAATCCCGCAGTGCAGGTCCACTTTTGCAAAGGCATGGACCCCATTGGCCATGCAGATTATGACACTAACTCTGCAAAACTCAGTCAGGGCGGTTAACGGTCGGATGCCCTCAGATATTCCCTCCAAGTGTACTTATAATAAAAAAGATCAGGAATCCCATTTAGACTACGTAATGGTCCAGGCCAGGATGTGGTCAAAGATTGTGGATCTGGAGGTTGTGAATAGAACGGACAGCGATCACAACGCACTGCTGTTGAAAATGGAATTCCCCAGGAGGGATGCACTCTCAAGTCTATATTCATCCATCCTTCCCCTGCTCAAAATGGCAAGTGACATCTGGGCTCAAGGGCTGTCCTCGGACACTTCTGCAAACCTGCTTACTGTTCATCAGGATCTGGTTGACACCCTTGCAGGTATTCTAAATCCTATTGCTCCCCCCAGGCAACCCAGGACCATCTCCTCGTCATGGTATAACGCCACATGTAGGAGAGCTAAATCTGATCTGATTAATGCCATCAAAACTGGCAGTGACAGGCTAATGATCCGCTCACTCAGGATTGCCCACAAACAAGTATTAAAACAGGCAAAAATAGATTGGGACTGGGAGAGATGGGAAAACTTAGCCTCTGCACTTGCCAACAAGGAACCGAGCAGATTCTGGGCTATTGTGAATTCAGGGTGTGCGGAACCCCGCAATGCAATTGAAGTCAACCTTGATCCGGGGGTGTGGGAATCCCACTTTAAATCCCTATATGCAGCCACTTCTGATTTAGACCTTCTGCCCTTTCATTTACCTCTTTCTGGGGATGCCGAAGTTCTGGAATTCTCCGTAGAGGATGTTACCATTGCCCTAGGAAAACTGGCAATGGGCAAAGCACCAGGTATAGACAAGCTACCCGGGGATATGTTCAAAGAACAGCCTAAGATATGGGCGCCGTACTTATGCGCACTTTACAATACAATTTTGTACGGTGCAGAGGTTCCGGGCTCGTGGTTGGGAGCGGAAATCATACCTATATATAAAAAGGGTTCTCCCCTGCTCCCCGTCAATTACAGGCCCATTAGTCTCATTGACGTCCCCCAAAAAATATTTGCACGACTTATTTTAGATCGTTTGCAGGACTGGACCAATGAGAATGAAATCCTTTCTCCTTATCAAGCTGGCTTTAGAAGCAAAACATCTACCATGGACCAGATCTTCCGTTTAATAATGCTGTATTGGAAGACTGTGGTAATAGAGGGTGGCAGCCTCCACATGGTATTTGTTGACTTACGCTCTGCGTTTGACACTGTCCCTAGGGGTAAACTTTGGGCTGACTTACAAGATTTGGGTGTACCCAATTCTCTATTGGGAATATTGGTGAGGTTGCATACCCAGAACTTTGCTCAGGTCAGGTGCGCAAGAGGAGGTGTATTGTCCGCCAGGTTCACGGTGAACAAGGGAGTCAGGCAAGGGTGTGTCCTGGCCTCCACCTTGTTCTGCATATATGTAAATGGACTGATAGCTAACCTGGACGCAGTTCCTAATAACGATGCACCCAGGCTGGCGGGCAGGGAAGTCGCGGCTATAATGTTTGCTGACGACACCTTGCTTTTATCCAAGTCACCTATGGGGATCCAACGTATATTGGAAGGATTTAACAACTTCTGCTGTGAACATGGTCTACAGATATATGTAGATAAGAGTAAATACATGATTTTTAATCCTCCCTTACATACCAGACCACCCCCCACCTTAGACTCGGTTGCACTCGAGAGAGTTCACACTTTCCAATACCTAGGTGTTACACTAAGTGAAAAACTTTCCTGGGGCCCACACCTTGCCAAATCACAACTCAAACTGACCCAAATAGCAGGGGGAATACTAAAAATGACAAATGCCTCCACTTACAAACCCATCAGCCCTAGTCTTGAAATCTATAAATTGAGGGCCAGAGCGGCAGCATTGTATGGAGGGGAACTTTGGGGGCACGCCGTTAGACCTGGACTGACTAAAGTTGAGAACAACTTTCTGAGGCAGTTGCTCTCGCTCCCCCAAAGTACACCTCTATTACCGCTGAGGCTCGACTTGGGTATATTTCCCATCCAGGAGGAACTAGCCATTAAACCCCTCAGGTTCTGGAGGAGGATTTGGCTGACCCCCGAGCTTGTGCAGTATAAAACTGAGTTACAAGAAATACTGAGATTAGGCAAGGCAGTGCATATTCCTTGGCTCTCTTACATCAAAGACGAATTCATGAAAATGGGTCTTGCGGACATGTGGGTGAATCCAGCAACAGCCTGTAGTGAGATCTCAGGGAATCTATTCACAGAGTTATACAGATCTCGATGTTCTAATGCATGGCTCCACGACTCACAGAATGGTACCATGGTAAAATCATTCATAGAGATTAAATCTGTATACTCATTTGAAGATTACCTGGATGTAATTTTCCCTGTCATGGCCAGGAAGCTATACATACAATGGAGGTTTGGCGCACTTCCTTTAGCGTGCCTAACCAGCAAATTGTCCCCGTCCAGGTCCTCACATTGTCTTGGCTGTGGTATGAATAAAGAGGATGAATGTCATATTCTCTTTTTCTGCCCTCTCTATAGTAGAGCAAGGATGAATTGGATTGTACCTATCTGTAGGAATTTAGGATTTAGGAAATGTTCAGATGCATTAAGGGTTTTTAAAACTGATACTGCAGGATATATTGTGTTTGCTCTTGCAAAGTATCTGCATGCTATCTGGATTAAAAGGAGTTTTATAATTTCAAATAGTGACTAGCAGCCCGGGTTCATATTCGATTATGTAATTCCAGTTATTGCTGCAATACTGTATTTTTAACAGTGACTTGCACCTCTGCTCTACACTTGACTATGTAATTTTAGTTATTGCTTCAACATTGTATTTTTAGTGTATATTATTTTATGTGTTCTTTTATGGCTGAAATATTGCCGAAATAAAGATTCAATTGATTGATTGATAGTATCAACAAAACACTTAGCCGTTTCAATAGATCCTTTCCAAATTATACAAACATCGTCTATAAAATGCCACCAATGAAGTACATGGGCATCATACAGCTCCTTGTGGGTGTTTCTGAGGACATGCTCCTCCCACCAGCCTACGTGTAAACACGCATAGCTGGGAGGGAAGCATGCCCCCATCACCACACCACGTAGCTGCTGATGAACCTCTTTGTTAAACATGAAGTAATTATTCATGAGACATAACTCAATCATTTTCAGAAGCATATCATTGTGTTGGTAAAGCTATATGTTACGTTGGCCCAAAAAATACTTCACCGCTTCCAGCCCATCAGAATGATGAATACCAGTGTATAGGGAACAAATGTCCATACCAATGAACAGACACTCTTCATTCTAAGTAACAGTTTGTAATTTGGACAGAAAGTGACCCATATCTCTAATGTAAGAGAGCCTTTCCACAAAGTCATGTAATAAATAATACACATATTTTGACATTGGTTCTAAAAGGCTTTTCTGGGCTGATATTATTGGTCTCCCAGGTACTGGTGTAACATTCTTGTATATATATATATATATACACACATGTATATATATATATATATATATATATATATATATATATATATATATATATATATATATATATATATTTATGTTTGTGTGTGCGTGGATTTGTTTTGAGTAAATGACTGATATCAAGTACTCTACCACCATAGCACCATTTATTTCATATGTCAATCTGCTGAGTTTTTTTGAATTAGTGCTTTATTACTTCTCTTTGTTGGCTTTTCTACATGAGTTTATTCTGAATTTATATAACAATACACACATAGCAGTTCAATGCTTGAGATGGGATTACTGCTGATTATATGAAATGGTGCATTGCCTATGCTGTGATTATCCACACACTTTACAGTAAGAAATCCGGTACCTCTCAAACATACATACCCGTACACTAACTGATTAAACATGCTACTGGAGAGGTTTTACCGAATTGGTTCGAGGAACCATGGGGATACACAACATCTGTTGAGAAATGTTTAGAAAAAGAAACGATACTAGAAAAATAATATAATGTACATCTACAAAAAAAGCAAAATCTAAAACGGAACATTTTAAAATTCTCTGTAAATGTGAAAGAATTTCAAATAGAAGTGTAAATAAATACTACGGGGCTCATTTGTGAGAGCCCTGGTACATGCGTTATGCAGGACTCTCAATCCAAGCAAGGTCTCTCAAGCCTAACAGAGCCATCCCTCTGTGGCTTTGAGTGCCCTCATGAATCATGAGCATGGCAACACAGCATCGCGTTACTCTGAGCCCAGGAGGCATTACAGGGTGTTGAGGTGGGTTTTCCCATTCAACATCCATGGAATTTGACACCACCCTAGATCGGCAAAAACATGTAAACCTGGGGAAGTGCCAAATGCATATGCCTCCCGAGGTGAGACGTAACAAGGAGAAATATGTTCAATTCTTTTTGTTTTTTCTTTCCTCTTTGTATGTGTGCTGCATTCTGCAGCACGCATCAAAAGAGAAACATGTCTCTCAGGATTCTTTCTTTGCAGGAAGCTGCCCCTTTCAGCACCAAAACAATCTTGAATGCCACGGGGGCACCCCTGCATCATGGTGCAAGGGGGCCTACCATGGCACTAGGCTGCTAAAATGGCACCAGCGCAGAGAGAAAGGACAGGAATGCACTGTATTGCTTAAATACAGTGCATTCCCATCCTTTCACTTTGGCGTAGGGCAACCAAGCAAGGTGCCCTATGCTGAAATTCCATAAATAAGCCACTAAGTTGGCATTCTTAGCTTGATTCCTATGAACAGTGCAAAACTGCAAACATAATCTAGTATGGATGACTGATGGCTTCAATTGAAGCACTGGAGGAGCAAAAAGACAAATTCTAGCATATAGCATCACATTTTAGAAATGAAACCAAATTTTGAAATGCTCCAACTTTCCAATTAAAATGTAAATTTTTATTTGTGTATACTCTTTTTGTTTGGGAATTAATTGAATTTTTTCCTAATGTATGTATTGTTTTCATTTATGCTTGTTTCTGTATTTGACTGCATTATTTTGAGGTTCAAATCACGAAAGTCCATTGGATTAGGTTCCCTGGCTTTCATTAGTAATTCAGTGTGGGTACAGAAAAAGTCAAAAGTCAGCAACCACTGTCTACATGCTACCCACTTAAAATACTGAAGAACATTACATTTTCAAAATGTTAACATTACATTTTTATCTAACATAATCATAACTCACCACAGTACCTATCCCTCTCCAATCACCCACATACATTGACAATTATTTACATTAACATTACAAACACTGAATAAACTTACAATACCCTCCCATGAAACCTACCTTCAACCCTTATTACAATCATAAAAACAAAATGCAATTTAATATTAATTTACACATTCACATGGCCTTTTTGTCAAAACATAAAGGATTTAATTAGTTTTCCTAAGGTTCATCAAAATATGTCTCCTGAGCCTTCCAATATATTTTGGATTGCATTGCCCCACTATTAGCCAGTTTTGTCTTATACCTGCTCTATGATTCTGTGTCCATCTACCAATAGTGACCCTAATATGTCCTTGTCTTATTGGTTGCAAAGGATGCTATTGTGGTAGATGTGGTGGGGATGTTGCTGGAAATAAAGCTCTTTCTCTTCTCAAATGACTTGTCTGCTCATGGATACACCCCAAGCCTCTTGCCACAGATTTAGTCTCTAATATCTCACATGCCTCCTCACCCTAGATATTTAGGTCTCGCCTTAGCCAGCGCGTATGTGCTGCTCTGCGAGGCTTTATGTAAGGGCTTCAAACTCTGACCACACGCTTGTGCGTGTGTTTGTTTTTTGGGTCACAGGCTATTGGCCTTTGCATGCGTCTTTCTAAGAAAGAAAGCACGCAATTGGGCAAAGGCGGGTGCATGTCCCACCTTTGCATCTGCCCAGGCCTAGGGCTTGCGAGAGCGAGCATCAGCGCCATCTGTTTCAAATTTTCGCACCCGCGTCTCGCGTTCGCATTAATTGGAAACAGATTGCCCTCACGCTGGTTTTTTTTTCTCTTTCAGAGCGCTTGTTTTTATGTTACCAACAAAAAGACGGACCAACTGCTTACACCATTAGGAGCAAAACAAAAACATTGAATTTATTTTGGCTTTTGTCACTTTCAGGTGTGCTCTAGTCCATCCTCCTGCCGGCTGCACCTCACCAACCTTATGAAAATCAGACTTGAGTCTGCTGCTGTAGGAGCAATTACACATTGTGCTCTGCAATAGCCAAGTTGTCTACCCGAGCCTTTTCACCAGCATTGGTAGCAGACACCTTTTGGATGCACCGAGAACTCTGCACTGGTTGTATACAAACCAATGTGCTTAAAATGTCGTTATTTGCTGGCTCGTCTATTACCCAGATAACTGATTTCTGACATCAGGAAAAGGGACATTCCTGACTGGGAAGCAGCCATAGCAGTGAGCAGGACGGCCAATGAGCTTAATGGCGCACGGTCCGCAACCGGGACTGAGAGTGGTGGATGTCGGTGGAGAAGATACGGGGGCCGTCGCGAATGCAGAGACCCTTCCGGCCAGCAGAGATACAGGTAGGTCTCGGTCTGAGACCCTGCATCGGTCTCCCTGCACTCACAGTCGTGCTGCTTGCAACAGGTTTCCTCCTATGTCTCAACAAGTCTGAACTCTGCTTCTACAGGGTCGCCTCTTGGGGGGTTGGAGGTGCACAAAGTATTCATGGGGGTACTCGGGTGTGGCTGTGTGTGCCCGGGAAGCTGTCTCAGCCCGGGCTGACACACACGGGAGGGAGGGGGATGACTGAAGCCCGTTGAGCCCAATGGGGGTTGCGCACCTGGGGGGCATAAAGTGTGCATCAAATTGACCTCTCTCGCTCATGAAGGACAGAGGTGATAAAAGATAATGCGCAATTCCTTTGTGGTTTGTTAACTTCTCCAAAGCTGTGGGACTGCTGCAGGCTTTAAAGTTTGTCCACTGAGTAGTGATTGTAAAATGGCGTTTTCAGAATCTTTCCTAACGATGGTTGGGTTGTGGTTCCATCACTTTTGTTCGCATCACTACCCTCATCAGAGAGGAGAGACGTGGCTAAGTCCTGTGACTGCTACGAGTCCTCATATCTGGGCAGTGCACACAGTGATTCCAGGGGGTTGGGTTGTTTCGTCACGGCGGTGCAGTGCTGGAAGGTGACTTGTCTGACAGCATAAGCAATGATAGCACGTGATTTACTTTTGTTTCAAGCTGCGAAAAAGAATCCATGCACAAGCGGCCTGTTTTTCTGTCATTCGCCGCTCTCACGGTGCACTCTATAAACACCTGTTGACTGCAGAAAGTGTGTGTACAGGAGAGGAAGTGGCGTGACGGCCAGAGCTGCCGACTTTGGAACTGGAGATCAAGGTTCGAGTCTCGGCGTCGTTTCAAAATCCTGTGATTCTGGGCAAATCAATATCCCAGTGCCTAAAAAACAAGCATGTGACGTGTATTTTAACGGGTGCTCATTTACAGCACGCAGATATCTTTTGGCCGCGCTCCCGCTATATAAATTTGAAAAATAAATAATCACACATGTTAGCGTTATATGGATAGTCGGTTTGAATGGGGCAGCGGTGTCCCTTGCGGGGCAACCTACGCTGCACTTGTTCTTTTAGGTTCTTCCTTCGTATGAGCAGCACAGGACAGAAGAGGTGGCAGGGGTGGATTACGCACACTTAAGGACAAAAAAAACAAAAAACTCAGCGGTGACAGACAACGAAATACAGCGTTTCATTCAGATTCCAATGAGATGGCCACTGTATTGCCACAATTGGCCGACCCTATGGTAAAATTTTGACCTCCAGCTTCTACATAATTGCCGTGGCCCTTATTTTGTGGTACAAAATCTATGCGTTCAAAGCTTTCACTGTATTTCAGTTAGGCCGTTTATCTGACTCAAAGGAGACTATTTGAAATTCGGAAAACGCCAGAAACTCTTAATTTCCAGAAGGATTATCCGCGTTGGACTTTTTGATGTAGGCTTTGTTATCCTATACAAAGCTCATCCCTCCCTACACAGAGCTCTTTGAATAAACAGGCAGGCACCATGTGCTAGAAAAACGGGAAATGCATTTTTTAATTCAGGTTTATTTATTTAAAAAATAATGCCTTTATTTATCTTATAAGGTCCCAAAGGCGAGACCTATTGGCTATGCCAATGCTTGTTTTGTATTGTCATCTATGTTGGCTGAATGTATAACACATATGTTGAATGTCATCTGCCTTACTGAAAGTATTTAGCAAATGCGCTTACAATGATAGGCCTGTGAAAGATTTTTCAATGAGAGTTGTTATGGAAAAACATTAGTAAGTCCCTATAAGCTGTTTAAATTTAAGTTTGGACTGTGTGTAAGGTAGTGTTCTTGCATGTCACTGCCCACCCACCCATAACTTTTAGGTTGCTCTCTCATGGATGCAATTTCTTTTGACTGAAAATAGATTTGAACAGTATTTCAAAATTCTAAACCATCAAACATAAGAGTGATTCCTGATGTGATTGATCCCACAAAGACTTTCATGTGTAAGGAACATATTTTCGTATAAATATGCCATACCTATCTCTATTTCTACGGACAAAATTAAAAGAGCTGAAAATTCCACCAAGACGCTCTTTAATATTGTTAAGGAGTTCGCAAACCCCTCTGCTTTGGCATGCCCTGTCACCCCTAGCCAACTACTTAGCGATGGCTTGTCGGACTTCTTTCTTGAGAAAATCGTGAACATTACGGCAACTATTCAACAGACTCCTATAGCAGCTACTTCAGCCAATGACACCACCTGCGCTATAGCATTTACCTCTTTTAAACCGCTATCTGAAGATCACGCTTTGTCCCTGTTTCTAAAATGTAAGTCCGGCTCCCCCCTTGATCCTGCCCCGGCTCAGACTCTGAATGGATTAGCTCCGCTATTGATTACTCCTCTGTTAAAAATCTGGAACTCTTCTTTGCAATCGGGCCATTTTCCATCTTCGTGGAAACATGCGTTATTGTTACCAATCTTGAAAAAAACGGGTGCCGACCCATTATGTTTTAGTAATTATCGGCCCATCTCACTTCTCCCGAAACCAGCAAAAGTGTTAGAGAAGGCGGTACAAGAGCAATTGTCCGATTACTTGGAAACGAACCATCTGTTACATGACACCCAGTCAGGATTCAGGCCAAACTTTAGCACTGAGTCAGCCCTGCTGGAAGCAACTGAATCAATTCGCGAATGTGTGGATAGAGGAGAGGAGGCCATGCTGGTCCTCCTCGACCTATCCGCAGAATTCGATACCATCTCCCATAACATCCTTCTAAATCGTCTTCTGGAAGTGGGCATTGGCGGGATTCCGCTGGCCTGGGTGAAATCATTTCTGACGGGCAGATTCCAACAGGTCACCCTTGGCTCTTTTGTCTCCACGGAGAAACCATTAATATGGGGGGTTCCCCAGGGATCTGCCCTGAGCCCCCTCCTATTTAATGTGTATCTTAGGCCGTTGGGGAAGGTGGTTGAATCTTGGGGCGTCAGAGTAATCTTCTATGCTGATGATACTCAGCTTGTTTTTTCATTCAAGGATCACTCTGAAAGCTCTTTAGCTAATTTTCGCCACTGCCTGGTTAACATCGCCTCCTGGATGTCCACCAACAATTTAAAACTGAATGCGGATAAAACGGAGGTCCTTTTTTTCAATCAGAAATCTGCCATTCCTTCCAACATCTGGTGGCCAGCTGAACTTAATCCTCCCCCGGCGCCAGTTCAGGCTGCCCGTAACTTAGGCTTTCAATTTGATACAGAGCTTTCTTGTAAAACTCAAATTAAAAAAAAGTTTCTTCCTCCTGCTTTGGAAAACTCCGAATGATAAAAAAAATCATCCCTTTTCTGCCTCTTGAGTCCCGCAGAACAGTAGTCTATGCCTTAATAACAGCTCACTTGGACTACGCAAACAGTCTGTACGTCGGGGCTCCAGCGTACCTCATTAATCGTTTGCAGATAGTACAGAACTCGGCTGCCAGGCTGATCTGTAACATTCCTTATCGCCATTCGATTTCTCCTTATTTGGCCAAACTGCACTGGTTACCAGTGAACTATCGTATTCAGTTTAAAGTTCTTGTTCTTGCCTTCAGAGTTCTTAATGGCCGAGGTCCTGCATATTTAATGCATAGACTTAGGTTGACTCAGGCGACACGGAATCTGAGATCTAACCATCTTCGCCTTATGTTCTGCCCACGATTTCGCCTGGCACGCATGGGAGGCAGGGCTTTTGCCGTGGCCACTTCCAGATTGTGGAACCTATTACAGATGGAACTCAGATTTGTGACATCTGAGCCTCTGTTTCGAAGGAAACTGAAGACCTGGTTCTTCTCTTGCCTTTAGCTTCATCGTTCCTCTTCAGCTTATCCTCCTTGACCTTCGCATTCTCTTGTTGTCAGCGCCGGGACACCCCCGTTGGGGGTAGCTGAGCGCTTTATAAATTTCTAAATAAAAAATAAATAAACATGAAGAAACCGCAAATGAATCTCTCTCTCAATGTCAAGATGGTGTTACGTTCTACAGAATGACTTTTTCAGTACCAGGTTGAGAGCTAGTATAGACCTTGAGGAATGCAAGGTGGTTGTATGCATAAGTAAATTGAATTTGGCTTGTTCCTAATATAGATATCACCATTTAGTAAAATATTAGACAGTGCTACACAACTTACCCCATTCCGATAGTTATTACTGCTAGAATGTCTGTCAAGAGCAATCCATCACAATAGTGTGCTAAAGGGATTACAGACTTACTGGGTTCATGCAATAGAAGGGGTTCATGCATACTGAAGATGTCATACTCACATAGTTAAGCCCCCTTTTCACAATATCTGTATTGATAAGTTTATAATTATAGAATATAAATGCTTTTCAAGGAATTGAATTGCTTGATGTAAAAGAGAATTGTTTTTCTCACAGCAATATGGATTTGGATGTATATATTCTGGTGGAGTGTTTAACTTTTAAATTTCCATGGTGTGCAGCTCAATCGCAGACTGTGACTGAAAAATCCATTTAGAGGCATTGATAGAGTAGATTTTTAGTTTGGGAGGATGCTGATCCACCACAAGTAATAATGGCACTATTCTTGTTAGGTCCAGCAAAGGTTTCAGTAATTTAAACCTGAGCTTAACCCCAGGTAGCTATGGCATAGACCAGAGAGGTTTAACATAAGAAAACGTATAAAGTATTTAGAAGAAGTAAAAGAGTTAAAAAGTCAAAAACACAACGCAAAAAAACTCCCGCTCCTATTTATAAAAAGAGAGAATATTTTAATGACAAAAATCAAATAAAAATGACAAAAATTCAATAAGAGGAATTATAATTATGCTTTTGAAGAATTTTGAATATAATGGCACTGAAAAGTACCAACTGCGGGCAACTGCTTGCACCAGACAGGGTCAAACTCAAAATTTGAGTCTGACCACGATGGATCACTGGTCAAATACAGGCCCCAGGTTCACCCCAGTAGAATGTTTACCTTCTGACTTAGAAACTTTTATGGAGAAAAAGTAGTCATCAATAAGTCATCAGTGGTGTAAGATGGACCCAAAGCGGGGCTTGAGAATGACAGACCGCTAAACAGTGATGCCCCGGTGGGGTTTTCCATGAAGGTGGGAAAGCTAAGAGTGGGCAAAGTCTGTTGCTAGGAAGGCCTCAACGATGATTTGATGCTGCTCAGCGTTGGTGCCGGTGAAGCCCTCTACGTTCGTATTTAGAAACTTTTCCAGAAGCTAGATTTCCTTCAGTGGAGCAAGCCAACAAGTTGAGGCTTACCTCTGATTGAACGCCGATGGGTGTGACTTCATTGGCAAACCTGGTCTCGGTCGGCCTCCAGACAGAATGTTGGTAAAAAGTTTCAAAGTCCAACTTCTTGCAATTTGGTAACAGGGGGAGTACAATCTAGCACCAGCCAAAGAAAATCAAAGTGCTATTTGAGGATATGTCCTCACTGCGGAAACATCAGGAATTGACAGAAAGGAGAGTCAGCGACTTGCAGTGCCTTGCAGACTAGCCTAATGGAAATAGCAGACTAGGGTACAGAATTTTGGCTGCTGCAAAAAAAGTGGCAGACCCGAAGGACAGAGTTGACATAACAATCTACGGATCTATGGCCTGCCAGAATCGGAGATGACCCAGATGTGACCAGCTTCCTCACATCCTTCCTCCCTGCACTCTTAAAGATAAATTTCAATCCACCTGTTGAATTCCACAGAGCTCACTGACTTAAATTCGGATTCTAATTTCAAGCAGATCCTCCTAGGCCAATCAATGCTTGCCTAGTAAGAAATTGACACATCAACTATATTTTATCCGTCTTCAGAAAACACGGTCCCTACTCTTATAAGGATCACAGAATTTCTACTGTCACAGATATTTCCAATGACACAATGTGCTCCCCACTGTGCCCTTCGCGTAAGGCTAAAAACATACATTATGGCCTCCTGAACCCAGTCACGATAATAGTGACCACAAGCAGTATCACCAAAAAACTTAAGAACCCGGAGGACTTAGAAACTGCACTGGGACATATTAACCTTCAACCAATGGAACCACGGGAAATGGCACCACCTAAACCTGCCAGACAGGAGAGAGAATAATGTAGTTATTTTATACTTTCACAGTATTCAGCCCCAGGACCCTAATATCTGAAAAAAACACAATGACATTACAGAATCCTTAAGAATGATACAATTGGCATTGTTTTCTGTGACTAAATTGTTGAAGCTTTTTCCTGACACTTAATCTTACACAACTGTTGCATGTTTTCATGCAAAGATTGGGCTCCTACTTAGCGAATGCGGAAGACCTACTATACATTGCATTTGTGTCCCACACTTCATATGAGTATACAGGTTGCAAAACAGGGGTTCATAACCATACCATTAAATAAAAATTACACCATTGGTATATTATACACACAGTCCGATCTAAGTACATTCACACTTGAAAGTTAATGAACTACTGTTGAGGAATGCTAAACGTAGAATAAGACAGTAGGTCTTCTTTGTGATTCATTGTACTATATGAGGCATCAGAATGAAACATTATTTGCTCTATATAGGCATCCTCAAATCTTACAAAATAATTGCACATCATTTCAATTTTGTCTTCTGTAGAAGATGGAGATATGTGCTTTTGGCCTACTGTTTGTAATAGGCATTGTTCTGGCACTTTGTGAGCTGCACTGTGGACAATAATGTAAAGAGTTGTTCATGGCTTAATACTTTCCTTGAATATATTTTACCATTGCTTGTATAGCCATCTAGGCTTACACAGGTGTTGTTCTGAATAACCTCAATGAAAATGGGTTAATCACCGCATTGCCATTATAACAGTAGTCATCAAGAGCGGTTAATCTCTTTTCTGACCCCAGGTGAGGACATTCTCCTTTTCCCTTACTTCCTCACCCATGTCTCAAGAGATCCAAGCATGGTATGGTATGAGGTATAAGGAATAGTAGTTATTACATTCCACCATCTTCTTTTGTCTGTTATGAGTTTTCACTGACTCAAGGTAGGTTGTAAAATGTAGGTGGCTCTGGACATGCACTGTTCACCTACTTCTCTGTCAGTGCGACTTTTTGCAGACCTATACTGACAGGAGCAAACAACATGTTGAAAAAAGTCTCTCACTGAGCACTCTCCGCTTAGTGCCAGGATTCTGCTCTTTCTGTGAGACCAGAGAGGGCAATTTTGGACAGGGAAGTGGTGGCCTGGTACAGAGGGTGGTGGGGAAGGGTAAGGAGGGTAAAATGTATATATTAAGGGTGCTGGTGGTGGGTAGCAGCAGGGCAGTTTATTTATTAACATTTTGAGGTTGAGAAGTGCTATGCATTGCTCACGCATTACTCTGTACCCTGCCTATATTTAAGTAGGGACAGGTTATTTGCCAGGCCCTATAAAATGTTTTTTATAGATGGATAACATTTGCATAACAGTGGATTTTTTTCATCTTGGGATTCTGACATAATTAAGAACTTGAGCTTATGCCTCTATGTCTATCTCATATAATGCAGAAAGTCTCTGTTAAAATGTGCATGTTAATGTGAGTTCTGAATCTATTAATTAAAAAAATTTCAAGCCGCCATCTCTGTTTAAAATTAGAATTTTTAAGCATAATGTATTAAGCAAATCTCATTAAAAACTTTCTTTAAAGAAACGTATTACATATAAATACTGTGAAGTTGTATAGTTGATTGTTTTGGGTATAGACCACTATCACATATACAGTAATGTACAGTTTACATCAGACATCTCTATGTTACATACTCGCTCACTTCATGTATATCAAATTCCAATGAACATATTACACTCAGAATTCAAATGCAAAAAACACAATACTATGTCAGCAGTTGTGTAGTTTGTGTTACAATCTTCGAATCTGACACAATACTTTTCACTAACAAGCTCAATTCATTCTAGACATTCAACATCGATTAAATATATATAGAAACTAAACAAGTTCTGCATTTAAAAATATCCCTATCTACATGTGCAGCATAACTAAATGCAATGTATAATATTACAGATATATTTTAAGATAACGTGTATAATGTACTCATCAACGTTTCCTGCAACCTTAAACCCAAGGTGGTGGAGCAAGCTACCCTCTTGCATCACCACACCAGTCCACCAGTGCTGGACCTATTGCAGTCTCCACTATACATTAGGGATGTCTGCACAGTGGCTCTGCACCCTCTGCCACCTTCCCAATGCTCATGAAGGATGTTCACATGCCCAACTGTATCCCCAACTGAAAGGAAGCTAGGGAGTAAGGACCAAATGTTGCAGTGCTGTGCAGCATAAAAGGGAAAGAGCAGAACAGCTACTAAAATGCAATTTTGTATCTATGTTCTCCTTTGCTGGCACACTTTAGACACTTTAAAATACCTTGTGCCACACACACTCAATCCCTCTCGCACCATTGTTCAAGGGTGTGTGCGTGGTGTGTAGCATTGGTTTTTGTACTAGAAAGGTACCATCCTGGACAAAATGCTATGCTTATTCACTCTTATAAGAGGTGTGTATGAAATGGAGACCCTCTCAAAGCCTCTTCACTTGCCAGAAAGCCTGATAGGGCATCAAAATCAACCATCAGCTGGAATAGAGTTTCTTTATGGTTGGAGGGCAGGGATAGCTCCAAGGTCAACAACAACAAAAATTTTGTTTTGTCAGCATCAGACATTAATATTTATGCATATGTCTTACACTGGCAATGATAGCACCGGTGTAGTTATAGTTAGACCTGTTTTTTCATCGGAAGGGCATTTTTGTTTACGTATTCACTTTGGCACCGTTCGATAAAACTGCAAGAAAGATTCTCAAAATAAATGCTTCATGAAATGTTTTGCATTGATTTGCCAAGTGGTGACAAGAGGGTGTTTGGACAAAATATCAATGTAAAAATATTGTGAGACACAAAAAACTGAAATTAAACATCATGACACAGAAATATTGTGATGCACGCACATCTTTGACAAGAGAATCATTTGTTTGTGGTAAGTAGTATTGTTTTAAATGATATTGATGTTTTTAATATCATTTCAGTAAAATAATGGTTTAAATTATTGTTTTTCAATTATTTGAATGGTTTTTAGTTGTTTTTAAATGTTATGTGATACTATTGTTTATATAAATGTTATTAGTTTTCTAGTGATTTACATTTTATTCAATTTTTAATAGTAATTTATAGTATTGTAGTAGGTTATGGGTTTGTGGAGGGATAGAGTGGAAAGTAAATTACGCAATAATGAATTATGAATTATTTGATACACTATTTAATTATATGATTGATATTTATAACGTAAATTATGAAATATTTATTTATTTTTGTTATATGTTATTTGCTAGCTGTTACTTTTGTAGGGGTATAAGTTGATAAGGTAATTCAGCAATAATTATTTGACAATTCATAATTAATTGCTATTATCTATTTCATTGATTTTTCGTTATTTATTTTACTTATATTTTAGAAGTGGACTGCTAGGTTTGTAGGTGTCTAGGTTGGGAAGTTAATTAAGTTATAATTAATTAACAAATTATTATTAATTGTAAATTAATTGTTTAATTGCATTTTAAATATTTACAATACTTATTTATTTTAATTCTATTTTAGATGTGGGCTGCTAGGATTGTAGAGGTATAGGGTGGCAAATGAATTAATTAATAATTGAATAACAATTATTTATTAATTGATAACCATTGAATATCAATTGTGATCATTGATTAATTGTTTTTATGTTTTAATGCAGATATATATGTATATATATATATATATATAATGTTAATTAATATTTGTTTATTAAGAGTTTAATATTTTTTCTACATTTATGGGGTTACTCATAAATGTAATCTCTTTGAAGTGAAGTACTTTCACTGCCTTTGCTTAGATTGGAGTAGGAATAGAAGATTTAACCCCTCCTAAACCCAACCCTTTGCCTACTTTTGAGCTGGTTGGAGTGGGAATAGTAAATGTAACCCCTCCGAACTCCAAAATGTTCCCTACTGTTCCACAGACTGGAGTGGGAAGAGTAAATTGTACCTGTCCGAAGTCCAACATTTTCCCTACTGTTGCACTTTTTGGAGTGAGAGTAGTAAAGTTAACCCATCAGAAAAAGTGCTACTTAGTGTATGTCATAGCATAAGAAGGAATCTTGTACATATGCAACTTTGGGAGATATTGCTTCTAGGCATATTTATAAAGAATGTTGGGCCAGATGTACAAAAGCATTTAGCATTTCTTAAGGGACTGAATCTCTATTTCTGACTTTTAAGAAATGGTAAATGTCCTTTCCATATGTACAAGGGCCGTATGGGAATCGCAAAATGCGATTTCTACCCAGTAGAAATCGCATTTTGTGATGCCCAAATAGGAAATCGTAAATAGGGATTTCCTATTTGCGATTTCCTACGCACATGTACAAGCATTTCCTAAATGCAAAATGTCAAATGGGCATTTGGAAAAACCAATTACCATTGACTCCAAGTGGATGGTATCCATGTGCAATTAAAAAAAAAAAACACTCCAAAATGTATTTTTCAAAGTGTTATAAAGCGTACACATGCCCCTGGGGCATGTGTCCGCTTTACATGTGCACCACTTTTTTTGGGATGCATTAAGGTGGGCCTTAGGTCGATAGTCACCCTTGAATTAGCATTTCCTAATTTGCTATTTTCTATTAGCAAATCACACATTAGGAAATGCAAACCCATGCATAACTGTGGGCCTTTACGCCCATTGGAACAAATGTTTTGGCATTTCCTAAACAGCAATTTCCTAAACAGCAATTTCCTAATAGCGATTCCTACTCTGTAGGAATCTCTATTAGGAAATCTCTATTTTTGTACATTCTATTTTACATTTCCTAAATTGCGATTTCTTAGGATTTGCTATTTAGAAAATGCAAAAATGGAATTTCGTACACCTGGCCCGTTGTTCTACACAGTGAACGATTGCAATAGATTATAATTTCTTGCACAATACAAAGCTTAACTCAATGCTAAATAACAATAAGAAACATTTGAGGCACTAAAATTTGGTTTTGCTTTCTATTGTGCTAGGGAAAATCGTATGAATGAATAAACCAATCAATCAGCATTTGTAGAACTCAACACTGTCACCCTTGCGGTGTCTGGGTGCTGTGGTGTGAGGTCTCAGTCGAAAAGCCAGGTCTTGAGGAAAAGGCAGGATGAGGAAAGAAGCAAGCAGAAAAAGGCAGAATAGAAGGCAGAAAAATGAATGAGCAGAAAAGGCAAAGAGAGGGCAGTAAAATGGGCAGTAAAAGCCAAACAGAGGGCAGAAAAATGAGCAGAAAGGGCAAAACAGAGCAGAAGAGGGTAAAACAGAGGGCAGAAAAAAGAGCATGACCCAGACCTAAAAGTGCTAGCAACACAGTGTCAGTGACTCCAAATCAAAGGCAGTTGACAGATCATGTTACATAATGGGGCCAAATAAAGGTCTGTTGATAGGAGCAAATTGATGAGTGAGTCTACATGCACTCACTTGGATCCTATAAGATATCCCATAGAACTATCTTTATGCAAAGAACACACAAACGATATTTGGGCTTTACCCTACAAATGTATCCAATATTTCTGATTGTTCCATATAAATTGACAAAAGGAATACAACTGGGGCACAATGCAACTGCCAGATTCCAGACTGGGGCCAGAAGAAGGTACACTATTTCTCTCATTCATAGGTCTCTTAACTGGTTCTGTGGTCATGTTTGGTTTAATAGTGCCATGAAGCTTTGGCGTACATAGCACTGTTTAAGTATTAAATAACATAATATCGTATGATCTCTTGAGACTGCTGTCAAGCAAGCACATAAGCCAAGAGGTGGACCACTGACCTTGAAAATGGGTCAGGAGAGTCCGAAATGCGGCTTAGGTCCACTCTCTAAAGCACCCAGGCCAATTAGAGTGGTTATGAGCCTCTGTTCAATGCCATGTTTGATGCATGCTAGTGACTGCCAGAAAAAGAAAGTGGGGATTCTCACAAATATAAACAAGTAAATGTGTGCACAAGTAGGGGAGTGCTCACCGGAGAGAGGCTTCTCCTCAGTTGTACTTGTAGAGAGCTTTCAATTAGACATTCTACTCCCTGAAAAGCCCCACAGTCACTCATTGACACCAGCCAACAATACATGTTGACCCTGCTGGCGCCACATTGATTAGATTGATAGAACCACCTAAAACAGAAAGAAACAGGTACTTAGTTTTGTCCATCTGGATTAGACCTCCAGGTGCCCAGCGGCACCTGCACGAGTGCGGGATAACTATCCTCCCCCATAGACAAAAGGTAGAGACCCAGGAAGCTAGCATTCCTCCAAGTCTGGAGAAGTGTTTCCTCTCAAGCAGAGGTGTGAGTTGCTGTAGCTCCCGGCAGCCAGTCATAGATGCCGACATATCACAATGCTCTCCACAACAAAGCACCTTGTGGCGTGGGTCGAGGGAGAGGGAGCCAGTGACCTCGGTCAGAAGCCGCGATGTCAGGCACTGTCGTCCTCCTAATCTGGAGGTGGAAGTCAGTCTCAGCTCCTGGCTCAGGTCCCCCAACATACCTCAGACACCACATGCTCTGGAGTGCAAGCTAGCATGGATCCCCTGGTTGAAAGCACAGGTCCCTCGGACTCTGCAAGAATTCCCTGCACTCCTTGAACTCCTCATGTCCAGGCATTCAGGTGGGCTTCTGATATTTATGAGCACACTCCTCTGCACAGTATGATGATGGTTATCATCAGGACGGTCCTTGTCCTAACCAATGATCACTTCCACCCGTTTCCACTGCACCCTGCGCGGTTCTTATTATCTTGTGGATTTGGGGAGATCCTTTGTGTCCCTGGGATCTTGTGGACAGGAGGCCAGCCAACCGGCCCTTGGAGAGTACCTAGGGACCCAGCCCACAACAGTTGCCACTTAGCTGCAGGCCAGCAATGTCTGCGCAAAATCCATCAAGTGATTGTCACCTTCCTGGAGCACGATAAGCTCCAGGCCATCATAAGTCTGTGGATAGTCCAGTTGCAGTCCTTCCTGCCCTAATGAGTCCTCTTGTCGATGTTCCAGTGTCGGACCAGTGTAGTATGGTTCCAAATCCAAAATGGTCTCTAACTTCAAAGGCCCAAACCCCAGTAGTTATACCCACAATGGCCCTTAAAGATATGACCAGTTCAAAAGGCCACCTTTGAAATGCACAGGCCCTCTCTAAACTGTGTCCTGTCTGCCATCCTACCACAGGAGGTTTGATCACTGTCCTTAGTGGGGCCAAGACCCTGCCCCTTGGAATGCAGTTGGCAATTTCACTCCCACATAGCCATCCCAGAAAGGCCCCTCAGAGTCAGAGGTCTGCAGTTTCCCTTGAGCCCCTAGTTTACGGCCTTTTATCAGGAATGCACAGATGTAGTTGTCCCCCCAGCACCAAGATGTGAATTAGGAGACAGGCCAACAGGCACACAGAGCCACAAGCCTTGAAATGTCCACTTGCCAAAGTGACATTTCCACACACATAATGCTGAATATACTCGCACTACCGGAGAGGATTTTGCCATTACGAACTCATTGATATCAAACGCTATAATGCTACTATTCAGCATGTAGAAAATACTGCTCAATAGCCTTTCCCTACATTCCCCATGCTAATCCAATGCAAGAAGAAGACCCTGTTGTACCGAGCACACCATCCGGTGCCATTTACGACCCTTGCATGTAATGCACATGTGCGCATGCCCAATATAGCAAGAGACATGCAGAACATTGGCATGTAGCTTTTTAAATGCTAACCCCAGTAACAGTAACCTGTGAACATGGGCCCCTCCCGGGCAAACCTGTGGCATCGTTGATGAGCTACCTCCGTGGATGGTGCAACTAGTGCTGCAGGCCCACAGAGGAGGATTTGAGGCACATACCCTGGGTATATGTCTTACCCTAGACAAGGGACTTACAGCTAACTTGAATCAGTCAATCATGTATACACCAATCACTAGTATGTATATGTTATGTTATGTTATGTTATGTTATTTACTTTTATAAGGCGCACAGCTACCCAAGGGTTTTCCGGCGCCGCCTGAAGGAAATCAAAATCAAAAGAGAGGTGGAAGACCTATTGATTAAAAAGCCAGGTTTTCAACATCTTACGAAAGTGTACAGAACTGGACTCGTTCCTTAATGACAGAGGGAGAGAGTTCCACAGGGTTGGACCCAAATAAGAAAAAAATCGACCACCTACCCTGGACAATCTATGTCTCGGAACCGAAGATTTTGTCTGGTTGGCTGAATGGAGAGGGCGGGAGGGAACATATAGTTGAGTAATGGAACTCAAATATTGGGAGGCCTTGCCTGTTTTAATCCTATGCATGTAAGTTAAGGTCTTAAATTTAATGCAATTTTTCACTTTCAGTGGAGTTCACGCAAGGAACTGGAAACAGGTGACATTTTAGGAATCCGGCAGAGCAGACAAGCAGCAGCATTCTGAACGACTTGCAACTTACGAATGACCTCCTTATTGGCTCCTAAAAAAAGGAAGTTGCCGTAGTACAGGCGAGAGGTGACCAGGGCCTGGACTATAGTTCTTTTAGTGGAATCTGGCAGCATCCATACGGGCTTGTTTGGTAGGCTGAGGGGGAACACCCAATTCAAGGGGCCAATGTTGGGGACCCCAAAGCTCTTTGTTATTCCCCAAGATAAGCACCCCTGTCTTCTCCCCATTGAGCTTAAGTGAATTGCCTTGCATCCACTTGTGGTAAATAAAATAAATATTACCGGACTGAATTTCATGCGGAATCTTAAATTAAAGTAAATAGCTCAAAATAACAAGAGGCAGAATCCGTGGTATAAGAGGTTTCTAATGGGCTTTATTCCATTCAAAATGGCCGACTCGAGTCGCGGCCCTCAGGTTCCGTCACCACGAAGGTTCAGGAAGTGAAGTACAATAATTTATTAACAGACATGTATTTTTATAATAAGTACATTACAATGAAACGAATGTAGAAGGCGTAACATTTGATAAGAAAAATGACGTGACAGTGACATAATCGAAACTAGGCGTAATAAGGAATAAAAGAAACATAATTGGTTAGAATTATCAGACATAGGTGGATCTATAAGATAATACTTGGCATAGATGCGCGCGCGGCAGCATGACGTGTAATTGACGTGTAACTAGGGGGTGAAGGGGACTTGACATTTAGCTCTACATGTGGAGACGAGAAGTCTGGGGTCAAGTCATCCTAATCCCAAATCATATCTAACATCCTATGTTTAAAGAACTATGTTATCCACAAGGAAGAGACTCTCGGACAGAATCTATTCTATACTGACTGTGTGCGTGTACAAGCGTCTAAGTGTCTATATGAGATGCGAGGGGCAGAAAACTTTCCATGGCAACAGGGCTATGAATCACTTGCAGGAGGACGGAAAGGCTGAGTCCTTTGCTTGTGAGCTAAAGGAAATGTTTACCTAAATCACTGGACAGGAATGCATCGGCTGAAGAGCAAAATAGATAATTCGAAGGTGAAATACAACTTCTTGGCAGACAGGCGAAAACTAGCCGAGGCAGGCACCGTTAGCTGCACAAGGAGTAGGACAAAGTTCATGGATACAGATGCGAGCTCAAGCTGAAGCTGTCAGAGACAGAGAGCAGGGAAAGGCTTTGAGGACAGAATCGGGCCTACTCGCCTGAACTGTAAAAATGGAGTAACTTAGCCATATAAAGTCGGTGGCCTTTCATACTAAGGAATCGAATATCCAGCCCATTGATGGCGGATCTGACAGAGAACATGTTGACGGTAGACACACATATGTTTGCGTCTTAGAAACTGGAACTGGAGAGAACATACATGTACTTGTAACATGCATATAGAACCGTTGGGGTCCAAGATAGGGGACATAACTGATCAGGAAAATCCACATTTCCACATTCCCTCCTTGTCCCCTTCTTGCCCTTCACGAGACATCAATCTTCATCATTCCATTGATTTGCTCATGCAGCATCATTTCTTCTTCTTTCTTCTTCCGGGATCTTGAGCGAAAACCTTGATGTGGAATACACGATGTGGCACACAGACCACAAATCGCTGGTCCACATTGCAGGCATAGACAACAACTGAAGAGCATAAGAAGGCCAATACCTAGGAAGGATAGAACTCTCCATCCCCAGGCTGATATCACACTCCAAAACCACCCGGACCACGTCCAAGTGCCTGGATTCTCGTGTATCTGGCTTACAATCTTATGAAGGCGTGTTATAGCTTTATATACAGATGGCGAATTTTCTGGTATGAATATACAGCAGCTGGATCCGATGACCCTACAAGCTCCGCCCCTATCGGCCAGGATGACGTCAAGGACAAGACGATTCTGGAGAACAACAATTCTCATCACTGATTGTTCCTCTGTCAGATTGCCTAGGGCGGCTATAGTCTCGTTTACTACAGCTTCAAGAGTCTTGGTGAGTCTGCGTATCAGCTTACTATTTGATATAGTACCTATATAGGGAAAGATACCTTTATTGAAATCTACATACTTGTCCCATGATGTCTCAGTATAATCGACAACTGGGAGATCTCTTTGCTCTCTATTGTGTACTAAATGAACATTTCGATAATAATCAGGGGGAGCTAGGAAAACAGGTGGCAAAAGGAATGCTATGTAACAGGTACCATCCCAATCTAGAGGCAGACGCATATATGCAGTCTGACCACATATGAAGTAGGAATGGCGAGAAGCTCTAAATGAAGATTTACCTTGATCACTATATTCTACTGTAGTAACGCATTGGCTATGGCCCATGTGTTTGGAACCAACTTTTCTAACACATAATTCACCCTTAACTGGAAATACTGACATAGTGGGCAGAATTAGTTCAACTTCGGATTTGACATTCAGAATCATAAGATTAGGTGTGAAATTACCTAATCTATACACTTCATTTTCTAGATCAGTTCCTGTTCTACTGAGGTGACCCTCCTTATTAGGGTGACAGACTTTGAATAAAACTAGATTCAGATTTCCCCATATCCAATGTTGTTGATAAACTGCTGTGTCTGGGTCTATGGAATTTAATAAACTAAACCATGCTCCACAGGAGCCATTGTGTGTGAACGGATGTGGAAAGAAAGGCAGAACTCCTTTGTTATTCTGATAGGGAGGGAGTCGGCCACACACCCAACAATTGGTCGCATTACTAGTCTGATGGGAATGATGTAACATACTAATGAATGTGTTATTGCGCAGCGCAAGTCTATAAGATAATTCATGTGGCGGTAGGTCACTAAAAGAATGTTCATCAGTTATATTGAAAACACGTTTAGAAACAGGATGATATATGTGCAAAATCATACTCGTAATAATTACTAAAATACTCAATAAAAACAAAATTAATAATGTCACAATACAGTGGTTACGCAGTAATTTACAATAAGCATGTCGTTTCATTATGATTCTGGACTCTACATGATTCAGACCTAAGGGATACATGTCGGGACAGATTCAACCGCTTCACCTTGGAGAGGACTTAAACAATCAAATCGTCCGACAGTTTAGATCTGGACCTGAGTTTCTGTTTATAGCACTGAGAGTCATTCAGTTCAACAAAAGGAAGTTTTGAATCAGTCTGTGAGGGAGTGCAGGGCACAGTGTCTATATCTGAAGGTAGTCCATGAAATTTTTTTATATGGGTGGAATGCACCCATCCTTTCCGTCCTTCGATCTTCACAGCTGTTCTGGTCGTCAGCAGGACCTGCTTAGGCAACTTCCACCTAGGATCCAATTGGCTTTTCCTATCAAAATTCCGAACCAGGACAAAGTCCCCGGGGACCACGTCATGGGGTTTCGCCTCAGTGTTGTCGGGAAAGGCTGCAGCTACCTGTGAACGAGAAGATTGTAGTGCAGACATCAAGGAAGCCAGGTAATCTGTCAGCATATTACAGTCAACATCAGTTATTTTACGTGGTATAGGCGTCCCCCACATATTCGGCGGTCTACCAAAGATCACCTCATACGGGGATAGCCCTGTTCTAGAGTGTGCTACCATTCTCATGTAAAAGAGTGCAACTGGTAATGCTACTATCCAGTCGACACCTTTCTCTCTACATATTTTGGACAGTCTGATTTTCAGTGTCTGGTTATGTCTTTCTACGAGACCTGCTGCTTCGGGGTGTCGGACACAGTGGAATTTCCACTGATATCCCAACAGGAGTGAGACATGTTTCATTAATTCGGATGAGAAAGGCTGACCGTTATCTGAATATACAACACGTGGTAAACCGTACCGTGGGAAGAATTCTCGAACTAGCTGCTTGGCAGTAGTCGGGGCAGTGTAATCTGATACGGGATACGCCTCTGTCCAACGGGAGAGAGCGCAGACAACTACGAGGACATATTTGAATCCTCGACAACGTTCCATCTGAATATAATCCATCTGGAGGACTTCAAAAGGATGGTCAGGAGGCTGAAATCCACCCTGCTCTACGGGAACACTCTTTCCTGGATTAAACTGACAACATATCATACAGGTACGAACTTTTTGTTTAGCTGCTGCTCGTAAATGTTTGTTGAACCAAATGTGCTGAATGCTGTCTAGCATAGCCTTCTCTCCTAAATGTGCTGGACTGTGAACTGTAGCTATAATGGCTTGAACCATGGAATCAGGGAGGAACCATACAGATTTCTCCTTCGTCATCCATCCTTGATCTGTCTGGATCCCTCCTAGTTCAGTCCATTTCTTTATTTCTTCTGCTGTGGCATGTGTCTGTATGTCAATTACGTCAAGTGTGGGATCCTTAATTGTCATACACTGTGTTGGTGTCTGAACTATTGGCTTTGTCATGTCTAATGTGCGATTCTGAGCAGTCTGTTTAGCTGTTCTGTCAGCTAAATCATTGCCTTGAGAAATGGTATCAGTAACCTTCGTGTGTGCTTTGCATTTCATAATCGATATTGCAGTCGGTAAATGAATCGCGTCTAACAGAGCATGAATGAGGGACCCGTGTTGAATATGTGTTCCATGAGAAGTTAAATAACCCCTCTCCCGCCAAAGCACTCCGAAGTCATGTACGACTCCAAATGCATAACGTGAGTCAGTGTATACATTAACTTTCTTATTTGTGGCTTGAATACAGGCTTTTGTTAGAGCAATAAGTTCTGCTGCTTGGGCTGACAAAGTATCTATACAATTTGTCTCAATAACTTCAGTGTCTGTTGTGACTGCATACGCGGCCACTAAATCTCCTTTACTTGTTCTCATACACGAACCATCTACATATAACGTCAGGTCTGGATCTAACAATGGAACGTCTGTCAAGTCTTGTCTAGGTTTCGTCTTTATTTCAATGATTTCAACACAATCATGAGCTAGTGGGTCTGTTCCAATTACAGGTAATAGTGTAGCAGGATTCAATGTATTACACCGTCGGATCTCTATGTGTGGTTGAAACAATGTCAGTTCATAACCGGTAAGTCTTGCTATGGTCAAGTGTTGCGTTTGTGTTCGGTTCACAAGAACCTCTACTGCATGTGGTACTTGTACTGTCAATGGGTGTCCTAATACTATGGCATCGCTTTGTCTGATTGCTAAAGCTGTCGCTGCCACTGATTTCAGGCATGCAGGCAAAGCCTGAGCTACGGGATCTAATGTACTGGAAAAATAAGCACATGGCTTGCGTGATCCTGCTTGATCCTGAGTGAGTACTGACAAGGCAGTACCTTCGCGTTCTGTAACAAAGAGTGTAAAAGGTTTGCTATAACATGGTGTTGCTAAAACAGGTGCTTGACATAGAGCTTCCTTTAGGCTTTCAAAAGCTTGTGTATGTTCCTGAGTCCAAGGGAGAACAGTCGATGTGGCTGCCTCCTGTGTGGTTAACTGAATGAGTGGTTTTGCTAGAAATGCGTACTGAGGGATCCACTGTCTACAATATGAAGTGAGGCCTATGAAAGCCCGCACCTCCTTTTGTGTCTGGGGTATTGACATGTTAGCAATTAACTGGATGCGATCTGGTGTAAGCTGCCTTCCCTCCTTGGACAGCGAGTGACCAAGATAAATAACTCGCTGAACACAGAATTGCAGCTTAGAAGGGGACACCTTGTGCCCCTTGTCGGCTAGGAAATGTAAAACTGTCAGAGAAGCTTTTTCACATTCTGGCTCGCTTCTCGCGGTGATCAGCAGATCATCGACATATTGAAGCAGTGCAGTATTGACTGGCATGTGGATACTGTCAAGTTCTCGTTTCAGTGCTTGGCTATAGATGCTGGGGCTTTCTGTAAATCCTTGGGGAGCGCGTGAGAATTTAAAGCTGCGCCCATTTAAACTGAATCCGAACAAGTATTGGCTTTCCGGATCTATTGGGACGCTGAAAAAGGCATTCTTGAGATCAATTACAGTAAAGAATGTTGCTTCGGAATCAATTGCTGTCAACAATGATGATATATCAGGGACCACAGGGAATTGTGGTACAATACACTTGTTTAGTTCACGCAAATCAATAACCAATCGGTACACTGGGGGAGCAGTAGGATCAGTTCGTTTAAGAATCGGAATTATCGGTGAATTACATACATTGGAGTCTGTTTCTACAACTACTCCCTGGGCAATTAGCTCATCAATGATTTTCAACAAAGCCACTACAGCATCATGCGGTAACTTGTATTGTCGCATTCGTGGTAATACCACTCCTGCTTTCAATGTAACTCGATAGGGTGTAATGTTCATGCAGCCAACATCCGTAGGGCCTTGTGCCCATAGATGTACTGGTAATATCTGTAGTCGGGGATCCATGTCTCTAGACACATAGTGACCTTTAAAATCACGCAAAAACAACCTTACTCCTTCCGGAGAACAACATATTATGGCTCCTAGTGCTTTCAGAGTTTTAATTCCTAACAAATTTTCTGGGCATGATTTAGTAAGCAATAAATCTGTAATTCGTGTCAAAGGTCCTATCGTAAGTGGTAGAGGCTGTGATACTTCATTAACAATAGGTTTTCCTGAAAAACCAAGGGAAACATTTTGAGAGCCTGAGAGGGGTGCCCCTGGAACTTCACTACGTTTTATGGTTGTTCGACTTGCCCCTGTATCGAGTAAAAATTTTCTGTCATGACCTAATAATTCACTATGGACATAAGGTCCTTCTTGATCTACTGGAATCTCGATAAGGGGTAAGTCAACTTCCCTCTCTAGGCTGGTTCATGCGTAACGCTGATACTCAGGGTATTCATACTGTGCAGTCTGATACATTTGTTGTGTTGTGGTTTGTGTGGCAGTAGCAGGCAACGGTGGTGCAGCTGGCACAAACTGTATGGGTTGCTGTGAGGCTGGCATAGACTGTTGCTGAACTGGCACGGACTGTCCATGCTGCATAGCTCCTTGTTCATTCTGATCTTGTCTAACTAATCGTGGTCTCTCCTTTGTAATGCCTGTAGCTATATTACGCTTCAGGACTGGACAATCGTGTACATGATGGCCCAGTTGTTTACAGTAATTGCAGGTTCCTTTTACAGGAACTGCAGAATCACCAGAATGTGTCACACCCTTTTTGTGACCATCTGCTGGTACTGTCTGAGAAACTAGCATTTTCATTTTTGTATCCTTCATGCGTCTATGCTCGTGTTCTTGTTCATCCCTAATTCTATTGTGATGATACTGTAACATTTGTAGCATTTGCGACGGAGTGTTACTTTGCCAGGTACTCTCGAATTTCAATATTCTATTCTTCACTGGAGGCAATGCATTTTCCACTAATTTTGTCACAAATAAATGTGGATATGAGTCACTACTTGCTTTTATACCACTATTTATACCAAAACATTTTTCAAATCGAGCATAATAATCACTTGTGTCTTCATCTTGCTTTTGTTTACAGGCTGTGATTGCACCCCAATCTTCCTTCTTTGTAGTTAATAAACGTGGCAGTACCTGTACTAGTAAACCTGGTAATAGTTTAACTTTATCCCCGAGCCCTGAACCTGCGGCTCGGCCCCTTTCTTCCTCTGCTAATGCTGTCCAGTCTATCTTTTGGTCTCCCACTTCCCACTCTTTTTCTTTCAGTTTTTCATATATGCCAGCAGGCAAAAGCACTTTTAAAATCGTCATAATATCAGGAAAGGTGTACTCTCCCATCAGTAACATGTCTTTAATTTCTCGGTGGAAACCCGCTGGGTCTTTGTCATGGCTAGGTACTACTTTCTTCATTTCTAATAATTCCATTTTTGATATAGGTGTGTAAACAAATACACGGTGAAACTCATTGTCTTCGCCTTTTATTGGGTGCACTTCTCGTAAAGGATTTTGTCTATCCATGTAGTACGGTGCTCTTTCTCTGGGGGGCAGGGAGAGAGAATCTGGATTTACAAAAAGGACGTACTGCTTACGTGACACTAATATCTCTTTAATTAGCTTGTTACTAGAACCTCTCCATCTGTACGTAAGTAGTTCCGTTAATATATCAGGTAAAGGACCAGGATCAGCATGTTGGCTCTTATATAATATGAGGAGTTGCTGAATCATATAGATTCCAGCTAAACGTTGTTCATCTGTACTGAGGTTGAGAAACGTGTGTGCTACGGTCTCATCACCGTATTTTTCAGGACTAACAATCCAGTGAACGGCTGATCTGGCTAGTTCTTGCTCATCCATGGAATCGAGGAGGTGATAACCCCTTCGTTCTCGTAGTATTTTATCTGCGGCTTGAAACGAATGTTCAGGAGACTTCAGATTTATTACAGGCGTTGGATACGTTCTGCTATTATTTGGACATACAGAATGCATGGGATCAGAAAAACATCTAGTATTTTCACAGGATCTTCCTCTGCCTACATAGGCTATGGTCTCTGACTGTCTTGCAGAGTCCCCTGATTCGGACACTTCATCTTGCTCAAACTCGTCTGTTCCCAATCTCTCTTCATGAATACGCTCTATTTCTTTACGTATTTTTCGGCACATGGCTATTATACAATTTTGCTTATCGTGTCTCCCTTCTGATATATTCTGACTCCATCTTGTAAGAGTAAGCATTGCATTCCGGTCTACCCCCGGACGATCTTGATTTCTGATCACACAGTTTATGAGGAAACGTAACAGTTCCCCCTGTATCTCTACTTTCTGGAATTCCATAGCTCTGTTAATACATCCTGGATCTCGTCCTGTTTGAACAAAATGATATATGTTATCTAGATGCGTAGCCATCCCTGGTAACCTTGCTAAATACTCTGCGGCTCGTCTGATACGTAATGATGCCAGGACCATTTCGTCCTCTTTACCAACCACCGGGTCATATCTACAATTTACAAGAAGTTCCTTAAGCGTACGTTCATTTACGAACTTAGGTGTACGTGAATGTGCTGACTCTTGAAAAACAAGTTTATTTATTCTAGGTGGTGTAAAAATACTGCTAGCACCTCCCGTGGCCCCATCTGGGGCGTCGGGTGTGAAAGGGTTCGTCGAACGTGATACAGCAACTATGGGTGTCGATACCCCTGTAGAGTCGACTGCGGAAACAGATGCGGAAACAGATGTGCTTGCCGATGCTTGTATCGGGACTTGCTGTTGCACGGGGACAGATACCTGATCCTGACGTTGAATCCCTCCGCCAGACGGTCTATGTGGTGTGGCGTTAGCATACTCGGGGGCTGCATCGTCTAGATATGAGGAAAGAAAAACATCCTCTGCGGTTCTGGGATGCCCCTTTGGATGTACCTTAATTGGAAATAATGGGGGTGGCAAGTCTTTTGGCACCTCCGTAACAGCCTTAGGTAGTCCTTCGGCTAGAAGGGGATACATACCATTCATAAGAGCATTTCTTTGTCTATTTACTTGTTCTGATTTCACTCGGATACCTTCCTCAATTAAGAGATTTTCTTGAACTTTATTTGAACTTTCTTTACTCCTCTCTTCTTGTCTACGTGCTTTTTCTGTTCGTCTATGAGATTCTTTACGCCATAACTCAACGGCGTCTTTCTGTGACTGTCTGACCTTTCTTTTCCATAACTCTTCCTCCACTTTCATGATGCACTCTGCATCCCAGGTTCCCGCTATGGGCCATCTTTGACTTTCCGGTAATCCTTTGGTATAATCTACCCATAGATCAAGAAACAATATGGCATCTAAGCCATGTTTATGGTACATGAAATGTCCTGGAGTGTCTCTAGGAGGAATAGGAACTGCTTCTTCAAGCACCCCTTTTCTGGTAGTAATCTGTCTTAACTTCGAGAAGAGCGGCATATTGACAACTGATCTGATACTTACTCTTGAACTTACTTAATACGAGAAACACAATAATGAACAGTGAACAATGAACAGTCATTCATACCACAATATGCAAGACATTTTCTGAATACTTTAAACATTAAACATTAAACATTATAACAATGATCGACAATGATGACAGTCTGCTTAACTAATCACCACGCTGAATTCTTGACAATAACTGAATACTTCGGAATACTTGATATACTGCTAAACAGTACATATACACTGCTAAACAGTGCAGACCGGATTTGTGTACCCAAATCCGTCTTGACCGGCACAACCTATGTGCGCGTCAACACGCCTCCTCGGCGATGGTACTCACCGAGTAGCTCCTTGAAACGGAAGGCCTCAGAGAATGGACAGGACTCGATAACTGCGGACATCGGACCCTCTGGACGTCGGAATTTCGGAAAACCTGGTGGGCCTCTGTATACCTCGGATCTTGCTCTCTCAGCTAGGCTCTGGTCGGGATACTTCGCACTTCTCACCGCCTCGTCTGGGTTGATCGCAGCCTCAGTCGCCCCCGCTTGACCGGAGGGAGCTTACAGGAAATCCTGCTGGTACGCGTTTATGGTCCGTCCAGCTGTGGCAGGAGACCGGGCCTGCAACGCACCGCCGGCGCGTGAGATGAGAAAGTGTCCCTATTCGGGCGCCATTATGTGGTAAATAAAATAAATATTACCGGACTGAATTTCATGCGGAATCTTAAATTAAAGTAAATAGCTCAAAATAACAAGAGGCAGAATCCGTGGTATAAGAGGTTTCTAATGGGCTTTATTCCATTCAAAATGGCCGACTCGAGTCGCGGCCCTCAGGTTCCGTCACCACGAAGGTTCAGGAAGTGAAGTACAATAATTTATTAACAGACATGTATTTTTATAATAAGTACATTACAATGAAACGAATGTAGAAGGCGTAACATTTGATAAGAAAAATGACGTGACAGTGACATAATCGAAACTAGGCGTAATAAGGAATAAAAGAAACATAATTGGTTAGAATTATCAGACATAGGTGGATCTATAAGATAATACTTGGCATAGATGCGCGCGCGGCAGCATGACGTGTAATTGACGTGTAACTAGGGGGTGAAGGGGACTTGACATTTAGCTCTACATGTGGAGACGAGAAGTCTGGGGTCAAGTCATCCTAATCCCAAATCATATCTAACATCCTATGTTTAAAGAACTATGTTATCCACAAGGAAGAGACTCTCGGACAGAATCTATTCTATACTGACTGTGTGCGTGTACAAGCGTCTAAGTGTCTATATGAGATGCGAGGGGCAGAAAACTTTCCATGGCAACAGGGCTATGAATCACTTGCAGGAGGACGGAAAGGCTGAGTCCTTTGCTTGTGAGCTAAAGGAAATGTTTACCTAAATCACTGGACAGGAATGCATCGGCTGAAGAGCAAAATAGATAATTCGAAGGTGAAATACAACTTCTTGGCAGACAGGCGAAAACTAGCCGAGGCAGGCACCGTTAGCTGCACAAGGAGTAGGACAAAGTTCATGGATACAGATGCGAGCTCAAGCTGAAGCTGTCAGAGACAGAGAGCAGGGAAAGGCTTTGAGGACAGAATCGGGCCTACTCGCCTGAACTGTAAAAATGGAGTAACTTAGCCATATAAAGTCGGTGGCCTTTCATACTAAGGAATCGAATATCCAGCCCATTGATGGCGGATCTGACAGAGAACATGTTGACGGTAGACACACATATGTTTGCGTCTTAGAAACTGGAACTGGAGAGAACATACATGTACTTGTAACATGCATATAGAACCGTTGGGGTCCAAGATAGGGGACATAACTGATCAGGAAAATCCACATTTCCACACACTGCATGATTTTACTAAGCCCATCTTGAAGAGAAGAAGCATTAGAATCTCCTTTAGCAGAAAGGGAAAAGACTATTTGGGTGTCGTCAGCGTAGGAAAAAATCAACAGACCTACCTCCTCGGCAATGTCAGCCAGAGGTTTAACATAAGTGTTAAACAGTAGGGGGCTAAGAATCGAGCCCTGTGGCACCCTATAAGGAGAGGAATGGATTTTGGAAGCTGCTTCTGAGGAAAAAACCTGAAACGTAAAGTCCAACCAAAAAATTGTCAGCCATTTCAGGGCAGATCCAGTCACGCCGATGGATTGGAGAGTTTGCAAAAGCACGGTATGAGATACCATGTCAAATGCAGCGCTCAGATCTAACAGTGTGAGCACCACAGTGTCTCCGGCATCCAGACGACTGCGCATCATTTCACTGGCTACTAGAAGTGTGGTTTCTGTAGAATACCCTTCACTAAACCCTGATTGGGATGGGTGTAAGAACTTGTGAGTTTCCACATAGTGAGTTAATTGCGAATTCACATGTTTTTCCAATATTTTGGAGAAAACTGGGAGCAAGGAAATGGGACGGAAGTTAGATAGTTGGGATGGGTCAGCGTTTGGCTTTTTTAACAGCGGAAGGACCATTGCATGCTTCCACTCAGGTGGAACCAGAGCTTCACGTAGGGAGGCATTAAGTAGCTCCCTGATCAACTGCAAAGCAGGTAGCTCCATTTTTTGCAATGTGGTAATAGGAAGCGGGTCCCGGGGGGAACCTGATTTAATGCTTTTTAAAATGCGACTGAAAGAGGTAGTATCAAGCGGCATCCATTGTTCAAGTTTGTTTATACTAGCCTCCTCCTGGACCTCTAATTGAAATCCAGAGTTAAGTAAGGCGGGGGTAGCCATACATTGCTGCAAGGTAGAAGTCTTAGAAATATTTAGTATTTAATAGATCTGCTCCACTTTGTTAAGAAAAAACATCACAAGCTCCTCACATTGCAATTCAGAAAGAGTTGGTTGTGGAGCTTGACTGGCTGTACCGGAGAGTTCCTTAACCAGTTTGAACAGAACTTTGGGGCAGTTTTGGGCATTAGAAATAGTAGCACTTACATAGTCGGCCCGAGCGGTATTACAGAGAGGATGATATTCTCTGATTGACTGTTTATAGTTCGCTTTAGATTCTGGGGCATAATCCTTCTTCCAGTGTCCTTCTTTTTTTTTTTTTTTTAAATCTTTTTATTGAGCATTTTTACATTTATGTACAAGGCACAGTGCACTATTCCAAAAAGTAGCGTGACAGCAGTGAGATATTCCATCTACAATAAGAGCGACAAGGGCCAGAAAATTTAACGTAGGAACAAGAATACATAACACAAAAAAGAGATAAACAAGCGAGACCATAAAAATCATTAATTACCATGATCAATATCCCCCTCCCTTTCGAAACACTATCTGCCTACCCATAAGGAACCTTTAATAGACTATACACCAAATAATCACAAATTCTAGTCAGCAGAAAGCATATATGAACATGCATTACCAGACCCATTCAGTTCGTTAAAATAATTTAGAAATTCCCTTCCTTCCATCGAGTGATGGGATCCCAGATTACCCTGCCCATTTTCCTCCCGTTTTTGCCTTTCCTAGCATATATCTCTTTCTCCAGATGATACATCGAAAGCAATTTAGCAAGCCACTGATGAAATGTAGGCGGGAGAGGATCTAGCCATGCAGAGGCTAGGCACAATCTAAGAACTGCTACCGCTACAAACAAGAATTCCCCCCCTAACTGCATCTCTCCTTCCTCCTCATTTATGCCTAATAGAATTATTGCGGGGGTTAATGAAAAATAATTTATTCCTAGTACAGTCTTTATAAAATTTCCAATATCCTTCTTCAACAAATATAAATGGGGGCATGTGGCAAATACATGTTCTAAGTCTGCCTCATTACTTCCACATCTATAACAATTTGTTCCTACAGTTCCTCCCCACTGAGCTAATTTAGCTGGGGTGTAGTACAGATGATACAACGTTTTGTAATGCTGTGCCTGCAATGATGCAGAACACAGAAGTCTATGACCCTTTTCCAGGGATAACTCAAAACAATCCTGACTGACACTCAGACTATCCTTCCACTTATCCCCCCATTTCCCTAAATCATCCTGCTTTCCTTTTGTTAGTTCAAAATAAAATCGTTTAATCGTACACTCTTTCCCTGTTCGTATCAATTCCATTACCGAGTCTCTACCAAACCCCAGAGATCCGCCCACTTTACTCATCAAGAAGCTCCTGATTTGTAAAAACTTGAAGAAGTGACTGTTGTGTAAATTGTACCTGTTCTGCATTTCTGAAAATTGGCAGACACTTGAGTCCCCCAGAACGTCCCCAAAGCTCTTAACTCCCTTACCTACCCATTCTGTGAACACCGAGTCCGCAAAAATCTCTTCTGGAATATTAGGGTTATCTGTGAATCTAGTGTAGCGGTTATACCTCCCCAGGCCTGACCTTTTCATAAATGCTTTCCAGACTGCAAATGCTGCCATGAGAGTCTTAAATTTTGTTCTCTTGTAATAGCTGGCCTCCGTAAATTTTAGAAACACATTTTCTACCTCCATACCCATAACCAGTCCAAATATTGCAACCGTGCCTAGATCGCTCCCTCCTTCAGCCTCCGCACCCCCTACCAACCCTAACATATTTTGAAACGTTGCAGCCCAATAATACAGTCTTAAATCGGGCACTGCCCACCCTCCCCTTTCCTTTGGCAATGTCATGAATCTTAATGCCCTTCGTGTCTTTCCTTTTCCCCAAATAAATCTATTAAGCATGTGTTCTATCCTTTTGAACCACCTAGCATCAAACAGCAAGGGAATTGCCCTAAATAAATATAAAAATTTAGGGAGAATTAACATTTTAATTATATTCGTCCTCCCCACTAAACTCAAATGCAAGTTCTCCAATCTGTCCAGGTCTTTTTCTACTTTTTTCATTAATGGAGCAATATTCCTTTCCACTAATGAGTCCAAATCAGCCGAAATAGAGACTCCTAGATATATTCCTGAGCGTATAACTCGGTTGTCAGTACAGATGGCAAATCTATTTTTAATTATTTGAGTCTTTCCCGTATTTAACCTATACCCCGAGATATACCCAAAATTTGTGGCCTCTATTTCGATTTGATTAATGGACTCCGTCGGTGTTGGCGTGACCACTGCAACATCGTCAGCATAGGCTAGAACTTTACACTGCCCAGTTAGGGTAGGGAGAGCACTAACCAGACCACATGCCTCAATTCGCCGTATAAATGGGTCCATGTAGATGGCAAACAGCAGTGGTGAACAAGGACACCCCTGCCTAGTTCCGCGACCTATTTGAAATTGCCTCGTACACCCTGCGTTAACCCGAACCGAGGCGACAGGATTCAGGTACAATGCCTTGATTGATTTAATAAATCCCTGCTTTACACCAGATCTTTCCAGTACCCCCCATAGATAGCCCCAGGAGACCCGATCGAATGCTTTTTCCGCATCCAGTAGCATAACAGCCATCGGGTCTCCTGCAACTTCCGTCGCATCAAATAGAGTAATCACTTTACGAATATGATGGGTTGTCCCCCTTCCAGGGATGAACCCATGTTGCATTCTGCTCACAGTGTTAGCGATCACTCCTGCTAGTCTTGTTGCCAATGCTTTGGAGAACACTTTGGCATCGGAGTTCATTAAAGTGATTGGTCTATAAGACCCAGGCTCCTCCGGAGGTTTCCCTTTTTTGAGTATTAACACAATCACCGCACCCCCCCCACGATGCAGGAATTGAGAATCCTGCTTGCGCCTGCTGTATTAGATTTGTTATAACCTCCTTCAGGGCCCCCCAGAAAACCTGATAAAATTTGACCGGAATTTGATCCGGTCCTGCTGCCTTATCCGCCGGCAAATTCAATACTGCATCTTTTATCTCTTCTAATTGCAGTGCCCCCTCCAAACCCTCCGAGTCCTCCTCCTCCAATGCTACCCCAGGTATCCCTTGGAGATACTCATTCACCGCCCGGTTATCAATATCCCCCAGATCATCAGTGTATAGCCTCTCATAAAAGCTCCTAAATACATCTCTAATTTCCTCCGGGTCCGTATGTAGCCCGCCCGCTGTATCCCTTATCTCCCTTATTATTCCCGTAGACTCTTGCTGTCTTGCTAGAACAGCAAGGTGTCTGCCTACGGCTTCACTACACTCATAGCACTTCCCCCTTTTAGACGTGTACAATTTAGCCGCTTTAATAGCAACGTCCCTTTCAGCCTCCCCTTTAACCTTGAGTAGCTCATTCCATGCATTGTCAATTTGGATACCACTCAAAAGACAGCTTTCTAATTCTGCCTCCGCCTCGATCACTTTTCCCCTTGCCTCCTCGCTCCTTGAGCGTTCTTGTTTCTGCTTATAGGAACTGAAGCTCATTGTCTCACCCCGGATTCCTGCCTTAAAGGCATCCCAGACCACCCCCTCTGCCGCGCTACCTCTATTAATCTGGAAGAAATCTTTGATCCACTTAGTCATGTGTCCTACATAACCCTCATCTTTTAACAGCCCCCTTTCAAACGTCCAAATAGTGCGCTGTCTTTCATTTGTTTTACTTGAGATTGTAAGTATTAGTGGGTTATGGTCGCTGAATATCCTTGGTAATTTACCTATCTGTACATTCGAGACATCAGAGCTAGGGACCAAAAAATAATCTAACCTGACACACACTTGGTGTGGAGCTGAATAGTATGTGTACCCCTTGTCAGCCATCCGTTTAATCCCCCAGACATCTATTAGGGCATTATTTACGATTAAGCTTCCCAATGCCCGGCTCACTCTTTTCTTCCTCCCTTTATATTTACCAAAGGAGCCCTTCCCTAACCCATCTGACCCATTAATATTAAAATCCCCTGCGATAATGACTCTCGGGGCCCAAGTAGCTAATTCTACATCTAAGAATTTAAAGATTTCCGGATCATCTTCCGTAGACCCATAGACAGATACAAGCGTGGTCCATACCCCATCCAAGAGACACTCTACCATAGCCCACCGCCCCCACTGATCCTGTGCTTTCTTCCTTACCACAATATTCCTATTCCTAGCAAGGATGGCTACCCCTCTCTTTTTCACCCCCTGCCTAGAGCTCACTAATAGGTAAAATCCCAGCTGATTCAACAGGTACACCTGCGAGTCCATTATATGTGTCTCCTGCATGAAAACTAAATCAGCATTCATTTACCTTAAGGCAATGGAGATTCTCATTCTTTTTTGTGCATCATTTGGCCCACATACGTTCCACGTTACACACCTAATATCCATGAGGACCCAAGGGCGTCATTACTCGCATCCTTTCTCCTTCCTTGAATTATTTCTTTTGGTTTCTGGCCCTCTCCCCCTAAAGTAGCCTCCCTCCGCTTGCATGTAATCGCCATTTTCCAGTTACTCGAATCTACTGACAGCTTTCTTACCCTCTCCTTATATCCTCCTCCTTGCCTTTTTTGCCTCTTTTGCCTCTTTTGCCCTACCTGTTCCATACGCACCGTTCCTTGTACCCCCCCAAGTGCCCCAACCCACTCCCCCCTCCCTTACTGGCAAATAGGTCGATCCCGACCTATGTGTGACAGCCGGTCCTCCCAGGAAGCACCCCCACCCTGCCCACACATCTTAAGCCTTCAATCCATTCTACACTGATGTGATAACCCCACTTTTTACAGTCAGATCTTTTTCCCTCTTTTCATTTCATTTCATTTTACTTTTTACTTCTTTTTCTCTTTCTCTTTTTTTTTTTTTTTTTTGGGGGGGGATGTTGCTATGTTACTATGGATGTTACTGTGTCAAACGTTCTGTGTTCCTGATAGCTGCAACTCGATCACTTTGCCTGTTTTGTTCCCTCTCTTCCCTTCGCCCCTTCTCTTCCTTCAAAAAAGTTAAATATTCCTGTGCAACAATTTCTGAGAAGAACACCCTGGTCTGTCCATTAACGATAACTTTGAGACGTGACGGGAACATTAAATACACTTCGCAACCAATGTTCTGAAACGGTGTAATAAGTTGTCTCATTCGCAATCTTCTCTCAACTGTTATGTGGCAGAAGTCTGGGCGGGCAAAGAAGGAGATATCTTTGTATGTTCGTTTCTTCATTGGTTTGGCTTTCATGATTATCTCCTCCCTCAGTAGGTAGTTCCCCACATAAACTAAAATGGCTCTAGACTTGGCTCCTGTCATATTCTTCTTCTGAACCAATGGAGATCTATGTGCGCGCTGCACCTCCTTATCCCAGTCCCAGTTATCCATCTCCGGGAACGCACCTTTCAACAGCTCCACCACAAAAGCCCGCATGTCTCCCTCTTCCCTCCCTTCCTCCACACCAAGAATTCTTATGTTGTTACGCCTCTGCCTGTTCTCAAGATCTTCGAGCTTCCAGAGGACATCCAGTGCTGTTTTCTCCTGCTTTTGTCTAAACTCTTGCAGCGTCACCACCTCCTCCTCCACTTTGCCAGTTCTCTCTTCAACTTCCTCTAGTCTGCCAGATACTTCTTCATATAGCTTATCAACCTTGCGAAGTGAGGTTTGAATTTTTTTATTCGCGTGTTTTGCCCTTTTGCTCTCCAGGTGAGCCTCTCCCTGGATCTGTTTCAGAGTTGAGAATAACAAATCAAACTTATCCATGTGCCCCTCCATTTGTCCAGTAGGTTACCCTCCGGCTCTCTCCTGGATTGAGTGTAACTGTTTTCCCCCTGAGGCACCCCCCAAGTTCGATTGTGAGGTAGCTGACGCCTCCCAAACTAACCTCTTGACAATATCTCCTTGTGGTGGGTACTCCGTTCTTTTTGTTCTCCTTCGCGGCCCCCCCCTCGGCCTGCTGGGTTTCGCATTTGACTTCACTGCGAGACTCCTCCTTAAAGCGGTATTTTTCCCCACCATCACCTCTGACAGCTCTGAGGCCTCTGAATCTAACTCCTCTGAGTAACTCTCCACCGAGAGATCTGTAGATGAAACAGTACTGGAGCCCGTGTCCTCTAGCCCCCCATCCCCCTCGTCCTCTTCCTCATCTTCCTCATCCTTTTCATCAACTCCTGTATAAAAGCAATCATCGCTCGGTGAGCCAGTAGTTCTCAAATGAGTACCTCTAGTACCTCTAGTTCCATCATGAGTGGCTCTTGTGGGTTTGCTCCTTACAACTGGTTCGCCACCAGTTGCTGACTGTGATGGGTTGGTCACACTATCCCAGTTGGCTAAGTTATCATGATTTATGGATCTATTCACATCTTGGACATCTTTCTGTGCAGTGGCGCCACTACTCCCACCGTTTTTACCACCATCCACCTTCCCTTGCTTCTCTTGGGAGTTAAATGACACATCTTGATTCATAGGAGTTGACCCATTCTCCTCAGAGCCAGAGCCAAGGGGCTGATTATTTATTATAGCTAGCGCACCAACCTTCCTGCCCTCCGTCTCCTTTTTCTTCCCTGCATTCCCCGCTATTTGCCTGTCATCACGCCTGGGGCTGCCCTCCAGCAGATTTATTTCCGCATCCGCAGGCTTTGTTACAGCAGACAAATCAGGCTCACCAAGCGGATCTCCTGCTCCCCTGTCATCCGCTGCTGCTATTGGTGTCGGTGCCGGTGTCTGGATCTCTGCAGGGCCTGGCTGCGCACTGACAGCCTGCGCGTCAATCACGTCATCCCCGCCTGCTCCTCCTACAAGAGGCGCGGCGTTCACTAGCTCTGTAACTTCTGCTGAGGCCGGTAACGGAGCTGCTGCTGCTGTTGACACCGGCATCCCTTCCTCGGCTTCCATCTCTGCAGGCGCTGCTGGGGCCTCTGATTGAGCCGCTGACATCTCCGCAGATACCGCCAGCGTCTCTCCTGGAGCTTCTCCCTCTGCGAGTCCGTCAGCAGGTGCAGTTACCAAGATCCGCTCCGGGTGAAACAAGGTAAAAGATTCGAATAGTGTGGGCTGCCGGAGGGAGCTATCTTTCTGCCTCTCGCCGCTCGTGACTCTGTTGGATGCTCCTTTTCCAGGCAGCACCTTCCTCCTGCTGCGTTCGACCTCTCGATCCTGTCTTCGCCTCTCGCTTGCAGCCAAGCGCTCCTCCTCACGAAGTCTCGCAGCCTCTTTTCGTGCCTGTCCCTTCCGGTGATTTTTGGCTTTTAGGTTTGCGGCTGGTATATCAGAGTCGCTCCCCGGCGCCTCTTGTCTTCCTGTGACCTCCTTCACTGCCCTCTGTACTTTCGGGGCCATGTCACGACTGAAGTCTCTTCTACCCCTTGGCTGATATTCAGATACGCAATTAACCACCAGCTTTATCAGCGCAGTCAGCTTACTCCGTGCAGTCAGCTTCTTGCCCAGTCTCTTAATCAGCCATGATGCAAAGATGTTTGTCTCTCAGAGCATCTCTTCTTTCCAATTCTTCTATGCTCTCTCGGTCTCTTTGACTCAATTCACTCCCCCTTACTCTCCAAACTTTCAGATTGAGATTCCATCACATCAGTGTATCCTCACTACAAAAAATTATCAGGAGCAGGGCTCAGGGGCTGCTGCTTCCTACGGACTGTCGGCGGCCATCTTGCCTACTCGCTTCCAGTGTCCTTCTAACGCTTTACAATTACTCTTCACTTTTTTTAAAGTGGGTGAAAACCAGGGAGCCGGAGGACGATGATTTTTTACTTTCTGCGAGGAGGGAGGCAGATGTCAGCAGAGTTAGAGATGCAGTTCATAATAGTACCTAAGTCGGTCATGGAAGCCTGATTAATGGGAGGCATAATTTCTATTAAAGAATGGTTAAAAAGATCCATATCAAGTTTGCCCCAGTTTCTAGAATTAAGTTTATTCCCTAAATTGGGCACAATTCGATTAGTCAATTCTGTTCGGACCCTAAAGTCAACTAGGAAGTGGTCAGACCAGATGACAGGGAGGACAAGAGTGCAGCGTACGCTGAGGATGTTAGAAAATATTGGGTCTAATAGATGTCCTGCTGCTTGAGTCGGTCCAGAGTTAAAAAGCACCAAGTTCATGGACACCAAGTCAGAGATTAAGGAGGTGCTAACAGGGCAGGTCAGATCATCAAAATGAATATTTAGGTCACCTAAAATTGTAAAATTAGCTGCACTGAGCAGATGGGGAGCAACCAAGTCAGGAAATGTAGAGGCCCACAGGCCAGCAGGGCCAGGTGGACGATAGAGTAACATTCCTGAGAAGGTAAACTGAGGGGTTAGGGCAAGTTTAAATGTCATAGCCTCACTACCCTTCCAGGTTAGGTTATCAAATTTACACGTATACCGATTATTAAAAATAATGGCCAGCCGACCAACCATTTTTCTTCGCGATCTCTTCTTACTATAGAGTAGCCATCTGGGAGTGCAGCCGCTACATCGGGGCCTGAGCTTTCATGAAGCCATGTTTCCGTTAAAAAGATGGCATCTGGGCATTCGCTAATTAAAAGATCAAATATGTCCGCTCTATGTTTTGGGAGTGAGCGACAATTTAAGCTGAAAAAAGTAAATTCTACATCCTTGGGGGGAAAGCTCCTAGCAGGGCTTCTGGCCTCTGTCCTGTTAATATATGCGGGGTTACTAAAGCCAGTCTGTCTTTTAGGGGACGGAGGGGTCTACATAAACCCGCATTTATTGCAGCTCCTGGGTGTGCCATCCATAGAAGGGGGGTACAACTGAGCGCATTCTATTTGAGGGTTAAAACAAAGGTCTAACAATTGTTTGAAGGAGTAATTAAAGTGGGCTGACGGAATTTGAGCAGGGGTTATGGCCTCTGGGCCCGTCCTGGCAAGATGGGCGCAGACGGGCTTCCCTTTGGCTTGCCTTTGGCGCGCCCGCTGCGCGTCTGTCCCGAGTCCATTAAATAGATTAATGGGCGTGCGGCGTGCAGAGAGGGCGTCTAAAATCTAGAGCGCTAACCGCCCGAGACGCGTGGCTCCCCACAAAGGTTGTCACAAAAGAAGAAGTGTAAAAAAGGAAGGAGTTTAACACACTCCAAGAACAGATAAAAAAATCAATTGCTCCAGTTGCATAAAATACACCCGCAACATTAAAATATAAGCAATTTGAACGCAATCATATTGGCAAGGCATACCTGTCAGGCTCTCATAGTTATTCCCCTAAATTTATTTGAAGTCTTTGTGTTCGTCCAAACCAGTTCTGGGTATCTCCCTGCCATTGACACCTTCTTCCTTTGATAGTGGGGTCTGGTTCCTCAGTCACTCAGCAGGAGGGGGAGCCATTCTTTTATGGCAGCAGCCCAGGCCTCTTCACCTCCAAGGTGCTACTTCTCCCCCTACACTCGAGATGCAGGTCAGCCTGTTGCTGTCTCAACTACTCCTCCCCTGGGTCAAGACATTTCCAAGATCCTATCACTTTCAAATCTAGACAGTCAATCCACAACCAGGCAGAGACACACAGAATTCTTAGAACCAAGAAACCAGCCACTTCTAAAAGCGTGGATTCTAAACACACAATGCAAAAACCACCTTCACAAAAAGATGTTATTAAATTGTGAGTTCAGGCACACTAAACTTCACATCTCCATCTTAAGCCTATGGGAAGATAGGCTGGAAACATATTACACAGCCTTCCCCATTCTGTCCTATGGGCAAGTTGGCCTTGCAACTGTGAAAAACAAAATGGAGAGTATTTCACTGTTAGGACATGATACACACCTCAGTACATGTCCTACCTTTTACAGACACTGCTCCCAGCCCAGGGGGGTACCTTGGGCCTACCATAGGGGTTTCTGATGTGCATGGAAAGGGAAGGGTAAGGCCTGGCAAGTGGGTGCACTTGTTAGGACAACATGGCAGTTAGCAAACTGTGTGCAGGTACTGTAGTGGCAGTCCTGAGTTCTCTCTTTAGGGCTACTTTTGTGGGTGGCACAATTAGTGCTGCAGGCCCACGGGCAGCATTTGCATTAGCAGCCCTGGCACACATAGTGCACTTTACTAGGGACTTTACTAGTAAGGCAAACATACCAATTATGGATAACCAATTACCATAACACTTTATACAGAGAACATATGCACTTTAGCACTGATCAGCAGTATTAAAGTGCCCAGAGTCCTAAAACCAACAAAAAGAGGTCAGAAACAATACAGGAGGAAGACAAAAAGTTCAGGGATGACCCTGCAAAAAGGGCCAAGTTTGGGCCCCTTCCACATACCTGCATAGAGGGATGGAGTTCCTCCTGGCAGAAGCAGGTGGATGGGAGACACCCCAGCGATGCTGAGTACTACTAAAGCCTGCTGGATGCAGATGAGATAGATTTGGCATGAGTGCTCCCATGCCCGTGAAACCTCAGCATAATACAATTGTGCAGTCCGGACACAACAAACTGCAGGTGCACCTACTGTGTCTGGTCTAGACCTGGCACTAAGTGGCTGTTACTACATCGGGCCATCCTCTCCAGCTTTAGGAGGGACCTTTAGTGTCACACACTTAGTGACATGGCCTAGCATTCTGCAGCCATTGCAGAAGGACTTGGGGCCCTCCGGGATGGTGGGGTGGGTCTCCGGGTTACCCCTTGGACCATGCGGAATAGGCACACACAGCCACATGGGACTCTGCAACCCACAAGATGTGCAACAACCCCCACATGCTGCTATCAGAGGACCCCACTCATAGATTGACCATGGCCACTGCAAGGGGAAGAAGGAGAAATTACTAAAGAAGATGCTCACCCGGTGCACCGGGGCCCTAATGGAGGAGTGTGTACAGTTGCAGAGGTCAAGCCTGGCAGCAGATGGGGAAGAAGAGGAGGGCCCGGTCACCAGGTTCTTTATGGAGGCACTTTTTGCATCCCTGTGGGGGGACATCCAAGCAGTGAAACAAGAGTTAGCGCAAGACTTTAAAGACGTTCACCGGGACCTACTTGATAGAGTGTCTGCCCTTGAGGATCATGAATCTAGCCGGGATCAAAAGGTTGAACACCTCCAGCAAGAAGCGTTGTGCTTACGTGACCAACAGATCACTATGCAAGCCCATGCAAAAGACCTTAAAAACCGTTCCCTCAGGAACAATATCCGCATCCGTGGGGCACAAGATAAAGCAGAAGGCACAGATATCAGGGCCTAAGTGAGGACCCTCTTCCTCCAGATACTGAACGTGCAGCTGAAACAGAGGTGTAGCTGGGCAGAGTTCATAGATTTGGCCTTCCAAGGCCTGAGGGCAGCCTTCCACCTTATATTCTTGCCTGTTTCCATGACTTTCAGCTGAAAGAGACTATTTTTGTAAAGGCCAGGGACGCTCGTCCCATGCACTTCAGAGGAAGTTAGCTGGCGCAGTGCCAGGATCTTTCCTTTCTGACTCTTCAGAGACACAGGGACCTGCAACCAGTTATGATATTCCTTCAGATCCAGGGGATCTCCTACAACTGGGGCCACGGTTTCACCTCATCTTTCAATGGGAAGGGAAACTTCAACAGCTGAAATCAATGCCAGAGGCATGTCGCCTTCTGAACCTCACAGAAGTGGAGGGAAAGAGTTTGCAGAGTGGCCCACACAGGCGCAGGTAGTGGCAGTGTAATCATTGGATCAAGGCCCCAGCTTCCCCCAAAGGACTTCACCCAGACCCAGCGACTATAGCCCTGGAGAGATAATTGGTCCTAGATACACTAGCTAGAGACCCGGACAGACAGGACTCAACCTGAGACCCTCCTTAACCTGGTGCACACTTGATTTACTTACGGTGATGAAGTATCGCTATCTGGCTCTTAAGGCAGGTGTGGTGGGGGACATGGGGCCCTGTCTTGTATGAATGAAGGCAACTCTTCTGGACCCCACACCTGAGAACACTCGTAGGACTCTTTCGGCTCACACCGGTGATATGGTTAACATTGTTTTTATGGTTTCTTTCAGTTTATGGTTTGGGCTTTGGTTGGGTGGTTGCTCATTTTGTTCATTTCATGCACTACTTTGCGGATGGGTGGTCCCTCGTACGTCCAATCCTCCATTGACATACAGGTTTTTTGAGCAACTTGATGTCTGTGCTTTCTCCGGCCTCACAAAACCACCTAAGTCATAGCACACCCTCTCCACATGATGTATTGAAGATCATGACCTTAAATGTGAAGGGGCTTATTAGCCCAGTAAAACGCAAGGCTAATCTATGATATCTGGAACATGCCAGAGGTGATACCTGCATCCTAGCGGGAACACACCTAGAACCTGATGACTAGTTTTGTCTGAAATCACAGTATTTCCCTAGGCAATACTTTTCCTCCAATGCAACCAAGACTGGTGGAGTGGGTATTCTTATAGCCCGCTCTTTCAGGGGCATGGTGGGATTTAAACTTGCTGAAATAAAGAGGAGACTTTTAGCCCATCAGGTGCACATAGGGGACCTGGCATTTACACTGGCTCCCATATATGTCCCTAGTGATCGCCAGGAACGATTTCTAAAGAGAGCCATAGTGATGGCTTAACTGGATCAAACGGTACTGCTGGTGGGGCCTTAATCTTGTGTTGAATAATAAGATTGGCCAGGCAGTGGCGCTCTTGTAGGTCGGGATAGGGTGGTTGCGAGAGATGATTCTACACGATCTATGAAGGGCATCACACCAACACACTAGGGACAATACCATTTATTCCCGTGCACACAAAACATATGCTCATCTTGACTATTTCCTGGCAACGTCCAGCATCCAAATGCAGACAGAGGTGGTAAAGATTGAGCCTAGGACTCTGTCTGACCACGCGGTTGTCACTATTTCCCTCTGGGTGCACCAGTCTCATTGGGAGACTCGCCCCTGATGCCTGAGAGAAAGCTTACTGCAGCAGCCGGACATGGTCTGAGGCATCACGAACGTGATAGCAGACTTTTTAGCTGTCAATGATACCGCTGACAAATCCACAGGTAAGCTATGGGAGACATTAAAGGAGGTCATTAGGGGGGATCAGATTACTATCTCTGTGGTTGAAAACAAACTCTGCCGAGAGAAACAGGAGGCATTAATGTGAAAGGTGAAAGAACTAGAGATTATCTGTAAAAGAACTGGTGCCCCCCGGCTCTGGCGACAGTTGGGGTCTGCATGGGTGCAGCTAGCCAGCCTGAATTTAGCTAGAGCTGAATATGCACTGCTTTGTCTGCAAGACTCTTATGTAGGGGAGATAAATGTGGACGGCTCTTGGCTAAGGGCCAAGTGTCAGGCTGAGAGAGTAGATGCCATCCTTCATCAGGATGGGACTGAAATCATAGGGGAGGGACCTTTCACTCCTGCCTTTTGAGAATACTATGCAGAGATGTATATACACACAAGATCTGGCTTTCAATGGTCCCCGTACTTACCTGCAGGGTTTGCGCACACCCCGATTGAACCCCCAGCAGGCTGACACTTTAGATCAGCCCATCCACACGGATGAAGTGGTGATGGCCATCGCTAAACAGAAACTTCTAAAGTCACCAGACGCTGATGGCCTCCTTGCCTATTCTATAAGAAATATTAGCTCCTATCCTCACCAGGCTCTTCAATTCCCTAGCAGATACGTGTGTGTTGCCACTCTATATGTGTGAAGTTTCCATCAATGTTATACCTAAATCTGGAAAAGGCAAGAGGCAATGTGGTTCTTATCAACCCATCTCACTCATTAATGTGTTTGGTAAACTATTCACCAGTATTTTGGCAGTGTGTTTGGGGCCCTAAATGCCAGGCCTAGTGGACCCTGATCCAGCAGGCTTCGTCCCCTGACCCTCTGGTAGGTCGCAGCCCCTCTGCACAGCTCCGCCTGTGCACCCCTGCTCCAGCTGCCGCTGCTAAGGACTCCCTCGTAAGTGTGCTCATCCTCCGTTTTTGTGCCCCGTTTTTCTGGCTTCTGTGCCACTGTTTCCCCCTCTTTTGTGCCCCGTTTTTTGCCTCAGTGCCACTGTTTTCCCCCTCTTTTGTGCCCCGTTTTTTGCCTCTGTGCCACTGTTTCCCCTCTTTTGTGCCCCATTTTTTTGCTTCTGTGCCACTGTTTCCCCCTCTTTTGTGCCCCATTTTGTGCCTCTGTGCCACTGTTTTCCCCCTCTTTTGTGCCCCGTTTTATGCTTCTGTGCCACTGTTTCCCCCTCATTTGTGACCCGTTTTTTGCCTCTGTGCCACTGTTTTCCCCCCTCTTTTGTACCCCGTTTTTTTGCTTCTGAGCCACTGTTTCCCCCTCTTTTGTGCCCCGTTTTTTGCCTCTGTGCCACTGTTTTCCCCCTCTTTTGTGCCCCCTGCAGCCCCGCCCCCCTGTCTGCCCACTGCCAATTCGCTGCTCCCGCCTCCGAGCTGCTCCTCCCTCCCATCTCCCCATATATGCCGGACACTGCGCGGTGAGGAGAGCGACCCCTGACCCTCCTGGTGATGAATACAAGCCCCAGCTAGGCCCGCAAGAGACAAGGGTTCGCTCTTCTGTAACGAAATCTATAAGGAAGTTGGCACGGAAACTGCAAAGTACAAAAACAACGTTTATTAACCCTTAAGGGTGGTCCTACAATCCACACAACACTCTTCAGTATTGCAAGGAGTAGCACAAAGAACTTGCGTACACAGTCCCCTTTTATACACAACAGAGGGGCTCATAAGTGGGTGGATACAACGTAAGGCCGAAGAACATTACCATTTATGGTCATTCTCGATACTGAATCAATACATGGGCGGAGCCAGCACACTCCTTCAGCCCGCGAAAACACATGGTCAAGCAAAGCTAATTATAACAGATGTGGTCAAGTCTGGGCATGCGCCAGACGGACAAGAGGGAGCTATTTATAAACTGTTGCTAGGCAGATTACAAGAGCAACTAACACAGAGGTCGGACTCTCCTCGTGGTGAACACATGGCAGCATGTCAATACAAAATGGAGTCCGGACTTCGGTCAACATAACAAAGAAAACATGATCTAAAGGGAAAGCATTAATGTTTTCAGTAAATGCTTAATCACATTCTGCCTTAATTTACAACAGACGACCCTTTCAGCATTTACTGAAGACATCCGGTTTCCAAGAATAATCATCATATATGTCAATTATCATCATTCCTTTAACCTCTTTAGCTAGACCCTTCTGGCGGGCAACATCGACAATAGCTTTCTTATCTGGAATGCAGAGTGAAATGCATACGGAACAGCACAATGGTCCACATTGAATACACATACAGAGAAAGAACAGAATTGCTATAATAATGCAGAGACCAGTTAAGACCTTCCATCCCCAGGCAGTAACCAACGCCCAAAACCATCCAGAAAAGGACCAAGTGCCGTTTTCTGTGTGGATTTCAGCTGCTATTTTATGCAGCTTATTAATGGCGTTATAAACGGATGGCGTATGATCAGGAATGAACACACAGCAGCTACTTCCAATAATTTTACAGGCTCCTCCTCGATCAGCTAGCATTACATCCAATACCATACGGTTCTGCAATGCAACAATTCTGGTAATCTGTAATTCTTCCGTAAGATTCCCAAGAGCAGCAGCAGTCTGATTAGTCACAGCTTCTACCACTCTTGTTAATCTTCGGATCTTCCTACTATTCAAAGCAGCTCCAACAAAAAAGAACAATCCTAAGTTAAAATCAATATACTGTTGCAAGCTGGTATCTGTTTGATCCACCTCATCAATTGATAGAGTACGTTTATATCTATTTACAGTCACATTATTCAACAGTTTTAGATCCTTATGATATGACGCAGGTGCTAAGAACACAGGAGGTAATAGGAATGATACATAGCATACCCCAGACCACCCAGCCGGCAAACGGTAATAACCTTTATTTCCACATACAAAGTAGGTATTATGGGACGCTAAGAAGGTGCTGTTATTTAACCCATCAATGTTTAGTACGGTTATACAATCACTGACACCCACAGGAATAAAACCCACACTCTGGACACACAGGTCCGCTTGGGCTTGTGCTACTTGGATTACGAATTTGTCCTTCCCCTCAGTGTCTCTTGTGTTCGTGAAGATATAGGGAATGGATTCATTGTCCGGTCGGTACTCTTCCCATTCCCAAATTGTCCCATTCGCTTGTGGATACCCATTCTTGTCCTGATGGCATTCTTTATTAAGTCTGAAAAGCAATCGTCCCACTGTCGGTTTCCGAGTGGCAAAAAGCAAAGTGTACCATGCTCTACAAGAGCCATTATGAGAGAAAGGAAGTGGTATGAATGGCGTTCCTCCTTTCTTCTGATGGGCTGGCATCATCCCACATATCCAACAGTTCGTAGCATTCGTAGCAACGTGGGTATGATGCAGCATCTGGATGAAAGTGTTGTTCAAGTAAGATTGTCGATGCTTCAACTCTTGATACGGTAATGTATAAAAGTAGTGCTCTTCAGGCACCGGAGTTGTCAACACAAGTGCATTCCGAGCAGGAGTTACCTCCTCCACAAACCATGTGGTTATCCCAACAATAGCTACTGTTAGCATGAACCCCAACGCACAAAGGATTTTCTTCTTCTCCATGTCAAAAGAAACAATACCCTGGTATCTTCCTGAAACTAAAAAGTCTGTCAGAACTCTTTCCCTTGGGCAGCGGTTGATTTCTTCACCAGCGGGCCAAGACGGGTGTCGCTACACTAATGCAGGGCTGATCCCCCCCCCTTGCCTCATCGGCTCTCCGTTTCACTAACCCAAGGGCCGTTCTGACAGTATGTCCCGGCACTGGAAACCTTACTTCCTTGGTCGAAGATGATATCGCCTTCCTCCAGAAGTCGTGTGGTCCGGAAAGAGCTCCTCAGTGTCATTCGGCTTCGCAGCACGGCCTGTCTCTGCTGCTAGGATTTCTCGTTGATCGGTCAGCACGGCAGACTCCACCAATCCGGGCGGTACCTTTCGACAGTGCAAGGAATGGATCCAATTCTTCCTGTTCGAGACTCGCACAGCCGTCCTCGTTGCAAGAAGGACTTGCTCAGGTCCGACCCATCTCGGCTCCAAACTGTTCGATCTGTCGAAAACCTTTATCATCACATGATCTCCAGGCCGGAGACCATGTCCTTCGCCAGTAGACCGATCAGGGAGCGCCTCTCGGACCTGTTGATGAATAGAAACCAAGTTATCCGTTAACTGTGCCAGATAATCACTCATCATCACACAAGGTACATCATACACAGCCTTAGGCCTTGGTGGACCCCAAATATTCATTGGGCGTCCAAATACTATCTCATAGGGTGTAAGGCCGGTTCGAGAGTGTGGCACCGACCTAATTGACAATAACGCCAGTGGCAAGGCGTCTGGCCAAGTCAAAGATGTTGAAGCTTGAATTTTGGCGATCTTAAGCTTCAGTGTACCATTATACTTCTCGACTAGTCCTGCAGACTGGGGGTGGAACACGGCGTGGAACTTCTGGGTGATGCCTAGGCCCTTCAAGACATACTTTATAACATCCGCTACAAAGTGAGGGCCATTATCACTCCACAGAAGTCTACAGACGCCGTATCGGGGGAAAAACTCTTTCAGCAATAGCTTCGCTGTAGTCATTGCAGTATTGTCTTTCGCAGGGTACGCCTCAACCCATTTACTGAAGGCGCAAACCACTACTAGAACATACTTCAAATTGTTACAGCGCTCAAGCTGGATGTAATCCATCTGCAGAACCTCAAAGGGTGCAGTGGGCGTCGCAAATCCTCCTGCTGGAGTTCGCGTGCCTTTCCCTGGGTTATACTTCAGACAGATCATACAGGTCTGCACCACCCTCTTTGCTGTGCTAGCAATCTCTGGATGCTCCCAGACTTGGGTAAGCAATTTCACAATTGCGGAAGCTCCAACATGTGCTAGCCCATGTGCCATCTGGACCATAGGTTGTACAAAAGCCGTGGGTAATTTCCATCTATCCATCTGCTTATTTCTCCAGCAACCCTCGTCATCCAGTTCTCCTTCGCTAGCCCATTGTTCCCGCTCTTTGTCAGAAGCGGTCTTTTGTATTTCTCGCACTTCCTCCTTCGCATCGTGCCATCTCTCCACCTGTGACTTCACTACATACATGGCAGTAGTACCGGGCTGCATCGCAGTCCCCCGTGCTACTCGATCCGCTAACGCATTCCCTTCTCCAACCTTATCAACCACTTTCCTATGGGCGCTACACTTAACAATGGCGATTTTCTTTGGGTATGTCAATGCAGTTAAAAGGTTGTGGACTAACTCCCCATGCATTATCTGCACCCCATGTGACGTTAGAAACCCTCTCTCCTTCCAGAGTAGGCCGAAATCGTGCGCTACTCCGAAGGCATAGCGGCTGTCTGTGTAAACATTCACACACAATCCTGTACTGAGCTCACATGCTCGTGTTAAGGCTATCAGTTCCGCTGCTTGGGCTGATTTCTGTGGTATGCGTGCTGTCTCCACTATCGTCTGTAACGTGGTAATTGCATACGCTGCTGAAGCCGTACCATCTGGTAGCTTCAGGCAAGATCCATCCACCCACAACTCTCCATCTACGTCTGAAAAGGGCGTATCCTGGAGATCAATACGACCCTTTGTTTGTTCCTCAGTCACAAGAATACAATCATGCGCTTTCTGTGCCTCAGGCTGGGTCTCGGGATATGGCAACAATGTGGCCGGGTTTAATGTCACGCACCTTTTTAACGTAATATGAGGAGCCAAAAGCGTCAGCTCATATCCCGTTAAACGGGCACTGGTCAAATGCTGCGTCTTTGTTTGATTAAGCAGGGCATCCACAGCATGGGGAACTAACACCAACAATTTATGGGACAACACAATTCCTTCACTTTGGCGTATTGACACAGCTGTCGCCGCTACCGAGCGAAAACACCCTGGTAATGCTCGGGCGACAGGATCAAGCACAGCCGAAAAGTATGCACAAGGGCGCTGCTTGTCGCCGTGCATCTGTACTAAGACTGACAATGCACATCCATCTTTCTCATGCACATACAACGAAAAGGGTTTTGTATAATCAGGGGTCCCTAACACTGGTGCTGAACAAAGGGCCTGTCGCAGCTGCTGAAAAGCAGCATCACACTCATCTGACCAAGGGATTGGGATAGGCGTGTCTTTTGTCAAAAGAGCTAGTAATGGCTTAGCTATGTGTGAAAACCCCAATATCCACTGTCTACAAAAAGAAACAAGGCCCAAAAATGCACGCACATCCTTCTGCGTGGATGGTCTCGGTGTGTCCAAAATTACTTGGATACGATCTGGTGTGAGTGCACGTCCCTCCTTAGACAAAAGGTGACCTAAATAAGTCACCTTTGGTCTACAGAATTGCAATTTCTTCCTAGATACTTTATGATTGTGGGAGGCTAAAAAGGAAAGTAAGGATAGCGTGCTTTTCTCACACAATTCCAGGGTGTCAGCCGCCAACAAGATGTCGTCGACATATTGAATGAGGGCGACCCCCTCGAGTAAAACAAAGGAATCCAACTGTCGTTTCAAAGCCTGACTGTAAATACTAGGGCTTTCTGTATAGCCTTGGGGAATTCTACAAAAACGATAAGATCTATTGCTTAATGTGAACCCAAAAAGAAATCGGCTATCAGGGTGAATGGGAATGGAAAAGAAGGCATTTTTCAAATCAATCACTGAAAACATGGTCGCCGTAGGCGGGACCAAGGTAAGCAACGTCGTGATATCGGAAACCACCGGGTACTGAGGTATCACGATCTTGTTTACCTCCCTCAAATCAATTATGAACCGATAGACCTTTGCATCCGTGTCCTTTTTCAGAATAGGGAGAATCGGACTGTTACAGATATTATAGGGAACTTCTTCCACTACTCCTACTGCGATCAGGTCTTGCACAATCTGTATGAGAGCCTCCTCGCCCTCCTGGGAAATACGATACTGTGGGAGGCGTGGTAGTACCGCCCCCTCCTGGACACTAATGTGGACCGGAGGAATCACCATTTGTCCCACATCTGTGTCCGAAGTCGCCCATAAAGCTCGGGGGAGGGTAGCCAACAACGCATCCTCTGATATCGTACACATCCGCTCAGACCGGGGGTAGTTGTCATTCAAGATCACCCTCACACCCTCAGGGGAGCAGCGGATTGTAGCCCTAAAGTACTTTAACATATCAAGGCCCATAATGTTATCCGGTGTGTACGGGGCAAGCAGAAACGGGCAAGGCGCAGAAAAACAATCAACTGTAAATGCAAGGGGCTGTGAAAGAGGGCTTCGGGAGAGTGTACCGTCAAACCCTACCGATGTAACTATTGAGCCGGATGGGGGAGCCCCCAGAACCAAGTACCTAGACAATGCACTACGTGTCGCTCCTGTATCCACTAGGAACTGATCAGTAGAACCTAAAACCTCAGCCGATACATAAGGACCCGTCTGATCGACCGGCACCTCAACTGATTCAGACCCCCATCCAACGCATTCCTATGCATGCTGCGAATCGTGATATCCCGATCGATCGATGTCCGATACATGATACTGGTGCTGGCGATCGAAAACATTTGAGCTATCTCGGTGCTGTCCAGCAGTATCGAAACGGGCATTATCGTTGGAATTTCCTCTAAAGTTCGAGAAGCCCCCTCTACCTCTCGGGCCACCCGGAGTGTGCCCCTGACGGGAAGCGCGCAACACTGGGCAATCCCTGGCCCAATGGCCCAATTGCTTGCAATACGCACACTGGTTCCTATTCAAATCAGATCGGCCCGAAGGGGGACCATAAGATCCGCCCCGTCCTCTATTATTACCCCGTCGGGGCGGGCCATACACTTGTGCTAACATCACCTTGGTTTTGAGATCTTTCGATTTCTTCTCCTCCTGGCCCTTCGCCTCGTGCTCCTGACGCTCATAATACTGAGCGATGGTCAGAAGGGCTGTCGGTGTCGCGGAGGACCAAGAACTCTCACTCGCTTTCAACCGGGCCGCAACTGCCGGCAGCAGATTAGCTACATATTTGTCCGCGAAAAGATGGCGGCCTGTGTCGTCAGTAAGCGACTGGCCACTAAAGTCATGAAACGTTTCTTCAAAGCGCGTAAAGAAGTCCGCAACTGACTCGTCAACTTTCTGTTTACATGCAGCTAACATATTCCAGTCAATCTTTTTAGGGGGGATAATCGTCTTCAACTTAGCCACAATAGCCGCAGGGAGATCTAAAATATTCTGGGGTGGTTTCTGTGCGGGCTTCCGTTCCCTATCCTCATCCTCAAGGTCGGACCACCGGGCCTTAAAGGCAACCGCATCATCTACCTTTCGGACAGAGCGCCACGTATCCGGCGGTAGGATAAGGCCAAAGAACAAGTCTATATCCGCTAAGGTCATAATGCAAGAATTCAAGGCCCCCTCGACTTCTTCATAGAAGGCCGCTGGATTCTTGCGGGGGTCAGGCAGCGCATTCTTTAATGCCATGACATCGGCCCTATGCCATGGAGTATAAACCCAATTATACACAAAATATCCCCTAGCATCGACAGAATTAATATCCGAGCTAGTCCCTGCTCCCTTGGGAGGAACATACAAAGGCGCCGCCTCTCGCATTGGTTTAGCATGCACTATGTCATCCTTATCTGACTGGGAGGCGGATGGATGGCCCCCTGCTGCAGACGAATCCGACTGCTTCTCCTCCTCCGTTTGTTGACGTGCTTTCTCTCTAAGGGCCAGCACCTCGTCCCGTAAAGCAAACAGCCGCCGAGCCGCCTCAGGAGCCTTAGGGGGAGAAAAAACACCATTACGTAATGCTCCGGCATCCGAAGACACTTCGTCAGGCTCAAGGACACTAGAATATTTTCGGAAAGCAGCAATTACTTCATCCGCGAAATGAGACAGAAAATACACCCTCTCTCTATCTTGCCACGACCCCCAAGTATGGAACAACTCATCCTTAGATATCTTGCCCTTAAGTGCACGGAGGGAAAGTTTCCGAAGATCAGCCATATGCTCGGTCGATAACATGGACCGTGTGTCGACCTTACCCGAAGCCGGGCCAGAATCTTGCGGCCGCGGAGCAGATGCGCCAACATAAGGGGGCGGAGAGCGATCTAGTAAATAAAAATCGTCATCAGGATTATTAAGGACAGGATAAAGTGGCTGACGAACAACATATTGACCCGAAACTTGTAGCCTACGCTCTTTCTCTTGTCTGTCCGTTTGCTCTTTGTCCTCCCGACGCTTCGCTTCCTGCGCTCGCATATGATCATTCTTTCGTTGCTCCTTATCAAACAGCGCTTTCTCACGTTTCTCTCGCTCACGCACTTCCTTCACCCATAATCGCACACACTCAAACATATCCTGACGAGCACGTCGCTTACACATACACTGTTCCACATACTCAATCTTACGTATATCAAACGATCCATACAAAGGCCATCGCAACTCAGGATCCTTCCTCGTATATTTCCTCCATAACGTGCTGTACATTATGGAAGAAAGACCATGCTTCACATACATATCCCTACTAGGAGTCCCCTCTGGGGGAGCTGGAGCAGATTCCTCGAGGTTCAACCGGTTATCAAAACAGCAGCACCACTTACGGAGTGCGCTGAAAGCAGGCATGCTCAGAAATAGTGCAAAATATGCAATATTATAAGGAAAAATGGCACTTAATCGTTGCACCGTTCAAAGTTTACACAGCTCCGGAGAAATTTCTCCACATTACCTGCCTATATGTGTTGCAACGCATATATTTTCACAAAGACAAATTCAAAATATGACTAGTCACCATCAATCAAACTCAAATAGCCAGACCAGGCTTCAAAACTCGGAGCAAGTACCGTACAACGGTTCTTACCAATCAAGAGTCCAGGTTCCAACTGCCAAGCTCCACAATCGCCCAAACGGCTCTCACGGCAGGACCGACAGAAGAGGTCTCAGTCGATGACCGGCGCCACCCAGACGGTCAGCTCGGAAGGGAAGGAAGAAAAACCTCGGGATGCCAGGGCTAAGACGCCGCTGGCAGTGATCACGTCCCCGGCCAAACTCCTCACCTTCGTCGCGACCAGTCCTTCGAGCATCCGAGTCGCCGATGAGCCCCACGTGACGGGCGCCAATTGATGAATACAAGCCCCAGCTAGGCCCGCAAGAGACAAGGGTTCGCTCTTCTGTAACGAAATCTATAAGGAAGTTGGCACGGAAACTGCAAAGTACAAAAACAACGTTTATTAACCCTTAAGGGTGGTCCTACAATCCACACAACACTCTTCAGTATTGCAAGGAGTAGCACAAAGAACTTGCGTACACAGTCCCCTTTTATACACAACAGAGGGGCTCATAAGTGGGTGGATACAACGTAAGGCCGAAGAACATTACCATTTATGGTCATTCTCGATACTGAATCAATACATGGGCGGAGCCAGCACACTCCTTCAGCCCGCGAAAACACATGGTCAAGCAAAGCTAATTATAACAGATGTGGTCAAGTCTGGGCATGCGCCAGACGGACAAGAGGGAGCTATTTATAAACTGTTGCTAGGCAGATTACAAGAGCAACTAACACAGAGGTCGGACTCTCCTCGTGGTGAACACATGGCAGCATGTCAATACAAAATGGAGTCCGGACTTCGGTCAACATAACGAAGAAAACATGATCTAAAGGGAAAGCATTAATGTTTTCAGTAAATGCTTAATCACATTCTGCCTTAATTTACAACACTGGTAGGTCGCTCCCCCTCGGCACAGCTCCGCCTTTGCGCCCCTGCCCTAGCTGCTGCTGCTAAGGACTCGCTCGTAAGTGTGCTCATCCTCCGTTTTTGTGCCCCGTTCTTTTGCTTCTGTGCCACTGTTTCCCCCTCTTTTGTGCCCTATTTTTTGCTTCTGTGCCACTGTTTTCCCCCTCTTTTGTGCCCCGTTTTTTGCCACTGTTTTCCCCCTCTTTTATGCCCTGTTTTTTTGCTTCTGTGCCAATGTTTCCCCCTCTTTTGTGCCCCGCTTTTTGCCTCTCTACCACTGTTTTTCCCATCTTTTGTGCCCCGTTATTTTGCTTCTGTGCCACTGTTTCCCCCTCTTTTGTGCCCCGTTTTTTGCCTCTGTGCCACTGTTTTCCCCCTCTTTTGTGCCCCGTTTTTTTTGCCTCTGTGCCACAGTCCTCCCCCTCTTTTTGTGCCCCATTTTGCTTTCTGTGCCACTTGTTTCCCCCACCACTGTGCTCCCTGCGGCCCCGCCCCCTATCTACCCACTGCCCATTCGCTGCTCCCGCCTCCCAGCTGCTCCTACCTCCCACCTCCCCATATATGCCGGACGGTGGGCGGCCGTGCCGCTGGAGTGCCGAAGGTGCGCCTAAGGCAAGCCCGTCTGCGCCCGTCTGTGCCTGGACTGCGCCTGGACCGCACCCAGCAACAGGAACCCTGGCCCCCGCACACACCACGACGCCCGCCTCCGCTACGACCCCAGCACTCTCCATGCACTCTACGCTGGACGATCTTGCACCTGCTGCCAGGCCGCCCCAAAACGCACCCAAGGACCCTTCTCCTGCTAGAGCTGCAGCTTCACCAGCATCCGGCCCGCCAACCCGCCCAACAGGAAAACCAACTTCCTCAGATGCATCCTGCTCAACACCCGCTCCGCCCGCAAACACGCTGTCGAACTCTGGGACCTACTCGACACCAACGCCCCAGACGTCGCCTTCCTGATGGAGACCTGGCTGACCCCCTCCTTGGCACCTGACATCACCATAGCCATCCCAGAAGGCTACAAGATCTCCCGCAAGGACCACACCAATGGAATAGGAGGAGGAATTGCCATCGTCCACAGAAACACTCTCAAAATCTCGACACATGCCGACGATACCCTCAGCACCGCCGAGCACTTGCACTTCCAGATCCACACCGACCCCCAACACCACCCTCAGAGGCACCCTCATCTACAGACCCCCCGGACCCCGACCGCAGTTCAGAGACTCCATCACCGACCTCGTCAGCACACACGCCCTCGCCTCCATGGACTACATCCTGCTCGGGGACCTGAACTTCCACCTTGAGAACAACGACGCCAACTCCTCCACCCTGATCGACAACCTCGGCAACCTCGGACTCAGACAACTCATCACAGCACCCACACACTCCGTCAGCCATACGCTTGACCCCATCTTCTTAGCCAGTACCCACGTCTTCTTCAACCGCACCACCCAACTCCAATGGACCGACCACCGCGGCATCCACTTCACCTTCCAGAAACCCAACACACACCACTGCACCCAGCAGATGCCTCGCCGCAGCTGGGGCAAGATCACCGAGGACCAGCTAACCCCCGCACTCGCCCAGAGCCCACCCGCAGACCCAACCAACCCCCGATGCCACAGCCCGCAACCTCAAACAATGGATCAACGACTGCGCCAACACCCTCGCCCCACTCAAGAGACCCCCCAACACCCACACCAGCAAGAGAGCCAGCTGGTTCACCGAAGACCTCCAGGCCTCCAAGCGAACCTGCCGAAAACTAGAAAAAAACTGGACCTGCGCAAGAACACCGGAAAGTTACACAGCCCACAGGAACGCCACCCGCCGACACCACCAACTCATCAGATACGCCAAAAGGACTGCCTTCAGAGACTGCCTAGACAACAATGCACACAACAGCAAAGAGCTCTTCAGCATCATGAAGGAACTCTCCAACCCCAGCTCCAACACCAACGGCATCCCACCATCACAAGACCTGTGAGACTCGCTGGCCACCTTCTTCCATCGCAAGATCGCAGACATCCACGACAGCTTCGACACCGTCACCACCCCGGCAACAGCCGACACACCCGCTCCCACGACCACCACCCACACCAACCGCCTGCTCGCCTGGACCAACACCAACAACGACAACACCATCAAGATCATGAACACCGTCCACTCTGGATCCCCGGAAGACCCCTGCCCACACCACATTTTCAACAAAGCCAGCAGCACCATCGCACCCCCCCTCCGGAAAACCATCAACATCTCCTTCGAGACAGCGACCTTCCTGGAGAGCTGGAAGCACGCAGAGATCAACGCCTTACTAAAGAAACCCAAGGCAGACCCCAAGGACCTCAAGAACTTCCGACCCATCTCCCTGCTCCCGTTCCTGGCGAAGGTCATCGAAAATGCCGTCAACAAACAACTGACCAGCTTCCTCAAAGAGAACAACATCCTGGACCCATTCCAGTAAGGGTTCCGCAGCAACCACAGCACCGAAACTGCCCTCATCGCCACCACCGATGACATCAGAATCATGCTCGACAACGGAGAAACCGCGGCCCTGATCCTCCTGGACCTGTCAGCCGCTTTCGACACAGTCTGCCACGACGCCGGAATCCAAGAGAAGGCCCTGGACTGGACCACCTCCTTCCTCTCCGGGAGAACCCAGAGCGTCCGCCTCCCCCCCTTCCGCTCTGAAGCCACCGAGATCATCTGTGGCGTACCCCAAGGCTCATCTCTCAGCCCAACGTTGTTCAATGTCTACATGGCACCACTCGCGCACGTTGCCCGAAAGCACGACCTAAACATCATCTCCTATGCCGACGACACCCAGCTGATCCTCTCGCTCATCAAGGACCCCCACACTGCCAAAACCAACCTCCACGAAGGAATGAAGGCCGTCGCTGACTGGATGAGGAACAGCTGACTGAAGCTGAACTCGGACAAGACGGAGGTCCTGATCCTAGGCTCCACCCCCTCAGCCTGGGACCACTCCTGGTGGCCGATGGCACTAGGAGCACCCCCTACACCCACCAACCACGCACGAAACCTCGGGTCATCCTCGACTCCACACTCTCCATGACAAAGCAGGTTAACGCCGTCTCCTCCTCCTGCTTCAACACCCTCCGCATGCTTCGCAGGATCTTCAAGTGGATTCCCACCGAAACTAGAAGGACAGTCACCCAGGCCCTCGTCAGCAGCAGACTGGACTACGGCAATGCATTCTACGCAGGAGCCCCGGTCAAACTCCTGAAACGACTCCAACGCATCCAGAACGCCTCCGCTCGCCTGGTTCTGGACATCCCCCACCGCAGCCAAATCACACCCCACCTGAAAGACCTGCACTGGCTCCCCATCAACAAGAGGATAACCTTCAAGCTCCTCACCCATGCACACAAGGCACACCATAACACTGGACCAGCGTACCTCAACAGACGACTCCGCCTCTACACCCCCGCCTGCCAGCTCCGCAGACCATGCCCTTGCCACCATCCCCCGCAACCGAAGAGTGACCGCCGGCGGCAGATCATTCTCCCACCTCGCCACCAAGACATGGAACACCCTCCCCATCCGCCTACGGCAGACCGAAGACCTTATAACCTTCAGAAGACTCCTCATGACCTGGATCTTCGCACAGTAGCAGTATCCTCCCCTAGCTCCTTGAGACCCTTACGGGTATGTAGTGCGCGTTACAAATTCTATGATTGATCCCCCATCGCCAGTGTGGCGATAACACCAAGCGGAATCTCCACCTTGTAGATAAAACCAAGCAAGCACTGAGGGAAATAATGCTCCTTATGATTTATGCCGAGAAAGCATTTAACTGGGTGCAGTGGCCCTATATGAAGGCAACACTTCACCACGTCAGTGTTGGGAGGAGGTTTTTCAACTGTATTCTTAGCAACTATGGGGCACCCTGGGCAACTGTTTGGGTCAATGGCTGGGCTTCGGCCCCCATCCCAATCCTTAGGGGGATGCAGCAGAGATGCTCGCTATCCCCTACTTTTATGCTCTATATATGGGGCTGCTGGCACAGCGAGTGAGGGATGATCTGCGCATCACTTGGGTGAACTTTGAGGGGAGGAGCACACCATCAGTTTCCATGCTAATGATGCGATAGTCATGCTTGAAGACCCACTGTGGGCCTTACCAACCTTCCTCTGAGAGCTGGGAAGATTTTGGGAGGTTGCAGGCTTCAGCGTCAATCTTCAGAGGTAAAAGGCTCTTAACCTTGCGGTTAAACCTTCGGTGCAGACACAGTTGGCAACCTAAAACCCATTTGTTTCAGTGCTATATCTTGGTATGAAGATTGCTCCTATGTTGAGGGAGACCGCGAACGTCAATTACCTAATCTTGCTTTGGAAATTAAGGGCGGACCTTGCTCAAAGGAAGCACTATCGGCTCTCATGGCTTGGAAGGGTAGTGCCACTGAAGATGGCTCACCTCCTGAAGGCTCTGGTCTTGTTCCAGGCACTATCCTTGGAACCCCCGGGGGGCATCCTCCAAGCTATGCAGGAGGAATTCAACCACTTTGAGCGGGGGGAGACCCTGGGTGAGCCACAATTAGACCTACCGCCTGGCTCACTAGGGGAGATTAGGGGGTCCCAAATCTCTTACTTTAAATTTACAAGTTCTGGCGCATCCCTGCAAATCAGCAGGGATGAGCCAGAAAACATGCGACACGTAATTCTCTCCCTGTGCCACCACAAATGCATCACATTTACAGTGCGACGCACCGTGGCGCAAGGATAGGGTGATGCGTGTCGCATCCTGTGGCGTAAGGGCGGCACATTGCTGGAGTCGTGTCACAAGCACGACGTGGCTCCAGCAATGCTCAGGGGCGCCCTATGCCTAACATGCTGCGTCACTCCTTACGCCTGCCTCAAGCAGACGCAGGGTTTTGACGTAGCATGGACGTAAAAGTGACTCAGTGAAATCTTGTAGATTTCACTGCGTTACTTTTACGAGGCGTTCCTGCGATGGAACGCCCACCCTGCGCCGGAACGCCAACATGAAACCTAACGCAGGTTTCATGTGGCGCAGGGCTTTACAACGTGACGCATCTCCCTAGGTGCATCACGTTGTAAATAAGGTGCAACATGGCGCATGGTATACGCTGCCGCTGCGTCACAGAAGTGATGCAACGGCAGGGTAAATGTGGCGCATGGGGCTTGTAAATCTGCCCCTGTATCTTTGCCTGCTGTGCTTAATGACACCTGACACTGAAAAAGGACGAAGAGAGTCGACTAGAGAGTAACAGGGGAGGGGAGACACTTGTGCACCTTGGACATATGATCAAGGAGTGAGTACACATTGGAGGAGGGAGGTGAGGGGGAGGGAGAGTGGTTGGATAGTTTTTGTTGTTTGTTGCACAGAACCAATGGGGTGGAGTTACCTGTCTCAAAGCATCTTGTATGCAGCTGTACTACCTTATTGAAAACAATAAAAGAGATTTCAACGAAAATTCATTTAAATGATTTAAAAGCAAAATGTACTGTAAATTCTTTCGCAGTTTGCTTACTCTGTTTTCCTCGAGTGCTAAAATTTCGACAATATGCACCAGTGCGAAATAAAGATTGTTCCTATTGTATTACACAAGAAACAAAACCCATTCACCACGTTTGCACTGAACAAGGAAAATCTGTCCGTTGGATATTTTTTTATCCCCGGCTATCACCTCTAAAACTGCTGCGACTATTGGGGCATATCAGCAAGCAGGCGATAAAAATTTATCGCCGCTTTTGCGTCCGTTTTCGGACGAAAAGCGGCGATAATGTTCTCTCCTGATCAGCAAGGTCACGCTATCGCGTGAAACCTTGCCTTATCACCATTTCCCTTAACGCCCATCTTTGCCTCTCTAATGAGATGCAAAGTGGGCGTTCCTCCCCAGGATAACGGGAGAAATGTCGCTAAGCGACATTTCTCCTATTATCAAGCCTCACGCAAAGCAGCATAGCGACAAGCAAAGTAGCGATAACCTCTGTTATCGCTACTTTCCTTACGCCTGCTTTGAAAGTGACTTTTAGCCATGATATCCTATGCAAGGTGGATATCATGGCTAAGTATGTGAGGCCCTATCAGCAGGCTATCGCCAAAAGATGTGTGACTATCGCTGGGTTTCCAGCGATAATCACACATTTGGCAGCTTGCGCTCTGAATTTTATCACTTTGGAGATAAGCGTTGCTAATAGCACGCTATCTCCGCGATAAAATTCTGCGTTGGGCGGCGATAATTATCCTGACGCTAAGAGCGCTGAGCGATAATTATCGCCGGGTGTTCCTGATATGCCCCAAAGTGATCTAGAGAAGTCCCCTGCTGTAAATGAGAGGGGAGTACTACATTCACTATGTAAGACCAACTCCCCACCATGCTGCCCTCACTCTTTAAACCCCTGTCTGCTCACTTCGGTTTCCCTAAATACCCCGCAGCTTCCAAGAGGCAGGTTTATTACAGTCCTGTCAACGTAATCATACTCTTACTGAAAAGATAAAAATACGAGAGACTTTACAAGAAGAAGCTGCCGGAACAGCCATGTCATAAATGTTTGATAAGGGATTGGTAAATCCACAAAAATAACTGTTTAATCCTGCTCAGTATTAGGTAGATAAAGTCATACAGGAAATCAATGTGATGTATTGGAAGAAAAGAGTAAAAAAAGAAGCCCACCTTGAGAGCATGAATACACAATTTAAAGGAAGGTTTCTCTATAAACAATTTATAATGCGTCGTGAAGCAAATACAGTATTTATTTTTGTCTACAAGGAAGTCAAATCTTGTAGCTGCTTAAATTCTCTAGCAGCCCATAAAGAAAAGCCACCCGGCTGATAAATAGACTCTCTCTTTGGCAGAGTGAAAGGATAGAAGGGTATTCGGTTTCACTCTGGCAGCAGCTCTGGGCTTCCTCTGCTGTTCAGACTGATGGATGAGCTAAAATTATCAGTGAGGTGGTGTGATGTTGACTCCCAAAGCAGATATCATTAAGCGTGAAATGGTTATCCCTGCGAGCAATTTACATGTTAAAATCTTCTGACAACATGCCTAATTGGATGCGTATTTCTACTGGGGATATAGCGTTGGGTTTTGTTTTACAGACTGGCTGCTGAATTATTATAATACCACATAAAAGACCTGTAAAGCATGGGTCATCTTTAATGAATAAAAATAAGCATATTATTCCTAAACCGACCATGCCACACAGGCAAAATCGTCAATCTGATACTCGTTTTCGGTACTGGAAATAGAAAATACCCAAACTCATTTGTTTCTGTCTTTTTAAAAAAAAATTATCAAATGCCTAAGGTATGCACGCCTGAATTCGACTAGGCTCACGTTTGTAATCCAAAGAAGTGCAGAATTTGATATTTTATTGACTTAAAAAACACAGGCTATTTTAAGAGTTTTTTGGGTTCAGGCTGGTAGAATCATGGCCACTGATTTGGGCCACAATTAGGAGGTGGAAGCAGGAGGAGCCGATGGGCACCATATAGTAGCTAAGAATTGCTAATACTATCCTGTTGGGTGGGGGGAGGCAATGGGGCAGAATCTACAAAATAAAACATTGCCTGCAGTGTCAGAAATCCTGATCCAGGGTAGAACATGATATTCCAGCATGTACGTCACAGCCGCGCCTCTGACCGTGCAGCTAAGAGCGATGGGGCAATGGGGCGGGTTGAAGGGGGATTCGACAGATGACCACGAGGGAAAATTAAATAAATAATTAATTTCCCCCCATCTTCGTATGTCGAAATCCCCCCCCCCCCCCAACCTGGGCCCGCCGCTCCTACCTGCACAAGCTGCGGCTGGTACGTCATTTCACCAAAATGTCCGGCATAGCAGAATTCACGACATTCCCTGGGACTCCAGTGTCATCGCAGGGTTCATCAACCCTCCCATTCTTACCCTCTCATGGCCTCCTGTTTCCTGTTGATGGGGGAGTGGAAGGGTAAGGTGTGAGACCTGCAAAAGGTAAACCTTGTTCATAGGACTTTGTTATCATGTTGTTGCTCTTACCTTCATGGTCCCAGTGAGCAGGAGTAGCAAGTACAGCGCCAGGGCACCGAAGGGCAGGTCATCTGTAGCAACTGTTAACTCTGGCCGCCCAATACTGATGCTCATATTCAGTCACACTTGCATGGCTATCACTCGCCGCATATAGGTCTCCCTGACAGCGCTGAGATGAATCGACTGAAACATTCATGCAAAAAGTGCAGAACACACTGCGGAAAGCTTTCAGTGTGGAAAGTCAGAAAAGGTTTTACAGTGTGCGGAATTGTGTGTTTGAGCTCTTCTTCCTAGATCTAGAGTGTAATATGTACTGTGCATGTGGCAGCAGTTGTTCAAACAAACTCTTTTGACTCAATTACCAGTCCTCACATGCATGCAAGACCGACTCATTCTCTGTGAGTTACATATTGCTTTGATTTAAATGCAGAGCTAATCACCTTTAGTGACGACCGAGAGGATATGCACTATGCAGCAGTTTCCAACAGGCAGCATGTATCTGGTTCCACTTACTGCAAAAACAAGCAGGCAGCCATCCTATGACTGAGTGCCCACACTGTATTCAGGGATGAGGGACACAACTACCTTGTGCCATGAATAAGCCACTGTGCACCAGAGGAGTGTTCATGCCCACGGGGCTTGGCACAGATGGTACACAGAGCTCTGAGGACCATTTGTGAGCAGCTCCTCCAAGACAGATTTCGCCTGTGCATGCTTGAATTTGTAATGGATTAATGGACTACAATTCCCAGAATGCAACCCATAGACCAGGACTGACTGAGCTACTAATGCAGAGAGAGAGTGATACAGTTCCCTCTACACTTCCATTTATCCACAGGGCAGTTCTCAGATGGTGTCAGCATCATGGAAGCCTGCATGAACGCGACTCTACCAGCCCTCGCCTTTGGTGAAGAATTTTATTGACTCATCCATAGAACTTAAGCACTGCACAGTTGTGCCTTTATCCTGGTTATTAGTGTCCAGTTTGTCTAGTAGTATACTTCCTCTACAACTGCTATTTTATTTAATTATTTGATTGCATATAATTTTTCCACATGGCAATTATTGACCACTGGCCCAGAATTTAGATTTCTCATGTAGATCCAGTTGAAGCCACATGTAGATGATCCACTGAGAGTTCTTGCAGGGCTAGTATTTGAGTGGACAGTGAATGACGTGCAAGTTGAACTAAATGTTATTTTCAGTTTTTGTTTCTGTTGTGATGTCACAATTAAATTTATTTAGCACTAATTGTGGGGGAACAACCTTTACAACGCAACTATTACAACGCACTACACTTACAACGCAATTTTTACAACGCAACATCCACTACAACGCATTCCATTACATCGCATGACACTACAACGCATTTTTAAAAACTACCTTTACAACGCATTCCATTACATCGCATACTACCTTTACAACGCATACCATTACAACGCATAATATTACATTAAAACCCCTACACTATCCAACACTTACCCTAATGTTGCACCCCCTGGAGTTAGAATAGTAATTTTTACCCCTATACTATCCATCACTTACCCTACTGTTGCACCCCCTGGAGTTAGAATAGTAATTTGTACCCCTATACTATCCAACACTTACCCTACTGTTGCACCCCCTGGAGTTAGAATAGTAATTTTTACCCCTATACTATCCAACACTTACCCTACTGTTGCACCCCCTGGAGTTAGAATAGTAATTTTTACCCCCATACTATCCAACACTTATTCTACTGCTGCACCCCCTGGAGTTAGAATAGTAATTTTTACCCCTATACTATCCAACACTTAACCTACTGTTGCACCCCCTGGAGTTAGAATAGTAATTTTTACCCCTATACTATCCAACACTTACCCTACTGTTGCACCCCCTGGAGTAAGAATAGTAATTTTTACCCCTATACTATCCAATACTTACCTTAAATGCAATGTAATATTATGCGTTGTAATGGTATGCGTTGTAAAGGTAGTATGCGATGTAATGGAATGCGTTGTAAAGGTAGTTTTTAAAAATGCGTTGTAGTGTCATGCGATGTAATGGATTGCGTTGTAGTGGATGTTGCGTTGTAAAAAATGCGTTGTAAGTGCATGCGTTGTAAAAGTATGCGTTGTAACGACATACATCCCTAATTGTGGTGCAGTTAGTTAGGATGTGTACCTCTTGTTTTGTAATACCCAAACAATGTGACTAAGAGCACAGTGAAGCTTCAAGCCTCTTTATACAAGCGTGACAAGGCAATGCAAGGGTTAACAGTGGAAGGGACCAACTCACTTTCAAGCACCGCCCGGCTCCAAGGGAAACTATATACTTTCAAATGTTTTATATTTAGCTTCCCCCATACATTCACTCATTTGTATCTGCATATTTTATCAAGAAAAATAATAAATGGATACTTATCTATTATTGTTTATGATTTATTATATCTGATTTTTTAATCCTTAGTCCTATTGAAGGGTTGCAGTAATCTCCTAATCACCTTAACATATCCACGGGTAAACTCCCTTCCGCTTCACCTTAACCTCTTTTATTTCCCAGTAATTCTCTAAAAATCGTGTTTTTAACTGGGGCGTATAGTCAATGGCCATGGTGGTTGTCTTTAAGTGATAAAAGACAATGGTGCCTCTGCCACTTCTAAAAACTGCTTACCCAGGTTTAGAATTGTCCATATCACTTGCATTACATCACGTCCCGCTTTGTCATATATTATACCAGGGTATGTTTTCTTGTGATACAGTATGGCATGCTATATCATGCTGCGCTCTGCTTTGTCACGCTTTGTTTTGTTTTATGTCCTGCTGATCATCATATCTTATGTTACCCTATGGGTTTTTGTGGTATATATTATGATATGAAATGTTATGAGCAGTAATGATATGCCACCTTATATTATGTTGCGTTTTCTCATACTCCTATATTTGAGGCTGTTTTTGGTTCTACTAAGATAGGATATGCAGTGCTGCAATGTTGTGGTATGAAAAGGCATCCGGATATATCACATGGCAATGTTTTCTCATACTCTCTCAGGTTATGGCATCTTACAATGCGTTATAGTGCTTTGCGTTACTATTAATAGTGATACATTATGTTGTAACAGGTTGCTTTAAGTTCTCATATTTTACGTCATGTTACTCACATGTGGTTAGTGCCAAATGTGGCATGCAAGTGTGTGCTTGATGAATGGGGACTTCCAGGTGTGTAGGGCTGAATTATTGTGAGAAGGGATTTTCTTTCCCCTGCAAAAACAGAACGCCATGTTTTTCCCATTACATCCATTGCTGGGGAATGACTATTTCTGAAACAGGAATATTTTGATTTGTCATGGGGATGAGGACACAGAATGGGTCCCAAAGGGAGGAAGAAGCACCAACCTATGAACAGCATGTGCCTTAAATCACCAGTGAGTCCTCAGTTTGGGTTGGGGAGGCTATGTGCTGTGTGACATGTCAGTCATGAGCTGGTAGATTCTGATCTGGATTTGTCACTCCTGGTTCTCCTGATCTCCATTTTTCATCTAAGGACTTTCACGATACAACACACAACTGTGACTAATTAAAAGGTCCTCCTTCACTTTTATAACCCACCTACATCACCCTATAAACAAGCTCTGTGAGCAACCCAGAGATCTATACACAAACATCCTTTACTTGCTGGAAGTATCTTTTTAAAGCCAGCAAGTGAGCTCAATGGGTTCGCTGAAATCTGTGTGTAATTTGTGGGTAAGAATCCCATCAGGACTGATTCCTGTGCATCTTATTGAGGTTCATAAGTTTCACACTATTGAACTGTATAATAATATATACATTAAATTCATTTTTATGTAGAGAAGAAAGTGCACATGTGTGTGTGTGTATGTATATGTGTGAATGCACTTATGCTTGAAAGTGCGTGTACAATGCCATGACCTGATATGGTATGTTGTTTTATCTTATGTTATGCTACATCGGTTAAGTGAAGTATGACAACTTGTCAGCCCAGAGGAATCTAGCATAGTTATATTTTGTGTTTTTTGTGCTCCTACTGTTAACTAATCAAATATTTTGGTGAAATAAGCACTTACTGGTGAGATATGAGTGTAACTTGCAAGCCACATTTTTGAATCTTGCAGCATGAATCAAGGATATGGTGAACAAAGTCCAGGGATGAAAAGTCAAAACTGTACTCCAGCTGCACCAACAGCGCTAAACTGAGTGATTGCGCAACCAGTTTGATTGCTTTTCAAGTGTTCTTCTAAGATTCCCTGCCTTTCTGTAAAGCGTTTCACAGCACGTAGCTCTGGGGCTGGCTCCAAGCTGGAGTGCTCACAAAATGGGCAGAATGCAGCATGAGATCTCTGTATCTGGCTGTTATTTACCTTTCTGATGTAGAAATTGAGTATAGATAAAAGGCAGGCTTGGCTGAAAAACTTTCCCACTTTGAATATCAGAAACTACAGTTCCACACTTCACCCCATACCATCTACCAAATAGCAATGTTCAGGAAGACTTAATTATCACCCCCTTGATAACAAGACCCATGGTAATGCTAAAATTAGCACTGACTACACCATCCTCACTTCATTGCTTGGGTCTCCACCCTTCAGCCTTAGGAATGTAGGCAATACACTCCTACTGTCTGGAGAAGTTATTCTCAACCCTGGCTTGTGCCATGCCACAACCAGGGGCATTCAAAATGGATCCAACTTCACTTTTGTAAGAAATACTCTGAGTTAAATTTTAAGGTTTAACATCAGAAGCCACCTCTCCAACATACACAGAACCTCATATTTGTTGCCTTATTTACCCTGAATACTCTCTCATGTGGCTATGATCATGAGGACTGCTGCCTCTGAGCACAGCCTTAAACCCTTGATATTTCCCTATGCATGGGCACAACCTTTACTTTATGCTTCCTGCCCTTGAGCTGATCAAGTGTTTTTGCTGAAGACGTCATTTAGCAGTAGCCTTTCAGGGGTTAGACTGTTTACCTAATTCTACTGCTTATCACGAGTACCCAATATAGCACTATTTCACTTGCAAATAATGATGTTTCTTTCTACAGTTTTGCATCCTCAGATTGCATGCTAACTTAAAAAAGACTTCTCTGTAATCCATGAAAATTGACCTGACCTAAAACTTCCAAATGTTGCCTCTTCTTTTATTCTGAATGAATATCTCCTTACTTTCCATCCTTTGCGTGCCTAACCTCCCTACGCACAGCCTACATTAAGTCACACATGCATGCCTTAATCTGTATTGTTTTATTTCCTCAAATTGCCCAAATATCACGAACTATTATTTTAAAAAACCATAACCCTCCAACCTGACTAATCTCATGTAGCTCACCTATTAATACCACCAAACATAAATAGAAACTGTAATAAAAAAATATGAAATGGCTTCCTTGAGAGTATAAGACTAATTAAATAAACCAACAATAAACATCAATAACCACTGAGAACACCACTAACCTTGGATTCCAGAGCAACATTCTGCCTGGCGTAGAGTACTTCAGAGGCATCATTATTGTCATTAAGCGCTATATAAATGCAATTACAATAAAATACAATGTTAACATTAATATATGACCCTACTAGCCCACAAAAATGCTAGTACCTAAACACTCAGTGGTTAGGCAGTCATTTGTAATTCATACAGGATGTGTAATAGTTTCCATATGCTGATTTACACTCACTTAAAACAAAACTATTATGAGCCATTTCAATCACCCAGTAGTTTGCTGGTGTGCAGCAATAAACCACCCATCATTAACACAACAGGCAGGGAATAACTGAAGAGGTCTGCCACATGTCGCTGGCCAACGGGGGCAAATAGCTACATACTAAGAGCACTTTTTGACATTTAACATTGACAATCATATATGTGATGATATTAACAAAGTCCATCCCAGCGGATCTCCCCACCATATTTCCCTCTAAATTATGACTGCTCATGACCATAAACTGTTAACAAAATATATGAGACACCCGGCTAAGTCGACTCTGATCATATGTAGTTTAAATGGACCTAAAGAATTACCCAGAGCTGCCAGCTTAATGAAAATGTATAAATCGTAAATTGTGCACCTCTATCTCACACTTCTCCATCCTCATATTAACCCGTTGGGTGCGGGTTTTTTTCCCGCGCTGTGCGGGAGAAATAAGTGGTGGGCGGGATTACGACGGCTCTCGGCCGTCGTGCGCCCACGCCCACCGTGATGCATGACGGCCGGGAGCCGTCATGCGCATACAAGGGGTTAATAAGCACTGAGACACATAACATGATAACTGCACCTCAGTGGTCAGCATGCATGACATGGAAACACTACTCACATAGGATAAAAAAAGGACTCAAACATCAAACAGCACACTGTACACATTGTAGTGTGCCACCCGTGTAAAAAGAAAATGGAAAAAGATTACCTCCTCGCCGCGTCTCTCCTCTGTCATCGCCGCGTCTTTCCCCCATCTTCTTGCTACGTCTCTCCCAGCCATGAACAGAGAGCACATCCAGGCTCCCTTGACCAATCACAGCGCTGCAATGCTGCGTTGTGATTGGTCTGAGTGCTGTGGTTCACCACTGAGCCATGGAATGGGAGCCTTGGCATGTTCTCCACCCAGGCTGTAATGCCTTTGTGGAGAATATGCAAAGGACGCATAACTGTTGGGCTCGGCCAATCAGTCATAGCACACTCACATAGTGCCCACCACTCCTCTCCCCTGCTCTGAGAGCAGGGCAGCCCCGCTCCACCCCACAAAGATGCCGCAGCAGGAACAAATAAAATGATAATAACGAGTTATTATCAGTTTATTTTTCCTTTATTTGCACTGCTGAAAGCAGTGGGGCGACCCTCCTCCGCCTTATCAAAGGAGCCTATGTTATGGAATATGCAAGTACTGGGTACCATCCTGCTGAGAATAACAATGTTAGAATGCTTTTTTTCTTTTATATTTCTATCTTCATAGATGAAAAAGTGTCAGCTTTGCCACTAACTGCAAAAGCATGGAACCTACTGAAATGTTATAAGTCCCTAGAAGAACTATAAACATTTTAAAAAGTGTTCTAAGTTTATAAACAATGTTCATAACTTTACATTTCATCAGAATTTTCATTTTATTTTAACGGGCACAGTGGTCTTCCGATCTCTAATGGTATGGATTCCTTAAAGTAAAACACTTTTCAACAATTGAGTTATGCGTTATCTGGTTTCTTAAACACAATGCCCCTATCCTGTTCTGATTGTTTTATTTATTTTGATAGATTCTTGATATGGTCTTTAAAACTGGATAAAACACTTCAGCTATGAATTCAGAATCGGAAATAATAAGTCAAAAGCAGCCTCAAGAACAAAACTATAGAACTGATTCCAGAATAGAGGACATCATGACGAAGGAGAGCCTGGGACAGAACACAGCCTATCTCGAGCTGGCCTCAATCTTTGAGAATAATAGTCAAAATATGGTCAATAAAACTATACTCTGCACATAAACTGAAATGTGGACTCCAGTATTTCACAGAGCATGTTAGATGGAGTCTAGGGAATTTGCCGTTAAAGAAAAAAACTGGCTTCTGGATTTGGACAAATGAGGCCTCTGGAACTGGACCACAAGCAAGGGTCAAAGACCAGCACACAGAAAAGCCAGTGCTATTCCCCAGAACATTCACATAGCACTACAGGGGAGACCTTACCAATGATGTGCAGTGGTACCAAACTTCCCTTTTCTGCTCAGTCTCATTTTCTGAACACATACCATTTTCTGGCTTTCCATGATGCCTATGAGGTGAGTGAGTGATGCTTGCACTGCCGCCTGCCATGTTATACTTGTGCTGCTCGCGTTAGTTAAACTAGGTTAAACCATTCACTGCAGAAAAGATCCAACTACTGGCTTTATCAGTGCTTTGCTCTAGATGAGATAGTCGCCCAATCATACAACAATGAAGGCATTTGTTAAAGCGTTACAAAAGAAATCAGAAAAGTCAAACAGCAGAAGAGGGAAATGTTTAAAAATATAGGTAAAATGTTTATAATCAAATACAAGAACTACAGTATAATACCCTTGTAAAACAATATCTAGCGATCTTAAAAAACACCTTTCATTTTGTTAATTCAAATGTTAAGTATGTGATTGAAAAACATAAGTCCAAGTCACCTTTTTAGGACTTAAGGAACTGTGAACATTCCTACTTTTACAAGCGATGTAAGGATTTTTTTTTATCTGAATAGTATTTCTTGTAGAAAAACAGCTGAGCATTCATACTATATAAAACAAGCAGGGTTGTCCAGTTTTTTACTGCATACGTTTCACGTATTATTGGAGATTATAACAGAGCATTACACTTTGAAATGTACTTCATTGAATGTCCATAGATGAAAGAGAAGAGAGTAAGGAAGAAGGAGTCTGTTTTCCAAACTGAGAACAGGAAATTGACTCAGAGCAGAGTATTTATGGGAAACGTTTTAGATCCAAAACATGAATATGACAACTTCACAGCACCTTTCTTTGATTTTGGGAAGATGTGTACTCTTGAGCACAGAGAGAGGCATATAAATAATGATTATTACATATATTAGTTTACTCCATGCTAGTACTTTACAGCCTTCATAATTGAAAAAACAATTGACTGAACATCCTTGAAACTGATAACTCATGAAGAAAGGGGTCCGAAAGGTCAAGCAGGGCACAATCTAACATCTGATTTCATAGAACATCTGCCCGTGGAGCTCAGATCGTATAGCAAACCAGTTGATGTTTTTTTTTCAACAGTTTTGCAATGCGTTCTACGTTTTTTACTGTGACTAATGTAAAAAACAGTTGCAGCATAAAACAGCCTTTTGAACGGAGTCACAAAAACTCCAGTCTGCCAAACGAATGAAGCAAGAGTCTGGTTGCAACTGCCTGCAAATGGCTGCCAATGCAGGACTAGGATGGACGAATGGTCTCCGTCTCCTCATTGGCATTCACTGAAGGGAGCATTTTAATACCAACCTCTGATCCTTAAAGAGGCATGGGCTGCATTTAAAAGATAATGTTGGCATTCATTGATTGACATCAGTGGGGAGCATAAAGTCATCTTCCGGAACACTTCCTGCTTCGCCTGATGCCCACAATGTCCAAGGGTGGGGCGGTTCCCTCATGTGGGCATTGGGGGTCTGCCTCCTTTATTTCTTTCCCCAAAATAGCTTTTCTTAATGAAAAAATGTTTAAATCCACCATTCCAAAATAAAAGATTTTCTTTAGGGCAGTGCTGGAAATAACTTGCCGCAAGACAAAAACTCCTCGAGCAGTCTTCTGCTGCACCTGCGCAGCTAATTCAGTAAGGCTTGCATCAAATTGCCATTTGCCAGGCGGATGAGCCTACGCCCTGAGGTATTTGATGTCACCAGCTCATTAAATCATTGCCTCCTGCGCTAAGCTCCACCCCCTGACAACATTGGTGGAAAGTTTGTCCCTGGGCGTTTGTGGCTGAAGTCCTGCAGCTCCAGGGGCTTCATGTCGATAAGGGACTCGTCAGAGGATGAGGTGGGAGCAAGCCTCACTTACCCCCATCCTCTGACAAGTTGTGAGAAAGTGGGTGGGGTTAGAGGATGGAGGTGGCGAGCTCAACCCTGGACTCTAGCCACCAGCGCTGTTTATTTTCTACAAATAAGTAAGTGTGAATACTGGCTAGTAAATCTGCGCGATCTCTCTGAATGCACAGCAACTTCTCCAGCACCGATCAGCCTCTCCAAGTGAGGGTGATCGAAATCTTGCAGTTGTCAGTGCAGACAGTATGCTGTGGCACAATTGTATTGGCAACTCCTGGCATGTACTTTTAGTTTGGGGTGCCCACATGTGCACATTTAATTACATGTTACCAAAGTGACTTCACAACAGTCACACTGTGTTTTCTCTCACACCAGCCACAGTGCCTGTTTTTCCCTCTCTGACTTCATGGTGCTGATGTATGCTAGCATTTATTTCCTGCAGGGGTACAATTTCGCCAGCAAAATGGGCTTCTATACTTAAAAGCAGATGCACTGGTGAAGTGCCCCTGCGTGGTGAGCACACCCTGCTGTTTCCATTAACCATCTGAGGAGGTGCATTAGAAGAGCCAGGGGTGCAGCAAGGAAGCAAGGAATGTGAACACCAACCATAAGAGAAGGTGTTATATCCTGTCCCCTTTGGGTCGCTCCTGACATCCCCTCCACTCCTGTCACCTTTGGTTCCACCCTAGAACTCTCAGGTGGAGGCTGCTTTAGAATGTTGGTATCGTGCCTGCCTAGTCAGATTGGCGCCTAGGACTGGCAAGCTGAAGGTGAATAGTTACTTACTGGACAATAAAGACATTTCAACTTACCTGCTGCGTCCCTCCTTTCAACATTTTGGTGACGAGCTTCGGGATGCTGTGACAGGGACAGTGCTGCGCCTTCACCCTGTTGATTTTCGCCTTGCCAGTCGCTCTGTGATCTGCTTCAAGTTAGTTGATGCCATTTCCATCAAGTTGAAGAGGAGCCCATTCTGCCGGCTTTGAGGTCATCTCTGGTTGTGAGTGACTCTCACCGAGTCTTTTTGCGCCTTGTTTGCTTGGGCCGGTGGACTATCTGCCCTCCTGATGACCTGTTTGTGGTGTTCACAACGGCTTGCTGCATCCTTTTGGAGAATCGATGCCTGGGCTTTGGCTGTGTGTCCCCGAAGATTAACACTTTCACCTCAGTGCCAAGAGAGTGTTTGTGGAGAGTTCCCCTCCTGTGCGTCCTCTTCAGGTGGATCTCCGCTCTGTGGTTCTGTGCGCATGCAAGTGACCTTTTGTCCTGCCTTGTACTTTTAGTGTGGCATGGACTTTAGGGGAGCCGCTTGCTGCTGGAGCACCCGTTAGACCTCCGGTGTAGCTGCCTGCAGAGTGACTGTTCCTCGTTCTCTTTCCCGCTCCTCCCTGCCTATCGCGGGGGTTGGTTTCGAAGCGGTGATTTTCATCAGCAGGAGGCGCGCTGTGAAAGGACCTATGCATTCACTATATCGCAGCTTCAGGGGGTGTTTGGCTCAGCATTGGCGTGTGATTCAACAACTGGAATATATGCTCACCGGTTGTTCTCGTCGTGGAATTCGTGTCAGATACAACTTTCCTCAGTTTTCTCACAAGAACTTCCTTTCTTTGCCACACCCTCAATCTACACAGCCTCCTGGTGGTAGAACACTAGCATAGAAAGAGGACTGATACTTTTACATTCTTTTCTAGCTCAACCACGAATTGGGAACTTCATTACTGGAGTATTACTTAAGGAACTTCCCTCTGTGACAGGCTTTTGGTGATTTATTTTGCATGTGCATTTCATAAAGTATATTTCACTAACTTCCCTTTCCTTTTCAGGTCCCCTGGATTTCATCTTTATTTTACATAACATTATTATTGTTATACATTGTTATATTATCAACAGTACAGCCCACCATGGAAGGTGCAGGCATGAGCCAGCCACCCACCCTTTCTAAACGAGGTTGGAGAACCTGACATACGTTGGGGAAGGTGGGAGGGCATTTTTAAATCATATCTCATAGCTATTGGTGGAGGTAATTTCTCATCAATAAGAAAACAGCACATTCTCTTGCACAATTTGGGCATACAAGGTAGGAAAGTCTATGAGGATATTACAGGAAGATACTGATTGAAGAGGAACCTAATGAGGAAGAAGCAGGTGTGGATGTCTATGAGTTCACTTTAAGGAAATTAGAGTCACACTTTAAAGAAAAGATAAATGTGGTCTTGGAGAGGCACACATTTTTCAATAGAATCCAGAAAAAAGATGAGATGGTTTCCTCTTATGTGGCAGCTTTAAGAGGCATGTCTACCACTTGTGATTTTGGAGCTCTAACGGATTCCCTCATCAGAGACCAGTTAGTTAGATGTACAAATGACATGAAGGTACAGGAAGAACTGCTCACCAGTAATCCTGACCTTTCTGAAGCCATCAGTATAGCTAAGGGCTTAAAGCACACAGCATTGTGTATTAAGGAGATGAAGACATCGGCAGTGTTGAATAAAGATAAAGGGGAAGCTAAAAACATGGTCAGTGAGGAAATGGTGTGTAAAGTAGGCGAGAAGAGTAAAGAGGATTCCGCAGTATGGCAGAAAACTTTCAGAGCTTTAGGTGTGGGAGTCCCAACCACCTTGCTAACAATTGGAAATGCCCAGCTAGAAGTGTTGTTTGCAGGAAATGTAATAAGAAGGGACACTTTTCAAAAGTCTGCAAGCATTTAGTGCTAAGGTACACTTGGTAAAGGGTGCTGAATTTGAGGTGGAAGAGAATAAAGGGTTCATCTTTCAGATAGACCATGGAGAGATGGAGGAAAGTATACAATATCCCACATGTGACTTAAGTCTGGACGGAGAAAAGGTTTAAGTATATGCAGACTCATGTTCCCCTTTTACCCTGATTGAAAAATTGTTTGATGAAAAGTTTGCTAAACATAATGTCATTTTAGAAAATGCAGATATTTGTCCTTCCGGGTACAACAAAGAACCCATCCCTTTAGAGGGGATGGTGATAATGAGAATTTCTTTTAAGGACAGGCACACGGTGGGAAAAGTATATGTTACCAAAAAGGGTTCAAGCTTATTGGGGTGGAAACACCAGAAAGAATTGGGCATCACCCTTGATCCCAACAATGTGGACCAGTTGTTGTTAGTTGAACCTCCAGTGGTAGGTGGTAAACTCACCAAAGATTTTCCTGAAGTATTTACTGAAAAACTAGGAATGTTGAAACGTTATATGCACAAGATTGTACTTAAGGAAGGAGCTTGCCCTGTAGTACACAAAACTTGCTCCATACCACTACTCATGAGGGAACCTTTAAGGTTGGAACTTGAGAAACTGGCAACCAGGGTGTCATACAGGAAATTGAAAGTTCTGAGTGGTTACCACCCATTGTCCTCACCACCAAGGACAATGGTAAGAACATTTGTTTATGTGTGGACTTGAGGGACCTCAATGCAAACATCATGGTGGACAGACATCCCTTACCAAGGATACACGAGATGCTGAATACCATTCAAGGGGCAAAGCTTTTTAGCGTGCTTGATTTATCATCGGCCTACCATCAGGTCAATCTCCACCCTGAGTCTCAGCTGTTAACGGCTTTCACCACCCCATTTGGCAATTTTAAATTTTTAAGGATGCCATTTGGTCTGGTGTCAGCCACCTCAGCATTTCAAAGAATTATGCAACACATTCTCAGGGATTGCATCACAACTTTGTGTTTTCAAGATGACATACTAATATATGGTTACGATGAAGATGAGCACAATTCCAATGTCAGTAAGGTGTTGAACAAACTCAGAGAGGCAGGGTTCACCACTAAAGAATGTAAATGTAAATTGGGAGTGACATCCGTAAACTATCTTGTTCACATGATTTAAGAGGAGGGCATCAAACCTAAAATTGACTTGGTTGAGGCGGTAAGGAGAGCTCCCACTCTATAAGTCATACAGAACAATAACAATAAAGGCAGAAACTACCCTGTACAGAGAAGCACTAAAGGCAGCAATAGCCAAATGCAAAGAAGTGCTAAAGGCAGTGATAACCAAGTGCAAAGAAGCCCTAGAAGATAACTAATTGATACAGAGAAACACTAAAGGCAGTGAAAACTGAGTACAAAGGGTAAAGACGGTGAAGAACTGGTACAAATAACAAAACCAATCCTTATCGTAAAGGAGAAAGAAGGCTCAGCGTGTCCAGTGAATAGGTCAGATGACCCTTAGGCCAGCACATTGCAGGGACTAAGAAATGTCATAAATGTAGTAGGTCCCAGCAGACAGCCGACGGTGCTGGAGAGAACCCCACTTTCAACGTCAGTAATTTCCACAAATGGTAATAATGCTGCTGCCTTTCTCAAAATAACACCTCCATTCGTTACTTCCAAAAAAAGAACATTGGTGACAGATAGACTGCCTGGATAGAAACGTTTGATGATTTCATCAATGCACTGGAAGATACAGATGGCAAAAAGATGGTCAAATATCTCAAAAATCTGGCCGGTGAAGGAGTGGAGGAGGTAATAAAGAAAATATCACATGCAGATGAATTCTCATACCCTCAAATCAAAAAGGCATTAAATATTAAATTCAGTCCAATGCTGAATGCCAATTACAAAATATATATTTTCAGTCAGGAGCAACAGAAAGCTGGTGAAACGGTCAACAAATGTGTTGAAAGACTTGATACGCTCATCAAACACTGTAAGTTCAATGAAAACAATGATGAAGTTATTCCACTGCCAGTTGAACAATCCCAAAATACATTCTGTCGAAAGTACTATGTTATAATTGTAGTCACTGATAAAGGCTGTGTGGCTTAGCCAGGGAATCGCTATCCACTAATGTATCTCTATCCACTTATACATCAATGACACACAGCCTTATATAAATGTCTTGAGTCCAATACATCCATCTCTGAAAGAGTGGCCATTGTCATACAAAAAGATTAAGTATTTTTCCAACAGTCTAAACCCCACAAAGTTTTAGGACATCAGTCGAACAAAATGCTCTGGACAGTGGACATGACATAGCACATTACACATGACATCACACACCCTCTAACCACTGATGTCATCTCAGATTGACTACATTTCTCCATACATAGCCTTTCCCCTAAAGTCCCTTATTTGCTGCTGAGGGCCTAGGGGATGGTAAAATGTGGAACCTATACTAGTTGCCAGGGTTTTCAGAGTTTTGTTCACATTCTGTTGTTGTCGCTGCCTTCATTCCCCTGAGAGGAGGGTAGTAAGGACTCTGGGGGTAGCCACTGCTACTCCTGTCAATCCTTGATTAATGTTCATGAAAAGATTGATTTCTGCTCTTTGCAGTGCTTTCTTTCATTTCATTGTCCCAATTTAAAGTGGCTCTGCTCCACTATCGTACCTTCAAATAAATCATGTCAGCTTATTTTACGAAATTGCCAAAAAGATTCTATGTTATTAGATATTTTACTACAAATAAGCAAACAATGCATTTTCTCCCAAAACTTTAAACTACGGGGTCAAAAATTCCCATTCTTTGGAATAGCCTTCCTTTGCAATCATGTCTTCCATTCAACTTCAAATTCATGAAACATGTAATATTTTTCTTTTTCCTCCCTCATTTTCTTTCCAAATGGGTAAACTCGTTTTCCCCAATATATTTTCTATATATATATATGTTGTTTTATCTTTATATTTGTTTTTTATGAATACAGCCTTTACTAAACCATGTGATCCATTCATTTATAATATAGCAGCAGCCCCACTGCGAAAGACTATACTGGTTTGTAAAGGCGATCTACCTGAATTAAATGGTCAAACCACAGGCAAATGCTTGTAATTAAACAGAGAGGCCCTTTCATAACCAGAATCACCAGAGTCAATAGGATGTTTAACCCCTTCGCTGCTGGGGACATTCCGCTGCAGCGCTGGGGGGGGCAGGGGGGCAGCGCGGTGGGCCTGTGCTCATGACGGAGCCGCTCCGTCATGAACCACAGTTGAGCTGTGCTCATGACGGAACGGTTCCGTCATGACTCCGCCCAGTTGCGTTGTCCCCCCGCACAGGCAGGGAAACAGCGCCGCGTAGGCGGAGCGGCCGCCAACGGGCGTGTCATGACGGAACCGTTCCGTCATGAGCACACAGCAACCGTGGCTCATGACGGAACGGTTCCGTCATGAGCGGGGAAGGGGTTAATGATAATAGAACATTTCACCCACTGAGTGTTGAATGTTCTAAACTAAAAACGGAGACACAGGAAGACAAGCATTGGTTATATGCCCTCTGCCATTCTTATCTGCAGTGGAGCTCACAACATTCCAATATTTCAATTTTGCATGTAATATACTTTAAATATGAAGATCCTTTGCATTTATAGATCAAATCGAAATATGTATGTTTTTTTCAGTGTAATTTATAGAAATCCACATATTTAGCACCAAAGAAGTTGAACAGATACATTCTATGCTGCAAAGATTTAATAGAAGGTACAAGACCATAGAATCAATATGGAGAACATTGTGGATCTATGAAACAGTCTTGAAGGAACTAAGGGACATATTTACAATAGAAGTGATGGAGCATGGCATTAGCCTTCTTGGCTTACTGCTGCACTCCGCCACTTCTGAAACACAGGGCTTTCACCATATTTAGAACACTATGATGCAGCCCTGCGTTTCACCCTGAGCTGGCACTAAATGTAGGTAAACACATGGAGATGATGGACAGAGCTCTGTAACTTTTCAAACACACACCCCAGTCACAGATCTGGGTTGAATCCATCATCATTCTTTAGTTCACTTCCCCACCTCAGTTCAGACCCAGCTATATGCAAATCAGTCTTGACCCTGTGCCTCATGGGAACAGTCCAGCACAAACTGCCAAGCCAGGTCTTCCTTGCACCAGAAACAAGCATCCTGGGACCGGTTTCTGGGTAACACCCTTCATCAGCCAGGCTAGCTTGACTCCAGTGGCAAAGTGAGCAAGGGACCCACGTCTGGGCATACCCTGCCAACTTAGGGCGAACAAAGCAAACACAAGGAGATGATGGACGGAGCGCTGAAACGTTCCAGACACTCACCCACAGTCACAGATCTGGGTTGAATCCATCATTATTCCAACGCAGGCACCCTTGCATCATAGTGCAATGGTGTCTACGTTACAAGGGAAGATTGTTTATGTGCAGGAAGTTGTCCCTTCCTGCACTTAAACAATCCCAAAATAGCATTTTGTAACTTCTATGTGTGCTGATTAATGCAGCACACATAGAAGTTGCAAAACGTTATTGTTTTAAAGATTGTTTATGTGCAGGAGTGTGTGCACATAAACAAGCAATGGGGTTTAGCTGTTTCCATGTATGCTCCACAACGCAGCACACATGCAAACAGTAAAAACGAGGAGAAATTAAACATTTCTACTTGTTGCACTACGGTAAGACCAGGTTTTCCCTGCTCTTAATTTTGGCGCCAGCCCATATTTACGCCACCCTTGTAAATATGGGGCAGCATCAAAATCAATGGGTGTTGCCATGGACCACCCATTGCTCACCCCTTTCATGCTAAATATAGAGTGAAAGGGTGCCTTATTTACAAGGCTGCATTATGCCACTTTAAGTGGCTTAACGCTGTCTTATAAATAAGGAATAGCCCCTATCGCCACCACAACATCTTGAAAATTGACGTTGTGATGGTGATAGGGCCTTGTAAATATGCCCCTTATGCCAATCATTAACGTCACGTTATAGCTTACATATATTTCTTCAGATTGCTGTGCTTGAAATCCAACCCGAGGGGTGTGGAGTATCGATCACTAGATCTGATCGAATCACTGGCGTAATTTCACCAATATCTTGTTTGCAAAAATAAAATAAAATGTCCTGTGTCAGCAAATTGTATAAGACGACTTTATACCCTGATGGTGTGTCATTGCATATCATTTTTGACAACATAATTACATAACTTGATAAGAGGCAAAAGTGACCAGCTACACAAAGTAGTAAAGCTTAAAGGACCTGCTATGATTAACATAATGTAATACATCTGGATACATTAGCCTTTAATGTGTATTTTAAGGATTTTGCAACTCAGGCAGGAGTTATGTGACCATCTTGAGGCATGAGAGCTGAACTACACATTCTCTTATAAGGTACTGGAACTCCAAGGTGACCTGCAATTAGGGGCACTACCTCACTCCATATCATTACGAGATCTCTCCAGTGCTAAATATCTCACGATTGATTTCACTTTTGTTTGCCTAATTAGGTTAATGGGAGCGAAACAAGACTGCAACAGCCAGAATGCATTACAGGGAAGAAGCTGCCTCATTTTCTTATTGCAGATACCTAGTGTTGTCACAACTAGACTGTAGTAGGAACTTTTGAGACAGGTGTTGTACTGTATTTGCAGGGCCCTATATATTACAATAGGATACACTACTGAGGTTGCAAATCAGTACTCAGGTATTTCAGCATCGACCTGGCAATTGCTATCACTAAATGCACCTCTTGTAATATATCCAGGTACTAATATAAAAATTGGTTTTATATAGCACTCTGCACCATCATTTTTGCCATTATATAAAATAATTATTACCTAGGCCAATGATATTTTGTTTATTGAACTAGGAAGGGTAAAAAACCTAGTAACCCATGCCAGGATCGTGGTTGCACCCGATGTCAACAGAAAGGATGTTACTGACTGGCCCTTCTCGCCACCTCGTCATTTCAATACAACCAATTCCTCTCTATATCCTACAAATATGAAATTGACCATAGACAGAAGCAGCAGAAACCGACACTGCAAATAGGGAATCGGTGTTTATATTATACATAATCAATGTACCTCTTTTGTCAACTACCAGTCCCTATGAGAAATGACACACCTTGGTATACCATCTCCTGCCCCTAGTTTAGGATGTCTTTTCAAGTAAGTTTATGAGCTTTTTTTCAGGGACCGGATCTGTAACGCATTGTTCGATACAGAATGAATATTCAGGGAAATCCTTCCTGATTGATACATTTTGAAGGAGGTGGGGGAGTAATAACCTGCCAGAGACAAACATGATCCATGGGGTGAAGGAAATTAAATATGGATCACCTAAATATAGTTTAATTTATAAACGCCAGGCTCACGGTACAGATTTGTTTACTCTGGTTTGTTCACAGCAGAACATATAAGGGGATGCTACGACAGGAACCACAGCCAGGAAATGGTGAATAATTAATCACCCTCCCAGCCACTTGCAGTTCTGTTGATATAAATGACCGTATAATTCCAAACCCAATTATCACTACTTAGCCATTCCATTTTGTAGTTAAAATCCCACAAAATTAAAGTGCATCAATTGTTAATGGTAATAGACCAGTCGAGGGATTAAAGATTATTTTAATGTTTGTTTCCTGTCAAGAGGTTTTTTTGGCAGGAAAGAGCATTGAATCAGACTACAAACAGATGAGATTCATATATTTAAATCTTCCAACTTCTGAAAACATTATGGACATAATTGCTTGTTTAATTCCTTTTCTCCCTGAAGATACTGCGGGAGTGAATATTGCCAGCGTTTCACTGTATGCTTGTTTCAGAGGGCAGCTCCACTTTCTGATGTGGTTTTTGTTTACGTACCAACATTTTCTCCAGTACACTTGCATTGTACGTCGTTCGTTTCCAATTTAAGTGATGCATATATATAGCTAATTAATCTCAGGTGCACACATGATATTTTGGTCAACATCCTTGGATGTACTTTTCCCTAAAATTCCTATGGGTTGTGTGGCCTGTTCATCAACAGTGAACAGTCCCTGAAAATGGTTAATTTAGTGCATTGAATCAGTGCTTTCTTTTCTGTCTTACAAATGGCATTAAAACCAAAAGGCAGAGGATTAAATACAAAAACAGTAAAACCAGATAAAAAGTCAACCCCCAAACCCTTTCAAATGTAAGCTTGCTTAACGCTAGCAGGTTTTGAGGTCTAAATTACCAGTAGCTATAATTAAGTGCAGTCATCCAATAGGGCCCAGATGAAAGGATACACTTGAGCACTGTAATGAAAACATTCAGGTTCACATTTTTGATGCACTGTGTATATATCACAACTATGCCAGACATAGTGAGACTTAGGGCGTATAAAGGGGTTGAGTTGGAACTATGTTCCTTATTTAGGGTTTGGCGAACAGGCTTCTCCACCACAAACATAGTGGAGCACCAAGTTGCTCAACCTCTTGGTCTGCATGTCCTATTTAGAGTTGGACAAACCATTGTGTTTTACCTTTGGCTCTACCATCAGAATCCTTAGACTGAGGACCCCGCGGTTATCAGGTGGCCACTCTAAGCACCTCAGGGCATCGTCCTATCTAGGGCAACTCTTTTGATGTGCTTTCCTGTTCAGGACTGCCAGAACATGGTAGCCCCTAACAGGAAAAAGTGGTCCCTAACAGGAAAAAGTAAAAATTCCCCTCACAAATTGGGAGACAAATCCAAGGGCGTACAGGCCACTCAACAAAGCCAACGTGCCTTCAGAGGAACCATGCAGAGCTAGTTAATGTGAAGGCACAGAGATCTGGGGGGAGGTAGAGCTCTCTAAATATGTTGGGATGGCTGGTCACCTGCCAAACCGTAAAGATTTTCCTTAGGTGGTATTAAGGAAATCCAAACTTGACCTTGCACCAGGCAAGATTTCGTAAAATGACTGTGCATGACATCATCATGAGAATGGAACTGACCAAGGTTTAATTTTATAAACACTACAACAAAGAGAATCAATATCCTTTAATATGGCAAATGAACTGTAAAAAATGGGGTGATTGAAATACTTGAGCAATTGAACGCAAGTGCAAGGAGTCATTCCCTGCAAGGCCTTTCAATATCAAATTTGAGTAATTTCAGCAGCAGCTTGCACTTGCCCACCAAAAAATGGTGCCTGCTGCTGAGGAGGAGTGGAAGGGTGCCTGAGTCCTTCTCACTCCTGATGGTAAAAGCAAGCTTTCTCAACCCACACCTTGGCACCGTAAGACAGACAGATACCCTTTTTCAAAAGCTAAGGCAAATTCATTTGTGCCATTTTATTGCTATGTATTAAGGATTTGAGCAAAAGGATTTTGCTCCAGTCCATATCCAAGAATAGGTTTTGGAAAAGGTCAGAAATGGGAAACAATTGCACCAGGAGGACACCTCATAAATCATTAAAGTGTATCAGACATTTTTTCCTACTTCTATGAAAAGAACATATTTATCAGAATTTTGCTCAAATTCTTCCTAGGGACAATCAGTTACTATCCAGTCTGAGTATACTAGTCTTCCCTATTAACCTGAACACTTGGTACTCAATCCGGATGGATACGTGGCCTTCAAAGCTCGCTGGGTCGACGTGGATGAACAATCAAGGTTGTAGGTCAGAATATCAACTACAGACATGTCATCCTACGAGAAGATCATCGAAAAAATGTTGACAACCACAAAATCATGGAAGCAAGTACATATTGGTAAGTACAGATTTGCTATTTTTAACTCTACACATAAATATCTTGAACATATGTATACATTCTCAAAGTACAAATATGTGTTGTTAAATATAGTAAATATCCACTTATCTACATACTAACCATATTCATAAATTGCTTGCCCATATTTTTACTATGATATTTTGTTACACAATATTTAAAATTCAATATCGCAGTACCATACGGTAGTCAAAGACTGTCCCGAAAGAGGTGAGGTAGTCTATGCACAGTATAACATAAGTATCATAGTTACAATATGTATGTCAATCTCTAACCAGATTTGTGACTTTTTCCAAATACACAACTTTAATAATATCTCAATATACCAGTTTCGTACATATGAAGGTGAAACCGTAAAAAGCACAACACGAGAATACAAAATAAATAAATAAATAATCATGCAACACATTGCAAATATAAGACAAGGGTCTAGGGTATAACATTATACACCACTAGGCATCACTTTCCTAAAGAAAGCTCTGAAAAAAACTAATGAAAACAAACTACACATCAATTAACAATGAATTCATTGTAATAATAGAATGATTTATTCAGCGTTCACAAGCATGTAGTATTTACAACTGCTATTTGATAACAAACAATGCACTGGAAGAGGGAGGATTGCAAACCCCCTGTCAAAACTATTTGCTTTTTTAAAGCTTTATAATATTGGGATTCACCAATTCCTGCATAAAAACCTATCTCTGATTTCTTTATCATCAGTAACTTGTGACTCATCCTGTCACTGATTATAAGACGTCAGAACTCAACAATGATAACTTATTTCAGTGGGGTTCTGTATCGCAATGCCTGCTGCCAAAGCCAGCAGAGGGGAAAGGGGGGGTCAGATCACTGAGCATAATTGAATCAGATATGGCCACATGTATATCTTTTGCACTCCTCAGCTAATTATGGAAAAGTAAAACTTTCTGCAGTTGTCTACATAGTCTGAATTACTGGGTCTTTTTTAATAGAACAAGCTGATTTGTATCAAATTGATTGTTCTATCTGCTTGAAACAAATTTCTCACAACTTTTTGATGTATTTCATTTTGTACCGGAGATTCTATTTTTATTGTTCATGTTGGCAAACATGCTCTTTTTTCATATGAAAGAGCTGTGTACCAATGATTTAAGTTGTTTGTGAGAAAGATAACCTCCTTGATAGGTTCCAAACTTTTTGGAATTTGAGGGGATTAGAAATTAACACGGGAAAGACCAAATATTTGGTCTTGAATTCCCCCCAAAAAAGGGGTAGGCCACCTGCACTGAACTCAGTGTCCCTAGAAAGAGTCAAGGAGTTTGACTATTTAGGAATCCGCCTCTCTGACACCATGAGGTGGAATTGTCATCTCCACAAAATGCTGTTAAGTCATAAAAGGGTGGTGGGGGCACTGCTCAAAGAACAACGGTCCTCCACCCTCAAACCGATTGCCCCAGTACTTGACATCTACAAGGCAAGAGGGGTGAGTGCGGCGCTTTACGGAGCAGAGCTTTGGGGGGCGCAGAATGTGGATCAGTTGACCCGTTCAGAAAATACATTTTTGAAGGATTTAATGGGCCTCCATTATGGTAGCCCCACCCTTCCCTTACTCCTTGACATGGGCTGCTGTCCTATTAAAGACCAGGCAAGGTTGCGCCCTCTACTCCTCTGGGCCCGCATATGGAGAGTTCCGGAGCTTGTTAGTTATGCGGAGGGGCTAAATGAGGTTTTATCAATGCCTGGTTGGCATAAAATAGGATGGTTGAGGGATGTTAAGCGGTTGCTGGGCGAGTTGGGTCTTGGAGGGGCCTGGCAGTCTAGGACCGCAACATCCAAGTCTGTCCTGAAAAAACTGTACTGGAAATGGGTAATGGATTCCAGAAACTCTAATCCCAATCTATGTAGATGTTCTGCTGAATTCCTATTAGAAAAGGAGGTGGCACTACTTGAGCCTTATCTCGATATCATTTCAAAATTTAGAGATAGGGCTTTATATTTTAAATTTAGGATAGGTGTACTGCCTGTGTGTGAGTTGACCGCAGGATGGAAGGTACCAGCACAGACTACTCCTTTCTGCCCTTTCTGTGAGACCAGGATTGAGTCAGTTTCCCACCTTTTATTTGAATGTCCTGCATATAAAGCTCCTCGCCTCAGGTGGCTGAAACCCCTATGTAAAGAGCTAGGCACAAGACAATGTAGTGAGGCTCTCCGTATTTTAAAATCCGACACACGCCCTTTATTCGCCTGTGGTATGGCGAAGTTCTTAAATTGGGCATGGTCGATCAGATCAAAAAGGCTTTTGTATGTTGTTTAATTATGGTTTTAAAAATTGGAATTTTTATGTAATTTATCTATGCCATTCGTATCTTGAACCTGCATAATTGTTTTCGTATGAATTGGCCTTTTATTTTCTTTTTAAAAATAGATGTATTGTATTGCTTTTAAAGATATGTTTTATATCGAAATAAAGCCAACTTTGACTGACTGACTGATAATGGAGTGAACATGTACTATAAGAAATAAGTTCCTCTGGCTGTACATGATACGGATATTGTAAGTCACTTTGGAATTCCATAACTTTATGATGGAAGTTAACCTTTGGTCGCATTCCTTTATATGGTTATGGAACTTCTCAGTGACTTGCAATATCATTATATTGTATGGCAGGGGGCACTTTATTCCTCATATAATCCTTCTTTTTGCAAACTCCAAAACCTGGCTCTTGTAGAAATACAGTGACAGACAAAATATAGTACAATAGTAAATTGCATGTGAAATGAGAAGTGTGTCCGATCAGAAAATGGAGTAACAAGATTCACAAATATATGCCTATCTTTCAATTTAGGGGCAGATGGCGTTTTTACCTTACAATGAGGATAGTTCTCAATGCCTGAGGTGCTGAGTACCAGACTTCTACTTAGGGGTGCTAAGCTTGAAGTTTAACATAGCAAATCAGTTATGTGTGCCCAACAGGATAAAGAGCACACACACTGTGACCACACAGGCTCATGTCGATTTGGCTCACATGCTGACCAACTGGGTGTTGGCCGTCTGCAACAAAGCTTGATCAAATGATGAGAGCACAAAAGTAGACGTTTTTTCAAGAAGGTGAGTGTTAAAGTTTGTTTTTAGAGCTGTGTTCTCATCTGTGGATTCTTTTAGCCGGATGATAGTTTTCTTGGAGACAAGCCAGCTGAGTCGGCCAACAGAGCTGCAACAGGGTTTCAGGCTTATCCAGGCTTGTTGACAACTAAGAGGCAAAGGGGGGCACTCAGTTACACATTTTGCAAACAACGGAGCAGCATCAGGGTCTATGCAGATCTACGTCCAATGAGGTGTTCAATAATCTGGAGGGAAGAACCAGCTTCATTTTAAAAGTCCTGGCATTTGGCCTTTAGTCAACTGCCAACCATAGTGTGTGCATCTTTGGCAGAGTTTTCTTCTACAGGGAGTTTTCGGGGAAGAGCATCCATTGCCATGTTTCCAGAAAGTATTGTAGATATCACTGCCTCTGTGCAACTGCCCATGCAAAATCTCTAGGAGCCTTCATACATGAGGAAACTTAAGCTTTCCACTCAAGCAGCTCCTGGAGACAATGGAACAGAAAAGGAAAAGGAAGTGGCTACTAGTGCTGCTTCTGTGTTCCCTGGGCAGAATTCATCCTCCATTGTGTGACTCCCATTCTCATACATTTAGCAATTTGGTAATCAGCTAAAGATAACTGTATTACAGATTTAAAACTAGTGATAACAAGCTATCGCACTTGCACACAGGCTCTGATATTTACGATCATCATTGCAAATCAATGTGCATACTTTAATAAACATTTCCAAACTTACAAAAATAATAAATACATTGCCACCCTAAGCATTATTTCACAGGGGAAGACTGGTACACATCTACCCTGGGTGCAGCTACTGGACCCCAAATCCCATTGGTGTTGCCACAAGTAAGGCTCTGTGCAGAGGATAGTCAAAAAGGGTCATAGCCTACAGTGGTGGGACATCCATAAAGCGAATCTCCACCTCAGGGCACACAAAGTGTGTCCATGAGGAGCACCAGATGCACTATTTAAGACATGGTAATTTGCAGAGACAAAGGGGAAAAAACACTAATAGTACAGTCTGCACAGGTGGGACTTTTGCCTAAAAATATTGATTTGACCTCAATCAGAGATCTTCATTCTCACTTTAAAAGTTGTGGGTAATGTTTTTATCCATTTATAATTAAATATATGGTTCCATTTTAGGCAATAACACTTTCTACAATTATTCATTCTGTGGTAGAAGCAGCAAGCGTGGTGCAAATAGACTTGCGCCACTGCAAAGTTTGCGGGATGCCTCCATTAGCTTAAACAAAATACCTCTGTAGCACTATTCACTTCACCTTGAATTTCCATTATACTGACCTCAGAAAGAGTTAATTACTGACCACTGCATTTGTCTGAATATTTTTTTATCAATGCAATTTTCATCATTTTCTCCCTTCTAAACACCCTGTAATAAAGAATTTCCCTTGTATCATTAGTGGTGTGCGTTTTAGAGGTTTGGTTGATATACAGAGGCACGCAACCAAAAATCATATTGAATGTCATCCTTATGCTATACTGTGAATTTATAAATAAATGTATCGGAGAGTTTTATGTTTTTTTATTAGATAAGAATACCCTTGGGGCCCTGCCGGTAGTAACATGAGGAGCAGTGCCTACCGAATTCTGACTGGGAGTACTGAGGATTGACAGCCTGATAAGCTACCCGTGGAAGAGCAGTAGAGCAGGTCAGAAACACTTTGCATGTGAGATGAGAGACTTCACTGTTACCTAAATCTCTCATAAACCATCTGGGTCTTTGAGACATCAGTGAGGGCAGGCAGGGACATAAGAGCAAATAATTTCCAAGATCAGGATGAGTGATAGGTTCACCCTGAGTCCTGCTGTCCCAATCCCACTTCTCTCTTTCTCCTTGCCTGACCCTCTCAAGGGGCAGCCAATGAGAGGAAACAGAAACTTGGCTGGACATTGCCCTATCAAGAAAACAAAAAAGCTACCCTACACGTCAATTTGTGTGTCAGGCTTGAAACTGCAATAACCCCCAAGGGAATATGTTTCAGATTTTCCATCCTTTTTTCTGCAATCACTGAAGAAGCATTTTCAAGCTTCAATTTAGGCAGAAAGATCGAATTACATGATTGTGTCCTTATGTGTCTGCTTTCAAGTCCCCAAAACAATTGATTTTTGTACATTCTCATTATTGTGGCATTCTACTGTGCGTTATTGAACACATGACTATATCTATGTCATAGAAATACATGCATATATGAATAAAATAACAGTTGGGAAACTTCAGGTAACCTTAAAAAAGGGTTGGAATGATTTAAGGTGGCATAATACACAGAGATGTGCAAAAGTATCACCATGAAAGCATGACACGGGTCAAGATTAATAGAACTTTAGTTTGCCCATCTAAGAATGCAGTCTTAAGCCTTGATTTTGAGTTAAGAGTAAACGTGTGGAGATTCCTGGTGTTGTGAATTACCTTTTTCTGTTAGTATCTTTGCACAAGTTTACTCCTATAATGAGATAAATCCTTTAGAATGGGGGATAAATCAGGACCTTGTCATAACATAAGGAACTGATGCTCTCAGTATTTCTATAAAAATTTGCTCACTGATCTAAGAGCCTAATAAAGTAGTAGTTCTTTATTCTCTCTACATTATATTTGTATTGTTCTTAAAAGCAATGCTTTTAAAAAATGTGGATTTATTTGAAGCACATTTGTGCACATGTGTATGGCTGTGGCTGAGTTTGTTTGTGTACAAGTGCATATGTGTGGTGGAGTGTTACCCAACAACACAGGAAAATCTCCTACCCATCTACTCCTAGTAATTTAAAAAAGTTCCCTACGTTCTGAAGTTCACTAGGATGGGATACATGGAGTGCTAGCTTTCAATAATTTACACATTGGCCAGTGCAATTCTGAGCTCTCATACCCAATAGTGTTGCAGCGCAAGCGTGGTAAAACTTTATTATAAGCTTACTCTCCTTAGTACTCTAACTGTACTTGCACTTTACAATTAGATCATCTGCAGCATTTCCATTTACCACAGAGGAAATGATCCTCTTATGAATCTTTATTCAACGATAGGAGGGGTGGAAATTACGGTGGTCAAAACACTACGTTAGCTGTCCAATGAGGACCATTAATTGACAGCTGACTCACAAATGTGAGATCAAAGTTAGGTACACCACTCTTAAGACCATGATATGGAAAGACCCAACCTCCTGAAGAATTTAAATTGGACTACAATAATGCAGATTACAAGTTCTCCTATGGCTTCACAGAACAAAGAAAGTAATACTTGATGTTCTGATAGAGCTCACTGATTCTCCCTACAAGGCATTTAAGTCATTAGTAAAATAGCACAGTTTAAATGGTAGAACCAACAAGGCTCAATAATAGGCACACACATATATTAGATTAATTTGGTTATTGTAGTAAAGATTCAAAATCCATAGCAATCAGCAATCTTTTGAGAATTTAATTTGAGAACATCACAGCTTGCATTAATGCACCAAACATTTAGACAAGGATTTATCGGATGGTTATTATAAAAATCAATTTACAGAATTACAGAGTTCCACAACCATTAAAGGCAGAAGGATAGTTTTTTTGTCTAACATCTCAAATCCTACGAATAAGGGAAAAAGGTTCAGATTTAAAGTCCATTACGGGCGATTTCATTAGCATAGAACAAAAGAAATAAGGGAAATTAAATTGAAATGGTTTTGCAAAGAAGGTTTCAGTCCATCAGCTACCGACTGTAGCCTCAACATAGGAGTCCAAAACTCAAAGAATAGTTCTATGTAATCATCAAAAATTGATCTGTATAGCATTCTCTCACAAGGGGGAAAAGACAAAGTAAGGTGTTACCACTCCTTGTATTAGGTCAGGGGAAAAAAAGTCAGCATTAGAGACAAAGCATATTCAAAAGAGCCATAAATTGACATTACATATTTCAACAGAAATAAACTATAAATGAATATCAGATATAATGTGATAAAATCTATTCAAATAGGGAATATGTAGAACTTGCATCAGACAATTATTACAAGGAAATAGCTAACATTACAAATACCCTACTATCACAATATTTCTCAATATTCATATAAGTATATAATTTTCCAAATTCACACTGCACAATTAGTTTTTCACTTTTCATAAACTATAGAATCTTTAGTATCATAAGGCAAAATTTCAAGATCGTACCTAGTTTCTAAAAAATTTTACACTGATGTTTCTAAATAGTGCATTCTAATAAGAGGCATTACAAACACTAGGCTACTTTCTTAACAGCAGAATATCATCAGTAAACGTTAATAAACAACATGTTCAAAAGAAATTCATCAGTGCAACTTGGTTATATGTATTAGTATTACACCATTTGTATGTTTTCTTCATCTTACATGTTAAAGCACGCTTTTGAAGTGCTTTTGTCTCCGTTTAATATATCACTGTGTCTAACATGTGCAGAGTTTACTTTAATTTTTTCGTGTCTTTAATCAGTTAATGTGTTGTGTGTTATGATTTTTTTTAATCTTGTGTCATCAATAGTCATTGGGAGATATTTACTGAGGCAGGTCAAACAAGGAAAGAAAATAAATACAAATTAAAGTGATCCCCAATACGAATCAGATAGCTAAAAAAGTGGACAACATTTGCAAATCGGGGCAGTTTTGAACTTGTGCAGGACGCTGTAGAGGTATTTTGTAAGGTATGGGAGACCACAAACATTTACACCTGCTACAGGCAATGTTTTTGATAATATCAAGGAAATTAACAGTAAAGACTGGCCCAGCAGAAAATACAGTAGGCACATACACAGCCATAAAGATGGACCACGTTCTGTCCTGTCAGGTCAGCCCGTACAGCAAAGCCGGATTGCCCTAAAGGTCAATCTGATCCGGTATTTTGGTTTTGCATGGGTGTTAACGTGGTGAAGAGTAAAACAAAGGACTATGCCAATGCAAATCATTTTAAAAGCTTTTGCGCACAGTACGAAATAGTGCAGCATATTCTTGTGCCTGTGTAGCTCTTAGTTAATCTTAGCCATTTTATCAAGTTAGGCAGAGTGCTTCATTATTAATAGCCACATGGAATATCCAGGACCATGTGTAGACACTGATGTTGCAAAGGAGTCAATATCCCTAATCTTATCAAAAACATTAGAACTCTGTGCCCTACCCCAGATTGGTATTATGAGAGCCATAATGGAGGTAGAGCAGGACCCTTGATTCTCTGAGTCCAAATGTCCGTGGATCTGCATCACTAATGGGAGCTATTGCACTGCCCCCCTCTTCTCTCATTACTGTCCCTCTTGCTCTGATCCCTTCCCCTTTTCACTTTCCTATTCCTGTCCCCTTCCACAAGACCTCCTTATCCTCACCGAAGTATCCTTTCTACCTACTTTTTTCTAATGTTTTCTTCTCTTCTCCTTGCTCCTCTTACCATTTCTTTCTTTTCATCCCCTTTCTTTGGTACCCCACATTTCCTTCATCATATCTCTTTTCCCTTTTATCTATGTCCTATACTTTTCTTGCACCCAACCTCCTTTTAATCTGGCATTTCTTACAATCTCTTCCCTCCCTTTCTCTTTTGGAGTGAAGACATTATTTTGAAATGCACAGAAAGGGGCCGGGAGTGGGGTCTAAGTACATTTAGCTCCTACTCCCTGTCTGTAACCATAACAGGGAAAATGTAAATTGAGAAGCAGTAATTGGCAAAAAGTGCTTTACTGTGAATATGAAATATGTTAATCCTCTAGCTGTAAATCCTCTCTCACCTTCTTAAATATTTTTTCATCATATTGAGTGGCAAGGCAACAAAGATATTCACCAATATGATGGGACAAATTATTCATTTTAGTACTAGACTTTCCATATTTACCAAACCCCCTTGCCCCTCCCACATTTACTAAAAAAAATATCCCTTTGTGTGTGGAGAATACATTAGTGACTGGACAGGGGTAGGTAGAGATTTGTGACTGGAGATTACCAAATTACATTTGTGAGTACCTAAAGTAGTGCTACTTAGGTACTACTTACCATATTCAAAGTGCTTTGGTGAACAGGTCCTTATGTATTTGTCACCTCCATTCACTTCAGCTCATTCATGTTAGCTTTCCATTGGCTGGTTACCAGACCTTGTGAATCAAGGGGAGTCTGTATTCACACCTTTGGCTCGTTTTGTATTTACTCTTTCAGACCCTTTATAAATTTGCTTGAACAGATTCTTTAGAGTCGAAGAATTCCCTCAAAACTTACATAATTTCCAATAACTTTCATTCTTTCCATCACTCATTTTTATCGGATGTCTCGCTTTATGTTTATATTTATCAGATGCCCTAAATTGTTAATTCTATTGATGATTTCATGTACTTAAAGTATGTTTGTATAATATTTTGGCTTATCTTTATGACATTATTTATAATCATGTATTTATTAGTATGGGGAGTGACTGCTCTTTTTCATAATGTCAGAAATTATTTTACTAATTTTAGGGGGGCACCCCTGCCAACTCAATATCCACAATTTGATTATGGCAGAATACAGTTCAATGTGAATCTCTGCTTAACTACTTGTAGATATGGCACAAGGTAATTTCTATGAGAAATGAGTGTTAAGTTCAAGCAGAACAAAATAAAGTTAAAGTTACAAACACATTAACATAAAATTCCAGTTCAGAAAAATCAAGAAACATTTGATAGGCAAAAATACATACTAATGTTTGAATATATAATTTGGCAAATTTGCATATATGGATGATTGGATTTTTAAGGTAAAAAGCACCAAGAAACAGTGTGGACTGGGTTACAGACACAGTTGCAGGTTGCCAGAGAAGTATCAGGGGTCAGTTAAGCTGTGAATTTGAAACTCTGTTACTTTTCTAAGTCATTACTCCGGACAAGATAGGATGCTGAAGCCAGATATGGCCTCTAAAAGCCTTAGTTTGGCACCACATGGAAGGACATAGTTCGTTTTTGTAATCAATGAAGACATTTCATCGCAGAGATAGATTCTGCATCTCACACAGTCCCAAGTAATTCATAAGGGCTTAATTACTTTTTTGTTCCACTAAACCTCAGGTGGAGCAAGATTGCATACTCTAATTGGGCAATGCACTATGAGACAAGATGCCTTCACTGCAGTGTTTCACTGAAGCCTTTCTAATGACAGCAAATATCTATGAGCACGATGAACTGGAAAGTGTTAATTTTTCTTGGGTATCTTCAGCACCTTGTTCTGAACTTCCAAAGGTGAAAAGAAATCACTAAATACCTAATTTTTCTTGATTTTTGGAGGTCAATCTTAATCTCTGCTGCATCTTCCAAGTTCTTAAAGGAGGTTTCTAGGCACCTGATCTCTCTCCAAACAGGGCTCACTCTCCAGGAGACTGTGATGATTACTGCAATCTCATACACTCCACTCACTCCAGCGAGTTGTAAAGCATTCTTGACCACAATGTTTTTGGCGTCCTCTATCTTTTATTAAATTGCCATCAATTCATTGACTCAAATTGATTTTGTGTCTGTGTCCTATGTATTTAGATTTATTATTTGAATTGATTAACAAATATTGTGTTCATCACCTTAGTTGTGGTGGCATCACGTACCTGAAAATCCTTGCAGTGGGGTCACTCCATCTTCCCTTTTTTCCCTCCAATTTTTTGTCCTCCACTTTTTTGTCCTTTTTCTGGCCAGTATGAAATTTCACTCCTGATATGCTCGTGTTGGAGATTATCAATTTCTCACCCACTTTCAGCACTATCTCTTGATCATTCACTTTCTACAAATGTTTGAATTCCGTCACCATCACCACACTTTTTGCCTTTGTTGCTTTCCTACTTCTGCCTCATTCTCTGCCAGCCCTTTATTAAGCAGTTTCATGTTTCCTCCCTTATCTTGCTGTAATACAGCACACATACCATCCTTCACATATTCTTTGCACCATGAATCTAATGCCTTGGTACTAACCTTCTGATTTTATTTTTACAGCTAGGTATTTGATCTGACTCACTAGACAGGAGATTGTGTATACTGACAGTATATATGAAGAGAGAGATGGATGTGAGATAGGGATAAAATGGCCCGCTGCTTTGTTCTAGTGGTTGTGGTTATAAGCCAATTATATCACTTTTCTGCTTAACTGAAAGCCCCTCTGGCACTGACACTGATGCACCGGGTGGTCTAATAAAAATGGAGTTGATCTGCCCCCAGCATAGCTCGTTGATGACCTAGTATCAGTGGGCTATTGTGGCCAGTTCAGAGATCTTGAAAGCAGCAGGGTGCAATCTAGATGAGGTATTTTCAACCACAGTATCAAAGACTTTGGCAAATTCGGCCCATATGCTGTTATACAAGAAATTGGGGTGACATTGCTGCCCTGTATTACTAACCATTGCCACCTAGGAGTGTGCAAATCAGGAACGTGTATTGATCTAACAGGAAGGAACCCTGTAATATGGGACTGCTATTCCAGCCAAGTCGTCTTAGGTATAGGCTATCCATCTGCACCTGTGTGCTGGGAGTGGACATTGCTTACCAAATGTAGACCCTATGCAGATATACCTGATGATCTAAGAGTTAGAAATGTTCAAGCCTGGAGAAAGCACGTGGGCACTGAGCTATCTGCGTTTTGAGAAACTCCAGCATGCTTTCCCCTTGCACTTGGTTAGAACTAAGGTCCAGTCTACACCTCTCTGAGTCACATTAGACTGAGAATTCTTGAGCCTATCATTAGTGACAAACTGGGCACTTTAATTTACATTGGAATAACTATAATGGTCCCTTTAGCCTGTCCAAACAATTGGATGTCCATGCATCCCAGCTCCATCTGCTGCTTTTCCCACTGAATATGGGTTACTTGGGCTCGTTTTAGCATTCCTGCATCATCCACACCATTACCTTGATTGTGTACAGCATTATCTACCCTTTTATGAGCACCTGTCACATTGCTCCTCTACCCACCTTATTCACCGCCACCCAGGTACTCATGAGCCTGCTGCTATCTACCCCATGTCATACTTCACACAGAGAGATACATGTTGGTGACCTATGTGGTCTCCTGATTCTGCCAGTGGCTTTTATCTTGATATCCCTACCTTTATTGGATGTATGTTCAGAGACAGCCCTTGGTGATGATAAAGTAAGTGTTTGTGAATATAAAAATATTTTCTCTGAAAGTGTAACCATAGGGAAACAATCGGAACAACGTAGGCAGAGCCACTCATGTTCCACTTCGCAAGCGCTACCACGCTTGCCTTAACCATGGATATACCTTAACCAGGAATACGCGCGGTTAAGGCAGTGCATTGTCTAGTTGCTGACTGGCGGAAGCAGGAAGGATCGGGGGAGGAGGCAATGCAGTGAAGTAAGTGGGGCTGGGGCTGGGTTTTGAAGGGGGTAAGTTTATTCGGTTTTGGGGGGGTCAGGGTAGTTTAGGGCTGGGGTTTGGGGTAGTTTTCAGGGCTGGGGGTTCTGGGTAGTTTTCAGGGATGGAGGTTTGGGGTAGTTTTCAGGGCTAGAGGGGGTGGGGTAGTGTTCAGTACTGGGGGTTTGGGGTAGTTTTCAGGGCTAGGGGGTTCTGGGTAGTTTTCAGAAAAGGCGGTTTGGGGTAGTTTTCAGGGCTAGAGGGGTTGGGGTAGTTTTCAGGGTTGGGGGGTCGGGTCATTTTCAGGGCTGGGGCAATTCAGGGTCATTTTCAGGTCGGAGAGGGGGCTGTTTTCAGGGCTGGGGAGGGGGTTTTTATTTAGGAGGGAGGGGATAGTTTTAGATGTCAGGGTGGAGGCTTGGGGGACATTTTAGGGCCCAGGGTGGGGGCAGGGATCATAATACGTTTTAGGGCTTAGGGGGGCAGGGTAGTTTTTAGGGCTCTGGGGGTGGGGTCGTTTTTAGAGCTGCAGGGGCCAGTAGTTTTTAGGGATTAGGGGAGGGCAGGGTTATTTTTAGGATGGGGTAGAGAATATTTTAGGGCTCAGGGAGGGGGTTGGTTTTCAGGAGGGAGGGAGTGGTTTCAAGACTCAGAGTGGGGACAGGGGTCAGGGGCTAAGACTTACCTGTCAAGTTGGGGAGAGGAGTTGGCCTAACGGCTAGGGCAGTCGGCCTTGAATCTGGGGAACCGGGTTTGAGTCTTGCCAATGACGCTGAGCATCCTGTAATTCTGGGCAAATCACTTAATCTCCCTGTGCCTAACAAAAATGATTGTGTCCTCATGTAACGCAACTGGTGCTGTGTACAGCGCTCTGATACCCAATACCTTCGGGCCAAGTTTGCGCTATATAAAACTCCGTAAAAAAAATAAAGTCTTAACCACAGATAGGTCTTCACCATACATGCCTTAACAATGCATAATTCATTGTAAAGGCATGCGTGGTAAAGGCATTTTTGTGGTTAAAACTTGCGTTGTTGAGACTGCGTGGAACGGACATGCATGGTAAACGCATGCGTGGTTCCATCACTCAACCGTAACCATAGTTCATATTTAAAGAACATGGAATTTTCACACGCCTGCATTAGTTGAACTACTGAAGGGCCTGGCTGTATTATCTGGTAGTTCTTGGGCTAGAATAGTGAATATACAGGTGATAATGGTTTCCATTATGAAAATGGAAAAAGCACTTAGCAAAAACCAATGCTGCTTACATTTTTCAGGTGCAGACAGGCCGCCTAACAACCAGGGCCTTCATTTAGGTTTGACTAGTGGACTGCTTTGTTGCTGTTATGGAGAAGACACTTCCTCTGCTCCACCAGCCACAGAAGATGCACTCCATAGTGGCTTACGAATCCATGGCCAATTCTAAGGCAGAGGGTGGGAACCCTTATGTCTGCCATGTCATTGTGGCTTGGCAGACCTGTAGGGTTCTTTCTTCAGAAGTCATGTAACTGATGTCTCCCAGGAGGTAGGAGTTCTTTATTGGTGTGTGGAGAACCTTTCTGGGCCTTTATTTCTTTTTGGCGACTTTCTTGAAATGGTTGTCCAGAACAGATGCTGGTGGGCATGGTGTCAGAGGTGCTGCCCTATCTGGTCGATTTTCACACACTCACCCCGTTTTTGGGACCATGCATATATGTTTCCTGCAATAGAGCCAACAGATCTTTCATCAGGAAATTAAACTGCATTACACAACCTCTAAATGAGATGTGAGGTCCCCTTCTAATTGGGTCCCCTGGTCATTTTGGTACTGTAATGATGTAAATAAGGGCATATATGCAAATGCTTTGATGTAATGGCATGTATTTAGCATTGTATGTATTCCAGGTATTTTAATCAACATACTTTAGCGTAACAAGTAATCGAAGCTATCAAGGACGACCTAACAAAACACGCCAAGATCCCTAAATCCAAATTCAGGGACACATTTTTTTAAATGTATCATAGCGCAGCAAGCCAACCTTGCAGTGCTGCATTACAGTGAAAAGGCAGGAATGTGCTATATTTATCCCAATATGGTGCCTTCTTGTCCTTTTCCCAGCGCTGGCACACAACGGGCTGCCTGGCACCAACACAGGCACCCTTGCACCATGGTGCTTGCACCATGGTGCAAGGGTGCCTCCGTTGCATGCAGGATTGTTTTGTGCAGGAAGGGGCACCTATCTGCACAGCAGAACTCCCCTGAGGCATATTTCTCTTAGACAGTTAGTAACACGGACAAATAAAAATATTTCTCCTTGTTACACCTACTCCAGGAAGGCGTAGTATTTTGGCACATTCCCAGGTCTACCAGTAATGGTACATCTGGGAATGTGTCAAAATCCATGGGAGTTGTGTGGGAACGCCCATGCAATACCCTTGGAACACCTTCCCACGGCAGAGTAACACAACAATTTGCTCTGCATTGCGTTAGATTTATCAAGACACTCTGGGCCACACAAAAGGGCCTTGCATGGCTTGATAAATCGCATTTTGGGTTTGCATTGTGCATGTACCACGTTGCATGGTGCAAATACGAAGCAAGCCCCTTCATAAATAATATATGCCCTGTAGTCAGAGGCCGTGGTTGCGCTCGCTCACCATAGAACGGCCTGTATGCACGAAGACCTACGAGCACATCTGGTGTGCCTTCAAAATCACTTCCGGGTTCAGAGGCTACAGGTCTCGAGATTAAAACAGTTGAACTAATCCCTCCACAGCATGCAAAATCGAGATCAGTTTGCTAACTCACCCATCTCTCTCAGCACGCGCAATGAAATCATTTCGACTGGTAGTTAATATGAGTATTGAACTGAAATTTTGCAGCTGCTCTCTGCCGGCGCAGAAAGGGAAAATTAATTTCACTGACCAAGTCGAATGGAGTGCGGCGCTGTCAGGTAATTATTCATCGTCTCTCAGTACTCAGGGTCTATCACCGTGCTAATCCATACATAAGCCCCGGCATTGCTGCAGTCGTACACAATCTAAAGGGCTGTTTAACTACCTGTGTCCTCTATTCATTGGAACCTGAACTATTCGCCACAAAAAAGGCACGCTTTCATGTTTAGCTTTCTTCTTCCTATTTACTGTGAGCAGAATTAATGCAAATGATTTACAGTCTCCCTTTTCTTTCTGTTTGATGAAGTCCGCCGTTGATTAAGCAGAGCTTAGGGGGGAAATTACACTCCTGCAGCTTTCCTACTTGACTTGCCAGTTTATTAATGAAAGAAGCGAAGATATTGATGGCCCTGAAACTACAAGTGCAGCAATTATAGGGTATATTCTTCCAAGCTTCTAATTAAAACGATTTCTTTTAAGATTGAAGGATATATTTTATTACCATATAAGCGCTCATTTCCTATGCTCTCCTCGAAATACATATTGTGCATGCCAAAGATAAATTGATAGGGTGGAGACAAAGGTATTTGGCTGAGATTCATTTTCTGTAAGTTTCACTCACATTAAGCAGTAAAACGACATATTTTTGCAGAATGCAATGTTTCGGCCATTTCTTCAAATGACTGATATGTTTTGTTGTTTCATTTATCTCGGAACGCATTTGTTGTTTTTTGTGTGTTTCCTCTTGGAATTTGCATCTGATCTATATTGTTTGTATAGGGCTGTGTGTTCACATTTCCTAAAGAGGAGAAAACATTTTCTAAATTTTTTGAACTTAAAAATTTGCTTCTCTGTTAGCACATCTGCAATGAGATTTTACTATTTCATTTTGCTGTGTCCACTCTCCTACCTTGTACTTTTTTGCTTCTCGTTTCTAAACATGCATATTTTCCACTATATGTCTGAATTTCTAAATCCCCGTCAGAGCTCCATTACAAGCATCCCAGTAAAAGTAGTGAAGATGGTAATGATGACGATAATTCTTTTTATAGAACTCACTTATTTATACCAGATGGTTTCCTGTGGTTGTTCATGCAATCTTAAAAAGGACTTCAGTGCTGCTCAAACAGCAAGGTATTCAGTTTCTTCTGAAAGATCGGAAGTGTAAGAAAGGTTAATCTTATTAGGAAGCAAAGGCCAGTGCTTGGCTGCCAGGTAAAGGAAGGAACGACCTCCCTGTCAACAGCCAATCTGCAGGATAATCAGAAGGCGAGCGCAATAGAGGAAGGACAATAGAACCAGAAGTAAACTTGGCCAATGTCAGGAGAAGCTTTGTAGGTGAAGCATTGGAGTTTAAAGACAATGCGGTTATGATTGGCAACCAGTGTAGACCCTGCAGATGAGACGAGATGGTGGTATGAAAGTTTAGGCTCAGCAGAAGGTAGACCACAGACTTTGTACAGTGTGAAGGCAAAGGAGTAAGCACTGATGGTGGGAGCGGTCCTAAACAGAGTAATTTAGCATACTTAGGTCAGGAGGTTATCAGGGCTTGTGTTATAATTTCCCGCAATGTTATGGGAAGTAATGGAAAAACCTTTTGGGGCATTCCAAGGAGAGGACAGCAGACAGCCACTACATGAAAAATTTGTTTGGCAAAGGAGTGTTTGTCATCCATTAATAAACCATTGTTTTTTGCTGTGGTTACATGTGTGGAAGGCCACCGCGCCACCAACTAAACTGAGGTCTCCTATCAGAAGATTAGACCCTTTGTTTTGTCTCGATTGAGAATCAGGCAGTTTGTGCATATCCACTTGGAGACTTCTTCCAAGCCGCCCTTAAGGCTGGCTTGTGTTTTTTAGACATTATTGGAACTAGACATCATGATTTGTGTGTCATCAGCATATGAGATGATCTCACAACCACAGCTATGGATGAAGGAGGCAAGAGGAGAATCATAGACATTAAAAAGGATGGGACTAAGCGAGGTTCCCTATGGAGCACCATAGTTTGAGGAAGCTGCAGAAGACTGGAGCAAGATATGCAGGTATAGTGGAATTAAAGAGGAAGGAATGAATCCACTTAAGAGAGTTTTTGCAGATACCTGCTTCAAGTAGATGAGAGATAGAGATAGAGTGTGAGACCTTGCTGAATGTTGCGGACAGGTCCACTGCTCTGGTCTGTGATGAATCTCATGATATATGAAAATACCAGGACGGCTGGTCTTGTGCTATGCATGCACCAAAAACTGGATTGAGATAGATCTCGGATCACATTACTTTCCAAGTTTTGGGATAGTTTGATGTCACTGCTTTTTTCCAATATTTTGGGTTGGGAATGGTAAGAGAGAGATGGGTAAAAAGTTATAAAATGTAAAACCATAAAACATAAAAAAAATCAAATAAGCAACTGTGAGAAGGTAAAATGGACCAGGCACCTCTCGGGCTTACAAGGAACAGAAAGCTTTTACAAAGTCATATAGATATTCTGTTCAGGAAGGTAATTTCCTCAGCAGAGCTAAAGAACAACCTCTCTCGTGTTCAGGCAGAATGAGATAGTATCAAACCAGAAGTACAGTTATAGGGTGGTGCTTCTGCACCATTGCCAAGCAGTTTGATATTTCAGCCCCGGAATGTGGGACAGTATGCAAATGCAGTAATGTAGCAACTTGTTTGCATGTTTTTGTCGATTACAAAGCCCTTTCTCTGGTATATTTTCCAACTGCTTTCAGTAGGTGGATATATGTCCAGAAACACTTGTAATAACTCAATACTTTTAATTCCTATTTGTGTTCATATTTGCAACTCGAACAAATTACGAGGTCATTTGTAATGAGGTCCATATTTTACAATAGCGGCACTTGAGACATTATTTTGTGGAACTGGAATATGAAAATCATCATTGAATATTGTTGGTCCAATTATTCCTTTTTTCAAAAATTCTTTAAGAAGAAAAATATTTGATATGTTCCATTTTGTTTTGAAAATATTCAAAATAAAGGTAAATTTGCTGTTTTTTCTGTGGGAACATATGTTTGTAGATATCTTCTTCTGCAACAGTTTTTTTAAAATCTTCTAGCATTTCATGAAATATATACTTTTTTCACACAATTCATGGTTTATGCATGGGTGGTTTTCTTCATTGGTAAATCAGCTCATCACCCAAAATCTTTTTTTTTAATGAACTTTCTGTTTTATGGACTATGGCCGTCATTCCCCTGGTACTGATATTGACAACTTATTTCTTTGTAAAACCGGTGTTTCTGACAGCTAGTTTGATAATTCCACAGTTTTCCTTTCTTTTTTTCATATTTAGGGATTTTGCAAGGCTAGTAGTGATGTGTTTCTACATATTTTTTCCAGCTGGTCAGAAGTCTGGCAAGCATGTCAATTAATTCTCCTGTACTTTTACCTGAAACAAGCCCTAGTGATTCCCAAGTTGGACTATGGGAGTGCAACCCTCTGCAGCCTGCACAGAACTAGGCTGGTGCCACTAATGGCCTCTCTTAACTCTGCTGCTAAGCTCATTACAGGATCGAAAAGAAACAATCACATCACTCCTGATCTGAAATCTCTAAACTGGCTCCCATATGAGGCAAGGATTCATTTCAAATTTGCCTGCATGACCCAAAAAGCCCTACACTTCAACACTCTGATATACCTTGCATAAAAACTAGATCTTGCACTAGAGCATCTAGAGGCACTAGTTCCCTACTGCTGAAACAACCGAACATTTATGAAAAGAAAACATATAACTGAGTCTTCTCAGGTATTGCCCCGAGAATCTGGAACGCACTGCCCCCTGAAATCAGAATGAATCCCACAACAGCGTCATTCACGAACAAAGTTAAAAGGAGCATGATGAACACTTTTCTGCTGTAGAACGCATGAACAATACTCCAGGGCAAGATTCATCCTTCAGCCTGCACGCATGCTTATTTCTCGCAGCCTATGGTCTTATTTTTGGGTAGTTGTCCATCTGGGACCTTAGGTGTTTTCTGTGGGGGATCCTCCCATACCATGTCCCATTCTTGATGATGTTGTTGTTTTTATGCATGTCACTTTGAACATTGTTAAGCATTCTGATAGCTGCACAATCATGAGTATACGAATCTCAGTTATAGGCATGGCTGGCATGGACCAACAAGGTAAGCATTGGCCAAAGCTTGGCACAAGGCAAAGTTGGTGTCCATCTTTTACCTGGTAAAGGCCACTCAGTTTCACTGGTCAAACAAAGAAAATTGGATAAGAAATATGATAAAATGATGTGCCCAGTTAAATGGTGTCACAAGAGGTTTTGTGTGCTATGTTATTTTATTTTGCTTTTAGAGGTCAAATGCCAAAATGGTTTAATGGCACAAGGATAGACATCATACCGGTAAGTAACATTTGCTACTAAACAGTCAAATCATATGGGAGCTAAATGCTGCTGGTAGAGCAATTTCCACAACACTGGGATGTAACAGGAATTACACCATAATGAGAGAGTGAGTGAGTGTGAGTGAGCATGAGTGTGTGTGTCTTTGAGAGAGAGAGCGAGAGAGAGTTGTTTTTGGTTTGAATTTCTATTCTGAATAAACCTCGGTGAGTCCATTGAAGTTAAAATTATACTACTATTTAGTTGAGCTGGAAATTATAACTCAAATTGAGATGGAATTTTCCAAATCCCTGACATGCTTTCCTCCTGTTCTTGCAAAAACACATTCTCAAGTAATTTTAGTAATTATCTGGGGTCTGTTATATCGCACAACCAAGTAAATGCAGGGTACAGTGGCTGTGTAAAGTTACTCCTCATCTAATTCAAATTTCATTGGGGAGGCCTAGTTACTAGAAGTGCATGTCCTTTCATAGAATCCGCTGACCACTTTTTAGCATGCCATGTTTGCTGTGCCATAACTTGTTTTTTCTTGTTAATCTCCCAGATGTTCACCTGTATATATGGGTTAATATGTATCCAGTCAGCAGTGGGTATCTTGGACCGCACTACAACCTCAATATGGTAACTTCACACTTGACTTATTTCACTACACATAACTTAACATTTGAACCCAGGTCTTGGACCTAACACCTCAGCATTTAAGATGTGGTTTGATTTCTCTGCAAGGTCTCCACATGTTACTTTTTAAGATGGGCATTGCTAGTCGGGATTAATATGCCACCATAACACTGTAGATGTTGGTAAGTAGGATGACATGCCATACGTGATGGTAGGTAATATCTCCTATCAGTGGGAGGTAATGTTTATGGCCAGAGAGTCTCATGAACATGCTGGGATAAGCAAGATACTATTAAACCCACAAATTCCGAATATATATTTCTTCTACTATATGGTTATCAATATGTTAGTACCTTTAAGATTGAAATAAAGGTAGAGTCAATGACTACTCTTTGACCACTATTTGCAGACTCAATACTTTTACTATCAACATCAAGTAGCCTGCATTGATATCATCAAAGCCAGTATTGCAGGTTGATCATTACCTACGTTGGATATCACAGTCTAATAGTGAAATAGATTTAATGGAACCCAATCATTTAAAGTCACGTTTCTACTCTCAGGGGACTAAAACCATTGATAACGAATAAAGTATTGTGGTATTGGATCGGATACAATCGTGGGAGTGATCTTATCAACATTTGCTTTAATCAACTGGGAAACAAAAAGAAGAAATATCCTGCAAAGTGTAATCCGAGCGAGACACAGAAATAAATGAATCCAGATATACTAGGTATTAGTCGTTGACCATTTGAAAATGAGATGAACAAGAGAATAATGATCAGTGCATGTATACGAGTGTTTAAGTTGGGAAAGTACAGTTGTATGTTGCCGTTTTATTCTCCTTGATGGATGTGGGCAGATAGTAGTCTGTAATCACTCATTTAGGGGATGCTTCAGAGATTACTGGCTTTGACCCCACCACTTTTGAATATAACCCTTTGACAGTTTAAGAGGCAGGATCAATTCACTGGACTCCTTACAGGCAATAGGCTCTAGCATTACTTAAACAGAATTAAAGAATAAAAAAAATAATTACAAACGAAACAAAGGCCAGACTCCATTGCCCGCGTCTCCATACAGTTCTGCTGTAATTACATCAGCGATGGGCTTGTACTGCTTAACGTACCCACACGTCACTGATACTCCATGTCAGCTCTTTGGTCCAGATGCTCAAAGATAAGGAACAGCGATTTCCAAATTGCGTATTCCTGTAAATCGCAATTAGGAAATCACAATTCCTAATGCATGAAACTCTTTTGAGTTTCATTTGTGATTCCTTATAGGTCGCAAATAGATCAGCAGTCCATCATGTCTGTGATTGCTTTTCAATAAAGCAATGTTTTGTTTTGTTTTTTAAAGGAAAGCAGGATGTGTTTCAAAAAGAAAAATGAAGTTCTCCATGAGATCCCTGCCTGCTCTTAAAAAATGTTTTTACAAACATTCACAAAAGGGGAGGGGTCCCTTGTAGATCACTTCCCATTTGCCAATGGGTTACAACCTACTTGAAGTAGGTGGTAAAATGTGAATGTTTTGCGACCACATTTCGGTCGCAAAACATTCACACATACACTGTGATTCATTATTAGGAAGAGACACCCTAAACACACCCCTTCCTAATACCAAATCACAAACCCAATTTGCAATTTGGTAATAGATTACTGATTTGAAAATTGGGCCTGTGTACATTGAAAAATGCCTTTTTTACACTCGCAAATGGCTAGATTCTGCGAATCGGGCCGTTTGCAAACGCAAAAAAGCTTTGTAAATCTGGCCCACTTTGCCTTGAGCAATGGTTTTCAGACAGAGTGAGAGCAGCACTGGGCAGGGATGAGAGCACACAGTGTGAGGACTTGTGGGTATATCAAAGGAGAGCAGTCAACACTGCAAGGCAGAGATGAACTGTGAAGTCATACATTGAGGGGATACTGCGTGCCATTTATAACAAAGAATATTCCCTACATGATCAGAATGAGTCAGCAAGGAAAGAAATGTAGGAACAGTGGGCAGTATTGCTCGGGTCTGTGCACACAATAATGCAATACAGTTGAGGGACAGACGAGCATCACAGGGCAGAACAGTATGCAGACTGTGAAGGAAATTACATGGGTAGTAGATACTTTATTGGCGGTTGATAATGAAAGTGTGCACCACCATAATGGAGAGAGCATAAATAATGCTCAGCCTGCAGAGTCACATGTCTTACCCCCTCTGACACTGGTGAGGCGTGTCACCCTGATGACACGTGCACACTGCGTCAATCGTATTTAATGTCTGAAACACCTACTCCAGTAGGCATATGGAGTTGTCTGTGGATATTGGTCTGCGCCATGTTATGTCGCCCTCAGCTAGCAATGGGCTGGTTGCTACCACTATGCAGGCTGCAGTCAGTGTGAGTGGACCTAATGCAAGTTGAGGCATAGGCAAGATTGCATAGTTGAATTCAGTAATCAAGAGACTTAAGAGGATTCCTGCACTACCACACATGTCCTCATGGGACTGTGAAGTGCTTGCCTCTGTATTCGTTAGTGACACTTCCTTTGGCCTAGCGCAGTCCTTCTCTGCTTGTCAGCTGCTGTTAGGTACTGCAGTGGTCTTTGTTGTCTGACCACCTCATGTCTGAGCAGTTTTGGCATTGACCTTAGCAGCATCTATCCACCGGTTGCTATCACCTCTTAGCTAGCATGTTGTGAGTTCATAAATATTGTGGCCCACTCCACTTGTTTCTGAAATATGTGCCAAAGATGGAGCAAGGATCTTTGTTTGAATGTCCAAAGGTTCACTCAAAAGTGCGTCTTGCTTGAAATCCAGCCTTAATGCATTTCTCCGATCCTGAAAGCTGGTTTGCTTTAGTGTTATGAAATATGTCTTCAATAGCAAACCCTTGTCATCAGTGTTAGGTAATATACAGCAAAAGGTTTTAACATAATTGGAAGAGGTGTACTTTTTTTCTTTTTCAAATACTCCTTCCTGCCTTTTTCCTTACAGATTGATACAAGTACATATAAAAGTCAGGTGGCCGTAGTTAATTTTCTGACCGATGATTATAAGTTCTCCTTATAACCATACGTCTATCTTCGTGATCAACTCCTACCACGTATGTTTCAGATTGTATTTTGCTTTCTTTATATTAAGCTCCTTTCCTTCCGTATATTACTATATATCACAGTTTCCACAACATATCATATCATTATAACGGCGCCTGTGGTTTTTAGTGTATGACTCCACTTTCTTGCACCTTGTCCCTTTCTCTCATCTTGTCTATGTGGTGAATACCAATGTTAATTACCTTCATAGTCCAAGTCGTCTATATTTTTTGTTGTGTTGGTGTTCCTAAAGTCACAACCACAAGGGTGTTGGATCTGATTGTATTGCTATTATATTTCACTGATATATTTGGTCTTTCTGATTCTATCCATCGTAAATTTATAATAGGTTCTTCATGATTTTCATATAGAAATTTTGTCAGTTAACAAACAGGATTTGTTCCAACCTGTAACAGGTATGTGCATGCACATTAATGGTACAACAATATATAGTTTGTGTTATTGATGTCGAAACAGTTTTCCTAATTTCTTTTTCTAGTTTGTGTTCCTAATGAATTTTTATAATCTGTGATTTTGCATCATTTTGTATCCTCCGAACCTCACATGCACTGCAACATTCTTTCTAAGGAGCAGCCTTCACCTTCTGAAATTCCCTGCCTGTGCATGTCAGAATTTCACCAACCCTTCTCGCATGACACCTACTAAAGACTCATCTATTCAAGGCATACCTACCCAAGTAGTCCCAGCTCCCTACTGGATCACTTTGGAGCTCACTGAACTGACTGATCAATTGGTCATGAACCCTTCCCCCTTCTCGTACACTTCCGGACTTTCCCTCTATTTTATTTCCGGTGTCAGCACACACGGCATTAGTATGCTGAAGCGATTCCATTTACACCTTGTCTATCGCACCCACAGGTACACGTTCGTATGTATGTCTATGGTAGCAGGAACTTTTTTCTGTATTTCTCGCTCGTTCGATAACTTTGGCAGTATCGCTAATGTTTAGAGCACTCATTCTTATTTGTTTTTTGTGGTCGCTTAGACACATTCACAACTTGGTGATCTTTTTATTTTTCACAAGTGCATACACGACAACCGGCATCTTGGCACCTATTCATACTTTACGTTCGTAGAACTGTTCCTATCATCCCGCATGATTTTTAATATTTGTGAACACACACATCACCATTTGCACTCTTGCCTACGATTCATTGCTCGTACCGTTTAAACACTGTCTATTAATACTTTTTCATTTGGTGACGGGCATGCATGTCCCTGGCATTCTATTTTCACCCTGGTCACTTCTGATATATGCGCACTACAATCTGTTTTTCATTTCTGAGCTCTTGGATCTCAGCTCAACCTACCGTTTTCCTATTGTTTTTAGGAAATTCCCCTGACGAAGGGTTAGACCTGAAATGCATCGGGGAATTCAGGAAACCTGTTCAGTTGCATTTATATTGAACATGTGAACTACATTGACATTCAACTATTTTTTGGATACTCAAATATGAGACTTATCATATGAGGATTACAAATTGAAGATGACATTCTTTATTTAACAGAACAAATTGGATTAATGACTTTCATTTAAGCGAGTCCTTCACTATTCACGAGTGCTAGGTGAGGACGTCCCTCCCCAGAGGACGCTATTCGGTTATTTGAAGTACACCTCAGGAGATTAGGAGGTGGTACTCACAAGCACCAAAGAGTTTGTTCCGGATTACAATTCACTTTAAAATTTTCAGATACTTGAGAGTGCGACCGTTCTCCATTTTTTCATGTCAGAATTTCACCAACCCTTCTCGCATGACACCTACTAAAGACTCATCTATTCAAGGCATACCTACCCAAGTAGTCCCAGCTCCCTACTGGATCACTTTGGAACTCACTGATCTGACTGATCTATTGGTCATGAACCCTTCCCCCTTCTCGTCCTCGCTCCTGCATTTCTTTCTTCTCCCTACCTCCCTCCACCAACCCGCCAACCCCTTTCGACACCTCCTTCCATCTACTTTACCCCACCCATCTATTAATGCCACCCCTCTACCCTTCTTCCGTTCCTACTCCTACCCTGTTCTTACATATGTTTCTCAATATCACACTTATTACTATTGTTTATCAGTTCTATGTAGAAGCCTGTGTCACATTTATTGTTAATATGTAAAGTGCATCTTTACCATCGGTGACCATGCATTAGAGAAATTAGATTTTTTTTTAACCTCGATAAAACGGCCTGTGGCACCAAAACATGTGTAAAACATGAGTTGACTGTTCTTTCTCATCATTATCTCAACATTGGTTGTTCTTTTTTCTCCCTATATTCACTTTGGTTCTATTTAGGCTGATATGGCTGTGAATCATATAGAATTTTAGAGGGATGTTTTTTGTATTGTGCACTAATGGAATGAAAATTGTTTTATGTCACGAATGTCCTTAAGCTACTGCTGCTACATATTTGCTGTACAGTTTTCTAATAACAAAGACTTCCTATAAAGGCACAGTCACATTTTAGCTGGTGTAATGTATCTAGGGGAATTTAAAAAAAATGGTGGCACAGTGCAGCACAGCAGATCAGCATGCTGTTCTGCACTATGTCACTGGGAAAGGGCAGGAATGAGCCGTATTTAAGGCATACATTGCATTCACAATTTTTCCCCAAGCGGTGGCACACAATGGGCTACCTAGTTTCAACGCAGGTACCCTTACACCATGTTGAAAGGGTGCCTACGTTGAATGCAGGATTGTTTTTCTGCAGGAAGGGGCACAAAAACAATCCTTTGAAGCATACTCCTCTTTCTATATGTTCTGGAGAATGTAGCACACATAGAAAGAGGAAGTAACAAGGAGAAGTAAGGATATTTCTCCTTTCTGCCTCTCTCAGGGAGGTGTATCTTTTTGGCGCATTCCCAGATTTACAAGGTCTTGTAAATCTGTGAATGCATCAAAAACCAGGGACGTTGCGTGGGAACACCCATGCAAAGCTTATGAAACACCTCCCCAGGGCAGAGTAAAGCAACACATCGATTTGCGCTACATAGCATTACTCCATATTTTTGGAGCCACGCAAAGTGGCTTTGCATGGCTTCAAAAATCTAAGGTTTTTGGTGCTCTTGCACCATGTTGTGTGATGCAAGAGCAACACAAACCGAGTCATAAATATGGCCCCTAGTGTTTTTAGGTGCTCCAACCCCCTTTTTTCTAATAACCATACACTGGAGTGAGTATCTGATGTTATGTGAACGCATTGTTCCCTATCCCCACACTGAAGTAATTTCATATACAAAATGTTAGTCAGCTACAAGTGTATCTAAAATGATAAATTCTAGAACACATTTACAATGTACAAAACAAAACAGTGATGGTTCATTATTTGTTTATTTCTCAAGATCATATACTTAATCATGGTTCGGTGTATAACTAACATCTGATCTATCGGTCTAATTTCTCATGCAAGGACAGCGTGTTTATATAACTGAGCACATGATGCCATTACTTTAGACATTAAGGGGCATTTATATGAGCTCACCCTCCTACACACACCCATCATCTGAGAAAGAGATCTCAAAGGATCAGCTAGTCCATCCACACACCCACTATCCACACCCGTCATGTGAGGGAGGTCTCTAAGGAGAAGCCAGTCACTCCCCATACACCACATTATGCATACCAGTCTTCTGAGAGAGAGGTCCCTAAGTAGAGGGCAGTCCCGCTCCACTCACTACTATGCACACCCATCATTACAGAGAGGTCTCAGCAGAGAGGCCAGTCCCTCCACACACCCTACTAAGTACACCCGTCATCTCAGAGAGGTTTGAAAGGAGAGCCCATGCCTTCCCCACACAAACTATGCACATCATCATTACAGAGAGGTCTCAGCAGAGAGGACAGTCCCTCCATAAACCCTACTACATATACCCGTCATCTGAGAGAGAGGTCTGAAAGAACATCCCAGTACCTCTCCGTACCCTATTACACACACCCGTTATACAAGAGAGAGGTTGGAGAGGACAGGCCAGTCCCTGTCTGCACCCTACTACGCTCGCCCATCACCTGAGAGAGGGGTCTGAAGGGAGAGGCCAGTCCGCCCCACAGCCTACTATGCACACCCGTTATTTGAGAGAAGGTCTGAAAAGAAAGGACGGTCCATCCACACACCCTACTATGCACAACCATCATCTGAGGGAGAATTTTTAAAGGAAGGATCAGTCCCTCCTCACTCACTACTATGCACACCTGTCATTTGGGAGAGAGTTCTCAAAGGAAAGGCCTATCACTCCCCATACACCCTACTATGCACACCAGTCATCTGAGATATAGGTCTCAGATGAGAGGCCAGTCTATTCACACACCCTACTATGCACACCCATCTTTTGAGAGAGAGATGTGAAAGAAGAGACCACTCCCTCCCCACTCACTACTATGCACACACGTCATTTGTGACAGAGGTCTCAAAGGAGAGGCCCGTCCATCCACTTATCCTATTACGCACACCAGTCAACTGAGAGAGAGGTCTCAGAAGATCAGCTAGTCCATTCACTCACACTCCTACACACACCCATCATCTGAGAAAGAGATCGCAAAGGATCAGCTAGTCCATCCACACACCCGCTATACACACCCATCATGTGAGGGAGGTCTCTAAGGAGAAGCCAGTCGCTCCCCATACACCACACTATGCATACCAGTCTTCTAAGAGAGAGGTCCCTAAGTAGAGGGCAGTCCCGCTCCACTCACTACTATGCACACCCACCATTACAGAGAGGTCTCAGCAGAGAGGCCAGTCCCTCCACACACCCTACTGCTCACACCTGTCATCTGAGAAAAAGGTCTGAAAGGAGATCCCAGTCCCTCTCTGTACCCTACTACCTGCTATCCAAGAGAGAGGTCTGAGCATACCGGCCAGTCCCTGTCCACACCCTACTTTGCTCACCCATTCCCTGAGGGAGGGGTCTAAAGGGATATGCCAATCAGTCCCCACAACCTACTACGCACCCCTGTAATTTGAGAGAGGGTCTGAAACGAAAGGCCATTCCATCCACACACCCTACTATCCCTACCGGTCAACTGAGGGAGAGCTCTCGAAAAAAAAACAGTCCCACCCAACTCACTACTACGCACACCCATCATTTGTGAGCGGTCTCAAAGAAATGCCTTTCACTCCCCATACACCCTACTACGCACACCCATCATCTGAGAGAGAGATGTCAAATGAGAGGCCAGTCCAGCCACACGTCTTACTATGCACACCCATCCTTTGAGAGAAAGGTGACAAGAAGATGTCATTCCCTCCCCACTCAATGCTACGCATAGCTGTCATTTGAGAGGGAGGTTTCAAAGGAGAGGCCAGTCCATCCACTTACCCTACTACACACACTCGCCATCTGAGAGAGAGGTCTCAAAGGATCAGCTAGTCCATCCACACACCCTACTACACACACCTGCATTGTGGGAGAAGGACTCAAAGGAGAGGCCAGTCACTCCCCATACACTCTACTATGCATACCAGTCATCTGAGAGAGGGGTCTCTAAGGAGAGGGCAGTCCCTCTCCACTCACTACTATCCACACCTGTTATTTGAGAGAGAGTTCTCAATTGAGGTGGGGTTGGCTGCAGCCCTGCAGCCAATCCCCCGCTGCACATGGCCAAAGGCCTTGCGTGGTGGGGTGTTAAATTATATATTTGGTAATTAAGTATTACATTACATTTTAAAAAACGCTAGAAACTCACTATAGAAAACAAAGGTTAAGGTCTTGTTATAGTTAGGTGTTATAAATGCATGAGATTTTTTCAAAACCTTAGAAATTCACTGGAAACAACAAATGTTGAAGTAACCTTATCATTAAGTAAATATGAAAGTGATAACATTAACATTTTGAACTAAAAAACCACAGAAATTCACCAGTTATAGTTAGCAGCGCTGACTATAACTTGCACCAACGCCATGCAGTGCTGATGACCTCACATATGACATCACTCATAACATGGTCTTTTACATCATTTATGACATCACTGATGATATCTTAAATTACATAATTGCATAATTGATGACATCACTTATGACATCATCCAAGTGCTGTTTTCCTGCATATTGCTTTATAAATTACTATTTCATTAGAGGCCTGACAGTAAGTATCTTAAATCTCAGGAGAATATTAGGCATTGTTACTACCAACACAGAAACAACTTCCACAGGTGTTGAAAACATGCATTATCTGCAGCATTGACCCTTTAGCAAACACTTTACAGGTAGCCTAGTTCACATTAACAATCACCAACAGATATACGGGAAACCATCATTGAGTATGGTGTTCAATCTTTATACAACTGTTCAGAGAAAAACTAAATTGTGAACGCCAATTCTAAAACAAATGCCCTACTTCAGACATCATTTATCTGTAGCAAACCCCTGAAACACACCAAACCTGCATTAAGACGTGAAGTTGATATCAGTAGAAAACTGAGTACTGTAAACAGTGTTTACTCTATGGAGAGAATTAATTCTATACCACACTGTTTGCAAACAGTGAAACTCTCATGAGAAATGCACTACAGAGTATTCAAAAGAATCTACTAAGAACAGTGAACATTCTATGTAACAGTTGTCAAAAGAACACTATTTACTAAAAATAACCAAGATCTAAAGGTGCTAAAGATCATACTACCTGCACCCTTCATTCTTTGGTGAAAACTTTACAGATAGTCCTTCTTCTGAAGCGAAACAAGCACACATACATAGATTAGTAGCTGGTGCCACATTCTTCTATGTTATGTATAAATTATCATGCAGGCACAATTCCCTCTTATAACCCAAAGCTACTTACAAATGTTAGTATTTGTACATAGAATCCTTCTTCTCTAGTTGGAAACATTTTCTGCAGAACCAAGCAGTTGTGTGGAGCATAATGAATACAAGACAACTGTCACTTGCACACTAAGTTACTCTTCAATGCAAACATTTATTACATATTTAATATCTTTACACAGCTATGGTGCATTAGGAGCACATGCGTTTTGTACACACTTACATCCATTAACTAGACCCAAGCTGTACAAAATTGTAGAGAAAATCGATGTAATAGTTACTTGCCAGTATGTAAACTGTAAAACAAACTAGCACACTCATTGAATTATGTCATCAGTGATGTAAATTATGTCATAGAATAAGTCATGAGTGATGTCATATGTGAAGTTATAAGCAGTGCATGGTGGGGGTGCACGTTATAGTTAGCGCTACTAAATATAACTGGAGAATTTTTGTGTGTTTTATAGTTCAAAATGTTAACGTTATCACTGACATATTCACCTAACTATAATGTTACTTTATCCTTTGTTTTTTTAGTGAATATATATACATTCACTGAAAAAACCCAAAGGTTAACATGACATCATACTTATGTGAAAATGTTGGTTAAAAATATAAATTTAAAATCGAAAAGCCACCAAAATTCACCACTTAAATTTAACTGAAGTAGCTATAACTAGTGCCCCCACCTTGCATAGTGTAGTCATCACTGATGCGACTTCAGATGTTGCATTGATGTTATAAATGATGTTATAGAACATGTCATGAGTGTTGTAGTATGTAAGGTCATAGGCAGAGTATTTTTTGTTCAGCAAATAAGTTTGTCGACATTTGACAAATCTCCACAAAACGTTGTGAAAAAAAGTTTCTCCACCTAAGCTCCTTCCTAAAAATGTTCCTTCACTGAAAAAAACAAAGGTTAAAGTGATGGTATAATTAGGTGAAAATGTCAGTTAAAAAATACAATTTTAAACTAAAAAATACACTGAAATTCATCAGTTAGAGTTAACTGAAGTAACTACAATTTGCTTGTGCCACTTCAGATGTCACATTCTATTGATTATATATATATAATTATCCAGTGGATGGTTATAGTTTATAGTTAGGATTGCTTTTCCGTAGGAAATAGGTGTGCAAACAACTTTGGCGTCATTGAAATCTTCATGAAACTTAAAAAAAAAAAAACTTTAGCTCCTTCCTGGAAAGCTTAGGGGACATCTGTCTATTGGGGGCTGAGAATAAAAGGGTCAAAAAAGCAAATTTGACCAATGATTTTCAATAAACTTCTTTAGGTAGGACTACAGCAAAATCTGCTGAACAGAATTATACCAAATTTGGCTGGAAGCTAGATCTTGGTCCACAGATTGTGCTTTTTGTGAATTGTTGTAAATCTGTTCAGTATTATTTAGAAAATTAAGGTTTAGATGTATTTGTATATCTGGACCATTGGGTCTGCAAGAGGCTTGCGAGAGGTTTGCGGGAGCAGCACTTTAAAAATAGAGCATTCTGATTGGCGCAGGGAGAGTTTTTTTCCTGGGGCTAATTCGTTCCCACAGGAGTTAGACTCCAGCGGTAGTGAACGCTCTGATTGGCTCCCAGTAACATGAGAAAATGTTTGCTGGCAGCCATTACAGGACTCAGGGAACTTAGTCCACTGTCATGAAAAAAGGCAATAACGTGGCAGGGTAGGAATACCATGCCTCTGTAGGCCCCACGGAGGGACCCAGAGGGACCCTTCCACGGCCAAAATAAAAAAGAAAATTGGCAAATTTTACCACAATCTTGTGTATCACGGTAAAAAAAAAAAAACAATCTGACTGCTATTATTTAAAATATATATGGGGCAGGCCATCATTAGGGCCACCCTCCTCAGCCAATAAATGTCCTCGGGGACCCCATCCCCTGATGCCGTGTATGCATATTTAATGGTAAAGGAGCATGCACCCGAGTCATTTTCAGCTCTGAGGACCCAGGCCTGGGGTCCAATATATTTATTAAGGGAAAGAGGACCATTTAGCCCCCCTCCCCGAGACTCAAAAACACCTAGGGAGCCCATCCCCAGGGCATTAAATACATTAAGAGGGAAGGGGCCATGCAGACCCCTTCCCAGAGCCTTTAGGGGCCATAAGCACCCTATCCTCTGTGACTGGCTCATTTGCTGTGTCCCGGAGAGCCCACCCCTGGGACACAGTGGTTTCCCTGCCCACAGTCTTGCTGGCAGGGAAACATGTGTTGGCTTCCATCTGGCGGGAGCATTTTCAAATATCCAGCCAAACAGGAGTAAATACGCCGATGGGAGCTTTAAAAATGCTCCTGACGGTTGAGAGCAGACTTGTATTCTGTTTCCCAGCCCGCAACAGAACAAGATATTGCTCATGCCAGGAGGGAGCACTACAAATAGCTGCTCTCTGGGCAGGAGCAATACAGGCTCCTACGCCATACAGGGAGCCACTGGGCCTTAGGGACCCCCTGCGGCTCTCAACTTGGGCATTACGTACATTTCTACTATTTATCAAGAGCTATCGTTGTAATACCATGAAGTGTCAGGGTAATACTACAGCCTCTCGGAAATTATCAAGCATGTCCCAGACAATATTTTGCAGGGAGTGATGACTTTCTACAATGAGCAGCAGAAATTATGTTTTTGTAAGCTTATTCCCTGAAATCTACTGGCATGATTAAATTATTGCAGAAATGGCTGCTAGTAATATTAATGACAGGCCTGACATTTCTGTAATATGTTACAGATAATTTTTATATTAGAGACATCATCTTTAATCAAGGTCACTACTGGACCTAGGTTTCTTGCAGTAAATTTGAAATTTTGCAAATTTGCTTTGAGCTACCTTCCCACCTTCCCATTTTAGCTCTGTATGTTAAATGTTAAATGCAATTATTTTCTTAAAATGTGTAATGAAACAGTTGCCATTATCTAACTGAACTGTCACGCTTGAAGACTGTAGTATCCTGTTCATGTGAATGTTCTGCCATTATATCTCTACCTACTCAGCCATTGTGAATGTGCTGTGTGCTGCATGGAATGTTGGAGTGATGATGCATATTGGAATGTTGGGTGCCTTTGAGTTGAACTTTGACAGTTGGAGAATGGGCTCAGCAGCAGGCAGGCTGCTACTGGTGGGGCTGTTACACTAGAACTCTTCCACCTGTAACTTACTTCAATATATCTACTTCATCTACATCCTACCTGCGTGGACTTCATTACTACAAAGACCTATTAGTTGGAAGGAAAAAAATTAGGATGATGCCAGGCCACCCATTGAATGCATTCGATATTTTGCAGGAATTATGTAATTCTGTGAAATATAAAAATATTTCGCACAAATGACATCATACCTGCCAAATAATTGTTAAGGCAAGAAAATTAGCCAGATATAGTTTAAAAAGTAAAATACTACTGTTGTTTTCTTTATTGTCTAGATGCAATGCATATATTTTATCAAGATGTTGTAGGAGTTCTAATGATAGTGAGAGATTTCCTGTTTCTGGTTTCTAAGCCAGCTCTTCCAATGAGTGATTTTCTGGATCATGGCCAACAATAGATGGCTCAGCACACCATTAGATTAGTGTGTTTATACAGAAACAGCGAAAAAAGGGCAATCACAGACACCATTAAAAGTATTATGCTGTGAAGGTAGAAACAAAATTCAATAGTGCTGCTACTTCAAATGGGAAAAGTATACAATTCAGTCCTAATGGCCTCTGACTAATAGAGGTAAGTCACATAGGCATGTTTATGTGAGGTTTAACTGACATATCTATTAGTGTTATTTTTCTAAAATATTATGCTTATGAAAAATGTAAGTTTTCCACAGCCTGTTGGGTAGAAAATCTGGATTTTTTTTGTCAGAGTTTTTTTATTGAGCATTTTCAAAATCAAGGGAATTACAGCTTACAGTGAAGTATATTTTATCTGTCCCATTAATCAAGTTAGAGCCATTGTACAATTACAGTTGCCTTTCAATCTAGGACATAACCATACATATTTCCGCATTTTTTACTGTTCAACTTTCTGATACGGGAGACATAAATTCTAACAGTCTCCCAACCACCCCCCACCCACTCCCACCCTAACCCAACTGCCTCATGTCAACAGTGACTTGGTGGTAAATAAAAGAAATGAAAAGAAAAGAAAAGAAAAAAAAAGAAGGAGGAGGCTAAGCAAATGACGGGGTGTCAGATGTCAGGGGCTTCCTTCGGCACCCAGAGATGGGAAGAGCTTTCCCAATGCCAGCTCCTGCCTGTGATATGTGTGTACGAAGGGTACTCATGTGAGAGGACCTGTCTATCTGCCTTTGGGGAGCTGCTCTGAGCACCTGTCTATCTTTAGAACTGGAAGAAATGAAGTGCTATAACTGTGCGGGGCATGTTGTCATTGGTATACCCCTAGATATATATGAGAAAAGCGGGCCGCATCTGGACTCAACATTTTTTAAATTGTCCCGAAAAATGCGACTGAGTCAGGGCTGGGGGATCTTTTTTCTTCCAGGCTGCCGCTATTGCTAGTTTGGTTGCCCCGAGGCACACTCACATAAGTGCTTGATCCCCCTTAGTCTGGTGTTCTAGGGTCTCATCTCTTACTCCCAATAAAGTAAACTGCAGTGTGGTAGGGATCGTGTAGCCCAGAATTTCTTTAATTTGAGCTAGAATTTCTGTCCAGAAGAGTCTGATAGTCGGGCAGTCCCACCAAATGTGTTTAAAGTCTCCTAGCAGGCCGCAACCTCTCCAACACAGATCCGAGACCTCCGGGAATATTGTTTTTAGCCTTACCGTTTGTAGATACCGGTCGTAAAGTATCTTATAGTATGCTTCCCTCATTCCTATAGGGTGATTCTTTTTACTATATCCCTCAACAATGCCTTCCACTGATGCTCTGAGAGCACACTCCTGCACATGGTCTCCCACAAGGTGATGTGTCTAGGCCATGGAGAGTGTAGAGTAGAGAGGAGTAATGCATATAGGAATGAGATAACTCCCTTTGAGGAGCCCGCCCTCATTATGAATTTCTCTGATGGGGACAGTTTCCTGGTGGCCAGACTCCCGCATGTCAGGTTGTAAGACCCAAAGTTTAAGTTGGAGGTAGTGAAAGTGTTCGGAATCCTGTAGATTAAAGTTGTGTCGATAACTCTTGAAAATTAAAATATCGTAGTTATGAAATAGGTCAGACACTCCCAGGCAACCACCCCTTCTCCATTCGTCAAATGGGCATGGGTTGAGCACCAGGGGAAATTCCGGGTTAAAGTGCATCAGTGTATGCGGTGAGGGAAATTAAGTCCATCCCGCCCTGCCCACTATGGCATCCCACACCCTCAGAGTGGTCTGGGTAGGCATGCTGAGGTAGGCATTACGAAGGCGATCCTTCCTGGGCTTCCATAACAGGTCCCAAATAGTACGTCCCACTATTGCTCTATCCATATGCAGCCAATGTTTGTCTGATACTCGTAGGGACCACTCAGCTATCACCCGTAAGTTTGCTGCTTAATAATATAGCTCCAAGTCCAGTAAGGCAAACCATCCTGTGTTCCTAGGGTGTCTGAGTAGAGCGAAAGATAGTCTCGCTCTTCCATTCTGCACATGTATCGGGTGATGAGCATGCGTAACTTGGGGAGAAAGCCTCTGTCAAAACTTATAGGGAGGGCTTGAAAAAGATATAAGAATTTTGGGAGTACTGTCATCTTAATTACATAAATTTGGCCTAGCCTGGATATGTATATAGGTTTCCATCTTTTCAGTTCTTGCTCTACCGGTTGGAGCAGTACAGGGTAGTTAGCCTTAAAAAGTCCTTCCAGCCTCAGAGTTATTTTGATTCCTTGGTAAGTGATGTTATGTTTGGCCCAGTTGTATGGGAAGTCTGCAAGAAGGGATTCAATTTCCTTATCAGACAGTGTCAGATTCAGTAAGGAGGATTTGGAAATGTTGATACGGAAACCTGCCACCTCCTTGAAGGCCTATAGCTCTTTCTGAAGAGCAGTCAATGAGGCACGAGGTAAAGATAATGTGAGCAGAACATTGTCCGCAAATAACAAGATCTTGTGTTCTATCGACCCAAACTGGATCCTACTTATCTCGTTCATCGCTCTGATCCGGGCAGCTAGGGGCTCTATGCTAAGGGCAAAGAGTAGCAGGGATAGAAGACATCCCTTCCTTGTCCCTCTGCTAAGGGAAAACATATTTGATCGCACTCCGTTCAGCACCAATTTAGATGTGGGGCAAGCATAGTTGGATATTACCATTTTAATAAATGTTTCTCCTAATCAGAATTTCCTTAGGGCTCGAAAAAGGAAAGACCAATCCACCCTGTTGAATGCCTTTTCTGCATCTAGACCCAACAGGACTGCTGGTATTCGCAACCTAGTCGTTTTTTTTCTATCAAGTGGAGAACAGTACGAACAATATCATGTGTCTGCCAGCCTTTGATGAACCCGGATTGATCCAGATGGATCAGTTCTGGCATTATCTCCTCTAACCTTGTAGCTAATATCTTTGAATACAATTTTGCATCGATATTTAGAAGTGCGATTGGCCTGTAGGAGGAGCAAAGTTGTGGGTTCTTCCCAGCTTTTGGTATGATGGTAATCAAAGCCTCTCTCATTGAGGGCATCACCTCTGCTTCCGTAGCTATATGGTTGAACAGACGTGTCAGTTGAGGTTCATTTTCTGCTGTATATGTCTTATAAAAATGGGCCATTAGGCCATCCGGCCCGGGGACTTATGAAGCTTCAGCGCAGATATTGCTTTCTGAACCTCCTCGTCCATTATAGGAGCACACAGTGCCTCATTTTGGGCCAGAGTCACCTGTGGGAGAGTCACTGAATCAAGGTAAGCGTTTTGGGTCGCTGTATCTGTGGGTGATGCCCGGTACAACCCCTCATTGAATTGCACAAAGAGTCACACCTTGAATTCATCAGTGTCGTGTAGGGTGCCCCCACCATCGCTGATCCCACTTATGTATTTCCTCTCTCTTTTCACATTAAGTTGTCTCGCTAGATGGGACTCTATTTTATTACTGTGTTCAAATGAGAGATGGCCCAGACGGAGGAGTGTGAGTTCTGCTCTATTAGTATATATAGCAGTGAGTTTCCCTTTTAGAGCCATTAATTTGTGGTGCATATATTGTGTTGGTGCTTGTTTGTGTGTCTGTTCCACTGCTCTTAAGTCTGACTCTAGGTCTGTTCACTCTTTAACTCTTTGTTTGTTTAACCTAGAGCTGAGTTCCATGCATTTGCCTCGAAGTACTGCTTTAAAGGAGTCCTAGTTATTTCGGGGTGAAGTGTCTTCTGAGCGATTCAATTGAAAGAAATCATTAATTGATCCTCTAAGCTCGCACCTGAGAAGCCTATCGCGTGTAAAAGATGCAAGAAAAAAACACCGCAGGGACCTGGGGCGGGGGAGGACCCCCAATGAAGGCATATCAAGGTGGGCGCATGATCACAAATCGTTATGGAGTGGATCTTAGCATCCTGCAGAGTACCCAGCAATTCTTGACTTACAAAAATGTAATCTAAATGAGGATAGGTGCTGTGCACATGGGAGTAAAAGGAATAGTCTCTTGTAGTAGGGTGTGTTATCCTCCAGGCATCTCTCAAGCCCAAATCGTGTATCATCTTTTGATATTCCTTGGAAAGCTACCTGTATGGGCACGCTGGGAATTTGAGCTGTCTAGTTCCGGGTGCCATTGGAGGTTAAAGTCTCCCATCAAAATTATCGGGCTTTCAGCAAAACCGCCAACTAGGTTCAGGATGGTGTCTAAAAAAGTGGGTTGACCAGTGTTTGGAGTGTATTATGCTACGAATGTGCATAGTTTCCCTTGTAGTCTGCCCTTCACTATGACTACTCTCCCCTGCTTATTGGATTTGCCCCCTTTCAGGCTGGAATTTAATAGCCGCACTGAACACAAGTGCCACACCCTTTTGTTTTGTGTGTGCTGCTGATTGGTAGATCAAGGGGTAACTCCTGTCCTTCAGTCCATGGGCGTCCTTCTTTTGCAGATGCATCTCTTGTAACGCTACCATATCAAATTGTTGGTCTGAGATATATTTCGAGACTTTCTGCCACTTAAGTGGCAAGCTTAATCCTTGCACATTTCATGTTACTAAAGAGACCATGACTGCTTACACCCTGGAGTCCCAAGAGCTCCTTCTCTCCCCGCTCCGCGTCCCCTTATTGTGCGCCTGTTTTTGAGTCCCAAGATCTGGTCTCTCAGGCCCCTTTCCCCCGGTCCATCGGGACACCTCCTCCTGACCCCGACCCCCTCTTTAATGTATGAACAGTAAACCTGTCTCTCCTTCCCTGAACAATAAAAGAAAAAAGAATAAACCCCAAGAACATGAAGTGTGGAAATCTTCCCCACAAATGGAATGGGATCCCATGACCCCCCCTCCCTGTGAGTCAGATAGATAGCAATCATTGCGATGGGCGCTTCATCCAGTGCCCACCTCCACAGTTATGTGCTGCTTCTGTCTCTATACATCTGTTTAAGCTCAAAGAGGAACAACCAAAGCTGTTCTTTCTAGGAGTTGGGGACCTCACATCTGACCTCGTCCTAGTAGTGAGGGGGGGTCTCATGATAATTCCCTACCCCCTATTATCCCCCTCTTAGATTCAAATTTGGCACGATCTCACCAGTGTCTACAGAATCTCTGTCAGGAGTTACCATTGTCCTTGACTCTGCTAATTCTTCAGGTTGCGTTCCCTCCGTTGCGTTTGCCATGGATTCTTCTGTCATGTGTCTGCGCCAGATCTCGCTGCTTGATCGCTATTTTTCTCTGGTTCCAGCGGCGGCATTCCCGGGATGTCCATCGCTTCCTTTAAGTCCGTGACGTGTCGTGTTTTGTTGTTGAGTTCAAACGCAAGGCAAAAAGGGTACCGAATGTTATCTCTTTCTAGTCTCTCAGTTAATGGCCTGAATTGCTGGCGCCGCTGGGAGGAGCCTGTGCCAGGTCGTGGTGTCAGGAGCAGGTGATGTCCTGGAAGGTTACCTTATCTTGAACCCGGATTGATCCAGATGGATCAGTTCTGGCATTATCTCCTCTAACCTTGTAGCTAATATCTTTGAATTCAATTTTGCATCGATATTTAGAAGTGCGATTGGCCTGTAGGAGGAGCAAAGTTGTGGGTTCTTCCCAGCTTTTGGTATGATGGTAATCAAAGCCTCTCTCATTGAGGGCATCACCTCTGCTTCCGTAGCTATATGGTTGAACAGACGTGTCAGTTGAGGTTCATTTTCTGCTGTATATGTCTTATAAAAATGGGCCATTAGGCCATCCGGCCCGGGGACTTATGAAGCTTCAGCGCAGATATTGCTTTCTTAACCTCCTCGTCCATTATAGGAGCACACAGTGCCTCATTTTGGGCCAGAGTCACCTGTGGGAGAGTCACTGAATCAAGGTAAGCGTTTTGGGTCGCTGTATCTGTGGGTGATGCCCGGTACAACCCCTCATTGAATTGCACGAAGAGTCACACCTTGAATTCATCAGTGTCGTGTAGGGTGCCCCCACCATCGCTGATGCCACTTATGTATTTCCTCTCTCTTTTCACATTAAGTTGTATCGCTAGATGGGACTCTATTTTATTACTGTGTTCAAATGAGAGATGGCCCAGACGGAGGAGTGTGAGTTCTGCTCTATTAGTATATATAGCAGTGAGTTTCCCTTTTAGAGCCATTAATTTGTGGTGCATATATTGTGTTGGTGCTTGTTTGTGTGTCTGTTCCACTGCTCTTAAGTCTGACTCTAGGTCTGTTCACTCTTTAACTCTTTGTTTGTTTAACCTAGAGCTGAGTTCCATGCATTTGCCTCGAAGTACTGCTTTAAAGGAGTCCCAGTTATTTCGGGGTGAAGTGTCTTCTGAGCGATTCAATTGAAAGAAATCATTAATTGATCCTCTAAGCTCGCACCTGAGAAGCCTATCGCGTGTAATAGATGCAAGAAAAAAACACCGCAGGGACCTGGGGCGGGGGAGGACCCCCAATGAAGGCATATCAAGGTGGGCGCATGATCACAAATCGTTATGGAGTGGATCTTAGCATCCTGCAGAGTGCCCAGCAATTCTTGACTTACAAAAATGTAATCTAAATGAGGATAGGTGCTGTGCACATGGGAGTAAAAGGAATAGTCTCTTGTAGTAGGGTGTGTTATCCTCCAGGCATCTCTCAAGCCCAAATTGTGTATCATCTTTTGATATTCCTTGGAAAGCTACCTGTATAAGCACGCTGTGAATGTGAGCTGTCTAGTTCCGGGTGCCATTGGAGGTTAAAGTCTCCCATCAAAATTATCGGGCTTTCAGCAAAAACGCCAACTAGGTTCAGGATGGTGTCTAAAAAAGTGGGTTGACCAGTGTTTGGAGTGTATTATGCTACGAATGTGCATAGTTTCCCTTGTAGTCTGCCCTTCACTATGACTACTCTCCCCTGCTTATTGGATTTGCCCCCTTTCAGGCTGGAATTTAATAGCCGCACGGAACACTAGTGCCACACCCTTTTGTTTTGTGTGTGCTGCTGAATGGTAGATCAAGGGGTAACTCCTGTCCTTCAGTCCATGGGCGTCCTTCTTTTGCAGATGCATCTCTTGTAACGCTACCATATCAAATTGTTGGTCTGAGATATATTTCGAGACTTTCTGCCACTTAAGTGGCAAGCTTAATCCTTGCACATTTCATGTTACTAAAGAGACCATGACTGCTTACACCCTGGAGTCCCAAGAGCTCCTTCTCTCCCCGCTCCGCGTCCCCTTATTGTGCGCCTGTTTTTGAGTCCCAAGATCTGGTCTCTCAGGCCCCTTTCCCCCGGTCCATCGGGACACCTCCTCCTGACCCCGACCCCCTCTTTAATGTATGAACAGTGAACCTGTCTCTCCTTCCCTGAACAATAAAAGAAAAAAGAATAAACCCCAAGAACATGAACTGTGGAAATCTTCCCCACAAATGGAATGGGATCCCATGACCCCCCCTCCCTGTGAGTCAGATAGATAGCAATCATTGCGATGGGCGCTTCATCCAGTGCCCACCTCCACAGTTATGTGCTGCTTCTGTCTCTATACATCTGTTTAAGCTCAAAGAGGAACAACCAAAGCTGTTCTTTCTAGGAGTTGGGGACCTCACATCTGACCTCGTCCTAGTAGTGAGGGGGGGGGGGGGGGTCTCATGATAATTCCCTACCCCCTATTATCCCCCTCTTAGATTCAAATTTGGCACCATCTCACCAGTGTCTACAGAATCTCTGTCAGGAGTTACCATTGTCCTTGACTCTGCTAATTCTTCAGGTTGCGTTCCCTCCGTTGCGTTTGCCATGGATTCTTCTGTTATGTGCCTGCGCCAGATCTCGCTGCTTGATCGCTATTTTTCTCTGGTTCCAGCGGCGGCATTCCCGGGATGTCCATCGCTTCCTTTAAGTCCATGACGTGTCGTGTTTTGTTGTTGAGTTCAAAGGCAAGGCAAAAAGGGTACCGAATGTTATATCTTTCTAGTCTCTCAGTTAATGGCCTGAATTGCTGGCGCCGCTGGGAGGAGCCTGTGCCAGGTCGTGGTGTCAGGAGCAGGTTATGTCCTGGAAGGTTACATTATCTTTTTTTCATGCTGCCTGCAGGATTGCTTCTTTAACTTTGAAGAAATTAAGTTTCACCATGACGCCCGTCGTGCGACAGTTTCGGCCAGCCTACTCTGTGGGCTCACTCAAGTTTTTATTTTTGTGTGCCCCGACGCCAGCACTTCGAATAGACCACTAACAAAGGCCTCCAGGTCTGGGCCCTCTACAGGTCCCGGATCCTTATGTTATCCCTTTGGGATCTGTTTTCCAGGTTTTCCGCTTTCAACAGTGCTGCCTGTAGTTGTGAGCGAAGCTCTTGAAGCGATTCTCTGGTTTCTGAAGCACCTTTTGTCCAGTTTCTGCATCTTGGATTCCACATCGAGGACCCTGGTGCCCACCGAGTCCATATCTCATTGCAAGGGTCTGCTTTTAGTTGATCCATGGAGGCCGCCATGTTTAATTTCAATTCAGTGTGCAGCTCTGTTTTAAAGTCCCTGAAGGAGGTGAGCAAGTCTTCCTTGATGAGCTCCATTTCTCCATCTGTATCTGGTCATGCCTTTGTGTCTTTTTCTCCGTTGCCGTGAGATAGCTGGACACTCGATTGCTAGCTCTTTTCGGGGCATAGAGGCGGTCTCCCTCCTCACAGTGGTTTGCGTTTCTGGTAGGAACACTGATGTCCCTGTGTACGATTTTCCTGCTTGTTGGCTGTTGGTTCCTCTCTTTTGAACAACACTTGTGTGACCTGTTGTATTATAGTGGAGGATGCCTGCTCTCCTCCGGGTATTATGCCAGAGCCTGTGGTGCTCCTCTCTTTGGGGGCTATATTGCGCTGCTTTTGTCGTCCCTCTGTGTGCAGAACTGCCCCTCTGCTTCCCCCAGGCTCTTCAGGTATCTTAGTTTCCCTTCCCAGGGATACAGGCTTCCCCCAGCTCCAGGGGAGTTCTTCTGAACTGTATGGAACTAGGTGTCTCTAGATTAAGGACTTTATTATGGTCGTATTCCCTCGGCCACCATTTTAAGGTCAGGCGGTTCTGATGGTAAGCGTAAACATCCGGCTCTTTACCAGGTGCTTGTGTCCTGGCTACTGCCCCCTCTTTGTGGCTGATGCCACTGTATTCTGCTCTTCGTCGGGCTTCACGCTGTGTCTAATGCTGCCTGGTGTCATTGTGCTGTGTCCGTCATGTTATGGTCAGGCATCCTCACACCAGACCACGATGCTATTCCACTTCTCTGTGGCCTACTGCTTGGGACTCGCACACGGCCTCTTTCGCTGCCGCTCCCCCCTCCGCTATTGAGGCTTGGCCTCTCCACCCGTATCAGTCACCATGGCGTGTCTCACCAAGTAGGCACCTCGTGCTTCTCTGCCTTCCTCTACCAGCTGGCGCTATGCTCTCAACGCTGCTGCTGGTTACCTGTGTCTATGCTCCGCTTGCAGTGAATCGCTCCATGTAATTGAGGGGCTCTGCCCTCAGGACTTGGCTAGTGGGTTCTCTTCTCGCCTTCTCTGCTCAAGTTTATGCGGCTGTGATGGTCACAGTCACCATCTTGTCTCAGCGGCGGTCGCTCACTCGGGCCCCAATCTGGTAACAATCCGGCAGGAGCAGGGTTTGTGCTCGACACCGCTACGTTTCTGTCACTGTGGGCTCTCTGAACTACCGTTCACCTTGTTGATTAGTTCTCCGGGTCTCATTGGCACGCAACTGTGGCAGCGGAGCCAATGTGGATCACGTCCACACTGCCATCTTGCCTGGCCACGACTCCCGAAAATCGGGATTTTATTAACGAAACCGAGGCTAAGATTATGCAATATCCTTTTATTGCCCCACTCAGATCAGCAACAATAGAAAGAATTTAGAAGTTTTAAAACATTCTGAAACATTATAAAGCCTAAGAACATGCAGCTCTCATCCTTCTTTTGTTGCTGCTGCTCTCAAGATAAGTACGTAGGATTCTCAAGTTTGTTTACATAGTTGTATTGACTGAATAATTTGAGAAGTTATGTAGATATGGTTGCTACTTTTTTAGTTTTAAAGATGAGGTTCAATTCACGGTCTGTGTGGATCTTTAGGCTATCTATTTGTATAGCATTGCACTTTATATATTTTAATTTTTTGTGTCTATAATGTTATTTTTTGGTTAACAATGGATATTGTAGTCAGAAATTTTGGTTAGAAACTTTGTGAGGCCTTTTATACCTTTTTTCTGAGCTTAATTAAGACCATTAGAGAGGGCATGTGAGTTTTTTTGGCTCTTTGAGTTTCATGCACATTGAATCTGCATAGCAGGAGGCATGCAGGAGCTGGAAGACTTTTCATTGAGGGCCTACGAGACTTTTTCGGAGTGGGACTGTCAAATCCGTTTATTATGCCTTGCAGGAGTCCTCAACGAGCCGTGAGACTAGTTGTTGTTCTGGATATGAAGAGGGCTACCTTATGGATGTGAACATGATCAGTGAGTACCTTAGAGGATGCATAGTGTGATGGCGGCCCGAACGTGGGATGTAATACATATACAGTGGCCATTTTATGACTTTAGACAGCAAGGCTTAAAATAATAGGGCAGCCATTTTTATGGATTTGGGAATACGAGGTTAATAGCTATTTCGACAGTTGAATATTTCTATTGGTTGAGGGAAATTGTTGGAGATGTCAGACAGTAATGAAAAACAAGTTATGGAGGGAAATATAGAAAACTTTATAAACAAGCATTAGGCAAGTTTATGCGGAAAATGAATACATCTATTGACAAGAAAATCCAACATTTATAAGCCTGTCTAAGACAAAAAGTGGTCCAGGCTACAATTTCACCTGAGATGAGAGTTAATGATGAGGCAAGTTCTAGTGGATGGGTTGGAAGGGTTCCAAAAAAGAAAATCCATTAATAATGCAAATAAAATTGATTAATCTTCGCTTCAATATGATTAATGATATATTTATTTCCCTCAAATGGGATTTCTAGATTGTTCGGATGAAGAATTAGTATTTATCAAGAAACAAAAAACCATGAAATGTACAGTACACTATGAGTGTGGTAAAAAATGTTTTTGCCAGTCAGATTTTGCAGAGATACCAATTATCACCCTATATTATAATTTTTTTCTTTAACTTTGCCCAAGTTATTTTTCTCCTCAGTACACTGGAAGCAGGTGACTTTATCTTCAGAGCAGCTGAAACAAGTGGAAACAGAAATCTCACTGAAACTCAGGTAGTGCTAGCATCACCTGGTGACTGGGCAACACTGCTCAAAGGGATGTGCAAATGTTTTTCTTGGGAATACATTTGTGGGGGAAATTTTGGATTGAAAACCGATGAAAATTAATTTTTGGGAGGAATTTACCTTTGTAGAAACGGTTTTCTGCAAAACTTGAGCATCCACATATTTTCATGTGACTGAGCCATTTTGGAAGAATATGCAGCAACATTTTCTCAGAATTGTAGCATTTTTCCAAATTTCATTTTGAAGTTAGTTTTGAGAGGACGTACCATTGCAAACCACCTTTAGTCAGCTTCCTACTCTGAAGCTCTGTGAATTAAATCTCCTGTCAAGGGCCATATTACGGATACAGTGCATTTTCCTTCAAAAGGTGCCAGCAGCGCAAACCAGGAAAATGTGCCACATTATGGTGAATGCGCTGTCCCCATGGCAGCTGTGAATTCGCTCTGCCCTGGGGGCAGTAGATTCTAATGAAAAACGTGTTTTCACAGTGCAGGCGGCAACCCGCCTGCACTTTTAAAAGGGATAAGTTATCCCCTTGCAGGTGGGTGTCGTCAATGAGGGCTGGAATCAGGGGGCACACTGACAGTGGACCGCACTTCTTTGCCCTGCTTCCACGTCGGTAATACGGTGCGGGCGTAGAGGCAAATGGATTCCCACACTCCCATGCAAATGAGGGAACGCCCTCTGAAGATAGCACTGGCGTTTAATGTGCTCCAGCGCTATCGGTATTACAGACGGGGCTGCACAAGCATCTGTGGCCCCATCTGTAATACCAAAGTGCCCCGGGGTACTTCCATAATATGGCCCCTGGTAGGTGAATTGGAGCGCACACAGCAACATTGTGCAGAGTGAGTTATGTCTTTATAAATGAAGAAAATAAAACTCCGCAATATTCAAATCCATAAAAGCTTTTTACAGAATTAGACAGGCAAATGTGCAGATGACAGTTGTGCAAGCAGCGATCACTAGAATAGAACACAGCTACTTTTGGACACCATTTTCAAAAGGAAAGCAAAACTAAAAACAGATCTGACTAGCTGAATGGAAAATGTCATTGGGACTGTGATAATTTAGCATGACGAAATAATATGACCTCCACTTAGAAGGGCCATTCCAAGTTCAGATTGTTTGATTTTGATCTGGCAGCAATTATAGTTTTATTTTTTGGGGTTAGTGTGGTGCTATCAGCAGAGCAGTGGAGGGGCACCAGGGCCTTAGAGTATGAGGGTGCCCCCTGTACCCAGATTACTTCTGTTTTTTTCAACCCAATGGGATAGGACAGAGGGCCCCATTTGTAATGTTAGCGCCAAGATCACAGAAAGAAGTGCAGCAACCAAACGCTCCCCTCTCTCTAGAGCCGGTGCTGATTTTAACTGCCCCGTTCCAGGCACACACCTTAGTGCTATAGTGCTAGGGTGTGTGCCTGAGTCTAACATAGGCTTTGAAAGGGTATCCTTCCAGTAAAAAAAACTATGCTTAACCACACTTTCTTACTTTTCCTACTTTGTATGAGTGCTGCAAAGTACAGCACGCATGCAAAGTCGGAAAAGTAAGAAGAAATATAAACATTTCTCCTTTTAAACCTTCCTTTCGAATGGCATTAACTTTTGGCACTAAACCGTTTGGCATCAAAAGGCATAGGTGGTTGCATGGAAACGCCCATGTACCACCCATGTGACTCCCCCTTGATGCTAAGTAACACAAAGCAATGTTCTGCACTACTTTGCATTACTTTTGGGCTCCTTCCAGTGCAAAACAAGTTTTGCACTGGAAAGTGAATCAGGAAAAAAAACATTTTGTCATGGTTAGCATCACTTTGTGAGGCTAACCTAGTACAAAATGTTTGAGAATCTCTCCGCCTGTCTGTACCCCTACTTTTCCTGTTTAGGAAAACCTTATCTGGTCCACAAAACAGCGATTTATCCTCTACCGTTATTTAAAAAAGTTTAATTTGAAGGATTGTGCTTAATTTTGAAAGCTTATTATGCCTAAAGTGAATGTTGCATACTTTATTGCTGACGTGCCTAGTCCAACCTTCTACATGCCGTTATCACCTGGAAATGGAAATAATAATAACGAAGGAACGTTAAATATTGAGGGGCAGATTTATCATTGTGTTTGTTGCCCTTACATCACGCAAGATAATGCAAGAGGAACCAAACACTAAAGTCAGATTTACCATGCAATGCAAGGCCACCTTATGTGGCCCTGCAGTTCAAGGTAAATTTGGAGTAACGTAAGACAGCGCAAGATTTTGGCGCATTCCCAGATTTACTGTGAGTGATGGACCTGGGAATATGTCAAAATAAAATTCCTTCCCAGGGGAGGCTTAACAAGGAGGAATATGTTTATTTTTCTGAATTCTGTAGCACAGGTAGAAAGAGGAGAACGCCTCTGAGGGTCGCATTTGTGAAGAAAGGTGTCCCTACCTGCACAAAGACAATCCTGCCTTTGCTTGCACCATGGAGCAAGGGTGTCTGTATTGGCACAAGACAGCACATTGTGCGCTGGTGCAAGGAAAAGACAGGAATGCATCATATAATGATAATTATGGCACATTCCTGCTCTCTCCCTTCCGCACAATGCAGCACAGTGAAGCAAGATATCTTGCTACCTTGCATTGCGTTGTGTGAAAGTTTGATAAATCAAGGCTAAGCTCCTACAAAAAATATATTTCGAATTTTAAACACATATTCAAGTAACAACAACATCCTTATTTGGGGTAAACAAAATAAAAGTATAAGCTTGTGAAACCCATAGCAAAAGGCAAATGAAGTTTAAAATCTGAAAATATTGATTTGGACATGGGTGCTAAGCCTAGCAGACACTTCAAGCAGCAGGGCAACTTCAAGTTAAAGTACAGGCCAACTTATGCTTATTTGCACCATTTCTCTATTTGTGTTATTTTATGCTGAAAAATGTATGGAAAATGATTGCTCCGTGTGTTTAATACTTGCAGAGCTTTTCAATGCACCATGTTTTGCAGAGAAGGAATGGAGGGTGTTGTCAGTCAAGTGATTTTCTACAAAAGTCCTCATAAACCGTATGGAGTTTAATGCATTGTCACAAATGTTCAATCAATCAATCAATTCACTCAGGATGTATACAGTGCAGCTAACCCCCAGATAGGCTATCCAGGTGCATGCATGTCCTAGAGGATTATTCAAACAGCCAGGTCTTGAGTGCCATTCAGAATTCCCAAAGTGAGGTGATGGTCTGGCGGTGCATGTGGAGGCTGTTCCATGTCTTTGATGCGATGACTTCTGCTTCGGTAGATGCAGGGAGTATGGGCAAGTGAAAGGGAGGTGGAGCGTAGTCTTCTCAATGGTTGGTGGTAGTTCAGCCAGTGGTTAATATAGGTGTGACATAGTTGTGTAGAGTCTTGTTTTACATGGGTCAGCAGCTTGAATTGGCATCTCTTCTGTAAAAGGAGCCAATGGAGTTGCCTGAAGTGGGGTATGTTGTGGGTTCATCGGGGAAGCATGGTCTGAAGTCTCTGTAGGAGGTGTGTGATGATTCTCACGTAGAGGATGTTGCTGTAGTCCAGTCGGCTGGTGATGAGGGCTTGTGTCATGGTGCATCTCATGTGTAGGGGTAGCCACATCTTATGTAGCATGCTCAGAGTGAAGAATCAGCCATAGGAGATGGCATGATCTGTGAATTCATGGTGAGCTTCTTGTCAATGATAATTCCAAGGTTTCTGGCGTGGTTGGATGGAGTGGGTGCGGGTCCTAGGTCTCATGGCCACCAGGAGTCATTCCACGTGTTGCTGCTGTAGCCAAAGATAAGTACTTCTGACTATTCTGTGTTCAGCTGCTGGCAGTTGTTCTTCATCAAGTCTGCAACGATTGTCATGCATCCATGGAAGTTGGTTCTGGTGGTGGTGCGGTCATCGGTGAGTGAGAGGATGAGTTGCATAGTCCATTCTTTACAATCCCACACCTATTCATGCACTGCCACACTGATATAGTTTTAAACTTTACTTATGTAAGGACAAGCTCATACGCCCTGTTGGTGGCTGCTATTATAGCCATCTACAAAATGATTTAGAGCTCCAGTGTCCAAGGATGGGTCGCCAAGTGGCTGAGGTGGTGTTGATACCACCACTTTATCCCACATCTGATGTTTTGAGTTCAGTGTCAATATTTTGATGAACGTGTTTCCTCCAACATAGTGTGTGCACTTTTAGCGATATTGCATAATACCTACTTGCCTGCAGTGGATCATCTGTTATTTTACTCAAAGCTCATATTTGTTATAAAAAACAAAATATGAACATCTCTGACAGCCTCTGCCCCTGCTGACAAAATACAGTACCAATTGCCTGGATGCCTCTCTATTTTTCAGTATATAATAAATTGCTAAACTAATGTGTTCTGCAGAACATAGGCTGACAGTGCCAGCATGTCCTAAAGAACTGCCCACAATAAGAAGTAATTCTTGGTGCTGAACACTGCGAACCACCGGCTTAAATTAAGTACTCTCATGAATGTTGTTGCCTGAGGGACATTGGCTGTTTTTTCTGCTCAGCTCAGTTATGCTAAGCACCATGATCATAGCCATAAAAAAACTGAAAACATAGCAACATAAGCCTTGCCATTGGTAGGGGTGGTCCAACGGATGTCATGATTGCCACAAATGCCAGCAGCTGCTTGGCAGTCAGACTTTCTGACGCCACAGCTGGTTGTAGATCCAACATTACAAACTTAACAGATTCCCTACTTTTTAAAGGGTTGAGAGAATCATGCGTGGGGCAGATGGGGAATCCATAAATTATTGATAGATTCCCATTACCATCAAGCTTTAAGTGAAGGTCTTGCCCCGACCTAGAATCTGCCAATACCTGTTCCCTACTCCTACATCTTGTCTTGTGTGCATAACTTTCCTAATTTTTCTGTGAAATGTAGCCAGAGATGCAAGGACTCTGGAGTGTGATTTCACCATAATAATGTATTCAGTGCTGAACAATCTATTTGACTTTTGTAAGTGCACAATTTTCAGGCATTTATCGATTGTTTGCACCCACATGGTACTCTTGCTTGTGTTACGCTCAGTTTTTTCAGCTTGCATTTCCGTTTGGTACTCCACGCATCGTTGACACTTATCCTACTCACAATGTGATGTCTCAGCCAGCGGTGCTGGAACAATTTTCAGAGTGGGGGTGCTGCCATCAATGTTACAGCCGGAGAGTGGCAAGTGTGTGATATGTAACCAGCTAGTGTGCATTTTGGAGCACATTGTCGCAAATATATTACTAGAGCATGGTGTGGTAGCTTTACAAACAGCGCATTTTCCATTAAAATGGCCACTAACTTTACACAGAAATGCAGTTTTACTGATAAAACTGTATAAAGGACAATATGTGGAAATAGTGTTTTTGAAAAAAATATCATTTTCACATCACGAAGTAAATCTTGATTAATTTTCATCCTATTGAAAATGCCTTTTCTCACTACACTTCAGAGTTATGAAAAAAGTGCTTCATTTGTGCTTTCTTAATTATGATATATTTTGTAATATTTACACAGTCCGTTTACAGGTACTTAGATGTTGTGGTGGTTGATAAAAATTGACATCCTACAGCTTTTCCTGTCACACTCCCTAGACTCCAGCAAGTTTGTCACATGGTTCACTTTACAAAATTCCCTCACCTTGTAGTCAGGGAATGAAAAGTAAACACCAATCTCCATGTTAAACGAATTAGCAGCTATTTGTCAGAAGGCATAACCTGATATTTACCCTCTGTCTTTGAACCACAGCAAATCTAACAAGATTAAAACAAAAAGTAAAACCATCTTTATTGCCCATTCACCTCTGAACTCAAGCATAGTGACGCCCCCCCCGCACTCCTACTTGCAGCGCCTATGCTCTCTGTGTATCAGTCTGCTACTGCCATAGCCAAATATTCTCTACCTCGTGAGCTACTGAGTAGAGACATTTTATGATGTAGAGATGGTCCAGTTTTAATCGACTATCTAGCGAGAAAAGATGCTCCTCGAAGCCTTTACATATCACCTGCCAGTACAAACAGTTCATCGCATATCCTTTAGAGGAAACTTTCTTTTATTTCAGTCAATAAAACTATTTTACCCCCGTTATCACTGCAATTATTGCAAAAAAATGAAAACTTGCTCTTTTTCTTTGCATTCCTTTAATTTCCGTTTCAAAATTGAAGCGTCATGTTATTGCTTTGGCAAATCACGTTAGCAACTGTGATGGTGGATAAAACAGCTATTTCAGAAGCCATTCAAACTGTAAAGCAAAATAAAGCATTTTGTCATCTGTTCTAATGCTGTGCTTGTTTTTGAAGGATATAGTTTGGATTTTAAAATAATTAAAAATGTTGCCCATATGAAAAAATAAACGAAAACAACATTTTCACTAACAGTTGTGAGCAATTTAATTCAGCTGACAGTTTCCTTTTAAAGCTGCACAGAAAAATGTAGTGAGAGGAAAGCTAATTAAGATTGGCTCATCTGCAGATATGGGTGTCCTGGTACTTGTAAAGCCTCATGTTCATTTGTTTTAATGTTCTTTCACTTGAAAAGCAAAAAACAAGAACATTAGGTGTACAAATACTATTAAAGGAGTGCATATTCCTGCCTGATGCTGTTTTAGCATATAGTGAGAGGAATTATAGGACTCAGTTTCGGTGTTTGCAGTGAAGAATGCAGCAGAGATACTGTGTGAAAGTGTGGGATCCAGTGATCCTATATGCAGCAGAGAATCAGTCAGTAATAAGATGAGACAGTGAGGACCCAGTGATGGTGTATGCTGTAGATACTGTAGCATTGATAGTATGGGGTTATGTGATCCTATGTACAGCATAGAGTCAATCAGTGATAACATTATACAGAGTGGGATCCTGTGATGCTGTGTGCTGTAAAGAGTGTAGCAGTGATGGTGTGGGAACCTGTGATCCCATGTGCAGGAGAGAATCAGTCACTAATAAGATGAGAGTGGGATACATTGTGTGCTCTGTAGATAGTGTAGCAGTGACAATGTGGGAAACTGTAATCCTATATGCAGCGGAGAATGAAACAATGATGAGACAGAGTGGGAGCCAGTGATGGTGTGTGCTGTAGATAATGTAGAAGTGATATTGTGAGGCAGTGGGGGTCTAGTGATCCCATGTGCAGCAGATAATTATTCAGTGACAAGATGAGACATAGTTGCTTTTATTACTTTTAAAAATAAGATTTATTATTACATAATTCAATGGCACTCTTTTTGTCCACGGCAACTCCAATTTGCCCTTCTAGAATTGAAGCATTTTATTGGCATGTAATAACAGTGGTGGCGAGGAGCTCTCCCAACTGCATTTTGAGCAGTAGATAAAATGAAATGGGGATGAAGACCACTTTACTCCTGAGGGACCTTGGGGGCCAAGAAGCCCTCCTAGTACATCCTTTAATTCCTACATGGCAGGAATTCTGGGAGCTGGTCGAAGGCCCAGCCCATGCTCCCTGTCACTCTGCAAACGTGACTACTACTTAAAAAAAAACATAGACATTCACCGACAAAAGCAAAGGTTGCAGGGTCATTATAATTAGGAAATGGAATTTAAAAAAACGTTGAAAGTCACTGAAAAACCAAAGGTTATAGAGACGTTATAGTTAGGCTCAGGTTTACTCATACAAATCCAGTGAAATTCAGCAATTATAGTTATCTGAGATGACTTTAACTTAAGTGTTAGTGTTTCATAAAAGTTTCTTACAGTTAAAGATATATATTCAGTTACTTCATAAGTCGAATTACTATTATTTTTGTACTACTAATGAATTATACTGTTTCTAATGTATGTCATCTGAGAGGCACTGTGACTTTATCAGTGTGGGAGTGGGTGTCTGAGTGGCTGTATGGGTGTGTGAGTGGCTGTATGGGTTGCTGTATCGGTGCCTGTGGTGGCTGTGTGAGTGGATCAATGAGTGGATGAGTGTGTGTGTGAGTCGCTGTATGGTTGAATGAGTGGCTGTGTGAATGGGTCTGTGGGTGAGTGACTGGGTGTGCAATTGGATGTATGGGTAAGTGAGTGGCTTTTTGACTGGGTATACTGGTAAGTGAGTGGGTGTGTGAGTGGCTGTTTTGCACAGTAAGCATTTGTGTGAGTGGCTGTATGGATGAGTGAGTGGGCTCGTTAGTGATTGCATTGATGTGTAAAAAGGCATGGCCAATACAGGTAAAAGGGGTGGTGTGGGGGAAGAGCAGGGGGAAGTCGACAGATGACAGGATAGGTAAAATAATATTAAAAAAGAAATAAAATCACTCACCTTGCACTAAGTAAGTGATTTTATTTATTTTTTTATTTTATTTTATCTATTCCGTCATCTGTCGACTTCCCCCGCCCTGCCGCACCGCCAACTGCTGTTACCAGTGCTGGCCGCGCCTGTGTATAAATGGGTATGAAAGTAGTTTTGTGGATGAGTGAATGCATGCAAGAGTGGCTGTATGGGTGAGTGAGTAGCTCTGTTAGTACCTGTATGGGTGAGTGAGTGGCTGTGTGGGGGTGCGAATGGGCATATGAGTGGTTGCATGTGTATTAGAGTAAGTGTGTAAGTGGCTGTATGAGTCTATGAGTGGCTATGTGGGTGAGTTAGTGGTTGTGTGAGTGGCTGTATGAGTGAGTGTGTGTGTCAGGCATTGTATGGGTCTGTGAATAGGTATGTGACTGGGTGTGGGGGGTGTGAGTGGGTGCATAAGAGGTTGTATGGGTGTGTGAGTGTTTCTGTGGAAGATGTCATCAGTGATGTCATTTGAGATATCATCAATTATGTCATCAGTGATGTCACTGACCATGTCATGAGAGATTTAATATGTGAGGTCGTAAGCAGTGCATTATAGTTAGCTCAGGTAAGTATGGCTGCTGAATTTCAATGGTTTTGTACAAGTGAAATCTGAGCCTAACTATAATGTCCCTGTAACCTTTGATTTTTTCAGTAAATTTCTAAGGTCTTTTTTAATTCTATTTTCTAACTATAACATCCCAGTAAGCTTCGTTTTTTTCAGTGAATTTCTACGTTTCTTTAAATGTTATTTCCTAACTGTAACCTGTAACCTCTGAGATTGGGTGGGTGCTCACTTAGGCACCCCACAGCTCCTGCTGCCCCTTCTTTTACCCATGCAGCTCTCCTTTTCTCTCTTTAGACATCTTTGGTTCCTTCTCCACACCCCAGCTGCTGCCCTCTGCTCTGTGCCCCGCACCCTAACAATCATTTATCTTTCACTCAATGTGTCTTCCTCTCATGTCTGTACCTAGTGATATTCCCCTCAGCCCCCAGCCGTCCCTGCTCTCTCCACACACACATCTCATATTCACATGCCTCAGCTTCAGATAATTCTGACTCTCCCACAGGTCTGTGGTTATGCAGCTCTCAGCAGTTCATATTCTCTACACATACCCTTGCACCCTCACACTCCCTTCTCTCACATTCACTTCAAGTGCCTCTCCCATGTCTGTGGTAATATAGCCCTCAGACGTTCATGCTCTACCCACCACCGCACCCATGTTTAAATTCACATGCCTCTCTCATGGTGTGCATGTGCTGCAATTCCAGGGTGCAGGTTCTTGTGTGCATATGTTCTTTCTGAGGCATGGATGTATCCTGGGTGCACGTGCTACCTGTGTGACTTGGGTGCTGAGACTAAGGGTGCACGTTCCTCCTGCGATGTGTGTTCACATGGAGCAAAAGTGGGGTTCCTGGTTTTTTTTGGGAAGATTTACATTTACTAGTAGTCATAAAGTGAAGTGTCCACTATCGTGCGAAGTGTGGAAGTGGGGAACGATACGACACCTATCTGTGTGGCTGTGCAGAGAGCGCCATACAAAGTGCTGTGTTATGTTCATAGAGCCCTCCACACAAAGGCTTGTGGGGGCGAGGATGCAACATTTCGGGACCGATGATTCCATCTATGCTACTACTGCGCGCCCCTGGGAGGCTCATTCTTTCTGTTCCTGCACCAAATTTGCTCATAGTGCCTTTTCAATTCTGGCTACAAAATTGTGGATCGCCAAAGCCCTCTGTGACATTTCACATCTCCTTTATCCTATCAAACATCCTTAGTATGCTCTATAGAGTGCAGAATCTGTGTCCACAGAGATGGGTGCTTGCCATTCCTCTTTCGCTCTTTCTCAGTACAACTATAACAAAAGTAACTCTACACTGGTCTTGCTGGACTGTAATTTATTATGACCAGGCAGATGCATTTCAGCAATTAGCCTTTCTCAATGCCGGTTCATAAACAGTTCCCACATTTTACATCCATACTGCCACATTCCTATTGGATAAAGAAACGTGACATGTGAGAGTGGACTGCTTGTTTTACCATGCTTGGAATAAATTATACTCTTATAGTCACAACGTTCAGTATTAGCATTGATAATTCCAGTAATTGTGCCTGTGCTCACATCACTATTGTAGTAGTTGTTCTGTATCTCTTGTGGAACTAAACACACAGCACATCAATACATTGCATTGGCATTGTACACTGTATAGTTGCAGCCCCTCTTCTCCCATTTAAAAATGCAGGCTAAATTAGAAGTTCTGTGCCTCTCGTCTAGCCGCAAATTTCACTGTCTCTAGTGACATACCTGCAGGCGCTGGTTTTATAACCATCGTCCAACAGTTTAGCAATGTCCAACCTCATGATGGCTGGCATGCCATTGCTCCAGTAAGAGGAGGTTCTGTCAGTTCTATTAATACAACATCCAAATGCCACTATTAGGCTACCAAACATCTTGTGGGCGAGTGCCTCCATGGTGAATGTGGTCTTTACATGAGTATTTATTTAAACAGAAGTTGGAGCATTCTTTGGGTTAAAAGCTGTAATTTATTATGACCAGGTACATGTGTTTCAGGAATTAGCCTTTCTCAATGCCGATTCGTAAACAGATTGTCAGTTGCTACATTTTAAACCCTTCCTCACATATTCCTGTTGGATAATGAAACGTGGCAAGAGAGAGAGGACTGCTATGTATTACGTTCTGGTGGTCACCAGAAGGTAGTTACAGTTACAACCTAGTTTCCAACAGAAAATAGTTTTTTGTTTTGCTAATAACATTGGCACAGTTTGATGAATCTTCATTCAATTTTCAAAACGAGTTTGCCACTTACTTCAGCTGCTGTTTGGAAAGTTTTCTGGTGATTTGTCAAGTGGGGGGGTCCGAAAATGAGTTTTTCCCGTGCAATTTCCCTTAGGGTTTTTGAACACGACTACAGCCTAAATCGCTGAACGGATTACACCAAATATGGCAGGAAGCTAGATCTTGGGTCAGAAAGAGTGCTTTTTGTAATCTGGTGTAAATCCTTTCATTACTTTTGGAGTTTTTAAAGCAAAAATATTTATGTATATCTAGAAATGCGGAGGGTCTGCAGATCTGACAGATCTAATGGTGAGATCTGATTGGCTGCCACCACTTCAACCAGCAAATGGTGGAAGTCACCATGGTACTCTGGACTCAGGACTCAGCCAGAGTCCCAAGATAAACATAGAAATAAAACAAGGAGGCAGGGCATAAAGACCCTGACCCCCTAGGCCTGGTAGTGAGGTCTCACCAGGATCCCCAGGGACCAAAAACATTTTCTTTTTTAATTTTGCTGCAGATTCACAGACGTTTTTTAAAAAAAACAAGTGCATCACTCGCGCTTGTCCCCCTGGGTGGGCCAGGTCCCTCGGGGAATCTATATTATTATTATGGTGGAGGGGACCTACATGGCTCTGCTCCCCAGGCTGATTTTACATCGGGACCCCATCCTCTGGGGCCCAGCTGATACTGATAAGGGAAGGGAGCTGTGTGGCCATCCTGCCCGAGCCAGTTTTGGCCAGTGGAACCCATCCCCAGGGTCCGACCTTATTATATATTGGGAAGGGGGCATGTGGCCCCTCTCCTGGGCCTATTTTGGCCCTGGGGACACCATTCCAGGGGCTTGGCTGAAGTAAAAAAGGGAGGAGGTGGGCACAGAGCCCCAGGCCGATTTTGGCTCCTGGGACCCCACCCCCTGGGCCTGCTGCAATTGGAAAAGCGAGGGGCACGGGCCCCCCTCTCAGAGCCATTAATAGCTCAACGGAACCCATACTCCAGGACTGGCTCCAGCTATGTCCCGGTGTGCCCACCAAACTGGCATGGTCAGGGAAACCTATGTTTGTTCTTCCTTAGCAGCAGAAATTTCAAAGCTCCTGCCAAGCAAGGGCAAACGCGAAGTCTGCTCCCAGCTGGTGGGAGGTTTAAAAATGCTCCCGCCATCTTGGAGTGGACTTAAGATCTGTTTCTCTGCCAGCAGTGATGCGGGCAGGAAAACAGATCTGAATATTGCTCCCGCAAGGAGCAGAATTTGTAGCTGGTAGCAATACCAGCTCCTGCTGGATGCCGGGAGCAGGCTGGGGCCCCATGAGCCTTGGGGCTACCCCTGTGGCCTCCAACAATGATATGGTTGATGCCCTGGGTAGGCAGCAGGGCACCCATCCTTAGTTGGTCAGGCCCCAGAGGATGTGGTCCCTGGGACCAAAATAGGCCTGAGGAGGGGGCTGCATATCCCCTACCCCTTTAATGACTGGCTGGGCCCCTGGGCAATGGGGTCCACAGGGCCAATAACAACCCAGGTAAGGAGCTGCATGCCCCACCATTTAGTAATTGATTGGCCTCCTGAAGATAGGATCCCCTGGGGCCAAAATTGGCCTGGGGATGGGGCTGTGTGCAACCTCCCCATTTGCAAAAGCTGCAGGCTCGCAAAAGATTGGGTCCCTGGGCCCAATATAAAGCCCAGGGAGGGAGGCTGCAAGCCCCTCTCCTTGTTTACAATATGGCCAGGCCCCAGGAGATGCTAGACCCCTCCCCTATAAATCCAGTTGTGTCCCTAGGGTCATTAACACCCAAAGAGGAACGTCACATTCCCCCTACACTGAAAAAATGCACAGGTCCCAGGGGATGGGTTACCTGTGACCAAAACCATTCCTTCCCAAAACATGATTCTGGATGTTAAAGAGCACTAGATTTACACAACAGGGACATCAATTAAAAGTCACCAGTGCAAGTGACCTTCTGAAACCAGATCTCTCTTTGACATCTCCCACCCTCTCCTCCCTCCACCACACTGTGACCTTGTGATCAGAGATCAAAATGTATCAGAAACGCAGACTCTAATCATGGCTCTATAGAAGTCAGGTTTCTTTTTCTACTTCTTTATCCACCCCTGCAAACACAAAATGACTGCCATTCCTTGACCCCTCCTTACCTGCAAAGAAACTTCCTCCTTGCTGTGGAGGGACTCGTAATAAAACAAAGAGTGGCACATTCTATCCACTCGACAACACCAGGACAGTGCCGACAGAGAAGAAGTAACACTGGACTACTTTAGCCACTGAACAGTAAAATACAATCTGGTAACCAACAGATATGCAAATAATCTGCAATCCAACCAATTGAACATACATTATCTTTATGCATATTCATTGTGGATATCTTCATAACCTGACTGGATTTTCTTACTCTGTGGCTGCAGGAGCCCAGGCCAAAGAAAATGTGAAAGTAAAAAAGTGAAAGCCTGGTAAGGTGGGCATGCTACTAGCACAATGTGGCAGGCCACCTGAGCAGTACCTTTTTCTCTTGATGGTGTCTGATTATACAGCCTTGCCAGGGGAATAGATACCCAACTGAGGTGGTTCTTTCCCTCAGGTGCAGTGGTCTTCCCATTCTACTACATTCTGTTCCATGGCACAGCAGCCAAGCGGTGGTTCAAAGCTTCTACAGTGCCTCTTGGATTTGCCCAGGGACTGGAAGAATGGGAATGATTTTTGGAGGTGAAACTGTAAGGATGCTTTGAGAGTATGAGACTACAAGTGAGCATTTGGCACTATACTCAAGCACATGTAGCACACCTATCGCTAATGTTTGTTCAGTGAACAAGGTTGTCATGAGAGCTTATAGAATAATACTAGGTTGGGCTTGGAACTGTGGGGAGCGTCCAATGTATATCTAACTACTGTGCTGCCAGATCTTTTCACTAGATTCCTGACTTTTATTATCTGCAAATTTGATTGGTTGAGCACTTCTTGATCTTTATCACTTACATGGATAAATAAAACGACTGCCAATATCCTGAAACATTCATGAGTGTTTTGTCCAAATGTCTTATCCTGTGCAATAACTTTTAAATCTTAAGTTCTTTTTACGCAGGAAACAATGGAGTTATTTCAGGCAGTGTGAGATTGCCTGAGGTCTCCAGATTAATACAAAATCAAGCTGCCATGATTACTGTATTTTTATATTATAATGTTATTAAAAATGCTTAATAGTTAAGAACCAAGGGACAACCCCCAGAAAGTAGAAATTAGGGAGGGTCATATGAAAAAATGAATTGTGAAGTGTTGAGAAAATGGAAAGCTAAACATTCAATCAGGAGAAATAAAACCAGAGACAATCAACTTCCATCTTTGACCAGCAAGTATTCAAAGGTGTCAATCAGAAGAGTGAGTTGAAGACACCAGGACATTTCAAGACTAATTGCAAATAAGACAAAAACGGGATGATTTAGAGTTTGGTGGATGCAGGGCATCTGCCGAATCATGGTTGATTTTCCATCCACCCGTATTTAGAGTGCATAGACATTATTACACACTAAATAGGGTAGATACGACATCTGACATGTTTACTCATCAGCCAAAATTGCAAACCACCCCTGAAAATGATATAATTGTATCAATAGAGAAAATTATGACTGTAACAGAAAGGTTGTATGATGATTTTAAGTTGGCTAGAAGGGCACCGTGGATTGGTAAAGGCCAGAAGCAAACGAGGGGGGACTGTGTGATTTTATCATTTAAAACCCCAAATTTGGTCCACGAAATTTTGTACAGAGCGGGACACTCATCAACCATTACCCAGGGCATTAATCTGGTGCCACTAGGCTTTTTTTACCATCCTGCTAGTTTTAGCAAAACTGCCCATACTAGGGAAACCCTTACACTGGGCCCGTCTAGTCAATTTAATGTCCCTGTTCAAAATCGATTTGAAACTCTTTCAAATCTTAATTTAGTTAACTGACAACAAATGGAAGAATTTCCCCGCATAGATATATCCAATACCAAGGATCAGGTGGCCAGAAAGAGACACCCTGATTTACCGACCATCATCACCTCTGATGAGCCACTCGCACATAATGATCATGAAAACTTTGGCCTAGAGCGAGATCTGATGGCTACCAGTACCACGGAGGGAGTCCTCACGCCAGCACGACACATTGGTCCGTCGCAACCTCAAGACAATAAAGCAGGGACTAACGATCATGGAAGAGGTCTAGAGGTCCAGAGCAAAAAAATATTATTTTGGAACATTGCAGGGCTAAAATCAAAGGTGGATAATCCCCTATGGACTGAGTTCATTGATAATTTTAAAATAATTAATCTACAAGAAACTTGGTTGCAAGACCCCCTAAATATCAATGGTTATAAAACATTTTTTACGCCAGCCATTGCAACAACATCCGGCAGAGCCAAGGGGGGCCTGTCCACATATGTTTCCAATTATCTTACTGTTGTAAAAACTGAATTCATTTCTACTGATCCCCATTATCATATTTTGACCCTCCATCTAGATAGTACTCTTTGTCTAGTAATTGTAAATTTTTATAATAATATGCCACTGGCTTTGGTTTTAGATATCATGAGGTCATTGAGTTGCTCTCTCCATACACTTATTACTCGATTAAAGAAGGAGGTGTTTGTGATTTGTGGTGGGGATTTTAATTCTCCATTTTGTAAACATGTAGATGACGATATCTGCGGGTTAACATATGGCAATGGGGATAATTTTGCCCATTTCCCGCATACATTATATGGGGATGCTTTAAATGACATAATGTTTACCCTTGATTTAGGGTTTGCCAATAGATTGTGTTCCCCTTTGATTCCTTTTTCCCCTACTTTTCATGCTCGAGGCCTAACATCTACAATTGATTTTATTTTGTCTTCATGTAGATACTCCTCTTTTATCAACAATTTTATGACATACGAAATAGCCCTAAGTGATCATTTCCCCCTCAGTGTTGATGTAACTATGCTTAATCAAAGCACCAACGCTAGATCAACTGTTGCTGACAATGTTGACCACATTGTCGGCATTAGACAAAATGGGTATGCATTGAAATGGTCCAATGTAAATACGAATGAATTCATTTCAAATATCGTTAGTAACTCTAAAAGTATGTTTTTCAAATGTCTTGATGAGACCACACCTAGTAATGAGATTAGGGAAAACTTTCTGATAATCTCTAAATATATTAAAGACTCACTATCTGCTAAAAACAACAGGACCCCGAAAAGCAAACATGGTTGGTTTAACGCTGAATGCTCAAAAGCATATACCTATCTTAAGAATTGTATTCATGCAACAGTTAAAAACACTGAACATATAAGGGAGGCAAGATGCAATTACAAAAAAGCGCTTAAAAATGCTAAGTCTACCATAAAACAAAACACCTGGCGGGCATTACGTGATGCTGCAGATAGTCGTGGTTTTTCTGCCTTTTGGAAAGTGGTGAATTCACCTTTTATGGCAGATAAGGAATCAGTGGTAATGGAGGTTGCTATTTCGGAATCTGAATGGGTCAAACACTATTCCAACCTGTATAATAACCCAACACTAGAGGAGCAAGGCCTCACATCCAATACCCCGGAAATTGTACATGATTTTAAAATGAATTTTACTCTAAATGAAATTATTGTAGCTATCGATTCTAGCCCCTCTGGTAAAGCCCCAGGCCCAGACGGCATTCCTGCAGACCTCTTTAAATCTAATACAGCTTTATGGGGTCCTCTTTTAACCCAGGTTTCTATTGCCTGTAATAGTGCTCTTTTACCAACTTGGTACGAATCTTTGATTGTACCTATTTTTAAAAAGGGTGATAGATCGAACCCAGCCTGCTATCGTCCGATATCGCTGTTGGACTCTACTACCAAGATTCTAGGCCGGGTTTTACTTAATAGATTGCAGACCTGGGCCGAAGAACAAGACATTATTAGTGATCTTCAATATGGATTTCGCGAGGGTTTGGGCACAGTTGATCAGGGGCTGAACCTCCACATTATGATGGAAAAATATAACAGGGCAAAAAAGAGTAGATTTTTCATGACCTTTGTCGACCTAACGGCAGCTTTCGACTGCGTCATGCATGATAAGCTGTGGCTGATTTTAGAAGGGCTTGGTGTAGATATTTTAATTATTGCTTTTTTAAGGGAACTCTACTCTGGAGCCAGGGCTAAGGTAAGATATGGAAGGAATGGTGAATGCACGAGGCACTTTGGAATCGAGAAAGGGGTGAGGCAGGGCTGCGTCCTTGCCCCATTTCTCTTCACATTATATATAAATGGTCTAGAATCTGTTTTAATTAATGAGTGTAGGGACCTACCTAAGGCAGCTAAGCGCTCCATCCCTGCACTTATGTACGCAGATGATGCTGTGTTAATGGCCTGTACCCCACTCGCACTTCAAAAGGTAGTTAATTCTTTTACCGGCTTCATGTCAAACTTGGGACTGTCTATAAATTGCACAAAGACTTATACTATGAACTGTGGGGCAGGGACTAATAGGAAGGCTAAGACCATATTTATTAACACCAGTCCAATTGAGCAAACAAAAACATTCTCCTATCTAGGGATCTTATTTGAGAGGACAGGAAGCTGGACCGAGGCGATCAAGAGTAGACGTCTGTTGTTCGTCAGGGCATTAGCGGCCCTGTCTAACTTCAGCCGAAAATTAGGTAAGCGTCCACCGGCTGAACTGACACACATTTATAAAGCCAAATGTGTCTCCATTGCCACCTATGGAGCAGGTGTTTGGGGTTACGCTGATACAAAGATTATGCAGACTGAGGAAAATATGTTTCTGAAGTTTCTTTTAGCAGTACCCCAAAGCACCTCAACTTATACAGTACACACGGAACTGGGTATTCCATATTTGGAAGATATTATTAAAATCCAACCCATTCTTTTATGGCACAGAATCTGGATGTCAGAGGAAACAGGATTTAATTGTTACCTACTGACCGATGCACTGAAATCCGACGGTGCCAAATTCATTAGGTGGCTGGAATATGTGAAAAAATTCATGTCAGATATAGGACATACTGAATATTACACAGATCCCAGTGCTATGTGCACCATCTCCAGGAAAGAGCTTAAGATCTGTTGTATGGACTATTTGGGTGAAAAAAGAACAGCTGTTGAAATGAAAAAACCCACTGCTCAAGCCCATTACTTGACCCTGTCCACACCAAATATTCAACCATACTTATCATTAACTGATTACGACTTTGATCGCTTTTTGTTGACCCGTTTCAGATTTAATTTGATATTTAGACTCCTAAGTTTCCCCATGATGAACGACTGGTCTAGACAATTGTGTAAATGCCCCTGTGATGGTACCTCTATGCAATCCACTATTCATATTATTTTATTTTGTAAATATTATGAAGTACCAAGAAAGAGATGGATTGCACCAGTTTTAAAGTCCTTTGGTTTGAGACGCTGTCGCCCCGCTCTTTTAGCTTTGCAATTTTTAGAGAATGAATTTGTCATCGCTTCTGTTACTGTATTTCTTAAAAATGTTTTTAGATGTAGGAAAACAATGATTATGTGATGTGACCTGAAAAACACTCATGTTTGATAAGGATTTTAATGTTGTAAATTATTCTCTTTTTTAATAATGTACTTTGATGGTTATTGCATTTTATAACCGAATAAAGTGACGATGATGATGATGATGACTGTAACTAGAAATCTAAAAGTAAATAAAGTAATACAGTCTTATAAAATATTATCTAGAACATTGAAAATGTAAATGTAGCATTACCTGCATATAGCAGTACATTTTACAATCTTCTTAAATTATACACTATGATAATTACGATTTGTGGAAAATGTAGATCTGCTTGAAGAGTTCTTCATAGGTGAAAATATGGAAGAGCACGGAAATTATGGCCCACATTTACTAGGATTTTGCATTGGGGCTGCATCACTGTTTTTGCATGTTATCCACACAAAATCTATTTTGGGATTTCCAAAGCCATGCAAAATCCAATTTGCGTGGCTTGGTAAAAAAAAAAGTAATGCAACGCAACACATAGTACTGCCTTGCATTACCTTGCATCATTTGGGTGTTACATGGGTGTTCCTGTGCATCCAACTATGTATTTTGATTATTTTGATACAAATCCATATTTGCAAAGATTTGTGAACATGGGTTTGTGCGAAAATAGTGTGCCCGCGCAAGGAGAAATATCATTATGTCCCTTGTTGCCTCCTCTTTGCATGTGTTCTGCATTCAATGAAGAATAAGTCCAAAAGGATAGTTTTTGTGCAGGAAGGTTCACTTTCCTGTACAAAAACTGCCCTGAGTTTAACACGGACACCGTGCACTATAGCGCAAGGGTGGCCTTGTTGGTGGTAGGCAGCCCAATGTTCACCGACTCAAGTAGAGCATTTAACTGTGCCATATATTAGTATCCCTTGCTGCACAGTGTTGAGTGAAATCTTAATTAATATGAGCCTATATATCAGTAAGCGTGGCATGAATTGAGATAAGTTTGCTAACATAATCCTGAGGAAGGTTTGTTGGAATATTTTGAAATTATGTAGGAAATTGCATAAAATAGCACAGTTCACTAAATTGAGGTCATTTAAAAAAATAAAATCTAACATCTCATTTGAAAATGTGATTAGGTAGTTTGATTAACATTGACTACAATAATAGTGTGGCCCAAAATATTAATAAATGATTAGTAAACATATACATTAATTTCTAAATAACATTAAAATGAAAGTTTAAAAAATGTAAAAAAATATATTATTGCTAAAAAAATTACAAGTTTAATATTTAAAAAAAGATTAATTTAAAAAAGCAATATACACAAAAGAAATACACGTAATAATTCTAAAATAACTTGATACATTTTCACTCTTCAAATACTTACAGATTAAAATAGCATTAAAAATCATAAACTCATGATCTTAATATTTCATAATATATCTTAATATGTAAATCGTATTTAATTTTTTGTACAAATTCAAGTTATTTTAAAATCAAATATAAGATAACTAATGTATTAAACAAATTCACAGCAACATATACATAAACACCTTTTAAAAAAATATTCAACAAGTTAATTTACTTAAAATATTCCAAAATGTCATAATAATAAATAAAAAAGCATGGCAAAATATTCAAATCAAAACAAACTCGTATAAAAATATTCTTTTAAGATTCAGATGCTTGCATTTTCTAAATAAAAGATTCTGGAGGCTGTTACACAGTGCTTGATTTGTTACAAAATTAGTGCTTAGAAGCCTGCTGCCAGCACTATTAAACGCCAGCACTCCGATATCCAAGGGTGCATAGTCTTCAGTCCTCATCATGCCCCCTTAATCCACTAATGGACACCTCTTTTCCCTTTATCTCACTCTTGCAGGTTCCTGCTTTCTCCGTTGTGACATTTTTCTTGTCTTTCCCTTCATCCTTCTTCCCCCTTGTGTGTTTTTCTTTCACATCGTCTCTTGAAATGTCCAATAAGGAGAAATATGTGCCAGTCCCCAACAATTAGCGCTAGTTGTCCCCACTGGCAAACACGAGCGCAAACTAAGCACTGATGCTGAATTTATTAATCTCTCTACAAATCAAAATCTATATTATAAAAACTAAAAACATTTCAAATGTAGCTTTCTAACTTTAAGCCGACAAGGATTATAAAAAATAACCTATGTGGGGAGTGGCTAGAATCACTCTTCTTTACATTTGGTAAAGTGCATAAAATCCGGGGTTCATAATTACTAATCTCACTCCAGTTCTACAAACACTGGAAAAAAAACTATGCATTTGAGGTTTTATATATATAACCCACTGGCGGCATTTTTTGACTTGCTTATAACTTTGATGACGTTTGACGAATCTTTACAAAATTTTCTAAACAAAGTGGCCTGGTACGTCTAGTTTTGCTTCGATCGTTTTGGAGTGATACTTCAAGCAGGGGCCGAGAAAAAGAGGGGAGAAAAATGTGCATTTCACATGCAATTTCCCATAGTAATTTTGAACATGACTGAAGCCCGAACTTCTGGATGGAATTACACCAAATTTGGCAGAGAGGTAGCTCTTGGTCTAGAAAGAGCCCTTTTTGTGATTTGGTTTAAATCCCTTCAGTAGTTTTAGAATTATTAAAGAAAAAACAAATATAGATATCTAGGGGCATGGACTGTCCGTGGATCCAGTAGCTGTAATGCTGAGATCTGATTGACTGCCAACACTTCAACCAGGAAATGCTGTCAGCCATTTTGGTACTCGGATTCAGCTGAGCTCCAATGAAAGTATGAAAAGTAATTAGGAGGCAGGGTAGGAATACCCTGACACCCTAGATCTTGTGATGGGGGCCCCCAGGGAGCCTGCCAGGACCAAAATGCCTTTTTCTCTTAATTTTTGATACAAAATTGTGGGTGGATCCACAAACTTGTGTCAAAATTGAAAAACAACAAGGACAGTCTTACACGCTTGTTTGTACCTCAGCCCATCGGGTGGCAAAGTCGAGGGGACAAAATGAAATTAATATATTGGGGAGGAGGGGGCACACGTGGCCCTCCTCCCGATCACCAATTTCAGCCTCCTGGATGCCACCTCCTCGGGGCAGGCCAGTGGAAAATTAGGGGGAGGTGTGCAGCCTCCCTCCCCAGGCTATTTACAGCCCCTGGGACCAACACCTCCTTCGGGTAAGGCCAAAGTTTATAATGGGAGGGGGCTTCACAGACCCCACTCTTAGGTCTATTACGTCCCTGGGGACCACCACACTGGGGCCAACCCCAAATACAAAAATTGGTTGGGGGCCACACGGCTTTCCTCCCCGGCCATTTTAGGCCCCAGGGCCCATCACCTCCCCGGGGCAGGCCCTGCAATAAGAAAGGAGGGGATCAAGCGACCCCCTCCTGGAGCCATTAATGGCCCTGGGGTCTGCCACCCTCCAGGGCCAGCTCCCTACTTCCTGTGGTGCCCACCCTCGGGACATAGATGCTTGCTTTTGCTTGACGGTAGCTGTAACAGCTCCTGCCAAGCAAGAGCAAACAGTAAGTCCACTCCCAAAGGGCGGGAGCAGGAAAACTTCTCCTGGGAGAGGACTTTTCATCGGTTTTGACAGCAGGCAGGAAAAAATATCTAAAAAATTCTCCCACACTCAGGGAGCAGCATGTTTTTGTCGCTCCCTATGTGCAGGAACAATGCTGGCTCCTGAAGGCTAAGGCTGTCTGGGAGCCATCAGGGACCGTGACAACATTGGTATTCTCCCTGCGGTCCCCAGAAATGCACACTGGGTGGGCTCTAGGGTACCCAGCATCAAGTGGTGGGCCCTTGGGGATGGGGTCCCTAGAGGCCAAAATCAGCTCCTCCTCCATTTCTTCAAAAACGTTCCTGGGCTTGGTGAAGCCAAAGCAAGTGCATTTTCTCTGCAATTCTACATTAAAAAAATGATCTCCAATCCTTTGCGGAGTTGAATGCATTGTTGATCTATTGGAGCACAATCTGTATTGACTGTGACAAATGGGTTCATTCTTGTCCTCTCCTGGTGAGAGCAGAGTCCAAGGTTCTCCCTTTAAATTACAACAAGTATGCAAATGTGCAAAATCACCTGGAAGCCTCGCCCATTGGCCCGCCTCATTCATGTTAGTAGTATGAAAAGGTCTTTCTGCCTTTAGCCAAGATAATGGACAGCTTTCCAAAAGGTCTCCCATTGCTTTTCCCACTGTTTTTGGTGACAACTTTGATGCGATGAATATGAGGATATCTCCACCAAAGAACAAATAACTTTCTTAATATAGTACATAGGAAGTGCCCTTGTTTGGTGGAAATTCCCCCTTTGTAGCCTCGTCATCTTCTCTAGAGGGGTATTCATGGTATCACAGATTTTTAGAAGAAGACACATAAGGAACAATCACATTGCCAAAATTAAATGCACAGAAGGTCACTGGAGACATTTACTCCAGTCCATTACAGAGCTGTAGAGTATAATATGCACTAGACATTTACCCAATGAGTTAGCACTTACTAATCAACCAGTAGAAAGTACTCCATTTGGATAGACATATTGTGCAAAACTGTGTACTTTTGTTGGATAAAGGGGGGGTTCTATTTTGGCACAATCATCCAGACAGCAGTTGACACACCCACACAGACACTCAGACATCCACTTACACACCCATTCAGGCAATCTCAAATCCACTCACAGACTAACACAGACACTCACATACCCACTCACACACCCACACAGTCACTCACACACCTACTCACAGACCCATAAGTTACTCACATATACATTTACAGACTTACATAACCACTCACATACCTACTCACAGACCCATACAGCCACTTACTCACACACCCACTCACAAAACAGGTCACACACCCATACAGCTACTCACACACCCACATACAGATCCATATAGCCACTCACATACCCATACAGCCATTCACATACATAATCAAAGACACATACAGCCACTCAGAAACACACTCACAGCCACATAGCTACTTACACACCCACTCACAGACCCATGCGGCCACTCACTCAAACACTCATGAACTGACTCACAAATCTACTCACACACCCACTCACATATGCATATAGACACTCATACACCTTATCATCGACCAATACACCCACTCATGCACCCAGTCACTGAGACATATAGCTACTCATACACAAACTCACAGACCTATACAGTCACTCAGATACCCTCACACACCCACATACCGACCTATATAGCCACTCACACACCCACTCTCAAAGGTTACAAGTTACAGTTAGGAAATACATTTTTTTTTAAACTTTACAATTTACCAACAAAACAAAGGTTACTGGTACGTTATAGTTGAGAAATAACATTAAAAGTCATGGAAATTCACTGACAAAACCAAAGGTTACAGGAATGTTATAGTTAAGACTCGGATTGTTGAAGCACAAAACCATAGAAATTCAGCAGTTATAGTTACCTGTTCCAACTAAATCTTATGCCCCTCCAAGGCACTGCTTATGACATCACATAATACATCACTCATGACAAGGTCAGTAACATCACTGATGATATCACTGATGACATCTCAAATTATATAAATATGTATTTATCCACTGTTCCCAACAATAAAACCAATAAACAATAAAACCAACAACCTGAAAAAATAATGTATGGTTTGCTATGATTGCATTAAAAAATGTTTAAAGGTAAATGTCACATTAAAATGAACTAAACTAAAAACTTAATACAACATACCAAAACCTTATAATAAAAAATATGCTATATTAAATCATATTTTTAACATTGATATTACTATAACAATCTATTTACCATAAATATTTTCGTCTAAGATATTATTGTAGTCATGATATTTTGACCATGATATTATGGTCACCCAATATTTTGGAATGAATATTCTAGAGAGTACCTTTTTTAAAGTTATAATTTACTGGTGTTTCACTAAAGTGGGATGATTTTACACTTAGAACCATCATAAGGAAGACAGGGTTTCTTGACATGGATCCTAGGGTAGGTAAGGGTGAGGGTGAATATATTTATCAACATATTGGATTGCCTTTATTGTGGTACAAGTAGCATAAGGAGTTACAGTATTTTTCCAGTCATTTAGCAACAATAATACCGATAGATTAGTAAGTATTGGATGGTACATATTATGTGACGCTAAGATCGGCAAATTATGTGTTACAACATGAAGGGCAGAAAAAGTTACTAATTTAAGAAAATGCGAATGTGAAAATGTGAAATGTTAGCCAGATAGCTGGGAAATAAAAAGGGCATTTGACAATAATATATATTTTTTAGCTCTGTATCTGAAAAATCATTAGCAGAATAGAGGATTTAAACAATTTTTCCAGAGAACGTGACCTTTGCTGCATCAGATAGTGACAGTGGCACAGCCAGCCCCAGCATCTGACCATTTGACCTCACTTTGTACTGCATTTAGTGTAGATTATTAGGAGATCATTTGCGACACTCAGCTTTCTCTTGCCATCTACCAGCACATGTGAAAAAACGATCTAGGGTCTAGGCTATAACAGCAGCAAGGCTTAGCCTGGTAATATCAAAAAATAAAAGAGCTGCCAATGCTGCCCATTATTTGACACATATTCACATTCAAAGTGTAATCATTGAAAAATTAACACTGATGACTTCTTTTTCTGTCAGATTTAATCTTGAATGACTTGAATTATAAAAAACACATAACACTACATTGTACCCCAAACCAAAAGACTCATCTTAAAGTGATGTACATAATTTTTTGTATACATATTTGACTTTTTGGGAAAGACACAACAAAAAACTTTTTTCTATACAGGACCCACATTAAATACGTCACTCATACCCATTCATACCAATCATATCTAAACACACCAAAATATTTCATAATGAATTATAGAGGCCATCAGCACAAATTATATATCATTCACAAAGAACTCTATTTTGATTTAGCTCGAGGATTGGCCTCAGACTAAAGGTCGACGCGTTTCAGATCCCTTTTCTTGGAGAGATCCTCATCAGCACCAATGTGCGACTGAAACAAACAGAGACAAAAAACTGAGTTTACTAAATGACCCAATGCATTTCATGTCTGAGCCTCCCAGCCGCTAAGTTTAACTCTTACCTGCACTGCTGCAGTAAAAATCCTAAACAGAATTGATTCCGATATGGACCTGAAAGGGGGGGTAACAACAAGGTCTCTTAATGCTACCGTACTTGATTAAAAGTCATTGACAGCCTCCTACCCGTACATTGTAGTCAGTGTTTAATCATAGCTTCTTACTTGTGATGTCTTGGCAGTATGTGGACCCAACTGTGGGCGGGAGGTTGAGGATTCTGTTATATGAAAAAATGGGCGTGTTACTGTGAGTACAAGGGTCAACATAGTCTTATTCAGAAACTCTGGAACTCCTTTTATTGAAAACATACCTTGAATCGTAGCGTTTGGTCGAGCAAACAGAGGACGATCGGTATTTCTAAGTCCTTGGCATTTATTTCTCTCTGTGAGGAACAGATACGGACCGATTAGGGTGCCGTCGCACGGCTGACTACGCAAGTCTAATCAACTCACGTCCATGGCGAAAGCCTTCTTTTCTTTACTCGCACAGGTCTTACCTTCAATTGCAATGGTTTCCGGCGTGTTGTATTACTCGCTGCCTTTAACACATTGGCGTCTTCCTGGTGTTAAACTTCCTATGTGCCGTTCAGATCTCGCGATCTTTTTACTGCCTCTGGGAAATGTAGTTCAGAATCGTGCTATCTTCGCGTATATGTAAACAAACTTTATTCGATACTGGTGCTTTAATGAACAACACTATCTTCTTTATGTGGATGCCTAATTGCTACATAGATGCCTTAATAAGATGGGAGTTGACCGAGTGCTGATCTCTTATTGTATTATATTGTATTGATGAAATGATGTCCTGCTCATACCCTTGGAGCCTTTGGCATTAAACCTGATGTTAGACTTTGTCTATATCGTCTAATTATAGCGGTCTTCAACTGACTCTGGAGACTGCGGTTCGATGACGCGCGGATACGCGCGTGAGTAAGCGGAATTGACTCAGTCATGGTGATTGAATAGATATCGGTCCTTGTTATGGAAGCCATATAGCTGGTATTAAAAAGGTGGCCCCCTCCATAGAAAGGATCTTTGTGGTATTGCACTTTAACCCACATTGGTTCGATGGGTTGATATCTGTACGCTGCTTCTTAAGACAACACAATACACTGATTAAATGTATATTCATGTATACGCTGGTAATGTTCGGACAGACATTGTAGCCAGCATAGTGGCAAAAACTCAAGATATAGGAGGAGGGTGCAGGTTATGTACCATTTGGTGCTGAATAGGACTGTGACGCAGTCTTCAACTCTTCCAATTATATATAAGAAAGATCGTTACAGGTTGTAGATTTCAGATAATTCATTCAGCCCTTCAATGGATGTGTTAAATTTGACAATGAGCATCGCCTCGCGTCTTAGTAGTTTGGAATCTAAGTCGCCTCCTCTCATGTCTTGTTCGACTTTTGAAATCACGGTCCATCTGATGTCTTTATCCGTATGATTATGGGCCAGCCAATGGTTGACCAATGGTGCATTCTGGACTTTTTTACGTACTCTCGATTTGTGCTGTTGGATTCTTAATCTGATTTCTTGATTGGTTTTGCCAATATATAGCTGTCGCATGGGCAGACTATTCCATACACAACATACTTGGATTTACAGTTTGTAAATTTGTCGTGTTTCCAATGGATTTCTTTGTGTGTGAAGAGTGCTCCTTCCATAGTTGATTCACAGCACACGCATAAACCACATTTGTGGTGACCTTGTATAGGTGGCAGATTTAGAAAACTTCTCATCGTCATATTTTGAGATTTTGGGAGGGCTGCTCGGACTATCTGATTGGCAATACTTTTATCCATCTTAAACGCAAAGAGGGGAACCTCTTTGAGTGTTGGATCCAGATTTTTTACTAAGTGCCAGTTTTGGTTTATAGTTTTTTTGAGCCAGTTAGAAGACGGGCAAAAGGTTGATACACAGACAATTCTGTCTGTTTTAGTTTTATCATTTCTTTGGAGTAGTGAATCACGTGGGGTCCACCATGCTCGCTTAATTGCTCTTTTGAGAAGTTTTTTAGGGTATCCTCGGGCTAGGAGGTTGTTCTTAAGCACCTCTGCATGAGCAAAATATTCATCTTTGAATGTGCAGTTTCTTCTTATACGCAAGAATTGCCCGTAGGGCAGGTTCTCTTTGAGACTTCTTGGTTGACTGCTTGAGAAGTGTAAGGCTTTGTTCCTGTCTGTCTTCTTCTTGAAGAGTGCTTAAGAACAACCTCCTAGCCCGAGGATACCCTAAAAAACTTCTCAAAAGAGCAATTAAGCGAGCATGGTGGACCCCACGTGATTCACTACTCCAAAGAAAAGATAAAACTAAAACAGACAGAATTGTCTGTGTATCAACCTTTTGCCCGTCTTCTAACTGGCTCAAAAAAACTATAAACCAAAACTGGCACTTAGTAAAAAATCTGGATCCAACACTCAAAGAGGTTCCCCTCTTTGCGTTTAAGAAGGATAAAAGTATTGCCAATCAGATAGTCCGAGCAGCCCTCCCAAAATCTCAAAATATGACGATGAGAAGTTTTCTAAATCTGCCACCTATACAAGGTCACCACAAATGTGGTTTATGCGTGTGCTGTGAATCAACTATGGAAGGAGCACTCTTCACACACAAAGAAATCCATTGGAAACACAACAAATTTACAAACTGTAAATCCAAGTATGTTGTGTATGGAATAGTCTGCCCATGCGACAAGCTATATATTGGCAAAACCAATCAAGAAATCAGATGAAGAATCCAACAGCACAAATCGAGAGTACGTAAAAAAGTCCAGAATGCACCATTGGTCAACCATTGGCTGGCCCATAATCATACGGATAAAGACATCAGATGGACCGTGATTTCAAAAGTCGAACAAGACATGAGAGGAGGCGACTTAGATTCCAAACTACTAAGACGCGAGGCGATGCTCATTGTCAAATTTAACACATCCATTGAAGGGCTGAATGAATTATCTGAAATCTACAACCTGTAACGATCTTTCTTATATATAATTGGAAGAGTTGAAGACTGCGTCACAGTCCTATTCAGCACCAAATGGTACATAACCTGCACCCTCCTCCTATATCTTGAGTTTTTGCCACTATGCTGGCTACAATGTCTGTCCGAACATTACCAGCGTATACATGAATATACATTTAATCAGTGTATTGTGTTGTCTTAAGAAGCAGCGTACAGATATCAACCCATCGAACCAATGTGGGTTAAAGTGCAATACCACAAAGATCCTTTCTATGGAGGGGGCCACCTTTTTAATACCAGCTATATGGCTTCCATAACAAGGACCGATATCTATTCAATCACCATCACTGAGTCAATTCAGCTTACTCACACGCGTATCCGCGCGTCATCGAACCGCAGTCTCCAGAGGCAGTTGAAGACCGCTATAATTAGACGATATAGACAAAGTCTAACATCAGGTTTAATGCCAAAGGCTCCAAGGGTATGAGCAGGACATCATTTCATCAATACAATATAATACAATAAGAGATCAGCACTCGGTCAACTCCCACCTTATTAAGGCATCTATGTAGCAATTAGGCATCAGCATAAAGAAGATAGTGTTGTTCATTAAAGCACCAGTATCGAATAAAGTTTGTTTACATATACGCAAACATAGCACGATTCTGAACTACATTTCCCAGAGGCAGTAAAAAGATCGCGAGATCTGAACGGCACATAGGAAGTTTAACACCAGGAAGACGCCAATGTGTTAAAGGCAGCGAGTAATACAACACGCCGGAAACCATTGCAATTGAAGGTAAGACCTGCACGAGTAAAGAAAAGAAGGCTTTCACCATGGACGTGAGTTGATTAGACTTGCGTAGTCAGCCATGCGACGGCACCCTAATCGGTCCGTTTCTGTTCCTCACAGAGAGAAATAAATGCCAAGGACTTAGAAATACCGATCGTCCTCTGTTTGCTCGACCAAACGCTACGATTCAAGGTATGTTTTCAATAAAAGGAGTTCCAGAGTTTCTGAATAAGACTATGTTAACCCTTGTACTCACAGTAACACGCCCATTTTTTCATATAACAGAATCCTCAACCTCCCGCCCACAGTTGGGTCCACATACTGCCAAGACATCACAAGTAAGAAGCTATGATTAAACACTGACTACAATGTACGGTTTAGGAGGCTGTCAATGACTTTTAATCAAGTACGGTAGCATTAAGAGACCTTGTAGTTACCCCCCCTTTCAGGTCCATATCGGAATCAATTCCGTTTAGGATTTTTACTGCAACAGTGCAGGTAAGAGTTAAACTTAGCGGCTGGGAGGCTCAGACATGCAATGCATTGGGTCATTTAGTAAACGCAGTTTTTTGTTTCTGTTTGTTTCAGTCGCACATTGGTCCTGATGAGGATCTCTCCAAGAAAAGGGATCTGAAACGCATCGACCTTTAGTCTGAGGCCAATCCTCGAGCTAAATCAAAATAGAGTTCTTTGTGAATGATATATAATTTGTGCTGATGGCCTCTATAATTCATTATGAAATATTTTGGTGTGTTTAGATATGATTGGTATGAATGGGTATGAGTGACGTATTTAATGTGGGTTCTGTATAGAAAAAAGATTTTTGTTGTGTCTTTCCCAAAAAGTCAAATATGTATACAAAAAATTATGTACATCACTTTAAGATGAGTCTTTTGGTTTGGGGTACAATGTAGTGTTATGTGTTTTGTATAATTCAAGTCATTCAAGATTAAATCTGACAGAAAAAGAAGTCATCAGTGTTAATTTTTCAATGATTACACTTTGAATGTGAATATGTGTCAAATAATGGGCAGCATTGGCAGCTCTTTTGTTTTTTGATATTACCAGGCTAAGCCTTGCTGTTAGAGGGTATCTGAGTGACTGTATGGGTCTGTGAGTTTGTGTATGAGTAGCTATATGTCTCAGTGACTGGGTGCGTGAGTGGGTGTATTGGTCGATGATAAGGTGTATGAGTGTCTATATGCATATGTGAGTGGGTGTGTGAGTAGATTGGATATCTCTTGTGCCGAAAGCAATAGGCTGCAATATCATAAGGACTTTGCTTGTTTTGAGCAAAGATGCTATAGGGATATTGCCCACTGGCCTCCAAGCATTTCCATGGTACCCTTATTAAATACATGTCCCATACCATTCACATTGCTGTCAATATCAGGAGCTAATTCTGACTCAGTCTGAGCCAGTTGGGCTTTTACAGTTAGACTATAGCCTGAATCATCCCATGTGTAACTCGTCGTACAGCACTGGTGTATTGCACCCTTTTGCATTTAGGAAAGAGACATGGTCATGCTCGCCAACATGTCCTGAAATCTTGTACTGTCCTAATGTTGAATTCTTTGCTTTTCCTCTTAATAATTAAAGCTTTCCGACGTTTTTAAAAAAGGAAATGTTTTGGAGGATTTTAAATTTCCCCATACATTTCCATAACAGGGGTTGCAATAGAAAAGACACCTTCATGAATACTTTGAGCAAAGTTTCTTTTCCCCCAAATATTCTAGGACAGGAGTTAGCAGGAATAGCAAATTTACATTTCCAGCATTCAAAGAACATTCTATAGCCCTAAGAGTACAACTGAAGACAGGAATATGCAGAAAAATATAAATGACTAAATAGAAAAAGAGGAGTAATAAAAGTGCCTTTTGAAATTCCATGACATAGGGCCTGGTTTAGGGTTTGGCAGATGGAGTAAAGACAGAGAGGGTGGCATAGGGATTTACATCCTCCGTCCTGTGTTTACTCTTAATTTTGGGATAGTCACTGGCCCATGGATAAGACTATACATTTCCAGGTACCACTGTTTTTACGGTTACTTTCAACGTAGAAATACATTACAGCCGGCTATCCAACTAACTTTTCAGAAGTTTATTTTTTATTTTTCAAAGACAAACTCCTAGAGCAGAAGTTTGTTTTTGAAAAAGGAAAAACTCATGACTCTCACACCATGGAATTTTTCTCCCATGGTGTGGGGTAATTTTTTCTCTTTAAACTGTCACTGCCAGGATACAATGTTTACCCACTGTAAATAGGGCAGACTGTCAGATGGTTTACTTCCAATGGCCACTACTCTCTTAGGTCATTGGAGGAAAGTTTTCAAGGATGGACTATATTTTATTTTATCATCAGAAACCTGGTGGTCCTCCCACTTCTAAATCTGGTATGTGAACTAAGAGTTGGCAGAGAGGCTACTCCGTCACCATTGTGATGGTATACACTCTCCACCAAACTCTGAATCAGGCCCTTACTTTTAAAATTGATGAATACAATTGAAGAACTTCTTTATTAAAAGCAAAGCCAAATTACCTAACTTATCTCCATTCTCTGAGAGGTGGTATAAAATGAAAGGAGCGGCCTAATCACCAAGAGAAACTGGTCAGCAAATAACCAAGAACTGTTGGGGTTTGCACCCAGAGAAAAAAACAAGACATGACCTAAAGTAGATCTACACACAACCTATGTCCATGGCAGTATAGCATCAGAATGAGCGGTGAGCCTACAGTTAAGGACAGCAAAAATATCTTAATGTAAAGCTGAGTTTCCATCAACCATTAAAGAACACCACACTTACATTCCCTAAATATTTTGCTGTACCTCTAATGATATGTCTGGTGTCTCTTTCAACTTTCCTTTTCAAGTTGTTGGATCCAAGAATGTGCTCCAGTGTGCACATTGTACAAACAACCAAGCAATGATTACTATAAATGCTTACATTAATTCAAACTACTTATAATTACTGTTGACACAACCTACAGCCAACACAAAGAAGAAAAAAGATGAAAGGTTCCCTTGGTCCTGATATCTTCAAATATTTACTCAATCCATTTACATTTATCACGTTCTGTGGAGTTGTTTATCTTTGACACTATAATATCCATATTCTCTTACATTCTATGCTAATCACTCTGATGTTCACTGAGCAGAGAAACAATTCAGTCTCTTACATGTTCTATAACTTGAGTAATTAATTTGAAAACACCACGCTGAATATCAAAGATACTTTCTTGGATATCCCTACACTAGTGACACACATGGCAGCTTCAGGCAAAATATCTGATGCACTGTCCACATATAAAAGTGATATTGTGTATGAGCTACAGAATTCTTTGGTTCTAAATGTTAGTAATACAGTACACCACAACCACACAAGGAGGGCTTTCACCAAGGATATGATTTCCTCACTGAGCATCAGATGCACAGCAATTCTTCACCCTTAACATGGCCACTACACACTTTACTGATTGTCTGCTCTACTAATTTGACCAACAGACATAAACAAAATACACTGTCCTTTGATACTCTCTCCTTGCACTAAAATCATCTGCCCTATTTATTTGCCACACTTGCATGTGTGCAAAGGCACCCAAAACTGAAGAGCTGCCACCATGGATCCGTCAACCCCACTGCATTTCAGACATGCAGGGATCAACTCAATTTGACTATAATGCCTGGAATCCCCACGTATTGCTTGCCATTCCAATGTTTATCAGCCAACAGAAATGGAAGCAATCATCACTTTAAGGCAGTAAGGATGAGATCTTTTTAAAATTAGCTCCAAAATCACTTGTAAAATTATCACAGCATATTTTAAATACATTTGCCTGATGCTGTCATTCCTGTAAAACAAGTTTGGTGCCATATTGACATTTGCAGCAGTCGTTTCTTCTCTGTTTTAAACATTAAACTACAGCAGAGCAAGGCAACTGATATATATCCTTGCGCACACCACAATCATGAAATATATATTAATCTTGAATGATCATAAATCTAGTATTTTGGGTGCATCCTGGTAGTCACTGTGTTGTCAGCAGGTGAACTCAAAGCTTAACTGCTTGAATTTATATATGTTTAAATAGCATTAGGCTTCGGTGAAGTTTGTAGTGCGCCGGAGAGATGTACAAATTCGTAATGTAAAATTAATGAAATTTCTCAACATTTTGCCGTACACAATTTTTTACAATTTCTTTTTTCCATTCATGCACAAAATGTCTTGCTGGAAAAGCATGTCTTAAAAATACTTCCTTATTTCATGATGAAAGTATATTTTCGCATATTTAAAAAAAGAAATATGAAATTTTGATTCTTCAGATTCAGGCACAAAGCTTTAAACGCAGCCAATACATATTTTGTCCATGACATTTTTAAGGCTTTAAAATGATAAACATAACATACAAAACGTTCAATTTGTCAATATTGCATGTACGGATTGCAGTAACTGCATTTGTAAATTCAATTATAGATGAAGCACAGTTTAAGATAGACTTCATCAAAATATTCTTGTTATGATATTTACACTGATAACTCTGAAACAGTTTCAAATATGCCCTTGATAGTAAGTGATTCAGGATAGTTCCAGATAATAGAAAATAACTTAGTATGTGTAAGTCACTTTTAGTGTGCTGTGATTGTGTTTTAGAATGCCATTATATTCTAAAGTGTAAAGTAGGTCATGTGGCTGTGAGTATGATCATGCAACTGCTGCATAATATGGTTTACGGGTTCCTTCTCCCTTCTACAGTATGTAAATTTGACACTCTAAATTAGGTCTATGATTTGTGATTCTGGTTTAGATCCCTAAAAATCAGATCACATTTCACAAAATAGCCAGGCAATTCTTATCAATAAAAAATGGGCAACTTGAAAAAGACAATCAAATTAGACTCCTTGATCACACTATATGGCAAAAAAATATGTAATGTAAATACATTTGTAAAGTTCATCAAATACCAAATGGTTTCCTTGTTGTAAGTAAAATGTAGAGAAGAGTGGGTAACCACTGAAGAGAGCTCAGACAGGAGTAACCAGGTCTTCAAGTCATTGTGAAAAGGAAGGACATGATACTAAAGTGTCACATCGGCAGGCAGAGAGTTCCAAGGTTTTGACGGAGATGGGAGAAATTCCCTTACAAGTCATATCCAAGTACAAACCATGGAAATTGTTATCCTGTAGAACAACATTGGTTTTACCACTACATATCAAAGAATAAATGTATGCATGCATGTAGGCAAGAGGAGAATGGATTTATTTTTAGTTTGTTTTTTATGAGATTCTTTGCTACACAAATGCATTTGGCTTCATGTGAGTTCACTACTGACTTGCCCCAAGGGATAGTTCCACAGATTCTACACAAATATAAAGAAAAGACAACCTAATGAATTGGACTATTTACCTAATATCATGTACAACTTTAACAGAAAACCGTTGTTTATTGCCTTCCAGAAAGTGCTGGACTTTACTCTTTTTTAATAGTGATATCAGTTCAATTATACACAAATGTCAGAGAATTAGCATACACCCATGAAGTATTACCCTATATGTTGTACTACAAAGAGTACATAGATTATCCTTTAACTCCAAATTCATTGCTGCTGGAAGTCCATTGTATAAAGACAATGCTTATCTTGAAATATGTATGAACAATGTCTTCCTTTTTCTCAGAGTGGAAAGACCTCTTGATCCCACTCTAGTGTATGGGGGTTGTAGAGACATAATTCATTTAATAATACCGTTGCTGAAGCATTGAAATCTGAACGTGTATATCACTTGATAATTGTGGTTGATTTCCTTTCATCCAAAGTCTAAAGATCTTTTATTATGCCTTCTACAACTCCTAGATGTATTTCCTTTCCAATGGCACTCAAGTGTGAGAGAGAATGAATATTCTTTTGCAAATCCTCAGTCCTCCACAATTACCAAATTAAGTTGGATTTGATCCTGCAGATTCAAATCCACCTTAATCTGTGTACTTAAAGAGCAAATTAAATGGCCCCAGACTATTAAGCACCTATCAGCAAGTAATTTTGTTATTGTGGAAGACTGAAGTTCAGTCTAGGGTCATGTGCAAATGCTTCAATTACAGCCATTGCCGTAATGTGATGGTAGGGAATACATTCACACATCCTCACACAAGTGAAAAGATCAGGTTAAATCAAACATCAGACTGCAATTCGGAAATGGTAATTTACGCTATTAAATGCCTATGCGGACTAGTGTACGTTGGCAGAACAACGAGGAGAGTGAAAATCAGACTTACAGAACACAAAATCATGATCAGAACAACCAATAAGAACTCATGCCCCAAATCAGGTTTACCATTTTGGAAAAGATAATGATTGTACCACATAGAGACAACAGTAGACAGTTAGCACAAAAAGAGACACAATAGATACAATGGCTTAACACCATGTCACCATTTGGTTTAAACTATAAAATCGAAATGGTTTGCTTTTTATAAATCTGCACAGTGTATATCTTTTATTTTGATTGATGCAAACTCAGGATGTCAATGCTTGTTAATAACGCAGTTATCTAGCAAGAAAGTACTCAGTATTTATATGTATGTATATGTTAAAGTTACATGCTTACCACAGTTGATACACACATGGTAGCTAACTCCTATAGGTTTTATTGACATCTTTGTATATAGTTACATACACCGGGGGCGGGTCACCAAACAAGGGTGTAAAATGTGCTTACATAGGATAGACAGTGGACTAAAGCATAATGTAATTATTGGGGGTAACCATAAGAAGCACACAGCATCACTGTCACATTACAATAATTCTTGCACTTTTTATATTTCACTCTTTGTCTTTTTTACAAAAAGTCTCTTCCCGTCGCTCGCAGAGTGTACAGTTGAAGGCCATACTGATTTTATTATAAAGGGCAATGTAATTGCCAGAGCATCACACAGAACACATCTGGAATAGTGCTCCGATGTGGATAATGGTTTTGGTATAAAGAGGCATTTGTTGTCCGATGGGTGTTTTTACTATTTGGAACACTGCATACAGACAGTCAGTTTCATTTCTATTCCTCTATGATACTGACGCTGGTCTCAGCGTCAAGGTGACGTAGAGATCCAATCGAGAATTAAAATCGCAATGCAGAGACCGCTCGCGGCTTTGATACAAACGAGTACACGGATAGAAGTGGTCAGCTTCATGGAAGTAAGTCAGAATCCAGAACCCGTTCATGCTATGGGGATAGAGCAATTTTTTTGTGAAATGAGTGATGAGACACATATATTTTTTCAGGCAGCACGAACAACAAATCTAAATATCCTGGCATAGACGGAGATCCTCTATACATTGGCAGTGCTTTATAAGTAAGTGCTCAAACAGCCTGGAGTATGTTTGGCATTTTTTGTCTTAAAATGTGGGTTGAGAAGGCATAATAAAATTCATGTCAGTTTTATTCTAGCATTTCCACAATATTGGTCATTGAGGTCTATTTCTTTCTTTTTGGGTATGAGATTTTCATTTGTTGTTGGCACACAGGGCCTATTGGTTATAATGGTACTCTGGCACACACACTCCGGTGACACCGCATACACAGAAACATGACTAAAAGGTAGATACACAGATCACAAGGGATGATTTAATTCAACGTTTTTGATACAAATTCATCACGTATGGTGGAGGAATTGACCTTGATGTAACAACATGAACGCTAAGCATGTAGCAATTTTTTGGTGAAGGGTTCATGCCTGAGAAGCACCTAAATAGTCATATAGATTTATTGTGGACAATATGGTAAAACCTATGTATTAATTGTTTATTGTAGAGTTCCCCCGATGAAGGGGTTCCCAAAATGCATTGGGAACACGACAAAGAAGAAAGCAAAACGTTATGTGAAATGGATTTTGTTTAGAAGAAAATAAAATACTGTACAATAGAAATAACACATGAGAAGTGTTGATATGTGTATGCTTTCTATGGTTGTCAACAAAGTGAAATACTAAGTTGCAATGTACAGATATTGCTCTAGGAACTAAGGTGGAATTGGTTAAAAATGGTTAAAAAGTTTTTCTTAAAGAAATTTGTGTATAAAATTCACTGAAACAATATTGCACCATATGGGCAACTGTAGTGCACCTTGGCATATGTGACAGGATCTGTACACATTTATTTGTAGATGATTGTCATTAGGTATTACCATAAAAGTAATGTTAGTAGAGCCTAACATTTGGAGATTATTAGAGTTTCTGAGGTCATCTAAATTTGAATCTGTGATATCCAGTTTGAGCACAAGTCTTGAGAGCAAGAATATCAATTCTCTGAAGTATCTCACACGTTCCTGGGGAACACATTCTGATACTTCCACACTCCATCCATGCCTTACTTTATCAGTTTGGCTCAAACCAATCAGCACTGGTAATACCAAAATTATCAACCCAATGCCTCAAGTCAAACATTCACAATCACAGTTAAAGTGCTCTCTTTTGCGTACTTGTTTCAATTTCATTTTGGTCAGGGGCTGGTTTCCCTAAGTAACTATTATATCTCAATATAACATTTTAATAGGTATTAATACATATAAAAAGGGCCTTGGTGGTCTGGTATCTCTCATGGGAATAGCAAATGTCATACCTTTAGTGTAATTTTAAGTAACATATTTTATTGCTTTCACGAAACAAATGCTGACCTAATGAAGGCAATATTTGACTGCAATTTCAGAAAAAGATTACCAAAGGTGGTGAACTATAAGATGGAAGGACTTTCTGTTACAATGTTTAGAACCAGTCAATGACATTGAAGCTTTGTGAAATTGGATATATGATACTGAGGTCTGACCAGGGTTTCGGGCTATGGAGAGATTCTATTTACATGGAATGGTGACGGTTAATAGAATGTCATGCATGGTGTTAACTAGAATGCTGAGTTTCATACATACTCAGGAAAGGCCTGGGCTGAAGATACTCTCCCTATGCATTTTTCTGTGGCTGCCCTACTGTAGGACAGAAAGCTTGATGAATACTATTTTGCCAGATATACGATTGCTGAAGGGTCCAAATGTAGTCAGCTATTCGAAATTAAGTTTTCAGAACACTGATTTCTGCATTTCCCTGAGCATATTTAATTTTTAGTTGTACTATCTAGAGACACTTTTAAAATGTTAAGCCTGGTTTATATGTCCCTGCCCAATAATTTATTTGTATCTGGAGGATACCATCTATTATAAATACCACTATAGACCACAGTCTTTGGATAATCTCTCAATCTGATTTTGAGTAGGTGATGCTCTCCTCAGGACATCTCAATTATGGAAAAACCTTCCACTGCAAATGTACAACTCTGCTGTGTCCAGCTAGTGCTAATTTTGAAACTCTTTGGTAAACGTTACGAACATGAGCTATAGAATACATTCAAAACTTAACAGAAAACATAGCAAGAGCACCAGGGTTCATATTACAGAAAGAGCCTCATGGGCACAGGGGGCATGTGTGACCCTTCTGCGAACCCCCTGGGCACTTTTGTATTACAGAAAAGGCAAACTCGTGTTATTTTACAATATGTACTCCAGCCAGATCACAAGGGGGAGTTTTCTATTTTGAATGGGGGTGTGGCCCGATAGAAAAGAGGGAATGCCTTTAACCATGCATCTTTGCCATGGTAAAGATATGGGCACATGTAAAGTGTCACACAGTCAGTGCACCTATCTCTCCAGGGTGTTCCTTCGGAGGAGGACACAGGAATCTCAAGGATCCCATCAGTTATTGCCACACACCCTCCCAGGCAGGTGCAGTCACACACCCAGCACCCACTTGCAGGTCTTGCCCTGCCCCCTCCTCAACCTCTTGTTTGTTCTTCTGCAATGTAAAATTAGCCTCAAACTAGACAGGTTCTATGTGTCTTTTCACTTAATACAGCTCTGGGAGTCCTACTTCCTAGGCCTCCATCACACCTTCTGTGGAATGGGGGTGCTACTTCTCTCAGTATTACCAAGACCACGAGTGTCAGTAATTCTGGGGTGCAGTGTTAACAGAGCATGCAATCTCATCCTTTCTAGAATCCTATGGACTGGGCAATAAAAAGCTGGTGTTGGTGCAATCAGATCTTTTTCAAAATATTATACATAATTCTTGCCCCTTTTTAGGGACAAATTCCTCCACATTTGACCGAGGATTAATTCTAGGAAACAAATGGATAGTCGTACGTCATGGCAACGCATAGAATTTGGACTCCTTTTTCCTTTTCCCCTGCAATGATACAAGATGATATGATATAGGTTTGTAGAGTGCTACAATGCCCACAAGAGTCAAGGTGCTAATGCAATGGAAAGTTTGAGGTACCTGAGGAATAAAAGGGGTTAGGATCAACTACAAATTACCAATTACAGTGCAACCCATTTGGCCACACAGTAAAACTCTGAGTCAATGGATAGGTTCAAGTATGAATTTATTACAAATTCAAAGCCAATCCTATATAAATCAGTCTCATAAACAAAGAATAAAAATACAGAATCACTAATAGGTAACTGACACGTCGCACAAAATTTATCCTCAATAACAGAAAGCAAATGAGAAAACCTGTAGCTACAATGCAGAGTAGGAGAAACAAAGTCTGGTGAGTAGATTGAAAGTTTAGATCCTTCTGCCTATTATGCCTGGGCGTAAAATTCTGTTCACAGAGTTTGCAGTGTTTTTCCCACTCCACGCTACGCATAGAGAGGGGAGTTCCGAAAAACTCCACATAGCAGCATGGAGTGGAGTTTTTCCCCTTTCGTGGCAAGTGTGAGCGAGGAAAATTGCATGCTGGACCACCTCCTGGTGAGATTTCTCAACACGGGTGGTTGTGGCAGGTCACTACTGCTCGCATTGAGAAACCTGCCACTCCTGTTGAGGAAGCTGCCGATCAAGTAGAACATCAACTCCAGCAGCACCATACTCAACATGAGTGGAAGGTTTCTCAACACGAGCGGTAGGGACCTGCAGCAAATGACAGTGTTGAGAAACCTGCCGCTCGCATTGAGGATGCTGCTGCTCTAGTAGAACATCTACTCAAGTGGCAGAAAGAAGCTGCGCCTTCCTGCTCTGTGCATGGTGCCGTTCACCCTGATTTTACAGCGTGGGACAAACTCTTGGCACTAAAAATCACTGCAAGCAACCCGACTTATCTCACTCCACTGCTTGTAGAACTCCGCGGAGTACAGTGGAATTTTTCAGCACTTCGCAGACTTCTGCGTACTCTGCCCAGGAACTGCATATACATGAGGGTGTCTAATAATCTCAGTCATCGTTTAATTTGGTTTGTCCTCATGAGTGCTGTTATTTTTTATTTTATTTTTTTATCTTAACATATGCTTTTATGTCTGAAACTGAATTAAGATTATTTGATTGTTGATTGATTGATGAGTTTGTTTAAGAAAACTATAGCTCTGTTTTAAGCTAGGATTCAGGAAAACCCTACTCAAGTCAGGAAAGCAGAAAAAGGTGTCAGCATAGCAGAACTTCTGTAGAAGTCCTCAAAGTAAGAATATTGTATAGCATGAAGCCACACAACAGAGAGTTAGCAAAGAGGTCTGAACCTCTACAATCTAAAGGAATATAACTAACCTAATGTGGTGTCAAATTAAACCAACCAAGAGAACCTTCGAGAATTCCATGTCATATGTGCAATTATTTCCCATATTCAAACAATGATCTTGGCAACTACACTCAAGGTTTCTTTCCTTTAGCCCACACATTAGAATGCCTTTGAATTTCTCCCATCTCCATATTCCACACGAACATTAGTCGTCCCTTCATTTGTTAAAACTTCCTGGCCTTGCCAAAAGATACTCCTTTCAAGCCTCACTATCTCTTTCATACAATGTGCCTCTCTTTAACCATGAACTCATGCAACTGTTCCTGCAGAGGAGTGAATAACACTGCATCCAAATCACACATTCACGTCAAATTTAAAACATTAAGAAATCCCAGTGCTTAAGGCCTTTGGTCAACTTTAGCACAGCAGCATCTCAATGCACAATTAAATGCAGAATTACAGGTACATATACGGTTACAATATGGATGTAAAACACTATTCAAATTGATACACTTTAAGTTATAAAGAAAATGCAAAGTACTATTTCAATGAATTCATGAATATATAAGAATTACAACATTATCCAAACCACACATATGCAAATATATGTGAGAAATGCAACATCTTGTTACTGTAAAGAAAACGTTAATATGCACATGCAAAAAATGCTGAGATTACACTGTAGATGCACTTTCTGTAACTGTTGAAATGCACTGCATTACATTAATAATGTTACATCACATGAGTACACAAGGCCATACATAAACATATATGTGGCCTAGTTAAACATGAAATGCTGTAGGCAAAATTACACTGCCCCATTACCCCCTGTGATGGCAACCTAAGCCATCACAAGTTACAATCTGATATTATCAGGCGGACCATCTAAAACCGTGTAGTTTTTAACATCTTTTGCTTAGAATATTCTAGACATTTCATTTTGTCATAGTATATACTCTGACTCTCCTCTAACTCCACATCCCCTCTGTTCCTCTTCACTCCCCATGTAACTTGTGCATACTTGTATCCCTTAAAGTTTATGAATATGAATATTACACAAAGAGCAATTATCAAAAGGGGTTTCGAGATGGCTCCCAAAATTTCACTTTCCAGATTTCCAAATGGTTTCCTACAGCAGACTATACATACCCAATGGCTTCCCAAGCTCCTGTCACTTCTAGCTCTTTTAAATCTTTTTTTAAGTCCAGTTATATATTTCTCCAGATACTGACTTTTGTCTAGGATATAAGTATAGCATTGCTAAACTTTGAGCATCCTACACACTTCTCCTTTGCATGTAAAAGGTCTAACGAAAGTTTGGTTTTGTAAAACCATAAACCTTCTCGCAACCATCTTAGTATTTACAAGTGATACAGAATTTGTAGTACTAGTAGCCAGTTGCTCTACTATTGTAGACGGCTTTCTAATTTTCAGATCATTCACAATCACACCAACAGACAGGATTATAGCTCCAAAAATATCTCCTACTACTTCAGCTCCACTAAAACCCCATCTGGTTTTAGATTTCGCTTCCCACACAGGATCATTGAAATGTTCCATATGATAAATCTTTGGGAAAGCTATTTCAAAATAATATGTGCCATGCCATCCATGGGGCAATTAAATATAGGCATACTATCAGCAAAGAAAGTACACTCCAGGAATTATAGGCTCCTGTTCCTCCAAGAAAAGATCATTTTTCCCCCTCACGTCGAAAACATGATCACATTCACTCTGCCCTAAAAATAGCGGGTCCATATAACTCTGATCAACCTGTATACATAACTTTCCCTTATGTTGCCAATCTAAAGTCAAGGTGGGCAAGTTTACCTTCACCTGCTGTTCAATTTCTTCACTACTCCACCTGTGATGCTTTATAAGATCTTTATTAGTTTCAGATTTGGTCTCTAGTACTCTCCTCCTCTCTTCAACTAAATTCAAAAACATATTCTCCTCATCAGACATTGAACAAGTCAAATTATGCCTGTGTGCATATGTAGTGTCAAGCGATTTAAGAGACACAACATATTTGCCTGCAATCTCTGCACCTTTGAAATAAGGATTCTAGTTCAAATGATTGGACATAGGGACTTCTGAAAGGACTAAAACATAGTTCGAAAAATAATATTGCAAACTACCCTGTCTATAAAATAGACTCATTAGAAGGCTACAAGATATTCCATCGGTCAAAGGGATATAATGGTATGTTATACTGTCTGCAACAGACGCAGGCAACTGAGTGCACATGCAAGAATCTCTTGCATTCATAGTATCGCTGCATTCGTAAAGCAATCTAATATAAGCCTTTAAAGCATAATCTCCCATTGCTAGATTTGTTTGCAGTTTCTTAACCCCCCCCCCCACAACCGTAGGCTACTATCAGGAGCATGTGGTTTAGTATGAGCAACAGTAGGCTTAACTTCTACTTATATGTAACTGGATATAATCCTATAAGCACAATGATTAATACGACAACAACAGCTATTAATATATCTGCTATAATGTAGCTATGCCTATTAGTATTAGAATTGGCTTCCATTTCTTCATTAGAATCTAAACCATTGGGTGAAACGTAGTAGCTGCAGAGACTTCTCTGTAAGTTTCCACCTGTGCAAGCAGCAAAACCAAGTTCAAATGATAGGCAATTAAATTATACACAATGTCTTTGTGACTCTTCTTTCTTCCCTGCAAAGTCTATTTAAATGTCTCTAATATTAAATGGCTCAAGTACAATGACAATCAGTTCCAGAATGAAGTGTTTCAGTTCATCAAATAGAGCAGAGGGAACTCATTCTCATCCAAAAAAGGACACTCTGCCACACCGAGAATAAGATGTCTCAAGGCACTCAAATTTCACTAACAAAGGAAGTTCAAATGTAAGAGCAAACTGAAGATCAAGTTCCCAATGTTTCAGTTGGATTTTCACAATGATTCCAGATATACCAAAACTCGTACTCTCTGTCATTTACAAGGAAGTAAGTTCATTCAGGGGAAGAGTATGTTCAACAAGGCACTCTTTCTTGCTTTGACCTTCTGAGCATATTCCTCTCTCTGTCTCCGTCACTCAGATCAGTATCCTCAAAATCCTTCGGGATGACTGGGAGGTCACCTTCTCCCTGCGGGACCAGTCTTCCCCTTTCCTACCTTCTTGGCCAACGTTCTTCTTTAGCCACTCGTGGATCTACAGCACTAGGCCTTTTGACGGGTCTGAGTCCGGCTCACTCACAACCACAGGACTAGCCCCTTTGTTTTCATCTTCAACAACAAACTCCCAAAGAACCCCCTTAGGCCAAACAAGTGCTGTTTCAGATTCTTGTTTGTCCCCAACAGCTTGATTAACCCACTCCAATGGCCTCTCGACCACCACTGGTACTTCTGGTGGTGGTGCTGCTATATCATTAAGGAGACATGGAACTCAGCGAGTTTGGGCAGCATGCACCCAGTTGTGGAGACCTCCGCACTTCATAGCAGTCGTGGTGACAAGGATCTCCTGCAACGGCCCATGCCAATGAGGCTCCAGAAAACTCTTTTGCACATGTTTTTTCATCAGTTTTTTCACCATTCACCGGGGATTATGTCATGTGATTGCTCCGGGTGAGACAGGACTGTGGTAGCTTCAACTTGATGAGACCCAGAAGGCACCACATCAGCAAGTTCTTTGCAGTAATCAAGTATCAAATCATCAGTAATTTTTGCAAGGTAATTTGCAGGCACCACTGGCAACCTCACTGACCTGCAGATGATGATCTCATTGGGTGACAATCCTGACCTTTGATTGAGTATGCTGTGAGGACTCTTCAACACAAGCAACATTGCATCAGGACATTTCAAAGACGTAGAAGCACACTCTTATGCAAACCTGGATTTCAAAGTCCCATTGACCTCCTCCACCAGACCTGAAGCCTTAGGTCAGCAATTACACAGTTGTCTTTGTTTAAATTGTAAAGGAGTGCACAACATCCTCATGATTTCTTTATTGAAGTGCATGCCTCAGTCAGATTCCAAAGAAGTTGGGAAGCCAAATCTAGGTATTAACTCCCTCAACAAAAGGCTTGCTACTGTGATACTATCATTCCTTCGTATGGGATAAGCCTCAACCCATTGTGAAAAGATACACACAACAAACAACACATACCTGAACCATTGCACACAGGAATCTCAACAAAGTCCATATGCATTCTGTTAAAAGGACCTCCTAGCCTCCCTATGTGACTCAGTGCTACTGCAGTCCTTTTCCCTACATTATACCACAGACACACAACACATCTGTGGCACAATGCATCAGCCATCAACCTAAACTATAGATTGAACCAAGTCTGCCTAAACAACCGGACCATCAGCCATTCCTCGTGAGTAAGACCATTATAATGTCTTACCATTGGGGGCAAAAGGCTGTTAGGCAACCCTGGTCTCCTGTCTGCTGAAAAACTAATCTCATCTTCATCTCTCTTGACACAACGTGCTTTAACCCAGCTCTGCTGTTCTGCCTCTGATACTTCTTCCTGCAACCTCTTGACTTCCTCCTAAGTATTAGCTGTAGTGAACAAAAGGTTGTAGTTGGTCTCATCTGTTCCCTCATCTGTATTCTCTCCATTAAAGGTGAAGCATTGTAAGGTCAATATCTGGCAACTTTGTCACCATATTCATTGCCCAAGGACACATAATCACCCCCGTTACAATGCGCTGCGCATTTAACAATGGAAATTTGTTCAGGTATCTGCAATGCTTCAAGGAGTTTTCGGACTTGCTCCTAATTCTGAATGGGTGAGCCCGAGAATGTCATAAAGCCCCTCTGGGACCATAACTGTCCAAAATCATGAACAACACCAAAGCCGTACTGACCATCAGTGCAAATAGTCACCCTCTACTGGTCTGAGACACAGCAAGCTCTAGTAAGATCAATCAATGTAACCACTTGTGCTGAAAACACTCCCTGGAGCCAAGTAGCTTCTACTACTCCTGAAACTGTACAGATTGCATAAGCAGCTCGTAAATTTCCTTCATGGTCTTGCAAACACGAGCCATCCACCAACAATGCAGAAATCAGATTCAGGCAGTGGCGCATCTTGAATATCTGGTCTTGGCTTGGTGCACAATTCAATAACATCGAGACAGTCATGCTCCCCTTCTTTTACATCATTATCAGTCTCAGGAAGAGACAGTAGCGTGGCAGGATTCAAAACAGAACACTTCTTCAGAGCCACATTTTCAGCCGCCAATATGATCTGCTTATAGCAGGTCAGGCAGCTCTTTGTCAATGCTGTGTCTGAGTACGCACATCTACAGTATTTCCACAGAGTGAGGCATATACACCATTAAAGAATGACACATTACAATGCCTTCAAATTTCTCTCTACTGACAACCGCAGCTGCCACAGATTTAAGATAGCCAGTCTGAGCTGCTGCTACTGAAGCTAAGGTAGATGAAACGTTTACCACAGGTCTACGGGCATTTCCATGTGTTTGTGTAAGCCCCAAGAGAGCACAGCCCTCCCTCTCACTGCAAAAAAACAAAAATGCTTTTTTGTAAACAGCCATTCCTAGTGCCGGAGCATGGCAGAGGCTTTCTCTCAACTCTAGGAAGGCAATCAAATGATCAATGTCTCAAGGCACTGGATCTGCTACACCCTTATGTGTAAGCATATGTAAAGGCATGGCCAATAGGGAAAAGTTAGTTATCAACTGGTGACAGTAGCCCAACCTTTCCCCAAAGCATCCTGACCTCTTTCTGGGTAGTTGATGGTTTCATTTTCAAACTCACCACGATTCTCTCCTGTGACCCCATTCTGACTCCTTTCTCAATATGATGACCAAGACACAAGACTTCTTTCAAACAGTACTGAAACTTCCTGGTTGACACTTTATGTCCATTCTCAGCCAAGTGGTTGAGCATTGCAATAGTGTCCATTTTGCAGGCTTCTTGAGTATTCGATACACACAGCTGGTCATTAATATACTGAACCAGGACAGAGTTACAGGGCATAACCAAAGACTCAAAATTCTTTTTAAGGATCTGTTTAAAAATGGAGAAACTCTCCATATACAATTTTGGGCTCAGCATCATTAAAAAACATAACTGCCAAGCCTAAATTCAAAGAGGAACTGACTATCCTCATGCAAGGGTATGGAGAAGAAATCTTGACACAAATCGATGACAGAGAACCGCTCAGCCTCACATGGAATTTGAAACACTATCACAGCAGGATTCCGTACCTCAGGACAAGGGATTACAATATTGTTTATCTTGTGAAGATCCTGCACAATGCGGCACTTCCTTCTAGGCTTCTGCAGGCCCATAATAGGTGAGATATATGGACTCATATCAATGTATCAATTAAAAGAGTTATTCCAGCAATCGTTTCAGGGAACAGATTATATTGGGGTGTTTTGGGATATTCTGCACTTGGCTTTCACTAAATACAAACAAGCTCAACTCCTTTGTCTTTTCCTTGAAAATTCCCAAACCTCAGAGCTCATAGTGTCTCAAGGTAATTCTTCACTTGTTATCATAGGGTACAGTGCAACAACTGGATTTTGATTAACCATTTTAAAGGCAACCTCTTTGTCTGAAACTCCATGCATCTTGGTGTACAATAAATGGAGCAATTCAGCTTGCACAACAAGTCACGTTCTAAGAAACTCACAGAGCTTGAATCACAGACCACAAATTGGTGATTATCCTCAAAATTCCATATTTTTACAGGGCTCAGTAATGGGATTCCTCATTTGTTGATTAGCAATTGCTATAACTTGGATACTTCTTTCCGAGAGGAGTAGGTCTGGAACTTCCACTATTCGCACAGTAGAACGGGAAGCACACGTATCAATCAAAAATGATAAGTGTGGCCATGTACCTCACCATCTACATATTGGCCATTTTGGTCTACCTCCAAGACGGAGCTTAGCATGCAACGTTCCTACTCCCTCAGGCACTGTCAGGTGGACTGTTCGGAACCAAAATTCTCAAGAGTATCAAACATAGGATATTGCTGATTAGGACTGTTACCCTGTAAAGAATTCTGATTTACATTCCAAACTTGAGTCAAAATGAATTTGGGACCATTGTAAGTTACTTGCGGCATTGGAGGTTGTAGAACTTGCTTCACTGGAACTTGGGACACATTAAAAGTTTGAGACCTCAGTTTGGCACTGCATGGGGTTAATATTTTGAGACTGTGTACACCCTGTATTCTGACATTGATTTGCAGGATTGAGACAACATTTTTGCTTCCAATGCCCCATCCTATTACAATAGTGCCATGGGTTGGATTTTTTCAATTTGGATATATCAATTTCAATGCTCAGATAAACAGGGACACCCCTACCTATTGACAGAAAACCAGCTCCAACTTGTATAGCAGGAGCTTCCTGCGGATATACTCCATGCATAGGGAGTGCACTCCCAACAAAGGGAAGACCTTGACTTCCCCTCTGAGCGGCTTTCATCTGTGATGCCATGAGCATCTCCTTTAATTTCTTTCTCTCCCTTAACTCATACTGTTCTAATTGCCCACATATGTCAACCAGCCTTATTGCCTAACTATTTTTCTTCTTTATATTTTTGTATGTACGAGAATCTAATATATCTCGCATCATATGCTCAGCGACTTGATTATATTGTGTTGTTCACATTTATGTAGAGTGCTCTGATATCTTCTGGTCTAGCTAGCGCTATATAAAACCTATCAATAAATAATAAATCAATTCAGCCTCATGTCAATCTCATTGCAATACTTAACGTAGTGCAAAATCTCATCAACCGAAGTATTCTGCCACAAATCATATGCTGTTGAATGATGATGCTAATATCAGGTCTCGATCCTGTCACAAACCTAGATACAAAATGTCCCATGTCTTTAGGTTCCAACTTTTCCATTCCACTATACTGTTTGAACACCTGCAATAATCTCTCATAATATGCATGAATCATCTCTTTGGGTTCCTAAGTCATTCGATCAATTGACCCAGTCAATATCTTGGGGTGAGACTTTAGACAAAAAGCACAACATCACCTGGTTGTACTTCCTCATTAGTAATGGTGACGGACCATTAGTCAAAGGATTCCTCACTGGTTCTCTCTCAGGTCATTTTGTAGCTCTCTTATATGCTATTCACAAATCACTTAGAACCACAATATCAAATAGAGTATTCAAATCAGTCCACAAAACCATTGAAATTTTTCCAAACCAATTGACTTGTTTGTACCATTCCACAGGTTTCTCTCTTAACATAGGGCAATTATTGGTGAATGATTCAAGATGACTCCTACTCCAAGGTATATGAACATAACCTCTACTAGGTACCTCTATAAAGGGAAGCTTGTGGTTCCTGCTCCCCCCTCTCCAGAAGGAGGTAGCTCCCCAATTGACCTTTTGAGACTTTTTCTTTGTGACCATTCAACTTCCCATGAATCCAGCAGACTCCAAATCTGGATGCTTTGAATTAATTCCGGAATTTGTATTTTCAACCCTGGTACTCTCATATTTTTTAGGTCCTGATAACAGAAGCAATGACAATGGCTCTTCTGTAAAGCTTTTGTCTGCTCCAAATCTACTTCATATTTCTGAGCTATCTCAGATAATTTATCAAGAGCATGTCTTCCTCTCCTAGTAACATCCTTGCTCCTAAACAGGAGCTCATTTTGTTGATAAGTGTCTATTCAACAAATGAATCACTACTTCCACTTATCATCTAATCTAATTCAGGTTTTAATTTAGCTACATCCACCAAATTCACTTTTAATGATGACTTCATCGTAACTTGACCTATTTCTGTACTTTCACTGCAATTGGAGGTGGCAATGAAAACCTTCAGCCATTTGTCTAGCTCATGAGCATCAAGTCTATGCGGCCTCTCAGAAGCTTTGGTACTGGTCTTTCTTTGGGGCTATTATGCACATTCAGGGGTGGCTCCCAAGTGAGCGAACCTAATTCTGGAAACCCCCGAAATTATCTCAAAGGTCCAAGCTTTATCTCATTCGCAGATGGTTCTGCACTTGCACCACTAGGGGAACACGCACTCCTTGGGATCAAAGGAATAAACTTTACATTCAAACTTGTAAGAGCCTTCTCTCAGGCTCTCAACTCAGTTGGAACAGCCACGCTATGTGTAACACTCCCTGTGGAGCTGGGATTAGATATAGGTACTACAGGGCCAATGATGACTGGAACAGTGAGACTGACTGAAATGCTTATAAAGCGCACGAATGCCGCGGCGTCTTGGCGCTGTGAGATACAGAGGAGAAAGAAAGCAGTGGAGCAGTTAAGTTTGGGTAAAAAGCCAGGTCTTTAGGCCCTTCCTGAAGCTCATTTTAGATTTTTGGGCGCGTAATACTGGAGGTAGCGAGTTCCATATTTTAGCCGCCTGGTAGGAGAATGACTTTCCTCCCCATCGGGCTCTGTTTATTCTGGGCTGGCAAACTAGGTCATGATTGGCTGACCTCAGCGTTCGAGAGGGTACATAGCGGGGCAGTAGATTGGTGAAATCGTCGGGTCCCTTACCATGTAGGGACCTATGTACCAAGCAAAGAGCCTTGAATTGAATACGGCGCCTGACCGGGAGCCAGTGAAGCTCCCGAATGGCTTTGGATGTGGGGTGGCGTTTGGGGAGGTTCAGTAGCGCCCTGGCCACTGCATTCTGGATTGCCTGCAGTTTGGACAGTTGTTTTTCTCCTGCTCCCAAATAGAGGGAGTTACAGTAATCAATCTGGAACATTCAAAGCTGCTGTAACATTAAAAAATATGGCAGGCTAGGGGTACAAATCTCCGAACTCCCTCCCACTGAGGGTTGATTCATGTTCACAAGGGTGGTCCTCATTATATTAGGACTCACAGTTACTGTTGAAGTAGCAATTCCAGAATGTCAAATAGTATTAGTACTTCAACCTCTACTTGTTTGAGTCTCATTGTATGGTGGTGTACGCTCTGACAACAACACATTTAGAAGACTTTCACCATTTTCACTGTCACCGTTTTCACCTCCCTCAGTTCATTCCTTTGTTTTGTTTCCTCTTTCTCTCTTTTTCTTCTTTCTACCCTTCTCAAATTCCTCACCAGTCAACACCGGATACAACTTAGCTCCCTCTATCATATCTGTTTTCCACTTTTTCTGTTTTGGGTCCCACCTAACTTCAACATAAGTAAGCATTGCCTTTCTAGCTCTTCCCTGATATCTTTCCTTCTCTCTAGGATCATGCTCCAAAGCATTGAGCACTTTAAACTGTGCAGGTCTAGGCTGTGGTTTCATTTCATATATATAATCCTTCTCAAGTTGTTAGTGATTCTCACATCAAATGTACCATAGCTTGGAAATGCAAGTGCACCTTCTGTCTCAGTGATCTTGTGCAATTAGTTAAACCAAATCTCAAATGACAGTAACATATTTCATTTTCAGGTAAAATGTTAATAATCACAATTAAAATTGTTTATTTCAAACAGGATCCAATAATTAACTCACAATTCTAATCCCAAGTCAACAACCAATAAAACAGCAGCACTCAATGACATATGCAACCAATAACAGCGTGGTTTTACACCAACCGACCAGTCCCAGTGCAACACAATGTAAGTAAATCTCAATCCTAACAGAGGTTCACCCTCCTTTACAATTTTCGTGAATACACCCTCTTCAGTAATACGCACACAAGCAAATACAATGCTACAAGTAACAATTGTCTGCTTTACTTAGGAAATCAACAGAATTCAATCACAAGAAATAATTCAGAACAACGCTTTCCAATCTACTCTGACACACATTCAAATGAAACCTTGACCTGTGGGGAATCACCCTGATCAGTATAGTTTCGCTCTGCGCAAAAGGTCCACCAAAATAGATCCCACAAAACCTTAGCAGGCAATACAGTGCCTTCTACACTTTTTATATCATGCTGGGATCTTAGGCCATGCCGGACCTGTTAACAACTCTTCACATCAAACACCACATTCAAAATACATCTGCCAACCAACTGGTATAACACCGCAAGCTAAGCATCAGCCTTACACACGACCTTATAAAACTCACTCCTCCGCTCCGCTACAAACCACTGGAACTCCATCAATCCTCCTAATCAAAGCATGGGCTCTAGAAATGGGACTGGGATTTTAACTCTTCTCACACAAAATTTCCTAATCCCCTATCTCAGGACCCAACCGTCCACTGTTACCATCTGATAACGCCTAGAATTTGGTCTCCTTTTTCCTTGCCCACTGCAATGGAAGGTTATAGGTGCTTAATGAATTAAGGGAGTTAGGATCAACTACAATTTACCAATTACAGTGTGACCCATTTGGCCACACAGTTAAACTCTGAGTGAATAGATAGGATAAATTCATAGCAAGCTGATATGAATCAGTCTCATAAACAAAGTATAAAAGTACAGAATCACTAATGGGTAACCGAAACGTCACACAAACTTTATCCTCAATAACTGACAGCAAATGAGAAACTATGTAGCTACAATGCAGAGTGGGAGAAACAAAGCCTGGTGATCCACCTGCCTATCACGGAGTTTGAGGAGTTTTTCCCACTCACGCTCTGTGTAGAGCCTGGAGTTCCAAAAAACACTGCATAGTGACAAGGGGCAGAGTTTTTCCTCTCACAGCTCGCCAAGATTAAGTTGGTGAGTAGATTGAAAGTTTTGATCATCCATCTTATACACGAGGTTGTCCAAGGAAACTTAGATTCTAAACTAGGATTCAGTTAAACCCTACTCAAGTCAGGAAAGCAGAGAAAGGTGTCAGCATAGCAGAACTTCTGTAGAGGTTCTCAAAGTAAGAATATTGTATAGCATGAAGCCACAGAACAGAAGTCAAAGGAATCTAACTAACCTGAAGTTTGATGCCCAATTATACCCACAAAGAGAACCTTCGAGAATCCCATGTCATATATCCAATTATTTCCCATCTTCAAACAATAATCTTGGCAACTACACTCAAGATTTCTTTCCTTTGGTCCACACATTAGAATGTCCTTGAATTTCTCTTGTTTCCTTATTCTGCATGAACAGTAGTCCTCCCTTCATTTGCTAAAACTTCTTACCCTTGCCAAAAGATACTTCTTTCCGGCCTCACTATCTCTTTCACACAATGTCTTTTTTTTAAACGTGAGCTCATGCAACTGTATCTACAGAGGAGAGAAAAAAACATGCTTCTGAAGCAAACATTCATGTCAAAGTTAAAACGTTATGAAATCCCTGAGCTTTAGGACTTTGGTAAACCTTAGTACAGCAAACATCTCAAGACACATTTATATGCATGATTACACGTACATATAAAGTTACAATATGGATGTAAAACGCTATTCGAATGGAAACATTTTCAGTCCTAAAATAAATGCAGAGTAATATTTAAATGAATACGTAAGTATTTAGGTATTACAATATTATCCAAACCCCGCAAATATATGTGAGAACCGCAACACGTTACTATAAAGAAAAAGTTATTATACACACTCATATAAATGCTGGGATTACACCATAGATGCACTTTCTGTAACTATTGAAGTGCACTGCATTGCATTAATAATGTTACATCGCATGAGTACACGAGGCCATACATAAATATATATGTGGCCTAGTTAAACATAAAAGGGTGGAGCAAAAATTATGCTGCCCCAATTGTTACTGTGGGTCTCGTAAAAGCGATATGGGGATGGGGAACCCTGCTTTTGCCCAAATCAGTATTAAGAGCCAACTTGTTATGGAGGCATAAGCGGAGAAACATGGTGTAATGGTAACAATCTATCGTGAGAAATAAGTGCCTTTATGTATCTTCTATAGTTATGTTTATTTTATTCTTGGTTGGACACCCAAATCAAAGACAAGCGGTATAAATAGAAGGCAATCAGCAAGAGAGGGAGAAGGGAAGATATGTCAAAGTTATATCTTCGTGTCTATTTCCAGAGCATAACCTTGATGGCATCAGCCTATACTCAATAGTTTGTATCATTTTCCATTTCTAACGTTTATGAAAAGGAGGCACTTCGTGAAATATGAATTTTCTAAGGACATGACATCGAAGAAATATTGATAGTTTTCTAGTGCACATTTGAAAGCACAACTTTCAAAAATAGGATGGCAAATACAAGTAGCTCTTAGGAATATAATAATGGAATACTGATTTTTATAAACTAGACAGAATGTAACTCGTCATGCAAAATTTCTATGCATATCTGCCTTTCTCAAACCTCGCCAGCATGTCAAAAACCAAAAACATATTTTTTTTTAAATCAATTTCTGTGGTGAAGAAATGTATCGAGTTAGAGACAGATTGCTGCTAAATATTAAATGGGGCCATGTGGTCGAGGATGGGGATGTAGAGAAAGGACAAAGCACAGGCTCAAAGAGAACACGAGACATCTCATCGTTTTCAAAAGGACAGTGTGGTTTGACAGAAGTCATTTTGAATCTGGTAGAAGCAGATACAAAAGTCTGTGCCCACATGTATGCAAATCATCAACCACTTAATTCACACTCTAAAGTGCTAATGCATAAACGTTTTCAGTCAACGGCCTGTTTTCTTATAACTAGGTGGTTTCATTTTAGAAGTGTGAGAAAAACAGCACGTAAAGCCACGCGGTTGATAAACATGCAAATGTTGATGCTCGGTATAATCAGTGTGCAGAGAACTTTGTACGCCTAAGGTAGTCATATCAGCTGCAGATTTGTAGATATGGGCTGGCTGAAATACAGCAAAAAAGCAGGACTTCTCTCCAGTTCTCAATATGTTAAAAAATAAGTGCCAGGGTCCTCGCCAGGAGGCCACTGCAGGTTGCAAAAGACATTGACCCTGTCAGCCCCACCACTGACAATACCAATGCAACTAATAAACCTCACCCCTGACAAGTGTGACAATTCAGACTGTTCCAGGCCCCCTAGGGCTTGGACAGTAGATATTAGTCAATTTAATGTATATTGTATTATTGTTAACAACTGTTGTTGTGTTTATCTCTAATTTAGACAAACAGCAGACTGTCATAAGTGCCGGTGTTGGCAATTAAGTGCCGGTGCTGAGCACCCGAAACCACCGGCTCAAAGTAAGCACTACTCCCTCAAAGTTCTGTGGTATTGTTGAATCCCTTCTGCCTCCATCTTCGTTTGAGCTGCACGGTATTGGTGACATTGTAACTTCACAACCATAAACACTCATACTGTGGGGCAACACCCAGCGAACAGCATCAGCAGCGGCTGGTGCAGGTAAGCGCAGTAGGGCAGTGCGGCGGGCGGGAGGGGAAGGAGTCGACAGACGACAAAATAGGGAAAATTAAATGAATTAATAAATCTTATTTTGTCGTCTGTTGACATCAACCCCGCCCCGCTCCACCCCGCTTACCTGCACCGGTTGCTACTGAGTGGCATGCAATTTTGAGTCACGTCCCACAAAACAACTCAATGTTACCAGATGGTATTTCGCATGGTAGTCCTTTTTCCCTGGGTATTAACGGTTATATTTAGCTACTGTAGGTAATTCTACAGACTGGAGTTTCTGGCCAATAAAATCATGTATATTGTTCTTGAACCCAGTAAATCCGAATGCAGGAACAATGAGCCACTCATGAAGCAGCGGAGTGGAGCAGATTTGAACATGGCAATTCTGCTCGGCTCAACCTGAAATCAGACCAACACTTCAAATCATCTTGATGATAACACGTGGCTTCAGTCAGATCATAACTGTATTAAAGAGACCACCAACATGAGAGATGACTGTGGTTTTAGTGGTTATGTGCAGGTACTTTTTCAAGATGAAGGAGACCTTCCAGTTTTAAAGCTACTGTACGGATGATTTAACAGCAATGTCTTTGTCTTTGTAATAGAAATAAAAATAACGTACAGTTGGTAGACATCCTCAGCCATTTGAGCTATTCCTGGTCTGAACTCTTAATTACATCTAAGCCCTCCCCCCAAATGAGGGGTCAAGCTCACCCGGTGACATACGACTGCACCATGCCACAGAGAGAAATGTGGATGAGAGTCCTTTCCTAAAAAAAGGAATATTCCTCTCAGTGAGTATTCAGCCAGACCTAGGAGGATCCAGTGTTTAATTAGTAAAAAACATAAATGCCAGTGCCCCTGTCAGCGCTGCCAATGAAAGTTCCAATACAAAGCATCATAGTCCAACAAGTCTGACAATTCATACTATCCCAGGCTCCCAAAACTTTAAGAATGACTTGGGCGGTAGGTATTAGCCATTTTTCATGTATATTGAGTTAATATACAACTGCTGTTGTGCTCATATGTAAATTAGACAGACAGTGCCACAATGTGGCAGACTGTCGTAAGCGCCGACGTTGACAATTAAAAGCTGATGCGGAGCACCAGAAACCCCCGGCTCAAATTAAGCACTGAGAGGATACCTCCCTAATTATTTATTGCCCTAACATTATAGGCAGTGCTTGAGGAATCGAGATCTCAGTGACTGGCAGAAATAGATAGCAGATAAACTTCCCCAAAATGAATCCTGAATATTTACAGATGTTCCCATCAGAAATTCTAGCAGCCTGTGGATATTCACCTGCTTTTATTTCCCATCCATGTGCCCCCCCAGATACAGCAGTGCTGATATTGATATTTGTTTGCATTTTTCTTCCCCATAGGACAGTGACATCGAAATTTAATGTAAGGACATACTTTGTATTTGTAACTCGGTTATGAGCTTACCTTAAAAAATGAAAATACAAGAGGCATGTGGCAAAACAGGAGCAGGTTAGTTTAATTAAACGCAGCAGCCAGGATAGTATCGACAGAGTAGCGTCTGAAAAAAGTATCTCATTGTACAGAGGTTTTGGCTAACCATTTCTACCATTCGTGGGGTACAATAAACCAATCTGGAATTCTTGGCCTAGTCATAAACAACAAGTACAATCATTTGAAATGGGGTTACACAGGAGGTTCTCAACCTCAGGGAGAGCCAGTGTGGGCCAGTGTATATGTGTCCAGATGTCCAGTGTGGGAAGTGTGTGATCACTACGTGTGGTGTGCATTCTGTGTCCTGATTGGCTGAGTGTTCCTAACTGTATGTAGCATCTATTTTTATGGTATTTTGGGAGCATGAGCCTTTGGCCAGACGTATTTTATTGGGGCCAATTTCCACTGACCTGTTTGTGGTATAACTGCCTATCTGTGGGATCGATTGGGGTGTTTGTCTTTTGGCCAAGTGTAACCCCACCTGTGATCAGTAGGCTTGGGTTTGGGTCACAGGGCCTGCCTGACCACGTATCTCGACTCGGGTCGATGGAGAGGTCAACTTGGGTGAATCTGGCAGCAATGGCACTGATATGAGTTCACTAAATTCTATACAATTAACATGGTGTCATTAATATAATTTTTACCAACATCCTCAGTATTGAATGTACAGTTGTCATAGCATACATCGATATTGTCTTTACTGATATTAACATTGTTATACTTGCATAGATCATGGGATGCATTGACATTGTTTTTATTGATATTGACATTGTTATGCTAGCACATTTCATGATGTGCATCGACATTGCATTTATTGGTATTGCCATGTTTGGGCCTGCATATATCATGGTGTCCAATGACATCGTATTCATGGATAATAACGTGTTCAGAAATCATGCATGATATCAGCAGGAGACTGGTATGAGTTTAAAATGTCTCCTTTGAAACATTTACATAGGCTTCCTCACCCATTGTCAAATATGTGGGTGCTGTATCCTTCATATGTACCATGTCACCACTCTTTCACATGACAATGAAACATGTCCAATCAGGGTGAGTGCAAATTAGTACAAAACTGGGCTTTCTCATAGCTAATACTGTTACATCTCAGTGAGAGTGTTATCTCAAATTAATGTGCCCATTGTAATACAGCAGAAAATATACACATTTTAGACCCCAGTGGTTTACTGTGTCACATGTCCTCACAGATAATCATGAGAAGTATAATGTCAAGGACTATCTGACTTCATATGAAAATGCATCAGTTTTGGAATCCTTTCCTGTGATGTTCCTTCGCCCACAAAGCAAAGTAAGTGGCTGATAATTCAGTGTAAAAAACCTAGCCTCACCACCAAATCCTTTGCAGTGTTATGTCATTTGACTGCTCCCCTTGGGGGAAGTAAGAAGTACTTTATTTTGTTTTGCATACTAATATGAACAGCGTCAGCCCTGGAACAATGTCATCTCAGAGTATTGCCTCCAGCAGAACATACCCAGTTACTAGATTCTCAAGCTGCATACTTTCACACCCATTCTATAAATGTTGCATGCAACCTCTGACACACTGTATATACATAAAGGATATTCCTTTGGCCTGAGTCTACCAGACATGGGGAAAATCGGAAGCTCTGCAACCATCAATGTGGCCTCATTGGGAAGAAATCAGCCTTTTTCATTGGGCACAATTCTCACCAATTCACTTCAAACTCCCTCAATCTGCTCAGGGGTACCATCCTGTGCATTTATCTTTGTGCACCTATATAGATCTTTTAGTGCTGAGCAGGAAGTTAATACCCAACTGTAGTTGTTTTAGTTTGCAGCAAAGGCAAGATTGGAGGGACAGGAGCAAGGGAACCATCCTCTCTCTAACATTTAGAATCTTCTTTTTTTGTCTTGAAAACACACCTGGGTCACCACAGGTTAAGCTTTATCAACTGAAATCCCTGTTTCATCTTGCTGGCTGCCACTATTTACATGGCAAAGCTGATACACCTATGGGCAAAAGCATTTCCTTTATCCTTGCAAAGTCTAATTTGTAAGAGGCTCCTTCTATCACCATTGCAGATTACATAGTCCTTTAAGAGCAGATGTTAAGGTCTCTTCCTCCATTGTAACATTGTCTTCTGTAGGAGCATACTATCTGCTGGGTGTCAGAGTGGTCTCCCACCTGCAAAAGAATTGTTACACAACCCCTTTACCGAAGACAGGCAGCATTAGGCATCTCAGAGGAGTTCACAAAAACTAGCAGAAGAAAATATCTACTTTGACATCTCAGATTTTGTGCCTTTGTTAGGACCCTATTTTTGCTTGTATTAGGAATCTTGGTGCTGTGATATTTTCGATCAGTGCCACAGTGCATGTGCGTTGAAACTAAAATGGTACTGCTAACATTGGTTTACCCATATGACTTAATTAACTTTCATACAAGGACATGATCGATAGGGTAACTAGACATAATATCGAAAAAAAAAATATCGAGTAGCCAGAATATCGAGTTTTTAATATCGAATGGACAGAATATCGACTTGCAAAAATATAGTGGTGAAGAATATCGAAAAACAGGTAAGAAATATCGATTGCAATAATATAGAAGTAAGTAATATCGACAGTCATAATATAGTTGTTAAAAATATCGAATTTTTTATAGTGTTTTAAGTGTTAGTATATGTGTTAAAAGTATGTATTAATATTGGAATGTATGTTAGAATATTTTTAAATTAATGAATTTTATGTTTTTTTATTTTTTTGTAATTTAATTCCGTAACGGGTTGTGGGTTTATAGGGGAGTAGGGTGGGAAGTAATTTAATTATAGTACATTAAATAATAATTTATAGGAATTATTAATTATTTTTAATTTAATTTTGCGTTTTACTTCTGTAGCGGGTTGTGGGTTTATAGGGGAGTAGGGTGGGAAGTAATTTAATTATAGTACATTAAATAATAATTTATAGGAATTATTAATTATTTGTAATTTAATTTTGCGTTTTACTTCTGTAGCGGGTTGTGGGTTTATAGGGGAATAGGGTGGGAAGTAATTTAATTATAGATTATTAAATAATAATTTATAGGAATTATTAATTATTTGTAATTTAATTTTGCGTTTTACTTCTGTAGCGGGTTGTGGGTTTATAGGGGAATAGGGTGGGAAGTAATTTAATTGTTATTAGTTAATTATTAATTGGTATTGAAAATTAATTGGTTGTTGATGAATTATTAATTGGTAAATAATTAGTATTAATTGGTAATTAATTTGTATTAATTGTTTAATTGATAATTATGTTAATTGTATTCATTTAATATTTGTAGCGGGCAGTGTGTTTATAGGGGAATATGGTGGCAAGTAATATAATTGTAAATAAATAATTATTTAATTTATTTGTGTATATTGTTAATTAATATATCTTTAATTTAATTTTGCGTTTTACTTCTGCAACGGGTTGTGGGTTTATAGGGGAATAGGGTGGGAAGTAATTTAATTGTTATTAGTTAATTATTAATTGGTATTGCAAATTAATTGGTTGTTGATTAATTATTAATTGGTAAATAATTAGTATTAATTGGTAATTAATTAGTATTAATAGTTTAATTGATAATTATGTTAATTGTATTTAATTAATATTTGTAGCGGGTATTGTGTTTATAGGGGAATAAGGTGGGAAGTAATATAATTGGAAAAAAATAATTATTTAAATAATTTGTGTATATCCTTAATTAATATATTATAAATTAATTATTAATTGGTATTATTTGCATTTATTAATGTTTGTTATTGAAACACAATTGTTTGTTAGTTAATTATTAATAGTTAATTAATTAAACAAAAATTTATTGGTATTTATAAATAATCAATTCTTGTGTGATTGGTAATTAATTGTAATACTTGTTTTTGTATTAATAATTAATTAATTTAAAAAATATATACATTTATTATTTTCTCTACTATTGCACTTACTTTAGTGGGAATAGTAATTTTTACCCCTACGCTATCCAATACTTTCCCTATTATTGCACTCTCTGGAGTGTGAATATTAATTTTTACCCTCCCGCTATCCAACACTTTCCCTACAGTTGCATTCTCTGGAGTGGGAATATTAATTTTTACCCTACCGCTATCCAACGCTTTCTCTAGTGTTGCACTCACTGGAGTGGGAATAGTAAATTTGACCCTCCCGCTATCCAACCCTTTCCCTACTGTTGCACTCTCTGGAGTGGGAATAGTAATTTTTACCCCTACCCTATCCAACGCTTTCCCTACTGTTGCACTCTCTGGAGTGGGAATAGTAATTTTTACCCTACCGCTATCCAACGCTTTCCCTACTGTTGCAGTCACTGGAGTGGGAATAGTAAATTTGACCCTCCCCCTATCCAACGCTTTCCCTACTGTTGCACTCTCTGGAGTGGGAATAGTAATTTTTACCCCTACGCTATCCAATGCTTTCCCTACTTTTGCACTCTCTGGAGTGGGAATAGTAATTTTTACCCTACCGCTATCCGACGCTTTCCCTACTGTTGCAGTCACTGGAGTGGGAATAGTAAATTTGACACTCCCGCTATCCAACGCTTTCCCTACTGTTGCACTCTCTGGAGTGGGAATAGTAATTTTTACCCCTACGCTATCCAACGCTTTCCCTACTGTTGCACTCACTGGAGTGGGAATAGTAAATGTTACCCTCCCGCTATCCAACGCTTTCCCTACTGTTGCACTCTCTGGAGTGGGAATAGTAATTTTTACCCCTATGCTATCCAACGCTTTCCCTACTGTTGCACTCACTGGAGTGGGAATAGTAAATGTTACCCTCCCGCTATCCAACGCTTTCCCTACTGTTGCACTCTCTGGAGTGGGAATAGTAATTTTTACCCTCCCGCTATCCAACGCTTTCCCTACTGTTGCACTCTCTGGAGTGGGAATAGTAATTTTTACCCCTACGCTATCCAACGCTTTCCCTACTGTTGCACTCACTGGAGTGGGAATAGTAAATGTTACCCTCTCGCTATCCAACGCTTTCCCTACTGTTGCACTCTCTGGAGTGGGAATAGTAATTATTACCCCTACGCTATCCAATGTTTTCCCTATTATTGCACTCTCTGGAGTGGGAATAGTAATTTTTACCCTCCCGCTATCCAACGCTTTCCCTACTATTGCACTTACTGGAGTGGTAATAGTAAATTTTACGCGCCCGCTATCCTACACAGAAAATATTGAATATTTTTAATTAATATTACGTTAAGATATATGTATTAATTTTATTTTTTTTACTTACTTTAATCATTCATTAAGTTTACTGTTATTTAAGTATTTTTAAGTATGTGTCAGTTAATTATATGTATTATTTCATTAATTTAACATTACTTTTAAAACATATAAAAAATTCAATATTTTGACTAACTATATTATTTACAACGATATTTTGGATTCGATATTTTTGTAATTTCCTGTTTGGAGATAGGACTTCGATATTTTGGTATTCTATATTTTTGCATCGATATTTTTGTAAGTCTATATTTTTGTAGTCGATATTATGTCAGTGATCCGATTGATAGTGCAGAAAAATGCACCAATGGTATGGAAGGTAAATGACATATGTGCTCAGCAGTGTGCATTTATCCCACTTACATATATGATTCAAACAGTCTGGCTACCAAGATCACCACTGTGCACTAGCAGGGCTGCAGGGAAAAAGTACTTGGCCCTAATAGACCTTCTGGCTGCAATCCCAGCAGGAAGCAGAACCTGTTTTTTTTATACTGATGGAAGGGATGATGCATTCCCTAAACAGGGGAGTGGCTAAGGGAGAGCTTGACGCCTCCAGGTGGAAGAATGGGTTATCTATTTTAGTTGTAATGGTTCTGGGCTTTTGTTATTGTAAAGAGAAGAGAAACCACTGCATTAAAGGTGGTTAAAGGTTAAGGAAGTATACAGGATTTGTATTTAGGAAATTCCCCAATGACTGGCAAAACAAAAAGAGATACCCAACATATTGGGAATAGTGACCCCTCACAGTGAATAATGTTCTAATCTATTTTCACTGTGCGTGCTAGGTTTACCATGAATATTGTAAGGTGTAATTAAAATATTTATATCACATATTCACCGGCGAAAATGCTAGGAAAATGCTTCAAAGTTATTTTCAAATTAATTTCAAGAATTTAGTGGCTGAATATCAGTTTGGCAGTCCGATAGACTGCCAAATCCGTGGTGACAGTGACCTACTGCCGCACCGTTGGTCTGACCATCGTATTCCAAGTTGGGTGGTCAGCCCGCCATAGTACAACTCCTACCGCCAGGGTTCCCTGACAGTCTTGCAGTGGTCTGAGGCCTGCAAAATGCTGGCAGTGCTGCTGCGACACTACCAAGCATATTATGAGTTTCCTCACTGCCACAGTTTTCACGGCGGAAAGCTCGCCATGAAAAGTGTGGTGGTGAGGAAACGTCCCCTCTGGCCTCAGCGCCAGGTGATGCATGCAGGGGTAATGAACAAGCTTTATTTCCTGTAGGAGTAACGTCCCCAAATGTGCACTCCTTGGATAGATGTCAATAAAGTTCCATACACATCTTGTCAATACTTTCTTCTTTATTAAGTTTGTTTAGTTTGATTTCATACTATTGTATTTATAGTATTAATTTAGTTCCACAATTATCCTGCCCAATGCATGTCGGGCTGAGCCCTTCTTCAGGGGACTTTAATTCTGAAAGTATAAGAATAATGTGTGACCAGACCAACAATGTTATTGAGGTGTAAAAACAACTGTATAAATGTCATTGTGCAAAACGCAAATAAAAACGAAGTGCATGAACAAACGTCCGAATGAAATCTAAGGTCATCCTGGTTAATGAACTAGTGTTTCTTGTACTCTTCTGTGTGTTATACAATGATGTGCGCCGATCGGCGATTGCGAGAAAAAATGCATGCGTCCATAATGAGCAAAGACCCAAGTGGCATACTACAACTGCTGATGTGGTCGTTATTAACAGGTAATTCATAAATTAGTATGGTGCCTGTAAGTGATGTAGTTAATTGGAAAGTGCACGAGTAAGAATGCTAACACTGCCGATGTGATTGTGATTCATGATGCAATTAACGCCGTGCCTGTGAATAATATTAGAGATTGAAAAGTGCTCGAGTGAAAGTACGAGTGCGTAAACATCTAACCTTAAATGAAGGCTTCATTGAAAACACTTTCCTCAAAAAGCTCAATGAGATCCGAGATATAAGATCACCTGTGAATTAAGCGAAGTCGTTAATGTAACATCTAGTGCACGAAGTGAAACAGAAAAAAAGACGGCGAACCGCGTATTCGCTTACCATCTGATACTGGTTAAACGCGAACATTGGTGGCTGTGTTCAGTGCGTTAGTCGATGTGAATGATTGTTTTTTTAAACCCAATGAAGTTCCGGGCATGTGCTCATAGATAGTGAAAGAATACTACGAGTAGCGGGCGAACAAGGGTGAAAGAGGACAGACTAACTATGTATGTTGAGTGAATGCCGTGTACAATAAAGTGTGTATTGTCCTGAAATACCTTTCCACGTACTCAATAAAATATACGCTGGTAAAAATACCTTACAAATAACAACTGTAAAAATGTTAAATGGTAAGTTCGATCAGTGATACATCCAGATGTCTTTGCAATGAGTTTTTAGACAGTTGCTTCATGAAAAGAGTGTCAGAAACATTAGGTGGCTATCAAAGATTCAAAAATACAAAAATAATGTGTTATCATTAGTTCTAGCATTGAAGTCATTGAATAAGGAGTATACACAGAATACAAAAACATCCAAAAATGGGCGCTTATAAACACTGGTAAACAACGTATCGTTGTGATGTAGTCAAGGTAATTATGAGTTATAAAAAGCACCCAAATTCTAAGCGTTCATTCAAGCCTTTTGGTTGTAACGTAGATAAATAATTTATCCAGAAAGTTTCCCTCCTCAGTAGATGTTGCGAGATGTCTCTCCCAGGTAATAGTGGCACATTTTCTAAGATGCAAAAACGTAACTGACTGGGATTATGGTTGAACTGGTTAAAATGTACAGAGACTGTAGATTTGGCGTTTTTCAGTCATATGTTTCATGCAGGGGGCCACATGTTGTCCCCCCTCTATGCATGCACCCCTCAGTTCCTGCATGGCATGAACTTCACAGTTCATGCCATGCAGGAATGCGCTGTGGTTCTCCCATTGCGGAGCCTTCGAAAGACACCGCTGTGGGACCACCACCGCAGAACCATCCGACCTGTATTCCAATCAGAATATGGTGGGTGGAAAGACTACAGGTTTGGCTGTCTTGGAGCGGGCGCTGGCATGGCGGCCCGCTCCAAAAATGCCAAACTTATAATCAGGCCCCTAGTTTAATGATGAATGCAGACTTCTTAAAACCTTAGTGGAACAATGTGATATGTTTTATTCTGTCTCAGTCAAAACTCCAGTTGTGTTCATTATTGTCAATCAAAGGATGCACTTGAGGTTATCCTTTTGGATAAAAATGAATTCCTTCTAAAGTGAAATAGCCATATAGAAAGCAGTGCTTTGATTTAGTCTACAAATGTGTGATATCAATGTACAAATGTATTCTGCTAGGAACAAACAACATCAAGTGAGATAACTGGTTTACAGTGCAGAATTTCTGGAGATGCAACCCTTGAAGGCTCATTCTACCTTTTTCAGAGATGTAAAGCAAAGATGATGTTATACTTTAGGTAGTTTGGACACCATATTGAATACAAAATATTGAGAAACAAAAAAAAATATAGAGTCAAGAATATTGTGATGTCCAAAATATGGTGGACAGAAAAATGTAAAGAATACTGTTTCTATGCCTATGTTATTGTTTTTTGTAGTATTTGTTTAGTTTAATATGTTCATTCATGTGCTAATTTTTCGTTTCTAAATTATTTAATGTAATTGGTACATATTATAATTATTTTTTCAATTGTTAATTAGAGTATTTTTTTTTAATAAGTTGTCATTATGTTAAGGGAGAGGGATATTGGGTTTATAGGGGAGAAAGGGGGATAGATTAATTTTAAATATGTTTATATTTTTTAATTTGTAATTCTCTATTAAATATTTTATGTTATATGAAAAATATTTGCTGGAATATTTGAAACTTTTTTTTGTTTTCTTTTGCCAAATTGATATTTTCTTAGTTATTTATACATTTTTACTATTTTTGTTACATTATATACACCATTTAAAAAAATAAAATGTGTATTTATGTTGAAAACATTTTACCCTTTAAATGTAATTAATATTTTAAAATAAATATTGATTTATATTGCAAAATGGTTTTGATATTTTGGTTGCTTTTTTTAATGTGTGGTTTAATGTTTAATGTATTGAGTTATTTTATCATGTAGTAATTTATAATATTTAAATTTTGTTTTATTTTAATACATCTTGTTTTTGTTTTGGAATAAAGATTTCATCTCATATAAATCATTATTTATAATCATATGCATTAGTTTTGGAAATTCAAAAAGTATATTTTATTTTAATTAATAGTTATAGTTGTTTTATTATTTACATTTAAATTATAACGTTTTTGCTCTTCATTATGAATAATTATGATTTATATGTTTATTTCATAAATTTTGTCTATAAGTATGTTGTAGAAAAAATAAAGGGCCTAATTTCAATGTTGGGCGGAAAGCCTCTGACCACTGGTCTGAGGCTTTCTGACCAACATGGAAGGTTGTCAAAGTGCACCCCCATACCTTGGGGTGTGTCCCCCAGGCGACAGTGTGTTCCTCCCGAAGGGGTTTCAAATATTTGTCAAAGGATTATGCTCGATTCGTTGTTTTTCAAAAAAACTTTATTGATCATTCAATTTCATCTTGAATGTGTACTTTCGGTCCATTGCGATAATCAAGGCTTCTGTTATGCACTCCCAATGCATTTCGGCTATAAAGCCTTAATCAGGGGAAATCTACGAATGATAAGGGGGATAATGAATGCTATATACGAGGAAATTGTAATCACCCATGCGGTGTGACGTGATAAGAAGAAAGAAAAAAAAAAAAAAAAAAAAAAAACGAGGTGTGTGGTTTACAGTTATAAAATAAGATGAAGTAACGGTATCGTAAATGATTAGTGAATGGGTGAAACGATGGTAGGTTTACATTCCGACCGCCGAATTACAATGTCAGCGGTCGGAGTGTAAACTGGCCGGGGAAACCGACTGGCTTAGTCAGAAACCATTCATAATCCCTTAAAGACAGCATTTCCGCCATCTGGATTAGGATGTCGGTTTCTGACATCCTTTCTATTTTGGCCTTTCTGACATGGAAAGGCTGTTTGAAAGTGACTTTAGGGGCCCCTCGCAGGGTCTCCTTCTCCCATAGCCCTACGGATGTGGCCCTGGTACCTATGGTGCCCCGATTCACATCCCTGCACCGTGTGGCAGGTACTGTAAGGTGCCTGCAACATGGTGCAGGGATGGGCAAAAACTTCAATTTTACAATGGGAGCTTGTGCTGCGGGTGGTGTCGGACCGCCACATAAGTTCCCATTGTAAAATTGAAGTTTGCGACCACACAATGTGCAGTCGCATCTTAATTTCGGTGTCGGGACCGCAGCGATGTCGGTCAGAGGAAACTCCGACCGACATCATGATGAGGCCAAAGGATTTATAGACATGTTTTTAATGTATAGGTATACTGTTGTGTTAATTTCTTTTCAATGTTATATGAAAAAAAAAATTATAGTTTTGTATAATAGTAATTTTGTTTATATATGAATTATTTGTTGTGTTTCTAATCTGTTATTACTCAATATGTGTGATGGAAAATGACATTTATTTGATTTAATAAATAATAATTTTCTTTATGCTACTTCATAGTTTAATACTAATGTATGCATATTATTTTGTGGAGTTTCATACTTTAATTTGTGTATATAAAATGTGTCTGGGTCCCTTCTAAGAGTTCCACTAAAATGGCATATATTTTAATTGCAGGTCTGCTCTTTAAGGGGGCAATTGACCCCCGGCATTGGATCAGGTTGATGCTCTGGGTTCGCAAGTGTTCATCTGGGCCTCCTGCCACTCCACATGGGCGCCACTCAGCTCTCTGTATATCTGTGCCCAGGGGGCCACCAGATCTTTCCTTGCTTCAGACATAGGACGGTATCTGAACTTAGAAGGGCCCTATCCCTGCAGCATAGTATGCCTCCTGGCTACCCTCCCGGAGTAGGTAACATTGCTTCTCTCTGCCCCAGGTCTCACTTTAAGGGTTGCTTGTAGGAGGAAGTTTACATGGCCCCCGGAACAGGTGGTCTCCACTGCAGCTTCTCCTGGGGACCGTCTCCCATGAACTGCATCCGTGGGCAGTTCTGCACTCACTGCCCTCTCTTGCAACTGGGTCCATCCAGAGTCACCACAGCACTCAGAGCCACTGTCACGCACCACACCAGGGTTCTCTCTTAGGACTCACTTCACAATTGAGACACTGAGGAGGCTCATTGTCCTCACTGTAGTTAGCCCCTTGCCTTATCTGCACTGGGGGCTGTGGGCCAAAATCACTGTCGCGGGCTCAGCTGCCCATCCCTTTCGTTGTCATCTCATGACTCCTCTGGGCCATTTCTTCAATCGGGCCATGGCTTTGAATGCTGCACTGGGCCCTGTCATGCTAGTGCAGTCTTCTCTCGCTATCAGAATAAAAAAAGGAAGCTCACTCTATCCCTGCAGCCTCCAGCAATTAACCCAGTAATGCTGGGGCTGCAGGAGGTGGATGGTGGTACTGATGGTGGGGGATTAGGCAGGTGGATAGCGAGAGTCCCTTTAGGAAGTGGCCATCTTCATTGGCAGTTAGCCATGGCCTACTTCTACTGCATTGTTAGTTTTGGCTTCTTGAGCCATAGTGCTGTTGCAGACATTCCACCATCATATTTGGAATTATGGTTGGAGTCTATGTATAGAGCGAAGCAGTCTACCATCCCAAGTGTCTTCAAAGAAGTCCATTAGGGGACTTAATTTATGTTTATTTTGTTGTTAAATTGACTTTCTGTAAGTAAGTGGCAGTGGGTAGCTACCTCTGTTACAGGGATTTTTTTTTATGTCAAAGGCAAACCGAATGTTAGTTGCATATTCTACACTAAGGCCCGATTATGAGTCTGACGGTCCACATACCGCCTGACTCACGGGGGAAGAGCGGTGTCGGTCTCCCGACCACCCTATTACCATATGGGCGGTGGGTCTACCACAGCCCCATCACAGCTGCCAGGGAACTGTTGTTTCCTTGGGATGTTGCAGTGCTCAGGAGGCAGTAATATGTTGGTGGGACCACGGTAGTCTCAGCAAGCATAGTGCAAGTTTCCTTTCAAAGGCAAAGCTGAATGTTAGTTGCATATTCTACACTAAGGTCCTGATTACTAGTCTGGTGGTCCACATACCAAAGCCATGCAAACCATAGCAGAGAGGAAACACCTGGTCCACCTGGTGCCTCATGCCCTGTGGTTGCTCACAGGGGGGCACAACATGTGCCCCCCTGTGTGCATGCCTACCAGTTCCTGCAATGCATGGACCTTTCAGTCTGTGCTGTGCAGGAACTGTTTTAGCGTTCCCATTGCGGTGACCATTATCAGGGCACTGCAGTGGAAATATTTTTTTTAAGCTGCCATACAGGAGAAAACTCCTAATCTGGCGGGCAGTCTGACCACGGCTTTGGTGGTGCAGCAGCGTTGGTGGACCTGGCACCGCACCGCCAAAGTCGTAATTGGGCCCTAAGTACAGATTATTGGAGATGCCCCCAAACACTTTGATTAAAATGGTAGTAACAATTTCAAATGGCCATGTGTGGGTATGGGTTATTCTAAGTTTATTTTAATTTCAATGTGGTTTAGAAGTTTGCACTCTGTGATATTTTATTGATTAGATAGCATGTTCATGAGAAATATATTAGTATTTTGATATTCACTATTTATGGTGTATATAAGAGTGAATGGCTTAGGGTATTTTGAAGGTTCCATCCATCATCCATGATTAGCATTAGCACAATCATAATAAATTATCTGCAGCAGCAAATATAATAATTTGTTTGTAATTTTTAAGGTTGTCATGTAGGAGGAACGGTTCATCATTATGTTTGGTGGTTATGTGTTTATGAATTTTGATGTCTTCATATCTTCTAGGGGCAGCACGAGTATCACTGGTGGCTTTCTAAGTTTCTGCTATAAAGCGTGTTAAAGTGGGTAAAACTGGTAGCGGTCCTGTGATGTGCTCAGGAACTTTGGGGAGTATACCTTTAAAAGTTTAGCAGTGAGCTCTTGGGAACTAGAGTTTGCCGCTTTTAAATCTTGAAGTACATGGCTTATTTCGATTTCAGTGACATTTGGTGGTGGTTGTGTTCTGTCACTTTAATAACACTTTAATAACAACATCAATTTTCGTAGTAGCCCTCCAATAACAAGCATTAGTGTAGTATTTTGGACATTTCTAATTAACATTCTCGATGCTTGTGCTTTCTTGGATGTGAGCGTAGCCCATATGCAAGAGTAATCGTTTACCTTTCTGTGAGTATATATATTTCTTACTCTTTCTGTCATTCTGCCTGAAAATTATTTAATAATACAGTTAAATATAATGTTATCATTTTACTTTTGCTTTGCTAATATACATAAAATATTATGAGGAATCGTTTTGCTTTTGATACTTAAAACATATGGGTTGTTGATTATAAATGCAGTTCTTTTTTTCACTTGTCTGATGAAGCTGCTCCAATGTGAATCAGGTGATTTGTTTACGGTTGCATTCGTTTTATTTTTAGCATTTATTTTTGGGCACTTTGTAGGGGTTGGGGGCTTTCAGTTTTTTCTTTTTACTTTTAAGATTTAGCTGATGTTTAGAAGTGTTTTGATTTTTCTCACTTATTAATTGCCTTTCTCCAAGTGTTCAATTGTTGAATTTTGCTGATTTTTCTGTAAGTTGTTTTACCTACAGTTTGGTAGATGCACACGAATAAAGAGTTTGGTTAGTTATTTGTACTTTAACATTTTTAAAGTTACTTTCAGCTATGTTAATTTGAATGTTTTACTCACTTATGGAGGTTGTTGTATATTTTCTGCCAGTTTTCTTTTTTGATTTTCTGTTGGCATCCAGCAGTGCCGTTGTCTTGCAGGTTTAGTGTTTCTAGTGTTGGAAGTACTAAAAGTTTCTGCTCCTTTCATATTCTATTTTTATTAAATTAATATTTGTATTGGTTAGTTTGCTTTACGGTTGTTTTAATTGGTTAGTGTTTTTTAGTTTGATTTTTTTAATCAGTTGTCACAGTTGTTACCTTTTATGGTCGACACCAATTAGTCTTAATATTTTAATGTTTAATATATGTTTCTATTTTTCTGTCATTTTGGATATATTGTTTATGTTTAATTTGATTATTTATTGATTTTTATATTAAATTAATTGCATTAAGTATGTATTCACTTTTAATTCTTTTTTATATATTTTAATATATTCTAATATTATGTTATGCTTTTAAAGATTATTTTAGTGTTATAATATTTAAATAATGTAGTTAGATGATCGATTAACTTATGCAGGTGTTGTAGTTTATGTTGATTTTTGTTGTTTATATATTTTAATGTATTCTAAAATTATGTTATGCTTTTAAAGATTATTTTAGTGTTATAACATTTAAATAATGTAGTTAGATGATCGATTAACTTATGCAGGTTTTGTAGTTTATGTTGATTTTTGTTGTTTATAGTAAAAATTATTATTATAGTAGTTTTTAATATTTGGCTATATTGTTTGCAGAATTAGTGCGTCAATATTGCGTTTGTCGATATTTTTAACATTTTGTATAGTTATTGAAAGGTAACAAAAAAAAATGTTGTTTCTGATATTGTTGGTTTCAATGTTAGTGGAAATAGATATTTTTAACTGTGATATTTTGATAATCGATATTTGTGTTTTGGGTTTAATAATTATAGGATGGCGATATTTTTCTAAACAATATTTTTATTTCAATTTTTTTGTGAATCAATATTGTTTCCAACACTATTATGTCATTGATCCATCTTTCAGCAAACCCCTCATTTTGTAGTAATACATTCTGTTAAAATGTCTCTTTTTGAGTGAGCATCTTTTTTCATCTAAAGGGATCATAGTCAACATTTTAAACTGAGAAAAGAGTATGTTGTTTAAAAGTTGGTACTGAATAGTGTTCAAAATTTGTATACTCTTTACTCAAACAACATTTATTAGTCACCTCTAGAGCTATTTTGTAAAATCTAGATATGTATTTAAGGATTTTGTTAGAATGGAGAAGACATTACTCCACTCAAAATTGAAAGATTAAAGGGCCAATAGGGCAAACAATCAACCCATGGAACAGGTCCACTCAAGATGCATTCCTTGTAGGTTTCTTCTAGCTTTTTTAGAGGGTCCAGCACATATGGTTTCATATTGAGGCAAATTCATAGTTTCACTATAAAATAGGTTTACATTTGTTAAAGTGCAGCATCAATTATGCCAAAAAAAGGTTTACTTATCAATCACTTCTGTGGGTCATTCTGCAAGATACACGAATGTAATTTCGATTTTCTGATGGATTGAAAACCTTTTCTTTAGGAGTAACGTCACCCTGCCACAGAGGACAGTGTTTTGACTTAGTGTATACACAGATGATACCTAGGTATAAATGTTACAATAAATAATGTACACTGACCTCTTCAGTCCCATCGTGATTGAGGGAAAGCATGGTTATGAGTTCTAACAGCCAAACTACAGAACCAGCTTCCTGGAAGTGCATCACTTTCAAACTTATTTTAACATTTTAGAGAGGTGAGGCATCCAGCAGGGAAGAAGGTGACACTAGCAAGTGTTTTTAATAAGTGTAATGGGATTTACTGGTGGAGAGATAGTGAACATTTCAGATTACGAGACAATAACAAAAGAACGGGAAAAGGGGATGGAAGCAGAGTATGCTGAACATTAGGAAAGGACAGGCTAGCAGATGAGAAGTAAATGGCCAGGTGTCAGAATAAGGATATGAAAGATTACTTTAAAGAGGGGCTGACAGAGGCAATGAGGACTGGCAGCCACAGAATCACTGAGACACAAGGGTGATTTTCATACAAAATAGAGATAAATGTGCAAAAAGGAAGGAGGCATCATGAATGTATATAAAAAAGGAATAGCTCTCATTGATCAATGGAGATAGACACTAAAGGGGTGACACCGTCCACTAGGTAGAAAGTGAAGCGAGACTCAGACAGCAGGAGAATGATTGATTACTGATGAGATAGTGACATCACAGAAGATAGGTCATTGCTGAGGATAAGAAAGAGATATTCTGAACCTGCCTTTTCAAAGACACTTTGCTCCTCCAGGCTGCCCAAAACCTCCAGTGAGTGCACCTAAACATTTTGTTTTACTGTACTTTAACCATGCTACTTCATTCTATAGACAAAGGCACCACTTCTGAATAGTTCACAGATGGGGCCAAGGAGCCCAAGCATGGAGACTCCTTCTTAGGAATTTTGGCAACTTTTTCATGGCTCTTTAAGCCCTTGGGAACAAATCTGACCTTACGGTAATCCCCTTGTGTGAACACTGCGAGAGAAGACCAATGTTGATCTCCCCTTCATTGGTTCCATGTTGATAGCCCCTCAGACCCTTTGGATCAACCACTAATTGAAGGCAGATGAAGCTTTATTTTTTTATTTCCTAGATGCACCTTCGAAGAGCTGCCAGCTGTCCTCCCTTTGTAAAATGAAGTGAAAAGGCTTGAGCAAATATGTGCTGTTTTCTATATGTTAAATATAAAGTTTGGGATCATTATGTGTGATCATTGCTAGTGTACCCATTGATAAACATCTGTGTGACTAAGTTGTGTAACAGGGTTCATAAAAATCATTGGTGTAGCTCCTTTTATGGTTGCCAATTATAGTTTACAAACAATTGTTATTCAGCAAAATTTGCATTTTCAAAGCTGGTGATAAAAACAACAAAAGGTCAACACCCCCCTCCATATTATCTTCCTGCTCTTCATTGGTTTGAGATGGTCTGAATGGAAGCCACATAGCTTCCAGACAGAGAAACACTTTTTTTTTTATTGAGCAGAGAAAGTCAGAGAAAATAAAGCACTGCATTATGATCAGAACCAACAAGATGTTATACATTAACTTGAAGACTGGCAACTAATCATACATAGTGAAGATGAGAGACAAAAAGGGAGATGAGAGAATCCAATGAATACATTTCTAAGACTTACCATCTGACACTGCATTGTGAAAAAAAACATTACACTACAAAATAGATTTTATATTATAAAGTGCAGATGTGCTAAAGTGCTATTGAAAGAAGAGGCGAGAATAAATACATTAATAAGTGAATACATTATCTGGGGCGTGGCTTGCGCGCCGCTGCGAGATGGCGGATCGCGCTTGAGCTCCGTAAAGAGCGAGGGCCGACGGAGACTTTGCTGCCGCTGAGGAATGCCCCGCTCAGCGCAGAGGATGACATCCTGCCTGGGAAACTGCCGTGTACGCTACGAGGGAGTTTTCTGGTGATGGAGAGTGGCCAGAGTCCATATATCGGCATTTTGAGGTGGCGCTTCATGTTTGCACGAGCGGCCGCCATTTTGTTTCTTCTGTGAGGGAGTTTTACTCTCGCCTCTACACGACGACGCTACTGGACTATCCTGTCAGGAATGGAGGCATACAGGAGCTGGTGACGTTTTTTCACTTTTCTTGAGTTTATTTTGTTTTTTTTTCTGCCGCCTATTGCAGTGCTGCCCACTGTGTGATCTTTTTGAGGTTTCTGCTACTATATTATTCGTCAGACGCACTGCCACTTCCTTATGTGAGGCTTCTTTGCTCTTGGCTTGATTTTGGGTGTTTTCGGTGTCGGTGTGTGCCTACTTGCGCCTGCAGCACATGATATTTTTTGTGAGGTGTTTTTTTCTGACTGGGATCGCCTGCCATATTCTCTGCTCGGCTCTTTTTGATGCAAGTACATTATTCCTTCCTGCTCATTTTTCCTCTCGCACATTGAGTGTTTTACAGCCCCTGTCATTTTTTGCTCTCGCTCTATCTGAGGAGGTGTATATTGTTCCTGTTGAGGTGGTTTGCCCTATGGCTGAGAATATGGCCCCTTCACCGAATGCTAAAGACGTTAAGGACTCTAAAGCATCTCTTAAGAGGTCCAAACAGGTATCCCCAACTCCTGAGTCTGCTCCTAAAGACACTAATTCGACTCTTGAGTCCATCCTGACGCGCCTTAATGAGGTCTATGAAATTGCGCAGTCTACTAAGACTAATACAGATTTACTGCAGGTGGAGGTGTTAGCCATCAGGAATGATTTCAAGGCCCTTTCCCTTCGTGTTTCAGGTACAGAAGCACGGATTAGTGGCGCAGAGGATACCATGCAAAAGCACTCTAGATCTCTCACGCAGATAGAGCGTTCCATGGCAGCATTGAGGAAAGACCTCACTGAACAAGAGGATCGTAATCGTAGATCCAACCTGCGTATTTTTGGTCTTCCAGAGGATGTTGAGAAAGATGCATCTTCCATGATTGAGTTTCTTTATCAATGGATTCCATCTACACTACAAATTTCTTTCCATAAAGATTTTGAACTGGAACGGGCACATCGTGTCCCCTCCTTTCGCCCCAAGTCTGCTACGCAACCAAGAGCGATAATTTTTAAACCGCTGCGTCATCAACATACAGAGCAGATTTTGGCTCATATGCGGAAGGTTAGAGCTGTCTCTTGGAATGGCCATCGTATCTCAATTTCTCAAGACTTTGCCAGGGACACAGTGATAAGGAGAAAGGGCTTTCTTAATCTCCAGAAGCGTTTGTCTGAGATGAATATCCCCTTCTCCTTTGCTGGACCCTCAAAATTCTGCCTACTTTCAAAGGTCGTGTCAGAATTTTTGACGAACCTGCGGATTTGGCCTCGTTTTTGGATAATCAAATGGAGTTGCAGATGGATCTTCAAACGGGGGCTTCATATGTTCCTGGTTCTTCTGGCACCTGATGCGGCTATACAAAATGCATTCTTTTTTGTCTCTGTCAGATCTATTAAGTCTAGCTGCTTTTAGGTCTGCGCGGTGGTCTTTATGTCCATTGGTTTTGACGTATTTTTGTCGTCTCTTGGTGCTCCCCTATTATCGTTATGGTGTATTGGTCTTTAGTGTTGTTAGTTTTATTGTATAAACCTTTTAATTTTTTGTGGTAGCATCTCTTGTTGGCTTGACTTCACTCCTGTTCGCGTGTCGTCCTGTTACTCCTTGCCTCCCCAGTTTGTCTCTCGACGTATTAGGTCATGGTCCTTTTCCTTTCCCGTTGCATGTCTTCGGTATGTGCGTCGATTTTTGTGGTGAAATTTGGTTTATCTTATCCTTTTGTGGTCGGTCTTTTTGCTTCATGTTTGTTTCTTGTTATTCCGTATTTTATGGAGTAGGTCATTGTTTTTTCCTTTGCTTTATCAACGTGTTCTTGTATGGTTTGTCTAGGTGTTTTAATCATATATGTTTACTAGGTGTTTATTTATGGCTATATTTAGAGTCAATATGTGACGTTCATATAGTTGCTAGTTATACCTACTTTATTGATTTTTTCATTGAGTGATTTGATTACATTGTGTTATTAATTGTCTTTTTCGAGTAGGCTAGTTTTTTATAGATGTTTTGTACTTGATAGATTTATGCCTCTCTTATCTACATGTTCACTTACTTAGGCAAGCATATTTATTCTGCCAGTTTGTGTGTATATGGCTTTATTTACTCATGGCCAGTTATCTATAAGATTGTATATAGATTTTACACATTTTTATATAGTATTAGGTCTCTTATTTAGCTGCCATAGGGATTCGTTGACTGTTATATTGATAGATGCTATATACCGTTTTTTATTATGTTTCACTTATTTTTCCCATATTGTATCATATAGTATGCTTTAGATTGTATTTCTTCTTTTCTCTTCATTATGTTCCTTTTTCTCTTGATGGAGTCCGCTTTGGTCTGGTGCGACCTATAATAATGTTATCTTTTAGTTCACTTTCCACCAGCTCTTATTGCCTGAACGTGCTTTCTTTTTCTCTCTTTCCTGCTCTTACCGTTCTCTATGATTCATTTTAGTTGTTATCTATATATTAATTTGGTCAAACGTGTTGCCTTTATAGTCTCTCATTTCGCTTTGTTTTCTAAAAGTTATAATTAATTCCAGTTCTTAGCTTTTAGATAGTTTTTCTTTTAAAATGTATAATCAGCTATGCACTGTTCTGGGGCTTTTTATGCTGTTGTTGTTATTCCTCCTGTTGGCCCTCGCTCTTTTTCCCATGTCCCCCCTTGTATGAATTTGGTCTTTTTCAGACCTGCCGGATGGGCCCTTCTCTCTCTCTTTCTGTGTATTCTCTTGCTTTCTTTTTCCTCTTCTTTCCTTTTTTCTCTTCGGATTTCCTCTTTGGTCTCACCCTGTTTTGTGTTGGCTGTTGATGTCTGCTGGTTAGCTCTCCTGGTTGTTGCGCTTCATTTGTCACATATGGAATATCTTTTTTTCCTGATAATGGTTCTATGTCTGGACTAAATATACGTTCCCTTAATGTTAAAGGGTTAAATCATCCAGTCAAAAGGTCAAAGATTTTGGACTACTGTAAATCTCTTTCTTCGGATCTCGTCCTTTTTCAGGAGACAAAGCTCTCTGCCAAGGAGGCGTTGTTTCTGAAGAAAGAGTGGGTCTTTGATGTTGCTTGTTCAGATGCTTGTGGTAAAAGGAATGGGGTAATTACCTTAGTTTCTAAACACTCTGGGTTATCTATCGTTTCCTCTGAACAGGATACAGAGGGTCGTTGGTTACTAGCTAAGGTGTCCAATGGTAATGCTGACTTATTTGTCATGAATATTTATGCCCCCAACAAGGATGACCCGTCCTTTTGGAATGCGATCACCAAAAAGCTCGAGGATACCCCTCACTCTGGTAATCTTATTGTAGGTGGTGACTTTAACTTGCCAATGGACCCTATCTTGGATAGGAATTCTGCCTTTAACTTTCGTCCCCCTAAAGCACACAAACAAATGACTAATATGTGCTCTCTTACCCATCTTCAGGATGTTTGGCGTCTTCATAATACCACTGGTAGTGACTTCTCCTTTTTTTCTTCCCCTCATTCGTCCTTTTCACGCATTGATTATCTTTTGGTTCACTCTTCTTTGGTTCAATCTTCTTCTTCTCCGCTTATTCACCCTATTTTAGTTTCTGATCACGCCGCAGTGACATTTACTCTTACTTCCTTTGTCCCTAGGGCACGAGCTCGTTCGTGGAGACTCAACACAGAAATTTTACATGATGAGTCCTTGGTACGAGAGTTTTCCAATGACATTGAGACTTTTTTTATTGAGAATGTTGGGTCAGTCAGTTCCCCTGTTGTTCTCTGGGACTCTTTTAAATGTACTTTCCGTGGTCAGGTCATTAAATGTATGTCAAGGAGAAACGCAGCCATTAAAAAGGAACTCACGGACTTAGCAGATGAGATCAAACGTCAGGAATCCCTTTTTCGACATTCTCAGGACAAGACCTGCCTCCAATCTATTAAGAATTTAAAGTATTCGTACAATACTATAGTCACTAAGAGAACTCATATTGGCCTGCAGGCTCAGAAATCTAAGAGACTGCTGTTAAAAAATCGTGCGGGCAAGATTCTTGCAGCCACTTTAAAGTTTCAGGATTCTTCTTGTAATACTTTCCAAATTCCTTCTATTACTGACCAGCTTGGTAAGAAAAAATTTCAAACTGCAGAAATCCTTGAGGTTTTCCGCGATTTTTATAATAATTTATATACCCCGTCGGCTCAAGCTTCTTTTGAACAATGTCAGGAGTTCTTGAAGTCGGTTCCTTTGAAAGTTGTTTCGGAGGAAGATAATCAATCATTAAATTGCCCAATTACTTCTGATGAAATCATTTCCGCGATTAAGGCTACTCGGTCTGGTAAAGCTCCTGGTCCTGATGGATATCCTATTGCGTTTTATAAAACCTTTATTCCCGTGCTTGTCCCGAAACTCCAATCCGTTTTTGATGCTTTTATTAAGGATGGTTCTGTGTCTGGTTCCGCGGCTGATGCTACTATTGTAGTTATCCCCAAAGAAGGGAAGGATCACGCAGATCCCAAAAATTTTCTGTCCCATTTCCCTTCTTAACATGGAAGCCAAGATCTTTGCTAAAATTTTAGCTAAACGCTTAGAGTCCTTTATTCCCCAATTGGTTCATCCCTCCCAAACTGGTTTCGTAAAGGGGCGTCTTGCACGGGATAATATTCGTACTTTTTGTCATATTCTTGGTGCCGCTAAACGATCTAATCTTCCGGCGGCAGCCTTGGCCCTTGACGCTGAAAAGGCCTTTGATAAGGTCTCTTGGCCTTTTTTAAGAGCTGTTCTATGTGCACATAATCTTGGTGATTCCTTTATTCGTATGGTTATGTCTCTTTACTCCCGGCCTAGGGCTAATATACGGGTGAATGGTGCTACGTCTTCCTTTTTTAACCTTTGTCAGGGCACTAGACAAGGGTGTCCTTTGTCCCCTCTCTTATTTTTGTTGTCCATTGATCCTCTCCTCAGAATGATTGACTCGCATCCAGATATTAAGGGGTTCTCTTTTGGGTCTCATCAAATAAAAACAGCTGCATATGCAGATGATGTTCTCATTTTTTCTGATGATATTGCACTGGCCATTCCTGCTATTTCCGATACGATTGCTCTTTTTTCTAAAGTTTCAGGATACACTCTGAACAAAGATAAGACAGAGAGGTTTCCTTTAAATGCTTACTGCTTTTCCTCTCATATGGGTTCGGCGGGCTTTAAATGGCAATCTAAACAGCTAAAATATCTGGGTATCTATTTCTGTTCCACCCTATATGCTACGGCTACTTATAATGAATCCCAAACTATTCTTAAGGTGAGACGTCTTTTAGAAAATTGGTCTCCGAAGCATATTTCTTGGTGGGGCCGTATGCAGACTCTTAAAATGATGATCACTCCTATTATTAATTTTGTTTCCTCTATGCTTCCAGTAAGGCTTTCTGATTCCTTCTTTCATGAACTTGATTTGCTTACTTCTAAATTTTTATGGAATGATAGAAGGGCTAGGATTGCTTATAAATTTTTACGGAAATCTTATGATATGGGCGGTTGTAATTTTCCTGATTGGGGGAAGTATCAAACTGCTTTTCTGGCGTCCCAGGGTGCCCTTTGGTTTTCTTCTCCATCTATTCATGCTCCAGCATGGTTGACAATAGAACAGGAACTGGCCTCCCCACTGCCGACTGCATCTTTTTTAACCACAAACACCCTTTCTATTCCATTCTCTCGCTCTATTATTTTAGACACTATTGCTGCGGTTCGTAAGGTTGATAAGAGAGTAGCAATTCCATTACATAAAACTAGATGGTCGTCTATTTGGCGCAATTCTAAAATCAAAATTAATATTGACCCTGAGTTGATGTCTTACTGGGCTGGGAAAGGTGTCTCACTTGTTAAACATCTCTATGATTCCAACAATGATCCTTCCCCTTTCTCATCCCTTGCTCAACAATTCTCTTTATCTAATTTAGATTTTTATACTTTTCTTAAGATTAAGGTTGCACTTGCTAAAGTACACCTTCATCCTTCTTCCCCTATGATTACGCTTTTTCAGCTTTGGATTAGGACTGGTCATGTTGCGTCTCGGATTTACAAATTTTTATCGTCCTCCACACTCCCTTCCCAAACTGTCACACAGCAAAAATGGGTACATCATTTTGATCATAGTGTTACTGCTCATATCTCTTCTGATACCTGGCAAGATATTGGTAAATTTTCTCTTCGTAACAAAATTGCCCCTTCTCTAACGCAGTCTAAGTTTTTCTCTATTAATCTTCTTCACTGGACTCCCATTCGTCTGTATTCACTTAATCTTAAAGAAGACAATTTGTGCTGGAGTTGTGGGCTTCTACCAGGCGATTTTCAACATATGTTCCTTGATTGTTCCCTTCTCCAACCCTTTTGGGATTTAGTTCACAAACACCTCATGCTCATCTTTAACATCAAATTCCAACTGTCTTTTCCATTAATTCTTTTGGGTCCATTGGCGGCCCCAGTCCCTCTGCCTTTAGATCCCATGGAGTTACAGCTGTTGGATCTCTTATTAACTATTGCAGTCAAAGTAATTCTCATGGAGTGGAAATCCTTTTCGTCCGTCTCTTACCATACTTGGTGGGCTTGGGTTTCCTTTCTACGAAGTGCTCATACGTCAGTGGACCATGCTCATCTTTCTCCTTCTATTTCCTCTGGTGTTTGGAAAGCCTTAGATTCATACATGGAGTTGGCCTCTGAAGGGTTGGTGGAGCAATATCCCTTTGATTTGTCTGGTTAGTGTTGTCTTGTGTGTTGGGTGATTCCTCTGGAAATCCTCTCCTCTTCCTTTTCTCCTCTCTGTCTCTCTTTTTCTTTCCTCCTCTCTTTCCTACTCTTTCCGTCTTTTCTTTCTTCCTTTCTTCTCTTTCCTCTTTTCCCTAATTTGCCGTCTGTGGGTGATACTTTTGATATATTTCTTTGCCAGATATCATTTTGGGTCTTCCCTCCTTAAGTAATTTATTTATCTGATGTCTGCAGATTAATGAATGACAATGATGTGTTCTCCTATTAATTAATTTTATTTTAATGTATTTATTACCTTATTGTCCGATATCAATTGTATCACTTTGGCTTGTATCTTATGTTTCATATTTGCGCTTTTAAAATAATAAAATTCTTTTGAAATGAAAAAAAAATAAGTGAATACATTATGTTTGCTTGTTGAATTGGGTTTAAAGGATTTCATGAGTAATCCTACGTTTTCCTTGGATTTAGAAACTTATGAATAGTAAAATGACTCTTAATTGGTATTGAGGAAAGCGACACTAAAATGCTAAGATTTATGTGAGCCCTCATCTCTCTCCCTCCCCTCCTCCCCTGTTTCCTTCTCCCTCGCTCCCTCCTCCACTTCTCTTTGCCTTTTACCCCTTGCTTAGTAATTTATTTTGATGGGCTTGAGTTTCAGTCATCTTTCTAATACAGCAAGGTCCTTAGGCAAACAAAAAGTGCAGTGCTTGTCTGTTGTAGACGGGTATAAAGACCTCATATAATGGTCTATTCATGGTGCCAGAAACCCTTTATCTAAAGCATCATTTACAACCTTTCCTTTTCTTTTTAAAAATAAGATTGATGACAAGCTTAATCTTTTACATGAAGTATGCAAACATGCTTAAGAAATGTTATTGTGATGATAAAAAGGGTGGTGGAATGTTATTCCTTGGTCTTTTTTTGTGTTCCCCCCCCCCCCCCACAAGCTGTTATAAATTGATCTGGGTCGACTAGCAGCCCAGAAATAGTTGCTCACACCCTTCCGTGCTTAGTGCCAGTATTGCCATATGTTGTTACATTTATTCAACACACCTACTTGTTTGGCATAGGCCTCTTCAAAATTTATAGTATGGGACATTTTATTCCTCCATTCAGCTAACGAAAAAATCTTTCCATATTTCCAATTCTGAAGAATAAGGGAGCGAGTGATGGATAGAGCTATTGAAACAAAATATTGCTGGGCTTTTGTTAAGAAATGACTGACTTTAGAAGCACCAAATAAAACTAATGTTGCTTCAGGCAGACTTGAATGATTAATAGCATTACTAATAGCTGTAAATACGTGACTCCATGAATTTGTCAAGTGTGCACAAGTAAAAAACGTATGAAGCCAAACACCTTGGCCTGCTTGATGGCAGCGAAAGCAGTTATTTGGTACCAGGGGACACATCTTATGGAGATGCTCCAGTGTGTAATACGGTAGCCATCTTGAAAGGAATGCCATTCTTTTATAGTAAGCCACCCAAAGGGATTTATTTCCTAGCTCCGAAATTACTTGCCAGTCGCTTACTGAGACACTACATTCTTTTTTTTCATAAACCTCGATAAAAAAGCAGGTACACCTGCCTTCGCTGTGAGATTTTGAAAAAACCTGTACCAATTGCCAATTCCCATTAATTAGCGTATTACAAGTACTTTGCTTATCGATTGAGTCGCTGGATTTACATCATTGTATTGAACCTGGAGAAAATGTGTGATCTTATTAAAGCTTAAAAAATGTTGTACACATTGTGAGCCAACCCGTGCTTGTAGTTCCTTCCATTAAATAATTTCTGCTTTTCTAAAAAAGTCGGCGAATATTTTTAAACCTACAGAGTTCCAATATCTAATTTTCTTCTCCCCAAGGGGCAAACCATATCTTCACTCTCCTGAAGCTAGACTAGGGAATCATTAAAAGGAGTTTCATAGACTTTTCCTAGTGCATTCATACGCCCAGAAATATCTCAAAGAACTTTGTATCTAATTCTTTAGTAGTTTTGCTGTTTTTATCAAAATTGGTAAGCTCGTGTTTCACTGGTACTGGTAAGCTTATTGTATCATTCTATCTAAAAAATACTTGTCTCCAGATTGGCCTGATTTAAATAGGATGAAAGTGCATCAAGTAGTGCTGACTGATAATAAATACAAATATTGGGGCACACCTAACCACCTTGTAATTTATCAAGTTGTAAAGACCGATGGCCTAAGCCTAGCCAATTTTTATTCCATATAAAGCTCTTCATCACTGAATCTAGTGCCTGAAAAAACTGTTAGGAACTTTTTTTGGAACATCAGAAAATAAAAAAAATGTATAACTGTAGAATTAACATTTTGAGCATTGATATAAAGCCTATTATATTCAAGGGGAGAAGAGCCCATTTATACAGCAGTTTCACGGATGCTTTACTCGTCCTCGACCCGGCTTGAACTATGCGAGGCTAAACTCCTACGTTCTATCAAAGAATTTTTGAGCCATTGTACCACCGCCAACTGCATAAACAAATCCTTCACCACGCCTATCTACCGAGTGGCTTCTGGAATTACTTACACGGCCCGGTGTGGATCTTCTTACAGTCTTGGCCCTGTTTCAGGACCTTTATTGGCTCCAACACGGATCCCTGATTCCTCATCGATTTGTTCACTCTTGATTCACTCAGACCCTTACCTTGACCTCTCTTTGTTAGAGCGCTACCCTCAAACTTATGACCATTGTCCTGATGATGACCTGCAATAATTCAGGTTGAAATGCTGTTGACTACCCAGCCTAGAACTCGGGCACTGTTGTGGTCAATCTATTTATCGGAAATTTTGTATATAAACACTGTATATAATTTGCATTTTTGACCACTTAACCTGTTATCGGTGTTCACGCTGTTCTCCGCACCCTTGTGTCACTGCGCCGCCCACTTTTCACTAGCACGCACAGTGCTCACTTTGTGTGTCATGGTCATTGTATATTCATGTGTACTGTAGTGCTCCTTAACTACTTACATAAATTATAATTTATATATTTTTTCACCCTACTATCATGTTGTGGTCTCCCTTCCCTTGCTTCCTTTCCTGATTGTGAATTATATCATTGCCTTCATTTGTCCTGCTTGTAAATATGTTCCAGTTGAGACACTGTTGTTTGTTGCATTTATCCAGCAAGCCCTTGATTTTATATAACATTTTAGTGTAATTCAACTAAAAACGGCTAGAGAAGTTATTTGTAATGGATATGCAAAGGTATCTGATTGGGAGACTTGCCTTAGCGTGCAACTGTAATAATGGCGGAAGAGCATCCAATGCAACGTTAAATAGCAAAAGTTCAGTTTTAGTCTGATTGATCTCATACTTGGCCTGGGCTAAAATTCCGTTCCGCTCACGGAAATTGCGATAATTTGACATTTTCGCGTTCCGCGGACAGCGCGAAAATGTCAAAATTTCCGCAATCCGCATTTTACCGGAAATTTTTTGCTTGCTTGCGCTGTAAAATAATACATTCTCTCGTGCGCGCAATCGCCTTACCTGAATCCCCGCGTTCGCCGACAAGTTTTCCCGATCCGGTCGCGTTCTCCACGAGATGTTGGATTGATGGTAGCCATTTGCACTGTCTCGCGACAGTTCGCGCTCGCAGTAACGTCATTCGTCACGCGATCACGTCTTTCTTCTCGCGATCATGCACCGCGAGACAAGTGAAAACAAGAAGGCCGCGTCCGTGAGCAACCGCATGGGTAAGTTGGTGAGCCGCGACCACGCCAGAAAATACCGCGAACGGGCGGGAAAAAAACTTCTGCATCTTCGCGATATTTCTGAGTGTTTGCGGAGATTTTTAACATTTTCACGATTATTTGCGAAAGTGAATTTCGCAAATTCCGCCCACCCCTATCTTGTACCCTCCTATCTTAGTAAAATCTGCAATAATCTGAAAGGCGTATTCTATATTATCATTTGCATGGGTTAACATAAAGCATTGCCTTCATGTGTCCTGCTTGTAAATATTTTCCAGTTGAGACACTGTTGTTTGTTGCATTTGTCCAACAAGCCCTTGATTTTATATAACATTTTAGTGTAATTCAACTAAAAAAGGCTAGAGAAGTTATTTGTGATGGATATGCAAAGGTATCTGATTGGGAGCCTTGCCTTAGCGTGCAACTGTAATGATGGCGGAAGAGCATCCAATGCAACGTTAAATAGCAAAAGTTCAGTTTTAGTCTGATTGATTTTATACCCTCCTATCTTAGTAAAATCTGCAATAATCTGAAAGGCGTGTTCTATATTATCATTTGCATGGGTTAAGATAAAGCATTGCCTTCATTTGTCCTGCTTGTAAATATTTTCCAGTTGAGACACTCTTGTTTGTTGCATTTGTCCAACAAGCCCTTGATTTTATATAACATTTTAGTGTAATTCAACTAAAAAAGGCTAGAGAAGTTATTTGTAAAGGATATGCAAAGGTATCTGATTGGGAGCCTTGCCTTAGCGTGCAACTGTTATGATGGCGGAAGAGCATCCAACGCAAAGTTAAATAGCAAAAGTTCAGTTTTAGTCTGATTGATTTTATACCCTCCTATTTTAGTAAAATCTGCAATAATCTGAAAGGCGTGTTCTATATTATCATTTGAACGGGTTAAAATAAAGAAACATATCATCAGCAAATAGTTTTAATTTTGCGATCCCCAGTATTGGAGATTTTAAATTTGCCCTGCTACGAATTTCTAATGCAAAGTGGTTCTATTAAAAAAAGTAAATAAGATCAGTATAAGGGGGTACCCCTGATGTGTGCCTCTTTTGATCTTAATTAGACCTGCTGCCTTGGAATTAACCACCGGCTTTGCTTGGGCGCCATTATATAAGTTGGTTAGCATTGAAATCACCTGGGGGGAAAACAGAATTTTCCTAAGCAGAAAAATAGTGCATCCCAATTTACCAGATCGAATGCCTTTTTGGCATCGATCATCATCACTAGGGCTTTTACCTGATTTACTAAAAAATAATTTATGGCCTGAATCAGAAACTGACTATTGGAAGACATTAAACACCCTGCAACAAACCCAGTTTGATCTGGATGTATTAATTATTGTGCTTCTAAAGTAACATGGATCGCCCAAATCATCATTAGTAATTTATAGTCTGTATTGAGCAGCAGAGATTTTGGATTCTTATCATTTTTAAGAAATGATACTATAATTGCTTCTGAAAAGATTGAGGGGATCTTACCCCCACGTTTAATAAAACGATATAGATCAACTAAAGATTGCCAATGTATTGATTCTCCTCATTTATTTTTTGTTGGTAAATGCTCAATTTTTTGATTTCTTCAAGAGAAAAGAAGTCCCTAAGATTTTGTTTTGCAATGGCAATTGATTCTGGCTTTATCTCATGCCCATTGTTTTTCTCCCTGATTCTAATTGCCTTTCCTAGAGTGGCCTGCAGGTTTGATATCTGCACAATACTTTCCTCATGTTTTCTTACTTTTAATACTATGATCCTTCCCCTTAAAGTTGCTCTAAATGCCTCCCAAATAGAGAATAGCTGAGCTGTACTGGAATTGAGGGTAAAAAAGCTCTAAAATAAACTGATTCATCTCCTCCACGTAATCGGGATCTGACAGCAAGGATCTATCAAATTCCCATCTAGATCCATCCCTATCTTTTGGCCGAATTTCAACCTCTAAAGAAACAAGGGAATGATCTGAAAAGGCATTGGAGAGGATCTCTGTTCAGCCCCTGTTTAATGATTTAAAAAAATCAATTTGTGACGCAGTTTTAAATCTGAACGAAAACCATGTAAACCGTCTGACTTCTGGGTAATCCTCTCTGCAGGGGTCAATCAGGTGGAAGCTGGACTTTAATACTTCTAGTACCTTTTTGGTTTTAGGCTTGAGTTGCATTTTGTTTTTGTTGGTGGTGTCTTTAGCAAGATGTTGTATAAAATTATAGTCTCCCCGCAAATCAAAGGACGTACAGCTCTGAGAGCAAGATCAAAAATCCTTAAAAGGTCATCTATTTCGTCGCTAGTCGGACCATAGTAGTTTATAAAATTAATATTTTGCCCGTTCATTAATACTTTGAGCCATAACCACCTCCCACGTATATCTCGCATGACTTCTCCCACCTCCCAGTCAACTTTACTACTCAAATATATGGCAACTCCCCTAACTGCAGAACTTGCTGACCCAAAAAATACGTGAGAGTACAAACATGAGGATTCACAATTTTGGCGTATTATTCTTCAAATGGGTCTCTTGAAAAAAGATAACAGCAGGTGTAAAGGACGCTAGCCTGCTCATCACACTAGCATATTTTCACTTATCGGCTATATCATTAATATGTATGACAAAATCCAAATAGTACTTTCTAAAGATAAAGACATTTAAAAAGAAAGTATTTTTCCTTGCACTTCGCTTCATTGCCCTTCTACTGGCACTTAGATTTTGTTGAATAAAATCCAATAATTGTCTTCTGATCTCCTTACATCTGCTCATTTTACCACCCAAAATGTGCTTCCCCCACCACCCTGGTTGTACCGCCTGAAGACCCTGAGTGCACCCCCAAAAAAAACAGTCAGGGAGGGGAGATCCCGTATCGCTCCCTTCCCTGTGATGTTAAAGCTGTTGTGCCTTGGTTTGACACTTGTGTCATTGCATCGACGGCAACCACCATAACTTAATTCGCCGCCCCCCCAAAAAAAACCTTCAGTTTTACAGTCCCTTCATCCTCATCCCAGCCCGAGCCCCCCCAATTACTATCTCAGTTTTTTTGTTGGAGGATCTGTTTTGCTTGTTCTGCTGATTGTAGAATTTAAAATTGTCCTTTCACAAGTATTTTTAATTGAGACTGTTGGACTATAGATTCCTGGTATCCTTGATTCCTTAATTCATTCAGCATTGTTCTGAATTCACGGCGTCGTCTTGCAGCTGCAGCTGACATTTCGGAATAGATGTTAAACCGAAATTTGTCTTCTGTTTAAAATCCCTTCATTTTAATGGCGGCAGCTAGAATTGACTTCTTTACAAGATAAACTCCAAAATTGACAAGGGACGTGCATTGGATATTTGGCATTAGGATGCTGATGGAATGGGACACGATGAGCTCTTATGATCGAGTGAAAGTCGCTACTAGACTGTTCACCTGGGATAGCATACTTTTGAATGAGATCTGAAATAAATTTCATGGGATCTTACCCAGTTTCCTGCCCTTCCGGAATAGACACAAAATGCTAATTTGACCTCCTTGACCTGTTCTCAAACTCTTCGAGATTGATCTGGATTTTCTCGAACTCTCTATTATGTCTAGATTGACGGTGCTCAAGTTTTTTCTGGACGTCCTTGAGATCAGAGATTCACTGCTCTGCAAGAGCTAGTTTCTGATTTAGCTGTGAGATATTTTCATTGATCTTTTCTAGCTGGCCCTTGACTTCTTTGTGGGCTTTTTCCTGTGCCTTCCTTAATTGCCTTATTTCCTGCAAAATTTCACTCAGGGTCACTTGTGATTAGAGGTTGTATACGACTTCCTCTGTCAGGCGTTCCTTATTTCTCCCTGACTCCAATTGTAAATTTTCTTTACCTAGTACTATTGGGTTAGAAATTTCTTTTCGAGGTTCCGGCTGCCCCTTAGAAATGCCCTATACATTGGTTCCAATCGGGGAGAAGTTGCTTCCCTTGGGCAATGAACTTAATGATGGGAAAGATTGAGCTAGCAGTTGTACATCTTGGACCTCCGCCGGAGGTTCACCCTCTGCCTGAGCTGTTATTTGTACCGCTTTCTGCTCAAACAGTAGATATGAGCATTTGGATCCAAGGTTATCGGTTAGTGGTATCGCTGGTGCCTCTGGAGAGCAACTATTATCTCAAGCCACAACCTCCTGCAAAGAAGATCTTTCCTGGAAATTTGAGAGCTCCTTGTCTTGGGTCGGCGAGCAGCCTGCCTCTCCTGACTCAGGTGAGGCCATTAGTCTGTCGAGTGAGCGGCTGAGATTAAGACTCTCGTTACTCTCCTCTGTATTGGCTTCCAGATTCTCTGGGCTTAATGGGCTTAATGTTTCCATCTGTTTTTTGCCACCCGCTTTTTCGGTGCTTTGTTAGTCTTTGGATTCTTGGCTGGGGTGCGAGCTTTTACTGACCCATTGCGTGCAGTCAGCCGCTTCATAATGCCTGCCTATGGCAAGGTTGGAACTTGTATCAGACTACTGCACTAAAGCACTAGAGGGTGTCAGAGGGAGGGGATGTGTGAGCCGTGTGGTGTCAAGCCGCACCCAACACCTAGGAAGGGCTGCCTCTGCTACCTATCTGGCTCACTACCCACACTGAGCTGGAGATATACCACTCTTTCAAGCCAGCTTCCAGCAAATCTCACTAAACAAATGCACCAGAAAAGCTCAAAATAAAAAAATATATAACATCCTCCTACCTCCCAGTCCGAGCTGCCAATTCCAGTCCCAGACAGATTGTAGCTCGAAGCAGCTTCTGAAGTCATAGTAACAGGACTGTCTGACATCTGTAGCAGGAGTCTAGATCTGGGTGGATTTTCTCCACTCCACAGGCATTCCGCAGCACAGGGTGAAAAGCTCCGTGGGGGCAGCCAGCCCTCTTAAGGCTTGATAGCCAAAACTACGTGGCCATTGCGAGGAAGCAGGGAATTCCAGAAGTGGTGGCGTGAAATAGTGAGAGCACGAGCACATCTTAGCCCGACTCAGTCTTTATCCAGTCTCTATCCGACCGCGGCAAAAATTAGACTGCTTCCTGTAATTCCTACGACCTCGGCCGCACCCGTAGCTTTGTAACCACAGCCTTACGAGGGACTCCGATGATCCACTTTGAGCGCGGTCAGTGCCGGCGGTCAGCATCGAATGTGTCATGACCTCTAGCCGAAGAGCATGGCGGGTCTGGTTTTCCCGATCGTCAGCCCACTCACTGACTTCGGCTGTACTAAATCTTCCAGGCAGAGAAACACTTGAGGGATCACCTAGAGTTGTTGCATAGTTTCAGAGAGTCTAGCAAACCAAATCTCCTCCTATTAAGGCATTTGATAGGATGTCCACAGGGGGCAGTCTAGTCCCTGCTTCCAACCGCAGGAAATGTTAGCTTGGAGCCAGAGGGCTTCACTCCAGGACAATCCTGCCGTGCAACTCCTGGGATATAATTGTGGTTGGCCACTGGGCCTAACTACCCTCCCTACACTGAACCGATGCTAAACACCACCCAGGCCCTGCTGAGACTGCACAGAGGAGTGGTAGAGCATAAGGACTAACCACAGGGAGGACCATATGTCCTGACCCAATATACAAGGTCTAAGACCATACTCAGTGGGCACTTTGATACCTGACCCAACCTCTAATGTTCCTTTAAAAAAATTCTCAAGAATTCACTAAAAAACACAGTAAAGGGTTTTGGGCTAGATGTGAAAACATTAGGAATACAGATTTCCTAATTGCGTTTTCTCCAAATATGAATTAGGAAATCAGTATTCCTAATGTCTAAAAACTCATTCGCATAGGGGTCCCTTCAAGACCCCTTCCCCTTTGTGAATGGGCAACCACCAGTTTTAAACTGGTCGTAAAGTATTACTGTTTTGTTACCGGAATTTGGTCATAAAACAGTAATGCATACCGTACCGATTTGGGATTTGGAAGGGACGCCCTAAACATGCCCCTTCCAAATACTGAATCGTAAAAGCAAAGTGTGATTTGGTAAAAAGTTACCGGATCCCATTTTGCATTTTGTACATATGAAAAAGCAGTTTGCAGCTCCTCGTGGGAGTGCTGCAGTGTGGTGGGGCGGGGGAGGGGCAGGTTGGGGGGTAGCAAACTCCGGCTTACGGCCGAATGAAGTTGAGTAAATAACTAAATAAATAAAACAAAATAAAACGAATTACATATCGCACGCTGCATTGTAATTCGTCTTATTTATTTATTTATTTTCTTAACTTCCAACTTAACTTTTAACGTCCGTCCCAAAAAAAAGTTGACGGACTGCTCCATCATGTTGATGGAGGAATTTGTCAAACTCAAAAAAGCACCGACTGAAACCACCCTGACGGTATTTCCTGCCAGTGCTTCATAAATGACCACCGGCTTGGTGGTCCTGTCGAAATTTGGTGGATGTGGACTTTGTCAGGCAACAGAGTAATTTACTTCATCGCCCTGATGGACTTACCTTCACCCGCAAAATTATAAATCATCCCCTTAGTTATTGGGGGTTTTGAAAACTACTGTGCATTGCTAGAAAGTGCTTAATTGTAATTGCTTAAGTGTAATTGTTTAGTGATGAGACTGTTACAGAAGAATTACATGGAGACATAGTTAAGACAAAAGTAGTTGCAATTCTCCTCCTATCGCCCTAATATGAAGTTCAGAAGTAAATTCAAATCCATTAGTGAACAGAAGTTTGAACACGTATCAGAATTATGAGTTTAGTGGTAGTGACTTTTCCCCAGGTGAATTTCACTAGGTTAAAGTAAGTGAAATGTATCTATTGAAAGTACTTGGGGGCATATTATCAAGAAACGGCGTTAAGATTATCGCCTCTTTAGCGGCAGAAAACTGCAGCAATAATGGGCTTGATAATATGCCCTTGAGAATTCCCATAGAAGCCCATGTTCTGGTGTCAACATGGTCTTCTATTGGAATTCTCTGCGGCATATTATCAAGCCCATTATCGCCGCTTTAGCGGCAGTTTTCTGCCGCTAAAGCGGCGATAATTTTAACACCGTGCTTGATAATATGCCCCTAAGTATAATGGAGAAACATTAACATTTTGGCACAATAAAGAGAGAATCTGCATGTTATGCCTTGTTCAGAGTTGGGCAACTAGGAATGGATAGTTTTAACTGCACCTGCAGAAAAAAAAACACCGCAGGATAATACTATTTACCAGGTGTGGTAAAATACCCATTCTATGCTGCTCTTCTCTGAATCATTGCCGAAATCTTCTAAGGAGCAACTGCCAGAAGGATGGATAAGAGGTATGGAGACAAAATAGGTGCTGCCTTCATAATAAAGATTTGAAGGTAAATCTGATTGGACCGGTCACAGCAGTTCCTTTCAAGGTATAAAAAACATTTCTGGATAGCTGTCATTGGTTTTTATGGTCATGCACCAAACTTTAATAAAGTGTTTACATTTCCAAAACAAATTCTCAAGTGAAAGAGTGGTCCTGAAAAACAAAAGCAAAAAAACATAACCCAGACACCCTGGGAGTTTTCTCCCACGGTGTGGGAGTCCTTATTGTTCTCTGTTCTCCCTCACTGTTCAGTGTTTCCAGGCAGAAAAAGGACATTACACCAGCCACTATACATAAAGCAGGCAGTGTAATGCCCTTTCTCGGACAGCATAATTAGCTGAGCCATTGGAGGAAGCTTTCCATTGACAGAGCCAATAGGAGCTCGGTTTCTGGAAACTGGTCTCTAAATCAGGCACCTGGACCAAGAGTTTGGTGGACATGGTGTTTCATTTGTAATGGAGGACCCTGCCTACCAAACTCTAATAAGGCCCCAAAACAGTAGTCCTCTCTGGTAGGGAATTCAAAATTTACACAACATCATATGTTACTGTGGACAGTGGTAAACTTATAATGCCCATTTTTAAAATTTTACATTGTGGAAGCCTACAACTAAACACACAGGCAGCAAGATATAAAGACTAACTTATAATTAACAGCAGTGCCATTTTGGAATGGTTCGAAATGCAGAGGTTTGCATGAGGTTTTTATAAGCTGCAATTCATGTTGTTCAAAAATACACAGCCAATGAGAATCATTTGCTCAGCAAAAGGATAGAAATGATGAAAGTTTCCAAACATTTATCCTATTGATATTCAGAACCAAGTATTTGGCAATATATAAGCATTGATTTATTAAATCAGCAAATGAAGCATAGCAACATTTTGTCACTTACACTTGTGACTCATTTACAGCAAGGGCACATCAAGTTCATCTACAGGCCAGCAGGCCTCAGGAGATTCTACTCTATCCTACTGGGTGTCAAAAAATGGAACCTGAAACAAGATGGATTCGAACAACATCAAAATTCAAGAGAATAACTTTTGTAAACAAAATGTATAGAAAGTGTAATTTGTTCAGTCTTCAATTTATAATCTTTAAACAATATTAATGCATGAAAACATAAAACATTTAACTCCTCAAAATAATAACAGCCTTTAAAAATAACACAATAACGTTTCCTCAAAATAATAACAGCCTTTAAAGATAGCACAACAAAATCTGTTATTGAGGATTGTGTAGTGTAATTTTAAATGCTGTCATTCTTTTGAAGGTGATGAAGGGAACTTTATGTGAGGCTGGGTGGAATTTGGTTAATGAGAAGACTGTAGGAAATTTAGCGGTGAGTCCCAGAATGTGTTATTTTGTATGAAACAAAACTGCAACATGTCTTCCCAAAGTTGTGGTGTTGGGTAGGGAGTGCTTTGAACGTTTTGAATTTTGCTTTATAATTAAAGTTTTAAATTGAACCATGTTTTGGACGCTTTGATGGCCTATTTTGGTTTCCTCATTATATCAAGAGACTAAGAAATAAAAAGGCAAAGTGCCTGAAGGAAAAGCATCATCAGAATCAATAGAATATCCTCTGCCATAACAGTAAGAAGGCAATAATAATGTGTTTGGGCAAAGTAGACCTCTGCCATTCAACTGAACTTATTTCTACAGGCTTCAATAAGGAAGTCCAGAAGGTACCTAATTGACAATACTGTTCAACAGAAAGTCTGTGAAAATTTGATTGTGCACGTGTATACTTACAGAGTTCTATATATTTTCCACTGTCATCATGAGTGATGTAATACCTGTGGTCATAAGCTGTATGTGAGAATGCACAATCAATAGTGGTTTACTTAACCACAACTGGTGCCTATCAATAGTTTGTATGTTTTGTCTTGATACGATAGCTGCACTTTAAATGTGTTTTTTGTATTAAATTTCAGCAGTGTTTTAAGCCTATGTTATAATATTGTAAGCAAACCTAACAATCACGTTTTTTCAGTCACTGTCTCTGGGTTTTGACTATACTCCACATGGACCTATTTCTGGTCACAATCTCTGTTTATAGCTAACCATCTGGGTGTACAGCCTTTGCCTCTTCTTAGTAGGAAATGGCATCATGTCCTGTACACAATCGCTAGTGGGCAGCAAACCCCCACAGCACATGGATCCGTCATGTGAATTAAAACATTTGGGTGCAGAGCCTATGTTTTGACACTGTCCTGTACCTTACCTGCTTCATGTTTTACAGTTTGCATTCCATCAACATGAAGGGCAGAAGGTAGGGGCAATGGCAGTAAAATACACCATAAGGGGCAGGAGAGCTGGGGTAGGGGCACAGACTCGGACAATGGTGGGGAGGAGGGAGGAGGCGAGGTCAGCAAGGCAGCTGGCAGGGGCATTGTCAGCACAACAGACCAATGAAAGTAGGAGGGAAGGGTCAGGGACATGAACATGGATAATGGTGGCCAGGCGACAGGGAGGCAAGGGCAGGAAGCTACCACACAGGGCAGGTAGGAGGGATCGTGGTGCCACAACAGACCATGGCGGGCAGGTGGGAGGGGCCAGGAGCACCCTAGCAGACTATTGATGGCAAAACAGAAGGGACAGAGGCACGGACTCAGACAATGAATGGCAGGGAGGAGTGTGGCAAGAGATGGGCAATACACTACGATGAAGGGCAGGCAAAAGGGGCAATGGCAGCACAACGGACCTTGGAAGGCAAGCAGAAGAAGGAGTGACAAAACAGCACATCATTGAAGGGCAGGAGGGGGTTGCTGGGGCATGCACAAAGGACCATGGAGGGCAGGAGGCAGGGCGTTGGGGCTGTACACAGACAAGAGAGTGCATGGGGAGGGAATAGAGGAGCAAGCTGACCATCCTGTCAGGTTTAATGGGCATTGGTGGCACAAGGAGCCATGGAGGGTGGAGGGAATGCATAGGGGCATGAAATCAGATGCTGAAAAGCTGGGGGAGGGGGGTTCAGGACAGGGTCAGCAAATGGCCATGTTGGCCATGTGGGAAGGGAAGTGGCAGCATAATGGTCCAGAGAGCATAAGTGGGAGGGGGCTGGGCCAATCACACTGTCAACAGAGGGCAGTGGGTGGCAGGGCAGGAACCACAAGCTGATCATTAAGTCTAAACAGGAGAGGCATTTGCAACACAGTGGACCCCCACATGCCTGGGGGAGAGGGAAGGAGCATTGACTCAGACAATGGAGAGCAGGTGAGGAAGGGAGCAACAGAGACAGCAAGCTAAACATGGAGGGCAAGCGGGAGGCCCAATGGCAGCACATAGGTCCATGCAAGGCTGAAGAGAGGGTGCAAGGTCATAGAGTTAGACAACAGAGGGCATGGAGTAGGTGTATAGAAGAGGTACGCAAAGCATGGATGACAAGCTGCAGGGGCAGTAGCAGCACCAAAGACCACACAGGGAGGCAGGCAGAGACATACTAGGACATTGGAGGGCAGGAAGAAGTGGTTTGGGGCAGCAAGCTGACTATGGAGAAAACACCTCCATGATCTAGGGCAGCACAAGGGACCATGAAGTGCAGGAGGGACGGAGTAGGGTCCCGCACACAGAGAATAACAGGTAAGGAGTACAGGAGCAGCAGCCTGACCATATATGGCAGGCCGGGAGGGGCAGAAAGCTGTCAACAGATGTCTTGCTTTAAATAAATCCTTGGAATTCAATGATAAAAACTATGGTTGAAGTAATGTTGTAGTTTGGTGTTAAAATTAGTCAAAAAACAAATGCCAAAAAAGCAAATAAACACAGAAATCTGCAAATTATAGTTCATTGAGCTAACTACAACTTGCTCCACCACTATGCGCTGCTATGCCGTCACATGTTATAGCACTCATCACATATCAAATAGCTACTTTGATGACATAATTCAAGCTACTGCTCCTTAGATTTCCCAAGTAACTGCTTAGTCACTTTAGAAAAAAGTAATTATTAAAGGGCCCACAAACATTTACAACATACATTGAATGTATGTACATGTAATTTTAATTGTAATTGCATTTATATGGTGCTTACAACGCTTGACGAGGCGTCTAAGCATTTTACAGTGAGTAGCATGCTACTCTGGAATCCAAAATGTATTAGTGGTGAATTAGTACAGGGAAATATGGAATTAATTTGAGTGGTGGACATGTAAGTATGTTAGTTGGATTGAAAAGGATAGGGGAGGGATAAAAGTAGGAAGGGTCCAGAAACTTCTTATTTGGAGATCACAGCAGTAGGAGGAGGTTTGGGATGAGTAAAGGAGAGCTGGAGGAGGGAAGAGTCTCTAAAAGTGGATTAGGAGGAGAGATGAGGCATTGGATGAGTCTAGGAGGGATACATGAGGGAAGGGTTTAGAAAGGCTTGTTTTGGAGACCTGAATAGTAAAAGAGGTTTGAGATGAAGCAAGGAAGGGTAGAGGAGGGCAAAGTCTAGAAAGGCTTATTTTGGCGAGCATAGTAGGAGAATGGGATTTGGGGTGAGTCATAGAGTGGAAGTAGAGGATATATTGAGAGAGGTATAGGGTGAGAAATAGGCTAGTGCATTGGAGAGAGTAGTGGAATGAGGTTTGAGATGAGTCAGAGAGTGGAGGCAGAGGATATATTGAGAGAGGTATAGAGTGAGTTATAGGGTAGTGCTTTAGAGATGCTGAATTAAAAGTAATGTAATAAATATAAAGATACATAAGTACATGGAAGGTACATATGTATAACGAAGGCAATATTTATACATTTAAGTTGTATTTAATAAACTCAGACTTTTATGTTTTGCTGTATTTTAAGCGAATTCATTTGATTTACATTTTTTCTTCTTTTTTTTCCCTTTCAAGAAATCAATAGTGAAGCAATTGTCGATAAATAGTTATGATAAAAATATACTTTTTCATGCAGTGACCTATGTACATGCTAAACATAGACTAATATAATCATAAGTAACATGTACATTTGTTAAGCAGACCTAATGAATATCTATATGTTTAAGAACATAATTATCATATACATCTATACAAAAGAATAGACATATCTATATCCATACATATAATCCAAATAAATGCTTATATACACAGGGATTTGCTGTACATTTATGTTTGAGCATGGTGGTTATGTGTAGAAGAGCCAACTCTTGAGTATCTTCTGAAGATAAGATTGTGATTGGGGAATCTAATGTTTGGGGTTAAAGAGTTCCATAGTTTGGCAGCTTGAAAACAGAAGGCCACCAATATAGTGGGATTTTTTGGTGAGGTGCCATTCTGAAATGGAGGTTCCTTTGTTAAAAAAAATTTGTGATTTTATTCCTGATGAAGAGAGGCGCTGTTTCATGTATCGCTTTTTAGGTGATACAAAGCAGCTTGAATGTGGATCTACTGGCAGCTGGTAACCATTGTAGGGCCTTCAAGGCAAGAGAGATGTGGGTTTGTGGCTTTATATTTAGAAGTAGCCTGGCAGCAGAGTTCTGAATCTGTTGTAGTTGTTTCGTAGTTGTTAAAGATGAACTGTGGTAGAGGCTATTGGCGTAGTCGAGTTTAGACAACAAAAAAGATAGTAGCCTGGACTTTGTGTGGAAATCCCAGGTGGGGGAAGATGCGTTGCAGATTTGTTTTAAAGCAATGAAGCTCGATCTTGCTAGTTTGTCCACTTGGGCATTCATTGATAGCTTGGAGTCCATGGTAATTCTGAGGTTTCTTACTTCCTTAGATACTTTAGACAGTGTTCCCAAATTGTCAGGCGGGGTGGCGAGTGAGTCATACTTTTTCCAATCGCCGCATGTGAGTATTTCTGTTTTGGAAGCATTCAATTTGAGATGGCTCCATGTCATCCACTGATTCATGGCTCTGAGGCAACTGAAAAAGTATATGTCTTTGGGGCTTTCCATTTTAAAGAGTATTTGTGTGTCATCTTCATAGTTATAGCATGTGAGGTGAAAATCATTGACCAATGCCGCTAATGGCTGCATGTAGATGATGAAAAGCATGGGTGAGATGATAGATCCTTGAGGGACCCCTGCTTTTGTGAAGTGTGGTTTGGATGAGAAAGGGGGGTATGGATGACATTTGTTGTGTTTTGAAAGTAATATGGGATCCAGTCGCGAGCAGTCCCTTCTATGCCGGCTTAGAAGAGTCTTTACTAGAGTGTCATGGTCAACTGTGTCAAACGCAGCTGAGAGGCTCAAGAGTAGTGGTGCAACAACTCTATTACGGACAACTGTGTTCTTATGGCAATGAGAGCAGATTCTGTGCCTCGTCCTGTACAGAAACCTGTTTGGAAGTCTGCAAGTATTGATTTATCTTCAATGAATTGTGACATCTGGGTGAATGATGCTCTTTCCATCGGTTTTCACTGGGAAGGTCCATTTGTAATTGATCAGTAGTTATCGGTGGTTAAGTGGGTCCAGGTTTGTTTTCTTTAGTAATGGGAGTATGTATGCTTTTTTTAGGTCTTCTGGAAATATTCCCATTGTTAAGGAATTGTTGATGATTCTTCTTACTGGCGTGGCAGCAGAGGTAGTTAGAAGAATTTTCTTAAAGGTTTGTGGTGGACATTGGTCAGATGGGCTGCTGGCAAGCCTGCTTGCTTTGACCAGATCCATGAATTCATTGTGTGATATTTGTTGGAAGAAATGCAGAGGCTGGGTTAGCCTACTCTTTGAGGTTTTTGTTTGAAAAAGGGTAGGTGCTGGTGGTTTTTCTTAGCTTTAAGTAGGAGTCCAATATGTCTGCTTTGGTTATGTAATTATCTGCGACTTTGTCCATGAATTCTTGAGTAATGGGATGGGGATGAGGTCCTTCTGGGCAATTTGGTTAACGAAATTCAGTGAGAATGTCATATAATTCTTCATTTGCACCTTTAGCATTTTGAATTCTGCCTGAATAGTAGCTTTTTTAGCTTTTTCGATTGTTGACTTGTATAATCTGTTAAATTTCTGTTGGTGAAGTTTGTCTTGATTGGTGTTCGTTTTGAGCCAGGTGCGTTGCAGCTTTGTAATTTGCTATTTTATCTCTTTTAGCTCTGTAATTCTCTAAGGTGCCTGTTTTCTTTTGTCTTGTTTTGTTGTCCTTAGTGGTTTTAGGATACCAAATGCTTTCTGTAACCACTCGTATAGTTTTCGTTAAACAAATTTATTGTGCCTAGATCTGTATTGGATGTTAGTTGTGCTTCTAAGTGTTCAAAACTGAGTTTCTTCCATGGTCGGTGGATGCATGTAAGGTGGTTTTAGGTGTGTTGCTTTGTGTTGTTTTATGTTGGAAAGCAAGCAAATGGTGGTCTGGCCATGTGACTGGAATAATTGTTTGATAGGTAACTAGTTCTGTATTTGCAAAAATGACATCTAGGATGTGTCCAGCAATATGTGTGGGTTTGTGGATGATCTGATGTAGATTCGGTGCATCTAAGCCAGCGATAATTGATTTTGGATGCAGCATATTGGGTTGGACAAACCAAATGTTTAGGTCACCAAGAATGCACAGGTTCGAGTGTAGTGTTATCAGGTTTGAAACTGTGTCTAGAAACATGTCTGGGAACGTTTACTACAAGTGGGGGTGCGCCAGGCAATGAAGTCCAGTAGACTTAATGTAGTATAAAAAAAATATTTTATTTCAAATTGTTATTTTAAGAGAGTTCAATAGTAAGTATCACTCAGCCAACGGGTTTCATTCCCTCAAGGAGAACTTCATCAGGGCTGAAAATGACATATAAAGAGACAAAAATCAGAAACTGGACACAAAACAGTTCAAACCAAAGTGTGTTACACAACGGCACAAGACTCAAAAAAAAAAAACACACATTCATCTCCTTGGAGAGGATACACACTTGACAAGTACACACATTTATATTTAACTGTGATTGGCATAGTACATTGAGCCTAAAAACACATGAGTATGTACAAGTTACAAGTAGATCAAAAGACATGTGGCATTCAAAATTAGAGCCACAGTATTAACCCATTAGGTAAGTGAAGTGGTTTGATAGAAAACAAGCCCTACAGAGCAAGAGTTCATACACATGTACTGAGACACGTGCATGAATACCAAGTGTCAGAGGCAGGAGAGACCATGTCACAGGGAGAAAGAGGGAGGATAGAATATAATCAGGCACAGTTTGTCAGCCCCAAATGGCACACAAATAGGGGATATATAGCCAGGGTTCTATAGATGATACTACAATAAGAAAGATTAGTAATTTGTAACAAGGGTGTACCTTATAAAGTCATCAGATGATATCCGAAAGTGTGGTGGTCCATTGACAATTCTCTCCGGTATATTGCGCTGGAAACCATTGGAGTTCTCTCAGGCATAATAAGGCCTGCATTTTGTGAACCTATTGCATATAAAGAGACAGTGTCATAATGAGCAATAAAAGGGGAAATCAAATCTCTGTACCCCCATATACTTGTGTCTTAGGTACTGTTTCCTGAGCCTGACTGGTTCCTATAGGCGCAAGTTCAAAAAGTTCAGCCCACCATGAAAGGCCACCAATCTAGGCCACAACGTACGACAAACAGTAGTCAGCGTACCCGATTCACAAAGTGGGCAACGTTATTGTGAGGCAACGTCTTCTTCCCGTTACCAGACACTCGACAAGCTAGAGTCTGCGTCCCTTGTCCACAAAGTGATACACATATTAAACAAGGGCAACATCAATTACCCATTGCCCCTGAATATCCTTGGATACAAACAGGCTCAATCCACACTTTGCTGGTCCTGGTTTACCCTGCAGGTAGGCCCAAATCTAATCCACTTAAATACTGCTTTTCACGCACTTCAACAAAACCCTTTTTCTAGCCAAAAACAAGGGTTACATATACTTTCCAAACACAGTTTTAATCTCAAATCATATTCAGCAATCTCATAAACACACTCTGCTTAGTTTCTGAGGGTGCAGTTTGCTTTATTAAGTTTTAAAAACTCACATAAAGGTGGAGTGTTGGGGGGTTGCTCTTGCACGCCTAAGCATAGTAAAGAAGAAACTAGGACAGCTTTTCAAACAGTCACTGGTAGAAAACCAGCAATTTATAACAGTACCAATATCACAGAAACCAAGAGTTTAATTCAAACAGTCATGAGCAAAAATGCAGTTTTTAACAGTACCAGTAGCACACGGGACAAGAGATTAAATACAAACAGTATCAGGTATAACAAAACAGTAGTTTTAAAGATTAAAAGCACAACACAATTCTGTCTTCTTACCACCTTCTCTGTAGTTTGTTCACTTGGCTCTGTCTGCATCCATGAAATATAGTGTAGTACTGGAGACAAGTTTAATTTCATTTAGTATGATAAAATGTATATGGTTTACAGTTTAACTACTACCAAATCTTAAGAGCTAACAGTACTTCATTTACACAAGATAGCAACTGAATGCAGCTAGTGTGACTTTCAGAGGAATGTTACAAATAGGCTGCGGCCTAACTCAAAGTCCTGTTGCCAAACTATGTAAGAAAAACTAAACATTATGTTTGCAATATATTATGTATCTGTGGGTTTATATGCACATGATGACATTAAAGAGGTGACATAATGTGCTCTGACATATGCCAGTTTGTGGACCGCATCTGCGACCCAAACCTATGACCAATCACCTTGCACACTCGGCCACTGGACTTAGAAAGTTAGTCTCATGCAGAAAGTACAATTTGTTGGTGTGCTGCTGTGATAATCATACTACTTTTGTATCATACAGACTGCGAACCCTCAAAGAAGGAACAGCATTAACTGCACATGAGGACCTCATATTTTCTTCCCAAAAGTGCTAACGGCAAACTTTCGACCCAGTCTGTACAGCAGAGTCCTGTTGTCTGCTTTAGTGTGTGTACTAAATGGAACTTTTGGGGCAACATTTGTTCTGCTTAGTCCTGAAGAATCCACCAATTCCAAGACCGAAACACGTTGAACCACACCTCCCTAGGATCAACGCCAAATGAGAAGAAACAACAGTGAATGCAAATTATGTTAAAGACCAGCATTTGAGTTATAGATGCCTGCAATTATTATGTGCTCCAGTTGAGCTGGTCCAATACTGTTTGGCATTGGTTACCTGGAGACGGCGGCAATTTGTCACCTTTTATCAATGGTGCATTGTCATTTGGTCCTAGTGTTCTCCTGTATTTAAATGTTTTCCTCTGATATCTTTTTCTTTGATGTATATCAGTAATACATTTTTGAAAGTCCTTGTAAATCATGCATGTAACATTGAATAAGTAAACATGCTGATGCAAACACTAGTTTGGTGTCTTTGCCTCTTTTGATTGTAGTGCAGCAATACTTCACATAATGAATGTTTTTTTAAATAGAATATATTGGATTTATTCTTGAAGGGTGATTTTAGTCCAGGGAGGCAACAAATAATAAGTTAACCTCTCCTAGATATTTAATATATCTATCCTGCTAGAGCTATCTTTCTGTTGTCTTCTGACATTAAAGAGGTGTCATCTAGTGCTATCGACAATTTTTATATAAACTGGAGATTTAAAAGGTACAAATATTTATTTCCAGACGTTCAGTAAAAGTTCTGAGACGTTATACACTGTTGAAGAAAGCATAATCTATGGGTGACTCACGTACAAACGGTTCAAATTGCAGAATGATTCCAAGCATTGTTGTAATGGTGGACAATGTCATAAATATGCCCCTCATTTCCACAGTGAGCCAGGAATATTTAGGCCGAAATTGATGTACAGGATATCAGAAGGATAGTCTGATATCAACAGTTTTGTGTTCCTCCTTAACTCTTCTGTCAGTAGCACAGAGTCTTATCTCTCTGAGGTGCTGGACAAGATTAGAGACTGACTTTGCCTATGGCTTTCACAGCGACAATAGCGAAAATTAATGGAGAGAGATATCATTTGTAGGTAACAATGTGTAGGACAGGTGACTATATTTAGGATGGAGGCTAAAGGGACAAATCTGATTGGTGAATTAGAACATAGATCTGTTTGCCTGTAAAATGCCCTTTTGTAGAGAATACTACTAATCAGGAACTTCTTTATTTTTCCTTATTCAGGACAACCAAACAGAACCGAAGAAGGCAAGTGACCCACCACCTCGAGCCAGGGGAGCCAAGCCCAGGTGGACTTTGCAACGGCCTCTACATCAGTCATTCCAAATAGCACATTCATTTTTTCTTAAATGTAACAATTTTCGCCTATTATGCATTATAGCCTTTTGAATTTTCCGTTTTCCCAACTTCCACTTGTGGTGTTGTCAACCGCAGCTGATATTTTCCTGTTTGTAGGTTGCATTCCTCCTTATTGTTAATACAGCAGCAACCTCTCCCTTACCCCACTTTTACTTGTTTCCTTTCAGTTCCATTACCCTCCTTTAATCACTGTTTTTTAAACTTTTACAGCCTTTTTTTTCATTTGCTCCACTATTTAAAATATGCTTTATATCGTTAAATCGTTGATTGTTTAGTTTTTAAAATGTAAACCTTTGAAACTGACACTTTGGATGGCAAAAATGTCATATTTGTTTGCTATTGTTTTTAACATGGGCAAATACTGTAATTAGTACTACTTTTATTCTAAAACAGTGTGTTGTATATTTTTTAAATTATCAACCTTCTTATGTTTCTGTCTCAGCCGCTCTACCACTGAAAGTAATTAGAAAAGGTGTATTGTCCAGTGCCAACTCAGACCTACTAACTCCCCATTCTGTCCCAGCCATAATCCCATCTCAGCTTGGGCCACAGTTCTCCCACAGTTTCTGCCTAAGTGCCTTCTTCTCGTGGCTTACATTACACTGTTCTGTCTTCTACCTTCCATGGACCATGTGACCAAGCCTACTACATGTATAACCCAATCTCTCCAGAGCCAAACCTAAACCTTGACCAAGCTCTGACAATTTAGGGCAGACCTAACCCAGCACACAGGTGTTCCATAGCCCAGGTAAAATATAATTGTTGTACATTTAATTAATTTGAGGTGGAGGCTAGTTGTAGCCTGAGACTCAGTCTAGACTCAGGGATGGACTTGGGTGGGAGTAAGGAAATAACAGGGCCATTAGAATTAATATATGGCATTATTTGTTCCAAAAAAACTCAGGTTGCCCCTTTATATTGGCTCAATTAATGTTTCACACTATATATAGTCAGATAAATTGTGGAGCATAAATTTAACGTGCCATATTGTTCTATGGCAATATATGGTTTTGCAGCTTAGCAATTTAAAAAAAAAACACAATAAATGTGTGGAGAAAGATGTGTTACCTCAATAATTCAGTTAAACCTTCCATTCATTTCAGCAAAACATGTATTTTCGATTATAGCAGTGGTCATGTAATATTTCATAACACATACTGACTGCATTATCTAAATTATGCCTGGGAGGCCATGTGACAAAGAATCACTTAAAAATATTTCAGTAGCCCTAGGGGAAGAGAAATGTTGTGCAACTGTATGACTATATAAACAAGTGTTTGTGGTAAGTAGAACCAGAGGCTAGGTTCTGGAGTCTTGGTGGGTGATAGCCTGTTGGCTGCCCCTCCAGAGGATGGAGGGCAATCCAATGGTCTATTGTCATTGGTGACCCTTCTGGACAAGGAAGAAGACACTCCTGTCTCACAGAAGGCTGTGTGGGGGCGTGGAGTTGGATGCCCGCAAGGGTTGGCCACAGGACCTCACCTATGCAGCATGGGGTTGGCGTTATGTATGGTAATAAAATATTATTTTACATTTAAAAAAAATAGAAATCCACTTAAAAATCCAATGGCTAAAGTGACGTTAAAGTTAACTATGGTAATATTCTCTTTCTTTGCATTAAGGAAAACTGTAAATTTTAGTGAAAAATCCAAAGCTGAAAGGGTCATTAAAGGGATGTTTAGGTGAAAATGTCAGTTATAACATACCGTTCTAAATTAACAAAACCACTGAAATCAACCTGTTATAGATATCTCCCCATGCATCACCCAACAAAAACTGCCTTGTGAATGCCCAAGTTGGGCACCAGTGTGTCCACCAAAAATGTAGAAATTAGCTAGCTCACTGGTTCTCCCTCTGTGACCCTCGACATGAAAAATGCTATGGGATGCCCCAGGTGGGCACTGAGCACATCAGTTATTAAAAAAATAAATGTTGAAAAGAAAGTGTTGCTGCCTCCTGCACCTTCAGAGGTGTGTGGTGTAGGGTTGGGCACAAGTCCTGGCCTGCTGCCAGACCCTCTGCCCAACCTCCCGCTGGCTCCCAAACCCGACTGACTATGTGATCATACAATATAAAAGGTGTAATTTTAAGTAAGGCAGACCTACTGATTTTGTCAAAGGGTCCGAACATCAAAATTTAAAAGTGGACCTATTGGCTTTATGAACGGGTCTGCATATTCATGTATATAAAACTTATTAAGGCGGTCTACATATTAATATACATAAAGTAGACCTATTACCATTATCAAAAAGTCAAAAGGAATTATAAATAATAAAGTCATATTAAATAAAATCAATATGTATTTGAGTCTTTCCTTTAAAATTATTCAGACCACAAAATGAAAATATAGAAACAACCATAGGAGGGTGTTAACTCCAGCTAATGGGCATACAGCTGCAGCTTAGAGTGCGTAAAAGAATATGGTAAGTTTTCCTGGTGTCATGGACCCAGGAGATGTATTGTGCTTTAGTTTTTTTTTAAAACATGTTTTCATTGATTTTACAAACACAAAATATACATGTACCAATAAGTACCATACATCGTTTATCAAAACTTGAATTGTGGAGGTTATATCTTTCAAAACACACATGATTTTGGAACTTCACAATGAGTGAACATATAGGATAAGAGAAAATACATCATAATAAGGCTAGTTCCCGGTCAAAAATGGAGAATAGCGAAAGGGGAGTTTAGACGGTGTGATGTACAGTGGTGTTAAGTGGATGCACGGGGAATGTTACACTGTTATCTCTCATGATTAGTCCAACGTTTGAAGATAGTCGTGCATAGGCTGCCATATATCAATAGGCTGTGCTGTCTGTGGTGAAGAGAGGCGTAGTCTGTGCTCAATCTTTCACAGTTGGACATCTGTTTGAGCCAAGCAGTGGATGAGGGATGTATTGCATTTCCCCAGTGTTCCGCAATTTCATGTTTAGCAAGTAAATAAGACATGATGAGGAGTCTACGCGATGACCTGGGTATGTGAGATGTGTATACAAGAAGCGCCATTGCAGGGTCGGAGTGCAGGGCAATCCCCAACATCGCCATAATATGTATGTACACAGTAGCCCAGTAGGCAGAAATGATAGGGCATGTCCATGTAAGATGTGCAAAGTCGACCTCAGGGGCTCGGCATTTGGGGTAGTGATCAGATCTAGTTGTGTCATATCTAGCAATGTCTAATGGCGTAAGATATGTCCTATGAAGACATTTAAAATGCAACAATTTATGTCTATGATTAAGGGATATTTCTGGGTTTGAGTGCAACAGTAGGACCACATTTTGTCTGTTATCGAAATGCTCAGTTCCCTCTCCCAGCCCTGTCTCACCCTGGTGGTGGTATCGGGCTTCAGTGCAAGGCACATGCGGTATAATTTGGATGTCAAATGGGCACCATATGGGTTCAATATCACCAGAGTCAAGGGGGGGGAGTCTTCCGGGTGACTGGATAGCCAGAGATACTGGACAGTAATGTCGCATACAGGCGCTGGAATATGAAGCAACGCATGCGTGTCATATTTTGGAATCTGAGATTTTCTGTGATTTGTAGTGCATGGCCGTTGGGAAACAGGTCATCCATAGTGTAGATGTCATAGTATTGTAGTATGCACTGTCCAAGTGGTTCAAGAATTAAGGGAAGCCAAGGGTTATTCTTGAGGGGCAATGCCAGAGAGTAAAGGGTGCCACTTCCCAGCTTACGGCGCTGTGCACGCCACGCTCAGCATGTGGTTGATATTGTCAAAATGTCTGTAGCATCCAGGGGAATGCCTTTGGGCAGGACAGCTGAATGTGGGAAGTTTTGCAGCTGATCAATTGCTGGTCGCAGTTAGGGGATGCACGCATCCAGATGGTACCAGCTGTGTGTTTATTGCCATTGGGCTGCTAGATAGTTTAGTTGTAGGTCAGGTACTCCCGGTCCCCCATGTTCGTATCGCAGTGTCAAGGTTTCCCATCGCACTCGCAGGCGGCAGCCCACCCAGATGAGATGGCTATGCAGCGTTTGAAAGAAAGATTTCAGAAGTGGTATTGGGAGGTTAAGAATTAGGTACAGAAACTGGGGGAGAATGATCATTTTAATAATGGCCAATCTGCCGGTTATGGGGAGTGGTAAATTAATTTGATTTAACTATTGACTTGTACCTCCAGGTGGGCAATTGCGGGGCCGTAGTTCAGTTGCAGTAGTTGGTGCTTATCTCTGTGTAATTGGATACCGAGATATCTTACATGGCCCTCCGTCCATTTAAGAGGGCGACCTATCGGTTCGGGTTTTGTAATGTCCATGAAGGGAAAGATCTCAGATTTGTCCCAATTGATCTGCAGCCCAAGTACTCTCCAGAACACATACTTTTCTCCACTAAAGGGGTGAGATTGTCAGCGGGATGTCTGATGAAAAGGAAGATGTCATCAGCATATAGGGAAAGCAGGAGTGGCCCTCTTTAAATTGGAGCCCACTGTGGAGATGACTAGCCTGCATGTGACAGACCAGTGGGTCCATGGCTATAATGAAAAGTAGGAGAGAGAGGCAGCAGCCCTGCCTAGTGCCCATGGCAATGGGGAAAAAATCTGACAGAGAGGTGATACCCCTCACGCAGGCCAAGGGTGCTGAGTATAGCAATTGAATCAAGGACATGATGGGAGGGGGGATCCTGAGCTTACGTAGGACCACCATCAAGAAGGACAATTCAAGGGACTCGAATGCCTTCTCAGCATCTAGAAGAGCCACTGTTGCAGGGACTGTCGGGGATATCCTATGGAGGACCGCAAAGATTGTGCGGAGGTTAAATGAGGTTGATCTGTGAGGCACAAACCCAGACTGAATTGGTGATATCAGTTGTTCCATAAGCAGGGCCGGTCTGGTCGCTAGAACTTTAGCCAATATTTTATTGTCCAGGTTAAGAAGTGAAAGAGGATGATATGAGGCGCAAAGTGTGGGGTCTTTGCCGAGCTTTAGTAATATTGTAAGAACATCTTTCCGCAGAGTGGGTGGCAGTGAACTCGTAGTGAGGACCTCATTATACATTGCTAAGAGACGTGGAGGCAGTTGGTCCTTGAAGACTTTGTAGAAGGAGCCGGTCAGGCCGTCATGGCTAGGAACCTTGGAGCCATCTAGCGCATCTATGGCTTCCTTGATTTCGTCTAGTATAAGGGGTTCACTAAGGAATTGCTGTTGGTTTTCAGTTAGCCATACCATTGCTATATTTTCTAAATATAGGAGGAGCTCCGGCGGAGTGGCAGGGAGTCGGGATGTGTACAGATGCTTGTAGTAATTAATAAATGCAGTCTTTACCCCCTCTGTGCCTATAGCATGTGTGCTGGTAACTCTGACTATCTGGGTAATGTACTCTGTTGCTTGCCTTGGCCTGTCCTGATAGTAACCCCCTCCCAGTACCAAATTTTGCTTTAGTGCAACTGACCCTAGAGGAAGTTGAAGATGCAATAAACCAGAGCACTGGGGGCAATGCCCCGGGCTATGAAGGGGTCCCAATATAGCTTTTAAACATAACCCCAGACTCTGGTCACCTTTATTGTTGAATGTATTTGACAGCCTCGCTTTTGCCCCCGCACCTTGCACATGGTCAACATCAATTATAGTGCCCATTTTAAAAAAAGGAGATCATTCTCAACCCCGTTGTTAAAGGCCCATATCTTTAGTAGATACAACTCTAAAATATTTAGGCAGGGTCCTTTACAATCACATAAAGGAATGGGAGGCAGAGAAGTCAGTATTCTACCCCAGTCAATATGGTTTTAGATCCAAGATTGGCACTGTAGAGCAGTGCCTTAATCTTAATTTGCTGATAGGAAAATACACCATAGCTAACAATTCCCCAATTTATCTAGCATTTATGGATTTGACCAATGCTTTTGACAGTGTAAACCATTCAACGCTGTGGTCTGTCTCGTTTCCCTTTGGCATGGATAAAGCACTGGTGCATTTTAATAGCACATTTGAACAGGGACATGAAGGCTAGAATAATAATTAATGCCCTGGGGGAGGTGTCTCAAGACGTGGAGATCCAAAGAAGCATTAGGCAAGGATGTGTTTTGGACCCCCTTTTATTTATTCTGTATGTAAATGATCTTCATCCTTTTTTACTAACTACCACCCCTGATGTCCCTAAAGTCAAAGGATCTCTTTACCATCGCTATTATATGCTGACGATGCTGTGTTAATGGCCTGTACCCCGAAGGCCCTTCATCTGTTAGTACGTGGTTTTGGAAATTTCATGGCATTGTTGGAATTACTCACTAATTCTAGCAAATCCTTTATAATGACATGCTGCCCAAAGAATCATAATTTAGCAACTTTAGCGGTGGGTGATTTTAGTTTGAAATGCACGAGCACTTTTCCTTATCTGGGACTGGTTTTTGCTAACAATGGCTCATGGAGAGCACACATAGCACATTTTATTTATTTGTTTATTTATTTGAAAAGTTTTATATAGTGATGGCTGGACCCGGAGGTTTCAGAGTGCTTTACATGAGGTAGGACATTTTTACAGAACATTGTTACATGGTTACATCAGTTTCTGGAGCGTCCCACAACATAGAAAGGGAAACAGTGTAACATAGTTACATTAGTTACTAAAGCATAGCATAAAATGGAAGAAACCAACAAGGGGGAAAGTACTTCAGGGGACACAGAAAGGTCAGGCTGGAAAAGGGGAGGCAGACAATGAATCACGGAGGGAGGAAGTGGGGGAGGGAAAAGAAACACAACGGGGAGACGATGAGAACAGTGTCCAATGTCCAGCTGGGTAGGTGACGGCCGAGGGTTGAACCAGAGCCAAACTCCTCTATAGCTCTCTAGGCAGCTCCACCGGGCATCGGCCATATTGCTCTGTCTCCGCGGTCAGGATAATACTCATTGTTCTTCTGAAAATTTCGAGTGTAAATGCGGGAGTTGGAGAGATGAGAACCACAGTCAAATCTAAACCCCAGGTGTATATAAAGGTCCAAGAAGTGGGTAGCTTCTTGGGGAATTAATGCCAAAAAGGCAATTCCTAGCTGGGGAGATTCCTGGCCGGCGCTGAAATCTGTCGGCCATCTTGAAGACATCCTGTATGAGATACATTGCGAACAAGCTGGTACCCGACTGAACAATATTGGCAGATTGATTCCCCAGCTTGGTACCATAAGGAAGGGTTGAAATGAAGCTCTGCGTCACAGCAACTAGAGACGGCTAAATTGCTGATATATTTGCCGATAGCTACATCATGGGCACCATCTTAGGGCCAGGCCCCACTCTGGAGAACATCGTCGTGCTGGTGGAAACAAATTTGTGCTAAAAGGCACTCCTTACATTAAGCGGACACAGTCTTACTTAAAATGTTAGTATGTGTTGCTGATCTTTACAGCACAGCTCCGCACGGAAAGATGGAGCACTTCCCGTATACTTCAGCAGCCATTTTAGAATCAGGCAACTTTAATTGACGAATGCTGCAAGGTTAGGAGACACTGGTCATGGCAAGAAAAGTAATAATGCCTTATTGTAAAATAAACTCGGTAAAAACCTAATGAAGCGGGCACTCAGGAGGGCAATACAGTAGTTATTCAGTACCTTCTGTACTGGTTTTATTGATGTCTCTCGTAATCCACAATTTTGAATCGCCCCGTTGCTTCGTCCGACGAGGATGCGGCGGTGATTCTGCTTTAATCAGCGCCTAACATCAAGTCACGATACCACCATTGTGGCACCATTCAACTTCAAGAACAGTTCTAAAATCTGGTATCCTCTGGCAGAAATTTGCAGCCATGAGTTGGTGCAGCTGCGGGTCAGTGAAACTGCAGGTAGTTGTAGCTGCGGGTTGATGCAGCTTTAGGACGTTGCAACACTGGTCGATACAATTGTTGGAAATTCAACTATGGGTAGGTGCAGCTGCGGTTAATTTTAGCCGTGGGTCGTTGTAGCGGGGGATGAAGCAGCGGGCAGTTATCGTTGCTTAATGCATCTGGCTGTCGCTGCAGATTGAGAGTCAATGCAGATATGCTCTCTTACCAGATGCCGGCGATCAACTCCGTGGAACAGCCGTGAGTGGCCAGAGATCGAGGTCACGGAAGTCTGTTTCGGCACTGAGTCTTCGGGGAGATCCTTGCAATATCTCCCGGTCAGTACTGGGCTGGTCGTCCTGAAGTATCCTCTAACCAGATTTTGGTGCAGCACCCAGGAGCAGCCGTGTGGGGCCAGAGGTCGAAGGATGATTCTTGTGAAGTAAGTATAATTGTGCGATTGAGGTTAAAGCTTGCTGTTTGAAGGGCCGAATTTCAAGGGATTTACGCCGATGGCAATCCCTTACCCCGGGAGCCTCCTGGAAAAGCTCCTACCCCAGCGGCCATCTTGAACTCTACCCACATTGTGGGAATACATTTTCTAGAGAGATTAGCTCATTGATCAGCTTACTGCAACCCAATGAAAGGAGCAACATAAATAAATAATAAAATAAATCTTTCCCTCTACTTATTATTTTTAAAATGCAATGCCTCCCAATTGCTACCTATGGGGAGGAAGTCTGGGGTATCGACCAGTGTAATTTAATCCAAGCTGAAGAAAATAGATTCTGCAGAAGAGTCTTGGGGGCCCCGTTCTCCACCCCAAACTTCTTTTCCCACACTGAATTGAATATCCCTTTTGTTGGAGATTATATTAGCGCCCGTTGTTGGGGCTTGCAGTGTGGAAAAACATGGAGGCAGGTCTCACTAGAGACATTACTACAGACTGTCTCTTGTGTGACAAGAGCAGGAGCATTCCTTGGCTGGTGTATGTAGTTGTTTGAGAACCCAGAGGCCCACACATTTTCAGTAAGAAACAACTGCAGTCCAACTGGTTTAAATTATTACAAGCTAACAGAGTAACAACTGAATCTGCCACTAACCTGAACATAAATACTGGAGGAAACAGATTAAACCCAAGGTATCTGACAAGTCCCTTGGGGCAACAGGAGTGTAGCTTGTTCTTTTGCCTTATGACAGGTACTGTTAAATACGTACTAAGCTTCCCATTAGGTTTACAAACAAACTTAGATACCTGCCTCTGCCCACACAATGAGAGATCAGGACAATCCATGTTACATTTCTTATTGTTCTGTGGTTTTTATTCCTTGTACTAAAAGAATATTTTGTTACCTTTAATCAAGAGGCTCCACATTACTGATTTTAGAGTTGCGTACAATAAGCTGCTTCAATTGAACGATGATGAATGCATTTTTCATGTAGGTATGTTCATGAAAATAGCTGTACGAGCCTGTTTTACTATTACAACCCTGTAGTTTTAATGTTAGGGCACTACTGCTATTTTATTTCACAGATTTTAGAATCTTAGAATAAAAACGCAAAAGTAATTTATGTTTTTTAAATACATGTATTTATTTCTGCATGTACTTTTATGGATACTTTTGTACCCGAATAAAGAACTGAATTGAATTTAACTGATTCTGTAATTTAAAGAGTAGAATTTGTTAAAGATAAACATTAAAAAAACTGAGATCCTCACATTTGACTCAGACCCCTATTCTGTATACTCTCTCTAGGGCAGAATATCCTAGGCCTGTTTTCCATCTCATCACAGTTAAGAGCCTATTAGTTAAACTACACAGGAAACTGCCAATGGCCAATCAGGAATCTGCTTTTGTTTTGACATGCTCCTGATGGATGCAAAATTAAGACCTATTGTGACTCTGCTTTTCTTGGAAAGTAGGAAATTGGTAATTACAGCAGTTATAGGCTCAATAATGGATTATTGAAATTTACTTTATTTATGATTTCTAGCTTCCTTCGCCAGAAACTCCAACCTATTCAAAACCAAGCAGCCAGTTTAGCCTGTGTCTCCCCGTTTTGATTCAGTGAGGTCTCAGCTTAATCAGCTTCACTGGCTGGCAATCCAGCATACTTTCTAGCCATGTGTGAAACGTAAACTTTCTTGTGCAGCACTTTTTCCCCCTTTCTGCCAAAAAACTAAATTTATCAATATTTTGGACTATGGTATTAGTTCCCTCCAGTGGAATTTACATACCCCATAAACCGTTAGAATTCCCAGGATTTAAAAAGAATGCAAATTTGGTGTGGATATTTTATGTAGAAAAAGTTATTAAGGCGTAAATGTAAATTATCCCAAGTACCAAAACAAGCTTTGGCATTGCCAATAGATCTGGCACTGACTGACAGTTTTTTGGCTTTGGCAACTCTTGTTTTGTCATGATATTGTTTTTTAAAAGGTTTATTGTTGGGGAAACTGCTCCACCCTCACCAATCTAAAAAAAAACATTGGCTAAAGACAAAAATATTTTTGGGTCTCCAAAAAGCACCCAATACCCAAGTAGTCCCTGACAAGGAAGGAACTACATTGTGTGTGGAAGTGCTCCTTGTGAAAGTGCAACATGCTGTAACTCCCAAGCAAATCAGCCAATGGCTTACGTGGATGTCCCACTGCCCAATGATGCATGCAAGAGTGGATGGAAAAACAATGTGAATGTCAGAGCAACAGACTAATGGGTAAAGTCTGGCCGAAAAACCCTTTAACTAACTAGAGTATACACACAGTTTTATTTAAATGAAAAGGTCTTGGCTAACAGCAGAGTTAAATAAGCCAGTTGGTCTGGCTTTGACTTCCAACCTCTAGTCTTTGCCAATGCTTTTTTTTGTGAAGCGTTTGTAAATCTTTTTTATAGATAAAGTGGTTGGAAATGAGAGATAAACAGGCGTGTAAAGGCAGTTAGAGAAGATTGTATAGATATATTGCGTTGCCTAAATAGATAGATGGGCAGATGTATAGATAGATGGCTGCATAGATAGAGATGGTTGCATAGATAGCTCAATAGAGTTGGTTCCATACATAGAGAAGGATGCATAGATATAAATGTTTGCATAGATAGATAGATAGATAGATAGATAGATAGATAGATAGATAGATAGATAGATAGATAGATAGATAGATAGATAGATAGATAGATAGATAGATAGATAGATAGATAGATAGGTAGGTAGGTAGGTAGGTAGGTAGGTAGGTAGGTAGATAGATAGATAGATAGATAGATAGATAGATAGATAGATAGATAGATAGATAGATAGATAGATAGATAGATAGATAGATAGATAGATAGATAGATAGATAGATAGATAGATAGATAGATAGATAGATAGATAGATAGATAGATAGATAGATAGATAGATAGATAGATAGATAGATAGATAGATAGATAGATAGATAGATAGATAGATAGATAGATAGATAGATAGATAGATAGATAGATAGAGAGACAGACAGACAGACAGACAGACGGACGGATGTTCGGACAGACAGACAGACAGACAGACAGACAGATAGATTTGCAAAGACAGATACTAGCTAGATAGACAGACAGATAGATTTGCAAAGACAGATACTAGATAGATACACAGACAGACAGATAGATAGATTTGCAACGACAGATACTAGATAGATAGATAGACAGACAGACAGATAAGCAATATCATAGTTAAATAGCTACAGAAGCACAACGTTCAAGATCACTGAAAGCAAACTAGAAAGCCATACATGCAGGGCATACAAGCTAAATTCATTTGGTTTTGGACCTCAAATATAATACTTAACCAGCATGACATATAGGAGTGCTGTTGTAAATGTATTATATTGTGTGCACACTAAACAGATGATAACTTTATAATGAACAGTTTCAAATGGACTCAATCTGGTATGTTGTGAAATAGCAGCAGTCAGATAAACAAATGCCACTCCAAAAGGAATTAAGAGCAGCAGGAGCCAGGATCTGATAAAGCTGGAATGTGCCCTGTGCTCACATCAAAAGCTGAGAGCTAACACAACAGGTTCTAAACATAAAGGCAACACTAATGTAATAATAATGTAAAAACAAAACAGAGGCACTGAAGAGAACTACCTTATTTGTGGATGTACTCTTTGTTTAAGAGAAAAATGGGGTTACTCAAAGTGAAGTTACCCAGTGGCTGAAATATGCTGTATGCTGTAGTGGGCAGAAGTAACATTTGAATGACACAACTTCAGACCAATGGATGAAGATAGCTGGCTAAAAGTCCATTTAAGTAAGTATATTATATTTATATTTTAAGTAAAATCAATAGGTCCTGGTTTACTCCAGACCTAAAAGGGCTCAGAACTGGGGGTAAAAAAGCCTTCACAGTTAAGAAGTTAAACAATATCTCTGTTTATCATCACCAGTTGGGCATCTGGGCTGTAACACCCAGAAGGACTAAGAATATGAGGATTTTTGTCCCCAACTTTAAACATAACATTACATTCAGCAGTTCAAAAGTATTATATGTGCCAGTAGATGTCTCTGGTGGACAACAGTAGTCCTCTTTGTGGACCAAGAATAAATTGTCATCATCAGACTTTGCCCACATTAAGAGAAAAAAACACAGAAAAGGGAGAAAGGCGTTAAATCACTGACAATAGAGACAGCAGGGACCAAAAGAACTTGCAAAAGTGAAATAAAAAGACATCAAGGTTATGTTGATGGAATAAAGATGCACAAGGAGGAATCCAAACTAGGCAGTTTGGGTGTTTGCCAGCCCTGGCCCTCTGCAGCTCTGGAATTCAGCAAGCCAGGCATCCGGCAACGCTAGCAGCAAACCCTTAAGAAACACTTGTGTCCCCTGCTTTTATTTTTATTTTACAAATTATACACTGACTATCTATGACCCAGAGCATATAAATGAATGACAGTTAAAATGCATTTAGAGCTTCACATACAAAAGGTGAATATATACAAATAAACGTATGTTAACTCAAGGTAAACTAAATGCATTTTTTAATAGAATTATGAATCTTACAGTGTCACTATCCATCTACATCATCAAAGCACAATACAATCTTATATGAAGATTAGAACAAAAAAATAACTGAGAAAACAGACAAAACATATATTTATATGTAGGCGTCACTGATTTAAGGTCATTGCATTTTGTGGGATAGAAATTAACATATTACCTCCTAAAGATATGGTGATGCTAGGCAGCAATCAGACATTCGGCCCAATCCAGAAATATTTTGCTGCAACTTACTCCTGTGGTACTCTTGTCGCACTCCAAAATTACTGGAGTAAGCCAGGACCAAGCCAGAAGTACTCTGTATACTTCTGGAATTCAGGAGTAAGTCAGTAGCACTGCAAAAGTAAGAAACAAATACTACTAGCAAAATGTTTGTGAAAGGGTCTAGTCTGTGCATGTTGAACATCCATGATATAGTATGTAGCATAAGGGCTAGTCTAGCAGCAACCTAAGATTAGCTCTCATCTGCAGAGACAGCTAATTTACCTGCAGGCCAGAGTTTCATATTGTAAGAAGTGCAAAAGGATAGTTCATCTCCTAGGGGTTGTGTTATTGGTGGCTTTACATAAAAGATTAGCAAAACAGCCAAACTGTTTGGCGCCAAAGATCAAGAAATGTGAAGTAGCCAAATCCTAATATGCCTAGAAAACAGTAATATCACTCTTTTTTCAGAACCGCTATGAAAAAATCAACGATTGTGATAGTATGGCAAATTAAATGTCAAGTAACAATGTGTATTATGATAAGTCAAGAGAAATGCAAACCTTATGACAAGAAACTACAAGCATATAAAGTAGACAATTGCAGTGTGGCACACTGATTCAAATTCAATGTAAAACAAGCATTGGGAAAGCCAATATGTCTTGCGCTGTTTCCAACCTTTTGGTTTTGGCAATGCTTATTTTGTTTCGGCAACGTTTTTGAAAAACTTTATTGCTGGAAGAGGTGTCTGGCCCTTTTACATCTACCAACAAAAATTGACTTCTAGCAAAATTATTTTTTGGTTTCAAAAAATACACATGGCAATAGTAAACCCTGGAACTTAATAAAACCACTTTGGGTGTGGATGTGCTGTTTGTGAAAGAGCAGAATACAGTCACTCACAATGGTCTAGGATGGATGACCTATTGACCATGCTACATGCTGTAGTGGATGGAAGAAAAATGTGAATGACACAATATCAAACCAAGGAACGAAGAGTGCTGGCAGAAAACCCCTATATGCAAGGACATTATGCATCTAATTTTTAGTATAATCAAAAGATCTTGGCTAAAGCCAGTCTTAAGAAGTGGAAACACACTCTTTAAGAACAATGCATCTGCCAGTGAAAACTGAAGATTTTCCGGCTATGCCTAAAACTAAAGGACTTCGCTTTTCGCTGTGCATTCGCAAATATAAAAGTTAATGCTGTCGAACCCTTGCTTGTAAAACATGCACCGAGAGGTCAATGCCATTACCCTGGTCATTGCGGCTCACTAACAGCATTTACCTCACAGAGCGTTCACCGTGCATTCAGTGCTCACTGCTGCCTCCCTACGGCCTGTCACTGTAAGGATCCCCGTGTGGTCTGCGCGAGCCAAGGTAAAAGGAAGCATCAGACTGCAGCAGGCGATGAGGCAGAAGGTGCGCGAGCAGCAAGCGAGCAGCGTGACTCTCTCCTCACACGAAATGCAAATTGGGACATGAGCACCCGCGCCCGCCCTCCCGCCAAAAACACTACAACTTAAAAGTAATAGGCATCTAGGTGACCTTTTATCTGTTAAATAAGAATCGAGCTTCTCGAACAAAGATAGATTTGTTCTCCCTCTGATTGAAAAAGAAATAGTTATCTCCTTCGGTGTACCGCCTTCAATATTCTTACACATGAATAGTAATGAAATTGAATCTTTTTTTTTTCCTTTGGATAGGTTTTGTGGGGACAAAAAAAAAATTAAATGCCACATCTAACCTTCCAGTGTACTTCATATCTCTGGGAAGAATTATGAAAAGGAGGGTAAAGGGATCTTTATCACAAACTGAATTAACGCACAAAGTACTCCATTTGGAAGGTATATCAAGCGAATCCATTAAAACCCCTTGAAAGGCTCGGTGTGAGGACACCTTGAGACTGAAGCAGGACCTTGCCACAGACCAGGAAGGGAGCCGTGCTGAGGCAGCGTTCTTTCCGGCGAGATCGCAATCGGACATTCTACCGCCTCGCGGAGCTATCTGCTGCCACATAAAGGTCGTTGGCGTCATTGTTACTTACAGAGACAAAAGGCCTTGTTTTTTTTGCACAGCATTACAGCGCGAGCCTGCCTACGTAATACGAGCAATTAGGCGAAAGCCTCGCTGAGTAAAACAAAGCAGCCTCGTGTGCAGATGCAGCGCGGTAAAAGTGTGCATGCTGCAAGTGAGAACGGAAAAACACAATAAAAAGGAGTCATTATTAACTTGCAAGATTCATATCATTCTAATGTGTTACATGTTTGTAGACTGGCCCGTGTAATTGGGGGTTGAATATGGCACTGATTAGCGAGCATAATAGAAAAAGACACGAACACACACACTTCTAACTACAACAAGCGCAGAAATTAAACTAATCTACAAAATAAATGACCCTTGTTGTGCGTGTTCTTGAGCCTGACAAACAATTTTATGCACAGTTATCAACCTTAGGTGAGTTTGTAGGTATGATCCCCCCAATCATTCTAATGTGTTACATGTTTGTAGACTGGCCCGTGTAATTGGGGGTTGAATATGGCACTGATTAGCGAGGATAATAGAAAAAGAAACGAACACACACACTTCAAACTACAACAAGCGCAGAAATTAAACTAATCTACAAAATAAATGACCCTTGTTGTGCGTGTTCTTGAGCCTGACAAACAATTTTATGCACAGTTATCAACCTTAGGTGAGTCTGTAGGTATGATCCCCCCAAAGAACATTTACTACTGGTGAATGTTTGTCAGAGGGGGAGAGAACTGCTGTAACACAACTTCCGGGAACTAACGGCTAGGTGTGCTAAAAGTGGAACCCCAAAAAGCGGTCGTAAATTGTGCACCGACTTTTTGTGAATCGTGACTTTTTTGCATACTGCCATATGTACTAATAGGTCGGTTTGCAAAACAAGGAATGGGAGTGGGTTTCAATCCTACCTACGTAATTAATAGTCATCAGGTAAGTCACAAATAGTGAATTATTCAGATTAGCAACATTTACAGGAATGACATTCACAGGGATGACATTCACAGGAATGATAGTTTTTTAAGGATATTCTGAACTACAGCCCATAGACCCATTGGAGTTAATAGAGGAACTTCTAATCCTAGTCGGATATGATGGAATGCCATATTTAAGACACTATATTTCTGTCAGATTATATATTTTTTAAAAGATTCTGACACACAACTCAAGAGATAGAAAAACAAGAAAGAAGGAAGCTCTAAAATTCATGATGACATGTCTCCTTGCCTATTGGCTCATCAAGACTAGGCCTCAGCAAAATTTAAATTATGTCGGCATAATTCACATCATTTTGAGAATTTTGCATTACAGTTTTATGTGAAATTGCTCAAATAATGTCATTACACTACTTTGCAATCTCAAAATTCAGTACGAATGCACCGTTCATGGCAGAAATTTACCATGAATGCACAGGAACAGCAGAATGCAGGCGCTGTTATTGGCGCTGCTTTTGCATTTTGCACTATTTTTTAACTCAAGATGTGTGCCTGTGTCGAAAATTGACGCAAGGATGCATTTTGCATATTTGTGCATAATTTAATGTTATTTTCCCATAATTATTATGAGTAATTGTCCACAAGCAAATCACACAAATTTCCCACACCCTTAATCAAGAGAGGAGTAGTGAGCATATCCTTATAGCATATCCTTATCTGCTTTCATCATCTACATTATCTCTTTTTTAGTTTTCCATCTTGCTCCACTGATATGTCTTGAATTTCTTTAAAAATAAGATCTCACTTCTCTAATTAGCCATTTATTACCCAGATGTTTCTATTTACGGTTATTTAATAATTAAAACTCTCTGTTTTCCGTTTTTACTGATTTGTACAGCTAAATACAGACAGACAACCATTTATTTTCTTCTCTATATTTATTTTTATTTGTGGATAAAAGCGGAAATTGGGTGCTTTCTCAGTGATTCTAAATACACTTTGCCATGGCTGCCTGGCCAATAACTGAGTGGATTGATAGGTAACGGGGTTACAAAAAAAGGAATTTTAGTAGAGTCTTAAACAGCACACAGCTTAGACTGAAATCTGCATATATTCATATACGTGCATTGATTTATCTTCTGCAGGTGTTCATATCACTAAAACCTAGCAGGCATTCAAGCATGACTGCATATTTAATGGTTAAATAAATGTGGAGATACACTATTTTCAGCTTTATTTTTTTCACAAAACCCATAATAAATATGGATAAATAGAGATAAAGTTGACAAAAAATAAATATGGATAAATACAGACAGAATTGCCCAAAAAATAAATACCATAAAACCGGGAGCCCTATTTATAGCGCATTTGTATCGTGAGCCATGACTGCGTTTCATATATGTAATCCACAAACATATTGACGCTGCCCGCCTACTTATTTTTTTACGTTATTTTGCATAAAGCAGTAAGTCTTCAAGTCTTACTTAAATCATACAGACTTGCAAATACATGATTGAATAAGAATTTTCTAAGGCAATTTACTATGAAAAAATGATGAAATCAGAACTTAGTGGTACGGGCCTAATTACATGATAATTTGTTAACTTTTCCTGAAAGTGAACACTGCAACGATAAATGTTGGGTCAATTATCTCAAGACTGGATTTTAATGAAACTTGATTTAGTAGTGCAAAAAAACACAATTAAAAAGAAACAAAATTCAGAAGAATATTTTATGAAATAAAATTTCTATGAACAGCAATTATATAACAAACCATCCATCGTTCACTAAGACAGGAGTGCTTGCATATAGCTTGCTTACTTTTTTCACAATAATTCAGTTGTTCTTTCAATTCAATGAAAATGCAGCTTCAGTGATTATTAAAAGAGATTATTAAAAGGGACGGTTTTTTAAACCAAAGAATAGTTACCCACGAGCTGCAAGACAGCAATGTACCCTGCTGGTAACTGAAAGCGACGACAACGACTTTCACAGCTCGAGCCAGAAGCAGGGGGTGACGGTTTAGAAAAAGATGAAATACTTCAAGTGCGATGTCTTTCCTCCACGAGTCCCAGAAGTGCTGGTCTTGTGAAGTGAACTTATTTTAGCTCTTCTGAACCCAGAAGGCCCCAAAGCAGAGGCCGAACATCGCCAAGGTCCTGCCATGTCAGTCAGGGGCAGTCCCTTTGGAGCTAAGGGTGAAAAGCAATCTGGCAGGAAGATATACTGGGGTCACAGCACTGCACTTGACCTCTGGTCGGGTTGTGATGGGGAGGACGTCTGCTGAGCCTGCTACATTGGGCTGTGTGTCTCCTGCCCTAAATATGCGTCTATCTGCTCGTTGCAAATACACCACAACATTCAGACAGCAATATAAACACACCCAACAGTATAACTATTGCACTCCAGATATCATTGTCAGTTGTTATTAACATTCTACCATAATACACGTCTTTATTAAACCGTAATACATAAATAGATTCCTAAATTGTCAAATTCATAAATTGGGTTTAGCGGCCAGGAGGCAACCTCTCTATGTAGTTAGGTGGGCACTCTTTCGTTCTCTTCTCAAATAACCGTTGGGGGGGGGGGGCGAGAGAGAGAGGTTTATGGATGACAAAATGAGAGAGAGAGAGAGAGAGAGAGGTTTATGGATGACAAAATGAGAGAGAGAGAGAGAGAAGAGAGAGAGAGAGAGCGAGGTTTATGGATGCCAAAATGAGACAGAGAGTGAAAGAGATAGAGAAAGCGATAGAGAGAAGAGAGAGAGAGAGAGAGGTTTATGGATGACAAAATGAGAGAGAGAGAGAGAGAGAGAGAGAGAGAGAAGAGAGAGAGAGAGAGCGAGGTTTATGGATGCCAAAATGAGACAGAGAGTGAAAGAGATAGAGAAAGCGATAGAGAGAAGAGAGAGAGAGAGAGGTTTATGGATGACAAAATGAGAGAGAGAGAGAGAGAGAGAGAGAGAGAGAGAGAGAAGAGAGAGAGAGAGAGCGAGGTTTATGGATGACAAAATGAGACAGAGAGTGAAAGAGATAGAGAAAGCGATAGAGAGAAGAGAGAGAGAGAGAGGTTTATGGATGACAAAATGAGAGAGAGAGAGAGAGAGAGAGAGAGAGAGAGAGAGAAGAGAGAGAGAGAGAGCGAGGTTTATGGATGACAAAATGAGACAGAGAGTGAAAGAGATAGAGAAAGTGATAGAGAGAAGAGAGAGAGAGAGAGAGGTTTATGGATGACAAAATGAGACAGAGAGAGAGAGAGAGAGAGAAGAGAGAGAGAGAGGTTTATGGATGACAAAATGAGACAGAGAGTGAAAGAGATAGAGAAAGCGATAGAGAGAAGAGAGAGAGAGAGAGAGAGGTTTATGGATGACAAAATGATGTCCCAGCCTAGAGCACAGGTGTGAACTAGGGTTATAGCCCCCTGAAGGAGGGACTGAATTGACCTAAAAAAGGAGTCTGCTAGGCAATGACCAAGAAGGACATTATTGCGAAAAAAGTGCTGCGTTTTTAGTGAAAAAAAGCAGCATTTCAAAGAGCCCTATGAAGGGAGCTCTCAGTAACAGCTGAACGCACTCATGTCTCGGCTGGTAGTAGATGTGAAAGGAGGGCGGAGGGCTCCAAATAACCCTCAAAGTCACCCGCCATTTGTAATGAAGCATCACACTGGATGTTTACACTTTAGGGAGGCCAGGCCGCCTATAGCATTTTGGCAGTCATGTATTAGACTCCATTTTTAAAATGGAATCAAATGCATGACTGTCAAAATGCTATAGGGGTGACTGAACATAAATGCAATGTTTTAATTGATAAATATGTACAGAGCTGTCATTTCAAAAGCAGGGGCATGATTACATTTTTACAAGGGAGACAAAGAATTATAAAATGTGAAGACCAGAGGCCTAGGGGAAGGGAACATTTGAAACTCGATGAGGTGTAAGAAGGCCAATTATCAGTAGATATATTCAACTCCGGGCTCACATAACCAAATCTTTGCCGACTGTAATTCCCAATTCATTTCAATGGAACTGGTAGGAAGATCGCGGAAATAAACATGCCATCAGTAGAGAGAGTGTGGAGAGAGTTTGACAAAGTATAGCCTTTTTCGTGACAGTGGCAAATATGTCAGTAATATCACCTATTAGCACCAACACATTTCCTACACCCCAATACAAGCTTGCTGTCTGTTAACAAAACACCGAGCATGCTGATAGGACTCACAGCCTCTTGAGAAAAGAAATATCTATCAAACAAACACACTTTCCTTTTGATTTTGAGAGCCAATTAAAAACAAATATATGCAGATGATGTGCAAATATTCAGTGGGTAGTTGATTTTAAATAATGGGCGGTTTTCTGATGAACTTAATAAGGAGGACTTGTAAAGATTCATCATATTTTTGAAGTCATTCACTACTTTTAGGGATATTACGTACAGAAGTCGTCTAATGTATCACTAAATGTGCAACTCCTTGTCAGTTAGAGAAATATAACAAATTCTTCTTTTGTGTTGCCTCTTTGCAAAAGGTGCACAGAATATTTCAGGTGGTATCTGATGTTTTGGATTTATCAACTCATCTTTGAGTATGTGTAGATGGGTGAAGTCGCACTTAATTTCATTTTTCATTTCACAGACTCTGGTCATTCTCCAGCATAGAGTTCTGTAAAAAAAAACAAAAAAAAACAGTGCAACCTGAAAGCTGAAAAAAACAAATGATGTACACTTTAAAGAATGAGAGACAAGGCGTTGTTCTGCAAACACTAAAGCACTAAAATAAACCTATATTTATAAGATCCAAGGGATTACTGAGATGCGGGTTTCAGGCCGCCTGCATCAGTGCATTGGTGTAAGAACCATGGGGGATTAGGTGGATTTATCCCCCCCCCAAATTTTGGAGTAGGGGGACGCAATAGGCAATACCCCTCCTCATTTTGAAGTTGAAACAACAATGGCGGAAAGATCATGTCGCTGCAACGCTGCATACAATGGCTCCCCTTGAAAGCTGTTACTGAGTATATGATATAGCGCACAACTCGTCCCCGAAAGGGCATCTCGGAGCTGCAGTAGTAGAAAAGTTTAGAGCGAGCTTTTAAAACAGCCAGGTATTAAGCTGTTTTTTGAAGCCTACAAAGTCAGTGGGGGGCCTTGATGACGAATGGGAGTTTATTCCACTGGTGTGGGGCCAGATAGGTAAAAGCTCGTCCTCCGTATTTGGATGTGCGGATCCGTTGAGGGCAAAGAAGGAGCTGGTTCCTCTGTTTGTGTCAAGCAGAGGAGTTTGAAAATTGCTCTTTTCTTTATAGGAAGCCACTCTACGGCTCTAAGCAGAGGGGCTTAGGGGGTGCCCGGAAACTGTTTCTTTCTTTATTTTATTTTAAAAGTTTTATATAGCGCTAGCTTGACCCGTGGGTATCAGAGCACTTTACATACATACTGTAAAGAGAAAACAGACGGAAATTCCATTACATAGTAGGCAGGCAGTAAGGAAGCAAAAACCAGGGATAAATAAAATACAGCATGGAAGATAAGGTGGTTAACACAGTCTGGTCACCAACTATCCTAGAATGTCAAGAGAGAGGAGTAAACTCGGAAATTGAAGTCTAGGTTAGTTGACGTTGGTCAGGAAAGTATTTGTTAAGGAGATGGATTTTCAGGTCCCTTTTGAAACAGGAGAAGAAGGGGTTGCATCTGAGGACTCTAGGGAGAGCGTTCCACAACATGGGGGCGTTGCCAGAGAAGGATCGGTTTTGTGTGGTTTTCTTTTTCAGTTTCGGAGGAATAAGAAGGAGTGAGTTGGACCTTCTAGCGTTCTGGATTGACCTGCTCTTACCAGTTTGTTGTTCAGGTAGTTAGGGGCCGGAGAGTGAAGGGTTTTGTGCGTGATGCAGGCCAGTTTGTAAATACACATCCCTTCCATGGGAAGCCATTAATCAGTTGGGCTGCCATATTTGGAACAACCTGCATCTTAGCGTTTGATGCTACTACAAGCACGTTTCCATAGCCCAGGCGACTAATAATCAGGGCCTGGACGAAGGTCTTGTGAGTGGCCAGTGGCAGCAGCTGGAAAAGCTGTAACCTCAGGAGCAAAGTCTGTGGGGGCTCTGAGGCCTCTTTGTAATGATAATTATTTAATTGCAGTCATTAAGGTGTTCGACTTCTCCTAATATCGTGCCAGGCTAGCCAGCGGAGTATGGAAAGGCCGGAGCTCCTTTTCTAAAATGTTTGCTAATGTTACTACTGGCCCTCTACTCCAATAGAAGTCAATAGGAGCAATTCATTTCCAGATTTTTCTTTTTAAATATTTCATTTTTCTCATCTAAAATGTTGGCATGTATTTACATGCATTTAATTGAGACACAGTGAAATGATGAACAATGCATTTTTTCTCATTTTAAAGTCTTTAGCATATTTTTTCATAACATTTGATGGCTGGTTTACACCTTTCGATGGCGCGGCTCAAGCTTTGGTTCAGAGCCATGACAGACTTCTGGCGCGGCTTTCCGCAAGGAAGCTCATGTACCCCGCAGGAATTCTGGGGCATATCTAAAAGGGGTTGCTCCACTGGAATGTCACTTTTTCCAACGTTCCAGTGGCGCAATGCCCTGCACCATATTTACAAAGTGACATTAAGTAACTTTATGTGGCTTAACGCCGCTTTGTAAATATGGTACCCTTTCACGCAGTTTTCTGTGTGAAAGGGGCGTGAAATGGATGTTACTGTGGGTGTTCCACCGGAACACCCATTGCTTTTTGACACTGCCCCAGATTTACAATGATCAAAAGCAAAAACAGCAGTTATATTGGCGCAACGAGGAGAAATACTTTTATTTCTCCTTGTTTTTGCTTTTTCTATGTGTGCTGCATTTTGGAGTACACAGAGAAAGAACAAAACACCATTAATGATTGTTTTTGTGCAGGAAGGTGTCCCTTGCTGCACAAAAACAATAATTAGATAATGACAATTCACTACTTCTATGTGTGCTACAGAATTCAGCACACATATAAGCAGCAAATCACAATTATTGATTGATTATGTGCAGGAAGCGACACCTTCCTGCACATAAACAATCACCACTGCAATGCAGGAACCCTTGCACTATAGCGCATGGGTGTCTGTGTTGGAGCTAGGCAACTATTTGTAGCGCTAGTGCAAGGGAAATCATAGTGCCGTGTTCTTGTAAGCATGGCACATCCATGCGTTTTTGAAATGACGTAGCACAGCGCTGCAAAATTCGTCTCAGTGCTGCGCTGTGCCATTTCCTCATAAATATGTCCCTCAATGCCGTGATCAGAACCCGGGAAAATAGGAACGCAAACAATGCAAATTTTGTAAAAATATAAATGTTGATTAACTAAAACATAGGCAAACAAAACAAATACTGGTTAAGATGAGCGATTACACATTACAAGCATGTAAATATATAAATAAACACTCTTTAAATAGAAAGACAAAATTTATGATTTTTCCCACCAATTGCATTATAAAGAAGATGAAACATTCATGTCATGTAACAAGTGTTTCTCCGTAAAGGAGCATGTGTATATCTTTCTGTGATAATCTTCTATACAGAAGATACTTCAGCATATGTTTCTGCTTGAAGTCGCTGTACCTTTGAGGTAGCAGATGTACGGTGCCATATGTTGCTGTTTCTAGACTAGGAAAGAGAATCATTGAGACTAACCGAAAGCTCGTAAATTGCTGATATGTGAGTTCACTAGGTTGAAACCAGTTCTAAATCGCATTTCCACATAGATATAGCTTACATCAAAACAACAGGGTTGTAAAATAAAAGGTTCTGGAGGGAGGAAAGCCCAGAAAGATTTCATTTGCTGATTTTTACAATGGATTTTAAAGTGTTGAACTAAGCATATCACTACTACAAAACGCCCTTACAACATCAGCGAATATTCGGTAAAACTAATTATTTTAACATTGTCAAATTTACATGCACATACAATTAGAAAACAATGACATAAATACATGTTTATTCAAATCAGTCATTACAAGGTTAGAGATGCCGGAAGGACGTATTAGAAAATCAACAAAGAAGAAGCTCAAAGCAGAGAGGTTACTCTGAGAATTTTGAATATATAAAGTGATTGCTCCAACCAATATGTTATCCTTTGAGCACTGAGATTATTTGTATGTGCTGGACTGAAATAACTATGGGCCATATTCTCAAGGAGCTATCGCCGAGTTAACGGCACTTTAGCGCAGCCAAATTCGCGATAAATGTATCACCCCATTCACAAGCTGGTGCTAACAGCCCATAGCACCAGTTTACCTGCGATAGCATCCGCAAAAAACATCGCCACAGATGACCCCAGTAACTATCGCTAATAAGAGGCAGAGTCGGTGTCCCGTAAAAAAAAGCAGCAACAACACCACTCTACAACATTCTCAACAATCAGCCACATCGGTGAAAGGACCACGAAACATGGGATAAGGCACGTCAGCAGCAGAAAATTAACACCTGCTCTGACCTGGTGCAAAGTCGGAAGGCAGCCTGCAACAGAAAAGGGAGCCCAGCCCAGGGCCACATCTGAAGAACAACATATGCCATGGAGCCGCTGAACATGCATGCCGGACACCCACAAGGGCCACAACACCCACCGCCACGGCCCCCAGGACCCCTGTCTACCCGGCACCCCCCAGCCAAAGGCATGCCACATCAACTACACAGAATCATGTACCATATAATCCGCCTCATGTCGCACACTCACATCTGATGACATGCATGTGTCGTCAAAAAAATTAGCATCATACATTCACCTTCGAAGCAACAAGTGAAAATTTATTAAAATAAACGCAGAACAGAAATTAAGACACCTGGCGGCTCCCCTCGGGACATTCCGTAGGTCACAGCCTGCAAGACAAAAATCATGATGAGGAGGTGTGTCTTGCTCACATCAAGGGACAGAGATAGAGCAAAGGACAGAGAGAGAAAGAGAGGGATAGAGTGATAGACGGACAGAGAGGGGGAGAGAGAGATAGACGGACAGAGAGGGAGAGAGAGAGATAGATGGACAGAGGGGGGAGAGAGAGAGAGTGCCGACACTGCGCACCCAGGCCACACTGCTCACCTGCTGCCACCGGTGTGTCTCCAATCACGTGCCAGTATGTAGTGCAGTTCACCAGGTCCCACATCTGAGACAGACCCATCATCTGTAACAGAGTCCAGATACATGAATGGCACAGTACATAAAACTGCACACTACATCATCGCCTGTCCACCACTGTGCACCCAGGCAGCTGCACCCCAGCCCCTCCCGCCGCCCAGCGGTGCATGCCTGCCCATGTGCACCCAGGCCTCACTGCTCACCTTCCACCCATGGCATGTAGCAATGGACAGAGGACATACCAGTGCACCCGGCCTCATCACAGGCTGCACACCCGCTCAGCCCTTGAGATGCCACTAACTCTGTGACCCACGAGGCCACGCCACATGGCGGTAGGCCCCCGCTGTCCACTGGCTCAGGCCTACACTGCTGTCCAGCAGGGCACACGAAACCTGAGCAGTCTGGACCGCCAGGATGGGCATCATCGCAGGCTGCACACCCGCTCAGCACTTATGGTGCCCCTACCTCAGTGCACCGAAAGTCACCGTCCCATGTCCGTGTGCTTGTCCCGGCAGCAGTGTATCCGGTGCCACCAAGTCTGTGCCCCACAAGTCATGGACCCTCTATGATTGGGTATTGTGGTGCGGATGCCATCATGTCACCTCCGGGCCTGCGGAATGTGATGACGCAGGCTCCTGGGCACCCATGCCTACATGCACACCATATGGATACACCCTGAGAGAGGTCGAAAATGGTGTTGAGCACGTGCGCACAGCCCTTTTTATTGGCAGGGTCACATGTGCTGTGACACGTGTGCTAGATGGGTGTGGTTTTGGTGTACACCAGCCGGGAGGGAGTGGTTGTGGCATGCTGACTACTAGACCTGTGACCAGCAGATCCCTACAGGGAAGACCTGGGACATGTAGCTTTGTCCTGTCTTCCCCTCCCTGTGAGCGTAAGTGAAGTGGGCTGGCCTGGCGTATGCCAGTCCAGCGAAGAGGTTGTAAAATGACCCCGGGGCACTGGGAGTTGTTCCGTACGGGGTTGGACAAGGAAGTAACAAATGCGTCTGTCGCTGTTGTTGCGTCGGCGCCACCCGGACAACATTCGTCAATGTGTCACCCTGTGACCCAAGTCCAACGACATGAGCCTCATGGACGTAAGAGGAATTCACAGACCCTACATTCATCCATACTACCACACTTGAAAGACCATAGACATGACACATCTGTGTGATTCGGAGTGTTTAATGCACATTCAGTTGAGTGTTGCATCTGGAGCAGTACAGGAGGGCAGTGGAAGTTGATGATGCAGAGAGCAGAATCAAGCTGAAACCGGCCATGTGGCGGTTATGAATGCTACAGTTTTCTCAGTAAGGCGGTTTCATCCGCATCTTCATCCTCTGCTGTGTCATGTGCCTCACGTGTGTGTGGTGCTGGCCTTTCTCCAGCACTGTGTGGCAGTTACACCTCAGGGGCTGGAGGTGGAATGTCTGCCGCACTGTGTGGCACTGACACTTCAGGGGGCGGAGATGTGGATGTAGTGGTAGCAGCAGCATGCATCAGCACCAGGCCTGGTGGCAGCAATGCCATGAGGATGGTTTTGAGGTCATTGTGGAACCCAGCTGCCGCTCGCTGGTGAGCACAAGTGGCAGCCGCTCTTTCCGCATTGGTCCGCTCCATGTTCTCCATGAGCCTCTGCATGAGTCCCATCTCCCGGGCGAGCTCGCTGGAGCCACTCTGACTAGACAGTCATTCTTGTCTCAGAGTCAGGACTCTGGCGATGTCAGCCATGGTTCGTTGGAGAGCATGAAGCAGACTGTGGGTGTCCGTTAGGGACTGTGAGTGGTCCCTGATGGGACTTAGACACCTGCGTATGGCATCTAGTTTGTCTGCCATGCGGTCGAAGCTCACCCGCACCTGTTCAGCCAGCCTCTCCTGGCATCCCAACACACAGTGTTGGAAGGCCATGTGTTCTTCCTGGGGGTCTTGGGAGGCAGCCGTGGTGCTGGATGCTGCCTGCTGTGTGGTCTGTGCAGGAGGTGGGGTGTCCCCGTAGCAGCTGGGCTGCTCTGCTCCTGGAGGTGGACTGTGGAGACAGTTAATGAACTCTTGGATGGCGTCGGAGTCAAAGCTGTGTTGGTCCTTTTTGTCATCAGAGAAGAGAGGTTTGGGCTGCTCTGCAGGAGGTGTTGACTGTCCCTCTGCAATGTGAAGGGGAGATGCAGTTTGACAATGTGTTCAGATGTGTGTTGTCAGATTGTACATGTTCACATACAGACTGCATGACTGTATACATCCTGGCTGTTTTGAAGGGGCTGCCTATTTGCTGCGGGACAGTGGACATTTCGACAACATCACAGATGTGTGTTTGAAATTTTGCATTGTCTGCTCACATTTCCCTGCAATGCCACTTGTGATTGGCCAGTTTCTACTCCTAGTGGACACCAGTTGTGTCCTGTGTTCTGTTGTGGATGTGTTGCAGTTTGTGCCACTTTGTTGTCAGTGTTGATGTGCTCTGCATGTTATGTGTGTGTGCTGCATTAGGGGGGTGGCCTCTGCTGCCCCTTATCCCTTTCTTGTGGTGTGCCTTTGACTTCTGTGCTTGTACAGTGCTGACATGTGGCATACTTGGGTACATTGTTCTCTTGGTGGGAGTTGGAGTCTGGGGCATGGTTTGTCCGCATCTGTGATCAGCTCACTTGTGCATGTGTGCCATTGTGCCCATCTCCCCCATCCCCCTAGTCCTTGGTCGTTACTCACCCTGGTGCTGTTGTGTCCGGTCCTGTTGAGCAGTGTCCCGTCCCCCGACTCCAGGCACCGTCTCCCCACTGATAACTGTGGACACCATTTCCTCCATGTCGTCCAGCTCCTCCTGTTGTGCAGGACTCCCACCTCCAGTTTGCATTGCTGCCTTCCGGTTGTTGGCGAGTTTCAGCTTTGTTTTGCGCTTGACGTCATTCCAGCACCTCTTGACCTCTTCCATTGTCCGCTTCAGCACTGCCATAGTCTATTTTTTGTTGCCAATGAAACAGTGGAGGTGACGAATAGTAGTTGATGGTGTTTGACCACCTCTGTTATCAGGATCCTGTTTTCCTGCGGACTGAAGCGCTTTTTCCTACGCTTCTTCTCCTTGCCCTTCTCTGACCCCGAGGTCCTAGGCAGGTCATCCGGGGGGCTAATGGGGTTATGGTTCTCCTCTGTACTTGCTCCGGCAACATCCATTGTGCTTGGCTGTTGTTTGGCATTTGTTTGTCAGTTTTTTTTCTACTTTTACGGTGATTTTTCCCACCTGACGCATGTGAATTGCAGGCCTGTAGCTGGTTTTCGCTGATTTTTGTATCACAATTGGGCTCATTGCAGATTTTTTTGCATTCGCGTTTCGCATTTTTGCGGCGTGGCGTTGATTTTATCGAGGTCAGTTGACACGTTGTCTGGTGACTATCGCATGGTACCGCCATGTTGTGAATACCTGGTTAACACGGTGTAAATTTCCCGCAATGAACTGCGATGTTGAGGGTTGCATTAAGTAACTTTTGCAATGGTTATCAGACGTTCTTGAGAATCCACCCCTATATTTCAAAGCACTTTTCCAGAATTTGAAAATTTCCACGATACGATTCTAAAGAACCAGAAAACAGGAACGGACTCCCCTTATTTTGTACAGAATCGTTTTTTATTGCTCTGTGCGCTGTGCCGCCATGACGCGTTTTGGTCTGTGCAGGCCTTGATCACATGACGCTCCTACAAGGTTATCCCAAATTTAAAGTACTAGTGCTTACCATAAACATAGAAGACGTACTTCCCCCTAACAATAGCGTTATATGGCATAAAATCATCAAAATCACAATGTAAAAAACTGATACCATTGCGGTAATGTCAATGTGTGCAATTATAAAATATCTGTATAAATACGTTTTGCAAACTGAATATAAATATAATATAAATATAAGAAATATTATATATTAAATATTCAACCTTAAAAAAAGAATGTTGTTAAATGTTCATTGCCCTTACATTCTTCTTAATCCTCAAGTAGTTGTTAATCACCGACAGTGTCCATAATCTAAAATTACTGTATAATACATTAGCATATATTTAGGACATAGAGGAGAGTTATATTTCCAATGTAGATTCCACTTTTTTTTAAATCATATCATGTTTGACCTATTTTGCCCCAATGGGCTTACATACTGTTTGTTATGCCTCATATAAATTCCTAAAATATATTACAAACCGTGTATAAAATCTAAAATGTGTACCTAGTGAAACTGCTTTTACCCCAACAAGTTACCATAAAAGCTTGTAAAGCGCTAGTGACTATAATGGCATACAGTTAAAAATAAAGAACCAATGCTAATCCTTTTTGCTGGGAAAGCAAAAATACCAGGTTTAAGATAGCCGCGTATTTAACCAAATTTATGTGCCTAAATGCAGATGATTGCTATCTGTACATAGATCAACTTTTTTTTAAAAAAAGAGAAAAAATTCCTTAGATATTACAACCAAGTGTACAAATCCTCAGTGGTGTTAAGCCCATGAGGGCTCTTACTGTCTAGTTCTAATATGTATCTAGTTTACAGTTTCCTCAATATTGCCTCCCCATCTCCGCCCCCGTCTAAGCGGTGGCACCGAATCTATGGAAAAGTATTTAAGGTGTTGCAAGTTCTTGCCATGTGTTTCACTGAAGTTGTGAGCTACTGGGTAACTTGGGTCGGAGTTGGTTATAGCCCTCAAGTGCTGGTGGATTCTCTTGTGGACCTACAGCTTTGTGTTTCCCACGTATTGCAGTCCACAAGAGCACTCCAGCACATAGATGACAAATTCCGTTTTGCAGGTGATCAATGTACTTATTATTTTGGGCTTATCTCCAAATGGCACTTTGAACGATGTTTTAATAATGCCGTGTTTGCATGCTTTACATGACAAACAAGCACAAAACCTTTTTGACCTGTAAGCCAGCTTGCACCTGTTCTCACTTCATGGCTACTATTTACTAAAAGGTCACTTGTTGACATAGCTTTTCTGTACGTTACAGTCAGTAACGACGGTAAAGTATCCCCCACAAATGGATCACTGAGGACTAGATGCCAGTTCTTTTTTACACTTCGCATCATGTAGCCCTTCTGTTTGTTATACGTGAGAATAAGTCTGGGGTTGCTGTCCCTAGGATGTGTATTGTTGCTCTGGCTGGCCCTACTTTTGGATGGTTTGAAAAGTAAGTCCTTTTAGCAAAGCTTACTTGTGCTCTGGATAGCCTGATCTACAATTCTCTCAGAATAGCCTCTCTCTAGGAAGCGTATCTTGCTTGCTTCTTGTGACTCTGCTAGATCTTCTATGTTGCTGCATATGCGGTGAATTCTAAGCATTTCCCCCATAGGGGATATTATTTAGAGTATGCCTGGGATGGAAACTTGAGGAATGTAGAATCGTATTGCACACAGTGGGTTTTCAACACAGTTTCCTTGACAAGTGGTCACCTGCTACATAAATTTCAACATCCCAAAAACAAATTTTCTCATTATTGAGGTTACTTGTAAAGTGCAGATTTAAATTGTTAATGTTAATTTTGTTAACAAAAGCTTCAGCACCTGCTCTTGACCCCTGCCAAATAACAAATAAATCATCAATATATCTTGTCCACTTGACAACATGTTCTGAAATCACATCTGCATAATCATTATTCAATATGACTTCGTCTCAATAACCCATATGGAGGCAAGCATAACTGGGCGAAAAGCTCGCCCCCATCGCTATCCCTCTCACTTTGTTGGTAGATCTGTTGGTGAAATAGGAAGAAGTTATTGTCCAGGCAGAACTGTTTCAGGCTAGTGAGCATTTTGTTGTGTTGATAATATTCAATAGATCTCGTGCCCAAGAAATGCTCCACAGCTTTAATTCCGTCCTTGTGATGTATGGACGTGTAAAGTTTTGACACATCCAATGTCTTTAGCCAATACCCTTGTTGCCACTTTACATTGTAGATTTGTTTTAAAAAGTCCGTTGTGTCCTGGACATAAGATGGAAGTGTTGGATAACAGGAGGGGTAGTTGGCCTCCAAAGATGTCCTTGGGAGCCAACAACCCCTACTGCTACTTCCAGTAAGTCCCCCACAGCAGGATTACAGAGACCTGGTAGGAGGCCACGCCCCCTTTCTCCATCATTCTGCAAACGCACCTCCTGGTACACAGCTAGCAGTGGGATGAAGTTCCCTTGGCTATTGAGGGTCCTTGGTGGCCAACCAGGCCTTCTGTTACCTCCAACAAGTCCCACACAGTGGGTTTGCTGAGAGGTTTTTGGTGGCCATGCCTCCTTTCTCCACCACTCTGCAAACTCACCTCCAGGCACACTACTATTTGGGGGATAAAGTCCCCTTGGCTTTTGAGGTTTCTTGGGGGTCAACTAGCCCTCCTGTCGCCTGCAGTAAAACCCACACAGATAGATTGATGAGAGGTTATAAGAGGCACCACCCCCTTTTTCCACTACTCTGCAAACAAGCCTCCTGGTGCACTACTCTTTGGGGAAAAAGTCCACTTTAGTCCCGAGGCCATCAGGAGGCAAGGGGACCACATCCCCTTACCAGCAGTGAGCTGGGAGGCACATTTGCAGAGCTGTGGAGAAAGGGGGAATGGCCTTTGACCACCTCTTAGCAATCCCACTGTGTGGGGCTTACTAGAGCAGGTCTTGATGGCCCCTAAGAACCCTTAGCAGCCAAGGGGACTTCATCCCACAGTCAGGAGCATACCAGGAGGCATGTTTGCAGAGTAGTGTAGAATGGGGGCGGGGCCTCCGGCAAGTTGCTGGCTTTTCGTTAATTCCCTTCTTAATTTTTAGGAAGGGGGGCTGCGTTGCCTTTCTTAGCTACACCATTTTGGGCCCCGGGGACCCCACCACAAGGGGCCTTAACCTTTTTTATTAAGAAAAATGAGAGGGGACCTCATACCCTCCCTCCCAGACCGATTTTGGCCCCTAGAACCCCATCCCCCAGGGCCTGCCCTTTTTTTATTATTACTTTTTATACAAAAATGAGAGGGGGCTGTGTGCCTTTCCTCCCGAGCTGATTTCTGCCCTGGGGTCCCCATCCCCAGGGCCTGCCCAATTTTTTTATTTAAAATAAAAACATGGGCGGGGGCCCACGTGGCCCCAATCCTCGACTGATTATGGCCCCAAGGAGCCCATCCCCCTGTGCCCAGCCTGTAGTGTGGGTGCCCTGGTCCCAACTCAGAATACCTACATTTTTATTTTGGGGACCACAGGGGAGCCACAAGGCCCAAGTGACCTCTGAATGGCTCCCAGCTTCCTGCAGGAGCAGGCCTTGCTTTGGGATCCAGGGAGCTGCTGACATGCAGCTCCATAGATCCAAAAGCAATGTCTGTTTCCTTGCTCGCTTCACAGCAGGCCGGGAAACAGACAGTGCTCTTCTTTCAGCAAGCAAGAGCATTTTTCCCCTCCTGTTACCTCCAGAAAGTCTCACACAGCGGGATTGCTAAGGGGTCTTTGGAGACCATGCCCCCTTTCTCCACCACTATGCAAATGGTGCTCAGCTTGCGGTGTGCTACTGGTTGGGGGATGAAGTCCACTTTATACCTGAAGGACCTTGGGGGCCTATAAGCCCTCCTGGTAGCTCCTGTAAGTTCTACACAGTGGGATACCTTAGAGCTGGTCGGAGGCCCAGCCCCTTTCTCAACCACATACCCATTCACAGACCTATACCATTACTCACACATCCATTCAATCCTCCATTGAGCCACTCAGACACCCACTCCTTCACTTATATACCCACACACTCATATAATGAGTTACTCACCCATACAGCCAGCCACATAACCACAGATTCATGCATATAGCTACTTACATACCCACTTATTTACAAAGTCAAACACCCACTCACTCACTCACTCACTCACTCACTCACTCACTCACTCACTCACTCACTCACTCACTCACTCACTCACTCACTCACTCACTCACCCAATCAGTCTCTCATCACAGCCACTCACTCACCCATAGAAGCCCACATACACTCACTCACACAACTTACCCATTCACATATTCATACAAGCAAGCATACATTCCTTACTTACCCATACAGCCATTCACACAGACACTCACTGTCCAATACAGTCACTCACACACAAAGTCATGTAATGAAACACCTACTCAACAGCCACTCACTCACCCATACAGCCACTTACACACCCAGTCACTTATTCATACAGCCATTCAGATATCCACTCACTCACCCATACAGTCACTACACACCTATTTACCCACTGATAGAGCCGCTTACACAGTCACCCACCCACCCATTCATCCACTGACACACCCACACACTCACCAATACAACCACTCACACAGCATCTCATTCACTGACATAACTGCTTACATAACAACTTATACACCCACACAGCCACTCATACACTAGTCTGATATGCACAAGAATACATACAGTCACACAGCCACTCACAAGATATATTAAAATTAGTATCACGTATTAGTAGTACACCTAGTATACTACTGAAAGTTTTGTAGTACCTTAGTATACGTGTTTGGCAATCAAACGCTTACAAAAATTTTACACTCACTGGATGGTGTCATCAGTGATGGCATTTGAGATGCATCAGTGATATTATCAGTGATGTCACTGACCATGTCATGAGAGATGTAATATGTGAGATTGCAGGGGGGTAAGTTATAGTTAGCTCGGGTAACTTTAACTGCCGAAGTTCACTGGTTTTGTACGAGTAAAATCTGACCCTACCATAACATCCCTGTTCGCTGAAAAATCCCAAACTCCCTGGGACATTATAGTTAGGCTCAAATTTCTCTCATACACAACCAGTGAAATTCAGCAGTTATAGTTAGCTGAGCTAACTATAACTCCCACCGCTGCAATACACTGCTTATAACTTCACATATTACATCACTCACGACTTAGTTAATGGCATAATTAATAACATCTCAAATGACCTCACTGATAACATCATCTACAGAATCACTGATGCACCCACTCATACCCCCATAGAATCTTTCATACACTCACTCCCACACAACCATTTACAAACCCATTCACAGACCCATACCAGTACTTACACACTCACTCACTGATTCATAGATCTACACACACATCCACTCTCTCTCACCCATACAGCCACTCATACACCCACCTGATATGTCATCAGTGATGTCACTGACCATGTCACGAGTGATGTAATATGTGAGGTCATATGCAGTGCATTGCGGGGGCTCGAATTATAGTTAGCTCAGCTAACAATAACTGCTGAATTTCTCTGGTTTTGTACGAGTGAAATGTCAGCCTAACTATAAAGTCCCTGTATTCTTCAGGTTTGTCAGTGAATATATAAATATATATATATGGGAGCCCTGGGTAGTTCCCAACTTCTTTTAGGTGGAGAGCAACTCTTTTATATGGAACACTCTTCAACACCACCAACACTGCAAATCTGCTCACCTGAAATATCTGTTTTCTTGCATTATTTTTAAGCAGCTAATTCTATGCCTAAACACTTTGCAAAAGGCTTGTCACTAGGAGGGGTATTTCTTGGTTTCCTAATGTTTTTGTCTGCTATTTGACAAATCTTCACAAAGCTTTTCCAAACAAACTCATGCACCTCAGTTTCTTCCTCAAAAGTTTTGCGGTGATCTGTTAAATGGGGGATAAGAAAATGGAAGGGGTCCCAAAACATTGGTTTCCTATGTTAATTCCCATAGGAGCAGCTACAGAAAAAATGGCTATTACGCTAAATATGGCAAAAAGTCTGAATTTACTGTAAAAGTGCACTTTTTGTGATTTGGTGTAAATATGTTGTTTTGTTTTTGAGAAATTTATGCTGACAGAGGTGCTAGCAATGGGCTTCAAAGGCTTAGAAAATAGGTATATGTGGACAATTGTACCCACAGGAGTCCCACCAGACAATCATTTTACAAAAAAGAAAGAGCCTTCTGATTGACCCAAGTAATTTTTCCTCTATTGAGGCCTTTTTGGTACTGCAGGACTGGAACAGAACCAGCGGCACCAAATTTTCTGATTGGCTCCCATCAGTTAGAAACAAAATGCATGGGCTGTCATTAGAGGACTCGGTCCCTGACCACTGAAATGTTTTTTTCGAAAGCTTATAAGGTGACACGGAGGGCACACTCTGAACCGTAGGACCATGGGAAGGACCCCCTTTCTTTGGGTGGTGGGTACCAAAAACCTACTACCATGGTACCCAGAAAAGAGCAGATTTTGCCCCGTGGTATGGGCTTCGGTACTGCAGTGCCACAAATCCTTAAAATAATTTACCTGCCCGGTCAGGGGCTAGGAAGGAGACAATGGGCTGGGCAGTACAGAGGCTATGCAGGGGAGATGGGATAGACAGGAGTTGCAAGCTGACCATAGAGGGCAGGTGGGTGGGGCAGAGGCAGCACACAGAAAACAGAAGGCAGGTGGGAGTGTCAGAGGCAGCACACAGACAAAGAAGGCCAGGTGTGAGAAGCAGGGACAGCAAGCTGACCACGGAGGGCAGACAGAAGGGGTAGGAGCAGTACATGGACAATAGAGGTCAGGCAGGAGGGGCAGGAGGAGCAAGATGACCACAGAGGGTGCACAGCAGGTGCAGGGACAACACACAGACAATTGAGGTGCAGGCAGAATGGGTCAGAGACAGCACCTGGACAACAGAGAACAGTGGGGAGCTGAAGCATCACTCTGACTATGGAGGGCAGGGGGAGGGGCAGGGGCAGCAAACTGACTACGGAAAGAGGTCAGGTGGGGAAGGGGTAGCATGCTAAGGGCAGGCAGGAGGGGCAGGGGCAGCACACAGAAAATGGAGGGCTGGCAACAGGGGCACGGACAGCAAGCTGATCACGTAGGGCATGTATGATTGGCAGGGGTAGCAATCTGACCTTGATGGACAGGTAGAAGGGGCAGGGAGAGTACGGAGAAAACAGAGAACAGGCAGGAGCGGCAGGAACACCACACTGTCAAAAGAGGGATGGCAAGAGGGGCTGGGCAGCAAGCGAACCATGGAGGGTAGGCAGAAGGGGAACGGGTAGCACACGGAAAACCGAGGGCAGGTTGGGGAAGATTGGTAACTATGGAGGGGAGACAGGAGGGGAAGGGGTGGCACATTGACAATGTGTTATGTTATGTTTTAATAGTGGATTTCCAGAGTGCAGCTTATCGCTTCTAAATGTATCCAGTTGCTGGATAATGGAAGGTGTGCAGAAGAGGCAGGGTGACAAACTGACAGACACAGGCAGGTGGGGCTTGGGGAGCACACAGATAGTGGAGGGTAGGTGAGAGAGGCCGCACACAGAGAACAGAGGGCAGTTTGGAGGTTAAGGTGTAACAGGCTGACAATGGATGGTAGGTCAGAGGGGTATGAGCAGAGAAAACAAGCAGACAATGAAGGATAGACAGAAAATGCAGTGACAGCAACCTGACAACAGAGGATGAGCAAGAGCCGCAGGAGCAGCAGACCTGTGGCCAATCAGGTGATAGGTCATGTGATGTGGGGGTTGGGTGCTTGCAATTGATTGGGTGGAAGGCCAAGGCCTGGCTAAGCACTGTTGAAGGCTGTGAGCAGTGGGGGTTGTCTGCCCGTGTTGGGAACGGGATCATGGGTTAAAGCCAATTGGCATGGTGCAGGAAATTTTTCTATGTTGTGGGAGTTTGTCACTTGCAGTTGGTTGGCTGCAAGGCCATTAAATGGCTATGCACTGTTGAAGGCCTGGGAGTTGTCTGCCCTTGGTGGGAATGGGCTCTGCACTGTTAGCCAATACTCCACTGTGCATAGTCAAAGGGATTAGGCACCCATTGGGGGTTGGCGTCCCATGGAGGGTGGGCCTGTATCAAACCCCCCTTCTGCGCATAAGCCAATGCTATATGCAGTTGGGGTGTTGGCTGAGAATGATAAAAAAAAGTTCACTTGAAAAAATCAAAGTTGAAAGAGAGGTTATAGTTATGGTAATGTGATCCTCACTTACTTACATTAAAAAAACGGGGGAAATGGTGGAGTAGCAGCACACTCTCTGCAAGAGATCTCCGCCCAGCCGGGAAAATCTGCTATCATCATTGATTTTTCCGCAATATAGATTGGTGCTGCTAGTGTGAGGGCTCTCAAGGCTCTTATTTAAAGAGGAGATTCATATCTTTCTATCTGTTGGGCACCAGTCTGGGGGTGAATTGCAAAAGGCCTCTACTGAGCCCTGAGCTGCATGGCTGTTAGTGCGGAGTGGTTCAGAGGGCTGTCTCTGCACCTAGTACTGGCTGTGTGCCTGTCTCCTGCTCCACACAGACCCTGCTTCAAAAAACAATTCTGGAGTAAAGACTCATTGGAGCTGTGTGGGGTGTGGCCACATAGCCGATGTGGTACCTTTTCACCTACAACATGGACAGGTCTAGCAGTGTGAATCTGTGCCCATGTATCTTGTGGTGGGCTTTTGAGGGTGCTCTGCAGGACCTGGCTTGAACCAAACAAGTGAGTATTCCTTCCCTGTGGATCCTTGGTAGTGACTGCCAGGCTGTTTCCTACTGAGAGGTGGGGCCATGCGTGTCTGCATACAGATGAGACAAAGGAAAAACGCAAATTCTCCGGGCATACTATGTGTACAGTGTTGGGGCCCCCCTTGAGCATTTCCTGCATTCTGGACAGATTCACCTCAGTACTGCCCAATGCATGTATGCATACACCTCTCACTGGGACTTCAGATATGGTCAATATAATAGCCCTCCTCTCCTTAGTGGGGTGCTTAGGGGATGACAGTTTTTTTCACTGTTCTGTGCACCTTACCATACTGCATTCATATGAGTAGCCCTCATGCTTCTTCCTCTGTGGAGGTTATGGCTTGAAGTCTCTCCAGAGGGCCCTGGGCATTTTCATTAGGATGTACCAAGCTAAAGAGACACTAACTTTCTTAGGCCAAAGAATAGGGGAAGACTGTTTATAAGCTGCAACATCAAAGTTGGAAAGTCATTTTCATGGACCTGCCTAAGGGTTGACCCTTGATGCCTTGACACTCAACTCTATGCTACTCAGTGTTGGGAGAAGTCTGCTTTACATCTTGGAACATTACTATGCTTGCGGCTGAGAGAGATCTGCACTGGGAGCCCACTTATGCCCACTAGGAAGAAGCCTGTACAGGGTAGCCTCCTGAATTACCTAGATAAGACAAGTTCTTTGGCAACAGATGCAGGGGTCCCTAAATAGCCTGTATCTTCAGACGTCCCTGACACCATGTCTAGGACAAATTTGGATTTGCTTGACAGTCTTCCTATTTTGTCTAACCTAAACACCAGACAGCAAGAGCTTCACTCTGACATCGACTCTGTAGCCCAAATAATTTTAGATGCAGAGTCCAAATTACAAACGCTTGACTTGGGACAAAATGGTCTCTTCCCTAGTCACAGTGATGGAGAAACTGCTAAAGGTGGCCTTGGACAGGTTGGAAGATCTAGAGAACCGTTCAATTAAAGTAAAACATAGACTCTGAGGTTTTAGCAAGGAGGTCCTAGATTCCAACTTGCCAGCATCTGTTGTCGGAATCCTGTCTTCACTGCTCGGGGATTACCACCTTGAAATCCTACTAGTCAGAATTCATAATGTTGGCCCCCTCTGGCTTTCTCAACAACAAAAGCAACGACTCATCCTAGTAAAGTGCCACTATTATTCAGAGAAAGAAGCAGTCCTCAAGAAAGCTTGTGAATTCGCCAATGCCCAGTTTCAAGAGCATGTATATACAATTTATCAAGATGTTGCTCAATCGACTAGATGGAGACCTGATGAGTTTAAGCCTCCCACTAAGAAGTTGCGTGATGATGGGATTAAGTATAGATGGCTTTTAGGCTATCCTTAGTCTAACAAACAGAATGATAAACATCATGTGACAACTGACTACACTCAGGCAGCCTGACTAGTGGTTGCTTGTCCTGTACAGTACATGTGAACCAACGCAGCAACAGCCAGAGGCAGTGTCACCCAGCCAGAGGTTGGATGACAGAGATTGGAGTCACCCATAAGGCCCTGCTGCTCCTCACTGTGGCTCAGAAGATCAAGAACAACCTAACCACTAATACACATACTGTCTACTGGCTGAAGTATTGAACGTCACCCATTTGACATCTCCACTTTTCAAAATGCAATACATTTCTATTGCTTGGCTTGTTTAGAACTATGACTACACTGCTCAAGCTACTCCTGAATAGTCTACCTTGATCTATTTTCCAGGACGTTCAGATGGTCCCACCATGCCTACTAATGCCCTTGCTGGGTGGAGGGCAGAGGGATACCAATAATGTTTCCTTTTGCCCAGGTTTGGAAATCCATTGCCTGATAGGGGACACCTGTGAATGGGAGGGTCTTTGCCTGCCCCTCCACACTCAGGACCTTATTTAAATGTCAGCGGGCGGTCCAATTCTCCACCAGGGCAATGGTGAGAATCACCCTGATGGACGTGCTGCCTACCAAAATTAGAAATGTCGGTATGCCCAGCTGACATTTTTACCACTGGCAGGAAATATCATCAAGACAGTTCCTGTCAATACATCATAAGTTTGCTGTATGGCTCCGTCAACATGATGGAGCCATACAGCAAACTTACAATCTGTTTTTTTTATTTTCAAAAAGGAAATTACAAAGCAGGATTTTGTTAATGAAAATTAAAAAACAAGCCTGCCTCACCATGGGAGTTTCGTCCCATGGCGAGAGGGACATTGAGCCCACTTCAATTCCACTTACAGTCAAGTTTTCCTGTTGGTGATGGGCATTGAAAGTTAGATGTTTATATGCCCATATAAATTAGGTGAGTGGTAATACAGTCAAATCTCTTATGGCCCTTACTTCATTGTGTGATTGGAGGAGTTTGACCTCAGTGGAAAAAAGTAGTCTCCAATGTCGCCAAAACCATGGTTTCTAAATCAGGCTGGAGGATCATAATGTTGGCGAGTTGGGAACGCCATCGCGATGGAAGTCCTTCTCTGCCAACATTTAAATCAGGCCTTTACGATTTTTAAGGGCTTCACCACCTCATGTAGTTTGTTATTATGGTTTTCATACATGTTAGGTGCTTTGCTTGGAGAAGATCTGTGCCATGATGCACTGCACTTGATAATCACATGGCCTTGCATGTGCTGACCATTCAGTTCAGCCACATTATAGATGGTCATTGTAGTCTTAGTTAACATCAAGGGGCTAAATGCCCTAGATAAATGGGGAGCTAACTGGAAGACCCTTAGGGCTACTAAACCAAACATAATATGCCTTCATGAGACTCACCTCGTAAAGCAAGACCATAGTAAACTTAGGCAAAGGCAGTTTCTCATGCCCCATTATTCTTTCTGCTAAACAGCGAGGGCTAGTGATAATAATAAAGCAAGATCGTCATCTTACAATATGAAATTTTAAAAAGGAGAAAGAGGCAAGATATGTGATCCTACAGGAATGTCCAATTACAAAAACAACAGTGTATACAACTAATGCAGAGCAAGATGCATACACAGACAAACTCCATGAATTTTGCCATTTCTATGCTCACTTGTACTCTGGAATTAATTGATCTCCGGCACGACAGGAAGTGTTTGTTGGAGGGGTGGAGCTCTCCAACAGATTTGCAAAGGGGGGCCCTTGAGCAGCCCATACAGTATGATGAGGTGGTGAAGGCCATCAAAAGTTTGAAACTCAACAAGGCCTCCAGTCCTGAAGTGTTCACAGACAGTTTTATAAGCTGACTGCATGCCAAGCAATTTTGTCCCAAGCTTACAACTCTGTTTAATTTTTGTGCTGTTTTTGCCTCTTCCATACCATCCAAGGGAGAGGTGATTATATTGTTATTTTTCCAAAGCAGGCAAGGATGCCTTTCTTTGTGCTACCTAGCACCCAATAGATCCACAAAATGTTGATGCCACACACTATGCTAAAATTTTGGCCACTTGCCTGAATAAAGTCCTCCCGGAGATAGTTCTTCCTGACCAGAATGGCTTCATCCATGAGGGCAAAACACATGACAGCATCAAATCGGCTATTCACCTGTTTGAAAAGGCCACCTTTATACAGAGTTCCAGAGTTCTCTTGCCGTCAGACTCTGAGAAGGCCTTTAATCGTGTGGACTGTCCTTTACTCCGGCTTGTCCTTCAGAATATTGGCCTTGGCCCACAATTTTTTGGCATGGGCTTCCTAACTACTCCTCCCTAACCACTAGAGTTGCCCTAAACAGTCTCATATCAACATATTTTCTGCATGCACAGGGGCACTAGACAGGGCTGCCCTCTTCTCCCCTCCTATTTGACCCCCCTCGTCTGATTCACCAATGAGATTCGGTAGTCTGTATTACATTTGGATCCCATGAATTTTGGATTTCCCTACATGCTGATGATGTTTTACTCATGCTGGGATCCCCTTATTCCTCTCTTTGGGTGGCCATGGCTCCCCTCACAAATTTCAAATCCGTCTCTGATATAGGATTAACTTTGAGAAATCAGAAGCTCTAACTTTGAACCTTTGGAAGAGGAAGTTTCATGGTTAAACTAAATGCTCCCCTTTTGCTGGGCAAAAAGTCCATAAAATATCTCAGTGTCAGCATCACAAGCTCTTTTACAGAACCAAGTTGAAACTATCAAATGGGATTTGTAGACCTGGAGCAAGCTGATCATCACCAGGAACATCGGAATAATCATCAACAACAAACTGGTCATGACTGCACAAGTCAATGCCGTCATTGCATCCTGCTTCCACACCCTGGAGATGCTGAGGGAGATCTTTAAATGGCTCCCAAGCAACACTATAAAAACTGTCACTCACACCCTAGTCACCAGCAAGTTGGTCGATGGGAACACCCTCTACACCAGGATCACCAAGCAACTCACTAGAAGACTACAAACCATCCAGAACTCAGGAGTCAGACTCATCCTCAGCCTCCTGCACAGAACTCACATCACACCACACCTCCAGGAATTCCATTGGCTCCCGATACAAAAGCATGCTCCATTCAAACTCATCACACACACATTCAAGGCACTACACAGCTCAGGCCCTACCTACCTCAATAGGCACATCTCCTTCCACCAAGACACCTCTGCTCCGCAGGACTCCTGCTAAAACACATCCCACACATACATAAAATCAGGCAGACTAGCATTCTCATAATTCACTCCTAACGCACTGAATGACCACCCACTCCACTTTTGAATCTCCTCTTCTCTTTTTGAATTCTACAAGAAGCTGAACACCTGATTTTGAATTAACCAACCTAAGATATGGAGTGCTAGGCACACACAGCTGCTCAGGGCCAGGATACCCTCATGGGTGATAGTGCACTTTAAAAATACAGATAACATAACATAACACTGATTTCACCCCTGCTCTAGACGGTCAAGCCTTCCACTGCTGGAGAGACGGGGGTTGCTGAATGATTGATTTCAAATATGTACAGTAGCTCTAACAACCTTCATACAATGCAAGGCTGAATTCCATCTCTCAGAAAAAGTTAGACTTCATTATGGACAAATAGTTCTAACTAAATTAAAACATTAAACTATTTACAAATCTTTACATTTAGTAAAAATAGTTTTTCAAATTACAAATATTATAATTTCTAGTGAACAAAGAATAATAAAATAAATTATAACAATACAATGTTTTTAATAACATTTAATACACATACTATTCTCACTAAAATTTAAACAAAACAACACAAACTATTAAAGTAAATATAAACAATTTACCACTCCCACTTAGTGCAACACATAAATATTAAGACTGGATAAAAATAAAATTTTCAAATTTCTTAAAAGTAAAAGTGATAGATTGCACATAGGTAATATTTACTGCACCCATTCCAGCACATACAACACCAGGAAAACTGTTAAAGAGCAGAGGGATAACATTTACTATTCCCACTCCAATAATGCAACAGTAGGGAAAGTGTTGGATTGCACAGGGGTAAAATTTAATATTCCCACTCCAGACAGTCTAACAGTAGGGAAAGTGTTGGATTGCGGAGTGGCAAAAATTACTACTCCCACTCCAATGAGTGCAACAGTTGTGAAAGTGTTGGATAGGGGAGAGATAACATGTACTATTCCCACTCCAGTCAGAACAACAGTAGGGAAAGTGTTGGATTGCAAAGGGGTAAAAATTAGCATTCCAACTCCAGTGAGTGCAACAGTAGGGAAAGAGTTGGGTAGCAGAGGGATAACATTTACATTCCCATGCCAGTCAGTACAAACAGTAGGGAAAGTGTAGGATTACGGAGGAGCAAAAACTACTATTCCCACTCCAATGAGTGCAACAGTAGGGAAAGTGTTGAATAGCAGAGGAATAAAATGTACTATTCCCTCTCCAGTCAGTATAATAGTAGGGAAAGTGTTGGATTGCAGAAGGGTAACATTTACTATTCCCACTCCAGTCAGTTCAAAATTAAAAACAAACAAAATATCAACAATAAAATAAAAATATTTTAAAAGCAAAGTAAATAAAAAAATATAAATATATTGAAAATAAAAATAAAAATATATATAATATTCAAAATTAAACACGTTAAATGTTAATGTTAAATACATATCACAAATACCTGCAAATATTATATTCAATAAAAAAGAAATAATGTTCATACAAATAACTATTTTTATTTAGAAATTATTTATTATCAAAAACATTAATTATTACAAAAATGTAGTTTATTTACTTCCTACCGTATAACACCGCAAAACTCACAAGCCACATCTAAAATATAATACAAATATTTGCACAATTAACATAATTAATTATCAATTAAACAAATAGTATTAATTAAAAAACAAATTAAATATCCTAAAAATTAATTAACTTTCCACACTTTACCCCTATCATTCTCATAACCGCACTTAAATTAAACTTTTAAAAAAAAAAACACACACACAATTAAAATTAATTTCAATTAAATAACATAGTATTTAACACCTAATTTTAAAGTAAGTAAAATTAATTTACTCCCCACCCTTTACCCCATAAACCCAAAACCCACACTCAAAAAAGGTAATTAAACAATTACCATAATTAGTTAGCAATTAATTAATTAAAATTACTTATCAACTGATTATAAATTAATTAAAAAGAAATTACTTCCCACCCATTACCCCTATAAACCCCACAACCTGCACCTAAAATAAATTACACAATTTCCATACTTAATTATCAATTAATTAATCAATTAATATTAACTAACAACTAATTATTAATTAATTAAAAATAAATTATTCCCACAGTTAACCCCTATAAACTACACAACCCACACCTAAAATAAATTACACACTTACCATAATTAATTATCAAATAATTAATTAAAATTGATTAACAACTAATTAATAATTAATTACAAATAAATTACTGCCCACATTTAACCCCTATAAACCCCGCAACCCACACATAAAACTTACCAGAAAAATTAAAAGCACAATTAACACTATAAAATGTCAATTAAATAAATAAATATTAATAAATGAAAAATAATCATTAATTTATTATAATTACATTACTTCCCACCCTATTCCCCTATGAGCCCACAAACCGCTACGGAACTAAAAAAAATGCAAATTATATTAAAAAACGTAAACAATACTTATATAAAAAAAATGCATCACATACATTTAAAATATATAGTAAAATACCGAACTCTAAAAAATTGATATTCTACACAACTATATTTTCGCAAACGATATTAATGACTTCTATATCTTAAAAATCAATATTACTTACCTTAAAACCAATATTCTTGTCCATGATATTCTTGCTGTCGATAATTCTGTGTCATGATATTAACAACTCGATAAGTTGAGATTACTGACTCGATATTTTGTCTGAATACTGTTGCTACTGGCTAGAGAAAGTCATTGGATCAGAGGGCGTGAACTCTCCATCCTACATCGGCTCTACCCTTCCTCGCAATCAAGGAGGTTGCCATACTGGCGCTAAGTAATTTTGTCAGCTACAAACCACAGCTCATAGCCTCATCATCTGCAGCAATCACATTGGCTGTAAAAATAGCAGACCTCTTTTTTGCAGCTTTCACGTGTCTATGACCTGACAGTAGTAACAACTGTAAAGTGTCAATCTAGATAAATTGAGCTAGACTTCATAGGTGGGCATGGAACCACAAAGATAAGATATGCGTCCCCACTGGGCCCTTGCCTTTGTAGTGAGGACAGGATTTTGCCTACACACATTGCTATGTTAGCATAAGCGTTTTAGAAGTTAAACGCCATCTTGCCACTTTGCCGCTTTTGCACACGACACTACACGCAACTGTTATTATAAGTAAAACTGCTTGCTTTCTTTTTCTTCACATGAGAACGGTCTGTTTTTCACATCCCTAGACTTACACCGCAACCTTAGTCTGAACACTGTTTGCAGAAGCCGTCAAGGTCAAATAACAATGTATGATGTTGAATTCAGGTTGATCGGCTCATGCTCTAGGCACAACAAGCACACAGCTGCAAATATCTGAAACTCGGGTGCCTTTAATATTGCATTGCATGCATGATGCTGGCGCTTTTGGAGACAACCTTTCCAGACACCGCGAGCAATGCTGATCCTGTGATGTGATTCACCTAAGCTGATTTTGGAGGTATGGGGTTCCCCATTCAAACCTAGAGACCTTCTATTATTATAAAACTAGCTTATAGCCAGGGAAAGGTGGTACACAAGGTATCATAGGACCTGTTTACACTATCATTATAATATGATTTCTCCCTTTGTGTTTTATGGAATTGTAACAATGCTGATGGTTTTATTTCTAATCATTTGCTTGCTAATGTTGGCCAAAATACTGCATCTTAGAGCACGTAGTTAAAAATAAACATTTTAAACTCTTCTGTGTCTCTGATTACTCCAGTTGTGGACTTATATGAGAATAAAAACAAAAAGGTGTTCTTGATTCCCACCTTTCGTGAGAGTAACCTAAGTCGCTTGTTCTGGGTTGTCTAATCATTGGTAGCTTCGCTGTAGTACGGAGAACAAATGAGACACTGATGCTAGTCGGATAGGGGTTCTGGGTACTAAGGTGAGTTTTTTGGTACACCACAATTCACTGAGGTCCTGGTTTCCTCCGCATAGTTCTTTGCATGAGCAGAATCCCCGCAACACCTTGATCACCTTGTGCTTGCAACCTGGGTGGAAGATGAGCCTGGAAGGGCTGGCAGTTGCTTCACCCTGCAAAAACAATTCCTAAGCCTGGACACCCGTTTGCAACTGCTTGTGCCCTACAGCATCATGAGCTACCATAAAGAAAACATGTTGCCATATTGTAAGCTGTAATTTTCTTTCTTTGCGAATACTTTTTATTGGTTTTGGTAAACAGTACAAAGAAACAAGACTACAGTGAAAAATGCATAGTAGATAGTATAGGTAGGAGGTAGTTGTTTTGTTGAAGTTATTTGGTTGTTATTTCTTACAGACAAGGCAGAAATAGTATATCTTAACATGTAGCATGTAAGCTGTAATTTTCAACCTGCTCTTCTGAAAATGTAATGTAACAAAACTAAAGTGCTAACTTTTGAAACTTTTCACGAGTAGAGGGGTCTGGTGCCCTGCATCATGGAAAACCCTCAACTATACCTCCAGCCTTTTGATCAAATGAACATCACCAACTCTGTGACATGTTTGAACCACTTGGGGGCATATTTTCAAGCTGGCGATAAAAAATTATCGGCGCTTTTGCGGCCGTTTTCGGACGAAAAGTGGCGATAATTTTATCGCTTAATTAGCAAGGCCACGCTAACGCATGAAACCTTGCTTTAGCATCGGGATTCCTAACGCCCAGCTTTGCATCTCTAATGAGATGCAAAGTGGGCGTTCCTGACCTAACATGACAGGAGAAATGTCGCTAAGCGACATTTCTCCTATCATCAAGCCCCACGCTATGAAATATAGCGGCAGGAAAAGTAGCGATAACCCCTGTTATGGCTACTTTCCTTACACCTGCTTCAGGACTGACTTAGCCATGATATCCTATGGAAGGTGGATATCATGGCTAAGTTTGTGAGTCCCTATCAGCAAGCTAACGCCACACTATGGGGCATATCAGCAACAACCGGCGATAATTATCGCTAAGCGCACTTAGCGCTAGGATAATTATCGCCGGCTAGCGTGGATTTTTATCGCTGAGATTGCGTGCTATTAGCAACGTTTATCTCAAAAGCGATAAAAATCCTCACGCTAACTGCCTAACGTGAGATTATCGCTGGAAACCCGGTTATTGAAAGTTGCACAACATTATTAGTCTCTGGCAGTAAATCTTTGCAATTTAATCTGTACCACCTCTCCTAGTCGCAGCATTGGACAGTTCTTTCGGGCAGTCTAGCAGTCTAACACTGACAGATGGGGCCAGTGTAGCTGGAGAGCTTTCTTAGAATCAAACTGCGTTCATTATTTTAAACGTCTTTTAACATTCGCTGATCCATATCATGAGCAAGGATTCGCCCCGAACCTGGAAAAGCCTAGATACTATCCAGTACATTTTTACAACCGTTTACCCACATGAAAAGGGCACAGCCAGCACATACAATGTGGTCCTAGCAGATGGAGCCATGCGTAGGATGCTGTAAGAATATGTATATTGTCCTTTCGCCTCCAGTCTACATGTAAATGTTTCTCAGGTCTGTCACATTTCTAGTAAAGGTGCCTGCTTCCCACTCCCTTTACAGCTCAATGAAGGGTGCCGTTTGACATTTCTTCCATGAACACTGGAAAAAGTATCTCCTACTGGAGGCCCACAAATCTACTCCCTGAGCTTCTACAAGCACCAAATGGTTGGAACATTTGTTCCAGTTCCTAGTCATTTGGAAATAAAATGGCAAGTTGACAGCTCCTCAGGCAGCTGTTTTCTTCTTTTAAAAATGCAATTAGTAAAAGGTTCACAATGTAAGGTATCATCACTGCCTATCATTCAGTTCAAGAATTTTAACATTAGAATTTACTGCATATGGTTGCAAATATCCTGGAAGGAAAATATTTTTTGTAAATGTCTATCACCAAGAGTTATTCAATCAATGGATAAATTGTGAACAGCTCTATAAGACCTATAAATGATAAATTAAAAATTTCCTGCTGAACTTTTCCCTCCTCGACTGACAAATCCACCAACACCAGAGCCAACTTCTCCAAATGCATGGCTGTCAACATAGCAAACTGGATGAGCTCTAACTGCACAAGAAGGACAAGGGGACAAGAACACCAAAGGGGTGTCCTTCAGAGCTTGGACCTACACCCACTTAAAATCTGGTCTGGATCAAGAGGATTACTGTGGGTGTACTCATTACTAACAGTAGCCAGCTGTGGATACTATATTGTAAAAAATAGTGGAGAGTCCTCACATAAGAAACCAAGATGGTTACATTGAATAGTGATTCCAGTGGCACATCCTTCTCACCGCAGTTGTGCTCCCCTGATAGAGGGGTGTGGACCTGTCCATCTAAGCACCCAGCTCTTCTTCAAAGGAATTCCCATGGTAATAAGAGCTTTGTGGTTTAGAAATGTCATGTCCCAGCTTTAGTGTTGCTCGACTGTTCACAAAGACATAGAGGCCCTAATTACGATGTCAGGTGTACTTGCATCCTCCCTACACCATTGCGGAAAGGAACCACCCGACATTAGGTTGGCGGTTCCGACTGCACTATTACGATGCGACCGCACATAGGGCGGTCAAAAACTTCCATTTCACAATGAAAGCTTGTGCGGTGGGCATAAAATGCCTGCAGCACAAGCTTCCATAGTGAAATGGAAGCTTGTAAACATCCCTTCACTGTGTGGCAGGTAATTCATGGTGCCTGTCACAAGGTACAGGAATGTTTAGGGGGGGCACCATAGGCACCCCCCTAAGGCAGTATGCAGAGGCCGCAGACCGATGGGAGCCCTGCTAGGGGCCCCGAAAGACACTTTCCGAAAGCAGTTCCATGTCAATAAGGCTGACATGGAACAGCTGTCAGAAAGTGGCATCATAATCCCAACGGCAGAATCACCATCCTTAAGGGATTATGATGCCTTTCTGACTGACAGACAGGCTTCTTGAGCCCATCAGAACCATGTCGGATTCCCCCGCAGGTTTAAACTCCGACCGCCGTCATCCTAATACAGCAGTCGGACTTTGAACCTTCCATGTTGGGGGGAAATCCTCCAACCGCCGGTCGGAGGCTTTCCACCCGACACTGTAATCGGGCCCAAAATCTTTCTCTGTCTCATAATTTTTTTTAAATGTAGCTCAGAACCCATCCTTATTTTGCTCAATGTGGTAAGTTGACACATGATTAAAAACACTGGTGCATGTTAGGACTAATTAGTTACATCTAGCCAACATGTTTTATTGCCTTGCATCCTATTGGCAATTCCATGAGATCCAGAGGACCATCTGATTACGCATGGTATAGCGCAAACCATCTGTCCCCAAAGTTGAAAGCTTAGGGCACCCATCTGTAGTGACCACCTGCGGAGGTGGCGACCTGAAGAAAAATGCTTTCACCTGCCCCTTATAGACTGACAGGACAGGAATGCTGTTTAAGAGGAAACAAAATAATCAGTCCAGGTAAAGATCACGGATGGCACCTCACATTAAACATCTAGAAGCCTAAGTAAACAAGGCCTTTTTTTGGTTTAAGAAGGAAGGAAATTCCCAAATGGGGCATTTTAGTCACTGCTCAAATGGGTTTTGCGCACAGGAAATACCTTATTTGTGGTTGCACACTCCGAATCGGAGATAACTTTGATCGAGCTATGCGACCTCCCATGAAAGTGAAAGCCAAAAAACGTGGCCCCTTATTAACTATAGTTTTGTGCTGGTGCTTAAAGAACACAATGGAATTCAAAAGGTGATATACATTTACTGGTTCTAAAGATTATGTTGCATTATATGGACACTCATGTAAACCAGTAAATAAGAGAAGTTCTTGTCATTTCAGTATGCTGTACAGCAGTAGATGTCTCTGGCATCCTGGAATAACAGAGAATACTTTTCACGATTATGACCCTGTACATCTAAGTTCCCATAATTTACAGGGTTGTCCTAGCACCAGCAGAACATTTAATAAGGCCTGGGAAGATTGGGAAGGAAAAGAGGATTTTAAAATATCTCTATAAAATAATTTTTAAAAGCAAATATATCCAGAGCTGCACATGCCAGTTCTTGGGTTATCTCAATGAAGGCAAATCTCAATTTCTTCCTATGTCCTGCAGTTATGAGCTCTTGACATATTTTGTACTGGAAACTCTAAAATAAAACAACCACCATTCTGAAACTGCAAACCAGAAAGTAAGGGCACAGCCAAAAGTAAACTGGACACCATTCTGCCCACAGATTGCCTCCTTATCTACAGGTGGGAGCACTTCTTGATGATCAAGAAGTCATGTGCACTTGTCTATCAGCAACTGAAAAGGAATCAAGCGAAGTAGAGAACAAAAGAGAAGGAAAGTGGCAATACAACAAAACTAAGCGATACAGCACCGAGAGACAACATTCCGCCATTAGATCAGGTGACAATTTGATTGAGTAACACAGCATGAACAATACAATGAGACTTTTCCCCCTTTCCGTATCTCCTGCTAGTCTCTTGGCTCCCTTCTATAGGGATACAGAGGTGTACACAGCCCTCCACATGCGTGGTTCCATTTACTCCATACTTTTATCCATTTCCTGGTGCAGCCTCTATGGGTATAAACTGTCTTTTCTGCCACCATATATGTGTCCATGTCCTTTTCCAGTCTTTGAGGCATGGAGGCGTTGCCACTCCCCTATTGCGACCTATGTTGCGTTTGGCGACAATCAGACCCAACTTCCTCCATATTATCCCCATTGCTGTAATAGATACTTCCTCCCAGATATTCAAGAGGCATCATTTTGGCGTTAAGGCCAACGTGCCTCCCACATCTCATTCATCCTTGTCACCAAGGCCCTCCAGTAGGGTTGTATGACCGGGCATTCCCATATAATATGGAAGAAGGTGCCCTTTTGATGGCATAAGAGGTGACAGTTCTCAGTGTGTCCTCTACCCCTTTTCAAGATTGTAGTGCAAGCATAATGGACCCTATGCAGTATCTTTAGTTGGATCAACCTGAATCCCACCTTAATGGCTACCTCTTAGGGCGAGACGAGCGCCTCCGACCTTTCATCCTCAACTAAGCCACCTACGTCTGTTGCCCACTTGTCCTGTAATTGTAAGACTGTGTCAAGCAAATTATTTGTTAGTTTTCTATACGTAAGTGAGGTCGCTTTGCGAGTCATATGCCCATCGTGCAGTCGGTCTTCTAGTGGGGAGTACTCTGGAGGTTTATCACCCTTGGGGATTGTCAATTGTAGTGTGTGTCTAATTTGTAGGTACTGGAAAAATTCTGAATCTGCCAAACTATATTCCCTCTGGAGGTCTGCGAAAGGGAGCATTGTGCCCCGTACCCACAAGTCACCAATTTTTGATAGGCCTATGAGGTACCATTTGCCAAATCCCGGGTATCTACCTAGTGTCCCTAGGGCTTTTGAGTCCCATAAGGGGGTAAGTTGCGTCAGTTTGTTGTTCCAACCCAGCGCCCCGTTGGCTGCATGCCAAACTTTAATTGTAGTGTTTGTGGGATTCTGTTGCTGTGCATTTGGAGACGTTGCATATAGGGCTCTTAGGGATCTGCGAGGATGCATCCTCCAACGGTCCATGCAGATTGAAGGTTCGTCATCCAGTAGGTACACCCACTGCTTGATAGTAGTTAAGTGTGCAGCCCAGTAATACCTCCGTATATCAGGTAAGGCAATCCCACCATCGTACCACCCCGTGTTAATTTTTCATGTGTAATGTGTGCCGCACCTCCATCCCATCGGATAGTCAGTAGTGCAGAATTTATTGCTCTTTTTCCCGGGGCAGGATATGGTGCATTGTGAAGTTCGTATAGGAAACGTGGAAGAGTCATCATTTTAAAAAGGGCTGCCCTCCCTAGGATAAAGAGTACTAGAGACCTCCAGTGTTGGACATCAGCCTTCATCTGTTCCAGTGGTGGGATCAGGTTTTTAGTGTAAGATAGGGCGGGGTCAGTGGTGGCAAAGATTTCCAAGTACGTGAAGCCATCCACAGTTATTCAGATGACACAGCCTTTGGGGAGTGTGGGCGGGTTTCCGCATAGTTTAAATAGTAGAGATTTACCCCAATTAATCATGTAACCAGATATTTTGCCAAAGTTCTCAATTATATTAGTGACTCGTACCAGGGAGTGTCTGGGATCAGCTAGGTAAAGAAGAATGTCATCCCAATAGAGTGATATTCTGTCCTACCACTGCTGGGCCCAGCGGAGTCCTTGCAATATGGGACCCACTCTTATCCATGCGGCGAGTGGCTCCAGAACCATGGCAAACAGGAGGGGGGAGAGCGGGCACCCCTGATGGGCACTACGCTGCAATGCAAAGGTTTTGGAGGTTTCTCCATTTACTGCCAACTGGGCGAGTGGCTCCGTATATAGGAGGTGCACCCAGCCGAGGAACCGTGGTCCATACCCCAGTTTTAACAGCACTTCAAAGAGATTTGCCCACTCTATGGTATCAAACGCCATTCGGGCATCCAGGGATAGGATAACAGCATCTTCCTGTATGAATTGCACTCTGCCTAGTACACCATGGAGTCTCCTAAGATTAAGTGTCGTCATTCTTCCTGGCATGAATCTGGATTGGTCAGGGTGGACCAATCCCATGATTACTTTTAAGAGACGGGAGGCAAGAAGTTTTGCCAGTAGCTTGTTTTAACATTAGGAGCGATATGGGTCTATATGAGGCACAATCTTCTGGGGTTTTACCAGTTTTGTGAATGACATTGATTGTGGCCGTGCGCTGGTCTCTCTGGATGCATCCCCGATCACTACTTTCTTCCCACATCCCCAGCAAATACGGAGCTAGTTTTGTGGCATTATGTTTGTACAGCTGCACTGGTAGACCATTGGGGCCTAAAGCTTTGCCTGTCTTTAGTCCGTGAATTGCCTGTATTAGTTCCTCTTGGGTTATGTCATCCTGAATTAGGGACTTGTCTGTTGTCAGTGGAATATCTTTTAGAAACTCATGGCACTCTTCAGGGGTCACATTTCTGGATGGGGAGTACAGCTGTTTGTAGTATGTGGCAAACTCTTCTACTATCGCTACCTTGTCAGTTAAGTCTACACCCTCTCTTCATTGCAGCTTATGTACCCAAATATTTGTCCTTTCTCTCCAATCTAACCAGGCGATGAGCCTTCCAGCCTTGTCTCCATGTTCTTAGATTCGATGGAGAGTCTCTCTTTGTTTTCCAATGGCCTCCCGTCTTGCGAGCTCATGGGATTCCATCTGCTTGAAGGTCAGTCCGTGGGAAGTCTTAGGGATGTTTGTGATTATAAGTTGGGCCTCAAGTATGCTGATGTCTTTTTCAATAGCTTCTATTTGTGCCCTCTTATCTCTTTTATGCCCTGCCTCTAAGTATATTCCTTGACCTCTAATGACCGTTTTGTATGCTTTACAAACCACCACATCTGAATCTACTGAGGCCTCATTCTCAGTAAAATACTGTTTGGTGGCTATTGCTATTGCCTTTCGGATGGTGGGGGTTTCGAGTAGGTATGGGTTAAGCTTCATACATTGGCGAAGGTGTTCTTTTGCCCCCCTCATAAACCGCCCATATGGGTGCGTGATTTGAGATACCTCATGGTAGATGTCTAATGGTACAAAAATGCGGCAAGTCTTAGGAGAGTGTCAGGAGATGGTCTATTCCGGAAAGGAAGCCATGTGCTCACAAGTAAGATGTATATTGTTGCTCCCCAGGGTGAAGGGCTCGCCAAATGTTGATTAAGCCCATGGCAGTGAGAAAGTCTTTTAACTGTGATCGTCCCCCCAAACACTGTCAAGCGGGCCAGCGGTCTAAGGCATCGTTGAGGGCAATATTCAGGTCATCCCCCATACAGAGCGCACCCTCAGCAAGGACCAGCAACATTTCGCTCAGCTTCTTCAGAGTGGTATCCTGGAGTTTCGGTGGACAATATAGGCTGATGAGGTTGATGAGTGTTCCCTCCCATAGACCTGAGACAACCACATAGCGACCTTGGGTATCAATGTGAGTGGTGTGAGTTTGGAACACTAGCGTCTTTTAAACCAGTATTCCCACCCCACGGGAGCCTGATGTGTAGCTGGTGTGAGCCAGCATTCGATATCCCCATCTATCTAGTGTTTTACTCTTAAATCCAAATGGTCGCACACTGCTGACCTACCTGCGTGTTACCCCAAAGAACTGTGGTCCCTGTAGTCAACGTCGGCGGATACACCTATGCTCGTGTCGTGAGTGCAAGTGTGAATAGCGTTAGCCATCCCTGGACACGTGTTTCGAGGTAGTTGCCTCTCGTCAGCAGGGAGTAGGAAAGAGTGTAGGGTTGCTGTGTAGGCTGCTAAAATCATTATCAGGTAAAGTACCTCTCGTAGCAACGCAGGTGCGTAACCTGAGTCCGTCGACTCCCCGGCTCATGGAGCCACTAAATAATTAAATCCAAATGGTCGCACACTGCTGACCTACCTGCGTGTTACCCCAAAGAACTGTGGTCCCTGTAGTCAGCGTCGGCGGATACACCTATGCTCGTGTCGTGACTGCAAGTGTGAATAGCGTTAGCCATCCCTGGACACGTGTTTCGAGGTAGTTGTCTCTCGTCAGCAGGGAGTAGGAAAGAGTGTAGGGTTGCTGTGTAGGCTGCTAAAATCATTATCAGGTAAAGTATCTCTCATAGCAACGCAGGTGCGTAACCTGAGTCCGTCGACTCCCCGGCTCATGGAGCCACTAAATAATTAAATCCAAATGGTCGCACACTGCTGACCTACCTGTGTGTTACCCCAAAGAACTGTGGTCCCTGTAGTCAGCGTCGGCGGATACACCTATGCTCGTGTCGTGAGTGCAAGTGTGAATAGCATTAGCCATCCCTGGACACGTGTTTCGAGGTAGTTGCCTCTCGTCAGCAGGGAGTAGGAAAGAGTGTAGGGTTGCTGTGTAGGCTGCTAAAATCATTATCAGGTAAAGTACCTCTCGTAGCAACGCAGGTGCGTAACCTGAGTCCGTCGACTCCCCGGCTCATGGAGCCACTAAATAATTAAATCCAAATGGTCGCACACTGCTGACCTACCTGCGTGTTACCCCAAAGAACTGTGGTCCCTGTAGTCAGCGTCGGCGGATACACGACACGAGCATAGGTGTATCCGCCGACGCTGACTACAGGGACCACAGTTCTTTGGGGTAACACGCTGGTAGGTCAGCAGTGTGCGACCATTTGGATTTAATAATTTAGTGGCTCTTTTAGCCGGGGAGTCGACGGACTCAGGTTACGCACCTGCGTTGCTACAAGAGGTACTTTACCTGATAATGATTTTAGCAGCTTACACAGCAACCCTACACTCTTTCCTACTCCCTGCTGACGAGAGGCAACTACCTCGAAACACGTGTCCAGGGATGGCTAACGCTATTCACACTTGCACTCACGACACGAGCATAGGTGTATCCGCCGACGCTGACTACAGGGACCACAGTTCTTTGGGGTAACACGCTGGTAGGTCAGCAGTGTGCGACCATTTGGATTTAATAATTTAGTGGCTCTTTGAGCCGGGGAGTCGACGGACTCAGGTTACGCACTTGCGTTGCTACGAGAGGTACTTTACCTGATAATGATTTTAGCAGCTTACACAGCAACCCTACACTCTTTCCTACTCCCTGCTGACGAGAGGCAACTACCTCGAAACACGTGTCCAGGGATGGCTAACGCTATTCACACTTGCACTCACGACACGAGCATAGGTGTATCCGCCGACGCTGACTACAGGGACCACAGTTCTTTGGGGTAACACGCTGGTAGGTCAGCAGTGTGCGACCATTTGGATTTAATAATTTAGTGGCTCTTTGAGCCGGGGAGTCGACGGACTCAGGTTACGCACCTGCGTTGCTACGAGAGGTACTTTACCTGATAATGATTTTAGCAGCTTACACAGCAACCCTACACTCTTTCCTACTCCCTGCTGACGAGAGGCAACTACCTCGAAACACGTGTCCAGGGATGGCTAACGCTATTCACACTTGCACTCACGACACGAGCATAGGTGTATCCGCCGACGCTGACTACAGGGACCACAGTTCTTTGGGGTAACACGCTGGTAGGTCAGCAGTGTGCGACCATTTGAATTTAATAATTTAGTGGCTCTTTGAGCCGGGGAGTTGACGGACTCAGGTTACGCACCTGCGTTGCTACGAGAGGTACTTTACCTGATAATGATTTTAGCACTTACACAGCAACCCTACACTCTTTCCTACTCCCTGCTGACGAGAGGCAACTACCTCGAAACACGTGTCCAGGGATGGCTAACGCTATTCACACTTGCACTCACGACACGAGCATAGGTGTATCCGCCGACGCTGACTACAGGGACAACAGTTCTTTGGGGTAACACGCTGGTAGGTCAGCAGTGTGCGACCATTTGGATTTAATAGTGTTTTACTCTTGTTGTCGGTCATATTTGTCTCTTGAAGGAAGACAACACTAGGTGAACTATGTTTTATGTATTGTAGCACAATTCCTCATTTAATTTTGTCACCCAACCCATTAACAGTCAATGACAATATACGCAATTGGGCTTTATCTATTTTGTCCAGCATGGGTGTCTCATATTAGTGTCTAGGCAAGTGTTATCATTTGCCCCAGATCGTCTTCTGTAGCTGTGCATTGTGTGTAAAAAGACTCTCAGTGTTGGCTGCACGGTGTAATAAAAACAGAACCAGTAACAAGTTCCCAACATTATCCCCCCTCCCTGCCTCCCTGCAACACAGGCCCAAAACTGCCCACTACCACAACTATTCAGAGCACCTTTCATCCCTTAATAATGATACAACTAACTTTGCTGAGGGGAAATAGCCGTAGCCTCTCCCCCAACCAGCCAACCCAATTGCATAAATTTGTTCCCAGTATTCTACAGGGTCTTACACTTTCAGAGGCGGCAGTTCTTATTCAGATGACTTGGGACAGGGAGATCCTTCCTGCCCCCACGTCTGTTTGTCCCATGTTGACCACTCCCCTTTTCTTCTCTTCGGTGTGATCTGTCTTGCCGGGGACTGTGTTAGTTCCCGGTGCACTTCTCCATCCCTCCAGCCACTCCCAGGCCTCTTCCGGCGAGGCAAAGAACCATGTTTTATCTTCCGAAACTACTCTCAGGCGGGCTGGGAAAAACATGGAGCATGTAATGCCTTTTTCCCTCAAGGTTTTATTAACCTATAGAAATGAATAGGTCTGGGTGGTAAATTCCGCTCCGCTCGCGGAATTTTTGGAATTTCGCATTCCCTGGAGAATGCGTAATTGCCCAAAATTATGCGTTCCGCGGCTTCGCAGAATTTTTTGCTTGTTTGCGTTCTTAAAATGCGTGTTTGCGAGATATTTCCCCCGAGCACGCAAACAGCATTCGCGAACAGGAAAAAAGCACCGCGAGCAAGCAATTCCGCATGTTTGCGGAATTTCTGCGTGCTTGCGGAGATTTTTTACCGTTTAGCGGCGATTTGCGGAGAGCGACTACGCAAATTCCGCCCACCCCTAGAAATGACCGTCTCATCTTTTGGACCTTGAGGGTAAATTCAGGAAAGAATATGATGGTGGCATTGTCGTACTTCAGTGGAGGGGCATTCCACGCTGTCTGTAAAATTACATCCCGCTCTCTAAAAATGAAGATTTGCACTATGATAGGTTGCGTGGGGCCGCCAGACAGGGACAAGCTCCTGGTACCCTGTATGCCCTCTCCACTGAAAAGAATTTGGATAGCCTATGGGGCTGCAAGGATTTAAGTATCAGGTCTTCCATGAAGAGATCAGTCGCTGGGCCCGGCGCTCTTTCAGGATCACCAAGTATACAGTTGTTCCATCTTGGGCAAACCTCAGCATCCTCCAGGTGGGCCGTGAGGTCTGCTGCAACTGTCTTTAAGTCCTTGACCTGAGTCTTTAGAGAGGTCATGTCTTCCTTCAGTGTCGCTGTGGACGTTTCCATTTCTTTAACTCTGTTACCAAAATTATCCAGATCAGTTCTGACAAGTGTGAAGTCTATGTTCATTGTGTTTATTTTATGTTCTAGAGACGTACGTACTCCCTGGATGGCAGCCATTACATCTTGAAGAGTGAGTGTGTCCTCTGTCAAGGAGTCAGTTACCACTGGTGGGAGTGAGGCCGTTATCTCACTCTGGACTGGAGCCTCCCTCGAGAAGGCATATTTTTCCAGTTTGGTCTGATGGCTGTTCTTGGGAAATTTGGCAGCCATCGTTACAGATTCAGTGGTTCAGGGGCAGGTTTTTTCTCCCTCCTTTCGCCTCTGTCTGAGAAGAGATCAGTGTCTGGCTAGGGAGTGCCACAGCTACCACTGCCTGCAGCCAGCCCTGCCTGGCTCACGCGGCATGTTGGTGTCACGACAGGCTCCCTCTGATCAAGTTAGTAGCCGGGTGGGGCACAACCGCAAGTTCCAGTTGCTCTCTTAACTAAAATGGAGACAGTAAGGGTGTGCTTGTTTTTACATATAAGATTTTTGAATGTTGATGATTAATAAATAATAACAAAGCAAAATGTCTGTACTTAGGACTTGGTAAGGAATAGATGGAAGTCAGATATGGCATAAAATGAAAAGCACCAGACTCTTAAGAGCCTATACATTATTTTTCACGTTGCCATGTCTTGTCTTCTGAGCTTGATTGTGTTTATTTCTAAGCAGATTTGGGAAAAACTACTCACCTTTCTGGGGAACTCTGACATGCTTTCTGTGGCAGTGGACATTTTCAGGACTAACATTCAAAGTGTTTTGACAGACACTGTAGATGGGGAAGCATAACAACTACGGTCTTTGGAAAAGCTATTACCACACCACTGAGGACCAGTGGCAAAATTGAATATGCATCCAAAGCAATTGAGCTCCGTTCAGGTGGAGGTCGAGGGTGAATAGATAGAAGGTAGATGAATGCGAGGTAGTGGATCAAACAAGACCCTCATCCAGTTTACACGTGAAAGGAGTGTTGCTAAAGAAGACTGACTAAATTTCATGCTAGAAGATTGGATGTGTGGAAGGTTGTGGGATCTGGAAGGATGTCTGGATAATGCAGAAGTTCCATATCTCAGCAGCTCAGAAAAAAGAAAGGAGAGTTGATTAGGAGTAATCATTTACACCAAACACCATTAACAGTGAAGTCTAATTGGAGTTTCAAAAGAACAACAAAGAGAGTTGGCGAGAGTTAAAGGGCTTTATTAACAAATTAATTGAATATTGATTTATTGATTTAATAAATATTAAAATTTGTCATCATAGTTATAGATTCCAAAAATCCATTAGTTGATGTTTCAAAAAAAGCCAAATACTACATTAATAAGAATTATAAATACAATTGAGTAAATACAGCAAGTGTGTTCCATAAAGGAAACTCCTAATCTAAATTATTGGAGGTTTAGGCATAAGAGGTCAGTTTCTTTAATAATGAAGGAAAGTCTTACACCCAAGAATAACAGCATAGCAGGATGAGTAAATTGATTTATTTATTAGCTTAAGGTTCCTCCCTAAAACAAGAGTGCAGCTATCCTTCGGCCAGCAAAAAGTAACTGACTCCATTGGAACACTTGTGATTCATCAGGAACATGGAATACAGGCTGGTCCTTCACTCCATGTTCTTGCAGAAGATTCTTGCACAGAAACTTCTCAAGTACAAGACATCTTCGCCCTCACAAGTGACTAAAATATTGTGAACAAAATGCTACACAGAACATATGTTATATGTCTGCAAAAATACATGCAGATAAATACATTAGTAATTTAAATCCCAGACAAGAAAATTATTGAATGTAATCCCTCACATAGATGCGTGGTCTGAGATTCCTAACATTTCTCAAAGTATAACTCTCATCAATTGGTGCAGGAGTTTTAACCACAGCATCACCTGCACCCAACAATGGACCACTGCAAGGTCATACAGAGGATCGGTTCATAACCCATCAACCATTAACATAAGTACACTGCTGTTTTGCTCAGTGGTTAATTTGTAAAATAAAAAGTCCCAGGGCTCTCCTCAGGAGGCAGCGCAGACAGGAGAAATGTGCTGGTGCAAACTGCCTCCTGACTAGAGCCCTGGCACTTATTGATCTCGAGAGGACGGGAAACAACCTTTACAACGCAGTCATTACAACGCACTACCTTTACAACGCAGTCATTACAACGCACCATCCTTTACATTGCATGCCACTACAACGCAGCCATTACATTGCATGTCACTACAACACATGTCATTACAATGCATGTCACTACAACGCATGCCATTACAACACATTATAAGGTAAGTAATGGGTAATAGTAGTTTTTACCCCACACTATCCAACACTTACCCTACTGTTGCACTCACTGGAGTGGGAATAGTAATTTATACCCCTACACTATTCAACAATTACCCTACTGTTGCACTCACTGGAGTGGAAATAGTAATATTTACCCCTACACTATCCAACACTTACCCTACTGTTGCACTCACTGGAGTGGAAATATTAATTTTTACCCCTGCACTATCCAACATTTACCCTACTGTGACCCTAAAAGTAATATGCATTGTAATGGTATGCATTGTAATGGTATGCGTTGTAATGGAATGCATTGTAAATGTAGTTTCTAAAAATGTGTTGTGATGGCATGCATTGTAAAAACATGCGTTGTAAAGGATGTTGCAATGTAAAAACTGTGTTGTAAAGGCATACAGTGTAAATGTTTGCATTGTAACGTCATACATTCGAGAGGACTTTGCCTAATGGGTAGAGCTGCCGATTTCGGAGCTGGAGAACCTGGTTCGAGTCTCTGGGTGGCTCGACATTCTTCGAGTCTGCGAAAATCATGTGCCTTCTAAATAAGTGTGTCCTTAACTGGTGCCATAAGGATTAGGTGCTGGTGCTGCGCACGGGCTCAAATTAAGCTCTGGTTTTGCTCCTCATCAGCCGGATTTTGACCACATTTCTGGTATAAAGCCACATGTCTGTTGTTCCAGCTCTCATCATTCTCCAATACCATTGAAAACCGCCGAGCATGCTTGACTTTAAATGGCCCTCTAAATTTTGTCAACCGTCCTCCTTTCTCAATAGAAAATATTTTCACCCAATAACCCAGCTGAATACATGGATTATAGTTGACTACTCTTCTCCTTTGGTTTGTCAGAAAATATCTTGTCTTTCATTCAGGCAGGAAATAGCTAGGTGCCAGCCACCCTTCCCCTCATACGTTCAAACGGGGTCCTTTAAAGTGATCTCATGAACACTGGTGCGATAGGCAGCCACCATATCCATAACCATGCTATTAACATCAAGTTGTCCAACTACCGCCATTTGAATTGTGCCTTTGAAAATTCTGTACACCCTCTCCACAACACCATTACTTTGTGGTTTGCAAAAAGAGGTGTGATTATGCACAATACCACATTACTTCAAAAAATCTCACATCTCCCTTGAAACTAATTCCGTTCCATTGTCACTTATTATACCATTAGGAACACCCTCTTCCTAGATTATTTTCAACAAGGTAATGGTAGCGCAGGTAGTGCTCTCCCTCATCAACTTGACAATCAACCACTTGGCATGACTATCTACCACTCCTATGGCAAACTTCCATTCATTCCTTAACTCCTTCATGGGGCCAGTGAAATCCAAACTCATAGTATGCCAAGGCTAGCTTGGGTCTCATTTGTGACCCATGTCAGATTATGCCCCCACATTCAATCTTTTCCTCCCTTCCTTACACACTTTGCAGTCCTATACTTGTTTATCAACTTGATCATCTATCCCAAGACACTACCAATTCTCTCTCAACCTCCTCCTGGTTTTAGTTTGCCTCAGGTGTCACTTGTGTGCCATTTCTAGCATCTTAGTATGAAGGCCATCAGGTGGTATACATTTCTCACCTCTCATCAACACCATGTTTTCGCAAAATGATAATTCTTCAATAACGTTTAAGTGTGGTCTGACCAACACCAACACAGTGCTTTCTCTCCTGCTGCCTAGCATCAATAACTGCTGTGCCTCTTTGACTCTGGGATCCAATGTAATTTCTTTGATCCATACATCTTTAGTAATGGCATGCACACCTCCAAGTTCCAATACATCCTGAAGAGAGGCTACCGCTCCATCTTTCTCTCTGGCCATAAATGCATTTCCATTCACAACCTTCCAATCTAACAACAGCCAAGACAAGAAATCTGCCTGACACTCCCTCCATCCTTGAATGTGCTTGATGGTATAACAATGCTCCTTAAGTCTCCCTGCTAACCTTGCTAATCTGGCTAAACTATTGCTTGCCCCCAGCAAGTAAAACACTGACCAAAGGCTTGTGGTCAGTGTGATGGAGAAACCTATTTCCTCAAGGGTACATCCTGAAATACTCAGCTCCCCAAGCCGCAGCTAACGCTTTGTTAAATCACAGAGTAATTCCTTTCTGAGGTGGTCAAAATGTGGTAGGCAAATGCAACAGTTCTTTCGCCACTGCTGTGAACTTGGTACAACATCACTCTGATGCCATTGGCACTGGCAGCCACTTTAAGTACTGATTTCGATTTGGTATCAAAAGATATACAAATACCAGTGTTGCAGATATCATTTTTAAGAGCTCAAAACATGCAAGTTGTTCTTTCTGACAATTAAAGGCAATTTATTTCTTCAACAGTAACCGTAAGCACTCTGTTTTGTCAAAAAATGTCTCAATAAACTTGGCGTAATACTCAATGAGGCCCAAAAAAGACCTAAACATGTCTTAGTCTGCAGGGGAAGGAGCTAACCTGATGGCACCAAAACAAATTATCTTTGGGTTTGAATCCACACATGGTAATACAATACCCAAGGTAATCGACGTAATCCACTTGTTTAACAAAAATTAGCATTTCTCTCGCCGTAGAGTTACCCCTGCATCCTTCACTCTATGCAGTGACTGCCATGTTGTGTTGATTGCTCCTCATGTAGTTTGAGCTGGTAGTAGGCATTTTTCAAATTTTGCGTGGAAAAGTACCTACCACCGCTTAAAGTCAAAATGTATTTGTTGATGTTGGGTAGGGGATATGTGACAACTTCACCACTATGATTAAGCAATCTCAAGTCCACACACAACCTATATTGTCCATCGGATTTCTCCGTCATAACCACCAGAGACATCTAACTGGATGCCCCTACTGGTTCAATAACCCAAGTCAACAAAATCTCATCAAAATATCCTTCACTGCAGCCCGGGCAACCAACAGGATTCTTCTCACTTTTTGCTAAATAGGAACAGCATCAGGTTTCAACACAATTTTGGGCACATACCCCTTAAGCAGTCCCAACACCTCCCTGAACACATCCTGTGCTTCATCTAGTATATATGCCAACAACATTCCATCCACCATCATCACTTGATTAGCCCATCCAGGGTTTATGATGATGTTAAGCTCATACTGGTGCACCCATCCAAAAATTGGTGGCCCATCCTCATCTACGTACACATTCCTTTTAGCCTCTCATATACCTGCTACCATATACTCTACCAAATTAATGCTCTCCCCTTTATAGCAACCCGGACAGATATCCTTGGGTAAAAGATCAGTTCTGGCCAGTGCTTCATAAACATAGTTTTGGGGATAATCGAGTACTTTGAACCACATTATATAATGAGGTCAACCTTTTCCCCATTGATTAAAAATGTAGCATTGGTCCTTGTACATTTTCTATCCATAGTGGCAGTGCCCTCTACACAGAGAATGCACTCTTCATTGACTCTCATTCTACTACCACTGACACCTCCCTCCTCATCTATTGTAGCCATTTTAAATTTCATACCTCGCTTGCAGACTGATACAAAGTGACCACTCTGACCACACTTTCTGCACTCCTTGTTTAGTGCTACACACTTCTCATAATCTGTAGTATATCTGCCACCACAATGATTGCATATATATTTAAAAGATTTTGGTTTCACAAATGTTCCACCATAATTGAGGACTGCCCCCAATTCTGATTCACTTTTAGATACATTGGCAACATCACCCCCAATTTCCTGTTTCTCCATCTCCTTCATGCACAATTGAGATTGTTCCACCACTTTGGCCATGTCAAGAGCATCCTTCAGGGATGGTGTTTTTGCAGTATATATAAACGCTCCCGAATTTCTTTGCTCTTACAATGAAGGATGACTCGATTGTGCACAAGTTCATCAGTCATTTCCCCAAACTAACACATCATGAACAATTCTCTATGTTTTGCTATAAATTCTTCAATAATTTTGTTCTCCACCTAAGGACACATGTACAACTTTTATCTATTCCTAACAACATTTACTTCTTTCATAAACCTGTATTCGAGGTGTTTCTTAGCCTCAACATAGACATCTTCAATGTGATCACCATTAGTTTCTGTAAACACAGGGAGACATTTCAAGACATGTTGTTCCTCCTTACCCGGTATGTTCAAGAGTAAGGCTTCCTTCTTGCAACAATAAACTCTTGCCCATCCAGAGCCTCAATGTCAGTCTCAAACGTTCCTATTCAGTCTTCCCATTTCACATTCAATGGACCAGATTTAGCTAGGAAAATCAGAGGAGTAAGACGCAGAATGACTGGACCTGAACCTCAGTAAAGACCAAAAAGTAGTTAGATAAATCCAAATTTGAATATCCCCTTTGCACAGGCCAATCGTTGACAGATGCAACAGCACCGTACCTGATGATAAGCCTAACAAGACACAACTAATGTATTATTATTTTTGTCTTTACCCCCCCACCAAAAAATGGGGGAAAACCAAATATGATGACACTCTTATAACCGGTCAGGAAAAATCAGGCTCATAACATAGTCAACAACTCATACTGTGAATGGGTGTGTGCAACAGTGACATAATACTGTTATGAGCAGATGCAGAACTACTAACAAATAAACACAAACATCAAAAGGTGTAAACTCCGAGTACTGTTGGTAATGGTGAGTGTGTCACCAATATCACGACAAACTTATCTAACAATAAACCAACAATTTTATTGGATATTATCCTGCACTGTTTTAGAAGTTATACTGCGGCCAAGAAGCTATGCTCCACATGCATGCTCAATTACCATGTAACTGAAGCGGTGAACCCCCAAGTAAACTAACTGGCCTCAAATCAGCTGGCAATAGTGTGCATGTCACTGTGAACACACTGCAGGCACACTTTCCAAATTAGCTGGCATTGGTTGGCGTATCACCATGAACACGCCGCGGGCGCGCTCTCCTGAGTGTACACAGAGAGTGCTGCACCTCACAATTGGATGAGCATTCGTGACAGCTCATCCGACGTCTTAACCAAAGATGGTGCTGACCCCGCTGATGTGGGCGGTTTGGCAATGCAGGGCATGCCGCTCTATGGCTCCAAAACATGCTGGAGCATGCACGTTCCGTTTTGCTTTTTCTGCTCGCGCTCAATGGCCTCCACAGCACTTGATTACAGAGCGGCTACAACCCGGTAATTTTAGCCCCAAATTTAAAGCAACTCAGAATGAGACAGCAGTGACGATAGAAGCATTTAGCAGCACTCCGCAAAAGATCGCCATGGCGTTGTCATCACAGATGCACCACTCTTGATCGGTTCAAGGCTGCCTCAAAATGTAGTAGGGTCCTGGCTGGCCAACTCTTCATAAATTCTTGCACTCAGAAATGATGGCACAGCATGGTGAGTGAGTTGATTTATTTATTAGCTAAAGTTTCCTCCCTGCAACCAGAGCACAGCTATCCCTTGCCCAGCACAAAAGAAACTGACTTCACTGGAATGCTTGCATTTCATCAGGAACAGATAATGCAGGCTCGTCCTTCACTCCATGTTGTTACAGATGATTCCTACTCAGAAACTTCTCAAGTACAAAAGTAAGATGTCACTTTCTGAACCCCAAATGAAAAGTTCTGATGAGAAAATGAAAATGCTTAGTCATGAAGCCTTAGCACTTAAGTGATGGAAACTTAAAAAGCTAGAAAGTATTCTCAGCTATAAATCAGCAGGCATACCTAGTCTGAGAGAAAGGAAAGGGTTCAGATGGGGTCTTTTCTATCCAGCTCTGCTCTGACTAAGCTAAGGAACACGCACTAATATCATGCTGCCAAAGCGTATTTGTAAAAAATATTGCATTCCCTATACCCAACAACCAATCAATCCTCAGCAACTTATGGGAGCAGGTAAACTCCTTAGATTCTCATGATTTCACTATGAAGTACTGAATCAAGTCCTTGAAATGATACACTGGGCACGTCTTTGTGGTTCAGACAGTTCTTTCCACAAGTCATGTTTCCGGACATCTCCTCTTCTCTCAGTAAGAGCCTCACTACCACTTGTCTAATACATAACAAATGGCTACTCACTAGCTAACAGGAGGCATCTGGAAACTTATAGTATCTGCAAAAAACATCTTTTGCAAGGAAACATTTTAATGCGATAACAGGCCTCTCAATCCAAACCTGTAAAGTTGTCATTTAATGACATCAGTAGTCAGGCTAATTTAAGTCAGTTCATCATGTCACTTTATTTGTGTGATTACAATGCCTAAATATAATTACCTACTACAAAATTCTTTGTTGGTTATGCGTGTGTTAAAATGCGTTCAATTTGCAAAATGAGAACATTTGCTCCATCAGGCACATTACCTTATGTAATGATCTCGCACATAGCATGCTTGCTTTCATGCCATTTAGACCACAAAGAAGGCATCAAGGCGACAAAATGTTGTGAGATTGTAAATATATTTTACATGATCTTTTTGTAAAATTGTAAAATTCATAAATGTACTTTGCCAAACAAAATTGTTAGGGACATAATGTCAAAAGTCAAGCCAATCCGCATTTCTTTTCTTTTATTTATACAAAAAAACTGTCTTTAAAGAGACAGAGAACATCAGTTTATATACCTTTTTGAAAGGTTAAAAGGTTATGACAGATTAAGGGTAGCACCAATCCACAAGGTAAGATCAGTGGAAATTCAACAACATTACTAAGTGCAGGAGTAGGTGAAACAAAGAAACATAGAGATGCAGAAATTGTACACTACATCTGGAAAGAGATGCTGAATGTCAACATCGAAAAGGGCCATGAACACTTAAGTCTAAATATCTATTATCACTGATGTTGACGTCACTCACTTTAAATGAAGCACAAACAGAATAGTAGAAGGGAAAATGGATGTCCTACATCCCCATTGAGTGTGGGCCTGAAGTGTATGTTAACTTGCTTGCAACGAGTAGTATAAACGTGGGGTATTCATTGTGTAAATATCAGAGTTTGGGGATAACATCTAATTCATTGTTTGTAAATATATCTAAGGTGTATAATCTAAAAATGTGCCACCAGCTGTTAAAGACCGACACTGGCCAGCCCGAGGGAATACCAACATTTGTTTGGCAGCCTATGTTCTTTTCCTATTGGATGCACATGCTCTACTAACACAAAATGGGCAAAATAATTGTTACATTTCTCTAGGTGTTGGGCACCAGCACTAATTTTGGGGGACCAGACTTATTTTTTCTAATCAGACTTTGACTCCCAGCAAAAGAGACCTGTACCAAAGGAAGAAAGAAGGAGGAAGAGAAAGACAGGAACAAAGGAAGAAAGCATGGATCACAACTACCCTCCAACGAGATGTAGAGGCAGGAATTGTAGGGTGTTGAAAGAAAGAGGCATGAGGTCAAATCAGGACTAAGCAGGTATGTTATTAGGCAATCCAGGCACTCACAAACATGATATTCAATGCCTCTGTTGGCAGGATCCTAAGAACAAATTTGAAACACTGCACTTATTTATAATTGTTATTTTTATATTTATTTTTAACAAATGAAGCAATGAATCAGATGAAAGTTTATCTCGATTGCCAAGCGTGAAGCCCAATAGTTTGCCACTCCCTCAAACCCGAAGCAGTGTTTGGAGGTTGACGTTCAGGAACATCTCGACCAGAGACCTTGAATAGAAGAGAACACATTATTTTTCCCAGAAGGCTGCTGAAGGGAAAGAAAAACATGATTTACAAAATGAGATGGTGAGTCTAATCAGCACATAACTCATTTACATTTGATAAATTGCATTTTGAGTATGTAGTTTTCCAATAGTTGTCTCAAGCCATCATCCACATGAACATAATTTTGATATTTATAAAATAGCAATTACATTAAAAAGTACAGTGGGGAATTGATTCAGATTGATCCACATAAACATAGTCTACATGACTTATTAATGGAAACCTCTAAATTTAAATGATTGATTTAGGCACTGCGCGGTATTGCTATTGGAATTCTATAAGCGTGTGACTTTGAACTATGAGTGAATGGTAAACTATTGCCTTTTATTTGTTTCTCCAGTACAACAATGAGAGCAACCGCAATGCTGCATTGTATACTGAAATGGCAGATGCGGCTACCTACATGTTGCCGCATATCCCCAAGGTCCTTTATCTTCGCATGGTCAGTCTGTTGAGACTAAGGCTATTTTGTGGCTAGAGATGAGCACAATGTGCAGAACTTTTGTTTCTGTGAAATACCATAAAATATGTCTTACACAAAAAATCTCTCTGGGATTTCATTTTATTTTTGTAAGCAAGGGGATATATTGCAGAGAAAAGTTAGTAAGATACTGGCAGGAGACTGGTTTGCGAATAAAATGTGTCACGTGCAAGATATTTTCTACTCGAACCCATCTCCCACAGGCAAAAATCATATAAGATTTCAAGCTATGTGAAATTCGTGAAAATGTCTCACATTTCACAGAACGTGAACATCTGGAATTTTGTGAGATTGTGCTTGGATAATAAAGCAAAAAAGCTGAAGGTCAATCCTACACACTGAAACGTGGAAGGGAAATCCAAATGTTGGTTTAGTGTGACACATGCAGGTCGTCCATAACCTATTATGGAACATATTGTGCAAAAACCTCTGCATTGTTTTCCTTTTTACTTGTGTGTTTTGGAGAAGAGGGGCCTCAACTTAATCCTGATAGTGTGAGTAATTGGGCACACAGAAGTGGCATGTTTTGTCACAGAGGTATTTTGTTCTTTCACATGGATGTGTGGGTAGATCAGTCAAAGGTTGGTGACCATGATTCAAGGGTTAACTGAGAGCAAAGCAATGTGCTGGAAAGTCGGAAAAAGTTTAGGATTTGCCAGACCTGTATCAGTGTTCTGAAAAATTTGTGACATTCGAGAATGGATGTTTTGGCCAAGTTTATCTACAGTGTAATTGCAAAACAGAGGCTGAAAGTGATGGAGGTTCCCATTCATCCAACAATGCTTACTTTGTGCAGGTGGTTGAAGGTGGTGAGCTCCACCACTCAGTTTTGAAGACCAGGCCTTTTCAATCATCAGCAAGAGAGAGAAATGCACAAGAAGGTGAAAAATATGGTAGAGAAGGGTAGGAACATTTTGACCAAAGGAGACAGCATCAATGGAAAAATCCCTGCAAGTGTGGAATAAAGAGATGGGAAGGGCAGGGTAGAGGCGGAAAGAGGCATGTACTAGAATCAAAACTAGTCTAACTGGATACTCGGAAACCCTGGCATTCGACAGTGCCACAGGTGGGATCTTAAGAAAAATGTTGTGCCCCTACACCCCATTTTTTCTACTGATCAAACACTGCTCCAGGGCATTCGGAAGGTAGGATATTACTAAACGAGAACAGTGGTATAGATAAAGCAAGCTGTCATGAGCACACACACGATTATTGCAATGATTGTCATGAACACATTTCAGATTATTAAAATGAATTTCAACATGTAGTTTTATACCAATGTCACTATGTATAATTCATTTATAGGCGTTGCCTGTCACTCAGAATATGACAGCTGGACAATTAAATCGGGCACCATGCAGAAATATGCAGAGTAAATATAAATAACGCTTGGAATAGGAAGTAGTTCATGGTTAGGAGAGATTGGATGAAATCATTTGCTCCACTTTTTTAAAAGCAACAAAAACTCTACCAATTCAGCCCTGAAGGCAATAACCCACACTTGATTTAATATTCATGGTTCATATTGCTCTTCCACTTCAACTACCATACAGTGACACAACTAATGTGCAGGCTGTGCATCTACAGTTTGTGTACTGGCAAATCCAAGCTGTATAGGGTGCTGAATAGTGTCTTTTTTCACATGCTGCTTCATTAGGGGTTATAAAAAGCCTTTGACGTTTACTGTGGTGGTTGGTTATCTTTGAAGGTCGTGGGGAGTAATATTTGCCCTAATTCCAAAGAGCAAACATAGGAAGTGAGCATGGCTTCAAAGAACGTTCAGGCGGGTGGGGGGTTCTGCCGATCAGAAAATTTGGAAAACATGGGGCCATATAGTGCTTTTAAAGGATAATGTTCATATAAAATTGTTCTAAAACCATTTGTGTGCCAAATCAATCAAACATGGTGCCCACAGGAGTTGACCCCATTAGAACAAATATATAAATATGCCTAAGGTGCGCTCCATATTTCAATCATTAACTCTATTGTGCAAGAGCCAGCATTTTGTCCTGGGTGCCCCCATATGCCATTAGTTCCCTCTTATCCAAACACCTTGGGTAGTCCCATGTCATAAGTTATATCTGGTATATCGGGGTCAGCATTTTGTTATGGTTGCTTGCCCACCCATATGCCATTGTTGTCCTACCTAATGCAAAGAGTTACCCCTGGTGTTTCAAGCCAGTCCTTTTTCCATGAGTATCCCATACACAAAAAATGTTCTTCAGTGGTCCCTCGCTAGCATTTTGCCTGGGTACCCATTATGTCAACATTTACTTCCAATATGCCAGCACCAGCTTTTTGCATTCGCATGTCATGTGACACGAATTACTTCCAATATGCCAGCACCAGCTTTTTGCATTCGCATGTCATGTGACACGAATTACTTCCAATATGCCAGCACCAGCTTTTTGCATTCGCATGTCATGTGACACGAATTACTTCCAATATGTCAGCAGCAGTATCTTGCCACCATGGATGTCCCTTACTATAAGAATTATGTCCAGTATGCCAGCACCTGTATTTAGTTTGGGGACTCCTGTAGGCCAAGAATTACAAATGGTGTTCCATCGACAGCATGTTGGCACTTCTGATCTATACATGGCAAGTGAATAAAGTAATCTGTTAAACGTTTTTCGTGGGGCTCTCAACCACACATTGACCATTCACTACCTTTAGAAAAAAAAACATATAAGGTCTCATGAAAAGAAAACTGATTGAAAGGCAGGACGGCTGCACTTTAGTTGGGAATGCAGAAGACTGTCTCAATCAGGCTGCAGGTAATTTATAGGGGCCTTACTAGACCTGTAGGTAAAGTTTGCCACCCACCCAATTGTATTTTGGTTATCAGGAGGGCTGAAATAGTTGTAAGCAGACAGGAACACACTTTTCAGAAGGGCTCGCATGTTTTTAATAAAGCATAACACTTGTTAGTATAAATGCTACACTTAATAGGGCAATGCAATTTTATGAGGAAACTGATTTACTTTATTAGAGACGGTGCTAACACGCCTATGAATGTAATCTCTATATGTTTTCAAATAGTTCCTTTCTGTGTGGGAAACTCTGAGCTGGGGATGACTTACTTTCAGTGTGAAAGTACTGACGTTTCTCTACAGTGATGCTGTGTTTATAACTCAAAGGTACCAGAGCTTCTCTCTGGGATACTATGCTGGCAACCGATGTGTAAAATCACTACACGCAGGGACTGTCTTACTGTCACAGAAGAGTACAGCCGCTCCTCTGTAGGGCTGCTGCAGACAAAAAGGAACTAATTTAATACTCAGCCTTAGAGCACGCTGTTTCTCCACATGCTGATTTCCTAGAAGGTCATAGATTTAACAACAAAGGAAATGAGTTTGTAGCTAGCAGTTCTATTGAACTAAAATGGTTGTTGGTGGTTCCTAGCTGCCGTTTCCAAACATTTCCCTTTCTACCTTACAGTATGTTATCTGATCTGCTATTTACCAGCAGATAGGAGTGTGTGTGTGCCGTGGGGGTGGGGGGGGAGGTGATCGGCAAAGGGGGTCGGCAGGGGAGTGGGGCCAAAAGAAGAGGTGGAGAAGAGAAGGCATTTATGGTTATTGTTTTTTTAACCGAATAAAGTACATTTAACTGACTGGGTGACATAGAGAGAAAGTTGTGGAAAGTAAAATTGAGAAGCAGATACAAAAAAAAGAGAAGAACGAGATACATTTGCGAGGGGGGGAACAGAAAGAGAAAACAGAATGATTAGAGTGATTTGTAAGGAGGAGCCGTAAGAGAAAACATAATCACGAGAAAGGGAAAAATAGGTAATGAAAGTGTGGATGCTAGACAGAATAAAGAGCTAGAGCGAGAAGGGAGAGAGCATGTGAAAGAGAACTATTCACATAGAGTGGAACATAAGAAAAGAAGAGAAAAGATAAAAAAGAGACATGCGAGAAAAAGTGTATTAATAAAAGCAAATAGCAACTGGAAGATAAAGGAAATACAAGAGAAGTGAATCATAAGGAGAAGGTGAGTGAGAGAATTAGAAGCAGAGAGAGAAAAAATAAAGAGAGCAAGACGGAACAGAGAGAGAAAACAGGAGACAGAGGACAACAGATGCAAAATTGATGCATACTGAGGGACATTGAGCAACTTGAAAGTAGATGGGAGGATGATTGTGAGAGACGTAAACTGAGAATAAGAAGTGGGAGAAAAGATGGCACAGCCAGGCAAAGTGAACGAGATACACGAGGAGAGACAGGCGGAGAAAAGAAGAGGCTCTCTTTGCTATTTAAAGCATTTTTTTTAGTATTGTTACTCGACATTCCTTACTTTCACACACGTTTTGTGCAGAGGTCTGAATAGTAATCTTTCAAGTTGACCAGTGCTACTAGCCCGAAAATTGTCACTGGGAAATCTCTTAAATTTAGCAGGCTCATTATTATGTACAGGGCTAAAATAGGATTAGACTGTAAATTGTGGAGACTTCCTCAAATCATGCATTAAAGTCCTTCCTGTGATTGCTGGTTGTCTGTCCAAGAAAGGTATATAATTCTGCCTCAGAAGCACTACTTCTACTATGGCATACATTTTTGTTAAAGACTATTTCAACAAGACAGTCTGTCACACGCCTCAGCCGACTCTTGGTAAATCGTATCGTGCCCTGGTGAGTTGCTAGAGTAAATGTTTTCCTTTTCCATACCGGTGATAGGACCCTCTGGATTTGTTTTTCACGTTGCATAAAATGGAGGCTTCAGTCAGGTCCAGCATGCGAGAGGCATCATTCCAGACAGCACCACCTTCAGTTGAGTTGGTTGCATGTTGGGCATCTTACATGCGAAAAGAAGTAGTATTTTCTTTTTCCAGCACAGTCGGGCTCTCTGCGTAATTTGAAATGCCAGGTAACCCAAACAGGAAGCCCTGCAGGCAGTTGTGGAGAGCACAAAAGATCAGAGCTTCAGTCTGGATTCAACCTATTGCAGCACAGCACACTACCATCAGGGATGGGCTGCCACATGGCCTGCTACTTCCTCTGTGACAGGAGATAGAACTAGAGCTAATGTTCTATCCAGACCATAGGCCTCATCTGGAAATTGCCACTATTGCCCCAGAGTCAACCCCAAATCCTTCTTTTTATCTTGCAGTTATGGGTACCAGGAGGGCCAATCCTTGATAAGTTCCAGAGTGAACCCTATGTGCATGTTTTGAATTTGCCAATGTCCAATACACTGTGGGGCAGATTTACAAGACCCTTGCGCCTCTTTTACGCCGCAGTTGCGTCACTTTTGTCACGCAGCGGCGGCGCAAAACCAGCGCCATGCTGCTGGGTATTCACAACGTGACGCATCTAGAAGATGCGTCACGTTGCAAAGCCCTTCACCAAAAGTAGGCATTCCTGCGCAGGGGGGGGCGTTCCGTCGCAGGAACGCCTCTGAAAAGTGGCTGAGTGAAATCAACAAGATTTCACTCAGTCACTTTTGAGCCCATGCTGCATCAAAACCCTGTGCCTGCTTGAAGCAGGCGTAAGGATTGACGCAGCATTTCAAAGATAGGGCACCCTTGCGCCTTGCTGGAGTTGCGTTGCGCTTGCGACGCAACTCCACCAATGCGCTGCCTTTACGGCACAGATGCGTCACGCATCTGTCCATTTTTGCCCCATGGTGCGCCGCATTGTAAATGCGGCGCATCCATGGTGGCGGAGCCGTGACGCACAATAACTGGCGCATCCCTGCTGATATGCAGGGATGCGCCAGTTATTGTAAATATGCCCCTGTGTGTCCTTGAGTGACATATCTAAATCTCTAGTAAAGTTATAGCTCTATTTATGCAAGATTGATGATCGTTCCTAACCCAATGTTCTTTAAAACCTAAATCCTTATTACTACTTTCCCTAATATTTCTTAGAGGGAGACTTTCAAGCACCCTGAACATTTGTTTTCACACCCTATTTGGTTTTCGGAAATGTAATTGATCAAACATACTTTAAGAAACAATTTTTCCACTGATTTTTCCATGAATGCCTTGAACGCGTCCACTAAATCCTTTATAAATATGTCTTTAAATCACAACTCTGCCATGGACCAGTTTCTGTTAAAATGCACTGCGTGTCACAAATATCCTACAGCATCTCAGCAAGACACTCCCTGTAAAATTCTGTCCATGTTCACCAGCACTGATTAAATTGCTGTGGGTTGAAAAGCACCATGTGCTACTAATTTCCCATATTCTTTTTGTGGTAGATGGGGATTATTTTATGAGAAAAAAACTGTTTTTGTGGGATTTAAATCATGTCCTGTTGTTCCATAATTAGCTAAAAGGTCATAGGGACGAAGAACATCACACTCAGTGGGTATCTCTGTGCTCTAGGAGATAACTCAGATAATGGAACAGGCCTTGCAATGCAGAAAAGACAGAAATCCTTATCACGAGCTACATGGTCCCACCTTTCTCATGAAAGGAGTCTTTAAATGCAAATTTCAACGGGGCCATGAATATTTGTGATAAAAAGAGGAGCAAAATCCACTATTCTTCACAAGCTGCTTATTGTCATAAAATGTCTCTCTATCAAGTAATGTAGAATTCTGCACTGGAGAAATGGTGCACCAGTGCAAAGGCAGAGTTTTTTTTCTTTTCTTTTCTCCAAGGGGAAAATGTCCCCCTACTGACACAAAAACTAACAAAAGTTCTTACTCTCAAAGCCCAGAAAATCTGAGGGTGATTCGTTCTCTGTCCCATGTTGGTCAGAACAAACATTCTAGTCCTTTTCTGGAATGATTCTCTTACCATTTCTATGGTGGAAAGGAGTCAGATTGGAGTTGGGGTTTGAGATTGCCCACAAACATAAATATTGTGGGAGTCCCCAGACTTCTAAGGCAAATCATGGCTTAGAACGCCCACTTCCAACCCCTTCAGGAGGACTTACTACTGCAGATTCGTTCACACTGGTGGCGCAATATCCACAGTAGTAAACACATTTACTCCTGTCAGAAATTCAATGTCAAATCCTAGCAGGCGTAAATGAGGTATGTTCAGTCATAAACTCACTTTTACGGCTGAAAATACCTTTGTAAAATTCTTCCCAATTTTTTTCCAGGACCTTCTAGCTACCTGTGAAACACCTGTATCAAGATGTCTTCTCGACTCCAGTCTTGGGCAAAAAAATGTTCCATCACTAAGTGGCAAACGAGTTCAGCTGGCGTCTTATTTCGTGTAATAAGTCATTCGTACTAGTCTCATTCAAACAATCCCTTGTAAAGCCATTTTAGAAGAAAAGGACTGCTATTTCAGAAATGAAAATTGAACAAACAGATGACGCCCTGCATATGTAGTCCTCTGAGTGAGCAGCTCTTCCCAACTAATTTTGTATGTTGCTGCTTGTCTTGCAAATGGCGAGAAATCTGTAATTATCTTTCAGAGATACATTTCTTAAGGAATAGTTCAGCTTGATAGTACATGCATAATTATACATTCAACAGCTGAGCGAGCTGCATGTTTTAAAGATCCCAGGAGTAATCTTGCATTTCCTTAGTCCTAAAAATCCTATACACAGCAAGATATTAAAATCAACAGTGGTACACATTTTAAATGAGGATTATTAATTTCCAGAGAGAAACATTTGACCATGTTCTCACTCTGATGCCTTTGCTAGTATGTAAGTGTTTTTTTTGAGGAAGGACACACCTGAAGTTAATCTTAACTTTATTATTGAAATATATTGTTCAAAAGATTAGATCACATGTTATTAAAGGCAGCTTTGACAGTAGGTGATGATATAAAATGCTTTTATCTACTGCTTTAAGTGAGTGTGTTTGGTCAGGCCTCCATCCAGCAAATATTTTTTCCAGCAATGAAAAAGATTAATGTACTATGTTTCACTACTAAATATTCACTGCATAGATCCAAGCTCTTTAGGGAAATGCATTTTGAGAGCCGCGAGGAGAAAGTGCATGCATTAACTTGCAACTATATTCTTAGGGATAAAACCTTTTTCGAAGTTCCAAAACCTTTCCTCCAAGATCCTGCACATGAAGGGCTGAAGGAAGCTTTCTACAGTACAATGATTGACAGTGCCACAAGAATTTGAGGGTAGATTCATCAGCACCTTATTACATCCGCATGCGCCCCATTTGAGTGGGTACTGACAGTACCAGCAACTTGTATTATTCTTCATCAAGATCATCACCATTGCTTTGTACATACCTCATTTCTACAGTGTATCACCACACAGCATCCAAATGTCTTCAGCGATTCACAAGACTTCCACTTGTGTGATGATGTCCAACTGTATTGTACATGAGCATCTACCAATAAACTCACACAGCTCTGGTGACGTTTCAGTTAATAATAAATCAGGAATTAGGCATGTGTCTGCAAGGAGCTTTTAAAGTTTTGTGTCACTATCTTGTGGCTGCATAAAAATTGGAATTAAGAAAACCTACACAAAGAAGGATTCTGTTATGATTTTTAAAGAAACGAATTATGAAGTGTATCTACACAGAGGGAGATTAAGAAAGAAATGTAATGGTGTGTGGACAGATTTGAACATGCATATTCTTGAGGCATTCAAGACTTGTTTGAATATTAAGGAACTCAAAATATCCGTCCCTTGTCCAGAACCCGTACATCTGTATGTAGGAGAACCAAAATGATATATATAATCAGGATCCAGTGAGGTGTGCAGTTGAGGAGCTTGTGACTTGTGTTTGTGTACATATTACTGCCTGGTCAGCTTATTGCAGCTGATTGTACCAGAGGGCACATGTACATCTGGATTCAGGTCACCCGTGTACTAGTTCTCTACTCAACCTGTGCTTCATTTGCCTTCTCCCCTACTAGTAGCGATCATTCCATCTCTGCTCTGACATCCATTCTAACTTTATGAGCGATAGACTCCAAACTGCAGTCCATCCTACTAAGTAAAGTTTGGTAGGCTGAGCTTTAAATGTTAGCCTTTATGCATACATGCCTGCTACCTAGGGTATTCTCGTCCCAGGTTCCTACCTTATCTTATGCTAGAAGCTCCTTGTGTGGTGCCCAACTCTCAGTAAATTTCTCCTACTCACCTTCACCCTTTATACACTGAGGGCCAGATGTATCAAGCGTTTTTCCCGTTCGCTGTTTGCGAACGGGAAAAAGCCTTTAAGGATGTGTCATCCCAAAAGGCATTCGCAAAATAGGGAATCACAATAATTGTGATTCCCTATTTTGCAAATGCATTTAAGGAATCGCAATTGGTGATTCCTTAAATGAAATGCAGGAAGCCCAAAAAATTTGCCACCTGCCTTTAAGGAATCATAAATTACCACCACCTTCAAGTTGGTGGTAATATGCGAATTCCATGAAAAATGCACGTTTTTGCATTTTTCAAGGTGCCATGTGGCGTACATACATGCCCTTAGGGCCTTTATGTGCACCACGTGTGCACACATGCATATTCCAGGGGTGCAACAGGGTATCCATTTGGCACCCTTGCACCCTTCAAATTGCATGCGCGATTTGAGAGTACCTATTGGGTACTCGTAAATTGCGCATGCAATTCCCATTCATTTCTGTGGGCCTCTTGGCCCATAGGAATGAATGGAAAGCCATTCCTTATTTGAGACTCACAATTTGTGAGTCGCAAATAAGGAATAGGGAGGAATCACAATTATTATTGCGAAACCTACATACATTGCATTTTGCGATTCCATAATAGCGAATCGGTAAAATTCGCTATTATGGACTCGCAAAATACAATATTGATACATCTGGCCCTGAGTTACTTATAGCTATAGCAGTTCTCAAACACTGACTGGCAGACATAGCAAGCTTGATACCTACCTGTTGAAATGGCATTCTTTGAGGAACATCGGTTACAGCTGTCTTTGCACCTACTACAAAGCAGAGTTGAAGATCAACTGGAATTTGAACAGAAGTTTGTCTGGAACAGTGAAAGCCAGGAATGTGGTTTGCAGTTATTCCATAATCTGCGTGACTAACTCAATTCAGTCAATTCCAACCATGCTGGGATCGTGGAAGCAAATGCTTATTATCAGGAACCAATCTGGGAAGATGAACGTTGGAACGCGTTCTTCTCTCTGCTGGACACGCAGAGGCAGCTGGACCCCAACAATCCCCAGAAATCATCCGACGAACACTGAACCAGAGACACCAGTGCTCATCTGATAATCTCAAGGGAAGGGGGTTTGGAAACAAACAATAAACTAAAATAAATAGTTAAAATAAAAAGCTAAAATAAAGAAAGAAACAACTGGTGCGCGTTTGTGCCGGTGGAGAAGCAAACTCCGGGTCACAGACCAATCTGGGACAAATGTCCTAAAGCTAGGAATGAGTATGGAGACCAGCTCCTGCAGCAGTAGTAAAAGACATCAATAAGAACACAAATAATCAATGACATAAATCATGCATAAACTTCTGCATTGGGTCACGATAAAAGAGGTCTTTTAGAATGATTAGAATAAATCAGAACTACACTCACACCATATGGCGACAAATATAAATACACACTCACACAATACTGTGCCAAAGATAAATACACACTCACATAATATTTTGCCAACGAAGATTACACATAAGCCCACCATACATTCTGATTTCAATGAGATAAGACATAATCTGTATCCTTCAGCTGAAGTATGTCCAAGGCTTGAGAGCGTTACCAAGACCTTCTTTCAGCAAGAAAAAACAGAGACGTAACAGGCTAATAATAAACACTGCAATAATAATATACACTGCTATTAGCAAGAACCATGCATGAATTACGTAAATGATGTGAGGAGGAAATGACCAAAACCCAGGCAAGTAGCATAAAGTAGCTGAGCGGGAACAAGAGGCAACTGTGAAATAGGAAACAAAGTAAGAAAGTCTCTGACTGCGAAGTGTTTCGTGCGCAGTTACCCAAGATCCCCCCGATAACCAGAAATGAGGTGGAAGTCAAAACAATGGAATTCCACTGAGCACAAGAATTAAATGTAGCCCAAAAAGGATTTTATCTGCGAGTAGCAGCAGCAAGGATGGAACAGGACTCGTCTGACCAGCGCCTGCAGAGAAGAGTCGTCACGCCACAGGATCTTCAACAGGAAACTCAATGCAAAGCACTGAAACAAGCCTAGGTGAGAGTTAAATAACTTTTGCCAGGCTGCTGAGTCATGTAGGCTGTTGAGTCATGGAGTTTGTTGAGTCATGGAGGCTTGCTGATTCATGGAGGCTGCTGAGTCATGGGGGTTGCTGAGCTGAGTCATGCTCTGGCGTGGCCTGGGAAACAAAGATAAGGAAGACACTACCACATACAGGAGCAAAGAATTAAAGAAATATAAGTCAGCTTTTCTTCCTCAGGGAACATGGGGAGTAAAAGAGGGGACCAGCCGAGGGTGAGAGGCATGTGTTGAGAACCTGCTAGAGGCCTCCACCCGACAGGCAGTCTTCCTAGGTAGGATGTAAGTGACTGAAATGCACCTAGCACCCTGGGGTTCACCCTGAATAGTTCCCCCACTACTGCTGGATTGCGGAAGGTGGTGGGTAGTCCGATGGATCCTGACACTTATATATCCCTCTGGCACCAGAGAAAACAGGTATGAGCGCACTATAGGTAAACAGCAGCTCCAGCTACTTACGTATGATGCAAGAAAAGTTACACCTTCACTGGCCTCCGTTTAACAACACATGGTAGGCTGGTAAAAAACAACAACCAGGTGGCAACCCTGATTCTTGCCCTACTCAAGAGTACTCTTTTTTTATCAAACTCTTACAGATCTAAGAATGAGTGCATTTGATGGGATTAAAATGGGTAAATATATGATCAAACACAGATCCATGGAGTGACTATATTAGTTCATTGTCCACAATGTAGTCCACAGAGCCACCAGAACAACCTCTACATCCAGGTCATCAGGGATGTAAACATCTTGTGGCTTCTGAACAGGCTTGGTTCATGCAGTCATACACAACACAGATCTTTAGTCAGCTATACTGTGGAGGTAATGGCAGCTCCTCTTCCCAAAGGCAGTGTAAATCTTCACCTTTCCAAAGTCACATCAGAAAGGTCTTGTAGGAGTAAGATTTACTTCCAACTGGAGAGAGGATAGCTGTCAACTGAGGTTCTGTTGCTGGACATACATCTGTCCAACACCGATATAAATGATGTTCTTGATTTACTGGTGATGTGTAGAGTTATGTCTAAGATGACCATTATTTGTCTCACTTTAGAAGCATTGTGAGGAAGCCATGACCAAGGAAAGTGAAATGTTTTTCAAAATTCTTAAGTCTTCCACCAATCAAAGAGAGACCTACCTTTCAAATTTGCCCTTTGTTTACTTGGGCTTCTGGTGGAAGGAGTCAGATGTTAATCCTGTTGGAAATGGTCAAGGTATCAATGATTCTTCATTTCAACGAGAACTCAACAAAAGGCCATCATTGCCAGGGAAAGCCTGCAACACAGGAATGGAGGATTGAAGATGTTTACTGTTGCTGTGTAAATTTATTCTGTAAAGAGAGAAGGTAAGGCATGTCTGTTAGGATTCAGGGCAGAGGTCCTGAACAAAAAGGTTTGCTAGCTCTCTTTTTCAAAATAGTAAAATGACAGCATACATGGAGACCACAACTGTGCAAACAAGCACAGGATACCCCTAAATGTCACTTTCTAGTCATCATTATGTAAACCAATTTAGTGTGGTAGATGACCTGTTCATGTCGACTGCGTTACCTCCTAGTGCAATGGACGTTAATGGTTTCTCCGCCAAACTAAAGCAGATAATCCTTCTGTTAGTTGTTTTGTATGTGTGACTGAGTTCTGACCCCCACATTTAAAACTCAACGCAGTCTGCGCCATGAGGTACCAACTGCTTTCAGTTTGATTGCTGCTCAGGGGCAGAACTCAAGCCCCATGCACCAATCAGTACGGGAAGGGTGCCACTGGAAAAAGGACAATATCATTTTCTAGCAATACCTCTTCAGGTGGACCTTGCTTGGGGAATGATCCAGGACCGTGATTCCAAAGCAGTGAACCACCCACTAGACCCTAGGGATTTTATTTTTGATGGGGAGCCTCCCCTTGGGCAAAGGCAAAGTGCTCAATCATCCCCCAAAAATAACACCTTTTTGTCTCATAGGGGTCAGAATGGGGAGCATAAAGTCCACTAGTCACCAAGGAAATTAATGAAAAAAAGAAGAAATAAAATAATGAAAAAGGAATACGGGGCATGGTCAGGGAGGCCCACATTGGTATCAGGATGTGCCCCACCCTAAAATGGTTCAAACAGTCTTGCAGCCCCCTGGGAGGCAGATTAGGGGGTTTCCCCTTACCAGCCACACAAATGGGGAACCATTTTGATGGGGAGAAGTGTGGGAATGCTGGTGGAGAATACTGTGTGAATTTCCACATACTCTAGCACTTTCCCTCACATAAATGTGAGGAAAATACATAATTTTAGTCAGTGTTTGAGGTCTGCATGGCATTCTGGGTGAGATAACATCATGGTATTCATGCAATTCACAGCACCCTGGATTCTACTGTGTGTCTAGTTTACGGAAATATCTAGATTTATTAAGTTACCCCGGGTGGCAGCTGAGCATGGGCCCAAATACCACTGCTACCCACATCACCAAAATGGGTCCATTTTCATAGCAAACATGTAATGTCTTTACTTTGCAATTTGAGGCCTATTGTGCCATTGGTGGTAGGCCCAGCCAAAAGGAAGGTGGGTACATCTTTATCAGGAAAAGAGTTGGAAAGCTGGGTGGGATGAATTTTGTTGATCCCCACAGATTCCAGGGCTTCCCCTCACAAACATGTGAGGAAAATGCTTGATTTTAACGTTTGAGGTTCCCAGGGTATTCTGTATAAGAGGTCATTGTGAGATCCTTTCAGGTTACACCACCCTGGAGTCCTCTGTCTGGTGTTAAGAAATGTTTGGACTAAATAGTTTGAACTGCGTGGCGGCTGAGGCCAGACCCAAATACCATAGCTATCCACATCGCCAACATGAGTCAATTTGCAAGGTTAACATTTTGATGTCTCCACATTCCAGGACAAATGCGGCAGTCACCAGATGTTTAGGACAAGAAAATGTCAACTTTTTTAAAGTGGCTTATTCAGAATTGTGACTCAAAATCTGAGTTTACCATTGAAGAGGAATTTAAATTGCAATTATTTAGAGATAAAGCAAGACATTTCTACCTGTTCCCAAACAGAAGTTATCTCTTATTGAATGCAATAAGGTAACCTGATGTTATCCCATTGGAGAGGTAGGCCTCAAACATAAATTTAGGAGTTTTTCACTGCCAGGACATGTAAAACATAAAAGTATGTCTATGTCTATGTAGGGGTATTTATAAAGAGCAGCTGCTACTCCAAGGGGTGTCCCGACGCTGGATGCCAAAACGTAACAGCGGGGGCAGGAAGGAGCTAAGGGCTGGAAAAAAACACATGTTTTCAGCTTCTTCCGGAACATGGGCGTTCACCTGATTATTCTAAGGGTCAGAGGCAGTTTGTTCCAAAGGGTTGGGCCCAGGAAGGAGATGGCCTTTCCCCCTGACATCGCCTTTTTGATACGTGGGGTACTGGCTAGGAAAAGATTCGCGGAGCGGAGATTGCTTTGTGGAACATAGAACAAGATCCTGTGTTTCAGATAGCCAGGGCCCATTCTGTGTAAGGTTTTCTGAGTCACAAGCAGTGTCTTGAAGATAATCTTTTTCCTCACTGGCAGTCAGTGAAGACTCCTAAAAAGGCTGGATACGTGAGCATCCCGGGGGGAGCTCGCAAATAGTTCGGGCCACTGCATTCTGGACCAGCTGAAGCCTATCCATCAGGTACTTGGGCATGACTAAGTAAAGGCCGTTTCCATAGTCAAGACATGATATGATCAGGGCTTGGATCACCTGTTGTCTGGCTGCCAAGGACAGTAGGAACAGAAACTTCCGAAGAAGTCACAAAAGGGCACAGCAGGTGCCCACTGCCGAGTTTACTTGGTATGAAATAGAAGTTGACTATCAAATTTAAAGCCCACGTTTTTCACCACCTAACTTTTGATAAGGGGGGGGGGTGCATCCGGTTTCCAGAAGAACTGCCAGGGTGTCTCTGCATCTGAACCAAAGAAAAGCAGCTCCGTCTTTCCCGCATTACATTTAAGTTGGTTCACGGTCAGCCACCCAAATACCGCTGCGTGGCAGGTTCTAATTACCTTGCCTGGGCCAGGCTCGTTGTTCTTCCACATGAACAGCAGCTGGGTGTCATCTGCATAAGACACCATTTTTGCCCCCTAGGATTCTGCCAAAGTAGCCAGAGGCTATGTCACTGGACATATCCTTGAGGCATGATATTTTAAGTTTTTTTTCGCACATTATATCACCTTTAGCAATGGAGTTACATTTTCTTCTCAGAATATTAGTTTTGCTCCCCTGGATCCATCTGCACATTCCATTTTGGACTTTGGCTCATGCAGTCACATGTTTTCATTATGAAACATGCTCACTTGATGAGTCCCGTTAGGGCTCTCGTTAGCCAAACAGTTCTTAAAAATAGCTGCCTGCATGTGTTTCTCCTGCATATTAATCTATTCTTGGAATATGCCAACAATAGGTGCTTTAGAAACCAGATTCTAATTGTTTTCTACAACAGACAGAGCTTTACCACTATAAACCCAGAAATGGCACAGCGCAATATCATTTTACTCAACCTCACCCTACGTCTTATGGCATTCAAGAAAAAAATCTTGTTAATTCTGCAAATGATGAGAGGATATACTGCCTTTTCCCACAGTCCATTGCGCTATTCCATATTTTTCAACTAATTAACTAACAAGATGTCAACAATCATCATGGTGATTCCCACCTATGTTGTAGATGTAATTATAAAAAATGAAAGAACAATACAAAGCCATAAAGGGCAGACATGGCAGAAGCTTTTGTGTGCCCCAAGCCACAAACGTAGTGCGGACCCCACTCTGGTTTTGAAGTAACACAAGGTCTTCATTCAAAATAGGAACAATGCCCTGGGGCACATTTTGTGGTAGCTCCAGCATAAGGCGCATCCAAGTGGTGTCCGATGGTACCTGCCTATTTTGTGTATATGGAAAGAGCAGGCTGGGCCTGCTTTTGCAATATAAAAATACATTTAGAAATTGCAGCACATAGGCCCTGAAAAGAGCGTGCCTGGAGGAAAAAGTTCAGGCTGCTCCCCTTTGTGACGGTCCTAATCAGTGGACCCGACAGAGGGCTCAATTCCGAGCCTGACGGTCCACAGACCGCCAGAGTCAGGAGGGGTGCGGCAGTTGCGTTCTTACAACGTCCTATTACAATTACAGCAGTTGGACTCCATTGACCTGCTGAAGCTGCCAGGGCACTGCCATGCCCTGGCGGTGGTTGGCGGTGTAGAGGCAGCAATATGCTTGGCGGGACCGCTGTGGTCCCATCAAGCACATTACAAGTTTTCTCTCTGCCACGGTTTTCATTGCAGTTACTCCTCCACAAAAACTGTGGCAGAGAGGAAACAAAGGGGGCTCTACAGGGCCCCGTTGTGTCATGGGCCCTGGGGTGCATGCTGTGCCTGCACCCCAGTGCCAAAAACAGTTCCTGCATGGCATAGACTGTAAAGTCCATGCCGTGCAGGAACTGTTTTTGGCATTCCAATTGTGGTGCCCATTTTCTGAGACACCGCTGTAGCAACATCAGAAAAAAGCCTGGCATACACGAGTAACACTCGTAATCTGGCGGGCGGCCCGACCACAAGTCTGGCGGTGTGGCGGCAGAGCGGACTCAGCAACGCACTGCCAAACACATGTCAGGCAAGAAGTCTGTAAACTCTCATATAGCCTTATAGCCCACCATAGCAGACTACACCAGCCATTAAAGGCCCGCTCCAGCGTTAAAGGCCCGGCAGATGGGCCTTTAACAAGGGAGCAGGACTTTAATGCTTGTATAGCCCAGCTAAAGAGGGCTATAAGGCTATTAGAACATTTCATTACTAGAGGGCAGAATATTCTAACAATTAAAACAAAGGCGGCACGGAGCCCAAGGGGACTGAAATCCCCTTGGGCTGCGTGAGGCCTTTGTTCATAGCAAGAGCTGTGAACGACAACATTGGAATTTTGGAGCTCTGGGCTTCCAGGAGGCACCCATGCAGGTAAGAGGGGTGGGCAGAGGGGAAATTAAATAAATATTTAATTTTCCCTCATTGTCGTCTGTTGAACCCCCCACCTTGAACCCACCGCTTTTACCTGCACGGGCCGTGCCTGCGGGCTTCTACCGGCCATTAGAAGCCCAGAACAATCCATTGTTTTCAATTTAGCTCCCAACATTCCAATGTTCTAATATTTCTTATAACTCCGCCATTTATCTTATTAACACAATATTTTCCCTTCAGGTTATTCTCAAAACTTGCAAGTGGACTCTGTTATCAACCCTCCTGGGTATTTTGAACCTGTATGAATTACATATACATTGTTGAAAAACAGTACCTTTGATGTGTCACTCAGCTCAGATTTCACAAACAACTCCCAGAATATGTTAATCTACTGAAGATGAATAAGGCCATTGGCCTTGCACACTATCTAGACAGCATTTAAAAGAGCTACAGGGTTTTAAAGTCAAAACATACATTTTTCTCTCTGCCTCTTGAGTGATTTATGAAAAAGATTCTGTCAGTGTACAAGCTACACCCAGTAGCTTCTTCCCGAGAATATGATGCTTGAAAGTCAGTTCCTCCTATTATAGATTTCTCCCTCAGCTTGTAGAAAATCCATGATTCCCTAAACATTGGTCTTTGAAAGCACATTGACTGAAATCTTCATGCCTAATTCATGAAGTGTAGTCTGGAGATTAGTGCAGCTGGACATAGACCAGGAATACTTGATCATATTCTAATAAGCAGCGACTGGAAATTGCATTTCTAAAGCTGCAGTATTAAAGGGCACACCACAGAACATGACCCCAACGTAACTCCGTAGTTCTACACCATCTGAGAATGCTTTGATATGATAAAGTATGCTGAGAATGAGAATAAACAGAGCTAGAATTTGTGTATTTATTAAAAGAAGGGGTGCCTGTAAAGGACACCGCCTATGTAAAGAGGAACCACTAAGGGGCAACACTGACTTTCACTAAAGCGACAATGCAAACTGTAACTCAGATTTATGGATTAGTGCTGGCGCTCACTTGGCGCTACATGACGCAAGCAGGTTCAGTGACGATCAACTTTCATGTGTAAAACGATGTTTGCAATAAAAGGTTGCACGAGTGCAGGATTACATGGGTTTGTATTGCATAGCGCCATGCCGGCAACAATTCTTGCAATGAGGCAGTGTTTAATTTGTAATAAAATATGTGCCAGGTCCCTCGCCAGTAGGCCTCTGCAGCTTCAACCACCCATTGCCTTGCCATCACTGCCAACGACAATATCTATGCAACTACCAACCATAACACTCCTACATGTGTGATTCTACCGACTATTCCAGGCCCCGAAAGGTATAACAATGGCCTGGGTGTCAGGAATTAATTGTTAATGTATATTGAATTAACAAACAGCTGTTGATCTGTTCATCTCTAAATTACAGACAGTGCCACCATGTGGGAGACTTTCATAGTGCCGGTGTTCACAATTAAGTGCCGTATCGAGCACCGGAAACCACCGGGTCAAATTAAGCACTGCAATGAGGGCGTCAAGGAGCAAAAAAGGCCTAGGATTTCATGTAAATTCTGCGCACCCTAAAGTCACCCAAAGCAGTGAGACCTGGCTTTGTGTGCAATTACAGTTGCTAACAAAAAACGTGAGCAAACAATGACAAAAGGGAAATCATGACATTTTCCTATAGGTAATATTTGTTCTTATTGTGAAATTATGTATATTACATCATTTACATTTTATTTCAAAGCTCTTTATTTTGGCCATAAAAGGACATAAAAACAATCATACAGGAAATAGTTTTAAAAAAACACACTGAAATAGTCCAAACATTGATAACAGGATTACCCAAAACATTTTGGTTACAGATAAAATCAGCCAACACGACGTTGCATGCAGCTGTTGGCCTAAGATCTGTGAGAAATAAATAAATAAAAAGAGATAAAAAGTGACCAGTGCCGTTCAGATATAAGCTTGAGATGTTGGCACAGGGTGGATGACTTGCACATCATAGATCTCCCTAGCTTGCTTCTCAAGAGATGCACATTTTTAGCCTTGCTCTCCACATTGCGAACAGGTAATGGGTATGTGCAAAAATCAGCAGTTTGCTGGTATCTGTTCTTAGTATCCCTAGGGCCATTTTGTGCTCTATGATACCCAAATTCCAGCACAGCCGGAGTATTCAGCAATGCCTACTAATAATATAGGTCAGGCAGAAGAACATGCTCTGTGGTTTCTTTGGGGTGCAATAGGCCGGGCACCATCAGTCATCACCCCGTGAAGTTTTTGCCCATTTGGCAGTGAATGAGTTTTGAGTTGGGTCCCATATCGGAATCACAGGTATAGGCACCTAGCTAAAGGTGGCTCTATCTCATCCAGGAAATCTTCAGCCATGGACCCTGAACTTGCCTGCGAATGTTGTAGGGAGTCTTTGCGTTGCCAGTAGGCTATTTTGCTGTTGGGCTTGGAGATCACCCCGGACTCGCCAGGGATGCTCCACAAGTTTGCCTTTTAATCGCTCCCAGTGTGGCTTTCACATGTTTCATACAGGGTGTGTTACAGGACCCCACATAGCTAAGTATTTCCCTAGGCATTTCCGATAGAAGTGGAGCTCTGGGGTAGCCCAGCTTCTCCTCCAATAAAGGATGGGACGCAGTCCAGTTTTGCCTGATGGGGCTCTGAGCCCAAAGTCCAGCCTCAGTTGAAGTAGGGGAGTACTTATGGGGACACCTACTAGCTGGCGCATGAATTGATCTTCTACTGTCCACTCCGGTCCAACTCAAATCTTCTATCATTCCGCAAAAACTTAAAAACATGGCTGTTTGACAAACCCACTGTACCATAGCACCTCCTCCGTCACTTTCTGGTCAGCTTAGCGCTTGGACGCCCACGGGCAGCAATCGCGCTCTACAAATACCATTACAATTACAATTACAATTACTGAAACTAATGTGGACACATCCATTTTGCCCTACATTTCTGCACCATAGGAGGCTATCCCTAGGGCTTGATGTTTGCAGATCTGTAATGCTGGTTGTGTAGGAAGGAACTGTGAGCTGTATGACATCTGAATTATTACTCCAACAACTAGCTCCAATCTTGGTCTTCGCTGCGTGATGCATGCATGCCACCCAAGTTGTTCTGTTAATGTAATGCCAAGGTATGCAAAAGTGCACACTCGCTCGAATGGCATCCCTGCTAGTGTTGGTTTAGCGAGTGCCCAGGGTTCAAGGCCATGTACTTGGTTTTACCCAAATTTCTCTCTATGCCCCTCTGCTTACAGAAGCACTCAAAGTGGTCCAGGAGTTTTTGGAGACCCATGGGAGATATGGAAAGCAGAAGAGTGGCATCAGCAAAAACAAGCATTTACAATGCAATAGGTCTTGCATTTGCGAGAGTTTATGCTATTGGCATTGTAAATGACAATGCCTTTTATTTATTTGTTTAAAACACCAACACATTAATAAAAGGCATCGTAATCTACAATGCCAATAGCTCAAATTTTAGTAAATGCGAGACCTATTGCATTACAAATGCTTGTTATTATTTATTATGAAGCCAGCGTGTGTAAAGGCCTTGTGCAAACTGACTGCGTGTTGCCGATGCATAAACTTGCTTTGTTTTTCATTGGAAAAGTAGTGCTTTCTGGAGCGATTACTGTATTTGCCCAAAAGCTGTACCTTAAGATGATTTTTGAACAAACAAATAAATATCTTTAAATTGCTGTCTTTGTGGCGCCAGGGCGGAGTGAGATGCGACCTAAGGAAGAGTCCTTGCAGGCTTTGGGGCATATTTAGAAGAACGACATCAGTTCCTGTAAATATGCCCCAAAATTTGCAAGCACTCTCCCTCATTAGGTCACATCTAACTCCATCCTGGCGCCACAAAGACAGCTCTTCACCTCATACAAACTCTATTAATCATACCTTCTGTAACCTTGGGTTTCTTTTCTTTTCAAACTCTTTTGTTAAATGACTGGCTATTTAAAAAAAAATTCATTGTGGTGCTTTTGTTGCAAGGCAGCGTGCATCTTCTTTTAAAGTAATTTACGAATTCCATTGGAAAAAGAGTTTTTGTAGTCAGCGCATAAAAAACTTGCATTCGGTCGAGGTCAGCCCCCGGAAGTGAGGATAACCTGTTGTAAATGGTAGGACTAGCGGAGCCACTTAAAACGTAAAGCAGTTTGCAGCGCAAGTTAAAGAACTTTTCCCAAACAAAGGTTTCATGTAGCTATCAAACAGAGTGTGTGTTTTGTTTTACACTTATGTTTGGACAGTAGTAGTAATAACTTGGCTTTGGTGTGGGGCTTTTTAGCAAGAGAGGAGGAACGTATGTCGGTGCTGGAGAACTGCTACCAGGGCCGGCTGTGAGCAGCTGGAGTTGCGCGAACAATGCAAACCCTGCACTATGTCCGTAGCAGGGAGAGCGAACTGTACAGCGCTGTTGGGCACGGTGGTGTAGTTTCCTGCTCATCCTGCAAGTACTGCAGCTGCACCGGAGTACTCCTTCAGGATTACAGTGGACACAGTGATGGTGTGTTCCCTCTGAGCTGCCATCCTTGTTTGAAGCAGCTTCCATAACTACCACAGTGGAATGGACTTGCACAGACCAGGAGGTGAGTACAGAAGCCTGGGTGCGGGCTTCTCGGTCTGTGGATGGGTAAGAAAGTTCCCCTCAGACACACATTAACCAGAAGAGCGGACAGAAACTGGAGTTAGGCGGTGCTGCTTCCAGAATAACCGGAAGTGACTCATCGGATCTACAGCCAATTTTAAGCCCTATAAAGAAAAGCAATGCCAGTGTTTACATATGGCAAGCGGCACGAGAAATTCCCAAGCATAAGGCGGAGTTTCACCCATTTAACAGATTACTTGATGTCTCGGAGAGACAGCGCATGCGCGCTGCCTAGGCAAGACTTAATGAAGGCAGGAATGCTCATGTTTGCCAACTTGGGTGCGTCATTGTCACACTGGTCTATGAAGTTTATAAAACCAATAATACAGAATATAAATAGCATGGAAGCAAGTACACACCCCTGTCATAGCCCTCTATTTACGGGAAATGGCTCTGTCATCTCACCTGCCACAACTGACCTACGCATAGTTGTTGTTATGCAGTCTCATAATGGTGTATAAATAGGTAACTGGGTACCCCAACTCTTGAAGTACCCACCAAAGAAGTTGGTCTAGGAACTAAATCAAAGGCCGAGCACAGGTCCATGAAAACAACATACAATCAGCCTCCGCCCAGAGTGACACCTTTCCAATACAACAACAAAAGACGGAACACTTGGTCGATTGTACTCGTGGATTCCCTATCGCCTGCCAGGAATGATGACTGAATTTCATTGGCTGACAGCCATTCCTGTAATGTACCCAGTATAACCCTACGGAATAACTTTTGGGAGCTATCTAAAAGACTTATGAGTCTATAGTTAGCTGGCAAATCAGGCGAGCCTTTTTAGATCTCGCCTGACCCAGCGCATGCGCTGGTCTGGCGAGACTTATTGAGAGGGCTCCAAAAAGTGCTACCAGGCCAGCCTAGAGCTACAGTACATGTGCGCAGCCGCGCACGCCACGTTTTACCGCGATTACTTTCACGGCTCTGTCATCTCACCTGCAACAACTGACCTACGCATAGTTGTTGTTATGCAGTCTCACAATGGTGTCTAAATAGGTAACTGGGTACCCCAACTCTTGAAGTACCCACCAAAGAAGTTGGTCTAGGAACTAAATCAAAGGCCGAGCACAGGTCCATGAAAACAACATACAATCGGCCTCCGCCCAGAGTGACACCTTTCCAATACAACAACAAAAGACGGAACACTTGGTCGATTGTATTTGTGGATTCCCTATAGCCTGCCAGGAATGATGACTGAATTTCATTGGCTGACAGCCATTCCTGTAATGTACCCAGTATAACCCTACGGAATAACTTTTGGGAGCTATCTAAAAGACTTATGAGTCTATAGTTAGCTGGCAAATCAGGCGAGCCTTTTTAGATCTCGCCTGACCCAGCGCATGCGCTGGTCTGGCGAGACTTATTGAGAGGGCTCCAAAAAGTGCTACCAGGCCAGCCTAGAGCTACAGTGCACGTGCGCGGGCGTGCATGCCGCATTTTACCGCGATCACTTTCACTTTCGCGGCCGCACAGCTGCTTTGCATAGCCAATAGGTCTCGCTTTTGGGACCTTATACGTATTTAGTTATGCAACTGTTGCATGGCTAAACACTTATAAGGTCCCAAAGGCGAGACCTATTGGCTATGCCAATGCTTGTTTACATATGGGATGATTTCAGCCCAGACCATGTCAGTGGCAGAGGTGCCCTTTTCATGATAGCTGTGAATATCACTGTGAAATGGACAGTCCATATGCCTGTCAGTCTGTCTCAGGAATAGATCTCCAGGACTTTTGTCTAGCTCCGGCACTTTGTCTCAATTCCCTTGATGGCTATGCTTATTTTCTATGCTGTACTTTCCAGTCGGTCATTGTCTTGCCTTCGTACAGGGATCCTCAGTGGAGCCGCCTCGTTGCTATTCACCTCCTCCCTGATGTCTTTGTCTCTCTGACTCATGACCCCCGGGCTCATCGGATTGCTACCAGGGCCCGTCAGTTCTTCTTTCTGCATATTTAAACTAGAGAAATAGACAACCCAGTCACTGACTAGGATGTTGGTTTCAATAGAACAGAACTCAACCCTACTATAAGAAGACACTAGGTTCCAGAAAGAGTAATGAGCTTTCTGTCTAGCAGCAGCTGACAGACTCTCCCACCTTACCCGCTCCTGCTTTTATTTAGCAGCAGAAAGCATCTTTTTATAGAAGCACCTAGAGATCTGGATCGAATCCCTGTTTTGCTCTTGCTTTTTATCGCATCAACCAGCATGTACTTGTCAGCTGTAAATTGCTTCTTATACCAAGTTAGTGGGTGCTTCCTGTCAGCTGTTCACCTATTCTTAATAAAGAAGATGTTCCTCAAGCTTTTGAACATCCTATTATGCAACTCAGAGACTGCCCCCAAGGGCACTCTGGTGTCCTCTGCCTGAGCCATTGATAACAATCTCTCCATACCATCAACAACCAGGCTGTAAATCTCACTAATGGACTCCTGTGAGTTTTCCATACTACTCCTTTTGACCCTACGTCTATTGCTGGTGACTCTCAATCGTCTGTCAAATGTCTCTACTAGGTTGCCAAGCTGGGCATTGGTAATTGTACTTACCTTGAGAATCAAGGCGTTGTGGTTGCTATGTTGCGGGACGTTATTGTCATAGTACCCAGGTGTGGCCATAGATTAATATCCAACAGTATATAATCAATTAGGCTGGTGTAATTTGTGTGATTGAATGTGTGATTCCCTGTCTTGTCTGAGTTGGTTCTACCATTGCAGGTACAAAGCCCTTGATTTTGTGTAAGAGCATTGATTTTTAACACAGTGGATGAGCATTTCTTGATGGGAGGAATCTCTAGAACTGTGACTGACCATATAGCATCCTCATCTGCCAGGAAGGCTTGGGTATCAATGCTCAATGGTAAGAACTGGGAATTAAAGTCACCCCCATCATTTTCCTTGCATTCGAATGCAGCGCACCTAGGTGTGCATGTAGATGATCTAATACAGTGGATTCCTTTCTATACCTAATGGGTCTACAGTACACATTGTAGATGTAACAGGTTACACCCTGAGGGACAGATAAACGAATACACAATAAGTCATGGGAGTCCACCGTAACCTCTCTCAGCATACCGGTCATGGTGGTTCTCATCCAGATTGTGAGTCCCCCTGATGGCCTGCCCAGCTGTCACAGCTTCCATAGATATGTTGACAACCTGTGTAGTGGAGGGGTTGCAGCGACCAGGTCTCTTGAAAGAGACAGAAATCATGTTGTTTTATCAATTCACACCACAAGCCTGCTACATACGAGGAGATAAGCTTAGTTAGGGTGTCCGAAGGAGCGGCAGTGTCCATGCTCTCTACAGCAATCATTAGAGTTGAAGCAGCAGGACAGGACAGTCAATCTTAATCTGGTGTGTGGATTGGCAACAAAGTGACATTGGTAACCCCGTTATTGCTAAACTCTCTTGACTGACGCTGGGGCCCGCTTTGGGAATTTGCTGGCTCTCAGAACAAGCTACCTGTTGGCCTACAGCTATTAGATGGGCTTCAGTGCAGATGACTCTTCTGTTGTGTCGATAGTTTGAGTTCCGATCCCCGATCCTATGCCGCCCCCAGCCAAATGGGATTCCACAGTCAACCATGGGGTGGAAAACCAGGTGAGCCCTAGTACTTTGGATGTTGGGGGTCAGTCATAATTGACTCTATCTCTAAACTAGGTGAAGTGTCACCCCAGGTTGTGGTCCCCGCAATATTGGAACTTGGGGCTAGCCACTAACTTCCAGCAAAAAGTCAATCTACAACTGCTAGAGAGTCGAACCGATTGTTAGTTGTATAGAATAGATGTCACCATATCTCATCTGATTGGGGTGAGAAGAAGCTAGTAGGGGTGGAGTGTGTTGCCTCTGTGATTGCTGGTAAGTAGGAGTGTGTTTTCGAGTAGGGGGACAATAGAAAATACCTAAGGTTAAGGGTTCAATGTAGATTCTTACTAAGGGGTTACTAACACAGCCAAATAGTACACTTTGGGCCAAGGATGGGAATCTAAAATTAATTAAGACACAGTCACCACCTCGATACACCCTCTCGGACCCAATCCAGCCCTCTCTTCTGGTAAGTTATATACAGTTGTCCTGTGACAGAGGTGCGAGTCAACCCAGGGTTTCATTGAAGAGCTCTTCGTGTATTTCACTTTGCCCTTCCCCCAGCTAGGGGACTCTAGCTAAGACTGCTACATAGGGCCAGGACTCTGAAGGAAGATTTACCACCAGTAAATTGGAGTTCCCCTTAAGACCATTTAATCCAAAATTACTAGTGGGGGACGAATCCTCTGCAGTATGCCCTTCTTGCTGCAACCAGTCTTTCTTAAACGGAAAGACGGGCACATCTCACAGTCAAAACCAGTCAGCCCCTGGGTCTTTGGAGGGGGATCTCTAAATACTCTAGCCTTGGGGAGCAACAAGCTTGATGAGGGCCCTTCTGCACTCGTTGTGGGGCACTCTTTGTTCATAGCTCCCTGCACTGCTATTTTATGCCTTATAGCATTAAGGTTAGCTATCACTAGCGGGGTCTGTGCCCGTCTAATAGCAGTCAGATCTTTCTCAATAGCTTCCAGGCAAATGCATAGTGGAGAAGGCTGTTCCAGTACTAACTCCCTAAGATTATGCATACACTCTTTCATGAATTGCACAATACATACAGGTTTGGACTGGACTGACTCCACCAACAATTCTCAAGGGGTTGCACTAGGCAGCTCTTTACAAGGGTGTGGGACGGTAGTGGGGTAGGACAGGCTACCTCTTGGTTTGCATGACCTAAAAGCTGTCTAGATATCTTGCCTCTCTCTGGGGGTTTAGCAACTTCATTTGTCATTTGCTCAGTAGCACTCACTCTTTCGATTTCAGGCACTCCTGGGGCAAGGCCAGGCAAAATGTGCATGGAATCATAGATAGATAGATAGATAGATAGATAGATAGATAGATAGATAGATAGATAGATAGATAGATAGATAGATAGATAGATAGATAGATAGATAGATAGATAGATAGATAGATAGATAGATAGATAGATAGATAGATAGATAGATAGATAGATAGATTATTTTTGGGGCCCTTGCACAAGGTGACATGAACTACACAAATACTTAGCAGTGAATACTGGCGTCTGCCAGCATAGCAGGTTAGCTATTAAGGAGTGTTTGTTTGGGGAAGGTCAGCAGGTCAGGAGGACAGCGGGAGATTACGTGGTAACTGCCTCCACCCCTGCCCTTGAAGTATTAAATGCAGTGTATGCCCAACAGTATAAAGCACCAGCAACAGTGCAAGTGTTCCTTAATCCTCTGAAAAGGGACAGAAAAGTTAGGAGCAATGATACACAAGGAGTATGTACATTATCGACAGAAGAAGGGCAATATTTTCTTTAAACACAGATCAGTTCCATGAGGCATTCATGTACAGTGTTCCCTATAGGTAGATCAATTTATTACTCAATTAATCAATCGGAGGTAGTAGCAGCAGAAGCTTACCTCACACAAAACAGAAACAGGCTTAGTGCCTCCAAGGCACACTTACCTCTCAGAGAGTATGGGTATGGCATGAGGAGCAGAAACCATACAGGAGGGGGCAAGGGCATTGAGTGCTACCCTTCTGACCTTTGCGGTGTACACTGGGGACAGGGTAGGAACAGGGACTAACTCTGGGTTTCTTCTCTTGTGGCAGGGGTCGGCAGCTGGTGCCTCTCTCAAAAAATAAAACCAATAAGACTGTCTGACTCTTCCTACAAGGTCTCTCGCATTCAGCAGGCACACTCAAAATCCTGTGCATCACATGTTAGTGTCTGCTGTCACTCAGAGGACCAAAAATAATCTAAGCTGACCCGAGAGATCATTATCTAATGCTGAGTAGCCCTTAAATGGTCATGATAATTCTACAGCCAGCCTCTAAATATCCTCAGTAGCCACAGACCCTTAGACTCACCATGACATCCATAGGAGCTCCTGAAACCTCCTCTACTGGCTGGTAGAGTCTGTCACCATGTCCTGAAAATCAATTTTACTAGCCCTCAGAATCTCACTCTACGATCCTTAGTCCCTCCTATGTTACTCACAGTCCTTTGGAGACCCTTAAATATCCCGTACAGAACCTTGTGCCCAGTCTTTAAATTCCCTCTGCCTTCCTGTCAGGTGCTATCAGCTTCACAGCCCACCCCAGGAAACTGAAGTGACTGTGTAATCACTGTGTACCACCTTGCTTCATCTGCAACCTGGATTTTAAGCTTTGCTAATGGGAGTGGGTTTTTCCCCTTTGCAGGAAACATTTTACATGCCACAGTCTTGCATTTTAGTAGCAGTGTTCACGTGCCTTCTGCAAAGCACTTCCTGTAAACTAAAACGTCACAGGCATTAGAAACAGCCCTTTTTGTCATAGCCACCACCCATTTTTTTCCTCTAGATTCTGTATTAATAGGTCTGGAAGTGCACTGCCAGCCAGGCCCAAGTTCCAGTGCCCTTCCTGATGCAGCGGAGCGGGTAGGTGAGCCGGACTGCTCTGAGCGGGAGCAGGTGAGTATGGATTACACGTTGAGACTATGCCTGGTCACAAGCTTTTAAGAGAGCTTTTAAGAGATATTGCTGACTGATTTCTAGTGTAACCTGTGTGTAGCGCTTGCGCTTTTTTGAGCGTTTTATATTTGGAACTTCTGGCCTTAGGCTTTTTTAAATCTTCCTTGTTTTGTATTTAATTTAAAAATTGTTTGCATTACTCCCTGGTTTTACATATTAGGTCCCCTGCTTGCACCATAAATTGTATTACTCACCGCTGTTGGGCGGGCCCATCTCCCGGTCTCATTCTGGGCGTTAGGTCGCCATCTTGGGAGTGCTACATGACGAGCGTGTAGCTTGGACGCTCTAGCTGTCCGAGGTACGATTGACGCTCTTAAAGGAAGTCATGCCTCCGCGCAGCGGACTCGCGCAGCGGGTTCGCCGGACTTCCGCCGGAGTTACGCCTGAGTTCAGCCCGTCTGCGCCCGTCCGCGCTGAGGACGGGCTGATGGGCGGGCTGGTCGCAGAGATCTCCTATTACTCGCAATATACAGTGAGGAAATACTCATTAGGTGAGTTGCTAGCTCTTAGACCACTGCCCCTAGCGTGCCACTTCTGTCTCTTCCCTGAGGGCCTGAGACGGTCTTCCACATGCCGCTCGTGTGGGGTGGTGTTGTTTCCACCTAACGTAGTTAGGAGGGGTTCTCCAACCTCCTTAGTTGTGCGAATCACTACTCAATCCAGAAAGGGTTTTTTGATTAACGCCAGGTCGCTTATTAAGAATAATATAGCGTTCCATGAATTTGTGACCGACAGGCAACCGGATTGGGTATTTGTCACGGAAACATGGGCGTCCGAATCTTCCGGACAAGACCTAATATTAGCGACTCCTGAGGGCTTTACGATTTATAGACAGGATAGAGTGGGACGTAGAGGGGTAGGGCTGGCAATTTTGTGTAGAGCCCCTCTCTCCTGTACGACAAAAACTCTTTCTGAGCCCTCTGACTCCTTCGAGGCTATGTATTTTTGCATTTCGCTCTCTCCAACAGCTTCTTTTACTGGCATCCTTGTCTACAGACCTCCTGGTCCTAGAGCCACTTTCTGCTCCGACCTATTTCGAATTTTAGAGCCATACTTCGGTAAATCGCAGATTACTATTCTTGGGGATCTAAACTTCCATCTGGACGATCTGGGAGCAAGGGATACATCTCAGCTGATTGATTCGCTGGAAGCCTGTGAGTTCAGCCAGCTGGTGAAAAGCCCTACTCCTCGAGCGGGCCATATACTAGACGGGGTTTTCACTAACAACTCTAGACTCTCAGCTGGCTCTCCCATTCCCTTGGCCTGCTCGGACCATCTGGCAGTACCCCTTGAATCTATAATCCTGGGTGAAGAGCCCCGCAGTTGTGCCTCTAGCAATAGAGGTTGGAAAAGAAGTTATAAAAATATCACCACTGAAGCCCTCGCTCCTTTTATAAGAGGCTCTGGGGCACCACCTTTACGAGATGTTGATGAGGCGGCTCAGGAGCTTGCCGACTCCATTACCAGAGCGGTTGACGTGCTTGCTCCCGCCTCTTTGCGATATGTGGCTCGGCGGAAACCCTCAGCGCCCTGGTTCACAGAATCTTTAAGACTCCTAAGACAAACCTGTAGAGCCAAGGAGAGGAAATGGCGTAAGTCATGGGATCCTTCTGACAGAGATGACCATAAACGGATGTTACGAACCTATAAAGTTAGTGTGATTAAAGAGAAACAGGACTATTTTCCGAACCTGACGGTCTCCCTTTCCTCGTCCAAAGAACTGTTCAAAATAGTTGACTCTTTATGTTCTCTTCAGACTCCTGACCCAGTTGAGAACTCACAGGAGCTATGTAACAACATCTCCGAATTCTTTTATAAGAAAATTTCGGACATTCATCTGGACCTAGAAACTCAGAGGAATCTGTTAGACGACTGTTCCTTCCTCGATATTAAGGCCTCAGAATCCGGGAGGAAGGACTCAAATAAGTTCCTTACCCTTTTTCCGCCGCTTTCTCTTGAGGGTTTTAACGTCCTACTTGACAGGACTAAGTCTGCTTCTCCTGTTGACCCCTGTCCCCTAAAAGTTCTAAAGGAGTGCAGGGAGGTCCTTTTGCCCCCATTGCTGGAAGTAATGAATGAGGCCCTGGCCCAGGGTACTTTCCCCTCGGCCTGGAAAAAGGCCATAGTAAAGCCTCTCCTTAAAAAGCCTTCCCTCGATCCTGGAGTATTGAAGAACTTCAGACCAATATCCCTGCTACCTGCTCCGGCTAAGATGCTCGAAGCCCACCTTAACCTTCATTTATCCACCTTTCTTGACTCCTCTGAGTTCCTTGATAGTTCTCAGCATGGTTTCAGGAAATTCCACAGCACTGAATCTGCTCTGACTATGGTGGTTAATAATATTCGCTGTAGGGTTGATTGTGGTCAGACGACCATTCTGGTCCTATTGGATCTCACTGCAGCGTTTGACACCCTGTCTCCCTCTATCTTAACTTCTCGGTTAAGGGAGGCAGGGGTGGCTGGGTCGGCTTTAGCTCTCCTTGACTCTTTTTTACATCTTAGAGAGCAAAGAGTCATGCTCGGAGAGTTCCTCTCCCCTGCTAAATCTTTGAATGTGGGGTGCCCCAAGGGTCTGCTCTTAGCCCAACTTTATTCAACATCTATGTTGCCCCCCTTGCTAGATTAGTAAGATCTCAGGGGATGGAGGTTGTGTCGTATGCCGACGACACGCAAATTATGGTGTCCCTAGCCCACTCTGTTAGTGCCTCGGCGTCTAGCTTTAGGTCATGTATGCAGATGGTGGCGGAGTGGATGGTTCTAAACTCCTTAAAATTGAATGCCGACAAAACAGAGGTCCTGGTCTTTGGTAAGGACCAGGACATCTGGTCTAGTGATTGGTGGCCTACATCTTTGGGAACTTGTCCTTCCCCTTCCAAGTCGGCTCGGAATCTCGGTGTCATCTTTGATACTTCGTTGTCTATGAATCTCCAGATCAACAGGACGGTATCCACTTGTTGGGGAGTCATCATGACCCTTAAAAAAATTCTTCATTATCTCTCGTTTCAGGCACGTAAGCAGACCGTGATCGCCCTTGTTGGTTCTAGGCTGGATTATTGTAATGCACTATATGCGGAGATCAATAAATACCTTATCCAGCACCTTCAGGTTGTGCAGAATGCCGCCGCCAAATTTGTTTTGGCTCTCCCAAAAAACTCTTCTGCAACAACTGCCAGGAAGACCCTACACTGGCTCCCCATTCATCATAGGATTTCATTTAAACTCCTATGCCTCACATATAGAGCCCTTCTTGCTGGCCCTTCGGATGCTTTGGGGTCTCTGTTGACCCGCTACATTCCCAGTAGATGTCTTCGCTCCTCTGATGCTAATCAATTGGTAGTCCCTCGAACCAAGAAGATTAGATGGGGTAGCAGAGCTTTTTACATCGTCGCTCCGCTACTTTGGAATTCCCTCCCTTTGGAGATTAAGTCCCAACCTTCCTTGGTTCTCTTTAGGAAGGCACTTAAGACCTGGTATTTTATGAAGGCCTTCCAGTAAGTTCCTCTTATCCTCTAGTTAGCATTTTGTGGTTAGGCGCCTTGACGCCCATTGGGCTTAGTAGCGCAGTACAAGTCTGTCTCATTCATTCATTCATTTTCCCTTAAACTGCAACAGTGAATTGGTACACCCAATTGGCAAGCACTTATCACTCCTTGTAAGTGCCAAGTAAATGGTACCAGTGGTATCTAGAGTAAGGGTGATAAGAGGGGTCACCAGGGTTGCAGCACTATATTGTGCCACCCTCTGTGAACCAAGTAAAAGTATACCTGCAGGTCTGCCATTGGAGCCCTGAACGAGCAGCCTGTTTGCTCAAGAGTGGCTCTGCACACACCATGTGCTGCAGAGCCACACAACTGCCTGTAAGTAAGTCACTCTTAAGGTTGTCCTCCTAAGTCCAAGAGGTGGAGTGCATTATATTTAAGGTGTGGAGATATATGTTCATACATATATATCCCTACAGTAACCCTGTAAAATAAGGTTTGCTGTAAGCGACCGGCGATCCATAGAGTAACATGGGCTGGCTACCGAGCAAACTCGAGATATCCAGCACTATTATGGTGCCACTGAATTGTGTCATGTTTGGGCTCAAACACAGTGTTTTTCACCCCTGACATTATTCTTGTGTCAGGGGTGATCTGGCTTGCACAGGGGTGCCACTCTGCATGGGTGCTGACCTCCCAGGATACAAAGCTCCAGTGCCTTGGCGGGTTTCCCCGAGCCATAAGCCACCAAGACAAGAGTCTGCCATCCTAGCGGGATGTGCTAGCACTTCTCCAGGATGAATACCAAGGGCTGGGCAGAAAAGAGGTCACACCTCATCCCTCCGAGGATGGCTAGTGTTTAAAGTCATCAAGGTGGTATGCCTCAAAGGCTTTCACCACCTTTGATGTGTAATTATCTTGTCCCCCACTCAAGGACGAAGCCCTTCCCATGGCTGCAGCTCAAGCAGGTGGGAAAATGAGTTATTCAGGAGGCGTACACTCCTCAACGCCTAGCCTCATCTTTAGGGTGGGATAGAAGGTATGTAGAGCCAGAGAAGTGTTTGTCTATCTTAGAAAACCCTAGGAATAAAGAATTCTGGGTAGTAAGGTGATGTACACCCACGGGCTGTTATCACCTCAGGGGCGGATTAGCCGCATGGACAGCTAACCCATTGGTCACTGTCCCTCACCCCCTTAATGCTCCTAAATTTTGTATTTAAGGGGTACCCCTGACACCAGACCCTCAGTTCTAACTTGGAATCTGAGAAGAAGTACAGAGAAGACGCTGTCACTGGCAACAGGACTTTGGACTTTGCCCCAGTGCAAAGATAGGACACTTAAGAGCTCTGCAGAGACCATATACTGGAACTGAGTGTTTGAAGTGTATCTGTGGTGAAATCTATTTGCTCCCAGTGAGAGGGACTCCAGTGTATGCCACAATCCAAAGTAGACTCCCCTGACTGGTGAACCCAGACTCCTGCAACCTGCAGAAGAATTGACGTGCTGTGTCAAAAGTATTGCGACCTGTTGGACCTGTCGAGGGTGATCCCAAAGAAAAGTGGTGTTGTGTAAGCCCGGAGTGGTAACTAAGATCACACCAAGTTTGGAGCCGCTAGTCCACTCGTGTCAACCTCCAGCTGCCAAAGAAACTGAGGACTACATTTGCCACAGCCAAGGCTTGGTGGTTGCCAGTCGGGTGATCGATCTCGTAATCGACATCTGGAACCCGAGAGCACCTCACAGGAACAGTGACCGACGTTGGCAATGACCCCACTGCTGTGTCCCCACATACTGAAGGTGGTATCATTGAGCGTGTGGCAAAGCATCTTTTGCGAGACCTGCCTGTGTGATTGACAGCTGCCAGCTATCTCAGCATATGGAGCCGCCAAGCAAGGTAGAAGAAATCCAGCTGTTGATCCCGGGTCCTGAGACCCCAAAGGCCTCTACTGTTTGAGGATAGAGTTTAACTCCATCTCCAAGAGTGGTTTTGTCAAATGTTGCATTTTTTACAGCTCCTGTAGATCCCGTTCTACCCCAAGGACAGTCAAGTAACCTCTGCACCCAGACTACCTGTGCAAGGTAATGAAGTAACAACTGTGGAATCTTGGTCTAGGGCCCCGCAGAGCATTAACCACATGAGGGTTCATTTGAACTCACTCTCCAAGTAGCCTAGTGCTAACTGTGTTTTTCCCCATTTACTTCAACAGTAAAGGTTCGACAGCCTCAACTGTATTTATTGTTTGAAAATTTGCAATTCTATAACTCCGGTTATATAGAAAGTATCAAGTTCACTTTGGTGATTATATTTTCTATAAAAATAAATACTATTCTAATAAATTGGTGTTGGATTTCTTTCGAGTTGTTCCATTTACTTATTGTCAATGCTGGTGCATGAAATGCTTTCCACATGTTCCTCTAAGTAAGCCTCACTGCTCTTAGCCACTCTACCGGGACACAGCTAAGGATTACTGAGAGCAAATCTGAGGTCTGCTTTTGGGTATTGTGTTAGTATTACATAATAAGGCCCCCCCCAGCCATATCACATTAACTTCCACCTTGCAAAAGCAGGTCACAGGTTTTATTCCTGATGTTGGTGCAGAGATCTTTGTGCAACCTGTAAAACACAACAACAAGCCTAGGGAAATATTTTATTGGCTATAGGCATGTTGTAATCATCAACATGTAACCTGTTAGTCATACCTCTAAATCGCGGCAGGACTTTATTCTTCAGTAAAAAAATGCATGCCAATGAGTGATGGTACTGAAATTATTAAGGCCTGATTTGGCAGACAGGTCACTCTAATATATGGGGATTGGATATCCCATTCTCTTTATTGCACATACAATATATCCTATGGCAGGCTGAATATCCATCACGTTGTGACAGAGAAACCCATTCTGCAAACACTAATTAAGGTCCTTAGGCCCAAAAAACAGTTATTTTCAACAATGTGCTATTTTGATGTTCACTGTTAGTTTAAATATATCCCTATAAGTGCTGACAGTATATATTACATAATATGCACTGATCATACTTCTGTCCATGCGTGTAAGAAATACATGTTGCAATATAAACATATATTTTCTATCACTAGTTCACTGGTATCACTCATATTTCCTTAATTCTTTCTTTATGAGTAAATACACATTTATGGGAGTTCTAATCCTTTGGACAGAGAAGTAAGTGGGTGGGCAGGAAGTATGGATATTTTGCCCCTTAATGACCTGCTGAATCTGGCCATCAGGTGTGAGTGACCAGTCCATCGGAGCGTTTCTTTGTATGTCTACATTTGGCCCATCAGTACAGCAGCATAGATGAGACTGGAAACACAATCTTTTTGCACTACACATTTTTTCTATGATGTACAACCCAAAGCAGAGCCTGTATTTCAAAACTGGAGATTGTCCACAGTAGGGTTGTTTTGTTGTAGGTTTTAACCACACTTTATAAGTGCCATCTTCTGGCAAGGAGCCCCCCCAGAATTTTGATGACCATTTTACTAACAGCACATCCTATCATTTTGAATACCTCTGGTGTTCATCCGTTTCAATGTTATGCAGTTTGTTACATTTTCAGAAAATCCTCTACCACTGCATGACTCTATGTTTTCAGTGGTATCTGCTAATACATTTATTACACACAATTGTTCTATGCAGGGCTGGTGAAAAGACTGTACCCCCTTACCTTATGCTATACGTCACCTCCCCTCCCACCTGGGCATGTCCGGCACAGGTAACAGTGTTGGGTCAGGGGCGGGCAGTGGGGGGAGTGGACAGACGACGGGATATGAAAAGTAAAATAAAAAAAGAAATAAAACCACTTACCTTGTGCTCACAAGGTAAGTGGTTTTATTTATTTATTTTACTTTCCCTTTCCCGTCATCGGTCCACTTCACACCCCATCCTCGCCCCACTGCTGTTACCTGTGCTGGCCACACCTGCTCCCACCCCGTCTTACCGGTCAAACCCTAAGTGGAAATTCGTAATTAGCTTGTCCTCATGCTGGCCCCATTAGTTTATCATATCTAGAGTTTAAACTAACAGCACTTGAGGATATGGGTCACCACACAATACTTCCCTGTATATTATCATTATGCTGCCTTGTATATCAACTTCCGAGCAGTGTTTTCACCACGAAGCGTAACAGTTTATAGATGCTTATTATGCATGAGAAACTACATTTTGTTATTCCAATGGCATGGTGCAAAAGGTTACTGCAGCTGTGCTAAAAATTAAATAATGATGCATGAAGTTGAACACTTTTGAATAAACAGTTTACCAACTTTTCTAACATATTTTGTCTAACATGGTCACTAAAGTTGTGCTAAATAGGAATATAGGAATTTACATTGTATTTGTTTACAACGCATGCGATTACAACACGGTTGTTACAATGACCGCGTTCTTACATCACAGTACACTTACAACGCATGTCGTTACAACAACTTGCACTAGGGGTGCACTGGACATAGGAATAGTATAATTTATTATTCCAACTCCAGTATGTGCAACAGTAGGGAAGGTGTTGGAATAGTAAATTATAATATTCCTTAGTTTAGAGCACCCCTTAGAGCGAGTCATTGTAACGACTTGCATTGTAATGGTACTGCGATGTAACAACGCGCTCGTTGTAACAACCGCGTTGTAATCGCATGCGTTGTTTCACATGCAATGTGATGGCTGTTTCCTGCTAAATTACAAACACACCTCACCGGGGCCCTGATTATTAGCCAAGAAGAACACAATTACCATATGGAACTTTGCTCTCGTCTGATTCTGAGTGGGTAGGTGTTCCTGCCCCTGGTGTGCCCAGGTGCTGCAACAAGGGACACAATTTTACTGGGCAGGAATTCTGGCCAGAAGAATTGGATGAAGCTATGGCTGCATAGCAACCAAATGCCCTCTCCCTGTTGTTTTCTGTCGAGGACAACATACAGGGCCTCATTTATGAGGTGTTGGCGTAGGGCAGTGCCGCAAGGAGTCTTGCTGAGCTGTCCTGCGTCAAAAGAAAAGAACAAGAATGTGCCGTATCTATAAGATATGTCGCATTCCTACCCTTAACCTCTGTGCTGGGGCACAATGGGCTGCCACGCTACAACGCAGGCACCTGCATTTGTGCAGGAAGGGACATCTTCTTGCACAAAATCAATCAATTCAGGGAATTTCCTCTTTCTATGTGTGCTAGAATGCAGCACACATAGAAAAAGGAAAAAACGAGGAGAAATGAAAACGTCATTGCGCCTCCCTAATGCCAATCATGTGGTCGCGTTAGATTCTGATGCATTTCCAGGTATACGATTTCTCATAAATCTAGGAATGCTTCTAATTCCATGGGTGTTGCCTGGGAACACCCACAGCAACACCCATGGAACGCCCCTTTCACGCAGTGTTCTGCATGAAAAGGGCACATATTTACAAGGCCATGAAAAGCCACGTAAAGTGGCTTTACGCGGCCTCATAAATATGCCACTGTGCATTGAACCACTGGACACCAAAAAAGTGACATTCCAGCGGCGCAAAAGTGTCACAAGGGGCCTAAAAAATAAGGCCCACACTGCTTACCTTGCCATAACTTAGCTTCTCCTTACCTTCCCGTTATTCCAACCCCTACCCATACCCCTCTCCCTCCACCCCACCCAACTCACAGGCCATAGCATACAGCATACCCTCTCGCTTTACCTTTTTCCAGGTTTCACTCCATCCTGAATATTAAAATATTTTTGTCACTTCCTCTCAATGTTCTGATGTAGATTTCTTACAACTCCTTACCCCACACCTTACAAAACATCTTGATGCTGGCACCTGCCGGCCCAATTAATTCTAACTGCATCCCCTATTCAGTACTCCATACTCTTCTACTGCTTTCCTCTTCCATCACGAGTACTGCTACATTGCCGTCTTATGTGGAAGGCGTGACAGCCAAGGATGGCATGTGACAAAAGCTGTAGTCACTCACAAGACATGTGAAAGTCAGGTATAACACAAGTCACTCTGGGCTTCTGTCGAATCTGCTTTGTCTGCTGATGAGGTGGATTGCTATGGTGGCTTTTTTCTTCTGCTCAGGGGGTTCATAGACCACTCAGGAGTCAATATTCACAATCCAGATGTGCACCTTGAAGTTGACATTTTGGAAACTTTATTTTTCTTCATTTTCTGCCTCCATTAGAATACTGCAGACCCAGCGAAGGACTTGGATGTCAAGAAGGTGGTGGCATTAACAGTGAAATGCTTGTTGTAGCCTTGGATCTGTATACCAAATGGCAACTAAATGCCTGTGTAGGCAAGATGACAAAGTAAAATATAAGGAAAGTGAAGATGTTTTCAGGCTAAATAGTTTGGGTGGCAATGGCCCAGGACACCAATAGAATTATGTGTCCAAATTTAGTGTATGATCCTGCATCCATCAGGTATGACTACATTAGGTGCATGGGTGATTGGAAATTTAAATCACATCTCTGTAATAGGAAGTTGACAAAGGCTTTGTACCATAATGGTGTCTTCACAGTTTCTGTAAGTAGTGTTTCATGCAATGATGAGAATGAGTTTTGTTGAATGAGATGGCAATGAGGTTGCTCTGGTTGGCAATTTATTGAGTGCACAAGGTGAGATGGGAGTTCTCTGTGTATCCGTGGGTGAAAATGGGTATGGTAATGGGTGGCAGATGCATATTCCGGCCAGCACTAGTCTTGGGGTAGCAACTATGTGGAACCTGGTCATGTCTGACGCTAACAGGTCCACATCAGGATAAAAGCAGTGTTATATGTATATGTAGATAATTGGGATGCCAATCAGGAAAAGATCTTGGCAGTCGAAGTTAATGGATTTCAGTGAAGGGAGATGAACACAACAAGTGAAAGTGGCAGACATATAAGGGTCCTGTCTTGACCAGTCATCCCTCAGTACCTGGCAAGCCCTGAACTACTAAGGTGGCACGGTAGGTGGTGATATGAGGAATATTCGTGCAGTTCAAATGATCACTTTCACCTCTTGAAGGTGACAGGATCACCCATTTTACCATTGCCTTGACAGTGATGGCAAAGGGCTTAGGTGCAAAATGGTAAATGCCTCTTCATTGAAAGGGCCACAGCAGCACAAGAAGATGTGTGTGAATTACTGCCTCTGCATCAACCCTGAGATGGCAGTGAGGGCTACTCCTACATGAGGCATCACTGTATGCCTTTAATCATCTGGTATGTTGTTCTATGCTAGACTAGAGCTAGCTCTAGACTTTTGACTGAGCACTGAAAATCTCAGAGGAATGATTTCCAAGACAGTTTCAAATGAGTTCATTACAATGTTATTTATCCGCACTGTCTTGTCAACCACGTTCAGTGTTTTAAATCTTACATAAAAGCAGCTTGCACAGAGTGAGTGAAGTCACACCAAAGCATTCATCACTGTAAACTGCTCAAAACTTGGTTGTTCTGTCATTAACCAGTAATCCTTAGTCTGCTGCCTGTTACTCCAGCGACGAGAGATCCCCCTGGGGATGATTTGATTGCGCCTTACAAATCCAAATAATAATAATAATTTGCTTTTCCACTTTTGCAACAAAAACTCTGCTTGAAAAATATGGCACGTTGTCAAAAAGAGAAATTACCGCAGTGTTGATTTTCTGGGAAAAAGACATGGCTACTGCCATAAGGAATGAACAATCCTATGTTGCTGTTGACGGACATATAGTCTGCACTACACCTGCATATCTTTTGAACTTGGTACCTGCATCTTGATTCACAGCGGACTGCTTCTTGCACAGCGAAGCAGAGGAGTTTCCCAAATACCACCACTTTCCAGCTATAGGCCGACGCCAGCGAGGGAGCCCAGAACTACATATCCCTGCAGCCCTCGCGGCGTGCATTCCGCTTACGTGGTGGAGAGTGCCAGGAGGTGCTCAAATAGCGGCCAGGGCTCCCGCAGCACGGGAGTCTTTTGAACTTGGTACCTGCATCTTGATTCACAGCGGACTGCTTCTTGCACAGCGGCGAAGCGGAGGAGTTTCCCAAATACCTCCAGTTTCCAGCTAAAGGCCGATGCCAGCGAGGGGGGCCAGAACTACATATCCCTGCAGCCCTTAAGGCGCGCACGCCGCTTACATGGTGGAGAGCACCAGGAGGCACTTAAGTAGCGGCCAGGGCACCCGGAGCGCGGGAGTCTTTTGAACTTGGTACCTGCATCTTGATTCACAGCAGACTGCTTCTTGCACAGCGGAGAAGCGGAGGAGTTTGCCAAATACCACCAGTTTCCAGCTATAGGCCGACACCAGCAAGGGGGGCCAGAACTACATATCCCTGCAGCCCTTGCAGTGCGCACGCCACTTACGTAGTGGAGAGCGCCAGAAGGTGCTCAAATAGTGGCCAGAGCTCCCGCAGCGCGGGACACACGCGGTTGTGCCTGGGCCAAGGGCGGGCTCGTCTGCGCCCGTCCGAGACCGGACAAGGCTGGACGACATTTCTTGGCCCAGCGACTTCGAGGTGATTCTGAGGCCAAATATACCGGTAAGGGGCTGTTGAACATCTTAGCTCTTTACACTGAAACTTGTTAGCTTGGAGCAATAAATAGAAAAGGGGAAAAGAAAATTAGCCTTAAACAAGGGGAAGTCGGCTGGGAAAGTTGTTCCCATCACAAAATATTTGAAAAGTGCCATGGGGATTTTAAATGATGAAACAGTCCAAGTTGAAGAACAATTGGCAGCCGCCAAAACAGCCCTGAGTGTTGCACAAAGGAGGCCAAGACAACAATAGAGGACCATGACCAAGTCCGCGAAAACGGCCTTGCCCCAGAAAATCTAGGGGATGGGGCACAAGAACATGTACAGAAGAATAGTAGCAATTGGAGTAATAGTCCCAATATCTCTAAGCTACATTCCCTTATGATATCAGGCCCATGTGTATTAAATACTCCACTAGAAATTTCCACGACATCAGATGTGCATGAACTGGCTTCACCACCAGCCAAAAGGAGCAAACAGCACATCATACCGGTAAAGTCTTGCCTCCAGAAAACGAAACAGAAAAAGGGGAATATCCCAAACCATGACGGAAGAGGCATAGGGTCGGGACGTGGGGATTTACCATCTAATATGCCTGGGAGTGAAACTCTTTTTAAGAAATTACACGGAAAAATTGACACCATTGAAAGGCGTATCATGACTGAGATAAAATCAGTGCAAAAGGATATTTGCCAATTAACAGAGCTGATTACAGACCTAAAGCAACAAAATACACCTACAGCACGCATAGATATTGCGCAAAGCAGAGACTCCGTTAAGCCACCACCTCCCGATAAAAATAAAGGAACTGACACTGAAACAGGGAAGACTAACCCTGATGCACATGTCGTGAAGTGTGCAGTGGGAGCATCTGCTACAACAGACTTGAGTACTCTTGATAAAGGAAGAACCGAAATATTACAAAAACATTCTGTTTGTAAAACCAGGTCTGAGGGCTCTCAACAACCAAATAATTATCATGATGTCTTTATAGATTTGCCCCCTCAGATTACCCCCTACGTTATTATTTAAAACAATGTACCTAAACTGTCTGAAAACTGTATAGAAACCTGGGGATCACTGAAAGATAGTGTGGTACATTGGTTCACTACTAATAGTTGTTGCAATACTGGGGTTCTCGCCCAGAAAATAATTATGTTAAGGAGAGTGAGCTGGGTGGTAATATGGATAAGACATGTGAGGGGGATTGTGTTGTTGTAAATTTTCATCACCCAGATTTTTTGGCCTGTTTACTAGATGAGGTCTCAAGAAAACAGGAGTGGTTAAGTGAATACCATCATCAACATACTGACATTATCGCAATATCCCTCGGGTACTTCTATAGACCTAGAACTGAGCAATAATTTAAACATGTAGGTGCCCAATATTGTAAATTTTATGAAACAATCCCTATCATGCCAAATAGGTTTGCTCCCATGAGAAGATGTAGTGAGGTGGACTGACTAAATATAAAAACTGCTCAAACGGCTGATTATCAACCGACAAGAGAACCACTGAATACTGAGATATCGCCTGTAGAATGTAATTCTCCCCCTGTTTCTATAAATACAGAAACTCAGTCAGCAGAAGTCATGACGCCTTGCACTTACAATGATTTTACACCACCTAGATATCCTATTGGTATTGACCCAGTAAGCAGTCGTTTGGGTGGATCACTTCAAATCATGTAATGGAATGTTGCAGGGGCAAAAAAAAAACTGTCTGATATATCATAGCTTAACATGATACAGAATCGAAATTTAATTCTAATGCAGAAAACTTGGCTAGTAGAACCTTTTTACGTAGATGCCTTTAAAACTATATTTACCAAAGCAATTCCATCCAAGGCAGGGAGAGCGAGTGGAGGTTTAGCTGTGCTACTATCTGTAACATCTCCACTGACTCTACAGGAAACCTTTACTAAGTCACAGTATTACCAGTTCCTACTATTTAGTGTAAAGGGAAAGCAAACTATTGTAGTGATTAACTACTACAATAATATTTTTAATAAAACTAGATTAGGGATCGTGACTGCGATGGAGGAAGAACTTGATATTTTCTTGAAGAAGTAGGGGAGCGAGTATATAGTAATATGGGGTGGTGATTTTAACATTGAATTATGTAAATCTTTGAAAATGGATCCATGTGGTCATATAGATGACTTAGGGAACCACGCCACACACTTCTCACACAATTCCAATGGCAAAACACTTAATTATGTCATGTATAAATATGGCCTAGAAGTTTCGAAGATGGGTGTTAATGATGGAGCTATTGAGGAATACACCTATGAGGGGGCTAGCTCTTCATCATGCATTGACCACTTTTTGACATCAAGGAATAGTAGGCCTTTTGTAAATGACTGTATCATATTGCATAGCTTACTTAGTGATCATCACTCCATCCTGTTAACGTTAAACTCCAGCTTATATACTACTGAAAAGGCACGTGCCAATGCAGCTGATATCAGAACACAAGGAGAAAATGGGATTTCAATAAAATGGACCGGTGTTAACCCCTGCCAATTTTATGGAAACCCTGGCTGCAAGTATAAATCATGACATAGAAGTTTGCTTAGATGGATCTTCTAATAATATTGATACCGTTATGGCTTTTAACAATATTTCTGCAGAAATTAATAAAAATCTGATATTAAAAAATAAGAATTGTAAAAACAAAAGAGATTACTGCCCATGCTGGTTTAGCCAAGAATGCTCGAAATTGAATAGAGAATTGAAGGAAGCCTTGCAAGTTAAACCAAGAGATAGAGCAAAAATTTGTAGCCTCAGAAAAAGTTACAAACAAGCTCTAAATATTAGGAAAATAGAAATTAGAGAGACCGCATGGGACAACCTGGTCCAGGCAGCTAAGATCAAAAATTCCACTCTCTTTTGGAAAACTATAGATCAACCCCTGTTTAAGGATAATTCCTCGGCGAGGGTTGATACAGTACTTACCCCAGAAGATTGGCTATTGCATTTCGAAGATATTTTTAACCCCACTAAATGCCGCAACGAAACAGATCTGGACGGTAACATCATTTTAGTTAAAATTAGTAAAATTAAAACCATTACTGTAGATGAGATTGGAACTGCCCTTCAAAATAGTGCAAGTGGGAAGGCTGCTGGCCCTGATGGGGTCCTGATCGCTGTTTTTAAACATAATGTTGACTTTTGGTCCCCCATTTTAGTTAACTTTTTTAACGTTATTATTGACGGGGTGCTACCCGCAACTTGGGCCGAAAGCGTGATTGTTCCGATTTTTTAAAAAGGCAACAAAACTAGCGCAAAATGTTACTGCCCAATTTCTCTCCTTGACTCCACATTTAAACACATGGGCAGAATTTTGTTAGCCAGTCTGGAATGTTGGGTTAAGGACAGAAATATTTTAACTGAAGCCCAATATGGCTTTAGAAAGTAAATCGGTACGGTTGAGCAGTGTGTAAATTTAGAACAATTCATTGGGAAATATACTATGGCAAAAGTGGGCTCACTTCACCTCTGCTTTGTTGACCTCTCCGGGGCGTTCGATCTAGTAAACCATAGTATGTTATGGAAAACGCTGGAAGGGATGAGAGCTCCACACAATATTATTAGCCTCTTGTCACAAATGTATGCCCATTTAATATCAAAGATACGATACGGACAGAACGGGGAATGCACAACGCACTTTAGAGTAACCCGAGGTATCAGACAAGGTTGTGTCCTTGCCCGACTTTTATTCTCATTATACATAAATGGTGTTAATCTTTTATTACAGAGTTTAAAGGCAGATGCCCCTGTCGTTGGTAAACATGTAACACAAGTCTTATTATATGCTGACGACGCAGTCCTGATTTCCAGGACGGCAAACGGCCTATCACTCTTGATTGATAAATTCACAAATTTCATGACTGATAAAAATGTATCAATTAATCTGTCCAAGACTCTAGTTATGACACGTGGAAAAGGTAAAGCCAAAATCAGAACCCACTACGTCAATGGTATTCCGATTGAAAGGACATCAACTTTCTCTTACCTGGGGTTAATTTTTAATTGTAAAGGCACATGGAATGCACATATTAACCTATGTAAATTGAAATTCTTAAGAATAAGTGAAGCTATTTTTAGATTTTCACAAAAAATAGGCAATAAGCCAGTGCGAGAGATTTTAAAACTATATGGAGTAAATGTATAACAGGGGTATGCTATGGTGGACCCCTTTGGGGTATGGCTGATACCTCCCCATTACAAATATTGGAAAATTATTTTTACGAAGAGTGTTATCAGGCCCTAATTCCACGGATACCTATATTGTGCATAGGGAAACGGATGTACCATTTTTAAGCGACTTGATCAGCGTGTGTTTTCTAACTTTATGGTACCGAATCTGGATGAAGGAAGAAACTCAATTCACTAAGGACATAATACTCGATTGCTTAATCCTTGACCATTGGAAGAAAATACCCTGGTTGAAATATAGCCACAGTCTCATTACTGAGTGTGGTGTGAGCGCTAATTTTGGTGACCCAATGAGTATTGAGAACTTTAGCAAGGGGGATCTAATAAGGTGATTTTTTAAATCAAGGGAAGCAGCCATGGAAGCAATAGTGTGTGCTAAACCAAATGTTAGATCATACCATGAAGAACCTCTATCTCTGGGCACTCAGCCATACCTTATCTTCATTAGAAACACTCAACATAGATTTCATTTAACTAGATTAAGGTTGAGTATGCTGCATTTTCAAATTGCTTTCCCAAAGATGGGCAAATGGAGCGCAAATCTCCCTCTATGTCCGTGTGATGGTAAATCCATCCAAAGCACTGTGCACTTTGTACTATTTTCAATTTCTGTAGGGACTTAAGGAAATTAATTTCACTTCCACTTTTTATCTCTAATAGACTGTACTCCTATAAAACTGCTTTTTATTTTATTTGTGATTTAGAACACGTTTATATATGGAATGCGGTAATTGTCTTCACTCAACTAGCTATCAAGCGAAGAAAGGGGCTTTCCTATTTGGAATCACTAGTTTATGAATAAGTTGTACAGTCTATGACTTGGCTTTTTAAAAATAATTTAAATGTATTTTACGATTTTTGCAGTCCCATGTGCCGATATGAAAAAATGTATTGATTGCCATAATGTATTTATATTATTGAAACATGTGACATCTTTTTTAATAATTTATTAGGGGGAAAAAGGTAAAAGGAGGATTTATATTTGAAAAATTGATTGATTACGGTTTAACTTTTGATGATCTGTTTTTGTTATGTAGAATGCTTTTATGGATATACTCTATTATATACCGAATAAAGCTTGTTTTGACTTTTGACATTTCCTTCTCATGGAGTTTTTTAGTTTTTTTATAGGCTACTTCACTAACAAACTGTTTGTGCTGACCAAAAAACGTGTTATAACCAATTACCAGCAACCCCACCATCACTGCCTACTACTAAGATTAGTCGCTGTATCTTGATGAGCTGTGCCGGTGGCTTGTTTTCATTCTGCAGTGTGTTAAGTGAATTCATTTAACCCAATATTTCTCTGAGTTAGTCAGCCGTGACCGATGCAGGCATGGGCATCCGCAGGGGGGGCAAGGAGGGGAGCTTGCCCCCCCCCCCCCCCGCTCGCCGGTCCGCCCTGGGGGTGACATGGATGGTGCGGCGCCGGCAGCCGGGCGCCATTCTTTTTTGTAATACTGGCACTCCTGCAGTGATGGGCCTGGCATGCAGGAGGCATGAACTCGGAGCTGTGATAAGAATGCCTCGTGCCTCGTGCTCCGAGTCTCAAAGGCAGCATGTCCATAGAAGACATGATTGGGTACTGTCTATAATATATAATGTTGCAGACTTTCGGATGCTACTGAACGGAAACCTTTGCAGCAAAACTTTGGCATAAGTTGAATGAAATGCGTGGAATTAGGACATATTTGGAAGGTTACTCTATTTTAGTTTTGGCAGGCGATGACAGGCCAGACTGCACCCCAGGGGCACAGCATGAGAGCCCCTCCCTTGTTCAGAGATGCTCCAAGTCTGACTGCAAGAGCCATGAAAGACAGCTCAGAAGGCTCAGTACGTGCAGCGGGGGCCACGTATATCTTGTAGACCGCAGATTTTATAAATGCTTGAAAAAGTGACTGCCACTAAGGCACTCATTATGAACTAGACTGATGTTGGTGCAGACATACCGGGTGCTGGATTCTATATCACCATCTGGTATCTCCACATGAAAGTCCAGCTATTACAAGTTTTTCCGCCGAAATGGGGAATGAATGCTCGGACCCTGTCACCCTGAGTTACCAGGTGTTTAACAGAGAAGTTTTAAAACCACTGACACTTTGCAAAGTGTCAGCGGGAGACGGAGTACCTACGCGGTCTTGGGGGCTGAGGCAGCTTGTGGGGCAGAGGTGCTTGTGCAATGTGCCTGTCTGGGGAGAGCTTTGCTCCCCCCATAAAGATGTAGGGGTTGGGTTGCCTGCAGCCCCTGTCCTGCGGGACTGGTGTTACCGGGTCTGGATCTATGGGTTCTCGAGGTTTCAAATTCGATCATACCCCCTTAGTTATCGCTCCAATTGAAGTATCTCAACTAGTAATGAGAATCTTAATGGGGTAATAAAACGTTTTGTTGAATCACAAACAGTAGTAAATTCATGCTGTTGTGCGCAATATATCACACTGCCATCCTGTGAATGATGTCACAATAGAGCTTCAAACCTTCAAAGACATCATCAAACCAATGAACATTCTGGCATTCCTGCTGTTGCTGATTGTTAGAGGTGCGGCAGTGGGTAAACAGGAGTGCTTTTTCTTCTACTCAGGATGTCTCCTTTAATATTACACAAACACGAAGAACTCTTAGGGGCATATCTACAAGGCGGCGATAAAAAATTATCGCCGCTTTTGCGGCCGTTTTCGGCCGAAAAGCGGCAATAATTTGATCGCAATATCAGCAAGGTCACACTATCGAGTGAATCCTTGCCTTTGCGCCTGTTTTCTGAACGCCCAGCTTTGCATCTCTAATGAGATGCAAAGTGGGCGTTCCTTCCTGAAATAACTGGAGAAATGTCGCTAACTGACATTTCTCCAATTATCAAGGGAATCGCTAACAAGCATAGCAATAAGAAAAGTAGCGCTAACCATGGTTATCGCTACTTTTCTTACGCCTGCTTTTCAACTGACTTAGCCATGATATCCTATGGAATGTGGATATCATGGCTAAGTCTGCCTTGTCCTATCAGCAAGCTCTTGCCAAACGTTGTGCGTTTATCGCTGGATTACCAGCGATAATCACACAGTTGGCAGCTTGCGCGTTGAATTTTATCGCTTTGGAGATAAGCGTTGCAGATAGCACGCTATCTCTGCGATAAAATTCAGCGTTGGCCGGCGATAATTATCCTCACGCTAAGAGCGCTGAGCGATAATTATCGCCTGGCCTTGATGATATGCCCTTAAGTATGAGAAATAACTTACAGTCGTATTCATAAGGCTGGTAAAAAATCTGCCTCGACCGACCCACCCGTTAGACAAATGCTGTAAATTATACATTTTAAGACGGGTCGAAGTTTTCTGGGTGCTCAGTGAATTATGAATAGGCGATGCCAGACTGGGCTGTTTCCCGCACAAATGGGCGACATTTTTCCCATTTGTGTGAGAAAATCTACCCTGGCGGGATGCGGACAGTTTGGCGACATTTGCCCATGTGTGCACACACATAGTGGATCCTGTGGAGCCCACAGATAATCTGAAATAATCAGGGCCGTCAATCATTCATAGCGCGAATGCACTACTTATGACGGCCCTTCTTCTTGTTGATGGCCTGCCCCAAGAGAGAATGGACCAATCATCTTGGGAGGGGCAGGCCTGTCATCATTTTTTTAAAAACTTTTCCATTTGCCTCTCTTGGCGCGGGCACGCAGTGTACTCGGAGTGCTGTGGTCTGACTGGACCTCAAGAGAGGGAGTCACGAGTGTCAAGGCAGGGCAGGATTGCCTACCCTCCAGCCTGCTTCTGTTGCGCGTGGGAGTCCCTTGGTGCCCAGTAGGTGTTTTAAGGTGAGATTATGTACGAAGTGTCCACTTTTTCTGCACTGCTGCTGTCAGCTGCCCCCTCTTCCTTATATTCCCTCTCTTTCTGTCTCTCTCTCAACTCCTCACTTGCTGAAACCAGTGCTTCAATAAACGTCTCTTACCCTCTGTTTCATTCTACTTTTCTTCATTCGTCCCCATGCGAAATGGATCCAAAAAAAGAAAAAAAACCTTTTTGTTGGAAAGGTCTTTTTCTTACATATTTCTGTTCCAAAGTGCAGCCTCTGGACCAAGAGAAAAAACAGGTGCAAAATAGGAAAAATAAATAACTGAATAACGCATTACACAGCAGTTGCAAAGTGGCCAGATTGGTTTTATTCCTACACAAACACATTAGCACCACTTTTACAGAGTTTGCTATTGAAGCGCTACTTTCGTTTTCTCCTCATTCTTTGAACAAAATTGTTTTCCCTGGGTGTGGTAGTGCACCATTCCAGGAGGTTCTGCAATACCTGGTTGATGACTGGAGTGGAAAATGTTTATTGTGATCCTTATCAGTTCTTTTCCCTATTTTAGTTTATAAAATGTGTACTGCTGCTCTGTGTTCAGGGTTGTGGTCTTTTTAAACCATGCTACTTATGTTTTGTAAGGATTTAAGCAATGGACATTGAAGGGGTCCCTTCTGGGCCCTGTAGTCATGTGCTAACATTTCAAGTAAAAACACTCATTGATTTCTGAATATTGAGTATAAAAGTGTCAAGGTATTAACCATGTTGTTCTGCTTACATTTCACCTGCTTTACTTGGTCTTGCATTCCCTATGAGGGTATGCTTTTTCCAGGATGTTGTTACTTTTGTTTTCAGGCAGCATATTACTATAGTGCATAATTTGAATTGAGTTGCATCCAGGTATTTATAGCAGGGCACAATTGGGTTGTAGTTGAAGGCAGTGCTAGTTTCTCTCAGTGGGACAGTATGGTGTTCAGTGGGGGAAAGGATGTGACATGACACTATGGCCAGAGCTGCGGAATTTGGTACTAGGGAACCAGGTTTAGCCTTTATGACCAGTCCACAAGACCACTCTCCTGAGGAAGCACATTCCCATGCTAGACCTTAGAAACCCTAGCTAGACCTTAGAAGCCCTGGTGACATAGCACCTTGAAGGTCTGTCCACCACAATCCATACTGAAGTTCACCTCCAGTCTTGCAGGTAGGCCTACGAAGCAGAATACCCTAAATCAATAGTGACTCTGTCACTGAAGTCACCGGTCCCTTGAGACCAGTCCGCCTCACCCATTGGTACCTCCATTGGCCTTGTTTCAGCAGGAGTAATGCAATTCACCAGGGATTGGCAATGCAGGATGACCTTTACTTCTGCACTGAGATCTTCCTCTCTTACTTTTCCACAGACTCTAAAGAGGAGGTAGGCATTCTTCTGTCCATGTTGAAACCTGGCTTTCCCAATGACTCATGCTGTGTGAGAATATTACAAGGAACTTCTATTGCCAGTGTCTAGGAAATTGCCAATATTATCAGTGCATTGTTCACAGCTGGACTTGTCCTCAAAGCTTGGAAGTCCAGTGTTGTTAGCCGTCTGCCTTCAAAAGATGGTTTGGATGTTCCAAACGTTTATAACTTTGATCTCATGGTGCTGTCACCCACTTCGGGAAAAAAGACAAAGCAAATAATGTCTGAACAACTTACTGATCATCTTGAAGAATCCGATGATCTGGACACTCCTCTGTGAGTTTCAGTCCAAGTAGATAGATAGAATCAGTCATGGCTTTGATACTTAATGAGTTGCTTCTTAAATATTGTTTGAGACAATGTGGCTTAGCGAGCCTTATCCTACTAGCTCTTGAATTTGACACAATCGTCCATTGGATTATCATTGAAAGGTTTTCTGATGTGGATCTCTCTAGAACCACATCAACCTGATTTAGAATTTTTTTGTTTTTTCCGGCCATTTTTAGTTTTTCCCTCTGTTTCACTGTAGTTGCCAGGTCGTCTGCTGTGGCGCCTTACAAGTTTTTTCTCTTCCTCCTTTGGGTTTCTTTGTTTATTTAAGCTCTTTGTCTTATTAGATTTTTTTTTAATGGATTTAATACTTGTGCTCAATCATGTCGGAGGATGGTGAAGTTAAAATTTTGCCACCCCCGAAACATTTCTGCGGACGTCCATGCTTGCAGGTAAGAGCAGTGGGGCCGGTGGGGGAGATTTTAATGGATGATGACAAGGGAAAAATAAATAAATAATTAATTTTCCCTCACTGGCGTCAGTCGAAACTCCCTCCCAACCGGCCCCACCGCACCTACATGCACAGGCCACGGCTGGAGTTAGTTCATTACTTTAGACAGAGCAGCTCAGAAACAGAAAGAGGCAGACCTTTTCAACTGTTTCAGAGCTGCACTGTGTGAAAATGAAACCCTAATTCGGATAAATACTGGGTTAAATGAGTTCACCTTACATACTGCAGGCACATAACAACAGGCGCTTGACTCAGCGCTATGCCATCCCAGTGCATCATAATATGGCCTCAGAGTGGCAAAACCAATGTGAAAGTAGCATGTTCATCTTTGATTAGTGCAATCATCTGCATTAGACTGCTACTAGTAGAGTTGCATGTGCCAACCACTGAATATTAATATATGCATCATCCATTGCCGCAGTAGATGTAAGTATAGGTAAACATACTAGGTATCACTTCTTTGTAGCATTTGTGTGTTAAAAATGCAGTCTCTAATTGTTTATAGTCATTTGTCAGTCCTTACAGGAATGTATAAGAAATATGATTTGAAATAAGTCTGTGGTACAGTTCTATTTCATATTTGCACACGCAAATAGCATTATACATTTAGGTAAACCAATTATTTTTTCCTCTTTCCACTTATTTATCATATACTTGGAATTCTCGCCCTTCCGGATTGTCCCCTGCTTGGAACATGCTGGTTCATCATAGTGTGTGGGCAAGTTTGTCTGTATTTTTACCTGGTGATCTGACTGGGAGTATTTTCATGTTTTTCTCATTTTTACTTCATTTGAGGTCACAGCAGAAGGTACTGGGATTAGTGCAATCTAGGCTGTACATCAAAAGAATTGTAGATAATGACTGTAATTATGATGGTCTCTCAGCTACTGATGAACCTCACATAACATTAGCTCACTGAAACTTTGATGTTCCATGTAGGTACTTGATAGCAGAGTGATGGGCAATTTTTAAAAATATATGGGTCTTCATATGGTCAATCCTTGCACCTGTATCTGTCATTCTTTCCTTACATTACCCTACTTTTTCAAGATATGTACCTTGTTTGTTGTGCTTGCAGATTTTTAACATCACAAACAGAAGAAGAAAATTGTTTGTCCGGTTACTGTCTCCAGCATCCATTGAGAACTCTATTTCTATGATTCTTATATGAATTTTATCATTTCCTGTAAGTGTCCTACTAAACGTCAGAGGGCTTCCACAAACAGCCATCTGTGGTTGTAGAGGAACATGGTGGATAATGATGCTAGAATGTTAACAGTTTCGGATTTTGATTGCAATGCTACCTTCCCAAAAAGCTTAGATGTGAGCATGCCACTGAATCACAATAGGTGTATTCTGCCCATTCACAAATTTGTCAGAACAACAGCTTTTCCCAATGTATTCTCATCACCACCATTGTGAACATTCTATAGGTCTCCTTAACATATCAAATATTTTTCTGGTGACTCTTATGCGCCATCAATTTGTTATTACATTTGTTAGCAACATTGACTACTTCTGATTTTCCTTCCCACTTCAATGATCTGCTGATGCTGCAGAAGAGGTTGATGAGCAAGACACACTTATCACTTTTTCCACGGCGCGCTCATCCGATTTGCTCAAACTAGCTTCTTGTTTCATAAACAAGCATCTATTACGGTCTCATCCCCCTTTTTTTCTGCTGAATAACCAGTAGTGACTGTAGAGGTCGATATGGAGGACATGATGCAACTTTTGAGATGTGGGTTGAAAACAGGCATACACACACAGAACTTCCACAATTTTTCTGTATAGTGGATCATTGAAAGCATTTTATTCTTCAGAGTGCATCAATGTTTAAATTAGCTGCTGTAACTTTTATGACTTTCAATAACCTCCTTTTCACTAGGCCAGTGCAAAATCTTTATTACATCTACTACATTTATGATATTTTGTAAATTTTACTGCTACAAATTTTCTCACAATATTTTCCGAAGTCAAATGGGTTGAGCAGAAAATGTCTTACAGGAGACAGTTTCTACTTGAATCAGTCCTATTGGCAGTATCCCATCTGACTTTTAAATGAGAGGGAAGTCCTCAATCACTCTTATTTTACAAAGTGAATGTAACCAAATAGAACGCAATTTTATGACATTTCACAGAAGAAAATATTGCAATTTTGCACATCCCTAATTTGGACACTGAGTTAGTCATGTTTTCAAGACACTGTTTTATTTCAGCTTCTAAATTGAAATGAACAAGTGGAAGGTCCTCGAAAAAAATTGAGACCTGCAAACAAGACAGCAAGTTCTATTACTTTTCTTATACATACAAACCTGGCTGTCCCCATATAACGAGTATGTTCACAAAGTGCTTTCCCTTGTCATCTATTTCAAGCACTGAGCCTAAAACAGTCTGGGGACTTACACACCAACAGCACTTGCACATGCTTTTACTAAGTAAAATCAACCAAAAAACGTCCCTCACTCAATATTATTGGCAGGCACACACTACCCTTATCATTGATACTGCTATTGATATGTATTCCTTTCTTCTTCTTCATCTTCTTCTTCTTTTTCTTCTTCTTCTTCTTCTTCTTCTTCTTCGTCTTCTTCACCTACTTCTTCTTTTTCTTCTTCTTCTTCTTCTTATTATTATTATTATTACTACTACCGCTACTAGTGCTACTACTACTACTAATAACAATAATAATGACAACAATAAAAATAACAGTACAAAAAATTACTTACTTGTCCATAGCAATTCTGCTGCTTGTAATTGCTGAGAAATAATCCTTACTGCTATCCCTCAATGAAATGGTACACAATGTATTGGCCTCAGAAATATGAATAGCTCAGTTCTCCCTGGTAACTTCCGACCTAGGAATCAGAGTGGATGTTAGCAGAGAACACTTAACTCACTAAGCCATTTTGCTGAAAAACACACCAATTTACTAAATAGCCAACACTGCTTGCATATATCTATATGATACAATTTGTCAAACAAAAGGTAAAGGAACAGTAGTGTGTGCTATATTGTCTGCACCAGTAAATAAGTCATCAAAGTCTGATGAAGCACAAAGGTGCTGACACTTGACTTGACCCTACTACTGAGTGGTCAAATTTCAGAGAAAACGAATTTCTCTTCTAATAGCAAAGATATTATCAAGGAGCACACTAATATCTAAAGCAATTCAAATTATGTTACTTTTATGTTCACAATTAATAGAATGAATACATGCATCAGCCCAGCTGGGCTGATGCATGTATTCATTCTTCTAATTGTGAAATTAAAGGCAACAGAACTATCAAGACTCCTGTCTACATATGTTTAATTAATGCCATGATTTAAAAGATTATATTGTACTTGACAATTGAATTGCTTTAGATATTATTGTGCTCCGTGATACTATCTTTCCTATAAATTTGTCAACTTTACAATATTTTTATTAGATGGATGTTCTTCCATGCATAAGTCAATGCTATTTCTTTGCTTCTAACATTCATTGACATTCAAATTGCAAACAATAATTGCACAAATTTTTCTATTTTCTAAACATGCACCTTGCCGCATGAGGAGCCTTTCTGAAGCACATGTATTTTCTACTTTTTAAGTTGCTATTTCAAGGAAATAAAGGAAAACGTATTTTGCTTCTTTTTAAAAAAATATATAAACTCCACATAATTGGCGTAGTCAATAAATCACCGACTCCTTAAGTACACATCAAAAGTGAGACACAAAAATACCAACAATGAGCTTCAAAGAGAGTAAACATTTTCCCTGTAAGGTATATGGATCTATTTTATTTCCTTCTTGTCTGTTGCAGACACTATTTGACTATGTATTGAGCATGTCTGACCATTATGTGCAAAACACTTCAATCAATACCCAAGTCAAAGAGACTGTAGAACTCCAGCATTTCTGTTCTTGCAACATCAGAGAGCCAAGTGAGGTGAAGCAACACCAGTCCACACATAGACCCTGATGAGGAGGGTAGGTGCTATTTCACGCACCTGACAAATAGCAATACCACTGAGTACGTTATTTATCGAGTGGGACAAATACCAACTACTACGAGTTTGTGGGGAATAACATAAGGATTTTTGGTGTATGGTATGGTAAATACCGAATTTAGGGGCATATTATCAATACAGGCGTTAAAATTATCGCCGCTTTAGCGGCAGAAAACTACCGCTAAAACTGCGATAATGGGCTTGATAATACGCTATATGGAATTCCAATTGAAGCCCATGTTAGATGTGAAGGACATCTATTCCCCCCCATTAAATTTCAGCAGATTTGACTTGGTAGAATTCAACAAAGCTTGAGGTATTTAACGCATCCGATAATTATTGACACGTTAAATAAATTTCAACTCGTAATTCTAACCTGTGCGTAAACACGGGTTTTACACACGGGTCGAAATTAACCGATCCACTCCTAATGAAGCCCATACTCCTGCAAGCTGGAAAACAATTCATTCTCTTGTGTTCCAGATATTAAACATACTTTGGGAATCATCTTTGTCTTGCCTGCAAATTAAACATTTTTTCCTTAAATAATTCTGAAGCAGAAAGTCATACTTGACATTTTTGTCGATTTCCAGACTGATTACATTTGGGGGTCATTCATTTTAAGGTCAACTTGAAACCGCACATTTTAATTTCAGATAGAGTGCAGTCGTTCCAGCAAACCAAACTTTGCTGTACAAATGTATAAAGAATCAACTCATGACACCAGTTCATGGCGGTGAAGCTGTGTGCGTTGCCCTTTGTTATTTGCCTGCAGTGTTGAAGGTGCCATTTTGCTTCCATATAATCTTAAAGAGTTAAGAAAACAGCCAGCACTGGAAAGAATCGCATATTAAAGTTGTAATCTTCAAATTCTGCTCACATGCTTTTACAGATTAATAAATGACTACTGAACTTCGTGTCACCAGGCATTTGGGGTTGCAGAACCCTTTCTCAACCACAGACAATAAATCTAAAAACACAATCAATACTAATAATTTGTGAGATGGATGGAAGAGAAAAAAAAAAACCTAAAGGAGATGCAACATTTCGTAGGGTTACCAAAGTACAGACGCAGTGAGATGCTCTGTGGATGAGCTAGAGCTTAAGTAAATGAAAATAAATGTCATATTTTTCTGTTTCTAATAAAAAATATAATTCGGTAAAATGGTTTATTGTAAAAGAAAATAGTCGCTTTGCCCTGTGAATGATGTCAACGCGCAGTTTCTCAGCCAGAGAACATATTGGCTTGCAGCCCAATGAGTACAATAGCCACATGTTCACAGTACTTAATTATCTAATTAGTGTAATGTCGTTTTAACAATTTATTCAGATGAACATATGTAACATCTTTAAGTTTTTTTTTTTTTTGCTTACTACGGACAAAATGTTGCATGTTTTGCAAATGTTTCATAACATTGTTAAAGTGAATCACAAACACAACTAAAACATTAGAGTAACTATGGGGCATATCAACAAGCAGGCGATAAAAATTTATCGCTGCTTTTGCGGCCGTTTTCGGCCGAAAAGCGGCGATAAGTTTATCGCCTAATCAGCAAGGTCACGCTAACGCGTGAAACCTTGCTTTAGCGTCAGGATTTCTAACGCCCAGCTTTACATCTCTAATGAGATGCAAAATAGGCGTTCCTGACCTGGTATGACAGGAGAAATGTCGCTAAGCGACATTTCTCCTATCAGCAAGCCTAACGCTATGAAGCATAGCGTCAGTAAAAGTAGCGATAACACCTGTTATCGCTACTTTCCTAACACCTGCTTCAAGACTGACTTAGCCATGATATACTATGGAAGGAGGATATCATGGCTAAGTTTGTGAGTCCCTATCAACAAGCTAACGTGAGATTATCGCTGGGTTTCCAGCGATAATCTCACGTTAGCCAGTTAGCGCCAGGATTTTTATCGCTGATGAGATAAGCGTTGCTAATAGCACGCTATCTCAGCGATAAAAATCGGCTCTAGCCGGCGATAATTATCCTGGCGCTAAGTGCGCTCAGCGATAATTATCGCCGGTTGTTTTTGATATGCCCCTATGAAATATAATTTCAGCTCTCCTTTTAACACAACGGGCTATTTATTTATCTACCCTATTTACACTTGAAAAAGCTTAGGCAGGCAGTCCCAATGTACACCTTCTCCCTGGTGGTGGTGTCCAATGTTTTCACCTCCAGAGTGGACTTGATACCGTCTGCCTGGCGGTTGATTGTGGTTGATAAGATTTTCTCTGGGCGGGTGCACTCTTCCTGCTGGTGCTTGGTTGTCATTTCCACCTTGCAGTCGAGGGTCCTGTCATTATTTACACCAGATCCAGTTTTTTTGTTGGTTGGTCAGTTCTATCCACTGAAAAGAAATGAAGGCAAAATGAAGAAATGATGAGTGTCCACAACTTCATATGCATACACATGCTTTTAAAGGAAACTTTAACATTAATTAAGGAAAAAATTGACATGCTGAAGAGTTTGACTAACCTTTGCCATGGTGATTTAAGCTATGTCCATACATTTTTTCAAACAATCACCCATGCTTCCAAAAACACAAAACCAGGGTGACAGGACATCTTTCTAGAAATTGATATGTGCTCAAAAGGGTCTAAAGTTCTTCATCTTTAACATGGGCACCCTGTCATCTTGTCCTTCAGCCAAATGGGGGAAGGTGTTGCTGATTGTGAAAAAACACGGCAGAATGGAGAAGGATGGTGCTGTGTAAGACAATGAATCAGAAAACAGGCTACTTACTGTACCTGTTTGTAATTTCTTGTTTGTAGTGATAGGTGGAGATCTGGGCCCCAAGAATGGAGGTCTCTACTCTGCACATGGAAGTTCACGCCCTGCATGCGGAGGTCCCCATAAACATAGGGTAGGAGATTACATGTTAAAGAGAGTTGCAGGGATATTCACAAGGAAGTGGTGGAGAGAGGCGTTAGCCTTCTTGGCTTAACGCCTCTCTCCGCCACTTTGGAGACGCAAGGCTGCACCATATTCACAAGGATATGGTGCAGCCTTGCGTTTCCCCCTGTGATGGCGCTGAGTTTCACAACTTAGCGCCAATGCAGGCACCCTTGCACCAGAGTGCAAGGGTGTCTGCAAGCAGGAAGGTTTGTTTATGTACAGGAAGGTGTCCCTTCCTGCACATAAACAACCCAAAAATGCCAGTTTGTAACGTACATATTTGCTGCTTCATGCAGCACACATGCAAGATATAAAACGGCATTTAAAAAAATGGTTGTTTACTTGTTCCTGCTCCTAATTTTGCACGCTACCTCCGATTTATGCTACCCTTGAGAATAGTCAAAATCAATGGGTGTTGCGGTGGATCGCCCACCACAACACCCACTGCACGCCCCTTTCACGCTAAACACAGCGTGAAAGGGGGCCTTATTCACAAGGCAGCGTTAAGCCACATTAAGTGGCTTAACGCTGCCTTGTGAATAAGGCGTATCGCCACCACAAAGTCACAGAAAGTGACATTGTGGTGGCGATAGGTGCTTGTGAATATGCACCTTAATTTTTACTAATGGAAACCACATTGAAAGGATAGACACAAGTAAATTCTTGTGTGAACTATATGAATGCTTTTACTTTTGTGAGAAAATGCAAATAGGATAGAATGAGTGTGAAAGTGCAGTGTACGATTAATAAATTGAACAAAGCATGTTTGAGTATGCATTTATATTGGTTGCACCAGTATTGTGTCAAGATGGTATTTGGGGTGGTGTAATAGTCCACCATTCATAATTTAGAGGACACTTTCCAGCCACAATAATGCAGCAACCAACCTAGAAGTTCATGTGAAAAATATGTATACCAAAAGTGTGCTCAATAATAGCTCACATACTACTTCTGTTGGCACTGTGTGGTTAAATGTTGGAAGGGTGTGAGGGGGCATATCAGTAATTGTGTGCAACTAAGACGTGATATTTTTTTTAAAGCTGATTGTGTTATAAATGTACTACATCTATACATCCATACCAGTAACTGTGTGCAACTAAGACGTGATATTTTTTAAGAAGTGATTGTGTTCTAAATGCAGTACATCATCTATACATGCATGTAGTTAATGTTAGGGAAATGGTTGCCCATTGTTTTGTAGTGAGTAACATGTGACAATGTTTTGGAACACTTATTAGATGGACATACAGACCCAGTTTGAGATGGTATAACTTACCTGTGAGGGGCAGACAGTGATAGCTGTATGGGATTTGAGCTCAATGAAACAGTAGATGCAATAAAATCTCGTCATGCCTCCAAAGCCCCCCATCCAGACATGATACCCAATGATCTATATCTGGCTACCCAGGAAGTATGGGCCCCCTACATAAATTTGCTCTCCAATACTTTACTACAGTGATTGGATACCCCTTTATCATGGAAGTGCGCAGAGATTATTCTAATTTTAAAAAAGAGGTCACGTAACAAACCAGCGAACTACAGATCAATAATTTTGATAAATGCATTAAAAAAAATCTTCTGTAAACAGGTTTTGGCCCACTTACAATCCTGGATACATCAGATTTCCATAAGAACATTTGCACACTAGATCAGGTGCTTTATTTTAATTGTATATTTTGGAATACCACACTGATCGGCCGAGTCAAGCTTTATGTTGCCTTTGATGAACAGCGTGCTGGTTTGACTTAGTACCAAGAGGTATTTTTTGGAGGGAGCGTCAAATAATGGGCTTACCAGAGAGCCTTTTGGATATTCCTGTTCCGCTTCACTCGGATACCTGTGCCAGAGTAAGATGGGTGGAACAGGGCCGGTTGACTGATTCCTTTAGAATAGATTGAGGTGTCAGACAAGGCTGTGTTCTTGCACCAACCTTGTTCTCCCTGTTAAAAAATGGAGTAGTTGACCATTTGGCTAGAGATGGGTGTGACTTACCAAAAGGGGGGCGCAATTGGGTGCCCGCCCTACTTTTCATGGACGATACAATTCTGATATTGAAATCTCTGTAGTGATTGCAGCAGTTGGTAAATTACTTTACTGCGTTTTGTTGGGAGCAAGGACTTGAGCTAAACAGTCCAAAAATGAAGTTTATGTTTTTTTGGCCCAAAACACCAAAAGAAACAGGGAAGATTACAGATGCATGTTGGAACTTGCCAAATTGAGCAAGTGTCTAGTTTTGATTATCTAGGTATAAGAGTATAGCCAAATCTGAATTGGTACTTATAAATCCAAATTGTATATGTATCTTTAGACTTTTACAAGATGTTAATATTGTGAAATTACAAAAGAAGAACTTCATGAAGAGAGTGGCCCAACCCTTGAGATATATAATGTGAAGTTACTAGGAGCTATTTTATATCCTTCACAACTCTGGGGCTGTGTGAATATTAAACTATTGGAAACAGTCGAATACAAGCTCCTATGATCTTTATTTTCCTTCCCAATGAGAATCCCACTGATTCCTGTTTTCCTTGATCTGGTGCAAAAGATATTTAAAGAAAAGGTTTAGTGCAAAATCTTGACATATTGGCATAGGCTTTGGTCTTCACCAGCCCTTGAATCCTACTGGGTGGGCTTTAGAGAGTTATTGTTGTCAGGGAAGGCTATGAAAATTCCATGGTTTAAATTTGTGAAGAACCTCTTGGATGGACTGGGTTTGGAGAGATTGTGAAACCCCGAAACCGGTCCTAGGATGCTTGTTTCCGGTCCAGGGAGGACCTGGCTTGGCAGTTCGGGCTGGACTGTTCCCATGAGTCACAGGGTCAAGACTGATTTGCATATGGCCAGGTCTAAACTGGGGTGGCATGGTGAGCAAAAGAATGATAGATTTAACCCAGATCTCTTGACTGGGGGTGAATGTTTTGATTTGTTCTGCATTCCGTCCATCAATTGTGTGTCTTTTGCTTTCTCGCCCTAAGTGCGCCAGGTATGCCCTGATGTGGGTCCTGGGCTCACTGTGCCACTGGAATCAAGCTATCCTGGCTGAAGAGCGGTGAAACCCCGAAACCGGTCCTAGGATGCTTGTTTCCGGTCCAGGGAGGACCTGGCTTGGCAGTTCGGGCTGGACTGTTCCCTTGAGGCACAGGGTCAAGACTGATTTGCATATGGCCAGGTCTAAACTGGGGTGGCATGGTGAGCAAAAGAATGTTAGATTTAACCCAGATCTCTTGACTGGGGGTGAATGTTTTGATTTGTTCTGCATTCCGTCCATCAATTGTGTGTCTTTTGCTTTGGAGAGATTGTGGCTGAACCCTGATGATTTGTCATTAGTCTCTACCAGTCTAAAAAGCATCTACTGGTAAGTTATGGCAGTCCAAAGGGTCATAAGAAACACAAGTAGCCTAACTGGAGAATTTTTGGATCATAGACATCTCCCATGCTTTGAGCCTACTATAGATGAAATAGTGATAGTGAGGGCATGCAAACTGTATATGCAGTTTAGATATAAGTTGTTACAGACAAAGGCTTTTAGTAGCAAGTCGACAGATGCAGCAGAAAAAGATGATCTATGTCCAGCATTTATGGATGCCTCAGAGACGTCAACCCACGTATTATTCTTTTGTCCAGTTTATGCTGCCCAAATAAATACATGGATATTACCCATTTGTAGGTCACTTGGAACTAGAAGGTATTTGGAGGCCCTCAGAATACTTATCACAGACACAACGCAAGTTATAGTGTTTCATATTGCCAAATTTGTATAATCTGTTTGGATTTGGTGCACCAGGTGCCTTCAAGTAAATGGTTAGGTGTTCCTTTTATTTTGAAGAGGTATGATATTTTTCCTCCCTTTATCCTCAAGTCACAGTTGAAACTTGTGTTGCCTAGTGAGCGTTTACCATGAAATTATAACTTTTATATGTTATCTTAAAACTTTTCAGTACTTTTTAATATTTTCACTGTGCCAAGTTTTTGTCATATTTATTTAGAAGTGCATGGTTGTTTGCATTGCCACAAATGACAAAGATAGGGTCAGCTCCCTACACTTCACACTAATGGCCTGTTAAAAATGTGTACCCTTTTTAAACAACAGTAATATGTTGTGTTTCTATGTGTTTTGAATTGATCTATTTGTACTTAATGGGAGTATGTAATTGTGCTTGCCTTTGCATTTTTAACAATTCTTTAGAATCTTGTAACTGACACTAGGTTGGCAGATGTGTCTGGATACACTATAGGGTTGTATTGGGAGAAACATTGACTGTGGCACCTATGTATATGTTAGTGTATTTATTCAGTTTTTTTGTTATATTTATGTTGCTTTTATGATCCTAGAGATCAAAATAAAGCATTTCAATCAGTCAATCTATGAGCCATATGTCAGTGAAATCCCCAGAAAACAATTGGCATGCAAGAGGTGGCTGACAGAAGCTAGAACTGGTGTTTGTGCTTCTAGAAAAGACAGCGTATACATTAGTGAAGCAGCCCCTGGTACTATGGACAGCTTGCCTTGTAATGGGGAGACAGCTGTGTCTGTTGCACAAAAGGGTGGTGATGTAGCTGAGGAGCCAGGTGGGTGCAATCATTAACACCTAATAGATGAGGGAAATAGACACAAACATATTAATCCCTCCCCACCTTTTGCCTTTCCTGTAGGTTCAGTAGCACAGTAATAGACTGCTGCACTTTGCTGGTAATGTAGCTCAGTGTTTGTTGCAAATATTTGGACTGACTTGCCTGTGAGATGTCTACATTGTCAGAACTTGCCATCTAGAAAACCTTAGAGGTCATGGAATGGAATGCTGCTGGTATTGTGATAATGACATATATGACTTGTGAGCAGGCCGTAGATGACTCAACTCAAGCTCCTGCTTCCAGTCGGCAACCATGCAGGGGAGAGCTTTATGCAAACATTTATCCCTTATATACTAGCATTTTAACATGGGTGCCTCTAGAACCAAGAATTACCTCCAGAATGCCAGAGTCATATGGCAAACGTGTAGCAGAACACATTCACACATACAATGTCACTCATTCATTCTCACTTATGTGCATTCACACTCACATTCTCACTAACACTCATTGTCACTCACTCTCACTGTTACTCACAATCTCACTTTTATTCTTACTCAGTTACAATTTCAGTCAGTCACTCTGACTTATTCCCCTTCACTCCCACGGTCAATCACTCTTACTCACACATGCTGACATGCATGCTCACACATATACAGACACACACACTCATAATAGTCATTCTCACACACATACACAAAACATTTGAGAGTTACTTTTTTTTAAGTTACCTTCAGTTGTCTGTGCAGCTGCTCAGCTGCTGGGTGCTCCAAGGACTCTCCAGGTAGGAACACTGTTCCTTCACATCTTGAACACTTAAGCAAGAAACTGAAACCTTGGGCCTGCCCAGCACATACACCAGCTTGATGCACTACACACTCAGGCATTCAGCCTCTTTCTTTCACCCCACCCTTTCCCAACTCATCACTCAGTAGGGTGAGGTTAGTGAGGCTCCTGACCCCTGCGTACCCTGTGAGAAGACGTGAGGTTACAGCCTGATGAAAGTTTAAATTAGGGTAGTGAAGGGCTTAAGCCTAAAGAGCCTGGGGCTACCTTTACAGAGGTCACTGATGGAATGGTACCTCAACATGTCAGACCCCTGAGACCAGGGCTGGGATGTCACCAATCCTAGAATATCTGTTTTATTAATGGTACAGGAGCCTCTCTGTGCCCACACAAAACATAACACAGAATTCACTGCTCATGGCTGCTGTTTGCAGCAATGGTTGTCATTTTTGTCATTGAAATAATAGTGAATAATAAGCTTTTTATTCGCTATTGGTTTAATAAAAGCAAACAAGGTAGGTGTAGCTCCAATGTCTGTAAGGATGAACTGCCATTGGTCATCTTCCTGAGGCACATTTTGCTGTATTGTTATTAGTTTAGGCTAGAGAAATCTGTTCAAACAAATGCACAACGTTTCTGTGTCACGCATCAACATGGCGCGAGGTTTCAGTGTCAGTATAGCCTACTATTGGATTGAAATGATAAATTAATGCCCAATCCTTTCAATTTTGAGAGGCAGGGCGTGCTATCATGGGCACTCACATGAGCCGCTGCACCCCCTCTTCCTAAACGTTAAGATATTCATGGATGTGCCTTTCACCTATGCATACAGTCTTACACGTATTAGGAACATCGGAGACAGAACCCATTTTGGGGCTAGAAGGCATTTGTTGCACTATATACATCTTTATATGGTATCTACAGCACGTTAAATAATCAGGTAAGTGCTTGTGACTGTGTTCCCCATAGCAGAGCACTGAAACCCGAGCAGCAACCATATTCCATCTTTCCCAGCTGTGTAGTCTGGTGTGCATCAGCAAACTTGTGGAATTATCAGGATAGTGTATGCACTGTCAACAGTGTGATTTCTTCAAAAATGGGCAAATGGCACCTGCAGAGAAAAAGTTCATGTAAAGCCCAGGCAAGAGATATTGGGATTTAGAGCCTAATTTAGATTTTGGCCGACAGGGTTTGCGACATAATGCCGTGTCCATCAAACAATTAGCACGCCCATTTAATTTACAGATGGACTAATCATAGTCTTTCTGCTTATGGAACCCCCGTTGACTCCATCGACAGAAAACATCCTCTGATGGTCCAGCGGAGTAGGAGTCGTCGAAGAATGACGGCTACACCGTCTGCCCTACTTAGGTTGGATGGTGTGGTGTTCTGTTTTTTCTGTCATCACCATTTTGGGACTTGATTTTTGGAAAACAAAAGATATAAAAAGTCTGGTGGACTCACCCACCAAACTTTTTATACCATCAAGGGAACTTCTGTGACAGCTATTCCTTTCAACATGCCGAGGTTATCACTGGACCAGCAGTCACCCCTAAATTTGGTGGACAGCAGTCCATCAGGGTGGAGGAGGTAATGTTCTCCGCCTAAAACACTTAATCAGGGACTTAATCTTGATTTACTTCAAGGGAAACTCTTTCACCTTTTCAGGTATGAGTTACATTACTATGATGCAAGGCACGAGGCATTATTGATTAGGCAGAGCCCCCTGAGATTTGATCACTTTGAATTCCAAATCACTGCACACTTCTTGTTTTCAAAGGATGTTTATCCAGCAGAGTATAACATGAAAAACTGCATATTTCAAAGATTTTGGAGCCTAACTTCATAACTAAAAATCCAGAGCACATCATAGGCATTATAACAAATTATACAGTTGATTTTCAATCACAATTGAAAATAATATTCTCGATTCAATATTATTCTGCTCTTCAAGGAAAAAAGTTTGATAAATTGCACATTCAAAAGGCACATCACTAAAAGATAATCTGTAACATGCACTGAAAAACAAATATCATGTTGTGTTCGCATTTAAATGCACCGAGCTAAGTGCAATCCTTATTTTAATGCAGAGACTTTGTGTATATAGAGAGAGAGGTATGGAAGCATTTCACGTAATAAAAACTCATTAGTTTTCTGTACACGCTAGAAGCACACCTTGTAGTGTTTGCTGGAGGTTTTTACATTTACATACACTGTAAAGAGAAACAGACATTAGAAAATACCATTCATTCACAATTAACACTTTACACAGTGTTCACGTGTGTTTGTGATAGTGGGACTGCCAGAAAAATATTTACTTTGTAAAAAGACATTACTGAAAATGCAAACATTTGAGGTTTATTGTATTGTTTATTAATAAGACTTCGCATCCTTTTATTCATCCATGGAGCTTTTGCAAACGCGCGAAGAGTTTATGGAGTATACACGAGTCTTTCCAAGGCAGCTGAGAAGAACATGTTTTTAATATTAATTCAATTACAAGAAAATCCATTCTTAGTATAATAAGAGCGATTGTTATAAAATAGATCCGTCTGCGTCAAATGGGATTTTGAAACTAAACTGCTAAGCCGAGTAAACAAGTTAAAAATGTAATCGTTTATTATAAATATTCACTGATTAAAGTGCAGACTATTGCTGCGAAAGAGCTTGCACGGGCTTGAGGTGCGTGACGTGCAATCGCTAAGTATTCTGCACCTTTAATTTAAAGCACACCATAGACTGATTGCTACCCAGCGCCATCACAAGGGGAACAAAGAGCCTGTTTGCCCTGGCCACGCTCTTTTCACGGTCACGTGCTGCCACTGCCAAATGCGTTTTAAGCAGACTTGTTTTGCTTTTGTGATAGATTCATTATGAGGCAGGAAAGCCAGTCACAAGTAGGTGGCGCATTTACTCCAAAATGAATTGTAAGCCTTCGTACCAGATTCACCAAATATATCTTGTAGCTCTTAAAGTAGTTCTCTTATACTAGCACTTACTAGCTACAAAATGCATTTTACAAACCTACAGCAGGACATTTACATCTCTACCTCTCCTATGTTTCCTGTCCGGAGCTCTCCGCCCCGGTGCTGGAACATTCTACACATTTAAGTATACTATTTTGAAATAAATGTAGGAGGGACCGAGAGAGTTGTAGGAAATGGGTACCTTTGTGATATTTCTTCAGAGTACAGTGGAACTGGAAGCTCAAAGCATGCCATTTGGTAGATTGGCCTCAATATGAAGAGAAAGTTGCAGCCGCCATTTTAGGACTCGGAAACTTGGTCCCCCGTCCTAACAAACACAAAAGGAGCCAGGTAATTGTATCCTGATCCCATGGACCCTGTGGGATTACAGTGCCAAAAATTCAATTTTTATTTTGCATTGGCAACGACTTGAAGAACTCTTGTGATCCTCCTTAGTGCAGCCCCCCCCCCCCCCGCAATGCAAGATTACTGTGAAGTTTGGGACCCAAAGATAAAAATAATAAAAAAACTGTTGAGTGTCTGTGGGGTGTCTGTGGGGTGTTGTGTGTCCGTGGCGGGGGGGTTTTCCAGTATTGGTATATGGCTCCCAGCAGGGGGTTGGTTCAAGGCTTTGCTGCAGCCCAGTGCATGTGCCCAAACCCATGCTGTGCATGGTTTAGGGCCATTTGGCAGGAGTTGGTCACCTGCGGGTGTTAGGCGTCCAACTCCACCACATACATGGTCGAATGCCATGCACTGTAGGTACTTGGATAGTTAGGAATGGTAATAAAATCCTACTTCATGATAAAAAAAACATAGAAATTTGCTGGAAAGAAAACAAAGGTTAAAGTGACGTTATAGTTAGGTATGGGAAAAATATCTTACTTTACGTTAAAATAAAGCTTATAAATTCACTGGAAAAACAAAGGAATAAGGGACGTTACACTTAAGTGAAAATGTCAGTCAAAATGTAAGATTTTAAACTAAAAGAAACCCACTATAATTGACCAGTTATATTTAACTGAAGTAACTATAACTCATACCCTCACCATGCACTGCTCTTGACGTCACATATGACCTCACCTATTACACCACTCATGACATCATTGATAACATTACTCATGACATTAAAAAATACATCATTGATAACAACACATTGCATGTTTTTCAGTAAAAAAGCAAAGGTTAAACTGAAATTATAGTTAGGTGTTGAAATGAGATAGGCAGTTAAGTGTAAAAAACAAAACAAAACACAAAAATTGCCAGTTATAGTTTAGTGAGCTAACTATAACTTGCACCACGGGTCAGGTAATGCTTTTGATAACAAATATTACAGAACTCCTGGCATGTTAAATCACATCTCCCACTGTGTACGGTCGAAGGCTGTATGCAGCGGGGTTTGAATGACCGAGTAGGGTTGGGGCATGGCCTATCTAGAAGCCAGGCTCTGTGGAAAAGTCCAGCTGTGCAAGGCTGTTTGCCACGGAAGATGCCATTTAACCCCTTCAGTGCCCCGCCCTTTCCCCCTCCTGTGCCGGGCGTTACATTAGCGGGCGGGGTCCATGACGAGATAGTCTCGTCATGGGCACAGCGCAACCGCGCTCCATGACGAGACTATCTCGTCATGGGCATAGAAGAGGTTAACATGTCATGAGTGATGTTATATGTGAGAAGATAAGCAATGCATGATGGGAGTGCAAGTTACATTTAGTTCACTAAACTATAACTGGTGAAGTTCAGTTTTAAATTTTTTTTTTATCCTAAGTTCTTATCTCTGTCCAAGTGAACTTTTAGGTTCTCTGAAATGGCTTAGTACCGAACTTGCTCTCTCTAATAGAATGACAAATACAACTATGTGACAAAACCAGTTTTTTTTCAAATGAGATTTCATCGCAAAGTTGTATACTGAGGGCCCTATCATGATGTCAGTCGAAAAGCCTCCGACCTGTGGTTGTAGGCTTTCCAACCGACATCATAAGTTTCACTTTCGAGCACCCTATTACAATGACACCTGCTGGAGGTGAAACAGGCTGGTCATTCGGGTTGGCTTCTGACGGGCTCAAGGAGCCTGGCGGCCAGTCGGGATCGCCACATGATTCCTTCAAGATGGCATTTAAGCCATGTGGACTACTATGTCGGTTTCCATGTCGGGTTTTATGACATGGAAAGCCTGTCGGAACGCGATTTTGGGGTCCCTGGCAGGGCCCATTCTCTCTGCGGCCTCCGGTTGGGCCTGTTAATCTCTGCACAGTGTGACAGGCACCAGGAGATGCCTTCCACGGGGTGCAGGGATTAGCAGAAGCTCCCATTTCAGTATGGGAGCTTGTGCTTGAGTATGCGATAGCACCATGTGTTGTCGCATTGTAATAGCAGTGTCAGGGCGGCCAACCGGAGGTCAGTTGGTCCCGATACCGCAATGGTGTCGACATGGTAATCAGGCCGTAAGTCTTTTTCCTATGTTCATACACTGAGGGGCTTATTTACATGCCCAGTGCGCCACCAGACCATCACAATTTTTTCGGGAGGTGCACAGTGCAGACCCATATCGAGGAGACCTCAGAAAGCCACCGTGGGTGACTTTTCATGGCCTCGTAGATATGATGTAAGGCAATGCAGCACAAGTTGCTGCGTTGCCTCACACTGTCTCGTGGAGGCGGGCCATGTGCACTGCAGTGGGTTTTTCCACTAAACACCCATAGCTTTTGGCACGCTGCCAAATTTTCATATGTAAATAGCGTAAATCTGGGAATGCTTCAAAACCCTGCTCCTCCCCAGGGGTGGTGTAATAGTTGTTTTTCTGAAGGAATATGTCCCTTCGTCAACAAAAACAACCTAATTTCAAAGCAGGCACCCTTGCGCCATGGTGCAAGGGCACCTGCATTGGCGCTAGGCATCCATTTGTTCACCAACGCAGTGTAAGAGGACAGGAATGAGCCGTAACTCAGAGTTCGACACATTCCTGCCCTTTTCCTTTGACGCAGGGCAGAGCATCAAAGTGATGTGCAGCGCTAGCCTGCGTCAAATTGTTGTAAATGAGTACCTAAATGTTGGTAGTATTGTTTCCATATCTTTCATGTCACACATATGCTTTTTGTTTGAAGCGAAATGTGTCACATCACCTTTTGAAGAAACATGGCCCTTTTTATTCAACCAAATAAATTCACAAATCATAAGTGCCATCGAGTGCAATCCAATTTGTTCCACATGATGACAGAGAGTGAATTTAAATATATTTTTATGGAATCTAGCCCACTCCTCAGCTTCACCATGGCTTAAGAAGCGAGGTCCCTATTGTGGGCTACTTATCAACAGCAATATATGTCAACAAAAATATATATTAACTTTTTAACTTATTTAAAAAAAAGACAATTTATTTCAAATTATTAAACACACAACCTTTAATCAACTTTACCACAAATTAACATAAATCTATTAGGGAGAGTTGGTATTTTTTTTACATTTTTATTCTAAGTAAAAAATCAAAATGTATTAATTAGATAAATATATTTAATATTTTTTTTTATTTAAAACCCATTTATTTCGAGAAGTTAATGTAGCTGTAACCTTTTGTTTTATTAGTTCCATGTTAATAATATTGATTTTGAATTATTCTCCATTTATTTTTTGTGTTTTTTAAATAAAGACACTTTCTTGTGTTTCCCTGTCCTTTCCTATAGAGAGATCTCCTCCAATGCAGGAGAATTACTTGTAGTAGCTTTATAGAAATTCATAGAAGTCTCCGGTCCCTGATTGGAAGAGGTGGAGACATGTAATTGTAGATTTTCACTCGAAAATGGCTAACAGCAAAAATGTGGTGTGTTAAACATAGGTGCTGAAGTAGTTCTGCCTGTGAGTAGATCCATACATGTACATTTCCCCCTTTGTGAATCAAGGACTACGTTATTTTTTAGTGATTTACTTATGCAACAGAGAGTGCCCAGCATCAGTGCCTAATTTGAGCCAGTGGTTGCCGGTGGGGATCACTGGCCCTTATGTTTGGGGAGCAGCACAATGTTATCTACATCTGATATTTACCTAGCACATGAGAGAGAAAAACACACAGATCAGAAAGACGGAGCAAGAGAACGACTGCAACAGCATCACAAATGGAGAAAGCAGGGACCTGCAAGAATGACACAACGTGGCAGGGAGTGTCTGGTAGTGGATTAAACAGGCATGAGGTGGATTTAAGGCTACCAGTCTTGGTATTTGGGCTGCCATAGTTTCATTGTACCGTCTGCGGACATCCGAGCAGAGCTTCAGGCACCAGCACACTTTCATTTACAAATTGAGCACTGCCCTGCATGACACTACTAGCAACTGCATCTGACAGGCTTGTTGATGCCTTTCCCTGATTTCCAACCAATCTCTTATTTTTAACATACATCATGGTTCAACCATGGTGCTCACAGCCTAAAAGCAAAGCCAAGATGAACCTGGAATCAATTCTAGTTTACTCTGTAGCAGTTTACTGTTTAAATACACACATGCTTCTAATTCCATCCAGTAGGAATCCCTTATACCTTATAACTAGAATTCTAACAGCAGCATAGCACATGAGTCATTAAACTGCAAGGGTAAGCCAAGTGGTGGATATAATCAGTATTTAATTTGTAGCAGAATGCTCCGCTTCAAGGAAGTGCTTTTCTTTTCAATTCTGTGCTAAATTATTTTATGCATATTGGTAACTATGATGGTCTCCTGAAGTTTAGATGAAACGTTTCACAATAATGCTTACTATTTAAGAAACAAAAGTATTGCTATTGCAGAAAATCACCATTGTGGAAATGTAATATGTGCCATGTTTTTGGAGACTGCTCTCTTTCCATTGAGCAAACAGACACACAACATTAGTATGTATGGTCTTCCAGAACAATAGTAGACATGAGAAGTGGCTAACTGTAATAGCCCACTGATCGACTAACACTTACACATTCTATCACTCTGTGGGAATCATTTGTGCATCGCAAAGCAGCATGAAGCATATGCTGAACATATTGTGTAGGTTGAATGCACAACTGATGCACAATGCACACCATGGCAATGATGGCAGCCGGTATTTTAACACAGCCATTTTTGGTATTTTTGTATGTTTATCGATATAACAAACTTTTTTAAAGTGCTCTTATATCACCTTAAAGGAACGTTACAATGACAGATGTCAGAAGGTACAGACCAAGAACTTCAGGTGGTTGAAATGGAACAGGAGAAAGCAATGGAGTTCTGTTGGTCTATCAGAAGGAAGAGTATCATGTCAACAGTATGGAACTTGAAAGAATAATAGACTATGATGGGTCCTGTGATGGATTCATTCAGGACCTAGAGTGCAAAAACGTCTATGAAAAAAGAGAGGTTCTTAAGAGATAACACCAATGTATGCTGCAGTGTCAAAAACCTGACTCTGAAAATCGAATCGCTAAGCATATTTGTGCTTCAGTACACTGCCCTATGCTATTTCCTCACATTATAGTTTTACTAATCCACATACACTTAATATCCTGGCTTCCATTCCAACCATCTAATGATTTTTCTTGACCTTCAACAAGTAGTGCAGGTGTAGAAAATTATTTGTGAACCACCAACAAAATAACAGCCAAAATCACACTTTGATAGGAACAAGAAAGATCTATAGTTTCTGCATGTCATCAAGGCTAAATACTTCATCTTTTAAAAGAATACATGTCTTTCCTTGAGACATGATAGGAGGCCAAGTTAAATTTAGGTGCAGGGATACCTGCTACAATTGGAAGGTTTGGGACCCTGGTATCAGCACACCTATATCTGGCCAACTTGTAATGAGGTCCAGTTGGACCTGGCCCTTTTCTCAGGGTAAGCCCCAGAGGTTTGCCTTCTGATGCTGAACTCAGTTTTGTTGGCATTAGGACTGCTAACAATGGTAAAATGATTGTGCTCTCCCATGAAATCATATCAAATTGGCCTACGTCTGATTGGTACATTTAATGTACTTGTAAGTCCCTAGTAAATGGCCCTGCATGTACCCAGAACATGTAAATTAAATGCCACTGTTGGGCAGCAGCACTCATTGTGCCACCCACTAAAGTAGCCTTCTAAAACGTGTCTAAGGCCTGCCCCTGCAGCCTGTAGTGTGGTTTTAAACTGCCATTTCAACCTGGAACAATAAACCTTTTCACGTGGCTTAAATCTTCTTTCTTAATACTTATAAGACAACCCTAAACTGGGCCCTAATCACACAAAGGGCAGAATGCATGGCATGTAAAAAGTAGGACAAGTGTGTGTAAGTTCTACTTGTCTTAACAGTGAAAAACTCCTAAAGGCATGTTGTAAAACCTTTCTCTCCCATAGACTGTGTTACCTTATTATATATAATAAGTGCTAATGTCAGATTGGTATCAGATAGAGAAATATGTTTACAATCAAATGGATCGTAATTTAAAATTCTCTTTAATCACAAAATCAGATTTTAAGTTACTATTATGAAAATGCCCCTTTTAGAAAGTTAGTCTTACAGGGAATGCCTCCCCCCATAGATCAAACATTATTCTTCTTGCCTTCAGAAGTCATATTTATTAACTCTGGGCTTATTTTTCTTTTTTCAATACTCTTTCTTTTTTTCGTCTAGTTTTTTCCTTGCTCAATATTTACAACATGCACTTCATTCACAAACAGTGTAGACACATATAATGATATTTACAAATGGCAAATGTAACACATCATATTGTTCCAAAAAAGGTGACACAACATATACTAATACATATAGCATTACACAGAACACATAATTGAAAAAATGGAAAGGAAAAAGAATCCTTAGTCCTACAGTTTTTTTGTGCAGTAATGGGACCTATTCTATCTGGATCCTCGATATTGAGTTACTTCATGGGTCCTACGGAGGTCAGAGTAATGGTCAGAGGGACTCTAGGTCTACACTTGTTTACTCAAGTCCAGACATTTGCACTTTTCTGTCCATTGTTTCTCTTGTGTGGTTACTCTTGGCCTCCAAAGCGCAAAAGCCGACGCGTTTCAACCTTCAAACAGGGATTCTTTTTCCTTTCCATTTTTTCAATTATGTGTTCTTTGTAATGCTATATGTATTAGTATTGGAACAATATGATTTGTTACATTTGCCATTTGTAAATATTGTTATATGTGTCTACACTGTTTGTGAAAAATGTGAATGAAGTGCATGTTGTAAATATTGAGTATTAAAAAAAGAAAATAAGCCCAGATTTAATAAATATGACTTTGTGAAGTCAAGAAGAATAATGTTTGATCTATGGGGGGAGAGGCATTCCTTGTAAGACTAGTTTTGTACGTGATTCCAGCCTCTCTCGTCCTGATTAGAATCACTCCCCTTCTGTGCTTTCCTTTTAGAAAGTTGGCATTTTCCTGCCCAAAGATTCGTAGGCCTTTGTATGAGTTTCCAGCTGTCTCGGTCTGCTAATGGTTCCCCCATCAATAATGTATATTGGATCCAGGCAAGTGAACAATGGGTCATGGTGGTAGCTGGGAGAGGTTCTTCCTGGAATGATGGCTGTTGAGGAACTGTACCCTGCCCTGATTACTTTTCAAAGGACCTTGCCCACAGCACACAAAAAAGAACCGGACATCAGTCCTGCTCTTGCCTTTGACACCTAGACAGTATGGAGCCAGGGCCAGGGGAAGGGGAACTACTGATCAGTACCAGTTTTGGGGGTAGGCCAGGAAATTCCCCACATAAACGATGGCACCAGGTACAAAATTAGGACCCCCAGAAACACTAATCAGAATTCTCCTGGACCTGTGGAAGATTGAGAAGAAGGACTGCTCAGCTGCCCGAAGGACTGTCCTATTGCTTGAAGGACTGGCTTGCTATCTGCAGAAGGAAGATTGGGCCTGCTTGACTTAATCCCAGGCTACCCAGAGTTACTCCAAAGGTCTGTTGGCTGACTCCTGTGTGAGCTACAGGGACACACCAAGCTTCCAGAGCCCTCCCTACAACCGCCCAGCTGTCCAGCACCAACTGGGCTGGCCTGAGAATGCCTGAGCCTTGCTATTGGCCTCTGCTGAAGTGAGTCTTGATCCCCATTGGTTGGCATCTGTGAGAGCTCTTCCACACAAAAAAGGTGAAAATCATACCATTTAGGCTCTCTCTGACCACAAATAGACCTGTTTGTGCCAATACCGCCAGCAACGACCAGCTACTGTCCGTGATAACCAGCAATGCTAAATCTGCTTTTCATGCCAAAAGCCTCCTTCTCGTGGCCTCCTCCAACACAAATCGAACTCTGCACACAGGACTTGAGAAGGTAACTTTTCAATGGGACCAACCTGGTCCTTGTATCCGACCCACACTTCATCGAGGTCAGCCTGATCTTGTGACTTTTCCCAGGTCTCGCACACACAGATAACTGAGAATAAGGCTTTCTGCTTCTTGGCACTAGTTTCACTCAAATATTTGAAATTCAATATTTCTTTAGTTCTACTAATTAGATTTTATTTCTTTTAGTATCATTTTATTTATTAAAATGTAATTTATTTTTTCTAAATTGGTTTGAGATTTTTCTTGTGTTGTGTGTTTTCCCATTATTACTTTTTGTGTGCTGCTGAAATACTTTAGCAAACACAAGGAGATGATGGACGGAGTACTGAAACTTTTCAGACACTCACCCCCAGTCACAGATCTGGGTTGAATCCATCATCGTTCTTTCGCTCACTTCGCCACCTCAGTTCAGACCCAGCTATATGCAAATCAGTCTTGACCCTGTGCCTCATGGGAACAGCCCAGCCCAAACAACCAAGCCAGGTCTTCCCTCAACTGGAAACAAGCATCCTGGGACCGGTTTGGGGGTAACACCCCTCATCAGCCAGGCTAGCTTGAATCCGGTGGCAAAGTGAGCAAGGGGCCCACGTCTGGGTATACCCTGCCAACATAGGGTGAACAAAGCAAACACAAGGAGATGATGGAAGGAGCGCTGAAACTTTTCAGACATTCACCACCAGTCACAGATCTGGGTTGAATCCATCATCGTTCTTTAGCTCACTTCGCCACCTCAGTTCAGACCCAGCTATGTGCAAATCAGTCTTGACCCTGTGCCTCATGGGAACAGTCCAGCCCGAACTACCAAGCCAGGTCTTCCCTGAACAGGAAACAAGCATCCTTGGACTGGTTTTGGGGTAACACCCCTATTCAGCCAGGCTAGCTTGAATCCAGTGGCAAAGTGAGCAAGGGGCCCACGTCTGGGAATACCCTGCCAACTTAGGGTGAACAAAGCAAACACAAGGAGATGATGGACGAAGCGCTGAAACTTTTTCAGACACTCACCCCCAGTCACAGATCTGGGTTGAATCCATCATCATTCTTTATCTCACTTTACACATTGCCTTTAAGTTAAGTCTGACTCAAATAGAGTGATTACACTTATTCAAACTATGCTAGATCTTATAGTAATAATAATAGAGTAGTGAGATCAGATTAACAACTGTATTACCCGTGCCTATCTACCCAGGACACATAATCTTTGCCTTTGTCTATGTAGCTTGCCTAGATTGATATTCTTCCTTGATGTAGGGTAATTCTAAAGTAAGTAAACAACCTCTTCATTGACTACCTTAGGAAACATTCAGATGATTTAGCTACAGGTTCCTCTGTATCAGGATACTCTACATGAATTTCACCTCGCAGACTACCATGATTACTATCAACATCAGCTACCATATCTAGGCATTTTACACTTTACTCCCTAAAGTTGAATGACAAGTTGTTGACAAATAGCAATGTAACCTGAGCAATTTACTATAAACAAATCCCCACGCTCTTAAACTAGTTTGTTATTGGACTGAGCAGTGATTCAATGGCAAAATAGTTCACATTCAGAGACTGGAACTCTTTGTCTGGCCCTTTTTAAAAGTCTAAGGGGTATATTCACAAGAACGTGTGATAACTACCGCAAGAGTAGCTTAACGCAACTCTCAATATCACAGCCTATCGCGGGACAATAACCCCGTGTCAACGTGGAATTCACAACAAGGCGGCCCCATTCGATAGTTTGCCCGTGATACAACCACCTCGACGGAGATAAAAACACAAACCCCAATGCCAAAAAACCTGCGATGGGCCAAAGCATGATAAGAAAACAGTGACAACCAGCGCGAGGGCAGCAATACTCACGCGTAATGCGGGAAAAAGCACAAGAACAGCATACGGAAAATGCCACAGAAAAAAATACATCAACAGCGGAGTACCACGGATGCACCTTGACCGACTGCAGAGGACAAAATGTACACCCTAACATCCAAGCACCGTGGCAGAACAGAACCGACAGGCACACCGCATGAAAGAGACAAGTGGCAGACAAATCAGAGCTGCAGGAGTGCACCTCGACATTGACAACTTCCTGGTACAAACAGCAACCCCTCCACATCTGAACACAGGACACAACTGGTTCCGCAAATGTGCACAACATGACAAATCACATCTGAAACCGCATGAAAATGTAACATGACAATGTACAAGTACAACCTGTAACCTGAAAATATGTTTTAATCACACATGCAGTGCAATTGGACATTTTCTATTGTCCCATGAGTGCCATGGATGGCCACAATGTGACGTGCTCATGAGAAGTAAGTGTCAATGATGGAGTTCCTATGGGCCATTCCTGCCGCAGCAGCAGTGGGATGTGGGCCACCTGCCCCATCGTCACCATCATCGTCCGGTACCTCTGGAACTGGGATCCATGGGGCATTGGTGCGAACACAGATGTTGTGCAACACACAACATGCAATGATCATCTTGCACACGATGTCCAGGCTGTACAGGAGCTTTCCACCTGTGCCGTACAGACACCTGAAACGTGACTTCAACATGCCAAATGTGCTTTCAACGATGCCCCTGCTGGGTATGTGGGCCGCATTGTACTGCCTCTGGGTGGGTGTGTCCAGGTCTCGGAGGGGTGTCATCATCCAAGGGCAGAGTGCATAACCTTGATCACCTGTGACAGTGCAGGGAGAAAAGAGTCACTACTTAGTTCGGCAGGATGTGATGGCAGTCCCACTAATACAGTGACGCCTGTGCTGGCTGTGCGCAGGGTGAGTTTAAGCCGGCCCTCAGGGAGTAGCTAGTGCTGGCAACAACTCCAACAGTCATCAGGCACTCAGAATTGCAATGTCAGTACAACAAGGGGGAATGACTCGAGTCGCCAGGGCTAGTGGCCCTGGATGCACAGCGGCCGACACGGGCCCATCGCCATGGGATGCGGACCTGCGGGAGACTGGAGTAGGGTCATGAGGGCAGAGCAGGGCATCACAAGTGTCATGGGTGCCTTCCGCAGATTGTCACGGTGGAGAATGAGAGGCCTACCCCCAGGGCATGATGCAGGGGGCACATGCCAGCTGGGTCCGGCAACATGGGGGATATGAATGCCACAGACCCAGGCCGAATACCAAGTCCGTACCTGTCCGTTGCTGATGACAACCACCAGGCCACAGGTTCAGACACCAACAATGTTCCATCGGAGGATGACGGTCACTCATGGCGCACAGGGTTAGTGGCACCACGTATCGCAGGCCTGCAATATGGAGTTATGCCTCACTGATGGAAGGGAGTTTTATGCTGTGGCCGCTGCCACGGACTTGGGGTCACTGCCATTCAGGACTCAGGACACTGTTCCACATGTGGGACCTACTGGGCCGAAGAGGACACCGGTGGAGCATGTAAATTAGTAAGGAGTGATGAAGACCAGCGTCGGGGGGGCCAGCGATGGTCTGAGGAGGCTGCAGAGGTCGCGGGACTGGGACTTGATGCTTGCACCGACACATGTTGGGCTCTCTTTGACACACAACTGTGTCGGCAGGTGAGCAGTGCGGCACTGGTGCGCTGGGGTGGGCAGGCCTGGTCTGTGCATCAGTGTCCTGGGGTGCAGCAGGCACACAGGGTTGCAGGCCCTACTGCTCACGGCGTCGGCCTAATGGCAGGCCGCGCAGCACCGCTTTGGCAGTGACGTTGGCCTTCCAGGGAGTGGACCACACCCTGCGCAACGGGGTTTGTCACCACACTCCTGCGTAACCCTGGCACACTCAGGGCCAACCCACTACGCTCACGCACACAGGGGGGGATACAGCGTGCAACACTTCCGCTATCTGTCCCATTGCATGGGGTGACATGGTTGCATCCACTGCTCACTACTCTCCAGTCACCAGCAGTTGTGGTCTGCATGGACATATCAGTTGTTTATATTCCCATGTCGGTCCTGCACATACAAGCCTCACTTCTCGTTGTGTACATTCCCACTCACGGGTCATTTGTATACTCGCACATGGCTGCATTCCGCTTCTCCACACGTTCTGCTGTTGTGTGGCTGTGCTACCGTGAAATGTCTGTGTTGGTTGCAGGGGTAGCCCAGGATGACCATGGAGTGGTGTTGTAGTGTCTGTGTGACGGGGCGGAGGACATACCCGAGTCACCAGCGGCTCCATGGAACCATTGTTCAAAAGGCGACCTTTTGCCCCCTTCTCTTCCCCTACAGCGGCCGGAAGTACCCTGCACGACGGACGAGTGGTACCCGTATCAATCACAAGACTGGACTCAAGAAACGGAACGAGGTTCCTTTAACTCAGCCTTCCAGCACGACGAAACTCCTCCCCCTGCTGATGTCACGTTGGTGGGTTGTACAAAGATAGCGGAATCCCGGAAGGAGACGGACGGCATTTCCCTGGAGGTGGAAGGAGAGTTGGAGTGGAGGCGAAAGAAGAACCGTGATGAGTGGACAGGAGGAGAGATCGACGCGCTCGAAGAGAGGACGACAGGAGAAGACCCCAACAAGCCAGGAGGCCAACGACTCCTCAAGCCGCCCGGGAGGAGCGTGGCTCGAACAGGTACGGGGACGGGTAGCGGGCTGGGTGGGAAGAAGGACACCGCCGCCCCTGCGAGAGCCCGTACCGAGATACTGGTTATATATATCGCTTGGTCCTGCAACCCCCTCCCTTCACTGAGCACTGGCACCCGCTTACACTAAGGGAGCAATAGAATCACCTGAGCACTCGGTTTCCCTCACTCACGGCCCCTTTTGATAGAGTGCAGGACGACCGTCGTAATCCTTGGTTTCTTTCTCCTTTATTTTTTCTCTTTGTGCCGTCCCACCTGGGGACCATTAATCGACCGCTCCGGAGCCGCGACGAGACCCGAAAGAAATAGCAAAGACAGCAGAGATCCAGACGGTGAAATACGACCCCCCCCCCTTCTCAGTCTGGAGTCCCCAAGACAGAGCAAGCCAGACTCTTCCTCTTCTGCAATCTCACGACCGACATCCCGCCAAAAGAGAGTGTTGTATAAAATAAAGCCTTCCTTACACCATCCTGGTCTGGTTGCCGACTCTGTCACCGATACCCCGCCACAGTCTGGTAGGAGGTCGTGTAGTTTGACAAGTTGTATGTGGTTTGGTCACGTGTGCATTCCCACAGTTGTGCATTGTGTGTTGGTGGCTTTGGTGTGGGTGATGTGTTGATTTGGCACTTACCAACGAGCAGTCTGGTTCCATATGTGCCATCCTGGAAGTGCTGGTTGATGACGGACTGGCGGAACATGAAGGAATCATGCACACTGCCTGGGTAGTTGACGACGACATTTGTGAAGAGTCCCCGGTGGTCCACTATTGCCTACACATTGATGGAATGCTGATGCTTTCTGTTGCCGTAGTGGTGTGCAGGATCCACAGGGGGCACAAGTGGGACATGTGTGCAGTCGATTGCCCCCAGCACGGCCGGGAATACGACTATGGCATAGAAGCCTTGCTTTGTCTCCAGCTGTTCCTGCGCAGTGTTGGGGAAGTGAAGGTACTGGGGTATGAAGCTGAGGATGGCATCCAGGACAGGTGTGATGAACTTTGATAGGGCTGGCTGTGAGACCCCTCCGACTCTGGCAGTTGTTGGTTGGAAGGTACCAGAGGTCAACAGGTGCAGCACAGCCAGCAGCTTTGTCTGCGGAGGGATGTTGGTTTTCTGCTGTGTTGGGACCGTCAGCCTCTGGGCGATGTGGGTCATGATGCGGAGGATGGTTGCCCTTTTGAGCCTGTAGTGGACAATGACTTCCTTGGGCGTTAGGTCTGTGAGAGTGGTGCGTTTTCGGTAGGTCCGCTGTCTTACTCTGGGCTGCCTCTGTGGTGGTCTGGGGGGGGCAGGTCCGGGTCCTGGGGGTGGTGGCAGTCCTGGGGGGGTGGCGGTGGGTGTTGTTGCCCTGTTGGTGCTCAGAGCTGCATGATGAGTAGCTCCATGGTGTCATTTGTTCTTCAGGTGTGGCTGTGTGCGGGGCTCAGTTGCCTACTGCAGGTAGTCATCCGTCCTTACACCTGCTTGAGGCAGGTGTTAAATACCTGCGGCTACTGAGGCTTATTGCCTGTTTTTGGTTTGATTCGCAGATCTGGCATTTAGTTGTGAAAGTGGTGTTTTGTTTTTTTCGTGTGTTTTTGCACGGGAACGCCTACTCTGCATCTCATTAGGGTTAGTTGGTGGTGTCCGCCGTGGTGATACATTTTGGGGCAGTTATCGTGGGAATACTGGCAATGTCTGCAGTTTGCACCAGCTTGTGAATGGGGTGTTAGGTCTATCTCCACTTTTGATGCATTAAGGTGGAGATAAATCAGAGATAAGTCCTTGTGAATATGCCCCTAATTTTATATTATGGTCACATTTGTTTTAACCCACATGTTGGCCTCTTAGATCACAGAATCATACACCCTTTCAGTAGCCACTCCACCCACTCTAGAACCACCCATTGTACACTTGATTTTATCCTGCAACAAATAGTCAGCAGAAATGTGGTGTAATTCTTTTATCCTTCAGAAAAACTTATTTGCTCTTACACAATCTAATAATATACCAGTATTTCTTACTCTTATTTTGCATAGGATGTTCTTATTCACACCCTTTTCACATACAAAAACTGAGATGCCCTGCCATCAAATGTTTTTTGCTGTTCCAGTATCCCTTTACACACTTCAAATAATCTTGGTATTCACAAATCCCAGAATGTGATGTACAAATAAAATGATTGGAAAACCATTCTCTCCCAGTGTTTTAGATCTACTCAAGTACCTAAAGATCCACTGTATATGCTTCTCCATTACTGTTGTCTTTCCTAATCAGTTCAGGCAAGGATACCTCATACAAAACATCTAACATTTGCTTAAACATGCTGACTTTTGGAGTAAAATGACTAGCTAAAATTGACAAAGTTTTCCTTAATTTTATCCTGATCAATTGAAATAATATCATTTGGCTTTGCAATGTCTGAGACAGTATTGGTTCCCCATATGTCAAGGCTATTATATTAGTTGAATATCTGCTTCAGCTTCTTTATATTGCTTCCTCTAAAATAAATCCCATGGCCTCACATTAGTTTCTCTTGGTGCACGTTCCCTACTTTCTCTAGTAAGATGCACCTCATTTCTTTCCAACTCTTTGATCGTTTTCTAATATGAGAGTGTTAGCCTCTTTGGCTTAAGAGTACACCATTGCCATCCTGCACATATTTAGATTTGATACAGACTTCATGAGCAGCCATCTTGAGAAGCTGTGACTCATGCTTATGTCAAGTTGTACGGCATGTGTCGCTCTATCAACACATCTTTACAAATGGTTGCTGTGCGACTGTGCAGTGCATGTGCACAGCTGATGCACAGCTAGTGCTCTATAGATAAGCCTGCCTTGCAATCTCTACCGTAGATATGCATGTCTAATGTCTCATGCTGCTTCAACTCCCTTGGAGTCAGTACAAGATAAAATCTTCAGGCCCAATACATCTCTGGCATGCAGCACATAAAGGTGCACACCATAGCCTCCTCACGTTCACCCAAGCAAGTGTGAAGTACATGAAAAGAAATGACAGCATTGGGCCAGCAAGTATTGTTTATAAGATCCACGTTTTAATCCTCCAGATGCCCGATCCATAGCCCTTAACCGACTGGTTGGAAAATCTGTCCGGTTCACACAACATTCTGTTTATTGCATCACTGGCCTTGAGGGAACATGAGACACCACATATCTTTTCTTCAAACAACACTGGCCACAGAAAAATATTCTAAAATTAGACTTATAAACAAAGAAAAGAAATTCACACTAGACACACATTAAACAGGAAACTTGTAAAACTAAATGTGCTATTCTTACAGAACTGAGAATACAATTACATATAGTCTTTTAGATATTCTGGTAACCTTTTCTCTCTGGTTGAATGCTGTAAATAGTACCCTGAATGACTATAAGAATTAGCAAGTGTAAGTGTAACAACTTTACTGATAAAAGACTTGCTTGAGCATATAACACAATGTATATTCCCCATCAAATGTTTTTACTGCATTCTTAAAACTTCTGACTACTTTTGGAGTAGCATAAAATGTTGTAAAAGGCATTGCGCCTGTTGGTGTACATACTTTGACCCAGTCACCTATTTTCACCTTTTTTTCATACACGCCTTTTCTTTCATTCAAGACTCTTCTTCCTATTTTCATCTTTTTCCTGCTATATTTTCTTCCAAGATGCATCAGACAGATCACCCCACCCTTTTCTCCAACTCATCCAAGAAGGAAACCACTTACTGTTGGGAATCCTTCCCTAAACAATTCTAAACAGGAGTTACTCATGGGCTGATGGGAAGCTAAACGATGTGAAACCAGTCTATCATGTAACACCTTTTTCCAACACAAACTTATTGCTTTGCTAGTTGTATGGCTTATTTGATAGTTCTTTTAAACCTCTCTACAACTCCTAGATTGATGATGATAAAGGGAGGATTTTTTGTGTTTATTACCACACACCTTCAGAAACACCTACATATCATGCAAACAAAATTAAACAACCATTATCAGTCAGTGAGATCTTCATGCTTGACACCTATTGTAGTGATATCATTTACAGCCTGTACTACTGGCCATTTGGAGTATAAATCAACTAAAACAAATAAATAAGGGCTTTCCGTCATCCCTTTGAGAGATCCCACTGGATCCAAAGCAATATCCTGCCATAGTAAAGTTGATTGTTTGCCTATAATTATGGGTGCAACCCTTGGTTTGAGGACTTTATCACTATTCACTTACTCCGGACACTCCCTGATCACCCTCTCAACCCGCAGAGCCGGACCTGGACAGCAGCAATTTGATCAAATTCTTTCTTTACTTTTTACATCTTGAAGATGACCCAAATGACTCAAACTGATTTTTCCCAAAAGTAAATTAAATGGAACCATCGGACTGGAACCTAGAAACAGTAAACGGCCTTTTTCAGACAATACATTTCAACTTCTAAGGCTTCCAAGCTTCCAAAAACTTGCACTCATCTGCTCTTTCTGTCTGTTGCCAACTAATCAAGCCATTCGGAACAACATACATTTTTACTTCAGTGACCCACTCCTTTTCTTTAATTGCTCCATCAATAATCACACATACACTAACCCACCTTTCATCTATATCAAGCTCATTCTGATGCACTTCTGAATTTAAGGACACAAACAATGATAGACAGTCTGCTGTTTTATTGTCAAATCCAGGTAAGTAATGTACACTCAAAGAAAATTCTAGAAGTGAGATTACCCACTTTTGTATTCTTTCTTGAAACATTTTCTAAACCTTTCGAAGAAAGAAATGTCCAAAAATAGCTTATGATCTGCTTTAACAGCAAATGTTCTTCCCCACAAGAAAAACTAAAACTTTCCACTAGCCATCTGACAGCTAACTCTTCTTTCTCAATCACTGAATAATTTAATTCAGCACCCTTCAAACATCTAGACTTAAAGGCCATTGTTCTTCCTTCACCATACTCTATTCGCAACAACACAACTCCTAACCCTTTCTTATTAGCATCGGTGATCAACACACATTCTTACTCTGGTGTGAATGTTTGCAAACTTGGAGCATTTTGGAAATGTTCCTGTTAGACTTGACATCTGTTGACGTGTTTCCCCTGTCTTTTTCCGTTTTGACTCTGCTTTTGCTAGGTTAGTGTCTCTACGCACTTTCTCACTGCTGTTCAGTGTTAAAGTGCAAGTGCTCCTGTTGTAAATTGTTGTTCTGGATTGGGGATTCCATAATTGGTTATTTGATTTACTAGTCAGTCTGTAGTACAGTGCACTGTTTGTGGCAAAGGACTGTAAATCAAATGCTGCTGGTGGGCTTGTAACTCTGGTTGTGCCTCCCACACAAGCAGCCCTTCTTTTTTTTTTTACAAATCTTTATTTAGACACCCAAACATACATAGTCTGGTAATAAATACATTTAAACAACATGATTTAAACCTTTGTAATACGTATGTAAAGGATGTCAGTTATTTCTTCTTTTTCCCCCTCCCCTACTACCCCCCCCCTCCCCACATTATCAAAGGAAGCAAATTTGGAGAAAAAAAATTAAAAAAGAAGAAAAAAAACCTTGCTGAGCACTATACCTTGGAATTAGGTAACATTAAAAAAAAAAAAAGCAAGCAGCCCTTCAAATGTAACTCAGACCACTGCAGTGTCTGTGTGCAGTCTAGTACTGCCATGTCGACTTGGCAAGTGCACTCGATTGCCAGGCCCTAACCTTCCCTTTTCTTACATATGAGTCACCCCTAAAGTAGGCTCAAGGTACCCCTGTGGGCAGGGTGCAGGGTATGTGAAAGGTAGGACATGCCCTGATGTGTGTGGCATGTCCCGATAGTGAAATACTGCCAATTTTGTTTTTCACTATTGAAAGGCTATCTGGCCCATAGGAAAGCATGGGAGGGTATAACATCTTATAAATATAACTTCCTATTGGGACCAGATAGGAAAATAAAGTTTAGTATGCCTGGACTCAGAATCTAACAATGCATCTTTTAGTAAAGGTGATTTTTACAATCTGTGTTTGAAAATACCACTATTAGAAAGTAGGTATTTTCTTGCTTAGCCATTCTGTGCGCCTCTGCTAGGATGTGTATTGACTGTCTGGCTTTGGAGTGCCAGGGGCTGGGGATGTGCAGTAGCTTCAGAGAGTCTGGATGAGTCAGGGCTGGGCTGAATAGACCTGGGCTGCATTTAGAGTAGGTGGAGGAGATTTCCTTGCACCTGAATGGGCCTGATCTGCTGCAGACAATGCTGTCTCCACCTCCTGCTGCGAAGCTGGACCAGAAAGGACCAAACTGGTTTGGACTAAGCACAGACACTCTCTGCCTAAGAGGACAAAGGGATTTGGAGTATAAATATTGGAGCCTAGACCCCAGAATTTAGAATTCTTTTGGACCAAGAAGACTGCCAAAAAGAAGAGCTGGAGAAACTGTGAGGAGGAACTACCACTATGCTGAGTGCTTTGCTGTGTTGGCCTGCAGTGGCTGCTTCTGTCTTGGGAAGTGAAAGGACTGGACTGAAGTTTCTACAACTTCTTTATTGAGTTTCTCCAAGGGCTTGAGGTAGAGCTTGCTCCCTGTTAAAGAAGTCGCAGGAACAGCAAAGAGTTCAAGTTTTTCTGCCATCAGCACTGGGGACTAAGTGTTTTGTGCTGCAACAGAAAAAAAAGCAACCTGACACCGTGTACTATGCCACTCCCGACTCTGTGTCCTGAAGGCACCGCAGAGGGCACCACCGCACCACAACTCTGGTTTCACCGATGCTGCCACCTGATGGCGCCACCGAGCCACTGCTTGCTCTGCCACCTGTGGGCACCACACTTCGCACCGCCTCGCTTCACGACACAGCCTTTTTTATCCCCCATGAAGTCGCTCTACGCCAACATTGATGCTGCTGCTTGCACCATGGGTCGCGGGCACTTCTTGTAAGTTACACGATGCACCGTCCTCATCCCGCACCGCAGCCTTGGCCTGCCGGCGCCATAGACTCCAGTTCATCAGCCGACAACAGAGCTTCAGCAACAACGACGCCGCTGCTTGCACCGTGACCTGCCAGCACCGCGACGAGCACTACATCAATTCTCACCGCAGCCCTGGTCTCACCAATGCTGCTGGACAACCGTCACCGAGCTGCAGCCTGCACCGTGACCTGAGGGCACCACACGCCCCACCACTGCACTTCACACTGCAGCCCTGATGCCTGCCGATGCCGGCGCACCTGACTTCAACCATGAGGAGTTCAATCTGCAACGCGTGTACTTCAAGGGCCTGACAACTCTTGCCCCGGCCTCCAGAACCGACGCCTGTGGATGCCGGCCCTTCGGGGCTCATCGGGAGGTTGCCGACAACCTACATTTCTAAAGGCACTGTTTTACGGGGCTTCCCGACACCGTAGCTGGCCCGCGACACCGATGTCAGCCAGAACTATTTGGATTTGTTTTTCACAATGCTGTGATAGCCACAGACGGAGCTATCGGCTTCAAGGAACGGCATTTCAAGTCCATTTTTAAATATTGAAGACTTTTGAGAAACGTATGGTGCGTAGGTTCCACTTGGAGACCAAAGGGCAGCACAGCAACTCGTACAGTTAAAATGGTTAACCTGATTCAAGCGCAGCTCATCATGTCAATGGATAGAATTAATCTGTGGCCCGGTTTCCTTATCGTGGCAAGAGAGAATAATCAAAGTCAATTAATTAGCCTTTAGTGTTAGTAAAAAGCATTCCCAGGAGGCGGAAGGCCCCTACGAGTATTTTACTGAAGCAGAGAGTGATTTTTTATCGGGAACCCCGAACGCCAGGCGCAGGAGAATGTAAGGCATGGTGTGCCACAGATTAATTCTATCCATTGACATGATGAGCTACGCTTGAATCAGGTTAACCATCTTAACTGTACGAGTTGCCGTGCTGCCCTTTGGGATCCAAGTGGAACCTATCTGAAGGACACACACAGATTCAATTTCTAGTCCTGAGGAAGACCCCCCACAGACGATTACACATTCGCAATATTTTTCAGGGGTCAAAATGTCGACGTAGATTATTGAGTGTTAATGATCACCCAGAACAACTAAGATAATTAGATGAATTGGTTGCTGGCCAGAATCATATCCAAAATATTTTGCACTGTGTTTAAATGTTTGTCGTAAAGTTTATGTGTTATGTACATATTGTGGTGTGATATGTAAATAGATTTTTTTATGTTCACTTCACGTCATCAATCTAAATGTAAATGTATAGTTCCTATCTGTGTGTATATATATTTGTTATAGTTAAATCTACATAGTACACGATTTACTTCAATTCACTAAAAATCTTATACTGATTCAGAAGTATATGAGTTCTCTTTTTGTTTGGACTTTCTCGTTTCATTCATGACTAGTCTCATCTGAGCAGAGGGACTGAATTGTTTATAAATAAGTTCCTACGCTTTAAAAGCAATCAGGTGGCAGAACCACTGTTCCCTTAATGTACAAATCCCCAGGTTCTGCACATAACTGGGTTACCCCATTAGCCTATACTTGCAGGACAAGTGGACTGGGCCTTTTGAGGTGGTGTAGTGCGAAACTGATGTCGTTTACATGGTGAATTTGCAGACTCCCAGGAACCCTTTGAGGGTCCTCCATGTGAACAACCTCAAGCCGCACTTTGAGAGGTCCAAAGTGAGCATGCTCTTGGTGACAGAACATGGGGTGGAAGATGAGAGTGGACCTCTCCATGACCTCCTGTCCACCAAGGACCACGATGGGTCAGTGGAAGGTATAATCCTCTCCCCTACACTGACTCCAGGGCAGCAGGGTGACTGTCACCAGTTGTTTGGACAGTTTGCCACACTGTTCTCTCTGACCACAGGTGTTACTCACGGGTGTACCCATGACATGGACACTGGTGACAGCCCTCCTGTAAAACACAAGATTTACCGGTTGGCTGACTGGGTCAGGGCCAACATCAAAGAGGAGGTCTCTAAGATGTTAGCGTTAGGGGTGATAAAGCCCTCCCACAGTCTGTGGGCCAGCCCAGTGGTCTTGGTCCCACAGGACTCCTGCACCGACCTCCAGAAATGACTGAGGGGTTCATTGAGAGGTCGCTAACACCCTACATTTCTAAAGGTAGTATTTTGCAGGTCTTCCCAACACCGTAGCTGGCCCGCGATGCCGCAATCAGCCATATCTGTTTGGATTTGTTGTTCACGACACTGTGATAGCCTCAGACGGAGCTATCGACTTTAAGGAACTGTATTTCAAGTCTAATTTTGATTATTGAAGATTTCTGAGAACTGTATGGTGTATTTTTATTGTTTTTGGTCTTGTTTTGGATATATAAAAGTATTAGATATTTTTCTAAACTGGTGTGGTGTCCTTTTGTAGTGTCTTCACTGTATTACTGTTGGTTATGTGCAAATACTTTACACACTGCCTCTAAGACAAGCCTGACTGCTTGTACCAAGCTACCAAGGGGGTGAGCAGGGGTTATTTCAGGAGTGTAACTCCCTTATCCTGACTAAATTAATTTAGCACATACCAGAGTGATCAACATCACTGTTATGCTAGGCAACAGAAAAATATTCACCATCACCTCTTTGTTTAGGGCATGTAAATCAATACACAACTGAAAATCTCCATTGGCTTTTGTAGCCACAACAATAGGAACCCAAAACTCAATAGCTTATAGAGGAGGGATTACTCCTATATTGCACCAAGTGAAGACCGGCTCCCCGTGAGACTTGATCCCTGCAAGAATAGCTAACACCCTTATTCCTCAACTTGCCCCATTGATCGGACATCTTTTGAATCTTTCACTAAAAGAAGGTTATGTTCCACCGGAATGGAAAGCAGCTCAGATAATGCCTATTCGAAAGAACACAAAGGCCCCTGTGACTGATCTGACCAATCTTCCTCCTATCTCACTCTTGCCATTTCTGAGTAAAGTACTAGAGAGGTATGTCAACAAGCACCTCTCCAGTTATGTCAAATTGTCAGGCAACCTAGAACCTTCTCAGTCAAGTTTTAGGCCCAAATATAGCAATGAATCAGCCTTGCTAGTGGTCACAGATAACATCAGAAGGACCCTAGACAAAGGCCATTCTATGATTCTGGTGCTATTGGACCTATCCGCCGCATACAACACTTTCTCCCACCAAATACTACTCAGAAGGCTGAAGGTAATAGGACTAAGAGATTCTGCCTTTCGTTGGATGGCTAGTTTTCTATCTGGTCGGACTCAGACGGGTAATTTAGGCCCGTATCGGTCGGCACCCATGGAATGTACCAAGGGAGTTCCACAGGGCTCTTGCCTGAGCCCCACTCTATTTAATATCTATGTGGCTCCCTTGGCCAATGTTCTAAGGAAACATGGGTTTATTCCGATATCTTATGCCGACGATACGCAGCTACTCTTTCCCTTCGATGAACTAACTTCTACCATTCAGGAGACCTTCTCTTGGAGCATGAATGCCATTTCACAATGGATGAGGAATAATTGTCTGCAGTGCAATGTCGGAAAGTCCGAGCTCCTACTTTTTGGGGAAGCCCCCAAATTATGGTCCCCTAATTGGTGGCCCATTAATCTTGGAAAGCCTCCTATTCCCAAAATTTCTGTTAAAAACTTGGGAGTCCGGTTAGGCCATGCCGTTATTTTCAAAGAACATGTTGGCCAGACAGTTGGTAAATGCTTCCATACCTTGGGCCTACTTCGGCGAGTCTTCCCTTTACTTCCAGACTCTGTAAGAAAGACTCTGACTCAGGCTCTTATACTGAGTCGCCTAGACTATTGCAATGGTTTGTTGCTTTCTGCTAATGAAGCGTCAATCAATAAATTACAAGTGGTTCAGAATACGGCGGCGCGACTGGTTCTGAATATGCCACCCAGATCTGCCTCCCGTCCTCTTCTCTTAAAACTCCATTCGCTGTCAATACGCCAATGGATAAAATTTAAGATTTGATGTACCATTCACAAAGCACTATTCAATCTCGGTCCTAGCTATCTGTCAGAAAAATTCATTCTCTACCACCCCCCGAGATCTTTGCGTTCCAGCACCAAACATCTACTGACGGTCCCTAGAATTAGGAGAGCAAGATTGGGAGGGAAATCTCTATCATACCTCGGACCGCAATACTGAAACGAACTTCCCCTTTTTCTAAGAGAATGCTCAAATCATTTAGTTTTTAGGAAATTACTTAAAACCATTTTGATCTGCTTTTAATAAAAAAAAAAAAAAAAAACACAGCCTTCGCTGTACAGTTGATATGCCTCCACAAAAGCGCAGAGATACTCCTCGGAGTCGATTCTGGCGCTATATAAACCCTTAAATAAATAAATAAAAAAAGTTTTCATCTCCGTGTGAACTTCTTCTCTAACAGCTATTGGCAATCTGGTCACCCTGGCTGAACTAGGGTTGGTTCCTTTTTTCAGTTTGATTCTGTTATATAGTTTTTCAAACAACAAGATTGGTCTTTAAGCACATCAGTATACATGGTCATATTGTCTACTTAGGTGCTGGCTATTTGTTCACCTTGTACCTGCAGAAGGGCATTGGGATCAAGAGTAACACCTACATATTTTTGATGTGCACAGCTTAAAAACTCATCACCTTTTAATACCACATAGATCTTTCCCTCAATTTCTCTTGATGAAAATACAATCTTGGTGTAAAAATAACCCAACTTTCCTATAGGTTTGCCCTCATATCCACAAGGTTTAATGTCCGTAGACTCAGAATTCACATGTCCTTCAAAAAACATTTCATAAAGTCCCTTTGACATTAAAGTAAGTTTCGAACAAGAATCAAACATCATCAAAAAATGTTTTCCGCTAAACCTGACCCAACTATCATGATTACCTCCAGTCCTTCCAGCTCGATAGAGAATAATTTAAACCAAATTTCAAGATGTCCGCCGAGGGGGTTGCTCTCTCCTAGAGCTCCCAGTTGGGGATCAACATATCAGTATTATCCCTGTGTTTAACCTGCCATCCGACAGCATCCCTCAACTCTATAGCATCCTTAACCAATAACCCAGCACATCTGAACTCTGGAAGCCTCCTACCAGCTGCTGAACCACTCTGCCTGTCTTGATGGAGCCGCAACATGTCGGCCGACACCCTCGCCTGGATCCTTGGACGAACTGCTCTCTTTCCGCCTGTGATCTGGTCAGAGGAGTCGTTGTGGTGATCTCCTGCGACGGATCCTGGTCGCTGCTGCTCCATTTGCTGATTTGGCCCCCTCGCCACGATATCTGAGCCCCAAAGTCCGTGTCCCCACTGGTACCTTCCAGCGGACTCCGGCCCTATGCTCACGGAGCCGACTCACGGAGCCGACTCGACACTCCCGAATGTCCTCGCATGGCTGGCTGCCTTCCAGCTGAATTATTGCTCCACCTCTGGGCCCTCTACGTGGACAGGTGATCTTGAGCCCTTGTCTTGACCTGGGCCTAAGGCGGCCACGACGTGGTCGGGTTCATGAGGTGAGCAGTCCCCTTAGGACCTGCTACTGCCCTGTGGCGCTGTTCTGTGCCCCCGACAGAGGTGCCCTGGCTCTGGCTGCCTGTGGCTGGGGCCCGCCACCGTCTCAGTCTCTGTCTCGGTCGGGCAGAGAGTCACGGGTTTCTGATCCTTGACGTTTGCACCCTTCGAGGGGCCCTCATTGGAAGTGGGCATCCCCGGAACGTTTATGCTCTGCCAGAGCTGAGCTTGGCCTCCCGTCAGAGGTGCCCGCGCCATCTGGGCTGCCAGTGTTTGAGACCCGCCACCATCTTGGGCTTTGTCACGATCGGGCCTTCCGAGGCACTCAGTATGGGGCTGCTCCACGCCAGGCTTGAGTCCGACCGCCTTTGTCTCCTTGACCTTTTGCTTATTCTGCCCCGCTAGTGGCCTGGTGCTTCTCGACACCGCTCTTTGCAGCCTCCCTGCTGCTTTCTGCCGTCCGGAGATGCTCGAGGCTGCTCCGGATTTTCTCTTGCCCCCTGCCTTTTGTTCAATGGCTGCGTTGTGTCTCTCTGGTTGTGGCCTGTCTCGCCGTTGATCATCGGAGGCCATATGATCTATGCTATCCACCATGATCCTCCTCCACCTCCAGTCTTGCTTAAGGGCGCTCGCGGCGCCTAATGGACCTGGGTTTGCTGAGCGCAGACCGAACATCCCAGCGTCGTTCCAGACCCTCGGCCCCACTGTGATGGCGTGGCTCTGAGCCCCCAGTACTGTCATGTGTATACTTCTGGGACTCAGGGACATCGCTGCGCCCGCCGGAGTCCCTGCCCCCTGCTGCCACCTCGCCGATATCTTCTGCTCCTACTGAGAGCTAACATGGGATTCAGGCATCTGCGGTGTGATGCTGTCTCCCACATTCGCCCTCTGCTGCAGGGCTTATTCCACCTCCGGCACTGAGAGCTGGGGCTCTGAGGACTCATGATTAATGGCCTCATTCCGGAATCTACCTCCACTCCTTGATGTTGGGGTAAGTGCCCCTTGAAGGACTTCTTGCTCCCGATTACTGACTTTACTGATTTCTCACCAAGATGTCCGCCCCCTCCAAGGGAAGATTACTGGCAATACTGATATCTCACTAAGATGGCTGCCCCCTCCTCCCTGGATCACCTTGGTTGACTACATAACCCCTTCCTCCAGTAAGGATTCCTCCCTCTACCTAAAATGCCCCCCCCCCTGCTCTCAACATGATTAACTGGGTAAACTATATGATCCCACCACCATTATGCTATTACCCCGACCACTATTTATGATTCCTCCCGCCCTTTCTATATCATGGCCGCCCCTGCTCCTTTCTTGTTTAACTGGTGATTGTTTGTCCCCACTTCCATTTTTCAAGTACTCCTTCTACTATTAAGGTCACCGCCCCCCTCTCTCTACCACTACCACTACTCAAGTACCCCTTCTACTATTAAGATCACCTCCCCCCTAGCTCTAAAATGATCGCTCCCTGCTCTCTTCTTGTTTATCTGGGTAGACAGCTCTGTCTATAGCTGACCTGACTCTTGACCCCATTACAGTATACTGACCACAACAGTAGGATCCAACACATGACCACGACAATAGGACCCAAAACATGACCTCATCCAGCATATACCGGATCTCTCCATTGGAGGCCCCCTTGTAGCAAGGGTTGTAAACGGACGCCCACGCTATAATAACTGGATGTCGACTTTACCATATTTCCCCAACACTCCTGTTCTCCCCTCTATCATTTGCTCAGAAGTCTCCCCAAACAGGTCACCTTAGGAGACAACTGCTTAACCCCCATGCACAGCCAAAATGTGCATCCTCAGGCCATATTAGGCTGCCACTCCCCCGCTAAGCTCCCACTGAGCTCCGACTTGATGTCAACATGATTTCACGACCATGTGTTTCCTCACATCTTGACCTAGCTATTCTGACCACGCCTAAACTAAGGTGCACCTTCAAGTCTTTTCCCTCAGTGAGGATCACTTGGTGGACTCCTGCTCACTCCTACCTCACTGTTTAACCACATATACTAAACTCTCTCCTCCACTTCCACTCTTACACAGTTCAGGATGGACTCCAGACTTGAAAGTCTGGCTCTAACAGCTACACTATTAACTATTCAGTCAACCTCTCCAATAATGCTACTAAAAATCTTAAACATACACTTCTCAAAGCCAACCCAGAAACCCTTATCTCTGACCCCTACCTCTGCCCAAAAAGGCACTATTATGAGCGACCTGATCTTCTACATTAAAAGAAGAGCTCAGTGGAGATCTACGTTCCACTCCATACTCAGAATCACTTCATCCAAAAAAATCCCTCACGGTCTGCAACTTTTGATCATGAAATATCCTACTTTTAGATCAAATGCCACTATATCCATCTACAACAATGAAACTATACTCATTCAGGCCACTGATCGCAGCCTGGACATCTTTGATGACAGGTTTGCACTCTTTAAAAGATCTCTGGTTCCCAGCGACTCCCATGCTCAAACTAAGTACGACCTCACCCTTACCCCATCTCAGGAGGTCCTGGATCTCTCTTTTACGGACCACAGCCTGAGGACTGCCTCCCCTATCCTGATCAACACACACAAGACCATAGCTCCTCCAACCCCAGGCATCCCCAACTCACCCACATTGCCACGACCTGACCAGACTTGGGCCAATAATCACGGTGCATCTGTTAGCCCTCATTCCGACCACCCCTCCAACACTTCCCCCACCCCGGCTCCCACTAGCCCTTGCCCTCAAACCTCCCTCACTAGACAGCGGGCTTGCCCACTGTCCAACAGACACTCATTTAACATCCCTTCCCCAAACACACCTTACATCGCCCACTCGCCTCGCACACTCGTACATCGGATAGGGAACTCTCCATCAGTGGAACTCTCACACCCCCGCTCACCTGCCCTGATCCCCACTCCGCTCTCCCCATTGTCCTACCCTCCTACTCTCCTTCACGTGCCCCATAACTCACATTCTGATCCTGCGTCTAAGCTCAAGAAAATAAACCATGAACTGCATTCTCTCAAATCTGTCATCCTCAAACTCATTAAGGCCACTGAAGAGCTAGCCCTTGATCTCTCCCCCAACATGGCCACAATTGAGATCCCCCATCTCACTGCCTCCTTGACAACGCATGAGATCCCACATTTGATACTCCGGAAACCAAACTCGAACACCACTCCCGATCCTACTGCTCCGTCTAGACCAACCTGATCCATAAATCCTTATTCAGAACCTGATATTATTTCCCTCCTCCTTGAATACACCTCTCCATACTCAGAAGCTGATATTCTCTCCCTCCTCCTTGAGTACTCCTCTCCTCCCTTGGCCAGCACAGTCCATGCTAAATCCTCACAAACAGCCCCACTTAACTCACATAACTCGACACTCCCTAAACATGGGAATGCAGAACCCATCCTAACCATTACGTCACTTAATGCACCTAACTCGTCACTCCCTAATCATGGGAATGCTGTACCCATCCAAACCATCATGCCCAACCCCCATAGATCGCCCAGTCTCAACGCCAATTCCTCAAACATCAATGACCTCTTGCAGATCCCCATTACACAACCCGCGCGCACAGACACCTTGCACAAATCACACCTGAAAAGCATGTTACTTAACTGCAGATCAGTGGTGAACCATGCCATAGATCTTGCTGATCCTATCCTTGTCCAAGATCTGGACCTCCTTCTCCTCATAGAAACCTGGCTCAATGACTCCTCTGGCCCTATCCTTGACCTACTAGTCCGTCCTAGTCACAACATTATCAGACTCGAAAGAGTTAAGAAATTGGGAGGTGGCATAGCCTGTATCTTCCGCAACTCTCTCACAGCAAAACAGTCCCCCTCAGCTACTCTCTCCTCCTGTTAATACCTATGCATAGATATCACCAGCACACGCAGACCATTATGCAGCCTTCACATCTTCTACCACCCCCCAGGTGATAGCCTCCATCTAATCGAACAAGTTATGGAAACCATCTCCTCCAACCTTGGCCGACACTCCCCCCAGATCTTCCTTGGTGACTTCAATCTCCACTGGAATGGCCCACACAATCAGTATGTAACATCCCTCAAAAACTTCCTAACCAACCTATCTCTGACCCTATTCTGCAACAGTCCCACTCGCAACTTAGGCTCGACACTGGATCTCATCATCGCCAACCCCAACTACATTCATCTCGAATCCATTCTCCCCTGTGACTGGTCTGACCATCATTTTATCAACTTTCTGATACTTGAAAGCTGGATCCACAAAACTGCTCAACCAATGAAACTAAAATATTGGAAAAGACCGCTCCATAACACAAGCGTTAGAGAGCTCATACAGCGATGCAATGTCTCCCTTCCGCCCCCTTCTAACATGTCTGATGTTCACGACCTCACTGAACATTATAACAACACCATGCTATCCGCCTTGAATGATACGGCCCCACTTCAACTGAAAAGAAGACTCCAAACTGTGGTTCAAGGACAGTCTAAATGCTGCAGATGCAGTCTTAGACTAGTTGAACATAAGTGGAGATCCTCTCCCTCCACGGATCTTCTAAAAACTCTACGACTCAAAAGAAGTACATATAACAAACGCATTAGAACGGCGAAAGCCAACTTCTTCAAATACCAACTTGACAAAGCCAAAAATCGCCCGAAACGACTTTTTGAGCTCATTAAATCTCAATCCAACAACACCTCTACCCAATCTCAGCACCCGTCTTGCCCGCAACCAAACTGCGATGCGGTTGCTGAATTTTTCCTCGAAAAAACTGAAAAAATCGAATCAGACCTAAGGTCGGCTGCACTCACTCTCTCGCGCTCTCCTGATGCCTCTGTCTTCACACCCCTGCCCTCATCTCTTGATCTCTCACTCAAAAACAAGGCTTCATGGAGTCCATTCACTCCCCTCAATGACATTACCATCCTCAATACACTCTCGACACTTAAACCCTCACATCAGTTCAATGACCCACTTCCCCCCAACTTCTTTAAAGAAATGATTGGCTCACTAGCTCCACTCTGGTCTAAGATCATCAACGCCTCACTTCTTCAAGGTGAGATCCCAGACTGCTTGAAGGGGGGCCTAGTTCTCCCTATTCTCAAAAAACCCTTGGCTCACCCTGCTGACCTGAACAACTACCATCCGATCACAAACATACCCACCCTGGCAAAACTTCTGTAGAAATGTGTTCATGAACAACTACGCAAACACATTGATTAATTTCAGCTTCTCGACCTATTCCAAACGGGCTTCCGCACTGGCCACAGCACAGAAACGGCAATCACTCACATTGTGGATGACGCACTCACTTTACTCGACCAAAATGAAGTCTGCCTCTTAATTCTGCTCAATCTCTCATGGGCATTTGACACTGTCCAACATGACAATCTACTCTTCATCCAGGAACGCAGGATGGGGCTCTCAGGCACGGTCCTTAAATGGTTTTCCTCTTTCCTCAGCAACAGAACACAAAGAGTCAAATCCAACCAGTCTCTCTCCAACCCGAGTCCATGCCCACTTGGTGTCCTCCAAGGATCCTCACTCTCCCCCACACTCTTCAACCTTTTCCTTGAACCACTGACTTTAATTCTTAAAGCCTCCAACATCCTATATCACCTGTATGCGGAAGACACCCAACTCTACATGAAAATTTCCTCCCCTGAAGACATCAACTCCCACAATGGAACCCTTCTCAAATCCTCAACTGGCTCACCTCCAACCATCTCAAATTAAACGCCCTCAAGATGGAATTCCTCCTCATTGCACCCTCTCGGCAAACCCCCTCTGTGGTCAAATTCCTCTCTAACCTCACAGCACTCAACTGCACACCTCACATCGTAGACTCCACTAAATCACTGGGAGTTGTGCTTGACAAAAACCTAAACATGCAAGACCACATCAGATCATCGACCAAAGGAGCGAACTTCCAACTCTGCATCCTAAAAAAACTCAAACCCTTCCTTCCCCATGATGACTTTAAACTGGCGGTGCAAGCACTTGTCATCTCCAGACTAAAATACGGCAGTGCGACTCTTTGCGGTCTGCCGAAACTCAGTTTAGCACCTATCAGAGCATCTCTAAATACTGCTACTAGACTCATCACGGGTTCCAAGAAGAACAACCACATTTCTCCGGACCTCAAATCGCTCAATTGGCTTCCCTTTGAAGCAAGGATACAACTAAAGATCACACGTATGACCCATAGGGCACTACACTTCAACACCCCACTCTACCTGACAAACAAGCTGGAACTCTCTGGTGGCTCCCAGTCCACAAGGAGCACTGGCACACTGCTGCTCAAGCCCAAGAAATGTAATATGCTTAAAACCTACAATCGTACATTCTCTGGCATCGCCCCGAGAATCTGAAACTCCCTCCCAGTGGAAACAAGACTGATTCCCTCTACACTTGCCTTCAAAAGGGAAGTCAAAAATCTACTAATAAACAATTAGTTGAACTAGATGGTGTGCTCCTCTTGCCTCTAAGTTACTGTATACTGTCTTGTTTGTTCTTGTTGTTTAATGCCTTACGTGTTGGTCTCTCCCAACTAGCTTTGTCCGCCTCAATTTCATCTTGCACCTGCTGTATTTTGCCCCACTGTTTCCCTGATTTCTCTCCCCTAGTTGTTCCTTTGTCTATTTAAACCGTATGTAAAGTGATCTGATACCCTTCTGGGTCATGTTCGCGCTATACAAAACTTTAAATAAATAAATAAACCTCATTGTGTATTTACTCTAAGTCTTTTTCTTCTTCCCAAAACCCGCACTCCTGCAGCAATTAGCAAAATGGCCCTTTTGCCATTCCTATTACAGGTTGATCTTAAAGCAGGACAGTCTTTGTTGTTGGTCATGTGACTGACCGGGCCACATCTGAAACAGTGACCCTTAAAAGGTTTCCATTTATAATTCACTCTCTCTTTCTTTATCTTCCTCACAGCCATGACCATACCCATTTCTAAATCTCTTGATTCACTCTGTTTTAGCTCAGAGACAAATTTCATCATGTTTTCAATCCTTTTTGCTACTTTTATTACCTCATTTGATTCAGGTTCATCCTTAAGCCATAGTTCTTTTTGAACTTTCTCAGAACTGCTGCATTATGAAAAATTGAGCTCTGATCCTCTCATCTATGAGAGGACCAAATCTAGATGTCCCAGTTACCTTCTGTAGTGCTGTGACATATTCTTCAACCAACTCATTTTCTACTGGCTTGCGCTTACCAAAATGATATCTTTCCAATATCGTTGAGAATCTTGGTAAAAAACACATATCCACATTTTTTAACACAGATGTCATATTTATTGACGCCTCTACTAGTATCCCTATTCAACTCTGATAGATTATCAAGAATCTTCTGACCCTAAGCATCTAACCTATGCATAAATAAAGTCACCTTCCTTCCAATGCCCATATTTGGACCAACACTTTAGCATCAGACTCAAATACCTTCTTCCATTTGGCCCACCTCAAAGGTGGTTTTCCAGGAATACTCATAGAAAACGGAGGAGGCGTAATATTCTCCATTGTCGTGTAGTTCCAACAAATACAAAGAATCTGCACGTTTAGACAACATAAACTAAGGGATTGGTGTCTAAACTGATTCCGAACACCCCTGCAGGATATGTCAGCCTTTAGACCAGCTAGCTCACAGTGCCACTATAACCCTGCTAACCTTACCACGGAGTAGATAGTTTCTGGCAACCATCAAACATGACAACCCATGATCCTTAAGGGATTGTAGAAACAGTACAGTACTTTTCGCTTAGTCACTCGTACTCAATTAGTCTCAGAGAGATACACAGATAAACTTTGGGACGTTTTGAATAAGGATTTATTGAACCAGCATCATTTGATTATAAAACATATGTGTTGCAACAATCAATAGACAGAAGCTAACGTAAGAGATTACAAGCACTAACAGAGTAAATGGAAGGTAGGATTCCACCATGGTGCTAAAACAGTAAATGTATGCAAGCATATATTCATGACCGTAATCATGCATACTCCTACTGTGCGGAACCTAAGTGTACCTAAATGTACCTAGCATGTATGTGGCTGTAAATCCAAGAATCCCCTAAGAAAGAGCCAATGCCATTACCTGAAGGGAGAGAATGAAGGACCCCATCTTGCTCTCGAGTTGATCATCCCGCAAGGAAAGTCAGACCGCTGAATGTTGGAGCTTCTGCAGACCGGGGCCCCAGCGTCTTGTGTCAGCATGGAAGCATCTCCTCTGTCTAGCTAGTGAAGGTATGGTTCTTTATACCATAAAGATAGCCTCTCGGTTCCTACCACAATCGATATGTTGTGAGTATGATTATGTAAATGAGCCTAAATCAATACCTGCAATTATGCAAAGTAGTTATTTCACCCTAGGATGAAGATGACCATGACTTTTATACAAAGTATTTTAGCCCTGTTATGTACACCATGTGCAGGGGACTTTTCTAAGAATCCTTATTCAAATGTAGGTGAAAGGTTGTTTGCTACTTAGGCCTAGTTTGGGGTAAATAAAAAATGTTCTCCTCCAGATTGTGAAAACACCTGGCCCTGACGACTTAACTCATATCTAACCCCAAGTTCAAACTTAACAAACAATGTTATAACTAAACCCAAAAGCAATTTCGGGTAAATACACTAATTTTAAACGGAGTGAATTACATCAAACTGTGAGCACAAAGGTGTGCACATCGACCTTAAACAGAATGTTAATTTCAGTGTTCACAGAGAAGGTCTGCCTATCACCAATCAAAAGTAGACTTAACTCCACTTAAGTAGGCTCAAGGTCATCACGCTTCCATTTAAATCATGTCAGTTTACAGGACCAAGACAGATAAGTAACATAAGTAGTTGGACAGAAACAAAAAAAATACACAGAAAATACCTCAAAATCCTGCAGTAATCATCTTCTGTTATAATAAAACTGGGAGTACCACCTCTCCTGCACATTTAACAGCTATCTACAAAAACAGAACACAATACCACGTGATGGTTCTACCCATGGAGAACTCAAATCAACATCATACACTTCCTGGAAGACTCGTATGGCCTCTCCGAATGAATTGCTCTCCACTGCCGTAAGTTTCACATCTATCTCCACTTCTCAAAAGATAGTATAATCAGGGACTCTAACGATGTCTATTTCAACTGCTCTCTGAGAATTAATGAGAGCCTCCACAAATACTGTATTTGCTTTCCTTCTCGATAGCACCACACAACAAGATAGCCTGCTACAAATGGCTAAAAATATTTCTAGATGTTCCAACTGCATGTTGAGGCAACTTCGCATAAACACATGAATCCCATCCTCCTTGTCACCAAATGTGAAGTCCAGGGTACTAAATGGCAGCAAATGGGGCTGGTAATTACTTTTATAAGAGCCACAGTTTATTTCTACAGATGCCCTATTCACAGCCTCTAACCGACTTGTTGGAAAACCTGACCAGTTCATACCACAACTTTCTGTTTATTACATCAAAGGCCTCGAGAGAACACAAGACATCACAATGAGCTTCCATTTGGAGGAGCTTAAGGGCAGACAGTATGGCCTTAGTGTAGCACTCCATAAAGGTTTCTTGCCCTCTCTAGTCATCCCTCTGCCTGCCCCAACTTTACTAGTGCCTTACATGCATCCTGGCCTGTGGGACAATCCATGTATGCTCACTTCTTGCACACTGTTAGGAGGATTCTAAACCAAACAATAGCCAAAAATAGGACATATTGTTGCTTATGGTGCTACACGGTGACTCTAACCCTCACCTAGATATTGCTATTCCAGAGGGAGAGGAAATCCTCAAGCGAAATAAGGTTGCTTGATGTTGTGGAAAAGTTGTGGTAATAGCTAAAGGATTTCCTGATTTGCTCAAGGTTACCCCAATGAGACGCACACTATCCTGAGTGATTGGACAGCTGACTGTGGTCTTGAAATATGCAGTTATTGTTAGAGAATTTAACCTCCAGCTGGATGATCTGGCTGATCCTGCAGAGTAGGCAGTACAACTATTTAGAGACGATGGCCTCTCCCACCTTGTCAAAACTCCCATGTATAAGAAGGGATACATTATTCTAAACCTAATCCTGGCCACTTGAGAGGATCTTGCTACTTTTACTGCAGCCCATTTATTTGGACCAATCACTTCTCTGGCCCAATCCTATTAGGATTTCAGTCACATTCAGTGACCCAAAGTTCCTTTAACGCTTTATGAGATTTACAGTCTGTCTAACAGAGACTCACCATCAAACATAATGGACAAGATTGGACCACCAATCTGTCTGGGCAGTTTCATTGAAGCTCGACTGGTAGGTCCAACTGAAGATGGGATATGTGCCTGATGGTGGGCATAGACATGTGGATGGTGTGACTGTAACAATGCCAATCTATACTTTGTATTTCCCAAGAAGTAAATACTTACAAACATGAGGATCCCTTCCCCAGATTCCCATAATGAGTAGAGGATTCTGCAGTGCCCAGAGGAACCCCAGGGCTGCCCTGGTCAGAAGATTTGAGTCTCTTTCTCATGGCACTATTGCCAAAGATATCACCCAGTCACTGATGTACTGAAGACCACAAGACCAATCGAGTGACTGTTGCAGCAACCCAGGACAGTGCCCGGAATTGTTACTGTGATAGGAGCCCCACACTAGAAGAAGAAGACTGTCAGCTAAATTCACCTCAGGAAGCCTCAGCACAATTATCTCCAACTGACTCACCAGAGCACCAGGGCCAGACTTGACTAAGGCTCTGAGCTCACCAACTTTGACCAGCATCAATGCCAAAAAGAGAAGCACCTGATCCTCTTGCAGCCTTTAGGAGAACCAACTGCTTGGCTGGCAGCTGCTGACATCAAGGCTGAATGATGCATGCTATAGAGGGAATGTACTGCCGATTTTCAGTCAAACTGATGGGATGAATAAAGGCAGGCGCTTTAAACAAGGATGGGCGAGGGCTTCAATGGTCCCTGTATCCTAGACACTGTGTGTGCTAAGAAAATGGGGATGGAGTGCGCTGCACCTTAGAAGCAACATCTCAATGAGACAGAGGGGGGATGGCAGTAAAGCACCTAGAGGGAGACAACTCCCATATTCCCACTTGATTGTAGTGTGCAGTTTTTCTGATTTCTGTGTAATACAATATTTATCTTTTATAAAGAGAAGCACACAGGTGGATCTTGTTGATCTTATTGCACTGTGGGAGATAGTGCTGAATGCTGAGCCTGAGTACCACACACTAACTTCCATGAGAAGCCTGTGAGTGCTCACCATTATCACTAACAGCAAGTGCTGAAGGGGTTGTACTTGGGCAAGTTTGCAGAGCCGTAGTAGCAGAGGCCCTGAAAATATTTGACCGAGCCCCACAGCTGTGGCACAGTAGCTCCATAGCCTCCCGAACATGGTCTGATGCAAGGCAATAATGATCATATGAAAATCCAAGCAGATCAACTTTTCTGACAGGGCAATTACTGATCTACAATGATGCACAAGTGACCTACAAATGGTCAATATTTGTCCCAACTTCCTCTAAAATAGTTCAGGGAATGCTACTATCCATAATGACTTATGGCCCATCGATAGACTAAAAGCACTCTCACCCAGACTAGCACATAGGATAGCATAAATATGAATCTTTTCATGGCCATTGGTGTGGTCCTTGCTGTAAGGAAGCAGGGTGACCTTATCGACCCTTAGCAGCTATCATGTAACCTTTTCATACTTACACTGTCACAGAGACTGAATGAGGTAGGCATTTCCAGCCAAGAGCAAGCATGGTTTTAATTTCTTTAAGACTGCTCCCAATACTCACACCAGCTCCCCTATAGACCCAAAGCTTTACTTCTGTCTTTGAAAGCCTCAACTCTCTCCACTAAGTTTTTTCTTTTAACGTAAATGTTGATGGCATCCAGATTATTACCCCCAGTGACAATTGGAAGCCTTCCATTAGTCTTGCTCTTTTTTTATGGCCTACTGAATAATCAAAAATGGATAACCACCAGATTTATTTTTAAACCTTGCTCCAAAAAACGGAATTGATGCCTGGGTGGTAATTAAAAACATAGAGGTGACAATTCTTTCTTACACACAGAGATGTACCACTGTCAGTCTTTTCTGTTAAATTTCTGTCTGTACTAAGACTGCCCTTTGAATCCCTTAGCTGTTTGGGTCGCAAGTTGCTGACCACTTTTTTTTTACTTTGGCGCACTCCACACTTAAGTTTTCATTACTTATTTTTTCCATAAATGGTATACAGGAAAATTCTATGCCCTTTTGTACTTCACATGTTGTGGAGTCTAAAGCTATGCTAGGTGTGTGGATTTCCCTGGAATGAGCAAAGAAAAATAGTCAAAAAAAGCACATTGTGTGGTTTTGTTTCAGAAAAATAGACAAAAACTGCTGCAATAAAGTATAGGTTTTTTTCTCTAAAAATGGCATACACTAACGTTTTGGTATATTAAGATCACCACCTTCTGACCTTTCAAAAAGCAAGGTGAGTTGTACTTTCTAGTGAAAACAGCTATGAAACCCATTGGGGGACCTGGAAAATTATTGTTTTGAAAATGTAGACAAAATTCCAAATTCAGAAAAGGGTCATTCATGTGCACCACTCATGTTTGTTTCCAGAGCGACCCTGCCTGGGGCCAAAAATGTTTTTTTTAAATGTTGCAGTGAATTTGCGAGAACATAAAAAAATGAATGAGCGTGGCCTCCCTTGCTTATTTTAATACACCCCCCCCATTGTGGGCCTGGGCTGGGGGTCATGTTTTTGGGGGGAGGGGTATCAGTCCCCCTTCCCTAGCCAAATAAGACACCAGGGACCCATTCCCTTTGCCAGAAATGCCCTGGGACCTCATCTCTCGTGGCCGAAAAATAACACATAAGGTAGGGGGTGCACTGTCCCCTTCCTGAAGCCTACTGAGGCCCATGGGACCCTTTCTCCTGGGGCTGGGGACCATGGGACCAAATAAGGCTCAGGGAGGAGAGCCGCACACCCCTTTCCTCTATTTTGTTTAACTTGGCCGCAGTCGACACTGAGTAGTTATAGTTATAGTTCGGGCAGCATTTCCATAGAAAATGACTTTTTTGTTTTGCTTATAACTTTGGCACTGTTTGACGAATCTTCATGAAACTTTCCAAAAACGTAATATGCTTTGCCTACTTTGCTTATAGAAGGTTTGGGGTGACCCGCCAAAGGAAGGGCCCAAAATGCAAAATCCCCATTCATTTTCCACAGACTTTTGTCAGAAGGATTTTTGCATTTCTGCTTAACAGAAATACACCAAATTCTGCAGGAACCTAGATCTTGGTTAGAAGATTGTATGTTTTGTGACTTGGTGTACATTTGTTCTGTAGTTTTTGAGAAATTATGGTTAACATTTTTTTTTATATCTGGGTGGTTGGTCTGAAGGACTCCCACGAAAGTCTTGCTGGAGTGCCAATTCAATGATAGAGCATACTGATTGGCCCAGGGAGCTTATTTCCCTTGGGCTATGTCGCTCTACCCGGAGTCAGTCTCCCACGGGAGCGACCGCTGTGATTGGCAACATGACAAAAATGTTGCTGTCATTCATTACAAGACTTGTACACTTAGTCCTCTATTGTGAAGCAAAAAACGAAACACAGTATAGGGGGGTACCCTGCCCCCAGACACTGTGGGGTGGACACAGACAGACTCCTGCTGGGGCTAATATAAAAAAATCAACAGCTTTTTCCATGATCCCACTGGACTCAGAACACAGGTAGCAGCCATTTTCTTTAATATACAGGGAAGGGGTGTGAGACGATTTTGAGCCCCAGGGACCACATCCCCCAGGGCCAGGTATATTGGTTAAGGATCCTTGAAAGGGCCTGGCGATCTCATTCACGGAGACAGAAATTATAAAAAAGGGGAGGGGCCACGCAGTCTTCTTCCTGAGACATTAAAGGCACAGGGGACCCCATCTACCAGGCCCGATCAGTAAATAAAAAGGGGAGGGGGGCATGCCCGAAGGCCGTTCGTTGCGTGGGGTTGGCTGCCTTTGGGGGAATTGTTGAAGAGCCTGGCCACAGGCCAGGCCATGTGGTCAACCACCTGCTGCACACGACCGAAGGCCATGCACGGCAGGGGGTTGGATTTACATATGGTTAAAAAATATTACTTTACTTTAAGAAAATCCTTGAGACTCACTGAAAGAAACAAAGGTTCAAGTAACATTATAGTTATGTATGATAAAATAATCTGTTTTTGTTGAAAAAAACAATTAAACATTCCCTGAAAAAACAAAGGTTAATGTGACGGTATAGTTAGGTGAATATCGCAGTGATAACATTAACATTTTGAACAACAAAAAACACAGAAATTCACCAGTCATAGGTAGCGGAGCTAACTATAACTTGCGCCTCGCCCTGCACTGATATGACCTCACATATTTCGTCACTCATGACATGTTCTATAATATCATTTATGACATCACTGATGACATCTCATATGACAACTTTGATGACATCACTGAGGCTACTTTGCCAGTAGTCTGGTTTAGAGCCTTAGATATAGGTAAGTATTAGGTTTTATATTCTTTTCCCTACCTATTTCCACATCAGTACTAAAAAAATAAATATAAGCTTCTATATATAAAAAAATGTTACAGAGTACCGCAGTACTACCTAGGAAGTACTCCGGTACTTTAAAAGAAATCTTAGAAAAAACACTGTGATATACTATATTTATTGGATGTGCAATTTTTTAACGTATCTAATTTTGTAAGAAAAAAGTGTACGGAGTACCACAGAAATACCTACAAAATACCACTCAAATACAGCACAACGTAAACATTTTTTTAAAGAGAAGCATTGCCTAAAAATACAGTACTTATTAGGTACTAGCGCAGTACTTCACAAACTCATTTAAAAATATGTAAAACAATATAAATACATTTCCCTACCTATTACTACTTTAATAAAGTGGCAATAATTAGGGAACTACAATAAAACCTAGGGGCCCTAGCAGTGCTGGGACCGGCCGCCAGTGGTGCGGCGGTCCCGCACCTGCAAATAGGATGCCACTGCCACTGTGGCTGTGGCAACCTCCATTCCCAGCGTGAGCACCGCCCGCCACAATGCTGGGAATGCACTGTGTGCATTGTCATGCACAAGGTGACAGGCACCGCGAGGTGCCTGCCACCATGTCCATGACAATGCAGAGGGGTACCATAGGTACCCCCCATGTGCACCCCCCACACCCCCAATACCCTGCAGGCCCAATGGCCGCAAGGGACCCCTGACAGCAAACCCCACATGCCTTTCCGTGGCGGTATTGCCGCCACGAAAAAGGCACGTTTCCGCCTGCATCCTAATATGGATGGCTGTGTCATGCAGACACCGCCACCATATTGAGCACCTTTTCCGCCCGGCGACTGGTGGACCGGCGGAAAACCAGCGGACGGTCTTTCCGTCCGCCAGGGTCCCCCCTGCCAAATTAATATGGCGGGGGTAAATGGGTGGCGGGCGGGGAAGGATGTAGGGTAGATCGCCACCGCCTTGCGGGCGGTGGCAATCCGCCCTACATCCTAATGGACCCCCTAGTCTTTACCTATATCTAAGGCCCTAACACAGAACATAGCCAAAGTGTAGTAAAAACAATGTGGCTGCCTTATCATTTTCTAAAAAAAGCCATTATCCATTACATTATTTTCTGTCTTGTCTTGCCATATACCAAAGTATATCGTGAAGTTACCATGCATCCAATGGCTAGCTGTATTATAGTATTGGGGTACCCTTGCATCATACATGGTGTCACACGGGCAAGGCAATACTTAAGACGGATTAACAAAGCAATGCAAGGGCACTATGCATTGCCCTACATTCATTGTTAAATCTGTAGAAAGACAAGGCAGTTGTTGTTTTGCATTACTGTTCACACCATAATCTGCATTGCTGCTAAATGTCACATAAATCCGTACACCACTCCACTGTATGCCACTACCCTCTATATCATTCGACTCTATAGTCTTCCAGTAAATGCCACTCAAATATATCTCTCATTAAATGTATTATGAGAGCCCAATGTTACCCTATGAGATAGGTAGGCATTACAGTAGTGAAACACAGATGTGTGAGTTTTTTGCACTAACAGGAGACATGTAAAACATTTTAAATACAATACACACTGCCCCATGGGGGATTGTGCGCCTAATGTAGGGGTGAGTTATAAGTATTACAGATTAAGTTTGAAGCCTAGAAAGGGGTTTATTTTGACAGGTTGACTTTCCAGTTTACAACTGCACAAAGGCTGCAATGGCAGGCCTTGGGCAGGTTTTAAGTGATACCTAAATTGGTGGCACAATTTGTGCTGCAAGCCCACTAGAAGCATTTCATTTATCAGCCCAGGGTAAATGGTATACCACTTTACTGGGGACTTATAAGTGAATAAATATGTTATTCAGGTGCACACCAGTTTTACCATGAGTTAGGGAGTGAGCACAAGCACTTTAGCACTGGTTCACTGTGGTAAAGTGCACAGAGTCCTAAGGTTAAACAGGAGGGGAGAATGCATAATGTTTGGGGTGACCCAGCAGAGAGGGCCATGTTCAACACTTTCCATGTACATGAAACTTTCCCTGCTGCTACTAAACTTCCCTTCTACATGTAAAAGGATGGCTTGTGTCCTGCATGCAAACACACCCTATATATATTACCAGTCACCAGGGAAGAACTTGGACACCAATGCAGCTTCTACCTCTTTGTCCTCTTTACTATATTTGCTGTTGTCCATTGGTTATGAAAGAAACAACCAAAGCTGTGTCATCCAACATAGTTGTAGAAGCGTCACAGGATCTGAGGAAAGACACTAATAAAGAATTGCCATTGATATCAATAGATGTAAATTTAACTTATGTACTATGTTGATCATGTTGCATGCATTTCCTTTTTGACCTGCCTGAAACACCTCAGAACTCAGAGGCTTTAATAGTAGCACTAACCACACATTAGCACAGCAATCTTCAAAGCAGAATGGACTACCTAGTCGACTCCTCATGTGCATGCAGTAGTACAAATTAGGGAAAACAGAAAGCAACCAGAGTGAGGACCAGAGCAATATAATGTTCTAGCCTAAAACAGCCATAAGCCCTAGTTAATAGCAGTCTGGTTAACTAAATATTAACCTGGACACAGAGCTCAAAATGGACCCCCAGATCAACTCTGTCTCATCCTCCTGCTTCCACTCCCTCCGCCTTCTACGTAAGACCTTCAAATGGAACCCCCTCGAACACAGAAAGACTGTCATTCTCGCCCTGGTCACCAGCAGGCTCGACTACGGCAACGCACTCTATGCTGGAATGAACAAAAACCTCACCCGCAAGCTACAGAACATCCAAAACGCCGCCGCAAGACTGGTCCTCAACCTGCCAAGACACTGCCACATCTCCCAGCACCTGCGCACACTCCACTGGCTTCCCATCGAAGCTAGAGTCACCTTCAAGATGCTAACCCACACTCACAAGTCCCTCCACAACACCGGACCAGCATACCTGAATAGCCGACTCAAATTCCACGCTCCCCAAAGGACCCTATGATCTGCTCAACTCTCCTACGCCGTGGTCCCCCTCATCAGAAAGACCAGATCGGGAGGCCGCTCCTTCTCCTTCCGCACAGCCAGAGCCTGGAGCGACGTTCTGCTCCACCTCAGACAGATAACATTGCTCCCCATCTTTGCAAGAAACCTCAAAACCTGGCTCTTCGACAGACCCCCTCCTTGATGGACTGGAACCTACAAAGCTCCCCCCCCCCCACACACACCCCCCAGCGCCTTGAGACCCTTATGGGTGAGTAGTCGCGCTTAACAAACACCTAATTTGATTTGATATGATTTGAACCTGGTGATATTTATTGGGGGGAAATGCTCGGTATTTACTGGAAAATGCAGATTTTTGTGCAGTAAGCACCAAAATCTGCATGTTATTCCTCAAAAATTCATAATGGGTGGTATTTATCCCACCCGATAAATGCCAACTTGAAGAAGTCGGATTTCATCAGGTGCAACAAAAACTATTACTTACTGGGCCGTTTATTGAGGACTTTGCTGTGATGTTTGTTCTAGAAGAGCACTTAGTCCAAAGTGTTCTTCGGGCACATTTCATATCCAATAAAAAGTTTAAACATTACTCACTAGTCCTCATTTTATGGACTTAAAAATGAGGTATTGGTTCGACATCATTGGGACAACAACTTAGAATTGTGGTTTCCCAAAGGTCTGAAGCAGGGGCTTTGATCAATCATATATATTGAGCTGGGACAGAGACACGCGTAAGTCCATAAATATACCAAGGATTGTTTACGGCAAGATTGGTGCTCATTCCAAATTTAGGGCCATATTATCAAGGAACGGCAATCACATTATCGCCGCTTTAGCTGCAGGAAACTGCCACTAGAGCGGCGATAATGAGCTTGATAATATGCCCGTGAGAATTCCAATAGAAGCCCATGTTCACACCGGAACATGGGCTTCTATTGGAATTCACAAGGGCATATTATCAAGCCCATTATCCCCGCTTTAGCGGCAGTTTCCTGCCGCTAAAGCGGCGATAATGTTATCGCCGTTCCTTGATAATATGGCCCTTAATTATGAATTTTCAGAAATCCAAGAGCAGGTGAAAACATCTAAAGACTTGCGAATACTTTAAACATAAGGAACGGCGATAACATTATCGCCACTTTAGCGGCAGGAAACTGCCGCTAAAGCAGCGATAATGTGCTTGATAATATGCCCTTGTGAATTCCAATAGAAGCCCATGTTCTGGTGTGAGCCTGGGCTTCTATGGGAATTCACAAGGGCATATTATCAAGCCCATTATCGCCGCTTTATCTGCAGTTTCCTGTCGCTAAAGCGACGATAATTTTATCGCCGTTCCTTGATAATATGGCCCGTGGTTAGTTTGCAGGATTCTCAGACTTAAAAAATAAAACTGTTGACAAACAACAGGAGAAGAAATTGAGCAATTAATTGTAAGGTAGGTGTTTTGAAGCTTCAATGAGAGCAGTCATATTAAATGTAAATGTATACTTTTATAATGCAGTTGAGGAGAAAGGAAGTGCTGCTAATATATAATACAACATGCAGCATTTTTATACAGCCTTGTCCCATTCCACTGATGGCTATCTACAGAGAGACCTATAATGAGTCATGTTCCTCTGACAAATAGGGCCTGACAAGCTCATTGTAAGGAGTATTTACACAGGACAAGACAATAGCTGTGTGCTTCGGACTTGGGTTATTCATTGGATTACAAAGCAAGAAAAATAACAAGCTCTCCAGTGTACGTATGACACTACTGGCGTCATTAGGCCTGTCCGGAAAGGCCTTTAAAATTTCAAAGAATACAAGCAACACGCACAGCCTTTGACATATTTATGTGATCGTGCATTTAGGACTGTGACACGTTACTAACTACCTCCCGCCTTTATGTCTCAGAAACGGGATAGCGTGGTTGCTATACGATGCTGAAATCAAAAAGGGTTATGTGGGAAATTTCTGATCACATCAAAAGAAATTAAACTCTGTGTTGAAAGTAAGTGGGTTAACTACTTTGTAATTCTCTACCACAAGTGCACAGAGTTAGACAGTAATCATAGCCACGCAAAGGGTGGACAGCACAAGACATGGGCTGCCTGCTTTGTTAAAAAGAGCACAAACGTGTGATTTTGTGGCCTTCCACAAATGTGAACATTTTCCCTTCGGTGAAGGGCTAAAGTAAATACTCTCCCAGTGTTGGAAAGGGTTAATACATTAACCTCAAGCTTAATGTTTGTGTAGGGAAAGATGTTTCGCCACAAGGCAAAATGGTATCTCCATAGAAAACAATAAATGTGGATATACACATCAGGCTGCATTTCAGCAGCGTTTCATTGTACACGATGTACAATTGTGCATTGAGAAATGACAAGTCATAAAACATCGCAGTCAGTCAGTCAGTCAAAGCTTTTATTTCGGTAAAATACCATAAAAAGACATAAATACATAAATACTTTAAAAAACATGATTAAATAACATTGTATAGAGTGAAATCCATTAAAACATTAAGACAGTTCTATAGAACAAACACAGTAAACACGAGATCTATTCCATGAAACGGGAAAAAAGTTAAAATTGATCCAGGGCCATTGATATACACATATACCTCAAAGTACTATGATGATGATATAGGTAGTACTGAATCAGGGGGCTGAGTAGCAGAAGACAAAAATTTGGACCTAGCAAACCACATTGAGAGGAGGAATTTGGCCATTGCAAACACTACCAAAGGGGTGGTGTCATATTTCAGAATTCTGAACACCTCCTTGTAGTCCCTAAGGCCCCTAGACTTGCATAGCTGGATGATCCATTTTTTCCGTGCAATAGTGTATAAGGGGCAAAAGAGAACAACATGCAACTCTGTTTCGCGAATGGCAGAGCATAGGGGGCAAGAGCTAGCGGGGTTTGCAACGTTAGACCATCTATGGGTGAAATCTCTCAGTGGAAGGGAACCGTGTCTAAGCTGTATGTAAAGTTTCTTAGCCAGAGGAGGTTGGATCACGTCTAAGAAGACTTCAAATTGGGGACTACACTTAATATCCAGAAAGGTATCAGTGAGCCTACCCAGGGAGGAATGGAGTAGGATACCCTTCCTAAAAGATTTCAAAACCTCCCTCAATGAGTTCTTCGAAAATGTACGGCAGGTCACTTCCGGGGCCGACCATAAATTCCCCATCCCAATTAGGTTGCAAAGGTTCTTTATGTGGGCAAGCCAGGGGATCTTATCCGAATTACCCCTTGCCATAATGTCACCGAGATCGAGCCTATAGCTTTCCAACTCGGGCGTTGACCAAAGACGCCTCCAGAACTGAAGAGGACGATTCAGGGCAATCTCTTCTATGGGAATCAAACCTAGATCCCATCTCAGAGGGATTAGTGGGGTGCTGACAGGTAGTTTCATCACCTCAAAAAGCAAAGAGGGTTCTGGCTCTAATAGCAGCACGGCCAAACCAAAGCTTAGTATAAAGAACAAAACAAGTGCCAATACTGTATGTGTTTTCAACTCGGGTTTTACGTAGTGGACTGAATTAAACAAGAACACTAGCCACAGCTTTGTTGGTGAATTTAATCAAAAAAGTGTTTGCTATTTTATAAACACTGCATTTTTTTGTTTTTTGTTAAAGTTAAATAAAGTACGCTCATTACAATGCATCACAACATAAATAACAATACTGACAATACGAATACATTTGTTACAATTTAGACACCTGTGCACAAAAAAGAAAAGAAAAGGAAAAAGTTTTTTCTACTTAACATACAAACAACACATTCAAATCACATTATATACAATTTATATACAGGCCATCAATATATCGCAATTGACTTAGTCATGGGTTGATTCACTGTTTGCTTTAAACAAAGATTGGCCCGAAGCGGAGAGAGGTCTACGCGTTTCGAATCCCACTGAGTGCTGGGATTCTCATCAGGACCAACATGTGGCTAACAATGAGGAAAGCCAACTTATTCTCTACGGTGTTGCTTCATCAAACAGAAACCTTGTTTAAAATGTTGTAATGAGCCGAAGAAATGGGCCAGAATGATTCTTTGGTCTTTATAATTTGTGTATAATTCGACAGCCGCTCCAACACGACAGGCGCTTTATCTCAGGGCAGAGCGCGAGCAGGCAAACAATTTCCTTAGTCTGTCGGAGTGACGAATCAATCGCAGCGTGCGTTTAGCTCTGCGGGAGCGTCGGTGATCGTGTTCTAATTTGGCGGTGGCTGGCTTCAGAATTCCTGCAAGCTGGGCAAGGAATTCTGAAGCCAGCCACCGCCAAATTAGAACACGATCACCGACGCTCCCGCAGAGCTAAACGCACGCTGCGATTGATTCGTCACTCCGCCAGACTAAGGAAATTGTTTGCCTGCTCGCGCTCTGCCCTGAGATAAAGCGCCTGTCGTGTTGGAGCGGCTGTCGAATTATACACAAATTATAAAGACCAAAGAATCATTCTGGCCCATTTCTTCGGCTCATTACAACATTTTAAACAAGGTTTCTGTTTGATGAAGCAACACCGTAGAGAATAAGTTGGCTTTCCTCATTGTTAGCCACATGTTGGTCCTGATGAGAATCCCAGCACTCAGTGGGATTCGAAACGCGTAGACCTCTCTCCGCTTCGGGCCAATCTTTGTTTAAAGCAAACAGTGAATCAACCCATGACTAAGTCAATTGCGATATATTGATGGCCTGTATATAAATTGTATATAATGTGATTTGAATGTGTTGTTTGTATGTTAAGTAGAAAAAACTTTTTCCTTTTCTTTTCTTTTTTGTGCACAGGTGTCTAAATTGTAACAAATGTATTCGTATTGTCAGTATTGTTATTTATGTTGTGATGCATTGTAATGAGCGTACTTTATTTAACTTTAACAAAAAACAAAAAAATGCAGTGTTTATAAAATAGCAAACACTTTTTTGATTAAATTCACCAACAAAGCTGTGGCTAGTGTTCTTGTTTAATTCAGTCCACTACGTAAAACCCGAGTTGAAAACACATACAGTATTGGCACTTGTTTTGTTCTTTAGACAGGTAGTTTCAGCAATCTCCTGATGAAGGAATTCTCAATAGATGAGAGGGAGGCGGGGGTGGAGTATCCCCATAATTCAGCACCATATAGTGCTCCTCCTCTGGCTTGTGTTTTGTAGATTTCCATCGGGGGGCCCAGAGGTTTGCACGAAGAGTTATTAAACACCTTCAGGATACCCCCCACTGATTGGGCTAGTCTCAAATTTGCCTTTGCCAAATGGGAACCCCAATTCATTTTATCATTAAGGGTCACCCCCAAATAGTCAAACGTGGCAACCCTATCCAACTCAACCTCTCCCAGTTTAGGGTGGGGGCAATTAAGCGAATTAGAACCAAACACCATAAATTTGGTCTTAGAAAGGTTCAGTTCCAGATCCCTGATTTTGCAAAAAGAGCAAAAGGCCTCTAATGTACGCTGTATGCCCATGTAAGATTGAGATAGCAAGAGCGTATCATCAGCGAACATCAGGGCCGGGACCTTACGTCCCGCCAAAACAGGGGAGTCCAGGTTAGCGGAGCGCAGAAGATACTCTATCAGCCCATTGATGAAGAGGGAGAAAAGGGTGGGGGCCAGGACACAGCCCTGCCTCACACCCTTCTCTACCGGAAATGGCCTAGAAAGTTCCCCGCCTCTCCCATATCTCACCCTTGCATAGGTGCCTAGGTGGAGTCGTTTGAATAGGTGGCAAAGATAGGGGGGGGCACCCATCTCTAGCAAAATGGCCCAGAGTTTTTCCCTTTGCACCATATCAAAAGCGGACCGAAGGTCCACAAAGATCAAATACAAATTACCAGCACCCATGCTGACTGTTTTCCAATAGATCAAAAGTAATCTAAATAGTTGATCAATAGTAGAAACCTTAGCTCGGAATCCCGCCTGTAGGGAGGTTAGAATATGTTGATCCTCCATCCAGAACTGCAGTCTGGATAATAGGACTCGGGCAAACAGCTTCTGAAGAACATCAATCAGGCTTATGGGGCGGTAGTTGGCTGGGTCCAATGGGGAAGATTTTTTGTGGATGGGAATGATTTCTGCACCCAACCAGGTGTCCGGGATTCTAAGGCCCTGCAAAATAGCATTAAAATATACACATATATAAGGTGCCCAAATTTTTACATCACTTCGGTAGAGATCACCGGGGATCTTGTCGAGCCCCGGAGCTTTCCCTACCGAAAGGGAATTGAGGGCCAATTCAATCTCTGGGAGGGAAAAGAGGCTAGACTCAATTTCTGCCTGGCTCAGCAAGTCCATTGCAGTATCAATCTGTGTGAGGCCTGCATCGTTGCTGACCGGAGGGTTACTGGCCGAGAAGAGGGGTTGGAAATGGGCGAGCCAGACCTCCTCACTAAGATTAGGAATAAATGCTGGGGTACTGGCTACCGAGCCCGATCGAACAATGTTCCAAAACGCCCTCGAATCACGGTCTGCTAGAGCTTGGAGTAAATTTTGCCACCTTAGATCCTCCCACTCGGCTTTTGCTTCCTTGATCAGGTCTTTATAGGTGGCCCTGGCTGCCCGGATACTGGACAGGGTACCCTCTTTCACTTCTACTAGCAGGGCAGACTTAGCCCGCCTACAGGTACCATTGAACCAGCGCTCGGGCCTAAGAAGCCTTGGTTTTGAGGCCGTGGGGTTATAGAAGAAGAAGCTAGCCAAACTACCAAAAAAATCCTTGTGGATAGTCTGGAGTTCGAAAAAACGGGACTGCGGAATATCCCCAGCAGGACTCAAAAGATGGAAGACTGCTTCCAAGGAGCAGGTCACGGCACTATATACATCAGCCAGCTTTAGATCATCAGACGCAACCCTTTCCCACCTGATCCGTCTGCCACCTGCCACTAGGACCAAATTCTCACTATGTAATGGGGATTGGGGCCTAGAGGATTCACTACCACCTAGATTGTTAATCAATTCCAGAGACAGTAGGTTGTGATCGCTGTCGGCCCGTGGGATAATAGAAAAAGAGGCCAAATGGCCCCAGAATTCTACGTTCACCAAAACATAGTCGATGGACGAGCAGCTCCCAGCTCTGTTAAAGGTGAAAGACCCCGGGACGTCCGGGCAGAGTCTACCATTGCAGGCCCGCAAGGAGTGTGCGATGGTAAGCCTATTAATCTCGAGGGCAAGGGGGGAGAGACGTTTGGCCGGGTGGGAAATAAGATCAGGGATTAGATAGATTTCGTCCTCCTCACAGGTGGGGGAAGCGATCCCTGGAAGGGGTTCGAAGTGGCAATTAAGATCTGCTCCAATTAGTTTATGGGACGCCTGTGGAAGAGAATGTAGAACATTTTCCAGGGCGCCCAGAATCGACAAACCTAACTGAACCGGCTGGGGGCGCAAGTACACATTTATAACTACTAGTGAGTAGCTAGCAGGAAAGGTTAGTAGGAGGCATAGAATATCAGGGGACTTTGAATCCAATGGCTTTACTGAACACCCCAGGTGTGTTGCAACCCAAACAACTAGCCCCCCTGAAGGTCTCCCTCGCAACCCCTGAACTGCTGGGGCTGCAAAAGATGCATAACCCACCCTCCGTGGTATAGACCGTAGCCAGGTTTCTTGAAATATACAGATGTCATATTTGTCCATTAACTCTCCCCACTCGGGATCAGAGAGTTTGGACTCTAAACCGGCCACATTCCAGGACCCAACTAATGGTTTCCGGTGAGGTATACAGGGTGGGCTGTCAACCGGAGGGGTGGGAGAAGGGGGGCTGTGGGAAGCAGAATGCACAAGGGGGTTCGACCCTAGAAAACCCACTGGTGCGCTGGGGGACAGAGACGATGGAGAAGGGGGCCCGGGGCCACTCACCGATCCCGGGGCAACCGGGGGCACCATCGTCATTGTATCATAAACATCCTCATCCTGGCTCCCCCCCACGGGCATAAACTCTCCCTTACAAGGACTCGGATGTAGTGGTCAATCCATGTGGATATACACATCAGGCTGCATTTCAGCAGCGTTTCATTGTACACGATGTACAATTGTGCATTGAGAAATGACAAGTCATAAAACATCGCAGTAGATTTCCAGCAGTGCACCTTGAAATCTGCATCTGGAACAGCTTTCCAGGCAGGCTACTGGCAATGTTAGCGAATTACAAAAAAGTGTACCATTATCTTGACATGAGAATGCATATATGCACACGTACCTTTGCATAGTTTTTGACTCCACACCATTTTTTTGAAGTAATAGCCTTCTGTTAAGACTTTTAAGCCAACAGAATGCCATGTGTGGCATTTCTGGAAAAGAATAGCTTAGGATTCGCAGGATACTGAATTTGGGGCCAGATGTAAGACTCATTTTTTGCATGCGCAAACGGGTTTGCGACCCATTTGCGCATGCAAAAACCTACAGGGCCATGTACAAACCCTAATTAGCGAGTCTCAATTTATTTGCGAATCGCTAAATAGGATTTGCGACTCGCAATTAGGAAGGGGCGTTCCAAGGGCATCCCTTCCTAATTGCGACTTGCTACGCTATGTAAGAATGTTTTGCGACCGCAATTGCAGTCGCAAAACACTCACAATTTACCGCCCTCTTCAAGAGGGTGGTAATGCACTCGCAAATGGGAAGGGGTCCCTGGGGACCCTTACCCCTATGCAAATGCAGGGGAAAATATTTTTTAGGGGCAGGCAGTGGTCCCAGGGACTACTACCTGCCCTTAAAAAATGAAACAAAAACGTTTCATTTTTCTTTTTTTAAATGCATCCCGTTTTCCTTTAAGGAAAACAGGCTGCATTTAAAAAAAACTGCTTTATTTAAAAGCAGTCCCAGACATGGAGGTCTGCTGAGCCCAGCAGGCCACCATACCAGGGAGGGCCAGCCATTCTCAATGGGGTCGCAAATTGCGAGTGCCTCATGAATATTGATGAGGCATACAATTTGCGACCCCATTGAGAATTGCTTACAGTGTCTTTGACACTGTTGTACATGTCATTTTACGAGTCGCAAATTGCGAATGACATGGTCGTACATCTGGCCCACAGTGACAAACTGGCCAGTTTTCCTAAACTCAAGTCGCATAGATGTGATTTGGTCCACCACAGATTTGGCACAAGTTTTTAGTCGTTTTGTATATCTGAGGGAATGTCTGACATTCCAGCACATCAAAACTTTATCTTACAAAGAGTCTGGAAAGCCCTATATAAATATCAATACAATATAATTACAATGCAGATGTAATTTTATTTATTTGCAGTAATTGTACTATGTACAACATAATAGAGAATAGAGACGATGCATTCAAGTCCAGAGAGAGAGATTGGCAAAGAGAACAGGTTTTAGCTCCTTTTTTGACGAATAATGGGGGAAGCGGGAGTCCAAATATTGAAAAGGACAATGGAACTGCCATCTCAACAAGCTACAGTTTTGTAGTTAGGTATTGTGAGTAGTAGGAGGATAGGAATCTGGGATATTCTGTGTAAATGGACGTGGTAATAATATCCTGAGGTGAAGATGTGCCCTTGGTACACAATCACTAAATGGAAAGGCAGATTATATTAAATTCAATTTGCGCTGACAGAAGATATCTGTTGGAGGTCTCATAGGACATAAGATGTGGGGTCTTATTTTGTCAGGCCAGTGAGTAACCTAATTGCAACATTATGACCTTCCGAACATAGTCAAGTTTGAACGTGGAGAAAAGGGTATACTCAGGTACAGTTTTGATCATGCCATTAACTATGGTGGAGTGGGATTCCATTGAATCAACAGCTGATCTCTGATGGCTCCTGAGAAATGGGTAATCAGAAGTACCGCACAAGATTCTGGCAGTTACTTCCTATTTTCCTTCAGTGTTTCACTAGGACATTTTGGATGCTTACAGCAGCTTAAGAAAAAAAATGAGGTCCTTAATGCACAGCTAAAATGTGCTTCCAAATCTGTAGTGTAATTACCGGAGGTGATGGGAGACCACAGGTTAAGCAGAAGCAAACAAGGGGGGTGGGGGGCAAAGACCTAATCATGTATTCAGAGAGTTGGATTTTCAGCTGTTCAGATTCACCAGACTATTCTCAATAACTACCATCATCAGACTGAGGCATTGAACATAAGAAGACATGATAAGACCATGATCACACAAGATATCTTTCATCCAAAAATATTGTACTTTAGTAATTTTATAGGCTTGTCAGCCCAGGATGACTAAGACAAAGCCCGTGTGCTGACTTAAACAATCCTAAAATAAAATATAGGCAAAACAATTCCAACATTGTTAAAGAAAGTACTCAAATACCTGAGTCAGCAAACTAAGCAAATTGCACAAAATGTGGCCTGCTAATGTTTATTTAAATTGAATAAAGACATCACATTTAACAAAAACAACAAATTAGTAAATTAAAAAAAATGTTAGTGAGGGTGGGTAGGAAATTGTTAAATTATTGTTTACAATTTAATAGTTATACATTAAAATAATACATTTTAATGTATATATTATATAATACACATTTAATTTGATGAGGTAGTGTGCTGCAACATTTCAACATATTAGGTCTAGGTAACAATACATATTTTAAATTCATTTCAATTTCTTTAATACATTAATATATTTTTAATATTCATTTTAAGTATAACAAACTTTAATAATTTTCTCTGCACTTTCCCATAGGGAGATCTCCACCATTGTAGCATGGATTTCAACCAACAGTTAAAAAGTAACTAGTAGTAATATTATATTTGTAAATTGTATTACAGGAGGCAGTCACCCCCTGATTTGAGGGGATGAAGGTGTGTACGTCTACACCTAGATGCAAGATCCACTCGGAAAAGAAGACTAGCAAAAAAGTGGATCATTACACCTAGCAGTAGTAGTAAATATAGACATAAGTAAATTTACACATCTAAACTTATCTTTGCGACTCAGGACCTTCCATCTCCAAACTACAACTCTTACATTCCAACTCAAAAGTATACGCTGAGTCTGTCAGACCTTAATAGTCACACCCAAACTCCATGCAATTAATAAGATGCTGTTACAATAATGAAACGGACCTCTCTAAGATTCCTGCCAATCTGCATTCACACTCATTTCTTCACATGTTTGAGATTGCTTTGAAAGAGCACACACAACAATTGCTATAACGATCACTCACATTCTGTTTCTGACATATTTCTTCTATGTGATTTTTACAAATGTAAATATGCTAAAATGATTAAGGTATATACTGCCTTGCTATTTTTGTAACATATCATTCATCATAATTGCCACCTTTCTATGAGTGTCTACCAAATCAGATATTGGTCTCAATTGCATTATTAAAGTAAGTAAATAAATAATTAAATGAGTGTATTGCTATAGGAAATGTCTATAATATACAGCAAATTTCTATGCAGGTGTGCGTAAACTGCTGTTAATCCAAAATAATGCAGTTCTGCAGCAATTAAAACAATAATCTGTCTACTCAATCTATGACCAGATCAGTTGTTAAGGCTCACAAGATGTTGGCATGGTGACCCATTGAGCTGAACTATCACTGCTGAAATGTTTGTGATCTGGAGAGCATAATTTGGAACTCTCTCAAGGCAAAGTGAGACTTCCATCTTTGTGAGTCTGTAAATCGAGTCCTAACACACTGAATTACAACGCTTTTTGTTATTTGCAATGCTTAGACATGACGCAAGTGTGCTTTTTATTTATCCAGCTTTGTAGACTACTGCTGATGTAGCACTTCTTTGTACAGAATGAACAAAATGATCTCTGTTCAACAGACTGAAACTTTAATGCAATAACACCTATTTGCAAGGCACATTTGGAATCCAACAGCAAAATGGTTGGGCCTTGAATTGAATTGAAATTGAATTGAAAGGAATTTTATAGAGCGCGGCTGATGCCCAGGGGCGTCCAAGCGCTAGACAAAGAAAAAGATGGAACCTCATAACACAGTAACACCGGGGGTGATTAGTCAACGAAAAAGGAATGTTTTAAGCTTTTTCCGGAAAGAAAGCAGATTTGGGTCGCATCTGAGCTGTACAGGGAGAGAGTTCCAAAGCTTGGCCGCGTTGTGAGAAAAGGACCTGCCTCCTGCTCTTGATCTCCTAATCCTGGGAGCTTCAGCTAGGAATGCCTTGGCAGAGCGGAGTTGTTTGCTAGGTTGATACGGGGCAAGAAGACAGTGGTTAATCTTTGGACCAGTATTCCAAAAAGCCTGATGAGAGATACAGAGGGCTTTGAATTTGATTCTATCCCTCACAGGGAGCCAGTGAAGCTTCTTCAGTCCTGACTCCACTGATGCTTTACGAGGGAGCTGAAGCAGAAGGCGGGCAGCACAGTTCTGTATGCGCTGCAGTTTCTGCAAGACATATTCTGGGGACCCTAGATATAAGGCATTACTGAAATCTAATCTAGATTGAATTAAGCCCTGTATCGCAACCTGCTTGGCTTCAAATGGTAGAAGCGGAAGAATTTTCCTCAATATTCTGCTTATTCCAAAGCAGGTTGCAGAGGTCTTAGTTGCTTGGGTGTTCAGAGTTAGAGAGTCGTCCAACCAAACTCCCAGACTCTTTATGTTGGTTTTTGGAATGGGCGCGGCACCCAGACTAGAGGGCCATAGTAGGTCCAAGGTAGAGAGTGCTGGTGGTCCGAGCAACATAAGTTCGGTCTTATCACCGTTGAGTTTGAGGGACGCTCTGTCATCCAGTTTTTGATTGCTTCCATGCAAGCAGTCAAATTGGCTTGAGCCGTGCCATAGTTCTCCTGTGCAAGGGAGACCACTAGCTGAGTGTCATCCGCATATGTAATGATCTTGATACCATATGGGTGAACAATCTCAGCCAGGGGTCTCATGTACACATTGAACAAGGCTGGGCTAAGTGACGAGCCCTGCGGAACCCCACAGGCCAGGGGTTTACTTGAGGAAAAGCAGTCTCCATCAAAAACCTGAAAGGTTCTTCCACACAGGAAGGATCTAAACCAGGATAAAGCATTCCCTGAGACTCCCAGATCAAGGAGTCGATCCAATAGGGTTTTGTGGCTAACTGTATCAAAGGCTGCACTTAGATCGAGGAGGATGACTGCCACTGATCCTCCCCGATCCAAGATCCGCCTAGTTTCCTCTGTAACGGCCAGTAGGGCCGTTTCTGTCCCATGTTTAGGACGGAACCCCGTCTGGGAGATATCCAGTAACTTGTTATTCTTGAGAAATGCAGTCAGATGGGAATTGATGTATTTTTCCAGAATTTTACTTGCCCAAGGTAGCAAGGAGATGGGACGGTAATTGCTATAGTCCGTAGGGTCGAGGGTAGGCTTTTTCAGCAGTGCCCTTACCATGGCTTGTTTCCATGAAGGTGGGACACTGCCGGTGGTTAAGGAGGTGTTAAGCAACTCTAACAGGGTGGGGAGAATGATTTGACTGACCGAAACCATAGTGCGAGGGGGGGCAGGGTCACGTGGGGAACCAGATTTCACTTGCTGTATAAGAGTCTCTTGTATGTCTCATTTAATCAAAGGGAAATGATCCAAAGTTATACATGAAGATTGAGCCTCTTCCAAGATAGGAGATAGGTTCTTGGGAAGTGGTTCTCGGTCAGAGACTACAAATGAGGAATAGATTTTGTTGATTTTCTGGTAGAAAAATTCCGCTAACTCATTACAGCGGGAAAGAGTATTGTCACTGGGGATCACAGGTGAAGGAAGTTTAGTGAGATTTTTGACGATGTGAAAAATCTCACTAGGTTTTGATCGAGCCTTCATAATTTTATCGCTGTAATAGGAGGCTTGGCTAGATTTAATTTTTCATTTATAGGCTCTGATGGCCTCTCTGTAGCGATTTTATCTATGATGGCGTAGCCCAACCGCCACTTCCTTTCGAACTTTCTGCAATGCCGTTTCAAGACTCTAAGCTCTTCCGTATACCATGGAGATGTTTCTCGTACCCTCTTTAGACTGATTTCCTTCACAGGGAGCACCAAGTCAAGCGAGCCACATATCCAGTCATTGAATTCCCTATTAGCCACTAAAACATTCTGTGAAAGAGGGCGTCTATTAGCTGTCAGATGATTGATCCATTGATCCAAGGGGAGTTTAGACCAGTTTCTTGTCTTACGTGGCTTGGGAATGAAGGAGACAAATTTAGATACCGACTAAAGAAAGGGGATTAAAAAATGATCCGTCCATGGTAGGTGGATAAAGGGCTCTATCTTAAGGTCCGTATTGTTACTGAAGATCGGGTCCAACAGGTGTCCTTTGATATGTGTTGGGGTCGGAACTAATTGTACCAGCTGAACTGCAGCCAGACTTGCTATCAGTTCTGTAGCTACATTGTCTCTTGTTATCAAAATGGATATTAAGATCCCCCAATAGAGTGAAATTGGAGGAAGACGTCGACACTTCAGCTACATAGGAAGGTAGTGTTATGTGAAATTGATTCAGGGGTCCAGGGGGACGGTAGATAAGAATCCCTGAAAAGCAATTGTTGGAAGAAAATTTAATCGAGAAAGACAAACTTTCACAATCTGTAATAGATTCTGAAGAACATAGGCATGAATATTGTGCCTTATAAATTATCGCCAGCCCCCCGCCTCTTCCCTGAGCACGGTCTTTACGTGTGATCTGATAGCCAGGGGGAAGTGTTTGTACTAGGTCGGGGTCGGATTCTGGCATTAGCCAAGTTTCTGTTAAGAAAATGGCGTCGGGTGCAAGATCCTCCAACAGTAAAGAGATTTCCGTAGCGTGTCTTGGAAGGGACCTACAGTTTAGAAGAGACATTGTAAAAATTTTAGGGGCACCTTCCTTTGGCGCGGGTTTAAGGTTTGCGCTGCAAATCTGACAGATAATGGGTAGGTCAAGTGGGTAAAGGGCATGGCGGCAGTTAGTTTCAACGGGGATCGAAGGCAATGCAGGGCCCCTGAACTGTAAGTTTGTCCCCGGATCGAGCAACGGCCAGGGGTTATGGCCCCAGGCCCCAGTCGGCCGCGGACGGGCGCAGACAGGCTTGCCTTGTGCGCACCTTTGGCGCGCCGGCGGCGCGCCCGCTGCGCGCGTCCGATGCGCGGTCGATGAGGAGTGCACATATTATAGTAGCGGAGGGAGGGGCCAAACGACTATGCCAAGTGATCCCAACTCTACCCCCAATATGGCGGTGGCGTTGTCCCGATCCGAGGGACGAGGGCCGATTAAAATACGAGAGAGGTGAGTGGCAGGGAGGAGGGAATTGGGCAGATTGTGCAAAATAGCAAGCGTTGTGCAAATGGGCAATCAACTTTGTCACCACACGTATACACACACGCATAAAATCACAATTTTAAAACAAGTTTAAAAGCACTGTCCACACGCGCCTAATCTCCCGGCATCCGCCTCAGGAGGTTCCTATCAAGTTCTGAGGAAGGATGCTAAGGCAGCGTTTAAATAATTACAGTCAGTCGGGAGGTCCCAACGACTATGGCGTGATCCCAACTATACCCCCAATATGGCGGCGGCGTTGTCCCGATCCGAGGGACGAGGGCCGATTAAAATAGGGGAGAGGTAAGTGGCAGGGAGGAGGGAATTGGGCAGATTGTGCAAAATAGCAAGCGTTGTGCAAATGGGCAATCAACTTTGTCACCACACGTATAAAATCACAATTTTAAAACAAGTTTAAAAGCACTGTCCACACGCGCCTAATCTCCCGGCTTCCGCCTCAGGAGATTCCTATCAAGTTCTGAGGAAGGATGCTAAGTCAGCGTTTAAATAATTACAGTCAGTCGGGAGGTCCCAACGAATATGGCGTGATCCCAACTCTACCCCCAATATGGCGGCGGCGTTGTCCCGATCCGAGGGACGAGGGCCGACTAAAATAGGGGAGAGGTGAGTGGCAGGGAGGAGGGAATTGGGCAGATTGTGCAAAATAGCAAGCGTTGTGCAAATGGGCAATCAACTTTGTCACCACACGTATACACACACGCCTTCTGTTCACTAGTATGATTATCATCTTTACAGGTTGCTAACTGTGCTGACCCGTATGGACAATTTAGACCACACTCAGACTTCTTCATCAGCAACAGCTACTATGCCCAAGTTTGCCAGTTTTCAAAGATTTATATATTTTTAGAGGTCGAAGTAGGCAGGATCTGAGGCACATGACGTGCCCATACTTTTCAAAATTTCACAAAAACAGTTCTACTACTTTATTTTAAAAGTCACCCATCCCGAGATGGTTAATTCCACATTTGAGATTTCTCAGTGGAAGGGGAGAGTCTCATGCGTTGTGAAGCCGAGGGAGGGCAGACAGCTGATCAAGAAACAAGCCTTCTTGCTGGGGTGTCTGCTGCCTCAAAGGAATGTAAATGTGCTCATTTAGTTAACTTGCAAATGTTTGGCAGCTTTATCTCATGGAATCACTTGAAGAGTATTCTTTTTGAATGGTATATAAGGTGATCTGTTGAGCTGTGGAGTGTGTGTTTTTAATAAACAGTCATACCAACTGATTGTAATAATTACAGCTTGCATATTACTCAGATCTATATTTTGAAAGCACTTTTTTGTGCATTTTCTTGGCAGCCTATCGTACACTGTGCGTAATGCAATTTTAAAATAATGACATACATATTCCTTTTGCTTTTTGGCACAGGTCCAGAATTTGTAACACTAAACAACACAAGTCAATATTCCCCACTGCACCAACCTGTAGTCATATGTGTGGCTCTCTGGTTACACACACAGATATCTGTAGTGATTGTATAAATCAATAGAGGATACACAAAGGAAAAGAGTGCCTTTTTCATCGATTAGTTTAATTCACATTTATTTTTCATTTAAGGTGTGTATTATTTTATATACAGTTGTTTGAAGGTGAGAGTCCAACAAAATAATGACAGAATATTTTGTTCTCTGTAGCCACGACTTTGATCCCGCCCCCACACTCACTGACCCGCCCCATTAGACTGAGGAGCACAGTTCACAAACTTTTTTAATGCACTTCGACTGCTGTGTATTGCATGTATTAAAGGGCACTCCCTGTTGCTGTTGTGCTTAGAGTAATAATAAATGTTAATAGTCAACGTTGATCTGAGAACCAAAACCGGTGTTTGAGTGCTGTGGCTGCTGGCACAAATTTGTTATCAGCCCAACATTCAGAAGAATCATAAATATATACTCACCGTAGTGAAGCATTATGTATTGTTTGTTGTCTTAATCCTTTATTATCATCTTCTTTAGAAAGATATTCAGGTCTTGTATCCACATCTTCCATATGGGGGCACTCACTGCTGGCGAACTATGAGGTGCTCTTTACATGTGTGAATGCACTGAGACAGTTTAGCCCAACATGGAGCTGGTGGCAGCACTGCCATTTTTAACCAAGCTCATATTGTTACCAGCACTATCATGGGGAAGTGGGAGCAGTTATGAGCTGATTGGTACAAAGACAGCAGGGAGAGTTGAGGAGAATGAATAGCCCACACAACATTAAGGCTCAAAACACTGCTGTCCTTTTTATTAGCTGTTAGAAATGGGGTTCTCTAGTTGGCAGAAGTAGGTACCTTTGTCAAGTAGAGACCCTTCTTCCTAGTCAGGGTAAGGGGATACACTTCTAAAATAACCCCTGCTCACCCCCTTGGTAGCTTTGCATGAGCAGACAGGCTTTTCTCAGAGGCAGTGTGCAAAGCATTTGTGAACACATACAGTAATACAGTTAAAACACTACAAATGGACACCACACCAGTTTAGAAAAATAATTAATCTTTATCTAAAACAAAAAAAGACCAAAGGACAAAAAATCACAATACAGTATTAAAAATATGATTCTTAAAAGGTAGAAACAGTTCAGTTCCAAGAAAATGTGAGATGCAACACTTTTACACAAAGTAGCTTGGATGCATTGAAAAATGAAAGCAAAAAGGGTCGCAGGGAAGGTGATGCATCAGTTCCTTACACTCAGGGAAGGTGATGCGTCAGTTCCTTGCACCAGGGGAGGTGATGCATCAGTTCCTTACCAGAGAGGAAGTGATGCGCTGGTTTCTTACTGCATCCCCAATGATGCGTAATGATCCAGTGCGATGCGTCGGTTCCTCTCCAACCAGGCCTGCGTCAGAATCAGTGCTTGATCACGGACGTCAGAGATCGGTGCACAGGATTCGGCGAACGGCAGACGCTTCAGCCCTGAGCAGGTGCTGCATCGTAAATTTTCTCTCGCATCACTGCGATGCGCCGGAAACAGGCGATGTGCTGATTTTCACAGTTCTTGCCATTTCCCGTCCCAAAACAACCTCCAGAGGTCCAGAACCCTGACTGGTACCTCTCAGCAGGTCAGAACTCCCAGCAAACGAGTTCAAGGGGGACTGAGTTGAAGTCTTTTTGTCCCTGAGACTTCAGAACAGGAGGCAAGCTCAATTCAAGCCCTTGGAGATATTCCCCAAGCAGGGGACACAGCAAACAGCAAAGTCCTTTCTCCTTTCCTTGGCAGCAAGAAGCCACTGCAGGCCAACCCCAGACAGCAAAACAGCAAAGGGGCAGTATTCCTCCTTAGCTTCTCTGGCTCTTCTCCTCGGCAAAGGTTCCTTTTGATTTCCAGAAGTGATCTAAAGTTCTGGGGTCTTGGCCCAAATATTTATACAGCAAAATCATTTGTTCTCTGGTGGCAGAGAAGCCCTGTGTTCAGCCACACCAGTACTGTCCTCTCTGGTGCAGCTTCCTGGCAGGAGGTGCAGACACCATTGTGAAAGGCAGACCAGGCCCACTCAGGTGAAAGGAAATCTCCTCCCCCTACTCTAAATGTAGCCCAGGTCTATTCAGCCCAGCCCTGACTCATCCAGACTCTCTGGAGCCACTGCACCTCCCCAGCCCCTGTCTCTCCACAGCCAGACAGTCAATACACATCATAGCAGAGGCACACTGTATGGCTAAGCAAGGAAAGACCTACTTTCTAAAAGTGGTATTTTCAAACACAGAATGTAAAAATCACACTCACTAAAAGATTCATTTTAACATTCTGAGTTTAGGCATACTAAACTTTATTATCCTACCTTGTTCCCAGGGGTAATTATGCTTATAAGATGTTATAAGCAGACTCCCCATTCTATCCTATGGGGATCAGATAGCTTTGCAATAGTGAAAAACAAAATTGGCAGTATTTCACTAACTAACTAACTAACTTAGGGGTGACTAACGTGTAAGAAAAAGGAAGGGTGGGCCTGGCAAGTGAGTGCACTTGCCATGTCGACATGGCAGTACTAAACTGTGCACAGATACTGCAGTGGCAGATCTGAGTTACATTTACAGGCTGCTTATGTGGGTGGCACAACCAATGCAACAGGCCCATTAGCAGCATTTGATTTACAGGCCCTGGGCACACACAGTGCACTGTACTAGGGACTGACTAGTAAATCAAAAAAGCCAATTATGGAAACACCAATCCATAACAACAATTTACAAAGGGAGCACTTGCACATTGGCACTGAACAGCAGTGGCAAAGTGCCAAAAGCATCTGGACCAGCAAAACAAAGTCCAACACACAGAAAATACACAGGAGGCAAAGGCAAAAATACAGGGGAAACCCACGCCAATGATGCCAGGTTTAACATTAGCCTACCAGACCATGCTTAGAGCTGCAAATTTGTGGTCCAGGAGACTTATGTATTGATTCGCCCTTCTGAGGAGGGCCACACGTGTGCACTTGCCTCTATATAACACTTATTGCCATCTTGTAAAATGGATAGCATAGACCATCATTACCGCTACAGGACAAACTTGAAAGCAACATCTTTACCACAATGTATTTTTCGAAGAACTTTTATCAGATCAAAACAATAAATTGACATATTTTTGTTTCATATTCGTTCATAGAACTCCTTCACCACTCCCTTGGTAACAGTAAAGCTCTACTTATGCCATTTTATACACATTGCCCTCCTCACGAGCAGCTCAGTTAATTGCAATATGTGCAGTGTTTCTTGTTACTGCAGCATGGCAGTTTTGAGCTTTTGTGACATTTATGGGGGAAAATGTCCATGATGTACAGGAACTTGACGATTTTGGTGCAGTAGACAACAAAATCCGGGGCATATTATCAAGGACGGCGTTAAAATTATCGCCGGTTTAGCGGCTGAACACTGCCGCTAAAGCGGCGATAATGGGCTTGATAATATGCCCTGGAGAATTCCAATAGAAGCCCATGTTAACACCAGAACATGGACTTCTATTGGAATTCTCAAGGGCATATTATCAAGCCCATTATCTCTGCTTTAGCGGCAGTTTTCTGCCGCTAAACAGGCGATAAGTTTCAACGCCGTCCTTGATAATATGCCCCTCTGACTTTTATACCCCAAAAACCCATAATTGGGTGGTATTTATCGCACTGGTACGTTCTGACTAATCAGAGAAGGGCTTTAAACAGATGATGAAAAACACACCAGTCGTAATGCAGGGCCTTAAGTGCGAGCCTGAATTATGTGATAGGAATGAAGGTGGATTTTAGTAAAAGAAAAAAGGGGGGGTTGGGGGCACGCAGTCTGAGTAAAAATAAAAAAAAACAACCCGAAAAAGCAGGTCAAGCGCAAAGACGGCCCAAAGTAGAATGAACAGAGACAATAAATGGATAATAAATTGTAGAAGGCTTTTGGCTGGATTGCTGTTTAAAAAAGCATGTCTCCATTGTAGAGTATGTCTAGCTCACTAAATAGGATCCAACCAACCTTGAAAAACACAATAAATCACTTCATGAGTGTATCCTTTGTTTCTGAAAGTTCTGCAAAGAATATTTATAGCTTTGCTGTGTTTTTACCGAAGAGCTGTAACAGTACATCCCCAGAAATCTATGCACTGCGGATGCAAAAAAATCCAGACTTTAATGTATGGTTGTGTGCAGGTAAAATCATAAACTCAGCCATAACTCAGAGTAAAAAAAGGGTGGAACTGGAGCTCCCGAGTCCGTACACCTGGGGTCGGCAAGATGAATGTGCAGGAGCTCTGCGTGTCCGTTTGTGCTGCGGCTTCCCACGCCAAGTCATTAGTTTGAGCTCTGTTCGGAGGCTGGAGGATGCACTGAGGCATGCTGGGAAGAACACCGAAAGTCAATAGGAACGCGCAGGTCTGGTCTGTGCGCGAGACACCGGCGTCCTCGAAGTACGAACAGGGAGCGCCGCTCTCTTTTCTAAAGATGACAAACAGTTGCAGTCACCGATAACGCCCTGTCTCCGAAACAATATTATTCTTTATGTGAATATTAAACCATTGATCCCTTAACAACCTCCCCAGCTTCACGCTTCCATGGTGCGGCCATGACCTCTTTCTGTGGGTTATTTTTGTGGTAGAAACCAACAGATTAGCCGGGCGGGAACGATTCAATGAAGCGTGTAAAAGACCTTCAATCCGGAGCCAGAGCTATTATTGTTCCCTCACGTTGTACCAACTGAAATAGAACATTTTATTTTTTCATATTTTGTGTGAATAGTAGCTTCAAGCCTTGATTACTTATTGTTTCAATTAGGACATGTTGACAGGCAATTATTGTTCAGGATTACATGTTTGGAACACTGTTCTCAGAGTTGGGGATGTTCTGGGTTAATATCAGGGCATTAATGGGAACTTCTCTCAGATATCAGATCAGAGTTTCATCTACCTTAGGTAAATCAACAGTTACTGTGAACGATGTAAATAGACTGCAGGTTGTTTTCAGTTGAATCCTTGTTTCACCCGTTGGGATCTGTAGTTTTCATATATTGTTTTAGATTTCCCCCCAAAACACTGCATATGTTTTCATTGAAAGGAAGGCGATGTTGGATGTTTGCGCGATGGGGCAGGCTGTGAGGCACAACATTAACCCTAGAACTAGGGTTGCATTTAACACAATTTTCACACCGGATTAACTCAATCAAAATCGTACGAGTGCAAGGTTTTTTTAGACAAGGAGGCCAGTGTTCTACAATAGTTCTCACCATTAAAATGCGAGTTCTGACATATTGGGTTTGCAAATGCTTGTTTGCACTGGTAATCCCACAGGCTTTTTTATGTGCAAATTAACATTATAAAATGGCAGTCCAAATTCTAAAATGCCGCTGGTGCATAACAATGTATGTGCATGCATGTTTGCCTTTGGCGGCCATCATGGAATTGTTTTTCTTTTTGAGAAACTGGCCCACTGTATGCCCTCATGCATGCGCATATGTCATGATACACTTTTGTACATGCTGGCGTTTGTAATTTACAATTCCTACATGGCAAGCAGCCATTTTGTATTAATAGAATGCATTAGCATTTTAAGGCTGGGGAAGTTGAGTATGTCTTTTATACAAAAGGAACCAGGAGCTATTTAGGTAGGTCCAGCATACAGGCTCCTAAATGATACATGTAAGTAAGGGGGTATGCAGTTCCGTAGAGGGAGGGAAATTCAGGTATTTCTAAAAAGTGCCCTCACACACCCCGAAGGATGTCTTGCTTCATCATTGGACTGCTCCTCGTCGGGCCGGCGCTGCAATGCCCAACTGGCACCCGTGAAGGGGCTCTTTCCAATAATTGTATTCCTAGGGGGCACTAGCCTAATCAAAAGAGAGTGACCCTGAGTAGATGTAATGATCCTACAGGGCCATTGTGGTGTATATGGCTGGGGACCAGAGCAAGGGTAGGATTTGAGCTAGTTGCTGCGCCTCCCTGTTGTCAGAGCAACAAAGTGCTCTGTCACATGCCGCCATCAGATCAGACCCATTTCACCAGGGGTTTCAGATCGCCAGGCCAACTAGGACCTGGTTCTTCACTGCAAGTCTGGTTACCATTACACCATACGAATTTTGAACCAGCATTGTGATAGCGCTAGAGTTAAATCATTTTCCTAAATACGGTCCTGATGAAGTGCCTCTGTCGACCATATACACCACACAGGCCCTGTAGGATCATTACATTCACTCAGGGTCACTCTCTTTTAATTAGGCTAGTGCCCCCTAGGAATACAATTATTAGAAAGAGCTGTCCTAGACCTATTTTACAATTCACTCATATACTCACTGCACTACCCAGCCCACAGACCCACACACACCATACGGCTTCATCAAAAAAAGATCTCCGCCAAAGAGCCGCTTTGTGGGTGCCAGTCGGGCATTGCAGCACCGGCCCGACGAGGAGCAGGCCCAATGATGAAGCATGACATTCTTTTTGGTGTGTGAGGGCATTTTTTAGAAATACCTGAATTTCCCTCCCTCTAAGGAACTGTATACCCCCTTACTTACATGAAGTTAAGTATGTGACATGTTTGCGACTCCTGATCCAAATGGGTGGCGTAACATATCAATTGGTTAGGCTATTTGACAAGAAATATATCAGTGATTTTTTTTTCTCTTTTTGCATTTGGAATTGATGTAATAGAGATGCTGTATCAAAAATGGCTATCATTCAATTTGATGACTATTTCTAATTAAAAATGGTTATGGTTGATGTGAGCATTATCATAATAATGTGTTTTTTTATATTGCATTAAATACTGCAATCTACAAGAGAGGAAGATGACCAAGCCTACATGCCACATTAAATATATGGTACAAAAGAGGGTGGTGATGGACGGAGCATCAGAACCAATCAAACACTCACACCCAGTCAACAGATCTGGGTTTGATCCATCACCGTTCTTTAGCCCACTCTGCCACCCCAGTTCAGACATGGCCATATGCAAATCAGTCTGACCCTGTGCCTCATGGGAACAGTCCAGCCCGAACTGCCAAGCCATGCCTTCCCTGGACCGGAAACAAGCTTCCTAGGACCGGTTTCGGGGTTTCACCGCTCTTCAGCCAGGATAGCTTGATTCCAGTGGCACAGTGAGCCCAGGACCCACATCACGGCATACCTGGCGCACTTAGGGCGAGAAAGCAAAAGACACACAAGTATAAGAATTGGCTTGGTAGATTGGTTTGCCCTGTTCCCATCATGCACTGGGACAGGTACAGACTAATTTGCATGTAGCCAGGTTCTGAGCTGGGATGGTGCAGTGAGCTAAAAAACGGTGATGGATTAAAACCATGATCTCTTGACTTGGTAAGAGTATTCTGCATCATTCAGAAACTCTGTCCATCACCACCCCCTTTTTCCCAAATCGATTTTATCCACACTCAGTGTGGGAGGGTATGCTCAGACGTGAGTCCCTTGCTCATTGCACCATCAGGATTCAGGCAAGCCGGGCCGACGAAGGCTGTGATGCCAGAAACCGGTCCCCGGAAGCTTGTTTCCTTCCCAGTATAAGAATTGGCTTGGTAGTTTGGTTTGCCCTGTTCCCATCATGCACTGGGACAGGTACAGACTAATTTGCATGTAGCCAGGTTCTGAGCTGGGATGGTGCAGTGAGCTAAAAAACGGTGATGGATTAAAACCATGATCTCTTGACTTGGTAAGAGTATTCTGCATCATTCAGAAACTCTGTCCATCACCACCCCCTTTTTCCCAAATTGATTTTATCCTCACTCAGTGTGGGAGGGTATGCTCAGACGTGAGTCCCTTGCTCATTGCACCATAAGGATTCAGGCAAGCCGGGCCGACGAAGGCTGTGATGCCAGAAACCGGTCCCCGGAAGCTTGTTTCCTTCCCAGTATAAGAATTGGCTTGGTAGTTTGGTTTGCCCTGTTCCCATCATGCACTGGGACAGGTACAGACTAATTTGCATGTAGCCAGGTTCTGAGCTGGGATGGTGCAGTGAGCTAAAAAACGGTGATGGATTAAAACCATGATCTCTTGACTTGGTAAGAGTATTCTGCATCATTCAGAAACTCTGTCCATCACCACCCCCTTTTTCCCAAATCGACCACATTAAATATATGGTCAGAAGAAACGTTTTGAAGCTTAGTGACATTTTATTTAGGTACAAATCATGCTGCGCAAGGCTGTTCCAATCTCAGCCAACATAGAGATGATGTACAGTAAACGTACAGGTGGTGGATATCAGACATATAGTGGGCAGATTTTCTTTGGACCAATACCTAATATGACTCACTGTAATTCTATTAATCAATTTGACCAGGACCCTAAATTCCACTCTGAAATATCTTACTTGGTTTATACAATTGAGATTATATAAAAAGATACCCTGATCATGAACATGTTATGTTCAACTTTATAGAACTCTACGCCTACCTGAGCTTTTTCAAAGTATTCATAGTTCTTTCATTCTTTTTTAAACTCCTGGTTTTGGTGCTATATTGAGGTGATTACATAGCTGTTTCTCCAAGCTCCTGCATTAAAAAATAAATGTACTTGTTTCAGTGCAGTCTGACCCACTCCCTATCACATGTATTAAACACACAAACCTCAGTATCTGTTTGTGTTATTACTGACAACTGAGTTATTATGAGATGCTGGGCTTGTTTTGGTGAATGCAGAAAGCCTAGGAATACAGGAGTCCCTTCAAATGTAACATATTTTCTCTCAAACCAGCTCCCCTGTTCCTGCAATGGAAACAGGTGATAGAAATGGTGTAAGCCGGTTAAATTTTTTGAAAAGGTAAACCAGGTCACATTTTACAAAACAATTGGTATATGACTGTCATAGAATAATACTCATTGAAGATCTATATTGTAAGTATGAAGTTTTAAAAAAAAGAGAATTCGTCTGCTAGGTCATTGATGATGCGTTAGTTATGATACAATGATCTTGAATTCCTTCCCAATTGTAGAACTCAGATTACGCCACACAATTGTATAATGTACAAATACAATCTATATGGTAACACTATAGATTTCTTGTTGCTTTTTCATGTGATCATTCCCTTCATGTCCTAAATTATTTTCGAATTTTTGGCAGTGTCCAGGACTATTTAAAGGCAATTTGATATCCCATACAGGAACTGTGCTCCAACTACACTTGGGAACCACCTGGAATTCCCTGCTTCTGTTTGTTCAGAATGTATGCGGAACTCTAAGCCCAAAAGGTTATTGTCCTGACTTGTACTGGGTGCTTCATTGTGTCTGGATAAAGTTATATCTCTCTGAAGAGCTCTAGCTAGAGTGAAACACGTGTTCCTTTTACGTTGCAGTAGCGGGCCATCTGATGCTGGCATATTGGTCTCCTTGCACTGCAGTTGAAGTGAAATCCTTCGGTGGAGGTTAGTGTCCCTTGGGAAACATGTGTCAGGTGTTGCTTTTATTAATTCCAGGTTGGCTTGAATGGTATTTTACCAATCCAAAACTGTGATACTGTGCCTGAAGTGGTAGAAAGCTTTTGTCATGTTTCAGCTTGGCATGGATGGCACTTGCTAATCCTATGCTTAAAGTCCTTGCTGTAAAAATTGGCAAAATGCTTTGTTACTCTTTAACTTGGCGTGGGTAGCACTGTTCTAATCCATCCTAAGATTAAAAACTCCTGCTAGAGAAACAGACATTTGAGGTGAGCAGATTCAGAGTGGCGGTGGTGTTGGAGGGTGTGAGGATTTGGGTGTAATATATGATATGGCTGTGGGACCTTATCATGGATTACGCTCACAACTACTGTCTTGGGTCAAGTCAGGCTCATTTACTCAACCTTAAGCTCAACCCTGGGTAGCTGTGGCTGTGAGCAGTAAGACTTCGAAAAGGAATTTAGTGTTAGGAATTTAACAGCACCAAACAATGAAATAAGAAAGTCATTCAATACAAAATAAATTGGACACCAATGTATCAAAATATAGAATATTTTAATGACTTTTTAGAGACCTTGATTATCAACTTCCATCACAGTGTTCTGGAGATACAGATTTTAGAAATTTTGATTACTTTTAAATGCAACCGCAAACAAGCATTAGCAGCAAAATATTATAAACTTTTGAAAATATTGAAAGCGCTAGTTCCATCTTAAGCCTGTGCAGGTAAGCGTGGTGGGGCAGTGGGGCATTTGTGCGGTGGGGCGGGATGGGGTGCTGCGGGGGGGTGTCAAAAGACGACGGAATAGGGCAAATTAAATAAATAAATAACTCCTATTTCTTTGTCTGTCGACATCCCCCCACGCAGCGCCCCACCCCACAGCCCCACTGGGCTTACCTGTCCCGGCCGCTGCTTGTTAGTTTCACTACTCCGGCCCAGGCTCTGCAACCAAATCCAGCAGGATAAAGGTCTATGTGGCTAGAGAGGATACTTAGGACAGTTAGGTAGCCACCAGAGCATTTTTAAGGCACTATCCAAACTTTACAGGACAACCTCCATATACATCAATGGAGTGGTCCTGATGCTGAGGATACAGGCTAAGGATGCTCAAAGGATGCTCCAGTTGATGTGCGGTTGACGGGGGTGTCTTTGTGATAGCCCCTCAGTCCACGGGTTTGAAGGGCGACTTTGGCCACAAAGATCGAGGCCCCTTTACGATAAAGTAACGGGCCATCTGATGCTGACCTATTGGTCTCCTTTCACTGCAGTTGAAGTTAAAACCTTAGGGGGAGGCTAGTGTCTCTTAGGTATGATGGATCCGGACTCTGATAGCACTTTTGGCTATCTCAGATTTGTTCTTTTATGTGCCCGATGAGCAGTCGCAGCAGCATTTCTGCGATGGCTACCATCTTGTCAGTTTGGGCTTCTTCAGCTCTTTGTCCCTGAAGCTGGTTCCCAAAGATCAGCCTCGTGATTCTTGGAGTAACTGCTTTAATTTGAGGATGGGAGTCAACTTTCCTCTGGGTCTAAAGCCGCAAGCACAGCCCAAACTTTACTAGCCCACAGTGTAGCAAGCACTGTCCTTCCGACAGTGCAGCCTCTCTTCATGCAGTGTCAAGAGCAGCAAGGCAGTCATTCTTTGATTCTTTCTGCAAATCCTACATGATCTGATGAGCAGGGTGTCAGGGGTGCCATATTTATCCCAGGAAAGTGTCCTGAGGGGACCACGTGGTCACTAGCCAATGAGCCACTGGCTCCCTTCCTTCCTAGTGACGTGTTTCCTTCAATGTGTGCCTTCTGACTATCCCAAAGTGTACTATTCTAGCCACTCTCAAAATGCTGGGACCCTTCCTTTATCGTCAGGAGCTCTTTAGGGCACCCTAGAGGTGTGGCTACCATAGGGCTACCTGCCCATGGGATAACCAGTTTGGGGTTGGGCTTTTCCTCTCTGTCCCATGTCTCCAACTTGTCTGCAGGACCAAAGGGCAACCTGCTTGGGGGTGTTGTTACAGGTGTGTTTTCAAAGGCAGCTTCTCCTTTGAAGCTCACCTTTTAGGCTAGCACTCCAAGTGGCCTTCCTGGGCAAGGAGGTAACACCTCACTCTGCGGCAACTACATTTGTTCCTCAGCCTGGGAGTCATTCACATATTTCCCTAGGTTGGCAGAATGCTGTATGGCATCTTGGTGAGGCCACTGGACTAGCTGGGGCACAGATGGCAACTTTCTAAAAGTTGCTTAACTTAAATAGTGACCTTAATTTCGACTTGAGCATCAAGTCAGATTTGATGCCACTATGAATTTGATACCTTACAGTACCCAGTTAGGTAGTCCAATTCAGAAGTTAGCCAGGCTCGAATGCCAGCTGGTAACCCTGTGTTAGCCAATGGGGCTACTAACGTTTCCTCAGAAAAACAACAAGTTTAAGGGTTTTGCTGCTAAGACATATATAAACCTATATGTCTTGCTTTGTAATCTACAGCTACATGCCATAGAGCTCAATAGGCCTTCCTTATGGGAGACCTATATATATTATTAAGGGAGGGGTTGGCTTTGTCATTAATAGTAAAGGCAAAGTCGAACTAGCAGTGTATACATTGGACTTCCAGTCTGCAGTAGCAGCCTGCTAGCCATTGTGTCATTGGTCACACTCAGGGTGGCACAAACACTGCTGCAGCCCTGGGTGGACACTTTGCCTTACATGCCCTTTTTACCCTGGGTGCCATATACTAAGTACTGATAATTAAGGGGCTCATTACGATGATGGACGGAAGCCCATCTGCACCGGTGGCGGAAAACGCTCACCTTCCCGCTCCAGGTGCGGTTATTGTGACCACCGAATTACAATGGTGAAACAGAGGCCATTTACTGTCCGCCGCGGTCTTTCAGGCTCCGCACGTTTTTTGCATACGCAAGGGTGGCGGATGGAGCAAACAGAGACAGACCGGCGTGTGGAAACACGTTCCATCCACCAACCAGATTATGATGTGGCAAACAGCCATTCCCACCGATGCGTAAAAACCACCATGTTACGGATGGCGGAAACACAACAACAGAGAGCAAGAGCTAATACAGAGCCCATCTAAACCACTGGAGCCGCCATGGATCCAGCACTACAGGACTTCCCGCTGCACTACCTGCTGCACCTCCAGCAGACAAGACGCCGCCGTGCTCAACAGCAGAGGTACATATCAAACATCTCAACGCATGCAACCCCTGAACAACTACAACTCCTAGCAAGCGTTGCGGCACCACGATGAATGTGGTTACCTGCCAAATGCAAAGTGTGAGGCCCACCCAGTCCCCATGAGTGACCCATGGTGCCCCTGAAGGCAATTGGGGCCAATGCCGAGCCTCACAGTTGCAGAGCGCACACACCGCAATATCAAAATATGTACGCTGAAGGCCCCCATTGGCTGATGGCTCATTCGCATAGTGGTTGCCACACCACGGCAGCTGGGAAGCTGCGACCGCAACCCTTCATCATCCAATTGGGGCCAATGCGTGTCATCGCTGCGGATGCCAGCTACCGCGCATGCAAAACACATACTGCATTTGCATTGGTGCCCTGCGAATTACATCACACATCACAACTCATTTGTCTAAAGTGATTGCTGCACCTCATGTGTAATGTTGTGGGGCACGAAGCCCCCATGTATATAAAATAACCACACAGACACTGTACATGTATAGGAGAACTGGCCCAGGGCACGTGCATCCAGCCCCGTTTGTTGGCAGGGTCACATGTCCAGTGACGCCTGTGCTGGGTGGCTGTGGGGTGGGGGGAATACCAGCCCTCTGGGAATGGCTGGTACATCAGAACAACTAGAACAGTGACCAGCTGGTCACTACACTTTGAAGGTATGTGAGAGTGTGACCCTTGAGTCAAGTCTACACACACATGGTATGTCCAAGAAAAGGAGAGTGAAAGTACATACATAGTTATGCCCTATGGCTAGCATGGACTGAGATGAGTGAAGGGGTCAAAAAGGACAAAGGTATTTTGCACTGTACCATTGTTCTGTAATGAAACATCCCACCTGTGAACATCGCTTGTATATCCCTTGACATTTGACTGGCGTCTCTTTTCCAGGGTTCGACTTGTGAAGGGCCAGTGACGCAAGCAGACAATCAGAGGTGTCCACTGTCTGCAAATCAGACATACTTGTAATCCCTAGCACTCCCAACACATGTACTGGTGTGACATGCAGTGTGCCTAGCTGCTGTTGCCTGTAAATGTTCCCACACATGTCATAGGAGTGCACATGTGGAACAAACAAACATAGCTCTGACCGACATCATCGGTCATTGTCAGCCATGTGGGCATGTATACACAATCCATGTGCATTTGTACCTCATTCAGGTGAACATTGCAAGGTCTGTTATGCAAATTCCACACACACTCACGAAGGACTGATCCCATAATGTCCACGTGTCTGTCCACTGTGCTGAACATCCATGTTGCGTTGTCCAGATGACACTCACTGCCCTCATCCCGTAATGTTATTGTGTATTGTGGGACAGACATGTCCACTTCCCAAGGATGGATGGATTGCCAGCTGTGAAGGGGCAGTCCTATGACCTGGGAGTCATTGCAAAAGTTGTGGGAGCCATTGATGGTACCCACATTGCCCTCCTTCCACCACAGGCAAGTGAACACATCTATAGGACCCGCAAACACTACCACTCCATCAACATGCAAGTGGTATGCCAGGCGGAACAGATCATCTCACACGTGTGTGCAAAGTATCCTGTGTCGGTACATGACTCCCACATCTTGCTGAACGGCACCATACACCAATTGATGGCCAATCAGCACCCCGAGCGGGCCAGGCTTGTTTGTGGGTGGGCTGTGTCAATGACTGTGATGTATGTGTGACATGCTGCTGTCCCCACACATTCAGATCACACTGTTTACCTGTCTGTCTCACAACTAGGTGACTCTGGGTATCTCAATCATCCATGGTTGCTGTCCCCACTACGGTATCGAACAACGCCGGAGAAAGTCCAATACAATGATGCACATGGGAGGACACGTCGTGTGGTGGAGCGCACTTGGGGACTGCTGAAGTCAAGATTTAGGTGCCTGGACCAGACTGGTGGTGCACCTTTGTACTCACCACCGAAGGTATGCCAGGTGGTAGTTGCCTGCTGCATGCTACACAACCTGGCCATGCACAGAAGGATCCCCCTGATTCTGGACGAGGATGAACAGCCCCCCGCTCCCAACCCACACATGCCCAGTGACGATGACAGTGGTGAGGAAGAAGGCCTTGACCAGCAACAACAGCTCATTTGAGAACTTGGGCAGGCAGGGACTGAGCACCCAGAAGCACCCCTTATCACCGGACCCAATTGCTATAGTGCTTCACTAGCTCTCCCACTCACTAAGAGGTATGCAAGCACATGTACACAAGTCGATAAGTTGAATACAAGAAACGTTTGAAATTTGCTTTTTTTGCTAGTGTCAAAACATGCAACATACGTGCCACAAGAAGTTGAGAATGCATGAGTACATATACAGTTTCCATAGTGACACATCCATAACACATGTAGCAAGAAGTCATATCAATAATCCCTCTGGACGAAGACCCATAAGCATATCCTCCCACCCCTTGCTGGGAGGAGTTGCATGAGATGTCTCAGGTCTATGGGCTTTATCAACGGACCCATTCCTCAGCCAGTACATGGTGACATCTAAAAGGCACCCGTGTCCTCTAGCAGCTGTGACACTTTGTTGAGTGGGGGTGCTAGGGCCTGACCAAAGCAGAATGACAATGGACAATGTCCTCCAACCACGGACACAATGTTCAGGCAGTACTCCTGGACCGCGAAGAGAACAAGCTCTGCAGACACTTCTCATGTGACAGGCAAATAATAATGTACTTGCAAAACGACTAAATCAGGTAATTTCATGTGCTACAGCTGCATGATGGAAGCCGGGCTCATGCTAGTTGACAATGTCCATGCCGGTCAGATGATAGGCTCCCCTTGCTCAGGTCTGTGTTACCAAGCGAAACAGACCGCAGAGGACAGCAGAGTCAAAGCAGATGCAGACAGGGCAAAAGTCAGAGAGCTGAATGACAATTCCTGTTAGTAGGCCTGAAAAAGGTAAAAGGACATTGAATTAGTCACCAACAGTTCCTGTTGCTGTTAAGTAGTTACAAATCCAAGAAGGCACAGGTAGCTTCAAAGGCAACCAGTTCAATAAGATGATTCAAACCATCTCCAGCAAAAAGAACCGCTATCCAATCCAGCAGTATGAAGGAACAGATGTGCTCCTTGCACCACAAGGATGAAAGGAGCATCCCATGGCAACTTGGGAGAGGTTCGATGTAGGCATGGCACAGGAGCCTTTGCGCTAACGCACTGGCGCAGCTGTCAGCCTATCTGACACATTGAAAGGCATTCCACAAACGTGTATAACCGGAGCAGTCCTGATTGTGGACCAACAAAGGACTCACCCACAGCTCATGATCCAGGGCAGCACGGGATGTGTTGGAAAGTCAGACATTCATGGACCACTGAAAGGGGCATCGTTGGCAGTAGAGCACAGGTTGTACGCAGGTGAGATAGGCATAGCGGAAGGTTAGCCTATAACTGTTGCGTAGCACAGCTAATGGGACACATCCAAAGAGAATCTGCATACGGTCACGGTACAGTTGCAACTGAGAGGGGTCCGCCTGGACCACAGGACGGGCAGATATGGCATGAGAGCACTCTTAGAACCAGCACTCAGCTGTACAGCCTCAAGAAGGCATATCAAACCGCTAAATGCAGTCTGGAAATTGGAGTAACGACACCCTGTAGTACTCCAGAAATAGCATGAAACGAAGGGACAAGGTCAGAGCCCACAAGTGTTAGAAAAGTGTGCAGCGGCCTTCAGTATCAGAGACTTTTGATGATTTTTGTGTCAGTCCCCCGGAAAACAGTGGGAGTGCCGTGTTCAGCTGTAAGTGAAACGTGCGGGACGGTCAAGGCACCTAGAATTCGAAGGTCTCAGGGCTGATGTGTGAATGACTACTTGTTGAAACCGAAGACCATTGTGCCTGCACACTTACTGAAGTATGCTTTCGCTGTGGGAATGTGAGGCCACAAATGACTATCCACAATCACATATGGGGGAGTGAGGATAACATTGCTACAGCAAGGAACATGGCGTGCAACAGTTCCTATATACGCGATGCGTGCCCTGTGACCACAGCAGTTGTGCTCATTCAGGAAAAGATAACTTTGTTTGGTACATAGATTTAGGGTGGGTATGTTGTCAGGGACTGGTGTTCATGTGGTTAAACATGCATGAATCGAACATGTCACATGAAAAGCCCTGTGCAACAGTACTTGAGTGTGTGAATGCGACAATGTCACCATCTTCCACATGACAAGATGTGTTGCGATGCTGGCTTTTGGGGGCACACTGCAAAGGGCTTCATTGTTCTGCGCTGTGTGATCTGTGACAACTTCCGTCATGTCCATGATGATGTTCTTAGGGGATTGGAGCACACTGCTTCACTTCCCAGCACAGTTCACCCCTCGGCATTCTGGTAAATGCAGTTCAGTCATGATGCTTACTTGTCATGTGACTGAGATGTTTCACCTGAGTTGGTCAGGGAGAGGTACAGAGACCCGAGTAGACTGTGGCTGCTTCCTCAGCAGACGCCGATCCCAATGTATCTTACCCTTACTGATGTGGAAGGATAACGTGACACACATGAGTCTAGAGATTCCCAGCACTGACGTGCACCAACCTTGGTGACACAGGACAACGGTAACACAAGTGAGCTTTTCAACTGAACTGCATTAACCAGGATGTTAAGGGCTAAACTGTGTTGGGAGGTGCAGTTGTGTGCTCTAGTCCCATTGCTGTCCATGTTGACGGTGTTTGCCAGTGTTGTTTGTAATGCATATTGTACAGTGTTGCCTCGTGGTGTGCTTTTGCGGTTTTTCCATAATATGGCAACGCACTGTTGTTTCCTTATGTTTTTCCAGGTTCCTCCACTCTCTCAATGGATTTTCGCTATTACATATTCGGATACATTGCAATGTGAGTCAACATGTGATGAGAATGCTCTTGACACGAAGGCATACTGTTGTGAGTTTTGTTTGTTTTGCGATGTGTGACAGGTGAGGGGTGAAGTAGAATGTGATGGTACACGGAAAGTTAGGGGAGAACACACAATGGTAGAGTTCCAAAGTCCAACCAAAGACTCCCATCCTTGTGGCAATGTGGGTTTGTATATACATCGAAGGTCAATGCTTGGTGTTACAGTGGTGACATCAGCGGTTGCTTCGAGAACTGGTACAGCACGGTGCTGTGACACAGGATCTCCTGTGGTCTTTTTCGGATGCCCCTCTGCTGTTTGGTGGGGGAACTGCTGCATGCTCAGAGGTGTCTGAGGATTCACCATGGTGTGACTCACCCCTACCTGTGGTTGCTGCAGAGGTGGTGTGACTATCATCCGGCTGACCACGGGGGTTGGCAGCGATTTGAGCCGCATGCATGTCCCTCAGGACACCCACAAACTGGACCATTTACTCCACATGTTGTCCCAATCAAGTGTCCATGGAGCTCTGCAGCCGGCGGAGTTCCTGCAGTTCTTCATGAGCCTGGCCCATCTGTCCCTGGTTCTGCTGGTATGCACCAAGGACAGTTAGCACGGTGTCCAGGGCCCAGTCTCATTGTCCTCCTGTGGCTGACCCCCAGTTGGCCTCCCACCTGCTCTGCTGCCACAGACCTTTGGCGGTGCCAGGAGCTGCCGCAGCACACCGTCCCCAGCATCCCCGGTCTGCCTGGTGGTATTCGCAACTGCTGGCAAAGTGTTGAAGGCAGCTGCGGTGATGGTGGAGGTGGCTGCCACACAGGTCGGTGCTGCAGGGGTCCGCATTGGTGGTGCAGCTGTTGTGTGAATCGTGGTGGTGGGGACAGTGAGGGCCTGAGACTGAGCTGTCCTGGGCACACCGGAGGGGCCAGGTCAGTCCTCCACATCTGAAAAGACCAGGGAGTCTGCATCCGAGTGTTCACCTTCCTGGGGTGGAGAGTGTCTGGGCTCGTCCATGACATGGGCGCCTGCGGTAGCTGGCGAGTCACCTGTTGAAGAGAGGTTACATTCTCAGCATGTTCAGTACACAGCACAACTTTGAAGTTCATGTTTGGCCTATTTCATGAGATGGCCTTACGTTTTTACCTTGACATTGCTATGCATTCATAACAGTTGGTCAGAAGTCGAACGTGATGTGGAGGTACATACATTGCTCGTTAACTATGTGTCATGGCTGATGAAACAAAATCATTTGTACAGACAGGCGCGCAATGCACATTGGGCTGAATGGGCTTCAGCCCCCCCGTCGTGTGGGTCAGCCCGGGCTGAGACAGTTTCCTGGGCACCCACACAGCCGCACCCGAGTACTTCACAGGTCTTTAAAAGACCATTTACTTGCTAACGAGGCTTTGTTGTTTTTTCACGTCTTCCTAGAGCCCCTGCATCTCCATTCTGACTATCACTGGAAGAATTAGCCCCCCGAAATATTTAGTAGCCCCCCGAAATGTGGCTCTAGTTGCGCCTCTGTGTACAGATATTGTATTTCCAAGGACATGTCCTCTGGTACCAACTTTTTGCTCTTCCGATTCAGTTTATGCTTGGACATTTGTGTCTTCTCAATGAGTATCTGACTACTATGCCGCAACTTCATGATTTGTGTTATGCTTTTTGTACTTGCCTCCTGTGGTTTGTGAGGTTTGACAGAGTTTCCATGCATGTGTTGTGTTGACCCGAGTCTTTCTGCTTGAGGCAATGGGACTTGCACATTGGCTTTTTGTGATCGCATTCTTGTATTTTGCTTTGCAGTTACATGTGACTGCATCACCAACACTGTGAATCTGCCGTGGTCGGATTTGCAGCTTTTCTGACCGTGGTGGACGGTCTTTTGTGACATCAGTCCGCCAAGGTATGATTTTGCATACATTGCATTGTAATTTGGTCGATGGAAATGCCATGGGTCATGCGGGGGTATTTTTCCTGAAACCATGGCGGTCAGAGGGCTTTTCCGTACGCCATCCTAATTGGGCCCTAAGTCAGTACTTGCCAATTAGGTATAACCAATTCAACATACACTGTGCAGGGCTAAGAACACTTGCACTGAAGTCTGGTTAGCAGGCCTCAGTGCACTCCTAGAGTCGAAAAACCAGCCACATCAGCCCAAAAATGTCGGGGTGAACATGCAAAAAGGGCCATTCTCTTACAGAGAATGCTCCATATAATATGATGCCCTCCACCTACTCTTGGTACTAGCCAGCCAGAGTTCCATTCTTCCTGTTTTGCATAATTTATGTGGCACTCCTAGTCTGAAAGTGAATTGCCTTAACTTCTACTGGGTGCCCCCTTGTGTCTGGAAAACTTTACCTCTCTAATAAGCTTTAATTAGAGCAAAACACTTGTCAGGTGTTGCTTTTATTGGTTCCAGGTTGGCTTGGATGGTATTTTACCAATACAAAGCTGTTATACAGTGCTTGGCATGGTAAAAGGCTTTTGTCCAGACACAGGGGAGCTCCCAGTATAAACAAAGACAACTATATGCCTATTAAATTTTATTTATAAATATTTGTTCAACTATTTTTATTTGTTTATATTTCTTTATTTGTATAATTTCAGGTTGTGGAATTTATTGTGGCATTGACTCCGAACTGGTTTTATAATTTTTAAATTAACATTTTCAAGTAAGTGGTATTTTATTAAATAACTTTTTAAAAAGTATCAAATTATTTAAATACATTGTGGTGCATTTATATACACTTAAAATTGTGAAAAAAATATATCTTTTTATTTGTTAGGGTATTGAGTGTGTAGTTTATTGTTATTAGGAACATTATTTTTATACATATTGGGATATATGTGAAATTAATCTAAATTTAATTTAATCTGACACCATGGCCACCTCAATCGAAGCACTTGACAAAATGCCTGCTAGCTTGGAATAAGGATAGTAAATCTACCACCACCACCCATACATGCACCATCGCAATCTCTGTTCAATTGGAGTTAGAATAGTACTTAATTCCACCCTTCCCTCCCTCAAATATATGCACTTTTTCCTATTTATTTTGGACTGGTGTTAGAATTGTAAATCTGACCCCCTCCACATATGTTTTTTCCCCCAGTGTTTGTTGGACGGGAGTTGGAATAATAAATCTGCCCACCCATCAATGTATGAACTTTCCCCAATGTCTGGCGGGCTGAAGTTCAAATTGTAAATCTACACCCCCTCTTCAATATATGCACTTTACTAAATGAAATGGAGTTAGAAAAGTAAATCGGACCTCACTCAATTTATTGACTCAAGCCTATTTATGTTGACCTGGAGATAAAATTGTATATCTGCCCAAACCCCAATATATGCACTTTACCTAATGTTTGTTGCAGTTGAAATAGATTGGTAAATATAACCTCCTTCAATTTATTTATGGACATTACCCAGTGATTCATGTACTGGTGTGGGACTAGTAAATATACCCTAATTAAATTAAACACGTTCCTTATTTATGCTGGGATGAATTTAGAACAGTATATTACCACCTCCATATTCTTTTAATAGTTGAAGGCGTTCATATATTAATATGGGTTACATTGTTTTATGTATTTTTTTATTATTTATGAAAGTATTTTCAAATGTTTTTTCATAAATTATTTCTTATTTTTACAGTTATTGAAAAAATGAAGAATATCTGTTTATAGATACATTTATTTGAATTAAAATTGTGTGATGAATTTAAACTACAATATTAAATATATTAAAAAATATATATTTAAATTAAAATAATTTTTCCTAATTATTCTTTTAAAAATCACATAAACTTTTATTTTAAATTTAGATAATGGTATTTAAAATATGTATTATGTTTTATGTCATAATTTCAATAAGTTTGTAGACTATATTTTTGTGGTCGATACTTTGTACTTTATATTATATGCCTGTGAAATAAAAAAAATTAAAGTTGATATTTTGACAACAATAGAGTTGTACCACAATAGTTTTGTGGTTGACAATCTGACATACTGCCCCAAAATCTATTCTCTGATTCTATAGACTGTTTTAGCATGCTTGATGGTGTTTTTTTGTTTAACTACATGTTTGCACAATACTTGTTAACGACTTTTCTCTTTCCCATGTGTGAATTATCTAATGCCCTCCTCTAGCCTTGAGCATAATTTTGATTGTGACTGCCATGCAGGGTCAGATAGCTTATCATATACTGAGGGCTGCCAATTCACAGATTACAAATTGTGGCAACTGGCTAATAGTGATCCCTAATCATTGCATCATAACACTTCACAATTAGTTACATTTTATAATTGTGTTTTAGTAGGTCAATTTGATACTTTGTATCTGTAATTTACAAAACATTCGATTTTTTTTTACAAAATTGACATTTCTCTGTTATGTACTTGTTTCTCAGTTTCACAAAATCAACATGTTGGGGCATATTAACTAAGGGCATGCATTATCCTTGAGTGATGCAAGTCATCACAAGGCAATGCAAGTCCCTATCTGGGATTTACTAAACCATGCAAAGCCACTTTTCATGGCTTTGAGTTGTTTTGTAAACACAAAGTAAAGTAATGCAGCGCATAGCACTGCCTTGCGTTACTTTGCATCAGGAATGAATTACATGAATGGAGCGCGGGTGCTCCCATATATCCACTCATGCATTTTGATTCAAACCCAGATTTACAAAGACTTGCAAACCGGGGATTGCACCAAAATGGCATGCCAACCCTACAGAGGCACAACAAAGAGAAATATCTTGATTTCTTCTTGGTAATTCCTCTTCCAACACGTGCTGCATTCTGCAGCACACATAGAAACAGGAATATGTCTCCACGGATTGTTTTTTTGTGGGAAGGTATCCTTTCCTGCACAAAAAAATCCTACCCATAACGTAGACAACCTTGTACTAAAGTGCAAGGGTGCCTGCTTTGGTGCTAAGCAGCACAAAATGCACCAGCGAAAGGATCGAGCAGAAATGATCCACATCTATGGAAATATGGAGCATTTCTGCCCTCTCCCTTTCACATAACGCAGCACTGCAAGTTGCCTTGCTGCGTTGCATGAAATAATGGTTAATCTGTCTCTTAGTGCACATGACACAACCATCACATTGAGAAAGCAGGGTACACTTTCCAAATGCTATCTTTACCAAGTCAAAGGCTCAGAGAGGCAAAGACATGTTCCTGCATATGGCCTTAAAGGAAAGAGAAGCCTCTAACTGAACATCTAAAAATATCTATAAAAATAACAATGCCTTTGTATAAAGCAATTTATCCTCTAACCCCTGAAACATACACACGGCATAAAAAAAGAGCAATGCACTAAGGCATTGCTAATTCCCCAAAAGTCACAAATTGATTTGTAACACTGCAAAACACATTTATAATGCTCAAACACTTGCACAATCCACCCACTATGCAATTTTATTGTGTGCTACTGTTAAGTATTATTGTAAAGTTAAAAAATGGTGTTACTTTGAAGTAGGCCAGACAAGAATTGTAATGGACACTTTGGGAACCCATTTTACTTCCAAGACATTCCCCACTTACTTTACTGTGGTCCCTGGTATCTGGGCATGAGGAGTCCAGCACCCTGTCAATGCTTGAAGACTCACTGCAAGTAGCAGAGGTAGAAAGGTCTCATGTCAACCCTGCGACTGCTTTGAATTGTTAAATTCAGGTTTGTAGGTCTCTGCTGCCCCTGACAAGTTTCTCATGAAGGCTGCCTGAGTATTTGCTACAGTTGGCAGTGGTATTACCCAACTCACTGTCCCATGTGTTATTGTTACATGGCCCTAACCAGTTAAGTGTAAGGCAGACTGACTGTCATTTGGGCTACTGCTTGCCCCCTGCATTCACTCAGGCATACTATGTATTTTCTCCTTCATGTCATGATATGCCTCCATAAGTACACTTGTAATTTTACCTACATGGTGGCCAGTGCAGTTTAGGGCACAGAGTTGCTGCTACTGTATCTCTAACCTTTAGAAAAAAACACAACATAGGTGACATTAAGATTCTTCTCTTGAGACCTGCAGGACAACACTTTGGCTGTGTTCCACTGTGTGACGATAGAGGTTGTGCGACCTGCTTCAAGTCATGGCTTGTAGTGCTTGGGCCTGCTGCTGGGGGAGTGATGCTTCCCAACAGCACCCCTCAACCATGGAGACATGAATTAATGTGCTGTTTACATTATATTTGACACACCAAATAACTGCCTGCATGTACGGACAGAATGTAAGTTTTGGGTCATTGTGATCTGGTAGGGTTTCAAAAAATTGTTGTCAGGCATATCATCTGACGGATCACTGACATAATATCGACTACCAAAATATAGACCTACAAAAATATCGATGCCAAAATATCGAATGCAAAAAAATCGAATTCCTATCTACAAACAGGTAAGTACAAAAATATCGAGTCTAAAATATTGTTGTAAAAAATATAGTCAGTCAAAATATCGAATTTTTTTAAATGTATTAAAAGTAATGTAAAAAAAATAAAATAATAAATATAATTAACTAAAACATATTTAAAAATACTTAAATAACCTTAAAAATAATAAATGATTAATGTAACTTCAAAAAAATAAACTTACATTTTAATTTTTTAATCGATATATATAAACGTAATATTAATACAAAATAATCAATATTTTTACCGTAGGATAGCAGCTGGGTAAAATGTACCATTACCACTCCAGTGAGTGCAACAGTCGGGAAAGCGTCAGATAGCGTAGAGGTACAAATAACTATTCCCACTCCAAAGAGTGCAACAGTAGGGAAAGCGTTGGATAGCGGGAGGGTAAAATTTACTATTCCCACTCCAGTGAGTGCAACAATAGGGAAAACGTTGGATAGCGTATGGGTAAAAATTAATATTCCCATTCCAAAGAGTGCAACAGTCGGGAAAGCGTTGGATAGCGGGAGGGTAAAATTTACTATTCCCACTTCAGTGAGTGCAACAATAGGGAAAGCGTCAGATAGCTTAGGAGTAAAAATTACTATACCCACTCCAAAGAGTGCAACAGTAGGGAAAACGTTGGATAGCGTAGGGGTAAAATATATTATTCCCACTCCAAAGAGTGCAACAGCAGGGAAAACATTGGATAGCAGGAGGGTAAAATGTACTATTCCCACTCCAGTGAGTGCAACAATAGGGAAAGCGTTGGATAGTGTATGGGTAAAAATTACTATTACCACTCCAGTAAGTGCAACAGTAGGGAAAGCGTTGGATAGCGGGAGAGTAAAATTTACTATTACCACTCCAAAGAGTGCAACAGTAGGGAAAGCATTGGATAGCAGGAGGGTAAAATTTACTATTCCCACTCCAGTGAGTGCAACAATAGGGAAAACATTGGATAGCGTACGGGTACAAATTACTATTCCCACTCCAAAGAGTGCAACAGTAGGGAAAGCGTTGGATAGTGGGAGGGTAAAATTTACTATTCCCACTCCAGTGACTGCAACAATAGGGAAAGCGTTGGATAGCGTATGGGTAAAAATTACTATTCTCACTCCAAACAATGAAACAGTAAGGATAGCGTTGGATAGCGTAGGGGTAAAAATTACTATTCCCACTCCAGTGAGTGCAACAATAGGGAAAGCGTTGGATAGCTTATGTGTAAAAATTACTATTCCCACTCCAAAGAGTGCAACAGTAGGGAAAGCGTTGGATAGCGGGATGGTAAAATTTACTATTCCCACTCCAGTGAGAGCAACAATAGGGAAAGCGTTGGATAGCGTAGGGGTAATAATTACTATTCCCACTCCAAAGAGGGCAACAGTAGGGAAAACGTTGGATAGCGGGAGGGTAAAATTTACTGTTCCCACTCCAGTGAGGGCAACAATATGGAATGTGTTGGATAGCGTATGGGTAAAAATTACTATTCCCACTCCAAAGAGTGCAACAGTAGGGAAAACGTTGGATAGCGGGAGGGTAAAATTTACTATTCCCACTCCAGTGAGTGCAGTAGTAGGGAAAATAATAATTTAATATTTTTATTAAAATAATTTAATTATTAATACCAATACAAACATTATTAAAATTAATTACCAATCACAAAATATTTAATAATCAAATAATTATAAATACCAATAAATATTGTTTATTTAATTAATTACCTATTAATAATTAATTAACAAACAATTAATTTTCAATACCAAAAATGATTAAATACAAATAATACCAATTAATAATTAATTAATATTAAATTCATTATCAATATACAAAATTCATTTCAATAATTAATTATTTAAAATTAAATTACTTCTCACCATATTCCCCTATAAACCCACAACCCACTACAAATAACAAACTAAAACAATTAACATAATTATCAATTAAACAATTAATACAAATTAATTACCAATTAATACAAATTAATTACCAATTAATAATTAATCAACAACCAATTACCAATTAATACAAATTAATTGCCAATTAATAATTAATCAACAACCAATTAATTTCAATACCAAAAATTAATAAATAATAAAAAATGCAAATTAATAATTAATTAACAGTAAATTAATTATCAATACCAATAAATAAAAATAAATATTTACTTAATTATTATTAAATTACTTCCCACCCTATTCCCCTATAAACCCACAAGCCGCTACGGAATTAAATTACGCAAAAATGTAATAACATAAAATTCATTACTTTAAAAAAATTAAACATACATTACTAAAAATATTATACACTTTTAACACATATACTAACATGCAAAACACTTTAAAAAATCGATATTAATAAAAATTCGATATTTTTTCATGCTTATATTATGACATTCGATATTACTTACCTGCAATTCGATATTTTTAACGACTATATTATGTCCATTCGATATTGTGTCCATTCTATATTTTAGACTCGATATTATGTCCATTCGATATTTTTTTTCGATATTATGTCTAGTTACCCATCTGACATAACTATGGGGTCCACAATATTGTGTACGATTGTTTTGACACATTGCTCTAGATTTTCTATTATAAACTCCAATGAAGCAATACCTTTGTAAACAATATTTGTGGCAGATGATAATCTGATAATGATATTCTGGTACCATACATGTGATTTATAATAAGAATTGCATTGATACGCTCAGCAAAGTGTTACAATTGAGACAAATAGGATTTCATATTTCAGACTGCAACGCTCTAATGACATTGCATCTAGGGGAGGGAACACACCATACAATGGCATGCATTCACATGAACATTACTTATATTTAACTCACAATATATATGGGTGTTATTCACATACATCATTTATGTAGTAATTAATAAAGTGCCTTTTTGAGAGGTGCCTTCGCCTGTTCCAATGGCATCACGGAGGATGGATGTTTCTTCCACCTCTGTGTGATGTTCTACACTGAATTATTGATTGTTTCTTCATGTTGGTGATAATTATTATGTTGCTCTTATCCTGGCCATTTCTTCCCTTTTCCTGTTTCCAGTAATTGGCATATGGTGCTAGAACATTACAATATCTATACTGTTATTTTTTCTTGGGCTGGTCCCAATTTATCCAAATGTCACCAGTTCAAATCTGTGCCTGTTTGTCCTTTTTTGCATGTTTGTATACCTTTTAATCAGGTCTGAGCCATTCCATAGTGTCTCCAAAGGTTTGCATCTATCCAGGTCTTCTGCTTCCCTTTGTTTCATATGCTACCAGGTACATATTCTGTTTTTTATTGCAGAGCTTTTTTTAGTATCAGTGGTCTATGGTTGGGACTCCCATTTGGTCAACTGAAAAAGAATAACAATTGAGGCAAGAGTGGGAGACCTGTTAGCATCTAACATCTTTATGATAGGGTATTGGGCTTTGTGCGGTTGGATACTGGCAGATCATATCTGTCACAACTGTTCGCTTCCTTGGTTGGGGTGGAGTCATTTCCAGGTTATTGGAAACCACCATGATTAAGACAGACGATTCCCACTATTTTATATTTTCTTATACAATGTTTTTTATAGCGACCGTGCATTTGAAATTTACGTCTGAGGTCTTCCTCTTAATCGCTCCTCGTATATCACTATTGCTTTTGGTGGAGAATGACATTTTTGAATTCTTGCTTGTTTGGAAATTAACTTGGATTCCTCAGGTAGCTGGGATCAGCATCAATTCATGACAGAATAGAACAAATTGTCTCATACTATTTTCTTTCCATGCAGTGTTTCATTGATAGGGGTCTCAAACATCTCTCTCATTTTCTTTCTGGTCTGCTAATTTCTCAGTGGTAGTTGTGACTACATATATCCATCCATCATACAAAGAGAAGCACAAGGCTACATCCATCCTAACTTTGACCATACTGTAGATAAAGCATGTCGTTACGCACATAATGCTAACAGGAGACTTTATTATGAACCTGTTTGATACGTATGATGATCACCAGTTCCAGGAGCAAGACCTTTAATGGAAGATTACAGAACATGCATTTGCAATTAAAAACCATTGAGATAAAATTGGAAAAGCTTTATCTCTGAATTTAACACAGGCCGGCCTAAGAATACTTAATGAAGGCATAAAGAGGATCAACCCCAGGCTTGGACTTACATTACAAATTCTGCAAAACAATTACTAACTATACAAAAGTTTACTTTATGGAAATTTATTCAACAGTATCCGATTCTGACTCGTTCTGAAAGTGACCACCAACTCAGTCTATTGAGATAAATATATATATAAAACACAAATTGGCCATCAAAGACTTCCTACTCAGCTTAAGTGCATGCACTGGTACCAACAAGTAAGTAAAACCCAAACAATGATAATCTATAAATAGATTTAAAGAAGGGCACCCAGTTGCTACAAAATAAACCGATGGATAAAATCTCAGAATATAAATACTTGGGTGTTAATATAGATTTCTGTGGATCAATCTTGACTCATCTACAGCAGCTATGGGCAAAGGTTTGTGACCTCACCTTAGCTTTCATTTCACTCCGCAAAACGTTGAAGGTCCCAGTCCAAAATCCAATTTTGAAGGTTGCTGATGCTACATTGATCCCCACAATCAGTTATAGCAGTTATGCCCTTTGTGGCGAGATGCACACACTCTGGACAAAAAAGTTGCAAGATGCCGAAATCAGTGTCTCTGGCTCAAGTTTATTTGGAGTTTGGGATTATAAAGCAAGAAATTGCACACAAGGAACATTTTTAAAATGCTGTTTTAAACTCAATGCAAGATCACACTTGAACAAATTATTATGGATTAAATTAACTAGCAGCAGCATAAACTTTCCTGCACGTTGATACACTGAAGCAGTTTTGATTAACCTCTAAGCAGCAATTGCATGGACTGCACCAGTCACTTTAACAACTATATAAAAACTTCTTATAAACATGAGGAAATTATCACATTGTCAGGATCTGCAGATTATGAAAAAACTTTCATATGCTCGGATCGTAAATAATAGTTAAGCGACCATTCATGCCTAAGCTTACTTTTCAACTGGATATTCAAGTTTTATAGAGCACAAATTCCTAATATTTGGTTTTGGCTGCCACACGCCTAAAAAGTCAGTTAGTCAGGAGAGGCAAAATCAGCATACTCTGCAAACAATCAGATGAAACATTAAGGACCAGATTTACATCGCGGTTGACAGGTTACTCTGTCACAACAGTGATGGATATCCCATCCACTGAAATCTAAATCCCATAGGTTATGATGGGATTTATATTTCGGCGGGCAGGATATCCATCACTGTTGTGACGGAGTAACCCGTCAGCCAAGATCTAAATCAAGCCCTAATCCTGGTTAGTCCAGACTTATGGTCAGAAAGAAGAATATTGCTCAGAAAAGTATTTAATCAAGTAAGTTTAGGTTAGGAACATGTGGAAAGACCATAATTAGTAGTTTAAATCCAAAGGACCCTAGTTTAAACGCTTGTTTTGTAAATATTTTAATGTTTTTGGAAAATAAATTCATGGTGTAAGTAATTAAGCCATATTTGAGTAAGATTTCAATTGTGTTATTGTGACAGCTTTTTATGGCGTCACATGTAATGAATTCAAGTAATCAAACATGAATACAACAAATTTAATTAAATAAATACCTCTAGGCTTAATTATAACAAGGAACTGATTCTTAGTGCTGTGATGCCTCAGAATATGCTTGTCCTAACAATGGTAAAAGCAATACCATCAGAGGTTGCAGACTCAGAGAAAATGGTTTTCATACAATGATTATACTTTGATATCGATGGACTTAAGGGAATGTTTGCTGCAGCGCCTGTCGAAGCCAAAGGGAAACAAAGATTAGCTATGGCCTTCTCTCGCTGCAGCTTCATTGCCTCAATCATTCGATCCCTTTCTACCAAGTGCTCTTCAACCATTTCTAAAAATATCAAGCATAGCGATCTACACTCTTGTCAGCATGACCTATATCGCATTTGGGAACCAAGAGGTAACCTTGGTTCTCCCACTTTGGTTGCTTTGTCAATCCAGTATTAAAGTATTTGTGTTTTTGAATGTTCTTGAAATAAAGTGAATATTGACAGAATATTTGAAGTTCAAAATAAACCATTTTTGCCGCCATGTGCCATGGCATCCTGTGGCACCACCCGAGGCTTGCCATTGTCTCCCACCTTATTTAATATTCAGAAGCAATCCCTACCTATATGATTGGTAGTAAGTGAGGGTCTAGGTGGTTTCCACATTCATATCGATGATACATTTTTCATCTTTCCTACATTAGGTGATGTGAACAGGGCCTCTGGAATGTTAAACCAACTGATTGACACAATTCAATCATGGAATAAGGCTAACTATCTGGCACTGTATACATGACACCCAACACTTTGTAGACTTCTGCACATTAGGATGTAAGGACATGAACTGTAGACACTTCCAATAACACATTTTATCTTCTGCTTTTTGTAAAAATCATTGATTTCCTATCTTTTTGGAACTATCGGTGAAGGAATTTTGCACATTAATCTACTAGAATAATCATTATTTAGCCTAACATATTGTTGTATTTACGTATATTAGGAAGCTCCAGGGTAAAATTGCCAAAGCAGCATGCACGTTAGATGACCCTTTCTCTTTAAGTTTCATTGTAAATAAACCTTTCACCATATTGAATGCCATATGAAACCCTGTCTTCTTTTGGAAACAAAAGAACACTTGTCAGCTCTAAATACGACCTCAGGGATACATTTTGAGCCATCTAAACAAAGGGTTTATGCAATGGTTTGAATTATGTGGCAAGACATTCTGCACACCAACAAATTTAGACATGTCAATCCTATTTGAAATTTATCTGTCTAATGTCTAAAAAAAGCATTTGCATGTTATGCGTCAATTCAAATCCCAAAACTAAGAATACAAGGTAATTGCAACACGACGTAAATACCTCACCCCAGGGTATCAGTGGTTGCTGGGTATGATAAATAGTATCCCCCAACAGAAACTTGTTTGGAATCAGAGCCTTAGTAGAGAGCAAATATTTTGTAATTTTTTTCATTTGTTATGTAATCTAGGTAGTAGGACGAACCTAGAAGAATCCACCCATTACCTACAAATATACTGAAAGCATTACCAGACCATTGAATTACAGTTTCAGTCACAAGGTCATATTAGTATCCTTCTCACAACAAATATTGGGTATGTGCACAAATCTATTTGATAGTGGGAATAATTTGAAGCAGATTGTCATTAAAATTTGTGTAATTTAATTTATAGAAATCTTTGTTATGTATTATTTACGGCACCTCACAACCAAAATTGTCGCAAGGACGCATTTCACACTACAAAAATAGCACAAAAGCACACAAGACAATATTCTTTTTGCATCCCTTGTTGCATCACTCATGGCACAAACAGATAGTGGGTCCCACTTCTAATAATTCTGCACAGGCATGACACTGCACAATGGGCCACATGTATGAACCTATTTTGCGTTTGCAAACAGGCCCATTCACAGAATCGGCCCATTTGCGAACACAACAAAGGCTTTTCCCATGTATCAAACCCTATTTTGTGATTCCATATCCTGTTATACAGAATTTGAAAATAACTTGAAATAGTAGTATAGTTTGGTAGGGAAAGGGTCAAACTGGACTGGGAATTGTTCCACGGACCACTGCCTGCTCTTAAAAAATTTAAATACAACTTTTCATTTTTTTCTTCTAAATGCAACCCGTTTTTCTTTATTGTACTGTTACTCTGGATCTCAGCTTTTATTTTTCAGTTTTTCTCCTACATTTCTGCTTTATTCTTATGCTCTTGTGCTTGAAAGGGACAACAGCATGGCGTGGATGGCAGTGTGTTAATCCTATGCTTAAAAACCTTTCTAGAAAAACAGACATTTGAGGTGAGCTGATTCAGAGTGTCTCTGGTGTTGCAGGGTGCTCTATAAAGGAGCTGCTCTCCACCTAAATCTGGGAACTACCCAGAGTTCTCTTCTTCCTATTTTGCATAATTTATTCAGCTCACTAAACCTGAAAGGGTATTGTTTTGACTTATACTGGGGCTATGCTACTCTGAAGAGGTCTAATGAGAGCGAAACACATGTCAGGAGTTTGCCTTTATGCATTCCAGGTTGTCTTGGATGGTATTTAACCAATCCAAAGCTGTGATACTGCGCCTTGAGTGGTAAAAGGCTTTTGTCATTCAATAGCCCGGCATGGATAGCACTTTGCTAATCCTATGCTTAAAGGTTTTGCTGTATAAATGGCAAATGGCTTTGACCCTTTCTAGCTCAGCGTCGATGAAACTTTGCTAATCCTATGCTTAAAAACTTTTCTAGAAAAACAGACATTTGAAGTGAGCAGATTTAGAGTGTCGCTGGTGTTGCAAGGTACTCTATTTAGTAGCTACTCTCCACCTAAATTTGGGAACTACGTAGAGTTCTCTGCTTCCAAATTTGCATATATTTAGTTTTTCCAATTTTGCCAATGTTTGCAACGTCATTGCAATCTTTGTGATGCCCCTGGGGTGTTACACGAGGCCTGCACTGGCAGTCACATTCTTCTCACGAATGTTACACATAATTAAAAAAATCTATTTTGGATACATAACCTTTGTCACTACCACTCCTATTTCTGAAACATGAGGGTCAGAGTACCACCACTCTGACCCTTTATGTCACTAGTCACAAAAAGTTTCAGCCCCAGGAACCATTACCCGATCGTTAAATGGCAGCCGCAACTTTAAGTTCAGGTTGCAGCCAGGTAAGCACAGCATTACTGATGCCGCGCGCATTCTCGATTAACCACGATATTGCAACGTATTATCCGCGGCCACAGATATCACTAACTTTTTTGTTCTTAAATTTCTCGGGAACTTTTAAATGGATTTACACCAAATAACAAAAAGCACAAACTACAGAGCAATTCCGTCCAGTGGTTTGGGCTGTAGTCGTGTTGACTGGTCCTATGGGAATTAACAATGTAAATGCACCTTTTTTAATGCCATTTTGCTCAGCCCCCACTCCACCTTTCACCCCAAACATTTCTATGGGCAACAAGAATTAACGCAAAAAAGTTTCATAAAGATTCGTCAACTAATGCTAGAGGTATAGCAAGTCAAAAAATGCTATAGGAACATGGTCCTATCTATAGCTACCTACTGGCAACTGCCATTAGGTAATATACACATATATATATGTATGTATATATATTTTCACTGAAAAAGACACAGGTTTCAGGGATGTTATAGTTAGGCTGACATTTCACTGGTACAAAGCCAGAGAAATTCAGCCGTTATAGTTACCTGAGCTAACTATAACTCACGCCCCCGCAATGCACTGCTTATGAACTCACATATTACATCACTCATGATATGGTCAATGACATCATTGATGACATCACTGATGACATCTCAAATAACATCACTAATGACATCATTGATGACATCATCCAGTGACTGAGTGTTTCTAAAAAGTTTAAGAATGTTATATATATGCGCCAAGGTGTATTAGAAGAATGAGTGGGTATATGAGTATCTGTAGGGATGATTTAGTAGGTGCATGACTGACTGTATAAGTGAGTGATTAAACATGTCACATGTATGGGTGAGTGACTAATCTGTGTGAATGTCTGTATCAGTCTGTCAGTTGGTGTGAAAGTGGGTGCTTGGGTTGGTGAGTAGGTACATGAGTGTCTATATGCATTATTGATTAGTTGTCTGAGTACCTGTATGGGTGCCTGAGTGTCTGTGTGGGTAGGTGAGGGGGTGTGTGACTCCCTGCATGCATGTATGAGTGGGTGAATCCCTGGGTGTATGCATTCATGAGTGTATCTGTGAGTGCCTGTATGGGTGAGTGAATGGATGTGTATGTAGACCTATGAATCAGTGAGTGGGTATGTATATACTGATGTCAATGGTTTCAAGAATGGTAGTCTCAAATTTGGAGTGGGTGTATGAAGGTTATATTGGGGTGTGAGTGGGTGCATCAGAGATTATGTGGATAATGTAATCAGTAATGTCATTAGTGATGTCATTTGAGATGTCATGAGTGATGTCACTCACCATGTCATGAGTGATGTAATATGTGACATCAACAGCAATGCATCGCAGGTATCTGAGCTAAATATTATGGCTGAATTTCTCTGGTTTTGTACGAGTGAAATGTCAGCCTAACTATAGCACCCCTGAAACCTGTGTTTTTTCAGTGACTATCTAAGGGTTTTTTTAAATGCTAATTGCTAACTCCAACGTCCCTGAAACCAGTTTTTGTGAATATATATATACAAAAAATATATTTTACATATATTTTAATGTTTTTACATACATATGTTTTATAATTTATATATATATATGCAGTAAATAGTTTTTTTAAATATAAAAATGGGCTGCAAAATGCTATCTTGCCATGATACAGGGGAATGATTGGATGAGTGCATGGGAAGTGCCTGGGTGACTGGGCAAGAATGTGGGTAGTACCTGAGAGAATGCAGGAGTGTACACACAGTACCCGAGTGAATGGTTTAGTGCACGGACAATGCATGAGTGATTGGATGAGTGTATGGGTAGTACCTGAGTAAATGCATGAGTGCTAGGATACTGACTGAGTGATTGGATGAGTACATCAGTAATGCCTGGGTGATTGGATGAGTGCAAGGGTAGTGCCTGGGTCAGTGGATGAGTGCATGGGTAGTGCCTGGGTGATTGGATGAGTGCATGGGTAGTGCATGAGTGAATGGATGAGTGCAGGGGTAGTGCCTGGCTCATTGGATGAGTGCAAGGCTAGTGCCTGGGTGATTGGATGAGTGCATGGGTAGTGCCTGAGTGAATGGTTGACTGTAATAGTAGTGCCTCGGTGATTGGATGACTGCATGACTAGTGCGTGTGTGATTGCATGAGTGCATGTGTAGTGCCTGGTTGATTGGATGATTGCATGGGTAGTGCCTCAGTTAATGCATGAGTGCAAAGGTAGTACCTGGGTGATTGAATGAGTGCATGGGTAGTGTCTGGGTGATTGGATGAGTGCATGGGTAGTGGCTGAATGAATGGTTGAGTGCAATAATAGAGCCTGGGTGATTGAATGAGTGCATCGGTAGTGCCTGAGAGAACAGAAGAGTGTATGTGTAGTGTCTGAAAGAATGGATGAGTACAAGGATAGTGTTTGAATGATTGGATAAGTGCATGGGTTGTGCCTCAGTGAATGCATGAGCACAAAGGTAGTGTCTGGGTGATTGAATGAGTGCATCCGTAGTGCTTGAGTGAATGGATGAGTGCAAAGGTAGTGCCTGGGTCATTGCATAAGTTCCTGAGTAGTGCCTGAGAGAATAGATGAGTCCATGGGCAATACCTCAGTGAATGGTTGAGTGTAAGGGTCGTGCCTGAGTGATTGGATGAGTGCATGGGTAGTGCCTGGGTGATTGTGTGAGTGCATGGGTAGTGTGTGAATGATTGGATGAATTCATGGGTAGTTCCTGGGTGAATGGATGAGTGTAAGGATAGTGCCTGAATGATTGGATTAGTGCAAAGGTAGTGCCTGGGTCATTGCATAAGTGCATGGGGAGTGCCAGAGTGAATGGATGCATGCATTGGTAGCATCTCAATGAATGGTTGAGTACAAGGGTAGTGCCTGAGTGATTGGATGAGTGCATGGTTAGTGTCTGGGTGATTTTATGAGTGAATGCATAGTGCCTGGGCGAATGGATAAGTCCAAGCATAGTGCCTAAGAGAATGCATAAGTTCATGGTTAGTGCCTGAGTGAATGCTTGAGTTGAAGAGTAGTGCTTCAGTGATTGGATGAGTGCAATGGTAGTGTCTGGGTGATTGGATGAAACCATGTGCAGTGCTTAGGTGATTGGATGAGTGCATATGTAGTTCATGCGCAGTTCCTGAGTAATTCGATGAGTGCATGGGTAGTGGTTTAGTGATTAGATGAGTGCATGGCTAGTGCCTGGGTGACCGGATGAGTGCATGGGTATTGCCTGAGAGAATGGATGAGTGCATGTGTAGTGCCTTGGTGATCAAATGAGACCATGTGTTGTGCCTAACTGAATGGTTGAGTGCAAGGATAGTGTTTGAATGATTGGATGAATGCAAGGGTAGTACCCGGGGGACTGCAAGAGTGCAAGAGTAGTATCTGCATCATTGGATAAGTACATGGGTAGTATGTGAGAGAATGCAGGAGTGTATGCATACTGTCTGAGTGAAAGGATGAGTGCAAGGATAGTGCCTGGGTAATTGGATGAGTGCATGGGTAGTGCCTGCGTAATTGGATGAGTGTATGGGAAGTGCCCCGGTGACTAGATAAGTGCATGGGTAGTCCCTGAGAGAATGCAGGAGTGTATGCATAGTGCCTGAGTGAATGGTTGAGTGCAAGGATAGTGCCTGATTGATTGGATGAGTGTAAAACCAGAGGCTTTTCTTTGGCAGCTTTACTATTCACCGACTGATCAGAATGTTGGACCTAGCCAAATATAAAGTAGCAACCCTTCCCATATCACCGTTGTAATTTCACCATGATTCAGAAGGCTTCAATGTATGTGTCTGTGCCTTTTCCTAGTGACATGATGCATAAAAAGAAACCTAGAAATAGTAGAATACCTGTGTTGCAGACTGCACGCTTTCTAAGTTTCTGTAGAAGAAGGTGTATGCATTCCTTTCTGCTCATAATACAGGGCATGTGGGTATTCAACAGTCTATTTGAGTGGTTCTGTGACACCTACACAGGTAAGACATGTCTCCTTCTGCAACTGAATGATGGAGCGGACCTGAGAAAATTTGTGCACATGCATGAGAAGCTACTATTTTTTTAAGCTAGCATCTTCAGACGCACAGCACGTGTCAGAATACATGTAAAAGTAGATAAATACCTGAGTCACGAGAGCACGCAGACCTTTACACTTGACAGAGTGCACTTCCCATTGCAAGCAGAGACTTAAATGTATATGGTCTACTTCAAGTGTACCTTTCCAGAGACTCATACGAAGTAGCCTAATCCCTAATCCCTCTGCCAACATGTCTTGAACCTCACTTTTCTCTGGCAGCTTCACTTTTCACCGACTGCTCAGAATGTTGGGCCTAGCCAAATATAAAACAGCAACCCTTCCCATGTCACTGTTGTAAGTCTCATCATGTTTACAAAGACACACCCACTCACATCACTGTAGAATGTTTTATACATCCACTGCCGCTTCCACGCAACCATTCAAAAACCCATGCCCCAGGGACCCCATTCCCCATGGCTGGGCCTTTGTTTTTTTTTCTATTTTTGAAGGGGAGGGGGGTCATGTAGCTCCCCTCCCTAGGCCAATTCCCACGCTGCGGACCCCATCCCCCAAGACCCAGGCCATTTTTGTTTATATTATTTTTAATTAAAAAAGGGAGGGGGCCGCTTGGCCCATCTCCAGGACCATTTTAGGCCCCAGTGACCCCATCCCCCGGGGCATGGCCACATCATTAGGGTTCCACAAGGGGAGCCCCAAGACCCCCGCAGTCCCTGCTGGCTCCCCGCCTCCTGCAGGAGCAAGCATTGCTTTTGGACAAAGGGAGCTGCTCACATGCAGCTCCCTTTGCCCAAAAGAAATTCTGCTTCACTTCATTTTCAATGCTCTTGCTTCCATGAGGCAAAACAGTGTTTTCTATGGCATTACCGGAGCAGTGCTCCCGCCATGCCATAGCAAACTGCAATGTCCTGGGGTGGGCACCCTGGGACATTGCTAGAACCGGCCCTGGGGGGTGGCGGTCCTCATGGCCATAGAAGGCTCCTGGAAGGGGTCCCCTCCCATCTTGTGCATAGCTCCAGGGAGATGGTGGTTCCCAGGGCCGGGGGTCTGAAATGGAGCCCAAATCTTCTTAATTGGTGCCCCTGGGAAGTGGTGTTCCCTGGGGCTGTGTGGAGGGGCTCAAGCCCCCACACCTCATTTTTAAAAATAGCCCTTGGGAGGTGGCGGTCCTGGGGACTGTGAGGGGGGGCATGTGGCCCCTCTGCCCTTAATGATTAAAGCCCCTTGGAGGTGGTGGCCCTGGGGCTGCATGGGGTAGGAGCCCTCCACATTCCTTTTTTAAAATAATAAAGCCCCAGGGAGGTGGTGGTCGCTGGGCTGTGGGGGGCATGTGGCACTCCACATTTATTATCTATAGCCCTGGAGAGGTGGCAGTACCTGGGGCTGCATAGGAGGGCAGGAGCCCCCATGCATTTTGTTAAAATAGAGCCCCGGGGAGGTGGCGCTCCCCAGGACTGCAGGGGGCCACCTGCCCCAGCATTTAATAACTATCAACCCAGGGAGGTGGTGGTCCCCGGGACTGCTGGGACCCCCAGTATCAAACTTTGGCATTGCCCCCCCCCCCCCCCGGGACCTGGCCCAAAAATTTGCAGTGAGATTTGTGGACCCTATGCAACTCCCGCCAAAAATAAAAAGAAACAACACACTTTCTTGTTTTTAATCTTTTTTTAACCTTTTTTTTGTGACCTGATTAAACCGAGTCACAAGATGGCTGCCAACATTTCCTGGTTGGAACTGTTGTTAGACAATCAGATTGCAGGCTTGAGATCAGGAGGTTTCGCGGATCCTCCTAGCGAAAATTGTATATCTGGGAAATGTTTACATTTTCAGAAACTACTGAACGGATTTACACCATTTAACAAAAAGAGTGCTTTCTGGACCAAGAACTACCTTTTTGCCAAATTTGATGTAATTCTGTTCAGCAGTTCGGGCTGAAGCCGTGTGTAAAGTGTCCTATGGAAATTAACATGGAGAAAACACATTTTGGGACCCCCTTTTTTCTTGGCTCCTGCTTGACGTATCACCCTGAAACTT